>NC_065920.1:21164188-24066470 GCF_024586455.1 Bactrocera neohumeralis
AATGGCGGTATGGTTGTACAGCATGAATGTTAGATGGTTGTTTATCAAATCCTTGCCACTCACACGCAAATCCATCGGGTACCAGTACTCGAATTCACGCCGCAATATATCGAGCGAGTCCTTCTTTACTGGCAGCTTATCAGTGTATGGGGTTTCGCTGAAGAATATGTAGTCCCACACTTCGGGTGTCATATCCTTTGCGGTGATGCCTAAAGGAAGGAAATTTTATGATTATTTTTTTTCGAAAGTATACCAAAACTTTAATTTAAAAATCTATTAAAATATCCCTTTCGTGGCAAGATTGTAACATCCAAAGAGAAACTTCTGATGTATATATTGTTGATATATATGATCAGGGTGGCGAAATGAGTCGATTTAGGGTTAGTTATAACGGTTTTCTAATCCCCGTTAGGATGGTAAGGATCGACATCATCTAACGGGCGGCCCAAGAAACGTGCCGTTTCGACAGGGCTAAGCCAAAGGGGAAAATGGTGTCAGATGAGTGGGGTTGGAGGGGCATGCAAAGAGGTAACCATTGTCATGCGGATACTCATTCCACGCATGTCATATATTGGATATGTCTGGGTCTATTCTGGATAAGTAGGAGTTTAACCTGCTACAATATCCAGAACGAAGCTGCGCAAGGGGCGCTCTCGTTTCTTGCGGCAACTCGAACTGTTCGCCTGCAATGGGTGGTGCTTAGACTCCAAAAACGCCATTCACTGGGAGGAAGTCGGGGAAGGTGTTGAGGGCTCCACTGTGAATGGCGGTCAGTGCTTGTCGGAAGTTAGTTGCGTTCGAAGTCCGGTCGACGTATTGTTCAATGTCGTCGACGTAATTGAGGAAAGACCTCTTGATGTTCCTATCAGGCGGTTCCACTCCAAGCAGGTGGCTGCAGGGATGATTTCTGCGAAAACATCCCAACAGGAACTGCCTGGAGAGGAGTTTATTATGCTCCTTAACTGGGAGCATAATCGTCTCACTATGTAGGTGTTCAATGGGAGACATCAGGAGGCATCCTGTCGTAGTCCGTAGTGCCGTGTTCTGACAAGTCTGAAGCTTTTCATTTGCGTTCCACTGCATCCAGGCGACCATATTGATGCAGCGTAGTTGAGGACCGACCGGCCGATTGCTTTGTATGTTGCCAACAACGTTTCTTTGTCTTTTCTCGGAGCTCTCGGCTAGCGACTCGCGGTCGATTTTGCAGTTATTGCGGTAATAAGGGTTGTTTCCAAGGCAACGATACCATCAACGAAGAAGAAATTGTTCAAATCGAACCTCTAAATCGTATAGCTGTCATAATTTGCTTACCTAAAGGACTCGGCTTCTCGCCTCTAAACGAACCGTCTTGCAACAGATGCGCAACCGTGTAGAATGCCATATAAATGGTGGAGTCGGAAAGCGATTCAATAAGCCACTGTTGATCCCAGGGCAGCTTAGTGCCCAAACCATATGTGCGCGAGCAGGCGTACTCGTGTAACCAATTCAAGCAAGCTTCGAAATTATTGCGGGCCTCTTCGTGGTAAACTTCCATTTTGCTGAGATTTTTCTTGGCTTGCGCCTGCCATTCGGGTTCACCGTAATTCAGATACCATTGATTGCAAAGCGCAACGACGCACTGATCGCCAGAACGCGAAATAATGGTTTTCTCTGGTTCGTAATAGATTTCTGCTTCATTTGCGGCCACAAGCTTCTTCTGCAAATCCTTTTTAATATCTTGGACTTTGCGTCCGGCAAACTCGCCCACCAAAATCACGCCATCGTAGAAACCTGGAAATATTCCAAATTAATGTATATTTTTACTGTATATAAGCGTTAAGATAACACAAACCTTTTAAATAACAAAGCTCCTTCGCCTCAGCCAACTTGTCTTTGTCATTTTGCGATTGTATCTTCAGTTTCTCATACGTATAGACAGCGCATGTTTTACCCAAAGTAGGCACCTCTATGATCGGCACTGGCTCAAAAGGCAGCACCATCTCATCGGTAATACCGTACTTTTGACGGAATGCTTCCTTCTTCTGTAAATCCACCAAAGCAGCATAATCGTCAGGTGAATCAGATGGCACGGATGTTACCACGCCAGTGCCTTTGTCTTCTTTAATCGATAACATTGGCAGTGTATAGATGACTTTATGTGATGTCAATGGCGCAGACAGTGGTGTGCCTAGCAGTTCTTGGCCAGTTAGCTCAGCAATCTCTACAACCTTACCTTCTTCGGCGGTGAAACCTTGGTAGGACATATTACGCGCGGCACGACGTGTGCTAATCCACACTTCATTTGTGCGTGAAACTTGCCAAGCAATGTACTTGATGTCGGGATGCAGCCAGCAGTTGGTTTGCCCATACATAGTTTCGGGACGCAGTGTTGCAGCCACCATATAGATGGGCACACTCACAGCACTGAAATTGTGTTTTTTTTGTCATTTTATTTCTTTTTTATATAAAAATTATAACTTAAGTACGTACCTAAGTTTGGCAGGCTTTTCAAGCACTTTCATTTTTATTAAAGTATATTCTTGTGGACCTACACCCTCACCGCTGGAGCGATCATGATCCATGCAAGGCTGGCCATCTTTTGGCGAATAAATAGTGTAACGTTTGCCATACATGATTTTTCCGCGATTTTTCAAATGCAAGAACTGCCAGCGTACAAAAGAATCGAAGAAAGGATTTGCATCAGTCGTGATGAATGTGCGCCTGAAATCCACCTAAAAATGTAAAAATAAATCGTAAATATTTATTTATGCTATAATTGTTATACCACTTTCACTCACGTGTATTCCCAAATTTTTGAGATCCTTAATGGCCAAAGGCGGAAAATAGTTTAACCAATGTTCGGTGTCAGCAAAACACTTAATCTCCTCGTCAGTCAATCTTAGACTCTGCATAATCTGCCATTGATATTTTGCTGCTGCTGTTTTGGCCACTGCCTTGCTCTTTTTACCTTTCGATTTATCTTTGGGTATATCGCCTTGTGTCGGTTCTTCAACTTCAGCTGGTGTATCATCGGTTGGAAACTTTGGTGGGTAACCAAAATCCTCCATTTCACGTTTTAACTTGTCCGCACATGCTTTGATGGGCATACCAGTACAGTGAAAACCGAATGGCCATAGTACACGCCTTCCTTTCAGCCGATGGTACCGCATAGCGAATTCGGCCTTCGAGAGCGAGAATGTATGACCCAAATGTAGGCGTCCATTCATATAGGGAAAAGGAAATGTTACAAAAAATTTCTCATCCAGACTTTTGCGTGGCTCTATTGGCGCATCCGTTTCATGCACATGCTCATTTTCCCAACGCTGTTGCATCTCACGCTCGATTTGCTGGAGATATTCCACCTTGAAGGTGCCCTTTCTTTCGACATTTGCCTATGATTTAATACAGAATTATAATTTCAATTGAATAAAACATGAATCACTGGGTTGGCCAAGTAATATTGCATCAGAATGTTTCACGAGTGAGAAAACAAAGTAAACACTCGACGGAAACGTTCTTACACACCGTTGACTGAATATTTATCTGCGCACATGCAACTTACCATGCTTTTATCGCACAATTTCGTTTATTGAAATACAATAAATATATTCAAATGCCCGATAATAATATAAAACCTGAGCGATTAAACAAAACTGCAACGTGTTCCCGGCAGCAGTTGGTGCAAAAAAAATTATATTTGACAGCCAGACGGTACATGGAAATAGTTGGCAACGCGGGTTGAGGATGGAGTAAATGTGGAATTTTTGAACTGATTTATTAACATTTTGATAAAATTGTACCGAAATTAGATTTTCAGGCCAGTTCTTTTCCTTAATTTTTTTTTAAGTAGGTTTGTGAAATAATGTATGTGTTATTCAATTATTTTAATTGTATGAATGGAAAATTTCCTTATTCGACATTGTTGACAGGTTCGTAGCAGGTGTAGTTTCGAATTTCGAACTGCGCTGTCATACAACAGCTGATTGTCAATAGTGCGTTTGTAAACGTTTAAGAAAGTGTAAAATTTCGCGCGTGAAAAATTGTACAAAACATTACTAATATAAATTATTATTAATTTGTGTGTTTAAATAAAAATCTGTCAATATGTCGTATATGCTACCACATTTACACAATGGGTGGCAAGTAGATCAGGCCATCCTATCTGAGGAAGATCGCGTAGTAGTGAGTGCACTTAGTAGTTTCTAGAAGATTTCGTTACACGGTTTAGTCTACTTCAAATTTTAATCAATTTCTCTTTTTATGCAGGTTATTCGTTTTGGCCACGATTGGGACCCCGCTTGCATGAAAATGGACGAAGTCATGTACAGCATAGCAGAGAAAGTGAAAAATTTTGCTGTAATTTACTTGGTCGACATCACTGAGGTGCCCGACTTTAATAAGATGTATGAATTGTACGACCCGTGCACCGTTATGTTTTTCTTCCGCAATAAACATATCATGATTGATTTGGGCACTGGTAATAACAACAAAATCAATTGGCCACTTGAAGATAAACAGGAAATGATCGATATTGTGGAGACAGTGTATCGTGGTGCACGCAAAGGTCGTGGTCTAGTCGTATCGCCAAAAGACTATTCTACAAAATATAGATATTAAATTTATTAATATAATTAAGCCGCCCATCATCGCATTTATACAACTCATCTCATCTATCAACTAACTAGTTTTATTTAATTAAAAAAATGTCAAAAAGGAAAAAAAACAGCAATTTGTTTTCATGAAATTCTATACAAGTGTGCGTGTGTATCAAATGTTTGCATTGCCAGATTTTTTGCAAGTTTACGTTCATTAATTTAATTATGTGTGCCTGCTGAGAGAAATTGTGTCAAGTTTCAAAGGTAAGTTATTTTATTAATTTATTAATACAAATTATTCGTATGAAATTGAATGCAAACAGAAAACGTTAAGAAATGAATGTGAGCCTCAGAGATTTGTTTAATATTTACGTGAATAAGTGCTTTTCAAGTAGGATTTCGTATAACAAAATTTAACCTGCGCATAAATAATAGGTAAAAGAATCAAACACATTTTTACAATGTATGTATGTAATAGTTTATTCTATCACTTTATTTTATTTTTTTATTTTAATTAATTTTACCCTTTTTTACTTAAATTTACAGCGCTAACATTTACATAAACTCACTTTTTCAAGTTATTTTGTTATTTATCTTACCGTTACATTTGTTTGCTTTTATTTATAACATTTAACTAAAATTCATAACATCTTTTCGCTAATAACAATTTTAGTTTTCAATAGGATTTCGTTTTACAAACTAATTTCACGTTTCATTGTTTTGTATGCAATACTTATAATTTTATATAGTTTTTTTCGTTAATTTAATCTAATTTATTATCGTAAAATTAAAGTAATTATTTAACTTTAGAAGTTATAGTTACAAAATCAAGTTAGCATTTAAAATCTTTGACTTTCAGTTGCAATTGCGTAAAAAAAAAAAATAATTGAAGTTTAAAAATGAATCATAGTAAGCAAATACTATTTTTTTATAAAATAAAAAATCATATTAATTGCACTATCTAATGAACAAAATTTGTATGCAAAATAGATAAATTTATTTTTCTTGCAAAATAGTTTTTTTTTCAACGATTTCCTTTTTCCAATTTATTGCATGCATTCGTTTTATTAACGCAATTTAATCGCCAAAATATTTATGTTCATCTAGTAACAGCTTAACCGATGAGCTAATCATATTGTTTTAATATTATTATTTTAATTAACAATTTTCCTCCTTGTGCTCTGCAATTTTCTTCAACTCCTAACGCTATATACTCATATTTTCGGTTTGTTAGACTTCATATCTGTACATAATTATTCATATATATTTTTTTAGTTTAAAGATCTTCAACATATTCCTACTACAATTAATTCAGCTATATTTTTGTAACTACAATACCATCTTTTTATATCAGCTTAACTATAATTCAACTTCTCTTTAATATTTCTAGTTTAAGTTTTTATTTTTTTTTAATAATTTGGTAGTAATGATCTTCAGCAATTGTTAAATTACAATCATGTGTAATTGCAACATTATTCCTTGTTTACACTTAAAACACTTTACACATGCATTTATCTATTTAATTTCATTTTTTTAATATTGCCTATTTTTATTTTATTTTTATTATAATTTTTTTTATATACTTGACATATGTAAATCTAACAGTTATGAAGTAACAATGCTTTCAGCATTCTTTACGTTCCAGATTTTTAGGTTTACATGAGTTTTGTGTGTAATGATGAGTGTGTGTTTGTTTCTATTCTCCCAGCGAAAAAATTTAATTCTTGTGGATGTTATATTTAATTTCATAACCAAATAGCAATAAAATTGAATATTTAAGAACGTCATCCCGTGTGATGGCCGCTTTTCTTTTAGTTTTTTCACTATTTTTTTAGTGAAATGAAAAAACGCAGAGTTTTAAAATTTGAAAAAAAAAATATATACATATATGTTAACTAAGCCTTTAGCTGTAATTATGATTAATTTTTAAGTAAAAATACTTTGTTAATTGCGAGATTTATCGCTCCAATAGCACTCATGAAGACAATAGGCAGACTAATGCCGTCCATGATCTAGCAGACTGGCTAACCTAAAATCAAAAACACAAATTGTATGTTACTCTGTAGGTAGATGGCTAAAGCCGGAACTAGTAATCTTTAAAAAACTTAAAAATTCACTTTTTTGAACTCAGTGTCTCTTAGTCCAATATAATCGGATTAAATCGCCGAAAAAACCACGTGGGGTCGGATGAATCCGTTAGATGTTGTTGTTGTAGCGCGGACGTAAACCCTGTTTGGGGGGAACTGCAAAAACTGCACTGTAATCGAAGTCACTTAGCGGTAGGTCTAGGAAACGGGCTGTTTCGCCCAAGCCAGAGCGAGGGGAGTGTTAAGTGAGAGGGTTTAGCGGGGCATGCAAAGAGGTGGTTTGTGTCATGCGCGGCCTCTTTGCACTAAGGACATATATTTTATATATCGGGGTCTATTCGGCGTTGCCGCGTGAAACCAGAATGACTTCCAGAACGAAGTTGCGTTGAAGTCATTCTATTTTCAAGCGGCAACGCAAGCACACGATCTGCGATAGCTGGTGTTTCGATTCCAATAACGGCATTCGAAGAGTTGTTGTTGTGGTTGTTGCAACGGGTATCTAATTTCTGTTAGAATGGCAAACAACTCCTACAACAGCCGGTTCTACTCACCGGCTGATGCTATTTCGGAGATCTAACCTCCTTAAGATCGGCAAGTCTTGGCTTAAGTTTGTCGTCACTGGAGCCATTCCTTGCAGATTAAGCAGTAGGGTTGCTCCGTATCCTCCTGACTCGTGCTGGCATTGAATCCAACCCGGGCCCGTAGGAATTTTCCTGCTTCGTTTGCGCTAAAAGGCTCCATCCAAACTCCACCTCGGTCAGGTGTAACACATGCAATGGATGGAGCCATCTTAAGATCTGATCTACCCTTAATACACACAGGGAGTGGACAACTAGTTATTTGGCCCCCTGATGCCAACGCACTTCTGCGACCTTGGCCTCTACGGCTATGCAACCTGCAGGAGGAGCTCAAAAAGGCCACATGACTCCCATTCTGATTAGTCCAAGCTCTGTATCTTCTTCAGGTGCGTTCTGCTGCACTCAAACTACCATAGGAAGGCTGCATAATTAATGACCGCCCGACCGATTGCCTTGTGAGTGTCCAACAACGTTTCTTTGTCCTTACCCAAGGTGCTACTGGTTAGTGATCGGTTTTTTGTTAATAATCGCAGTCGTATGCGGAGGAGTACTTAACAGCCGTAATCTTGGCTTTGCTGACTGTCGAGATTTAAGTTACAGATCCAGTTTGTATTGCTACATCCAGTTGGGGAATGTGGTCGCTGTGGATTTAGCAGGGTACGCTTTAAGGTTCCTTGAAGTGAATAAACGTAAAACCACGATACTTGCAACATCCAAAAAAGCGTCGGAGACGTTATAAAATATATATAAATGATCAGAGTGACAAGCTGAGTCGTTTAAGTACCGTCTATTTGTCGGTTGTTTTTGTTGTTTTAACGGTTATCAATCCCCACTAGGATGATAAGGGTTATCTAGGTTGTCGTCGAAGTCATCTAGCGGGAGGCCCAGGAGTCTATCTGTCGGTCTTTCTGTCCGTCTGTATATACGCGAAACTTCAGTTTTTGAGATATCGCTTTGAATTTTTGTACACGTCCTTTTCTCAGCAAGAAGCTGCTCATTTATTGAAACCGCCGATATCGGACAACTATAGCATCTCGCTGCCATATAAACTGAACGATCAAAGTCAAGTCCTTGTATGGAAAACTCTTTTATTTGTCAAGGTATCTTCACGAAATTTGGCAGAGATTATAAACGAGGGCAGCCTTACAACCTCTGAACAAATGGCTCAAATCGGACCACTATAGCTTATAGCTACCATACAAAATAACCGATCAAAATCAGAATAAAGTTCTTTTTATACCCTTTTATGCTATAAAAATGCACCTCTAACGGATATTATAGCTTCGGTGCAGCCGAAATCAACGTTTTTTCTCGTTTTGTTTTAAATTCGCTGGAAAAATGTACTTATGTGCATGTATGTGTGTATAGTTTTCATACAAATTACAAGTGCGTACATATGTATGTGTGATTAGCACGGTATAAAAGGCTTATTTTAGATAAATATATATTGTATGTTGGTATGTTTGCACGCATCTAATAGGAAAATGATATATTTTTATACATACATATTTATATGCTCACTTTATTACTGTATATTCGTAACATGAAGGTACCAGTGTATTTGACTTCGAGTACTAGCTCATATATGATTAAAATGTATGTATGTATGTAGGTATAAAATATGGTTTTCTATGCATAAATATAGTAAATACACATGTAATATGAAATTTCATAGAAAAATACGAGAGATGATTACGCGATTTTGTTGTTGTACGAAATCTAATCAGTGTTTTTTGGTTGTCATAGATTTTTTATTGTTATCTATGATTTATCTATGAGTATTGATGTTTGGTTTTGCTTGTATGTGCTATACATACATATGTATATATGAATATAGCGTAAATGTATATGCACGCCACTCTTTTATTAGGTGGGCTAAACTAGGAATAGGTCTATACAAAGTATAAAGTATACTAACTATTATATAACACACGGTACACATGGAATATATATGTATGTACATAAATTAATTTTTGCAATTATGTATGTATGTATGTGTGGCTGTAGCTAGCACATATGTATGTATGTAGATTTGTGTGTATGTCATTTGGTTTGGCGCGGAAGTACAAACAACAAACACAGTAGCTCACTATTTTGCATAAACTCGTTTTATGCTCCTCTTCGTATATACAGTTATGTTATATTATATGATATTTCTGCAATTATTACTGCTTTGTATTGCTATTTTTTATTATAACCTTTATTTGTTTTATAAAAAATGTATTTATTTTTTTTTTTTACTATTTTTTTCTTCTTATAATTTTGGTTACATGCGTGCAATCTCTACTTAAATTACTTAATTAGCTAAAATTACATACATATGCATGACATAAGTCACATTTTTGCGCTCTAATTGATTTTATAGATTTTTTTTTTTTTTTTTTTATTTTCATTTTTATTTATTTTTTGTTTTTTGTTCTCAGGTATATGCACTTTGGGTGGGTTTGAAGGAAGGCATGAAGAGAAGTCCTAATTGTTTCTATTCGCACATGACACACATACATATATATATGTTTTTTTGTTATTCTATTACACTAAACACTTGCTTTGAAGTCGAAACAAATACATACGTAATTTTCGTTTAATTGAAACTAAAACAGAAATTCATAAACAAAAACTGAAACCTTTCGAAAATGTGCGTATGTCAACTTTTAGGCACACGTTTGCTACATTTACATACATATAAATAAATATTAGTTTCAATGCTTTCTGAAACACATTTCTCACATTTAGCAGCTATTTTGCTATACGCTACCGCTAAAGTAGTTGTAGTTGTAATAGTAAAGTATTGACAAACAAATATTTTTGAAGTTTTATCAGTAGTGAAGTAATTCTACATGCTAATAGTCCCTAAAGTTGTTGCATTTTCTTTTGGTTTTACAGTATTTCTTATTACTAAGTCTATGAACGTTTATTTTGTAGTGTTTTTTGTGAGGAAAATCTGTGAACTTAATATGTAATATGGAAATTTTGAATAAATTTTTTATGTTTTGCCAAAAAAAAACTGCTAAACAACCGATATGTACCATGAACTGCTTTGCAAGATCGTGTTTTGTAAAAATAGCGCGAAGTTCTTGATTAACTTGATGGCATTATTTTCTATTCGGCGAAGAAAACTGACAAAACTTACAATTTTTGAGGTTATGAACTTATCTATCCAGCATTTGTTGTTGTTGTTGTTGTTGTAGCGGCAGAATTCTACCGAGTTGACAGTCTTTGGCCGGATAAAAATTCGGTTCCGTTCCGATTACGTAGACCCGACTGTCGTTGTAACGGCTGTCCACCATTTTCCGACTAATTTGCTTGCACTAAACTTTCTAGTTCTTTTTCGGCTAGGCAAGCTCTATAATTTAAAATTTTTGAGGCTATGAACTTATCTATCCATCATTTCTCGACTAACTTGTTTGCACTAATATCTCTGGTCTCTCATTATTTTCTATAAGGACCGTTCAAATTTTAAAATTTTTCAGCTATCCATTATTCTTAAGCCTTCATGACGTTACACCAAAATAACTAGGCTTTAATTTTCGGCAAATTCTAGCTATTCTGTATAAAAATATATTAAACGAAAAAAAAACTTTTTTTAACATCGCAAGTATAGTAACCGATATTATGTCTGGTATAATAACCGATATTATGTCTGGTATAATAACCGATATTATGTATGGTATAGTAACCGATAGTGAACCTTACTCCAACATTTTTTACAATGTTGTAAACTACCTTTAATAGTATTACGAAAACATCGCATATAATGTATGTTGTATACTTAGGTCAGTAGCCTTACGCAATACAAAAGGCTGATGCAGCAGCCAACGCAACAAACGAACAATTATTCACTCGTTTGCCTTACATAATTCGAGTGTAAATACCTTGAAATAAGTAAACCTCAGAATCCTACGAGGAAAAAAAATTAAAAAAAGTTATACACTCGTTTTTCTTCCACAGCTTGTTGCCACAGCAAAATGCCGTTAAAAAGTCACTCAAATCGTTTCAAGATGTTTGTATTTGAAAATAATCATCATTCAAAAGAATTCCTAAAAAAAAAAATAATTCCATAAAAAGGCTCTACCACAGTAATTGGCACACAAACAAATTAAGATATTTCGTTAGGCTTATTCCGTCGTAAAACATTATTATTTACAGTTTATCTAGAATTGTACTAGTCTTCTTCGTCTCACCACTTTGTCGGTTATCATAATCGTCTTTCTTGTCAAGCGTTTTATTTGTCATGTAACAAAAAAAAAAAAAAATGGTCCAAATGAATTCAATGTGCGCTTCTATTGGTCTTAACTCATAAAAATGGATTTATGCCAGTTATTTGTTCGATTCACAACTCACAAAAGCTTGTCGAAGTGAAGGCATTTATATTGGAGCGTATTTCACATGTAAGCGCAAGGAGACATAGATGCATTGCTTATCATGGAAATGTGGGTTTATAACCGGATAATATACTTAAAACTTCTCACATAACCCAACTGAAGGCTTTAACTCGATAATAGCTTAGTGAAAACCGCTTAAAGTTTTTAACGTTGTAGAGTATATAAAAATACTTATTCAAGTACGGGTGACGCCGACAAGTCGCTGAGGGCCATATTTAGGGAATATGCCTAAAACCTTTCAAATAAGTCATCCGAAGGCTGTATCTGGATATTAGTTAGCTTTGTGAAAATCTCATTTGGCTTTTTGTAGTCCGCCTGTGCTGTTTGAAATAAAACCAATGCAAAAGCTCTAAAGTGTTCAAAAGCTCATAATTATGTCATGAGTCGTACGGATAGCCATTCCATACTCAAATATTAATATTCAGAAATCTGTATAGTACTTCGAAATTTTTTTTAAATGAAATGTCGGGGGAAAATCTTCGTCCCTATTGTACCCTGGACATTGATTCATTGGTTTTCTGGTTATATAGTGGTTTCCATGGTATACCTGCAAGTAGTTGTGTTCGACCCGCTTAAATTAGTAGCCCCGAGGCTCACCAACAGGCTGGACGAGTCGACTGTTTTATCTGTGATCAACCGAGGACTGATATGACTAGAACTTAGGTACACTTTAGCTTCTGTCCCCACTACAGTCGGGATCATGCGTAATGCTTTTCACACCAAAGACTGTCTAATCCGCCGAATTTTTCAAAATGATCTAAAAATTGTTTTATGTTACTACCAAAACAATAGTCAAAATAATAGGTAGTCAATGTATGTATGTATATTTTTTTGTAGAAAGAGAAAAACACAGTATAAAGACTACTGTTGAATGAGCATGTTCAGACCAGCTTCAAACACAAACGCTATAGTATGGTGAAACTTAGATCTTGGAAGATCAGCCTAATGCTCGAATAGCTAACACTCAATCAATCTTACGGTAGTTGGTATTTAGCGCTAATGCATTGGTGCTCCAAAATTCGGCCTAAGGGTTTAATTAGGTCCATTTGTGAATTAAAAAAAATCGATTTTTTTTAGCATATTCCTTGCTTTGTTTGAGATTATTCTCCGAAATTTTGTAGTTGGTTCGCTAAGTAGTTTCGGAGATATGAGTGTACTTGTAAGTTTCAATTAAACTTTGAGGGAGACGATTCCAAAACTTTAAATGTTTTTTGCTCGAAACGCAGTTTTCCTTTCAGAGACGGTGAGGAAAATTTCTCTAAAGCTTTCGGACCGATTGACTCGATCTTTTCGAACAACATTATAAATATATCTGATGTTAGTCAGTTTATGAGAGTTTAATAATATTTTTGAATTTTTTATCCACTCAATTTTGTCACAGAACACTACTTTTTTTGGAAAGTTGTCATTTTGTTTAAAATCGACTAGCCTTTTGGTCTTTATCATCATCTATAGTGTTAATAACTTTTTTTAGTGTTTGAATTTGAAATAATTTTAGGCAGAAAAATTTACCACACCGCCAGACACTTGTTTTGGAAGTTCTCATGGAGATCGGTTACAGGTTCAAGGGAACCGCCAGACTCTTGTTTTGGAAGTTGTCATGAATATCGGGTGCAGGTTCAAGAGAATCCACAATTTTGCAAAAACCGATTTTGCTTAATAAAATGTCTCTTCAAGAAAAAAAAACCACAGTAAACGCGTGTTTTGCCTTGCATGTTAATATAACCCCTTGACCTACACCGTCGTTCAAATTTAGTCGGATCCTTGAGGCGTAGGCATTGATATTCACATCTACACACTACTTACTACCGTGGGGAAAAAATAGTGAGACTTTTTAATTTAAATTTCGCGCGAAAACCCATTCGTCGAAGTTTTTATTCACACATCTGTGCCAAATTTCACATTAAAATAATAATTAGTGTTTAGTATACGCTTGTCTGTCTGAAGTACTTAAAGTAAATTTGGCACTTTTAACGATGAGAAAAATTATTTAACAACGTACTTCTATTAAATTTTATATGCGGAGTCAAATTTGTGGTGCCGAAACGTACAAAATATTGGAGAAGGCCTACGGCAAGTGTTTTTCATTGGTACAAATTATTCAAAGAGGGTCGAGAACGGCGATCAACACAAACTAATGATCAACATGTCAATAAAATAAAGGACTAACAGTCAGAGATCTTACTGGCATCGTTTGAATATCGGAAGTTTCAGTGAAAACCATTTTGGAAGATTATTTGGGCCTAAGTCTCTGAAAACACGATCGGTTAAAAAATCACTAATTTTTTCGAAAAACAGCGTCGAGTTAACGTCTGTGAAATAATGATTTCCGACTACCAGGATGTCAAGAAACGTATTATTAATGGCGATGAGTCTTGGATCTATGCTTACGACCCGGAAACAGACGATCAATCGGCCGAATAGCGTGGCAAAGGTGAGCCAAAGCAGAAAAAACACGTCAAAGCAAGTTTAAAATCAAAGTTATGTTGCAGTTTTCTTCGATTATCGAGGCGTGGTGCAGTGCGAATTCCTTCCAACCGACCAAATCTTCAACCAGGAGTACTTTTAGAGTGTAATGCGTCGTTTGCACGAAGCTATTCGTAAAAAGAGGCCAGAATTATTGGCCGACAACTATTGCTTTTTGTACCACGATAATGCCCCGTCGCATACTGCATTGACTCTTTGTGAGTTTTTCGTCAAATTTTCAAACGATGTCATGCCACAACCACTGTATTCGCCTGACTTAGATCCGTATGACTTTCGGCTGTTCAGTAAAGTCAAACGAACGCGCCGGAGAAACCGTTTTGAATACATTAAACGTGAATTGCTACGCGCATTGAAGGCTATTAAGGAAATTGACTTTAAGAACAGTTTCGAGGATTGGAAAAAGCGTTCGCTCAAGTATATTGGGGCCAAGTGGGATTACTTTGAGGGGGACGACATAGATTTTGAAGAATAAATTAAGAATTTTAAAATAATGAACCAAGTCTTACTATTTTTTGCTCATAGTAGTAGGCAGTCTTGCATCTTTAATTACGGTTCACAAAGGTTGTATTATAATTATTTCCAAGCCAACATTATTCAATATTAAGTTAACAAAATAAATATGTATTTTAATTTCTATGTTCCCCACTGTAAATTAAATTTTTTTATTATATGCAACTAAGGAAGAAAGTTAAGGCCATTTTCAAGTTCATTAAATATACCATTTCCTAGTGTGAAGTCTATTCGCTCGAGTTCCGATTCGCTCCTCAATTTAAAGTAAATGTTAAAGCTTATGAATTACTAGATAACTATATATTTATGAAAGTGTTTTTTGTTTTTCTTATAATTTCATAAAGTATGTATGTATGTATGCAGTTATTTACTATCAAATACTCGTACATATAACAATTTGAATCGCATAAATTACGCACGAAATGCTTTTAAGTTCACCCGTTTCCGTGTTGTGATTTGTATTCTTCACTTATAAATATAAATATTCTCATTTACATAATTTGTATGCTAAATCTCTTAGTTTACAATTATAGTTCATTAGTTTTGTTTTCGTTTTTGAGTTCCTTATTTTTGTTTTTGGTTTTTTGGTTTTTGGTTTCTGCAAAATCTGATACATACTAAGCTCCTGTAAAAAGTTATTGTGCCAACTTTGTGTCACACAACAGCAAATGCAATTCCTTAGCGGGGCAGTCGAAGAGCTCAACGTGGATCCAACGATGCTTTGCACTATCCAAACTGCAGTCTTTCGTCTATACTATTTTTTACGCCACACCTGCGTTGCTTTTTTCAACTCTTTGCTACTTGTAACACTCCTTGAACTGTGAGTACCATATTCGTAGTCACTTTGAGCCCGGTTTGTTCAACCCATCTTATAGCTGGTACGTTTTGCTTTGGTTCCTAGCTAGAACAGTGTTTCCTTCGACCATTTGCGACTGTTTCTTGTCAGACTGGGTTCGCGTGAACCTTCACTCTTACTTTGCGCACGTTGTGCATTCCCTTCCGACGCAGACGAACTTTCCGAGCTCTCATCGGTAGGTAACTTTATTAGCGGCAGTTCCAGCATAACCGAACGACATGAACGATCTTCACTATCACGCGTATTTATGTTGGACGCGCTCAAATTAGTAGCGCTGCGACTCACCAACAGGCTGGGCGAGTCCACTGTTTTATCTGCGATTGTTGTAGAACTGGTTCCGGCACCGGAACCGCGTAGGATGAGGTTTTTCAGCGATGCTGGCATGCAAATTATTGGTTGTCGCGTTGTTGAAGTGATAATCAACGAGTCGGAGACCGAGGAGGCACAAGAGTCATCATAGAGTCTGGAGCATGGCAGTTGTGGTTGTGTTTTGTTCGTTTGATTTTTCGAAGCCTTTTGTTTTTCTGTAGTATAGAGCTGGTGGTGAACGTTAGCGCTTGTGCCAGCACTAAGGCTACAGCTCGTTTTGTTATTGTCCGTAAGCGGACTCGAGCGGCCAAAACTGACGACCGTATTTAAGCTGCTGTTTTGTGTCAGAGTCGCCGAGCCACCGCCACCGCCGGTGCCGCCACCACCACCACTGCCGCTGCCACTACCGCTCGGTCCCTGTGCGCCAGCATTACCACCGCAGAGTTCCGTATTCAAAGTAGAGCAGGTGTCATCCTCAGTTGTGGCTGTAGTTGTTGTGGTGGTCGGCAGACTTTGCGGATCGCTATACTGTTGCAGCAATTGTGCGCGTCGCAGATGTGTGGGTGAGCTGCTGGTGCAAATAATCGAACCGAAGTGCGTCTCCAGCGGCACCGTTTCAGCGATGGTAGTCGGTGTTTGGCTACCGCTGCCAGTGTGTTGGAACTCTTTGAGCTGATGGCCGATCAAAGCTACACGATCACTGGAAGAAACGCTGATTGTGCGATGGCGTTGTAGCAGTGGACGTCGTGCACGTGATAGTTTCGTGCCAGCGACACCGGCATTGCTAGCAGCGCCCAGACTATAACGCTTTTCGATGGGATACTTGAGTGGCTGCGGTCGCGTATGCACAGTTGCCGTTGCCTCGGCATTGTTGCTGCCGGTGGTATCTTGTGTTACAACAAGCGCAACATTCTCGCGCATACTAGTAGGATCATGTTCACCGAAACTAACCTCATCACTGTCACTGCTCAACTGCTGCATATCCTCATCGGTGTCTGCCACACTATCCAGGAATACTGAGTCCTCGTCAACGGAACGCGCTTCCGAGTCTTGATACTCTAATGACGAGATTTTAAAGGAACTAAGCGAAGCGAGCGGTGCTCGCCTTTCTACATTGAAAAGTGCTTTCGCTGATATGGTGCCCAAACTGCCGCTGCCATTCAGTCTATCCAAACTAATGGGTGTGCTATCGATGCTGATGCTACTGGAGTTGGCGGTAACAACGGCGGCAGCCGCTATGGCCGCAGCGGTACTGGAATATGAAAAATTATTATTATTGTGCTCTGGTATGGGCGGCGGCGTCATCTCTTCTGTCGGATAGGTGAGACGTTGCAGTTCAACTACCGTGACCTTGCCGCGCAGACTACCACGGGAATCTTCCGTCGGCGAATCGGTGTAATGGAATCCGTACTGAGTGCTTGTGGTCGGCGCAGTTTGTAGTGGTGTCTTGTGTGCGGTACCACCAGCATCACTGGAACCAATCGTACCACGCGTTTCGTAATGGGTTTGATTATAAGGATAGATGTCCACCGTGTCGGCGCTTATCGAGTGTATTTCCTGTTTACGTCCTCCCTGTGCACTTTCCGGATCATAATAGGCTATACTGTGCTTGCGTACAATTTTCTGCGTATCTGTTGAAGTACCAGCGCCTCTCACGTCACCAGTAATTACAGTGTTGGTGCTGCCAGTCTTACTCTGTGTTGTGATGGTGGCTACGGGTAAATTGTCCGGCAGTGCTTCAGCGCCTTTGCCAGTCACCTTAGCGCTCGAGGTGGAAGCACCGTTGGCATGCGCCTGTAGTTGTTCATAAAGACTACGCTCCGATGGACAAGGCGAAGGTTTCGGTGTTGGCTGTATGACCTGTATATCGGGGTAATAGTAGTCCCAATTGTCGGTACTCGATGTGCGTGAGGCTGTCGATAGTTTTCGTTGAAGTGTCGGCGGTAGATTGCTCAGCCCTAAGGTAAACGCCGAACAGCGTCGCTCCAAATAAGAGCTTTCAGTACTGCAACATGTCATTGCGCTGCTACGTCGCGAATCTTGTCCCTGTAGATGAAAGTTTGTTGGTTCATTAAGTTCATTTTTGTGGAATGTTTAACTTACCGCAGGCGGTACCTCCAGAAAACCACGTTTACTTTTCGTTGAATCAGTGCGTTGTGGCATATCGGGCAGTTCGTCAAGATGTGTCCCACTACGTGGGTAGTCGGTGCACTCCAATTCATCTTCGGTCTCTATAAAGTAATCATCATTGCCGAAACTGCTGCCCATAGGATAGTTACTCAGTATACGTGACGACTCGGAGCCGCTTTTTCTGCGGCCACCCGTGAAACTGCCTACACCAGAAGTTGCCGAATAGGAAAAACGCCTAGGTGGCTCCAGCAGGCTGCTGTAGCCACCACCACCTGTAGTTTCGAAAGCAGGAATATCTTTTTTGACTTAATGACCATCTGAAAACTACTTTTTCGAACAGTGAACTTACCCACTGACGAGAAGCGATATCCTCGGTTTAGCATGGGCGGTGCGCTAACATTACCCAATGATAACATTCGTTGTCGCCGATAGAGAATCGCATCATATTCATCCGGGTATATCGACATGCCAGTTGCCACCATCGCCTCCTGAATTTCACGCTCTTCCTCCTCTTGCATACACACGGCGGCCACAGCAGCCATTTTGGGATCCTAAAACAATATTTGAAATTATATCTACCGGAACCACTTGATGGAAATGAAGATTAGGGTTGCTTAAAGACTTTTGGTGTCATTTCATTTAATATCATTAAATATCATTAAGTTTTTGACCATGACTTTTGGGCTTTAAACTAATCGGAATTTTGTTTAATCTCGAGAAATTTATATATTTTTAAATATTCTTTGTATTCGGAGGTCCGTTGGCCTCATAAGGTATACTTTTAGACGGCCGGGCCTTATGTAAGCTCGGTGAGTCTTCTTCAACAACAAGGAGGTGGCTGTGAAATCAGAGTGATGAAGGTCCAATGAACTGCCTGCTCTCCGGTTTTACCTGCGATGAGGTTTCAATGGACACCAATTTCCCCCGCTGTCCAGATTTCCTTGGGCTGTTTCTATCCTTTGACGGTAACATAAGTCTGTTAGATTTCTTTTTTTTTTGGTATGTTGGATCAATCAAGACTCACACATGCGATCAAGGTTCCAGCTATCCTAATTGGACTCTCTATTCTTTGCCTGATGTTACCTTGAATTTCTTGTCTTTGGTAGTCCGGGCAATCAAGACTCATATATACCATACATGAGAGTCTCTGGTTTCATACCTAAGGGTTCACAAAGCATCTGGGTTTCAGCTGTCCAAATCTGACTCTCTATTCTTTGACTGAGGATACCTTGGATTTCTTGTTTTTGGTAGGCCGTGCAATCAAGACTCATACATGCGATACATGAGAGTCTCTGGTTTCATATCTAAGGGGTCACCAAGCATCTGGGTTTCAGCTGTCCAAACCCTTGAAAATCTTCACAAAAAAGATCGTTCGAAAGGTTTTCAGAACATTTTTATACAAAAGCTCGTTTGAAAGTTCCTAAGACTTTGAAGCAATATATGACAGGACTCTAGAGTCCACCTCAACTACTAGAAACATCTGACCTCTTGAAGATTGCACTATATTATTCCCAATAATATGGTAACCCAACAGACGCTTGTCTTCGCTGAATCTATTTCCAATAACCACAAACCACTACTAACCTTTAACACTTTCATCGTCTCATTGGAACTACTGCGACTCTTCCAGACAATAAGGAACACCATTAAGCCGAAGAAGCCGCTAAGCGTTGCGGCAATACGTACACCAGTCATCACGTCATAAGTGGCATAGAACTCCTCCTGTTCAATTCTTCGCTCGGCCAGACTTTTATTGTGTCGTCCACTGCCCATGAAGATTCTGTGTCGCCCATTGATGCCGTTGAATACGGAAGCGGTACTATGCAAAGTAGATAAATAGTTAAATGCAAAGTTAATAAATGTCTCTCTCATCATATTTACCCAGTCGTTGTATTCGTGACGGCGGGTAAGGCGCTATGCCCATTAGTTGTAAACTGTTTATCGGGTATAGTGCCGTTACTGCGTAGAGGAGGAGTGTCATTAAATGCAGTGAGTGGCATTGCCAGTTTGTCCGACATATCCGTTGCGGCCAAACGTGCTGGCTTACCGCCATAGATAATGTTATTGGCATTCGTTGTGGTTTTTATTGTTGCGCTTGCCGTAGCAGTTGATTTGGAAGCCTTTGAAGTGGAAGAACTCGTTGCTCTAGATGACCTTGAAGTGTCTGTTGATGTTGTTGATGCTACCGACGACGAGGCAACGGCACGTCGTGTAATTTTTGCCATTTCTAAATAGACATGTTCTGTAAGAAGAAAACGGGGAACAGTGTTTAATATGGTAAAATATGTATGTATATACATATATGATATATTGATAAAGGAAAGCCAAATCGAATAAGTGAAAATGAGAACTTCGGAGTAATAGGTTCAAACATTCGCTTCAGAGTTTTTTTAATTAAGTTTCTTTAAATCGGTCATTCCAAACAGCTATTTTAACGATATTCTGTCGATTATTTTTTAGTAAAAAGAAGTTCATCTTAAAATTTGAGTTTATATTTATCCTATTTGGGTGAAATATGCACCGTTTTGTACGATAAGGATATGTAGTACGATAATGTGTACCATTTTTAAGGCTATTTCATATTGTCACTCTGCTAGAAAACCTCATCCATATTGACAAGAAACTAAGAAGTTGCTTTTCACAAGCTTCTCTTAAGACGAATTTATGAGCAAAAGAATTATTCGCCATAGGCAGCTATAGGCAGTACTTGTTGTCAGGTGCGGATTATTAAATGGACGCATAAGAACCTCCCAATCAAGCTCCCGGAGTTTCTGGCGTCTCACGATCGCTGTGTGTGTCCTAGAACAGTTCTGATGGTACATAATTCCTCTTCTATTGGTCAAAGTTGGTCACTTTTGGTGGATTGCTTCCTTCAGGCAGTCCAATTGTTCACAGTACGGGTCCGACTTAAGTGTCTGGCCGTTGGGATGCAACAAATAGTAGAGGCCACCATTTCTGCTGAGGTATCACTATTCGACCATGACCATTTTATCCAAAAAGTATTTAGCACATATCAAAACTCGTAAAAATCAACGAGAAAAGCATGAACACTATATGCTTTACACTTTAAATAAAAAGAAAAAACTTTAAAAACATGAATTAAAAAGTGTTGAAGCAGTATGAACACTGCGAACAAACGCTCTTTCCACCGCTAAACTTTTCATGATACCCACACATTGTTTTAATTTTTGCTCAGTCTCATATGTACGTACTTACCTATACGCTATGACTTTATTTACCTTAACTTGCTTAGTAGGCGACAAGTGTTTTATGGCCAGAACAATAGAATATGTAGCTAGTTGCTAATATGTACAAGTAAGTCTACATACAGGGTAATACCATTAAGAAGTGGATTTAGTTACATTCGTTATGGAGTTTACCGAATATATGTATGTACATACATAATTTTTTTCTTTTACTAAATTCTTCAAAATTCAAAAGAATTTTCTCACATTATCACTTTGATTACTTACATTACCACTGTTATTACTTCCATTACCACTATGATTACTTATATTACCACTTTAATTTAAAAAAAAAAACATTACCAGTTTTATACTGACATTGCCACTTTGATTTTGATTTTTTCTTTGATTACTTAAGTTACATATTTGATTACTTACATTGACACTTTTTTTTACTTACTTGACCCTCTTACTTACTTACATTACCACCTTGATTACTTACAATACCACTTTGATTACAAACATAACCAGTTTTATACTGACATAGCCACGTTAATTTTAGTTTTTTCTTTAATTATTCACATTATCACTTTGATTATTTGCATTATAACTCGGATTACTTACATTACTACCTTGATTACTTAAATTGCCATCTTGATTACATAATTTACCACTTTGATTACTTACATTATTACTCTGGTCTCTTACATTACTACCTTGATTACTTACATTGACACTTTTATTACTTACGTGACCGCCTTACTTACTTACATTAGTATTCTGATAACTATAATATTTCTTGGACTACAAAGATTACCACTTTTATACTTACATCACCGCCTTAATTTCTTGCATTACTACTTTGATTACTTACATTACCACTTTGATTACTTGATATATTACTCTGGTTACTTACATTACTACCTTGATTACTTACGTTACCACCCTGATTACTAATATATCACTTAGATTACTAAAATTACCACTTGTATACTTACATTACCACCTTAATTACTTGCATTACTACTAAATTACTTACATTGCCACTTTTATTACTGATATTTCCTCTTTCATTTAAATTTTTTTCTTTGATTACTTGTATTAATTATTTATGTACATTACCACTTTGATTGCTAACATTACTACCTTGATTACTTACATTACCACTATGATTACTTGGATAATTACTCTGGCTACTTACATTGCATTTTTAATTACTTAAATTAACACTTTGATTACTAATATATCACTTGGATTACTAACATTACTATTTTTATACTTACATTACCACATTAATTACTTACATTACTACTTTGATTACTTGCATTAGTACCATGATTACATATATTACCACTTTGATTACTTACATTACCATTTTGATTACTGGAAATATTACTCTAGTTACTTGCAATACTACTTGATTACTTAAATTACATTACCATCTTGATTACTTAAATTACCATTTTGATTACTAACATTACCATTCCGACTACTAACATTACCACTTTAATTACCTTGACTGCCACTTTCTTTTCTCACCAAATTTTTTGCAACAGAGAAACTATGTCATTTCGCTTAGTTTTTGGTGTTAGAGTTAACACACTTGGTGTCAAAACTGTCGCCTCTTATTAAGAAACTTTGAGCCGAGTACAATGCATGTGTGTGCATATGCACAAGTATCATATATACAACGTTCATTGTCGGTTTGCGGGTCGTTATCAAGCGCCTTTGTGTGCCGAAAAGAAGGTGCAACCAGAGAAAACAAAAAAGAGGTATTATTGTCAACGTCTCAGCTTGGAATTCAAAAGGTGTCTAAAAACCAGGTGCACGCATTCACATATGCATTCACGGATGCATCGCTCGTATGTGTGTGTATGTGTATCTATGAATAATTGCGTTTGTGTTTTTTGTATGCCGTGTTTGCTTGGTTGGCCTTGTCTGCGCAACGGAAATTATACGAGACATAAACTTTTGAACGCTGTCAGCGTTTTGTAACACTTTTTTGTGGTCTCAAGTATTGTAGGGCAGTTGGGCGAAGAATTGCAAGCAAATTGAGAACAACTGGGTACATAGCGGTTTCGTTTGAAATTTTCATGAATATGTATAAGTGGAACTAGTTAAATAGTGAAAGAGTGCCTAGCGACTAGTGAGAATAAACTTTAAACACAGAATACGTTAAAAGCATTTGCTAAATTTTTGGGTTTCTTTAATGAGAGACACAAGGACACAAGAAAGCGCTCATCCCTTTTTGTGGCGTATCGAACTGGACTTAGTTCAAGTAAAGTCTGAGGACTACTGGCCTAAGCTTTGCTTTCCGTACAATCCCACAAAAAGAAGTTAGCTGGTATCACAAATTTTTGATCTGGATGGTCGGTAAATGTCACATTTTTTTATCTTCTAACATCCATCGATATCAAATTCATTCTCAGCACAATGATGGTTTGGCAAAAATATCGGCCGAAGCTGACGGCTCATACAAGGCTTTTTGTCATCTTGAATTTTTTTAAATGGCAATTTTGTTTGACTGTATTCCACTCGATATCAATAATCAGAACTCATTGGCAAATTATACTGTATCATTATAATTTTTTATAATAAAGAACTTATTAATTATCTGTGGCGTTCATTCTGCTTCCTTATTGGCGTAGACACCGCTTTCGCAGTTATAGCCGAGTTTACAACAGCGCACCGATTGTTCTTCTTTTTCACTGATTGGCGCCAACTGGAGACTCCAAGTGTAGCTAGGTCCTTCTTCACCTAGTTTTTCTAACGGAGTTGAGGTTTTCCTCATCCTCTGCTTCCCCTGGCGGGTACTGCGTCGAGCACTCTCAGAGCTGGAGTGTTTTCATCCATTCGGACGCTATGATCTAGCCAACGTAGCCGCTGTCTCTTAATTCGCTGAACTATGTCAATGTCGTCGTATATGTCGTGCAACTAATCGTTCCATCGACTGCGCTATTCACCATTGCCAATGCGAAAAAGACCACAAATCTTTCGGAGAACCTTTTTCTCGAAAACTTTTAACGTCGACTCATCAGACGAGAACGGGAATAATAAGTGACTTAAAGAGTTTGGTATTTGTTCGTTGAGAGAGGACTTAACTTCTCAATTTCCTACTAAGTCCGAAGTAGGGCCTGTTGGCAAGAGTTGTTCTGTGTTGGATATCGACCTGAACGAGAAACGTCTGCCCCATCGAAATCGATTGAGGAATCTGGTTAACCATCCCCTGATGTTATGCTTTCACTGCCATTCAACAGGCTGGGGAAGTGTTCCCTCCATAATTTCTGTATGCTCTGGGCTTCAGTCACTAGATCATCACTGGGGGTTCTACAAGAGTATGTTCAGATCTTAAAACCTTCTGTTAGTCGCCGCACCTTTTCGTAGAATTTCCGACCATTACCCTTGTCGCCCAGCTTGTCAAAAAATATTGCCTCATTGAAAATCACTTGTCCAAAAAATTACTCTTGATTATCGGAAACTTTCCCAAACCCTAAAATATTGTGAGATGCCTATTTTCCACTATCAACTGTATATAAAATACATGAGAAAGGTCAACATAATGCAACAAAAGTTAGTCTCACATTTGAGTGGGATTGCAATTGAAGCCAAAACAGAGTTGACAATAACAATACCGAAACTCAGGTATATGAAATAACCCAAAGAGGCGTATAAAATCCGATTAACTCGTTGGTGCGTCTACAATGTGAGACATGTTCGGTTTTTCAACTGGTGAATAATATGATAGCTTGTGCTCATGAGGTATGATTTGGCACAAGCACGCACAAAGGTTTCAATTCCGCTTGTGTGCTTAAATTTTGTTCATACTTGCCGCCTATTCGAGAGAGTATTCGCACGAAAGTGTTTTGTCGCATTTGACATTTTGATTTTATCAGCTTTTAATGTCAATATGTGGTGAAAGCTGCTAAGTAGCATTATTGCTTTAAAATTTTACTGCCAAAATAAAGTTGTTAGGGTAGAAAGAAAATGAAAGAGAGAAAAATAATTTGAAATCTGCAAAAGCTCGAAATATTAAAAAAAAACTAGTTTATATAGATGAAGTTCAAAAAAATTCTACGAAAATAATTTGCCCCTAAGTTAAGAGTTTGTTACCCTTAGAGTTCATAAATTTGTCCTTTGTCAAGTCAAGCACAGCTTCGTTTGCCAGAAAACTTGCGAATTCAATAAAAAAATTCTAGATTAAATTACAGAACAAATTACTCACATTTCAATTTGATCATTCATCTTTCAATTTGATCATTCACCTTTCAATTTGATCATTCACCTTTCAATTTGATCATTCACCTTTCAATTTGATCATTCACCTTTCAATTTGATCATTCACCTTTCAATTTGATCATTCACCTTTCAATTTGATCACAGTGGCATATGTGAATATTTTTCATGTACGAAAAATGTATAAAAAAATTTCAGTTATCCATTCGAACACATACATTCTAGTCCTCTACCTGAAATGCAAAACTAAACAAGTAAGGAAGAGTAAGTACGGGTGCGGCCGAACATTTTATACTCCTGCAACTTGCAAAGTTTAAGATTAGATAAGGTTGATTAGAAAAACGAAAATCATTATACTATATACAGTATATGGGAGTAGGGGTAGGATCGACCCGATTCTATCTATTTTCCCAATACCAAATACTATTAACATACTACATAATAAAAAATAGATGTTCTCTGGGTCTCATAAAGGACCTCACATACAATCATTTAAAGTAAAGTCAGTGCGATGTTCCGAAATCCTAATATTATTTATTTGGAGGCTAGGTTAAGTTTTCGCCCAATTGTATCCATTTTATCCACAAAGATACATTGTTAAGAGTAAAACACTCTATTTCCTTTTCATGGAGATAACTTACATATTGGCCAATGGATGCGGTATAAAGTCATCCGGAAGCTCGAAAATCTTTATTTTAGGTATATGCGGGCTCAGAAAAGTAATTACCCGATTCAACTCATTTTTGTTGCACAGATATACAATTATCAGGGAAAGATTCTCCCTGAATTTCAATTGTATATCTCATACATTGACCGATATTTTCAGTCAAAACTCAACTATAGATACAGGAGTCCACATATTCAGTAACTAGGGGGTAGAACAGTTTTGCTTGAATTTGGAAAATTTTTGGTAATAAGGTGTCATACTTCATAGGCATTATTCTTGAAATGTTTTATACCGCTAAATTAATTTGATTTGTACATTGGAAAGTGAAATAATCAAATGGAATTTAAAATTGCTCTATATTGGAAGTTGGCGTGGTTGAAGTCCGATTTCGTCCATTTTCGCACTGTGACGTAGGAATGTGTGAAGAATGCCACGGGACTGAATTTAGTCGAATTGGGTCGGGCGGGTCCCGAGATACGCGATTTCACCTAAAATTATGGACAGTGGACGGATTTACCTTCCGATTTCATCCATTTTTGTTGTGTGGAAAGCGGTGTTAAAGAGATTTGTCCTGAGCGAATTTGGTAATTGTAGCTTAAGTGGTTTAAACCAAATTATGGTCTTTTAAAAAATTTTTAGTCCACAGGTGCCCCTTGTCCTATATCCTCATTTAGTGCTTTGTTATGCCACTTTATAGATTTAGGGTTAATTGCATTTTGTGGGCGTGGCAGTGGTTCGATTACGTTCATCTACGAACTCGTAATTTTTTTGTTGCCAAGGAACTCATATACACAGTTTCATCACAGTATCTCAATTTTTACTCAAGTTACAGCTTGTGCGGACGGATGGACGGACGGACAGACAGTTACCCGGATTTCAACTCGTCTCGTCTTCCTCATAATTTTTGTATACATAACGCTATATCTATCTCGATTAGTTTTAGGTGTATATGCATCACCTTTAGGTGAACAAAACTATTATACTCTGTAGCAACATGTTGCTAGAGTATGAAAATCGAGTAGAAAGTCTAATTCTGGCATTCTATGGAAATAGAAGAATTTTTGAAGGTAAATCAATTGGTCCGAGATGATTGCTACTGTTGCTATTGTTAAAAGTTAGTCATGCGTGCATATGTGATATACTGGTACATATACATACATATGTACATATATGCATAGGTATATACATACATATATGCAAAACGGTCGTATCTGCACATACATATATAAATTCAGATAGCCAAGCGACTTTAAAATCACCAAAGGGCTTTGTCAAATATAGTGAAAGGTAGTGACTGCTTTGAATAGTCATGTCTACATATATAACGTAAATAACATGACTCACGTAGCACAACCCAGCGGTTAACATTAATGGCGTCCTTGTCGAGTAGATTAGGTGGGTCAAGTGTCTATAAAGATTTATGTGTCGGTCATAGAACGGTAAACAGTTTGAAATAAGAGTACCCATTTGATTATTTAATAGTGTGTGTATATAAATAAACCTTGTTCAGCAGCTGGTAACAGTAAATTGCCTTTTGTTGCTAATTATTCTCAGTAAATGCCAATTTTTAAGCCAACAATCGAATATATTTTTATACTCATTATTCGCCTAAAATGGTAAATTATTATCTGATTATGCACGATTTGACTATCTTAAGGGATTCGGCCAGTAGAGGATGTCAAAAAAATTGATTTTTTTTGCTTAAAGTTCACAGTCAATTTCAATTCCAGCTTCATAGTAATATTATCGAAAACTCCTTTTCTTCTCACTCTTAAAGTCAATTGTCATAGGAAGGTATTTTTAAGTGCTCTAGGTTGAATTAACCGCTTATATTAAAAATCCATGAAATTTTAGAGCCGAAAGGTAAGTTTGTTCAAATAACCTGTTGAATGAGCACTCCTAAAATGTCGTACTTGAGAAACCTATATTAGTGATATTTTTTTTTTAATTTACAAGAATATACCTTGATTAGTAGAAATAAGGGGTGTTTGTTTTAGATTTGTGGTTCTCAATGAAGCAATACATTTTTCGAAATTGGTCTTTTTGAGAGTTGTTACTTGATTTATACACAGTTTGGTTTGCCATTTCATAAAATGCTAAAATAAAGAATCTATCTGTTCGTAGGGTATGCAATTCGAGCAACCATGTATCGGTTTCGCACCACGTTTATGCTCGTGGATAGTAAGCATCCGTAGAGACGCCGTACAGTGCCAACCGAAGAAGCTATTGCTACTGTTGGACAGAGTATCGACGAAGACCCGAGTGAGCCCATCCGCTTTAAGGATGATTTTGCGTAAGAATCTTGGTTAGTGGGCTTACAAAATCTAACTCGTGCAAGAATTGAAGTCGAACGAACATCAAGCGCATCGGACATTCGCTGAAAATTTTGTTCAACGATGAAGCTCATTTTTGTGTTGAATCGATAAATTAATAAACCAAATTGTCGCACTTAGAGTGATGATAATCCACAAGCCATTAGTCACTGTTTGGTGTTCTATTGGCAGAGTGAATCATTGGTCCATATTTCATCAAAAATAAATCCAGTCATAATTTTACAGTCAATGGGGAACGCCATAAACCCATGATTTGCGATTTTTTCGTGCCTGAATTGCAGGATATTGATGTGAACGACCGTTGGTTCCAACAAGACGACGCTATATGTCATAGAGCCAACGAAACAATCGAAGGAAAGTTTGGGTGCGTGCCTCGGAAGTGAATATTCGGCGCGTTATTACTGACAACCATTTCAGTCTGAGATACATTCTAATTGCTGTAAAAGTGTTTGTAAATTGGGTCTCTCCGCTGGAAGTTATTCAAGTCTGGCGCGAGTCCTTGCCAAAAATAATTGTAGAACATAATGTAGAACATACTTAAAAAAAAAAAAAAATACAGGTACCTCAAATTTAACGGAAAATGTTTTTATCATTCGAAAGAACATTCTTTGGCATTTACTTTTTTGAAAATTATCTTTTTCAAATGTTGGCCGCGGCTTCGTCTGAGATGATCCATCAATTGAGTCCAATTTTCGATGACTCGTTCGAGTATTTCGACTGGTAAGTGGCGAATGACACGCCCGATGTTTTGCTCCAAGGCCTGAATAGAAGCGGTATTGTCCGCATAGACTTTAGACTTTACAATCGGTGGCCAATCGACCAACCCGAAACATGAAATTATCTGCTCACCGAAGTGTTCTCTCAATAAATACAATGATTGATACGATATGTGGGGAGTGGTGCCGTCTTTTTAAAACAAAATGTCGCCGAGTTCGGGAGCTTCAATTTCAGGCGTCAAATAGTCGGTTATCATGGCACGATAACGGTTGACACTGATGGTTACGTTCACACCGACATCATTTTTGAAGTAATATGGATCGATGATCCCACCGGCCCACAAACCACACCAAACCGTTGTTTTTTCTGGATGAAATAGCAGCTATTGAATGTCTTCAGATTGTTCTTGCGTCCCAAATGCGCCAATTTTGCTTGTTTGCATACCCGTGAGCCACAAATGGTCTTCATCGCTGAACAAAATTTGGCTCGAAAACGTCGGATCTTCTTGGAACTTTTCTAGACCACATAGAGCGAAGCAATGTCGCTTGGGAAAGTCGAGAGGCTTCAGTTCTTGCACAAGCTGTATTTTATACGCTTTCAATTTAGGATCCGGACATAAAATGCGCTAAGTTGTTCCATACATCAGTCCGAGTTGCTGCGAACGGCGTCGAATCGACTCTCCATGGTCTTCGTGTACATTCTCAGCAGTGACAGCTTTATTTTCTTCACTGTCGGCTGGACGTGGTCTATTCGGTCGAATATTATCCAATAATGAATGCTGGGTCTCAAGATGTGTGATGATGTTGCGAATAGCACGCTCAGTAGGCTGATTATGTTGATCATAAGTTAAGCGAAGCGCTCGAAACACATTCTTTAAAAAACGTGAATTTTCGTCATTAAGTTGACCGAACAATTTATAAACTTGTTCAGGCGTAAGTCTTTCCATGTAGAAATGCCAAACAATACTGAACAAAATTAACATGACTGCTTGACACGACTCATGCGTGATCTGTCAAAAAAAGGCTATTTAAAAAAGTACCTCTACTTGGATTACCTTAGTATATGTATATGTACAGTATGTATTTTTCCACTATCTACGTATATCGAATCACTTTAGATCAAAATATTTTCTTCAGTTCACCTCTCTTTCACGTGAATGGCAACACTTAATTGTTGATGCTAATGCTCATTTCCATATTCTTTGATGTAAGAAAATCAAGCGCAAAAATGTCAATGCATTGAAAGCTCATATCGGCATGAAATTAGAATTTCTCTGATTACCTAAACTCAAGCATTCTTTGTTTGCAATCAGTATTCAACTCACATTTTCTATGAACGTTTATCGGCATACCGTTACAATAAGTTTCACAATGCGCTTTCGCATTCGTTTAAGCGCAGGAAGTACTGTGTTGAGGACTCTTGTAGGCTGTGTGACGTGCTCAGTTGTAGTACACTTGTCTATGTCTAATCAAGTTTTATCAGTTCACTTCCAATTGATTGCACATTTGAATGAGAATGCTAGCGAACACGTGCGACATTTTTGTTTTGTGATAATTGTACAAAATTAAGGTTCATCTGTGCATACAAATGTTCACATCATACTTGAATTTGAATACGAGTATGTTCATGGCATGAATAGTGGATTTGGATACGTGGAGGATTTTTGGCAGGTTGTTTAGTTGCATGCAATAATGTCATATTTAGAAATTTGCGCACGTAACTTAAGTTAAATGAGCAATAATTAGAGGTACTTAAGGTTGGAGTGGTTTTTGCTAAAATATGTGCCTTAACAATCTATAATCTGGTTATAAACTTATAAATAATCAAAGTTTTAAAGTGTATTCTGCAGTCTACAATTTATATAATTTTATCTCCTAGAGCACGATGAGAGATTATTTATAGTATTCACTTCTAACCTAGACCTAAAATCCCTCTATTTCATCACGCTTGAGACAAATTTAACACTCTTACGCTGAAAGCGACTTCAAAGTTGTTAAAGGAGAAGATAGATATAGGAATAGCATAGGCTTATATGTTGATTAACCATCAGCAATATCACTTTTTGACTTTTAAATCATTAAATTCGGCACCATAATATTTTCTCTATGCCAAAAAACTCTTCAAACGGTGAGCTGTTCATATGGTTTCAACGAAAAACAACAATTTTTCGGTAAAAATCGGTTTTAGACTTTTAATAGTTGTCTTTTCTTGCAGAACCTTTCCAATGATTTTTAGTTGTCATCTCCATGCCTCTGACTTTTTCTTCTTCTTTGTTCGTCGATTGTTAACAAGAATTATTTTACATGGGTTTCGAGGCTGACGTTGTTGTTAGTGTTAATACTGGTTCCAAGATAGACGAAATTATCTACGACTTCGAAGTTATGACTGTTAACAGTAACAGTACATATGGGAGCCAAGCTACGAGTGCGACGACTGTTTGTTTGAGGACAGAAGACATTTCGGCTTGTCCTTAGTCAAAACCAGACCCATTTGCTTCGCTTCTTTGTCCAGCCTGGAGAAAGCAGAATTAATGGCTGACCAATAACATTGATGTCAACGGCTTCCGTCAGCAGTTATACATTCTTATAGAAGAATCCTTTCTCTATTTAGTTCTGCAGCTCAAATTATTTTCTCCAGACTGCAGCAGATTGAAGAAGTCGTACGAAAGGGAATCGCCCTGTCTCAAACGCCGTTTGGTAACGAACGGCTCGGAGGGGTCCTTTCCGATCCTGATAGAGCTTTTGGTTTTATTAGTTTTGCTAGGATACCAAATTCAGACATCGCGACATAAAGGCAGCTCCTTTTCGTGCTGTCGACGAAGACGTGATGTGTGTCGTTCCTCTTTTCACGGGTCTTTTCCAAGATTTGGCGCATGGTGCATATCTGATCTGTTGTAGATTTTCTAAGCCTAAAGCCACACTGATAAAGTCGAATCAGTTTGTTGACTATAGGCTTTAATCTTCCACACAGTACGTTCAATACCACCTTATATACGATGTTGAGGAAGCTTATCCCACGACAGTTGGCGCATATTGTGGAGTCTCCTTTTTGTGGATTGGGCAGGGCACGCTTGAAATCCAATAGTCGGGCATGCTTTGGTCCGACCATATGCTACAAAGAAGCTGATACATGCTCCTTATCAGTTCTTCGCCGCCGTGTTTGAATAGCTCGGCCGGCACTCTATCGGTCCCCGCCGCATTGTTCCCTCCATAGTTTCTGTATGCTCTGGAAATCAGTCACTAGATCACCTCTAGGGGTTCTACAAGAGTATGCTCCGGTCTTGAAACTTTCTGTTCATCGCCACTTCGCCGTCAAGCTCTTCGTACTCCTACATTTCGGCATCTCTCCGTTTTTGTCCACAAATATGTCTCGCTTACCTCTTCAACTCTCGGTATCTTTTCACAGAGACAATATTTATTGACGCGTTTGTTAAAATTTCCTCCTTACTGCGTTCGATTTATCTGCATTTTTGTTTATATTTTTCCCTTTTATGCCAGTATTCCACTGCTTGCTCATATTTCAGTTGGTGCCGCGCACATAGATCTGTTCTGATTGCATAGATGCCGCACTATCCCCAAGGTAGGATAATCACCCTCTTCCCTCGTCAATGTACCGTTTGCTGAAGTTTATTTTTTATGACTTTTATGACGCAAATCTCTCGGGAAACTTATGCGTAGCAGTCAGGCAACTCAGCAAGTAGCCCATCAAGGCACCAGCCAACTTTGTTGTCACTTTAGGGAATGCGTCACGATGAGATCATTAAAATATGACACAATAAACAATAAAATCATTGTGAAGGAAATGTAGAAAAATTAAGGGTAAAGTTAATAGTATGCGTGAGCGGGTAAGCAGGCGGGAGTGGTGACTCAATACTTGCATATCTGCCTCATTAATGCGCGCTGCAAAACTTTTTTATGATGAATAAATTGCATGAAAGCGATGGAGCATAATTAAATATGAGCAATACTTCAGCAGATACTTTTGATGGATTTTTAGTTGAGTCATTACACGCTGGATTGAGTTTAATAAGCATGTTAAAATTTTTATAGCCGATACGCGACCCAAGTTTGGTATGAATAAAATATAGTATTTTGCAAAAAAGAATTTACAAAGCTTTCAAATTTCCGGTTTGGTGAACACATATTCTGCCTTCTGAGTAGAACAATTGAGAAAGGGTAAAGCGGCTTGCAAATTGAGAACGTGAAAAAGAAATCATTTCTTATATACAAGGTCTGTCGCAAAAGAAACAGGACTTTAAAAAAACAACAAAAAGTTGATATTTCTCAAAAGTTATATTTTTTTATTCAAAGTAGTTTCCTTGTGCTTCGATACAGCGTTTTGCCCGGTCAATTAGCATTTCAAATGAGTGTTTAAGGTCATTTATATCGGAATGCTGTTGAGAATATCGTTCGTCGCTTTTGGGATAGCTGAAATGTCCTGAAATCAGTGTCCTTTCATGGGCAAATGAAGTAAATAGGTAAAAATCTAGACAGGGTACCAGATCAGGTGAGTGATTAATGGTTAATATGGAGTTTTTTGTCAAAAAATCATTGACAAGCGTCGACCGATGGGGATAGGCACTAATCACCATAAACTTTTTTCATCATTTGAAATGTTTCAGTAAACGTTTTCCCAAGTTTAAAACAAAATTTAATATTTGCTCTTTGTTCAAAATGCATTTTACGACCGATGACCAAAAGCTGCTGTCACTTTTTGATCGATAACATCGATTGTAGTTATCCAATTGTCTTAACTTTTTTACGAAATGTCACCAAGAGATCAAATTTTTTATTTCATATACCCACCATTAGGTGGCGCCACCAGAAACAGTTATGTTTAAAAAGTTCTGTTTCTTTTGCGACAGACCTTGTATTACTGCGAACATTCCATTTATTCTACCTATTCTGGATACCCCAGTGTACAAAGAGAATATGGTACTTAGAAGTACCGTCGGGTTTGATGGGCTTAAAAAATTTTCATTTATTAATATCATGATTTTCGGCGAAACAGTTATTTTTTTCATTGCAGCATAAGATATACCGTTGGCTTTTCGAATGCGGTTTGGACTGAATCTTTTTTATGCTGCACATCTCACATCTTTCATTGGCTTTCAACAAATATTGAACAATTACATAATCGAGCATCAGTTGCAACCGACGCACCCTTACCACGACTTTGTTTACTTAACTGTGTTGGCAACTTAGTCAAGTTTATTTTATTGGTACCAATATCCTTTTACGTCATTAGGCCTTGAGCACTGGACCGTCTATATTCCAGCAGTGACTTTTTCTTGTGTTTGACGTTATGTGTATAACATAAGAGTTAACGACCCCGTTGGTACTTCGCAGTTGATCTGTATGGCCTACTCCACCAATGAATGAGTTGTAATCTTTAACGGCAATTGGACATTAAACATGTATTTCCTGGTTTTTTCGATCCCTTCTCTTGAGTGTAGTTTGCTCAGTGCCATGAAAACTAGACGCCAAATATTGGTTTATTATCTATCCATTTATAAACAATTATTCCATTCGTTGTTGATCGTGAATCAAACTCGCCTCTTTTCATTTGCTTGCGATCTGGCTTCATGCGTGAAGAAAGTCCTTTTCGATTGCCCCTACTTGTTCCACATGCAAACATTTTCTGAGTTTGGAGGAGTCCAATGAAGGTAAAATAATTATCAAAGTACACATGCTTGTTCTTGCTCCACTTATCTTCTGTGAGGGACAAAACTACCCTCTTCCAGCAACCAAATCCTTCGAATTGCTTCCACAGTTTCATCTTTTCCTTGGTATATATTGATGCGACAAACGCCACAATTTATAACCAAACTTTTCGTGAGGCAGTATTGTTCAGCCCTTGAAACGAATCATAGATTCGTCAACTGATAATTCCTTGGTTCCGTGATACACCTGCTGAAATGATATGTTCAGAGCGTCAATCATAGCGCGTATTTAGAATAGCCGATCTTTCTTGTTTTCGGGATTTTTGAATTTATCATTTACATACATATAAAAATCTTAGTATTGAGTCGAATGTGTTACGGGACATTGTTTTAAATATTACGGGTACAACCAGGTATTCACTCTTACTCCAGTAATATTGCCAACTTGGAAGTTGATGTTAACCCATAACAAAGTTGATGCCAAGAAATGCAAGGAACTCACTTTTTTGAGATTAAGTGCTTTGCTGCTTTGTACCGCATACAAATTTGAATTAAATATGCTTCCCTCAACAATGGTTTCAATCAATAAATTGTGTGAGCATGTTCACATCTTCAAAAAGAAAACCAGCTAATAGCTACATTAATGAATCAAACTGTATAATATCGGTTGCTTCCTTTTTTCCATTTCCGCAATGGTTCCTCAAGAACTGCGTTTTGAGGATTTTCCGGCTTTTCAGCCATGATTTCATTTCGAAGGTCACTCAAAAGCGAATCTTCATTGCCTTCGGAAATTTTAACTTTGTCTTCTGCATCATCAGACTCTATATCCGTGGTTGATTCATTATCTATTGGAATTTCTTCTAAAATTAAAGCAATTTCATCCTTCTTCAAAGATTTGTCGTAAAAACGATCCAGTATGTATTGAAAATTGTATATAATTACATATATGAAAATATGTATTGAATGGGTCCACAGAGCCCAAGAGGAGAAAACTGATTGTTACTGCCAGAAAAACAAGAGTTAGATATTTCTAACTTTATTCCTGTTTTAATAAGGCACGAAAGTAATATCTTCTTTTTAATTCGAAGAAAAATATTGAAAACTTTGCTGTAACTAATTTCAAGTGAACAAAACTCTTAGTTCGCGACTGCACTATAGCAAACGTCGACTTGCAATGAGCACGTTCAGCAAAAATATAATGCATGTGCCAAAAAGTGAAGTGATATATACTTCTTAGGCTATACTCTAGAGTACCGTTAGTCGGCAAGCTATAAAAAAATTATTCCATTCAATTTAACAGAGCAAAACGATTGTTTGTACTTTAAAGTACCGTCAGACTAAACCCTTGTCGTCATCATCAGTTTATCACGTAGGTTGTGACGCTTAAAATGAAACGTTGGAGACCGGGTGAAGTACAGCGTGTAAAATAATAACTGTCGCACCTCTTTTTTTTAATAACAGGATTAATAGTTATATTCAAATTAAATAGTAATTATTTTATAAATACATATATTATATATGTGTATTTTATGCATCAAGTTCAATTCTTTCCCCTTTGATGTTTTGTACTTCCTTTAAACGTTTAGAAAAACTTTCGCAAGCGGCACGAACGACTTCATTAGGTATTTCGTTCCATATTTTTGTCAAATGGTTTTTGAATTTATCCAAAGTCATGCGACTTAAATTCCACAGTTTGCTAAGCATATAGCCCCATATGCAATAATCCAGTGGGTTTAAGTCCGGAGAAGACGGAGGCCATTCTTCTGCTGATATGAAACTGGGAAAATTTGCACGACACCAGCTTTGCACAGTTTTCGCTTTGTGTGCAGGAGCAGAATCTTGCTAAAAACAGAATGGCCTATTCCCAAACATCTCCATTGCGTGAGGCTTCAAATGCTCTATTAGGACGTTATTCAAATAATATTCTGCATTTATTTTGACGCCTTTATCAATAAAAAGCAGTGGAAGTTTGCCACTTTGTTCGCAAATCATTTACCATCACCGTAGAAACATTTTGGAAACGCTCTACACTTTTTTTAGCTCTAGGAATATCGGACATCTCAGCTGCATACACTCGATCGTTTTGAGGGTTATGGGGTTGCTGTAATAAAAACAGCTTTTCGACAATCGATAATTTCTGACTCTGCGTGCCTCCTTTGTAGCATTTTGCATCTCTCCTTCGATATATATTCTGCATATCCGTAAGCCCATGAATTCTTTTTTCTTATAAGCTTTAAGCTTAAGGTCTTCTTTAATTACCAAATGAGCGGACTGGTGACCTTTTATATATGTATCCGTACCGAAACGGAGCAATTTCTTCGAATCTGCTCACGCACAGCTTTCCCTGTGTTCTGACTGATCAGTCCGTTTTTTCTTTCACAGTTCCGGTTTGACAAATCTTGCTACGGTCCGCTGAACAAATCTTCTGTTCACATTATGTCTTTTCAGACTTGACAATTTCAGAAGTTTTCTTGCCTTGCAAATGTAGTTCTAAAACTAGTTCACGTTTCACATCCATACCGCTCAAAATTTTACTATCAAAAAATGAATAAATAATAGCTAATGATGTTCAATAAGTAGGCGATGTAACGCGATAAAAAAAAATTATGTGGTGATGTTATTGTAAAGAAATATGCACTGTTGTTTTAGTGCGACAGTTATTATTTTACACGCTGTATATATAGTATATATCTAACCGGCCTGAAGACTTGATTTGACTTAGCAATGTGTAAACAATTTTTTTATCCATCTGTTTATACACGAACTATTTCCTCAGTTTTTGAGATATTGATCTGAAATTTTGCGCACGTCTCAACCTGCCTAAGAAGCCACTCATTTTTTCGAAATCTCCTGTCTGACAACAAAAGGACAATCTCAAGTTCTTGTATGGAAAACTTTTTTATTTGACGAGCTCATCGAACAAAATTCAGTACTTTTATGAAAAAACTTTTTATTGGAAAAGTTATTCACGAAATAATAATACTTTTTTTTTTTAATAATCATAGAAAAACTTGTTTCTCAATTCGACTTGAGTGAAAGAATAAATGACCAGAACACACAAAAACTAATCGAGTTAAATAAGAATCAAAAGAAAAGTTGATTTTCTTAACAACTAATACCTGTTCCCATCTAATTTCCCACCGCTAATCTTCCATTCATTCGAAGCACTCACTAATCCACAACTTACATTCAACTTATCTACATTTATGAATTGCTAATCTGAGAACTGGAGGAAATTCCAAAAATATTTGCATAACAAATACACTCGACAACACTCAACGGAAGGAAACAAACGGAAGACAATTGTTGTCGGCATTACATTTGCCTACAAAAGTATGTATATTTAAATATTGCCATTTGTTGTTTGTGTATTTGTAATTTAGTTCATTACATATTTATGAAGCAATAATTACTTAATTGGTTTAATCCCACTTGAAACTTGCATAAGTCAAGCACAAAATGTCGACACGTTCTCCACAAACCGCCAATTAAAAGTGGTGTCCACATAGAGACCCTCGCCGCCGGCGGCACAGGAAGCATCGGACAGTAGAGAGCGAAACGAAATTTTAATTTTGTAGTCATAGAATATTATGTATGAAGTTGCTTGTATTTGTGGGAGTAATGGAATGGTAATGCTGATAAGCATGGCCGTGTCGTATATATTACACCACAGCGTTGACCCCAGAGGACGTTTATAGACAACGAATGATCAGCTCATTGCGGACAATTATTGCGAACACTCAAATGGACATAAGGTTAACGGTGACAACTGTAGATATATAGAGACGTATATACATAAATTTATGCCATTTGCATAGAACATCGTGTGTCCAAGTGGCAGCCTGGCTAGGAACGTGGGAAATTTAAGTAAATTTAAGTGAACTAGAAAAAAAGCATTTTACCATGAGAAAGCATGTCAGTTCATTCCAGCCATTAGCTGTGACTAAGTTGTAATGAAATAACGATGGAATGACACCGAATTATCTGCTCATTTCCACATCACTTTCCATGATTGAATCAATCAAGTAGACGTTATTTAGACTGCAGTGCTTTATGAGTACCTGTACGTCATCTTGGAGAGTTCATTAGTACGTAAGCGGTCGGACAAGTACTTAGCCTAGCAAATAAAATTTTGTTAAAATGACGATTTATTGCTCAGCACAGACTCCTTTTAGCTCGATACACATCCCAGCCAAGCTCCAACTTCTTTAACCCGTCTAAAATACCTTTAATGGTAGCGATTGAGCGAGTCGATTTAGCCATGCCCGTTTGAATTTACGAGAACTAGTCTCTCAGTTTTTGAGATATCGGTCGTAAATTGCATCAAGAAGCAGCTCATTTTTTTATGCTATAAAACGTGCAGTAGTTCACTAAGTAATTTCGTTTTCGGAAGTAATGCCGTCATAATAGGTATGGTTTCGTATGGATCAGATGCGACCTTTTCACAACAATTATCTGCTGTTTAACGCCCAGCGACAGCATACAAGAATTTCAAGAAAAGCTCGACAACATAGAAGTTGCAACCATGACTATAGAAGGTCAAATTATTGCTGTCGGAGACCTAAATTCGAAAGCCATAGATGGGGCATGCCAAAAACGGATTCAAGAGAAAAGCTCATTCTATAAATGGCTGCGCGACTTGGTTTAATAGTGTTCAAAACAGAAACGCATTTAGAGAAAAGGAACTTAAGCATGCTATCGAGGCAAGCAAGAAGGAAAAATTGGAGCTACTTTGCGAGGTTGTATAAAATAGTTATGAAGAAACTCGGAGCTCGAACTTAGCCACCTGACTTAAACGCTGCCAAAATGGATGACACCGTTAACGCACTCTTTCCCAAGTACGAAATAAGAGTCAGTAAACAGACTTTCGAAAATCCCCCAGTTCAATCTCGGGGAACTCTAACTGGCCGCTGGGAAGCTAAAATTTAACAAATCGCCCTGCTCGGACGGGATCACAGCAGAAATACTCAAAATAATCGCCGCAGAATGGTCCGCAGTACTCTTAAACGCGTACAACACCTCTGCCTCGTAGCTTTAATATTTCCTGAAATTTGGAAGAAAAACGGCTTGTTCTAATCAGAAAGGGAAAAGGGGATCCCAGCTTGCTACTAGTATACCGCCCACTAAGTATTCTTGACAGAGCGGGAAAGCTCTATGAGAGACTACTTAAACCTAGACTGGAAGCGGCTATCGATGAAGACTAGAGAGGGATCAGGACAAATAGAAGTTACGTCAGGAGCAGCACAAGGGTCCACTTTAGGCTCAGACCTATAGAACATTAGTTATAACAGAATACTAAAACTTGAAATGCAAGTCGAATCATATTTAATCGGCTATACGGACGATATATATAAAGCAGCAGTAATCACTGCCCGAGATACAGAAGAAACCTGAAGAAAAATGAATCAGGATCACCTTATTCTACAGACCTTCGGACTGTTACTTGTTCCGATTTTTGCAATTTTTTTTTCGACGTGAGGACCTTTACCTCAAATTATATGTCAAAAACCACTTGGACATGTTTTTGGCCTGCAAGTATAAACAATTTTTACGAACGTGGAATCAAACGCTTGTCCGAAAGATAGCGAAAGGTATTGGATCAAAATGTAGAATATCGGCACCTAAAATGCAAAATAACGTAACATCACTTTTCATAAGTTTAGAGCCGAAGGAAAACGATATAATAGAAACCACTAATACTAAAACAATATTTGAGTTTTGGTTATAAAATGGTTATATATTGGTTATATAGTGGTTACATATTGGTTATATATTGGTTACCATACACTCATATTGAAACAAAAATTGAGTTTTCGTTGTAAAATTCGTATATATTGGTTATTATAACTGACAACAATTTATTTATTTTTTTTTTTTTTTGATGATTCGCTGTTTCGTATTTTAGGTGACGATATACATACATACATATATGGGTATATGGTTTCATAAAATGTTTCACATAAAAAAAAATCGTGTTAAAATGCACTAAAAGTCGAACTCACTTAGTAAACGACCGTAGATCACGGCATAAAACCTCACTTTTGGCAAAAAAAATTATTTTCATGAAAGCAACACATTTTATTTTAGTCCATCTTAATTATATTTATGTAGTTGTTGTAGGAAAAATACTGCCTTTTCTTAAATATGATGTCGTCTTCTTCGTTATTTTACCTCATTACGTTATTTTAGAGGAGCTACTGCATATCTAAAATTCTGGGAATCTCCTTCAGTGTCATCCGCATTTCATTCAGCATACTTAATACATTTCTTATTTCGCAACACCTTACTTAATCTATGTAATTTGATAACTGTAAAAAAGTATTTTAATCAAACTTTCAAAGTGGAAGCGCCAATTGCTGTAATGGCACTGGCAATCATAAAAATCAAACACCATTTCACGATTGCACAATCGTTTGGCAATGAAAGCAAGTGCTATTTTTATAAATCGAATATATTTAATGTAAAAGCGCAAACAATCAAAACCTCTTATTTACTCCATTTAATGCCCACCATTCGCGGCAAACAAACAACTGTTTATACATTCAGTAGATTTTCGGCAACAAAAACGGCTATTTCACTGGCTGTAACAATGCTTAATCTCGGCATTATGAAAATCCGAACGCTAATGCCAGATATCAGCTATAACGCCTCAATGCGCGCGAGCAAAATAGTGAAATGAGCACAAACTCGCTTCTTTTTCATTTCCATTTATTTACATTATTTTTATTACTTCTGCTCTCGCCGGATTATCTTTGTTCGCCTCTCGCTTACTTCTTGCTCTCGAGCGCTTTTATTTATTTCGTGTTTTTTTTACATGTTTTCGTTTTTTGACAACAATTCCCTGCAGGCAGTGAGCCACAAACCGGCAATAGCGATAGAAATGCCAAAGTTGCGTATACGCCCCAGCGTCTGCCCTCATGAAAATTTTATTTAAATTTATTGTGACATTATCCCGTGTGCGTTGGCAAAGCTTAGTTGGTGGAAATGGCACGAAGCTTGCAAAGTTAGAGCAGTTAGAGATAAAATAAATTGGTCTAGACACTGGTTGCTTGTCTATTACTACAAGTATTTAGATAATGTGGTTAGGATTGGAAAGCACATGGCAGCAGCGCCTCAATGTGTTTGTTGGCGCGCTTAAAATGATTTTTGTAGTTTTTTCACACTTTAGGTCGTTGTGTTAAAAAACAAGGAGCTGACTTAGCATACATTTACATATTTATCTCTATTATGGGAATAAGTTGGAATACTTTATAGCATGGCAATCGAAGGCAACTGCACCAGCTAAAATTAACTTGAATAACTAAAACTTATTTGAATATACAAATCGTGAACTAAAATGCAAAATAACGTAACGTTACTTTTCATAAATTTACAGGTGAAGGAAAAACGAGCTAATAGAAACCATTCATATGAAACAAAATTTAAGTTTCGGTTATAAAATGGTTATATATTGGTTATATAATGGTTATATATTGGTTATATTCTGGTTATTGAAAAAATATAATTGGTTTGGTTATAAAATGGTTATATATTGGTTATAGAATGGTTATGTATTGGTTATATAATGTTTATATATTGTATATCTGACAATGAAAGCTGAAAATTATATATATTTGTAAGCTGATGTATGAATCTTAAGAATATAAAACAATTTCGATTTTTGATGATGGAAATTTAGGTGTCGATATAGAGTCGTTTAGTATAAACAGGAGAAGTAATGAAATGTCAAAATTTATGGGCTCTATAACTATATAATTCGTGTTTTTTTTTTTTTTTTAATTTGAACTTAGTATTTTAGAAAAACATATAAAATAGTATTATTTATAGTATTGTCCATCTGAAGCTATAATATTTTCCTAGGTTTTTGGCAATTTGTTGACTCTATGTTGAAAAAACTGCTCAGCTTAAAGACTAAGCATGAATCAAGGCAATGTTTGACATTCTGTTTTGTTGTGAACCGTATGTCAGTGCGGGCGCTTTGCAACGACCGGAACAAGTGGCAGTCAGAAGGGTCAAGGTTTGAGCTATAAGGCGGATGGGAAAAAAACTTCAAAACCGCTGTTTTCCAAATAGTTTTTAACCGAGCCTTGTCATGATGAAAAATTATTGTCTAGTGTCTTTTCGGCAAAAGCTCACTTGAATTTGATAAGTTAATATCGGTAGCGTTCTCCATGGCCAGTGCACCCTAGTTTGGAAGCTTCTAATACATCGCAACCTTCTGAACTCACAAAATACAGAGCATTAGTTTGGCGTAATAATCGGCTTTCCGCTGATTTAGCTGATCAGCATGTCTTACAAATGTTGTTTTTGCATTTAGTGTTGTCGTAATGTATCTATTTTTATCACCAGTTACACCAGTTACAATCCGATGCTTAAACGACTTCTTTTTGCGGCGTTCAAGCAGCATTTCTGACGTACAATCGTCTTTCAACTCCTTTTAGTTTCAATTCTACAAATTTACTTGCTTTTAATTTGTCTAACTGGCTTTAAACTTTTTGAAATGGTTGCTTGTGTGACTCCCAAAGATTCTGCGAGCTCTTCTTGTGTTTTGCAAGAATTTTCATCGAGTAATGCTTTCAGTTCCTCATCGTCATAGTTTTCAACTGTATTTTAAAGGGTGATCTACAATTCCGGCGATGTAGAACTATTTATTGACCGTCTATACCTCCGAAACAAATGAAATGATGCAACAAACCACAAATAAAAATAAACTCTGAGCATGATCTTGATTTTTAAGCGCCTTTGGCGTTATTTTTTTTTGTTTCGACTCGTGTTTTCCCTCCATTCCGATAATTATTGATTTGTTTGCATGTCAAATTCATAAACTCATGTCTCATCGGAAGTTATAATGCTCTCCTTGAATGAGGAATTCCGATTCGCACGATTAAGGATGTTCAAAAAGACCTGTTTACGGTACTCTTTTTGTTAAAAAAAAAAAACAGTTTTTTCGGACGAGTCAAGCAAGAACGTGTTTCATACCCAAAATATCCACCAAAATCATTCCTGACGGTTTCCTTCAATTTTTTAATATGTTCATCAGTTGGAGAGGTCAAAGGTCTTCCAGAACGATCCTCCGTCAAATTTGAAGGCCTTGTACCAATTTTTGCAACGATTCCGCACACGAAATTTGAGACAAATTCCTTATGCGATGGAATGGACAAAAATCCATTGTAAAAATCGCACCGCACCTACTGAGGTGTACCGAGTTAAGCTGCTGCTGTAAACAAACTAATTGACAGATCGCGCTCATATTTGGCATAGTAGTTAAGGACAGTCCTACCAACTTAGCAAAATGAACTTTTTTTTTTAATATCATTTTCCTGGGAATTTGTATTACAATTTCCCGGTACTTTTTTGCGCACAGTACATAAGTTATAGTGATCGGATCTCAACGATTTCTTCGGAAATTATACCTTTGCCTTAGACAATGATTGGTTTGTTGTTGATTTCGTAAAGATATGCCGTCAAACATTTGTCATACCAAAACAAAATTTTTTTCTTTCAGTTTTTAAATAGCTATATTCTATAGTTGTCTGAAATCGGTAGTTCTAACAAATGAAAAGACTTTTGGTGAGAAAAGGAAGTCGGCAAAATTTTGAATCGTCATCTCTACCGAGGGCGGCATACAGACGAATATGGCTAAATCGCCACCGCTGAATGATCGTGTTGATCATTTATATATATTTATATTATATATGTATAGGGTTTCTAAGGGTCTTCCTGCTGGGCTTTACAAACTTCGTGGTAGACTAAATATGCCTTGTTCAGGGTAAAGGTATATAAAATACTATTTTCATTGCATTCGCTGAAAGTTCGTTACAAAGAAAAACATTACATGATTTTTCGCATTCGTAAAATTTATTTATTTTAATATTTGCAAATTTTCACTTACTTCATCGAATAACTGCGTTCACTGACAAACGAAAGTTGGCAAACTGATTCCGAAAATAGCTGAAAGAAAATTAAAGAATAATTAAGCATTAAAAATACATAATATATATTCATAATAGTAAATTTCCACGTAGTAGATTTATTTTCAATTATTTCAAGTCGAGCTGATTTTGCTATTTTTTTTTCCATCGTTTTTCTGGCACATTTTCATATGTCGCTTTATTAATACTCTATCTTTACTTTATAATAATGGGTTGTCAAAAAAGTTTTGCGATATTTTTATTGAACTTTATTTTTTTATTGAAATTGAAATTTTCGATGACTCATGCCGAGCTCTTGACCGATGCTACGGCTGCTACTATGCCGGTTTCTTTCGACCAATTCAGCGATTTTATCGCAATTTTCGACGACAGGCCTTCCGGGGCGTGCGCATCTTCGACCACCTCTACACGAGAACGAAAACGTTGAAACCATCGTTGTGCGGTGGAAATGGAAACTGTATCGGGTCCATAAACTGCACAAATTTTATTGGCGCCTTGAGATGCATTTTTGCCTTTATCGTAGTAGTACTGTAAAATATGCCGTATTTTCTCTTAATTTTGCTCCATGTTTGCGACGCTATAACACACGAACGACTTAAAAGAAACGACAATCAATCAAATACTTGTTAGCGCGTGAAATGAGCTTTCCAAAATGGTATAGCATGACCCGATGCGACGAATAAAACTAGAACTACGCACTTTCAGCGCCAACTAGCGAAAATACCGCAAGACTTTTTGACAACCTGTTATAATACTACATAGTTCCAATATCAAATGTACATTAAAGATCCTTAAGGGGCTATACCAGTGTAACGCATGAAAAATTAGGCGATTTTCGTGAATTTTTTTAAGATAAAGTACGCGATTGAATATGTCGGACTTCTTTGAACGTAATAAGGTACCCTTTCAGCTATATTTCATTTTTTTTTTTACAAAAATGTTGATAAATAACGGAGTTATGGGTTGTCTTCGGAGGTGCAAAAAAAAAGTGCCCCAACTGCTGGCATGATTCCGGCCGAATGAGAAGCTGAAACAAAAAAATTTGAAAAGTTTATTAAACTTAAATATATTTCCTATACAATGACCTACGATCTAAAAATGCCAAAAATTATATGTGACCTGGTCTAGGGAAAGGGGGCTTAGGTGTCAAAAAAAAGGAGAACAATTAATGAGATGACGAGAAACTGACGATTATTTTTAACAGCTTTTCCCAGAAAACTAGTTTTCGCACGTTAGCTCCCTTTTCGTAGACCAGGTCACATATATTACATAGTAAATGTATTCAAAAATACTCAGTTTTAATTTGAAGTCGATCGGTTAATTTCTCGTTGAGTTATGACGCCAGCAATTTTGAAAAATGTCGTTTCGAGAAAAACGCGTTTAAAGTTTCACTTATATATGTTTGCACCTCCGAGCGGTCGCTCTTTAAACGCTGCCATCCAAAAACTATTCAAGATACGACCTTCCCGATTTCACAGGATATTTATGGAAATATAAGCTATCGAAAAAGCAAATAAATTTTTTTTTTTTTTTTAATGTCACACTGGTATAGCCCATTAAGTCCCTTCGTTTATATCCAGTTCAATGAACTTATTTCCTTTCCGTTTAAAATAAATTTTGCAAGGTATTAATAAAACACTTCGCTGACCTATTAAATTGCAATCGAGCAAAGCGTAACTAAGTACAAGCTAGAGGCTAACTACCAGTAATTATAGACAAGGGCTAAGAATAAATTGCGCAACTAAACGTCGCTCCGCTAAATATATCGCCGACGGTGGCAGGTCATGCAAGCCAGCGGGTCAGGCGTTTAAATGAGGTGTGGAAGTGCCACACCCACTTTGACGGGCATTTGTGGATGCACCCTTTGCAAAAGTAGCTACATTTGTATGTAATTGGATAGCTGTATGCATGTGTGTGTGCAATTCCCATATTGCTTTTGAAAGCTCTAGTGTAGGTGTGTGTTGTAAACTTTCTCAAATGTAATTGATACCCTGTGCGTGCTGGCAAATAGTAGTAATAAGCTATACACACACGCAAATGTTTGATGCTTGTGTGCACGCATACATACTTACGCAGAGCCTGTGAAAGCAGCATATACATATTATAGTATTAACTGAACAATAGCCTTATTTTCCTTACTAACTGACACGTTTGCTTCATCAACCTCAGCACTGCATAGCTAAATTCAAGCCAGCAGCTAAGCTTACCTATGCTTGTTAGTAACGGTAAAAATAATAAAAACAACAGCAGCTAAGTTGCGACTTAAGCTAAAAGCCGTTTCCGTTTAGTGTCATTAAATCACAGTTTGTGTTGCATGTTGCAGGTTGTGCTGTTAAAAGCTACGAACAACAACAAAAATCACTATCAAAACTACATAAAATATCACATTTACGATATGTACGTACTATCAACGGTGCAAGGCGACGTGGCTGATGCGCTTATTAAGGAGGTAGAACCCAGCAATGGCATATACTGCTCGCTTAAGCTCACAAGCAAATAGTATATACATATGTATATATATACTTGCATGCACTCGCACACACATATAAACTAGCTTAAATATAAATAAATATATTTCACTTCGACACACGCTTCCGCACTCACTTACTTGCTCACTTTACTTAGTTCATATGTTCACTTAACTTTTCCTGCGCTTGATTCTCTTGAAATTGGCGCGCGACCGAGTCATGACTCCGCCATTTAATTTAATTTTATAGTAAATAGTATCACACTTTTCAAGTAGAAATACCAGTGTGCGAAAGAGCATGTCTGCACACGCTTCGAACATTTAATGAAGTATTTTCACCCATTTTAAGGGAGTCGTACGACTTAAAAGTCATACTTAGAGAATGAATAATTGAAGCAAGTTGTTGAGCGTGGGAAGTAGAATGGGCGTCGCATATGTGACTCTACATTGTGTTTATTTAAATATATGTTATAGATATATATATTTGAACAAGCTGTAAATTAAGTTTTGCGAGTAATTCCAAAACATCATAAAACTTCAGTTTGAAGCCCAAACTTTCGATGTTCAACGACTCATACTTTCGACACTTTTTGTGTTTTTGAATGCTATAATTTGGAGCAAATTTCAAATGGCAGAAAGACAGACATACAGAATTTTCCAATAAGATTCTAAAAAAAAAAATTATCTACAGCTTTTCTTCCGCCTTTTTTTTTTTGTAAATTTAAGGCTTTATTGTATAAAAACGGTTACAGAAATGTTATTCAAAATATTGGCCGTCGCTAGCTACTACTGTTGACCATCTTTCGGGCAGCATGCGTATTCTCATCTTTCGGGTCGATCCAAGTATCAATCCAATTTTTGACTTCTTCATAAGAACTGAAGTGCTCGTTAGCTAGACCGTGTACCATCGATCGGAACAAGTGGTAGTCAGATAGCGCAACATCTGGAGAATACGGCGTGTGGGGTAAGATCTCCCATTTCAGCGTCTCCAAATATTTTTTGACCACCTTTGCGACGTGAGGCCGAGCATTGTCATGCTGGAGAATGACTTTATCGTATCTTTCCTCGCACTGTGGTCGTTTTTCTTTTAGTGCATCAATTGCGTTCGGTATCGATCTCCTGTGATGGTACCACCAAATGCGGAGCATGACCTTGGCGCCGTGAATGTTCGGTTTTGCCGTCGACGTGGAGGCATGTCCAGGCTTTTCCCATGACTTTCTTCGCTTAGGATTATCGTAGTGGACCCATTTTTCGCCGCCAGTTACAATGCGATGTAAAAATCTCTTTCGGTTGTGCCTTTGAAGCAGCTGTTCACATGCAAAGAAGCGCCGTTCGACATCTCTTGGTTTCAAGTCGTTTCCTTGTTTCTGAATCATCCCCATGGCTTTGAGGCGTTTTGATACGGCTTGCTGTGTCACTTGCAACGATTCGGCCAATTCCTCTTGGGTTTGAAACGCATCTTGGTCGAGTAATGCTTCCAATTCAGCATTCTCCCCCTTCCACCACCATGCCGGTCTTCGACTTCATAATCGCCATTCTTAAAACGTTGAAACCATTCGCGACTTGTTCTTTTACTTAGGACAGCCTCACCGTACGTATCCGAAAGCATTCGATGAGCCTCAGCCGCACTTTTCTTGGAATTATTTATTTTTTTATTTTTTTTATTTTATAAAAGTTTACATAACAATAAAATTATTACATAAACTAAAGATAACGCAGCGCTAGCATCGGAGGCTTTCGGCTGATACTTGGAATTAAAAAAGAGAGATCGGTAAATACTAAGTAGTAGTCAAGAACTAAGTGATTCAACCATCACTTTCTGGGTATGAGCCAAGTTTTCAGAATGCTCACTTGCTTTGTTTCCGTTAGACTTTGGGATACGTTAAGTAAATAGTTTAAGGTGATAAACCACCTATCGCCGATCGCTACAGGCGATATAGAGTCGCCTATATAAATAAATTATGCGAAATTGATCCGACCTTTATAAAATTATTTTTTGGCAAAAATTAAAAAAAAAATCATCCGATAAACCTCCCTGACTTCTTTTGCAGGAACGTATTCGATGAACCCAATTTTCAAGGACTTTTCTATCCACATCAAGTTGTATGTCATGAATATTGACTTTTAAAGTTTGAACAGAGTCTTGTTTATTGCTTAAGGCCAATGACTTCAAATAACCCCACAAGAAGTAGTCTAATGGTATTAAACCACAACTTCTTGGTGGCCATTCAATGTCGCAATTTCTGGAAATATGTAATCTAATCTGCAAATTTTTCTCGCAATAATTCGGTTGTTGCACTTGCTGTGTGGCACGTAGCCTCATCGTGGAGCAACCGGATGTTGCCAGATCAACTTTTTCCAGTTGCGGTCATAAAAAGTTGGTTATCATCGATCTACAGCGCTCTCCATTGACAGTAACGCTGTCACCAGCTTCATTGAAAAAGAAGTACGAACCCCTGGTCCACCAGACCAAAAACCACACCAAACTGTCAATTTAGGTGAATGTAATGGTTGTTCATGAATAATTTGTGGATTTTCTTCGCACCAGAATCGATAGTTATGTTTATTTACCGCACCACTCAGAGGAAAGTGGGCCTCATCGGAGAAGATGATTATTCTAAGATGTTTCGACAAAAATCTTTCGTTCTATTAATAACTTAGATATTGCCATTTTTATCGCAAAAAATCAGGTGGCAACGTCGAAAGGAATATTTTTTAGTAAAATTATTTCTTAGGAAGCCTTGATTTCATATTTTCTATCACTTTTATAAATGTATATTATTAAAACATTTAGTAAGGATGCCATCGTTCTGTCGACTTATACTGAAAATTAAAAAATTGCCTAAAAAAAAAAAATTATTTTATTTGGCCACAAATTCCGTTTTAGGCACCAACTTTTCCTAAATTTTGATCCAAGAAAATTGGTAAACATAGAAAATGCGCTAAGCCCATAACATTACTTAGGACATACAGTATCCGACAAAACAATAGATACCGTATCACATCATAAATTATTCTTTGCATTGAAGAGTTCAACAATTAAAAATTTGTATATAGCAAATAATAAGGTATAATATTTGTTGTAACTGTTGTAGTAGCATAATTCTGCCGAGTTGACACTCCTTGGCCGGATAAAAAATCCGGGTCCGTTCCGCTTACGTAGACTCGATTGTCGTGGGAACGGAAATGATATTTGTCATTAGCTTTTGTTCCGCTTGAATGAAGACTCTTTGGTGATCCGTTGCAATGTTTGTTCGTAGTGTTACTGTGTGTAAATCGTTAGATTTTTCAGCCCGTTTTATTAAGCAGAGCCTTCAGATAAATATTTCTAAGCGCATAATTCTGCGAAGAATCCGAGAATATAATTATTCCAGTCATTATAGTACAAGATCAAAAAGCCTTTCAACAGCAAATTGGAATTGCCAAAAAGCAATGTCAAATGCCGCTAAGTCTTTTGAATCAAAAAAAAATAATTCGGACTGATTAGAGCAAATTTGAATTTAAAAATACGAAAGGCATAGACAAAGTTTTAGCGAAAGCATCATTAGAGGCTCCAAAGTAATGTATTTAAAGCACCAAAGTTTGGAGTTGGAAATTATTTAGTTTGCTGTTATTTTAGTTAAAGTGGTTTATCAAATCTGGTAATGGCCATAGGCGAAATGACGGGAGAATCTTCGTACAGATACTGAATACAGATTGAGAGCCTGCAAAAAGTAGCTTACAAGATAACTTTATATAGAAGCAGGACAATGATCCCAAACATAGTTCAAGTCGGTTTGCGAAAGAATATTTCGATCAAAAAACGAGAATGGCCTGTCATTTAATCGGATGCTGTGTGTACAAATATGTAAGTGTTTTTTTATACCCTAACGGTAGGAATAGTCTTAAAGTCTTGGTAATGGTATAATAAGTCTAAAAACATCGAACTGCATAGTATACAGTTGGAAAAATTTTTTGGAGGCAAAAAATTTATGATAAACTATTGATATCGTTCAGGTATCAAACTACCATAAAGCGGTTTAAAAAATTTAAAATCAATAATATTTTCGATAAGGTTGCCACCTGTTTGCAATTATTAATTCAATTTAACTAATAAAATATATAAAATATTACAATATGTATGGGTTTCAAACTACTTTCAGATAATATTGCACATATTTTTAATAAGGGTTGCCACCTGTTGCAAAATTTAAACAAATTCATATTTTAAATTCAATATTACAGTGATCGGTTAAAAATACTTAAAATCGACAAAAAAAAATTTAAGGTTGCCACCTGTTTGCCATTATTAATTCAATTTAAGTAATAAAATATATAAAATATTATAATATGGGCATCAAAATAATTTTTTGGTGCTTTAGAAAATATTTCTGAAGCACATGTTTTTAATAAGGGTTGCCACCTGTTGCAAAATTTAAACAAATTAATATCTTAAATTCAGTATTACAGTGCTCGGTTAAAAAGACATAAAATCGACAAAAAAAATTAAGGTTGCCACCTGTTTGCAATTATTAATTATATTTAACTAGCAAAATATGTAAAATATTATAATATGGGCATCAAAATAATTTTTTGGTGCTTTAAAAAATATTTCTGAAGCACATGTTTTTAATAGGGGTTGCCACCTGTTGCAAAATTTAAACAAATTAATATCTTAAATTCAATGCTCGGTTAAAAAGACTTAAAATCGACAAAAAAATTTAAGGTTGCCACCTGTTTGCAAGTATTAATTCAATTTAAGTAATAAAATATATAAAATTATTGTAATATAAAATAATTATAAAAAAATATTTCTGAAGCACATGTTTTGTAGATGTATTGCTATATTCATAATTATAAGAACGTTCCCTCAGGTTGATCATCAAAATAAAATAATAAACAAACATACATAGTACATACATATGTACATACAAGTGAAGCTAATAAAAGCGTATTAAAAAAGCTATTTCTTAACATTTTAATATTTAGGCCTCACTTTACTCACATTCGGTATACAAATTGCTTTTTTTTTTAAGATTCTAATTATTTCAACAAATAACTTAGTGTAAGCATATGCGAAAACCTAAGTGGCACTGTAGTAATCCTCATCTGACTGGCTTCTACTAAACTGCCCGCAAAAAGACATGCTATTTTTAGACTTTTCTTCCAAGCCATGGCCTTAAAATACTCCGCATCAAGTTCAAGGTGCTGCGTTAAGCCAACTTTCCAACAGTATCCCTATAAAAGGCGACTTATAAACAACCGTTGTTTGGTTTACCTAACAGATTTGCAATAACTGGTCGTGTCTTTGCATGTGTTTGTTTGTTTGTTTATGAAATACGTGATGCTATAACGCTCCCACTGCTGTTTACACGCATATCCATTTATGCACATATGCCCGAGCCTGTGATCATGTGTGTGCGCTGAGCATGCACCAGCTCCGCCGTTATTTGCATATTTGCCTGCAACTTTTAATAGCAAAGCGGCGCCATTCAAATTGCAAAAAATTATATATACTTTTACAAAGGAAACGGTGTAGTATAAATATTTAGTAAATACAGAGTGTGTCAGTTTTTATGTCGGTGTCGGTTTTTAATGAAGGACCGATCAAAACCAAGTCCTAGTATGGAAAACTTTTTTCAGTTGACGAGATAACTTCATGAAATTTGGCTCGAATTTTTGCTTACGACAACTGTTTAATATCCAAAGAAAATGTTCAGATCGGATCACTATAGAATATAGCTGTTATAAAAACTGACCGATTGAAACAAAGTGTTGGTATGGAAAACTTTTTCAGTTAACGAGATATCTTCACGAAATTTGGCTTGAGTTATTGTTTGAGGCTACAGTACAATTTCTGAAGAAATTGTTCAGATCGGACCACTATAGCACATAGCTGTCATACAAACTGACCGTTCAAAACCAAGTCTTAGTATGGAAAACTTTTTTAGTTGGCGATATATCTTCATGAAATTTAAGTAGAGTTATTGTTGAAGATAACTATATAATATACAAAAAAATTGTTCAGATCGGATCACTATAGCATATAGCTGCCATACAAACAGGCCGTTCAAAATCTAGTCCTAGTATGGAAAACTTTTTCAGTTAACGAGATATCTTCACGAAATTTGGACCGAATTATTTTTTTAGGCAACGGTACAATCTCCAAAGAAATTGTTCAAATCGGATCACTATAGCATATAGCTGTCAAACAAACTGAAGGATTGGAACAAAGTTCTTGTATGGAAAACGTTTTTGGGAAGGGTACCAGTACACGTTTTTCTCTGTATTTTGTTTCCAAACTTGTTCTATGTCAGCATGCCAACTTAAAAAATGGCACACCCTGTATCTACCTCTATGCAGCGGTAGTAGCATATGTATACCCAAGTTGCATATGTTTACCTACAGATGCCAGTGTTTATAATCGTGGAAAAAGGGAAAACATTGTGTAGGAAGCCGTGGCAAAGTAATGGCAAAAAAGTGAGAATGTATAGGAAAATGTTGACATGCGGCGGAAAATGCCAACGACAGCAGGCAGGCAGGCAGGCTGGCTGGCAGCATCAACAGTTGCAGCAACAGCTTTGTGGCAGCAGCAACAACTGGTTGTGCTATCACAAGGACATTGCGTGCATTATAACGCTGTGCCAACTGCATTTTAATGCTATTGTTCGTGTGCTTGTATGTGCAAGTGTATATGTGTTTGTATTATACATAATATTTTCGATATGCTTAAATGTGTGCGGCGCTGACACAATTGGGCCACCTGTTGTACTGTGCTTTAAGGATGGCATGTATATAAATACACACGTATGCACATACTACTAACTGCACTTTGCACTTGCAACAAACGCACATCTCCATATTAAAATGGCGTTGTTGTGTTTTATATTTTAGCTGCGTCTTCCATTTCCGTTTCCGCTGCACTTTGCACTCCTCCTCCGCCTCGACACTCATTAAATAAATACTTGTCGTTCTCTTGTGGAAATACTTTTGAAATCGTTTTGGAAAATTGTGAGTGCGCTATGCGAATACAGCGCACTTGTGTTTGCTTACATTCGTGCAAATAACTGTACATATGTCTATAGACGCATGTGTGTGTAAAATATTTCATTGCGGCGCAAACAAAAAGCGTGGAACGCTTCAACACTTGGCAGTTGCCTTTTTGCTCACGACTAACATTTGCTTCTGCTATGCACCCACACACATACTTACACATACATACATATGTAGATGCACATATGTCTGTTCATATTATTTTACACATTCATTTGCAGGTGCGTGCCTGTGCATGCCGTGAAAGCCGCAACATTTCCCAAGTGCCACGCAACACCCTCTCAGCGGCTTTCGTGCGCTTTCTGCAAACCATAAAATCATTTAGTTAATTTAATTAAGACAAATTTAAGTGCGAACTGAAAATCAGTCATGGAAAAGAGTATAAAATGTTAGCATAAATTGTTAAGAGCTTAAATTTTAAGCTCGGTTTTCGGTAGGTTTAAACAATCTGCTTCTTAGATTCTATTATTATCCGGTGTTTGCTCCTTAAAACCACATTTATTTGGTAATACTTTTAGCTACTCTCTGTTTGACAAGTTGAAATAATTTAGAGCAGTGCAGAAAAATTTGAAAAGTGAAACCAATTCAAAGATAAATATTAGAAATCTGCGGAAAAATAGTTTACGACCGATGTTATGTCGGCAAAAGAAAGGGGAGTAATAGTTAAAAACGACTTACTTCGTTTTCTAATAGAAAAAAGCTATATGGCAATGTTGTGGGTATTCAAAATATCTATAACTTTTGTATCGACACTATTTTCGCAAAACCTCAAAATGTATGTGAACATTCAAAATTTAAACTTTTTGGATTAATCATTTTTATCTTGTATAAAAAACATTTTTATCTTGTATAAAAAACATTTTTTTTTCACGAAATTCCAACAATTTCATAAAAAACAATTTTTAACGGCACTTTGCCTACTTTTTTTTTTGTATCTTAAAACCGTGTTTCATTGCTATGAAGACAGCCCTTCCACTACGAAAAAAAGGAAAAAAATCAAAATTTTCTTTTTACCTAATAATTAATTGTGTTTCGATTATTATTAATATGTGGGAATATTCGTTTTGGCACTGAGTTGATGTATTGAGAAAACATTTCTGGCGTTAGTAAAGCCCAGATCAGATCAGATCAGAAATCGCATAAAATTGACGATAATCCTTGTAAACCTTTCTTACCAGCCATCCCCAGATGTTCTCAATAGGACTTAAATCAAGAGAACAAGCCGGTCATTCCAAAAGATCGACATTTTAAGGGTGAACCCACGTTTTCGTTGACCTGCTAGTATGGATTCTTGCGTAATCTTGTTGAAAAGAGGAAGATTTTTGCGGATGACTGTGTATATAGGGTAAAAGGTTTGCTTCTGATACTACCTTGTACCCAGAACTATGTATTCGGCAAGAAGGCAATGCCAACGTTACTGTCCCCCATACCATAAGTGAGTCTCTGTATTCAGTATCCCAAAAAACCGTCTTGACCATCAAGACTGAACTTTTTCTCATCAGAAAATATCACCTAAGATCAATAGTACAGTTTTTTTTTTGTAAGCGCATTGTCTATATCCGATAAAGGAAATTGCGGAATTCGGATCGATATTGCTAAAACTGAGGAACTAGTTCGCCTTTATACGTATACTCGGGAAAACAGACAGGCTGATCACTTATATATAGACATTACAAACATCTTCGCAAATTAAATATCCCTATGCATAGTAGTCTGATGGAATTTATAATGGTGCTATATGGAAAATATATGTGGTTGTTGTTCGATAGCAGTTCCACCTGCCTTCTCACATCCGCTGGTTCGGTATTGGCAATGTCAAACTATTTGAAGGAGTTGTTGACGCAACCTGCGGTGGCCGACCTGAACTGGATGGGAGAGAGTAACAGGTGGGCTCTATCACCTATAAACTTGAGGAATGAGTGCGTCTCTTGGTCTATAGACATAACTGTAACATCAATTCCTTTGCCACAATGGCATACCTCCCACACTGGTCCTCAATTCCGTATACTGTTTGGCCAGCATCAGATCAGTAACGACTTCTTGGTCATTACAGCTATCTTATCGTAACAAAGATGTAAATCCAGAGGAGTCTTAACATCTTCTTGTCACGCACAAAATGCAGCTTGGAGTTATTCCATAGCTTCGGCAAAGTTCACACAATGTAGCAGCTAGATAGATTTGCTAGTGGCCAATCAGAAGACTCCTCTTTCGAAGAAAGCCATGTCGATTTTAGACTGCGACTTATTCGATTTCGATGACAGAATAAGTCATTAAGTTAGACCATCGCTGAAAAAGAAACAGAGATGGTTGTTCCGCCGACTTGCACCATCAGCGATTATGACGGGTCGTTTCCGCGCCAGATTTGCTATTTCCTTCTACCTCGAAACTGACGGTTCAGTACCGTCTCGTTCAGTCCGTCCTTTGCATGTAGTAACCTCATGTGTTCAGAGTTGTTTTCCTGACTCCTGAAGTTTCTTATTTGCGGGGAGGGCCTCACTGTGCTGAGGTATCCGCTGTATGGGTACTGTATGTCCTATCGAAATGACATTTATTGAACTTTTTCGTTCGTCTGTGAGCGTGGATGGAGCCTCCAGATTTCATGTTCCAGCCACAGCCGAAGCGATGGATAGATTAACACTTACGTGGGTTTCATCCAGAGTATTAATCCTTTTGTCACCTTCGCTCATCTCGGTTGTTGTGCATTTTAACCTTATGATGAAAGTAGACTGGTCTTTCATAAGATATTGTTCGCTTCTTTCTCCTTCTTCCCTAGACGCTTACTCGATTCCAATCGGAGTGCCTCTTCCATACCTTCTCCTTTAACAACCCTTGAGGACTTGGGACCGATTATGGCAGAGCTTCATTAGTTAGTAAGAGGGTTCACTTATTATCCATATTTTTTATATTTTTGCTTTTTATTAAAGACACTTGTTTGTCAATGCAGAGTTCGAAGAAACAAATGTATCAAATTTTATCAGAATATCTCAATTATTTCTCAAGTTAGTGGTGCTCGAACTAACTATGAATATATTTATATATCTATTTGTTCACCGTTAATATTCTTGTACAATTTCGCATTCATACAAATCAACAAAAAATCGAGCAGAAAATCATCACACCAAACATTCAAGTTGTATAATGAGCGCTGCGTGCTCTTACCTTTTGAAGTTCATTTCCAGGGGTTCCTGAAATTAGTTGAGCAACAAATTTGCACGCGTTCGTCGACTGTGAAATTCAACTTATTCTTTTGCTTTTCTTCTCGCTTACATACAGCTTCATATCTAACCAGCGTCATAGCGAATGTAGGGAATAAGTCGTCTGCCTTTTACCCTCACTCACTTTTAATACTCACTTTCACAATGTGCTTCTATAACTCTTAGTTTTTACTGCTTTTTCTACGTTTTCTTTGCGTTGCGTCTGTGTCAACTGAGTCACGCTCAGCGGTAGCCAAGCGTAGCAGACTATTTTGTCACGCTAAATACTCTTTTATCCTCTTTAAAGCGCAATCGTGTCGAAATGGAAGCATTTTCGTTTGCGCTCATTTAATTTCGGAAATGTGACGTCCTTGAATGGAAATTTTCTTTGTCGATGAATGGTATTTTTTAATTGGTTTTGATTCGATGAAGTGGGTGGTATGAAATATGATTGCATTTATGTAGTAAGAATTTGGCTTTCAAGTCCAAGTAGGTGGTTTGGTAAGACAATTATATTGGAAGAATATATTTGAAATGTGTGGAATTTAAAGAAGGTTGCACCTTTTTAAAAGTATTTGAAGAATAATAGAGAGGCGTCAGAAACACTTTCAGTTATGCCATAACTATATAATCATTGAAAAACATACCCTGGGATTGTTTGCCTAAAGATGGTTTTTATTTTAAGCTCGTTGGCATTTGGTAACAAAGCTATACTCATATTATGTCACAGCAAAGCGTCGTATGTGTTTTCTTTAAGAAACAGATGTATGCACGTAAATATAGAGAGATCTATGAGACATGAGTTGAGACGATAGTTAAAGACATTCACATTAAATGAATTAAGGCCCATGTTGATGTAAATTATTCCTGAGAAATATTTGAACAACAAGTGTTTTCTAACATGGAAATTGAAGGATTACCAACTTTTTGTGAATAAATTTTTCTAGCCAACATTTCATATGCACGCAAAATACTTAAAATACCCTCGGTGAAAATTTTAATGTAGACTATAGAAATAATTGACTTCGTGTGTGAAATCATTTCGAATGTTGGAAAAGGTTTACAGTGACTCAGTTTTATCAAAAACACAAGCCTATGAGTGGTGCAAAGCCTTTAAAGGCGGTTGAGAGATCGTTGAAGACATGCCTCGTACTGGACGACTTTCAACCTCTTCAACTGACGAAAATATTAAAATGTGAAGGATACAATTAAGAAGAAGAAGGATACAGCGCTTAAAAATCGTTAGGCCAGGAGAGCTGGTAAGAGCGCTCGACAACTCTCGACAGTCCGTTAGAATGATGTTGGTCGATTTGTGGATATGAAACGGATTCTTGCTCGACTCGTCCCTATAAAGATGATTTTTTTCAGAAAGGACCGTAAACATGTCTCTTCGGACATGCTTAACCGTGCGATATCCGATCCCACATTCGTGGAGCGCATTATAACTGCCGATGAGACATGGGTTTATGACTTTGACATGCAAGCAAGTCTACAATCATCGGAATGAAGGAAAAAAACGACCCGACACCGAAAAAACCACGCCAAAGCCGGTAAAAAATCATGGTAACCTTCATGGTTTTTCGATCTGCGTGGTTTGGTGCATCATAAATTTGTTTCGGAGAGACAGATGGTCAATAAGGAGCGCTATTTGACCATATTGAGGTGTTTTCGTGGGATCATCCTTCGAAAACGGCTGGAATTGTGGAAGAACAATTCATGGATTGTACACGATGGTAATGCACCATCGCAGCGAGCCACGATTGTGACCGAATTTGAAGCGAAAATCCCTATGAATATTATCGGTTAATCACCGTATTCACCAGATTTGTCTCCGTGTGAATTTTTTCTTTTTTCCATATACTGATATTGACGCTCCATGGAACCCGTTTTCAGTCGATCGAAGGTATAAAATAAAATTCGCTGAAGGAGCTGAAGGCCTTCGAGGACTGGAAAAATCGTTGGCATAAGTGTTTTACCTCTGGTGGGGATTACTGTGAAGGCGATAAAATGAATATTGATAAATATTTTGCGTTTTATTTACAATTTTCGGGTACTTTTTTGTCATGATTTTTCAAAATCCAAATTATTTTCGAAGATATAGAAACTTTTCTCGAATCTGTCCTTTTCTAAACAATACCCAATTCTTCTCAAATGGTGCTTGATCGATTTATCTGTCATTTTGAACTATCCATATCCGCAAATTTAAATGTTTGCTGTTTTAAAAATTACGAAATAGTCAAAAAAATTGGTACAAAAATTGTTTGGTCGACATTTTGTGAAAAAAATTTTGCCAACCTTTCTGTAGAATCGAACATTGTGTCATCATAATTTATAATAATAATTTTTTTTGGTCCAGATTGCTAGTAGGGTTGGAATCGTGGGGATGGTCACGTGTCAATTTTTTGAGACCGCTCACTTCATATATTTTTTACTTGTTCCAGTATTCTTGGAATGTTAAAAAGTAACTAATTTATTAGTTATTTTTTTATATTTTTTTTTATTTTTTTTTTTTTTTTTTTATAATGGATGATTAAAATTTTAATTGCCGTTATTTGCGACACTTCACATACAGAAAAAAATATGAGATAATAAAAAAAATTCATTTCTAAATTTATTGGATCCAATTCCTATTAACTGAAAATGTTACCAGTTCAGATATATTTGTCTCTCCCAAAGGCCAAACATACATTCCGGCCAAATTCGTGTGCTTAAGAATTGTCATATTTCAACATTTGACACATTCTAAGCCAAAATTTGGTTGCAGGTGTAGCAGCCAAGGTAATCAATGTAATTACCGTTAAAAGCAATGGCGCCGGTACTCCGTTACACGGCATTTCTAGAATTTCGCGAATGAAAATTATTTGTGCTAAAATTAATGAGGCGCTAAGAATTTTCTATTTATGAACGTGGACAGACACATTTTAGATATATACATATACATATGTTTTTGTATGTGCGTGTGTGCCAATTTCATTTACCTATAAATACACATACTTCTCTGCTACATACTTCACAGTGTCCCTTTATTATGTCTTCTGCTTCTTGTGCTTTTGTGTCATCCTCATATTATTATTATTATTATGATTATGATTTCTCTCCTTTCATTTTGCAGCGACAGGCGCGTAAATTATCTTCCAACTCAGTGAAATGTGCCAGCGGCGCTTTGGAATCATCGCTACATGCCAACAAAGGCAACCGAAGTCATAATATTGATATTTGAGTGTGCATGTGTGTGTGTGTGTTTGCTCACAAAGCCGCGCAAGCAGTCAACCGAGCGTGTTCGCAACAAGTACGAATGCACACAAAGCCACCTACAATTACTCACCTATGCACACACTCATACATACATATATGAATGTATATAGCCAGCTTTTGCCAACAGCCGCATTCATTGTGCAACAACTACAACAATATTACTGCCTTAAAAATAAACTTTTACTTGACAGCGAAAGTTTACACAAAGCGGTAAGTAAATCTTTGCTATAACCAAGGTGCCTATACAACAACAACAACAGTAACGAAAAGTTGCATATACACACACCTTTCTCAAAGTATAAGTAGCTTAAAACTTTTATTGCAACAACAAAAATTCGGTAGGTTCATACTGGTTTCTTATGAAAGTATATAATATGCTTATTAGGGTGGGTCGTAAAAATTACAAAATACAATATTTTTTCACTTTGTATTCTAAAAGATAGATTCTTAGGCACCCTTAAAAAGTCTCTGCAAGTATAATATGCATATTACGGTGGGTCGAAAAAATTACAAAAAAAAAAATATTTTTTACTTTGTATTCTAAGATTCTTAGACACCCTTAAAAAGTCTCTGCAAGTAGGAGCTCTTAATAGTAACTTTTTGCTTTGAAAAAAGTGTCTCGTTTCATAGAGATTGCATGCTTTTCAAAGAAGTCTCGTACGATTTTTTCGTAAACTTAACCGTTTAAACCCATTTAAAATATATTACTGCTTAAAGTTTGATTATTTTGAGGAAAATTTTATTATCTTCTGAATCTGAAAAATCAATGAAAAAATCATTATAAATCGGAAAACTTATCGTTTTGTAGAAAATTTAAATATAATTTTTTTTTATTTAAATTAAAAAAATTGTAAATTCAAAAAAAATTTGAAAAAAATTTTAAATTTAAAAAAATTAAATTTTCAAAAAATTTAAATACATTAAAAAAATTAAATTTTCAAAAAATTTGAATTAAAAAAATGTAAATTTTAAATTAAAAAAGAAAATTTTTAATCATTTTACTTCTCCCATACATTTTGCAAGGCATTTTTTGAAATAAATTTTAAACTTTAAAACACTGGAATTCTAAAAAAAACCTTAAAAAATATGTTAATGATTTTTTTTTTTCATTAAAACATGGCTTTAAAGTTATACCCAGTTAAAGTGAGGCATCAAATGTTTCAATGGCATCTAGTACACCATGCCGTATGAGCAACATATGATTCATAAGGCACATGAGTGGAAGCTCAACATTTGACGTATAGCTTTAACTACATATATGTAGCTTGTAAAGGAATTTTTGTATGAAAAAATTATTCACACAGCTTTTTTGTAGAGCGGAAATTTTTTTATTAATTTTTTATTAAAATTTTCCGCTGTCAGAGTTGTAGATTTACTTGCTTAATGCAAAATATTAAAAAAATTCATATATTGACAGATGGGAAAATAAATTTTGTTTATTCACGATTTAAATTGAAAATAAAAAGCAGGTTTACATTAAGGTAAAACTGAACCTTCAATGAACGTTTGCGGGAAAAAATTCAAAGCCTGGCACCCTAATGCCTGAATGTATGCATATACATATCCTATATACATATGTACATTGAATATATGTATGTTAACTTTAAGAAATTTAATCAGGCAGCCAACCGCAAAGAAAACGCCAAGAATTTCGACAATTTTCATTCACTTCACTTCTTGGAATATGCAAACTTTTGACGCATTTAACGGCACATGTTTGTATGTAATTAGGCCTGTAACGAAGTGTCGCCGCCAATTCATTTGAATGGCATTTGTAATATGCAAATGGAAACCGCAAAATTTATGATTTTATAATGAAAACCTTTTGGTAATTTGGAAAATGCTTCTTTAAAATATTTTAAAGCTGATTAAAAATGTTATTTGATTGAGTTTTACCTGGAAGTTTGAGTATATTATTGTCGCAGCGGTGGAAAGGAAGTGTCTGGTTTCACATAGAAAGAAACTTTTTGTAGAATGTCGTAAGGAAAGCAAGTTAAATTGAAAAGCAATATTATTTGGTAGCGCTAATGTGATTATGATTTGATGCCATAGTTTGGTTTTGGAGGCGGAATAAACTGCTTAACAGGCGTAGGTCCCTAAAAGTTTGCTGGGCAAAGATAAATGTCTCCCGAAAGTAGTTCATATGCGGCCGATTACTTTATAAATTTGTATGTAATTCGTGCTTTTTTCAATTTTTTCCACATCCATTTCAGATAAAACACACAAAACTTAAAGGAATTGACAAAATTTTGCTTTTATTAAATATATGACCAAAACTTATGGTTTTTTGTATTTTGAGGAAATATTAGGCATATATCCACCTCAACAGGCTCTAAAGAATTTCGTAATAATTCTCCTTTTGTATATTTGTTGTTATCTCGCCATTAGGGCAATGAAAGTTGATATTCAACTGGTTAGTGGCAGTAGCTGGTCAGCCCATAGATATGTCTGGTTTCTATATCATAGGCGCTTAAAATTTCGTCCCATTTAAATTCTAATATCATCACCTAGGTCAGTTTGTCTGGTAGGCCAATGAGCCACGCTTAGACCAGTTTTGGTTCTTTGGGATACCAGATGGAGTTTCGTTGCTAGATCCATGAGGAGTTGTTATTCTTTATAGCGCTTCACGCAAATTTTAACAGGATCTGCGGCCTCACTATCGATACCTCCTCCAGTGTATCATATTGTGGGGACACCAGATACTTACAGCGTAGTCTTACTAATGCGAGACAAGTGCACTAGTTGTTAGCCGTACTTGCCGTACTGTCTTCGTTGCCTTTGTGAGTTGGCATCAGTAGAAGTGAAGTTGCTTGTTGCTTGGCTTTCTACGTAGATATTGACTCTAGAATTGCCTGTGGTTGCATTAGAAGCTAACTCTCCGGCTTTCGCAATAGCATAAGGTCTTTGCGAGCCCCCCGGTTCTGCCAAGCATCTGCCGACACGCTCTTTCTTACACATTGTTCTTTCGCAGCATTTTGCTATCCGAGGACTTATTATGAGCAAATCCGTTTTCTCCGGGATCAATTCCAGACTCGCTTGAGATGCCTAATTCTGGGCTGTATTGAGGCGGGCAATCTGAGGTTGGAAAAAGAGAGGGGAGTTGCTAGGCTGAATTTTAAAGGGTCTGGAATGGGTTATCACAAGTCAGTGAAAACGATGCCAAAAATCGTGTTCTCCAGATTTGGACTTCACAGATTGTTTTCTCTTCTCTGATCTCAATAGAATTCTTGCTGGAAAAGTTTTAGTCGAATAAAGAGGTAATCGCCGAAACTAAGGCTTATTTTGAAGTAAAGGACAAATCGTATTACAAAATGCCATCGATAAGTTTGAGGGTCGCTTTAATCACTGTATATCACCATTAAAGAATAATGTGTCTTTTTCTTAAAAGACGGTTTCGACACTGAGGGACTGGCTCGTGTATATATAAACCGACAGACGAACGGACTGACATGTCTTAATCGACTCAGCTCGTCACGCTAATCATTTATATAAATATATACTTTATAAAGTCTCCCACGTTTACTTCTGTGTCTTATAAACATCGTGGATAACTTAATATACTCTATTTAATGTAGAAAATTTGACTTCAACACAAATGAGATTATATTATTCCGAAGTGTTACATACCCATTCCAAGCTTATATTCATAGCAACCATTAATCTCAACTCTCTCGCTTCTTCTTCTCCTCCACAACTTAAGTAATCCAATAATTTACAATTTTCGCATATTTTGAGCTCCATCAGCTTACCAACAAACAATTTCGAACATTCGTGTTCACACTTCCGCACATTTCGAAGCAAGTTACAGCTTTTAGGGAACGCTTGTGGTAAGAGCAACAACAAAATTATAGCAAATCAAGCAATTGAGGGGTTTTGGAGACGTAGCGGCATGAAATATTAGACATTCAACATTGGATGACCTCAACTTGGCTTTGATGAGTTTCGTAGGTCTCGCTTGTGTGTGTGGGTGTGTTGGTTGAGTGCACGAGAGGCAATTAGCGATTTCAATGCGATTAATTCGATTAATCACTTTGATGGCTGTTGAAATTTTCATCGATTTTAATGGATTCAATTAAAGTTGCGTGAAGTCTGCACTTACATCAATGATTCCGTTTTTCTACTCCAATGCTACACTGCAATTGTGACAGCAAGCGAATTAGGAGTTGATATTTGCTCAGGCACATATATTGTATGTACATAAGAAGTATGTATACTTGTATTTAAGGGTATGTTTTGATTGTTTGGTGAAGATTGGTTTAGATTGATGTGTCGATAACAATTTAAGGGTAATTTTGCGTAGTTTTTACACTGTTGTAATATTGCTACAATCTTTGCAAATATATATTTATATTTTTAGACGCATTTTTCGAAATATAGGTTACAAAAGTACTATAATTAATGTTTTTCTTTTTTTTTTAATTTTTTTTTTATTTTCTATATATTTTATTCGCAATCTATCTGAAGACAATCAGCAAATTTTATAAATATAACCACCACAACATGATTGATTGGGCTCTATTGAGACTAATAAATATATGGCCTAATTTGCTAAAAAAATATTCTTAAAACTAATTAAAATCCATCTGGAAGGTCGAAAGCGTGAATTCTCTTTAAGCGTCTAACATCCATACTGTTGTCCAGTAGATTTATTGAAATAATAGAAAATTTATCAAGGTATCTTCAACAAGCTTTGCTGATTTCGTCTTTAACAAAAGTTACATTTTAGCCTTGGTTGTTTTCTTAAGTCTTAAAGTCTTTGATTGATATCTTTGGAGGATTTCAATGTTGGATGTACTCGCGGAACCCCATAACTGCATTGCATACGTCCATACTGGTTTAAGGATTGACTTGTAGAGTCGAACTTTATTCTCAAGACTAAGTTGTGATCGATTTGAGCTGCTTCAATTTCTCTTTTATGTGTGTATTCCAAGTGAGTCTTCTATCCGAATAAAGACCTAGATATTTGACAGTTTCACTTTCAGGTATTGTAGTGCCATTTAGTGATATAGAAGTGTATTTTTTGGATTTTAATGTAAAAGTTATTTGAACGAACTTCTGTGTATTTACTTCTATCTTTCAATTCTTTAGCCATTTTTCGACAATATTAAGTTGTTCTTGTAAATGCTGTGAGTTGTTATTAGGGTTAAAACATGTGGCAATAAATGCCTTGTCATCAGCATAAGTTGCTACTTCTAAATCATTGATGATCGGGTAACATTCTCTTTAAAAGTATTTTTTCAAATACTTTAAAGAAGGTCGCCAGTAAACTAATTGGACGATATGAAGAGGGACAGCTCTCAGTCTTATTAGGTTTCGGAATCATTGTTATCTTAGCACATTTCCATTGAGTTGGGAAGCGGTCGAAAAAAGATGAAAAGATAAAAGTGAAAAAAAACGAGAAGCGTGAAAAATGTTTGTGGAAGAATAGGAGAGGAACCAAAAACTACAAAAGGATATTTGACGGATTTAAACCATAAAAAATATATTTTTTTGGTTAATTGGAAAGTCACTAATAGTTAGGTTGCTAAGGACCATAAAACTAAAATATATTTTTATATACCAAAGTGATCAGGGTGACGAGTAGAGGCAAACTAATTGGACGTATTGAAAAAATTTGAAACTTTCACGTTATCTTGCTCCATAAGAAGGTTAAGTTGGGTAGGCAAAAAGATGAAAATACATAAAAGTGAAAAAACCCACAAAATGTTTTAACTAGTGTCATATACAAATTAAAGTTCCCTTCAAGGGTGTTTGTAGTCACTCTCCAACTTTTCCATGCCATTTTTGCAATACAATTTGTCCTTTGCTTCAAAATGGGCCTCAGTTACGGCGATCACCTCGTCTGTCGACGAAATCTTTTCCGCAGCGAGAACTGTTTTTAGATCTGAGAAGAGAAAACAGTCCCTGAGTGCCAAATTTGGACAGCACAATGGATGCCGAAGAAATTCAAAATATAATTCATCGTTTTTAGTTTCTTATAACGCGGTGCATTGCTGTGATCAAACAGCACTTTTTTCTTTAATTACGGCCGTTTTTCGTCGATTTCGTCCTTCCAGCAGTCTAGTAATACGATATAATAGTTGGTGCTGATGGTTCTTCTTTTTTCAAAGTGGAAAATAAAAATTATTCCATGCGCATCTCAAACTACAGATGCCTTAACCTCGTCAGCCGGCTGTCACGTTTTTCCATGCTTTCGATCTGCTATATCGTGTGCAGTCCACTCTGATACCTCTCGATTGGACTTCGGAGTGAAATAATGAATCCATGTTTCATCCATTGTCCCATAACATCGCAAAAACTCGAGGTTATTACGTTTGAACATCTGCAAACACTGCTCTGAATCATCAGTTCGTAGTTGTTTTGGTTAAAATTGAGCTCGCACGGCATCCACTTTGCACAGAGCTTTCTCTTACCCAAATATTCATGAATGATATGATATACACGTTCAGTTGCTATCTCGAACAGCTTAACATTACAGTCATACAAAATTATTTGAGGATTTTTTTTTTTGGCTTCCACTGTATTTCCCTCTGACATTTTGTTTTTTTTATAGTAGGAGGAAGTATCGAACCCTTAGTGCACAACTTGAATCCGGTAAACCTAACCTACTCCTAACTCATATTTCTCCCACGAAACCACCGGATTAAGTATTACTTCATGGAAGAGGGAAAGACTTCAAGTCTCATCTATCATACGGACGGACTGACGCCTAATATACTGTATACATATGTATGTCTGAGTTTTGTCATAGTTAGAGCTGACGCTTCGCTGACAGCTTCCCATTTACCAGAGGACTGACACATGATTGTTGTCAAATTTTCAACCGAAAAACTACAGCCAAGTGAAGTTTTTAACCCTTACATTTGAAAAACGGGGGCATTCCAAAAATACGTGCTCAGAGTCTTCTGTGTAAAAGTCGGACGGTACGGACTAGGGTCTTGATGGAATCGGAACAGGTAGCTTCTAAAGCATCCATGACCACTCAGTATTCGGGTTAAGTGGACGTCTAGGTCCCCATGTTGTCTTTCTATCCACGAATGGATGTCCGGGACTAGTCTGTGTGCCCACCGTCCTTTGATTGAGGTTTGCCACCGTTGCTGACACAATGTGATGCCTTTAGTTCTCTTCTCTTTTTTTTACGCCTACAGAAGGCTCTGATAGTTGGCCCAACCGCGCGAATTCGTCTCCCTTCAGCAGCGTCGCTTGATATCGTTCGGAAAGCACTTGTTACTCGGATATCTGTGAGCCTATTCAGCATTTTTTTGTCGGGAACCTAAATTGACTTGTTAAATAGGTTTATGTACCTGTGTAACATGCATATATATACATATGTAGCTATCTGAATACCCATACACACACGTGACTATTACAAACATGGACAATGCAGCCGTTAGCACATTCCTAGCATTGGTTGTTCTTATTGTTGCCCAGTTGTGCCCATTTAATTTTATTTTTTCGCTTTATATCGCCTTTGGCCATTGAGTGTGACGGCTGGTTAATTGACGTGGCGTGCGCTGCACACGCTGTTTTGATAACAACTCGGCGTTTGTGGTGAAACACCAGCTGACAGGTCTGCCAGCCGGCGATGCGGACGCACAGCAACAAGCAAGCCAAGCGTCGAGGCAAACAGACAGACACAATGAACGGCCAACGACAACGCTGCAGGCCACACGACCAGCCAGGCCATCGGCGAGCAAGTCAGCAGCGCGTTTGAAACGTCAAGATATGCCGTTATGCCGTTAAGTAGAACGCCAGCCAGTCAGTCAGTCAGCGGTGGGTGCTGTCGCCCAAAGTGCAAACTGCTGTCAGAATTGAATTATCGAATTTTGTGCGAGCGCGCAAACGACAATAACAACAACGCACTGTGTTTGATGGTGCGAATGGCATAAAGAAAAACGATGCGTCGTAAATGAAAAGTGAAGGTGGAAAAAAAGTCGAGTTGCCTGCCAGGCGTGTATTCACATTCATTTCAACGCATCAGCGAGTATTTTTTCAGTGTGTTTTCTTTCGACTGTTTATGACAGCGAAATTGGCATTCAATGATGATATAAGCGGTGAGTGGCCCGAAGCGGGCGGATGGGTGCAGGTGAATTATACTCATATATTATATACGTGCTATCTATCTACAAAAGCTTCTACCGAGGGCTACTATGCCCCGCACGCTGTGCTGCCTTTAATAACGGCTGCCAGTGTAATTGTTGTTGCTGACGCCTCCAAGCGCCCGTGACATTTTAACAGTTTGTTTGGACGCATTTTCACTTGTGCAAATATACAAAAGTTCAACTCATCTCAACTCAATTTAACTCAACTTTGCAACTCAGTTGTAATACTCTTGTATCAGTGTGTTTGTGTGTGTGTCTTTGGGTGCTTGCTTTTCTTGGTGTTAAAACCTTCACCAAATGCCCGCTGTCGTCTGTCAGCCACTAGCTAGGCGCTTGTATGTGTGCTGTCAACAGAATTGCTTGCAAATAATTTTATGTTAATTAAAAAGTCATCTCTCATTTCTGTGTGTGTGTGCTTATGTGTCGGCAAATTCCTATTCGAGTGCGTATTTAAAAAGTTGTTGAAAGCGCATTATGCACAACTGGCGGCAGGTTCGTTACGACTTAATGGATTTTTAAAGCAGCATGTGTCTTCCAACTAGTCATTTGGCAGTAAGTGAGAGTAAACTATTTTGAGTGTAAAAAATGAGACGCATGCGGCGAAGAAAAATGTGTTTAGGCTGAGAGTTTCACTCAAATGTACTTAAGGAGGTAATCCAGCCTAAAGGAACGAATCTCGAACGTTTTTGGGCAATTTATAAAAACAGCAAAGGCACACCTCGTCGTCTGAATTGCTACCCTTTTGGTCGTTTCAAAAATAAAGCAATTACGACGGATGCTTGACCAATACGAAAGTAAGAGCCAATAAACGGGGAACAAGGTTAGGATACAGGCTGGCTGTCACGGCATACAAAGACCTACAGATATGTAGTGACTGATGGAGCTTCAGTTTAATACAAGCTAAAGTTAACGTCGTGCAGGATGTCAACGGTCCCGCGACACTCGAGTCTAAGTAACCACAATGGACCGGATCCGGCCAAGGGCGGTCGACTCGGCAACATGCCACGAAATTACTTCAGAATTTTTTTCTGCCGCTATAACAACAACAAGTACATAGATAGTTTATATCCAATTCTGATACTTCATTTGGTCTATTGAATACGAGCTCCTGGATATATAGCCGAGTTCTAGCTAAGACCGGCCAGCCGCAGAGGAGGTGTTCCAGCGTCTCTCTGTTGTCTACTTCCCTACGCTTCGCCATCGTTAATAATGCCTATGCGGATCGCGTATGACGCAAGTTGTGACCTGTGACTAGGCCAATAACCGTATCGTATCATATTTCGCGATCGTGTAAGTAAAAACAATGCGTATTTTCCTTTCGTAACGTTCCACATAATCTTGGCGACCCTCCACGCCCTTAAGGTATTCCATCTCATTCTGTTCTGTCCGTCAGCTCTTTCGAAAACTTCTTACGTATCGTTTTTAGGACTGGCGTATTTCCAGAACTCGGTTCGAAAGCCAGTCGCTTTCCCGCTGCCACTATAAATACAGCCTCACTTGGCTATCGACGTATACGTCATGTTCTTAATGTTGTTTCCTGCGTTATCAGCTATCATAGCAGCTTTTCTGGTCGTAAAGACTTCTGCCTGGAAGATACTGCGGTATTCCAGCAAGTTGAATGTTCGCCTGAGATTCAGCTCAGCGCAGTAGATCCCGACGTGCACTCCATCAGCCAGATTTGAACTTCTTTTTTTCTTTACTGGCGTAGACACCGCTTACGCGTTTATAGCCGAGTTAACAACAGCGCGCCAGTCGTTTCCTCTTTTCGCTACGTGGCGCCAATTGGATATTCCAAGCCAAATTCTCCTCTACCTGGTCCTTCCAACGGAGTGGAGGTCTTCCTCTTCCTCTGCTTGCTCCGGTGGGTGGCCCCGACCAGATTTGATCAGTTCGTATAAATATCGAAAGTTCTGCTGTGCCAACCACCCTTTTTCAGTGGAACCGATAGCCTTTTCTCCAAGAGAAAGCATGAGGGTATGCGAAAATTCTTGAAGTCCAACGGCTCGGAGAGGAGATTCTGATGGAGCTTTTGGTATTGCTTAAGGGGCTATACCAGTGTGACACTTTCAAAAAATAAAGTTGTTTTTTTGCTTTTTTCGATAGCTTATATATAGGTCGTATTTTAAATAGTTTTTGAATGGCAGCGTTCTAAATAGCGACCGCTCAGAGGTGCAAACATATATAAGTGAAACTTTAAACGCGTTTTTCTCGAAACGACATTTTTCAAATTTGCTGACATTATAACTCAACGAGAAATTAACCGATCGACTTAAAATTAAAACTGGATATAGTTGAATACATTTGCTATACAACAGACTACGATCTTTTTGATTGGCTGAAAATTGTCAATTTGGCATTAAAAAAACGACAATTTTTTTCGTAAAAAAACGATTTTTTTTTTAATTTTTGATATTTTTCAAAGATCGTAGTCCATTGTATAGAAAATATATTTAAGTTTAATAAACATGCCAGCCAGCAGTTGAGGCACTTTTTTTTTTGGCACTTCCGCAGACAGCACATTACTCCGTTATTTTTCAATATTTTTGTAAATTTTTTTTTTTAATATAGCTAAAAATATACTTTATTACGTCCATAGAACGTCGAAACATTCAATCTGGTACTTTCTTTTAAAAAAATTCACGAAAATCGCCTAATTTTTCATGCGTCACACTGGTATAGCCCCTTAACGTCAGTTTGCACAGCCGTATTAGTTTTGTGAGGATACCAAATTCAGACATAGTGACACAAGAGCCACTCTTTTTCGTGCTGTCAAAAGCAACTTTAAAATCGACAAAGAGGTGATGTGTGTCGATTCTCTTTTCACGGGTCTTTTCCAAGATTTGGCGCATGGTCAATATCTGGTCAGTTGTTAATTTTCCTGCCCTGAAGTCATACTGTTAAGGTCCAAGCAGTTTGTTGACGGTGGGCTTTAATCTTTCACACAATACGCTCGTTAGGAACTTATATGTTGAGGAGGCTTATCCCATCGTAGTTAACGCAGATAATGTGGTCTGCTTTTGTAGATTGGGCAGAGTACACTTAAATTCCAATCGTCGGGCATGCTTTCCTCCGACCATATTCTACAAAGAAACTGATGCATGCTCCTTATCAGATCTTCGCCACCCTTTTTTGAATAGCAGGGCCGGCAATCCATCGGCCCCCACCGCTTTGTTGTTTTTCAGATGGGTAATTGCAATTCGGACCTCTTCATGGTGGGGCAGTGGAACGTCTGCTCCATCGTCATCGATGGAGGAATCGGTTTCACCATGTGCTGGTTTTATACTTTCACTGTCATTCAGCAGGTTGGAGAAGTGTTATGTCCATAATTTCAGTATGCTCTTTGCATCAGTCACTAGATAATCTTAATGGGTTCTACAAGAGTATGCTCCAGTCTTTAAACCTTCTGTTAGGTACCGCATCGTTTTGTAGAATTTTCGAGCATTACCCCTGTCGGCCAGCTTGTCAAGCTCTTCGTACTCACGCGTTTCGATCTCTCTCCTTTTTTGTGTGCAATTGCGTCTCGCTGCCTTCGACATATATAGTGGATATATAAAATGCTATGGGGTATAGACATCTCTCATTCAGATGTGACTTAAATTGGTTGCTTATACCAAAAGGAAAAAGTATGGCCACGCTACTCAAGGTCTAGGCTCAGATAAGTGGACCTTCTCAGAATTTTCGATGAATTTTTTCTTCAATTTAATAACTTTAAAAAATGTTTTCCATTCACATATTATCAAGTTAATCTTTGACTTAATCACGTTAGTGTGAGCGCAATTCACTCAAAAACGGTTTCGAATGTCCAAGAGACAGAAAATACCCGGTATGAATTCTGTGTACTACAACTTAAACGCCAGCAAAAACACTATCCATTCATAATAACTAAACTCAGCCTCACAACCTAATTGTATACTTTCATAGTTATTAGTGACACATACGGCATGTAATTGCGCCTAAAAGTAGATTAAACTCGTTATACTCATGCTTCCACATATTGACGACGTCAAAGTACTGTACACTCTCAGTACAACAACTAAAATAACTACAAGCTAATATGCTTTCTAGCGCTTCTTTACGCTATTTAGCCAGGCATTGTAATTGTCGTTGGTTTCTATTTAGGTGTGTGTGCGCTTGAATGGCGGTGTTGTGCGGAGTAAAAGTGCTGGAAAAATTGTTGTAATCATCATAAAAACGGCGACGATAAACGCTGATGGCAGAGCGTTGATGGCTTTGTCGTTTCATGTTTGTTTCGCTTATTTTTGCTTTTGCTTTTATTTCGTTTTAAATATAGCACCCCGTAGAAAAAAGTTAGTGTTGTTGGGATTTTCATTTTATTTCTATATATAATGGTTGTAATGTCAGTGATGATAGTGATATCATATGTTTATATGAATATATGTATGTATGTATCTAGGCATGACCATAAATATATATGTTATTACTCTATTCTCATTCAGTACTATTGTTCCATTTTTGTATGTTTCTACTGTGCTATATATTTATATAGAAATTTGTGGTTTTGGTAGCATGTGATATTTATATTTATCTTTATTTTTATTTTATTATATTTATATATATGTACGTTATATGTGTATCCATTGACATGTAAACCATACGCCTCTGATAATGTCTCCCTTGCAAAATAAATTACATTGTATTTGGGTTTATGGCCTCTGTATGGCGTATAAAATTTTAATGGCAAGATTGCTTGTACAAATCGATTTGTGTACACGATTTTATTACCATATAAGTAACGGCTTATCCAAGTATATGTACTTTTTCCCAATAGTCTTTCGACATATCACACGTGAGTCGTGTCAAGCTGTGATGTTATTTTTGTTCAGTATTCTTTGGCATTTAAAATAGACTTCGTTCCGCACGCAGTGAAGCAAATGTAGCAGCCGTAGCTGAAAGTGTACACGAAGACCGAGGAAAGTCGATTCCGCGCCGCTCGCAGCAACTCGGACTGACGTATGGAACGACTTGGTGCATTTTACGTCGTGATCTTGAATTGTAAGCATACAAAATACAACTTGTGCAAGAACTGAAGCCTCTCGACTTCCTCAAGCGACGTCGCTTCGCTCTGTGGGGTCTAGAAAAGTTCCAAGAAGATCCGACGTTCTCGGGCCAAATTTTGTTCAGCGATGAGGCCCATTTCTGGTTCAATGGGTATGCAAACAAGCAAAATTACCGCAATTGGGGCGAAGAGCAACTTGAAGAGATTCAAGAGCTGCCATTTTTTCCAAAAAAAAAAAACGGTTTTTTGTGGTTTGTGGGCCGGCGGTCATGAGACCATATTTCCTTCAAAACGATGCCGGTGAGAACGTAACCGTCAATGGCGACTCTTATTGCATCTTGATAACCGACTATTTGATGCCTGAAATTGAAGGTCGTGATCTCGGTGACATTTGATGTCAAAAAGACGGCTCCACTTCCCACACATCGCATCAATCCATGGACTTATTGAGCGAACACTTCGGTGGGCAGACAATCTCACGTTTTGGGCCGGTCGTTTGGCCAGCAAAATCGTGTGATAATACACCGTTAGACTTTTTCCTGTGGCGATATATGAAGTCTAAAGTATATGCGAACAAGCCCGCTTCGATTCAGGCCTTGGAGCAAAACATTACGCGTGTCATGCGCCAAGTACCAGTCGAAATCCCCGAACGAATCACCAAAAATTGGTTTCACCGTATAGACCATCTGAGACGTAGCACCGGTCAACGTGTGAAGGAGATAATATTCAAAAAATAAATGCCAAGGAATGTTGTTTCGAATGATAAAAAATTCACCATTGGAGTTTCTGTGTTTCTTCTTGAAAGAAGTAAAGAATGAAATGGATCACCCTATATAATACTTAAGTTCAATGACCTTTTTTCTATAAGCTTGCGGTTTTGCACAATCTGTAAAATATGGCATATTTTCAATTCTCTGGTATACATCTTTAACTCTTTGAGCAGCGGCGGTCTAAAATTTGTGCCACGTACTTTTGATAACTTACTTTTTGAACCACCAGCATTTTCATTTACTCCAAGTGACTCACAGGTTTAAATATGTACCAAATAATATAACGGATTAACGGCGCCATCATGTCAGATGTTCAGGTGCATTTTCTCTGTTTTTACCCGTTTTGTCGTTAATTTCACGACATTAATCTGAAAGTTGTGTAAAGTGGAATATGGTGTGAAAAAGTGCGGAAGTTCTTGTCGCTCAAGGGGGTAGAAAATTTTTGAAATCTTAATCGCTCAAAGAGTTAAGACGGGCTGAAGTAATACTCATTCAATTCTGAGAAATTCTGAGAGACTGCCTCAAACGTATTTAGTACGGAATTTTATTCTTCTAATCATATAGAGCGTAACCCGATTGCAACGCGAGAGTATCAGAACTTTTTAAATATAACTGTTTCTGGTGGCACCACCTATTGGTGGGTATATGAAATAAAAAGTTTGATCTCTTGTTGACATTTCGTAAAAAGTTTAAGACAATTGGATAACTACAATCGATGTTATTGAGCAAAAAGTGACAGCAGCTTTTGGTCATCGGTCGTAAAATGCATTTTGAACGAAGAGCAAATATTAAATTTTGTTTTAAACTTGGGAAAATGTTTACTGAAACATTTAAAATGATGAAAAAGTTTATGATGATCAGTGCCTACCCAGTAGTAATGTGCATGAGTGGTTTAAGCGATTCCAAGAAGGTCGTGAGGACCTCTGTGACGATCAGAAGTCGGTCGTCTTCAGAAGTCAAAAATAAAGACAATGCTGATTTGTTTTTACGATTCCGAGGGTATTGTACGCCGAGAGTTCGTCTCACCTGGCCAAACGATTAATTCTGTGTTTTACCTTGGTGTTATGAAGCGTCTTTTGTCACGCATTCGTCGTGCTCGACCACAATACCGTGAGGCAGGGTCCTGGCGCCTGTTGCACGATAATGCGCCGTGTCATCGGTCGACGCTTGTCACTGATTTTTTGACAAAAAACTCCATATTAACCATTAATCACTCACCCTACTCACCTGTTCTGGCACCTGTGATTTTTACCTATTTGGAAAACTTCATTTGCCCATGAAAGGACACTGGTTTCAGGACATTTCAGCTATCCAAAAGGCGATGACCGATATTCTCAACAGCATTCCGAAAAATGACCTTAAACACTCATTTGAAATGCTAATTGACCGGGCTAAACGCTGTATCGAAGCACAAGAAAACTACTTTGAATAAAAAAATATAACTTTTGAAAAATATTAATTTTTTGTTATTTTTTTTAACAGTCCTGTTTCTTTTGCGACAGACCTTGTACTTGAGCCATCTATTTATTAGACATGATTTTTTTTGAAAATTTAGTTAAGCGTTTTTTATAGGCTTTTCATAGTTTTAGATAAAAAAAGAAAACAGAAGATTTTTAAAGAGTGACTTTTCAGAAAACCAAAGTTTCCTATAAAAAGTTTTTTTTTTGATTATTAAAATGGAACTTATTTGTGATGCCATAAAATATTGGTAATTTATATCGATCAATATAGATATTACACTAAATCGTACCATAACACTAATAAAGCGCAGCCAATATTAAATATTTCTTTCTAAAGTCGGAAGTATAATTCTTAATGGGGTATTCTGGTCTAGAAATTTAAAAAATCGAAATTTTTTTATATTTTCAAAGTTTAACTATTTAAGAATATGTGTACAAGAGGATTTTTCAAAATTCAAATTATTTTTGGAGATATAGGCATTTTCTGACCCGGCATCCAAACTGGTTCGGCCGGAACTAATCGAACAAAAGACTTTACGCGAAACTTTAAACGCGTTTTTCTCAAAACTGGCTTTTTCGGAACGATACCCACGATTTCTCAGGTTCTACTGGACCGATTTACTTGAAATTTTTATAGAGTCTTCTTTATAGGCTTGTCTATGGTTAGAACTAGCCCCATCCCCAAATTTTATTTTTATTATTTTTAAAAAATTCGAAATAGTCAGAAAAAGTGATCCAAATAAACTTTTTTTTCAGGCAGTCGCCATTTTGTGAAAAAAATTGTTTCCCACTTTTCCGTAGTTCCGGCCATTGCGACATTATTCTAGAATAATAATCTTTTTTTTTTTTGGTTTCAGATAACTAGGAGGGCTGAAATCATGGGTATGGTCACGTGGAAATTTTTAGAGACCCCCACTTCGTCAGCTCATAATTTTTGAAATTTTTTACTTTTTTTAGTTTTTAATTATTTTCTTTACTCTTCTAAAATTAACAAATAACTAATAAAAAAATTGATAGAAAAAATATTAATTGCCTTGTTTTTACGACACTTTAAAAATTACCTGAAATTCATGCTTCTAGACCAGAATACCCCCTTAACTGATATCTAAACGAAGCAGTATCATAAAAATCTAAATTTTTTTACATAAGGCTTGTTAGAGGAACGAAAGTAATTATATTTAGTGCCATCTGGGTATTTGGGTCATTTGTAGACCAACTTCCAATATTTTTGGCAGTATATTCAATATTCTTAAACCACAGGTCCCTTCGCCATTGCGATCGTCCTTGCCGAATTTCAGTTTTATGTCTTAATTTTGACGAATGTTTTAAGACCTTATATTAAGTATATAGGAGGTAGTATTGACCCGATTTCAGATATTGTATTTCTTGCCAATCCATTACTACATGCAATTAAAAGAACACAGGCTAATAAAATGCTCTCAAGGTTTTATCAAGGTGCGTCACATACAAACACCAATCATACGGAGTAAAGTCAGCTGGTTGTTTGAAATCCCAATATTAGTTATATGGAGTTAGTAGAGTTTTCACTCAATTTTATCTACTTTAAGCACAAAGATACAACGTTATTAGTAAAACACGCTCTTTCCTTTTCATTGACGATATTTTCGGTCAAACGTAACTACAGATACTGGGGTCCGCATATTCGGTAACTAAGCGGGTGAACAGTTTTGGTTCGATTTGGACATTTTTGGTCTACTACAAAGTCACTATTCGAGCAAAGTTATACATATCTCGAAATATTAATTGCTTCTTGATTTGTATACCGGAAGATGAAAGAATCAAAAAAAAAAAAACTAAAAATTGTGTTATATGGAAAGTGGGCCAGAATGTAGTACAATTTCGCCCATTTTCACACCGTGATATAGAAATGCTAAAATAATGTCGTGCACTAAATTTGGTTAAAATCGGTCAAACAGGTCGCGAGGTATGTGATTTCACTTAACACAGGGCGGTGCCACACCCGATGTCCAATTTTGACACCGGCCCTTATAAAGCTGTCTAATACCATCTCGGTGGTAAAATTTAATGTCTTCGGCGTATTTATTTTTTGACTTATCACGGTTTAATAGTTTTTAACAGTACCGTTATATGGGTAGTGAGCGGGGTTATGATCCGACACCCTTCTACGAACTCGTACTTGAAGATAAAAATGACTTTCTTCATTAAAATATTGTCTCTTACTACCAATATCTACGCAATAATCAAATTATATATCGGTAAATAGCCTACATAACCTCAAAACTAGAAAACAATATATACGCTTGATTTTTGGATTATAGAATTACAACAATTAATATTTTTTTGGGGAGTTCAAATGTTGGAATACTCTTTCAAACATTCTTTCGGCGGCTTGTAGAAGTATACGAAAACGAGTTATTACCATTTAACACAAAAGGTGGCATATAATTTGTACTCAGTTTTATTTTTATAACACACATACATACATATGCTGAAAATAATTACTTTGTATGTTTGTGGAGCAACTTAACCCTTCACTCTACTCCACCGCCTCACTACAAAGTTGCATTTCAAACTTGTTAAAATGTGCTTGATAGTTTCCCCGGGAACTACGCCACTTGCCTGTCTTAAAACTTTATTTAACTTCACAACTCGAAACTTGTAAGTCAAAACTTTTATCAGCAGACATACGTTCATCATATAGAAATGTTTGAGGATATGTACATAAAACGTATATATCGGGTGATTTTTTAGAAAAAAATAAATGTGTTGTAAAATCTCATCGGTTCTTTATATGAAACGTTAGATTGGTTCATGACATTTACTTTTTGAAGATAATTTCATTTAAATGTTGAGCGGCTAAAGGTGGTCCATTAAAGTCCAATTTTGGGCAACTTTTTCGAGCAAAATAGCCCGAATTTTCGGAAATGTTGTCTTCCAAAGCTGGAATAGTTGCTGGCTTATTTCTGTAGACTTTAGACTTGACGTAGCCCCACAAAAAATAGTCTAAAGTTAACGCCTTGTCTAAAAATAGTCTAAAGTTATCGCATGATCTTGGAGGCCAACTTACGGGTCCATTTCTTGAGATGAATTGTTCTCCGAAGTTTTCCCTCAAAATGGCCATAGAATCGCTGTGTGGCATGTAGCGCCATCTTGTTGAAACCACATGTCAACCAAGTTCAGTTCTTCCATTTTTGGCAACAAAAAGTTTGTTAGCATCGAACGATAGCGATCTCCATTCACCGTAACGTTGCGTCCAACAGCATCTTTGAAAAAATACGGTCCAATGATTCCACCAGCGTACAAACCACACCAAACAGTGCATTTTTCGGGATGCATGGGCAGTTGGCCACCAAGATCATGCGATTTAACGCCTTTAGACTATTTTTTGTGGGGCTACGTCAAGTCTAAAGTCTACAGAAATAAGCCAGCAACTATTCCAGCTTTGGAAGACAACATTTCCGAAGAAATTCGGGCTATTCCGGCCGAAATGCTCGAAAAAGTTGCCCAAAATCTTTCCGAATGGAATCCTTAAGACGCAGCCGCGGTCAACATTTAATGAAATTTTCTTCAAAAAGTAAATGTCATGAACCAATCTAACGTTTCAAATAAAGAACCGATGAGATTTTGCAAATTTTATGCGTTTTTTTTTTAAAAAAAGTTATCAAGCTCTTAAAAAATCACCCGATACTTGTATGTTGAAATGTCAAATGTGTCGGTAAAGTTCATAGGTTATGTAACTATAGAAACGGCTTAAAGGTGTCTACATACATATATATGTTTTACATTTACGAAAAGTTACTAAAAATGGTTGAGAAATATGAGTTTATGTTATACAAGGTCTGTCGCAAAAGAAACAGGACTGTTAAAAAAAATAACAAAAAATTAATATTTCTCAAAAGTTATATTTTTTTTATTCAAAGTAGTTTTCTGGTGCTTCGATACAGCATTTAGCCTGGTCAATTAGCATTTCAAATGCGTGTTTAAGGTCATTTTTCGGAATGCTCTTGAGAATATCGGTCGTCGCCTTTTGGATAGCTGAAATGACCTGAAACCAGTGTCCTTTCATGGGCAAATGCAGTTTTCCGAAAAGGAAGAAGTCGCACGGTGCCATATCAGGTGAATACTGGGAGTGCTTAATGGTTAAAATGTGATTTTTGGTCAAATAATCGGTCACAAGATGTCCTTCGAATGTTGGATTCTGAGCAATTTTTGGTTGTCAGTCAATTTGTGCGTAACAACTTTGGTGATATTTAACTCCATTTCCATGTAACGCAAAGAAGATTTCAGCTCATTCTTAATAAATTCCTGCACTTTTTCAATATTGTTTTGGGTAATCACTGATTTTGGCCGGCCCGACTTCTGATCGTCACAGAAGTCCTCACGACCTTCTTGGAATCGCTTAAACCACTCATGCACATTACTACGGGATAGGCACTGATCACCATAAACTTTTTTCATCATTTGAAATGTTTCAGTAAACGTTTTGCCAAGTTTAACACAGAAGTTAATATTTGCTCTTTGTTCAAAATGCATTTTACGACCGATGACCAAAAGCTGCTGTCACTTTTTGATCGATAACATCGATTGTAGTTATCCAATTGTCTTAAAATTTTCACGAAATGTCACCAAGAGATCAAACTTTTTATTTCATATACCCACCAATAGGTGGCGCCACCAGAAACAGTTATATTAAAAAAGTTCTGTTTCTTTTGCGATAGACCTTGTATATATATTAGGATGTTTTTTTTTTTGAACTATTAATGTTTTTCAATCCCGTTATGAAATTTGGAAATACCCTAAAAAAATTCCCTGAAAATTTGAGCCCTTAATATTAACATTAAGGACTGGACCAAGGCATGTGAAAATTTTCCTTTGAAAATACACGACAAGCGTGATTTTTTATCTTTAAATTTCTATAGCTCAGAGGCATTTTATGGCATCGCTTTGACTTTAGACACTTGTTTCTCAGAATTGCGACAAAGTCAAAACTCACACCAGCGGGGTAGTACGGGGGTCTAAACCTGATTTTTCCACGAAATTCGCATTTTTTTGTATATATCTCGTAAATGACAAGAGCTATAGAAAAAATGTTCATGACAAACTTGTAGAAAATTTTATTTGCTACAAAAAAGGTCCGAGATCAAAATCGCTATCATTAATACTTCTCGACATATTCGGTTTTTTAAGTAAGGCTTTATAGCATTTTTATTGATGGTATGTATTAAAAAATCAATGAAAAAAATTAGTAGTTCAAAAAAAAAAAACACCCTAATACATATGTATAATATATATTTACATCTTGTCTGTCTGCTAAACTATTTTTCTCTGCTTCCCAAATCACTGTCTATCAAAACGAAAATCTTACATTTCACTTCTTTTTCATTGTCATGTTCTTCTGTAGTTTATGTTTGAACAAAAAGTTGCTTAACTTGTTGCTGACTGGAGCGCTGATAAGCATACATAGATAGCCTGCAGTGAAATCGAGCGTTATGAAACGCAAGTCTAACTAGTTAGCCGAGTAACTACTTTTCCTAGAAGCAACTGGTCTTTACAACATGACGATTTCGCATGAAATGTCAACTGAATTTTCGGTAGAGAATTCGGTAGAGAATATGGTACCCTCCCAACCAACCGACCTGAGCAACAGTTACTAGATCTGGCATAGGCATTTTATAACAGCGTTTATATTTCTCGCAGTAATTCATTTACAGCCGAAAATTTTCAGTTACAAACTAGAACTTTTTGAACTGGTTCAGTGCAGTCGTTCCATCGGCTCCCGCCACCAGCCACTTTGTTGTTCTTCAGACGGGTAATTCCTGTTCGAACTCCTTCATAGTCGGGCAATGGAACGTCTGCTTCATCGTTATCGGTTGGGGAAGCGGGTTCACTATTATTATGCTTTCACTGCCATTCAGCAGGTTGGAAAGTGTTCCATAATTTCAGTATTTTCTGGACATCTGTCACTAGATCACCTCTGGTGGTAATAGCTTTTATAAATATTTTTCTGTTATTTGGTTGCCGCGTATAAATGTATAGTATTTTTCAGATACGAAAATATACAACTGCATGTCTGCTCCCACACACATCGTGAAAAATAAAGTCAAGTAGAGGCAAAAAAGTCGCTGAGTATTCCCATAAGCATATAATGTGTCATGACGTTCGCTTTTCTCATATATGCACATATACATATGTAGGCATGTAAAAAATGTAAGTTTATTCGTAATAAAGCAATACAATAATAATAATATTCAGTCCAATAAAAGTTTGCCCACTTATCTGGATATTAAGTGCAGACAGTAGCGCAATCCATTGATCCACTTTCATACGAATATCCACTGGTAGTTAATGTTTATGCGCCTTTAATTAATTACTTATTTGTATTTATTTGTTTGTATATACAAACATACGTTTTCATATGTGTTAATCTCATTGTTCGTTTCATTGTGAATGTTATTTCCATTAAAATTTTCATAAAGAGCAAAAGCAGGTGGAAATACTTTACATATATATATGTATATGTCTGCATTCAATTGAGTATCTTTGGACTTAAATCAAGAAGAGATAAGGACGACTCTACGCTATATGCGACTTTGAATTGTTTTTATTATTGCCACTGATTTTTTATCGACAAACCCACTCTTATCGAAAAACTCTCTAAAACTTGTATAAATCCCATTCACATTTTTCTTTTAACTATTTAGTCTAATCAGATTATAGAAAACGTAAGAGTGAAGTAGCATAAATTTACAACAAGTTTAATGTTTAAAACATAGAGATAATTAAAAAAAGAGCTTACTAAATCTCCTCATCGTTCCAATATGTAGAAAAATTTTACTATTTAAGGCGGTATTCTGGTTTAGAAGCCCGAATTTTAGGTATTTTTTTTGACGCGATAAAAAAAATCAAAAATTATTTTGACTATCCATTTTTTTATATGCTTTTTATTGATATTCTATGAATACAAAACATAAATAACATAAGAAAAAAAATTAAATTAAAAAAAAACTGCAGGTCGGCGAAGTAGAGACTGATGAAACAATTGCTTTTCCTGCTGTGCAGGATATAAATCCTTTCCGTGACCTAAAATGAAAATTTATGCGAAATCCGTGAAGAGTAAAAGTGTAGTTATCGCACTACGAAACGTTTTTGAAAAAAAAAAAAATTTTACAAAATGGTGGAGGTTTGAAAAAAAGTTTCGTATTTTCCCTGTTTTTTTGTGGTTCGGAATTTAAAAAAAAAAAAAAAAAAATCTTTCGAAAGCTCTTCGTAGTGCGATACTATAATGTATAAGAAAGCTCTGTGTAAAATTTCATGTGAATCGGTTGAGTAGAACTTGAGATATCATGCACACCGTTTCTAGAAAAGTAGTAATGAGGAAAAGTCGAAGTCACAAAATGAGCTGTAACTCGGAAAATAATTCGAATTTCGAAAAATTCTCTTAGGGACATTTTCTTGAAGGGTTATACTATAAAAATATGCAAAAAAAAAAATCGATTTTTTCGAATTTCTAAACCAGAATACCCCCTTAATTTCAGTAAATTTCACTCATTTTGACCAACTTGATCAGGTATATTCGAGAATATTTATTTATTTATTTTATTTATTTTTTTTATGAACTATAATTATAAATAATTACATTACATTTAGCAAGGCAACTAGTAACTAAGACTATCGGCCTGACTTATTACTAAAAGATTTTATATTTTATTATAAAATGCTCTAGAATAAGATAATATTAAAAAATAAGTATCGAAGTAAATAAATGATTACACAAGGTGCAAAAGGTTACTTTGGTAAATTAAGTTAAAGATTTTTTTTATGTTTTCAATATCTAAGGTCTTTAGCATATTTGTGGGCAATTCATTTCCAAATATATTGACACGCGCATTATTATATTTTATACACTCATCGAGGATATGTTTTATGGACAGTGCGCAGTTGCACGCTGCACAATAGGGAGGCGGTTCCCCTTTTAACAAATATTCGTGCGTTAACTTTGTGTGACCCAGTCGTAATCTGGTGATAATACGAAGCCGTCTCTGTCGCTGAGACCGGGAGTGTTGGCTTGATGCGATTTTGATTGTAAACTTTGTATCCATGTTGATACGTTTGCCAGTTAGTCGCAGTTAGTTTCCTAACGTGGTTGTTTATTTGTCGAATGATGTCTGTTTTTACCAAAGGCTTGAAGTATATACAGGGTGTCTGGTAGACTTCTTTAGCTGCGATGTCTGCATATTCGTTTCCGATGATGCCACAATGGGCGGGTACCCACATGATTTTTATTTTTGAAGAATGTTGTATCAACAGATCTCTTGCACTTTCAATAAGAGGCTCTTTATTGTGTGGGTTTTGCAGCGCAGCGACGGATGACTTGCTGTCGGAGCAGATTATGTATTTTCCCTTAGCTGTTGTAGAGTGCATAATAGCACGGTATATGGCGATTAATTCAGCCCCGAAAACCGAGCTGTGCGGGGAAAGCAGTCCTTCCCTTTCCCAGATACTACTGCAAAAGACGTCGATTGAGTTGTTTTGGAGCCATCCGTAAATAAGAACTTCCAGCCTTTTCTCTCTGAGTTGCTTTTCAATTCCAAAAAAGGTTTTTGATATATTGTGGGGCTCGTTGATTGTTTAGGGTAGTCTAAAAGTTTCGAGATAAAAACGGATGGAGGGAGCATCCACTGAGGAGATTTTTTTGATTTAGTAAGCGTAGGATTGTAAAGGATGTTGGCTTCCTTCTCGTTTTGTAATGCATTATATATAGCTGAAGGTGTCTTCATCCGACGTCTTTTTTTGGCTACATTTGCTACGTCTTTGTGCAGAATCGCGTTGTTTGTGAAGTATAGTTTTCTTATTAAGCTGAGAAGGCTTTGCTTATAACGTTCGCCAATGAAAGGGAGACCAGACTCTGCCAGCAGGTTTTTTATTGGTGTTGTGGGAAAGGCACGAAGACTCCTACGGATAGCGTTGTGATAGGGTGCAGATAAAATCGATATTGTGCTTTTAGCGCACTGTCCATAAATAGGTAGACCGTAGTCAATCACTGACAATAGCAGGGATTTTGTTATATTTATAAGAGTATCCGGGTGTATTTTACTGTGCTTAGAGGTTAAGTACTTTATGATGTTTAATCTAGCGTTAAGCTTTTTTCTTATATATTTACAATGCTCCTTAAAGTTAAGAGACTTATCAAAAATAATACCTAAAATTTTGAGGTATTTAACGTTAGTAATATTATAATTTCTGTATACAAAATTAAAGTTTTGACACTTTTTCTTTCTACATATGTGTAAAAAATTTGATTTTTCGTAAGATATACTAGCTCCTGACCTTTTTGACCAGATATGGATTTCATCCATCGCATTCGATAGCCTATTCAGAGTTTGGGATACGCAGTTGGTTTTTGAAAAAATCAAGACATCATCTGCGTAAAGAGAATGTTCTAGTCCCTGTTTGATTATTATTTTGCTAATTTCATTGAAGGCAATGATAAAAAGAATTACGGAGATGGGCGAACCCTGAGGTATGCCGTTATATAGATGTACTCTATCAGAGTACTTGTTGTTTATTTTGGCCCTAAACGTGCGATGATTTAACAGACTTTTCACTATGTTGTAGATTTTTCTACCCGTTTGCCAACTTTTGAGTTGCCTAAGAACTACGTGAGCACCGATTCTATCAAACGCTGAAATCTAAGCTTAAAACTGATACATGATTATATTCGAGAATATATTTTGAAGCACTTGTATATTTAAATAAAACTCACTGTCGGACAACATACCTAATTCATTAAGGTACCTCACACAGAAGTGCCAATCATATGGAGCAAAGTCAGCCGGTTGTTCAAAAATATTGATATTATTAAATGGGGGCCAGGTTAATTTATGTATTTATGTAGGTTATGTGTAAAATATGTTCTTTCATTTTCTTTGAGTTCACATGTTGGCCGATATATCCAGTATAGAGTCACCCCGAAGCTCGAAAATCTTTGTATTAGGTACATGGGAGCTAAGCAAAATATTGACCCGATTCTACCCATTTCTAACATACAGACATACTATTGACAGGAGAGGATTAGCCCTAAATTTGAATTATATATCTCACGCATTGACCGATATTTATGGTAAAAAGTCTACTAAAGATACTGGGTGCCTATATTCGGTACCTAGGGGCTTGAACACTTTTATTTCGATTTGGACAATTTTTGGCCTTATGGTGACATACTTCAAATGCATTATTCGTGCAAAGTTTTACCCCGTTATATTAATTTCTTCTTGATTTGTATACCTGAAGGGAAAATAATTAAAAGAAACTAGAATTGTGTTATTTGAGATGTAAACGAGGTTGTGTTGTGTTTTTGCACTGTAACATATGTAAGAATATCACTTAGTTTGGTTATTTCCTCATAACATTAGAATTAATGTAGAAACCCACTTTACCATTGGAAGGTTTTGAAAAAGGCCCAAAAATAATAATACCGCTCGACGTTCGGAGCGCTCGGTGTGCACAACTCAAACTTTAAACGCGTTTTTCTCAGAACACACTTTTTTAAACTGGCGGACATGATTCCGGTCGAACTTTACTCAACCGATTTGCTTAATTTTTTTTTAAATGTTCACAAAACGCCTGGCTATCGTCCCTACTAGATTCATAATTTTTTATAATTTATTGACAATGTTATGACAAAATTTAGGTAAAAAAACAGGGGAAAAACTTAAAACAAAAAAAAAAAAAACGTTAATTACTTTTTTACTTATCAACATTTTTTCATGATTCTAGTAGGAACGGTAACCATTCACGCACTTTTTAAGAATAAATTAGGTTTTTGTGTTTCAGATGATCCAAACATGAGAAATCGTGTCCGCCAATGAAAAAACGCATCTCATTCACCCAGCCATTTCTCCGACAGATGTCATCAAAAAATTCCGAAAAAATTTGTTTATACACTCCACGATATACCTCATGATATGTGAAAAAAGTTCTATTGTAGAATAAAAATTTCAATGAAAAAAAATGTCAAAAAAACAGGCCAGATTACCCTACTGACCCCTTAAGTGATTTCACCTAAAAGTGGGTGGTACAATGTAGGTAGGGGTGCTTAAGGGATTTGTTCTGAGCGAGTTTTGATTTTGGTTGCTTAAATGATTAAGGAGATATTCACATTAAACCATAAAGACCGCGAGGTATTTTTAAAAAATTTTCGTTCACAGGTGCCGTTGCTATCCTCTGTACCAAATTACAATTTTTTACTCTAAATTAGCGCTTCATCTACAATACAGACCGCCTTTGGGTGCCACGGGACATACTTACTTATGTAGGAAGTTTCATCATATTTGCTCTAAATTTTTACTCCAGTAATCGCTTATGCAGACAGACGGACGGTCAGACAGTCATCCGGATTTTAACTTGCTTTGTCAACGCAAAATGTTTAATTATTTATAATAATTTATTTATTTTGTCTCCTACAAAGTAATCCCGACCAGGTGTAACACTTTACCGGTCCTCGAAACACTTTTTATAAACATTTTTGGGATGGGCTTCAGCTCATTCAGCGTATTTGGTTTTATCTCTTCGATCGACGAAAAATGGGTTCCACGAACCGACAAATTCAGTTTGGGCAACAAAACAAATCACACAGGGACAAATCTGGTGAAAACTGTGGTTGATCGATGGTATTCATTGCGACTTGATGCGATGGTGCATTATCATCGTGTAAAATCCATGAATTGTTTTCCACAATTCCGGCCGTTTTCGTAGGATGTTCTTACGCAAACGCCTCAATATGGCAAATAGAACTCCTTATTGAACGTCTGTCGCTCCGGAACAAATTCATGATGCACCAAACCACAAATATTGAAACAAACAATGAGCATCACCTTGGTTTTTGAGCGGCTTTGGTGTGATTTTTTGATTTCCCCTCTTTCCGATGATTGTTTACTAGTTGGCATGTCAAAGTCATAAACCCATGTAAACCCGGCAGTTATAATGCTTTCTATGAATATGGGATCTGAACTCGCACGTTCAAGCATGTCCAAAGAGACATGTTTACGGCCCTCTTTTTGAAAAAAATTCAGCTTTATCTGGCCTAGTCGACCAAGAACGCTTTTATACCCAAAATATCCACCAAAATAATTCTAATGGACTCGCGAGAGACGTTAAGCTCTCTTGCCATCTCTCGAACACTTACCTGACGATTTCTAATCACCATATCTTTTAGTTTTTTTAACATTTTCACCAGTTGAAGATGTCGAAGATCGTCTAGAGCGAGGCATGTCTTCAACGATATGGACCGTGTTTGAAGGCATTGTACCACTCGTAGGCGTACTGAGGTGTACCGACTTAAGCAACTGCTGAAAACAAACTGATTGACAGATCGCGGATATATTTGGCAAGTAATTGAAGACAGTATTACGAACTTCGAAAATCAATTGAACTTTGATATTGAAATTCAATATATCACATAGTTGAACTGCAAATTTCTTAGTAAATTCGATTTTAATTTGAAGGGAATCGACCAAATTTGCACAAAAAAAAGTTTTTATACAAAAATACTTCCTTTCTGTCACCAGAATTTTTTCCATCGAAAAACGAACATTCTTTTTTTAATGCACAATATGTATTCATGGTATGCTTTAACTGAATTAAATTCGATTCTCTTGCACACATACAAATATATATAGATTTAAGATATTAAATCTTTCATGCTTGCTGTTCACACCTGCCTTTTGTTAATTCACAACTTCATTGTGTATGAGAGAAGCGAGAAGAAATTTTATCTGACACATGTATCTAACATAAATGGAATGAAATTGCTCACCTTGTGAACAGAAATCGAATTACAAATTTAATATACTCGCCATTGAGTGAATTATCAAAATACGAGACGAGCCAGCCAGAAGCAGTGAAACCAAGGAAACCGAAACGCAAAATCCACTGCCACATACACAAAAGCCACACAGCGAGCCAAACACATACAAACGCAATCAATTATTTTTGTGTGTATATGAATGTGGATATTGGTATATGTGTCTGTGTGTGCGGTTGAGTATTTGCAGCTTTGCACATTTTGTGGCAATGGCAGGTGAAATCACCTTGAAAATATTTTCGACAACAAACAAGGTGATGCGTATGCACACACAGATACAAAATCGCACAGATGCACACGCACGCGCTTACAGCTGCAGCTAGCGGCTACAAACGAAATGCATTTGTAAACAAAAAAACAACAACAAAAATTTACAACAACAAACAAAGGCCGCATAGCTGGAATATTTGTTGTTGTTTTTTATAGCTGTTGTTGTTGTTGCTTATTGTTGTTGTTGTTGTTCATTGTTGTTGTAATTTTTACTTGTTGTTGGTTTCCAACGTTGTTGTCGTCGTTTGTACTTGTTGTTGTAATTTTTTATTGTTCTTGTTGCTGTTTTCCCACATTTGTTGTTGTTGTTTTGCATTGTTGTTGTCATTTTTAGTTGTTGTTGTTATTGTTTACACATTTGTTGTTGTTGTTGTCTTTTTTTCTTGTTCTTGTTGTTTTCGCATAGTTATTGCTGTTGTTTTCGCATAGTTGTTGTTTTGTTTCATCGTCGCTCTTGCTTTTGTTATTGTTATTGTGCTGCACAAGCGCAAAATGAGCAAAACCAGGCGACCACGCCAACCACCTGTGGGTGTCCGTTGCCATTCTGCGGCGCGTTTGTGTGTGGCGACACCGTCAATATGTTTTGCACCAGCACCAAGCACCAACACCGACACCGGACAATAACAACAACTGCAATCGGTGCATGACTGTGATTCAATTGAGCATTGATGGCGCAGAGAAAAGTGTAAAATCAATGCTTTTCTGTAAAATACTTGCTCGCTTTTTCCTTTGCCGCTCCGCACACACACACATATACACATTTGCTTGTATTCATGTTGGCGCAATTGTGTGTATGTGTGTGAGATAAGTATTTTTTGTATACAAACGTAGAGATATGCACTTGGATGTGTACAGTTGTTAGTGCATATACAGTATTTTGCTGCAATACTTCATGGCTGCCGAACAACCTTGGCTGCAGCTACAGTTTGCTCTTAAATAGACACTTCAATACACATGTATACATCCTTGTATTTACAAACATTTGTATGTGTATATATTTATTTTTGTTATTCTATTCAGTTTATTAGCTTGCGATTCGATTTTGCTCTTCAGCAGTTGCTTTTGTTGGGTGCTGATATCAGTGGCAAGTGGAAATGTGGTTGTGGTTAGCGCTGACCGCATAATAAACCAGTATCTGTGGAGTTTGTCAGTGAATTTCGGAATTAAGAGATAGTTTACCACAGCAAAAAAAATTTATTAAAAAAAATTTCATCTCACTGAATTGGTAAAATATTTCGTTCATTTTTTTTTCATACCGTCCAAAAGCTTGCACTGTGTTTCTAAATATTTCCAAAGAAAAATGAACTTGTATTAAATTTTGGTGTGCAATGAGAGCAAGAGTGCATTAGCATAAAAATTTTAAAGTTTTAATGAAAATTAACAAAGGTTAGGTTAAGTTAATCTGGTGGACCAACAAGCCTCGCATAGACCAGTTTTGGTCTTTTGCGTTACCAGATAGAGTACAGTTGCTAGATACAAGAGGAGTAGTCATCCTTTAGATGCCTGCGCGTGATGCGAATTTTAACAGAGTATGTGGCCTCACTTTCGGTACCATCATACTGTGGGGACCCTAGCTTACAACGAAGTCTTGAAAATGCAGGACAAGTGCACAAGAGATGCTCCCTTGTTTCCCTGGTGCCTTGCGCTAGACATTTTCTGCAGTCTTCTCGTTCTGTCAGTTCGATTCTGCGGACGTGTGTCGCCACCAGACAGTGACCAGTTAGTATACCGATCACGTTCCTACAGTCTCTTCTATCGCGTGCCAATGAAAATTTTGTGTATTTCCGATCCACCGTTTTGCACATGACTTTTGCAGTTTTGCACCCTGCTAGCTCGTTCCATCGGGTTTTGATTTTCTGTCAAGATTGTCGTATTGACAATGCATGGGTTTCGCAATGTTGATCACGTTTTTGGATGTTAGCCGTACACCATTCTTGGCAATCTTCGTCCCCATTGCCCTCGATGCCTTTGTGGCCTGGCACCCAGTAGAAGTGAAGTTGCTTACTTCTGGCCACACTTTCCACTGCAGTTCTGCTTTCCAATCGACTTCAGGCCGATGTGCGATACGAGGTTACTGCCTTGATTGCTGCTTGGCTGTCTACGTAGGTGTTGACTCTGTAATTGTCTGTAGGTGCATTAGGGGCCAGCGCCACGAATTTCTCAATAGCAAAGACCTCATTTTACCCATGATTTGGATATACGACCCGACGCCATAATTACTTACTTTCAACACCGTCGAGTTGACATTGCTCAGGATATGTTGTAAATCTGAGTCATGGGTTACGGTTATGACGTGGAAACCAAAGCTCAGTCATCCCAATGGAAGTTGCCGCACGAACCAGACCGCCAAAAATGCGTCTTGTTCGGTCGAATGTGAAGGTTTTGCTCACAGTTTTCTTCATTTGCTAGAGCGTCGGGCGTCAAGAAGTCTTGCCAAAGGACCGTATGGTCAATAAAAAATATTATCTGTAAGTTCTGCGCCAGAGCAACACATTACCGGTTCCGTAGCCACTGTATTCCCCATATCTGGCCCCGTGTTGGTTGGCTGACCTGCACATTTGTAAAGACTGATGAGCTTCAGGACTAAACGCTTTCTCCAAGGTTCTTCATGGTAAATTTTGATACTTGAACTGAGAAGTGTCTAGATATCTAGGGCGAGTTCTGCATAAGACCGGATAATATCAGTGGGGAGCTCCAATGTCTTCAGCATGCTTACACTTTCAGCATGTATTATCGTTACTAATACTCATTCGGCTCGGAGGTGCTGCCAGTAAGTTATGATGCGTCACGAAGCCAACAACCGTTCTTCAGTACGTTTTTCCTGTACCGTTTCGGTATTTAGACTGATGCCACTTTTGACCATCTCATCAGCTATTTCATTTCCCGAAGTTCTTTTGTAGCCCAGAACCCCCAGTGTATTTGCAGCCGCTTTCCGACAGCCACTACATCTACTGCCTCCCTGTTTCTAAGAACAGTCTCTGTCATAATGCGTTGTGAGATTCTTGCTTTAATTGCCGCTTGGCAATTAACCTATATATTATGTATATTCATGTGCCCTATGTTATTCTCTGCATTATTAGCTTTCCTGACTATCGTCTGGAAGATACTGCGGTATTTCGGTAGCTTGAAGGGATGCCTGAGATCGAGCTCCGCCCAGACCCATATACCATATTATATCCATCCGCACAAATATTGAAAGTTCCGCTGGTGGGTCGCCAGTCACCCTCTTTTTATGTGGCTTGGAACCTGCTTTTGCAGATAAAGGATTAGGGTGTGTGGTCTATTTTCCAACTTCCCGAAGTTCTTGTGGAAAATTCACCAGTCGCTGCAAAGTTTTCCACTGCAATGCCGATTGATTGCAGTCTCATTAACCTTTCTAGTGCACCACTTGGAGCGGTTCTAAGTCCATCCCGTAATAGAGATTGAATCAGCTAGTCGCACCGATTAAGTTAGTATAAAAGTTGTTTCCTTTATATTTTTGCAATTAATGCTGTTCCTCCAGAAGTCAGTTCGACATATCACAGACAACATGTAAATATATAAATGTACATATCTATCCACTTATCTTTGCCCTCCACTATTACCAATCAATTCATGCTAAATAAGCGGATTTAAACTCTGACGCTTGCCTTTCATCTTGCAACCTTCCATCTTCCGTTTACCTTGTGCTTTCATCATTCAGCGTGGCATTTTTAACGGTAACTCTATCACGGGTATTGTTGTCGTGGCTGCCGTTGCATAGCGCCACATTGTCGCTTTGTTGGCATTGATTGATTTTTATAATTTCCGCTTCAATTGTTGATATGCATTGCAGTTGTTGCACTTTTTTTACTCACTTTTTACACTCGTTCCCATCCAACGATTGTTGGTTGCTTTGCATTTCATTGCATACATTTTCGCCCACACACAGCGAGCTGGCCGGCGTCGTTATATTCCCGTTAAGCGCTGACTGCAGTCGAAGGCGACAAATAAATCAGTATCAATATCATGGCTAATGCTCCTACGGCTACGGTTTGTTGGTGGGTGGGTGAAATCTTGATGGGGAAGATGCTGTGGTGTGTGAGTTCTCTTGGAGGTCATCATTTTTTTTTTTGTATGCATTTAATGTAATAATATGTAGATGTGGAAGTGATATTGTGTAAAATTCCAACAGTTTTCAATTTTCTGAACTTAAGTATGAGTCACACAGTCAGTTGCTCGAGTTTTTCAAGTCTTATACTCGAGATTTCTCGTGCATGCTGGAAGAGTAGACTTGTACTTGTACTGACGAGAAGGAACTTACTTGTGGTATCATTGTTGCGGTCGTCGAAGTGTATTAACTCCTGGAAGCTAACATTTCCAACCAATTTGGACAGATAGGCATACTATTATCAGCAAAATATCCTTCCCGTTTCAATAATTTTATATTTCACAGATTGACCGATATTTTCAGTAAAAAAATTTAGCCATACACACTGGGCTCACTTATTCGGTATCTAGCGACTTCAGTTACAATCTAATTTTGACAATTTTAAGTCATTGAAACTTTTTACTAATAGTCCTTGTACTTATTCCTCCTTTGCCTTCTGTCTGGTTTACTCCATACCGTACCTTTCAGTTGGCGAAGTAGATGTTGCAATAAACTTAAAAAAAAATAGCTTCTACTTCCTCTACTCTTGCCTACAAAGTCAAAATATTTGCATGACAAATGTTTTATCTGAAATCAAGATTCTCTTTAAGTGGCCATCAGATATGCATTCATAAATACGTAAGCTCCACTCAGCCACAAAACGCTGATTCTCAAGCGTTTATAAAAAATGCATAAATCCAGAAGCACTGCTATAAATATAGATAACTCTTAGTATGCTAAAAATGGCAACGAATAGAAAAAAGCTCCCCCAGCTGCTAGACAGTTTCTCGTCATCCTTTCATTTATTGATGGCTTGGTGCGCTCCGACAATTAAAACAATGTCATGAATATTTCATTGCAACTTTTGGTTACACACTTGGGTGGACAATTAAATGTATTTATTTGGATATATTGATATTTACGCGCATCTTTTTTATTGTATTTTTAATCAAAACATATGAAGGTTCTTGGTCAGATGTTCTCTTATAAAAAACTTTGTTGAGTAATCTCCAATAAAGCTGTATAATAATATATTTATTATTATTATTTGTTTTTTATTATAAAAGAGCTTTGATTGATTTAACGGTTCTGCAAATGTCAAATAGTTTGTTGAATGCTCTTTGCTTGTCATTAATTAAAGCGTCATTTATAAAAAAAAAAACTATAACAAAACCCCAATTTTTTCATTTTCATTGTATTATTTATTTTTAAAACAAAAAAAAGTAGGTATTTTTTTAACGTCAAAATAAAAAGTTGCAAGGGTTTTGTGAGCCCATAAAACTTTTTTTAGTTGTACTTAAAGTAGATCATTTAAAAACTGTAGCTGTACCGAAAAAAATTATACAATTCAACCAACGACTTTTTTGAAGAGAGTTGGTTTTTCACTTTAAGATTTTAATAATGGGTTGTCAAAAAAGTCTTGCGGTATTTTTATTGAATTTTTTTTTTTATTGAAATTGAAATGAATTTTCGATGACTCATGCCCAGCTCTTGACCGATGCTACGGCTGCTACTATGCCGGTCTCTTTCGACCAATTCAGCGATTTTATCGCAATTTTCGACGACAGGCCTTCCGGAGCGTGGCGCATCTTCGACCACCTCTACACCAGAACGAAAACGTTGAAACCATCGTTGTGCGGTGGAAATGGAAACTGTATCGGGTCCATAAACTGCACAAATTTTATTGGCGGCTTGAGATGCATTTTTGCCTTTATCGTAGTAGTACTGTAAAATATGCCGTATTTTCTCTTTATTTTGCTCCATGTTTGCGACGCTATAACTCACGAACGACTTAAAGGAAATGACAATCAATCAAACACGTGTTAGCGCGTGAAATCAGCTTTCCAAAAAGGTATTGCATGACCCGATGCGACGAATAAAACTAGAACTACGCGCTTTCAGCGCCAACTAGCGAAAATGCCGCAAGACTTTTTTGACAACCTATTATATGATAATTTTTTATCAGTACTGTATTTCTTACCAGTTCCATTAGTTGGTCGTAAACTATTAATTTTGAAAACTGATCAATGGTTTACTTAATTTATTTTTTTATGAAGTGTAAGCTGTGAACGTAGTTTACATATTTTTGCTAAGGAAAACAGGTTTATACATGGAAAGAATACTTCTGTTATTTGTTTATAAAAAATAATACTATTTTTATAGCTAAAAAAAAATAACAGATTAAAAATTCACATTTTTAATACAATACACATTTATTGCAACCAATTTAAACATTGAAATAAATCCAAGTTAAATATTTTGATAAAAATTTATTTAAGTAGAACCAAATTTAATCAATGAGGAGTTAAACCAATTCAAGTACATGCAGGATATTCTATTCTAGGATATTTAGAAATTCGAAAGGTATGTTTATTAGGTTGTTATACTTTACAATATTATAAAGCATGCATAAGCAAAATATCTTCATAAAAATGTACTAAATACAGTAAAACCTCTATTAAACGGACGCTCTATTAAACGCTTTAATGTTTATTAACGATAAAGTGGTCCTGTCAGTGTCCGCTTATAGAAGACTGTATAAATGTATGTACCTACCAATAAGTTACTCATACGCCTCGGCAAATAAAAATAATAACTCCGTTATATTAGTATGTTTAAGATAAATCTATATGGATGCGTTGGCTCAAACGTTGCGGTTGGTCATTCTTTTTTCTATAATATTTTCAATATTTCTCTCTTTCAATAAGTAACTCATACGCACCGTCCCCAAAAAAAGCAATGGAGTTACTCATACGCCCCACCCCCACATATATAATAATAAAGGCTACGTTGTAATTGAGCAGCAAAAATTACTCGATAAAGTAATGAAACATCAAAAAATGTAAGAGAAGAAAGAACTCCGAGTTCTGCTTGGAGAGTTTAGTGATTTTGTTTACAAAAACAAATAAAAGAGTGTAGCAAAACTTCATATACTATAGTGATATTTCTACCTGATAATTAAAGCATGGAAATAATCTGTGTCTAAAAATCTTAACATGCACATTTTTACAATATCCACTAATATACATACATAAATATCATATTAACGTTGTTTAATCAGGCATACATTTGAACTTTTTGTAAGGATTGCCCCTTTTTTGAAGTATTATATGAGACACAATTTTATTGCAATTTAATCCAATTTTTGATAGAGTAGTAAAATTTAAAGATTTACTGAAAATGATTAACAAATAATTTTGACGTTGCCACCTATTTAAATTTTTTGTAAAAGCGCTGTATATAATTTTACTGCAGTCAATATATTTTGCTGCTTTTGACGCAGTAGTGAAACTCAAAAATTGTTGGAAAATAATTTTTAGGTGTTGCCAGAAGTAGTAAGGTTTACATGACGAATGTGCTGCATAATTTTATTGCAGTCAAGCGATTTTACTACTTCGGACGCAAAACCCAAATAATCAATACAATGAAAAAATGAGTAAATTTTGAGAGGTTGCCATCTTTTTGAAAGTTATACTTAAACAATGTGCTTCACATTTTTATTTTAGTTAAGTCAAGCGATTTTATTGCTTTTGACATAGTAGGTTACATTGAAAAATGTATTACAAGAAATTAAATAAAAACAAGTAAGGAAGGGCTAAGTTCGGGTGTCACCAAACATTTTATACTCTCGCATGATAAAGTGATAATCGAGATTTCATTATACGTCATTTACATATTTTTCAAATACCGTATTTTTGTAAAGTTTTATGCCGCTATATCATTGGTTCCTAAAGTACATACATATATACTCGTATTATACAGAAAAGGTATCAGATGGAATTCAAAATTGCGTTATATTGGAAGAAGGCGTGGTTGTGAACCGATTTCACCCATATTTCGTACATGTCATTCGAATTTCATTGAAATCGGTCTAGTAGTTCAGATATGGTTTTTGGTCCATAAGTGGGCGAGGCCACGCTCATTTTCAATTTTTAAAAAAAGCCTGGGTGCAGCTTCATTCTGCAATTTCTTCCGTAAAATTGAGTGTTTCTGACGTTTTTTGTTAGTCCGTTAACGCACTTTTAGTGATTTTCAACATAACCTTTGTTTGGGAGGTGGGCGTGGTTATTATCCGATTTCTTCCATTTTTGAACTGTATATGGAAATGCCTGAAGAAAACGACTTGTAGAGTTTGGTCAATACTAGTTTCCGAGAGATACGTACAAAAAAGATTAGTAGGGGGCGCGGCCACGCCCACTTTCCAAAAAAATTAAAAATATTTGCGATACCTTGTGCCAAATTTCACTTTTATCTTTATTTAAAACTTGTTATGACACTTTATAGTCAATATATCTTGCTTTTCGGTTTCCGCCATTTTGTGGGCGTGGCAGTGGGCCGATTTTGCCCATCTTCGAACTTAAGCCAAGGAATACGTGTACCAAGTTTCGTCATGATATCTCAATTTTTACTCAAGTTACAGCTTGCACGGACGGACGGACGGACAGACGGACGGACGGACGGACAGACAGACATCCGGATTTCGAATCTTCACGTCACCCTGATCACTTTGGTATATATAACCCATATCGATTTTTTAGTTTTAGGACTTACAAACAACCGTTATGTGAAAAAACTATTACAAGAACATTAAATAAAAATTTTAATGGTTGCCACTTATTTGAATGTTTTATATCAAAAATGCGCTACACAACTTTATTGTAGTCTATCGATTTTACTTATTTTAAAACAGTAGAACAAATAAAACATTTAAAAAAAATTAAGGGTTGCCACATAATTGAAATTTTTTTTCAAAAATTTGTTACAAAATTTATTGTATTCAACGAATTATACTTCCTTTGTCAAATTTTGAAGATTTATTAAAAATATTAACTGAAACTTTTAATGGTTGCCACTTATTTGAAAGTTCAGCATTACAAATTTCCGAAACTACTTTATTGCGGTTTATCGATTTTACTTATTTTAACTCAATGGACGAAATAAAATATTAAAAAAAAACTGAAAGGTTGCCACCTATTTTAAATTTTTTGCTTCAAAATTTTGTTAAAAAATTTTGTTGTAGTCAATGAATTATGCTTCCTTTGCCAAAATAGTGAATTTTAAATATTTTCTATAAGTATTAACTGAAACTTCTAGTGGTTGCCACCTTATTTGAAAGTTTTACATTAAAAATTTGCGTTACTTCTTTCTTGCGATCTATCTATTTTATTTATTTTAACTCAGTAGAAGTAATAAAATAATAAAAAACGTAGGGTTGCCACCTATTTGAAATGTTTACATCAAAAATTTTAATGTCGCCAAAGTATTATGCTTTCTTTGTCAATGTGGTTAATTTTAAGGATTTTTTACAAATATTAACCTTTACCATAATGGTTGCCACTGAATTAAAATTTTTAAATTAAAAATTTGCTACACAACTTTATCGCAATCTATCGCTTTTATTTATTTTAACTCAGTAAAGGAAATAGGATATAAAAAAATTGAAAGGTTGCCACCTATTTAAAAATTTCGCTTAAAAAATTTATTAGACAATTTGCAGTCAATCGATTTTAATTTGACGCTGTAGAAAAATTCAAATAAATATTCAAAAACTTCTTTTAAGGGTTGCCATCTCTCCAAACTTTTCAAATAATCATAAAAATATGCTTTTTATTATACTATATTTACCATTAGCCTTAGACTTAAAATATATATCTGCCTGAATATATTTTTTTACGTTCGCCTGAGATAAAAAATGGTTGGGAAGGATTGAGAATCGACCCTTCTTGAGCTACATACTATGTATGTACGTATGTAAGTAAAAAAGAAAACTTTCTCGGTAATAGCATGATATTCTGTTACAAATCATCATCTCGCTATAAAATATACATATATGTTTATGTGTATATTAGCGCAGAATCCGAGCATGAGCACATTAATGTCAATAAAGATTTAAGAGTGTAAAGTTTTATTTTATGCTTTCTTTCGACATTCCTTGCATCCATTCCATTTGCACCGCGCGATTTGCAGTCAAGCAAGTCAGACAGAGTCGCTGTCCGTGCGATGAGTGCACTTCATGACCATCTATACATACACTGGTGAATATACACACCTAGGCAGGTGCATAAGAGCCGTGTGCGTACAAGGTAAAATTGTGCAAATGTCGGTGGTAAATTTAGCAGCGTCATGAAAATATGTCAAGTGTGCGCTTTTACTGAATGTTACATTGTAGATTTACTCATATTTATATACAAATGCAGCACATTTACATACATATGTACATACCTTTTCATTCGTACTTAGGTATGTGTTTATTTGTGGCGCTCTGCAAGCAATGACTATACAAGTAGTGTAGTGTTGCCTGTGGCAAGAGAAATAAACTTCAGACGCATGTATATATAAGTATATCATTTCTCATTTGTCGCTTTCGTACACTTCTCGCATTTACTGAAAATTATACGCTTACTGTAAGCGCTCAATTTGTCTACTTTGTAATTTAAATGTGGATGTTTCAACGTAAATGTCTTTGACACATTTCAGCACAATTTATATATTTTCCTTGAGGCGGAATTTAATATAGTTTGGGTTGGTATTTGGTTATAAATACACATGCATATGTTGGGTGCTTTGCATCCTCGGTTGGTCGATTAGCATTAGAAATTCTTCTGAAAATGTAGGATTTTTTTCCAAAATTTTGTAAGCTTATTTAAGCTCTTCTGGCGCCTTCGGTGAGATAAAAGGGATAAGACAAATATTTTATGTATAGGAAATTTTTTTTAAATTTTGCCGGCTTATCATACACATATGTATAAGTATTTACTGCAACAGAAAAGGTATTTACAAAACAGAAGTGGTTTCTTAAGCTCGAAATATATTTTCCCTCGAACTCCTATAAGTTAAGCTAACACTGAAGTGTTTTGAAAATGGTTACCAATAATATAAGAGTAAATGTACTGCTCCGAACGGTAGATTCCTGCAGAGAGGTGTGGGTTTACTCTATTAACTGAGCTATAATACTGGCCTTGCATACATCGTGCTAGCATGGCGTACAAAACTAGTCAAGGAGTATTTATCTCTTTATCTATTATTCAAAAACTGGAAAATCGGTGAGGTTGCTATAGACGACATCTTATGCCCAATTTCATCAGATTGAGAACGAGTTAATTAATACCCCGCTGAGCTCCTGCGCTTTGAAGTTGAATCTATGAACCTCTCGTAAGCCTGGTAACAACCACAACTTGACTCTATGCAATTAGAGTGAAAAAACCACAACTAGTCCTTACCCACTTAGAGTGGAACGCTCTTAACTACTTATGCCAAGATTCATGCCGCCGATAGGTAGGTGTTCTGATCTTGTCCTCAAGTCCGCTGTCCAAAAGACTCACATGCGGTTGGACCACTTATCTTTTCAGATGCAAATTATCAAAGCTGTATGCAGCAAGGCAAAGTGGAATCATCAAGAGACTTAATTCTCAACTGTCCACCATTTTTCAGGCTGAGTTCGGAGAGCACAACTTCAGCGCATCTGGCAAAGTGGATATTAGCCACCTAAACTGTAATTTCTTGTAAGCTCGCATGAATTCATCGATGTTTAAGGATCTGATCAAGGAGGTTTGGGCATCATAAAATACCAGCATTTAGAGCTGTTCAAAGTCTATCCCGCATTAATTTTAGAACGAGGCTTAGCACTATGACCTAACTTACTCCTTTAGGCTTGGATTCAAACAAGTGCTGAAGATAATTTTTATTAATTTCTTCACTCCACACAGCTTCTACAATTTTTTCATTTCTTTAAGATTTTTTGAACGCTTTGCTCTTATCCTTTTGCCTTTATAATGCGCACAGTTCTCAATAGGATTGAGATGGGGCCTGTTTTATGGCCACGTGAGAGACTCAATTCCATAAAAATCTTGTTGGTTTGTAACCTGTGAGTGCTTGTAATGAATTATTGAAAAATCTATTTCAATATTTTTGTGCTTTAGTTACCGTTTTGGCTCTATGGCAAGGGGTTGATTTCTCCTGCAAATAATATTTTGCAGTATGTTCGAACAGCTGTTCAATATTTTTCGGCATTCACAGATCCTTTTAGAATAATAAGCTGCCGAACACTAAACTTGGATACAGCCTCCACACCATTAAATAGTGTGAATGCTTTATGGTAGATAAACCACAGCTTTCCAGAAATTGCTCTCCGTTCATACGACGCACTGTGGTATTTCTCTAGTTTGATACAGTCCAAGTTTTGTGTGATTTTGCCCATTTTACTTTACACTATTCAGGACATTTTGCATAGAATGTGTTAAAATATTGAATTGATTTTTCCAACACATTGAAAGCTATGTGTAGCGCACATGTATGTATTTAACTTGTCGTTCTTGACGTTTTTCTACCCTTTTTCGGACGCCCACTGCCCTTTTTTCGCTGTAAAGTATGGCTCTCATGGAAATACCTTAACTGTAAAGAAACAAATCCGGTCCCATTTTAGTCGGTTAAACTTCGAATTTTTAATTTCTAAAAAGGTAGTGTTAAAATTACAGAGATTATGTAGAAGTATACTCCAAGCTGAACTAACACTCAAAATATTTCACGCTGAGCGTAGGAGGCTTTTATCTTCAATCTGATATAGACAAAGACTCATAAAGCAGCACATAAAAGTTTATTTATGTATATACATACATCTTATTTATGTATTATCATACATATGTACATACAATAAAGTTAGAGGACAGTTTAAAACTGTGCTGAATATGTTTTGGGAATAACAATAATATTTGCCAAGATTTATATTTTTCCACTTTACTCATACGATATCAGTAGGTACCAAAAAATAAATTGTTTTGTTGTGGACATTTTGTGTCTTACAGTTTACTATATCTATGTATATGTATGAGTATAAAAACATGAAAACACGAAATTCCAATTCAATTGGTTTTCACATAACGACAACGGCTGATCACCCAAAGAATAACATCTAAATGAACAAGAAGTAGAATAAAACGACACAATTTATGTGCACACGTGCCAAGAAAAATAAAAACACACATGTGGTATATACGTCTATTGTGGTATTCACAGTGTTGTGTTAAAATTGTCAATTGAATATATAGTAGTGTCGCTTTCATTAAGCGTTTTAGACCAACATCAATTAAATAATTGTATTGTGGTTATATAATCGTGAATGAAAAATGTAATAAGTCGAAATTTAGCAAATTTAAATTATGAAACTTTATACCTTAACAACAACAATTAAAATTTAAAGGATTAGGAGCTAGCACGTCAGATATTTGGATGGAATAGTGTTTGGATTTTCAATATCTTCAATGGATTATTATTCCTACTGAGGAAAATGTATTGATTTACCAAATTTTTTGTGCTCATGGCAGCAAATATTTAAAAGCAAAAATAGATTGCCGTTTGGCCGTTTAACGTTGGTCTGCCTGGTTAAAAAAATGTATCATGATAATTCCCGATACCGACCGAACTAAGCTCTCATAGAGGGTTTTGCAAAATTCAAGTAACCCGCTGCGTCAGTAACAATTTTCTATAGCTCTAACAGAAGCATTGCCTTTATATATTATATTATATCCTAAAATAGATTGCTCCAGAAGAAATAAAAAGTACGAAAACTAAATAAGAAGTTAGGGTACAAGGCACGGCGCCTTAAGAGGGGAGCCTGCTTTAGAGGCTTAAAAAATCAATTTTTTTGGGAGGAAAAGAAATAATTGATTAAAGCGAAATTTCTGGGGTTTATAGTTATATATTTAAACATCATTCACAAATTTTTTGGATACCAAATCTTTGCCTTTGGGAAGCAATTGCCCGATGCATCTCGCGTATGCAGTTGTCGGACGACGGTCAGGATGCAGGTCGCAATTTCTATCGAAAAAAAAAGATTCATATTTCTTAATAATTTATCCTTTAGTTAAACTAAAAAAATTGAAAAAAAAAATTACTTTATGCTGTTTAAAAATATGTTCAAACTTGAATTTTCTTATTTTTTTTTTTAGTTTAAATATTAGAATAAAATTTAATGCCAAAGATAATAAACTTTGCCAATTCCATAGGACGTTTAGTTTTTTTCTATCCCGACCGAGAAATCGCGCGTCAAAGTTTTCGTTTTCTTTCACTATTTCCCTTCTAACTTCGAAAATATTTCGAGTTCCCATCTATAACTTTGGGGACATATTCTTAGATTATTTTTAAACAGATTTAAGCAAAAAAAACGATTGTTTGAAGCTTCTAAAGCAGGCTCCCCCCTAGGCTAGAGGAATATGTATCATAAAAACAGCCAATACCTTACCATTATATAACATTTCATAAGCAAAGTCACACTGGATGAGAATATTGATCCCATCATTTTGCAGTCTCAAAATCGGGAAATGGTACTACACTTAGTACCCCTCGCATCGTGTCCATTTCCGCATGACAGTGTGTTTTTAAATACATACCTCAGCCAGAAAGTTACATAACTGAATGAAGATATGTGTCAATGTTCATAATGAAAGCCAACAATGAAGTTGTGCTCCACTCATTTCGCAAATGTTTTTTGTATTAAATTTTAGCAGAGAACTCGATATGTTACAGACTTCTTAGATGTTTATGATTTTAAATATTATTTCATGTTCTGTTCCATCTGAATCAGCTTTCCTTTGCTAATCCCTAACTTTCACATTTATACATTCAATAATGTATATATTAAGTTTGGCCCCAGTAGGAAACGTTGGACACCCCTCTGTTTTTTACATATCGATATGAAATTTCGCACACGTCCTTTTCGCACCAAAAATGTCATATGTCGGAAAAGTCGATTTGGGACTACCATAGGACATAGCTGTTATGCAAATTGTTTTATTTCTCAATATATCTTCACGATTATTGACTTGAGTTATTGCTCAAGGCAGCGCGTTCCAATTGTTCAAATCGAACCTCTATAAAGTTATAGGTGCCATATAAACTGACTCATCAAAATCAAGATAAAAGTCTTCATAAAATATCCGATGGATATATAAAAGAGCGCAAGTTCGGTGTGGCATTCGTGGTGGGAGAGAGACAACATCGCCGAATCCTGGCATTCATTCCTGTGGGTGAACTTTTAGCCACAATCCGCATCAAAGCGAAGTTCTTCAACATATCGCTGACTTGCACCCATGCTCAGACGGAAGAGAAGGACGATGTGACTAAAGATGTCTTCTATGAGCGCTTGGAGCGCTCCTAAGAGAGCTGCCCCAACGACGATGTCAAAATCGTGCTTGGAAACTTTAACGAAAGGGTGGGCAAAGAAAGTATCTTTAGCACAACGGTCGGTAAATACCGTATCCATGATGAAACATTCCCAATTGCGTTCAAGCTGATCGACTTTGCCGGAGCATGGTTATCTGTAGTATTTGATTCCAGCATTGGAAAATTTGTCAAGCTACCTGGCTGTCTCTGGAACGAAAATTGATCAACCAGATCAATCATGTTCTGATAGACGGAAGACACGTCTCCAGTGTTTTAGACATACGTACGCTCCTAGGTCATAACATTGTCAGGCATGTCAACAAATACAAGAAAGACTCTACGTCGAGAAGCTGCAATAACGACAGCCATCCAAACGATTTTCTGCTCAACTTGCACTCCTGCAATTGCAAATATCCGTCTGAGGAACTACAAAGCGGCGGGGGCCGATTGATTGCCGGTCGAGCTATTCAAATACAGCGACGAAGAACTGATAAGGCGCATGTATCCGCTTCTTTATAGAATATGGTCGCACGAAAGCGCCAACTACCGTGGTATAAGCCTCCTCAACATAGCATATTAGGTTCTATCGAGCGTACTGTGTGATATACTGAAGCCAACCGTCGAAAAACTTACTAGACCTGGTGAGTGTGGTTTTAGACTTGGAAAACTTACAATCGACCAGATTTTCACCATGCATCAAATCGTGGAAAAGACCCGTGAAAAGAAGATCGATCGATATACGACGCTACAGTTTAGTGAGTTAAGAGACAGCGGCTATGCTGGCTAGGTCATCTCGTCCGAATCTTCTATCATTATTCCAGCTATGAGAGTGAAGAGAAAGGTCTCAACTCCGTTGGAAAGACCAGGTGGAGAAGGACCTGCCTGTTTTAGTTGATATACCAAATGCCTTGTGAAGGGTATTACAAATTTCATGCAGCCGAAGTTAACGATTTTTCTTGTTTGCATTTATTATTATTTTTAATTAATGATACAATTTGTGGTAGCAAAATTAAATACTTCTCCATTTATTTATCGTATTACATATATAATACAGGCTTTAATTTATACAGTTTTCTTATACAACTTTTTAAAGTTAAAAAAATAACTACTTTTGACAACTTCTTGAGATATAAAGTGAATGCCTTTAATGAAAAAAAGTGTAGCACTCACTCACATAACGGTATATACATTTGGTGTTTTTCCACAAATCCACTAGCAAACTCATGTTTCTATATAAGCAATGTGTTAGAAACAACAAATAATTCAAGTAAAAAATGCGAATCCCCAGTGAAACCGGCTAAACACATTACTCCCAGGGCAATAGTTTTATATTATGTATATTATATATGTATATACCACCACTGATATACTAGGCTCCAATACTATTTAAAAACTTTAAAACTTCTACTTTTATTAGCTACAGTTCTACCGAACTTAAACGCTTTCATATTTGTTTTAACCAAAACTTGTGTTGCTATCTGCTCCACATGAGTTCGGTGGCAGTCGCTGTTGAAACAAAAATCTCCTTTCAATTTCATGTACGCATTAAGCACAGCCGAGCATACACCTACACATTCTACATAACCTAAAAAAAAAAAATTGGCCAGCAAAGGCTTTTGAATTGGCTCGCATGCGTGTAAAGGGGGGCAAGCAGTGTAGATGTTGTTAACCTAACTGTTAGCTGGCTGGCCCGGATCACACGTTGACTGGTGTCTGGTGGCAATTTGGTTAGTTGGCTCGTTTTAAGTTTGCTCCTTTGCACAAATGGATGCTGCCAAAGTGTTAGTATATGTGTATGTGCTTTGCTCTGTTTTTTTTTTTTTTTTTTTTTTTGTGTTTTTGCTCTTTCGAGACGAGTTTGGAAATTCATGCAAATTGATTTATATTGGCAAACAAGTTAGATTGAAAATAAATAAAAGACACACAAAAAGGGCGCCAAAAGTGTCGAGCAAGAAGCGATAGTGAAAAGAGATAGTGAACGGTAAAATAAAAATGAGTGAGCATGTGTAATAGAGTTGCTGCCAAAGTGGAAAACCGATTTTTTCGTATTTTACACGCCAAGGGCGCTGAGTGCTTCACAAGCTTGCGTGTGTCGTCTGTATGTGTGTCTGTGTGCTTCTCACTTGCGACCGAACGGTTGGTACACAAGCAAATGCAATCATGTAAAATCGATTTTAATGTAGAAAATGCTACTTTAATTGATTAATTACATAAATGAATGGCTGTAAGCCAAAGCTGCTAAGTAGATTCTGTCTCTCTCTTCTTACCTTCGTGGTAAATTCAGCGAAAAATTTCTAATTAAAGTAATTTAGAGCTAACTGCTAGAATTCAATGAGTGTGTATGTAACATCATGTTTAATAAAATCGATATTTTTTTCATAGTATGTAGTATTTAGTTTGGGAAATATTTCTCAGGACAGGTATTCCTTGTGGAATATTATAAAAAATCACTTACAATTTCAAATATCGGTAGCGTATTATATTAGTATTATTATTATTATTTTTTTTTTGATGTCTTATTATTTATTTTGATTTTTTCTTCATAAAAAATTAATGAAAACTGGAACATTTAAATATTTATTTGATAAGTACATCGCTGCCTTATGGAATTTCTGGTGTGCGCCTTGTTGTAGCCTGACTAATAATGGTACTTTAAAATTTCAGACTGACTACAAATGACATTGGGAATTATAAGGAACCTTTTATTGTCAGCAATATGCTTGAAACTTTCCCAGTAATTGCCTTTTTCAGACGCTTTCAACTTAAAATTATCAAAACTGTTCAGTTACTGCAAAGGCTGCTTGAATAATTTATGTTAAAGAAACATTACAGGTTTTGGAACACCAATATACTCGTAAAGCTTAACAAAAATTTACTTTATTAACTTTTTCAACTCACGTGGAAACTCTATAAAGTATATATTAATAATAATAATATAAAGTATATATAGACTCAGCTTGTCACACTGATAAATAATCAGTGATGAGTCCACTTATCCACGGCCGTCTGTATATACGCGAACTAGTCTGCCATCTTTTGAGATATCGAGCTGAAATTTAGCACCCTTGTTTTTATTCATAAGAAGCTGGTAATTTGTCGGAATCGCCGATAACGGACTACTATAGCATATACCTGCCATACAAACTGACCGTTCGAAATCAAGTTCTTGTATGGAAACTTTTTTTATTGGACAAGATATCTTCCCAAAATTTGACAAAAATTATTAATCGATGTTTTTTTTACAAATCTTCGAAGAAATTGTTCAAATCAGACCACTATAGCGTATAGCTGTCATACGAACTGAATCATCAAAATTAAGTTCTTGTATGGAAAACTCTTTTATTTGACAAGGTATCTTCACGAAATTTTGGTCGAGTTATTGTATAAGGCTACTGTACTATTTCTGAAGAAATTTCTCTCTTTGGCGCAATATGACATATAGCTGCCATACAAACTGAACATTAAATTTCATGTTTTTGTATGGAAAACTTTTTTAATTAACGAGATATCTTCACGAAATTTGGCTGGAATTATTGCTTAAAACAACTGTATAATATCCAAAGGAATTGTTCAGATCGGACCACTATAACGTATAGCTGCCATACAAACTGAATAATCAAAATCGAGTTCTTGTATGGCAAACTTCTTTATTTGTGAAGGTATTTTCATGAAATTTTGCTTATATTACTATTCAAAGCAGCGCTTCAATCTCCCAGCAAATTGTTCAAATCGGAGCACTATAGCATATAGCTGCCGTATAAAGTGAACGATCAAATCAAGACAAATGTCATTTTATGCCCTCTCATGCTATAAAAAATGCAACTGTGTAGTGTAATATAGCTGCAGTACAGTCAAAGTTAACTTTTTTCCTTATATTTGTCTTTAAATTAGTTAGTTATTTATACTGCATAGTTTGTTTTGCCATTGTGTACTGGTAGCGCATTCTATTTTTTATGCTTGTTCATTAAGTACCATATTGAAGTAACATAATAAAATATCAAATTTTTTTAGTTATGCATTTAACCTTATATTTTGCCTAATTTTACTTAAAAATATCTAAATCTATTATTTTTTTTTTTACAGAAATCTCCGGTACTCAATAGTGCGTAGTATGACATGACGTATACGTAACTTCAACTAAGTACTGCAAAGTTGAAGTGTTTACAATTTTAATATCTAAAATTGCCAAAATGTGAAAAGTTTAGCATAATTCATGCACATAATTTATTTTCAATATTCAAAGTGCTGAAATCTTCGGTAGTCAATAGTGCGCGGTATGTCGTGGCGTATACGTAACTTCAACTTAGTACGAAAAACAAGTTAAAGTGCTTACAATTTGAAAATGTTATGACATATTTACCTAAAAGTGACAAAAAAGTGAAGTGATTTACCATAATTCATGCGCATAAATGATTTTCAAAATTAAAAGGCTCATTTGAAATCACAAGAAAATCAAGCGGTGAGTAAAAACCAATTTCTTTGCATGATGATATGATATAATAATGATAGACGATATAATTTATAATTAATATAATATTGCTTCCGTTTAAAACAAATGTAAAACACTTCAGTATCATGTTAATCAATTTTTATTGCTCGAAATATTTTTTTTTTTACTTATTTATTGCTTGGTTGACTGGATCCGAGACTATCAAAGTTTTAGCATACCAAACAGTTTTCAAAATATTTAATTTAAGTTGTGGTAGCCGCTTTTTATTTACTTACTAATAGCGCCTTGTAATAAAATTTCTAATCAAAAAAAAATTTATTCAACATATGTATCTTCCATACGCCCTTCTCACATGCCAAACCAGTGAATCGTGCGGCGGAAGGAAGTCTACTTATTCAACAAAAGTTATTTATGTTACTGCTGAGATAGAAACCAAAAAATATTTTTCTTGTATCGCTTACATTTCTTCGCTTAGTAGCGCATGGTTAGCTTTATTTACAAGTATAATATAGTAATATTGTGTATTCTTCACATTTATTATAATTCAATAAAGCGGGACAGGAAAAATTACTTATACATACACAGCAAGCATATGATTGCCATCCATATCCATATTTCATATGGTTTGTATGCCTGTGTGTGTGTGTTCAGCTACTCAAGTATTTATTTGGCTGTTCCCATTATTGCATTTTGCTTATGCCACTCGTTCAAGGCAATCGACCGCCCATAGGCGTATTTCCGGTCAACGCCAGTGTGCAGTCAAGCGAGCGCACGCACACACACACCAACATACATTAAGTATGAACTTGCCCGACAAAGACTGAGCAAATATAGACATTTCTGCATTGGCGTATACAATACGTTGGTGGCAAGCGAAAGTGTATGTGTAAGAAAGTTCACTGCCAACGAAGTCTGCATAACGAACTGCGATTGTATCGTAAAAAATGAAATTGCTCATAGCGTGTTCTTACCCAAACATGTGTACGCTTTTTTTCGTGTACGCTCGCCGAATAGTTGAAAGAAGTGCGTTCAAGGGCGATTGACTGTGTGTGCTCCGAGTATTGTGTTTGCCCCGCACGTACTCCAACTGTGCACATATGCATCTACAAATATCTATGTACAGTTGTATATTGCTGTAGGAAAGTGAATGAAAACTAGCAGCTTCTATAGATCCAACTGTTGCCATTGAGAGTGAACTCATTTTACGCAATTTTCTTTTATTTGTCTCGCGCATTTTTTCTGCTTAATTTTTTTCCACCTTAATTTTTTCATTCATTTGTTTTGTTCCTCATTTTCATTTTTAAAATAGCTACGTAAGAATAAATCAGTGTTTATATTCAAAAACAACAATTTTTAGATATGAATATTCTGAAAAGCTAAATACGCTTAGCAACTATCCCCAAAACCTAAACCTGTGATTATTTATATAAGCCGCCTTCGATTCGCCACTTATCTGTGCGCTAGCTTTCCGCTCTGCTCTCTAGTCAAATGTTATACATGTGAATGCAACAACAAAGTTAGCGAGTTGAATACGTCACAAGAGAATAAACGGATGCCTTATCAATATTATATAGTCGCTTTCTGCAATGACACGATGTTTGCTATTGCGAATGGCTCATATCACAGATAACTTGAATATTATTTTATGAATTTTTTGTTAAACATTTGGATGACTTAACAAGCAAAATAAAATAAAATAACAAAGAAATAATCAACAGACTTAGCGTGGTGCGATTCGCTACTCTCTAACGTTTTGAGAAACGAATATAGCTTAATTTGTATATGTCAGCGCCTAGATTCGTAATTCACATTTGAAAAAACATTGTACACAAAACGCAAAACATTTAACTTTTCATCAATATTTATTTTGTCGTCTTCAAAGTAATCCCCACCAGTTATAATACACTTATGCCAACGACTTTTCCAGTCCTCGAAACACTTTTCAACGCAAAAAATGGGTTCCATTCCGCTGTTTGTTGGCTTGTTTGCATATCAAACTCACAAACCCAGGTCTCAGCAGCAATTATAATGCTCTCCATGAATGTGGGATCGGAAATCGCACAGTCAAGCATGTCCACAGAGACTTATTTACGGTACTTTTTTTGAAGAAAATTCAGCTTTATCGAGACGAGTCGAGCAAGAAGGCGTTTCATACCCAAAATATTCATCAAAATCACTCCAACGGATTCGCGAGCTCACTTGGTATCTCTCTAACACTTGCCTGATGATTTTCACGCACCATATCCTTCACTTTTGTTAATATTTTCATCAGTTGGAAAGATCGTCCAAAACGAGGCATGTCTTCAACGATCTCTCGACCGGCTTTGAAGGCTTTGTACTACTCGTAGGCTTGTGTTTTTGATAAAATTGAATCACCATAAGCTTTATCCAACATCCGCAACGTTTCCGCACACAAAATTTGGTTAGAAATACAAAATTTGAGACAAATTCTTTATTCGATATTTTTATCCATTGTAAAAATCGCAATGCACTACTGAGCTGTACCGACTTAAGCAGTTGCTGTAAACAAACTGGTTGACAAATCGAGCTCATATTTGGCATAGCAATTAAAGACAGTCCTATCGGCTTAGCAAAATAAATTTTTTTGAAGTCACTCTGTTAACCGACAAAGCTATTTAAATCTAAACAGTTCAAAAGTTTTGGTAATTTTAATGAAAACCATATTTCTTTTTCGTATAAATGCCCACCGATAGGTACCTTTTAAATATAAACTAAAAATCTTGTATTGGCGAGATATTCTTTTATTCGGTATTACTTTTACCCAAAAGTCAATATACGTGAGTTTTTTGTCTCACCCTGGTGGTTTCTTTGCATTCAAATAGAAAATATATCCTGATCCTCCTAGTTCCTTGGCAACTTCAAATAATATACTATTTTATAACTTTGTTTCGGCTGCATACATATGTTGATATATTTATAACATTCAAAGCAAAAAAGGTCACATTAATAATGAAAATACAGAAAGAAGTAGGAAGAATGAACTAATATGCCCATTACACACTACTTTTTGTTATATATATAAAATATACAAATATATACTCTCTCAGATATACGTATCTAAATGAAGTGTATATGCACATATACACATTTTCTAGGAGGGATTTACAACTGCAAATCTACCTTCATGCATATAAATTTAAACACATCTACATATTTTCGGGCCATATAACCTGTCGTACGTGCTTCCTAAACTACAGGTACACTTTATTGCGCTTTATAGTATTTTATATGCTTCATTTAGAAGTGCAGTGGTGAAAGCTTATTTGTGTTAGAAACTAAAAATAGGTAGTAAAATAGGAAGCTTGTTGCTTTAACGGTTAGTTTAGTGCTAAAACGTGTACTACTGAGGAGTCTGAGGATATAAAAGGACTTGAGTTAGAGTAAAAGTAGCAAATTTGAATTGTTTGATTGAAATATTATTGTTATAACTTTGCAAAATGTTGCGCGAAGAAACATTGTACTGTAAACCTACGTAGAATATGTCACAACTATACTTTAGCTGTATGGTATATAGTATATACCCTGATAAGAAGAAACTTTTTTTCTGAGAATATATGAAATCGACATAGATCTTTCTTTTTTTTCCAAAAATGGAATATAACAACCTTCTTTCATACCATTGCCTTTATAAACTTGAAACTAGAAAACTTGAATAATCGAATGTTAATCATACGCCATATACGCCTAACTAACAAAACTTCAAAATGGAGTGCTTATACGTTACTCATACGCCATGTATATTCATTTGCTAGTAGAGTTAACGAATGTTAATCATACGCCATGTTTACTAACTTACAAAACATCAAAATGGAACACTCAAAAAAATTAATGTTGCTCATACGCCATGTAAACCTCATACGCCATGTAAAGCCTTATAAGTCGAATAAACGAATGTTACTCATACGCCATGTATGCTCAAATATTTATCACCAAAAGTTTAATATTTGAAAATTTTACGCACAAATGTCATTTTGTCTACAAGAGCATCACGATAAACAAAATCTGACCTTCCAACAGCAACAAAAATTCTCACAGCTATTTTACGAGTTTCACATTCCCGCACAGCACTTAACACACCATTTTGTTTGACAATAAAATGGGATCATATTAGATTATATGTTCGTAATATCCAATTTAGACGAATTCATCCGAAGCAAAAGACGCTTAGATAAGCAATCAACTAACACTTGAAGTGTCAGGAATTACAGCAACAGCAGCACATTGTTAGCGAAAGGAGTAAAATCGCGGTTACGATACTTGTTTATGACTTATCTACGAGTAAGCTGGCAATTTAGCTAAAGTCATAAGACTTAGACTCGTGTAACGAGACATAAAGCTTTAAATGGTTGACATGGTGGGAAAAGGTCAGTTGTTATAAACTCTTGTTTCCGCATATATATTTCCGTATGTCTGTTTGTAAATACATGAAAGCTCATAAATTGGTCAAAAATAAGCATAAAAGCAAAAGATTAGATTTTTGATTGGAATATATCAAAAGCATGTAAAAGATTGCGAAATTATAAGAAATATATTGCGTTTGTATAATATATAAATATATCCGTTCATATACATAAGATTTGGGATTATCATCTAAATTTTTCAAATATTCTTGCGTACCGATATTTACTTAACCCATTTCCGACCGCACCAAGATCCACTGCATTGATTTCATTTCAACTTTTTATTTTGCTTATAATAAAAAAAAACTCGATGCTTAAAATTTTTGAGATTACTACATTGAGCCGTTTAGCCAGGGATTCAGAAAGATGCAAAATCCCATACAATTATTGATTTCACGACATATAGTATCTCGTTCATTTTCGCCTTGGTGATTTTTCAAAGTTGCTGGTTGAAAAATCGACCAATAGCTGTAAATGAGTTAATTATCCAGCGGCCAAAACGAATAAACAATACAATTCGGCTGACAGCGTAATATAAAATTTACGGATATGAGAAATTATAAAAAATTATTGATAAATAATACAAAATTCGAGTGTTATCCGGTTTTCGATTCGATTCGAGTCTACGGATAAATGCTAAAAATGGCATAATACTATTTTTCTTCAATAAAGCATTTGTTTTTAAGTCACTTGTTATTTATACGAAATTGAAATTGGTTTGAAAATAAGATTTTTGAAAAAAATGAATGCATCAATATTCAATTATAGTTGTGAATGGAGATATTCGACTATTGGACTATAATATAAGACGTCCGGATGTCAGAATTTATAATAAATTTATTATAATAACCTATTTTTCATAATTCGCATTTTCGGATAATTTCAGAAATCTATATGAACGTATATCCGTTTTATCCGCACTTTGTCCGTGTCAACGGATAATATGGATAATCGAATAAATTTATTATAACTATTATCGTTAAATTCGGATACTAACCGGTTTTTCATTATTCGCATTTCCGGATATTTACTCAAATAAATATGCACTGATATCCGTCCTATCCGCATTTTATCTTTGTCAACAGATAATATGGATAATCGAATATCCCCGGCCCTCCGGATAATTGCGGAAATCAATATTAATGGATATCCGTTTTATCCGCATTTTATCCGTGTCAACGGATAATCGAATAGCCTCAGCCTTCCGGCTAATTGTGCAAATCAACATGAAAGGATACCACTAAAACTAATTTTATTTTGAAATTGCTATTGGATTCGTGATAAATTAGTAGTAGTGAAACCTTTAAAAAGCAGACCTTTAAACTATAATGTGTCTATTGTGCTCTAGATTTTATTCAAATGATTTCCCTGAAAAGGTTACCTTTATATATTAATAATTTTTCTCGTGTGTTGTGATTTAGTTTTTTGACGACATTCACGAATAGTTATTGGTAAATGTGCAGTGCTATGACAGTAGACCAGTGATCTTCGGTTTATGTAGGCATTCGCTGCGTGTCATTAAAGCTTACCTGAAATTAGAGAAAAAAGTTCGTAAATTCGTTGAAGTACACAGTCAAAAACAAAATTTTAGATTAATTATAAAACTAGGTTAAGCAGCTCTTTTAAATTTATTTTATTTTAATTTTCAGTCAATATGATGAAATATTTGTAATTCTGCCGTTCTCTCTTATCCATCACTACAGGAAAGGTTTAATTTTAGTAGCAATAGATTTCATTGCAGTATCAATATTTATGATTTTAGAGCAATCTTTTTATCTTACAAATTTCTTATAAAACAAGTAAGGAAGGGCTAAGTTCGGGTGTCACCGAACATTTTATACTCTCGCATGATAAAGTGATAATCGAGATTTCATTATACGTCATTTACATATTTTTCAAATACCGTATTTTTGTAAAGTTTTATTCCGCTATCATCATTGGTTACTAATGTATATATTATACAGAGAAGGCATCAGATGGAATTCAAAATAGCGTTATATTGGAAGAAGGCGTGGTTGTGAACCGATTTCACCCATATTTTGTACATGTCATCAGGGTGTTAAAAAAATATTATATACCGAATTTCATTGAAATCGGTCAAGTAGTTACTGAGATATGGTTTTTGGTCCATAAGTGGGCGACGCCACGCCCATTTTCAATTTTTAAAAAAAACCTGGGGGCAGCTTCCTTCTGCAATTTCTTCCGTAAAATTTTGTGTTTCTGACGTTTTTTGTTAGTCCGTTAACGCACTTTTAGTGATTTTCAACATATCCTTTGTATGGGAAATGGGCGTGGTTATTATCCTTTCTTCCATTTTTGAATTAGAAATGAAAAACGACTTCGTAGAGTTTGGTTGACATAGCTATACAGTTTCCGAATATGTACAAAAAACTTAGTAGGGGGCGGGTCCACGCCCACTTTTCCAAAAAAATTACGTCCAAATATGCCCCTCCCTAATGCGATCCTTTGCACTTTCACTTTAATATCTTTATTTATGGCTTAGTTATGACACTTTATAGGTTTTCGGTTTCCGCCATTTTGTGGGCGTGGCAGTGGGCCGATTTTGCCCATCTTCGAACTTAACCTTCTTATGGAACCAAGAAATACGTGTACTTTCTCAATATATCTCATTTTTACTCAAGTTACAGCTTGCAACGGACGGACAGACGGATTTTACAGACAGAATCCGATTTCATCTACTCGTCACCCTGATCACTTTGGTATATATAACCCTATATCTGACTTTTTAGTTTTAGGACTTACAAACAACCGTTATGTGAACAAAACTATAATACTCTCCTTAGCAACTTTGTTGCGAGAGTATAACAAATATCAAACACAATAAAAATCAATTTAATGACAAAAAGGTCAATTACACAAAATACGGATAACCACAATTTTATAGAATACAAACAAGAAGTAAAATTTCTTCTAAGTAAATATTTACATATATTTTTATCCCCCAGAAGAGTTTAAAAGTTTTATTTATTCGGATAAGTTTCATTAACTTAAACTAGTTTTTATTTCCATGCACTTCTCCTAAAGAAAAATAATAAAAACAACTAAAACGGGAGGGATAACATTTTATTGTTCGGATTATGTATAACAAGCAGCAAAAAGTAGAACCAAAAATAAAACAAATCTTCGTATGAAAACAAAGTATTCCAAGAAATAAAACTTCAAAACAAACAAAGAAAGGAGACAAAAATGCAGTAAAAAGATTCGTAGTGTTTTATATTATAGCTTTTGTCTTAAAAATGCAGCTGGCACTAAATTTTATGGAAAATGTAAAATGTTCAATAATAAACAAGTAAGGAAGAGCTAAGTTCGGGCTTAACAGAACTTTTCATACTCTTGCAACTGTCAAGGATTAAAGTCGTGGAAGTAACTTCTCTACAAAAGGTCTGTTAGTTATATGGGGTCTATGACAAGTTTTCATCCAATGTTCTTCATTCTAAGCACATATATGCACCGTTATAAGAAAACCACGCTCTCTCAATTTTGTTAAGATAACTTACATGTTGGCCGATATATGCGGTATAAAGTCGGCCGGAAGTTCGAAAATCTTTATATTAAGTATATGGGGGCTAAATATTGACCCGTTTCAACACATTTCTAGCACAAAGATTTAGTAATATAATAAAAGTATTCTGCCTGAATTTCAATTATACATATATCTCACACATTGACCAATATTTTCGATCAAAAGTCAACTATAGGTACTGGTAGCCAAATATACGGTACAAAGGGACTTAAACAGTTTTGATTCCATTTGGACAATTTTTGCTCATGCGATCGCATATTTCAAAGGCATTATTTGTGCAAAGTTGTTTCCCGTTATATTAATTTCTTCTTGATTTGTGCACAGGAAAGTGAAAGAATCATGTTAAATAGGCGTGTCTGTAGGCCGACTTTCCACATTTTCACACTGTAACATAAAATTGTCAGAAGAATGTCATGTAGCATGCTTGGTTAAAATCAGTCGGGATCATCTCGAAGGAAAATTTAATATCTCTGGCGTAGTTACTTATTGATTTATCGCGGTTTTAGCAGTTTTTTTAACAGTTATATGGAGACTGAGCGCAGTTATCTTCCAATTTCATCCATTTTCACACAATTAGTAAGAGTTCTTATAATAGTAGCGCTGGATATTAATCATTTCATTAATTTTATTAGAGAGCGGGGCCAGACCCACTTTTTCAAAATTTTGCCTCTTGCTACTGCTATCCCCTTTGCCGAGTCACAACCGTATATCTTAATTTAGTGCTGCGTTATGGTACTTTATAGATATATTTAAACAAATATGTTGTATCCATCTTCTGCTAATCCCTCTGATGTAAACACAACGATACACACATTATAATAATTTTTTTTTTTTAGAAATTTTTCTATTTCATGATATCAAATTTTTTAATTAAGTAGCTAGAGTCGCTATTAACATTACTTGTCAGAATCTTTATTTGCCAGTATTTTACAGTTGGTGAAAATTTTTACTGGTAAAGGGATTTACAGCTGTTGGCAGCTAATTATAAACGCTACATAGTTTATAAAAATGATGTTATTTTCCAGTAAATCACTTATTTTTACTGCTTTTTCATTTATTTTATTAAAACTTACGTTAAACTGAAACTTTAATAGAAAAAATTTTAATTAAAAATCCTTTTTTTTAAGATTTTAATAAAAATGTGTAGAATCAACGATTTGAGTGCGACAGCTAATTAGAAACGAAAATATTTTATAAGCAAAAAATACTGTTATTAAAAAAAAATTCCTACTTTCAGGTAGTATTTTGTTACTTAACCCTTTTCCTTTAATACTGCTTCAAATCGATTGCGAATCGAGGTTATAAGACTCTGACAGCGCACCACTAGTGTTGCTTATCATGCCGTCCTAATTTCATCAAAAAGTACATCTACATTTTTAATATTTTTGGTACCTACAGCTTTTTAGACATCAACCCAGATGTGTTCTCTTCAAGCCACTTCAAAACATTCATGGAATTTTCAACAAAAAAACTTTTGTGTCAATTTTCCCGTATGCTTTGGATGCTTTTGTTGGAATTTAAATATAACAGGCAAATTCCTCTTTAGTCCATGACAGAATGTTATTTCTTAGAATGTCGACGTGTTTCTCCTTTTCTAAAATTACATCAATCATACGAAGCGGACATATACCATTCCAGGAAAAAAATTCTCACACCATGATTGATCCTTCACTATGCTTCACATCGCGTGGATCAAATTCTTGATAGATTGGTCAGCGAATATAACTTCGAACATCAGGAGCTTTGCGATTAACTTTGGCTACATCGCTCGAAACAACGTACTGCCCTTGATTTGTTGTCCAAAACCAATTAGAGTTGGCAAAGTCTACACGCCGTTTCCTATGAATTTTAGTCAGCAAACCACTTGCTTACTGCCCTACCGTTAAATCCAAATTCGACCAAACGCCGGGAAATTGTTTTCTTGGATATTTGGGCATTATATTCGTCTTCAGTTTTATGTAGAATGTCAGTGGAACTCATTTTTGCGTCTCTTCAGGCGATGATAGTAATTCATTGGTCTATTTCTGTTGAAGTTTTTAAGGTTTTTTCTTTGCATGTAACATTGGAAATAGTTTTGAAATTCTGCATATGCTTAAGAACATTGAAAACAATTTTCTTGACCTGATTCAAAATTTCTTTGTACGTCTTTCCAGACTGACGAAGGTCAAAAATGTAACCAAGTAGGGCAGGTGTACAGCTGCAGCTTTTTCTCATTAAAAAACTTGAATAATACATTTTAATATATTTTAAACCACAACTTTGAAACACATCCTTACCAGAAATCAATAATATTATTAATAAAAATTAACACCTTGAGGAATTTTAATTCTTTAAACAACTGTTTCTAATTAGCTGTCGCACTTAATTCACCTTCTATATCGTAACGCATTTACTATAGTACATATACTTACTGGGAAAAAATTAAAATAATTTTAACCGTGCAACTACAAAACTGAGCGAATTTAGTAGTAAATAGAGTAACTCGAACAATGCGAGGTTTTTAGGAATATAAATAACGGTATATCAAAAATTTTTTATCATTATACTCACCAGCCACCTATAAGAAAAGGGAGCGTTTCTAATTAGCTGTCAACAGCTTATAACTTGTGCAGGTATGTATAATTTTAGTATAGTTCTTAGTTCTCATTTAATAAGGCAAAGAAATAAGTTAAATCTGATATTGAAATTGATTTGTTTGTATTAATACACTGCGAGTGCTGAGGCTTCCAACTATCATGTTGAAATTGATTCTCACGTGACTGAGTTTTATTTTGTTTATTAGGAGGTAAAATCCCGATAGATGGAGCTAGAGCCTCATTATTACAAACCTTTCTCTGATTTAGATTTTAATTGAGATGTGTATGGACACAACAGTCTATATTATGAAATGCCGACATCGAAAATGTTGTATAAACAGTGCTGAAGTTCGTCGTGCTGACATCAGAGACATCAGAGAGAAGATATCCACATCTCTCATGTGTCGACTCAACATATTTTGGTTATTGTTTTCGGTATGAAGTGCGCCAAAGCTGGACTCGTATCAAAACACTTGAATACTTTTCAAAAACGACGTTGAGTAGAGTTCGAAAAGAAGATGGTTGACAATGTGTTTGAGAGCCCTTCATTTACCAAACGCATCATTTCTGATGTCGAGACGTGGGTTTATGGATATGACGTCGAAACTGTCCAACAATCTAGCGAATGAATGAAGGCACTGAACACGATAATAACAACCGTACGGAAAATTGGATAGGGTTTCGTTTTTCCCACAGGCTATTTAAAAAAATATTTATTAGAAAGGCATGAAACATTTTCTTCTATAAAATTATTTTCATGCTCATCCTCCAAACACATATTAATTTAAATTTTATACATTCTACTTAATAACAATAAAAACACATACACATTCATATATTTCATCCAACGCCGCTATACAATACAATATAGTACCGCTATAAACTCGTACAAAAATGCCCACAATCGTACGCAGAAAACTCACTCATGCGAGGCAGAACGCAAAGTATTGTGTGGTCCCTTGAATATAACGGTAGTATTGCCAACTTATACTTTTATCTCTTCCGTTTGCCTTCCATTGGCTTTTTATTCTTCTTATTTAGAGCACCCCTTTTCCTCCCGCCAGGTACATATGTTGCGCCTTTTGATACGCTTTTCACTTTTTGTTTTGCGCCATTTTATTTCCGTTACCCTTTCAACACATGTACAGGTGCAACACAAGTGAATACACACACACGCACACAGCTGTGTCCCAATTGCTGCGAAATATTGATCCAGATTAAAACATCAATGCTTCAGGGGCATTTATAAAATGAACAACACACATGGATCCATATTCGCAAGTGCGGATTTGTTAAAAATGAATAGCGTGTACGCGAGTGATTCGACTTGTACAGTGGTGGTCACCAAAATAGAAACCGGTGGTGACAAAAAAAACAAAAATTAAAAAAAAAATTAAAAAAAAAATTAAAAAAAAAAATTAAAAAAAAATTAAAAAAAAAAATAGAAAACTAAATTTTTAGAAAAAAAAATATTTAGGGAAAAAATATTAAGAAAAAAAAAATAGAAAATATGTGTATTTCAGTACATACATATTTATATATAAACATGTTTTTTTTATTATTGCTCACAATAATATCCACTTCTTCTATTTGCTTCTAATTATATGACCACTACTGTTCTTATATATATGTACATATATATGAGTAACATGCCTTGCTCCTGTAGCAGCAAATAAAAGTGTCAAATCGTAGTGGGCGCTTTGCTACTTCAGCATATTCGCATAAACATATTCAGTTTATCTGATGGTCCACCGTTGCGCATACGTGACCTCGTAGTGTGCGTAGGCGTTAACAGAAAGCGCGCACGTTGATTGATCGATTCGATTTGCTTGTGTTAAAAGATTCTACATAAATGGTTTATACCAGTTGACTGATGTATTTCCATATATGCACACAATATCTCACTTATATCACAAACATAAAAACATATTGACATATAAAAGTTTCCATGGCAACAAATAATTTTTTTACTAAAACAAAAAAACTGTTATGTGCGCATTCTAAAATATTTTTTCTTAAAATTCGGCTACTACTGTATCAATTGTTTTAAAATGAAGAAGTATGACATTTATAATTTTGGAGACAAAATTTGTATTTAATATACAATTTTTGCTTATTTTTAAAAAATACAATAACATTTTTGAAGAAAGGAATTAAATCTTTTTCAAGTTACTCGCGATCTTCGTTTTGCGCTAAAAAGTCTGCAAATCACTGCTGCAGCAATTCCTTACACTGTGGATGAAACCTAAAAATCAAACACCTCACTAGATGATATTGTCCGTACAATAACCAATGTTCGAAGATAAATCAAAAATTGATAAAATAACAAAATTAAAAAAAAAAAAAACATTTTACTCAAAAGTTTGATGACTTTTGGCCTGCCGAAATTCCAATTTTGTTTTTTTTTTTTAAATTAAAAGCAAAAACAGGGTGTTTCTCAATGCATCCACATACTACGAGAGCTAAAAATAATAAGACTTTGTTCATAATTTTAAAATGCTTTACTTTTTGCATTCCGCTGTCCCCTCTCAAGAGACATTCAAGTTTATTAGTGATTACGGCGAATTGAGTTATTTCTTCGCAACTTTTTTTTAATAAGAGATATATGTCATCCCCCTCAAAGTAATCCGCTTGTGTCAACGTTTTTCCAATCCTCGAAACAGTTGTTAAAGTCAATTTCCGGAATAGTGATTCACGTTTAATGCCGTCAATTGACTCAAAAGAACTTCGCGGAGCTGTGGTTTAAGTTTGCTGAATAGCCAGAAGTTACGTGGAGCTAAATAGGTGAATACGGTGGCTGCAACACGATATTGTTTGAAAATTTGACGAAAAACTCACGAAGAATCAATGCAGTATGTGACGGTGCACTATGGAAGTGCAAAAAGCAAGAGTTGTCGGCTCATAATTCTGACCTCGTTTTACGAATAGCTTCGCGCAAACGATGCATAATTCCTTGTTAACACATTTTAATTATTAACCACTCCCCGTATTCACCTGATATGGCACCGTGCGACTTCTTTCTTTTCGGAAAAATGCATTTGCCCATGAAAGGAAAGCGTTATGCAGACGTAAAGGCCATTCAAAAGGCTTGCACCGGCATACTGGCGGCCATACCGGCCAACGAGCTAAAACACTCGTTCGACATACTTTTGGACCATGCAGAAGGCTGTTTTGAAGCAGAAGGAGACTATTTTGAATAAAATAAATTGATTTTGCCGAAAAAAACATTTGTTCTGTTTTTTTTAAGTCCTCTTTACTTTGGAACGCACCTTGTAGATTCTACTGAATAAAAAATAGCTAAATTTTATTTGACTGATGCTGACTTTATGAAATAAAACTAAAAAGCTTCTGAAAACATATTTTCAGCTGTAATCTCTAAGTTCTTCAGTTTGTTACCCCTTTTGATAATAATAAAAACTCTCACATACGTTACAGTATCCTAGCCAAAAATCTAAACAAAAACAAGTAAGGAAGGGCTAAGTTCGGGTATCACCGAACATTTTATACTCTCGCATGATAAAGTGACAATCGAGATTTCATTATCCGTCATTTACATATTTTTCAAATACCGTATTTGTGTAAAGTTTTATTCCGCTATCATCATTGGTTCCTAATGTATATAATGGGCTGTCAAAAAAGTCTTGCGGTACTTTTATTGAATTTGTTTTTTTTTTATTGAAATTGAAATGAATTTTTGATGACTCATGCCCAGCTCTTGACCGATACTGCGGCTGCTACTATGCCGATCTCTTTCGGCCAATTCAGCGATTTTATCGCAATTTTCGACGACAGGCCTTCCGGAGCGTGGCGCATCTTCGACCACCTCTACACCAGATCGAAAACGTTGAAACCATCGTAGTAGTACTGTAAAATATGCAGTATTTCTTCTTTATTTTGATTGAAATCGGTGGAGTAATTCCTGAGATATGGTTTTGGTCCATAAGTGGGCGACGTCACGCCCATTTTCAATTTAAAAAAAGCCTGAAAATTTAGTGTTTCTGACGTTTTTTGTTAGTCGGTTAACGCATATTTAGTGATTTTCAACATAACCTTTGTATGGGAGGTGGGCGTGGTTATTATCCGATTTCTTCCAGTTTTGATCTGTATATGGAAATGTCTGAAGGAAACAACTCTATAGAGTTTGGTTGACATAGCTATAGAAGTTTCCGAGATATGTACAAACAACTTAGTAGGGGGCGGGTCCACGCCCACTTTTCCAAAAAATTACGTTCAAATATGCCCCTCCCTAATGCGATCCTTTGTGCCAAATTTCACTTTCATATCTTTATTTATGGCTTAGTTATGACGCTTTATAAGTTTTCGGTTTTCGCCATTTTGTGGGCGTGGCAGTGACCGATTTTGCCCATCTTCGAACCTAACCTTCTTAGACTCATCATTTTTTACTCAAGTTATATTTTATGTCACAGATCACTTTGGTATATATAACAACATTTATGTAAAAAAAAAAAAACTATAATAGTCGGCAACTTTGTTGCGAGAGTAAAAAAACTGACATATTAAAAATGGTTTAAGGGGTCAGTAGGGTAATTTTTTTTTCAAAAAATTTTTTTTTTGCATTTTCTGTTCCCTTATACCCTTAGAATTAATGTAGAAACCCACTTTACCATTTTTCGAAAAAGGCCCAAAAATTAATACCGCTGGACGTTCGGAGCGCTCGGATGCACACCTCAAACTTTAATTATTTTTCTCAAACACACACTTTTTTAAACTGGCGAACATGATTTCGGTCGAACTACTCAGCCGATTTGCTTAGTTTTTTTTTTAATGTTAACAAAACACCATCGTCCCTACTAGATTCATAATTTTTTATAATTTATTGCCAATGTTATGACAAAATTTATGTAAAAAATCAAGTGGAAAAATTAAAACAAAAAGTTAATTACTTTTTTATTTATCAACATTTTTTCATGGTTCTAGTAGGGCCGATAACCATTCACGTAATTTTTACAATAAATAGGGTTTTTATGTTTCAGATAATCCAAACATGAGAAATCGTTTCCGCCAGTGAAAAAACTCATCTCATTCACCCAGCCATTTCTCCAACAGATGTCATCCAAAAATTCCGAAAAAATTTGTTTATACACTCCACGATATACCTCATGATATGTGAAAAAAGTGCTATTGTAGAATAAAAATTTCTATAAAAAAAGTCAAAAAAACAGGCCATATTACCCTACTGGCCCCTTAATCATCACAATGCTAGCGTTTCGAATCATAGGAGCGGAAAATTCTTTCAGTCATAGATTTTTATACTGACTGAAAGTAAGCTGTATGAGCCCCAATAGAAGAAGGGCTTGCACAGAATTGTTGTTTAGTAGTATGGCAGCAATATCATATTTTTCTAAATCTTTGCTTAGGCTTATCACATTCCAGATTTTCTCATTAAACATGAAATTTTGTCATATGCACAAAGCGCAGCGATATGGGTCGAATACAGAGTTTGGTTACCTTGAATTCTGCGTGTTCTTCAGCCGAGTAGATATTAACCATCGGCTGGTACACAATCTCAAATTGTTTCGGTAATTGCTACATTAATTTTCCTTAGATGAAGAAAGACATATAGATATGGTATATTCTTCTTCCTAAATTTCTTTTCGAATGGTTCACCATAGCTAAATTCAAATAAAATATAACCAACACAGAAATTAATATGTACAAAAGACAACAAAAAGCGTAAACTTCAGTAGAACCAAAGCTATAATGCCCCTTCACTTCCATACAAGAACTTATTTTTCATCGATCATTTTGTATGGGATCTAAATGGTATATTGGTCCGATCTGAACAATTTCATCGGAGAATGACCGCTGCCTTAAGCAATAATCCCTGCGGAATTTGCTGAGGACAACTCGTCAAGATTTTGTTCGTTTGGCTTGTACAATAGCTATCTGCTATAGTAATCCGAAATCGACAGTTCCGACAAATAAATAGCTCCTTGGGGACAAAAGGCCATGTGCAAAATTTCATATCGATATCTCATGAACTAAACTGCGTATATACTGTTAGACGGACAGACAGACGAACATGCCTAATCGACTCATCTAGTCAAGCAGATCATTTATGTTAACATTTTATGGGGTCTCCGATGTTTCCTTTAGGTCTTTACAAACGTCGTGGCAATCTTGATATACCCTGCTCAAGGTACTGAAATTATGTCTTAAAAGAAATGAATTTTTAAATGCTTTTATTGCTTTAGATTAATGCATAAATATCACATTTTGATTCAAACTAAATATGTCAGCGTTCACTTCGTTCTACGATCTTGTATAGTCCTCAATTCTTTCATGGCTCATTCCCCAGTATGCGTTTCAGAGTTCAGGAGCCAAATTACGTTCCATAAGATGGCTGAGCAAACGTTTGTTTTCACTTCTGTGATAATCATCGCTTTTGAAACCTCTTCTCGCCCAACCAGCTTTGCACCTCGATTTGTATTTTGCCTCGCAAAATAAAGTAGAGTCACTCAAAGCACGTTTTAGTATTTAGTGTCGCTTTGATAGGCCTTAAACTTAGAGTACATTGCGGTAAATTGACGTTGCAGTCAACTGCGTGTAGAGCTGCAATGACCAAGTACGAATATGCAACAAAAGCGTCCTGCAATTGTCAAAGTGTGTTCACATTGATTTGTGCAGTGAAGGCTCTTACTAAATGTATGACTAGTTGAAATGAAATGCTCTGCAGCAGCATCACTTCGAATTATGAGGTCAGTGTCAGCGCAAATTGCGCATATGAAACGGCCTGGCCCTCACAGCGCTCAACGGTGCGTAGAGTAGCCTTTAAAGTGCTCACCTTGTGCAACTCTGTTTATAACGAAACCGACTAGCTGGCTGTCTGTCTGTCCTTATGTCCGTTTGTCTGGCTTTCTGTCTGTCTGTACGTCTATCTGTATGTCTGCCTTTCTGTCTGTCCTTATGTCCGTCCGTCTGTCTGTGTGTTTGTTTATTTATGCTATGCGCTCGTGCGGTTTGTGGCATATGACAGTGTAGCTGTCATTTATTCTTTCCACTTTATTATACGTGTGCTTATTTATGATTGCGTGTGTATGAGTGTGTGTTTATTTATGATTGCGTGTGTACGTGAGTATGTGTGTGTATGCATGTAAGCGCGCATCAGTGTGTTTAAATATTAAAAATGACGCCAGTAGCGGATGTAATTACGAGCTCACCTACATTAATATGCGCGAGATAAGCAAGCGTAGCGGGCATGCGATATATTTATTACCGTTTTTATGTACAGCTGTTTCGTGTGCGTTTTTTGAATACGAAATTAAGCTGAAAAGCTATTAAATGTGACTGCCGACCAATGCTGTGGTGAAATTATGCCGAAAAAATGTTTTGGATTTTTTTACAGGTTTTACTTAATTTCTAAGTGATAGCGAGTATATGTAATCAGGTAAAGTTTTAAATTATATTTCGACTCATGCTTAAATATTTTTATGAAGATAGCATATTAGACCTTAAAAAACGATTATATTCACTTGAAGCCTCCGCCTTCTTTGGAGAATTCTACAAATTTTACCTTAAACAGTTAAGTCAACTTTCATTTATTGAAGTCGTCCAATCATTATGGTGTATAGATATCCCTGTTTTTTCGTGTCTCGAAGCTGTATAACAATTACTTTTTCAGTATAAATTTCATGTGTTCATATGTTCACTCATTTATAATAGTACGCTGTGTTTGTAAAAAAGTTTAGTGAGGAATCAGTCTCCTCTTCAACCTCTATCTTCACTTTTATATATTTCTCCTTTTTTATATCTCTTTCACTCTCTCTATATCTGTCACTTTCTATATCTCTATTCTTATCGTCTCTGCATACTTCTCTTCTTTCGATCTTTCTCTATATATCTATCTCTCTTTATATCTCTCTCTCATTCTCTCTTTTCCTATCTCTTTCTTTTTCTCTCCCACTTTTTATATCTGCAATATCTTTCTCCATACGCCACTCTATATAAATATATCACTATCTTTCCTTTTATTTCTATTTATCTCATTCTCTCCTTTCTCTCTTTCTATCTCTCTCTCACTTTCTCTCTCTTACTCACTTTCTCTCTCTCTAACTTTCTCTTTAAATCTCCCTCACTTTCTCTGTAAATCTCCCTATCTTCTTTTTTTTTCATCTTTCTCTCTCTCCCTCTTTTTATATCTCCCTATATATGCCACTCTCCATAACTATATCAATACCGTTTTTATCTCACCTTCTCTCTGCCTAATCATATTTCCCACTCTCCCTTTCTCTTTCTCTTTCTGTGTCTGTCTAACTCTGCTACTTTCGATCTTTCTCTGTTTATTTATTTAATTTTCTCTCCCCTCTCTCTCTGTCTATCTCTCTCCCTCTAAATCTCTCTACCTTCAATACTATATCTTTCTATCTCTCTCTGCTTTTATATACTGATGATAAAGAGATAGACAGAAATCTCTCTCTACATGCCACTCTCTATTCCTATATCTCTACCTATCTCTCTTTTCTCTCTACCTAAATATATTTTTACTCCCCCTCTTTTATATCTTTTTCTCGTCTGCATATCTCCCCACTTTTACTATTTCTAACTCTATCTCTCACTCTCATTTTTTATATCAACATCCGTACTTATATCTATCTCTTTGACACTTTCATATATTTCTATCTTTCTTTCCATATTCCTTTCACTTTTTTTCTCAATTTGTTTTTCCATTTAATTTTTTCTGCTATTATCTTATGCATGGGCAGTTTTGAGAATCCTGGAAACTTTTCAATTTTCCATAAAAAATTTCAAAATATTCTATTTTCGTTGAATTCTTTTTCCATGCAAGCACAAAACAGATTGCTGCCCCAAATTGTTGCTAATGCAACTAAACAGCTACAAAGAGCTAAAATAAATTAAAAGCACAAACATATATAATCCACAGTGCCAAGTTTTCATTTCCGCACAATAAATAATAAATGAAAACATTACCTCATAACATTAACTGTGCCCATTCATCATTTCAAAAGTACTAACAAAGGCATTGCAAGTTTGTTTGCTGCAACTGAGAAACACATTGCCACAAGATGCACCGATTCGTATTTCATTAACTTTTTAATGTCAAATTAAACGTGCAGCTAATCTCCGGCGAAATAGCAATGTAGCAATTAAAACGACATACAAGTAAGACGTGCCAGCGGAACGAAATGCACTGAAATGAGGCGGAAAGCGATGGCGCGATGGCGAAATGCCACGTCGATGGCCGTCAAGATGCCAATAGCTATTCGGATTATTCGTGCGGAATTCGAACATGCGATGCGATCGAGCTGTGCGCTCACAAAATGTATTCATAATATTTACTGCAGCAAAGCGTATTAAGTTGTTAGTGTAAAGCATATAGCCGCCACTGATGAGTGGGATTAGTGCAGCCATGGCGTATGAGTGACATCAGTGCAATTACATACTACATGGTTGAGCGTCCCCAAGGCAAATACGCAGCAGATAGTCAGTGTATTTTGATGCACAATTTGTGCTGCTTCCACTTTATTACAATTTCGTACAAAAATGAAATACTTTTCATTTCACATCTATATTTAGGTACATAATATATAGGGCTAAAGCACCACAGAGTACACTTAAAATTAAATATAAGGCCTTGTAAACAGAATTACATTATTTTTCCCAAATTGAAATCAGGTTACACTGAAACTTCGATTTATTTTTTTCCAAAGCTATAATTCCATTCACAATTGCAAAAGCTTCTTTAAAAGTTCTTGATATTGATCGGTCATTTTATATGATCCAGACCGAATAATTTCTTCGTAGAAGCCCTATATCGGTGTTTCCGACGAATAAGCAGCTTCTGGAAGAAAAAAGTCGTATGCAAAGTTTCAGATCTGTATCTCAAAAAATGAGAGACTAATTTGCGCCGGACAGACAGACGAACATGACCAAATCGACTCAGCTCTTCATGCTGATCATTTCTATATATATTTTATTGAGTGTTACAAATTTCTTAACAAACTTCATAAATCATGTTCAGTGCACGGAAACCATTTAAAATATGGCTGGATATCGCCGAAAAGAAGATCGATGGACCGAAATTTCAACTTTGGATCGCTGTTCAGTGCACAGAAGTCATTTAAAAAATAAATCGGAAGCATATCTATCCCCTTTTAAAGTCAGCTAAAGAACGGCTGATGACAGCATCAAGTGAGAACGGCTGTGGCAACCAAGAAGATTTTACTATGTGTTTGCTGCAATGGCAGTGGTTAGGTTACTTTGAGCTACATCTCTAGTACCAAACTCGAAGTTCGAACATTTACTGTCTACAAATGGACCAACTCATTAAGAGAGCAATTTGGTTCTATCAATACAATGCCAGGCCAGACACATCGATAGCGATTCGCTTGAAAATCCGGGGGTTTGGTTCTAGTCCGCAGCTGACACCAAGTGATTTCTACAGAATCGTGTCTAACGAATAATTTCATTGGGGAAAGATTCGCCTTAAGGCAACCTTGAGCCAATCGACTGTCGTATATTATATCTTGTACAATCAACACGAACATTTAAAAGGGTTGTACTAGGAAAAGTGGTTTATATCGATTCGGCGCGCTGATAAAATAATTTTTACTGTATGTGTGTCTATAAGTGCAAGAATTTTTGCTGCTTGCATACTTTTGTTCAATACGCTTAACTCTTCATTGATTGAGCTTCAAAAACCATCGATTTTTCTTGATATTCGATTTAGTAGCAATGTTTTAGGAACCATTTTGTTTTGGTGGTACATTTGAACAGAAAAAGAGCACTTTCTTTTTGAAAACAAGGAAATTGCAAAATTTGAAAAGCATACGAAAGCTTCTAATCGAGACTTTTACGCTTTTCTGTCATACTGAAAAGCTTTACACAAGATATAACCGTGGAAAGTTATAAAAAATTCAATCTGTAAAATATTTTGAAATTTATTTTCAGAAATAAAAGTCGATGATCTACGATAACCATAGAGCTTTCGCAATTTTTCACTATTTTAAAAAATCTATAAAATAACGAAAGAAAAATCAAAGCTTAATCCCAAAAAGGTCATATGATCTCTATTTTAACCATTACCTGAAAGCTTTCACAAAATTTGAGCTGAAAAGCTCATACGATGGCTCCTTTACACTTTACCAAAAAGCTTTCAGGCTTTTATTGCCAAAAATTTTACAAAAACAAAAACAAGAAACAAAAGCTTATTTGCTCTCTACTTTACCTCTTACCAGAAAGCTTTCACAAATTTGAGCTGAAAAGCTCGTACGATAGTTTACACTTTGCCAGAAAGCTTTCAGGCTTTTTTTGTCAAACATTGTATAATAAGGAAAGAAAAAGAAACTATTAGTAGAACCGTCGTTATTACTAAGCGGTCTTTGCTTCAAGCCACTTCAGATTTGAAGTTCGGAGAATTTCCAAACAAATAGAACCTACTGCCAAATGTTTTATTGTTTGGAATAATTTATCGACAGTTTTAGTGAAACAATTTGGAGAATTTTACTGTAGCATTAAACAGTATACATATACAGAAATCTCAAAGATTACACATTTTCGTTGGGAATTATGTTTTTTATTAAGAATGCCACAAAGTTTGTAACACCTCAAAGCAAACGTCGGAGACGCTCTCAAATTTATACATAATTGATTAGTATCACGTGCTGAGTCTGTCTGTATATACGTGAACTACTTCCTCAATTTTTGAGTTAACGAACTGAAATTTTGCATGGGTTCTTTTCTTTTCAAAAAGCTGCTTACTTGGCGGAACCGTCAATATCAGACAAATATAACACATAGCTGTCATACAAACTGACCGATCCAACTCAAGTCCTTGTATGGAAAACTTCTTTATTAAACGAGGCATCTCTTTGAAATTCGTCACAGATGCTTATCCAGGGTATTGCTACCATCTCTAAAAAAAGTTTTCAAATTGGACAACTATAGCATAGAGCTGCCATACAAACTGATCGATCAAACTAGAGCGCTTGGCAAGACATCGTCACGAAATTTGGCGTAGATTCTTATCCGGCATTCTTATAATGGCCAGCTATTTGTTCAGATCGGACTTCTATAGCATATATTTATGTAGCTGCCGTACAGACGGGCCGATAAAATTCAAGTTCCCGAACGTACATATATTCTCTTATTTTGCTCACCTTCGCCTGCTCGTTTTTTTATGGCTCTGGTGTATCACTTTCCAGAAACAAAATTAAAAGCGATTAAATGTGAGCGCACAGTTGAGTTTATTATATAAATAATGTATATACATACATATATATCTACATATTCTGCGTCATTATTGCTGGAGCTTGTCATAAACATTATGTGCATTTACACATTCAAACTTGATACATAGCTACTAATGGCATATGTGTACGTGTTGGCAACTCTGTCATTAATTGTATGAACACATGCAAGCCAATATGCTCATGCTCGTGATGAATAGCGTGGCGTTTTTGCTTTTACGACCGCACATTGTTTCGCATATTTCCATAAAATTTACAAAACAAAAAAAAAATTAACAAAATAAATACAAAAACTTTATAAACAATACATATATACATCTAGCATGCACCGAAAAGTATTCGTATTAACTGTGCCACTGTATTTTGTGCCCCAAAAACACACGAGACATTGTTCTATTTATTTGCATAGCAATATTGTTGCATATACATATGTATATGTGTGTGTTTGTATGCATGTGTTGTTATTTCAATTTATGCGCTTTTTAAACGCGTGAAATTTTCTGTGGAATGCTCGTGGCGAAACTCGACTTTCTGTTTTCGTATATAATGTTCAAATGCCATTGGCCAACAACTACAACAATTGTTGTCAGCCAACAGCTATTTGCTTGTTATTTAATTTTTGTTTACCTGCGCGCTTTTATTCGATCTATTTGCTTCTGAACTTGATATACGAAGAAGTTTTTACGATAATATATTTTTTCGTTAACTAAAACCAATTTATTTATACATTTGCATATACATATGTATATATAAGCTCCTATTATAATGAAACGAATTGATTATTTATCTTAATTAATTACATCATAGGAAGTTCATAAGAAGATAGTCATGGATATTATTTTGCCGCCGACATAGTACATACATATTAATATTCCTACTAGATTGTGTCCTTTATGCTATAAAAATAATAATTTGTAGAGCATCCAATTTCCTACAAAATATATGAAACCAGAGATTCTTTCAAGAAGTTGGAACTGAGATATGAATTTTTCTCATTGATAGTAAAAAACAAATAGAAACCCTCTCGGCGGAGGACCTTCCCGCTACAATTAAGAGCTCCTACTTGGTAAACCTTTTTAAGAGTTATCTCTCAACCAATTTTTGAGAATACGAAGCGAAAAAATATTAGCATTTTCGGACACACACTCATGTTACCATAATTTTATACCGATTCTAAAATTCTGATAGATTGTATGGGAAACCTTTTTTTTTGAAAACACACTCTGAGATCTGTCATTGTGAAAATGTTGGACGTTTAACAGAAGCTGGAACCAAAACCAGATATACATCTTCTTCTTCTTCATTGAGGTAGATGCCGCTTCGTTCTTTCTTTCCGCTGTTCGGCGCGAATTAAAGATTCCAAGTTGGGCTAGTTCCTTTTCCACCTGATATTTCCTGCGAAGTGAAGGTCTTCCTCTTCCTCTGTTTCCCCCGGCGAGTACTGCGTCGAATTCTCACAGCGCTGGAGTGTTCTCATCCATTCGAACGACATGGCCTAGCCAGCGTAGCCACTGTTTCTTAATTCGCTAAACTATTTTAATGTCTTCGAATATCTCGTACAGCTCATCGTTTCATCGACTGCGATGTTCGCGGTTGCCAAAACGGAAAAGACCATAAATCTTCCGCAGACACTTTCTCTCCAAAACTCGTAACGCTGACTCTTCAGATGTTGTCATCGTCCATGCCTCTGCATGGGGATGACGAGTGACTTGTAGAATTTCGAGAGAGAACTTCTCAATTGCTTACTCAGTCCGAAGAACCACTTATTAGCAAGAGCTATTCTGCGTTGTATTTCGAAACTGATGTTGTAGTTGGTGTTAATGCTGGTTCCAAGATAGACGAAATATTCGGACTTCTTCATGAACGGGCAATGTAACGTTCCATCCATCGTCATCGATTGGCGAATCGGGTTCACTATCTCCTGCTGTTATGATTTCACTGTCATTCAGCAGGTTGGAGAAGGGTTATTTCCATAATTTCAATATGCTCTGGGCATCCGTCACTAGATTACCTCCTGAAATTCTATAAGAGTATGCTTCGGTCTTGAAACCACTTGTTAGTCGCCGCATCTTTTCGTAGAACTTTCGAGCATTACCCCTGTCAGCTAGCTTGTCAAGCTCTTCATACTCACGCATTTCTGTCTCTTTTATTTTGTCTTCAATTGCTTTCCTCTTCAACTCTCGGTATCTATCCCATCCAGCAGGTGTTGGGACCGATTGTAAGCAGCGGAGGTAAGCAGTCTGTTTTATCTTCGCTGCGACACGGCACTCCTCATCGCATCAGCTGTTCTCTTACCTTTTCCATAAACTAATGGTTTCGTTTGCAGCTGTATGTAAGGAGCCGTCCCACAGTTCCGTTATACCGAGTTGCTGGTGAGTACTCTCATAGAACAGAAGTGCAAGGCGAGTAAAAAATCGTTCGGCAGTCTGTTGTAATTGTAGCTTCTCGACGTCAAACCTTGCTTGTGTTTGTTGACATGCGTTTTTTCCTGCACAGAGGCGGGTGCGAATCTTGGCTACAACAAGGTAGTAGTCTGAGTCAATGCTAGGTCCTCGGAGCGTACGCACATCTAAAATAATTGAGACGTGTCTTCCAGCTATCACAGCTTGATCGAACTAGTTGGTTGCTTTGTGATCCAGAGACAGCCAGGTAGATTAACGAGCTTGCTTATGCTGGTATATAGTATTACAGATAACCATACTTCGGGCTCCGGCGAAGTTAATCAGCCTCGACCCATTCCTAATACGTTTGCATTGATCATCATCAAAAAGGGGGTTCCCCGTTTGAGCCTATTGCGTTCTTTTCATTAGGGGTGTTTTTTTTTTACGCGGCAGGTACCAGCGCACAACCCTGGGGAGAGATGATGCACCTTCATACGCATGTTCTTGGCAACTTAGAGGATAATTGGTCTAAGACCAAAAGTCATGAGCTGCTTGAGCCATATGTAAAAGAATCGTTTCTGGCCACTGCCAAGTGAATGGCGCTCAGAAAACTTTCCTCACTTGCGTGAACTTCCACAGATAGCCCCATGACATATACATATACATATATATATAAATTACGATATTGATGACATCAGAATATTAATTGGGCCTCTCTTGGTTAGTTTAAAAGGAGAATATTTGAAAATACTTTTATTTTTATTTTTACGAACTTCGAAATTACTCAATCGCCATTTGAACCATCAATACCCGCGGAAGCACTCTGTTATACCTTAAACCACAACAAAATCAATCAATGAATTTGTTAAGACTTTATATTACGAAGTTTTAGAAATAAAGTTTTGGAACAGCACTCACTAAGGAAAGGAGCACAAATTTCCCACACAAATGTAACTATTATAAAAGCAGAGCGTTTATTTTTATATGAACTCGTAGATATTGAAAATCCTGCGCTTTTATAAAACATGCAATATTCACACCTCCTTCCAGCGCCTTCATTTTATTGTCACAATCCTTTCAAAATTCGCGCAATACGCGCACAACCAGTTCACAAACAATTATTTCCGCTAACTGTAAATATATATATTGTCATTTTTCTTTCTGCAGATTTTCCAATATTTTACCTTTATTGTTGTTTCAGCTTTTCTTCAATTTTCTTCTTCTTCTTTTACTTCTCGTAAACATGAAATTAATGCCTTTGTAATTTAAATGCAATTAATTTCAGCCACTTCGGCTGCCGCGGCCGTCCACCACCAACCGCACACCGCACAAGCGAGCGCGTTCCGTACGACGAACCTGGACTGAGCACTTTGTAAATTCACACGAAAATCAGCCAATTCCACGGCAAACTCGTGTAAGCCAATTCGAATGCATTGTTGTTGTAAATGGCGCACAGCCCGTTTGTGCCGTCGTCGAAGCGTACATTTTTCGGTTTCCGCCTGCCGCGCCCAATTTGTAAACATTTAATAAACTCTCCCGACTGCTGACCCGGCCGCGCGGCTGTTTGTGCGCGTGGATCAATGCCAATGACGCCTTCTCGCTGCTCCGCCGTTTCGTTGTGGCCTTTGTTGCATATTTCTAGCTTCTTTTTTTTTTGAGTTTTGGAGGGTAAATAAATTTTCTATCTGCTCGTGTTGCTTACCTTTGCCTTTTGCGTAGTTCACCTTTTTTCGTTCGCTTTTAATGAGAATTTTCATTTTTGCCAGCTTTATTTTCTTTTGCTTACATTTGGTTTGGCTTTGCCTTCGCCTTTTTTCGGCGTGCTTAAATTTTTGCATATTTCTGTGGTGTTTTACCGATTTTCTTTATGGCCTGTTTCACTCTATTGCTTTGTGCTAATTTCTCATTATTTAGTGCTGCCTTTTTCACACCTCTCGTCAATATTACGCTTCAATTCATTAAGGGACTCTTAGAATTCTCGAAATGTTTTCAAATTTTGCAGTTAATATTGAAATAAAAAGAAAGTTTAACTTAAGTTCAGTTGCCAGGAAAGTTTTAATTAAGTATTTCAACTGCGTTTTAATTACTAAGTCAATATTAAGAAATATTTATACCCTCAACAGGTATTAAGTTTGGTGAGGTTTCGGTGAATACATAAATATTCGTTTTACCTATATTTTTACTTAACTGAACTTAACATAACTTAACTTAACCCAGCTTGAATTAGTTTTGAATTACATAAAATAAGGTTAAATTAACTTAATTTAACGGACCTAAGTTAACTTAACTGAAAAGAGTAAATAAATTTAATTCAATTTCAATCAATGAAAATAAATCAAAAAGAAAGAAATTTATTTAACTTAACATAACATAACTTAACATAATTTAACTTAACTTAACTTAACTAACTTAACTTAACTTAACTTAACTTAACTTAACTTAACATAACTTGACTTAACTTAACATAACATAACTTAACGTAACATAACATAACATGACATCACTTAACTTAGCTTAACTTTACTTTACTCAACTCAATATAACTTAAATGCAATTTGACGTAGAGTGAACTAAAAAAGTTAATTAATTAAATGAATGTAATGGAAATTAAATTTGACGATACGTCGGAGACCATAAAACATGTATAGGTATGTATATATAAATGATTATCATATTAAGCTAAGTCGATTCGAATATGTCTGCCTGTCTGTCCGTATGTATATAAGTAAACTTATCCTTCAGTTTTTGCGATATAGATTTGAAATTTGGGGCACGTTCTTTTCTTCTCAAGAAGCTGCTCATTTTCCGAAGCCGCTGCTATCGGATCACTACAGGTTACAATTGCCACAATACTAACTGACTGATCAGGATTAAGTTCTTGTATAAACAACTTTTTTATTTGACAAGATATCTTAATGAAATGTTTCAAGTTCAATTTTCAATTCTATTTGGTTCAATTTAGTTCAGATTACTACAGCATATAGCTGCAATACAAACTGAGTTTTTGTTGTGAAGGGCATCATAGCTTGGCGGTAACCGAAGTTAAAATGTGATTGTGATTTTCCCCGCCTTTTAAGTTCATTTCGTCATTTTAAGTTTTCTTTCTCTTTTCTTTGCTTTTTTGCACAATTTCGGTTGACGTTTAATCTTTAATTACCATAATGCTATATTTTTTTTGCTGGTCTAACTTATCCAAATGAATGAAAATTAATATTTCCGTTAATAATATTTAAGTACATAAGTAAGCTTTCGAAATCCGATTATAATTTTTTCCCTTTCTATTTTGTTTTAAAAGCAAAAAAGAAAAATTTGCATTATTTTGATTTAATTAAGAGGCGAGTTAATTTTTGGTCCATTATGAGGGTGATTGTAAAATGAAAAAAATGCTTAAATGAATAGAAATTTCGGGTGAGACATTTGACACCACCAGCAAGATTTTATTTGATAAAATTTTTCTTATTGAAAATTAATACAAAGTAAACGATATCGCGAACGAGAAATTGAAATATTTTTGGTTAATAGAGTCTTTAGATAACTTGTGGAAAACGCAAATTATTAGAGTTGCATGGAAGAAGATAAAATGGAAACAACTTGACACTTTCTCCTCCACTGTCCGGCTTCCAACATCACTACCTTTTACGAACCAGGCAAATCGGGTTAAATTGATATTAGCCGAGCCGCCCCAACAAATTTGTGGTATACTCAAGCTTTTACGGTATCTATCCACAGTTTTGAGTGGTCATCGTAATGGTGAAGCCGCGAATGATTCTACTTGTGCAGCTCTGGCGATTAATATCCAAGCTCTGACATTTCTAGCTGCACAAGTAGAAACATTCGCGGTTTCACGAATAACAGCCTTATTACCTTTGCGTCTCAATCAGCGATATAATGCTGCTCAATTAAGTCTTGATTGTCTAACTAGTAAATGGTTAAGTATATATTTTGCTTATTTCTGAAGTGTTTGTATTGCCATGGATGACTTTGACTTGAAATTGCTCATCCATTCGTTTAATCAAAGTGGTTTAAATCAGGTAAATTGATAAGGACGATTAGTATGTTAATTGATTCATAGTGTCGACGGTCAAATAAAAGAAAAGAGTATAACTTTACAGTTACATACCGATAATTGTTCTTTAATAACATTACATTAAAGAGAAGCTTCTCTTCTCCCATTTAGACGCTTCGATTTATGGTTAATTAAATACTAATTATCTTATTAGTTAATTGCTTAATTAAGTTATAATTTATGCACAATTACAAGTCTCTTTGTATTTTTTTAGTATTACGATTAGACTTATAAATAGTAGCTTTCTTTATAAATATAAGCGATTTTGGCAGCTAAAATTACAATACATTTTTAGATTCAGCAAATTAACTCGGTTATGCGGCTCTGATAAGAGTCAAAACAAGAGAAATTGTAATTTTATTTATTGGTTCTAAGCTTAGTACAAAAGTGATATATCATCCTGAGTTTTTTTTAAGATAGTATTAATTTTCTTGGTATATAAGCCTTTTCGAAGTTGCCCTGGTTTAGTTCAAACATTTTTTTTCGCTTAAAAAATAGTCCTTGGCGGTCAACCTTATACTTTCGACCGTATTTTTGGTGTGAAAATTATTAATTTAAAATCAGTTAAACATTCGGGGCTGACTGAGTTGATCATCCTTGGCCACATAAAAATACTTGGACGTTTCTGTTACGTTTCAGTCTCGTGCTACTGCTTGCGGATAGCACAATACAATAGTATACCGACGGCTCGAAAACATCGGAAAAAATTAGCGCAGGAGTCGCAGGCATATTCCAAGTAGACACATAATCAGCTACAGTCAAGCGGCACAAAAAGCGATCTCTGCATACGAGACCAAATCGCTATTGGTGCAGGAGTGTACAGAATGGCTGTCTATCAGATTGTAACCAAGTGCATCTTATCTGGGTGCCCGGATGGATGAAGTAGTTGGTAGGGAATGGTATTGGCAACAACTCCATGGCATACGCCAAGCCAAGTTGCTAATGGGAGGTTACAACCTGAAAAGGTTTAAATATGTAATCAACCTCCCAAGTGACAAACTTAGGCTACTTGTTGCATTCCACACTGGCCATTGTAAGCTCAAGAAGCGCTTAAACTAGTATAACATGGGCCTAGCTTCTTATGCGAATTGCCGCTTCTAATAGACTGCACAGCAGTCTGTAGACACAGAATAAAGGTCCTATGTATGTTGCCAAATAGGGATCACATCGCCTCAATAACACTTAGCAGTATATTGAAATTTATCGACATGCTGGGGCTAAGTGAGTCGTAGTGACTTAGGAGAGGGCACAATAGACCTCAGGTCGCGGTGCAATCCTCATTTATTTATCTTTTCTAATCTAATCTAATCTTCTGTTATGTAGACTCGATTGTGGGAAGAGTAAACACATTTATCGGACTGCAAGCATATAGCAGGCTCTGCCAAACCTTTTAAATTCCATGATATATAAATAGAATTTTATTTATTTTCGGCTATCTTTTACCTTAATTGCTTGCTCATTCTACTAAATTTTCTTGGAACGGAAATTTCCGTCTATGAAACTTAATCAGAATTTGGCAATTAATTTGCTGCTTCTCACAAGAAAAAAGGATTTTGAATTAAATTACCTCGAGTAGGTATTTCTCGTCTATGACACCTGGTTTATTTAGCAGTCGAAATATTTTGGTATCCATTGACGGCGCACGCTTCGCCGGCCTTGAAAGAATTCGCATGCTCGCACAAAGCAAACAAATAAATATCGAAGCAAAGCAAATTTTCCGCATTTTCACTGCGCACTGTGCTGAGCAGATATTTGGTTGCATATTTCCAGCTAATTCATTTGGGAGACTGGTTAATGTACTGTTACGATTTTGTAAATAATTCACAATACAAACACACATACATACATTAACCAAGAGATGCGTGTATTTGCTTGCCAAGCAAGCAGCTGCTATCGCATTTAATGTTGATATACTATACATACATAAGTACATATGTACACAGGGATGTTCAAGTAAATTGCAATAAATTAACAGTTGTTTCTGGTCTGGAATATACAATTTGTTTTCGCTGGAAATTCGCACGTGTGATGAAGTGAACAGAAAATGCTATTAAGTAATTGTTTAGATGGAAGTTAATATCAATATTATTAACTTTTCGAGGTTAAGTGCATAATTTATTGAAATAATTCTCAATTACTCACCAATTACTACGCACAATATTGTAATTACCTGCAAAAAGCAAAATGTTTATGATCAATATTAATGCGTTATGGTAAATACTTTTAAATTTATATGCATATATTAAAGGAAAATACATAAGTATATTCATAAAATTTCATTGCAATAAACACAAATAATGCGATTAAACAAAACAACACGGTTTTGAGGTGTAAAATTGAATTTTCATAAGGTGACTTGTTATTTAGTATTGGCGTAGAACTCTTCATTCACTCAATAAATTTTTGACCAAATAGAAAAAAAAATTTAGCTCTAATTTTAGTTAAACTAAGAGCCATGTCTAACCAAAACAAAGTAGTCTGACCAGCCCAACAACAAAATTATAATAATAATAATAAAATAACAAATATTAAACGAAATTCCAAAACCAAAAAAAAAACTTAAGAAAGTGCTAAGGAAAAACATTTTATACTCTCGCAATAAAGTGATAATCGAGATTTCATTATACGTCATTTACATATTTTTCAAATACCGTATTTTTTTTAAGTTTTATTCCGCTATCATCATTGGTTCCCAATGTACTATATATTATACAGAGAAGGCATCAAATGGAATTCAAAATAGCGTTATATTGGAAGAAGGCGTGGTTGTGAACCGATTTCAGCCATATTTCGTACATGTCATCAGGGTGTTAAGAAAATACTATATACCGAATTTCATTGAAATCGGTGGAGTAGTTCCTGAGATATGGTTTTTGGTCCATAAGTGGGCGACGCCACGCCCATTTTCAATTAAAAAAAAAAAGCCTGGGTGCAGCTTCCTTCTGCCATTTCTTCCGAAAAATTTAGTGTTTCTGACGTTTTTTGTTAGTCGGTTAACGCACTTTTAGTGATTTTGAACATAACCTTTGTATGGGAGGTGGGCGTGGTTATTATCCGATTTCTTCCATTTTTGAACTGTATATGGGAATGCCTGAAGAAAACGACTCTGTAGAGTTTGGTTGACATAGCTATAGTAGTTTCCGAGATATGTACAAAAAACTTAGTAGGGGGCGGGGCCACGCCCACTTTTCCAAAAAAATTGCGTCCACATATGCCCCTCCCTAATGCGATCCTTTGTGCCAAATTTCACTTTAATATCTTTATTTATGGCTTAGTTATGACACTTTATAGGTTTCGGTTTCCGCCATTTTGGGGGCGTGGCAGTGGGCCGATTTTGCCCATCTTCGAACTTATCCTTCTTATGGAGCCAAGGAATACGTGTGCCAAGTTTCATCATGATATCTCAATTCTTACTCAAGTTACAGCTTGCTCGACGGACGGACAGACGGACGGACGGACAGACAGACATCCGGATCTCGACTCTACTCGTCGCCCTGATCACTTTGGTATACATAACCCTATATCTGACTCTTTTAGTTTTAGGACTTACAAACAACCGTTATGTGAACAAAACTTAATACTCTCCTTAGCAACATTGTACGAGAGTATAAAAAAAGGCTTTATATACTATTGCAACATCTTGCTATAGAGTATAATAGGTAGTTTTGTTAATCTAACGGATGCTTGTATCCCCTAAAAATATTAGAGTTAGATATAGGGTTATATCTATATAAATGATCAGGACGATGAGATGAGTTGAATTCCGAGTGTCTGTCTGTCCGACCGTCTGTGCAAGCGATAACTGGAGCACGAGTTCGTAGACCACTATCATGGGCTGTTATTTGGAATAGGGAGTGCAGTAAAAAGAGGAACCTGTGAAAAATTTTTTTGAAAAACCGATTTAGACCCGTGCTCTAATATTTTTAACGTACATATCTCGTTAACCACTAAAGCTACAATAACCAAATTCTCCCAGGAAAAATACAATAAGAACTCCTACCGACAGTGTGAAAATTAAATCGAATGATAACCCCGTCCACTTACCATATAACCGTATTGTTAAAAACTCTTTAAGGTACGAAATTTCAATAATCAAATGGGGTAGAGACATTCAATTTTACGCTCTGGTTTTGGATGATGAGTGTGGCACCGCCCTCCTTTATGTGAAATCATATTTCAAGAACTGCTCCACCGAATTTAACAAAATTTTGTACCTTAAATTCTTCTGATATTCCTATGTTACAGTGTGAAAATGAGGGAAATCGGGATACAACCAGGTCTACTTCCTATATAACACAATTTTAATTATACCCTGAACAGGGTATATTAAGTTTGTCACGATATTTGTAACACCCAGAAAGAAGCGTCGGAGACCCTATAAAGTATATATATAAATGATCAGTATGTTGAGCTGAGTCGATTTAACCATGTCCGTCTGTCTGTCCGTCCGTCCGTCCGTCCGTCTGTATATATACGAACTAGTCCCTCAGTTTTAAGATATCCTTTTGAAATTTTGCAAACGTCATTTTCTCTTCAAGAAGCTGCTCATTTGTCGGAACGGCCGATATCGGACCACTATAACATATAGCTGCCATATGAACTGAACGATCGGAATCAAGTTCTTGTATGGAAAACTTTCACATTTGACAATGTATCTTCACCAAATTTGGTATAGATTATTTTCTGAGGCAACAATGTAATTTCCGAAAAAATTGTTCAGATCGGATTACTATAGCATATAGCTTCCATACAAACTGAACAAATAGTTACTAAAAGAAATGCACCTTGAAGGGTATATATCCCCGAAGTTAACGTTTTTTCTTCTTTTTTTTATTATTTCCAGTGTACAAATTAAGAAGCAATTAATATATCGAGATAAAACTTTCCACGAATAGTTTATTGAAAGTATTCCACCTTATGTCAAACATTGTCGAAAAAGAACCAAAATTGAATAAAATGGTTTGAATCGGGTCCTTCCTTAACGCCCATATACCTAATATATAGATTTTCGAACGGCCGGATGATGTTAGTTATCTTAATAAAGTTGAGAGAACTTGTTTTCTTTAACAATGCACCTTTAAGTTTAGAATAATACCCCGGATTTAATGCTTGCCAGCCGTAAAACCGTGAAATTTTCGGTTATATTCAAACTTAGCCCTTTCTTACTTGTTCAAGTTTGGATCAAATCATTTGAATCATTCTCCTAACATAGATGCTCCGAATAGACTGTTTGATCGATTATCTCTCTAATATTGCTTCAATTATATCATTGACTTCGATTATCGAATTTGCTGTTCAAAAGATTTGTTATGCCATGTTTTCACTAACATTGCATGGTATTTGTCTTCACTTCCGATAACTTAAAAATTACATCTGTATTTATTAATTAAGCAAATGGTTTTTTTTAATAGTAAAATATGTTCATTAAATATGACTTTTCTTTTGACCTGTATTGTATATATGTATTTCCTAACTAATTTGTCATTTATATCTTCATTTTTAGTAACCAATTTGCATGCCGCAGAACTAAAGAATATTATGACATTATACGAGCCAGTCAAGATGTGAGTACCAATTTCATATTTGTCTACATAAAGCATATAACTTAAATATTATTAATGATTTTTATATCATAATTATTTTTGTGAAATGAATGCACCTAAAGTTTTTCAGTTAGCTTTTATAAAGCTAAACTTTCACACTTTCTGATCATTAGTTTCTATAGGTAATTCGTTGGTTTTTTCCGGCAGATCTTGATTGGAGATGATGCGAGGCCGCAAAACAACAAATCGTTGATTCGCCACTCGCTGATTCATTCGAATATAAAGTTGATTGTGCTAATTTGATCGGAACACAATCTCTTTGTGCGAAAGCCTGATTATTGCTTCCCGATCGAACCTTCAAGCTGGGCCTTAGTTCGGTTTTGAAAAAGTTTGGTGCGAGTTTTTGACAGCTTGTTGATCAATGTGGTCTTTAGTTTTTACACATGAATCTGCTCCTTTAATGGCGTAGACACCGCTTACGCGATTATATTCGTTTTTATAACAGAGCGTTCTTCCTTTTCGCTGTTTGGCGCCAATTGGAGATTCCAAGTGTAGCCTGGTCCTTCCCCACCTGGTCTTTTCAACGGAGTGGAGTTCTTCCTCTTTATCAGCTTCTCCCGGCGGATACTGCGTCGAATACTCTCAGAGCTGGAGTGTTTGCATCCATTCGGATGACATGACTTCTAGAATTGGAGGCTGACATATGGACTTGATACTGATTTTTGGACTTGATACTGGTTCCAAGATAGACGAAATTATCTACGACTTCGAAGTTCTGACTGTCAATAGTGACGTGGGAGCCAAGTCACGACTGCGGCGACTGTTTGTTTGATGACAGGAGATATTTCGTCTTGTCTTTGTTCACTACCAGTCCCATTTGCTTCGCTTATTTGTCCAACCTGCAGAAAGTAGATCGCGGCGCGGTTGTTATGACCAATGATATCGAGTTATAATGCGTACGCCAGCTTATCAACCAGTAAATGGCAATGAATTCACGACAATACGAAATTCCAAAGCAGGCGGTTTGGATCATCTTCTTGTTTCTACGATCAGAGCGGTAAATGAAGACGTCGATATGGGTTTCGGTCTCTTCGACTAAACAGCTCAACACTAATTTCTAGGAGGTTCTATAGAAATTTTCCTTCAAAACTTTATTTTTTATTCTTTTTAATTTTAATATTTCCATTTCTTTGTTTGCAGCCAGATTGATCAAATAAAATTATAATTTTTTTTAGCAATTTTCACTATTCATTTGTTAGAAAATTTCCTATTTTTTTTATTGTTACGAAGAGAGAAAAGAAAAGCCACAACAAAGCTGTCAAAAATGAAACAATTTTTCGTCAGAATCAACTAGATCTCATTTGATAAAATAATTGCTTTAAGCCAACAAATCGCATTAGAAGATGCTAGTTCTACCATAAAAACTCAATTATAATTTCCAAATAAATTTTTCCAAATTTTCACTTCATCGGAAATATTACTTAGAATCGCTCCGATTGTCGTTGTACACGCCACAACTACAAGCAAGCAAAACTACAAACCGCAAACAAGAGCGAAAGACAAAAATTATTAGCATTCATTTCATGCTCATGTTTCCAACTGCAACAGCAATAATAGCAACAACAACAAACTTGTTCCACTTCAAGTTCAACAATAATAAATACACGTGAAAAGCAAGAGCAAAACACATTTCGACAACCAACAGTTGTACAACACTGTAGAACTTTTAATTGAAATTCTAAATTAAAACGAAATTTTTCCGGAAACACACTCAACTTCAACTTTGTTGTATTTCAAACACGCTGCTCTCGATTTCCTTCTCGTTTGCTGTGTGCGTGTGTGTGTGTGTGCAGTTCTGTGAATGTGTGTTTGTGCTTTTTTCATTATTTTTGTTTTTGTTTTACTCTTTTTTTATTTTTCTCTGTAGCGTTGTTATTGTGCGCCAGTTAAGTGAATGGAAATTCGAGGCGCGCACAGCTGACCAGCAGCAGCGCCCGATAGACGCAACATAACGCTTAGTTGAACTGCGTGTGCAAGTGCAACATCTGTTTATACCACAAATCTGGTCTGGTCGCCCCTTCGGCGTGTACACGGCGCCCGCTGTGGCTGCTGGCGCCCACCTGCCGACGTTTTGAAGGTGCTCGCAGCAAGTGCTCTTGTTAATGGCCTTGAAGTGTATATGTATGTACATATATATGTCTATTTATACGTGTGTGTATGTGTTCGAGTGTCATATGGCGTAGCAGAAGGGTTCTTTCAGCGCAAGCATCTGCCATACACACACACCCACATACATTCCTTCAATGGCGCTTGTTTCCATAATTTCTTTTCTTCCCCCCTCACGCTTTTCAAGCGCTCTTCTGTTGTTCTTGCCTTGCTACAACTGTTGCTACTACAACACTGCCTTATTATTTCCAACATCTGTTGGCAGCAACGACAGCAGCGGCGCGCTGCAACTTAATATGCCGCAACCATTTGCGGTCACCATTAGTTCGTTGTTTCAACGCAGCAGCTTCTTTACTACAGCATTAATGCTACTTGTGAGCTTTTCATTGCTCACCCCTTTGCCTCCGTGGCTTTCCACCGCCATTCGGCTTCTATTTCCGGCGCAGCTGGTATATGGCTTATATATATTTGTCGTCAGGCATTCGCCATTCTGCTGATTGCTGTTGATTTTACTGCGCGAAGCCTTCATAACCACATATATACATATATAATAAGTTGCCTTGATTTTAAAGCTGTGCTACCGCGTAAGAGTTGTGTGTCGATTTCACATATTTTATCATGAGGCTTGCTTGCATTTCTCCTTAAATAAATATTTTATTTATGGCACTGTATATTATTCTTGGAGGAAAAGGTATTTTGAAAATACCAAAAAAGACTTAGCCAGTAAAATGATAAGGAATATTTATCGATATATTTAGGTTAGGTTAGGTTAATCTGGGAGGCCAATGAGCCATGCATAGATCAGTCTTGTGATATCTGATTGAGTTCAGTTGCTAGGTCGCTGAGAAGTAGTCATCCTTTAGGATGTCTGCGTTTGACGCAAATTTTAACAGACTCTGTGGTCTCACTATCGATATCTCCTCCAGTGAATCATATCGTGGGACCACAGATGCTAACAGCGTAGTCGATTTATTTATGTAAAAATGTATGAAGCAATTAAAATTGACTTCACATTGTTTCCAACAAAATTTCTTGAAGTTCAAGGAAATGGGACCCTCAGAATACATCTAACGTACATAAAAATAGTACAGCGATAAGCTATGTATAATACCCTTCACAGGTGTATTTTTTGTAGCATAAAATAGTATTAAAAGAGCTTTCTCATGATTTTTATCGGTCAGCTTGAACGACAGTTATATTTGTAGAACTTCCTGAGATAATAATCAGCGCCATATTCGGTGACGATACGTAGTTTGGCTTTTATGTATATCGAGATTTGGCAACTCTAGTGTTTCAATCTGGCAACTGATAACGTTATCGTAAAGTTCAACATTTTTGACGTGATACATGCTCAGAACGTTTTGACATACGATCGCGATTAGTGTTGTTTACAGTAACTTAAAATGTTCATCTCGGTCAAAAAATGGAATTGAATCGCGACCTCTTACGCGCGATTATTTCTCACAACTTTCGTCGTTTAATTAATTTTTTGACGATGACCTTCTTTTTAACTTGAAAAGGATGTCGACATGTCGCGGAAACTATATATTTACATATGGAGCCCACACAAAAAAAGACTCGTGTCAATTGGTCGAGAGAAGTGTTAAATAAAATACGGTAACGGTGCTTCGAAACACATCTATGACTGATATCGTGACAAGTAATGAATCGTGGATTTATTCGTATGCGCCCGAAAATAAACAGCATTCGACTGCGTGTGTTGCAAGATGAGTCGAATCGAACACAAATTGTTCGCGCACAAAGCACTTCCAAGCAAAAGGTTACCTGCTTTTTGAAAGAACTGGACATGTCGCCACTATACCACCAGAACTCCAGAACATTACATTCGATATCCTGCATACGCGTGGTCGCTGGTGAAAGTGCGTGTGCGGATTTTATACAAATGAGAAGGAGGAATATCGGTCGGTGATTCAATTCTTAATTTTAGAAAGAAAAATCGCCGAGTGAAATCATTGATCGCTTAAATGTGCCTGCTATAACTTTTCTCTTTTGAAGGCGACCGTCAGAAATTAATTTAACGTGTTTACTCAAGTTAAAGTTACCTTGACCTCGGCTACCACTGAAGACCTCGGATAAGCCAGTGTAGGGTATAGAACCCAATGAATCTGCTTTGAAGAAGGTGATGACTGTCCTAATTACTGTTAAGACTCTGACCACTGTTTTTGACATTATCAAGTTACTTCAACGGTTAAAAAACACAAAACGGACACTCAATTAGACAGTGCAATACAAATGCTTGACAACGCTTCGGCTTAAACATCCGCAGTCTTCACTATTCGCGGCAAATTCGTCAAATGATACCATAAATTGCTCTCTTATCCAGCGTTCTCTAGATTTGACTCCAAGTGACTTCGCTTTGTTTTCAAACTTCTTTAGTAATATTAGTTTGAAGTTATCGATGGCACAGGGGCATACTTTGCAGACCCTCACTCAGTAGTGGTTGCGAGTTTTACAATGGCTAAAAATATCGAACAACGAATTTGTCTCAAACTTTGTATTTTAAATTCCATGGTCTCTGCAACTGATGGAAATATTAAAAACGTGCAGAATATGGTGCTTGAAATTCGTCATGCAAGTGTTCGAGAGATGGCAAGAGAGCTCGTTAACACTTGCGAGTCCGTTCGAATGATTTTAGTGGATATCTTGGATATGAAATGCGTTCGTACTCGACTCGTCCCGACAAAGCTGATTTTTGTTCAAAAGGAAGACCGAAAACAGGTCTCTTTGGGCATGCTTGATCGTGCGAATTCCGTACTTACATTCAGAAGAGCATAATATGTGCCAATGAAACATGGGTTTATGAGTGCGACCTGCAAAAAAGTCAACAATCATTGGAATGTAGGAAAAAAACAAGCCGAAACCAAAAAACCACACCAAAGCCATTCAAAAATCAAGGTGATGCTCATTTTTTTTCGATATTCGTGGTTTGGTGCATCAAAAATTTGTTCTGAAGGTACAGTTAGTCTATAAGGAGTTCTATTTGGCCGTATTGCGTCTTTTGTGTGAGAACATCCGTCGAAAACGGCCGGAATTGTGGAAGAACAATTCATGGATTTTACACGAAGATGATGCACCATCGCTCAGAGCCACGATTGTGATCGAATTTAAGGTCAAAAACGCTATGAATACCATCAATCAACCACCGTTTTCAATAGATTTGGCTCCGTGCAATTTTTTCTTCTTCCTCAAACTAAAATTCTTGCTCCGTGAAACCCGCTTTCAGCCTATCGAAGAGATAAAACAAAATACGTTGAAGGAGTTGAAGGCCATTCCAAAAACGTGCTTATAGAAAATGCTTCGAGGACTGAAAATATCATCGGTATAAGTGTATTGCATTTGCCGGGAATTATTTTGAAGGAGACAAGTATTTTTATTTCTAATTTCCGGGTACCTTTTTGTCACAAAGTACATCGATGGAGCTGAATTAAAGTTTTTTCTTGTCTATTCTCTATTCATTAACCATTAAGAAAAAGCTAAGGTCACACTCAGTTTAAAGGTTATTCCGGTGGCGTCATGCTCTATAAAAAATTATATTAAAGAAATCAGTTTTCACTATTTTCTATCGTACAAGCGACACATTAAAACGTTCTTGTAAAACTAATAAAAAAAATAAGCAATCAAGTCGTCTTGCGCATACAGAATGAATCACTTCAAATAAATCAACTGCTTTAGTTGCGCCACGCGCTCGCATATTCTTTACCCGTGTTTACCTTGCCGCGCAACAAACTTTCACACCACACCTGCACATTTTTAATTGCGCTTAAAAATTAATTAAAAATACTTTTTTTTGCTTCATGGCGAGTCTTAACACGCCAACGACTCGGAATAAAAGCGTTTAAGCAAGGAGGGGAAGCGAGGCGTCGAAGGAAGCTGTGTGTAGAGATGTGAAAGCCATAACGACAACGGCAATGCCAATGATGCCAAAGAAGTCGAGGTTTGCTTGCGGTATTCTTTAGCTTTCGTCTTGTCTTACCCTATTTGAGAGAGCGTGCGAACGCGCGAGGGTTGGGTGTTGTTGTAATTGCGCGCTTGTTTGTTAGTTTTGCTTGGACGACTCGTTTAGCTTGTCGTCAAAGGTGTGGAATGTATATAATGCCGTAAATATATTTATATTATATATAGAATATATACTATATATGTATATATACATTATATATGTATATCCTTCCTTTTATCTGCGCGCATCCTCAATCATTCGTCTTCTAACGGTGATTCCCTAGAGATACATTTGTTCGTAGAAAATTCTGAGATCAGACGAAGGTTGTCGCTACAGTGTTTCTAAGTCTCACATGATTACACGAGCACACAACTAATGCTCGTATATACCACACACCCACGCATACTCTTGTGTATGAACTGTTCAACCGGCTGAACCGTTTTTGCTACATACTTTTTGTTGTGTGTGTAGAATGCGCGCTGCAAAATATTTCCAGCTTGTAAAAGTGCTGTTTGCGGTTGTGGCAACGGCTGCGGTCGCGCACAAGTGAACTCACACTTGTCGGTCTGTCTGTTTTTTTGTTGTTGCTTGTTTTGAATTTTCAAGTATTCACATACATATTTGTGTATATGTGTTTATGTCGCGGTTTCAGCGCTGCTGCTTTAACGGATTTAAATTTTCAACAGTCGCAATGTCAGAGAAATTAGTAGACAAATAATGAGTTCAGCATAGAGACAAGCACAAACAACAACAAACGTTTTTATATGTCAGTCCTGCAGTTATGGCAAGCACAGCAATGATATATTATTTAGAAATGTACGTATAACATGGAGAGAGAAGTACAATAATGCCGCAAAATGAATGCATACATGCCCTCTAGGAAATTAAATGATATTTATCAAGCAGCATAAACAAAATAGTTACTTCTCATAAGGTACCTGCTACTTTATATACCTAGCAACGCCTCTAGCATGGCTTTTAAATATTTAACCATACCAATGACTCGATTTCCACAGGTTAATTATTATGGTAAATGTTCAATATTTTACTCCACCTCTTGTTTACTTGCTGCATCCATAAACATTTTGTTGTACAAACTTGCTTTTAACCCTCATGTCCTTTTCCCTAGGAAAGTCAGCTTTGATGGAGTCATAATCTTAAGTAGTTTTATTTTTTTAGGTGTTTTATTGCTATTTATTTTTCGTACGAAAAGCCTAAAGCCGGTTTTGATATGATCGCTATATACGCTTGTATTTGGTATTCGTGTTTCACTCATTAACTCCTTGGGCGACTACGAAAGCAGCTGACCATAGATTTTTCCGGCATTTCTTTGGTGTAAAATATACCCTACATTCGTATAATAGACCAAAGTTCCATTCATGGTGGTAGCTGCCTGGCAAACAAATCTCAACCATTTATCTTTTTGGTGTTCTTTACCAAAAACTATCGACTTTTGGACCAAGTCGTATGATTAGAGAATTAACGTATCGGGAAGACACTCTCATAAATAGTTCTATTCGATTGAGCTATAAGGGCCCTTTTCTCCAGCGCGACTTAACATAGTTTAGACAATTTCCAGATTAGCTTTAGCCAAGAATGAGCCTACTTCTTTCCTGACTTATTCTTGACCATATATAATATATCATTTAAAGGAGGTCGTGACATTTTTAAAAGATTTATCTTATGTCATTTAACCTTCTTCCTGAATAATGGTTTGTTTGATAAATTCATTGTCACGACCATCTGATCAAATTTGACACGGACATAAGATAAGATATTTTTTCCCAAATTGGTATAGCTTGTGAAGTTTGTTTTTGTTATGTCAGTTAGTGTGTGTTTCTTTACGTCGAGAATAATCTGTTTGGCTATTTTTACTATGTGAAAAAAACATAGAACAAGAAATTTGGTGTTTCCAATGAAAGCAGGCCAAAATGAAAATGATGCTACTGCATCGTAAAAAAACCATATTTTTGAGCAGAAAGTTTATGGATTTTTCACGACGATTCTAGTATGATTGTGGCAGACATTTTTGTTTACGAAAATTATCGATCAGCTAAGCTTGGCTTCCTTTTTTCTGTTTTCGAAACTGAAAAATTACCTTCGTTAAGCGCACCATTAGTCCATTGAAGCCATTAAAAGGAAGGCATTGATTGCCATCCCAACCGAGGCTTATAACAAATATATGGAAAATTGGATTTTGCGTTGGAATGCTTCTATTAACGCAAATTGGAATAATTGCAAATTGCAGATTTGTATTGAAACCGCTCCCACGACAGTCGGGTCCTCGTAACCGGAACGGACCCGGATTTTTTACCCGGTAAAGGACTGTCAACTCGGCAGAATTACTTGTTACTACAACAACAATAACATTTGTATTGAAATACGCGAAGATATGTTTTTTTTTATTAGTCGACGACAAGTTTGATCATATGTTAAATCAGTCTTTCAAAAACTCTTATGCATCGAGTTAACGCTCTTTGGTAACGCTTTTTCTAAGAATTATCAATTCAATTTAACACTCACTGGTACTAAAAACCAGTTTCGGCTGCCGAAACTCGAACACACACATTTCTTACAGGGGTCCTCCACATTAGTGTACCGCAATAAAAATGCGTCGCACAACAATGCCCAAAAACAAAGCATGTGGTTGGGGTTGGGCGGGCCGGGCGCCTACAAGTTAAAAGTGAAACCTTTAGATGCCAAGGATAATCATTATCACTTGTGCTGACTTACTTCAAGTGCCTTTGTTACTTTTATATTACATTTTCTTATTTTGACGTTTTTGTTTTGCTCTTTGCATACACATTGACACTAATACGGGTTTATGCTCGAATGCGTCTATGTATGTCTGCATGTGTGTGCTGCGCATGTGTGTGGCTAAATGCTTTTGACTTTTGCATGTTGCATGGTGACCTTTTGCTCTGCTTTCACACTTCCACTAAATACTTTGTGCTTGTGTGAGTTAAATTCTTAGCATTGTCACACTCTGAAGGGGTCGAAGGCTAGACTGTGGGCTTAGTTAGTCTTATTTCGCTTTCTGCGTTTCTACACTCGTTCTACATCTTAGGGCAGTGGAAATATTCTAATGTTCTTAACGGCTGTATGTATGTTGATATGTTTATTAAGTATCGGATCTCACTCATTTAAACCGCTTACCTCCATAGCTCGGAATCATTATATGTAATTGTTCAAAATTACGATGAATGCATATTGTAGACGCTCTCTCGATTCTAACATTGACACATTATATTTCATCTTGATACTACCTACCATTCTACAATATTCTCCTTCTGTAAAAAAGATTGCGACATTAGGAGGCGCTGTGGTCGGACTGTTACCCAAAGTGGTGTCAAGTTAAGTTAAGGGTTTACTTCCATTTGAAAGATAAAATGGCTTCCCTAGAAAAAGTTATTATTTGTAAATTACTTCGGAGTGGCTTGAAAAACATCAGAACTAAAGATGATCGCTGCATACGTTTTGGAGGAACATTCCTCATTGAAAACAAAGTTTCGAGAAAAACGCATTCAAAGTGTTGTTAGCCGATTATTAACCCTAAATTTCTGGAGTATGTTCTCAAATAAAAGGTGATCCATTTCGAGACACCCTATACATAAACTTCAAATGGAAATGTTTATTACCATTCGAAAGAACATTCTTTGAAATTTATTTTTTGCGGACTATCTCTTTCAAAGATTGGCCACGACTACGACTCTGATGGTCCATCCGTTGAGTCCAATTTTCGATGGCTCATTCGAACATTTCAACTTGTAACTGGCGAATGACACTTATGATATTTTGCTCCTGAATGGGAGCGGGATTGTCCGCATAGACTTTATACTTTACATATCCCCACAGGAAAAAGACTAACGGTGTGATATCACACGATCTTGGTAGGGCCAATCCACCGGCCCAAAACGTGAAATTATCTGCTTACCGAAGTGTTTTCTCTATAAATCCATTGATTTGTGCGATGTATGAGAAGTGGCGGCGTCTTGTTGAAACCAAATGTCGCCAAGATCACGAGCTTCAATTTCAGACATCAAAGGGTCGGCTATCCTGGCTCGATAGCGGTCGACATTAAGGGTTACGTAATTAAAATTAGATATTTTAAGGGTTGTTTCTGTGATAATTACATAATACTATTTCAACCCGCCGAATATATGGTACGTATGTGTGTACATAAATACATTTAAATAGAGCAAAGCTCGGTTTTGGAAAGTTGGTTGAAACGACGATAGCCCCTAGCGATAGTTGTCAAACCAGTTGCATGCATTTGACAGTTACAAGGGCTGTACGATAAATACCCAGCCTTCCACCATGACAACACTTCAGCATGGACTCCGTGCGACTTCGAATTCGATTAGATTATCGATGTCTCGGAGGAGATCTTACAGTAACGTTATTTTGAGAAAGAAATCATGATGTGTCTAAAAATTTTCAAATTGTTTACACATATGTATATAAACTAAGCAGTTGACGGATCCCTCTCGATATTCAGTATTTTTATAAAATCACTGAAATTGTTTCAAATCTCATTTTTTGCAAACTTCAACTTACATTTTGCCATCAAAATTTGGGTATTTGGAACACAAGCAATACTAAAAAATCTCTCTTTATCTAACTGTTAGAGTTGTGTTCTTAGTACTTAATATTTTGGTAAATTTTATCTCATAAGTAAGGGAAAGTTCTTAATATGATTCTCTAAAATAGAACAAGAACTCTGAATTTTGTGACGGGGTGGAAAAATACGAGGAAAACATGTAAGGAAGAGCTAAGTTCGAGTATAACCGAACATTTCATACTGTTGCAACCTGCTAGGATTAAAGCCAAGAAAGTACCTTCAAGTATAATACGTAAGGCCTGTTAAATAAGTATTCTAGGGCGAGTTTTCACCCGATTTCATTCATGCGAAGCATAAATATTCACCGTTATCAGTAAAACGCGCTCTCTCTCTCTTTTTAATATAACTCACATATTGGCCGATGCCAAGCCCATTGTCCAATTTTCACACCGGCTCTCATCAAGCCCTCTTATACCATCTCGGAGGTAAAATTTAATGTCTCTGGCGGATTTAGTTATTGATTTATCGCGTTTTTAGTAGTAACATTACCGCTATATGGCAAGTGGACGAGGTTATCATCCGATTTCATCCATTTTCACACTGTTTGCAGGAGCTCTTATTTCTGCAAGACGAATTCGGTTCTTGGGTCACGCCAATTTTTTCAAAATTTTTGGCCCACAGAATTTAATAAAATTTTCTGGAAATATTTCACCACACTCTATAGTATTTCCTATGCGATTACTCCCGAACCCAGTCTTTCTTACTTATTATGCATGTATAATTTCTATTTCTAAATTTTTTTTGTTTTGCAAGATAATATTTTTACTTGGTTTCAAGGAAAAAGTCTACCGACTGTTGTTGAAATTAATAATTCTGAATTTGAAATGTAAAGAAAATTAAATTCATAAAAAACCAGCAGTAATACTTCACCTCGCCAGAAACAGTGCTCAAATGACCACAAACTAGAGAAAGGAAAAGAGCAGAAAATGAAAGTTTCCTCAGAGTGTCCCTAACTGTATTGTTATAACAGGTCCGCATACACACACGCACACATACATAGAAACTGACTGTAAATGTTTTCTTTTTTGTTGGCAGTCTTTTGTTTGCTTGCGCTACATAGTAGCTTACATAGGTATATAAAATATTGTGTGTTTGTATATTCGGCGCGCTGTTTCAGTGTGGCGCATATTTTGGTGACCAGACCCAGTGTGAGTTTTGTATTTCATGTAGTCGAACAACAAAACAAAAACGCAACAACAAACGACGTTCGAGCAAACAAACAAAAAGTCGGGCATACAGACGTAGTTTGCGCACGAAAATCGATATTTTCGCAAGTAATTGGACACACGCATTCACCAACACAAAGCATGCATATATTTTTATACCTTTCTATACCCACACATACAGCATACATATACATACATAGGTATATGGGCACAATACGCGGCAGCTTCAATTTCATGTCGCTACGTCAAATTAAATGGCAGCAAACAAATGTCGAAAGTATAATGTATGGCGAGTGGAAAACTCGTTGACAAGTAAACATAGTTGACGAAATGAAGATAAATATGCGTGTATTTGCAGCTGATTTTTTTGTATTGAAGGGAAAATTATATGTATATAAATTTTATTCTGAAATTTTTGATTAATTTACTGATATAAAGAAGAAAATATTCAAATTTTGAAGTAGTCTTTCAGCTTTCTTAATCACATATATGTATCATTCGAGAGAAATTATTTCTCAAAATAATTACGTTGAAAGGAGACTACATTTGAAGGAAACTATTCACTTGATAAAAAAAACTATTTACTATAGAAACTATTGATCCATGTGCTTAGAAACAAAAAACTCTTCACAGTATTTCGTCCAGCATCAGAACGATATTAAGTTCTAGGATTGTACCTGAAGTAGTAGAGACTAACTTCTTATGCTTCCATGTGCTTTTCATTGTTTTTTGGTTCAGAAAAACTTATTCTTCCAACTATCTAGCACCTTAAAATCAATATATAAGTTATAAGAGTATCCATCGAGCCACCAATGTATTCAAATAAGAATATCCGAACTGTTCATTGAACCAATTTTTACACTTCTAAGATCAGGAAAACCTTAACTGATTAGACCAAATTTTTCATAATCGATAACACATCTTCTTTGTGAAAATATGATATTTAATTGTAAACATTCTGAGTTTTTATTATTATTTTTTTCTTTACTGAAAAAGTAAATTAGAACTACGAAAATCTATTACAATATTTGATTTTTGGATTCAGCATTAACAGAGATATCTTCCATTTTGCCTATATATTTCTTCTAAAAATCCCAAATAGACTTCATAATTTGCTAACTTCTCTCTCAGACAAGTATGTTTGCTCTGGGTCATAACAAGTCAATTGAAAAGTCCCCGGCGATGGCGCTAATAGAATTAAATCCATAGGATTTTTCTTAGCCTCAAGCTTCAAAAAGCGGTTGTTTAAATTTTGCAGCTGTCAAATCATTAATTTGTGAAATATAGAATTTGGAGTGAAGCAACTTTTGTTATTGTGAAAAAATGAATAAAAGGAATTTCAAGTGTTGATAAAATATACCTTCTTGAAGGAACGAAATGCAGTTAATGTAAAAACTTGGGTTTATGACGAGTTTCCGGACACTGATCAGGGAAAAACAGTCATAAAGGATTGGTTTGCTAAGTTTAGACCTGGTGAAATGAACACAGTTGACGGTGAACGTAATGGACGCCCAAAAGAGGCTGCCACCGAAAAATTAAGAATCAAAAAAGTTAATAAAATAATTTTGTATGACCGTAAAGTGGAGTTGTTCAAGATAGCAGGAGCTCTAAAGATATCAACTGAATGTGTACATCATAACATTGACGAATATTTGGGTATGAGAAAGCTGTAAGCAAATTGCGTGCCACGTGAGCTCAATTTTGACCAAAAACCGCGACGGGTTACTGATTCGAAACAGTGTTTGGAGATGTTCAAGCGTAATAAACTAGAGTTTTTGCGTCGATATGTGACAAAGGATGAAACAAGGCTCCATAATTTCACTCCGAAGTTCAATCGACAGTCAACCGAGCGGACTACACACGATGAGACCGCTCCAAAACGTGGAAAAACGCAACAGTCGGCCGGCAAGATTATGACATTTGTATTTTGGTATGCGCATGAGATAATTTTTATTAACTACCTTGAAAAAAAAGGACCATCAACAGCGACTGTTACATTGCGTTATTTATTGGACGAAATCGCGAAAAAACGGCCGCATTTTAAGAGAAAAAAGTGCTGTTTTACCAAAACAATGCACCGTGTCACAAGTCAGTGTACATGACGGCAAAAATCCTTGAATTGGACTTCGAATTGCTTCCGCATCCACCTTATTGTCCAGATCTGGCCCAAAGTGACAATATCCTGTTCTCAATTCTCAATAGAATGCTCGTTGGGAAGAAATTTTCGTCGAGTGAAGAAATGATCGCCGAAACTGAGGCCTATTTGGAAGCAAAGAAGAAATCATACTACAGAAATGGTTTCCAAAAGCTGCTGGGTCGCTATAATCAGTGTATCGCCCTTGAAGGGAACTATGTTGAATGTAAAAACGAATTTTGCCAAAATATTGTGTTATCCTCTGTGGGCCGAGGACTTTTCGATTCACCTGTTAACTAATGAAATTTTTATACGACTATATTTTTAGATTAAACAGCAAGTTTTTTGATGTCTCTTTTGATTTTCATCCTTAATAAATTTATATTTTAGTAATAATTTCAAATAAATAGAAAAATTAAATGTAAATTTTGTTTTAAAGGCCATCTTAGGCTACCTCTGCGCTGTTGAAAAAAAAAAAAAAATATTTTCGTGTCTAAAAATAATTATTATTTTGTCGTTGGAAACCAGTTAGAAAGCCACTACTGTTTGCAAGAACACCTCACATGCTTCGCTATTGATCATATATGTGCATTTATTATATTATTTTATCACGAAGATTTGTCATGACTGGTTCCCAAGAATATCCAAAAATTGGCTTTTAACGATTTAATTGAAAAAAGGCTCAGTTAATTCGTTCTAGGTATAAATGATTCTTATTTCTTTTTTGAATGTTTTTTTGTTAGATAATAAATTCTACCACTCTGTTTGAAGCAAAAATCTATTGACATTCATTCAAGTGTCTGATGTAGCATTTACCACAGAAGTCTTATACCAATTGACTTCCTTTCCATATTGTCAACTTTCATTCCTTGCGGATTTTTGAACCACAAATTCACTATCTCTTTGATTGTCTCGCTTGTCGATTTGCATATTTCCGTAGAGATTTAACAACAATATGTGATGTGCCTTACTTTGAACAAAGTGAGTTGGGTTCCTTAAGTGGTTGGACATGACGTATAAGCAACTTTTTAGTTCGCATAGTAAATGATATGCCATAAATGTGTATACTTCTGAAAATCGATATACAAATATTCGATATAAACTTACAATCTTAAAATGTTTCGAAATAAAAAAGTAAAAAAATCATTTTTGTATATACATATATGACTAAAACATATGTAAGTACATATGTATATAGAAAAAGGGGTTGATAACTTTCTATTAAGCTTTTGATGACTTGGAGGTTTTTGTATGCGATATGCAACAGACTGTTTTTATCGAAATTGGTACAGGCTGCTGCGAGGAAAAACCTAAAAGCTGCTTTACACAATTTCAGGATATAACCACCGCCACCTTTTCTTGATTTGTCGGTATTTTGGCTGTCGGTGTTCTAAGTTTCGAGATTTTGTTTGTCGGCATTACGTTATATACCCATACTAGCTCATATTATTTTGAATTATTTCTTTAACTTCGGACTCCATTCTGCCTTTGCTCTGACTTTCTCCACACTTCCATATATTCGCTCTCTCTCTTAACACTCAGATGTTAAGTTAAAAACATTATGCAAGCATAAATGAATTCGCAATGCCGTGTTGATGCTCTTTTAAGAACTCATAAGACACACAAATATACACACGAACAACTCGACAAATAACTTAAATGCTCATTACAGAATTAACAGCCTTCTAATGACGTGCACTTACTGACTGTGTTCCGGGCTTATCCCATCAAAGCATCTTCATACAATTTACTTATGCTTGTGTTGCTTAACAGCCGCTATTCTTTATTGCATACATTCGTGCATGTATTTATGTGTATTAGACTTTATATTACAATGTGTGTGTGTGTGACCAATTCAAAGCAGCCGGAGCTCCCCTTTTTTCGCGCACTCACCGCCTTGTAGGCGTTTGCTTTCCTCACTTTGACGCATTGACTTATTAAGGCTATAGAAATTTCTCCACCTTTTCTTTTCGCCGTTATTCGCTTAGTTTTTCTTCGACTTGCTTTTTGTGCTCCCCCTTGCATACTTGAGTGGGCAATAAAGTTGAATCGTTTACATGCAAAAATTGACGATAAGCCCAAAACGATCAAAATGTCATGCGATATATTTATTTAAAGCGAAATAAAAGTTACGGAAATAGGTATAGTCACGAGAGGGGTCACCTCGGTCGAAGGAGTGCAGAAAAAAAGTAAGAAAGTGAAGAAGTGAAGGGCAGCCAAGCAACAGCGTTAACTAAAAATAATAACGGAACCCTTATGTTGCCTATTTTAACAATACCTAATAAAAATTATGGGATTTTCAATACGAGCGCTACAAATTTTTTAAATACAACAAAAACGGTTTGGGATATTAATGAAATTCTCTACTCCTACATATGAAAGTACATTCGATGGCATTATGTAGGGAATTCAATTTACTTTGCATGGCACCACGAGCACGCTTGCAGAAGTCCAGACGGTGAACCCTATTTTCGATGGTTTTCAAGCATAAATCAGCCGATACTGCTGCAATTTCACGTTCGATGTTCGTACGAAGTTCATCAATCGTCGCTGGCTTGTTGGCATAGACCATAAACTTGACGTAGCCCCAGAGGAAATAGTCTAACGGCGTCAAATCGCACGACCGAAGCGGCCATTTGACTGAGCCATTTCGTGAGATAACACGTTCAACAAACTTGATTTTCAATAAATCGATCGTGGCATTGCTGTGTGGCTTGTGGCGTCCTTCTCTTAGAACCACATATTGTCCCAAGTCCATAACATCCAGTTTGGATCAAAAATATTCGGTTATCATTGAGCGGTAGCGATTCCCATTCACAGTAACGTGCCAGTCTTGATTATCACGGAAGAACTATGGCCCAATGACGCCGCCGGCCCATAAACCGCACCAAACCCTAATTTTTTTGGGGTGCAATGATGACTCATGGAGTACGTGTGGATTTCTTCCTGATCCAATCACACATATTTTGAGTATAGACGAAGATATTCAGCCAGAAATGAGTTTCATCGCTGAAGATGATTTTTCGATGAAAATCCGGATCATTTTCAAGTTATTGCTCAGCTCAAATCACGAACATTTTGATCTTGTAAGAATGTATTTCAAGATCTTTTCGCAAAATTCGCCACACCGACGTCACAGAGATGCCCGACGCTTGAGAAAGACGTGTGAGAGACTGATTTGGGTCTTCCTAAATTGATCCGCTAGCGGCAGCAATATTCTCGACACTATGCCACGTCATGAATATCACGTTCAATATTGACCTCTAAACCTTGAAGAGTGTCTAGTTTATTCCTAAAGACCAACTAATTCAAATAACCCCGAAAGAAATAGCCTAATGGTGATAAATCAGAACTTCTTAGAGCTCATTCAATGTTACAATTTCTTGAAATAATCGAATCTTCAACCTTTTCTGGCAATAATTCGGTTGTTGCGCGTGCTGTGTGGCACGTAGACCCGTGTTGTTGAAACCACATCTTATCAAGATCAATTTCCTTCCATTGCGGCCGTAAAAAGTTGGTTTTCACAGTTTTTCCCTCTGTTATTGTTGTTGTGACAGTTATCTAATCCTCGTTGAGATGGTAAGATTCAGATAAGTTGTCATCGAGTGCAACGAGGGTCCAACGGTACGCCCAGGAAACATGCTTTTTCGACTAAAGAGAAAGGAGTGTCAAATGGTTAGAGTTAGCTGGGCATGCAAAGAGGTGGTTAGTGTCAAGAGGGTACTCGTTGCACGCTCGATATATATTTGATATGTTGGGGTCGATTCTGGATAAGTAGGAGTTTAATCCGCTACAGTATTCAGTACGTAGCTGCGCCAAACTCGATTTGCGTCACTCTGGATTCTCGCGGCAACTCGAGTTCATCGTCTGCAATGGGTGGTGGGTTTGGCTCAAAGTACGCCAGTCACTGAGATGGAGTCGGTGAAGGTGTTTATGGTTCCACTGTGATGTCTGAAGTTAGTTGCGTCCGAAGTCTGGTCGGCGTATTGTCTTTGTAAAGAAGTTCATTATGCTCCATAACTGGGAGCATCACCTGTGAAGGGCCTCACTGTGCAGATGTTCGATAGGAGACATCAACAGGCAACCCGTTTTAGTCCGGAGTGCAGTGTTCTGATATGTCCAAAGCTTCCTCGTCTGCATTTCACTGCATCCAGGCGACGTAGTTAAGGACCAGCCTGTCGATTGCCTTGTATGTAGCTAATAACGATTCTTTGTTTTTTCTCCTTTAAGAGGGAGCACAGGCTGTCGAATGTCACACCTAAAATCTTAGGGTTATTGAATATAGTCGGAATTTTAACGCCATCGAATGAAATATTAAGGTCAGGTCTGTACTCCTTCGTCTAGTTAGTGTATATGGCCGCTGTAGATTAGGATTTTAGGGGAAGTGTGTTACGTTCAGTGCAACAAGTAAACGAGAAAGGACGGCCGTTTACTTTTGAGCACATGCCAGCACCTTAGGGTGGTTCACAGAAGGGTTAAGATATTCCAAACAAACGTATTTATCGGATAGCAGTGTTAGTTTTAGATACAAATTAACTCTTAAACGCTCCGAAGAACCATTGTAACCACTTTCTAAAGCTCAAAATAAAATTACTTTTAGTTAAAACCTTAAAAGTTGTTTATCGAAATTTCCTTTAAATTTTAAAAATATGGCTTATATTATTCTTCTTTGGCAAGTTTTAAAATATTTAAATCTTCTCGAAAAAATCGGCTATATCTACTGAATAAAACTATATACATATATATAAATATTTATAGGGTATAATCACGTTGTTCAACATTTGCGAAAAACTGAGAATGAAAGCTTCCGTAGCTACAAACTACGCTCGCGAGCGCCTTGACAGCTGCAACACCTCAAACGCCTTAAAGTAGGCAACGCCAAGATACCGTCTAGCGCATTCCGTCGCGTTTGCCACGAAATGTAAGGCAATTAGTTGGCCTGTCTGCCGCTATTCTCCTTCTTACTTTTACTTATAAAATTTGAGCTCAAAGTTTTGGCTCAAACTTAACGCCAAGTCGCTGCCATCACCAACGACTTGCCAACCCAAACCCCTCGCCACACAAATGAACGCTTTTTTATTCGTTTCTTGGCAAATTAGCAACTTGTAGATTTTTACGCCGCTGGCAACACCCAAAAATAAATAATAAGAATAAAGCGAGACAAAAAGGAAAAAAAGAAAAACATGAATTTTCGTAAAATGTAACTAATGAGTGTGCCGTGTATAAAAGTGTAAACATGTTTATGGTTGGAAATTTCTTTTGGCATTCGTCCACTGTTGTTGACCAGCGTTCTTGGCCTAACTTTAGTTAACTGTGCGTTGTTGTTTTTTGGTTTTTCACTGCTATTTGCTTGCCCTGCTAACTGACCTATAATTGGGTTAAGCGTGTTTGTTGTGTTTTATTTTACAGTTTTATTTCATTTTGTTGTTCACATTCCATCTCTTTTGTTTCTATATTTACTACTAGCACCGGTAATGAGTCGAGGAGTGAAAGGTGCCAAAAAATACTTTTTTCTATGCGCCGATTTGCTCAGCGCTAGCACCATTATCGAGTTATTTAAGTTTCGGTTGGTCAAAGTGTGCCGAGAAAACCGCGTTAAAGCTTTTACGCGCTACAAAGCCTAATGCTGGCGCTGTAGCCAAATGAAAAGCTTATTTACATAGACATTCACAAACACGAAAGGAAGAGAAAAATAAGAAAAATGTTGAGGGCATGTTTCCTTAATCACTTTATTACATAGTGAATTAGATCTTTCCTCTTTTATTCGCGTCTTTTTCACTTGCACCGAACTTGCCCGAACTTTTTGAGTAATTGCCATTTAGGGTGGATAAATATTTCATGGGTTCTACGAGTGAAATATAGAAATTATTTTTATCTGTGTAAGTGAATTACACGAAAAATTTAATTTGAACTCGAAAAAAATGGACGCCAATAGGGCAATGCCTTGTTAAAATCCCCACAACTATCAGATCAGAGATCACTAGACCTCTTGCGATCCATCTTGAGCCAAAAAGCTATTGCAACAGCTCATTTAGCGATGGGGCCAAGCTTCCGCGAAGCCCAATTATCTAGTAGTAGAATACAAGCGGATACAGCAGCACCGACCCGCTTCCATTCTACCGATAGCGGTTCTACGGTGCCTTTCCTTGCTAGCTCATCAGCTTGGCAATTTGCTGCGATTCCGCTATGGCCTGGCACCCACCCACACCAGTCTTATCACAAAGACACGCGATGTTATTGATAGCGAGGTTAGGCACTCCACGACCAACGCTGAACGCACTGTTAATGAGTCTATTATCGCCTCTCTATCTGCCTGCTATCTGAGTGAATGGTCACTTGGCTGCTACCTTAATGGCTGCAACCTCGGCTTGGAAGACATTGCAATTGTCAAAACTCTGAAAGTGTAGTTGATAGAGAGCTCCTGACAGTAAACCCATCCACCAACCTTCCCCCAAGCTTTGATCTATCCGTAAAGCAGTTCCCTCCTCCAACAGCTTCTTCCCACCCAAAACGCCTTTGCCGGTATGTGGGCAGAGAAGGGGCTGCCATAGTTCAGTTTGACGACTCTATGTGATCTGGTATGAAGTCAAAGTGTGTGAGGATGCCCGTGTGTTCAGATACGTGTTCTTTTAAGAACTTTCGCAGCCACCTTTCTTCGATGTGTCCGGGCACTATGTGCAGGATGGCGTTAGGTGCCATGGTTGGAGTGGACCTTAGTGCACCGCACATGCTGATGAGCGCCGCTCGTTTGAACGCTCTCGAGTTTCTTTGGAAGTGTGGTCTTTTCAAAAGTCTTCCATTACATAAAGACTTCATAAAACATAAAAGGCTATGATGTCGGAGAGCCAAAAGACTACTTTCGGTGAGAGACCCCACCTTTTGTCAAAGGCTCTTCTTCAGCAGTATAAGGCAATCTATGTCTTTTTTGCTCTCTCTTCGATATTCGGCTTCCATGAAAGCTTCCTATTCAGGATGAGCCCTAGATATTTTACTGTATCCATCGGTTGTAGTCGGAGTTTTAGTAAATAAAACCATTTCGGTTTTACTTGGGTTGATGGCGAGACCACTTCCACTTATAAGTGCTACATTGTCTGCATAGGCAATCACCCGGCAGCCACGATTCTCAAGTTTTATTAAGCAGGTCGATAAAGACCAGGATCCTACTCACATGTCGAACACGTGCGTTGCCCCATTCCGTCCCAATCACACTGTCGCACAGAAAACTGAGAATGAGGTGTTTGAGATTTGATTCAACCCCAAAACCGTTCAGAGCAGTAACTACTGCTTCCGGCAGGACGTTATTGGTAGTTCTCTCAATATCAAGGAAGGTCCCAACAGCGAATTCCTTAACCCTATTTGCTTCCTCAAGACGTAACACGAATGTATGCAGGGCAGTATAGATATTCCCTTGAAATGCGCCTCCTTATGTACTAGTCCATCAGTCTCCCCAGAGTTTTTAGTAAGAAGGAGGAGAGGTTGATGAGTCTAAAGTCCTTGGCCGTTACGTGGGAGCCCCTACCAGCCTCCGGGATGATCGTAACTTATTTTGAAATAAGTTTTTGAAAAATCTTTGGCCGAAATATTCAGTCTAAATTTGGTCTCGACGCACAAACGATTGAGTAATACACGGAAATATTTTATTCGTAGTGATAATTAATGAAAATAATAATCCTAGTCCCAAAAAATACTGGCTAAGCCAAACTTGCTGGACGACTGTCACGATTTCGAACGCTTTGAATGACTATCTCCGGGTAACAACCATGCCTATTGGACTCAGGTGTTAAATGATGTAACCTAGTTTCATCCGTTGTCCAAAATCGGCACCTTTAGACCAACAACTTGGGAACGATTTGATGAAATGACAAGTTAATTTGACTGTGCTTTAGTATTCTAAGACATGGCTTAAAGTTTATTGTTTCAGACGATTTCTCGGCTATCATATTTACTATTCGTGAAGACTTCCTTGTTAGCCAGTGTGAATAATTTATTATTTATTTCACATATATATATTTAGTGTAGCTTTTTGTGGGGAAATATGAACCGCAATCACTAATAAATAAAATATTTTAAAGAGGGGTCTTGTAAAAGGTTTAAATTATATGCAGACATAGACTCAGGCACTTGGCTTGTTGCCTTTGATCCGAGCCTCAAATAACACCAAAAGTTTTTCGACTCTCGGCAGGTATTGTTTAGGGTCGCGGTGCATTTCTATGATGAAGCAGCTACTCCATTAGCCTAGCTACAATCCATTAGCAGCCCGGAGTCGACTTAAAACTTGGCGGCATCAAAGAAGTATCCATTATGTTTGCCTTGCAATTTAATTTGAAGATTTTTTTCTCAATATCTCAAGTGAACTATTCTCGCTGAGGTCCTATTCATTTTACCAATTCAGTTCGAAGAGTCTTCACTTCACTTCTAGACTCTTTGGCATCAGAGAAATTTTTTCGTAGTATAAATTTGTCCTCAGATCATACTTTCAATGAGACAACTTAACGTTTGAATTGAATATGTATAAGATTGTAAACACTTCAACAACAGCGCATCCTGTCGGCAAGCAAACTTTCTGAAGCGAGTTAAGAGAGAAAATAAACAAAGAGACAGGAGAGATACATAAATGATTCCTTCTATGCGGTTCATTTGATGGCGTGGAAAGGGATGAATATGTGCTTTTTCCGACACGTTATAATTAATATAAGTAAATTACTCTTTTCTTTTACGAAAATATATTTACTGAAATAAAATCCAATAGATTTTTAATGTTCATTGCTATCTTACTGTGTATTCAATTATACACGCAAATTTCTGTAATTTAGCCATAACCATAAGCATATTTGCCCAAGCCTTAATTAAATACTGTCAAAGTTGATTATTGTCATTGCTAAGTATGCACTTAATTCGCACTCAAGGCGTTTTTGCATGCATTAATCACATCCTTAATCCCAATACACACACACACACACATGCAAATGCAATCGCTGGTTGGCATATAAACGCACACATCTATGAGTACAAATTTCCTTGAACTACAGTTACGGCGTTATGTGCGTAAACTGTAAATACTAGGCTATCCATCATTTATTTACACCTTGCTAATTTGCATTGTGGTCAACATTGTGTGAAATCACTTGCTGTCTGTATGTGTGTGTTGATGTGTGTGTATATGCCGCAAAATTAGCATTGAAAGCACTCAATTAAAATCATAATACCACAAATGACAATCACACCGCATTATCATCAGTCAATATTATGCTTGTTATCGAAGTCAGTTTGTTTCAACATTGATAAGTGGTTAAACAAGAGATACTATTCTGAGAAGATATATCTATATATATACTATTTTGAGCAAAAAATAGTAAGACTTTGTTCATAATTTTATAAAGTTTAATTTTTCCTTCAAATTTTGTGTCGAGTCCTCAAAGTAATCCCACTTTGCTTCAATACACTTGAGACACAATTTTTTCCAATCCTCGAAACAATTGTTTAAGTCAATTTCCGGAATAGCCTTCAATGCGTGTAGCGATTAACGTTTAATCTTCAACTGAATCAAAACGGTTTCGTCAGAGCCTGAAGTCACACGGAGCTAAATTAAGCGAATACGATGATTACGGTATAATTCCTTTATTTTATTGATCATCAGGTGGCCGTCCTGGACATGGTTCACCGGTAACGCGTTCTCGACCCTCTTTGAATAATCTGTACCAGTCAAAAACATTTAATCGCGACAAACAATTATCACCGAAGTTCTTTTTCAACATTCTGAACGTTTCGGAAGCAGAAATTTGATTCCGCACACAAAATACAAGGTTTTTCAATAAGAGCGATACAAAAGTTTGGTTTGGGATATCAGTGAAATTCTTCATTCCTGTGAAAGTACATTCGACGCCATTATGAATGAAACTCGATTTCTTTTGCATGGGCATCACAGGAACGCTTGCAGAAGTCCAGACGCTGAACTAATTTTTCTACGGTTTTCAAGCATAAATCGACCGATATAGCTACAATTTCACGTTCGATATTCGTACGAAGCTCATTAATCGTCGCTAGCTTGTTGGCATAGGCCATAGACTTGAAGTAGCACCGCAGGAAATAGTCTAACGGCGTCATATTGCACGACCGAGGGAGCTAATTGAGTGGACCATTTCGTGAGATAACAAGTTAACCAAACTTGATTTTCAATAAATCGATTGCGACTGTGTGTCTTGTGGCGCCGTGGAAGTACGGCCCAATGATGCCACTGTCCCATAAGCCGCATCAAACCGTAATTTTTTCGGGGTGCATTGGTGACCCATGGAGTAGGTGTGGATTGCTGCCTGACTAATAACGCATATTTTACTTACATATTAACGAAGCCATTCAGCTAGAAATGAGCCTCATCGCTGAAGAATATTTTAATCCAGATCATTTTCAAGTTGTTGCTCAGCCCAATTCACGAACATGCGACGATTCTGGTGGTCAAGCGGCTTCAGTTCTTGCGTTAATTTGATCTTGTAAAGATGTAGGCCAAGATCTTTTCGCAAAATTTGCCACAACGACGTCAGAGAGATGCCCAGAGATACCCAATGAGAAACTGATTTGAGTCTTCCTGAATTGATGCGTTAGCGGCAGCAATATTCTCGACACCACAGGCGCATTTTGTACAGTGCCTGTTGATTCGAATTTTTCTACTAGACCGTCAATTGTTGATCTGACAGGACGATTATGACAATAATAAATTCGACGTAGAAAGTAGATGCCACTGACTCCGAATTTCGTTAGTGAATTCGATTCAATTCGTGGATCGTATATCTTTCCATTATGAAATGCCAAATATTACTGAAGAGAAATGTCAAAAGAGCGGAAAAGCGTTTGCTGTCCCTGTGGGTCTATTTTGTAGCGTCCCTATTGAAAAACCCGGTATAAATTCTAGTAGTCGCTCCCCGAGCTCCTTTCCGGCTTGAAAATCTGCATACAGATAGTTGATTTGTGTCTTAGAAAAATTAAACTCCTTATATTGTTTGCTTTCCCATTCCAATATATTTCAATCCAGCGTTTAGTGGAGTTCTTTCATAATTAAGTATAATTATAAATAATCGAATTTGGAAATCCACAAACAACCCTGACCAAAAGACGGAAATACTTAGACAAAATACCTTTAAATTTAGAACCAGCTGCTTTACAGCTGAATTCCCGTTTTTTCCAAAATATTTTTTGAAATTAGAATTCATTACTAAATTATACGATTTCTCTTTTGTAACAAAAACAAAACAGACACTTGTTTTTTTAGAAAATATACCAAGCGCCAAACATCAAATTAATATCCGAAATCGCTGCAGGTCGAATTGAAAATGCAAGTAGATAAATAAGAAGCTTAAAGCGCATGCAATATGCACAAGTTGCCATATTGGTTTGATTGTGTGCGATACAAATCGCTGCTCACATCATTGTCCACACACTTTTGGCCCCCCAATCATCGATTGCGACCTTTCAACGTCCATCACTAACCGTGCACATACACACACATTCATTGCAAATCACACGTTTGTGGGATTTAACCGAAGCGACTGCTGCTGTGCAGCACCAATTGGTTATTTGATTCCAACTCTTCCCTCTGCCTGGTTGTTTATGCTGCACATGAACTGTCACATTGAGTTGAAATCTTTCAAAGCAAACTGCAAACAGATTTCGCTTTTATGCTCCGCTTTTGCCAGCAGGCATTAAATTTTCATTAAAATTGCACAAATACGAGCTCTCACGATACACATACGAACAAATATGCAACATTTTCTGTTGGTGCATATACTTGCATATTAGGGTGAGCCAAAAAAACAGCTTGCAAGGCACAACTTTTAGCTTAATTTTTAAAGATGTGGCAACTTGTGAGCTTTCGGTAGTCTCCCATATGAATATTTCATAAAAATATATTTTCCTTACTAAAGCACAATTTTGAAACTACTTACGATAAATATTTTTAAATCACGGATTCTTGTGGAACTTACAATTTCATATAAAAATATTCTTTAGGGGCTGGGGAAGCTTTGAAAGCTTTGAGAAGTTTAAAATTGTTAAATATTTTATTATATAGGTCTATTTGGACCAAGAAATCGATATAATTTTATTTTTTTTTTTTTTGCTTACCCTATTGTATATATGTATAAGTGCAGAAGAGTGAACAGTATAAACTGAAACATAAAACGATTAGGAAAAATAGTAACCTTCTGCTTCCTCTTTAATAGCGTAGACACCGCGTGCACGGTTATAGGCGAGTTTACAACAACGCGCCAGTCGTTCTTCCCTTTCGCTATTTGGTGCTAATTGGGGATTCTAAGTGTAGTCTGGTCCTTCTCCACTTGAACTTTCCAAAGGAGTGAAGGTCTTCTATTTCATCTGCTTTCTCCGGCGAGCACTGCGTCGGATACTCTCAGAGCTGGAGTATTTTCATACAATCAGACGACCTGACGATAGCCAGCGTAGCCGCTGTCTCTCAATTTGCTGAACTATGTCACTGTGATCGTATATGTCGTATAGCTCATCGTTCCATCGACTGTGGTATTCGCTGTGGCCAATACACATAAATCTTCCGCAGAACCTTTCTCTCTTAAACTCGTAACGTCGACTCATCAGATGTGGCCATCGTCCATGGCTCTGCACCATATAGCAGGACAGGGATGATGAGTGACTTCTAGAATCTAGTCTTTGGTTGTCGATAGAGGAATTTACTTCTCAATTGTCTACTCAGTCCGAATTATGATTATGTTCTCCTGGAGTAAATTAAAGATGTCGCACGATAGGTTGTCGTCTTATCAGAAATCCCGTTTGGTATCGAACGGCAAGGAGAGGTCCTTCCTGATCCTGACATACTGACGGTGCTTTTGCTCAACGTCAGTATACACGGCCGTATTGGTTTCGGAGGGATACAAAATTATGTCAAAAGAACTTTTAAAATCGACGAAGAGGTAAAGTGTGTCGATGCTTTTTTCACGAGTTTTTTCCAAGATTTGTCGCATAGTGATCCAGTCGGTTGTTGATTTTCTAGACCTGAACCCATACTCATAAGGTCCAATCAGTTTGTTGACGGTGGGCAGTTGCAGTCAAACAAAGAGAGAGGCCGAAATACGTGAGTACTAAGAGCTGGACAAGCTCGCCGACAGGATGAAGCGAATAACCGAAGACCAGAGCATACTCTTGTAGAACCACCAGAGCTGATCTAGTGACTGATGTCCAGAGCATACTGCAATTATCTCGCCTGCTGAATGGCAGTGAAAACATAACACGAGAAGATAGTGAACCCGATTCCCCAATCGAAGTCGATGGAGCAGATGTTCCATTGCCCAACCATGGAGCAGTTCGAATAGGAAAAACTTATGTATAGTAAAAATATAAATTGCCCTCTTTTAAGACACTTCCAAAATTACATACCACTAGACTAGAATACCCCTTTAAACAAAATGACCCTAAAAAAATCAGGAAAAAGACGGCGATGTTTCCTTAATGGAAAATACTAAAGTTAGGGATACTATAATAACGTCTAAGTTAAACGAATTGACTTCTATTGAATCTGTTAAAAGACCAAATATTAGAGAGTTTGTGGGAGTACTACCACCACTGGGTCCATTGAGCACAACAAGAGATTCTACAATTACTGATATCAACGTGCGAGCATCTGTTTCAAGGATACATCGATAGAATGCGTTGATTCGCTGGGGAGTACTTGCTACAGATATTCGAGCAAAATCTTATAGGTGGGATCTACCAACTCCGAGGAGTCTTCACTAATTGTGAATTGATTTATAACTAATGTGTAGTTAAACTAATAGGTTCTTTAATCTCTACACCTTTATATTCTATCGAAGCGAAATACCCAAGACGGAAGTTTAAGATATTGGTGGAATGAAAACGAAATAAGACTGTCGACTTCTCCTCGTTTTTACCCTGAAACAGATATTGTTCTTCATCTAACTGCATTCCTTAGCAAAATAGCATGAAATCGTCTTCCAAAAGTTATCTTTTTTATTTAGTCTATTTTTGACAAATGTTTTCGTGAATCTCCTATCCTACCCGACCCTCCAGTTGACAGCGCTATTACGCTGAAAATTTTGACTTTCCTAAAATATCAAAAGAGCTTGCATTATATGCATACAAATATAAAGAGAGAGGGACAGAGCGGAACAAAAAGAACGGAATGCGGCAAATTCACATAAAGGTAACATGTTGCATGTAACTGCATGATGTGGGTGTAATTACATCTGACTGCACAAACATAGCAAAGTCATCTGTGGACACTCACACACAACTGCGAAACAGTGTCGCAGGTCATGTACTGGGCCCAACGTTGTTTACTTAAGCAGGATGTAGTTGCAAGTTGGCGCATGAGCGAAGCAAAGTGGGTGTATGTGTGGGTTAAATTAGAGCAGATTCGAGTGACCGCAAGCCAACACAACACAAACTTACATGGACAGAAACATAATTGAGTGTGGGTAAACGACATGAGCAAAAACAATGTTAAGAACAACGAAATGCCACAACTAAATGCATATATGGCCAATGACAATGTGGCCTACGAACCGCACTAACCTTTCGTGGCAACAATGACAAGCGCTTCTGGCTCGTTACCTCTGTCTAGTTGAGTGCCAGCTGCATTGTCAGTCAGTCATTCAGGCAGTCACTCAGTCAGGCTCTACCTGTCTGTCCGACGGTCAATGGTAGTTGCAGGCGAACTGTTGCCGCCCACGGTCGGCCGGGTTCGACCGGAAGTGCGTTGGAAATGGGGGCAAATTGATTTGGCAAACATGATGAGCACGCGAATTTCCGAGTGAAATTAATTAAACCAGCATTATTCGTAGAGCACATCCTACACACACACACACGCACTCAGCCACAGGTAAAGACGTACTTCCGCACCACTCGAGACAGAGGCTAATTTAAAAGCCATACATGCTATTAAATCTGTCGCCGCACACACTCATGCATACCGTTAGTCAGTCGCATGGGTAGTTTGCATATTTTAATGCACGGGATGTGCAAGTGTTTATGTTTATGCACCATCGGTGCAATTAGTGTCAACCGGCGCTGCTTGAAAATGCAATATTGCTAAACCGAACTTTCCCCCTCACTTCTATACAGTGTGGTCCCGTATTTCGATAGCTAGTTGTCTATGGCCAACTAATTGCTTAGCTAATGAGCTGGCAACGATAGTGGCCGGTTCGGTCTGCCCGCATGATGTTGGTACGCGAGTGCCGGTAACACGCTTGCTTCCGTTTGGCTGGCGACTGGCGATGGCATAAGCGCGCTTTTAATGGCCAATTCATGGCTGATAAAGTTGCTGCTGTTGCATTTAATCGCTCGCATAAAATTAAGTGGGAGCGGCAAGTAAGCCATAACGTTTTAGGAAACAGGAATTTGCATGCGCCCGGAAGTACGAATGGCTGCAACGGTTATTGTGGCTATTTGGGATTTTAAATTACAACAAAAAAATGTTTTTATAAAACTTCAAAAATACAATTTTGTCATTATTAAAAAAACGTATGCTTTTCACTGTATTAAATGTGAAATTAAATATGATTAATCGGACATATTTTAAACTGAAGTATAAGTTCTAGTAAAAAGCAAAATTTTTCATTTCCAATAGATGACTTTAGTACTCTGTGTCTCGCGTTGTAAATATTTTAACCTAACTAAAATGGAATCTTCAAAATGGAACGCCATGTATTGAGTAGTCGAAAAAGTCTTTTCGTATTTTTCAATTGATGACTACCAATCACATTATAAAAATTAAATTCGGAAAGTTGAAAAAAAATAATATCTGTTCAAAAATTAGTGAAAATAATGAAGAAAGTCGCTATATTTAGAAATTTTTTAGTAAAAATGGGAAGAATGCCACGCAAGTCACTAATAAAATTTTTGAAGTTTACGGAGATGATGCCTTATCAGTTCGTGTAGCACAACAATGGGTCGCTCGCTTTCGTTCTGGAAATTTCGAAATTTCGAATTACACTGATGAAAGTTTTACACTGATTAAATAATATCACTAGCGAAATAATTACAAAAAGTGGTCGACCAAAATGGTACACATTTGTTTATTTATTTATTATTGTAAATATAAAAAAAATAAGTTAAAATTAAATTAGTAATACGAAAATACTTTTTCGACTTCCCAATATACTCATATGCCATATAAGTTGAGTAAAGAAATGTTACTCATACGCCATGTATACTCATATGCCAACTAACAAAACTTGAAAATAGTGAAGAAATGTTACTCATACGCCATGTGTGCTTTTTTTTAACCCAACTAACAAAACTTCAAAATGGAGTACTTAAAGAAATTAATGTTGCTCATACGCCATGTATACCCATATGTCATACTATATGAATGGAATAAACGAATGTTACTCATACGCCATGTATGCTCAAATATTTATGTCCCTTATTTTAATATATGGGAATTTTACGTACAGATGTTATTTTGTCTACAAGAGCATCACGGAGCATCACGATAAACAAAATATGCGATCAGCTTATATTATATGACGTTAGAAAGATTAGATTTCATAGTAAAAAAAAAACCTTGGAAATTTGTGTGACCTCTGGACCCAGTATTGTTTAAGCACGCGTCAAAGACAGACACTAGTAAAAAGAAAATATGCCATATTTTTCAGTTTTTCTTCAATAAAGGCGAGAACACAAGCCAGCCGCAGAAAATTTGAAAAGTGTTTATGGTCCTAATGTTTAACAAGCAATCAGGTTCAATTTTAGTTTCGCAAACTCTGTTCCGGTTTTTTTGACCCCAATCAGACACATTCTGGAGGGTCAATTATTGAAATTATCGATAAAGTAATAGATAGAAATCGGTGAAATCGACCATCGTTTTAGCACAGTTTCGATTACCCAGGCGGAAAATATTGTAAAACAAGTACGGAAGCCATTGAAGTACCTAAGTTACATATATGGCGTCTTGGGCGAGTTTTCAGACGATTTTATTCATTGTAAACAGAAATATACACCGTTATAAGAAAAACAAGTTCTCTCAATTTTATTAAGATAATTGCTGTATAAAGTCACCCGGAAGTTCGAAAATCTTTACAGTGGGTTAGGTATATACTATTTATATATGAGGACTAAGGGAAGAATGGACCCGATCCAACCCATTTCTGACACAGAGATATAATACTATCAGGAAATGATTATATCTGAATTTGAATGAGTCCACATATTCAGTACAAAGAGGCATGTACAGTTTTGGTTCGATTTGGGAAATATTTAGTCATGTGCCAACAGCTCAAAGGCGTTATTCGTTTATCTTGATATATCCGTATTAATTGATTCTTGATTTGTGTACTGTAAAGTTAAAGTTTGAAATAGAATTTAAATTGACATTTGTGTTACTTATATGGAAAGTAGGCGTGATTGTATTTTCACCCAAGAAGCACCGTAACATATCCACACAATGTCATGTAGCAAATTTAGTTAAAATCGGTTGGGAGTTCTTGAGATATACAGGAGACATGTATATTAAACTTATTAGAGTGCGGGCGAATACTTTTCCAAATCTTTTGCCCATAGATGGCCTTTGCTATACTTAGTTATAAGTGATACATACAACCGTTAGGTGAACAAAACTATTATACTCTATATCAACATGTTGCAAGAGTACAAAATATGGAACTGTTTGGATACAAAAAAGAATCTCATGGACCGTATTTTTATCGGAATCTCAACACAATCGATCCATTTCTCAAGCGGATGGTTACTGGTAATGAAAAGTGCATCACTTATGACAACATCAAGCCAAAACGCGGTCGGTCGAATAGCGGTGAGCCGACGCAAATGGTCTGGACGGACGGTCAAGAAGCTTTTGTTATGGGCCAAGCTCTTAATTCCGACTTGCATTGTCAACAATTGGACCGTCTGAAAAAGCAATCGACATCATTCCATCAGAACAACAAGCCACATACATCGATAGTGGCTCTCCAGAAACTTCGGAATCCTAGTTGGAGGGTTCATATGCATCTACCTTAAAAACTGGACCTCAAATCAAACGATTTCTACCTGATCCTGTCCATGGCGATTGATTTTGCTAGTGAAAAATTCGCCTTAAGAGAATCTTGTGAAAATTTACTGTCCCAGTTTTTTGCCAATAGGGACGAATTTGTTCAAATGATTGCAAACTTTTCACTTGCATTTTTGTACTCTCGCAATAAGTTGCAACAGACTACTTATAAGTTAAGGTACACCTGTTGTCAAACACGAGGCTTAATAAAATCTAACACAAAGGTTAATGCTATAATCTATGCTAAACCTATTCTTGCACTCAATTCTCAATTTAGTATGTGCGTGGCATTCGCTGACTGGTCAGCATACCGCTAAACAATAACTCCCGCATAGCTCGGTTTTCCCGCCAAGATCTGCAGCTCGAAAGAACAACAAAAAACCGTTTCTACGTGGAGCAAAAAAACAAGTCAGGTCAGGTCGAAGTCGAATGCTAGAAATCATTAAGCAATAAAAAATAAAGCGAGAAACATCGTTGTGGAGGTGAAAAAAGGCATTTTTTCTAATTTATATAATAGTTTTCTTCACCCAAAGCTTGTTTGTTAAAGTGAAAATAAATCAGGACGACGAGAGCTTCTGATATGCATAACTCCGTCCATTCGGAAAGTTGAGTAAAAGCAAATTATCTTGATGAAACTTATTCCTTCGCACACTGATGACGATGACATTGTAGAGGGGAAAATATCGTTAATTAAATGCCAAATATTTAAAATATATTTAAAAAAGTAAACGTAACCCCTAATTAGCTTAGCGTTCGAAATCGTTTCATAACTTTAAACACGCGCAGATACCGAATATTACGTCCACAAAGCCGTAACGGTTCATTCGTATATACATAGGTTAAGTTAAGTTCTCACTTGGACAACTCAACGCCGGTCCGTTGTGTTACCTAAAGCTCTTATTTACTGAATCATAAGACGCTCACAATCTATAGGGCTGGTAGTTCGGTCGAAAAACGCGTAAAAACATTTTTAACCCTTAAAAATTCAGCCACGCTTCTCCCATTGCTTTTCGCGACTTCAGATCATCCGTAAATGATTATTAACTTAGCCATTCCGCGCTTAATTTAATTCTCGTTTTTCTAAAGGCGCCGTAGTTAAAAAATAAGTTTTTTAGAAACTTCATAACTAAAATAAATTACTGTAAATTTTTTTCTGTTTGTACAATTTAGTAAATCCCAAAATAATCTAAAAAACGGTTAACTAAATATTTTGAATATAATTTAATAATCATATAAATAACACGCAATTCATATTTACATTTGCTATTTTTATATTCTAAAAAAATATATATTTGCGCCATTGAATCCTAGCAAATATTATTTAAATAAATATTCCACCACAGACATACATATATACATATGTCGATCACATTGTCATTGCCACAGATTGCGGCATGTTTTTATAACAGTTTTATTCCACATTTCTTTCTAAGATAAATATTTGCAATGCATACATATATACATACATACATAAATGTATACATACACATATATATTTAAATGAAGCGGTGAGAGTATTAAATTTTTAATGCATCTAAAATTGCAGTTGAGGGCTAAAGCGCTTAAAACAACCCATTTCTATTCCCACTACACACTACGGCTACATTTTTAATTTGGAATGCAGTGAACAAAAGCAGTTTATTATAGTTTTACCCCCAAATAATTGTTAACATTTGAAGTGGAAAAGTATTTGCAGTAATTTTGCTCCCTTCTATGTTTTGGTATGCAAATTATCCAACTGATGATGTTTCTGCCTTGCATCTCCGTAGCCGAGAGTGCATTTCGTGTGTTGTTGGCGGTAATTGTAGCATTTATAATTGATTACTGTATTACCTATGTACATATATAACATTTGAACGTTGCTATTCAAAGCCAGTCAACTAAAAAGTTGTTCGAAATTAAAAATTTTTACCCAAATTACATACATTAGTCAGAATGAGCTTGCTTTCAAAACCAAACAAGGAAAATCCCAGAATTTTTTTCAGGTTAAACTGCACTAAAAATAAATAAATCAGAATTGTTCGTAGTGGTTGAAATATTTCAGTGAATTTTTAATGATAAAAAGAAAGTTTTGTGAAATGGATAGAAAGCGAAAAGCAACAAGTGACAGTGAAAGAGATATAATCGTGAAGTTATGAAAAGAAGACTTTCCGTGAAATCGATCAGACAGTGGTTTTTAAAAATTAAGCAGTATGTGAAGCTTGAACGCAAACTTTTTCTGACTAGTGTATGTAGTTTAATGTCATTTCACTTGTGATTCAATTTTGACCTGATCTACAATGTAAAGGCCACCTAAAAAGTTGTACCTTCAGCATGCTTGCCATCCAGGATGATTATAGCGAGCTTCTTAACTTTTCGATAGCTTCTTGAAGATTTTTCTCCTGTAGCCATTCTCTTAATTTCTGAAAACAGGACAAAATCCCTGAACTAGATCTGAATCCAAATCGTACAATTTTGCCATCCTTTTCTTTAATTTGTGACACGGAAAATCGGTCGATGGTGAACTCTTCAGAAGAAATGATACTTAAAAATATCAACCTGATCATGCGGACTGGGCCCTCGGGGAGCGGGAAGAATTGAGGCATTATCAGCTGAATTGGAGTTGTATTGCAACCGGGTGCCAGACGCAAAGTACGGCAGAAGTTTTAGATGGGCCTCGAAGTGGTAAGTGTGTCCATTCCACACTGCCAATTGGTACTGAAAATGCCTGGCAACGTATTTATTTCATCCGCTGTGCTCTTGAATACCGTGAATTAAGGCTGTCGTCAGCAGACACCCACGATAATCACACCATATTGTATATATGCGAACTAGTCCCTCGGTTTTTGAGATATCGGGAATGTTTTTTCATTCGAGGAGATATTTTCACTAAATTTTCAACGAATTGCTATTCAAGGCATCAGTAGAATCTCCAAAGAAACTGATCGGACCACTATAGCGTTAAGCTGTCATACGAACTGAACGATCAAAAAAAAATGCTTAAGTTTGGGAAGCTTTTTCATTTGAGAAAATATTTTCACGACATTTTACCTGAGTTATTGTTTAAGCCAATGGTGCGATCTTCGAAAAAAATGATCATTTTGAGTCACTGGAACATATAGCTGTCATATAACTCCAAAAGTCACAAAAATAAAAGTCGGTTGACTATGATGGTAGCCGATAGACATGCTTAATGTTCATTTTGGTACATAATTGGTTCGCTAGCGGCTCCTATGATCGCTCAAGCAGCCATATACTAAAGGATTCTTAATTTTTTCTCGGTGCCATATTATTTTTAATTAATATATGCATATAGCTGTCATAAATGTCAATAACAAAAATAACAATAATTTATATTTATAAAACATCAAAATCATGTTTAACTGCATCTCGTTGACTTGCGAACTTTCCTTTCAACCGCACTAATAGTAAAAAGTCCCAAAATGCCATTGCAAAACCAATTCGAATCACTCAGCAACAGCGTTCAATAGAAGTTACACACATCTCCTGACTAAACAGATTAATATGCAAGCCCTTGAAGCATTCAGCTACCAAAGAGCATAAATTAAGAGCCAAAAGTACCAGCAGCTGCTCGACAAAATTTTACGAACATCAAATACATGTATGTACGCAGGCGCACAGCATTATTTGGCAATAAAAGTTTGATTGATGACTCTATTGAAGCAATGAACACATTCCATTTCTAATTTTATTTTCCAAATTTTTCTCGGTTTTCCTAAAACTGCTACAAGCCACCTGAAACTGATTTACCCCCCTCACCCCCCAGATGTGAACCGTTGTTGTCCATGAACACTTCAGCACAGTAACTTTTCATTGCAACAAATCCCAACTGACAACAGCTGTTGCTTGCTCATTTATCGTCGTCGACCGTCCTCCTGCTGCTTCGGCTCGGCCCGCAACACTTTCTACAGCTTTTCAGTACAGTTTATTGCAATTTACTCGAGTTGCAATTTTACAAATTTACCCTTGGTTGCTCGTTTTAAATCCTCAGCAGCTGTGATCCTCTTATTACTAACTCGCCCTTCTCTTTTTGCATTTTGCTGGGCTTTCTTACCATCATATTCACAAAAGACGTTGCTTGCAGTGCAGAAGCTGTGCAGCAAGCGTCCAACCTAAGCTTCAGCTCACATTCACGTAGCCATTAGCATATTCATACACATATACACACACATACCTAGTACATATATATGTACAGTGGCACGCTGCATATTCTTTGTATGCTGCTGTGCTAGAATTATAGTCTTCCGTCTCACCTTTGGGCTCTTCAAGCTTCGTCTTTATGGCCGCATAATTCCATTAGCTCTGATTTTACTATACACTCATTTGGTATTATGCACTCTAAAGTGTGGAAGAGTGTAAAAGTGCAGCACACTTTAGTGCTAAATAGAGTATACGTATCATAAGCCTAACTATATATGTAGCTAGACTTGTCTGTATATATTATGAAACTGGCGCTACATTAAAGAGCTTGGAAAAAATGAAGCTATAGAGAAATAAGAAATCAGGTTGTAAATAAGCTCTCAGCAGCTTTAAGACATTTATATATTAATTATATTTCAAATATTTGTGGAACTAAACCAAAGTCTTCTCAAAGACTAATTTCAGTTTCAATGTCCCTGACAATGAATAAAAGAAGTGTCCAAAGAAAAGTGTTTTATAGTGAACTTTTCAGTGCTGAATTGAACTGAAAATAGTATTTTAAACATTATTTTCGATTTCTCAAAAGTTAGTTCAGGCTGCATCCGAGAGGTTTATAACATTAGGCTTAAGCCTTTCTGCATTGGAAACTTGAGAGTAAAAGTCTTGCCCTGGCGTCATATACGATACAGACATCACGAGAATACATTATAGAACACACTATGTACTTTTTCAGTTGAAAATTCAGACTGTTATGTTAGGTTAGATGATTGATAGTCCTTTGGGATGCCATTGAAAATAAAAACTCCTGTGTTCAAACTTATAAATAAGCAAAACACTTTATAGCCAATATAAATTTGCATAGGCCTTTAATTTCTACTCCTGCTAGCTCGGTGGGATGTCTGAAGATGTACGCTCCCAAGTGTTTAAGTCTTGACCACCCAAACGCAGGACAGTACATGCTTCTGCAAATGGCTTTTGATAAGATTTCAAACCTTACAGCATGAACGCCCTATTGACGTGGTAAAAGCCTCATAACTAGGGAGAGGCTAGACTTACTGAGGGCTATCCATCTAGTACCAAAAAGCTTTTTCGACAGCATATATACCGATGCTTGGCCCAAGGCCGACCGAGCTTCCGCGAGCGCAGCTATCTCGTATTGTAACAGAAGGGTATACCGAAGCACCGACCCGCTCCCATTCTACCGATAGCGGTTCTAGGTTTCATAATTTTCTGCAATTCCACTATGGCCCGGCCAGTCTTATCACAAAGCCACTCGATGCTATTGACAGTGAGGTTAGGCATTCCTCGACCTACCCTGAACGCACTGTAAATGAGTTGAAGGCTAGTATCGCCGCTTTGCTAACTGAGTGATTGGTCTCTGAAGGAGGCTGCACTCGGAAGCAGCAGATCTACTGCTACGATAATGGCTGCACCCTCGGCTCGGAGGACACTGCTATAGTCAGGAAGTCTGAAGCTGTAGCAAAGAGAGCTCCTGACAGTAAATCTCTGCACTAAACTTCCCACTGCCTCTCTCCTCCAACAGCTTCTTCATACCTACAATTTTCTCTTCGGTATATGGGCAGAGAAGGAGCCACAACAGTTCGGTTTGGCGACTCCCTGACCTAAGTGATCCGGTATGAAGTCAAAGAGTGTGAGGGTATGCGAGTGCTCAGATAAGTGTTCTCTTAAGAACCCAGATTCTCTGAGTCTGATAGCCACTTTCGCAGCCATTCACTTTCCTACGATGTCTACGCGCACTATATGTAGGATGACATTAAGCGCTCCGCCGGTTGAAATAGGAAGCTGAATTTTTTTGAATTATCTGCCCGATTGTCATACGAATTTCAAATTGAGCTACATTTTTCTTCGTCGTCTAGTCTGAACTGTGCGGTCACAGAAAAAGTAGGTAGGTAACCCTATCATGAACACAAGTATTTCAGTGGCACAAAGCATTCAGTGGTGGTGAAGTAATTGAAAACTTGTCTCATGCGTGCCGTCCATGTAGCGCTGTTAATAGTGATAACATCGCTTCCTGTACTTTTTTTTTGTTTTCGAATTCGAATCGAAATTGTATCGGGCCAAATATGATCTCAAGTGTATTAAGAAAAAAAAAATCTTCTTTAATTGATCTTTATTGTTATTATCTTCAACCAAGTCTCTTACTCTGATCAGTTGACCCCAATTTGGTTGGATTGGGTGGAGATGGATTCTCACAAGTACATATATATTTATTCCGCAAGAAGGTATCGTTTTTTAAACGACCTTATTTTATATAAACTGACTTTCTCTTCTCGGTCCTTTGCCCAGTCAAAGCCAAACTGTAAAATCGGGGCTAAATTACTGGATTCTTTAAAATACATTTTATCGAAAATTTCATATTATTGTATTGGCATATTAAAACCTAATTCTATACTAATTCTACATACACTATATGATATTAATAAATTTGGAAAAGTTGAAATACAAAATACGTTTTTCGCAAAACTGACATGCTTCTGCTTATATTACTGACACGCATATTTACATATACATGTACAAGTATGTATGTATCCACGCATTGTATATGTGGTATGCGCACTCTGAAGGGATTAAGATGTACTTACACAATGGTTCAAGCAAACTCTGGCGAAATAATAGCGAAATTTAAAAGAACTTTTAACCACTAAACTAAATAGATATGTTGGCTATCGTAGCAAGAGTATATTTACTGTATAAAGAGTTGCAGTTGAGCACTTTTTAAGGTTTATAAAACTATTATGAATATAGTATATTTCTGCAGAGAATTATTCAGTATCAGTAGTTGTACCCTTGCAGATCATTGTAAAAGTTTTTTGTCTGTAATTTTTACAGCAGCTGGCAACACTTTAAAGTAATCGCGGTAGATATAGAGTTAAATATGCGTATCAGAATACTGAGGGCCCTTGGCTTTATATTTTAGAAACGATAACTCGATATTAGGGTCTTACTCCTTCACCCAAAAAGTGAGTATAATGAATAAATCTCACGAACTGTTAGATATACTACATATGTATATATTCCGCTCTTCGTAAAATATCTTCAATAATTTTTTAGTTAATTAATTTAAGCAATTGACATAATTCAGCGAATTAAAAGGCATTGGCTACGCTTGCTAGGTCATGTCGCTCTGAAAACACTCCAGCTCCAGACATATATTACTACATAATGTAAAACAAAGTCGTTCTTCTGTTCCTATGTCCCTATGCATACTTAAGGGGCTATACCAGTGTGACGCATGAAGAATTAGGCGATTTAGTAGAATTTTTTTAAAAGAAAGTACTAGATTGAATGTTTCGACGTTCTGTGGACGTAATAAAGTATATTTTAACCTATATTAATTTTTTTTTTTACAAAAATATTGAAAAATAACGAGTTATGTGCTGTCTGCGGAAGTGCCGAAAAAAAAGTGCGCTGGCATGATTCCGGTCGAATGAGTAGCTGAAACAAAAAAATTCAAAATGTTTAATAAACTTAAATATATTTTCTATACAATGAACTACGATCTTTAAAAAATATCAAAAATTAAGAAAATGGCGTAGTTTTGAAAAAAATTCGTTTTTTTTTACGAAAAAAAAAATGGTCGTTTTTTTAATGCCAAATTGACAATTTTCAACCAATCAAAAAGATCGTAGTCCATTGTATAGCAAATGTATTCAACTATACCGAGTTTTAATTTGAAGTCGATCGATCACGTTGAGTTATGATGTCAGCATTCGGGAAAAATCTCGTTTCGAGAAAAACGCGTTTAAAGTTTCACTTATATATGTTTGCACCTCTGAGCGGTCGCTGTTTATAACGCTGCCATTCAAAAACTATTCAAGATACGACCTTGCCGATTTCACAGGATATTTTAGAATATATAAACTATCGAAAAGCAAAAAAAAAATTTTTTTTTAAAGTATCACACTGGTTTAGCCCGTTAAATCTTTAAAACTATCCAACGGATTTTGATGCGTTTTTTTTAATAGATAGAGTGATTGAAGAGAAGGTTTATATGTATAATAACATCAATTAAATAGTGGAGAAGTACTTTTATTTTTAAGGTTTCTAATGTGTTGTAAATAATTATATTTTTCTCCGCTTACATTGCAAACGCAGGCTGAACCCTACGGGGTTTATCAAAATAATGTACTAAGTATTGTCTACAAAAAAACTCCGCGATGGTACATATACGACCATCTCTTATGGATGCCCCACAATAAAATTTTTTGTCATTCTCTATTTACGACAAATAATGGCCAAAGTTCGAAACGTTTTTAACCAATGCAGCGTTAATCCTTATTCAATTAAATATCTTAATTACTTGGACTTAGGTCATAACCTTGCTCGCCGACTTTTTCGTCTTTCCACGCTTGAGAACCGGTTCATCATGTACAGTCCACTAGAATGGCTGTCGATTGGACTCCAGTGTAAAATGATGAAGCCATGTTTCTATTGTCACACACCGACGCAAAAATTCGGTTTTATTACGATTAAAGAGCACTCAAAGACTCCTCACAATCAGCAATTTGTTGTTTTTGTTAGATTATCAACTTGTGAGGCACCCACTTTGCACAGGGGCGTCCACTGCCTTCATTGTGCTCGGTGCTTATTTCGCCTCTTTCCAACTAAGCAAAACTCTTTTCAACAGCGGATTTCTCTGGGGCAGAGCCAAATTCAACAGTATTTTCTTCCTAAAAGCAATGCTTTATTAACACACGAAATGTTTTATGAACCATATTTTTTGTAAACTAACACAAGTTGCTTCACAAAAATGCTATATCTTATTGACTAATAGTTATGATCTAATTAATAGAAATCATATAGATCATAGTAGCAATATTATCTATGTGTCAGCCACAGTAAAGCGTGGACGGGTACCCTAGCATACTATATGTATACGAGTATATAAAACGTAATGAAAGAATTTGTCCACATATTTTCTTTGCCTTTCAAGATTTGCCGGTGTATATGTGAAAAATCTTGGATTTTTTCACTTTCTTTGATTCAAAATGGTATGAGCTTATGTTAGGTTAGGTTTAGAACCTGATTTTTCGCGAGATCACGACGCCGGTCTCACTTGGACAGCTAAAAACGCCTGTCCGTTGTGATGCCCAGAACTCTTAAGTATGCAGCAAAAATATCAACGCTTCTAAAAAAGGCGCCTAGAGCCAGACACAAATTTATTGAACCGACTAATAACTACGCCAGCCAATTTGCCGGGTTCGTAGAAAGTATGGCAATCAAGATGCTTCAACCTAAGTCTGGCGAAAACTGTACAGTGAAAGGGAAAGCCTCTGGTTATCTCCACCTCATCTTTCTCCTTGTAACTTTGATAATCTGCGTCCTGCAAAATCTGTAGCCTCACAGCTTGAGTGCCAATGAGGCAGTGTTCAGTTAGACAATCTATCATAGCGGCCATGTGAACCCTATCAGAGCTTTCGACAGAAGACTCCCACTCAACCTTCGCCTTGAGCTTCCATCCATTCATAAAACAGCTCACTACTCTTTCTTTCCAGCGACTCCACCCTACCCACATACCCTCGGAGGTATATGCGCGGAGGAAATGCAGCGTGAACTAGGCTCCCCGGCGCAGTGGTCCAAATTATCAGCAATACAATAAAAAGGGGAGAGGATTTCGGAATGTCCCTTTCCGGACTCTTCATATGTCCGGCTTCCCGGAGTCTGATAGCATCATTTGTAGCAAAGTATTTGCCGGCTATATTCACGTGTGCTACAAGTAGTGTGGCATTAAGTGCCATCGTTCCCATGACAGACGGATCTAAGTAACCGGAACGGATCCGGACTTCTATCCGGCCAAGGGCTGTCAACTCGACACGATTCCTCGAAATTACTTCAGGAGTATTTTCTGCCGCTACAACAACAACAATAGAACTGGTTGTTGAATACGTTATAGCTGTTTAGGAGTGTGGCTTCACTGAGTGCCTTCCACAAGACAAACACACCATAGAACAGTATTGGCCTAACAACGGTTTCATAAATCTAAAGCACAACTTTTGGTGTGAGTCCTCACTACTACCCAATAGCTTCTTTATAATAACATTAAGCTACCAAATTGTTATTCGTTGGCTTGACTGACTCACGTATTGTATCACGAATATATCGGTAGTTATGGAAGTCATCTAAGTGAAATGTGGTAGCAGAGCTTTTCTTAACATGTTAGCATTAGGTTCCCATGCATAAAATCTGTCCATACCTCACCCAACGCCTTCTATAAACGATATCAAGGTTCTTGATATTCTAGTTAACTTAATAACTTTCAGTCTTTCGAAATAATCGCCAGGCCTTTAATTATTACAGACGACTTAATCGATCCATGCTTTCAGAATTCCTATGCAGAAATCTTCATATTTGTAAACTCTCATCCCTTCACTTTTCATTAAGCCTTATTGGTTCTGTAATATTTAGATTTCGTAGATAAGTGTATCCATAATTGAAGTCATGCACAAAATTCACGAAATTGATTTATTGTAGCTTTATTTTGGCATTTTCTGATTGAGAACTTAATTCCAGTACGAGAAAATTGATTCACTGTTTAATTTAAATAAAAATTCTGCATTTTTCGAAATGCAACTAAGCGGCTAATGCGCTTATATTTTGCCTAATACGTGCAAGCTTTCATGAGAGAGCTTATTCATTTCTACATTTTTCATTTCAAAACTATTTTATTAAATGAAAATAATTATTTTCCACATATTTTAAATTGAACTAGCATGCTTACTTGAAAATGTCTACACAAATTATTTATTACGCATTTCAAATGTCGCAGTTTAGTGTCAATAAATTACCTAATATTTTCCAGAGCTCATAAGTGAAATATACGAAATGCATTTTACTTCATATTTTAATAAAGTGGGATTTTTCAAATATTGCAAGGAATTTTAAATGCAAATAAATGGGAGGCAATAAAATATATTTAAATAACTTTAAATAACAAGCAATTGCCAGCCAGCCATTATATAGGCTACCATGCTTTAACGGTATTTTTTCTCGAAATGTGTGGCAATAACCGCAGACAGCCTTCCAATATTATAAATTTACTAGACCCATAAAATGTATATACTAGCTGTCGCTTTAGTTGTATGTGTGCGTTTTTGTCTCTAAGTGTTTATGAATTTATGGTCTAATGCACTTTGCTTGGACTACAAATCTTCTAGAAGTATTTCCTGAGAAAATAATGCAAAATTTCTCATTTTATTTGTAATAAATTAAACGTTAAACAAAATTATGATTTAGTTCCAAAAAAAACTTTCAAGTGAAAATATTTAAAATTTTTGTTTGCAAATTTCAGAAAGCTGCTTGTGTACATATATATATATATATATGTAAATATATAAATGAGCCTACTAAATGACGCCATTGTTTCGTTCCGGACGCAGCAGCCAAGCGTTATGAGGTAAGTGAAACGTGTCTATAAATTTAGTACCCTCGTATAGTAAAAGCAAAAATGTTCAATGAAAATAATTTAAATTATATGATATATAGGCTAGGGTGAGCCAAAAATTCTTGTAAAATTTAAGTGTTAAATTGAACCTATATGCAGGAAACAATATCCTACTTAAGCAGGATTTCTAGCTTCATTGTCAAAGCTGTCGCTGAAAACTCGTTTTCGTTAGTGGTTATATACAGCGAATTTTTCAGAACTTTTTCTAAGAAACCTTTTAAATTTATTGATACAAAATTTTTTACACATATAACGGTATCTTTTATCTGTATTTTAAGACTTAGTATTATTACAAATATTTATTTGGAAAGGAACTATAGCTGATCTCTGGGCGCACCTCTAAAAAGAGACGTTTTGCGGTGAACACTAAATCTCTGAAATTAAAAAACCGAACAGATTTCGTTAAAGTAATGTTAGATCTAGTAATTAATCAGTAAAATAAAATTGTTTGACAAAATGACGGTTTCTCAAAAAAATCGATTTTCGACCAAATTTCGGCCTTAGATTGTTTATAAAAAAATATTAATCGGTGAGAACAAATCTTCGATTTGAGATTAATCGGCTTAGCCGTTTTCGAGTAATGTTGGTCATCGAATTTGAAAACACCATTTTGAGAAAAACGCGTTTAAAGTTTGGCATGCACTTCCAAGCACACTGAAACGCCTTTTCAAATTTGTGTGTAACTTCGAAAATGTTCACCGGACCGATATGATACCTATCAACTATATTAAACCCCTTAAAACCACTATAACTTCCGTTTAGGATAAACAATTTTACTACGCGTATACTTGCCGAGCATAAACTTTTCTAAAAGAAAAAATATACCCCCGGAAATCAAAAAAATATCAGTGATTTTGTCACAAAAAGATCGTTAGAATTTTTGAGGTACTGGAGTTATCACCGAACTTTTTAAATAATGAGCCGGAAAATTGCGCAAAGCAACAAAAGTATAAGCATTTTTTTAAATAAATCTGGTTTATAAAATAATCTTTTTTATATTAAATTGCGACAAATTTTAATTAAATAACACTAAAACTGCATATTTCGATTTCATTTCTCTTTTGAAAGCTTTTTAAGGTACGATTTTTAGAATTAAAGCAAAAATCCTCAAGTAGTTTTTTAGGAAAATTTCTATAAAAAAACAAGAAAAAACGTTAACTTCGACTGCACCGAAGCTATATACCCTTCACAGGTGCATTTCTTTTAATAACTTTCTGTCCAGTGTGTGGAAGCTATATGCTATAATAATCCGATTTGAAGAATTTTTAGTCAGTGTCAAATTTCGTGAAGATAAAACGTCAAATGCGAAGTTTACAATATATGCCCTTGATTCCGATCGTTCAGTTTGTATGACAGCTATATGTTATAGTGGTCCGATATCGGCGATTCCGACAAATGAGCAGTTTCTTGAAGAGAAAATGACGTTTACAAAATTTCAAAACGATATCTTAAAAACTGAGGGACTAGTTCGCATATATACAGACGGACAAACAGACAGACAGACGGACATGGCTAAATCGACTCAGCTCAACATTCTGATCATTTATATATATACTTTATAGGGTCTCCGACGCTTCCTTCTGGGTGTTACAAACTTCGTGACAAACTTAATATACCCTGTTCAGGGTATAAAAATTGCGATGTAAAATATTGTATTCTAAACTGCTCAAATGTTATAGTATTTTTAATGAAAATATAGTTTTTTACTTATTATTTAAATGGGAAATTTTTAGCACCTCTCGTACACCTTTTGGCGTTAAGGGGATATTCTGGTTTAGAAGAATGAATTTCAGTTAATTTTTGAAAAGTAGTAAAGAAAGTCATTTAAGTGGTTACATAGGTTTCCTCAGGTAAAAAACAGCATTTTTAAAAAAAAAAATTCTTATATAAAAAATTAAAAAATCTATTAAAATTTTTTATTGTTACGCACTTATACTATTAACAAAGAAACTCTGAAATTTTTGGAAAAAAATATTTGAAACTCGGCCATTTCGACGCCTTTTCCGGTGACCCCTCGGCAAAAAGATGCGCCCTTACAGAATCATCTAAAGTAAAAAAAATACGTGCTTTATTTTAAATCTTAACCTAGAACTTGAACGAAGGAAAAAAACTGAAAATTTGGATTTTTTGCAGACATTTTTATAAAAAAAATTTTAAAAACTTCGGTGAAAATTTCGCGACTTTTTTTTTAAATAGTTGTAATCGAAAAAAAATCCTTCGTCCAAGCCTTTAAGGATTGTATCCGTGTAAAATTTTTTTAAGATCGAGAAATCTTGCCAACTGACTTCAAAAACAAAGTTTCGTGAAAAAAGCCTTTAAAGGCGGCTAACCTCGAACGCAAAAGTTCTCAAGACTGTATCTCCAAAACTATTAATCGGCTCAACTTGAAAATTTAGGATAATATTACTGAGGTTTTGTAGAATTCAATAAGACTATAAAAAATATAAGCTTTTTGACACCCATAACCCCATGGAACCCCCTAAGGGGTATTCTAGACTAGAGATATGAGTTTGAGGTAATTTTTTAACTGTTTTTTTTTTTAATTAAAGTATAGCAATTAATATTTTTACTATTTATTTTTTTATTAGTATAATTATAATTTTAAATTCATATTAAAAGAATGCAGAAAAAATTAAAAAATAAAAAAGGTAAACATTTGAAAAATTAGTAGCTGATGAAGTAAGAGGTCTCAAAACATTTAGACGCCACCATACCCATGATTTCAAGCCTTCTAGCAATTGAAATCAAACAAAAAAAAATATGTTAAAACCGCTGGCATAATGTCGCAATGTCTGGTTTTACGGAAGAATTGGAAAAAAATGTTTACGAAGTGGTGACTGCCTGGAAAAAAAAACATTTTTATACCACTTTTTATGATTGTTTCGATTTTTTTTTTTTAACATTGAAATTTGGATTGAAAGATGGTTACAGACACAGACAAGTCTATAATGAACAAAAATTAAAATCCTCTTATAGGCATATTCTTGAATAGTTAATCTTTGAAAATATAAAAAAATCGATTATTTTTATATCTAAACTAGAATTCCGCCTTAAGCTCAAACTTGTCTATAGCACGAATATTTTTTTCTTAATTTATAAGTTGTTTTTAACCCATAGATTCGACATTTTGCTTTATTTTGGTTCACCCTAATATGCGCTTTGTTTACTTTACCTTGCTGAGTTGGAGGAATTTTAAAGCATACAGCCAGTTGCCGGCTGGAAAAGGTTGTAGAAATTGAAAAAAAAAAAAAAAAACAAAATATTTTTTCTTATTGGAATTGCACATATGGCGAAGAAAATAAATTTCAGTAAAAATAGTGGCGAGTAAGCAAAAAACACGTTTTAAAGTTCAAATATTTATAAATGGATGTTTATTAGCGCATTTGGTCTAATTAGCTTTGTTTTATTTTATTCAATTTTTTTTGTCTAATTTATTTTCAATTTCTTTTCTAAAACAGCAAAATATATTTATAGTCTGGGAATATGCTGCATAATGATTTTGTTTGCCTAACGGTTGTTTTTATCAAGAAAAAATAATTGAAAATAGGCTATTTATGTTCGAGGAAAAGCATGTAACGCCTTAAGCTCATTTTCGAAATACTATAATAAGAAGCGATTTCCTAAAATACTGTTTCAAAATTTCATTATTTTCTTCTTTATCTTAATTTCCAACTTTGTAGCTGCTTTTATACCTGTTAGGCAAACTGAAATAAAAAATTCTCGTACTCTTAATTATTCACTCATTGGCAATTTGGTTGGCTGAGTGTAGACGTCATGTATATATTTAAAATAGTTTCTTCAATTAAATCTGTGTTCATTTGTTCAATTAGAATTCACTTTGCTCATAGAAATACATTTTGCCTATGTGTGCAGGTTTGTGGTAGTGCTGCTATGTTTGTATGTATGCTTATTAATACGCACACTAAATTTTTTCATCACTCTTCAATGTGCTTTTCGCTTTCAAATCAATTTCGATTCATTCAAACCGCAATTAAAATATGGCTAATTATAAACGCAAATAACTTATGGTTCCCACTATTATTATTGCGGTCATGTTGTGGTAATCACAATTTTTTTATCACATGTCTATTACTTGTTACATTTTAAATAAGTTAATTACCTTAATTACTGTAAACTTTTATTGCAATCAGACTTGCATTTGGCTCAATTGAAAAGTCGCCGGCCTGACACATAGATGGCGCCGCTAAAATTATATCCATATTACTTTTAGTTAGCCCTAACCTTCAAAAAGCGCGTGTGTAAATTTAACACTTGTGGTATCATTAGTTTGTGAATTATACATTTTGAATGAAACAACTTTTTTTTATTGTAAAAGTGATAAAAGAAATTTCCCGTGTTATAAAATTTTGAAGGGAAGGTAAGTTTTAGCAAACGCTTGGCTTGGTGACTAGTTACCGGACACTGCCGCGGGAAAATCAATCAATAATTGGTAAAAAATGAAATGAGCGCCAAATAGTGAATGTGGTGTAAAAAGAGCTTGTTACCGACGAAAACATCATAAGAATCCCAAAAATCAATAAAAAATCCACACAATAATTTTAGATGTTAAGTTGTTCGAGATAGCAGGCAGTCTAAAGATATCTACTCAACGTTTACCTCATATCACTTACGAATATTTGCGTATGAGAAAACTCCGTGCGAATTGGATGCCGCGCCAGCTCACCTTCGACCAAAAACAACGATGAGTTGATGATTCGGAACGGCGTTTGAAGATGTTCATCTTTCGGATATGTGACAATGGATAAACCATCATTTCACTTCGAAGTCCAAACGGTAATCATCCGAGTGGACTAGAAGTGAGAAAATGTAACAGTCGACTGGCAAGGTTATAGCGTCTGTATTTTGGACCATCAACAGCGACTATTACATTGCGTTATTCGAGTGTTATAAGAACGAAACCGAGAAAAAAACGGCTGCATTTGAAGAAGGTGCTGTTTCACCATGAAGATGCACTGTGTTACAAGTCAGTGAAAATGATGGCAAAAATCAATGAATTGGGCGTCGGATTACTTCCGTATCGAGCGTATCCTTCAAATCTGGTCCCCTGCGACTATTTCCAGTTCTCGGATCTCAAAAAGAATGCTCACCGAGAAGAAATTTTCGTCGAATGAAATAGTGATTACCGAAACTGAGGCATATTTTGAAGCTAAGGGCAAATCGTACTACAAAAATGGTATCGTAAAGTTGGATAGTCGCTAAAATCAATATATCAGTCTTGAAGGGAACTATGTTGAATAAAAAAACCGAATTTTGCCAAAAAAAAAACTGTGTTTTACTATGGTAGGTTGGGGACTTTTCAATTGACCTGTTGGAATCGAATCCAAGTCCGAAAAACGAAGTTCACTCTGCTTAGTCATGCTTTTTGCCAGTCGTAGATAAACGTTTTCAGTTAAAATATTGTCATTCAAAATTTAAAGTTTGTGTTTTCTTTTTGAAAATAATATTTGTGTGCCCTCTAATAAGACATTATTTTAATATTTATTATTTAATCTTGAAAATTTGAAATCATATAAAAGGGCTGCGTTGTTTACACCAGAATATAAACACTTTCTATGTTTATGATATTATTTCCATTGCAATTAATGACTTATAACAGTTTATACTGCTGTGGGCAAAAAATAGTAAGACTTTAGTCATAATTTTAAAATTATTAATTTATTCTTCAACATTTATGTTGCCACCCTCAAAGTAATTCCCCTGCACAACCATAAAATAGGTATTGCTTACATATATTTTTTATATTGTTGTTGCATTAGATAATGGAGTTCTAACGGGCTTATACCTGTAAAGTTTCAAAACTTATAAACCCCGCAATTTCACCACTTTTTAACAAAATCTATATAAGATATCTATTTTTCAAGAAAAGCCGAAGATTTTATTCAACTTTTGGCTGACCAGTGTACCCAAAGCCTTCAAGCGGCTAAAGTTAAAAAAAAGCGCTCTGGAATTCAAAAAAATCAAAATAGGTATTCATACTACTTATAAAACTGTTAAAATTTTTACATTTCTCTGTGAATAAAATGTGACAATCACACAAATATTAAAATTATACATATTTAAATTTGCATACACTCCCAAACATATATATGTATATATCTTTAATATTATATAAAACGTGTATATGCATATATATCAGGTATGTATATGCCAGCAAAGTCAATAAAACTTTTATTTCCATTGCAATGCGGTTACACGCAACCTGTGCGCTGCTCCAATGGTAAACAGAAGTAGTATGTAGTAGTAGTAGTGGACGCACACTCCCACAAACATCAAGCACCGTTGATTGCAAACACTCATATATTATTTAAACACTTTACATTTAATATTTATAATTATATTTTTTATTGCTGTTGTTTGTGCGAATTATTCATAATGCTGCTGCTTCTTGTTAGTCAAAAATCTCACCATCTGTTTGTGATTTTAAATGTCAATTATGGAATATTATTTAATTTGTTGCATTTTTTTCCTCATGCTCATCGAGTTATATGTCTATATTGACAAATTAACGTGGGATGTTTGAGCATTTTTAATTTTTAATGCTTTACATATTAATGTGTGAATAATTAATGACTGCTGTTGGGCAATCTGTTATAAAACTGTGGGGATTGTGGTGCGATGTTTTTTTAGACGTCTGTTGTTCAATAAGTTTTATCGGAGTTGGGGTGCGTTTTTCGATAAGGAATTACTTTTTTCGGTGTTGATCTTTTTGACATTGATTTATCATCAATTCGATTTGCCATTTCATAATGAGGCTTTCACAAAGAAGAGGCTTTCATGATGTGTAAATTTATTGCAAAAATAATAGTTCAGTTCGGTCGCCATAATCGCCCAACAGTGTGGGTAATTCACGCAATCATGAATCGGTTTTCGCGAAGACGCTATTGCTGCTGTGGAACAGAGTATCGAAGAAGTCTCATCTGACTTCTCAGTGTATATTCATTGGAACTATGCGCATCTTTATGGCAGTTACATCCTCCAAAAAACATAGTATGGTAGGATATATGGGTAGAGGGAATCATTCATTCAAATATCTGGAAAAGTGCGGACGCCCAAAATATTGCAGTCAATGGGAACCTCTATAGAGCCATGATTAATGACTTTCGGGCCTGAATTGGCGAATACAGGTCGTATTAGTTCCAACAAAAAAGTGCCTGTTGCGCGGCCTCCAAGGTCGTGCGAGATAACACCGCTGGATACACACCGCTTTTTGTGTGATTATATTAAGTCGCTAGGATACGCAGATAAGCCCAAGACGACTCACGCCTTGGAAGAGAATATTCGGAGCGGCATGGCATTGCTGACATAATGGTCTCAATTGCTGCAAAAATAGGTAAAAAATGTGGCCTCTCGGCTGGAATCGAGCAAGCCGCGGTGGTCACTTGCCCGAAATCATTTTCAAAACATAATGACAAATCCCTGTCTTTATAATGAAACAAAATTTTAGACTATAATATTAAATAACAAGCAGTTTAGTTTTTTTTTCAAAACTACATGTCCAAAAAAACCCCCTTTATTTGTTGATTTTATGCATATTCCATTATAATATAATATTTTAACAGACAAGTATATGAAATTTATAAACCGCAGTTGTAGATCTACAACAATTAGTAGCTGGCCGCCAATTCCGAGTTCCAATTTTGGCTGCCGTGAAATATGAGTCTAAAAAAGTGCCAGTAGTTTCAAAGTTTTTTTTTATTTGTGACGGAATTCATTTTGAGACTTTACTATCTACGCAGGTTCAACTTCAATAAAACCAGAACTGTTAATAATATCAACAAGCATATTCAAAAAGACAACTTTTTCCTTACCGAAGACTAAATCGAAATTCAGGTCTCTTTTGGTAATTGGTACTTTTAGTGGAGACTAGACTAAAAAACATTTCTCGGGGCTTGTTTTATTTTATTATGAAGTTTAAAAAGTGTCTTCTCTTGCTCTGAGGACTTTTGACCGTCACCCTCTCCTCGTTCTTAGTAAGAAAGAAAAAGGAGAGGAAAAGGAATTAGACCAAGAGTTCGGTCTTCAGAGGTTCAGCGCGGGAACGTCTCTATTGTGGCTTTAAATAATTAGTTGGATATACCTGAAAAATCTTATTTCCACGTAATTAAGTAATTTAATAAGTCATGATAAATAAAAATATCCTGAGTTCGTTGCAAGTACACAAGAGTGCCAAGAGACTAAGCTTAGGCTCGGAAATGAGACATTTTCCTGGCGACTTCTCTAGTCATGATAAGGCCAAATTTTTATACTTGTCAGCTAGGTTAGGTTAAGCTAAAAGTTGCTCATACGCCATGACCAATTGTGGTACACCGTGACGTATGAGTAATAAAAAGTATATGTCGGCGCACCCTAATAGTGTGTGGATATTGTTATGCGTGTGTGAGTGTATGTGTATACGGTTTTGGGAATTTCCCTAGAAGACTAAGTTCCTCATAATTGCATCAGCCGTTGATTGTACTGTGGTTGATTGCCTGCATGTTGTCACTTCAAGAAATACCGTTTTAGCGGGGCGACAGCGTGGCGCTGTCGTCGAGTGTGGTTCGGTGGTAAGCACAAACAGAAGAAAACGACGCAGAATCAGTTGCGTATAGAACTTGATAGTGTGCAGCCGAAACTCGCTGCGCTATAACAATGGCTTCAGAAGACAACTTTATTCCGACATATACATATTGCATATTAATAAATAGAAGAGGCCTAGGCTGTTCCTGTGCGCAATAAGATATATCTTTTTTTTTTAGTAATACAGATTCTGATTACAGTAACCCATCACGATATATATTATTACTCATACGTCCCAGTGTACCGCAATTGGCCATGGCTGGTGAGTAACTTTTATATACATTTGTATACACATATGTATTTAGATATTTTGTAAAATGGTTTTAATTTCATGTTTTAGTTCCACCGAGATATTTTTAATTGCTTCCATAGCCTAATTCGCGTTAAAAAAAAACAACAATTTTTTTATTGTTTTATTCAATTCTACAACACCTCTAGAATATTGTCCTCAATTTTCAAGTTGATCCGAGTAATAGTTTCGGAGATATTGCCTTGAGGACTTGTGCGCTCGATTTTTCTCGAAATTGTGTTTTTGAAGTCAGTAGGCAAGATTTCTCGAGAACTACTAAACCGATCTTAATATTCCGATCTTAATGAAATTTTACACAAGTTTTTGAGTTACAATTCTTGAAGACTTAAACGATGTATTTTTTTCGATTACAACTAATTGAAAAAAAAAATTATGAAATTTTGACTGAAATTTTCTTTTTTAATGTCTGCAAAAAATCCAATTTTCTCGTTTTTTTGTTCCTTCGTCCAAGTTCTAAGTTAAGTTTTTAACTAAAACACGTACTTTTTCACTTTAGATAATCTTGTAAGAAGTTATCCTGCCTACGCGGGTGCATATTTTGCCGAGGGGTCACTGGAAATGGCGTCCTAATGGCCGAGTTTAAAATTTTTTTTACAAAAATTTCAGAATTTAAATTTTTTTTTATTAGAAAATTTTTGAAAAAAGACTATTTTACCCGAGAAAACCCATGTAACCAGTTAAGTGGTTCTAACAAATTTTCACAGTTCAAAAATTTAAAAAGAATATAACTGCTTAGCGATAACAAAAGTATCAAGATATATTGATTTTTTCGAATGAATATCACTAAATATACATACATAATATATATGAATCAAGATTAGTCTACGCTCTCACCTTTTTCTAATCCCCACTCAACGCAGTTAATACGCAATTTCAATTGTTACGCCTTAGCTGTTTATTATTGTAATTGTTGTTGTAGTTGTTTGGCTCACTTGTTTCACTCAAAATTCACACCGAATCGCGGCAAGTAAGTAAAATAGCATTTTGTTGTTGTTGTTGTAGCGCGCTACTTATTTATATGTAAATATGTGGAAAACAAAAGCGATTCACACGAGATACACAGCCGCCGCGGCATTCAAGCGCTAAACAACAACTCAAGCAGACAAAGAACGATGAGCTTGCTGATGAGCCTGCCGTTGAGGTTGAGGTTGATGTGAAGGTTGCTGTTGGTGCTTAGGCCTGCTGATAACCGCCTGTATGCTAAAAACTGTGTGTTTACGCACCGAGCACTGTCGGTTGAAGACCGAAGGTGAGCAGCGTGTGCTAATTTACAACGAAACCGTACAGCAACAGTGTTATCCTTCAATTATCCTTGCGTATTTCAAGCGGATTTCAAGTCGGATTAGTTGTTTTACAAATGCATAGATGTTCGTTATTGTTGAGATTTTTTTTTTATTATTTTCTTTTTTAGATTTTGTAATTTATGATTTTCATATTTCAGTGATTAACGGTAATATTAAAAATTATATATATTGCTACAACGAACCGAACTGCTGCCTATGTGTGTGTGTGTGTGTGTGTTGAAATTTCGCTTATTTTTGCTTATTAGAAATTTTCCATTGATTGAACCGTTCATCACTCATTGCACTTTCACTGTGTTGGCTTTGTTTATTAATTTTTTATTTTTAATTTTTGCAATTATAAACTCGTGCTTAATTTGTAATTCGCTTTTGTTTATTTTTAATTTATTTCTTTTTTCATTTTTAATTTTTTTTTTTGTTTTTTTTTATTATTAAATATTTTTTGCTCACATTTTTCCTTTTAATTTCCTTTTAAGTCAAGCAGCAGGTTTCGCTTCATTTTAATAGCACATCTGTGTTTCCCTACATGTGGCATCTCTTGAAAAATTGCAATAGCAAAAAAAATCGCAAAAAAACCCAAAAATTAATCGCATATAACCTATTTATTCAGTTATAATATAAATCTGCTGGTTAATCAGCACAATGATACTTCAAGTGTTGTTTATAAAATAAGCTTTCATTATTATTTCGGTATATTCGCACATATGTATGTACATACATATATAGCAGCAGTTGTATGCACATATAAATGAAATCTCACTATTGTGAAATGTTTTTATAAGCACGAAATGCTTTTAATTTGCTTTGCTGCTGTTTTTGCTTTTGGTGGAATTTTTGTTTTTGTGTGGAAAAACCAAATTTCTTACGATGGCGGCTCTTTCGGTGTATGTCAATCATAGGAAATATATTAAGTACTTAAATAGCTGCACACTCATTAACTATTTAACTTTTTCTTTCGTTATTCGACTCATAATATAAACAGGTTTGCGAATTTAAAAAAAAAAATAATAAAAACTAATTAAAAATTTAAAATATTTTTTTTAATTTAAAAAAATATTAAAAATTAATTAAGAATTTAAAATTTGCTAAAAAATTTTAATTATAAGGAAAAATTTTAATTAAAAAAATTATTAAAAATTTTAAATATTATTTTTGATTTGATGCTAAAAAATTTTAATTATAAAGAAAAATAAAAAAAATAACTAAAAATTTTAAATTTTTTTTTAAAAAAAATTGAAAATATTAGTTTTGATTTGAATGAACGCGAAAAAATGTGAATTATAAAAAATTTTAATTAAGAAAATTATTAAATATTAATTAAAAATTTGAAATATTATTTTTGATTTAAATGAACGCGAAAAAGTGTTAATTATAAAAAAATCATTTAAAAAAACTATTAAAAATTAATTAAAATTTAAGAAATGTTAATTGTATATAAAAAACAAAATTAATTAAAGAAATTATCAAAAATTAATTAGAAATTTAAAATGTTAGTTTTAATTTGAATGAACGCGAAAAAATCTTAATTACAAAAAAATTTTAATTAAAAAAATTATTAAAAATTTAAAATATTATTTTTGATTTAAATGAACGCAAAAAGTGTTAATTATAAAAAAAAAATTAATTTAAAAAATTATTAAAAATTAATTAAAATTTAAAAAATGTTGATTGTACATATGTATATAAAAAACAAAATTAATTAAAAAAATTATCAAAAATTCATTAGAAATTTAAAATGTTATTTTTAATTTGAATGAACGCGAAAAAATCTTAATTATAAAAAAATTTTAATTAAGCAAATTACTAAAAATTTAAAATATTATTTTTTATTTTAATGAACGCGAAAAAGTGTTAATTATAAAAAAATTAATTAATAAAACTATTAGAAAGTAATTAAAATTTAAAATATTATTTTTTATTTTAATGAACGCGAAAAAATTTTAATTATAAAAAATCCTCTTTAATTCTTATTTATATGCTGGAAAAAATTTTTAATATTCCATCTGGTATTTGGAATTACAAATTTTTAAGGCTTTATTTGCAACCCTGAATATAATATATACATACATATAAAGTATACATAAGGTAAAACTACAACAACAACAAACTTCACATCAGATTTTTGACATTTTTCATATATTCTGTGCGCCAGGGGAACTTTGGCTTATATTTTTAACCTCTAGATGACGTTGAAATTTAAATAGTTTCGTAAAACGAATTTGAAATGTGATCGAATCTATGTTTATATGGATCACACCTTTATCGCCTGAATTAAAATATAAAATATCTACCCGTTAGATGGCGCTGAGGTCGTCATATTTCTAAAAGCTCTCTGTATAGCTAATTTTGCATACATTATTTAGATCACATATTTATCCTGTGGGATATTGAGGTCGAGCTACAAATATATCCGATAGATGACGCCGATATCGGGCAATTGTAGCATATAGCTGGCATAAAATCTGAACGATCGGGATAAAGTGTTTGTATGGAAAACTTTTTAATTTGAAGCGATAACTGCACCAAAATTGGCATGGGCTATTGTCCGAGACAATGATGCAATCTGCGATTAAAGTGTTCAGATCAAGTAACTATTGCATATACTGATTAAATGACATGACTGATTAAAATCAAGTGCTTGTAAGGAAATTTTTTCATTTGTGAAGGGTATTATAGCTTCGGTGCAACCTAAGTTAACGTCAAGCACTTTTTAACTATTCAAAATGATAATGCAGAATCAGAAGATAAATAATCCATATAATAATAATATGAAATATAATCGAGGTATGTTGCCCAAATGGCTTCTGCAGTAAAATAATTTAATTTCAGTGCGCTCTCCTTTTTAAAAAATATTCTGAAAAAAATAGTATTGCTTTAATTAACATCTAAAGCAGAAATAAAACGTTTTTTGTTGCATGTTTCAGTTTTCTATAAATACGCAATGATGTATGCTTTTTATTACTCATCCGTCACGGTGTACCATAATTGGTCAAAGCGTATGAGTAACTTTTATATACAGATATTTGGTTAAATGATTTTAATTTGAAGATATATTTGATTGCTTGCGTAGCTTAACTGATTGTTTTTAAAATTTTAATTTTTTTTTTAAATTTAAAGTTGTCTAAAGGACTTAAGCAATACTCAATTTTTTGGAGCTTATAAAACTAAAATGCATTCATACAATAAAAAATAAAAAAAAAATAAAATAAAATAAAAAAATTAAACAAAAAAAAATAATAATAATAATAATTTCTGTAGTAGTCGTAATAATAGAAAATATTAAAAAATCTAAATTTTCGTTATGGTAATATTTGCTTTTGCAAAGTTATTTCTGTTCGATAGCATAGAGAAGCCTTCCTACATACTAAATAAATTTGTAAAATGTTTCGAAGTCAATCAAAATAAATTAAAAGACTACATAAATGGAAATTAAAGAGCCACATACACATAAAATAAAGTCATTAGAAAGCAATTTTTGTTGTCAGTAAGCTGTTTGGCCTCAACAAGATGTGTTTCTCTCTAGCAATATAGGCTCTTAGTGACCGCTATACCAAGCATGAAGGTAAAAAATCTCAATTGTTGAAGTTATTTGGAAGATGACAAGTTAGAATCAACTTTGTAATTCCTTTTTTATAGTTTTTTCGCCGTTTAGGTGACCTGACTTGAATCGAATTTAATAGCGTTAGCAGGTTTGTGAGGTTAGGTGATGCTCAAGAAATGCCTCAATAGCATATGAAGGTTTAAACCAAGTGTAAAATTGTTTGGCATCACAATAGAAACGAAAAAGTTATTTACTATTATATTTTACATACAATTCTAAAATATATATATTTTGAATATATACAAAAAAAGCATAAAAAGTGAAGGAGTTTATTTTTCTTTTCCTTTTTTTAATATATATACATACATAATATATGTACATTCTAGGTGCCTTTAAAGAATGAATAATTTTTTTTCTTTTTAATTTTTTCTTTTTGATTCCATTTAGTGAGCATGCATTTTATACCAACGAAATTACTATGAAAAAATTGCTATGATAAAAACAAACTTTCTCAAACTCATTCATATTGAAATCAAAGAGTATTTCTAATGCAAAAATATACAAAATTTATAAATAATCTCAGCACGTACAGAAATAACTTTGACCAAACCACATCACACATTTTTCAAACACATATGAACTCTGAACTTAATGCATCAATTAATAATTTGCCAATATGTGCACGTAAACACACATTTATAGCCATCAAAAATATACAGTTAAGCAAAGCCGAAAGGGACACGACGAGCATTTTGGTGAGCGAATAAGAAATTTATTTATTTCAGCGCCATTTGCGTGTGTATAGGGGAGAGTAGTCTCGCCGCTGCTCTCTCCCAGTTGAGAACTTTCTACCATTCCATGCATGTATGTAATGATATTCACCATAGCTACCTTACCATGCAACGCACTGCACCGCCTCACCATCTCACCTTCAATATGAAACTCTACCAGTTGATATCCTTTAAGCAACTCGCATGCAAATACACACACACACTCACACACAGACGCTTACTTTTTGCTATGCATGTAAATGCGTAGGTGTGCATGTGTGAGTGCCAGCTTTTCAGTTGATTTAGTCGAAGCAGAGCACTCCACTGCATGCGTGGGATTGGGTTAACAGAGCGAGTTAATACTTCGTTGGCGAGGCGAGGAGCCACAAAGCTAGAGTTATGTATGCAGACGGGTATAAGCTGTGCGCCAGAGCGGAAGCACACAGGTTGTGGTGAGGAAAACATGTGAGCAAAGCAGCACAGCTGTGCGTTTGAGCATTTGTTGTTGTTGTTTATTTTTTTCTGTAGAGGAGCTACACTTGAAAATTGATTTTTGCGGGTTTGATTTGTAGGAATTTTTGGATTTTTGTTGGAAGCTGTTTGGGAGAAAATATATTTTTTTTGCAGATAAAAATATATTTTTTTTAAATAATTTAAGGTGGTTTTGCTAAAAAAATTTTTGTTAAGTGTTTTTTATAAAATGTTTTTTTTTAATAATTTTTTTTTTAATATTTTTCTTTTTATTATTTTTTTTAATATTTTTTTTTAATAATTTTTTAAAATATTTTTTTCAAAAATTTTTGTTTTTTTTTAATAACACATTTTTTTTAATACTTTTTTTTGTTAAGAAAATAAATTGTATAATTTTTTCTCTATAGTAAAATGATTACACTGTGGAACATTTTTGGGATTATTGTCTGGGGGGTGAGAAATTTCAAGTCAGGGTGATGGTACTAGGTCAGTATAGTAAAACTCTCAAAGGGTTTGGCGTTCGTATGTGTCAGTTTTTTATGACCTTTTAAATTTTTTCCTTATCTTGATGTTTTTTCGCTTAGTTGTAACATTTTGGCAAAACTAAAAAAAATAAAAATAATTTAAGGTCATTTTGCTTTGTATTGTTTTTATTCATTAAATATTTTTTTTTATATTTTTGTTAATATGTTTTTTTTATAAATTTTTTTTTTCAAAAATTATTTTAAAATAAAATATATTTTTTATAAATTTTTTTTCCAAAAATTATGTTTTTTATAAAATATATATATATTTTTTTAATAAAACAAATTGTATCTATTTTTCCTATATTAAAAACTTTTTTTTTTACTAAAATTTTTTTATTATTAAACCCTTCAGAGAGTGTCTTTCTATACCATATACGCAAATTATTCCCTCCGGTTTTGAGTTATCGATCTGAAATTTCGCACATGTATTTTTCTTTCCGAGAAGCTGCTCATTTGTCGGAACTGGCTATATCGGACTACTCTAGCATACAGCTGTTATGCAAACTGAACGATCGCATTCAAGTGCTTGTATCGAAAAGTTTTTCATTTTACGAGATATCTTCACAGAATTGGGCATGGATTATTATTTAAGGCAATGCTACAAGTTCCGAACAAATTGTTCAGATCAGACTACTATAACATATAGCTGTCATACAAAGTGATCGATAAAATTCCAGTCCATGTATGGAGAACTTTTGCATTTGATGAAGTATCATCTCAAAATTTAATACTTATGATTCTCTAGGCAAAGGCAATGAGGTAAAATCCGAAAAACTAATTCAGTTGGGAGCACTATAGCATATAGCTGTCTTAGAAACTGAACGATCAATTTAAGCTCTTGTTTCGAAAACTTGTTCATTTGACGAGATAAGTCCATGAAATTTAGTACAGATTATTGCCAGAGGCAAACCTACAACCTCCGAATAAATTATTCAGATCGGACCACTATAACATATAGCTGTCATACAAACTGTCCAATCAAAATCAATATAAAGATAATTTTATACACTTTTATCATATAAGCAAGGCACCTGTGAACGGTGTTATAGCTTTGGTGCAACTGAAGTTAACGGTGTTTCTTGCTTTTATTGTTGTAGCAATTATTTGGTATATTTATTAATATTTATTACGTTTGTACATCAAAATTCTTTAAATTGCTCATTTTGCCTGACAAAAAATCATCACTCAACACTTTTTCTTTTTACTTGTTTTTGTTGCTATCAATTAATTCGAAATGCCGTTAGAAATCGAAAATCAATTTCTGCTCGCACCAAAACACTGCTCACTTCTTGTTATGAATTTCATTTTCAAGCCTTTTGTTTTTGTGATTTTTCGCCTAAACGTTGGCAACCATTATTTGTTAGCTTTTAAATGCTGTTGTTGTTGCTTTTGTTGTTTTATTCGCACTTGTTTCAGCCATTGAGGCTTTTATCCTTGAGTCGAGCAGTTGCCACAGGATGTTTAAATGCCCGCACAAACACCTACACTACAACCAAACACACACACACAAGCACATGCACTAACGCATTTGTATGTATTTAGAAACATATGCACGCGAGCGCTTAGAAAACAACAACATGCACTTACAAACGAATACGCGCGCACACCGCTCGTTGCTCGTTGCCTAAATCGTATTCGCATTTACACTTGTCGCGCTGGCAATCGTACGCTCGCTTCGTCTGCGACTCGCATGCACGACGTGTGTGTGTATTCGCGCGACTTCGTGTATGCCGGTGGCGGCGGAGAGCTTTGCACCACTTAATGTCACAACGTTCGTACATTTCGTTCATTTGTTTTTGTAACACACACCCACACACACACACACACGCAGACTTTGTTTTTGTTGTGCGCTTCCGTTCGTGCTTCAACCTTGCGCGCTTGTTCGTGCGTTTGGTGAAAATGTTCGAGTGCGATTTTCACCTTTTCGCGCATATAACTGTACGTACGTACATACATACATGTGTGTGCGTGTGTATTCGCTAGCAACAACAACTATGCAATTGCGAAGTAACGGCACAATTGACGATTCACTTTTTCCAGACACACATTTTTCACACACACACACGCACACTCACGCATATACCTGCTCGCGCATACCTCGATATGTATTTATTAGCGCTCCGTTAGTTTTTATCTTCCGCTATGCACTTTTTTATTTAACGAACCGTTATATTTCCGATTTTGTTTTTCGCTGAAAACACATTTTCACCTACTTTTCAAGTATTTGTATTTTTGCTCATCAGCTCAGCCTATTTTATACATATTTGCTTGTGTGTTTCGCACGCATCACCTTCCGCGCATTGCTACCCGTTGCAAATTCAAATTCGAACTGACTCGCTGAGCGCCAAGCTAACTGTATGGGGACCCATACGTGTGGCATTACGTCCATGTGTGTGTATGTGTGGCTGTGTGAGCGCTCAAATGGCGCTGTTGCTTTTCACTTGATGCTGGACTTTTCCAGGGGAGCGCGTCCAAATTGTTGAGTTCACGCATACACACAAATACATACAAATGCAAGCGTGTCGAGCGATAGCGTGAGAGTTTCGTGCGATTTTCCTCATCTCAGTTGAGTAACTCACCTCTTGCCAGCTGTTTGTGTTGTTGCTTATAAAAGGCAAAAGCTTTTGAGGGAGCCACACAAATGTCACAGGTGTCCGACGAAACAGTGGTGGTTATGAAAATATGACAGGAAAATATATAAAAATAATAAATGCTTTCTTTTTTATGAAAATATACAAAGAAAATATATAAAAATAATATTTTTTTCTTTTTAGGCAAACATTAATATACTTCAATATAAAAAAAAAATAAAAATTATATTTTAATTACCCAAAAAATTACTCACATATAAGAAACAACGTATTTATTTATTCTATAGCATTATAGGCATACATGGCGTATGAGTGACAAATTAAAATTATGAACAAATAAGAAAAAATAACCAAATTAATTGGAAATCAACTGCATCGAAGCTATGATACCCTGTATAGCTTATTGGTTTACAGCATAATAGGGTATAACAAGATTTTTATCTTGATTTTGAGCGCTCAGTTTGTATGGCAGCTATATGTTATAGTGGACTGATCTGAACAATTTCTTCGGAGATTGTATCGTTTTCTTGAGTAATTATCCATGCCAAATTTCAAGAAGATAGATGGTCAAATAAAAAAGTTTCCCATATAAGAACTTGAGTTTGTTCGATCAGTTTGTTTGACAGCTATATGCTATAGTTGTCCGTCCTGAACAATATGTGCGGAGATTGTTGCGCTGCTTTAGATAATAATCTATGCCGAATTTTGTGAAGATACCTCGTCAAATAAAAAAGTTTTCCATACAAGAACTTGATTTTGATCGTTCAGTTTGCATGGCAGCTATATGCTATAGTTGTCCGATATCGGCGGTTCCGACAAATGAGCGGCTTCTTGTGGATAAAAGGGCGTGTGCAAAGTTTCAGATCAATATCTCATAAACTGAGGGATTAAGTCGCTTATATATAGAAAGGCTGACAGACGGACGGCTGGAAAACGTGACTAAATCGACTCAGTTCCTCACGCTGTCCCATATTTTTTAGGGTAGCCGAACTCCATTAGAGTGTGAGAAGCTTCGTAGCAACCTTAACAAATCCTGTTTAAGGTTTAACGAATGAAGAGCTTCCACTGATGTTAAATATTAAGTCTCGGAAATTTAAATATTGTTCGAAGTAATTGTAACCCTAAGTTCTTTTGGACTTAAGTTTCGGAATATTTGGACTCGCTTATGGCAATAAATTAGTCAGAGAGATTCTTCGCTTACGCGGTTATAGCCAAGTTTGTAAGACCGCGAAAGCCGTTCTTCCTTTTGACTGTTTTGGGCTAATTGGAAATTAGCGTAGCCTGGTCCTTCTCCACCTGGTCTTTTCAACAGAATGAGGGTCTTCCTTTTCCTCGGCTTACCCCGGCGGGTACTGCATAAAATTCTCTCAATTGAACAGCTCGGCTTTTGGTATTTCTGAACGTTAGTAAAGTAATGGCTGTTTGTGTTGATCCAGTTCAAACTGAACCTCTGCGGTAACAATCACTAATCACCTGGGCAAGTTCCAGGTGACGGCCACTACAGGATCGGCCCAGTAGGGAAATGATCCCCATCCTCGTCGTCTTCCGCGCTGTCATTCACGAGGTTCTAACCCTCCAGAAGCTTTTGCGTGTGAGGTAGCACCTCTCCTTGTACGCATGTCTTCATGCCAGGGACTTCCAGGATCTCAGCAATCGCAGCCTGCTTGGATCTGCTTGCGCCGAGGTGTGTGGTATTCTCATCCACCCGCATTTTTTCATTGCTTCGCTCTCAGTGGTCACCTTAGGCTTATATGACGTCATGACCACCGAGCTGAACCTGTAGTTCAGGTAGAAGCTTTCTCTCCGGATGAATTTGTACCACTCATCGTCTATACAAAAGTTTAGCCTACATTCGGGTCCTCGACCTTCTTGCTGACCACTAGCCAGGACGAGGTAGTTTTTTATCAGCCCGAAAACAAACTCTTATGGTTTACCAGCGCATCTGCGGAGAAACACCGTCATGTTGTGCATGGGCGGAATGTCACTCCCTTTTTTGCGCAGAGGCCTTCCCATTCAGGCAGCTTGTGAGCGATCTCCCTCAGCCAGATAGCCGACCTCTCGTCCTTGCAGTCCACCTGCAGCAAGCCTCCTCTAAAATAGACTCCATGGAAGAACGCTGGGTATCTGGACCCTCTGAATACTTCTTCCATGAGGAAATCCTGGAGCACCGCATGCTCCTCTGATCCCAGCATCTCCGCCGGTTGAGAGGCAGCACAACCATTTAGATGTGTTTCAGAGCATGCTTATATCTGCGCCGTACTTCCTCCACCCGGGCGGGATTTGATGCGGAGGGTTTGCCTCCGGCTATCTGCGCGTTGTTGCCCCTCAGCAATTTAGAGCTGGGAGGCTCCTGTAGTGTTATTTGCTCGCTTTTCCGTTTCTCGATTTGGCTGGTCGAAGGCGCTGCATTTTCGCTACTTTGCCTGACGGTCGGGGTTGCGTTAACCGGGCAACGGCTTCGAGCCCCGCTAGCTCGTGTGCCAACGAACGCGGATTTGTGACCTTTACGCTTCTTCTACTGCCTCTAACCTTTTTCGCGGTAGTACGTCTGCTACTTCAGGAAAATTCCCCTCCAAGGTGCCTCAGGTACCACTTAAGGGTGGCACCGCTCATGACCTTCCTGCGAGGGTCTTCATGCCCGCCGGGTTTGTCGGCTAGTGGTAGAGGAGGAAATCTGCCCCCCTTTCCTCTTCCTTCTGCGAGCACGCTCGGTATCCGCCCGATGTGGTCCGCTCAAGTTTCATAGTTTCAACTTTCACCCCAACGAAGGGTACTAGTGGTGTGGTGTTGTTCCGAAATAAATTTGAAGAATGCTGCCGAGTTGACAGTTCTTAACCGAATAAAAATCCGGCTACGGCTACGTAGACCCGACTATTCGGAGAACGACATAAATTTAGATAAAAACGAAAACTTTTTAGAACAAAATAATGTTTATTTAGAATTAAATATTTATATCTGTATATATGCATGTATGTATGTATGTATTTATGTAAGTCTCACAACTATATCACTACTTTTATTTCTTGCTAACAAAGAAACATACATACATATGTAGAGTCTTATTAGCAAACTTAGAAATACTTTTTCTTTTCAAATACATGTATTTATATACATACGTACATATGTATATATATGTATATATTTTGATTTTTTTTTCATTACAAATATAGTATTTATAAATTGTTAGCAACAGTTTACACATGTGCATACAAATTTACGTTACATTATTAAATACTTATATATATCTTTTTGAGGGTTATATAATGCATTACTAAATATTAAAATAGTGTGCAAAAGTTATGTGGTGGTTTTGCTTTATGTTAGCTGGTAAAAATTCTAGGCGTATTTATTGCTAATTTAATTAATCGAGTCAGTAGTAATTTGTTATAAATATTAATACAACAAAAAAGTATGAGAAATTCTGAAAAAAATTGATTTTTAACATAGAAAATCAATTTCAAAAATCCAGTATAACTGTAGACTATTTTCGAGGCGTCCATTTTTGTCATGTATGCAGTTATGGATATACGGCACAACCAAATATAGAACATATGCATACATGTGTGTATGTACATATGTTGTAATAAATAAATAAACTAAATTGAAGGAATTCTTTGTGCTCAAAATAAATAAAATTAAACAATTCATAAATGCTGCATAACTAGCAACTCATTAACTTGGTATGCTTAGTAAAATTAAATAATCTTGAATGTACGCCCACTTAAGAGGGTGGCATTAACTCAAACATGGCATACTTCCAAGTCCACGAGCGCGCCAAGTTCTCAAAACGTGCACGATTGTGTTCATACATGTAGCCGAGTTCCGGTTCCATGCATACCTGTAACAACAATAATTGTAATGTAACAGTAAATTTAATATATTACAGTTAACACTTATCCCTATACAATACATACCTCTGTATATGGATCTGTGAGCAAACTTTGCACTGACAACAGAATTTTGGAAACATTCAGCGCTAGGGACCAGTTATGTTGGAAAATATCAATGCCTACATCACCATGGCGTGACACGTTAGGATGTAGTATTTTTGTTAGAAAGCGTACAGTGGGTGGTATCATCGGATAACTACACAATAGTTGAGTTAAAAAAGAAAAAAAAAAAAAAAATAATGATAAAAAACTTTAATTAAAAATAATAAATATTAATATATATACCACGACTTACCGTTCGGGAAAGAATATGTACAGAAAGAACTTTCCACCTTCATAAGGACTGCCAGCCGGACCCAAAATACTTGCTTGCCAATATGTGTTTTGTTTATCGAGCGGTATCGCATCAATACCCTCTGTTGCATGGCTATTCAATTGATGCGCATCGTTGCGTAGGAAGTTCATACGTATTGCATTTTGGCGTGCGCGCGGTGGCGACTTCAAGGCCATCTGCAGCAAGCATGTACGACAGAAGCACGAATTCATTAATGCACTATATAGTTTCAGCCAATTTGGCACATCAACAATGCACTGAAAGAGTGGCCAGCGCTCTTTCAAGTAACGCATCCACATCATTTGTGATGTGTTCTGCTCCAAAATGCTGCGCCATTGTTTACACACTTCACTCGCCTTCCACATGGACATGTCGTCCAGATAGGAGAATATTATTACCATAATTTCAACAGGCAACATTAATATATTGTTTGGTGCTGCTACCGGCACAACCATTTCACCTGCATTTGCACGTCTTTCACTTAATAATTCAAGAAAATCAGGCAATGAACGTGGCGCCAACGGACGTGGACGATGTATCGGCAACAATACCATATTTCCACGTTCACCTTCGCGTTCTAACGAACGTCGCGGTTCATTAACTGCTGCTAGCGGTGCCACATTGTCAACCTGCATTTCATGTGCAGCGTTGACAGGTGCATTACGCACCACTGCGTCTAGCATACCGACACCTTCTTCGTCGTCTACATCATCTTCCACAACGTCGTCGACATCATCCTCGTCATCGTCGTCCTCATCTTCGTCTACTTCTTGTTTGTCTTTAAATGGTGGCTCATCATTGCCAGAGTCCTCGTCATCTGAAATCGTAGTCTCCAACTCTTCCTCGGCGGCTTGTGTATTATAAAGAAAAGCGTGACAAGTGCCGCAAAGTGGCTCATCAAAATTTGGTCCATAATAACCATTACAAACCCAACAAGCGCTGCTACACTATAAGCATTGTGGTAAAAAATATGTATATTATTAAACAACGTTTTTTAGTGATATTTATATGGCGTACGGAAAATGAAAAAGTGTCTTCTTGAGCTGCTTCTTCCAACTCCTCGTCATCGTCATTGTCGCTCTCATTAAGCTGTTCCAACATCTTTTGTTGTTCTAGTTGCTGTTTTGAGAGGCACGTCGCCATTATATACTCAACTTGTTTTTCGTTATTATAGATAATTTGTTGATTCTTGCCGATAAAATATACAACAACCGCACAGAAAACAAACTATTTTTGCGATTGATGTCAGCTGTTAATGATACAGTGTTGTAATTTAAACGTACAAATAACAGCAGTGGTAAAAAGTTAAACGAAGAGTTTGTGTTTTTAATTTTTTGTTGAATAATTATATTTTTTTTTGCTTTATATTTATAATTGGAAATACAAAATGTTAATAAATGTTTAAATACATTTTTTAACGAAATAATTAAAATCAATAAAGATCACATAAAAATCACTTAAAGTAGTTGGCAATTCAATATAACAGAATTTGACCGGTTGAGAGTGTTTGGCAACTCCACATGGAACATGTGTGTAATTTGACATTAATGCTTGTTTTCTTTATGTGATATGCAATTAAAAATTGTGTGGTTCAACCAAGTGAAATTTATTCATAATTAAGCTGTTATTAATTATATTAATACCACAATGAAGCCAAAAAAGAAGTTGGGTGAGTAGTAAAATAACTTTTCCGAAAATTTTCACTAAATTTGATTGCTTTTCAGGTGTTGGTTTGAGCCGCGAGGAACGCAGTGTCATAGTCATCGGTGAAATCATACAGGAATTGTTGAAAGCACATGAAGAGAAAAAAGATGTAAATTTGAACCGTCTCAAAGCACGTATATCCTCAAAATATGGCTTGGAAAGTTCACCACGTCTAGTAGACATAATTGCCGCTGTTCCCCAAGAGGCAAAGAAAATCTTGCTGCCAAAACTACGCGCCAAACCTATACGCACAGCCAGTGGTGTAAGTTATAAGATAATAATAATTTTAAATTTACAAATAAGTTATACATATATGCCATTTATAGATCGCTGTAGTAGCCGTCATGTGCAAGCCACATCGCTGTCCTCACATAAATATGACCGGTAACATATGTGTATACTGTCCCGGCGGACCCGATAGTGATTTTGAATATTCAACCCAATCATACACCGGTTATGAGCCAACATCTATGCGCGCTATACGTGCACGTTACAATCCTTTCTTACAAACGCGCCATCGTGTTGAGCAATTGAAGCAGCTTGGACATTCTGTAGATAAAGTGGAATTTATTGTAATGGGCGGCACATTTATGAGTTTGGATGAAAAGTATCGCAACGATTTCATAATGAAACTGCATGATGCGCTCAGTGGACACACCAGTCGTGATCTTAAGGAAGCTGTGCGCTATTCAGAGATTTCACACACTAAATGCATTGGTATTACTATTGAAACGCGTCCGGATTATTGTCTTAAGCGTCATATTACTGATATGTTGAATTACGGTTGCACACGTTTGGAAATTGGCGTACAATCTGTGTATGAGGATGTAGCACGCGATACAAACGGGGCCACACCGTAAAGGCAGTGTGCGAAAGTTTCAAATTGGGCAAGGATTCGGGTTATAAAATTGTGGCGCATATGATGCCTGATCTACCAAATGTAGACTTCGAACGTGATCTGGAGCAGTTTATTGTGAGTGCATTTATTTATTTATTTTTTTTCTAATTTTTTTTTTTAAATTTAATTTTTTTGTATCTCTTTTTTTTTTTTATTTTTTTTTTTTTTTTTTTTTTTTAAATTAATTTTTTTTTTTTTTTTTTTTTTTATTTTTTTTTAATTTTAATTTTTTGTATTTTAATTTTTTTTATTTTAAGTTTTTTTTTTATTTTAATATTTTTTTTAATAATTGTATTTTTATTTATTTATATTTAGGAGTACTTTGAAAATCCAGCCTTTCGCTCAGATGGCTTAAAAATTTATCCAACACTAGTTATACGCGGTACCGGTCTCTATGAGTTGTGGAAGACTGGTCGCTATAAGTCGTATCCACCATCGATGTTGGTAGATCTAGTGGCAAAGATATTGGCTTTGGTGCCGCCATGGACGCGCGTCTATCGTGTACAACGCGATATACCAATGCCGCTTGTGAGGTAAACTAAACAACAAATAACTAGACAACGATTAGATTAATAATTCTGCCGCCACAACAACAACAATATTAAATTTATATTAATTTTACAGTTCCGGTGTGGAGCACGGCAATTTGCGTGAATTGGCGCTAGCGCGTATGAAGGACTGGGGTACTGAGTGTCGTGACGTGCGCACGCGTGAAGTTGGTATACAAGAAATACACAATAAAGTGCGTCCATATGAAATCGAATTGATACGCCGTGACTACTATGCTAACGGTGGCTGGGAGACCTTCCTCTCATACGAAGATCCGGAACAGGATATACTTGTTGGTTTGTTGCGCCTGCGCAAATGTTCACCAGATACGTTCCAAAGAGAATTAACTGAGGTGGGACAATGTTCTATAGTGCGCGAATTGCATGTCTATGGCTCGGTGGTGCCCGTAAGTTCAAGAGATCCAACTAAGTTTCAGCATCAGGTTGGTAGACATTTTTGAATATAATTATTAACTTTATTATAAATATTGCTGAGCATATTTTTTAGGGTTTTGGCATGTTGTTGATGGAAGAGGCGGAACGTATAGCAAAGGAGGAGCATGGTAGCGTGAAGTTAGCTGTTATTTCTGGTGTGGGAACACGCGCTTATTATCGCAAACTGGGCTATGAGTTAGACGGCCCTTATATGTCTAAATTGTTACCGGATGAGGAATGGATTGTGTAATTATTTGCATTATTTTTCAGTTACTTGTCCTAAAAGACGTTAAACTTGCTAAACACATTTTTTAATAAAGTGCTACCAAACAAACCAGCGTTTGTGTTTTCTTATTATTTATATTTTGCATATCACGCTTAAATATTTTAAATATGTGCTACTTATAAATATTTTTCTTACAGAAATTGTAAACCTCAAGAACAAATAAATTAAAATGATTACAAGGAACTACCAAAAGCCGTTCATCAAGTCGAATGAGTGTTGTGTACTCTACAAATAAGTATGTACAAATATATTTGGAATTAATATAAATAGTCAGTACTTCGAAATGTGTGCATGCCTAGAGGGTGTGTCGTGAATTGCACACAATAAAAATCACACAATAGCCTCAGCCGAGCCAAATACCATGAACACTGTCCAGCCAACTAAATTAATAGCTGCCGCAGTGCTGAAAACGATTGGCCAACTTTGTGTTATCTCCAAAATATGTCCAGCAAGGTAGACACCTAAAAATCCAGGCACGGCGCCGACAGTATTCATCAAGCCAAAAACACTGCCGGAATGCGAGGGCGCCAAATCTTGTGGATTCACAGTGACAGCATTATTGTGGAAGCCAGTGCCACCTACAAAACAAAAAAGTGTATACAAAAAGAATTACAATTAACGAACAGCTGACTTACCAATTATAACGGTCATGCAAATGAGTGCTGTGTGAAAATCGCTTGTGCGCGCCATAATGAATAGCGCCAGATTCTGTGATGCAAAACAGCAGCTTTGTATGATCTTACGCACCGCCGAAGTAGACCACTCACGTGCCAATAAACGTCCGGTTAAATAGCGTGCGAATAACGTGCATGGCGGCAAAGCAAGCCATGGTATCATATTCACCACCCACACTTTGGCATGCGGAAATCCATCGTGGAAATACGTGGGCAGCCATGAGAGCAGCACGAAAAAGCAATTCATCTCGCAGGCATGCGTAAGCACACAAGCCCAGAATGAGAGCTTTCTAAAATAACGCAGCCACGGCACATTGTCCGGTATTTGCTTATTGGCACACAAACGTGACGGCACCGATACGTTGATAATGCGGCCACGTTCACCCGCCATAGTATAGTAGCGCAGCATTAATGCCCAGGATATGCCTAAAAAGCCAATCACACGAAATACATACGGCCAACCGAAGTAGTCCAGCACAAATGAGCCCAAACTGCCGGTTAAGAGTGTGCCCAGCGCTGAGCCGGCGGTAAGTAGGCCAAAGAAACTTGTGCGTTCATTCGAGCAAAGATTCTAAAAACAAAAATTCTGGAATTATAGCACAAAATAGACTATCAAAAAGTTGTACACTTACTTGACTCGTGAGACTAATCATGCTTGGAAAGTGCACACCTTGGAATGCGCCATTTATAATACGTATAGTGACAATAAACGGAATGGAATATGCTTTAATCGCCGTTGAACTCCATATAATATTTGGCATAAAGAATGTAATCAACGACCAGCCAATGGCAGCGAAAAGTATAACACGTTGACCACCAAAACGATCACTAAAATAACCGCCCACCACCTGTAAACAATAATCAGGTAAGTCAAGTTAAATTTTTTTTCTAAATATTATTTGCAAGTGCAAAACACCTGTGTCAATGTGTAGCCCCAGAAGAATGAACTGAGCACAGTACCCGAGTCGGTTTTGCTCCATTTTTGTTCGGCTGCAACAGCGGGTATTAGTAAAGGCATTGACGTGCGCGTAGAATACAGCATTAAAGTGCCTGTGATGAGTGTGAGGAACCAGACGCGTTTTTCATGGCTGTAAATATGAAATATTGTTTGACATATTGTGCAAATTTACTGTTTGTGGTTTTAGCGAAGTGCTTTATGTACGTACCGTGTCCATGCATTTTGACTGTCTACAAGTTCTCCTCGCAAAAGCGAGTATTTAAGTTTCTCATCCATACTCATTTTTATTCTTATTTGTTTTTTTTTTTTTTCTTTATGCTGCTCTTGTGCGTTGTTTTTGTTTATTCAGTCGTAACTAATAATCCACGTAGTAAAACTTGTGTTCCTTCCGTACACTTATGATTCTATAATCATTATTTTAGCAATATATTTAAATCTCATATATTCAATACTATTGTAATTCCACCTTATCTTATCTGTGCGCTTCCATCGAAAAGAATATTCTTTCTATCTTTTTGTTAAATTATTTTTCTATTAAAGATAAACGCCACGAAAAACTATTATTTGTATCGCACCGCCACTCAAGTAAAACAAATACAATAAGCAATCAGCTGTGTGTATGACGTGTTCACGGTGAGTGGTAAAGCAGGCATTCACAATAGTTATTAAAAAATTTGAATTTATACCCACTGCCTGTGCCTAGGGTATTAAAACACTTTGGTTTGATTTAGTTTTGGTGTCGAATACCATTGCTAGTAAGCAACTCAAGGAGATCGTTGCTACTAGGCTACATAGCAGGGGGGATAGAACTCCAACCTGTGGGCAGCCCCTCGTAGTACCAAAGCGTATCTAACTTCACCATATTGGTTTCAGCTATCCTAGTATGCAGTAAAGCCTTTATCCATCTGTCTACTGGAGCCCTCACGCATATCGCTGAGCAGTGGTAGTGAATATATATACCTGCTCTGTACGGTTGCTGACCGGCATTGCGATTTTCAACGCTTTCGATTTTTTTATGGTTGTCCACAACCTTTTCCATTGCTTTTAGAATGAAGGATGAGAGACTAATTGGCTTGAATGATCCCTTCCGATTTACCTTGGGAATGAAGTTTACCTTCGCTATTCTCCACGTTTCTGGGATATATGTCATCGCAAGGCTATCCCTCATCAGCTCTTGTGGCAAGTGATCTTGCATATCTTGTTGCAAAAGAGCTGGAAAGATGCCGTGTGCCCCTGGTGACTTATAGTTCGAAAAGTGCCCACTGAAATTAAGTCTGCAATAAACATATTCCTTGCAGTCATCTAATCCAGGCGATCTGGCCTATATGCGACCGTTGGTGGAATTAGGTCAACTCGAACCGTCTCCGTGAAGTGCGCTTGCAGGAGTGTCATTGCCCTGTCCTCTGCGCTGGTCGTATAGGCCTCATTCTGTCTTTTAAAGAATAGCCTGTGTCCGTCTTGCCTCTAAACAAAGCCTTGTGCAGTTTGGCTGCCTCAGGAGCCGAGGAGACACTGTCAATGAATTTCCTGAAACTGTTTGTTGTTACATAGGTACTGCTTATATTCCTCCCATTTGCCCATGCGCTTGGCTTTATTGAAAAGCATGCGAACTGATTGCCTGAGCACGGAGACCGCCATGAACAGGTTTGTTTCCTGGTGACCGCCTATAATAGACAAGCGTAGTGGTAGGTGTCCATCATAAAGTTGTTTATCGCAGCCTGCTCTCCAGTCCAGCTATGGTGGACGCAATATCTACCTGTCTCACTCTGCTTATATTTTGCCCAGTTCGTACTGCTAGGAACTCGAATCGGAGGTCGGTCTCTAACCATTACCTTTAGCGCAAATCGTATTATCCTATGATCTGATATTGAGGGCTCTTGTGAAATCCATCATTGGGAGATCAAACCGGTCATAAATTCATTGCTTAAGGTTATGTCAAAGACCTCCCTTCGAGTTTAAATTAAGATTCAAAAACTGTAAATTGGGGCAACGAATCGAAAAGTTTTTAAAGGGTGGGTGTGACTTCCCCCCTAATAGTTTTGGATCCATTCAAGCTACATCACCCAAATTTACGCAGGGCATATCATTTAGACACCTCTTGTGGCAACATGAAAATAGATGAAATGGGATGATAACCACGCCCACTCTCATTATAACGAAAATTACGATAAATTAGTGACTAAATATGCCGGAGATATTGAACTTAACATCCAGTATGGTACAAAAGGAATTTATAGAAACATGTGCCGACATTGGGGGATGGGCGTGGCATCGCCCACATTTAGATGAACATCTATATCTTGAGACCTACTCGACGAATTTCAACAAATTAAGTATATAATATTATACTGACCTACAATACGGTGTCAAAATGGGCGACAAAAACCACGCCTACTTCCCATATAACACAATTTTTAATTCCATCTAATTCTTTCACTTGCTAGTATACAAGTCTAGAATCAATCAATTTATCCGGAAAAAAATTTCGAAATCGGATAGCAGTTTCAAGAACCCAGACGCCAAGAAAGTGGACCTCAGTCAGACTGTTAGATATTTTATTGAAATTATGAGAAAATTTTCGAAATCGAACTATTTTCAAGAACCCAGACGTCAAGGATGTGAACCTTAGTGCTTATGGCTGATTTTCCCGATTTTATCCGGTCAGTCTGTGAAATATTTTATTGAAATTAGGAGAGAAAGAATCCTTTCCTGATAATAGTATGTCTCTATGTCAAAAACGGGTTGAATTGGGTGAATATTTGGTTTCCCAAAATTAATTCAAGATGTCATTTCAAAAGTTTAAAATACAATACCCTTTAAGATAAATGGATAGGTTTACCGGAACTCGAAGGCTTTCCTTTATTCGGATTTTCAATCCAGTCTACATCCACATGTATAGCATATCTTTATTCTATCAGAATACGATATCAGTTAAATACTTTGTATAGTTCGAGCTACTTCCACAAATTTTCTATTAATAATTAACATTCTCAGATGCTTTACGTCAATTTCCGTTCTTCAAGCGGTATTCATCTTGGCGCCAGGTTTTATGGTGCTGAAAACCATGCGATATCATACGTGAGGTTTATACAAACACTTCATGCTCTGCTAACATTTTCTATTTGGCATTCATTAAATGAGATGAAAGAGTATCAAAAGTACTAGAAAATCTTGTAAAATTTGTATGCGAATTCCATAAATAATATATCTCAATAGACCTATGTACATATATAGTGTTAGAACTCAAAGTATACTACTTTAAAACATACTATAGACCGAAAATTTACGAGTACTGATGTACAAATGTTGGGTAACATAGTTCAAGTGTGATGAATGAAATTAAAATATCATCAAAACGAAGCGTAGCTGTTCTCCCAAATAATCCCGTAGTAAGCTATACATTTTCCTGAACATTAAAGTTTTTTGACATTAGATATAGCTCGGGCTTATATACAGAACCAAATGACTAAAACAAAAATTATCCACATATGGGTGGACTGTTTACGGATCCTTTTATGGATCTTCCTATTAAGTCTTTGCGATGGGAGCAAAGAACTTAATTTCCGAAGAATTTCTAAAACTCTCACTTCCACAGAACACTCTCCTATTCATTCGAAAACAGCTTCGAGCAGCCTGAGAAAACATGCACTTCCGTCCATTAATTTAATGCCTCACAGACGCAAGAATTTTAACACTAAAATTTAATTACCAAAACATAATCAATAATAGTGATGTAGCTAGTAAAACTTTTATTAGAATTGATGAATATTTTATGAGTGAGTAGCAGTAATTAAAAATAGCGGAACGACTGATTACTTCTCTATAAAATCAACATGCCACAACATATTGGTTGGAAAACACTCATGGACGCAGGCGAGAAACACTCATGGATCAGCTGCAACCAGTGATCCGCCACAAGATGCATGTACAGTAGTGGAGGTAATATTAGCAATTATGCTTTAAAAGGCAAAACGGTCTTTTCGAAATGAAATCGATTGGGTTGACTGCGCTCCGGTCAAGTTCTTTTTAGACCCAGTTGTGAAGACTAAAAACAAAGAGGATGAACATTTAGGAATTTTTCGAATGCTTCAACGAATATTTATGTCGAGAATTCCTAATATAGATGAAAATTATGCCCACCACAATTTTACTGGTCCTTGGTCCTATTTATTATTTCTAATAGCTGCCGCTTCTCGAATGCTTAACGAAAACCTCTGTGGAAACCTTTAAAAAGTATCTCATAAAATCCCATGAGGCATACAAAATGGACTAACCCACTCTTAGTCGGATATAAAAGAGACTTCATGACAAGTACTAGCTCGGCTAAATATGATGGGTGGGAATAGTTTAAAGTATTATATAATTCTTTCAATTTATTCAACATTTTTCTCTCTTTAATCCTTCTCCGGGTCATCTGCCCAAACTTTTCATATGATGGATATATCATCAGTCAGCCGACTTTTTTATTTTGAGATTGAATTGTGGCTACCATCGTCCCAGCCGGAGTTGGTGACCTTCAGCACCCTCCAATCTCCAGAATTTTGACTTCTGAGGAGCCGCAGTTATTATTTATTTGGAAGATGAGTTTTGAACCATTGCACCTTTGGCGGAATGCAAGTGATCTTTTCAGCACCCACCTCCACAGGCTTCCGTTGGCAACCTCTTTCTTAACCCTTTTGCCGTGTGATATATAGTTAAAAACCTTCATCTTTGAAATAGCTTAATGGAACTACGGTCGACTTTTCATTTCACTCGGCGACGCCCTTTCCACAGACCTTGCAAGCACTTCCTTAACCCATAGAATTCTTACATTTTTGGATCTTGACCTCACTGAACCAGTCCGCACCATCAAATGTTGGCAAGAGCGAGCTCGGGTCTTCATCCTATCGTACCAAGAGCAACCAGCAGTTTCAGCTCTGTCGTTCTCAATTTTTCTTGTGTAAACTGTCCAAGGGGGTGTTGTTTCTGCCATTTGAGTGCCACGATTAAATGTCTCTTGACTAAATCGCCGGGCAGTCACTATAGCCCTGGACGTAGAAGGTATCGCTCTCCGCTCGAGGATGACGATTAGCTTTACAGCGTCGTCTGATTTTCCTCGATCGTTTAGTCGGATCCGCTTTTCGCTTCCAACAGACCTCTACATTTTGGTTTCAACTCCTTCCTCGATCCGGTTTGCGAATCTCGGTTCCGTGGATTTGAATCAACTTTCGTTTCCACTACCAATATTCCGATCGACAGTGTACATGTGCATGTCTACTAACTCCATACTCTCTTTAATATATTTGTTTATTTATATTGTTTGGCCCTCAAGCATGAGAAACATTTCGCCTGAAGCACGCCTAGCAAGATGCAGTGAATTGCAAGGCAAAGGGTGTGAAAGCACATGCCAGCAACATGTACTTGCATACTCGACTTTACTTGCTCTTAAATAGATTATAGACATGGATCTTGCATCTACAGTTACACATACTACTACATCCGTGTGTATGTATGTACATATGTATGCATATGGCTACAAAAAACCAGCAGCATCCCTATTTTTATGAATTATGCCCACACGAACGATCAATGAAGATCATCGCTAAGCTGATAGCGAGCAAACGCAGCAGCCCGCTAATCCCACTCTCAACCACACGACGCTTTGAACTTCACACGAACACGTACTCTATACAACAACAAGAACTCTATATATGTATATATATACACACACACACATACAAAAGTGTGTTTGGTATGCGCTCAAGCACAACATGTGCAGGCTTTGTGCAGTTACAATTAATCAAAAAGATTTTCCTGCATCCATAATTTTTTCCTTCCTTAGAAAAATAAGCAACCACACAGATGCAACGATCTTAAGTGCAACACTGTCTGCTTGCTGAGCGCATGCTGCGATCTACCAACTCTCATCGTTTGGGCTCTGTCGTGAAAGTCAGCTGGCTCCTAAATATTGCGCTGTTAAACTCACAAACCATTCGTTTGTCGAACCTCGTGCTGGAAAGTCAACCGAGTTGGCGGTGTGATTAATTGCCGCAGTGTGTTAGCGTTAGCAGCTAGATCCTATTCAAGTGTAAGATCTGTAGCTGTTCACAAGTTAATCTAGCGCCACTTAGTCGAATATAACGGATACTTGGTGAGCATTAAAGTGCATCGTCAACATTTTCATTGATGAGGAGTCGTTTTGAGTTCAGAAAAAATAATAAATTGATAAAAATAAAAGAATAAATTAAAGAAAAAAATGAAATAAATTAAAAAAATAATAATTATTTATAAAAAACATCAAAATAAAAAGGTTAATACAAAATTAACATGATTAATTAATTAAAAAAATTAATATAAAAAATAATTAATGCATCAAAAAAAAAAATTAAATAAATAATAAATAAACTAAATAAAAAATAAATTAAACAAAAAAGTAATAATTATTTATAAAAAACAGTAATTAGCAAATAAATAAAATTAACACAATTAATTAATTTAAAAATAATAATTAAAAAAATTAAAATAAACAATGTCAATTGATAATTAAATTAATAAAATAATTATAAAACAAAATTAACTAAGCAGCAATAATAAATTAAATTATTAATTAATTATAAAAAGTAATTAATATAAAAATGTAATTAATTAAAGAATGATAAGTACATAAAAATGAAAGAGTAAATTAAATTAAAAAAAAAAAATAATTAAATAAAAAAATTATTATTATTTATAAAAAACAGTAATACAAAATCAAAATGAAAAATAAAGTTAAATAAAAATTTATTGATTAAAAATAATAAAATAATTAATTAATCAAGAACAGTAAAGTTAATAATTAATTAATAGCTACAAAATTAATTAATTATAAAAATAATTAATGCATCCAAAAAATAGTTAATTAGTTAAAAATCATAATTAAAGAAAATAAAAAAATAAATTAATTAAATAAAAAAATAATTATTATTTATAAACAACAGTAATAAAAATAAAAATAAAAAAATTAACTTAATTAATTAATTAATTAAAAATAATTAAATAATTTAAAAAATTAATTAATCGTTACAAAATTAATTATTAATAAAAAATAATTGATACATCCAATAAGAAATTAATTAATTCCTGAATTAAAATAAGTAATAATTAAGTAAATAATTGAAATTAAATTAATTAAAATTAATGAAAAAAGTAAAAAACTAATTAATTAAGAAAAATTAATAAATTACAATAATATCAACAGTTAAAATAAAATAAAATCAAGTGCAATAAATAATTGTGCGTAAAATAACGGCATAAAGTGCATACCCTTTTCTCTTATTTTAAGGACTTATACGTAGCCCTAAACGTCACGGTCGCAAGTAAATATTTTTTCTATGGGAATGAGTGCTTGGATTTTCATTTATCAGTTTAAAGTTCACGATTCGGTGCAATATGCGCGTAAAATTATAATTCAAGCACATTTTCTGTTTCGTACTTGGGAGATAATTTCAAGACAGCATATGCATATACATACATATGTATATGTATATAGTATATATGTATATGACATATCTCACAGTTATGAATACCAAAATGCAGTTATTAGTGAATTTTCGTTTAAAATTTGAAGCCATTCAACAAAAAAGCTAGACCTTACTTGGGAATGCTTAATACCTAAATAAAACCCTCTCACGTTTTTGAAAATAATTGGCATAGGTAGCCATAAAAAATTCTGAACAACTGGCACATTGTCTAGATGTATGTTTATACCGGAAATGTTTGATAATTCCACGCCTACTAAACTTTACGCGTCTCATGCCGCTATGTCTATGCTGACTATCGCTATTAAGAGGGTTTAATACACCAATGAAGCTATGAAAGTCTAGACATCTGAGTAATCTATACTTGATTTTAAACTACATGTTTGCGGATATATTGGGTAGTCGAAAAAGTCTTTTCGTAATTCTAATAAAACTTAAACTTATTTTTTTATTTATAATGAACTTTAATGCATCAAATATGTACCATTTTGGTCGACCACATTTGCTATTTTTCCGCTAGAGACATTATTCCTTCAGTGTAAAACTTTTCTGGTTTCTCGGCGAAAAACTGCGACAAGTAATTTTCACAGGCTTCTCTTGAAGCCAACTTTACTCCATTAAGGGAGTTCTGCATTGGACCGAAACAAATGGCAGTCCGATGGTGCAAGTTCAGAGCTATATGATGGATGCATCAATCCTACCCAGCCAAGCTCTCCCAGTTTTTGCCGAGTCATCAAAGATGTGTGTGGTCTAGCGTTGTCCTGATGGAACAGGAAGTTCTTTCTGTTGATCAGTTCTGGCCGTTTTTTCGATTGCTTGCTTCAATCTCATCAGTTGTTTGTTGACAGTAAAATGTAGAATCAATCGTTCGACCAGGCTGGAGCAGCTCATAATGGATGATTCCTTTTTAATTCCACCAAACACTCAGCATAACCTTTCGAGGCGTCAATTTTGGCTTTGCGACCATTTGTTGAGCTTCACTACGCATGCACCAAGATATTTTTCGCACATTATTGCCGTATTTGATCCACTTTTCGTCTCCTGTTACCTTTCGCTTCAGAAATGATTCGATTTCATTTCATTTCAGCAAAGAATCGCAGATGTTAATTCGGTCCATTAAATTTTTCACAGGCAATTCATGTGGTACCCAAACAGCGAGCTTCTTTTTGTAGCCAGCCTTTTTTAAATGTTTCAAAATCGTTTGATAATGAATGTTAAGTTCCTTAACGATGTCATGGCTGCTTGTGTGACAGTTCTGGTCGATATTTTCGATAATTTCGGCGACTTTTTCAACGATAGGTCGACCAGAGCGAGGTGCATCTTTCACAACGAAATTTCCAGAACGGAAGCTCGTGAACCATTGTGCTACACGAACTGATAAAACATCGTATTCTTAAACTTCACAAATATCATTGGTGGCTTGCGTGACATTCTTCCCTTTTTTATACAAAAATTTCAAAATACAGCGAATTTCTTCATTATTTTCACTAATTTTTGAACAGTTGTAATTTTTCTTCAACTTCCCCCGAATTTAATTTTATTAAAATTTAATTAAAAAATTGGTTAAATGAAGCTTAAAATTTCACCTTTCTAACACTATATGGTATGACACAATGTGATAAGTAGCACTGGAGATATACGACTGCAACGACATCTATGACAAAATACGAAAAGACATTTTCGACTACACAATATGCCAAATAGGCAATAAAAAATTTCAGAAATGTTTTCTAGTTTTTGCCAAAAGCACTTTTAAGGAGTCCATACATTAGGTATATCCGCAAAAAATCAATATCTTGAAATTCAAAGGTGGATATAACGCCTTAAAAGTGCTTTTGCTGAAAACTAGAAAACATTTCTGAAATTCTTTATTACCCATTTGGCAGTGTTGAAAATCTATATTTTTCAAATATAAAGTATTTTTTTTTAATAATTTACATAATTTATTACAATTTCACAACTTAGTCCTTGTCAAAAGGCAAAATCAATATATTTAATCGCTGCTTTCTACATTTATCAATTAAAACTATAAAGAAAAAACGGAATCAAGTAATATTGTAAAATGCACGTTTTTTTTTTTTGCAATAATGAAAACAATTTGTCGCTGGCCGCAAAACATCAAAACATTTTCTACCGCATGAAATCATAATTTATCAACCTTTTGCCCCATTTAAAGACTGTATACAAATAAATATTCTTATGTATGTGTATGTGTGTAAAATCCTAAGTGATAAGCATTAAATTGTTATAAAATGCTTTGACTTACATACAGCTGCACATGCAATGAAACTAAGCTCACAAACACACATACATATGTATATACATATATGTATATATATATACAGATAAATATGTAATGTGTACGAAAAGTGGAAAAAAATAAAAAGAAAACAAATAATGTCGTACTGAGATTAGAACTCAAGCTCCCTCCATAGTTGATTGAATTTTCTTTCGCCTCCCATTAGAACTGATTAAATTGTTGTATAAACTAATCAGTTGTTGAATAAAAAAAAAAAACAAATAAAACAATATTGAATATTTTTACGCCGCAAATTTAGCTGTTTATGCAAATAGTTAGTTCAACTTAATTATTTAATATTATTACATGATCAAAAGCAATGTTTGTTGGTAGCTTTAAGCAAACAATTTTTTGTTCATAAAGTCTGGCTGATAACTTGTATAAAAAAATACTTTTAATGCCATGTGTTTACAACTTAAAGAATTTCAAATTATTTTCAATTTTAGTTTTTCACAAAAACATAATTTAAAAACATATAAAGGTTGATGCATTTCGTAGGGAACCTCACTTTTTTTTTAAGAAAAACCACAGAAACCTCAAACTTAATGGTTAATGCTTATTATCACTCGAAAGAACATTCTTTGGTATTTATTTTTTGAAGATTATCTCTTTCAAGTGTTGGCCGTGGCTACATCTCAGATGTTCCATCCGTTGAGTCCAATTTTCGATGACTCGTTCGAGCATTTCGACTGGTAACTGGCGTATGACACGCATGATGTTTCGCTCCAAGGCCGGAATCGAGACAGGATTGTCCGCATAGACTTTACACTTTAAATATCGCCAAGGGAAAAAGTCTAACGGTGTGATATCACACGATCTTGGTGGCCAATAGACCGGTCCAAAACGTGAAATGATCTGCTCACCGAAGTGTTCTCTCAATAAATCAATGGATTTGATGTGATGTGTGAGAAGTGCTACCGTCTTGTTGAAACCAAATGTCGGTGAGATCACGAGCTTCAATTTCAGGCATCAAATAGTCGGTTATCATGGCGCGATAACGGTCGCCATTGACGGTTACGTTCTCATCGGCATTATTTTTGAAGAAATATGAACCGATGATTTCACCGGCCCACAAACCAAATCAAACCGTTGTTTTTTTATGAAATGGCAGCCCTTGAATCTCTTCAGATTGCGCACTTCGTCCCAAATGCGGCAATTATGCTTTTTACATACCCTTGAGTCAGAAATGAACCTCATCGCTGAACAATATTTGGCTCGAAAATGTTGGATCTTCTTGGAACTTTTCATGAGCCCAAATAACGAAGGAATGTTGCTTGGGAAGATCAAACGGCTTCATTTCTTGCACAAGCGGTATTTTGTGCGCTTTCAATTTAAGATCTCGACAGTAAAATGCACCAAGTCGTTTCTTACGTCAGTACGAGTTGCTGCGAACGGCGCTGAATCGACTCTCCACGGTCTTCGTTTACACTCTCAGTTACGGCTGCTATATTTTCTTCACTGGCGTGCTGGACATTGTCTATTCGGTGGAATATTATCCAATAATGAATGCTTGGTCTCAAGATGTGTGATGGTTTTGCGAATAGTACGCTCAGTCAGTTAGCCGATTGTGTTAACCATAAGTTGAGCCAGTCGTTCGAAACACATTCCTTACAGATCGTGAATTTTCATAATAAAGTTGAACGATTTGTAAGCGTTGTTAAGGCGTAAGTCTTTCCGTGATGAAATGCCGAACAATACTCAACAAAAATGACATGACAGCTTGACACGACTCACACTTGATCTGCCAAAAAAGAGCGATTGAAAAAAATACCTCTACTTGGATCACTCGTTAGTGAACTCTTTGGCCTCTGTGAGGCTAGGCTCTCACTAGTGGGGATTCTAACAGGTCATTGCCCTATTGGCGTCCATGCTGTAAGGTATGGAAGAAGTTGGAAGTATCTCGACACTATCTTCTTGTTTTTTCCTCGTTTGGGAGATAAAGGCTTGTTAGGAAGATAAATTAAACGCCTGTAGAAATCTGTATTGTCGGCTAGACGCTTTGTTCACCTATAAGATCGAATACAGGGGATATATTTTTCTATGGCAAAGTACTACTTATAGCAGTCAAAGTGCGTTCGCTGTATCAGCCGTCTAATCTAACCTAATCTTCAATGTTTCTGTAATCTCACACGGTGCTGGTGTCATTTGTTTCACAGTGATAGCAAAAAATGTTACTTGAAAAGCTTCTCATTTCTTAACCTTAAGTACTGTATCGAGTGTTTTAAAATTTAAACGATCTTTACCGGAAACGATCACTTAAAGAATATACGGTAAAATTTTTGGAAAAAAAAATATATATATTTTTCTAGTTACACGCGATCTCTGAAGGAGAAACAATAGTCCTCCACTGATGATTTACAGAGATCTTTATGGATATACATATATGTATATCAGTTAGTTTTCATCTCTCTTTATCACAGCTAAAATATTTCGCTTCTTATGAAAATCGATGACAAATCGGAGAGAAAATCATAAATTGTGTGCTACACGTCATAAAATCGAGAATAGAATTTGCCAAAAGTTCTTTGACCCAATTTAGCAAAAATTAAAAATATAAAAGAAAGAAAAAACAAAGAGAAACCAAATTGCATTTTAACGTTGGGAACTGGAGCACCATTTGTGTGGTCATAAAATTAAAAGAATACAAAAACAAAACAAGTGATGCTAAAACGCATATATTCTTACGCTGCTTTGTAATATCTAAATTGCGTATTTGAAACACTTTGTTCGTGTGTGTGTACAAATAAGTTTAAAGAGATGCAAATAAAATGCGAACTCAAACTAAAAAAAGCAAGATGTGCAAATTTACGAGGAACCCCCGATTATGCAGTAACTTTTTCAATGAAATGTACGCTAAGAAATTTTTTCCATTGTTTGAAAGAACATTATCTTCATGGCAAATCACTTCTTTTCCTATTAGGCTGAAACTTATAAGGAATAGGAATGTGTCCAAAAGTCTCCTTTGTTAACTTTTTCATACAGAAAGCTTAAAACTTTAACTTTCACTTAGGCTTTTGGTATACTGTTATGTATCCCTATTTTATTCAGGTTATCACATTGAACAAAAAGCCTCATCACGGTACGTAAGTTCTATTGTGAACGATTGTAATACTCTTTAATAGTCTTTATAAAACTGTCTATATTTTGAAGTCTTCAGTTACAACCACATCATGCGTTTCCTGTAACTGATAATCTCTGATCCAAGATAGTGGCGAATCGAACAAACATCTGTAATAAAAGCATTAGACTAGCCTAGTTACAGAGAGGCTTGGAAAACGGCAATTGGCTAGTTTCATTGCTGCTCGAAAATTATATTTTCTGATAAAAAGATGAAAATTTTGAAGAATGAGCTTAAGAAATAGCGGATCGAAGGCGGACTGTAGTTACTTGTTTTTATTAGTTTTGTTGTCCAGTCTCATTTTTGTAATAAAATCATACTACTATGAGCAAAAAATAGTAAGACTTTGTACATAATTCTAAAATTCTTAATATATTCTACAAAATCCTTCCAAAGTAATCCTCCTTGGCCCGAATATACCTGTGCCAACGTTTTTCCAATCCTCGAAACAGTTGTTAAAGTCAATTTCCGTAATAGTCTTCAATGCTCGTAGCGATTCACATTTAATGTCTTCAATTGACTCAAAACGGTTTCCGGAGTGGTCGTTTGAGTTTGCTGAATAGTCAGGAGTCTCTGTGAGCTAAATCAGGCAAATACGGTGGTTGTGGCACGATATTGGTTGACAGTTAAGCGAAGCGTGGTGCAAAAACCAAGAATTGTCGACCCATAATTCCGGCCTCTTTTTACATATAGTTTCGTACAAACATCGCATAACGCTCAAATAGTATTCCTTGTTGGCAGTTTGGCCGGTCGGAAGGAATTCGGAGTGCACCACACCTCTATAATCGAAGAAAACTGTCAACATAACATTGATTTTTGAACTTTTTTGACGTGTTATTTTGGGCTTCTGCTCACCTTTGCCACGATATTCGGCCGATTGATCGTTTGTTTCCGGGTCGTAAGCATTGATCCAAGACTCATCGCCAGTAATAATACGTTTCATTATATCCTGGTAGTTGGAAAGCATTGTTTTGTGGACGTTAACTCGCCGCTGTTTTTGAAAAAACTTAGTGATTTGGAACCAATCGTGCTTTCACGTTTCTTAAGGCCCATATAATTTTTCAAAATGGTTTTAATTGATCTTTTTGATATTCCAACGATGCTAGTAAGATCTCTGACTGTTAATAGCCGATTCTCAAGCAATATTTCCCGTATTTTATTGACGTGTTGATGATCGGTTGATGGTGATGGCCGTCCTGGATGATGGTGACCGTCGTCAACGCGTTTTCGACCCTCTTTGAATAATTTTTACCAATCGAAAACAAAACTTGCTCGCAAAAAAAATTTTCACCGCAACCCTTTTCCTACATTCTGAATGTTTTGGCACTGGAAAATCGATTCCGTAATCAAAATTTAATGGAACTTTTTTGTTGAGTAATTTCACTTATCGTAAAATCGCGAATACACTTTAAGTAATACAGAAAAGAAAAGGAATACTAAAAACTAATAATTATTTTGGCATATGACCAGATGTGACTACCAACCTAGAAAAAGAAATTTCGACAAAGCGGTTTTTGCGTGAAATTTAAACTAAAAAGTCTTACTATTTTTTGCCCACAATAGTATAATATAAATTTTTTTTTGCCAATTTTTCGTGCTTGATTTTTTTCAAAGCTTGAGTTTAGCTTTAGTTTGGCTTGAGTTTTAGCCTTCGCTCAGTTTGCTTCAAATTAGTATGCTAGCATATAGCATTCGCCAAGAGCAGAGTTCTGTGAAAATGTCCAAATCACACTGACATTTCAAACAGCCCTCATACTTTCATATATCATCATCATATATACATATATGCACATATTTTTGTATTACATAGAGTACAAAGGCTGTTCTCCAACTACTGCAGTTTTCTGAAACTTCAAGTCATCTTATAAGTTGTTGCTAACATACATATCTATTATAAAATTTAATGTTTAAAACATAATCCAATTTGCTTTTGGCTGCAAAAATAATTTTGTTTTGAGGTTAATTCATTTATCCGCCATTAAAACATATTTTTTATTGAATCGTTTACACATCACGAAAGCAAAATATATTACTGGACATACATACATGTTTACAAACAATATTTTATTGCTGGAACACTGGAATTTTAAACAAAAAAGCAAAAGAATTATAATTGAAATATTCTACAAGGATTTTTGTTTATTTAATTTTGTTTGCAAGTTCGAATGCAGTATGTAAAATTTTAAAGAAAATTTTCATTAAATACTTGCATGTGAAAGAAGTGAGCAATCTAAATATTTATAAAATGTGGCCGCCACTGGTAATTTATTGCAGACAACAGTTGCAGTTGCTCTAGTTATTGAGATTATCGAAATGTAAATGTAATTGTTTATATTCGCGAATGAAAATTGGTAAAAGAAATTCACCATTTGTGTACCAACTGATCAGCTTTGGCTTCCCTCTTATAAACGAGGAACGTTAAAAAAATCAGTATCCTTTTTTGGAACAACACCGTTAGATTAGAGAGAGTTTTTAGCGAAATGTGACAACTAGTGATTGTGTGACAGTTGAGGAAGATGAGCTGACTTGAACTATAGTAAAAAACAGTTAACAGCAGATACAAGTATGTCCAATGGGACTTCTGAAATAAAACGCTGTAAACTTTAGTTTGGAAGGTTTACTTTATCGAGAGATCTTCCTCACATTTGTTAAGGGGTTACATGGATTTCTTCGGGTAAAAACAGCTTTTTTTCAACAATTTTTTGCTCATATAAAAATTAAATATTTCAATAGAATTTTTTATTGTTACAACATACACTTTTAAGAAAGACTTCTGAGATTTTTAGAAAAAAATATTTTAAACTCGGCCATTGCGATGCCATTTTCGGCAACCACTCGGAAAAAGAATGCACCCGTGTTGACAGGATAACTCCTTACAGGTTCATCTAGAGTGAAAAAATACGTGTTTTTGTAAAAGCCTTAACTTAGAAATTGGATGAAAGAAAAAAACTGAAAATTGGATTTTCGGCAGACATTAAAAAAGAAAATTTCAGTCAAAATTTCGCAATTTTTTTTTCAAATAGTTGTAATCAAAAAAAAAAATCCTTCGTCCAAGTCTTTAAGAAATGTATCTCAAAAGACTGTGTAAAATTTCATGAAGATTGGTTGAGTAATTCTCGAAAAATCTTGCCAACCGACCTTAAAAACATAGTTTCGAGAAAAACGCGTTTAAAGACGGCACACTTAGCCTAGCTAGCCTCGAGCGCACAAGTTCTCAAGACTGTATCTCCAAAACTATTAATCGGATCAACTTTAAAATTTAGAATAATATTCTAGAGGTGTTGTAGAATTTAATAAGAAAATAAAAAAAAAATCGTTTTTTGAAACCCGTAACCCATGTAACCCCTTAAATCACTTCGAAAGCCGATAGTCACCAAAACAGGTTATATTGTCTATTTGGTGGGGTTTCAAAAGGATAGATTATTTTGAGATTTGGTCTGACAATAGCATGATAGCCCGAATTGATCAATAGAAAAGGTGTCGTATTTCACTAGTAAAAAGAAAAAAGAGACCTCATACAAGTTTTATGACAAGCCAAAAGCTTTTGAAGTACGAATGGAATATGCTACCACATCTAACATATTCTGTAGACTTAGCACCTTCGGACTATTACTTATTCGGGCCTCTGCAAAATTTTTCGATAGGAGAACCTTTACCATTAATCAGGACGTCAAAATGTCTTGAATCAGTTGTTTGCCTGCAAGGATCAAACATTTTATGAGCGTGGAATCAACCTCTTGCCTCTAAGATGGCAAAGGATACTGGATCAAAATGTAGAATATATAATTTCATAACAATAAAACAATCGCGCTTGAATAACGAAACTACTTAGTGAACGACCCAATAGTAAGTAATTTATGGTCATCCAGAAAAATTCGGATGCTTAAATTGGACTAAAAAAACGAATTTATTTATGTAGTGGCGAGCCATCTAAAGTCATTCAGAGAAATTCGTTGAAGGAACTAAATTTATTCCAGTCTAATACTAACCATTTAACTCGGAATGCATTCATTTTGAATACGAAAAGTTCCGTTAAGTCCGAAAGAGCACTAATTTGATGACGGTCTCTACAAATATATCACTCCTCCTTCTAAAATTATATTTCAGCACAATTGATTGAGGAAATTGATCTTTGATTCATTAGACAATGTAGAGTGACGAATCGAACATACAGCTGTTATAAATGCATTCGACTGGCATATCAAATTGATTAAATATCAAGCAGTTCGACCACTTTCACTAACCGAAATACTCTCTGGCATACAGAATAGGCATAGCGAGCTGGATAGTGGCGAAACGAAGACGCCTAATAAGAATAATTTTAAATGTAAAGATTTTTAAATCAAATGGTTCTAGATTTTTAGCCATTAAGCAAGCTTGGAAAACACCTGGAGTTGTTAGAATACTTTTCGGCTGTTATTTTGGAGAATACATAGTCTGCTGAGAGTTTTGAAACCACGACAAAATAGTCAAATATGTTACTTATAGATATGTATTTACTTCCGTATCGTCTTTAGTTTTAAGATTATTAGACACTTCATTCAAGTGTATCTACATATATCATATATATGCACTTTGCTATGCACTTAATTATCTTCACTGCACTTCACTTCATTTCAAGTGAATTCCATTCAATTCAATTCGATTTCGAAAGGAAGTCAAATGAGTGTTTTTTATATTTAAGTGTAACTGCAAATTATAGCATCCGATAGCTGTTGAATTGCCACTGCAGCTGTTGCGTCGAGTGCCAGCACATTTGGTGCACGCAATAATGCAGCAATGCTCTTGATTCGAATCGCCAACATGCCAACACCATATTCAACCAATACTCACAATTATTCTCAATATCTACTAATGCATAATTGTTTTTTCTTTTTCTTTTCCTTTTTCTTCTTTCCTTTGCAGGAGATCCACTGCGCAAGCACTCAGCTGCAACTTTAAATACAGAATTCTTCCATTGACGCGCGAACGGCAAAGACCACAGCAATGCGTCGCCTAATTGGTGTGGTGTTTCTGAGCCTGGTCACCTTGAGCTTATTGTATCCAGCGCAAGCTGAATTATCGTGAGTACAGATTTTTTGGCTAATTGGTATCTATTTCTGCTGTTATTATAACATCAACACATCGCGATCATATAGTGATTTAGATTTTGAAAGGAAGTACACAGGCTGCCAAAGACTGGGTATATTTGTTTAAACCCTGTACATATATGTAGGTTATTTATCAGTTAAAATTCACTTATACATATGTCATTTTCATAACAAAAGAACGGGGTTTATACTTTGATCGTAATCTTAGGTGTTAAAAATCCACTTTGTGCCTCTAATATATGGTAACTCCCAAAAGTAGTCGAAATAGAAATATACCTTTTCCAGTACGAAGGTGCCGAATACGAGAAGCTCAGAACTGTGGCTGGCTTTATGAAAAAAATAACCAATTTCCGATATATCTTAATGAAATCGGTTCAATACATCCATAGCAGCTGTAAAGCAACCTTTCAAAGCTGAAGTATTCTCATCCATTAGGACAACATGACCAGCCAGCGTATTCGCAGTCTATTGGTTTACTGAACTACAGAGTTTGTCCGGAAAGTAATAGGACTCAGTCGATTTAAAAAAATTTATTGAACCAATCGTTACAATTCTTTAAAAACTTTCAAAATACGCTCCTTTTGCGTCGATGCAGCGCTGTCAGCGCGATTTCCAAGCATTGAAGGGGTCACGGAAGGCATTCTCCGGAATTGCCTTGAGAGCCGAGGTGCATGCTGTTTGGATTCCCTTTCATCGGCCTTTTCAGGCAAGGGAACAAAAAAAGTCCGGGGCCCACATCTGGGCTGTAGGGCAGCTGCGGAGGCATTGGGATGACGGCCTTGGTTAGGTAGCTGTTCACAAGAAAGGAGGTGTGAGCCGGGGCATTGTCTTGGTGCAACTTGCGATGTCTTGTCGGACCCGATTTACCCTTCGTTTGAGTCTCTTGAGGACTTCCACGTAAAACTTGTCGTTGACGGTTTGTCCAGGTGGAATAAATGCATGGTGAACGATGCCTTTGATGTCAAAAAAGACAATAAGTATCCTTTTCAATTTGGATTTGCTCATTCCTCAGTGACCTCTTCCCGGCCGTCCAAAAATGCTTGGTTCCGAATGCAGTCGGTTCGCGCACGCTCCGAAGTACAGTCACGGCGGAATAAAATCAATCCTATTACTTTCCGGACAAATTCTGTACGTCAATGTCGTCGTATATCTCGTACCGATGAACTGTACGACGATAAATCGGACCATAAATCTTCAGCAAAACATCTCCCTTGAACACTCCTATCGCCGACTCATCAGGTTTTGTCATCGTCCATGCCTCAGCACCATATAGTCTTTGTTCGTCGAGAGAGGACTTTACTTTTCAATTGCCTACGCAGTCCAAAGAGGCACCACTTGACAAGAGTGATTCTGCGTTGGATTTCAGGACTGATATTGTTGTTGTTATTAATGCTGGTTCCAAGGAAATTATTACGACTTCAAAGTTATGAGTATCATCACCGATGTGTGAACCAAGTCCCGAATGCGACAACAGGTGTAAAAACGGTCCAGACTTCAGCCTTGAAGAACTCTTTGTCGTATTACAAAGTTACTTAAGACCTTGCTCTCGAGGAATTCTATGTTATACTTTGACTTAAGTGACTTTCAGCATTTCGCCAAATCGCTTAAAAGAAAAGATCGCTAAAAAGTACTGTTCCTTAAAACAATTATCGTAATATCCACTGATTCGACAGGTATACATATATACTTAAAATCCAATTTCTCGACTCTGAATTGTCTGTTACTTATACATAAGTCCATAAATAGACGGCGCCAATTCGAGATGAAATAGTAATGAGGAAAACACACTTCACATGCATTGCAAGGCAAATCCAGTAAAGACAAACTCATTCTAAGGGGGATACAAAGAAATGCCCACACTGTCTTAATGAGCGAGCACTCCGCTGGAAATTGTGTCTCGAATGCAGCTCATTAATCTGCATGTCAGTGGCACCAAAAATAGACGCGCTATTTGCGTTGTGCAGCGTCTTATCGCCTAACTTCTAAGTACCAAGAGCTTGCAAGAGTCCAAGTATAAATAGGAGCCTAAGCATTGATACAATCACATGAATTCATGAGGAGTTCGTGCGCAAGCCGAACTGCGGCATATTTGTAGCGGAACTTCATGCGATTGCACCAGCAACACACAATCACGGCAAGAAAAAAATTACGAAAAAAGACTTATTTATTTATTTTTGGACTTCAAGTGATGTGCATTTCTAACTAAATTACGCAATGCCATCAGAATTGCCGTCGAACGTTGATCGACATGCGACATGCCCACCAACAGACGCAGCAGCAATGCGGCGCATTAAAGCATACCATCAATGCTTTGACCCTGAGCACTTTGTTGCGCTTCCTGGATGATTTATGTGGCAGCAGTTTTGGTCTGTGCCTTCTTCTAGCTCACTTGTGCGCTGAGCGTATGGAGATTAAGGGCACCGCCAGCGAAGATTTGACGGAGTGCCATCTTTTCGTCATTTGCATTCAAATTGTGGGTGCCGTTTAATGTAAACAAAGGCAGCGCGTGGTGTTATAGAGGTAGGGCATACACACCCATTCTGCGTTTTGCGTTCTGTGTAAATATATACTCAGCATTGGCCGCTGGTGCAAAAGATTCATAGAGCATACATTGTCTATGGTACCAAGCCGTGCAACACTTTTTTATTTATGCTTCACTTGCAAACGTCAAAGACACCATAAATCTAGCATCATCTATGATATCCTAAATTTATGGTTCACTGTATTGTTTCAGTTGCTTGCCGCTTAAGAGTGGAAGCTTCTGGGAAATTGTTGGAATAATGTGGATGCAAATGGACTTGCCACTCACCGCCAAACTGATTAATTAAAGCGGAAGTTTTCTGACATTTTCTTCGAATTACCACTCCATATGTATTGTGTGGATCTTAACATTAGGGTAGTTCTAAAAACTACCGAAATTAGTAGAAGACTAAAGTTACAATTTTCTCTCTGAGATGGCAATCTCGTCCACTTCTTCATTGCCTTCGATGCCTTTGTGGCCTGGCAACCCGTAGCAGTAAAGTTTCTTGCTTCTAGCAACACTTTCCACTGCTTCGCAAGACACTTCTGTCTGATATGCGATACGAGGTTACTTCCTTGATTGCTTCTTGGCTGTCTACGTAGATGTTGACTCTGGAATTGTCTGCAGTTGCATTAGAGGCCAGCTCCACGGTTTTCTCAATAGCAAAGACCCTCAGCTAGAAATATACTGCGGTTGTTCGCAACTTAAAAGGTTGCCTTATGCCTAACTCTACACAATATATTCCCGCACCAACTCCAACGGCCATTTTCGAACCATCAGTATAGATGTTTGTTACGCCAGCCATCTTTTCTATGTTTACTTTGAACCTTCTTTCCCAGTTGAAAAGTGGGATCATGTAGTCGGTGTTTGCCTAACCGCCATTACCCACCGAGCTTTGCCCGAAGGTTCTATACATTTTCCTGCCGCCAGCAGTCGTCCCACCGATTTTGCTGCACAGTTTTCAGCGAAGAGGTCTATAGGTGGCAGGTTTAGTACCAGTTCAAGAGCCGCCGTTGGAGTTCTTCTTAAAGCTCCCGTTATGCACAGCGCAGCGAGCCTCTGAACCCTTTCCATTGGCTTCCGGTAGGTGTATTTCCGTACGCCTCTGTCCACCATACTACTGCAACGTAGAGCAGAATTGGTCTAACAATATCTGTATAGCACCAGTTCATGAGAGAGGGAGGCGGTTGGTCGTGCCGGCCATCTGCCTACACGCTGGCTTTCCTCACTCTTTCTTCCACGTTGTGTTTCCACAACAATTCACTGTCCAAGATTACCCCAAGGTACTTGAGAAAGAGTTGTGCCCCATTTATAGAAGGGAACCTCCATAGAGGCATTTTGTGTTTTCTTGAGAACACCAGCAAATCGGTTTTCTCCGTTATCCCAGACCCGCTTGCGTTGTCCAGTTCTGGACTTTATCGAGAGTGGTGGTCATAATACTGCTAATGCTCTGTAGACACCTTCCTCGTTATAAAGATTGCAATGTCGCCCGCATATGCCACTATCTTAGGGGCTTTGCCTTCCAAGTTCCTTAGCAGTTTATTCACCACTAATGACTATAGAAGCAGAGATTCACCTTGGGAAGTACCTCTATAGACTTCCTTGGTCATTTTAGCGTCGTTCCATTCTGCTCTTATCCGTCTAGAGGTCAAAAGGCTACTGATCCAGTGTTGTATAGTTAATTTTAGAACACAGAAGGATAATTAGGTGTTGTGTTCTCGCAGAATCAGTTCGAAAAGTTGCATCGAGACGGGCTAAACTCACTGTGCTTTAATAAAATAAAAGTGAAAAGTGTTAATTATGGATTCGCCTACAAACAAAATTCCGACAAATTCATGTTTCTCGAATCGAAACGACGCAGAAACTTCAAATTACGCTAAAATAGCGTCAAACACAGTTGTAAAGTCGTTCAGAACTGCGCTTGTTGTCCGAAGTTAGCAAAAATGGCACCCATAGCGCCGTCTCATTCCCAATAAAAACTTGTTAGATTCTCCATTTGTCGGACCACCGGGAGACAGCTGGATAACTCGAACCTTTAACTCAGCTTTTAATGTTGGCAGAGATTCGCATGACCTATCCACTTAAAACCGGAGGAGTCTAAGCGATATAGGCTGCGAACTATATTTCATTCACATCCGTAACACTTCATCCAAAAATGATTCGTTTAACTTTCTGGCCATTCAATTTTAAGGCTCTGAATTTAGGTTATGTTTATTTAACCACCACCATTTACAGACGGGATGACATACGCGGAACCATGCAGTCACTAGTTTATTCCTATAACCAATTAGACAATAAATTGGAGCGCCACGAGCATCGCGAAAGAGCGCTTGGCGAGTTAATTAAACGAGCTCTGCAGACGCTACAGAAAGGACAAAAGAGTCTTGAACCACTAAACGGTATATTCGCACGTTTAGATGAGCGCGTCAGTCAAATTGAAACGCTCTTGATAACGGTAACAAAAAACTAAACTCTACTAACTGTATTATTTGCTTGATAAAATATTTACTATATGGCATGTAGCAAGAGGAAAAGTACAACGTGCAGACCGAAAAACTCGGCGAGGCGCTCGAACACATATTCAAATGGATGCGTGAGAATGACGAGTGTTACAAGCGACCACCGGTGCCCGCAGTGATGCCAGTACCAGCACCAGCGCCAATTGTCCAGGCTCCAGCCGTATCACCTGAATTCATAAAAGAGCAGGAGAGAATCAATCAACAGATGCTCGAGCAAATCGCGAAATTGTCTACGAATGTGGAAAAACTCTTGGACACCTCAAAGGATATGATGGAACAGACCGAAGTGGCATTCAAGAGTGTGCCGTCCACGGCAGAAATGTTAACTAAAATTGAAGACAAATTGGTTAGTTATAGTGTCGTTACGCCAGCGCCCGTGCCAGAGCCGGTGGACAACTCGGAGTTCGAGAACAAAGTGTTTGTGAAGTTCGATGAATTGGCGACAGGTATCGAAGAGTTACGTGCGCAACCCAAGCCACAAGACGGTCTCACAAATGCTGACAAAGAGTTTATACATGGATTGGCAAACGAAACACTCAGCGCTCTGGAGAATGTGAAGGCCAGTGCGCAGAGCAGCGCAGAAAAAGGTAAGTTTCAGCAGAAGTCTCTTCTAATATCTTACGCCCCCTTATATTGTCGTCTCTATCTCTCCATTTTCTATTTCGCAGCACAAGCGGAAACAGCGTCACTCATCAAAGAAACCGAACAGAACCTACAGACTGATGCTGGCAAAATTTTGGTCGGCGTCAATACGCAGGCTGAATTACTACAGAAATTCTACGACGAAATGAATACCAGCTACAGCCAGTTGAATGAAGGACTTGAAATTTTCAGCAAATTCAATAATATTCTAATGGCAAACTCGGAGTATGTCTTGGATACACAACGTAAAGTCGAATTCGGTACTTTGCAGACAGTACAAAAGATCAATGATATAATTGACAAACAACGTGAGGAGATTGTCGATTTGCTGAAGACACGTTTCGACGCCGTCGACGAGAATGTCATCAACACTCAGCTGGAGACAATGCAAAATCTTAGCTCCACAATTGAAACGGAAATCAGTCATGTTTGGCGTCAAATTTCCATTATGAATGGCGAGATTAGCGAAAATAGAGACTTGCTGACCCTAATGCAAGGACGCAATGAGGTCTTTGTCAATAGCACATTCCTCAGCATGGCTACTATGGGCAATAAGGTGGAGGATATCAAGGACCGCATGCTGGATATGGATACAAATTTGAATTATCTGTTGGGCAAATTGTCGGTGATGTCACAGGAATTCGGTGCCATCAAACAGGGACTCGCCGATTCGTTAGAGCAGCTGCGTAATACCTTCCATGTGATGCAAGAGAAACTGCCGCCTTCGGGTCCAGGACCGCATAATATTGCCAAAAATGAATACGAAACAGAATTAAATTTACTGAATAAACGTCATGCCGCTGCCACAACGCAATGAATGGAATGAAACCGTTTAATTATTTATGCAACATAATTATTTCAAGCTCACCTAGTTTATAAAAGAAAAGTTAAATAAGCGATATATCTTGTATAAACTAATCTATTCATCCACATCACCCGTCATTAATTCATTAAAGAACAAAAAATTACTGTTAACAAGCAATCCTAAGAATACAAATTTTCCCTATAATCCGTTATTTATAAGTTATAACCCTTAGTTCTGACTTTCTTTATTGAATGTATTACATAATAAAATATTAAAAACGATTTGACGTCATTTATGTGGTAGCAAATTGGTCCCAAACCCAGCATACAACACTGGGGAGGGCTGTTTTGGCTGCCTAGAGGATACTTGCTCTAAGACTGTAAGCGTGAGCTGCGTGTTTTACTCCTTACTATTTAATCTCAAAGTGGCGCCGTCTATTTATGGACTTATGTATATGTAACAGATAATTCTGAGTCGAGTCGATTTGATTTACAAGATTTGTTTTAAGTAACAGTTCTTTTTAGCGATCTTTTCTTTTCAGCGATTTAGCGAAATGCAGAGTGTCGCTCAAGTCAAAGTATGACATAGAATTCTTTGAGATCAAGATCTTAAGTAACTTAGTTATACGACAAAGAGTTCTTCAAGACACATCAGTGTTGAAACTCATAACTTTGAAATTGTATATAATCTCGTCTATCTTGAAACCAGCATTAATAACAACAATAATATCAGTGTTGAAATCTCAAAACTTTGAACAGTGACACCTGTTGATAATTTCATATATCTTACGAACGAAGACCAAACATCAACAACAAGTCACTCATCATCATCCGCGACCTGCTATATGGTGTAGATGCATGGACGATGACAACATTTGATGAGTCGAGACTACGAGTTTTCTAGTTAAAGGTTCTGTGGAAGATTTATGGTCCTTTGCGCATTGGCAACGGCGAATACCGCAGCTAATGGAAGCTGACGAGTTGTGTCATTGAGATACAGGTATATGAATGGATGAAAACACTCCAGCTCTGAGAGTATCTGATACAGTATCCGCCAGAGGAAGCAGAGGAAGAGGAAGACTTCTACTCCTTTGGAAAGACCAAGTGGAGAAGGACCTGGATACACCTGGAATCTCCAATTGGCGCCAAACAGGACAAAGGACGAACATCTGGCGCACTGTTGTAAACTTGGCTATACCTTAGTAAGTGAATAAAGAAGAGGTAGAAAGGTTTATCAAGAACCATTCCACTCAGATAAAAGTGAGTCTCACTGAAGAAGATGATTTTCTTAAAAAACAAAAATCGTTTTCAAGTTGTGGTTTGAGACAGTCCCAATTCTTGCGAACGTTTTGGAATCGACAAATTACGGTCTTCAGCAATACTAGTCTGAACGGCAGCAATATTTTCATTACTTTGAGAGATTCTTTGCCTTATTGGTACTTAAACTTTAAGTGCATGTGTGAAATTTTCAACAATTCGACGAATAACGAGCATATTTGGGTTAGGTCCTTCCCCGATTGTATTCAGTTTTAGCATCAGGCCATATTAATATCAGGAAAACTTGATCTCTTCTTTTCATTAGGATATCTTACAAATAAATTGATATTTGCGGTATAAAATTTGTAATGCACACTCCGCACCTCGTTTTCAGTAGCTTCAGACTGAAAGAGTTATATTTAGGCCGATTGCGACCTGCTACTATTCGCTTCCTAAGTCGGAAGGCTTTTTGCGTTTCCACCGGATTTCTCACCCAGTAGCTTTGATGAGTCTGGGAGCCTCCTCTTTTACATGCTATCTAAGCCTCAGTTCATGAGATTTTGCAAGTTTGTATTTCTCATTTACCAATGAATTCACGCCTAGATTACATTAACTATGTAAAGTTCTCAAATCCTGACTTCAGCGAAATCACAGTTGAGCTCCGTAGGCCCAAACCGGCTTTAGAACTTCATTGTATACTACTTGTTTTGGATTGATAGAGTGTAACTCCTGCCAACTAGGTGGTATAGTTTAGCTATTCTCATATCAAGTTTATTCCTTTTATTTTTTTTGGCATGCTCTTTCCAGCGAAGCTAAGCATCTAAGGTGAAACCTAGGTATAGAAGAATTATTTATATACATAAATCGGACGTTATACAGATTTTTTCAAGGTAAAGTTGACGTGACTTGATTTGGAGTCGTTTAATTTAATGCGCTACTTAGATGCCCACTTAGTAATTGCATTGACTGCTGTGTGCCTGCACTCGTCAACTGGACACTGAGTTTGACTCTCCAGCTGCTTACAGTGCTGTGTCATCCGCAAAATGTCGGACAGTTGGGATGTCAGTGGTAAAAAGCAAATGAAGCATTAGCCCTAACACGCTTCTGAGGGAAACACCCGCTTCTAACAGTTGGAAGTTTGAGTATGCGAGATTTCTGTTATAATTTCTATGCGTATTTTAGTTAACAAAACTATGCGACTATTGTAAATGTGCTATCTTACATACTTTAAGTTTAATAAGTTGCAACTTTTGTGAAAATTCTTTATTGCAGTTTCGGGTAGTCGCTAAATGCCAAAAGTTAACCGTGTCGTTGCAGTCGGCAAGGCAGTTTATTTTACTCTTTTGTTTTGTTTTTGTATTATTTTGAATGCTGCCAAAAATTATTACAAATAGTTGAAAAGCACTCTAAATAGACCATATCAATTGAGTTTTTCTGATTAAACATATAATTAATTAAAATATAAGGTTTAGTGAAAGTAGAGCAATTATTTTTACAAAAAATGGTTTACACATCACAATCACAATCACAAAACCGGTAGCGTCTAGCCGTTGCAAACGGGGGCTAAACTAGAATTGACGGTGAAGAGGGTTTAGCTATGCATTTGGTGGGACAAATAGGGAATTATGAACTATGTGCTGCTCCTTTACGGCCAAACTTTTTATGAGGTCCGGATGTCAACAATTAGAAAGAAAAAAATTAATATCATACCGAAGCTATAATACCTTCAATAAATTTTGTCGTTCGATAAGAGAGGGTGTTGCTACTAGCCCAAATTTTCTTTGTTTTGTTGGTGCACTCTTCATATGAACGTATATGAAGTTTCATTTCAATTTGTGAATTTATTCTTTTTTACAGGCCATTTAGTATCGCCGGGTCACAGTATTTTTTTACAATGGAAAAAATTGAATATCGTGCAGTGATAAAATTCTTATTTTTGGAAGGTGTAGCACCAAAAGAAATTCACGAACGAATGTTAAAAGTGTATAATGATTGTTCACCTACAATTGGAACAGTAGAAAGATGGATTGCTGAATTTAAACTTGGTCGTACAAGCTTTGAAGACGGTATACGTGAAGGACGTCCAAAAAGCGCATCAACACCAGAAATCATAGCCAAAATACGGGATATGGTTTTGGAAGATCGTCGATTGACTGAGAGAGATTTAGTAGAGGCTCTACACATCTCATTAGGCAGTGTGAGCCATACTTTAAGTGAAATTTTGGGTTTTAGACTGTGTGCACACAACAATGGAATAAAAACACATTCGAATGCGACTTTCTCAGCAACATTTGGAGCTTTCTAAAAAGGATAAAGTGGATTTTGTGCATCGATTCATCACTATGGATGAGACTTGGGTCTATCATCATGATCCTGAATCAAAATAAGCGGCTAAAGAGTGGTGTGAACCTGGTTGTTCGTTTTCGAAACGAGTTCGTGTCCGGAAATCGGCCAAGAAGTTTATGTCATCAGTTTTTTGAGATGCGAGACGAATTTTGTTTGTGAATTACTTGCAAACTGGTAAAACAAATAATTTTGGGTATTATTGCACCTTTTTAGACCCGCTGAAGGAAAAAATTCTTGAAAAAAGACCCGGTTTGTAGAAGAAAAAAATACTTTTTCATCAGGACAATGCACCGTGTCACAAGAGCATTTTGACAATGGCTAAATTCCATGAATAAAAGTTCGAATTGTTGGAGCATCCACCGTATTCATCATATTTGGCCCCCAGCGACTTCCATTTGTTTCCAGAATTAAAAAAATTAATGCGTGGCAAGCGTTTTTCATCAAATGAAGAGATCATAACGCCAGTTGAAGCGTATTTTGCAGACCTTCCGGATTCTCACTTCAGGGATGGGATCCACACATTGGCGGATCATTGGAGCAAGTGTATTAATGTTCAGGGAGATTATGCTAAATATGTAGTAAAGTGTATTTTGAATCATAAAATTGTGTTTTTCTTATCAAACGACAAAATTTGTTGAACAACCTGGTATTTGTTAGCATAAAAGGGTATACAAATCTTCTTTTTGATATTGATTGGACCGATTGCAGATTGTCGCGTTGCCTTAGTTAAATAGTTCATGCAAAATTTCGAGAATATATCTCAACAAATAAAGAAGCTTTCCTTGCAAGGATTGGTAATGATCGATCAGCTTCTAAGGCCACTGATGGTGTTGTGGACACATTTGTGATAAAATTAAATATGAATATTTGTGCTTATTATTGTTGCGCGCAGTGTTTTTTCGTACAACTGTTTCAGCAACTTGTTGACTGTCGTCTCAAAAATTATTCTCTGTTAAACTTAAATGCCATTACGCATGTTAAAGCTCGTTCTGTTAAGGCGTTTGAGCTAGCTGTGTTGGCTGTTACATCCTAATAGTGATTAGTAAATATTATAATATATGTTAGTGATTTTTACAATAAGATAAGCATTGAATTACTGCGAAATGTTTTGATTGCAAGTGCAACACGGAGATAAGTATACATATATATGTATACTTACAGAAGTTTCAGCGCATTCTAAGCAAGAGAAGTGATATAGATTTAAAAAAGCCACCTAAATTCAATGTGCCTACAACTACTGCGGAAGAAACAACCATTTAACACAATACAGCAAAAAAGTTAGTGAGCGAACTTCAGGCAAATAAAGTGTTTTCGGGTTCACAATAATAATTTAACTTTTTTGGTCACTTTTCCGACGAGTGTACTTATACAATTTTCACAATTGCTTTTCAGTAATGAGTTAATTTAAAACTTTTACCGTTAATTAAGCCAAATTATTTATATAATTTTTTTATTTATTTTCAGCTCGAATAAATTTCAAAAAACTTGTGTAAGGACATTCAAGTATCAACAACAATGTATCAAGTAATCCGTTTTCTATTTTTCTGTTTGCTTGGCTTGGGATTTTTGAAACTATCGCCGGCTCAAGTAACGTATGTATAACTTTGTTTATATACAAAGTATTTGTATATATATATATATATTATATTCCGAAAATTTCAGACAAGAATATACAGGCGAAAGCTTACGTTCACTAATTTTTGCCGTCAATCAATTAGACAATAAATTCGAGCGTCATGAACATCGCGAAAGAGCGCTTGGTGAAGTAATTAAGAAATCTCTAACGTCGCTACAAAGGGGACAACTGAACCTGGAACGACTATATGGTACACAGTCACATTTCGATCAGCGTTTTAGCGAAACTGACTTTCACTTAAAAGCGGTAAGAAAGCTTAAGCTCAATATTTATCTGATTTATAGATATTTTTTCAAAAAAAAAAAAAAAAATCACAATATGATCAAACTAATTGCAAAAGAAAAATAAAACAACAAACAAAAATGGAAGAAAAAATAATTTATGTGCTTCTGATGTCGTCATGAGGAAGGGAAGTGACGTGATTGATTTTTTTAGTTTTAAAAACGTTTTATCTCTAACAAAACCAAGGGTCCTTTAGAAAAACGATATATGGCAATGTGGCAGGTAATGAAAAGATCCATAACTTTTGTATAGACAAATTTGTCACATAGCCTTAAATTTATGTGAAAATTTTGAATTAAAAAGTTGTTTGTTTTTTATTTTTATCTTTTGCATTAATTATTTTTTGCCTCTTTTTAGCTATTACTACGATATAACATGTAGATGAAATTGAAAATGTTTGCCATAAACCGTTATAAAAAATTTTTAAACTTAAAAAAAATGAGCTACGCACTTTTACTTCCCCTTCTCGTACACAAATCGCCCGCAAATTATTTTTCCTTTAATTTTTGTTATTTTATCTGCTTTCTCCGATGAATTTCAAACTTTTATGATTTCAAACTTTTTATACCTTTTACTATTTTCTCCTTTGGTCTATTAACTATTTTTATTTTTCTATACACTACCATAAATAACATAGCAAGAAGAACGATTAAGAAACCGCATTGAGACATTCTTTACGGAACAAGACAAAACAAATCAACGGCTACTCGAGCAATTGACGAAATTGTCTTTGAATGTGGAGAAATTGTTAGATAACTCCAATGACTTGAGAAAGCCAAGCAACAAAGAGTCTTACAGTATCGATTGGTATGAAAGGCAAAAATCACCGCCATATATTCACTTAAATGATAAAAGGAAATCAAATGAAGAGCTTTACAGCAGCATTAACTACAACCTGTCAAGGCCAATTTACAGTAGCCTTAACTACAGCCTGTCAAGGCCAACCGCGCAACAGCTGCTGAAGTACCCCGGGTTCGATAGCAACGTGCTTGTGAAATCCGACGAGCCTGCGTCACAAAGTCAACAGCCTTGTGCGCAACCGACATCACAAAACGGTCTCACAGATGCCGTCAAGATATTTTTACACGAGTTGACTAACGAAACGCATAACCTTCTTCATGATGTCAACACCAATGTGCAAAATATGGTACAGAAATGTAAGTAAAACTAGAAAAAACGGTAACAAAGCCAGAATACCCTTCACAGGTGCATATTTTATAGCATAAAAATGTAAAAAAAGATCTTTAACTTGATTTTGATCGGTCAGTTTGTATGACAGCTTTATGCTAAAGTGGTCCGATCAGAACAAAATGTTGGTATATAGGTGTGCTTTGGATAATACTCTATGCTGGATTTAGCGAAGATACCTTTGTATCTTCAAAAGAAGAGTTTTCTAACAAAAAGACTTGAGTTTGTTCGGGCAGTTTGATAGCTATTTGTTGAAGGGGTCCGATCTGAACTACAGGATAGGAGATTTTACAATTGTTTGCAAATAATCTATGCCAAATTTCCTAGATACCTTGACCAATAAAGAAGTTTTCCAAAAAAGAACTTGAATTTGATCGGTCAATGTTATATACTATATGTTATAGTAGTCCGATATCGGCGGTTCCGACAAATGAGCAACTTCTTGGTTATAAAAAGAGACATACGAGAAATTTCAGATCGATAACTGAGCAATTGAGATACTGTTTCAATTATATACAGACGGACGGACAAGAGGACAGACAGGCGGACAGGGGGACAGGCGGACGGACAGGTGGACAGACAGACGGACTTAGCTAAATCGACTCTGCTAGTCATGCAGAACATTTATATTAATATACATTGTACGGTGTCCGACGTTTCTTTCTGTTTGTTACAAACCTAGTGTTACTAGAATGTACACCCTGTGCCGGGCATAAATTATAGACTAAAATGTAATAAATTTTATCACCTATTTGTTTATTGTTTTTAGCACAAACTGAAGTCATGTCGCGTCTTCAAGAAATCGAGCAGAGTTTACATACTGATGCTGAGGAAATTACGAAAAAACTCAACATCCACGAAATTTCATTGCAGGAATTCCATAGCGAAATGATTAACACTTACAATAAGGTAAATGATAGTTTTGAAACTTTAAGTAGGTGCAATAGCGTCTCAAAGCCACGCAGACAAGTCATGGATACGGAGGCAAGCGCCAGCGATTTAGTAACTGATAAACAACCAGAGCAAATGCAATTGCTTGATTTGCTGAAGACACATTTCGACACAATTCACCAAAACATGACAAACATTCAACTTGAAATGGCGAACAATCTCAGCGCCACCATTAAAAATGAAATTAGTTTTTTGTGGCGTCAAATTTCCATTACGAATGGCGAGATCAACGACAGCAGAGATTTACTACGACTAATGCGCGATCGGAATGAAATCTTCGTCAACAGTATTTTACAAAGCATAGCTGCTATCAGCTTAAAAGTGGTGGATATCAAAGAACGTGTAATGGACATGAGTGACTATCAACATTATTTGTCGCACAAATTACCATTATTGCCCCAAGAATTTGCCGACATGCAACAAGCATTCATCGGTTGGCTAGAACAGCTAAGTGAGACCATCAAAATAGTGCAAGAAACGAAGAACGGTTGGGCATCGAAAATTCTTTGGAAATGAAATAACTTCGTATTCGTTTCGAAACTAGTAGCTTAATATAATCATAGAGTTAAACGAATATATCCGTAGTCGTTAGTTGGGACACACTTTAGAAGAAAACATAAAACATAAGTATGTTTTAAACTGTTTTCCACTGGTATGTCGATGACACACTTTAAAAATTTAACATTTTTTAAAAACATTTACATTAGTTTTCAAATATGTCCACTGTAAGTATGTCGATGAAGCAGTTTCCAAACAGATTTAACATTTAATTTAAAAAATAAACACAATTTTACTTAGTCTTTCTGCTGAATTAGCAAGTTTGTCGTTAAACCATCCATTAATCCCTAACCAATCAAAGACATATTCATATATATTACATACGCATGTATTTTACAAATACATATTCGGCATGTAATCCATTTCTTTTCCATAAAAATACATAATTCTATTTCGAAGGAATTTTTTTGCACCTTGACAAAAATGTGATTCAATTTGTTTCTAGACATTTAACTTAGCTCATAAACAGAAGAGTAAACTGTATGTATTAAAATGTAATTTCCATAAATACTAAATATTCTTTGTATAATACGAAAACGTGTGCACAATCAAGTCGAATTAGAATAAGCATACAAACTGTTATTGAAATATTGCACACATTTTTCTATACATTTTATAATTGATTTACCCCCATCCCAGTTAAAGCCCTTGCACAGTTATTTCCCTATTTTAAATACCTATTTCCCCCAACGCTGTTCACATTTTGAATATTTATATAGCACTTTAACAAAACTTTCTACGTTCACATAGCGACCAGTCTCAAAGGTGTGGAATTCGGTGAATCGTGTCTGCCAAGGAAGCATACCGAAAGTGCAGATGTCTCTGTTGAATATTATGCTCAATTCGGGATCTACACAACTCCATTGTATATGCTTAGCCAATTCATCACTAATGTGTTGTTCTAGTTGTTTGCGATCGGCTAGCAAACTTTGCACCTTGGCGCTTTCACGTTGTTCGAATAGTTCACGACAGATCTTTGCTATCAGCGATCGGTTGTCTATGCCGCTGATGTTATAAATCTGCAATAAAACGCAAAATATGGATTAATGTATTGATAAAAAAAAATAAGTAAAATTGGAATGTATGTGTCACAACGATCCACGCGCAATATCAAATCAATTGTCTATACAATTTTCGTTTAAAAAATAGTGATAAGGTGTGCCGTTACAAATTCACAACATAGTGTTGGCCTTTTACTGATAAGACGCATATAACACTATGACACTTTAGGAAACTTCTACTTTGCTTTTGCTTTAGCGCATACATAATATCAACTCACTTTTAAATATGCCGGCGCTTTCTTTTGATACACATCCCCATTGCAAGAGCTGCCATTTTCACTGCGTACACCATTCGTCATGCATCCATTTGTTTTCAGATCCTTTGTCTCTGGTATATAAACATCCAATCCCCATTCGAAGTGGTTATGCTGCAATTCGTTCCAATACGATTTGCTTGACTTGCACAAGTTTTCTTTTAAAATCTGTCCATTTAATTCACTACGGACATCATATAAACTGACGCAATCAATACCAATTATTTGTGCATACGATAAAATGCGTGCAACAACTGATTCATTAACTCTCGCAAGTGGATCAGTGCCAATGATTATGTTTAAATGTCGAGGCAATTTGGTTAATTCAGTTTTGCAGCGTTGTAGAAATGCGCGGTCGCGGCGTGTTATCGTCGTACTATTGTACTGTTGGTCATATGACCAAAGTAATATGGCTTGAAACCGCAAAAACAGAAAATGTAATATTTCATATACGTTGACAAGTATATGCAATACCCGCCACATCAGCTGGTACAAATAGACAAACATGCCGGCACACTTTCTTTGATTATTTCTATCAACAGGCGGTGGTAATTTGGAATGGACAATCTCTAATTTTCGTGTGAGAGTATTGGGAAGCGCAAGAACATAACCTGCAATGAAAAATGAAATAAAGTATAACTCTTTAAGTATTTCTTACTACTTACTGGGTTGTCCTTGAATAATCTGTAGGCTCCTACTTTCTTTACCTACGAATCATTTTATTCATACAGTAAACCGAACATAGTTATAGTATTTACAAAAGTGATTAATAGAACTTTATAAAAAGTCTTGAACAGCGTCCAATGTTTAATGAGAGATCAAAATACCATCTCCCATCAGTTGCTTTTGACAGCCGCAACACGTCAGTATAAATAAATGCTGCCACCGTGCAAAGTAGCAGAAATAGTTTTCTTTATGTAGTAGTAATGATTATAAAAAAAATCTACAAATTTTTAGATTTCGAAAACAATAGTTAATGTCAATTGAACTTTTATAAAATAGAAAAATGTATTTAAAGTACATAAATAAAATTAAATTTAATATACGACAATCGTTTCACATGTTGCCAACTTAAAAAAAAACATTCTCATATTCTACATTTCCATATTCGTAGATCCAATTGGCAACGCGTTGTAAACAAACGGTTGGCTACGCTAGTTCGCTGTTTATTATTTACGTCGGTTTTTCGTCTGCTTCATTCGTTGCTAGAATTTCGATTCAAATTATTTGTGTTCGCGGAAAAATCGTCGGATTTTTCACAACAGGAAAATCTTGGGGAGTAGTGTGTGATTGTGTGAAAAAGAAAGGTGTGAGAAAATTCTAACATAATGCTTTGTATGCTTAGTTTAATTTGCAATTTGTTAATGTGAAATATAGTTGAAAAAGAATGCCATAAGTGATCATAAAATAATTGAATTGTGTTCTAAAATAAGAAGTATACATAAATAAGATAAAAGTGAAATAAAAAAGCATTAATACGTTTTTTTAACCACGCCTACTAAACCAGGATGGCTGCAACAGCGGCTGTCTATAATCGCCTTCACAGCACCAGCGGAAGCATTGGTGGACTAAGTGCCAGTATGGGTAGTATGGCACATTCGCAGCTTGCGCGTTCACTGGAACGCATTCTGGAGGAGGCACACCTAAGCGGCGAGCTAATACTAACAAATCGCAAGCTAAAAGACTTTCCGAAAACTGGCACCAAATACAATCTCACCGATACGGTGATGGCAGGTGAGTGCATAATCTGTCTCAATACAAATAAAAACACTGCAAAGGAGTAGACTTTAGAGGCGCGGTTAAGAATGTGCTGATTGGGAATGCATACGAAATTATTAAGATATATGAACATAAATAATGCGCTTGTCGCCTCAAAGTTTTGTGGTGTATTCGCCATACGACAAATGCCTGTAGCATGCAAAGTATACCTGGTAGCATGCAGCAGACAGTTTGGGTGCGGCTGAGCCAGTCAGGCGATGCATTTACAAATAAATACTTTTGTTAAGAAGCTTTTATGCTTTTACATATATCTGCTTACATGCTTTATATTATATATTAGTTTAAAAAGAATATATGTTCACTATAATTTTGAAAGTTTGTATAGTTTTTGAAGATGAATTTTCCTACCACATTGAAAAATCAATAAATTTCATACAGTATAACTGCATACATATAGTACGTAGCCACATATTTCCATGTCAGCTGGTTCGCCTTCCGTACTTGATTCGCGCACGATGCTTGCAATGCGTTCCACGTTCGTTGGTCACCAACCACCAGCTGTGCGTCGCGAACCATGTTCTTCTCCCTCAAGGACAATCGATTTTATTGCATTTTCTCTTTCTTGCTTGAAAATGAAATTAAAAACTATACATACACAAAGTAACTTACACGTCTACCCCTCTGTCTCTTCGCTGTACTATGCACTATTGCGTGCAGGTCTGCAAGGAAGTTGAAAACATTGGACGTTGAACGTGGCCCTTTTTGTAGCTTATACATAAACTATTCGTATTTGTTGTTATTGCCCATTGCACTTGATATTTTAAATGAGCCCGAAATGGTGCAGTGCATGTTTTGCTAACGGCACAGAGTGTTTTGTAGGATGGTGGTGTGATTGGGACGTGCGCACTGCTGGGGTCACGCCATTCTTATTTGTTTGTTTGCCAACTTGCCGGCTATAAAGCAAATTGTAATGTAATTATTCAGTGCTTTGTGCATATATTTTTGCTTGTGGCCTTTTAGATGTTGATGTGGGCGTTATTTTTGAGCTTTATTATTTTGTTTGCAGTTTTTCTCATATTTTTTAATTGATGAAAATTTTAATAAATTTATATTTCTGTTTTTTGGTCGAAAATATTTCAATATAAAGCACTCAACATGAGTTTAAATACGAACCATGGGATTATGTACATATAAACTATAAGTACATATTTTTTATATTATACAGTTTCCTTTTTTTCTGGTAAATATGTACACCCATACATTTGCATAAATGTTGTACGCAATACCTCGTCCCAAATAATTTTTTATATGTTGCTTATGCTATAACGAAATCTGCCTCGCGTTAACACCGTTTTCGCCTGCCATAATTCTATGCTTATTTCGAAAAATTTGTCCGTTGCAGTCATATTTGGCATGTCTATGAGCGCACACTTGCTTAAGAATTCAAAATGTATTTTTCACAACAAAACATAAAATAATATTTTGGTGGCCTAAACGGCACAAGCTGGTGGTCATATAACTTTATTGTTTTTTTTTCTACATTTTGGAAGGTATACACTTCCTTACATAGCTGCGAGATACATGATAGACATGTTTGTGTATATGTTTGCATATTTATATAATTGTACAAGACGACTTATGCATTTATACCTCGAATATTTTTTGGTTTCCACCTTTATAAAGTGGTGGTTGATTTTCAGCGCAGACATTAGGATATTAAGTTTATGCCTTCGACTTTCATTGCTATCAATTTTCTTGGCTTTTCTTAGCCCCGAAAGACTGTGTGATTTTGGGTACTTGCAATTTTTTTTTCGTTTTTGCTCCCCTTGGGTATAATTTCAACACTTTTTGGCAGTAAACTCGTGCAAGCACACATATTTGCAAAGTTTTGCTTTTATTTATTTTTTTTTTTTACTTACTTCTCGTACTTTCTTGAAAAGTTCTCCCTTGGGTTGTGATATGCAGGTAAAGGGAGGGTTGGCGACTTAAGTCATTGTTTGTGATAGAAAAAAATTGTATGCAATTTGTTTTTATGTTGTAGTAGCCTAATTAAATATTTCAGGCGAGCGTTGTTGGTCGTTCAGCCGAAGTGGCAGAAGGTTTTTACTATGTTATAATTATAGTTAGATATTGAAAGTATTTCAAGATTTTACCGCATACGCGATCTTGTAGAAAATAAATTGTTCAGATCGGAACTCAATAGCATGTAGTTGGTATTCAAACTGACCTATAAAAATCGAAAAATAGATCTGTTTATACCAGGGACCGTAACAGTTATGAGGAAATGAGCAAACAATCAAGTTTAATAATTATTTTTTAATTTATATTAAAGTCTATTTCCGGAAATGCCTTCAATTCGCGTATTGATTCACCTTTAATGTCTTTAATGGACTCAAAAGGGTTTCCCCGGAGCAATCGTTTGAGTTTGCTGAATAGCCAGAAGTCACATGTTCCATAATCGAAAAAAAAACTATGAACATAACCTGTTTTGACCTATTTTTTCGGATTCGGTTCACTTTTGACATGATATTCGGCCGGTTGATCGTCGGTTTCCGGATCGTAGGCATAGATCCAAGACTCATCGCCAGTTATAAAAATTTTCATGACATCCGATCGTCGATTCTCAAGCTCCAATCGCATTATTTTATGGACGTGTTGATCATCAGTTGATGTTGATGGCCGTCCTGGACTGTTACCGCTTTCCCGACCCTCTTTGAACGATTTGTACCAATCAAAACCACTTCCTCCTGATAAACAATTATTACCGAAGCTCTTTTCCAACATTCGGCTTCAGAAATTTGAATTAAAAAGTCTTATTATTTTTTGCTCACAGTTGTATGTATGTATATGTCTGGCCCATCCTTCATAATTATTTTTTTAGTCAAAAGTTATGCAATAAATGTTATTTTCGGTCCCTGGTTTATACTCTTTAATGCTCTAAGAAATCCACCTGTGAAGGCTGTTGTTACTGTGACGGCAGAAAATATTCCTTAAGTAATTTTGAAGATTGGAGCCGAGCTGACAGTACTTTGGCGAATAAAAATCCGCGTCATCCGGTTTCTTAGATCTAACTGTCGTGGGAATGGACAAGTGAAGGATGTCGTTGTTGTAACGGCAGAATTCTGCTGAGTTGACAGTTCTTGGGCGGATAAAAATCAATATCAGTTCTGGTTACTTAGGCCCGACTGTCGTGGGAACGGACCTGTGAAAGATATTATGGTTTCCTGCATCCGAAGCTAACGTTTTTTTCTGTTTCAGTGGCACTTGGTCTTCCTAAAAAATTGACGCCTCGTTGCTGCTCGCCTATATCCGCTTGCAATTATTTAAAAATAAATTATATACCTACTACCGCAAACACATTTATATACATTTATTATATATGTATATTTATTTTCGCTCTACTCTTAAAAGCGTACATAAAAAATGAAAATAAAATCGAGTAAATGTGATTACTTCACGCGACTTCCCCTTCGGATTCAACAAGTCAAAGCAACGCTCGTCAGTTTGCCGGGAAAATGTTTGTGCTTTGCATGCAAATCAGTGGGATCGTCACAACACCATGTAGACACTGAAGCAAGCTAGCGCGTCAGCTAGCATATCAGTTTTTATAACTTCTTCCTCGCCACCTCTGTCACACCAACTGCGCTTTGCCGCACTCACCTACTCATATAGATATGTATGTTGTTGATTTCTGCGACGACATAAAAGGTTCTTCCACAATAAACCAGACGCGCATGGCATAAATACTCAGCTCAGCTAGTGGCCATAAGCGTACCACACTTACAGACGTCCTTAGCCCATCCAATGAAAAACTGTGTATTGTTCGCTCATAATATTGTATGTAGTGTCCGTATGTGCGGTGTGGAGACATCAATAAATTCGTGCGTTGTCGCCTATTGTACGAAGTTTCCAAAGTCGTTTATCGTCATATTTGTCGTCAACACACACCGATTTCCGAAGAATATACCCACTTGCATATTATACTCGTACTCGCACTCGTATGCTTATAAAAATAAATATTTATGTTTAGCGTATAATTCGTCATCACTTTGACGTGCACTTCCTGAGGCCGCTGGCACAATCGCATCGTTGCAACTATCGCAGCGCTCAATCGCCAGCGCCATTATCAACAGCAACAACAACAACATGTTGATGTATTTCGTCATTATCATCAGCCTCATCATCGTCGTCTTTGTACTCTTTGCTTGGCCTTTGCCTCGTTGGCTTGCAATTGTTTGTCCACACCGTAGTACAACTGCTGTCTTTGTCTGCAGGTCGGCGCTCCCTGCACGTCTGCGTCTTTAGTTTAGCTTGATAATACCTATAATATTTGTTGTTTTTATTTGCACTATTTTTCTGTTAGCTATCAGCTTATAAGTTGCCGAGCTGTCACATAAATATTATACCTATGTACAGTAGAGAGTAAAAAAACAGCATAGCATAGCGTGCAATAAAAATCCCCAGAGGACTGGTCGCTCAAAATTAAGTTCTTGTATGGGAAAGTTTTTTAATTTACGCTACCCAAGACAAACCTAAGGCCTTTAGTTAAAAAATAAACAACATCTACTGTCAATGCAACCCCTCTTGAAAAAAAAGGTTTCTGTAGAAATTTTTTGATTAAATTTTCGAATATTGATAACTATTTGAAGAGGGGTCCGTATTTTTAGTTTTCATGTACTTCAAAAACTCGCCTATAACCGCAGTAGCGGTGTCTACGCCAATAACGTAGAGGGAAGTTGTGCTTTAAAAGCGGTCTGTCTATAAAGTGGCGTACTTTGCAATTATTTTTCTCGCAACTGTATTTTCTAAAAATATGAATGTTATTGTATTTCAGTAGTAGTTGCAATTTTTGTTATCCATTTCTTTCAATAAAGTAACATAGTATGTACATATGTATTATTATAGTTTGCTATTAGTTATCTCTCAACTGTATTTCCTCCATTTATGTTTGTACATATGTATAGTATGTATGTAATTGTATTTAGTACAATTTCAGCAGCATTTTCATATTTTTTGCTATTTTTACTCTTACTGCAATACTACTATTTTTCTCGTAACTGTGCTTTTTTAAACATGAATTTAATTGTATTACATAAGCAGTTTCATATTTTTTTCAATAAAGCGACATACATACATATGTATGTGCTGCATATACATCTATTGTTGCTATTATTTTTCGCTCAACTGTATTTTCTCCATACACAATTATATTTAGTACAACTTCTGTATTTTCATATTTTTCGTATTTATAATTTTCCAAAAGTATTAACTGTTGTTGCTATAATTTTTTTCTCAGCTGTATATCATCTTCATACATATGTATGTAAATTTTAACAGTGGTTGCACAGTTTTCCTATTCAAAATCTTAAGTAAGTTATTGCAACATTATGCTAAAATTTTTCGCCCTACTGTATTTCTCCATATATGTATGTAAATGTATTTAGTTCACACATATGTATGTATGTATGTATGTACACATATGCGTATGTTTTCAGCTGAAAAATGAGGAGAAGTAGTGCCCTAGCTCCAACTCTATTTCTAGCCAACTACCTTCTATTGTTGGGACTTTTCAGCGCAGACACACGTTTCGTTTGTTTTTGGCCCTGCCACCGTCTTGTTGCCTATTTGGCCGGCTGCTCGGTTGCTCAATTGGCTGTGTTTACGCGCGGCAGCACACGCACACACACATACACCAACATAAACGCCAATGCACCATAAAATCGTAAAACATTTTTCATTTCTTCTATGGCTTTTTGGTGTTATTTTTTATTTCTTTTCTATTTTTTCCTATTTTTTGTTTTTGTATTTAATGCCTGTTTTGGCCTTTCAACAACTCATGTTTTTCGAATTTCCACACCGATTTCATCGAACTTTCGTTGCGAGTTTTCCCAACCACATACAACACTGCACATTCCCAGCGCCCGCACTGTTTTCTTTGCTTCTTTTTCGATTTTTCACCTTTTTAATTCATTGCATTTCTTTTATTTGGTATTTCGTGCGAAGTCTTTAAACTGCTTTGATTTGCTATTACTTCAATTAAAGTGAGTATTTGCGTTTGTTATTTTTGTTTTTTATATTTGTAATCATGCTCATTCATGCTTACAACTGTTTCTATGCCCATTCGTCCGTTTAATATTCATATCGTGTTTGTTATATTTTATACTCGGCCGTTTGCCGTTTGCCGTACGTGCCTGTCGAAGGCTTAGGCGCTCTGCTTTACGATCTAATTACAATATTTTCGAATAAAATTTGTTTTTTTTTTTAATTAATTACACTGGTATTGGAAGTGCAGCGCATTCAATGCATTTTTTTTATGGCGAAAAATGGTTTCGTTTCAATGACTTAATTATGTGCCTATGAGCCTTAAATTTTTTGTTACTTTATTTTGTATCTAATGTAACATAAGTATGTACTTACATATTTTATAGCTTCATTTTATTTTGTTAACAGCGTCACTGAACATGCTCAGTATTCTTCAAATTACGGAAAAATTTAATCGCTGAACCATATCTCTGTGCCAGGGTGCTTTAAATACATACTTACATATGTATAAGTATGTACATATGTATGTGGGTGCGCTTTTCTTAGAATCATGAATATCATGAAATATCTCCATTATTGTGAATAGCCACGCTTCTTCACCATACCTGAGCTTGATCAGAGCAATCAAATTCAGATTATTACCGTTATTTTTATTGTCCAATTCTTAGCTGAATTGGTTCGGTCTTGCCTGATGTCTTCTACATGGCGCGAGTAAAGTTTTTAAATTTCAACTCATTTCTAATTGTTTCGCTATTATCTATATATTGACTGATTTATTCGTAGAGATTCTCTCTAATGTACATATGTATGTATTTGTTGAGTCAATATTGATTAAAATTTCAAGAAACTCCTTTCATTTAATGTGCATTTTTTAATACTTATTATGTTGACAATCTTTTGTAAGCATCAGCAATAATCTGTCATAATGGAACGATACAGTCCATCTTAATATCTTTTTTCCATCACATCTTAGTGCAACCGGCCATTCTGCTCCTTACTCTAACTTCCTAAACTTGCTGAAAATGTATCCAGATGATTTCGAAGATAATCTAACTTGAAACTCATAATTCCTCCTAGAGTCTGAAATTTCCAAAAAATTTCCGAAAATCTGTCCAGATAATTCTAAAGACTAACTTGATATTTGCTCCTAGAGTTTGAAAAATTTTCAGGTTATTTTATGCAATTCGTAATTTGGTACTTAATAGTTACCTAGCAAATTTTCAACTATCAGTACAAGATTCACTTTTCAGAACAGTCATAACTTTAATAAAATCTGTATATTTCATTAATTGCTGAAATTGAGGACTCTCACGTATTCCATCTCCACCTTTCAAACCTATCCATACTAAGCTTCGTAAATTTTCTTCTTTTTCTTTACTGACGTAGACACCTTTGACGCGGTTATAGGCGACTGCCAATGCGCAGCCTTCCGCAAAGACTTCTCTCGAACACTCCTAAGGCCAACTCATCAGATGATGTTATTATCCATTCTTCCGAGTTTGGTCTTTGTTCATCGAGTGAAGATTTTACATTTTAATTGTTTACTAAATGCCAGGAGGTATTTCGTCTTGTCTTCGTTCATTACCAGACCCATTTACTTCGCTTCCCTATCCAGTCTGGAGAAGGCAGAACTAAAGGCGCCCTTGTTGAGGCCAATGATATCAATATCATCAGCGCAGCTGTACCTTCTCTATTTAGCTATGTAGCTCGTTTTTCTCAAGCAATAGATTGAAGAAGTCACACGATAAGTGAAAGTTCCTTGTCTGAAACTTCACTTGGTATCGAACTCGGCTCGGAGAGGACCTTCCCTGTTGATCAACGTTCGCTTACATATCCGTATTAGCTTTGCGAGGATACCAAGTACAGACGTAGCGGCATAGAGTTCCAATGATCGGACATACTTTCATCCGACCATATCCTGCAAAGGAGCTGATGCATGCACCTTGTTAGTTCTTCACCGCCGTATTTGAAAAGCTTTGTTGTTCTTCAGATGGGTAATTGATATTCGAACTTCTTCTCGGTCGGGCAGTGGAACGTCTGCTCCATCGTCATCGATTGGGGAATCCGGTTCGCCTTTTCCTGGCGTTAAATTTTCACTGCCATTCATTAGGCTGGAAAAGTGTTCCCTCCATAATTTCAGCAAACTCTCGGCATCAGTCACTAGATCACCTCTGGGGGTTCTATAAGAGTATGCACCGATCTTGAAATCTTCTGTCAGGTGCCGGATCCTTTCGTAGAATTTTCGAGCATCATCCTTGTCGACCAGCTTGTTAAGCTCTTCGTACTCATGCATTTCGGCCTTTCTCTATTTTTGTCTGCAACTGCGTCTCGCTTCCCTCTTCAACTCTCGGTATCTATTCCATCTCGCACGTGTTGTGGCCGATTGTAACGTTGCGAGGTAGGTAGTCTGTTTCTCTCCGCTGCGACACGGCACTCCTCATCGTACCAACTGTTCTCTTTTCTGTTCTTTCCGAAAACCAATTTCAAATTTCCAATGATTTCGTCTGCAGCTGCATGTAAGGAGCTTGAAATGCCGAGTAGAAAATCGTTCGGCTGTCTGTTGTGATTGCAGCTTCTCGACGTCGAACCTTCCTTGTGTTTATTGACGTGCGTTTTGTGCTGTACAGAGGCGGATGCGAACCTTCGCTGCAACAAGATATTGATCCGAGTCGATGTTAGGACCTCGGAGCGTACGCACGTCTAAAACACTGGATACGTGTTTTCTGTCTATCACAAAACATTTAGAACTTGGAAAGCACATGCCTTCAAACTTCGACATTTCAAGAAGTTTTGGATTTTCAAATACCATCTAGACAAATTTTCACTATAAATTAGACGACAGTCGGATCTTCATAACCGGACCGGAACGGAATCGTCAATCAGTGCGGAACTGATTGTAGTTTTTTGTACAGAATTGAAATACAATTATTTTAAAAACTTTTCCAACTTTTCAGTAATGTTGTATCTCATTTTTAAGACCCTTACTTAGCTTCTTAACAAGAACATACGATTTTTGAAAACTCTACAGTGGTTTAACGCCTTCAACCTAATTTTTATAATTTATTTGTATATGCTCATATCATATGTGTACATATTTACAGTTTCAAACATAAGGGTATCAAAAGAAACGGAATGCGGTTTACGGCGATAAGTACCGCTTATCGCATTTATGTGGTAAAAAATATTAAAGAATTTTAAACCAGTAAAAACAAATACATACATACATACTTATATATACATACTAGTATGTAAATATATGCTACGATAGGACCATAACATTTTTCATGTTGCTTAAAACTTTGATTACTCACATGAAATATTTTTTTATACACCAGCACATACTTAAATATGTATGTATGTGTGCACTTATCATATATGTATGTGAATGCCGCCGCCACGGCTGGACTTAAACTTGACCATAGAAAATCTGGTTCGTGTCATGGGATTAGTGGAGCAACTTTTACACACGTTCCACTAACACAAATCACAAAAACAATAAGCATATACAGACATACAGACATATTAACATAAAAATGGAAAATTAAATTCATACAAACAATAATAAAAGCAACAACATACATACGTGTGTGTGGCATATCTATAAAAGCGATCAGCAGTGGCTTTGCTTATTATAAATGTCCGTTGGAAAATAAATTAATTAAAAAAGAAATTCGAAGCACAATCGACGTGCGAAAGCAACATGTGCAAACTGGCCACACATACACACACATACATGTACACATATAAAGAAGTATAAACATATATGCGTGGTAACTGGTAATTGGAGTACTTGTGCACTTGTTTATGGCACACACTTGTTTACATACATACATACATATTCATAACGTTAGATATCTGTATTTCTCGTGTTAATGAATTGCTCTTACAATTGCCAAGCGACAGCTGAGCGCTGAGACTAAACAAAAGCATGCTAGCAAGCCAAGTCTCCAATCGGATAACGAATCCGCATGGCGTATAATGTTTGACAGTAATGAGTTGGAAGCGTGTGTCAGCAGCGTGTCCACTCGTCCGCCCCAAGCAAGTGGTATCATTTTACAAAATAAATTAATTTCTTATTGTGCTCGTAAGCACTGTGCAAGCAAAATGACAAACAAATATATGTGTTTGTCAGTATGTATCTGTGTGTATAATATTTACTTTTGAGTAGATCAAATGATTTCGTTTGAGAAATTAAAATTCTTGAATTGCTGAGAAGTCGATGACGTTGAATATGTAGGTATTTGTATACAATATAAAGGCACTATATACATATTTTTGGGTTCCATAAAATACTATTAATCGAAGGGAAGTTTCTTCTTCTTTTTTATTGCCATAGACACCGCTTTCGCGGTTATAGCCGCGTTTAAAACATCGCGCCAGTCGACCTTCTTTTCGTTGTTTGGCGCCCAATTGGAGATACTAAGTGTAGTCAGGTCCTTCTCCACCTGGTTTTTCCAACGGAGTGGAGGTCTTCCTCTTCCTCTGCTTTTCCCGGCGGGTACTGCGTCAAATACTCTCAGCGGTGGAGTGTTTTCATCCATTCAGATGACTTGACGGCGGTATTAGCCCACTCAGTCCGTTGGCGTCTAGGCTGATGTTGTTGTTGGTGTTAATGCTGGTTCCAAGATAAACGAAATTATCTACGACTTTGAAGTTATGACTGTCAACAGTGACGTGGGAGCTAAGTCGCGAGTGCGACGACTGTTTGTTTCATGACAGTAGATATTTCGTCTTGCCCTCGTTCACTACCAGACCCATTCGCTTCGCTTTCTTATCCAGTTGAAGACATACCGCGTTCTGGACGGCCTTCGACCTCTTCAACTGATGAAAATATTAAAAAAGTGACGGATATGGTGCTTGAGAATCGTCAGGAAAGTGAGCTCGACAACTCTCATGAGCCCGTTCGAATGAGTTAGGTGGATATTTTGGATATGAAACGCGTTTTTGCTCGACTCGTCCCGATAATTCTGAAATTTTTCAAAAATAGTACCGAATTCCGATCCCACATTCATGGAGAGCATTATAACTGCCGATGAGACATGGGTTTATGAGTTTTACATGCAAACAGGTTAACAGTTTTCGGAATGGAAAAACTCAAGTTAAGGTTTGGTTATCTGGCCGACTGTCGCGCTATATATATATACCAACTGGTCTTTAATAATGCCAGATGGAGATTCATTATTACTACGAGCTGAAGTTTTCGTCATAACGTCAACGCTTTTGGCGAACTTTAACAGCGACTTGATATCTGGGATCGATACTCCATTGAGCCACCTGAACTGTGAAGCTCCTAGATATCTAGGACGAGTTCTCGATAAAGCTGGTCAGAAGCATTGGAGGAGTTCCAGCGTCTCTATCATGACTATTTTTCTGCACTTTTTGCATGTATTGTCGTTTTAATGGCTCGCATGTGATGCTAGAAAGTTTTGACCTTTCACTAAGCCTGTTTCGTTTCCTGGAAGGCTTTGCGAATCCGTAACCCAATAATGTACAACCACTTACCGGCAGCCGCCACATCTAGTGTTTTTCTGCATCTAACAATATTCTTGCCGCTTGCCTATCGGTCCTCTTGTTAGCTATCTCAGCCGCTTTGCTGACCCCAAGGACTTCCGCTTCGAAGATACTGCAGTATTTTGGAAGCTTGAAGGATTGCCTAAGATCGAGCTCCGAGCAATAGATTCAGGTGCCCACTGCACCGCTTTGATTAGTCAAATGAAAGGTACCATCTAGACGGTAGCATTTTCTTACATGAATAGAGGGCAGCTCTGGCATTTTTCACTCTCTGCTCCACATTGAGTTTCCACATTAGTTTGCTATCCAAAATTATTCTCAAGTATTTGGTATGCTCCTTTATTGTTAATTCAACCCTGTTGAGCCCTCCATGTTAAGATAGTTAAGATGGTTCAAGGGACGAGCCTGGATTTTATAATATATGTAACTGTGTAATCATTAGATGTCGAAGCATACTGGTTCGGACGCGATTAAATGGAGTCAAAAGAACTTAGGGATATGACTTTTTTAGAAATCCTCTACGAAAGTTTTCGAAAAGGTATTAGACTCGTTCGATAATTCGATTCTTTTTGGTTCTCTTGCTTGAATACTGTATAAGACGGTCTTTTCCTTCAGTGGCGGCACTCAAAAATTAGTATGAGTTTCAAAAAGATTGCACCTCGGTTTTTGAAGCGTACTTTTATAGCCGTCCTCGAAATATAGATCTCGTACACACCAGAGACATGTTTCTTGTATTCTTAAGCTGTGACCTACATCGGCTCCATTAGTCACGTTAATCGTGTTCTCTAGATTTGCCCCGGACGACTTATTTTCTTCAAATCTATAGTCTTTCAAGTTGAAAGGGAAGATTATTGTCGCTACCGAAGGCTACCAAAAGACCTTCAGATCTACAGAAAACTTTTTCCGCCGGGTTAAAAGTGTATTGATCTAAAGGGAAATTTTGGTTTCTCTTTCGTATCTTAAACTGAGAAATAAGAAAGTAAATTCCGTGCTTTAAAATATATCTTAAAGAAAATACACCATATATATCGAATGGCTCTCGTACGTGTGTGTCTGCTTTGGTTTTCGAGTCAAAAAAAGCATCAATGATATTTCCCAAGCGCACTTTTTCCAAAAATTGTTTCCATATGCTGCTACAATGATTATTTTGCTTTCCGTACATTTATGTACAGAGATTTGTAACATGTATATACATATGTATATATGCAGATCCGAAGCTGAAGCAAGACAGACCAAATTGCGCCATCCACTGAAGAAGCTAAACAGTAAAAATAATAGTGATCACACGCCATGAAAAAATCATTAAAATCAATTGATTCAAATTACTTAAATTCCACAAAATTACGCACCAAAAGAAAACACAAGCGAGAAACATACGAAACTCAAAGATAAGATGCCTGCCCCAAGGCATTAAAGTACATACAAGTTTTGTTGTATTTCTAGAGTGTTTGTTTAATTTTTTTTGTGTATTTATTTAAGTATTGAGTACTAATTTCTTTGTTTTTAAGTTCAAAACGCTGTGTGGCAAGGAAAGTAATTAGTAAGTAGTTGTAGTAGGAAAGTAAGAAAGTTAATTTTTGAAATCTAGTGATATAGTTTTTTGGTAAGAGAACTTTCGCCAAAATATCTTTTTCTATCAACAAGTAAAGAAATTCATTAAAAAGTTAAAAAATTGAAACATTTTTTTGTTTTTAAGTTTTCGGGTCACTTAAATTCAGCCGGTATAACATTTTTTTCGAAATCGCTTTTTTCAAATCAGACAACTTTTTGTGTTAACTGTAGTTTCACAATAACATTTTCTAGTGAAATTGGCATAATTTTTTGATAATGCAAGTTCCCGTTTGGTATTCTGCTCCTGGTAGCCTGAGTTTTGAGAATTGTATCTTAAATAACTGTGTAAAATTTCCTGAAGATCAGTTGAGTAGTCCTCGAGCAATTTTCCCAACCACTTAGTCTAGCTAGCCTCGAGCGCACAAGTCCTTAAGGCTCTATATCCGAAACTATTACTTTTAAATGTTTAAACCAAATGTCACCGAGATCACATGCTTCAATTTCAGGCGTCAAATAGTGGGTTGTCATGGCGCGCAATAACGGTCGCCATTGACGGTTTACGTTCTTACCGGCATCATTTTTGAAGAAATAGGGACCGATGATTCCACCAGCCCACAAACCAGAACAAATCGTTGTTTTTTCCAGATCAAATGGCATTTATTGAATCTGTACAGGCTGCTCTTTGCCTTAAATGTGGAAATTTTGCTTGTTTACATACCCAATAAGCCAAAAATGGGCCTCGTCGCTGAACAAAATTTGGCTCAAATTCGTCGGATCTTCTTGAAACTTTTCAAGAGCCCACAGAGTGAAGCGATGTCGCTTGGGAAGGTCGAACGGTTTCAGTTCTTGAACAAGCTGTATTTTGTACGCTTTCAATTTAAGATCTTGGCGTAAAATGCGCCAAGTCATTCCATACGTCAGTCCGAGTTGCTGCGAAAGGCGCCGAATCGACTCTCCACGGTCTTCGTGTGCATTCTCAGCTACGGCTGTATTTTCTTCACTGCTAGTTGGACGCAGTCTGTTCGGTCGAATACTATTCAATAATGAATGCTGGGTCTCAAGATGGGTGATGGTGTTGCGAATAGTAAGCCGATTATTTCACCATAAGTTGAGCGAAGCGCGCGAAACACATTATTTGCAGAACTTGATTTTTCGTAATAAAATTGAACGATTCGTAAACATTGTTCAGGCGTAAGTCTTTCCTTGAGGAAATGCCTAAAAAACCGAACAAAAATAACATGACAGCTTGACGCGACTCACGCGTGATCTGTCAAAATTAAGCTATTGAAAAAAGTACCTCTACTTGGATCACCCGTTGGTTATCTATCTATCTTATATCGTCTCCGCTAGTTGATATCCCACTCCTTCCTGTCTACCCACTCTTTCCTGTTTTTGTACGTTTCCTTTTATGTCAGCTTATCCCAAATAACTCCGAAGAACAATTAATTTACTTTAACAGCAAAAATGTGTGTTTGCCTCACCAAAACCAAAAATGACCGTTGCTAATTGCTGAGAAGGCGGCAAATGCGGTTAATGGCCTCGTACACCTAGATAAATATATATGTATATTTATTTCCTATTGCGTCCCCACCCGGTGACCACCTGTCTGCATGTGTACTTAATTTATACCGACCGAGGTATGGCCACTATCGCATAAATATTCATTCACATATATTCAAAAACAGAAATTTAATTTCGTTATTTCCTGCTTTGGACTACTATAAAACAGCGAGTAGATAGGTAAAGGTGCTTGTGTAAGTGTGAAAAATATGTGGCCGGTGCTATGTGTGAGATATACACACGTCGTTTGTTGAATTGAAAAAAGTGGCATAAATTCTTAAATCGCCTGGGTGTGTAAAAGTATATTTAGTTGAAACAAAATTATGTGAAAACGTTACGCACGAAATACTTGGTGGCGAATATAAATAGTGGTGGGAAGTTTGTACGAAGGCGCGGGCGTTGAGAGGAGACGTTGGCATGGCGGTGGTAGTATCCTTAAATCGCCTATCCCAGTTAAGTTTAGAGGGAGGCTTAGTTAAGCTAGGGAATCGTGTTTGATTTTAGAATGTAATGGTACTTTCTTGCCTTTGGAGGAAGACTAACTTATAGGTTTTGATTTCAATGGGAAACGTAAATTACAGTTTATAAAGTGAAAGCTTAAAACTATCCAGCTAGCCATTTTTTCTACTTGAGTCAAAGAAAGTGGCTGCTGGAGCCGTATCTGTCTAACAAAATATGTAGGAGACTAGTACAGAACGTAATTACTTTAATAATTCCAAGCAAGCTTAATGAAGAACGTTGCTCAAGAAATGCACGAAACGAAACGATTGTTCTTTCTCTTCCCCTGCAAGTCTAACACTATCCTCCACTAAATCCACAATTCAAAATTTTCACGAACTTGACGATGAATTCAAAATACCGACTGTCAACCCTAATTTGAGATTTTACACTTGCCAGTCCGAGCTGCTTCACTCCGCATATGACCGCGATTGTTGCCAAAGTAAAGAGCCGCAACAAAATTCTAAAGTCACTAGTCGGTAGCATTTCATCGCCTGGTTGTAGTGAAATGCAGACGAAAAGGTTTCAGACGTGTCACAACATTTCAGCCCGTCCGATAACAGGAAAACTCCTGATGTCTCTCTAAGGATAAGTAATCCTCTCCGAACAGTTTCTGCTGAGCTGTTTTTGCTGATATAACTAACTTCAAACAATTCAGAGTTGAGCAACTAACACTTTCACCTACTCCCTCTCAGTGAATGGCGTATTTGTGGTCAAACCAAAAACCATTGCAGACGAAGAGCTCAAGTTGGCTCGAGAATCTAGAGTGACTCTTGTGAAACTTCGTTATGGATATTGTATCAGCTTACACTCCTACCTATCCAGAAGTAACTCCGGCATACCAAATAACTTAAAGTTGAGGCCACTGACTCCGAATTTCGGTAGCAAATTTTAGTAATTTCGACTCATTGTTGGATCGCATATCTTTCCATGATGAAATGGCAAACCTTACTGAAGCGAAATGTCAAAAGAGCGGGAAAAAATATGGCGTCGTTTGCTGTCCCTACCGGTCTACTTTTGTAGCGTCGCTATTGAAAACCCCGTTATATGTCCAGCATGTAATAAGTTCTCGCAGCTTTCCAACCACCTCTTTGCCAGCCCAATGAATCCCAATTACCTGACATCTCTCTCTATGGTCCGACCCCGTGGAAGATCCACGTTTCCGGGACTTCCGGCCGAATGACAATCAACTTGAACTTTACCACCCAAATGGGGATTAATTAATCATTACAACAACAAAAGCGTTCGTTTTGTGAAGTTAATTCAAATAATATTGGGTACTTCAACTTATTTTTTTTATATTTATAATGAACTTTAATGATCCAAATATGTACCATTTTGGTCGACTACTTTTTTGCCATTTTCCGCTATAGACGTTATTCCATCAGTGTAAAACTTTTATGGTTTCTCGGCGAAAAACTGCGACAAGTAATTTTCACAGGCTTCTCTAGAAGCCAACTTTACTCCATTAAGGGAGTTCTGCATTATTAACAAATAGTAGTCCGATGGTGCAAGGTCCGAGCTATATGGTGGACGCATCAAAACTTCCCAGCCAAGCTCTCCCAGTTTTTGCCGAGTCATCAAAGATGTGTGTGGTCTAGCGTTGTCCTGATGGAAAACAAAGTCCTTTCTGTTGATCATTTCTGGCCGTTTTTTTTTGATTGTTTGTTTCAATCTCATCAGTTGTTGACAGTAAAATGTAGAATCAATCGTTCGACTAGGCTGGAGCAGCTCATAGTGGATGACTCCTTTCCAATTCCACCAAACACTCAGCACAACCTTTCGAGGCGACAATCGTAGCTTTTCGACCATTTCTTGAGCTTCACCACGCTTGGGCCATGATCTTTTGCGCACATTATTGTCGTATTTGAACCACTTTTCGTCTCCTGTTACTGTTTGATTCAGAAATGGTTCGATTTCATTTCGTCTCAGCAAAGAATCGCAGATGTCGGTCTATTAAGTTTTTCGCTGACAATTCATGTGGTATCCAAACATCGAGCTTCTTTTTGTAGTCAGCCTTTTTTAAATGGTTCAAAACCGTTTGCTGAAGAATGTTAAGTTCCTTAGCGATGTCATGGCTGCTTATGTGACGGTCCTGTTTAATCTTTTCCATAATTTCATCGACGTTTTCAACGATAGGTCGACCAGAGCGAGTGCTTCTTTCACATCGAATTTTTAAGAACGGAAACGAGCGAACCGTTGTTGTGCTACACGAACTGATAAACATCGTCTCCGTAAACTTGGGTGGCATTCTTCCCTTTTTTATACAAACATTTCAAAATAAAGCGAATTTCAAAAATGAGCGAAAATATTTTTGAACAGCTTTTGTTTTGTTAAATGAAGCAACATTTCAAAATGAACGCCGATTTATTTTTCTCATCAAAGCGGTAACTTTCTACAACTTCCCCTTCTTACCTTTCAAGCTTTGGAGATATACGACTGAACGACATCTATCTTGGTAATTCTTGGTATCCCATGGTTCTTCAAAATATATCTGTCTATTCCCAAACCATTAAACTACAAATTCTGCAATAAAATTAAAGTTTTTTAAGTACTGTAACTAAATAAAAAATATTCGAAATTGCTTCCTTAACGGGAATTGCTTCTCTACTAGATTAAATGAAGCATATCACTCTCCTCTTCCCACTAAACTAAAACTTACACTTACGACGAATATTAAAATTTATATTTAGAACACAGTAGGCCGCTCCTCGCCGCCAACTCTTTTGCACTTTGTTGCTGCTAACAAAGTTAACTGTAATGCCTCCGCCGTCACAGCCGAAACATAGTGTGGCTTTGTACGCTTTTAGCTTACATACGACTATGAGCCGCGCCTTTGGCTGTGCCTTGTATTGTGGACACAACCATGCTGCCAATGTTGACAGTTACAAAGTGCCTAACACAGCGCTGAAGGACATGCCGCAATATGCTACAACCACACTGGGACACCTTAACTTATGCAAGAAGACTCTATGCCATGTTGGCTCACGTTCCATTAACGATGAATGGGCGAGTGCATAAATAAATGAATGAATGAAAGAATGGATGAGTGAGTGAGCGCAAAAGTGAGTTCAGCGCTACACAAATCCACACAGATAAGTATATATGCGTGTGTGTTTGCATAAGGAAGTGGCCTGGAAGTGCAGTGACTGTCCGGTTGACAGGACATTATTCCATTTACCGCCGGCGCTCGCTTGACGCTGCCCGGCATTTTAATTATGCATTAAATTCTCCGGCAGAAAATCTCCTCAAATTGTCTGTTTTATAGCTAAAATGTGTACAAAGTGCTTAAGCAGTAGCATCTCTCTGCGTTTCTTTTTTTTTGTCGTCTATTTTTAGCAGTTTTAATATCTAATAAAATATATTTTTATTATGTGGTGTTCAGTGGTTCTCATATTTGCCTAGAATGTGCGAAATTTTCTGATTTCTTTTTATTTTTTTTTATTTGTTTTTGTAGCTTATTTTTGGCTGTAGGCCAATTGTTTTTCCTACTGGCGCCGTTGTGTTGTTGTTTTATCTTGTATTTTCATTTTTGGCTAGTTTTCTTGTTTTAGGCACTTTTTGCGTGCACTTTACACATGTTTTGGTTTTGTTGTTGCGTATTTTCTTTGCTTTTTCTTTTCTGAGATGTTGGCCAGGGCCATCAGTTCGGCATTTTTGGCATACCTTTGCCTTTGAATGGACGTATGCTGCAGTAATCTGTCATTTTGATAGACTAATGTTATGCATAAATGGCTGATAAATAAAATTAAATACGAAATTATATAAAAAATCAAAATATGTAATAAATTTCATATAATGGTTTGTCAAAAAAGTCTTGCGGTATTTTTATTGAATTTTTTTTTTTTTTATTGAAATTGAAATGAATTTTTGATGACTCATGCCCAGCTCTTGACCGATGCTGCGGCTGCTACTATGCCGATCTCTTTCGACCAATTCAGCGATTTTATCGCAATTTTCGACGATAGGCCTTCCGGAGCGTCTTCGACCACCTCTACACCAGAACGAAAACGTTGAAACCATCGTTGTGCGGTGGAAGTGGAAACTGTATCGGGTCCATAAACCGCACTAATTTTATTGGCGGCTTGAGATGCATTTTTGCCTTTATCGTAGTAGTACTGTAAAATATGCCGTATTTTCTCTTTATTTTGCTCCATGTTTGCGACGCTATAACTCACGAACGACTTAATAGAAACGACAATCAATCAAACACGTGTTAGCGCGTGAAATGAGCTTTCCAAAAAGATATAGCATGACCCGATGCGACGAATAAAACTAGAACTACGCGCTTTCAGCGCCAACTAGCAAAAATACCGCAAGACTTTTTTGACAACCTATTATATAAAGATAATTAATAGGAATTTTATAAATCCTTCATTCCGTTCCGTAGGGGTCAAACCACCACCATTTATCAAAATCACGAAAATAGCTGTACGTGATCGAAAATTTTTGAGCTCAAATTCATAATCAGAACACCTCGAATACCCCATAGACCTCTTAGCACATTAGCCGCAAATTTTTCTTTCAGATTTGTTGAGTTTTGTGTTATAGATTACTGGATTTCCGAGAAATCTAGGTCTTTAGGATCGAAGAAGGAAAAAGTCCTTTCGATCTACTTTTTTCTTTATAGCGAAGACACCGCGTCAGTCCACCTTTTTTCGCTGTTTGCCGCCCATTGGAGATTCTATGTATAGCCAGGTTCTTCTCCATCTGCTCTTTCCAACGGAGTGGAGGTCTTCCTTTTCCTCTGCTTCACCCGGCGGCAAATACTCACGGAGTTGGAGTGTTTTCATCCATTCATACACGGGCATAGCGGCTTAAAGGCAGCTCCTTTCCGTGCTGTCAAAAGCAGCTTTGAAGTCGAGAGGTCGTGTTTGTCGATCCTCTTTTCACGGCACTTTTCCAAGATTTGGGGCATGGTTAATAATTTGTCAGTTGTTACGCAATCCAATCAGTTTGCGGACGGTGGGCTTCATCTTTCGGACAGTACGCTCGATAGAACCTTATGTGCGATGTTGAGGACTTATTCCACTGTAGTTGGCGCAGGTTGTGAGGTCTCCCTATTTGCACTTTTTTTCTCATTGATAGTAGGTATTGAACTTTTTAATCGTTTTCCGTTTTAATTGCCTATACGAAGAGTTTTAATTTTAAGTTTCCGATTAGCTCATTAATTTTTTAGAAACAGCATACTAGCGACTTTTTATACTAACACTGTTTTTTAACCAGATAAGCGAGTTAATTGTCGTTATCTCTCCATGCTGTAATAAAATTCTTATTTGAGAAATTACGAAACATTTGGTTGGCACATGTGTCATTGTTTCCAATAGGTTACTTTCGAAAACTGCGGACCAATCTGAGTAAAATACGTGCAGTTTGTTATCATTAAATTTGTTCCGTAAAATTAACGTTTATCTGATTGCGTTGGCTTTACAAAAGCTGGTAAAAAAACAACGACCACCACGGCCTATTATTATTTATCTTTTTGCACGCATATTTAGTATAATTTTACCTAATTCAGAGCTCTGTTGAATTATCTGATATCTTATCTTTCTGTGTTATGTTATCATTTGTACAAAAAAGTTTATCTTCCTGTTCTAGTGATTAACTTAGGAAATTTATTATTAGTGACTGTAAAGCTTATTTAGAGAATATTACGTACCATTCTGTGATTAAGTATACTTTAGGTATTTCATTTTATCTAAATATGGTATACTATATGTACGTATCTTCTATATGTTTTGCTGACTGGCCAGACCAGGATGGATATTTCTTAAGGATTTACTATGTGCTTGGTGGGATTAGCAGAGTATATTCTTCTATGAGCTGCTCTCTTTCGGACAAACTCTTAATTCGGATCTGTACTGTCAAAAATTGGACCGTTTGAAGAAAGCAAACGCTCACAAATGTACAGATTTTATCACACAAATCGGTAGGGACAAGCCAGCAGCTTCAGGAACTTGATTGTGAGGTTCTTATGATCCACTTTATAGACCGAAGCTGGTACCAAGTCATTACTACATGTTTCTTGCTATAGCGATTATTCCAATATACCGCTAGGTGCTATTGAGGCGATGTTATCCCTGTTTGGAAACATGGTCAATTAGCAGGTGCTCTGCAGTTTCAGGCTCCATATAGCAGAAGCGGCTATTCGTACAAGAAGGTTGGCCCATGTCCTTTATGTGCTTCTTGAGGTTGCAATGACCAGTGTTGAAGGCTACAAGTAGCATGAGTTTGTTCCTTGGGTGGTTGATTACATATTTAAACCTTTTAAGGTTGTAACCATCCATTAGGAACTTGATATGGCGCATCCTATGGAGTTGTTGCCCATACTCCTCCCTACCCACTCATTCATCATTGCGGAGCAGCTGCTTTATGGTATGAGAACCAACGGCAATGAACGGTTCGTGTCCTACCATGTTGGTGGATGCTGCGGAGCGGGTGAGCTCATCAGCCAGTTCACTCCCGGCTAAACCTTTGCGACCGAGCACCGAATAAGGCGCCTGGTTACGATCTAATAGACTGTTCAGTCGTTCTATACTCTCTTGCACCAATAGCGATTTGATCTCGTATGCGGAGATTGCTTTCAGTGCCGCTGACTGTCGCTAAGTATAACTATACGTTCATTGCGATAGTTGCATTCCCACCGAATTATTGTAAAGATTACTCCTGCTCAGAAGACTACCTATAGGTATGTGAAAATTAGAGCGTGGTCCTGCGACTTCTGCACCCTCTCTCTCCGACGTTTTCGAGCCGTCTGTGTATCACTTGATTGTACTATTCCTAAACAGTAGCTCGAGCTCGAGAACGCAGTCGTTCCATTCAGCCTTATGCTGAAGTTTACACTTTTGGTAATGCTGTCCCTTGGAGGAAGAACCAGTGGTATTTCGACACTTAAGTTCTTCATGCGCTGGGTTTTACCTTATCTCTGCCAAACCCTTCTGCTGTCATTTAGAGTAGTGTGGTTTTTTTGACAACCTGCGAGGCCCAAGCCACCGCTCCATATGTAATCCTTGGCTTGTAGTCCCAGGATTTACCAGCTAGCCGATTGCATACCATAAGTGCTTTAGTAGCTTTCACCATGGTCAGGTCAACATGCTGCTTCCACCGCAGTGTGGAATGCAGCGTGAGGCCAAGGTATTTGGCCATATTAGTCATCTCTATCTTTCTGCACCCAAGGGTTAGGTTCCTGAGGCCAGGAAGGAACCTGCGTCTCGTAAATGTTGATGTTCAGTCCAACCCCTCTGAACTATCCCTTGGCTAGGCCAAACCGTTTTGCACGATATCGCAGAGAGTTTCTTCAAATTTTCCTTTAGCTATGAAAACAATGTCGTACGCATATCCTTAACAGCAGATTCCATTGTTAGTTAGCAAAACTCCACACGACGAATACTGGTATCCCCTACTGTAGTTTCAGCTATTCTGGTGCGCAGTACAGCCTCTATCCATCTGCGCACCGCTGCCGCCATATTCCTTTTCTCTAGCGCTCTTGTTACGCTCGTGTGAGACGTGTTGTCAAAGGCTTCGATGTCTAGGAAAGCGCATATCATTACATCATCCCTTTCAAGCGAACTCTGTATCTCCGAGGTAAGCTGGTACAGAGCAGTATTGGTTGATCTGCCTGCTCTGTAAGCATGCTGGTTCGCATGCAAGGGTGACGTTTTCAGCGCCTTCGACCTTATTTCATAGTCCACGAACTTTCCATACATAGTAAGAAGGAAGTTAGACTAATTTTTCTGAAGGATTTGGTTGGTAATAGTCCTTATAGGTTCAGGTATATACGCCAGCGCAAGGCCATCTCTCATCAGCCGAACAAGGTAGGCTCTCTTTAAGGGTCTTAGTAATATTAATAGATTTTTAAGCTTAATTCTAGTCTTTAATAGGAAACGAGACACTCATATACTTACAAATTGTGAAAGAAAAAACTAACCTAACAAAACCGTATCATTACTTGCAATCAGACCAGAATAGCCATAGTAATCCCTCAGATGTGCTAAAAATAAAATATAGTGATATATAGTATGTCTAAAAAATTGTAAATGTCGAGTTTGGAAAATATGAATGAATTTATTTACGTTCACACTCATATACCAACGCGTGTGCCACACATTTTGACACACTTGTCTTTTACTCGCTGAACAACTAACCTCAATTTGAATAATTTTTCCAACCAAAAACAAGCAATATCAACAAATTAAAGCGCGCTACAATAACAACAACATGACGAATTAGTTACTAGAGTGCAGCTATTAGATTAAAGTGGCATATAATTGCAAAAACAACAGCCCAGCAAAACTACTTAGCGGCCAAGCCGACAGGCAGGCAGGCAGCGCGAGCAACAACAGTAGCGAGAAATGAATAGTGTGCCTGGCAGTCGTTTGAAAGCGTCAGCGACCTCATAGGCAGTCAGACAGGGAGGTAGTTGTTGGACAGGCCGCCAAAACGTCAGCAAATGACAACAACACTTAAATTTGTTGTTGCTTTTATTTGTTTTTCTGTCATTTGCGGCAGCATGAATTCAATTACTTGATGCCTCCGGTTCGGTGGCAACACGCCATCATATGTTTATTTGCGATCGTTAGCGTTGGAAATGATGGTGGCGAAAACGGCAGCGGTGGCAAGACACCGGTTATGGCACCGCCAGCTGCCACCATACCGACCAGATTCTCGCCAACGACGTCGTCGTTGTCGTTTTAGTTCGTTCGGTTGCATCATGTGTCCCCAGCTGTGCGGTTTTAGTTAAGCTAAATGCGACAACAGCGAATTGCTTAAGGAACGCAATAAAAAATTTGCACTCGACGCGCATATTTGCGAGTTCGTGTGCTGGTGTGTGCTTTGGTGGAGTGCGAGTCCGCGACCCAGCGTTTGTTAGTTGCGCATACGACGAGCCATGCTTCACTAGCGCGAACATCTGTCGATCAGTTGGAGATGGCGCATAAAAAGTGCAATGATACGGAGTCAGGCATTTTTTCTTTCCTTTTTTTTAATCGTTTTTTGAGTTCTATTCATGTCTGTCGTTGTTTGTGACACGAGTTGAGGGTCATTGCAGACGTTTGACATATTAATTGCGCGAATTGTTTGCAGTCGACCTCGGCCAAGCGGCTGCATTGAGAAGTGTACAAGTATTTTAAAATGTTTCTGAAATCTTTTACTCTAAAATTACACAAAAAATCTTCGGAGATGGATTCGTTCTGAGATTTCAAAATGAAATTCAACAATAAAGAAGGCTAGTAAAATGAGCTGTATATAGCAAACCTGCACTGAAGCTTCTCAAAGCGTCCAGAACCCGATTTTCTCTTACTCAATAAAAATGATAAAATAAAGCTATAAGTTCCATGTATGCGTTGTTAGCTCATTCCGAACAACAGGCGCAACCGTAAGACATTTGTATAGCGGTATTAAACACAATCCGATAAAATTTCTGCATCGCTTCGCGACTGCCGACGTAACATAAATCCATGACAAAAACCAAAATACTGTCGGAACAGTGGACTTCTACCGGCGAACGTGCGAAGAAGGTGAAGACTATCCGATCGGCCAGAAATCTGTTGACCAATGTCTCCACTGGATTTACAAGGTATAATCAACAGCGATTACCATGTCGAATTATTGGATCGGTTCGATAGCTAATTGCTGCAAAAACGATCCTATTGCGTGAAACAAGTGCCTTAATAACGTACCGGCTTACACCTACTTAATCGTTACGACCGTACAACTGCGAATTGCGGTTTCGTCCACTAAACACTGCAGCGTCTTTCTTTTGTTTCGGACATTAGAGATCTGGGTAGTATGGGGATTAGCTGGAGTGATGGATGTTTAGATGTTAGCGGTCTGATCTCCACTAGTCGGATTGCCGAATAGTTAGGGTCGGTTGCGCGTGAATTGTTTAGGTGGCGAAGGCATTTAACTGAGAACTAGGGTTAGCTTCTTGTCCAACGCCGGTTCATCAATCCAGAGCAGTATGGAAGCTCAATTGGTCATAATTTCGGCTACGAGGTCTGACCGGAATCTTAATTCTGGTACCACGGGGAGCAGAATTCCTTGGAGTTCGCTCCAATCTGCTCACTCCGACTTGCCCCTCGGGGAGTATCGTGGTGGTTGGGATTAAAACCCGAATGCGGGAAGAACTGACACTTTGTCAGTTGAATTTGCTATTGCATTGCAATCGGGTGCCGGACCTAAAGTACGGCAGAGGTTTTAGATGGGCCTCGAACCCAACAAAACTGGTTAGTGTGTCCACTGCCAATTGGCGCTGATCAACGCATTGATTTGATCCGCTATGCTTTTGAGCGCCGTGGGATAAGGCTGTTCTCAGCAAGTACCCACATTAAACACACTGGTCGTTGTCTGTATATCCGTCTGTCTGTATATTATCGTTCAGAAATTTTGAATACGTCGTTTTCTGTTCAACAAGCTGCTCATCGGATCATCGGATCACTATAGCATATAGCTGCCATACAAACTGAACGATCGGAATCAGGAATATATTTTATTTGTGAAAAGTATTGTTAGAGGTTATAGTTCATATCCAATTTCACGGCAATATTGTTTAACTCATCATTTTTCAAGAGTAACATAACCTAAACTCTTGAAAAATTATGAATTAAACAATATTGCCGTGAAAACTTACAACTGTGCTGATTTTAGTCTCAAAATTGAAGTATAAAACACTTTTCGCAAAAAACAGAGCTAGTTTATTCTAACTGTATGGCTTTGGGTGTATAAGCTCATACCCGCACGATGCAGCACATTGGATTTATGGTCGAAACGCTAAAAGCCTGTGCCAACTTTATTTCCTTTTAGACGCTACAATGCATTAAATGCAATCCAATCGTTTTGCACTATACGTAACCCCATCTTTTAAGGCTTCAAGTGGACATTAGCCGAGCAGAACTCAAATCACACCCACACAGGGCGTTTATGTAAAATAAAAGTGAAAAAAATGTGGAGAAGCAGCAGAAGCAAAGGTTCGATTTCGCACTTTAGCAGCACTTAAGAAATAATGCCGCAAAGATTGTATCCATCAACCCCTGAAAGGAGGGAAAATCGCGAAGAAGAAGTAGAAGACGCAGAATTTCGAGGCGCCGCCTGAGCGGAGTATTGGCCGATGGACATCAAGTTGTTACATTTTACCACAAAGTTGAATAAACTCAAGAGCACAACTATAATAAAACAACAGCTGAATACAAAGCAATACGATACAACAACAACAATTACAACAACAAAGTGAATATATAGTATATTGAAACAAGCAAGCCACGACGACATGTAAAAGTTCTTCACCCTCATTTGCACAGCTGGAGCTGGAGTGAGCGTGGAATTACGCGACAGCCAGACACTCGGCATGAACATTTGCACCCAATATATATACTATATATGAATGTATATATATATCGGTATTATAAATATCTGGAGAACACAAGACAGCACACCGTTATATACTATATATGTGTGTGTTTGTCTGTATGTATATCCGCAGTGTGCGGAAAAGCTTTGGGAAAACTGACTGACTGCTGTAAAAATGTACGTCGTCGTGTACGTCAAGCGACAGCCAGCAGACGGAAGTTCATACATTTTCCGCTGCACACCAACAACAACATGCTAGGAACAAGGAACGAAACAAGAGCTGAAAAGCAAAGCGGAAAATCTAACAAAAGAATTTGCCAGTCAGACAATATAATACTTACTATAAGTTTATAAGCACACACACACGTAAATACATACACACAAACATATCTAAAAATATGTATTTAATGCAGATGGAGCACAGCGACTGTGTGATAAATCACATTTGTGTAGTGAAAAATAACTTGAGTACTCGTATTACCAGCGACAAGTTCCAGCAGCAACGCACTTACATCCCTAGGCACAACCACACCCACACCCAGCACCACAGAACACAGCATACTATGGCCAACAGCTAAGCTCCAACAGTTAAGCTCCACCGACTACCCAAAACCCTACCAAGAATCAAGCGGCGACAGAAAGCTGCTTCCGCACTTGCAACGTCAGGCTACCAACTTAACAAATCCGCAGCGTTGTTGTAATGAGGAAATTGGATTGTGGCAGTTCATATCACATGGCACGTTGCTGCAACATCTGCAAGCAAGCAATTCGCTCCTTTTTGCTTTTTGTTCTACTCTTTTTTCTCTGATTAAAATTTACAAAAGCCTAAAAAATTCGCTTAATATACTTTCGACTCCATTCATTTCGACTAGCAACAACAGCAACAACGACCAATTGCAGTTGTATTTGTGGTTGAACAGCTGAAAAATGTAGGACACCAGCGCCAATGGTGCACCGGTTTGGTTTGCTGCCTGCCTCTTCGCTACCGTACGCTGTCCGTCCATCCATTGCGTCTACTTGCCTCGTTTTATGTTGCCAGTTGCAATGATACAGGAAGCACTCAGCGCACAGTGGGAAATTCTACCGCTTTAGTTTGCTACTCAAACCGAGTAGAATCCACTTTGCGGCTGATTGTGCCGACATGCTCTGGCACTACTTATTTCATTATTAAAATAATTGCAAGCAATGTCTATAAAAGCACTTTGTATTCTATATATTTGTACAGATATACAAATATACTATATGTTCTACAAGCGTAAACTCTTCTAAAATGAACTAGTTACAAACTACTTTCCAACTCGTTTGCACCGCAAGCTCAATTAATCAGTCGTATATCGTTCTTACTTTAAAGCGTCCACCAAAAGTGTACCCAATCAGCTGTTAATCGTTAGTTTACTGTCAGAAAGATACACGTCACCAGTGCCTGTCAAATCAGCTGTCAAAAGAGGCACATATGCTTGACATTTTTGTGCAGTAGGTTAGATTATGTTCGATGGCTGATCAAAGATCGCACGTGAACTGTTATTAATAGCGAGGTTAGGCATGTAGACCTTTGTGAAACCATAGAAAAGAAGAGCTCCTGGAGTCGAACATACAAATTAGCAAAGCGCTTAGTAGTCGATAAAAATGTGGACAGTCCTTCAATTTCCACTACCGCCAGTTTGGTGGGATGTATGCGCTTTAAGGCTTGAGCTGTTTCTACCTTATCTTCTTCCATACAGCTGCTGCAAATGGCGTCTGGTAAGATTTCCAACCTTACAGCATAGACGCCATTAGGCAATGGCCTGTTAAAAGCCCCACAACTAGGGCGAGGGCCTGGCGTTGGCCAACCTTTCGTGAAGCTCAACTATCTAGTAGGAAAACACAACCCTAAATACGGAAGCACCGGTTCACTCCCATTCTACCGATAGCGGTTCTAGGGTGCCTTTTCTTGTCAGCTCATTAGCTTTGCAATTTCCTGCGATTCCGATATGCCCAGGCACCCATACCCGTCTTATCACAAAGACACTGAATGCTCTTGATAGCGAGGTTAGGCACTTCTTGACCAACCCTGAACGCACTGTTAATGAGTTCAAAGTTAGTATTAGTCAGTCTCACTTCTCTGAAGGAGGTTGCACTCCAGAGCAGTAGATATGCTGCTACCTTAATGGCTGCAACCTCGGCTTGGAAGACACTGCAATAGTCAGGAAGTCTGAAGCTGGAGCTGATAGAGAGCTCCTGGTAGTAAACCCCTCCACCAGCCTTCCCCCAAGCTTTGACCCTTCTGTACAGAAGCTCACTACCCCTCTCCTCCAATGGCTTCTTCCCACCCACAACTCTCTCGTCGGTATGTGGGCAGAGAAGGGACCGCCAGAGTTCGGTTTAGCGATTTCATGATTCAAGTGACCCGGTATGAAGTCAAAGCGTGTCAGGATATCCGTGCAGTAGAGTTACAAATTACCATACAAGACTTAGCGCGGACACAAAATTTTAAATTTGTTCAAAAATTAAGTTCCAAAACCTGTGTCCTATCTCCTGAAAATACTATCCAGTCTCTGTTATTGGTAAACACTAATTAAAAGTGCAAAGTCAGCAAAACATTATTCAGTCAAATTGTTCGCAACTTTTGTATTGCCCGCTGCATTATCTATAGTATTAGTTCTAAATAGATATGTAAGATCGGAAATGCTGAAAAATTTTATCCGTGTTGGTTGATCTTTATAAGACGTACAATGATTGTTGTAATGTTCCAAATTCTTTTTTCAACACTAAAAGCTTACAATCTTTTTTGCTTACGGTTTAGAACTCGACTAAGTTGAATTGAAATTGAAAAACTCAATTTTAAAACAACTAAACTCGTTTCTATCAATTTTAGGTGAAGTTAATAACCTAAAAAGGGACGATTTGATAAATATTTAAATAGACTTTGAAAAAAAGCTTGAGAAGGAGGAAATAAATATATTTTATTTTGAAACCAGTTAGTCAATTGAAATTTTTTGGCAGAATTTCAACTGAAATAAAGTTGAGTTGTAAACCGTAATTGAGTTGTAAATAGAGTTGAGTTGTAAACCAGAATGGTGGTAAAAAGTGCTATAAATGTATAAAAACACGCCATAATAATTTTGATATTATAAAATTACCCTACTTAATGTTATATAAATATATACTCGGCACCTAATTATAGTAAATCGTTCTGATGAAATATTTCATAAATTATTCAATCCGGACATTTGACGACTAGTTCGTTTTTAGAGGAAATATTCTTCTAGTACTTTCTTGCTTAGTTCCATTTCAATCAGCGAAGTTTAGTTCTGTAACTAGTTACTTTCTGACTAGTTCGATACTTAAATTGTACGTTTTGTATATAATATAGGTTTGACAATACACTTCAGTATCAACTTTTGCTATGAGCAAAGCTGTCAACGACTTTGTAACGCGACCACAGCGTACACATTATGGCAGCGCATACGACATTACTGATGGAATATTTGAAATTCTTTACTCTACTTTTCTTGCAATTAAGCATATTTGAACAGATAAGTATTCATTTCTGCTCATTACAGTGTAACGGTCACAGTGTTTTATAATGAAACTTTAATGCAATTTTATAATAATTTGTGAATATGCAGTTGCCTTCTAAGTTGATTGCTTGTCTACCTTTTTGCATAAATGAAGACTCTTTTGCACGGACTGTATTGACTTGATTTAAATCGAGTTATTTAACCGAAATGAGTCCGATACTTTTTCACGCCACTACCTTTAGATCAGTATGAAGTTAAAATTTATCTCAAATGGTAACCAAAAGACCTTATTGGGAACACTGCTAATAAAATGCTGACATACCACATATATACTTAGTTCTGCCATAAGTTTTGTTACAAGTTCGGGCTGTTATAAAAATGAATTTAAAATACATTTTTTAATAAAGTTAATTTAATTTCATAATGCATATATTTTCGAGTTCAAAAAATTTAATTATTTGTTATTGTCTTATTAAATTCTATAATACCTTTAGAATATTGACCTAAATTTTCAAGTTGATCCAAGTAATAGTTTTGGAGATACAGCCTTGAGAACTTGTGCGCTCCAGGCTATCTGGCCTAAATGCGCCGTCTTTAAAGGCATTTTTCTCGAAACTGTGTTTTTGAAGTCAGTTGGCAAGATTTCTCAAGCACTACTCAAACAATCTTTATTAAGTTTTACACAGGTGTTAGAGATACGATTCTTAAAGACTTGAATGAAGGATTTTTTCGATTACAACTACTTGAAAAAAAGGAATGTCGCAAAATGTTCACTGATATTTGTTTTTTTTTTTTTTTTTTAAATGTCTGCCAAAAAAGTTTTTTTACTTCGTCTATGTTTTGAGTTAACTGAAAAACGTATTTTTCACTTTAGATGATCCTGTAAGGAGTTGGTTTGCCAACGCGGTTGCAACTTTTTTCCGACGGGTTACCGGAAATGGCGTCGCAATGGCTGAGTTTAAAATATTTTCGAAAAATTTCAGAAATCCTTTGTTAATAGTGTAGCACATATTCTATTATTACTGATGATGCTGTTGAAACCAAAAATTTCTCGAGACTCTCCAGTATTCTGTGGGCTATACGACAGGTCAAGTACTCCAACTCTGACCACAAGCTGTAGTACAATACATTCAAATCAGGACCTCTAGATGGCCAATCATCTGCAGCTCGTTGGTTTTTGTCTTTGGTGTTGGTGCAGAATCTTACTGAAAGCTCCAAAGTTCTCCATCGAAAAGGGTATTGCTTAATTACTTTACCACGTCATCTAAAATATACTAGTGATACACTTTTGCGCCAGTTTTAACTCCTCCGAAGTAAAGAGGTGTAACGCCTATACAGGAGACTCTACAAAACCTGCTGGAAGGTGAACACGTTGAGCCCTTTGATTAAAATTTGTTGCTTTCTCTGAAGTTTTTTATGTGGAATCTGTTGTTTTGTTTATTATTATTATTATATATTTTTTCGTCTGTAAAAAAAGTACTTTTATGACCGCTGAACGCGTGCCATCGAAGTAGCTGTTCACATCCGATTTGATTCAAGCACGATTGAAGACTTTCATGTGGAGATCAACTCAAATAAGTCTTGACATTTTTCAGGTCGACTTAGCTATTTCTTTGACATAATTTAAGTGGATTTCTACGAATGCGTTCGAAATGTATTTTCATAACTTGGTAGGGCTGTTCTTAATTACTAATTAATTGCTTAATTAATTATGAATTAATTACTTAGAGATGTCACGAAAGCTCAACATCTTACCCGAGTCTGTTCGAATGATTTTGGTGGATATTTTGGGTATCAAACGCGTTCTTGCTCGACTCGTTCTGATAAAACTGAATTTTTTTCACAAATAAGTCTGGTAAATAGGTTTCTTTGGACACGCTTGATCGTGCGAATTCCAATCCCAAAGCATTATAACTCTCGATGAGTTATCAGTTTATGAGTTTGACATGCAAACAAGTCAACAAACATCGGAATGGAACTCGTTTTCAGTCGATCGAGGAGATAAAACAAAATTCGCCTGTGGAGCTAAAGCCATGCCAAAAAGTGCTAATGAAAAGTGTTTCGAGGACTGAAAAAATCGTTGGCATAAGTGTATTACATCTGGTGGGGATTACTGTGAAGGCGACAAAATAAATTTTGATGAATAATTAAATATTTTGCTTTATATGTATGGGTTATGGTCCAAGGCAACGTTGCAAGCTCTGAATTTGTTTACATCGAGTTACTATAGGATATACATATCTACCATATAAAATGAACGATCAAAATCAAGTTCTTCTAAGGACTCTTTTGTATTTATGATGGGTATTTAGTTAACTAAAGTTAACATTCTTCTTTTTCTTTAGGTCCCCACTCCATTGTTTGTTAAGAAGTGAAATCAATTACTGAACTGATTATTATTTATGAGTAGGCACTGCATACAAATTATAACTCAAACAAGTAAGGAAGGGCTAAGTTCGGGTGTCACCGATCATTTTATACACTCGCATGATAAAGTGATAATCGAGATTTCATTATCCGTCACTTACATACATATGTATTTTTAAATACCGTATTTGTGGAAAGTTTTATTCCGCTATCATCTTTGGTTCCTAATGTATATATTATACAGTGAAGGCATCAGATGGAATTCAAAATAGCGTTATATTGGAAGAAGGCGTGGTTGTAAACCGATTTCACCCATATTTCGTACATGTCATCAGGGTGTTAAGAAAATATTATATACCGAATTTCATTGAAATCGGTAGAGTAGTTCCTGTGATATGGTTTTTGGCCCATAAGTGGGCGACGCCACGCCCATTTTCAATTTTTTTAAAAAGCCTGGGTGAGCTTCCTTCTGCCATTTCTTCCGTGTTTTTGACGTTTTTTGTTAGTCGGGTAACGCACTTTTAGTGATTTTCAACATAACCTTTGTATGGGAGGTGGGCGTGGTTATTATCCGATTTCTTCCATTTTTGAACTGTATATTGAAATGACATAGCTATAGTAGTTTCCGAGATATGTACAAAAAACTTAGTAAGGGGCGGGGCCACGCCCACTTTTCCAAAAAAAATACGTCCAAATATGCCCCTCCCTAATGCGATCCTTTGTGCCAAATTTCACTTTAATATCTTTATTTATGGCTTAGTTATGACACTTTATAGGTTTTCGGTTTTCGCCATTTTGTGGGCGTGGCGGTTGGCCGATTTTGCCTATCTTCGAACTTAACCTTCTTATGGAGCCAAGAAATACGTGTACCAAATTTCATCATGATATCTCAATTTTTACTCAAGTTACAGCTTCCACGGACGGACGGACGGACGAACAGACAGACATCCGGATTTCAACTCTACTCGTCACCCTGATCACTTTGGTATATATATCCCTATATCTGACTCTTCTAGTTTTAGGATTTACAAACAACCGTTATGTGAACAAAACTATTATACTCTCCTTAGCAACTTTGTTGCGAGAGTATAAAAAGGACGGTGCGTTTTTCAGCAAATGAGCCTTCTCTGTATATATTGTAAACTTTGTAACAGAATTTATGGCAAACCGAAGTACAGTGAGCTTTCGATAGTTTAAGACCTGCGCGTGCCGCTGTCTTTCGCCCTTACCTGCCTGATATTAAATTATGCTATTTATATGATATTGCATTTTTATTTTCCCAACATTTCATTAAGGCCCCTAATAACAATATTTTAGACGCTATAAATACATTTCACCCACAATTTATTGTCATTTTCTTGTTCAAATTAAAATTTTTTTAAAGACGCATATTTTCTGCTTCAATAACTCAAAGCCAATTTAATACCTATGGAAAAATTAATTTCATACTTTTGATATGCCATAAGGGGGCTGGCAGCGCATTTACAAAGAATAAAAATAAAAATTAAAATAGAAATGAGAAAAAAGAAGCGTGCAGCCATTGATGCAGCCAGCCCTGCTGTGAGTTGCGCTATTTCGCGCTTATTTTGCTTGGCAATGCAATTGAATGGAATGGAAAAATCATTCAAACGTGCTAATACGACTATGTAATTTTCCCCATGAAAACCAGTCGGCTTTGGTAAGCGGTAAGCGACTTGCAACATGCGAAATCTAATAGGGAGTGCACATGTACTACATTCACGGGTATATGCGTGTCTACAACGTACAACAAATGTGTGAATATCAGTAAAAATAGGCCACACAGTTGTCAGCACGTACCCGGGCCGTGTGCGCCCCTACACACACGTCAAATGCGTTGCGTTGCGTTCGTCGGCGATTGCATGTGCGTTTCTGCGTTGCAATGTGTCTTCGGCAGGCAGTTGCAGACTGGAAATGCATTAAGATGAAGACGATTGTGCGGGAGATTATAGCGAGATGGTAGTATATAGTATATTATACTACTATGAGCAAAATATAGTAAGACTTTGTTCATAATTTTAAAATTTTTAATTTATTCCTCAAAATCTATGTCACTCCACTCAAAGCAATCCCCCTTGGTCTAAATACACTTGTGCCAACGTTTTTTCCAATACTCGAAACTGTTCTTAAAGCCAATTTCCGGAATAGGCTTTAATGCACGTTGCGATTCACTTTTAATGGCTTCAATGGCTTCAATGGACTCAAAACGGTCTCCCCGAAGCGGCCGCTTGAGTTTGCTGAATAGCCAGAAGTCACACCGTGGTAAATCAGGCGAATACGTTGGTTGCGGCTCGATATTGTTTGAAAATTTGGCGAAAAACTCACGAAGAATCAATATTGTGGTGCAAGAACAAAGAGTTGTCGGTCCATAATTCCGCCTCTTTTTCGAATAGCTTTGCACAATCGACGCTAAACAGATTTTGGAAGCAATCGCGCTTTCAATTTTTTCTAGGTCCAAATGATTTTTCATAATGGGTTTCACTGATCCTTCCGGTATTCCAACGATGCTAGTAAGATTTCTGACTTTTTTTCGTCGATTCTCAAGCACCAATTACTTTATTTTATTGACGATTTGATCATCAGTTGATGTTGAAAGATAAGCGTATATTAAAAACTAGTGATTATTTTGATGTGACATTTTGCACAGATGTCACTAATAGTCATACCACCCTAAAAAATTTTTCCACGAATAGGTTAATGGTAGTAGTAAGCTCAATGGATTAATGTCAACGGAGCGATCGTGGGTTAAAAGCCGGACGATAAAACGAGTTTCACTCTATAAAATATCAAAAAGCTGTTGATTCTGAAGTTCTTTAGCTGGTTTGCTCCACAATCTGGAGGTTTTCGGTTCAATAGCATAACAACGAATAGAAAGAGCTCCAAAAGCTCCTAGTAGACTCATCTTCTCTTCAGATAACGACCAAATTCCTGTTGAATATGATAAAGAAGTATTCTGAAGCGAGAGAAATCGAAACTCTCTTTGCCTATCTTGATCGGCTTAAGATCAGCTTAAAATCTATTTAACATAAGTCAGATATCTTTTGATGATTTTCCGACTAATGGTATTTTCTAAAATATACATACATATCTATGACATAATAAGCTCAAAAATCTCCAAATGGGTGACGAGTAGTCCCCCAAGTTTGAAAGCTATTTATTGGAATATTTTACTAACAAAAAACTTAAAAAGAAAGGTGTTTATTATTTGGACTCTTTAGTCAGTCCATATATGTATACGTAAAATTATGTCAAACTTAGCTTACGCTAGAAAGCCTATTTTTTGTTCCATACTTTAGTCGTTTCATCATGGTCTTGATTTCCTAGCAGGGTTCCAGTTTAGATATTTTGAATTTCCTGCCGGGGCATAGTATATCGGTGACAGCAATGTGTTGGCAAATGGAAGATAGAATTAAAGGGAAGACAATGAAAACAAACAGCTTTGTTGAAATAATAAAAAATAGACTCAAAACTAAACATAAATAAGAATAATGAAAGTGTAGCGTATAAAAGAAAATAAAAAGCAAAACAAAACAAGAAAAAAACAATAAAAAATAAAAATAAATACAAATAAGCTTGTCGGCGTGCCTACAAGCTTGCCGGCAGTTCGCTGCCAGCCGTTGATTAATTTGAAGTGAAATATATATACACATGTACACACATACATATGTATATGCATGTACCATACATATATCGCCTGACAGCCACGCGTTTACCACACATTGCAAGCTCTCCAATAATTGTGATACACCCTATAGCATGCAAATCCATTTCACTGCGCTTAATTCGGTGCTTCACGCTTTTCAATTGAATTATCAGCTCATTGCTAACGCTCTACTTCTGCTCAACGTCTCTTCACTGCGAACTCTTATCCAACCCATATAATTCCCACTAATTTATATAATAATATCTTGTTTTTTTGTTCTGTTTTTTCTTTCAACAGATTTATCGCGTAATCGCTTTTGTGAGCTACCCGAGGAGATCACCACATTCTCATTTCTGGAGACGCTGCTGCTCTATCACAACACTATACGCAGCATTCCCGAATCGGTGAAGCATCTGACATCGTTGACGTATTTGGATTTGCGCAGCAATCAGCTGGCAGCGCTGCCACGTGAGATCTGCTTTCTGCCGTTGCAAGTGCTGCTCGTGTCCAACAATCGTTTGGCAACGTTGCCCGATGAGTTGGGCCGCATGGAGCGACTGACCGATTTGGATGCCTCGTACAATCAATTGTCGACGCTGCCGGCGCGCATTGGTGAGCTACGTTCGTTGCGTTCGCTATCGTTGCGCAGCAATCAGTTGATGTATTTACCGCGTGGTGAGTAATTACAAACATACCATACATTTGGGGTTTTTTCTGTGGTCCATAGTAATAATAAACAAACTGGCGTAGTATTTGTGCGATGATTTCCAGGTTTTCGTACTTAATAAATATATTTCAGGCATAATTTTTATACCCACGCAGCACGTTGCTTATAGTATAATAGTTTTGTTTGTCTAGCGGTTATTTATACCGCCTATAAGTAATCGAGGTGCCCTTTTTGGATAACTTCAGCAATAAATGAGATATTCTTATACAACTTGGCGCAAAGGGAAGTTATAAATCGACGGAATCTGACCATTGCCATTATTACTCCGCGTAAAGGATTGACCCTACCAAAACCAAAATGTGCCATTATTTACAATTTTTCTAACCGTTGCACAAAAAACAGTTTAGAACCATTTAAATAAGCCTCAATACAAAAAAGATCACACGAGTTGATACAAAAAAGTTCATGTACCGAAAAAATCGATCCATTCCAGAAGCAGATGTTCTTTTTTTTCTTTCTTTGCACCATATACGCGGTTCTTCCTCGCCGCCTCTAAATAGGGCAGAGGCAGAAGTAGACTATTTTTTATTCAAAATTGATTTTGCCGAAAAAACCATTTGTTATGTTTTTTTTTTAAGTCCTGTTAACTTTGGAACACACCTTGTAATGTTCGGCACCATCCGTACTTTGTCAATTCTTTCTTACCATAAGCTGAATTTCATATAATTGTGAGTTCGAGCGTTCCCCGCTTATCGCTAATTTCAAAGAAACATTTTAGATAACTTTCTCATTATTCATGCGACAAATTTATCAATTCGCTAATTTCTTGAGTTTTTTCCCATAACGAGTGTTTTCACGATAACAAGTCAATGAAATATCACGTATTTTAATGGTAGTAAAAAATAGAGGAATGTTTAAAACCATATAAACATTATCGTTCTGGTATTCGACTGAAACGGGTAATTTTACATGAATTTAAATGTTACTTTTATCAGAACCGTTGCTAGCTAACACCACAGACCTCCCTATTCGCAACCCAGAAAAAATTCAATATTATATATAGTATATGTGTAGTAATTTATAATTCGTTCATCCTTCTCCCTTTGTCATATTTGTTGTTACGTCTTCTTCTTCTTTATTGGCGTGGACATCGCTTACGCGGTTATAGCCGAGTTACAATAGCGCGCCAGTCACCCTTCTCCACCTGATCTTTTCAACGGGGTGGAATTCTTCCACTCCCTCTGCTTCCCCCCGCATTTATTGCGCCAAATACCTTCAGATCTGGAGTGTTTTCATCCACTCGGACGACCTGACCTATCTTAATGTTCAGTAAACATTAATTAAGTCAATATCATCGTATATCTCGTACAGCCCATCATCCCATCTAATACGATATTCGCCGTGACCAATGCGCAAGGCACCATAAATCTTCCGCAGAACCTTTCTTTCGAAAACTCTTAACGCCGACTCATCAGATGTTGTCATCGTCCATGCCTCTGTACCATATAGCAGAACGTGTACAATAAGTGACTTGTAGAGTTTGGGTCTTTGTTCGTCCTGAGGGGTTGTGGTTAAAACCCAGATGCGGGAAGAACTGACTTTGTCATTTGAATGTGGAGTTGCACTGCAACCGGGTGCCGGACCCAAAGCACGGTAAAGGTTTTAGATGGGCTTCGAACCCAACCAAGGTGTTAACAGTGACGTGGGAGCCTAGTCGCGAGTGCGACGACTGTTTGTTTGATGACAGCAGATATTTCGTCTTGTCCTCGTTCATAAGCAGACCCATATGCTTCGCTTTTTTATCCAGTTATGAGAAAGCAGAACTGACGGCGCGGTTGTTGGGGCCAATGGTGTCAATATCATCGCTATACGCCAGCAATCTATTTAGCTGTGCAGCTCGTATTATTTTCTCCAGCAGTAGAAAAAGTCGAACGATAGGGAGTGGCCTTTGTCTGAAACTTCGTTTGGTTTCAAACGGCTCGGAGAGGTCCTTCCCGATTCTGACGGAGCTTTTGGTGTTTATCAACGTCAGCTTACACAACCTATTAGCTTTTCTGGGATATCAATTTCAGACATAGCGGCTAAGAAGCAGATCCTTTTCGTGCTGTTGAAGGCGGTTATTGCTTTTTGGAGGGAACAAATAGAGTTGAAGCAAAAACTTGGCTTGATGAGGAGTTTCCGGACACCGCCCCAAGAAAATCAACCATCAAAGATAGGTATGCTAAGTTTAGACGTGGTGTAATGAGTACCAAAGACGATGAACGCAGAGGGCGCCCAAAAGTGGTTGTTACCGAAAACCTTATAAAAGTCTACAAAATAATTTTGGATAACTGTAAAGCGAAGTTGTTTAAGCAGGCACTCTAAAGATATCAACTGAACACATCATATCATTCACGAATATTTAGATATGGGAAAGCTATGAGCAAAGTGGGTGCCGTGTGTGCTCACTTTTGACCAAAAACAACGATGAGTTGGTGTTTCGGAGCAATGTTTGGAGATGTTCCAGCAAAACCCGAGTTTTTGTGTCGATATGTGCATGTGCCAAGGGATGAAATATGGCTCCGTCATTTCACTTCGAAGTCCAATCGACAATCATCCGAATGGACTGCACTTGATGAGTCCGCTCCAAAGGGTGGAAAAACGCAACAGTCGATGGTAAAAATCCGTGAGTTTGGCTTCGATTGCTTCCATCGTATTCTCCAGATGCGGCCCCAACGATTATTTGCTGGTCTGAGATCTCAAAATAATGCTCGCTGGAAAGAAATTTTTGTCGAATGAAGAGGTGATCACCGAATCCGTTTTGATTCCCGCATTGAAGGCTATTCCGGAAATTAACTTTAACAACTGTTTCGAGAATTGAAAAAAAAAAACGCTGACACAAGTGTTTTGGTTCCAAGGAGCATTACTTTGAGGACGATCATATAAATTTTGAAAAATAAATTAAGAATCTTAAAATTATGAACAAAGTCTTACTATTTTTTGCCCACAGTAGGAAATTACTGTTTGCTCCACATAATAAAAAAAGGATTGCTTTAGAAGTGTTTAATTAAAGTGAAACATTACCACTAATACTCAATACGAAATTTTCACAATAATTCTCTTAAACTGTTTCTTACAGAATTGACATGTCTAACGCTGGAATCGTTGGATGTTAGCAATAATCGCATCGCTAGTCTACCTCTGGAGATACGCCAAATGACAGCGTTGGTCGAATTGAATTTGGAAAATAATCCGCTTACGTCGCCACCTGCTAGTGTAAGTATACACACGTGTGAAAAATATTTGATTACATTGCATTAGTTACACTCTCTCTCTGCAAATACGATTAAATTCGATTAATAACTCCGGTTGAACTTTCTTTTCATTACAGCTCTGCATACGCGGTCTCGTACATGTCTTTAAATTTCTCGAAACTCAAGCGGCCAAAGATGAGAAGGGCTCTCGTGCCGGTGGCAATTATGATGGCTACACCACATTGCGACGAGCGCCACGCCATGCGGCCAACGGCAGTGTGCTCGAATCGAATCGTGTGCCGCGCTATCATCATGGCGCTGAGTCCGGCTACAGCACCTGCGATGGCATTGACAAGCGCTGGTCACACGATATGCCAAACGGTATTTAATGCACACTCACACACACCCATACACACATACACAACTAAACAGTTATACATGCACTGCATACAATTGTTTTAATGTATTATACAACAACAACACACACACATCATAGCAATTCAATCAACCACTAATCACAGCTCACTTATCCACTTCCTGTGTTCAACTTACAGTTAAAACCAAATTGGATTCACCGGCACGTAGAACGCCAACCACACCGCCTCCCTCGTTGAGTTCGGAATTAATGGATGCCTCGCTGACTTCTAGCTCAAGCACAATCGTTGACGAGTCAATATCGTTGAGTGGCACGAGTCCGGGTGGCGGCATAGTCGTTCCAATGGCGGTGACTGCCGCCGTTGTTAAGCCGCTAAGTGCAACGGATTCGCCAACGAAACGCAAAGTGGAAATGCAAGTGGCGGCGTCTGCGCAATCAGCGCCTGTCACACCGCAGCATCAGAATCATTCAATGCAACAACAGCAGCAACAACAACAACAGCATCAGCATTTAAACTATGCGCATTCGAACTCGAGTAATGGGAGTAATAACGGGAGTAATGGCTCATCGCCCGACCAAGAAGATGCCATGATGGAGCATTATCAACAGATTGCTGGCGCACAAAATGGCAAAAACGACGAGAAGTCCAACAAAAATTTGGGCAACATACAAACCTATCGGTTAGTAGCGCGATTATAAAACTGAAACAATTTTTGCTTCTTGAACAGCTGGGTCCGTTGTTGTCGTTGTAGCGGCAGAATTTTGCCGAGTTGACGGTCCTTGACCGGATAAAAATCCGGGTCCGTTGCGGCTACGTAGAGCCGACTGTCGTGGGAACGGTTAGCTAGGTCCGTCCAATCGTCTGTCTGTCTATATTATATTATATCTACCCGAACTTCTCCCACTGTCGTGTGAACGGTTAGCTAGGCCCGTCTAATCGTCTGTCTGTTTATAATATATAATATCTACCCGAACATCTCCCTCAGTTTTTGAGATATCGATGGTTTGCACACATCGTTTTGTCCCAAATATTGTTCGAATTCTGTACAAGTTCCACAAGGAGAAATATGACATAAATTTAAAAATTTTTGAGTATTAATTTCTAAATCCCCAGATCCTTTGAGCTTTTCCCGATAACTTTCCGCTTTTATTCTCACAACAGTAGGGATAAGATAAGTGGTCATCGACGTCATCTAACGGAAGGCCCAAGAAACACGCTATTTCAACGGCGTCGGACCAAAGGGAGAGGGGTGTTAGATGAGTGGGGTTGGAGGGCATGCAAAGAGGTGGCCAGTGTCATGCGGAGACTCATTGTACGCTGGACATATGGATATGTCGGGGTCTATTCTGGATAAGTAGGACTTTACCTGCTACAGTATCCAGAACGAAGCTGGGCAAGGGTCGGCTTTACTTTTTCCTTAGCATAAATATTTTTAATCTAACGGCTCTGTTTCTAAAATCCAAAACTGTTTAAATTTTTTTGATCCATCGACACATCAAATATAATTTTAGTAAACCAAATTCTCTTTCTTCCAGTGAATACAAAGAGGCACTCAAGCAGCAACGAAATTTAGAAGTCTCCAGTGTTTACAAAATCAAAAATAACCAAAAAATGCTGTACGACATGAGCGAGGCCTCGAATGCCTTGAATTCGATAGTGGGCAATATGTCACACCATGAAGAACTCAATGGTGGTGGCAGCGATAATGGCTGCAACGAAATGATACGAATTGTGAACGGTGCCAATAATATGCCACAACCGAAATCGATAATGAAGAATGGCGGTGGCGGTGGAGGAGGAGGTATGGGTGTTGGAATTGGTGTAGGTGTTGTTGGCAGCAATGGTGGACTAAATATGCTAAATGGCATGATGAATGGTGTTAATGGTGGTGGTGGTGTTGTTGTTGGTGACGCTGGCAGCGATTACTGTGTTGTAATACCAAAGAAACCGGTACAAAAAGTGACGCCGTCACGGAATACCGAATTAATGTCGTCGCTGGCGACGTCAAAGCAAATACAACCAGTCACAGCTAATGCAACAGCAGAGGAGTTGGAAAAAATGCTGTTATTACAACAGCAGCAACAACAACAACAGCTGTCACAACAGCAGCAACAAGTTCTGAACGGTGATTGCATGGGTTATGTGAAACCCAATAGTCCAATGAAAACGCTTAATGGTGTCGGCACCGGTGGTGGCGTGGTCGGTGTTGGCATACTTGCGAATAATAATAAAATTCCTTCAATCGGTGGTCTCAAATCGCCTGTGAGTGGCACAAATAAGTTGGGTACGGCGAAAACGCATCGGTAAGTAACTCGTGATTTTCTTATTTGCTAAAAAATACTGTTGATTTGCTTTTACTTATGCAATAGCACTGTCACCTGGAATCATGACATACCAGCGGAAAAACTTAGCTTTACCATGCGTCGCGAATTCGATCGACAGCGTGAGGAGACTGAACTAATGACTCAACTGCGGAGTGTAAGTACACGGATGTTAATTCAATTATTTCTAGAATTTGTAGAATTTAGTGTTGGGTATCATATTGAAATTCTTCGAAAATGTAGGCAATTTCTGTTTTTATTTTATTGAACTCTCTTTTAAAACCTAGAAATAGTATAATATCCTTCACAAACAAAAAAGTTTCCAAACAAGAACTTGATCGTTTATATGGCAGCTATATGCTATAGTGGTCCGATATGAAAAAATTGTTAGGAGATTGTAGAGCAGCTCTGGATAGTGATCCATGTCAAATGTAGTCGTCAGATATCGGCGGTTGGGACAAATGAGCAGATGAGTAGGGTTAGCTGGGCATTCCAAGAGATGGTTAAAGAGTCATGCGGGTACTCGTTGGATGCCGCACATATATTTGGTATGTCGGGGTCGATTCTGGGTAAGTAGCAGCTCATCATCTTCAATGGGTGGTGGTTTGACTCCAAGTACGCCATTCACTGAGGGAGCAGGTGAAGGCGGTCTGAAGGTGTGGTCGGCTTATTACCTAATGTCGTCGACGTAGTTAAAAAAAGACCTCTTGAGGTTATTAGGAGGCGGTTCCGCTTCCAGCACGCAACTGCTGGAATGGTTTCTGCGAAAACACCTCAGCAGAAACTGCTTGGAGGGGAGTTAATTATGCTCTGTAAAAGGGACCATATGGGCCTCACTGTGTAGATGATCGATTGGAAACATTAAGAGGCATTCCGTTGTAGATCGTGTTCTGGCATGTTTAAAGCTTCCTCGTCTGCATTTTACTGCCTCCAGGTGACTATATTGGTGTAGTGTGGCTTAGGACCGGCCGTCCGATTGCCTTCTATGTTGCCAACAGTGTTTCATTGCTTTGGCGATAATGACGGTCGCATGAGGAGTGTAGAAGCACAGACTATCAAAAGTCACAATTAAAATTTTAGGACAGTGTGAATATGACCGCTGTAGATTTAGTGAGAGAGAGTGTTCAGTTCCGCGCAGAGAGGAAGTGAGAGCTTACACTTCCTTCATAGTCCAACTTTTCAAGCCTGGAGGGAACGTAGATTTTTCGAAGTCCTCAAGTATCGTTGTGTGGTTGACTGTGTCAAAGGCTTTTGAGAAGTCCAACGCTACGTCGTCTTATCGTAGGGCGTTTTATGGTCGAGGCTATGAATTCTCGGGGCGTTTATGACCCTAAGTGCTGTTTTGGTGCCGTGTACTTTACGGAAACCATGCTGGTGGTTTGCTAGGCTCGATTGGTGAGTGTAAGTTGGGAGTATCAAGGCCTCAAGTGTCTTCACTACTGGGGAAAGGAGAGTTATAGGGGCTAGCTGACCTAACAAACCTTGCTAGGTTTCATACCATTTTTTATAGACTCTATTGTCTAAATTTTTATGATCCCTATATCATTATATTTAATTTTACTCATACTTTTCATTACAACTTTTAGATTTTGAACTTAAAATTAATTAACTCAATTTTCCACATTTTCAGATCATTGAAACACGTCTCAAAATGACACTACCCGAAGATATAGCATCCGCCTTAACCGATGGCGTTATTCTATGTCATTTAGCTAATTATGTGCGTCCACGTTCGGTTGCCAGCATACATGTGCCATCGCCTGGTGTCGTAAGTCGAAACAGCTCCACAATCACATTTCAAAATGTTTTTAACGATATATTATATTTTTGCAGTCGAAATTGACAATGGCGCGTTGTCGCAGAAATGTCGATAATTTTCTGGAAGCTTGTCGCAGAATCGGCGTAGATGAGGTGAGTCTAATGAAGCTATATTATAGTACTACTAACACCTTATGAGCTCTGTGTGGGCAAATAGTTTAATAGCTTGGGAATGACATGCTGAATTTTTTTATTGGAACCGAGTGAGAAAATACTGAAAATAAAAGCATTTATGAATTTAGTTACATCGAACCGAATATTTGGAACGAAAAAAACCATTTATATTTAGTTTTACTTTTAAGACAAGATTAATCATGCGCATAAAAATATGTTATGACAAAGGCTTGTTCATTCGGAAACATTCGGTAAATTTATGCCAATGGGGCTGTGTGCTAAACAAGAAAAACGTTAATTTCAGCTGCACCGAAACTATAGTACCCTTGAAAGGTGTATTTCTTCTATCATAAAAAAATATAAAAAGACCTTTATCTTGATTTTGATTGGTCGGTGTGTAATCGTGGTCCGATCTGAACAACATGTTTGGAGATTGTACCGCTACCATAGACAACAATAATTTATACCAAATTTCGGGCAGGTATCTTGTGAAATGATGAAGTTTTTCATACAAGAGCCTGATTTGGATCGATCAGTTTGTATGACAACTATATGTTATAGTGGGCCGATCTGAACAACATGTTCAGAGATTGTAGTGTTGCCTTAGCTAATAATCTATACCAAATTTCTTGAAGTTACCTTGTCAAATAAGAAAGGTTTCTATACAAGAGCTTGATTTGGATCGGTCAGTTTGTATGACAGCTATATCCTATAGTGGTCCGATCTAACAATATGTGCAGAGATTGTACCGTTGCCTTAGCTAATAATCTATACCAAATTTCCTGAAGTTACCTTGTCAAATAAGAAAGGTTTCTATACAAGAACTTGATTTGTATCGACCAGTTTGTATGACAGCTATATCCTATAGTTGTCCGATCTGAACAAATTGTTCTGAGATGGTAGTGTAGCTTTCGATAATAAACTGTGTAAAATTTTGTGAAGATATATTGTCAAATAAAAAAGTTTTCCATAAAAGAACTAGATTTGGACCGATCAGTTTGTATGGCAGCTGTATACTATAGTGGTCCGATTTGAACAATATGTGCAGAGATTGTACCGTTGCCTTAGCCAATAATCTATACCAAATTTCGTGAAGTTACCTTGTCAAATAAAAAAGTTTTCCTTACAAGAACTAACACGTGTCCACTTTTTTCTTTTTGAAAGGACGTTTTGAAAGCCATAAACCAAGTTATTCTCAAGCTATATATCTCATTTTAACATTTTATAAACTAACATGTATTGAAAATATGTACATATTTGTATATACTTATGAGTGCACCATGTAAAATCCCTCACATTCCCCATGACCCCCCCGATAAGAAACAAACATACATACCTCATTAAATTATTAATTTGTCTAAAACGGTCTAAATGCAAACAAAAAATCTGTTATTGGTGTTGGTTGCAGGAGTTGATTTGCTCCTGTGCAGACATTGTGCCCCCCACCGACGACGGATCCAACAACAGCAACAGCAATAACAACAAAAATTCCATAAATAACAATGAACCCCAACAAATCCAAAATATGCCAAATATAAATGAACAAAATGACAACTCACAAACGCTACCGAATCCATCGGCTGTTTTGAAAACGGTTTCAGCGCTAATCGCCTTGGATTATAATCCACATCATCAGAATATACGCAATTTGCAACAACAATACGAGTTGAAGTTGAAATTGCAAAGGCAGCAGGAGAAATTGAAGCAACAGCAACAACAAGAAGACGAAGATGAAGTCCAAGAAGTAAAAAGCGCAAAATGCCAAGAACAACAAAATAAGCAGGCGCAAACAACTTTCGATTTTCAACGCCGTTGCGTTTTGTCACAGGATGGGCGCGGTGGCGATGGCGCCTTTGAGCACGAATATGAGCACCAACTCACTGCAACCTGCACCAAAGAACAGATGATGCAGCCAACCTTGCATACGCTTGCAAGCCTAGACAATTCCACATTTAATTTGAGTGCCAAGTGTCATTTCGATGTGACCGTGCTCACGAATGGACACGGTGTTGGAAGTGGTGTTCGCGGCGGTAGTGCGGGTGTTGGTGTTGATGAAACAGTGAATACGAAAGATTTTGACAGTGATGATATTGACGAAGGCGTCGGTGCGGAAGAGGAGGAGCGCGATGAATTTGATGCTTCGGCCAACGGTGAACATTACGGTGGACAAAGTCACAGCAAACAAAAGTCGCAGCAGCAGCGCAGCAATAATCATAATGTTGTCGATTTTTTTCGTCATGCCAAGTTGAAAACATTTCAAAAGATTAAATTCAACCTACTCTCCTCGTCGTCGGGTGCCACCTCGTGCATCAACTATGGGCACGTGAACAACAGTCAGTGCATGCTGCAAACCATTGTGGAGACGGAAAGTGAAGTCATTGGCGGTGGTGGCGGGGGTACGGATAGCGACAGCAAAGGCAGCAACAACAACAGCGGAGGTGGAGGGGGTGGCGCTTACCAGCTGATCAACGAGAAGCCAACATTCAACGAGGAGCTCAAACTGAAGGTGGAAAGCCGTGCCATAGACGGAGCGGGCAACAAATACAAGTTATATGATTTAGCAACACTGCAAAAGAAAACACCTACCGTGGAGGTAGAAGAAGCGTTACCGATTGTCTCGAAACGTATTGAATTCTTCGAACACTCATCTGCTTGCAAAGCAAACTCAAGCACAACCTCATTAAATAATAGTCTAAATGGCAGCCTTAACAGCAGCAACAAATCAAAATCCTCAAACACAACAACAGCTACAACAACTGCAGCAGCAACATCGTCCACAGCGACAAAACCCAGCAATAACAGCATTTTCAGCATCTATCGCGTGGTCGATGTGAACGATGGCAAGTCGGTCAACAGCGCCAAACTCTTGCATAACAGTAATGTGGCTGGCGGTCTTGCAACAGCCGAGGAGGCAGGCACTTCTTACCTGTTGAAGCATGATTCGCATGTGCTTACCATCATTCTATCGTGTGTCTTCATTGTAACATTTTTGCTGTTGGTCTTCTTTCCATTGCCTGGATAGGAGACGCGTCACCGGGAATTGTTGTATGCCACATTGCTTTATAGAGCTTAAGTGTAGATTTAGTGCGGTGGAAAATGCTACTACTGCAAGCGTAGTTGTGGGAGTTGCGGTTAACTTTAAGTTTAATCTAATTGTTTTTTATCAAAATGGCACATCAAGTGCTAATTGAGCCCGATAGGGCTGCACTCCTACTTAATGTATACCTATTTTTGTTTTTTTTTGAGGTTATGTCGCTTATAAATTTAAGTAACGCGTTTTTCATATTTAAGGCTGCAAAAATTGAAGTTTTTTTTATAAGTATTTATGGGTTTAAAGCCGCCTCCAGCTTAAGAGATTTGTTGCAAGAAGTATACTACATTACATTTTATAATTATGAAAAATTCTATTATTAATTTAAGATTTTCTAAAAAGCAAATTTTTTCATAAAGAGTAAGAATTCATTATTTAAAATGATTTTATTTAATTTATTAAAAGAAAAGTTATAAAAAGTAAAGTTAAAATTTATAAATATTATTGTTTAAAAAAAATTAATTCTTGTTCTTGATTGAAAATTCGTATTTTCAATTCCGCTAAATAATTTTATAACTTATGCCATTTTCTATAACCATTTGTTTAAGATTGTATATTATTATTACTTAAGTGATTAAGCATAATTGTAAAATATATATATAACCTAACTTTTTTTTATTAAAATTTGAATACGTAAACTTTTTAACATATTTATTTTCTAAAATTGAATTTATTTTGCTATGGCTGCTAAGTTGTAACATAAGTTAGTTCATATATTTTACTATTTATTTAACTTACTTAGTATCCACACTTAAACAGTAACATAACCTTCAAATAATATTCACATAACGATTTTCTAAAACTGAATTTATTACTCTGCTTGCTAAGTTTAGCATATACATATATTATATATTAGTATTTATTTAATTTACCTAGTATCCATACTTATAAAGTAACATAACCTTAAAATAATTTTTAAAACTTGAAATATTCTGTATATAAAGCCAAAAAATGTTCTCTTAACTAGAATTTATAACCGTCAGCTTGAAGTTCAAAATATTTAGTTACCTAAATTTATGTGGAAATATTTAATTAATTTGGATTTGTATTTACTTTAAAATGGTATTCTAGTCTAGAAGCATGAAAGTCAGGGTGTCGTAAAAAATGCGATAAAAAAGTTTAGAGATTTCAAAAACTAGCAATTGACGTAGTGCAGCTCTCAAAATATTGGCACATGACCAACCCACGATCCTCCGGACAAACTGCAACCGAAAAATAAAAAAGTCATAAATCTATAATAAAGTCGCAATATCTGGAACTGCTTAAAAGTTTGAAAAAAATTACAAAATGGCTACTGCCTGAAAGAATGCACTTTTTTGAAGGTTTCGATTTAATATTAAAAATTGAAATTTGGTAATATGGCTAGTTCCGGGCATAGACAAGTCTATATAGAAGAATATCTTAAATTTTCAGCTCAATTCGGTTCAGTAGAACCTGAGAAATCGTTGGTATCGCTTTGAAATAGACAGCTTTGAGAAAAAACGCGCATACATTTTTAAGCCAAGACTATACCGGTCAGCTTGAACGTCACTAAAACGGTTATAACTTTGAAAATAATTTGAATTTTTAAAAATCCTTTTTTTTTGAGATATTTTTGAATATCTAAACTGTCAAATTAGGCAAGAAAATTATTTTTAAATATTTTAAAATTTCTAGACTTGAATACCGCCTTAAAACAGTTTTTTTTTTACCGATTTTGTAGTATTCAGTATTTCAAAATATTTGTTTCGAAAATTTTTGGAACTTCGAAAATTAAAAAAAAAATTATTTTCAGATATTTTAAAATTTCTAGACTAGAATACCTCCTTAAGACATTTTTTATACCGAGTTTGTAGTATTCAATATTTCAAAATATTTGTTTCGAAAAATTTTTCGAACTTTGAAAATTAAAAAAATATATATTTTTACACATTTTAACATTTCGAGACTAGAATACCTCCTTAAAACATTTTTTATACCGAGTTCATAGTATGCACTATATTTATTTTGAGAAATTTTTCGAACTTCGAAATATTTTGTGAGCATGATGGATAGCACATTTGTACCGTTTTCAAGACTTTTTCCTTCCAAATATTTAACCAACTAAGTCGTGGCATATTATTATTGAAAAATATTCCTCAAAAATATGTTCACTCTTCCAACAAAGACTCCAAAGTTTATGCATTTTAGTAAAACCAAAGTTGAATGTATAAATTAAAATAGCATTCTTTATTATTAGTCTACCAAATAGCTAATAGTTTATAGCGTTTATAACATCACTATACTTTGAAAATAAGCTGCCTGTTTACCTAGCTGGAAATAACTAAGTACTACATATGTATATAAACAGGCTTGTCTTGTTTTTATTACAACAAAATATTGAGTCTTGAGTAAAGTGGCTGAAGTTAAAAGAGTTGAAAAAATTTACAAATTTTTACTGTTAATATTTTTAATATTTTTTTTTTGGATATTTAAAATAGATTTGTATTCCTGAAGTTAAAAAAATTTAAATAATTTAGACTTACAATTTTTAATAATTTTTGTAAATATTTTGTATATTTAAAATTAATTTTAATTCCTTATAATTTTTACATTTCGGATGTGGGGAATATTATAGGCTATTATATAATGTTTTTAATAGTTATTATTATTTTCATATGACTATTTATTTAAAATATTTCAAACCCGCATACAACCATAATTTTGTGAGTACATTCAGCTAGCATATACTAGAGAGTAGAATAACAGTTACATATGTATGTACATATGTACATATATGCTAGTTTGAAGACAGTCCGGTCCACATAGTCGGAACAGACCTAGATTTTTATCCGTTAAAGAACTCTCAGCAGCATTTCTCAAAATAATTGCGGCATAAATTCTGCCGCTGCAACAACAACTATCAGGATTCTAATATTTTTTTAGTTACTATACTTCTTACAATTGTTTTGCAGGCTAAATTTCATACCAATAATTTTGTAAAGTAAATAGTATTAACAGCTATAAATATCTCTTAAATTAAAATGTGTTATAAATTGAAGTTACAACTATAAATTTTATATTATAATATATATATACATATATAATATTTTATTATAATATATTTCTTTAAGCATATTATACATATATTATACATACTTTTTATAAACAACATTTATCTGAGCAGAGGCTGCATTTTTGCATAACTGTACTTAAAAGTGCATTTCGTAATGAAACGAAAACCAAATTATTTGCATAGACTTGAAAATCGAAGTTTTTTATATTTACTTTTTACAATTTAACGTTTTCTATGCTTTATATTAAAAAACTTTAAATTAAAAACCGTTATGTTTAGTGCTTTCTTTGATAAAAAAAAATGATATGTAATTTTTTACGACTTATGAAAACCAAAAGGCGAATTGATGTAATCAAAAAGAAATAAAAACATTCAATCATTTTATATATGAATACATACATATGTATGTATATGTATATAAGAATTTATACAAAAATTTAAATCGCCTTAAAAGTTATCTAGTATAAGCGATCGAGCAAAAATTCGTATGAATATTTATTGGCTTCAAATATTGCATACTTTTAAGCGCAGGACACAATATCCGAACAGGTTATATGTATAACTAGATTTTCATGTTTTCAAGGAACCTGTTGGTCACATTTGTTGTTTTATTATTTTTAGTCCTTTTTTTAATTAAATGCGCTAACCTTGCAATCCTTTTAGCGTTTTTAACGCATTTTTTATTTTATTTTACAAATAATGAATTTATTATTTTTAGTTTATAACGTATTTTTTTAAGTTTTTAACATATTTTTTGTATTTTGTTTTAATATTTAACATTTTCTTTTAATTTTTGAAATACAAGTTTTTTTAATTATTTTTTATTCTGATTTTATTTTCCTTTTTGATTTTTTAACATATTTTATTTATTAATTTTTAATATTTTTTTTAATATTTAACAATTTTATTTTATTATTTTTTACAAATAATGTATTTGTTCTAAATTTATATCTTGTCACTTTTGAGTTTTGAACATATTTTTTAGATTTTGTGTTACTTTTGTTTTAAATTTTTAATTTTTGAAATTTTTTTAATATTTGCATTCTGATAATATTTTTGTTTTTAATTTTTAACATATTTTATTAATTAATTTTTAAAATTTTTGGTTTTTTTTTTTTCAAATATTTAAAAATATTTTTTATTATTTTTTATAATTTTTAACAATGTATTTTTTATTTTTTTTACAAATAATGTATTTTTTCTTAACTTATCACGTATTGCTTTTAAGTTTTTAACATATTTTTTGGATTCTGTTTTAACTTTGGTTGAACTTTTTAATTTTTGATATATTGTATTTTTGAATTTTATTTTGATTATACTTTTGTTTTTAATTTTTAACATTTTAATTTTAATATCTGTTTGTTTTATTTTTTAAATTTAACATATTTCTTATTTTAATTTTTTAGTTTTTTTTAACCTATTTTTATTATTATTATTTTTATGTTTTTTTTTATTTTAACAAATTGTTTTTTAAAGTATTTTTAACAAAGTTTTTAATATATTTGTGGGATTTTGTTTTTATTTTTTGACTTTGTTTAAATTAATTTTTTGAATATGTTTTATTCTCATTATATTTTTTTTTAGGTTTTTAACATATTTACCTTTAAATTTTTTTTTATAATTTTTTAATATGCATACATAGTTTGTTTTTTGAATTCTATAACATTTTTTAACATAATTTTTTGTTTTTTTCTTCGATTTTATAACATTTTAAAAAACTTTTTTTTGACATTTTTTTTGTAAATTTTTGCAACCTTCTTTAGCTTTCTAGCACTTTTTTTCATTATTTTCGCGTATTTCAATATATTACAAACCGAGTGTATAATCAAAGGACTTAAGTGTATATTTTGCACAATATCTATTCCAGTTCTGCAAAGGAACTCTAAACTTAATTATATTTAACAAGCTTTCTTACAAAATCGCTAAATAAATTTTAATTGAATTTCTCAATTAAAAATAAAATTTATAAAAATAAAAATTCTTTTAAAAGCGCACTAAATTCCATAATTTCAATTCATTTATAAAACTTGCCAAAATAAATGCTCAACTTGCCGTCATCTGTATTAATTTTCCTAACAAATTAAGACTTAACAAGAACTGAAAAAAACTTACCTACCCACCACTTTGTTTATACAAATAATGCTGCTTAACGAAAGACTTTATATTAAAAATATTTTTTTCATGCGCATAAACGTTGACTGAAAATTTTAATGGAAATAATATTTTCTATAAAAAAAAGTTTCTAAAAAAATAAAAATGTTTGATAAAAATTAATAAAAAATCAAAATATTAATGATTTCTGATAAATTTAATGGAAATAATATTTTTTTTATAAATAACATTTTTTTTTTAAACGTTACTGAAGAAATAATAATTTTTGATAAAAATTAATAAAAAATCAAATTATTAATGATTCCTGAAAATTTAATGGAAAAAATATTTTTTATAAAATACCTTATTGAAAATGAAAAACGTATTGAAAAAATATTTGATAAAAAATATCATAAAAAAAGTATTTACGAATTCTGAAAATTTTATTGAACATAATGTTTTTTTACAAAAAAAAAAGTTATTAAAAATAATAATTTTTGACAAAAAATAACAAAAATAAAAGTATTTGTGATTTTTGAAAATTTTAATGGAAATAATATTTTTTTACAAAAAACTTAATTGAAAATATAATAATACTACATATTTGATAAAAAAGAAAATTTTGAGAAAATTTATCAAAAAAATAATAATTTTTGATAAAAAATAATAAAAAGTAAAATAATTTATGATTTTTAAAAATTGTAATGGAGATAATATTATTTTTTATAAAAAAACGTTATTGAAAAAATAATAATACATATTTGATAAAAATAAAATTATTTTGTTTTGAAAAAAATTATGATTTTTATGAAAAAAAATTAGTAATTTGTGGTGAAAAAACATTTAATTTTTGATAAAATTATTATTATTATAATTTGTATTGAAACAATTTTTTTTTGAAAAAAAAATGACAAAATAATATTTATTGAAAAAAAGGTAATGATAAAAAATCGTAGTTTTTTTTTTAAGAAAAATTATTTGTATTGAATTTTTTATCAAAGAATCTTTCGAAAAGCAACCAATTAGCGCTTAACAACCTTTATAGCACATATTTAATGCGATGCATTGCATTTAATTACCTTAACAACGAACTAATTACTTGTACCATTACCCTAATGAATTACTCGTAAACCAATTATTATACAATAACTATGCGGAACTTGAATTTAATCTGCTAATGATATGCTTGAGTTTAAATATTTATACATACCGCTTACACATATAATACATATATACCCACTATATACATATGTATGTATATGAAAACGAAAATGCGAATAATTCTAGTAGCTAGCAAGCAACTGCTTTAATAAATTATTGCTAACTTAATTTAAAACCAATAATTTATAAACACACTATAATTAAGCGAAAACCAAAAATTCAAAAAAACAATTTAAATCTGCATTGTTGAAACATGCGAAGCCTCGGTCGGTTAATTTGCGCGTTATTTTAGGGTTAGAAAGCGAAAACGTTAAATCAGCGCATTGAAAAGTTTAATTTAAGCAAAATATTGTAAAGCATTCACACCTGCAGCTACATACAGACACACGCGTGTGTACCGATTGGCGTTTAGGTTAGTGAGTTGAGAGCGGCGTAGTTAAGCATTAAGAGCGTTTTGTAGTTGTTAGTATGAATTAATCGATGGAAATTTATTACATGAAATGCAAGCAGGGACTAAACGGTGGCCAAGTTATTGTAAACTGAAATTATGCAGTAATAGATGACAACAACAAAAATTGAATTTATAAAAAAAAGAATTATTCACTAAACATATAAAACATATTAAACGATGAAATGACTTCGAAGCGTGTGCAAGAAGCGTAGTTATGTAGTACGTATGCAATTTAAATGACATGGTTGCCATGTAGCACAAAACAAAAGTGCAGCGCGCACAAATCATAACGGTTGTTTGGTATTTTAAACCAACTTGCATCGATATATGCAATGAAAATTAAAAGTGAATTTTATATATATATGTACATTCTTACTGTTTTTTATACCCTTTTGTAATGGAAATATGTACTATGTGTATTTACATATATAGACTATGTAGTCGACAAGCGAACCGAAAAGAAATTTTAGTTCAAAATTTTCTACAAATTTTTTTATTGTAAATGTGAATGTAATTTGGTTTGGTAAGCAAAAATTAGTGAGTTTTTAAAGATTTTCAGCTTATTTCAATATCAACAAGTACTGCATAATTATATACATACATATTTGTGTTCATATAGGAAGGAAGCATATCGTCATCTAAAATGTAAAATAACGTAACGTCACTTTTCATAAGTTTACAGGCGAAAGAAAAACGTTAAAATAGAAACCACTCGTATTGAAACCAAATTTTGAGTTTTGGTTATAAAATGGTTATATGTTGGTTATCATACACTTATATTAAAACAAAATTTTTGTTGTTTTGGTTTGAAATGGTTATATGTATGGGTTATTAGAACTGATAGCGAGTTTTTTTTTTTGATGTACGTTCTTTTGCATTTTAGGTGACGATATGTCAAATTGATAGTTTTGCGTTAGACAGTTCGATTTAAATATTAGCTATTGTTTTTATGGCTAAATAAATGAATTTTTAATTATAAAAAATGCTATGTAGCGTATTTAATATATTTTTTTGTAAATAGATATTATTCGGAAAAACCTTTTATTAATTTTTTTTGCGAAATTTAGTTATAAAAACGGCATATTCAGACTTAAAAATAATAAAAATACTATAATTCAATGAAAATTACTACAAAAAAATAATAAAAAAAATTAATTAATCTTCAATTTTTAAAAAATTATTTCCTTCAACCAAAAAATAATATATTAAAATTTTCCAGCATAATTCCAGAAATTGAACTAATTCTAATTACTTAAGGGAATATTCAGGTCTAGACGCCTACATAAGATAAAGAAATAAAAAAAACATTTTTGCTATAAAATTTTGTTTAATATAAATTTTTGCTATAAAATTTTTTTATATGATTTTTATTGATATTTAAAGAATATAAAAAAACTTACAAAACAAAATCCAAAAATCGTCGATTTACCGTCCGGTGTAGTAAGCGCCGCAAAAACAAAAAAAAAAAACAAACACGGTGTGCTCCTGGTTTTCATGATTCCAACCCTTGTAGAGAACTAAAGCAAACAAGTTGAAACAGTTATTCAATAGTAGTGATGTTGCTATCGGATTGACCATAAATTAATAAAAACATATTTCCTTCAACCAAAAAATATTATATCAAAATTTTCCATTATTTGAACGAATTCTAATTACTTAAGGGAGAATTCAGGTGTAGACGCCTAAATTTTGAGCATTTTTCAAACTTAGATAAAAAATTAAAAAAAAAATTACTATAAAATTAATTTTTGTGTAAAAACTACTATACAATTTTTTACTATAAATTTTGTCTGTAAAATTTTACTATAAAATTTTTTTACTATAATTTTTTGCTATAAAATTTTTATATGATTTTTATTGACATGTAAAGATTATAAAAAAACTTACAAAACAAAATCCAAAATCGTCGATTTACCGTTCGGTGGAGTGAAGGCCGCAAAAAAACAAAAAAACGGTGCCTCTTGATTGACGTGATTTCAACCCTTGTAGTGTTCTAAAACAAACAAATTAAAAGAGTTCTTCAATAGTAACGATGTTGCTATCGGATTGACCTGCGCCAAAGAAAAAAAAATCACAGAATGAGGTCGACTTTACATCCTTTTTTGACCTACTCAAAGAAAAAAAAATCACAAAATTAAGTCGACCTGAAAAAAATTTACTTCCTTTTTTTGACGTTTTCGATTTTTTTTTTATTTAAAATTAAAATTTTTTAAAATCTGAGACAGGGAGATGTATTTGAAATTTCGAAAGAATCGGATAAGTAAATCTTGAGATATCATGTCAAATTCGGTTTCGAGAAAAATGCGTTCAAAGTAAAAATGCGTTAAAGTTAAAAATTATTATATGAAAACAAAAATATCGATTTTTTTTTTAATTTTTAGACCAGAATACCCTGTTTAAATGTATATATAGTTGCCAACTTTACGTACGTAGAAAAATCGACACTTTGATTAAAGGTGCTTTTGACATTTTATGCTCCGTTTTGAGAGTTTGAGGAGTTTTGAACCGCAATTTTTTTCACAGTGCAATTTTTCACTAATTTTCCTAGACATATGAACATAAGCAAATATTTCTGTATATATCCAGTACCATGATGCGAAATTTTCCTACAGTTTATTTGGTTACCTTTTCGAGAACTTACACTTTTTCTATTTTCAATAAATTCTAAATCATTAATTTTGAAAAATAATTCGTAAACAGTGCCTTAGATTGATTGAAGTGAGATGAGCGCAACAGCAAACACACTACCGAAACAGGGAGAGTCATAGCAGAAATGATAGAGAGAGAGAGAGTGTCTGTTAGCGCTAACATAAGAGCAATATAAAAATGCAGCTGCAAAGTCAGAAAAACTGCAACTAACTTAAATACCTATTTGAAAGAGAGTTTCAATTTTAACAGTCTAACGAATTACATTTTCAAGCGAAAGAAAACCAAAAATAATTTCGAAGTTTTTTTTACTCTAAACTAAATCCAAACAGCAACCAAACAAGCGTTATGATTTGTACTGCGTCCAGCAAAATAAATATATAAATCTATTTTCATACGAACTATTCACTAGTATACTTTTTCACATATATACTATAATATACCCTTTATAACTATGAGAAAACTATACACTAACATTCCTGAAATCTAATTTGCTTCGAAACGAAAATTTTGCTAAAAACTATACCTATACTAAAGAATAATTACAAAAACATGTATTATTATTAAAGCGAGCGAAACGAACGTATACTAAACTGTAACTAGTTTAAAAAATGAATGAAAAATGAGTATTTAATTACTGAATTACGGAAACGATTGTGTCGAAAGAAATTTATATAAAAACATACACACACATATGTTTGTCAAAGCTTCCAAGCTGGTTTAGCGTTAGCACTCATTGCTAGGAAATCACTTTATCCATACCCAAGTGCATATATACCAATTTACTTAAGCACACACACACACACACACATAAAAACAAATGCAACGCTGCATTTTTAAGCATATTTACATGCAAACCAATGTACGTGCATATAAATCACAGTAACACCAACCAAAATGCATTTATTGTAATCATTTGCTAATATGAAATAAATAAATAGCAACAACAATAACAACATATTTATTGTACTGAATAAAATTGAATATATGATTAACTTTTGATAAGAAACGACTTTTTGTTGATTTTAATTTTAGCTTGAGAAGCATAAAGTCGCGGGAATATAATGGGTCTGGAGGGAGGTTTGAAATTTTTGACGTAAAATTTTTTCTTAAATCAATTAAAATGTATATAATTTAAAACCAAGTGTATATAAAATTATTTCAACCAGAATATTTGCAATGATTTTTGTGCATTATTGTAACGATTTTAATTAAAAATAATTTTTATATTGATTAATTTTTTATTTTATTTTTATTTTTTTAAATTTTCTAATAGTGTATTCGTTTTACAGTTGAAAGTAGTAAACGCCCAAAAGAGGTTGTTACGGACGAATACATCAAAAAAATCCACAAATGTATCGTATCGTTCACGAGTATTTAGGTATAAGCAAGCTCTGCGCTAATTGGGTCTCGCGCGATCTCAATTTTGACGAAAAACAACGACGAGTTGTTGATTCGGAGCCGTGTTTGGAGATGTTCAACGGTTTCATCATTTCACTTCGAAGTCCAATCAAGGACTGCACGTGATGAGCTTGCTTTAAAGCGTTGAAAAATGCAACAGGTGTCTGGCAAGGTTATGGCGCCTGTATTTTGGGATGTTTATGGGGTAGTTTTTTTGACTACCTGAAAAGGAGAGACTATCAGTGATCAGTGACTATTACATAGCGTCATTGGACTGTTTGGGGGGAATTTAATTTTTATTTTTGATATTTTTTGTGCAAAATTGCTTTTTCTCCAGGGCATTGCAAAGTGTCACAAGCCCATGAATTCGGCTTTGAATTGCTTTCGCATCCACCGTATTCTTTAGATCTGGCCTCCATCAACTATTACCTTTTAGCAAATCTCAAAATAATGCTGGCTGGGAAGAAATTTTCGTCAAATGAAGAGATGATTGGCGGAACTGAGGCCTATTTTGATAAAAAAAACGATTTTTGCCAAAAAAATGTGTTTTAGTATGGTAGGATGGAGACTTAACAAAATTAAAAAAAATTAAATAAATTAATAAAATACAGTTTTCTTTAGCCCTAGCTTACATTGCAGTTTCCAGCATGATAATTTAATTATTCCATAGAAATTATAGGAGTTGGTTATCCTTTTCTGTCTCCTCTCATTACAGAACCTCATCTGCTGCGCTGCCGATGTGCTAGAAGGCAAGGGAGCGGTGCAAGTAGCCATAACAGTTGGTGAACTCTTCCGTCTGCACGCTAACGGTGCCACAGGCAACGGCACAGGAGCCGGCAGCGTGTCGTCGAAGTCACCGACGAGAGCCACACGCGCCACATTATCACCATCGCCGGTTGTCTAAACGAAATGCAAAGGCAAAAGTGTAGTAAAATGAGAAAGAAAAAAAGCTTTTAACGAAAAAATAACGCGAAATGTTAATGAAAAGTGTTTGAAAAGTTGCGAAAAGTGTTTGCTTGTGCGAAAAGAAGTGAAGATACAAATGCATGCGGTAGCTTCACTCCTCAAGCCAACAGCGCACGAACTTTTCCGCAAACCAAAATTTTATTGAAAGTGAAAATTTGAAATAATGAAATTTTTGCAAAATTACAAAATCGACGACGTTGCTAAGGAGGTTCCTCGACAAATGAGAGTTGTGAATGTGGATTTTTTATGTCAAGAAATTCATTGAAAACGCTGCGTGGCGAGCAAGTAGGATAGAGTTATTTTTATAGTTACCAAAAAGTTTAACATGCAGGTGTTTAATTAAGGTATGTACACACACACATACATACATATATATATTACTATGATGTATTTTGAATTTTTGTAGAATTTGTTGAATATTTTAAGTAAGTGACAGACTGTTAAAGAATATTATCGAAATTTTTTTTTAGAAATTATTTTATTGTACATACAACGGACAAAGTACCGCTACACATATATAAGCATACAAAACTAATACAAACATACAAAATGATATACACCGTTAAGTACATTACATACATACATACATACTTATTATTACTAAGTTTTAAGTAAATACATTATGAATAGTCCTTGTACTGAAGCAAATGGAAAACAAATACCAAAAAAACACTGTTGTCACCTTTTCATCGATAATGTTAAACACTTTGCACATTGTTTTCGCCATTGTGTTATGTAATATTCATTTACATTTGCCTCACTACTTACGTATATGTACATATGTATTCAAATGCATATACAAACCAAACATACATACCTACAATTTAAGCTGTGTTTACGGATTTCACTAGTTTGCAACATAAAAGTCACTAATTTAGTTATTAGAAATTATTGTGAAACTTTTTATATTATTTATTTGTGAAACAAAGAGTGAAACACACACACATTTTTTTAAGCTTAGTTTAGCGCGTCAATTACACGCATTTAAGTAAACGAATTAATATTAATGATATAGATGATATTTAGCAATATAAGAAGCATTTTGAAAAGCGTTAGGGGTATTCACAGTGTTGCTTGCTTTGCCTAGTTGTTTGAAAACGTGCATATGCTAACGTACCAATGAGCTGCAATGCATTTTGTTGTTGCAAAAACTTGCTAAAGCTTGATTGGCGGTATGCTGCTTGAAATTCTCAACTAATTTATTCAAAAGTAGACACAAGAGATTTATTGTTTTGGTGAAAAAAATATATTCGTTTTTTATTTTCAAATTTGTTGCGCACTGATTATAAAATATTAATTGAAGATCTCTAAATACGAAAAAAAAAACATTTTTGTTTTAAATTTTTTTTTTGCAAACCAAAAAAATAATTATTATAGTTTTTCGCGATAATTTTACAAACCTTTTAAAATTAATGATATTAAAATTAAAAAACTCTGAACTGAAGTTTTTTACATCTACAAGAAAACAAATATTTTTAATATATATTTTTTCTATATTTTTAATATTTATTTTTTTATAAATATACTTTTATTCGAAATTTTTAAAAAAAATATTTATATTTTTTTTTTAGATATTTGTTTTAGTTTTTTTTCCAAATTTCCGAACCCAAAAAATATATTTATATACTTTTTTCCAGTAATTTTACGAAATTTTAAAATTAATGTCAGTCATGTTAAAAAATGTGAATAAAACATGCCTAAATACGAAAACTAAATTCAGAGTAACTTAAAAAAATAATTTAAGATTAATATCACTTGGTTAAAAAAAAAATTAATTGAAAATCTTTAAATGCTAAAAAAAATATTCTTTTTGAATAGCCTTTCTCACTTGCATGCCAAAAAAATATATAATAAAATTATATAAATCCGAAAACAATATCCAATAAATTACGAACGATTATTTTTTTTTAAAATTAATTTTTTGGCGTATTTAAAAAAAAAATATATTTTTATATGCTATATAAAAACTTAAATTATCATATTTTTGTATTGAATCATATTCAAAAAATTAATTAAAAATATTTATTGGAAATATTTTCCGAAAACAATATTTTTTTTTGTTAAAAATTTTTCTTTAACTCGCAAACCCCCACAAAAAGAAATAAATATATTTTTTTAAAGTAAAATTAAAAAAATATGTATATTCTTCTTTGATTTAATAATTTCAATTACATTTTTTAATCTGAATAATTTGGGATAATCTTAAAAAAATTATAAACAAAAATATATAGGTATATGGTATATTTTTGTTCGCAAGTAAAAAATATTATAAAAAAATTAATTTATTATGAAAATTTTTAATGGTGAAAATTTTGAAATTAAAACATTCAGTTTAATTAATGCGACTTAAAGATGTTTAAATCCACAAAAAATTTAATTAAAGTTAATTAGTTAATATTTTATTTTAATATAAATTTTTTTAATTTTTTTTCTTACCTTCAAACCAACAAAAATATATTAAACTTTTCTTTCGAGTAACTTAAATGTTAATAAAAACTTGTTTAATTCGACAAAATATTTAAATTATTTTAAATTTTTTATTTTTTCTCATTTGCAAACAAACATAAAAAGTAGGTTTTATCATTTTTTGTCGAGTAAATTTACAAAAGTTTTAAAATGATATCATCTAGAATAAAAAATGTTAAAAACATTTTTTTTTAATTCGACAAAATATTTTCTTTTATTCTTCACACTTGCAAACCAAAAATTATATATTTTTTAATTATTATTTTATTACAAATATATATTTTTTTTATTAAAATAATGTTTTTGCAAACCAACCAAATTTTTTTATTAAAATTAAAATATATATTAAAAAATATATATATTTTTTATTTAATTTAAAAAAATATTAAGTGTGAAAAATAAAAGAAAATATTTTGTCGTATACGTATTAAAAAATAAATGTGTTTAACGTTGTTAAATCTGGATGATATTATTTTTTAATATATACATACATATGTATGTATACATGTTTTTCGGATGATTTTATAAAAATTTTAAAACTAATATTATCAAGGTTGATAAATGTGAATTAAAAATTTTTAAATTCATAATTTTTTTAGTAATAGTTTTACTCACTTCCCAGCAAAAATATACCATTCTTAACATTTGTTTTACGTTTAACTCTATAATTTGTAAGATTATCAGAAATTATTCAATTTAAAAATTTGAATTAAAGATCATTAAATCAAATAAAAAAATATATTTTTTTAAATTACAGTTTTTAATATTTTTGTTTTTAAATTTTTATACTTTTATTTTTTGTTTTACTTAAAAATTTTTTTATTATTAAATTTTTTATTTTCTTTATTTTCTATTTTCTTTATTTTTTATTTTTTTATTTTTTATTTTTTTTTTTTATTTAAATATTTTTCTGTTTTAATTCTAATATTTTTTCACGTGTAATTTTCTACAAATTTTTTTTTAATTTTTTTTGTTTTTACAAAATTTTCAAAAATATTTTTAATTCTAAAACAAAGTCGCCTTTACATTAGGCCTTGCTTATTTCACCTAAGAAATATGTCTATATGCCAGTTTTTAATCAACTAGGTTAAAAAAGTAAGTTCTGTGAATACCCCAACAATGATGTTGCATTTGTCACAAACACGAACACAAAAGTGTCAGAATTTACTATTTATTATTAACTTTTACTATCACTAACCAAATCTCCTTTTATAAATGAGCCCACCTTTACAAAAACATCTATACCTTTATATACATACATATTTATATTTACAGTGCGTTTCATTGTTATAGAACAAGTGTGTCTTTTGAGGTATGACTGTTAGGAAAATTTTGAGAAACAGTTTTTGAAAATATGAAAAAGTGCCGTTGTTTATTCTCGCTTATTTTGGCAACATTTTTGCTGAGTGTTTTCTTTTATTTGAGTTTAAGTAAAGCTTTTGTCTCCCAACCAATACGTGTTCCCCAATTATAACTGATTAGCATCGGTCAAGAGCTGGGCATGAGTCATCAAAAATTCATTTCAATTTCAATAAAAAAAAAATTCAATAAAAATACCGCAAGACTTTTTTGACAACCTAATATTATCCTTTTGAAAAGTTCTCTGTTTTTTTGTTTTATTTGTTTGGTTTTACCTATAATTACATTGGAGCTTATTAAATCACCCTTTAGAGTTTTGAACGGAAAATGTTACTCACTTCATTCCATCCTCAAAGACATATTTTGGAGAGGTCCGAAATCTCAAAAAATGTTTTTTGGAAAACTCCGCAATCCTGAATCTCTGCATTTTTCTTTATATTTTAACTGGCCCAATTAAATTCCCATTTCTCTCTTTTGATAATAGACGTTATTCAAAAAAGAATTTAAGAAAACTTAAATATCAAATGACAGGTTAAATCTGTCCAATTTTATTTTATTTAGTGTACCACTTTAATTTCCATTTTTCCCATTCGATAACACAATTTATCTCAAAAAGAAGTAAAAAAACCTTTTAAATTGAAAAACAAGTTTCACCTTTCGAACCCCATCGAGGTCAGTCAGCTTTCTCATACTTGCCAGCAAAAAACTGGGCTCATTCTAATGTCGCGGAGTTAAACGACGAACAAAAGCATTAAATAATTCTTAAAAACCCGCATAAACTATCGATTTGCTCATCTTTGTCATACCACAGATGCCAATTTAGTGCAGCTGAAGACCGATTCTCTTGCATAAGAAATAATATCGCAGCTCTCAAAATCAGAAAACTCTGTCATGCTCAAAATTGCAGGTAGTGTCCTGCCTCTTGCCAACCTTAAACTCAATAAAAGTGGAATTCAGCGAATTATTACCAAAATTTAAGGAGCATAAACAACGGTATTTTTCCATATTTCTCTAAATTTTAAAATGTGCTTCCCAAAATTTTCCTAGCATTCATAACTCAAAGCACCTTATTTGTTCAATAAATATGAAGCATACCCTCATACAACTATTTATAATCACATCACTTGCTTATTATTTCATATTTCTCGTTCTTTCATTATTCCATATTTCTTTCATTATTTCACATTTCTCATTCTTCTCACAACTGCCTCACCAGCCCATTTTATTTATTTATTCCATGTCGCCACTTCTCCTCCATCTGCTATCATATCCATCACCGGTTTTTAGTTACTATCTATTAGCCAACCTCTAGCTGCCCAAAAATCTTATTATTTTCCACCTTTTCGCTCAACAAAGTCGCAATGACACACTTTAACTTACGAAAGTATAGCTCGATATATTCGAAAATGCAAAATAAATTAATTAAATATAAATAGCAAAGCCGAATGTCTCATTGAGTAGTGTTTTAGTATATATTTATGCATAGTCTTAAGCAAACGTAGCGATTTTTTGCATGCAAACCAATTGTATTGTGAACGTTAATCAATAAAATCTCGTCATTATAAAAGAAAATTTATTTAATTACCAATAAATAAGCGAATTCGTAGAAAATAAAAGTGAACTATGCATAAATATCGATTATTGCAAGCAAACGAATTATTCAGAAGTGTCAAATGTTAATAAAGCGAAATGTAAAATCTAACGAAATTCAGAGTAAATTTGTTGTTTTTTTCTATCTTCGTCGTGTTTAATTAAACTAAAACAATTTGTGTGAAGGTATCGTTATTTAATATTATCGTTTTCAAAATCATTGCTTCCTTTTATGCGACAAATTTTAACGGTCTCAGCTGCTTCCAAAAACGAAAAAAAACGATCGATTAGTTCAGCGGTCATTGCGGCGTGTCGGTAAAAAATTTCGCTTCGGAAGTCTTGATGAACAGTGTCTATTCCAATCAATTATTATACATATTTTTCTAACAAATCAGTTAGATTTTTCACAAAAATCGACTTCGAAATCGTTCAATGACTTCGTAAATGTTAGTTTGACTGGTCGTTTATGTAACTAGACTTCACGCGCACTCAAATAAATTATCGTAAATTATGTGTAGGTGGAAAAACCTCCCCGTCCTTCGCTTTTGCAGTTCTCTTTTGTAAAAATCTCTCTAATTTAGTTGTGTCTTGATAAACTTACTCTAAAATAACGTTACTGACAGCTTTTGCTCCTATTAGCATAGCAGTCTTAATGTTACCAAACTTATGGAAAGTCAAATATGTATTTAACGGCTGATTCAAGCAGACGTTTCAATAGTCCATTTTTGACAGATCATGCGTGAGTTTTGTCAAGCTGTCATGTTATTTTTTTCGCGTTGTTTGTCATTTCATCATGGAAAAACTTACGCCTGAACAACCTCCACAAATTGTTCAACTTTATTACGAAAATTCACGTTCTGTAAAGAATGTGTTTCGCGCGCTTCGCTCAACTTATGATCAACATAATCGGCCCACTGAGTGTACTATTCGCAACACTATTACCCATCTTGTGACCCAGCATTCATTATTGGATAATATTCGACCGAATCGACCACGTCCAGTACACATTGAAGAAAATATAGCAGCCGTACTATAGAGTGTACTCGAATACCGTGGAGTGTCGATTCGGCGCCGTTCCCAGCAACTCGGGCTGACGTATGGAACGACTTTTCACAATTTACGTCGAGATCCTAAATTGAAAGCGTACAAAATACAGCTCGTGGAATTGCATCGGTCATCGCATTTTATGTGTTCTTGAAAAATAATGATCGGTGAGATTGAGCGAAAGACTGGCTCAATGGCAATGGCGAAGACGAAGAGAAACGACGAGATTCGCGCCATTTCATCCAGAATAAATACGGTTCGGTGTGGTTTGTGAGCCGGTGGAATCATCGGTCCTTTTTTTTCAAAAATAATATCGGTATCCTACGAGAGTCGGGTATACGTAACCGGAACGAACCGATTGCGGCTTTTGATCAAAATATAACCCGTGTCATTCGCCAGTTACCAGTCGAAATGATCGAACGAGTCATCGAATTTGGACTCAACGATTGGACCATCTGAGACGTAGCCGCGGCCAACATTTGAAAGAGATAATCTTCAAAAAATTAATCCCAAAGAATGTTCTTTCGAATGATAAAAAATATTCCTCATTAAATTTTAAGAGTCTGTATTTTTTCGTTAAAAAAAGGAGGGAACCTAGAGATGGATCACTCTTTATGACATCAAAAGTGTCGAATTTAATTTTTTTGGTTAAATGAACTTAAAATCACACCTTTCTAACACTATATGGTATGACCTATCACATTGGTAGCATTGGAGATATACGACTGCAACGACATCTATTGTAAAAATACGAAAATACTTTTTCGTCTACCTAATAAAAGGCAATCGACGTAACATAAAATTATATACGCTTTATTTCTTTCTGAAAACCACATGTCTAAAACTAGGTGACTGCAAACTGATATTGCCACCAATTTAAAGAACCAAAGCTAATTCTGTTCCCATGAGGGTAGGTTTTATGCAACCAAAAGGAATCCAAGGCCTTATCGGCCTGAGACGTTAATCGCCATATACAATAGGTGTGTAATTATCTTTTTGGTTAAAAATATATGTAAAAAAGTCATTCTATAACTGTTTACTCTAAACTCAACAGATGCTATAAAAATGTTCAAAAAATATTGTTTTTGTTAAAATTCCTTCCTTTTCCTATCTTCCGACCCTACATTTGTCCAATATGATTAAGACGCTTTCACAAATACGAAGGAAATCGCTTTCTAATGCCTTCTTCTTCTTCTGCAAATGCCTACCGGAGTTGAAAGTGTTAATTGTTTGATTATTTTCAAGTGAATAACTCCATCACCCAACAATGAAGGCTTCATCATGACAGCTAAACCCCTCTAAAAATATTGATTCGAGTTCAAAAATAAATAGTCTGATGCTATCGATCGAATCAACGTTTCTTTATCAACTCAGTCTTCTATTAGTGATAACATTTCGAATGTCTCTTCTTCGCCCTCAGTTTCCAGCATCCATCTAACCCTACAACATAATAAAAGCAGCAGAATAAAAGTTGCAGAATAAAAAATGTGTCAACAAACCGTTGTCGTCGCAGCTTAACAATTAACTGATTTTTATTGTTGTTATCATTGAATTTTCAAGTGCTTGACCACCACTTTTTTCCACTTCTTTTGCATTACACTTCTGCTATAATTTATGTTGTTGTACTGTTAGTGTTGTTCTTTTTTTTGTTGCGTTATCTCTTGTTTGTCGTGCATCAAAGCGATTAAAATCGAATAAAAGTTAAGATTTGAATTTAAATCACAGAGAAGCCGCCGAGCGGTGTGACGGTAATAATTAACGGTATTAAATAATTCGCTGCGGACATTATTTGCTGTCCAACAGCGGCTGCTAGGGAGAGGTAAGACAAACACAACATATGAACAAGAGCTGGATATAAGGCTAGCGCTCGTTGGGCAGCAACGCTAGATCCACAAATAAACACACGCACACACACACATACAAACAAGTTATAGAAAATATTAAAATTATGTGCCGCAAATCGTTTGGTGCGCGACTGCAAGGGGCGTCGTCGGCGTGCCAGCACAAAAGGCGGTGCAACACACACACACGCACGCACTCACCGAGGCAGCCAAAAGCAATGCGGGACAACGCATAGCAATAAAATATTCTCATAAATTATAATTAATTAATAAAAAAAATTATAAATATGGTAATCGTCGTCATCACCATAATTACGGTTATCAGCGTTGTTGTTGTGCGCAGTCGGTGTCATTGCTGATGTTGTTGCATGGTTGTTGAGTAGGATTGTTGTTGAGCAGCATAGTTATTGCCATTGTTGTTGTTGCTGCGCTGACACAAGCAATGAACTTCAGCAGATGTTGTGTTGCCCACAAATTCGTGGAAAATTATAAAAATAACAACAAAAAACTAAAAAAAAAGTTAAGCGGAAATTATGGCGATTAAGCAATGAATTATAGCAAAATTTAATAATAAAAGAAATTGCAAAAATTAAATCTTAATATAAATACAGCAATTAATAAAAATACCGTTAAATGAAAAATTAAAAAAAAATGCTAATAAATTTGCTGCGGTGACACACTTATTTATCGAAAAATTTTGCTTGAAAATCCTAAAAAACCATTTAAGTAATAAAAGTGACAAGCGAAAGCACAAGCAAATATTGCTGCTTACAAATTAATGCTTTTATTTATTGGTCAAGGTAGAAAATATGTATAATGAGCAAGTCGAATAGACGAGCCACTACATTATTTTTTTCTAATAATTTTGCTAAATATTATTTTCATTGAAATTTTTAATGATAAGGGAGGAACCGTTCAAATTTTTACTACTTTCCCACGCTTGAAGTTGTTGCTGTTCAGCTTAATTTGCACGATACTTGACTACAATTAGTAAAGGGTGGTCCATTTCGAAGCTGAGTTCTTTGAAAAAAGTTTAATTTTTCCCAAAACGTTGTCGAAACTTCGATTCTTGATCAGATAAAATAAGAAAAAATATTATGGTTCCCTACTTTTTTAAAGAAAAATCACGGAGACTTAAAATTTAATGGGGAATGTTTATTATCATTCGAAAGTTTATTCTTTGGCATTCATGTTATTTTTTGAAGATTTTCTCTTTCAAATGTTGGCCGCGGCTACGTCTCAGATGGTCCATCTGTTGAGTCCAATTTTTGATGACTCGTTCGAGCGTTTCGACTTGTAACTGGCGAATGACACGTGTGATATTTTGCTCTAAGCCCTGAATCAAAGCGGAATTGTCCGCATAAACTTTAGACTTTATATATACCGACAGGAAAAAGTTTTACCGTGTGATACCACTATCTTGGCGGCCAATCAACCGGCCCAAAATTTTAAATTATTTGCTCACCGAAGTGTTCTCTCAATAAATCCAACGGTTGATGTGATGTGTGGGAATTGGCTTCGTCTTGTTGAAACTAAAAGTCGCCGCGCTTCAATTGAAAGCATCAAATAGTCTGTTAACATAGCGCGATAACAGTCGTCTGTCGGTTATGTTCTCATCGGCATCATTTTTGTAGAAATATGGACCGATGATTCCACCGGCCCACAAGCCATATCAAACCGTTGTTTTTTCTGAACGAAATGACAGCTATTGAATCTCTTCAGGTTGCTCTTCCTCGCAAATTCGGCGATTGCTTGCTTGTTTACATACCCATTAAGTCGGAAAGGGGCCTCATCGATGAACGAAATTTGGCTCGAAAACGTCAGATCTTCTTGGAACTTTTCAAGAGCCCATAGAGAGAAGCAATGTCACTTGGGAAGGTCCAGCGTCTTCAATTCTTGTTAAAGCTGAATTTTGTACGCTTTCAATTTAAGATCTCGACGTAAAATGTAAAATCATTCCATAGTCAGTCGGATTTGCTAAGAACGGCGCCGAGTCGACTATTCACGGTTTACATGTACACTCTCAGCTACGGCTGCTATATTTTCTTCACTGCGTGCTGTACTTGGTCTATTCGGTCAAATATATTGTCAAATAATGAATGCCGGGTCTGAAGTTGAGTGATGGTGTTGCGAATAGTACGCTCAGTAGGCCAATTATGTTGAGCATAAATTGAGCGAAGCGCGAGAAAGACATTCTTTACAGAACGTGAATTTTCGTAATAAAGTTGAATGATTTGTAAACGTTGTTCAGTCATAAGTCTTTCCATGATGAAATGCCAAACAATACTGAACAAAAATAACATGACAACTTGTCACTACTCACGCTTGATCTGTCAAAAATATGCTATTGCAAAAAGTACCTTTACTTGGATCACCCGCTATATCTATGTAACTGATTATCTAACACCAGAATAGAGACGTTCACGCACTGAACCTCTGAAGACTTACTGAAGACAACCATACTTAAAACAATTCAAAATTAGGCTAAAACTCTGTGTTTTTACTTCTCACTTTAAAACAATCCGAAAAAACCTTTGAAAAAACGGGTGAAACATGGGAATGAGCTCCAAAAAAATACCTGAAACTTACGTTAGGTGGCGCTGTGGCAGAATGTGATTGTTTTAAATTTTCTAATATTTTTAGTCTAAATAAGAAGAAAATATGAAAATGTTTCTTTATTGTCTTATTTATATTCTTGATGCAATTTTTGTTATCAAGAAAGTCTTTTTCCTTATAAAAATTACATTTTTTATTCTTATCCGTATTGAACAAAAAAAATTATCTTACTACATTTTTTAATTTTAGTTAATGGAATTACTTTTTGAACATACTCGAGCATAATATGTACATTTATTGGCGCTTAAAGGTTAAGCTCTAAAATAATATAACGAAAAAAAAAACAATTTTTTAAAACAATGCCACGAAAATAGCAAAAAATTTAACACAGCGCCATCTATCGTTCGATAAAAGCTTTAATAAGTGCGATAATAATAGAGTATCAGTCTTGAGTAATTTTCATCTCTCTGAACTTTTTGGTTTTAAGAAGCAGCAGAACTCTTTTCAACAGCCGATTTTAAGTTTTACTTCTTCAGTCTTCTTAATGTGTTTAATGCCAAATACTTATCATCGTTTTTCAAGGTCAATCACTTGAAGCTATATAGTAGTTTCTTTCGATTGTGATGGAGCTTCTTTCAATCTTATATATCGTCACCTAAAATGCAAAACAGCAAAATCGAAAATCGCTGTCACATAATATATAATCATTTTATAACCAACACTCAAATTTTGTTTCAATATGAGTGTATGATACCCAAAACATATAACCGTTTTATAACCAAATTTAAAATTTTTTCAATTTGAGTGGTTTCTATTATATATCGCCTGTAAACTTATGAAAAGTGATGTAACGTTATTTTGCATTTTAGGTAACGATATTTGTACTCTTCGTGGACCTATTTAATAAGTACTTAGTTCTTGTCTTATCATATTTCGGCCATATTTGCTTCGCTGTCTCGCATTTGTTTATAGATTTTGGGAGAAATTTGTTCAAACTGCGGCTTGATCGTTGCTAGCAGGCACGGTATTGTCTCCGCCTCTGATTCGTGTCTAAAGAGGCTCCTGACTTGGCCAAATCGACTGCCTTTTCATTGCCAGAAAATGCTGCTATGTCCGGGAACCCAAATTATGGACTAGTGGAATTGACCTGTCTTAAAGACTTTGTTGACCACACTGGAGGTTATATTTGGCGATGACATGGCTGACAATGCCGCTTGACTGTCTGTGTAAAAGGTAGCTTACTGTATCCTTCAATAGAGGTACAGAGGCCTTCTCTATCTCTAGTATTTGCGCTTGTAAGATGCTAGCTGAGTTTGGTAGGCGGCTGGAGCGAGAAATATAATATATATCGGAGTATACCCCCGTACCTACTACGCAGTTCCATTTGAAACCCTCCGTATAGCTTGAGATAGTATTCTTCTCCCTACTAAATCACTTCTCAATTCACGTCTAGGGGGTAGGGGGTATTCTCACCTGGATGTCACTATTGAAATCCAACCTGGGGAACTTTTAGAACTATGTAACGATATAAGACTTAAAGGGTTTTGTACTGTTTTTTGATTCATTTGCCTTATAAGAACCAAAAGATATATTTCGGGGGTTTGTTTTCAAATTTACACAGTCCCATTATAGGAGTAAAGCCGGAACTAAAATTACTTAGATCACACATATTTACCGCGTCGTGAGGCTGCATCTTATATAATATCAATGTTTTCATTGGAACCAGCCACTTTGCATTACCAAAACTGTAAATGTGTGTGCTTGAGTCTAATTGCCTGCCAACGACAAGCGCGTTCTTATAAAAATTCATAAAGCCTCAAAACGCCCATTTTCATTCACAAACTCCCGACACATTGCGTGTTGACACGGAGTCTGCTTCTAGCCATAAAATTAGCGCACAGGCAACCGAACACCCAAAACACATGCGTATGTGTGTGTGTGCGTGTGTGTTTAAACGGCGTTGCTGGCCACTCAGAGCATTTAATAGCTGCTTCTTCGGTATGCGCATGCTTGAATTCCATAATTTTGCTCCTCCGCCTTCGCGGCTGCTGGCTGTCACTTTTCAATCCTGGCCCACCAATCAACTATCGCAAATTAATCGAATTTGCCTTCGAGTCCACTAAATGATTTGTATTTTAATTTTTATGCAGATGCTGTGGCCGATAGTTAACCGGTTGGCGATTGCTGCCGAGATAAATATTGGGCATCAGTTGCTGCTGGTGTTGATCCCAACTGCTGCCACTCTTACACCGTTAGCATGCCAGTTATTCGCTTTTATTGTACTTGTAGTTGTTGTTGTTGCTGCTGTCTTTTATTCTTATGAATGTGCGTGTTGATAATGATTATTGTAATTATGGGGCTACTGCTGAATTTTTATGAAGTGTAAGCTGGCGTTGTTATTGTTTTTGTAGTGAAATTTGTTTATTGAAAAAAGTGAATGGGTTGAATTTTATATTAAAGTTGCTTAGAAGCAACAAATGATTTTCGATGCTTATGTCATTACAGAAGATTTGCTGGTGTTTAAAATTTGTTTGCTTTGTTCGTGTATTTGAATGAAGCGTGCTCCTAATTATTGATAAATAATTGTGGATAAAATAATAACCTCATAAAAACGTGTCTAAAAAATATTATATATAAAGATCTAGTATCTAGTATTCTTCAGAAATAAGATTTTTGCTAGTTGCAACTCCTAATCATTTCAAAATTTTAGTTTTATTATAAAGATTTGCCATTACGTTTTAAAAATTTTCTCGGTGAAGTGTATACTAGCACCGATTCAGACACTAAAAAGTCATTTATCATGGCTTTATAGCGTTGCCCATTGACATTGGCTGGCTTTTTGGATTTTTTGGTTTTAAACTCGGTCATAATCCTGGCTCGACGCGTTGGTGCATCAACTTTATCGGAACGAGTCGAGCAAGAACGCGTTTCATACCCAAAATATCCACCAACATCATTCGAACGGACTCGCCGAGAAATGTTGAGCTTAAGACTTGATGTTAAGACTTCACTTTTCACTTTCTTTTTAAATATTTTCATCACTTGAAGAGGTCGTTAGGTCGTCCAGAACTAGACATGTCTTCAACGAAATCTCGACCGTCTTTGAAGGTCTTGTACCACTCGTAAGCTTGTTTTTTTTTTTATGAAACTGCATCACCTTAAGCCTTTTCCAACATTCGCAACGATTCCGCACACGAAATTTGTTAGAAATACAAAATTTAAGACAAATTCTCTGTTCGATATTTTTTATCCAAAAGGAAGCCATTTTTCCTTGCGCAGTGAATTCTTCATAATTTTTAGACTCTCAATATGTTTAGCATTTCTGATATTATACTGAACAATTGCAAGGCTAGCTTTTACTTCAGTTAATTTCTTAACCGTAGCTGCCTCCTCAGTAGAAATAATAGCAATTATAATAATTTCCGCACGAGAAGTTAGTGATTTTTTCGATCTTTAAAATTTGTCCCATATACCTCTGGATCTTTAAAATATACGTCTATCAACAATACTAGGTCTGCGCTTTAATTTTTTTGCAATATTTCGATTCGACCGTTCTTGTAAGTGAAAGAAGTCTATTTTTAAGCGCAGAATAATAGTTTTTCCCATTTTTACTTTAAATACTGTTCAAAGACAAGAGATCTCCTAATTTTTAGTTTTTTTTTTATTAATTTTTAATTGTTCCACAGCATTCACAGTTTAATGAGCATCTCTGAGTAGTTTAACGACTCCCGCTGAAGTCCAATCACCATCCTCATTTCATTCAGTTTGAGTAAGAGAGTAATTTCGCGAGAATGTGCCTAAAACTTGAGAATTCGTGACACTCTTCTACGGTTTTGCATAAGGATCGCCATAAAACTGTCTTGGCCCTCTTTATTTGCGTCCTGCCCTGTACGGTTCACCGACTTTCTTTCAAGTGCTATCGCTGTGAGCACTGAGTTGCAACATAGCGCTGTCGGAATAGCTGTTCGATGCTTCCTGCACACCGTATTTCTAAAACTGCTATAATCCGTGTTTTAAAAAGTCCTGTAAGGTGGTATATAAGGTGCGTTCCAAAGTAAATAGGACTTAAAAAAAAAAACAACAAATGGTTTTTTCGGCAACATCAATTTATTTTAATCAAAATAGTCTCCTTCTGCTTCAATTCAGCTTTTTGCACGGTCCAAAAGCGTGTCGAACGAGTGTTTTAGCACGTTGGCCGGTATGATCGCCAGTATGCCGTTGCAAGCCTTTTGAATGGCCTCTACGTCTGCATAACGCTTTCTTTTAATGGGCAAATGCATTTTTCCGAAAAGGAAGAAGTCGCACGGTGCCATATTAGGTGAATACGAGGAGTGGTCAATGGTTAAAATGTGATTTTTGGTCATATAATCGGTCACGGCTCCTGAATTAAGATCGCATCGGTCGGCTCAGTTTCTTTCCAGACGCAAAAAGAAATTTGCGGATGCCGCTCTTGCCTCAAGAAGATTAATATGAAAAACATTCATTCTTCATGGTACTCTTACGAAGTGCGAGTTCTGCGCCACTACATATGTCTGCTAGTAAATAGAATAATTTATTGAAGACAAAAAAAATTTCTCATTAAGGGATGAAGTCTCCATTTTTCGAAGTTAGCATTCATCTGCAAATATTTTCCTTCATCAGTCTGCACAACATGATTAGCGAATACTGTTATTAAATTTTATTCCATTTCGTTACCTTTCATATCATATGAAATCTTTTTCTACTTTCTCTCAAATTATAATAAATAAACTGTTTTGGTCTACGTTCTTAGTATTCTAAATATAAACTTTTCCTGGTTTTCTTGACATATTTTATTGTTAATAAGGGCGATAGGTCGGCATCTAGTAGGAATGGTTTCCTTTTTCTGCTGAGTTTACTTATATAAACTTCCATAGCAAGTTCCAAAGTAATCAACTGGCTGAAGTCTATAAGAATATAGTGATTTCATAGGGGATAATTACTTAAAGTTTCAATGTATTCGTTACTTGACGTTGATCATATAAAACAATAAATTAAATAATCAAAAATGTATTAACTCTTGATTAAACATTTTAGACAAAAAATAATATTTCCTACATCGTAAATATTTCAAATTAGCTCAAAACTTAAAAAAAAAATTCCACCCCTTAATTGAACTGGGTACGTTTTAAATGGCCTGCCATCAGTTTACACAAATATAATTTTTAGTATATTGTAAGGATAGCTTCGGATTTGCACGCTCCCCATATTTTCATACCGATTCTAAATGATTCGAAATACGAAAGTTGTAGTAGATTAGCATAAATCTGCAAAATAATATGCAACTCTGACTTTCATTTTTCGATATAAACCGTTGTTTTTTTACGACAAAGACATTTATAAACAGTAAAGTCAGTCCACTTTAGCGTTATATTAGCAAGTTCGTTGCTTAAGTCTTTTGTTATCTCTCACGCTGCTATTGTTTCTGTTTATATGGCTTTATATGGCATATCTACAGCCACATTCGTGTGTGCCAAACTTGTTTACAAATAAAAATACTCAAATTTAAGTTATTAAACCTTTAATAAATTCCAAGTCATAATTTATAATTTGTTTCGCATACACAAATCATAATTTGAATTTCACACAAGCGTATTAACGGTGAAACACACACCTACCAATTTTTCGAACGGAGCATGCAACGGCAGCGAAACGGCAAAGCAGTTAGTAATTAAGGAAACAAAAAGCTGCGGATGAGCGCCGCCACAGCGACGTTGATATATTTAAGTAAAAATATTTATGTAAAGGTTTGCATGTGTTTGTGTGCGTGCCTAAGTAGGTGTATGTATTTGTAACGCCCGCCAGATTTTATCCAGCAGCTTTACCACTTGTAGGGAAGATATATGACCGAAAATCCCATTTGTGTTAATCAACTGTAATTAAATTCATTAAATTTTTTCCCTCCGAAAAAACTTTATTACGCGCTTATGTGTGTATGTGTATGTGCAGGTACATGTTCAATATAGTACTCTGCAGGCATTTCTCTTTACGCCCTGTAGGAAAAAGCACAAACATTTGTTATTGGTGCTTAATTTGAATATTTAACTTTTTCATTTGAATATTTTGGTGTTCTTTTGTAAGGGTTGCATTTGGATCAAGCTATGTGCGTAGGAAAAATCAATGCAAAATATGAACCTGGCAATAAAAACATGAAATTTCAATACGAAATGTGGTCCTTAAACTTAAGGGGGAGTCTGATTTAGAAGCTTCAAAAAATCGAATTTTTTTTGCTTAAATCTCTTTAAAAATAATCTAAGAATATGTCCCCAAAGTCTTAAATGGGAATTTTAAATATTTTCGAAACTAGAAGGAAAATAGTGACCGAACTTCTAGCAGATGTATGAGCGATTGGGCAGAAAGCGAAAACTTTGACGCTTAATTGGCGGGCAGGATAGGAAAAAAACTAAACGTCGTATCGAATTGGGCCAATGTTTATTATCTTTGGCATTAAATTATCTTCTATTAAAAACTAAGAAAAGTCAATTTTGAACACATTTTTAAACAACATAAAGTAAATTTTGGTCCAAAACAACTTTTTTCAATTTTTAAAAAGTTTCTAAAATTTTACACTTTTTTTGGAATTTTTTTAATTTAACTAGAAGATAAATTGTTAAAAAATAAGAATCTTTTTGAATTTTTTTTTCCGACAGAAATTGCGACCTGCATCCCGCCCGCCGTCCGACAAATGCACATGCGAGGTGCATCGGGCAATTGCTTCCCAAAGGCAGAATATCAAAGATTTCGTTTTCAAAAAAAAATCATGAATGATGTTTAAACCCTGGAAATTTTGCTTTTATCACTTGTTTCTTTCCCTCGCAAAAAAATCCTCGAAAAAATCGATTTTCTGAAGCCTCTAAAGCTTTCGCATTTTCCACAGGAAGCAACCTCCAGAGTTGGTGTTGCCAAGTGAAATGTTTGTTAACATTAAATGTTTTCGTGATATTTTTTTGAATTGTTGACTGCTTGTTGAAACCATATGATTTCCTTATTTCCATTCTAAGCCTTCTTGCAGTATCCAATCATTGTTATTTTAGCCGTATAGCATTTCAGCTGACTTTAGTTAACTTTTTTTTATATAATTTTATCATTCTAACGGCGTTCAGATTTTCTGTGCGGCACCTCAAAACCCCAAATCTCTACTCTTAGATCCATAAACATTAGGGTGCTTCAAAAAAATTTTTTTGAATTTTTTTTTTCAACTCTTACCCCTTCAAATGTTAGTGATTGACAAACAAAAACTCCTCCCTCATGCCAGGCATTGTAGCTTAACTCTCTTGTTGGTGATTAAGGATGGTTTGAGCGTATGTTAGGCGCGATTGGCGGTCAGCAGCTAACAGCTGATGCACCGTCTGGACTTTGTACGGAAACATCTTCAAACCTTGTACCAAAGTTCGCTGTAAACACCGTCGACTGATACCCATTTGCGTGGCATGTCGTCTGGTCGACGACGCTTCCATGACATCCTCGGCAACAGCAGCAATATTCTCTGCAGAACGGCTACTCCGGGGTCTGCCACGCCTGGCAGCATCTTGTGTTGTGCCCGTCTCTTCGAGGTGAGCGGCTAAACGTTGCAGTGTTTCACCAGTAGTCGTCGATCGGCCAGGAAACCTGCGACAAAATTCACGTTGTGCCAAAGTCACCGACCGATTATTGATCAAATAAATAGTCCCCAATAACCCGCATTCTGGAGCAGTGTAGTGTACCATTGTTTATTTACGTGTATTTCGCATGTATTTACTACACAAATGTCAAAACAGAACTGACATTAAAGGTCAATTGCAAAATTTATAGCATCTTCTGATAGGAGGATTACCTTTGCGATAGTATCACTGCCTGTTTTTGTTGTTAAAGTGAAAAAACATATGACTAAGGATCTGTGGATTGCAAAAGTTTTCGAAATCGTATTTAGCACCACAAAGTTATATGATTTTTCTTTTGAACAAAACAGGGCTTTTAGGACGTTTTTCTATAACAATTCCTTGCGAAACTTTTGTTCAATTTTATAATTTTGGTAAAGCCCTTCTTATTAATTTTTGAGCATTTTTGTGAAAAAATTAATTTTAAAAATTTTAACTTTAAACCTGATGTTTTTTCTTGACCGGATACAGAGAAAATATAGGAAACTGATCCGAAAAAAACCAATTGCTGATTGGTCTTGTCTTCTCTTCCATAAGCAAACCAATTGAATATGGGCAAATAAAGAATTTTGAGCATACATATGCGTATTAGAACTTTTTTCTGGAATAATATCATATTTACGTTTCCATAAACTCTACTAATGTCCACAGTTCGTAAATTAATCCTAAAAAATATGCACTAGAAGATATTGTCCATACAATGATCTACGATCGATAAAAAGCTGACAGAGTAACGTAATTTTTTAAACGAAAGTAAAATTTTACCCAAAATTGCCTTTTTATGAAGTAAAAAAACTGGGAGGTCATTATATATAGAACCATATATAGAATATGCTGAAAAATTATAATAATCGAATCATGTGTCTTCGAGTATTTTCGCGAAACTTTGCTTCAAGAAAAACGCGCTTAAAGATAAACTGATCAAGCCGATTGAATCGAGCGGTTATACTTTAAAGGCTGTAAATCAAAAACTATTTCAGATATCGATTAAATAAAAAGGTTGCGTTTAGTTTTTATGGCAGCAATGGTATAGTGGTCGGCGTTTCGACAAATGTATACCCTCTTGGTGAGAAAAGCACTTCTGAAAATTTTCTGGTCCATATCTCAAAAACTGAGAGACTAGTTCATGTATATACAGACGGACAGCCAGACGGGATAAGTCGCCTTAGCTCGCCGCTCTGTTCATTTATACTCATATATATAGGTTATAGGGTCTCCTTTCGTTTCATTCTGAGTTTTACAAACTTTGTGCCGCATTTAATATACCCTCATCAGGGTATATCAATTTAAAAACAAATCGTGCTCAACCGGTTGAAACTTTTTCACTGAGAAAAACCAAGATTGGTGATTTTCATAGACTACTTTCGTGCAAGCTTTCAAAAGCAATTATATTAATATTTAGATTTTTGCAACTCACAAAAACTTGACTTAACAAAAACAGTTAAAAATATAAGTTCAATTTTAGTGCATAGTTAACTAGCCCCGAACTACACCACTGAGAAGCAAGAAAACCAAAATTTTCCTTCCAGTCTACTTATGACCTATAAATTGCTGCCCGCACTCTTGAAACACACACACACACGCTTACTTATTACGGCAAAAAAGAAACTTATCAAATTTATTGCTCAAATTACGTTTAAACTCTTTTTTACAAAATTAGTATGAAAATATCGGTAACTAATCATAAATACCCAAATTAATAATTATCCGCTGAATAAGCTTACAGCGAGAAATCGACTTAATTAGTTATGAAGTGATTTTAATGTTTGCTCACAAATATTTGTTTATCAGCCGAATTGGATGAGACGCAAGCTTCGTACGCGCAGTTGTTGTATCCGTAGTAGTTGCAGCGGCCGCAACACAGTCACATCCAATTAATCAGTGAAATTGAAATAAATCAAAAGGCAAAGTGACTCAGCATGGCGAATTCACTTTTGGTCAACGCCAGCTGTTGCCTGCATTTGTTGCACTAGCTACCGAAGCGGAGCAGAGCGGGGCCGCTCAGCGACCGAGCGTTAGCGCGCTGCACAGCAGTTGGTCTACTATTACCGAAATTTCTTAGATAAAAGAGAAAAATTGAATTAAGAACAAATTAAGTATGCAAATGAAGCGAAGGCGCTCAAATGCCCAGATCTCATTCTTGTACCTTTGTTGTTGTGCTCGCCTTCTCTTAACCGCTCTGCTCATAAATGTGTTTGTGTGCGCGTAATTAAATGAAATCTGCCATAATTTATTGCTCATTTGAAATTGAAGGTGTGCTGGCGTACATATTGTCGATTTTTTTCATTTTTTTCATATTTTTGTTGTTGTACAAATCCTCATAACGCAGTGAAAAAATTCGTGGAATCTTAAAATTGGAGGCGTTTCCATCATTTATTAGCAATCTTTGTGTTGGCTCATTAGACGCAAAAAAACGCTTATAATAGTGGGGTAATGCCAATGTGTAATTAAATACTTTGATTGGACAATTAATCGTTTTGGTGCTAACTTCAAGTTGAAATGATTTACATTTTTAAGTTTTATTGGATTTTCGTAGTCACGTAAATAGGAAATGAAAAGGTCAGGTACGCCAATTAGTATTATATTTATATACGAGTATATGTAATACATATAAATGTATGTACTACAACAAAAATAGATCTCAGTTCAAAGCCACGAAGTGCAATGAATATTTTTATATATTTAGTTTGTGTCTGCCATAAGCTTTAGTTACGATTTTTCTGCCAGTATTATTCGAGCTCTTCTTATAGAAATGAATTCGTGACATTGTGATGAAGTCAAAGCGAACCATTTCTGATTTACCTCTAGGTGTTTGATTCACAGCCTTACTCGTACATGTTTACTCAATGTTCTTCTTTATTTCTTCTTTATGATGTGGATGTCATCGGCGTAGGCCAGCATTTGTACACTCTTGTAGAAGATTGTGCCTTCTCTATTCAGATCTGCAGCTCGAATTATTTTCTCCACAAGTAGATTGAAGAAGTCGCACGATAGAGAGTCGCCTTATCTGAAACCTTGTTTGGTATCGAACGCCTCGAAAGGGTCCTTCTCGATCCTGACGTAGATTTTGATATTGCTCAACGTCAGTTTATACCGCCGTATAAGTTTTATGAGGATACCAAAGCAGCAGCCAAAAGCAGCTTTGAAATCGACGAAGAGGTGGTGTGTGTCGATCCTCTTTTCACGAGTCTTTTCCAAGATTTGGCGCATTGGTGAATATCTGCTCATAAAGTCCAATCAGTTTGTTGACGGTGGCCTTTAATATATCATATATAATGTCACACTTATCCCATGGTAGTTGGCGCAGATTGTGGACAATCTGCGCCAACTACTTTTTTTGTGGATTGAGCACACTTTAATTTCAATCGTCGGTCATTCTTTCGTCCGACCGTATTCTCCAAAAAAGTTGATGTGTGCAGAGATGTGTGCTTGTGTTGATGTTATTCGAAAGAAGTTCCGGAAGGGTTTGATGATAGTTAATTTTGAGCTGCCTCTGAAACATTTCCTTATTTGGTTTCTTATCAGAAGGGTTTTACGCTGACTTACAAGTATAATACAGTCACACATTTTGATTCTTCTCCATGACTTAGTGCTTATTCTTGATAAGTTATTGTATAACTCAAAATAAATGTATTGAGTTGAAAAGTCCTCGAACTTCATTTTTCATGTAAACGCTATTATATAATCTTTAACGAATCCGTTTAAGATACCCCTTTTCGACTAACCTTAAACAATTTTCTTTCATAGAAGTTCTACTTAGAAGTCAATAGCTAACATTCGCAGATTTTTGTAATGGAAAAGCTTTAATTTTGAATCTATTAGCTATTCGTAAGCGGCTATAAACATATAGAAGCCTCCATTTGTCAGATTTCAACAAAGCAGATGATACTAGAAGTCATTTTGTGACTGTTCTGTTAGAGGTTGATTTTGCTAATTTTAGGTTGCTAAAGCCGAAATTTATAATAAAAGTTTCCTGACACATAGACTTTTTCGTGTAATAGCCAAGAGGGGTCAAAGCACCTCCATTTACTAAAATGACAAAAATAACTATAAATACGTGATGAAAAATTCTTGAAATAAAATTCGTAATCAGGTCATGTCAAATACCCCATAGACCTCTTAGCACATCAGTCGCAAATTTCTCCTTCTGATTTGTTGAGTAGTGCTGTCAACCTCATAGCTGTCATTTATATATTATATATATTCACATTCTTATACTTACGGTACATATACATACATATGTATGTGTAATAAAAGCATCCTTGTAATTACAAAAACAAATAGCAAATAGCTAAGTACTCAAAATGAGCACTTCATTAGTTGACAATCTCATGAATTTTCCCCCAGCATAATTAATGCCATTTTTTCACAACCGTTGCACCAGAGCACCTTTCCAATCACCCGCTGCTATAATATGCTCATGTGATACGCTTTTAACCACACGACGCTCGCTAGCTTTTCACTCATTCGCCACAAGTGAGTAGTATGCGCCGCCGCACATTTTTCGCTAGGCAAGTTTCCCACACCAATCAGCCGCCAAACATAATGAACACGCCACTATTGCGTGTTAATCAATTGCAAATGCTGTGCACAATCCTTTTGCCGTTTTAATTGCAACAATTTCATAAAATTGCATTCGAACTGCCAACGCGAACGCCGCCGACAGAAGGCCGACCGACAACAAGAAAGCGGCGAGCGGCGTATTGGCCACAGCTTCGGCAGCCAAACGCCAGCGACTTTCATTTGTTCGAATGTATGTCGGCCTGTCGGCTTGTAGGTGTGTTGGCTTCGGTTGGTGTTGCAGCAAATGTGCGCAGGCGCATACGAATACGAATAGGAATACGAATGAGTTGACACCCCGCTGTGTATTAAATTAACAAAGACACCATGCGGCGTCAAGTGGCACTTGCGCTCACATCACGGACAACAATGCACAGGATCGCGACAGCGTACAACTGTCTCATTGCGCCAACAACAACAACAATTACAAAAATAACAATAGTTGTATCAGCAGCGGCAATAATACATAAAACAACAAGCCTGAAAATGTGACTTCTTCCAGTGTCAGTCGAAAAATTTCGGTCACACACATGAAAGGTCCACCGCCGAACCCACTGTGGCCCCTAAACGGTTAGGCAATACAGCCGCTACTTGGCCGCCACTTTGTTTGGTTTATGGCCAGCACTTACATACTAACGAGCATTTCTGTAAGTTGAAATGTGTGGGCAACGGCTTGCCTGTGACCGAGGCGCACATATTTAAATACTAAATGAACTTAAATATTGTTAAAGGCGTTTATGTCACTCGCGCCGTTTAACAATTTCGCTTGTAAAATATTATCATATTATTTAATTTATATTCAGGCTCGGTTGTGTGTGTGTGTGTGTATATAGTAAATGTGAATACATTTCCCGTTGTGTTGCTTAGTGCTGCATCATTTAATTAATATTTACTCTACTAATTATTTTCTGCTTCAGACTGTGTAATAGCAGTATACCGTTAACAAAGCTCAGATGAGTAAATTACAGCTTTTCTCCAACTGCTAGCTATCGTCTTAAGATGTTGCTATTAAGAATGGCGATTATTTTGAAACTCGTAGCTACTAGGCCAGTGTAAGCTTAGATCACCTATGTCAACCGGCTACTGTGTCTAGTTCATATTATATATATTACTATCATCCCTCTTTATTTATCGGTTTGCGATCGATACTGAGTATTTTTCACTCTATTGACATTTATGCTTTATTTTGGTAATATCGTGGAGGTCGCCATCCGGTTGGAGCTTGAGTTCGTTCTTATGATAGACATGCTGCTTGAATTCAAAAGCAAAAATGCTCACAATTCTTTGATGGCTGAGAGTAAACCTCACAAAATAAACCACATAATCAACCTTACAGATCAGCTGTGAGGTTTTCTCAGAATTTTTTGACATACTTATATTTTCTCTATATTTGTCTGGTCCACAAAAAAACAAAAATTACTACGTAGGTTGATATATACTATATTTCTGGCTTAATAATGTAAATAGGCATATTTATCAACGAAATTTTTTTTTTTTTTTTATTTTTTATTTTTATTTTTTTTTATTTTTTTTTTATTTTTTTTTTATTTTTTTTTTTTTTTTTTTTTATTTTATTTTTTTTTATTTTTATTTTTTTTTTTCGAGCCTTTTTTTGAGCGATTGTCAAATTGTGCGGAATCCAACGAGAACAAACCTTTTTTACGGCCAGGTGTTCATGCAATATCGAATGTTTGCTGGTGGGAGAAATGCATAGGCATGCCTCTATCTGAAGGTATGTTACTTGACGGTCTTGCATTATCAGTTCACGTACGGCATCGATGTTTTCTGGCACAACGGCTGTTTTTGGACGACCTTCACGGAATTCGTCTTTGAGCGAGCGTCGGCCACGATTGAATTCGTTGTACCAGTTTTTCACAGTGCTATAGGATGGTGCTTCATAGCCATACAAAGATTTTAGTTCATCGATGCACTCTTGTCGTGATAATCCACGTCGAAAGTTGTGAAAAAAGATCGCACGAAAATGTTCACGAGTTAATTCCATTTTTTGGCCGAGATGAATTTTTTAATTCCCTGTAAATAAAACAATTCACGATTAAATGACAAAACGTTCTGAGTGATGTTATGCTAAAAAATGTCAAACTTTCCAATGGAAATGTCAGATTGCACCTGGCAACACTTAGTATTGCCCTAGGCCAGAATATATATAGCAGCCCTCGTACATCATATACAAGGTGGCGCAAAAATAACCTTCAGATGTTTTTTGGCTGTAATTTTTTGAAAAAATTAAAAACTTTGATTCTGCTTGTGGATTATTTTTATTTGGTCTTTTAAATTTTTTTACATCAAGTTTTTTTACATCATGTAAATGGCCGCCGTCACAGTTGATTGTCATTTGAGCCATTTTTATGGCATTTTCCATCACTTCCGGCGATAGGTCCTCACATTCTTGACGGATATTGTCTTTAAGAGCTGCAAGAGTCTGAGGCTTGTTGACATAAACCCGCGACTTCAAAAAGCCCCACAAAAAGAAATCTGGAGGGGTCATATCAGACGAACTTGCTGGACAGTGCAAATCGCCAAAACGGTATATTAGGTGCCCGGGAAATGCATCCTTTAGCATATCGGTTGTGGCACGTGCAGTGTGTGCCGCTGCACCGTTCTGTTGGAACCGCATGTTTTCCAATCCCAATTCATCAAGTTGCGGCAAAAATAACTCGTTGATCATTGCTCTGTAGCGCTCACCACTCACCGTAACCGTTTGGCCCGCGACGTCTTCATCCATGACCACTCAGTATCTCAGTTAAGTGAAAATTCAAATCCCCATGTCGTCTGTCTATCGACATATGAATGTCTAGAATTAGTCTGTGGGTCCTTCGTTGTTTGGATAAGGTTTGCCACCGCCGCTGCCACATTGTAAGGCTCATGGTTCTCTCTGCTTTTTTCCGCCTTGTATACGTAGACGGCTCTGATAGCTGGTATAGTCGTGTGAATTCGTCCCTCTCTATGTCAATAGGCGGCATGCTGGCTAGTACTTCAGCAGCATCGCTTGATCTCGTTCAAAAAGCATTTATTAATCGGATTGCAGAAAGCCTATGCACTGCTTTTATTGGTCTTGCATATGATTTTATGTCTAGCGCCTAAAATCACATTGGTGCTGCATACAATATCACGGAACTAATTGTTTTTGCTATTAAAAATCGCCAGCTGGAACGCACGCAGCCTCTGTTGGCCATTATTCTCGTTATAGCATTATATATTTGGTTTGCTTTGCCGGAAGTATACGTCAAGTGTTCCTCAAATTTTAATTTGGAGTCCAATATTACTCCCAAATACTTCAGCTGTGTCTGTGAAGTAATCTCGCACTTCCCTAGGGTCCGTGATATCCTTTCTTCGACGTTCCTTGTGCTTATGAACAAGACTACCGTTTTCTTCTCAGCTAGCTCCAAACTCATTGTTGTAAACTATTGGCGCAGACCATTTATGCAATTATTGCATTTGAGCCGGAGGTCATCTAGATGTTTAGCCACTGCTACCATGATGAGGTCATCCGCATATGCGATTGTTATCATATTTTTGGTTGATGTATTCTTAACACCCCGTCGCACAGTGTTGCGAAACCGGAATTTTTTGGAAATCATATTGCCTAAACTGTAATTTTAATTGTATCGATGAGAAACTTCTACAGATTGGTCAGAATGAAATCCCAAACAGAATGAGTGAAAAAAAAAATTTAAACCGAAAAAAATTGTTGGGTCAAATTTTCAACAAAAGTAAAAAAAAAAAAGTTGTTCCAAAAATTTACAAAAAAAATGTATTTTAATTCTTCTTTTATTTCTGATAAATACCCTATGATTAGTTTTTTAAATAAAGTATAGGGTGGTCCGAACAAGAATTATAAACGTCAAATTTTCATGATTTTTCGATATTTGTTGAAAAACTCTGAAATTTTATATAAAACCAAAATCTATTTCATTTCTTATTTGAAAGGTGGCAATAAAAGCTTTAATTTGATACCGCTTTGAAGTCAATAGCTTCAGTTTTAAGAGAGTTATGCTCATTTTTGTGGAGTGCTAGAATAAATGTAGAATAAAAAAAATAAGTGATTCCGAGAATTTCCGTTCTATTTCTATGGAATAAATACTGAGAGTGATATACTAAAATCGCTATAACTCCCAGGAGGGCAGGTATGGGCAGCTGATTTTTTCACAGTTCGTTGAAAACAAATTATGTAACATTTCTGTAGTGGTTTGGAACTGGGACTCTCTGGGACTTTTTAGATATTGATTACCTAACCCAAATTTAAAGGAAAAATGGACCTTTAGTCGGGTTTTCGCTCTAAAAAAGGTGCATAAGAAAATGTCTCAAACAACATTCCTTTGTTTTACAGAAGATACTTGTCCGAAGGCAGATTTTTTTTCCGAATCAAAATATCTGTCACCAAAATCAAATGAGATCATTTTGAATACAGCCCTGAAATCCCCTCTTTTCGTGAAAATTTTGTATATTTGACTTCTAAAATCAATTAAAAATCAACGGGCCAACATAAAAATAAGCTTTATGTGTTTTTTGTTTACTTGGAATGTCTGTGACAAAATTGCATCATTAAAAACACTGAAAAAAATAATCGGAGAAAAGTTACTTTTCCACTAGCCGCAACACAGTGCGTCGTACACCAAGTATTTTTCCTTTAGCTACAATAAGTTAAGATCGTTCAAAAGATTAAAAACCATGAAACTGTGGCAATATTCCAGTTAAGGTTAGTCCTTTTAGACAAAAATTTTATAATTTTTTGTGGCAATCACTTTTGAATCCATGTACTTCTGTATAAAAATATAATGAAGCGAGAGATAAAATTATAAATATTTAAGTTTGTGGAGACATATAATTTTTCATATTACAAAAAAGTTTTCCATAAAATTTATCAACCCTTTTGGGGTGTGTCAAAACATGTAATCGCCATTTCTCGTATAACTTAAAGCCACTCACCACAAATAGAAAGCGAAAAAGGGACCAAAAAACTAGTAAGAGCATGTGTACCTTTGTAAAGCTACAACAATATAACTAATGGCAGTTTAAAAAGCGCCACACTGCTATCGACAATAATAAATTTCATGGCCATTACATAGACCCGTTTCACAGTTGTCCACTGTTGACTGTGTGGCAGCGTGGCAATGAATGAAAAATGCGATAAAATTGTCAACAAAATGTTAATGCACGAACTTACATGAATGCGCGTGTTGAAGTTAATTAATTTTGTGCAAAAATTAATTATGTCCACACAGTTGCTTTATGCAAATTAATGAAAATTACGCAAATGCAGAAAAACTAACACACACACACACGCGCGCACTCAAACAGAAGCAATAATAACAAGCACACTTTACATAAAAACACGCGATCGCCAAGAATATTTGCCTGCTTTCATTCATAGCCCTTTATTGTGCATATGTGTGTGTGCATGTGTGTCTATACAAAAGACTTAAGACACAAACTTGCTTGGCTAGTAGTCCATTGGATTGCGTGTGGCGTAGAGTATGTTGCTGGCCGGCTGCTGCTGCTGGCGCCAAATAAACGACCACAACAGTGTTGTTGAAATTTTAATTTCTCCAACGCGAGCTTGTGTGTGTACTCGCATTCCGAGTGCCGACAAAGTATCGATCACCACATGAGTTGGGTGGCCAACGCGCGTCTGCGGGGTAGGCCAGCTAGCGCTGACATTGTAGCGGCAGACTAATCAAATAAGAAGCTATTATGCATTTCATAGTTGATGAGATGGAAATTTGTACATATATATATGTGACTTTGTATGTACATATACATATGTATATATTTTTGTTTGTATGTATTTATGCATATACTTATTCGGCCTATTAAAATACAAATTAAAAACAATTTCAAATTGCTGCCGCAATGCTGGTTGTGTTGCAGCAATTAAAACGCTGTTGGAGCATCTTTCTACCAAAGAAACCCTTAAAATTTTTTTTTGGTTATACCCTGAACGGGTAAGTTTGCCGCGAAGTTTCAGCACACCGAAAAAAAGGTCGGAGGCCCAAAAGAGTAGATACAAAAATTATCGACGTGACGACCGGAGTCGGTTTTCCCCCATGACCTTCCTTAAATCTCCGTCTCTTCGTCCGTCTGTCGGTATACAGGCGAACTAGTCCCTCAATTTTCGAGATATCAATTAGAAAACTTACATACGTTTTTTTCTCTGCAAGATACTATTAATTCTTCGGAACCACCGTTATCGAACCACCATAGTATGTATCTGTATGATCGATCGAAATCAAGTCCTTGCATGGAAAACTTTTTTAGTTGACGAGATAACTTCACGAAAATTTATATTTATTATTATCCAAAGCAGAGTTATAATTTTCGAACAAATTGTTCTGATCGGACCACTACAGCCTATATCTGCCATACAAGCTGACTGATCAAAATGAAGTTCTTGTAAGGAAAACTGTTTTAATTGATGAGATATCTTCATCAAATTTAGTATGGGATATTACCAAAGGTAACGGTGCAGTCTCCGAAGAAATTGTTTAGATCGGACCACTATAGCATATAGCTGTCATATAAACTGACCGATCAAAGTCAAGTTCTTGTGTGGAAAACTTTTATAATTGACGAGATATCTGCACGAAATTTGACATGAACTATTTTCTTCTTTATTGCTTCAATCTCCAAACATATTATTCAGATCGGACTACTATAACATATAGCTGTCATACAAACTGACCGATAAAATGCAAGTTCTTGTATGAAGAACTTTTGTAGTTGACTAGATATCGTCACGAAAATTGGTATAGACTATTATCCAACCAATCACTATAATTCTCTAACAAATTGTTCAGATCGGTCCACTATAACATGTAGCTGTCATACAAACTAACCGTTCATAATCAACATAAAGATCTTTTCGTAACCTTTTAAGCTTTAAGAATTTCACCCGTGAAGGGTATTTTAGCTTCAGTGCAACCCAAGTTAATCTTTTCTACTTGTTTTTGTTTTTGTAAAGCACAAATAGCGAGCGCATACATATTTTTTTAATATAATTGAGAAAGCCATAAATTTGAAGTCAATGAGAATTCGTATGTAGTGTTGCAGGTGAGCTGACGCTGGCGTGTAACGCAAAGCAAACAGCATAATTGCTACAACAACTACAACAACATTGTTAAGCTGCGCCACCAATTGGCTGCGAGCTTTTTGTTGGACTTGCGCGCGTCCCATTAAATGATCTTAAATTGTATTTTATTATTATGTGATTTGTTTGTTGCACGCGTGCGTGTCCACCCACCGCGCGTCCCCTCCTTTAGGGCACACACCACCCGCCCCACAATTGCTACCTTATTCGCTCACTCGTTCGTTCGTGTGATCATTCGCTGGTTCGTTAGCTGGACGGCGTAGCGCCGGTGTGTGCGAACTGTCTGGAAGCGCCAGCGGCGTACAAATCCAATTTAAATTTTTGTTTGCACTGCGCATGCGCCTACAGCGCAACCGTGCGCACCAACACACGCGCATACGTTGCAATGTACAAATGTATATATGCATATGTATGCGTGTGCCTCTTCTTCTGCGCCGTTTGAACTGCGTCTTGGCCTGGTCGGTGGGACCCCATGATGGGTCATTGTCGTAAATCACACATTTAAATATTTATGCATTCTTGCTTGTTCAAAAAATTAGTTACGAGCATTTAAGCAGCGCCGTAATATTGCAAACAACAACAACAACAACAACAAATAATACGCATCACTTCGCGCAGCATGCGACTCTCAATGCGTCTGCGCGCCCCGCTTATGCACCAAATATCATACCTACATATATGTATGTATATTTGGGAAGGGGTATATGTGTGTGTATATGTGAGTGTGTTGTCATTGTGTGTAGCAGTCTTGAAGGTGGAGAAGGTGGAGAAAATCAAAAGAATTTAATTTCCTTTTTATGATATTTTAATTTATTTGCGCGTAAATCATCGTTAAATGAGGACAAGTCGGTAGGCGCTTGCGCAGTGCGCTTTATAGGGTAGAGGGCACTGACAAAGCGCAAGTATGCATATCATACATATGTTGGATTTTTGTCTTTCAGCGAGTTGTGGGTCAAGCGAGGAGTTTGTTTTTTGTAGAGAAAAAAATATAGTGGATATATATATGTATATATATATATACATATGTATATATGTACCCGATTTGAAAGTTAGACTTAGAGACCTATACATTTTGTATATTAATTTTAGATGTTGTGTGATTTTGCTTGCATATTTACCCAGTTGTCTGTTTCATTTGCGTGAAATATCGATAGCGATACATATCTTATCGGGATATAGATAATTGATTCTGGTAGTACGAAAGCATGAATTGATTTTATATTTCACGCTGTCATAACTGCACTAGTTTACAGTGATTTTGTTAATCAGCACATCTCTTTCTCTTTTAGCACATCAGTGGCAAATTATACCCTCAAATTTGTTGAGTATTCTTGTCTTTTGAGTGTATGAAACATTTACATAGACATTTTTTATAAAATATCTGAGATTTCTTAACTAATCTTTGAAATCATTTGTTTCTGAATGTTCTCCACTGCTAGCGGTGAGAACGGGAGCAGCAACTTCATAAGACTATTTAATTAAGGCACCTACTGTGGGCAAAAAATAGTAAGACTTTTTGATTGAAATTTCACTTGAAAACGCAGTCGAAATATTTTTTTTTGGGTTGGTATGACTGTCATTGACATTTTTGTCACATCAAAATAATCATTAGTGTTTATTACGCGCTTGTTTTTTCAAAGTACATAAAGTGCTTTAGAAGATTTTTGCTTCTTTGAAGAGGTCTGTAGTGATAATTTTTTGCCGTAAGCAAGTGTTTTTGATTAATACAAATTATTCAAAGAGGATCGAGAACGCGTTGACGATAATCAACATCAACTGATGATCAACTCGTCAATAATATAAAGAAATTGGTCCTTGAGAATCGACGATCAACAGTCAGGCATCGTTGGAATGTCGGAAGGATCAGTGAAAATCATTATAGCCTAAGAATAGTGAAAGTCCAATTGGTTTCCAAACCGCTAATTTTTTTCAAAGAACGGCGTCTCGTTAATTTCTGTGAATTAATGCTTTCCGACTACCATTCGGATGCCATAAAACGTATTAAACGATCGCTTGGGGAAACCGGTTTAAGGCCATGAATCTTAGATCGCTATGCGCATTAAACTATTCCGGAAATGATTTTACGACTGTTTCAAGAAAACAGACGATCAAAGTCGGCCGACTATCGGGATTAATTTGGGCCGAAGCAAAAAAAATAAGATAAGAATTTTAAAACATCAAGGTTACATATGTTCGGTTCTCGAAATAATAAATTTTTTGCCGTAACATTTTAAAAATTCCGTGTAAAAAATATTGAAAAAAATAACAAAAAAAAATACATATCTTACTATTCTATATAATATTATTGTGAGAATGTCTAGTTGTTAAGTACAAAGGCCTCCCAGTACCTTTTAAAAAATATAGCTTCGAGAAGAAAAGGTTTGAATTTTTAAAGTGGTAGAGTCTAGAGGCATTAATTTCAGGTAATTTTTGATGTGTTGTAAAAACAAGCAATTAATATAACATTACAAAAATACAGAAAAAAATCAAAATATAAAAAAGGTTAAAAAGTTGCAAAATTAGCAGCTGATGGATGGGTTCTCAAAAAATTAGCATTCTCACTCTTCACTCTTAATAATCTGAATCTCGAAAATAAAATAAATTATAAATCTAAAATAATGTCGCAATCTCTGATTCTACTGAAAAGTTAGAAATTTTTTTCCTAAAATCTGAGTACCGCTTTGAAAAATGCAGCTTTGAGAAAAACGCTTTTAAAGTTCCGCGAAAAGCTTTTTCAACAAAGTACCTATATCTCCGAAAATGATTTGATTTTAGAAAAATACTCTTGTATGCATATTCTCGAATAGTTAAAGTTAAAAAAATAAAAATTTTTTTTATTTCTAGACTACAATAATTGCGCCTTAACTTTTTCAATAATCTACCAACTGAGTAACGTTATTGAGACCTTAAAGTTTAAACGAAAAAAAATTATCGATTTTTTCAAATTCCTAGACTGGCTCAAACTCTTAAACTATTACTAGGCTCATAGTGCTCCCAATGGATCAACAACACTAACTTAGTTCCTTTTATTCCCAAAAGTAAATCCTTTTCAGTCTGGTTCACATCATAACTACATCAATTTGAATTGCATGATATTTCCTGTGTTGCTCTCCAATAGTTGTAGCAGTTGACCTGATATAACATACAAGTATTATTGGTAGGACAAACTACCACTCTTAGTCGCTTTTTATATACATATTTATGTTATATACATATGTATCACATTAAGTTTCTTAAACCATCTCTGGAAGATTCGTAGATTTTTAAGGCCTCATCAGCATATAATTTTTCATTACAAATTCGTAGAAAAAATCGTTCAAATATTTGCTCACATATGAGTATTCCATCTTTCCTTACTTTTGTGTGTGTATATTTGCGTCATAAATTCAGGAATGCGGCAATCAATCGGCAAAAAATGCATATGCACGTTTTCCTTATGTGGCCTACACATACAATTTTATTTTATTATTTGCCAATATAAACATATACTCCACCATACCATACCATAAATATGTATGTGTGTTTGCTACAGTATTTACAGTTGCTGTTTGGCAAATTAAATTTCACAGTTTGTGGTCTCGAAATTAAAGTAAGCAGTTAGTCGGCAGCCGGCAGTCGGCAGTCGTTAACATGAATTTATTAACTGCTTTTCGCAACAATTTATATACTTTGTATACCAAAAGTATATATTGTTAATATCGTATTCGCGTAGTAATGCAGGAAGTTATGGAAAAGTAATTCCTTTGTCGAAAAATTATATATTCTTGCATAAAATATAGTTTTAATTTTTATTTATACAGGCAAAGTTTGTAAAAAAATAAACAAGAAAAAAGTTAATTTAGGCTGCAACAAAGCTACATATAATAGCCCTCATAGGTGCATTTTTTGTAGCATGAAATAGTATATGAAGATATTGGTTTTGTTCGGTTAGTTCAAATGCCAGCTTTTTGCAATACTGTCCTCTCCACCTTTCGTTCATGACGAGATTTAATTGTTGTAATTTCTATTTCTCTAATTCTTTCTACTATTAATTATAATGGTAAAATTATAAAAAAAAAAGTAAGGAAGTGCTAAGTTCGGGTGTATCCGAACATTTCATACTTTTGCCACCTGCAAGGATGAAAGCCGGCTAAATCTAGTGTTGGCTAAACTTTATATTAATAAATATAGCCAGAGAAATGGACAGACTGATTGTCTTAATTTTTGATATTGCTGAGATATATTTGCAAACTTATTTTCAAGAAATTTTAAGAATATATCGGTTAGGTTAATCTGGCAGGACAATAAGCCACGCACCAGCTTTGGTGCTTTGTGATACCAGATGGAGTTCAGCTGCTAGGTTCAAGAGGAGTAGTTATCCTTTAGGATGCCTGCGCTTGACTCGAATTTTAACAAACTCTGCGGTCTCACTATCGATACTTCCTCCAGTGTATCATACCGTGCTGCACTGTTTCCTTGGAGCACTGCCCTAAACATATCCTGCAGTCTTCCCAATCTTTCAGCCCCATCAGTGCTGGTGTGTCGTCACCAGACAGTGACCATGATGTATTCTCATCATGTTCCTACAGTCTCTTCTATAGAGTGCCAATAGAAATTTTGTGTACTTCCGATCCACCGTTTTGAACATGACTTTTGCAGTTTTGCACAGAGGTTCGTTTCATCAGGTTTTGTAATAGCAAAAACCTCAGCTTGAAATATACTGCAGTGGTCTAGCAATTTAAAAGATTGCCTTATGCCTAACTCTGGACAGTATATTCCCGCACCAACTCCATCGTCTATTTTCGAGCCATTTTATTCATTTTAGGCACAAAAATACACTGTTAATAGAATAATACACTCTCTCCATTCCAATAAACCAATACCCACATTGGCTCATATACATATGTATGTGGTATAAAGTCACCCGGAAGTTTGAAAATCTTTATTTAATGTGTATGGGAGATAAGGGAAGTATTGACTCGATTCAACCCATTTTTCGATTTGATGTTATACTATTATCAAAGAAACATTTTCCCGAATTTCAATAACATACCTCACAGATTGATCGATTTGGTGACAAAAAGTCTGCCATACGGACTGGGGTCCATATATTCGGTGTGAAGAAGCATGAACTTTCTCTGGCAGAACTTTTCTCTCGAATATCCAATTGCCGCCGCGTAGTGAAAAGAAGAAACGACTAACGGACTGTTGTTAACTCGACTATAATCGCGTTAGCGGTGTCTATACCAATAAAGAAGAAGAAGAAGGAAGTTTGAACAGTTATGATCCAATATTGCCAATTTTTAACTTCAAGAGGGCATACCTCAAGCGGACAATTTGTGCAAAGTTTTATGTCAATTTGTTCATTAGGGAAGTAAGTGTAGTTGTAGTCTGATTGCACCCATTTTCACAACATAACATAGGATCCCCAGATAATGTTATGTACCGAATTGGGTTAAAATTAGTCGAGTAGCACTGGAGATATAATATTTTACCTAAATGTTTATAAAGCCCTATTGTATCATCCTACCTCCTTACCATTTTGGGCACCCCTCGACTTCTTTTAGCGCATCTTAAAACTTCTCATCGCCTACTCATTCAACAGTTTTGCATTGTTGTTTTTGTTGCAATGTACACCAAACACTTGTTGGCATATTGAATGAATCGCGCTTATCAAGCAAGTAATCGCGAGCGAAAAACGTGCAGTCGAAGGCGGAAAAAATTAACTCAACAACAACTAATTCCATTTAATGCGCTCCAACAAGCTGACTTCCTCGATGCCTCGCTGTCTGCACGCTACATTGTCTTGCATTGCTTTGCCGTAGTTGCTGTTGCTGTTTGCTGCATATTTTTTGGTTATCATAATATAAGTAATTTTTAATTTGAAGCCTCCTGACAGCTGGCTGTCATATAAATTTAATTGAATTTACATTTTTATTAATTGCTTTTCGTGGTTCTAAACAACAAAACAGATGCATAAAAACCTACACTTAAAACAAAAAAAAAAACAAAACTAACAACAACACACAGTCACAGGAAGAAATCTGCGCCGGTTACGCCCTTACCACCTCAGCACCTGAGTAATCAGTGAGTAACCCACTTACTACTGACTGACTTTGTCTACTCGGTCTTTGACTGGCTGTGAAACCTGCTGGCGTGAGTAGTTGGCTCGTTGAGTGACTGACTCTTCATTTGCCTGTTGAACTGGTCAGTCTGCGCGCTGTCAGTTCTGCAGTTCATCAACGTGCTTTTACTTGTATATTTACGCCTGCAACGGTTGGCATAGTAGTCCGCCCGTTTTTTGATGAATGAGTCGAGTTTGACTGAGGTAATCGTAGCCACACACAAATACTCACAAAAAGAGTCATACGAAAGCTGGCAGCGTGAGCGCTTCAAGTGGAAACTCAATGCTTTTGCTTATAATGATTATTAACAACATTTTTATTATAAGTAGTTGCAATTGTTGTTGTTATTTGTCTACACTTTATATACCCTGAATAAGGTATATTAAGCTTGCAAAGAAGTATACGCGAACTAGTCGCTCAGTTTTTGAGTTATCGAACTGAAATTTTGCACACCTCCTTTTATCCCCAAAAAGCAGCTCATTTGTTAGAACTGGCGTTATCGGATCACTATGGGATATAGCTGTCATACAAACAGATCCATCAAAATCAAGCACTTGTATGGCAAACTTTTTTAGTTTACGAGATATCTTCGCGAAATTTCGCACAGATTAATATCCAAGACCGCGTTACAACTTCTGAACAAATTTTTCAGATCGAACCTCTATAGCATATAGCTGTCGTCCAAAGTGACCAATCAAAATCAAGTCCTTATATGGAAATTTTTTTTAGTTTACGAGATATCATCACGAAATTCGGCATACATTATAGTCCAAGGCAATGTCATAATATCCGAAGAAATTGTTAAGATCGGTTGACTATAGCATATAGCTGCCATACAAACTGAGCGCTGAAAATATACATAAAGATCTTGTTATACCCTTTTGTACCAAAAGAAGAGCACATGTCAAGGGTATTTTAGCTGTTTTTGTTTTTTGTTAAACACAACTCTCGAATTTTTTACTGCTTTCGACTGACTCCAGTTATTGCGTTGATTTGTTGCTGACTAATTAGTAGCTAAGCATAAAATTGTTGCCAATGACCGCAACAAATACAAAGTAAGCAACACAATTTATGCACTCATATGCTTCCGCATAAATTCACATATACACAGTTATATGCATACATATATCCACCTTTATTTACATACATACATGTATGTACTCGAGTATGCGTCATGTGCCTTTGCTGCCGTGTAGCCCTCGCCTGTTGGTGGCATTCATCGTTCGACTCGTACGTAAATGCTCGGGAGATTGATTGTATTCAGTTAATTAAAATGTGACTTGAGTTGGTATTAATTACAAAAACGCCCATCGCTCGTAAATGGGAAAAAATGCTTGGCTTTTTAGCGTTTTACTTGAAATTAGCTGCGTAAATGCCCATAAATATGAAGGTTGGGGTGTTGCCGTGTGCGAGGAGATAAAAAAGATTCTCACTAATTCGAAACGAACGAGCCAACGAGTAAGCAAAGAAACGAACTTATAAATCAATAAAAAAAATGATTAAGAAAAATTAAATGACACAAAATTTAAATAAATTGGCGATAAAATATGATTACAAAAAAAAAAAAATAATAAAATAATAATAACAATAATTTAAAAGAAGTAAAGAAAGGCTTCAGGTGTAACCACACATTTTATACTCTCGAAATTTGAAGCGATCGCAGCCCATACGTTATTAAGGCAACCAAAAGTTCTAAAATTGTTAAATTAAGTGTATGGCTATTATGGCATCCATTGACCCGACATCTGTCATTTTTAACCATGGACGGGCATCGCAAAAAACGACGATTGTTAGTCTAATCGGCTAACAAAACACGTTCAGGGTTAAAATGTAACATAATGGCATTCTTTTATCACGAAAAGATTATTATATAATTGACCGATATATTCGGTATCTAGGGGCTGTAGTTGTAGTCAGATTTTGACCGTCATCCTGAATATTTTTAGTATATAAATATATAGAAATATCTAACGCAACAAGCTTTAGGTGTTACTAATAAAGAGAACAGAACTAATATACTTTATAAATAATAATATCTCAAAATTAAAGACACGATAGGAAAATAAAACAAGAAAAAACGTTAACGTCGGCTGCACCGAAGCTAATATACCCTTCACAGGTGCATTTCTTTTAGTAGATAACTATGTGTTCAGTTTATACGGAAGCTATGTGCTATAGTAATCCGGTCTGAACAATTTTTTCGGAGATTGTATTGTTGCCTGAGAAAATAACTCATACCAAATTTCGTGAATATATCTTGTCAAATGCAAAAGTTTTCCATACAAGAACTTGATTCCGATCGTTCAGTTTGTATGGCAGCTATATGCTATAGTCAACCGATCTGAACATTTTCTTCGGAGATTACATTGCTGCCTTAGAAAATAATACATACCAAATTTCGTGAATATATCTTGTCAAATGTGAAAGTTTTCCATACAAGCATTTGATTCCGATCGTTCAGTTTGTATGGCAGCTATATGTTACAGTGGTCCGATATCGGCCGTTCCGACAAATGAGCAGCTTCTTAAAGAGAAAATGACGTTTGCAAAATTTCAAAACGATATCTTAAAAACTGAAGGATTAGGTCGTATATATACAGACAGACGGACAGACGGGCATGGCTAAATCGACTCAGCTCGACATACTGATCATTTATATATATACTCCCTCCGATCCTTCTTTCTGGGTGTTACAAACTTCGTGACAAACTTAATATACCCTGTTCAGGGTATAATAAAATCAGATGAGAGCAAATAAAAGAAAGCCAGGAAGGTTTAAGTTTAGGCTCAGCTAAATCGTATAGTAGTATATGAAATAGAGAATTGTGGAATATTTCGGTGCCTTTTAGACGAAAATATGAACCGATGCATATTCTCCGATCGGAAACTCACCATTTTGGTAACTGGTTCCAGTAGAAGGTCTGAATCGATTTCGTAGGTCTGTTTGTAAACAAACTTCATTATGCTTTATAAAACATGCGGATTGAATTTCTTTAAGATTTCTTATAGCTAACCGACTGCCCTGAGATGGATGGAACAATATACAAGCCGATTTAAACTTTTAGTTATAATTTGCGACATTCAGGGCGCATTATTCACGTACTGGAGCTGGTTGTTCCACGATGTCGTCCATTTTGAAACTATCTCAAAAACACGGCTTTGAAACGGGTCGGGATATGACAAATCGTCTAATATCCAATCTTTAAGCTAAACTATTACTAAATAGAAAAAATTAAAATGAAAATAAAAGAAAAGTAAAGGAAAAAAATAAATAAATAAAAAGGAAGATAGAATGAAAACTAAGAAAATAAAAAAGTAAAGATAAGCAATAGCAAAAAAGAAAATAAAATAAAATCAAATTAAAGAATGGTAAATATAAGAAAAGAAAAGAAAAAAATGAAAGAAAAGAAAGGAAAACAATAAATAAATAAAAAGGAAGATGGAATGAAAACTAAGAAAATAAAAGTAAAGATAAGCAAAAAAAAAGAAAATAAGAGAATAGCAAAAAAGAAAATAAAATAAAATCAAATTAAAGAATGGTAAATATAAGAAAAGAAAAGAAAAGAAAAAAATGAAAGAAAAGAAAGGAAAAGAAAAGATAAGTAAAAAAAAGAGAAAAAAAGGTAAAAAAGAAAAGAGAAGAAAAGTAAAATGTAAGGTATGACAAAAATTAAAAGAAAGAAAAGAAAAGAAAAGAAAAAAACAGAGAAGTAAATAAAAAAGGATATAAAAGAAAAGCAGCGGAATGAAAATAAGAAGACTAACATGTAAGGTATGACAAAAAATTAAAGGAAAGAAAAAAAAATGAAAAAAAATAAATAAAACAAAACAAGTTATAACAAAAGAAAAAAAAGAGTAAAAAAAACAAATAAGAGAAAATCAAAAATAATTAGAAAAAGAGGAGACAACTGGAAGAGTGAAAGAAAGATGAATAATTAAGGAGAAAAAATACAGTAATGAAAAACTTTTAATAAAATACATATATATTTTATTATTTTATTTTTATTTATTTATTTATTATGGTATGTTATTAATTTTTGAATGATTAGGTTGCGCCTCCAAGTTACCCCACTAGTGGACCTACAAGTGTAATATGCACATTCCGTTTGGCTGCTGGACTATATGAGATGGCGGAAAAGATTCATGACGGAAGTATGATCGAAAATTTGCCTTGGCCTCTCAACCGCTTTTAAAAAACCTTGCTTCATTTAAACTAATACTTTGAAATTATATAATAAGTAAATGAAATTATATAATTTAATTATGTAACAATATTATTAATAATTTTTCAGAAGTAATTTTAATTAGTTTTTTTAGAATATGTTATTAAAATGTATATTATTATAAGAATAAATATTAAAGAAAAATAAATAAATGAAAATGTTAGATTTTTCAGAAATAAATTAAATTTTAAATTTCATAAAATTTATTAATTTTTATAAGCTATGTACTGGGCCAGAACAATTAATTCTGCAAGCAGCAGCAAAATAGCGATGCCCGTCCAGGGTTAAGCAAGAAGAAGCATTTTTCGCCAAATACCAGTCGCACGCGATCTACCAGGCGAACATACACATGAAGTAAGTAAGTGAACGTCTCTTGTACGAACATTGTTTTTGTTGTTTATTTATTTTTCCACTTAGTATAAAGGATAACAACAAATATTTGTGCCGATTTTCAATGTGTCCTCAATGAATTGCACATAAGTAGGCTTAGAAGAATAAATATGTCAACCAACATTTTGCTATGAGTACCTGGTTGGATTTCAGCTTTTCGTCGTATTTTGCAGATGATTTTAGTGAAGAAGAAGAAGAAAAAATAAATTTCTCACACAAATTTAACAATATTCCACCAAGTACCCATAAAAAGCAGCAAGTCTTGCAAAAGCAGCCCCTTGATCAGTTCACTAAATTTGTTATTTGTGCATAATTCCTTAAAAGCAACAATAAATTTAAGACGAAATTGTAATGTGCGCACAATTCCATAAACGCAACAACAAATTTAAGTTTCACTTTTCTCTCTCTGTTCCTATATTGAGTACCTTTCTTGCGTACGCCGTTAGGCGCATTCCTTGCGCAGTTGTTGTGCATTCTTTTTGCTTACATGCATTAGAATGGAAAAGTGTCAGCAAACAAAAAGCAACAAAAGAGTGAAGTTACTAGTACTAATTTCTCAATAAGAATAGAAAAGTGTCAACAAAAACAATCGTTGAAGGCTGCGTGCATAGATATGCTTGCTCAATATGTTGAGTACCTGTTCGGCTGTCAGAGCTGGTTGACCGATTTAAAAGCAATTTAGCGAAATGAAGGAGGATGCGGTGTTTTTGCGTAAGTGTGTGTAAGTGTAGTTAGGAAGTGCGGTGTGATGGAGTTGATGATAATTATTTAAAAATTTGTTCTTCGGTTTTAGCTTTGAACTAGGCGATCATAAAGCATAGTATTGCAACTCAAACGAGATCAGTTCAGCTTGTTTAGTTTTATAGCAAAAACAAAATACGTGCAAAGTATTATGAAGATCCTTGTTGTTATAATGCAATAAGTAGTGATAAATTGCTATTAACAATAACAAAGGATATGCGGCTGAGAGCTTATTTCTTTTTCTAAGCGCCTGCTTATCATATGTCTGAAAATTTATATATTAACCATGGATTCTAGAGTACCTTACTTTTATCAATCTACATACATACATATGTATACTTATAATATATGTATGTATGTATGTTTGTATAACATACTGACTGCATTTTCATATATGCTCGGCAAAATCGGTCGTTTCTTGGCTTTATTAATAGGCGAACATAAAATGTATGTAAGTCGTACTTTAAATAGAAGTCCTTTGCAGAAGAAGTCTTTTGAAGAAGAAAACACTATGAGCTTTTCTGTTCTCCTGGTTAACCAAGCAGTATTACAAAATTTTCCTGCTTGCTGAGTAAACAAAGCAGCAGCGATGATGATGATCATCGGATTAGGCGAAAAAAATTATCCCAGACAGCAATAATCGAATATTGACAAACGCCCAGGTGACGAGAAATCATAGTGAGGTCATGCAGTAGCAGTCAATAAATACTAAATGCATATAATTTCCAGTGAAATGCCAAACACATGCGTTTCAATTGCCATTTGTTCCACTGCAAGCATGCAAGCGCAGTTATATTTGCAGTGTTATTGCGCACAGTACTCAGAGTGACAACAAGAATGCAGAGCACAAAACAAATACAATTCGCAAAGCTAAGCAATGCAACAACTCATTTAATTGTGATATTTGTTCTTGCTTGTTGGCTTACGGTGTGTTTATGAGCGCCTAGTGTTTCGGAGAGTTTGTTACATTTTGGTGTTGACTTTTAAAAAACAACAACGTCACTTGAGGTGAATGATTTTACAGGGTCACGCATCAAAATTGAATATGCCATAAAGTAAATCAAACAATTTTATAATTTTTATTTAAATACTCACATATTTAAACAGTTTGTGAATATCACAAACCCATTTTATTACGCTAGCATAACTTTTTACATATTTTCAATAAAATTTAATTTTCAAAAACTAAACAAATTTCATAAATTTCTAATGGAATACGTAAGTAACTAACTACAGGTGTATATATTGTTGCATATAAATACTATTTGCTATATGCGACTATGTCAAAACTGCTTTATTGAGCGCACTGGTACTAATTTTGCATATTTATTTGGATATATTTATATATATAGTTATTATACTGGAGAAAATAATAATTTAAAACAACTACATACAAACGGCCGACAAACCACAATCCAAATAAAAATTAAACTAAAAATAAAATATAATTTTAATACATTTTAATACCAAGGAAGTTGTGGACATTCTTCCCGCATACGCGCTGATTTGAGCTGAAATTCTCCACCATTTCCCTGCTTCCCTTCATTCCACCTGCCAATCCGCTCCCATACTTCACCAACATTGCCAGCAACAACTGCAGCTTTAACTAGCTGAGCACATCGCCGTGCCCATTTTGGCGCAACAGCTCCAGCTTGAGCTCATGCTCGCGCGCCTTCAGACGCAACGCCGCAATGGATGAGGTGCGCCGATCTTCGGGTGGCGTGCCGGTGCGTGGCACTTGTACCAGCGCTGCGGCCACGGCCGAAGTGGACGCTGATGACTGATGTTGTGTTGGTGAGTGTGCCAACTGTAGCGGTGACTGTGTGTGGCTTGGCGCTGCCGTTTGCTGTGGCGGCGGTGCTGGCGGCGCTTGATGCAGCATTGACATGTTGAGCCCCGGCGATGATTGTCCTTGCTGTTGGTGTTGTGTGTGTGAGTGTGCCACTGCTGGTGGTGCCATTGATTGCATTGTCATGGCGGTGGGTGAGATGGGCGGTGAAGCGATGAGGTGATTGGGCGAATGCAATTCGGGGGATGAAATCATCATTGGTGGCTTGACGGCGGCGATGCTGAGTTGTGCCGGTGCTGGTGGTGGACGCGGCACAGCAGTCATATTGGCCAACAGCGTTTGGAAGGATGTGGTCGGTGAGTACATGCTGGCCATGCCGGGTAGTAGATGTGGTGGAGTTCTGTGAAGAAGAGGTAAGATTAGATTTTTTTTCACAAATTATTAGAAGTAAAGTGGTGAGGTGATTCTCGAGCAACTATGGATGCAAACTTCTACTCTAATTATGTATGTATATAGACCGTAAAATATAGATAAGTATGACATATTTAAAGCCCGTAAGTTTCAGGACTTATTTCGGACTGAGAAGGAAATTAAGAAGTAAAGTCCTCTCTCGACGAACAAAGGCCAAATTCTACAAGTCACACATCATCCCCGTCCTGCTATATGGTGCAGAGGCATGGACAATGACAACATCTAATGAGTCGGCGTTACTAATTTTCGAGAGAAAGGTTCTGCAGAAGATTTATGGTGCTTTGCATGTTAGCAACGGCGAATATCGTTGTCGATGGAACGCGATGAGCTGTACCAGATATACGACGACATGGCATAGTTTAGCGATTTAAGAGGCAGACTACGTTGGGCTAGGTCATGTCGTCCAAATGGATGAAAACACTCCAGCTCTGAGAGTATACGACGCAGTACCGCCATGAGAAGCAGAGGAAGACGTCTACTCTGTTGGAAAGCCGTAGAAGCATCTGGCCACACTTGGAATCTCCAATCGGCAATTAAGTTCGGAATATAACATCATTCAAGTGGCCTCCACGGCTACTTTTGCAGGAACTAGTTCGATGAACCCAATTTTCGAGTACCTTTTCCAATAAATCGCGTCGTATGTCATGAATAGCACGTCAAATATTGACTTCTAAAACTTAAAGAGAGCCTGGTTTATTGCTAAAGATCAATGGCTTCAAATAACCCTAGAAGAAATAGTCTAATGGTGTTATATCACAACTTCTTAGAGAGCGTGGTTTTGTGATTGATAGTTCAAACGGCGAAATCTATATATTCACCCATGGATGAAAGAGTAAAATAGGAACAGGACCGGACTTCTTCTGTAGTAATCCATATGAAGAAGTTAGTTTTAAACTAAAAGACTTAAATTTAGTTTTTCAGGTCGAAATTGTTAGTATGACAGAAGGTGGTAAGCTTCAGCTCTAAAAGACAAGTTTATAAACTTTTTAGTAAAAAGTGGAAATTAAGACTACGATATCCGCAGTGCCAATACTAAGTCTCCCTCACTTGGTAACCCGGTAAAAACCATACTATTTCTAAGTCATATAAAAATAGAAGCAAACGAAAAGGCAGCCGCTTTAGGCGGCCAAAAACACAATTCCTTTAAGCTGCCTTGGACCGTTCAGCTCCTTCAAGCGTGGTTTGATGCAATAAACCGTGTATTTCAGGTCTTGGAACCCTTGCAACATTGGGTATAGCACAAAGTTATAAGTGTGAATAGAAAATTACTTTACTTTCAGGCAAGAGGGAACTTGATAGGATTGTGGAGGTCATCACCTGGCATCTACACCTAAGTTCTCATCTTCAGAATATTGATAAAGAGGCGGCATGCAGGGCATGCGCGGAAGATGATGAAACATTGCCTATGCGAATGCCAAACCTGTAACTGGTTGAGTCGGGATATTTTCCACGCCTCCCATTGCTCTAACAGTGCTAAAAAAGTACTCTGATGCTGTACTAAATTAAAGACAAACCCCACAAATGAGGTGTTATTTCAGCTGGCTATTAGCATTTTCATTTTTAGCTACAGCTGGGACTGACGTATGGAACGACTTGGCGCACTTTATATCGAGATCTCAAATTGAAAGCGTACAAAATACAGCTTGTGCAGCAGCTCAATCCGCTCGACATCGCTTCGCTCTATAAGATCTTGAAAAGACCAAGAAGATCCTACGATTTCGAGCCAAATTTTGTTCAGCGAAGAGGCCCATTTCTGGCTCGGTGGGTACGTAAACAAACAAAATTACCGCATTTGGGACGAAGAGCAACGTGAAGAGATTCAAGAGCTGTCATTTCGTTCAAAAAATAAGCAACGGGTTGCTGTGGTTTGTGGTCCGTTGGAGTCTTCGGTCCATATTTCTTCAAAAATGATGCCGGTGAAAGCGGCGGCCATTATCACGCCATGTTAACCGACTATTTGGTGTCTAAAACTGAAGCTCGTGATCTCGGTGACATTTGGTTTCAAGAAGACGGCGCCACTTCTCTCACATCGCATCAATCAATGGATTTATTGAGAGAACACTTCGGTGAGCAGATAATTTCATGTTTTGGGTCGGTCGATTGGCCTTCAAGATCGTGTTTTATCACACCGTTAGACTTTTTTCTGTGGAGATATGTAAAGTTTAAACAAAATATCACGCGTGTCATGCGCCAGTTGCCAGTCGAAATGCTCGAAGGAGACATCGAAAATTGGACTCAACGGAAGGGCCATCTGAGACGTAGCCGTGGCCAATGTTTGAAAGAGACATTGTTCAAAAAATAAATGCCAAAGAATGTTCTTTCGAATGATAAAAAACATTTCAGATTAAATTTGAAGTTTCTGTGTTTTTTCTTTCTTCTTAAAAAGAAGTAGGAAACCTCGAAATAAATCACTTCACTAGACTAGTTATTTCAGTTTGACAATTCTGCATATAACTGGATGGCTACTCAGCTGTTAGTAGATTGACTGATGAGTTATATTCACGTTAGTAGCTATACATACGGGGTATAGTTTATAAAAGTATAATTTCAGACAAACCTCGAAAATTCAAAGTACCATAAAATTAAGCATTTTAGAATATTCCAACACATATTTATGATCTTAGTTCTATCTTAAGACTTCCAACTTACCTTTGAAATTGATTGTAAAATCCGGATGGCAACATTGGCGCCGCCGACAGGTGTGGATAACGAAAGGCGGCCAAATTAGCCGGCGCATCAAATGGTTTGCGCAAATTGAAGCCCAGATGCGTGAACGGGTTCGGCGGCAATGTTGGACCGACGACGGCTTGCATGGCGCCCGGCCCACTGGGCAAATACGGGTTGTACGGATGTGATTGCGGCCCCACCTTCTCTTGTTTACGCCACTTGGCGCGACGATTCTGAAACCAAACCTGAAATGGCAACAAGCGGTTAACAAATGAGCATAATTGAAAAGTGGTTGATATATAAGCGGGAGAAAAAAGTCGCACTGAAAAAATGCATACTTTTAATTAATGAAATCTAAAGTTGATTTAAAAAATTAAAGAGCAATAGGGAAATAAGACGCCCACTTCCTGCAACGCCAACTGGTAGCCACGCGGTCAGTGGCAGCGCGTTGCGAGAGTGGGCGTTGTGCCAGCGGCATTGAGCTATGACAGCGGCGGCGCTGTGTAACGAGATATCGCCCGAGAGGCGACAGAGGGGGTGCTTTATATATGTATGTACGTCAGTTGGCTGGTGTTGCAATTTGCCCGGAATCGTTTTAATTAATTCAACATCTTTTCCAACATTTATTATTGGAGCGCTCCTGTGCTGAGCAAGCAAACAAGCAAAGCGAGCGAGCGCACAATGTTGTGGCGCATGCGCGCACAGTGGCAGCGTGTAAGAAATGCATCCAGGCGGTAGCCAAGTTAAACAAACATGTGGGCGTGGTGTCTGTGTACCTCAATACACGCCCAATTAATTAGTTTTGAACGAAACAATTTCAGCCATCGATTGTGTGCATTGGTGAAATGAATTAGTGGCAGGGTTGCTGTGGTGGCAGCACTAGATTGTGGCTTAGTAAATTGTGAAGTCAGAGGCTTTGTAATGGGATCACTATTTGGTGATTTTCTAATAAAAGTTGTAACTGCGTGAAAGTTGATTGATGTTGGAACTTCAAGGTACTTGATTAAAAATCTCTCTCTTAGTCCCAATTCGGGGCAAAACGTACTAGGTTGTGAAGTATTTAAGCAGCATTCTCTTGGCTTTAATTCGAACGGCACTCAATTTCTTTGCTGCTTTTAACTGTTCTGAAATAGCTGCTCGATCGACTGCCAAAAAATCTGTAAGATTTTCTTGTGTTTGGAAGCCTTACTTCCACGCTCTCAAACGTTTTTGTCGTCAAATACGTTCTTCGTGTTCCAGGACGTTCAACGACTTCCATGCAAAAATCACCATTTTCTATACGAAGAAAGACGCATAATGACAGTAGCTTTAAAACGGAATATTTGAATAACGGAATAATCAAACGCCATCTCTTGGCGTGCTGCAATCACTCAATTTATACATATTTTCCCAAATGATATTCAACGAAATCAAGCCTAAAATAAGTTGCCAGCCAGTAGCCAGTTGTCATACATAATGCACATCTTTGCCAAAATTAGACAATTTAAGACTGGTCTTGGGAAGAAGAAAGCTAATTGTTTTATGATTGAAAAGGCGAATCCTAATATAAGATTAACTATATTGACTGAAAAGGTTATAATACAACTTCTTTATATTAAAATACTAGGGGACCCGTCCACGCTTCACTGTGGCTGATACATAGATGATACTACTACTACTCGTACCATCTATATGATTTCTATTAGTTGGATTATAAATTAGTTAATGAGATATAGCACCTTTGTGAAGCAACTTGTGTTAGTTTACAAAAAAAAAAATGGATCATAAAGCATTTCGTGTGTTAATAAAGCACTGCTTTTTGGGCGCCGAGGACAATGATGCTGATGATGAAGGCGAAAGCTCTGTGCAAAGTGGGTGCCTCGCAAGTTCATGATCCAACAAAAACAACGAATAACTGATTCGGAGAAGTGTTTAAGTGCTCTAGAAAAGACGAAAAAGTCGGCTGGAAAGGTTATGACATCAGTCTTTTGGGATGCACGTCAACAACTGATTACTGAGCCAGTTATAATCTATTTCACTGCGTATTTGGTTGCAGTTCTTTTCTACTATTCCAAATACTCAGTAATTGTCTTATTTTTGAGGAAGAGTATGTTTAAAATTGCACGCATATATTCAAATGGTTTCTGCAAACAGGAATTTTGAAAAAATGCTTATGATTTGAAATATAATTTTTGTATTTATGAGTTGTATTAAATTTTAAAGAAATAAAAAGTATCCTTACCCTGGTTCTATGCTACCTCCCCACCAAATCGGTTAAGGCGTTCTTGAGTTATAAATGGTGTAACTAACACAACTTTCTTTTATATATATAGATTCACAAAACAATTCAAAGTATTCCCAGTTTTGTATTTTCTTGGAAATTAAGTAATTTCCTTTGAAGACAACAACTGATCTTATTCAATTTTTTGACAGCCAACTTTCACACACCATTTATAAATTTAAACAGCTGATATAGAAAGGCTTGTTTGTTAATTTTGGGAATAGTTTTTGTTTGGTGCCTTATCGAAGGTAGAGGGAACAACATTTTAGGCATATTTTTACTATACAGAGTAGATGGGTGGAACACCAATGTCAAAATTTATGTACAAAATTTCGTAACGGCAATTTCGATTTTGAGGATGCACCATGTCCTTACCACTCGAAGCCGATGTAGATAAAATAAAGTCGGTCAATGTCAATTGTCGAATAACAACTCGATTAAGTCGGCGCAACACTTTTTGGACGATAATTCCTTCAATATTTCCGTTTTTAGTTAATTAATAGACACACAGTGGCGGTTGCAGAAGAAATTTCCTAAAAATACGTATTTTTTCCATGTCTGAGTTACAGCGATTTATTCGTGTCTTGAACCTATGTGACGCGCCATATTAGGTCGTTTACTAAGTGATTTCGTTTGATGACAGCGGCTGATCTTATTGAATTTTTTTGCAGCCAACTTCACACCAAAACGCTTTACGGTTAAATATCTGAAGACTATACCTTACTATAGGCTTTTTTTTAAATAAATATCTTAAATTATTTGTTTGGTGTTCTATCGGAGATGGAAGTTCGAAAACACCATTTTTGGCACATTTTACTGTTTCACTATTAAAAGGGTCGGAATGCAGTTTAAGAAAATTATATAATATCTACGGAGAAAATGTTTTCACCGATCGCCTATGCTAAAACTGGTTTGCAAAATTTCGTTTTGGCAATTTCGAACTTAAGGACGCACCGTGGTCGTGGAAGGCATCTCAGAGCCGATGTGGATGAAATCAAGTCGCTGGTCGATGCAAGTCATGCAATAACAACTTGAGAGAATGCTAAAAGATTAAATTGGTCTAACGCGACCGTTCAGCACATTAAACTTCTAGAATCAATTTCGAAGCTTGTCATATGGGTTCCTCATATTCTTACAGAACGAAATTTGCTTCGTCGCAATAACAACTGTGATTTATTATCAAACGTCAAGGAAGTGATCCATTTTTAAAAAGTATTGTTACTGGCGATGAAAAGTAGTTTTCCTACAAGCACAAGAGATCACGGTCTAAAAAGGACGAACCGATAGTCACCAAAAAAAAGGTTAAGTTTTGGGATGTGAGAAATTTAACCTCAAATTAGGACGTCAAAAACTAGTTGAACCAGTTTTTTGCCTAGAAGGATCAGAAATTATATGGTCGTGAAATCAATCTATTCTAAAAGATATTCAATGAAACTGGAGAATATATAATTTCATGAAATATCGTATTCAAATTGGATAAACTCTGGTAATTAGTTAGTGAACGGTCCAATGTTTTTTACATAATCAGAATGTAGAGAATTCAACAAATATGCCTTATTTTGAAGTTCAAATACATATACATATATAAAGAGAATTTACATGGGTTTACGGGTTTCAAAAAATCGAATTTTTAAATTTTCATGTTGATCCGAGTAATACGGTACTACACCTTACAAAAATAAGAATTTTATCACTGCAAAATACTGTAACACGGCGACACTAAATGGCTTGTAAACAAAAAATAAATTAACAGATTGAAATGAAACTTCACATACGTTCATCCGAAGAGTGTACCAACAAAACAAAGAAAAATCTTGGACTAGTAGCAACGCCCTCTCTTATCAAACGACAAAGCATATTGAACTTATTTTTCTCGAAACTGTGTTTTTGAAGCTAGTTGGCAAGATTTCTCAGGAATTACTCAACCGATTTTCATGAAATTTTACACAGGTCTTTGAATACAATTCTTAAAGACTTGGATTACAACTATTTGACAAAAAAAAAGTCCCGAAATTTTCGCTGAAATTTCCATTTTTTTGTAAAAATGTCTGCCGAAAATCCAATTTTCAGTTTTTTTTCCTTTGTTGAACAAAAAGTTTAAGTTAAAAGTTTAACTAAAGCACGTATTTTTCACATTAGATGAACCTGTAAAGAGTTATCTTGCCAACGCGGGAGCATCCTTTTCCGAAGGTTCACCGGAAATAACGTCACAATGCCCGAGTTTAAAATATTTTTTCCCAAAAATTCAGAATTTCATTGTTTATAGTGTATGTTTAACAATTAAAAATTCTACTAAAATATTTCATTTTTATATGAACAAAAAAGTTTTGGAAAAATGCTATTTTTTACCCGAGTAAGCCCATGTAAACCCTTAAGTTATGCTAAATTTCGCGAAAGAAAGTTTTTTGCTGTACAATTGTTTATTTGAAGTATTCACAGAATTTTTAAGGTGATGTGAAAAAGGTGTAGATACAAAACTTCTTAAGCTTTTCATTATCTACAACTTTGTCATATAACTTCCTTCTACAGAACTCGTATTTTTGATGGAGATTTACGATATACCGTTTTCGACACTTAAAATTCAACCAAGATCGCCCGTAAATTATGTTTTCTTTCATTCTGTTATTTATCTTTCGTTTCCAATGGGTTTCAACCTACTTAATTTCTTATACTTTTTTACCATTTTCAAAAGTTTCTGCACTTATCTATAAGTAAACTTTAGTGTTAAGTAAGTTAGCTTTGAATACGTTGATTCAATTTATTTACTAATTGTCTCAGCTAATTGACCTATTTGAACATGGTATAAGTGCTGTGCCACATACAAATGATATTCAGCAATTTATGCTGAATCAATTAAGCGCATTTATTCGACAAATCTCACAAGTAATAGTTTGAAATATAAAGCTGAAAATTAAAATAAAATTTATATTTATTGAATTGAACCAAACAACGCACATTTGGACTGTGAAACATGCCACACTTAAGCATTTCCTCCATTATTGGCGCAAATGGTGCCAAGCATATTCAAATATCTGCGTTGCATACACTGACAAGCGCATTTATACATACAAATATACATATAACTATGTATATGTACACATACACACTTAGACATGTGTGAATATCAATTTGCTTGTTTGCTTTTGTTTTTGTCTGCGTCATTAATTCTCGTTGTAATTACGCGCCGCCAATAGCCGACGGCGACAACTGCCAATTGCAAGCCGGCGGAAACCTGCTTTCTACGCGCACAACGCCTACCGCACGGCAAAGGGGGTGGTGGCGACAGTTAACGGGGTACCGCCTAATGGCGAACGTCTGCCACGCCACGCTGCGCTGCGTTTCGTGCGTGAGTGCCACTGTATATATATATTTGTGTGTGTATGTGTCATGTGTAAATTCATTTATGGCTCGGCCTGTTCGACGGTCGGTTGGCTGCCTCGTTTTATTGCGTGCGCACGCGCGTAGCGAATCGCCGTTGGATCTAGTTAAATCCCTCGCCTGCCGATGTATGTAAATTCGCGCTGATTAAGCGACAAATGCCGTTGGCTATACACATACATATGTTCGTTTGTATAAGTGTCATTGCGTTGCTGTGTCTGTATGCGTGTGCGCTTGCTTGCTTGCTGCTGTGTGTAAATGGGCGCGTTATTAACGTTTTAAGTGGTTTTAAAAAGATGAGCTCGTTGGTCAATTAAATAAAAAGCCAGGCACCCCTGAACCGACCAACAACGAGAGTGCCGCACAATTGACACCTGGAAATGCGCGCACCGGTAATGGCTGCAAGCAGTGGCAAGGCAAGGTGTTGCGAACGTATAAAACGCTAAATGACAGTGCTGAGTGCAAATGGTTTGTGCTCTGTATGCATGTGTGTGTACTTCAACTGGATTATTAGCTGATTTATGGCGGCACATGCTTATTGGCATGGCTTGCAACAAGGCATCACCGTTACTTAGCCACAATTTATTTATGCCTTTATGCAGTGTGCGATTATCAGTGGTGAGTTTTGCTTTTAGTTTGATTCTGAATACTATTGATAATTGTCAAACGGTTGATTCCAGGAAAACGAAATGATTTTTAAAGTAAGATTATAAAAAAGTAAGTCTAAGTAATGAAGTTTAGGACTTTCAGTTGCTATAATACTCTTTACATGTGTTTCTCTTGTTACAACAATATACTAGTACATCCATATATACGGTTCGTCAGCTACGTGCTATAGTGTCCGGGGCTTAAAATTTTGTTCGGAGATTATAGCATTGTGTTGAAAAATGCGGTTATCAAATTGAAAGATGCATTATAATTTATGCTTCGCGTGTTTTTCAAATCGGTAAATTTTTTTTTCTGTAAGTTGGTAGTACTGTTAGTGACATCTATGCTAAATTTCACGTTAAAATATTCATTAGTATTCGAGACACGCGTCGTTTTGTGAGGCTCTAAAAATGAATTCTTCGATTTTTACTCCAAGTATGTCTGAATTTATTGAACAAAGAAGTGCGATAATGCACCATCTCATACTGCATTGGTTATTCGTGATCATTTTAACACATTTTCGACTAATATTGTGCCGCAACCACCGCATTCGCCTGATTTACCTAACTTCTGGCTATTCAGCAAATTTACATAACCACTTCGAGGACACCGTTTTGACTCAATTGAGGATATAAAAGCTGAATCGAAGAAGGCTCTGATGGCCATCATGACGGAGGTTTTTTCCAAGTGCTATTGTGACTAGAAAATTCGTTGGCAATTAAATGTAATGCAGCGGGAGGTGATTACTTTGGAGAAGATGAAATGGGCAAAATTCACCTTTAATTTGAACACAGTAGTACGAGTGCAACGACATCTATTGACAAAATACGAAATGACTTTTTCGACTACCCAATATATTTCCCACAAATACGCTTCTTGGCGAACAAAGGTCGTGTGTAAAGTTTCAGATCGATATTTCAAAAAAATTGCTAGTTCGCCTATTTACAGACGACTGACAGAATAACCGATGAATCACACTGGTATTTATATATACATGTACTTTATAGCGTCTGAAATTTCTTTTGAGTGAGACAAACATTTTGGCAAACTTAGTTTACCGTAGCCTATAGAAGGTATAAGAACTAATATTGTATATATATCGGCATTAAGATGCTTCCGAAGAGATGTAAGCTTTCTATAAGCAAAGTTTTTAAATTTTGCAATAATACATTATTTGATTGATTAAAAGAATTTTCATCAAAAGAGTTATTATGCTTGATAAAACAAGGAATGTTATAGTCTTTTGATCTTCTTAGCCGTAACTTAGGAGTCATGATAACAGAATTCACTTACGCATAAAATTCAATGAGGTAATTGAAAGCTCGTGCTCATATACGCATTTTGAATGGTGGAGTTGATGGAGACATAACGGCGAGTCAATTAAACTTATCTTCGTTACCACGAAGGTCAATGGACTTATGGAAAAAATAGTAAGACTTTATAATTTACATTTCGCATGGCCCATTCGTCGACAATATTGTTTTTCTGGGTATGACTGTCATGATTATTAAAGAAAATCTTCAAAATTTTGTGTGCATAAAAATTTCTGCCGAACCGTTCAGAACTTTGGAAAAGGTTTATAATTTTTTGCCCAACAAGTGTTTTTGATTAGTTCAAAGTAATCAATGAGTCCAGGATGGCCACGATTGATTTGATAATCAAGCCGTCAATAAAATTTCCTTGAGATGCGACCAATGATCTTGCTGGTATTTAAAACTTATTTTTGATTGTTAGGCCTTTTTTGCATTTCCTTTCAGTGTCGTTAAATTTATACTTAAGAACTGAAGATGGGAATCATTGGGATTCTTCAAAATAATCGTGGATGCAGAGCAATGGTTACTCCAAAAAAATCTTAACTTTCCCAAAATTGTGCACTATCCTCGTTTTGGATTCGGTTACTGGCATGAATAATTGTCGACTTTTTGCAATGATTTTTTGTCAGATTTTCAAGCTGTCAGAAATTTTGTTCAATATTGTTTGACGTTTGTTCTTGAAAGGTTCTAAAAGATTCTACGTTTTCAAGCGATTTTGTTCCATAAAAATTTCTTCAATGGGCTTATAAACAAGCAAAATTGCCGCATTTAGGACGATAATAACCCAAAAATGCCATTTCTTCTAGAAAAAACAACGGTTTAGTGTGGTTCGAAGGCTGGTGGAATCATCGGTTCATATTTCTTCAAACATGATGCCGATGAGAACGTAATCATCACTGACGCCACGATAGCCGAATATTTGATGCCTGAAATTGAAGCTCGTTATCTCGGTGATCTTTGGTTTTAGCAAGATGATGCCCCTCCCTACATATCATTTCAATCAATGGATTTATTGAAAGGACACTTCGGTGAGCAGATAATTTCAAGGTTCTTTCTGATCGATTGATCATTAAAATCGTGTGATATTACACCGTTAGATTTATCATTTGAGGATATGTCTAAAGTCCTATGCGGACAATCGCGTTTCGATTAGGGTTGAGCAAAGACGCGAGTCATTCGCCAGCTACCAGTCGAAATGGTCGAACGAGTCATAGAAAATTGGACTCAATGGATGGCCTATCTGAGACGTAGCCGCGGTTAACATTTGAAAGAGATAATCTTCAAAACATAAATGCCAAAAATTTTAATTCGAAGGATAATAAACAAACGCCATTAAATTTAAAGTTTCCGTGTTTTTTTTAAGTAGGGAACTTCGAAATGGATCACTGGATATAAATTGATTTAGACCCTTTTTCACGATTTAAATAATATTTTTTTCTTATTGAGTAACTGTTCTCTTTTCAAAAATTATTATAAACAATGGTAATTATTAAAAATCTATGAAAATTGCAACTGTTCATATCTTTTAAATAGCGATTTTGACCTAAAATTTTTTATTTTAAGCAAATAAAATTTCCTACAAATTAACAAAATTTTTTTATAGCTCTTGTCATTTACGAGATATATGGAAAAAAATGCGAGATTCTTGGAAAAATCGGGTTTAGAGCCCCGTCTATCTGATACTTTGTTGCATAGCACTTTTGTAAAAAATTCTAGAAATATGCGTCTAAAGTCAAAGCGATGCCATAAAATACCTCTGATCTGTAGGAATTTAAAATAAAAACTCATTGTATTTGGAAAATTTTTACAGGCCTTTTTTTCTTAATGTTAATATTAAGGGCTGTTTTCAGGGAATTTTTTTTATGGTATTTCCAATTTCGAAAAAAAAAAAATTGTTCAAAGAAAAAAAAACACCCTAATATATGTATATACATGTATAATATTGATTTTTTTTTTTTTTTTTTTTTTTTCAAACCAATTTTTTTACTTTCAATACAAAATGAAACTCAGCTGCAAGTTAAATCGCATGTGTAGCATAATTGCCACATGGTATCACATTACCGCAAATCTTTTAAGTATGCTATAAGTGCAACAACATACAGTTAAAATGCAAGCATGTCGGGCCATGCGATTACATATGTATTGTTTACACTGAGTGTGATGTGATGTGTTGATGTGATTACTTTTCACAGAATCAATTAATGCACTTGGCTGACTTGATTACTCGACGGCGAGTAGGAGACACGCTTGCGGCTTGCTACAGGGGCGGCAAATAGTGTAAACATATCAATTTTGGTATGCATGTATGCATTAATAAAACTGCATATATAAATATGCTTGCCTGTGTACGTATTAGTCAGTATATTTATATTGCGCTTGGTATTATCTTTATGCGCTCAATTTGCAATTATCCAGCGTCTTAACTAATTAATGCTAATTTACGATTAGTTGCGGGCTATAATAAAACTGACAGCCGCAAGCATAAAACCGACACATACATACATGCACACATTTTTTTTAGCAAAAAAAAAATGTTCACGCTATGTGAGTGATATGCCAAGAGCGTATTGAAAGCCCATGTAGTAAGTATAAGCTCTTGATATGTGTGTAGAAAAATAATGAAATACCCGCAATGCATTTGAAACGACGAAGAAAACTACAACATGCACAATTATAACAGAAATGACAGTGGTGGCTAAATCTCTGTAATCTAAAGTGTAGAAAAAAAATTGAGAATTTGAATTTTTATAAAACTAAGTAGATTGAAAAATTTATTAGAATTGCATTATTTCAACACAAATATTTTGTCTAAAATATTTATGAATATAGTATAAGAAATAAAATAATTTCAAACTAGTTGATATTCAATTTCTAAAAATGATTAATTCGCATAATGGAGATCATAGAATACACCAAGATCATTGGATGGGTAAATTAGTTAGGTTATAAACCGACTAAATTACAACAAAATACAGCTTGTTCAAGAACTGAAGTCGCTCGACCTTCCCCAGCGATATCGCTTCACTCTATGGGCTCATGAAAACGACAATCCGAAGTTTTCGATCCAAAATTTGTTCAGCGATGAGACTCAATTCTGGCTCAACGGGTATATAAATAAGCAAAATTGTGGTATTTGGGATGAAGAGTAACCTGAGAGGATTCTAGAACTGTCATTTCATCCAGTAAAAACAACGGTTTGGTGTGGTTTGTGGGCCGGTAGAATTATCGGTCCATATTTGCTCAAAAATAATGCCGGTGAAAATGGCAACCATTATCGCGCCATGATAACGGAATATTTGATGCCTGAAATTAAAGTACGTAATTTCGGCGACGTTTGATTTCAACAAGATATCACCACTTCCCACACACCGCATTAACCATTTTATTTATTGGGAGAACAGTTCAGTGAAAGGATATGTTTTGAGCCGGTCGATTGGCCATCAAGATCATGTGAAGTCACACCGTTAGACTTTTTCTTATAAGGATTTGTAAAGTCTATGCGGACAACTCCGCTTCGATGCAGGCATAACAGCTGCTGTAAACACACTGGTTGATAGATCGCGCTAATTTTTGGCATCATAATTAAGGACAGTTGTACGAATGTAGGAAAACAATTTACCTGTCTTCCGTATAAGCGGAAGATTTAAATGAAGAATTCCCGATACTTTCTGGACAGGATGTACTTAAATTTTATCGATATTTTAAATAGTTTTTGTCTGCTCCAGGAGCGCCCAAGATTTTGGGAAAAATTCCTTTTGTCAACTGATTTTTGCTACTAGAGATTTTTTTAGGGTTCGTCTAAGTAGGAGGCCAGAAACACAGCAGAAGACGTACGTATACGTAGTGGAGGAGCTTTGTTGGCGCCGTCGGAGATTGCATATGACCCGAAAACTATTTAATTTTTTCTTCAACAATTTTACTGTTTATTCTTAAATTTTGTGGAACAGTGCTCAGAAAGTAAGGTGAAATTGCCATTTTAAACTTCAGGACATCAGGAAGTCAGGTAATTATTTTTATGTTGATAGGACTGTGTGAAGCATTTGGCATACGTCTGTTTGTCAAATGGTTTGATTATCTTCGATTTGCAGGACTTTTTGTAAGCAACCAAAAGTAGTTTTTTCGATTTTTACAAAGGTTGATTTTGATTGAGAAAAGGACATGAATAAAATTTTGTACATATCGTTGTTTGTTGTGCGAAACAAAAATTCGCTTGCTGACGTGTTGAAAAACTTGCGAAAGGCTTTTGCTGATGAAACTAAAGCACAAAAAACGTTCATAAGTGGTAAAACGAGTTAAAAGTAGGCTAAGAATGCGTTATAGATGAACTACATTCTTGATGACCATAAACCACTAACGACAAGGGCTATGCGCAAAAAATTAAGCCCAGTCGTAGATTGACAATTAGAAACCTAGCTGATAGTGTTATATGATTTGGCTCAGCCCAAGTGATCTTGAAGAATATTTTATGTTTCAGGTGCGTCAAGTGTCTATTGGTGTCACTTGACTCATTTCGTTCTGCAACTACCGTAAGCACTTGATTAGGCTGCGTGGAAGTTCTGGCTGAATAGGCAACTTAAACGGCCAATGCGGAGATGCCGTTTTGACACGATTGAGAAGATAAAAATCGAATCGAATAAGGTCTTGAAGGCTATCCCACTGTTTCGAGTAATGGAAGTAGCATTGGTAAAAGTGCATTTTATCGAACGAGGATTACTTTGAAGTGGATGAATAAATAAAGAATGTACATTTTATAAACAAACTCACTTTAGCTTTTGATCACTGCATTAATTTATTCTTAAAATTTGTAAATTATTGATACAGTAGTGTTTTTTTGAAATTTCCAAAAATCTGATAGTTAGGTTGTCACAATAGTTGTGCGCTTTAAAACCTTAAGGTCAAAGCGAAAAAACACTGAAAAATTAATCTGAATAGTAGAAGCGGTGTTATTTAGTGCAAGTTCTATCTGATCATAGTCACTAAGCATTTAATAACTGCCTTTAAAGATATACCGAAGGAGATGCATCAGTTTTCTTGTTACTTTTAGTATATATCTCATATTTAATAGAGAAGCTAGTAAACTTTTCTTCCAAAAAAAGAGTGAAGCTTCAAGATCAGTGCAGAAGGTTTTGAAAATAGAGTCTAGTTTTGCATATGCTGAAAGAATGTAATGTATAATATATATTATATACACATGTGTTTTTCCAAATCAGAAAGTAGGAATTATAGAAAACATAAAACTTTCTGAATTTATGAAAACGTGGTATGTTGACATGAGAATTATTGATTGAAATTTTGGGTCTTTTTCAATTCTAAATCGAAGTAAAGTTTCCTGCTTAATATTTCAAATAGAAAATGCAGCGTGTTTCGGACATAAGTAAGTAAGAAGTTATGTACAAGATAAAAAAACCTAAAAACTTGGACATCCGAATTTTCACAAAAATTTTGAGGTTAAGTGAAAAAGGTGTAAATCAGAAGTTGTAGATTTTTTTTTATAACAACTTTGCCATATTATAACTTTTTTTATAGGTTTTGTAGTTTTTGTGCAAATGGAGATAAAACGTTTTTAAGCCTTAAGGGGTTCCATGGGTGTACGGGTTTCAAAACATCGAATTATTTTTTATTATCCAGTTAAATTCTACAGCACCTCTAGAATATTGCCCTAAATTTTCAAGCTGATCCGAATAATAGTTTTGGAACTTGTGCGCTCGAGGCTAGATAGACTAGGTGCGCCGTCTTTAAACGCGTTTTTCTCGAAACTGTGTTTTTGAAGTCGGTTGGCAAGTTTTCTCGAGAACTACTCAACCGATATTTATGAAATTTTACACAAGTCTTCGGGATACACTACTTAAAGACTTGGACGAAGGATTTTTTCCCATTTTAACTATTTAAAAAAAAATTTCACTGAAATTTTAATTTTTTTTGTAAAAATGGCTGCCGAAAATCCAATTTTCAGTTTTTTTTCCTTTGTTGGACAAAAAGTTTAAGCTAAAAGTTTAACTAAAGCACGTATTATTTTCACCTTAAATGATCCTGTAAGGAGTTATCTTGCCAACGCAGGCGCATCTTTTTTCCGAGGGGCCACCGGAAATGGCGTCGCAATGGCCGAGTTTAAAATATTTTTTTCCAAAAACTTCAGAATTTCTTTATTAATAGTGTTTGTTTGTGACAGTAAAAAATAATAATAAAATTTTTAATTTTTTATATGACAAAAAACTGTTGAAAAAAGGCTCTTTTTTTACCGAGTAAGCCCATGTAACGCCTTAATATTTTATATAAAAAATACAGCGTGTTTGGGATATAAGAAGGTAAGTTTACACCACAATTTGAAAAAGCAATTTTTTGGTACAAGATAAAAAACCTAAGCACTTACAGATTTGACAACAAAAATATTTGAAAGAATTTTAAAAAAAATTTGGCGTTGTATGGAAAAGGTGTAAATCAAAAGATGTAAATCGTTTTTTTTACTAACAACTTTACCATACTATAACTCTTTCCTCTATGATTTTCAGGTTTTCTGGAATGGGGTTCAACCATTTAAGCCAAAAAAAGTTATCGATATATGTAAAATGTTTCCTTTAATATTTGTATTATATTTTTTTTGCTTTCAAAAAATATCTACCTTGGTCTATTCGTGACATTTTTTTATGCATTTCAACATCATAAATATCGGTTCAGAAATATTTAAAACTAAAAAAATTAAATTAAATTAAATGTAAGACACTTATGCCCTTGTAAAAGCCAAAACAGGATAACCAACTCTGGTAGCAACCGCAAACAGTGACGTTCTCAACATATTTCACTGTAGGTATTAAATTTTCAAGCAACTATTTCGTTGATTGTAATTGCAAAGGCTGTTGTCTGCTTCTTATTACATTTATTGTTAGCTACTTGTTGGTGTTGCTGTTGTTTTTGGTTGCCATTGCAGCTGTCATTATTGCGGTAGTGAGTTTATTAGCGCAGCGAATTACGTTCCAGCACGAATATGTGAATATCAAGTTGAAGGAGACGGCATGCAAACACACACACGAACTCATAAAAACGCCACACATCAGCATGTGTGTGTATGTGTGTGCGTGTTGGTGGCAATGTTTGCATTAGCATTGAGTTGTTGCTGGCGCATTGCATGTGCAGATTGATTGAGTTGCCACTAATGGTGGCAATTATGACTGGCATTAAATTGCAGTGTGAGTAATAGGATTACAAAAACCTACAAAAAACGCGCAAAGCGGCGAAAATTTTCAATAGCAAGTTTGTGTCTTAAGTCTTTTGTGCGCCGGTAAGGGTTTGGGGGATTAAGTGTGCGCTGAAAAGCTTCAAAAGTGTTTAATTGGAAAACTAATCTACTTCAGCAGTTAAGCTAAATCGCCGCTACCGACGCAAGCCGCAATTTAAAGTGGAAAAATTAATTAGAATTTTTGTTGTAATTTTGCTTAAACTATAAATGGCATGCATATGTTTATGCTTTGTTTGGGAGCAGTAAAAAATAATATTGCAAACACTTTTTATTGCACAATTATTTTCATTTAACGCTACAAAATAGCGGTAAATTAATTGTGGCCATGCCGCGGGCCAACAAAAAATTACAAAAAAATGTGAAAAAAATTACAAAAAAATGTGAAAAAAAATTACAAAAAAATTGCAAAAAAATTACAAAAACAACAACAGCAAAAAGCATAGTTAATTAAATTTGACATGCTCTATTATTTAGCAATTTGCAATTTGCATTGACTGCATTGAAATGTAATTATCAACAGGCGGCCACCGCCAAGCTAACAGCTGCTGCGCTGCTGGCGGCGCTGCCCTCCACGTGGTTATCAAGTAGTCAATTACAGTAATTGAAACCAGATGAACATTTTAATTTGCATTTTTCTATTTAAATTGCTTTTGCTACTGAGTGTTGTTGTTGTTTGAACACTTTGATTGCCATTCACGCTGCCAGTTGTGGCATTGAGGTGGTGTTTTGTTGCACTAAGTCTCAAAATATATGTTGAATGTGCATGTATGTATGTACATGTGTATATGTAATGTATGTGTGTACTCGCTTGCATGCTGCCAAGTGTGATAAAGGTAATGATTTACACATTTGCTTATTACAATCTTTTAATCCATTACATTTTTGCATATAAATTGCTTGTAATCCAAGCTCACGTATGCAAATGTTCGTATGCAAGTGTGTGTGTATCGCTAATGTGTTGATTTATTAATTTCTGAACAAGAATCTTGTTAGCCAGCTAACTGCTTTTATGTTTATTAATTGACTGTGAGCTATTTTCCATCAAATTTTAACACAAATTACTCTACGAAGCTTAAGGGCTGCTTCTTCACAAAGCGAAAATGGCCTATTCGTGCCGGAGTATCATTGAAAAATCAGCAAGATTGGATCTGTGTAAAACATATTAAATTAAAAAAATTATTTCCAACCCCCTCGACTCCCAGCTACTCCCAATGCGGCATTTTTTCACACATTCCTGGACTTAAATAAATCTACATACATTAGTGTTAATACACTGCTTCAAGCGCTTTCACTATTACTGACACAATATTTGCTTTACTACTACATAACTTAGTCCTAAGTTAGGACTCCTAACCTTCAAAAGGCGCATATATTGGGTAGTCCAAAAAGTCTTTTAGTATTTCTAATCAAACTTCCTCTTATTCCAATCATTAGTTTGTGAATTATATTATTTGGAGTGAAACAACTTTTGTTGTTGCGAAAAAAATTTATAAAAAGGAATAAAGTGTGTTGATAAAATATTGCTTTTGAAGGGAAAAAATACATTTGATGCAAAAACTTGGTTTAATGATAAGTTTCCGGACACTGACACAGGAAAATCAACTATCAAGGATTGGTATGCTAAGTTCAGACGTGGTAAAAGAGTTTGCGGCCAACGAAAACATCAAAAAAGTCGACAATATAATTTTGGGTGACCGTAAAGTGAAGTTGACCGAGATATCAGACACTCTTAAAATATAAACTGAATGCGTTCATCATATCTTTCACGAATGTTAGGGCATGAGAAAGCTCTGTTCAAAGTCGTTGCTGTGCGTGCTCACTTTTGACCAAAAACAACGACGAGTTCATGATTCGGAGCAATTTTTGGAGATTTTCAAGCGTATTAAACTTGAGCTTCTGCATTGATATGTGACAATGGATGAAACATGGCTTCATTATTTCACTTCAAAGTCCAATCGACAGTCAACCGAGTGGACTAAAGTTGCAAAATTGCAACAGTCGGCAGCCAAGTTTATGTCGTCTCTATTTTGGGATGCGCATGAGATAATTTTTATTGACTACCTTGAAAAAGGATGGACCATGAACAACGACTATATCATAGCATTATTGGACCGTTTGAAAAAGAAAATGCTGTTTCGTTAAGAAAAACAGTGAAAACGATGGCAAAAATCAATAAATTAGGCTTCGAATTGCTTACCGCATCCACCGTTTTCTTCAGATCTGGCACCCAGTGACTATAACCTGTGCTCAGATCTCAAAAGAATGCTTGCTGGGAAGAAATTTTCGCCAAATGAAAAGGTGATCACCGAAAGTGAGGCCTATTTTGAAGCAAAGCACAAATTGTACTATAAAATTGGTATCGAAAACTTTGACGGTTGCTATAATCAGTGAGAACGGAACTACATGTTGGATAAAAAAACGGTTTTTGTCAAAAAATGTGTTTCACTATTGTAGGCCAGGGACTTTTCGATTGACCTGTTATAAAGAAGAAATATTTGATTGTTTGAATTGAATGGGCTACGAAGGTACTTGACGGTGAATGCAGGCTATATTGTCTAATGTAAATTTTTCATAATAAAAAGTTTTCATTGTTTCCAAATAAAAAAAAACGTGTCCTATATTTTGCCTCACAACAAGAAATGTTTCGTAAACAAAAATTTTTGAATGTAAATATGGAAGCAGTAATGACTTATATAATTTGTGTAATATTTGCTTGCTTTCCCAAAGGCTTGTATTCAAAGTTATGTGGTATACTGCTGTGAGCACTTTTTTATTTAAATTTCGCGCGAGAATCCATTCGTTGAAATATTTGTTTTCTGAGTTGGTATGACCGACAGTGACATATGTGTCAAATGTCTCTTAAATAATCATTAGTGTTCAGTATACGTTTGTCTTTCTGAAGTATATAAAATGCATTCGGCTATTTTTACGATGATTGAAATTATTCAAGAAAGAAGTTCCATTAATTTTTTCCACGGAATCAAAGTTTTGGTGCAAAAACGTTCAGAATGAATGAATTAAATGAAAAAGATCTTTGCTGGTAATTGCCTGTAAGTAAGCAAGTGTTTTTGATTGGTACAAATTATTCAAAGACGATCGAGAACGCGATGACGACGAACTACGTCCAGGACAGCCATCAACATCAACTGATGATCAACACGTAAATCAAATAAATGATTTGGTGCTTGGGAATGGATGATTAACAGTTAAAGATCTTACTGGCATCATTGGAATATCGAAAGGATCAGAGAAAACCATTTTGAAAGATCATTTGGACCGAAGAAAAGTGTAAGCACGATTGGTTCCGAAAGCACTCAATTTTTTTGAAAAACAGCGTCGCGTTAACGTTTGTGAAATAATGCTTTCCGGCTACCAGGGTGTTGTGAAACGTACTATTACTGGCGATGAGGCCGGATCTATGCCCACGACCTAGAAGAGGACGAGCAATCAGACGAATATCGTGGCAAACGTCAGGCGAAGTCGAAAAAACCAAGTCAAAAACCTAGGTTATGCTGAGGGTTTGTTAGATTGTCGAGGTGGAGTGCACTCCGAATTCCTTCCGAACGGTCAAACTGTCAACAAGGAATATTATTGGAGCGTTATGCGCCTCTTGTGCGAAGCTATTCGTAAACAGAGGCTGTAGTTATGGGCCGACAGCTCTTGATTTTTGCAGCAAAACGATGTACCGTCGCATACTGCTCGATTCTTCGCAAGCTTTTCGCCAAATTTTCAGCCAATATCGTGCCGCAGACACCGTATTCACCTGATTTAGCTTCGTGCTACCTTTGGCTATTCAACAAACTCAAACAACCGCTACAGTGAAACCGTTTCGAGTCAATTGAAGACATTAAACGTGAATCGCAACGTGCATTGAAGCCTATTCCGGAAATTGACGTTAACAACTGTTTCAAGTATTGGGAAAAACGTTGGTGTAAGTGTATTGGGGCCAAGGGAGATTACTTTGAAAGAAACGACAAAGATTTTGAAGTATAAATTAAGAATTTTAAAATTATGAAAAAATTCTTAATACTTTTTGCTCATAGTAGTAAATGTACGATTAGGTATACGGAATTTTCTTGAATATTTTCATGGGGTACTAATCGTAATAATTCGAGGAAATAAAATTATATCTGGACCTAACAGATGTTAACATCTGTGTTATGTTATTTATAAAAAATTTTTTTTTTCAAGCGAAGTTCTCGGCCGAAGCATCATTCTGGCTTAATTTAGATATTTTGTTTCGGAAACTAATCCCTAAAATAACTCTTAAGTAAAATTATAGTAAACTACATATAAAGATTTGAACGCATGAAATGATATGAAACAAATATTTAAAAATTTGCGAAATATATGGAAGTTATCGATAGGAAGTTATAATATAGTAAATATGCCAATATGATGAAAAATATAATGTCAATAAGACGGAGCAGTTACAAAATTATAGTATATTTTTTGGCAATAAGAGAAAACTGATAAGACTCACCTGTATGCGCGCCTCGGTTAGGCCAATTTTCATGGCTAATTCCTCTCTGCAAATAACAAAGCATAAAATGCAATTTATGGTAAAAGAATTTTAATTTAGTTTACTTGCTATAAACATTAAAAAATAATAAAAACGAATAATGAATAATGAAAGCAATAACAAGTACAACTAACGACTTCATTATTAATTTAATTATCATATACTTTATACAGCTAATTGAATAATCGACTGTTGAGACCAATTAAACGATAGGAAATTAATTAGAAGCCAAACGATGACTGCACTAAACGCTGCAAAAATGCACTGCCAACGCAGAAACTTGAGTAAAATGGTTAAAAATGCAAAACGAGCTACTAATTGCGGGCCATAAAACGAAATAGGCGTGCTGAAGTTCAGCGAGAAATGCTAATATGGCGGCAACAACAACAATGGTGGCAAGTACAGCGCAAAAATACAATGCAAGTGTTAACAGTAAACGCTAATCAACTTATAAATACACAAAGCGAAACTTCAAAGTCGGCGAGTTGTTTTCAAGTGTGTGTGTCTGGTCGTATGCAGTGTAAGAGTATAGAGTATGAGTGAGGAAATGAATGAAAAATATATTTACAAAAACAAATGTAACAGTTAGCGGAAAATAGCTAAACAGCAGTTATAAAAATTTGTATGAAATGAAAGAAAAACACGCTTAAACGACGCTGACACCATTTCAATTCAATTCAATGCAATTCAAGCCAATATGCGGCTTTGGGTGATAAACTTGGCTTGTTTTCTTTGAGTTTTTAACCATAGATAAACAATTATGAAAAACTACTTTGATTCCAATATTTCCGATTTTATCTAGAACTCGTCTCAGATTTCTAGGAGCATCGCATTTCAAGGACTGAATGAAATATCAGCATATACCATATAATGTAAACTGACGCTGAGCAATACTAAAGCTCCGACAGGATCGAGAAGGACCTCTCCGAGCCGATTGATAACAAACGAGGTTTCTGACAAGGCGACTCTCTATCGTGGACTTCTTCACTCCAGTAGAAAACTGGATAAGGAAGCGAAGCAAATGGATCCGGTAATGAACGAGGGCAAGGCGAATTATCTCTTGTCATCAACAAAGTCACACTCGTGACTAGGCTCTCACGTCATTGTTGACAGTCATAGATAATTTCGTCTATCTTGAAACCAGTATTAACAGCAACAACAATGTCGGTCTCGAAATTCAACGTAGAGACACTCTTGCAAACAGCTGCTACTTCGGACTGAGTAGGCAATTGAGAAGTAAAGTCTTCTCTCGATGAACAAATACCAAACTCTACAAGTCAATCATCATTCCCGTCCTGCTATATGGTGCGGAGGCATGGACGATGACAACATCTGAAGAGTCGGCATTAGGAGTTCGTGAGAAGGTTCTGAGGAAGATTTATGATTCTTTGCGCATTGGCAACGGCGAATACCGCAGTCCATGGAATGATGAGCTCTACGAGATATATGAGGACATTGACATAGTTCAGCGAATTAAGAAACAGCGTCTGCACTGGCTAGGTCATGTCGCCCGAATGGATGAAAATACTGTGGCTCTGAGAATGCTCGACGCAGTACCCGATCGATACCATGTCCTCAAAAGGCGCTTCCCCGCTGCATGGAGCCTAACACGCTCCCCCCACTAAATCCATAGCCACCATATTCTCAAACTGCACAAAGGAGTACAGACTTGAGCTTACTATTGCAGTCGATGGCGTTAAAATTCCGACTGTCAATAGCACTAAGATTTTAGGCGTGACATTGACACTTCTTCGCTCTTCATTGATTATTGCTAAAGTACAGAGCCGCAACAAAATCTTCAAGTCGCCGGTAGCTTATGGGGAAAAGAAAAAGCAACCTTTTTGCCAACATACAAGGCAATCGGCCAGTCGGTTCTTAACTACGCCGCAATATGGACGTCTGAATGCAGTGAAACGCAGACGAGAAAGCTTCAGACATGTTAGAATACAACATCTCGGATTATAAAGGGATGGATCTTAATGTCACCGATTGACAAGCTACACAGTGACGCCTATATGAACTTTCTGCAAGCAGTTTTTACTCGGGTGTTTTCGTAGAAATCATCACTGCAGAGGCCTACTTGAAATGGAACCGCGTTCTAGGAACATCAAGAGGTCCTTCCTTAATTACGTCGACGCCATAAGACAATAAGCCGACTAGACTTTGGACGCAACTAACTTCAGACATGCACTGACCGTCATTCACAGTGGAGCCATAAACTCCTTTACCCACTCCCTCGTAGTGAATGGCGTACTTGGGGTCAAACTATTGCAGATGACGTGTTAAAGTTGCCGCGAGAATCAAGAGCTTCGTTCTGCATACTGTAGCAGTTAAAACTCCTACTTTTACAGAATAGAACGCGGCATACCATATATATGTCCAGCACGCAAAGAGTCAACGCATTAGTCTTAGCACCTCTTTGCATGCCCAGCTAACCCTATAGAACTGATATCCCTCTCCTTATGGTCCGAACTCGTCGAAAAAGCACGTTTCCTGAGCTCATCGCTGGATGACTTCGATGAAAACTTATCTGAACCTCAACACCCGAACTGTTACAACAACAATTAAACTGCGGAAAAGATGGAATTTATAAGCCTCTGGCTACTTGCACACTACCAGGTCACTGCGGTTTATCATGACCACTATGGCTGGCAGTAACTGCCTTCTATGTGAATATAAAACTCTTTATAGGAAAATAATCGCAATTATCGGTCGAGTGTTACTTGACGACGTCTTGGAGGTTGCAAAGATAAAGCTTTTCGTACTGATGTACATCAGCAGAAGGACGGGGTGGTTCAGAGACGAGACAATAGAGTGAGTGGATTTTAGTACCGGTGGTTTTGCAATATCCCTACTAAAGTGCTAGGTGTGTCGTCAGAGAGCTCCCTACCTTGCTGATTTTACAGCACCATAAATTTACCGTCCTCTAAGAAACTGAATTAAATACAAATTTTCTAGCAATAAATCTTTAAGATCACTAAAACATATTTACCAAACCCAAAACCCAAAATTATGACTTTTTAATAACAGCTGGTTTTTAAATATTTGGCCCATGCTAAAAAATTGTCTTCTGGGCTAATTTAAAATAGCCATTAGTGAGACTAATGACACAATATTTCAGACCCACCCAAAGACGCGTAATTGCGAGGCAAATTTGCATAATTAACGCAAAATTGCGCACAAACTTCTTTCAAATTGCGTAAATTGGCGCTGAGGTCCGGGCAAGCAACGGCAGAGTGATTAATTTGCTGACCCATTGACAAATTGCGTGCAATCAGTGCAAAATTGATTAGCGACAAAACCGAAAGCAAAAAAAGAGGTTAAGTAAAATAAACGACCATTAAAAAGCAACAAAAAGCGGTGAAAGAATATGCGCGCCTGACTGAAAGTAAGCGTGCAAGGTAGTGAAAATGGCAAATTGCCGAAAGCATCAATAAAAAGTGGGCGTATCAGAAGCGTTTGCTGCGCCTGCTGTTGCGCGTCATTTGTGTGCCACAGCCTAAGCGCAAGCCCGCAAGTGTGGCAAGTTGTGAGGTGGCTGGTGTGACCGCCGACAGTGTTGGTCAAAAAATTTATTAACGACACTGGCAAACACCTGCTAATGATCTCAACGAGTATGGAGAAAAATTGCATAGTAATAACAAGCAATAACAAACACACAACAGCAGCCGGTGCGCGACGCACACAAGCGCGCGCTTAAGCACTTTATTTACATATGCGCGCGCGTTTGTGTGCGTTCACTCGCCAGTAAGTGAATTACACACTGCAGCATTGCGCCAAAACACCGCTCGTACTTGGCAACGCAAAAGCCAATGCGCCGCCAAATCATTGCATTCATCAACTGCCATCAAATCTGACGCGCGCCGCTTACCGCACCGCGACCACATGCGCGCTCACTTACGCGTTGCCGCCACCGCCGCCGTCGCCGCCATACAACCGGATCTGACGAAATTATAATCAATTAATGTTCGCGCGAGCGCATAAAATTGCACACTTCTTGCCACGCTCATGCCACATGTACCTATGGCCTTAGCCGGCGGTGGCAACACAGCAGCGCAACGCCACGCAACGCCGTTAAACCCACACACACATAACAATTGCATAGCGCAAGCATGCGAACTGGCGGCCACAGACAGGGCGCACTGAAAGCCGCCATTATCCTTTGGTTACGCGACTGACTGTGGCGTTTTAAAGCGCTGAAACAACAGTTAATGCGTCAATTTGCCGGTTGCACGGTACAGCGCATAAGTGCCTTGTAGCCGCGCAACAAAAGTTGCCGCCGCCGCCGCTGTACTTGTTGTCGTCGTCGCCGCCACGTTCGCCATCAGTCGGTGCAATTTTGAAATTTAATTAAAATAAATTCAATTACAGAAAACATGGAAATCCATTAAGCAAATTATCGTCATTACCAGCATTATGGGTGTAGTGTGTAGTTGTTGTCGTTGTTGTTACATGTTTTATCGTGGCGTTGGCAAAAACTGGCTTCTGGCCCAAAACGGCCTACGATCACCTTTTAATAGCATCGTTTATTGTGTACTTACTCGTACACTTCGCCATCAGTTTGACTCTCAACGTTCGGGCGCATGTGTGTGGCATACAACATTGTTGTGCAACGCGTTGTAAAGTGTTCCCAAATGTGTGCTGTTTATATAACACATTAAAACAAATTGATTTTTAACATGTTTCGCCTTTAAAAATTATGCATTTTTACTCATTACAAGCTCAGTGATTGGACTGAGGCATATGAAGAGCGCATACACATTTCTATTCTAGAAGCAAGAAAGTCCAACAAAAGTGAAGAACGCAAGTGTGTAATTAAGGCATGGAGTATGTGAATGCACCCTTAAATAGCTTGTTTGAGTAAAAAGACTGGTACCGTCAACTTCACAAAGCCATCTTACAAGTATATGTATATATGTAAGTCGGTTGGTCACCAAGATCGAGCGATATCACACCGTTAGACTTTTTTTCTGTTGGGTTATTTAAAGTCTAAAGTCTATGCGGACAATTCCGCTTCGATTCAGACCTTGGAGCAAAACCTCACGCTTGTCATTCGGTAGCTACCACTCAAAATGCTCGAACGAGTCATCAAAAATTGGACTTAACGAATGGTCCATCTTAGACGTAGCCGCGGCTAACATTTGAAAGAAATAATCTTGAAAAAATAAATGCCAGAAAATGTTCTTTCGAATGATAGTTAACATGCCACAATAAATTTGATTTTGTTTCTGTGTTTTTCTTAAAAAAAAAAGTAGGGAACCTCGAAATGGATCACCCTTTAGTAATGACTTGTCCTTGCATCGTTATTTCGGAATTCTAAAACTCTTCCTGGAACAAATGTGTCCAGATTAAAAGACGCGGTGCCATAATTGCTAATATTTATAAATATATAATACTAAAAACGGTTTCAAAGAAGCTGACTCAAGAAAAGTCTAAGCGTTAGATCAGATGATCAGAGAAAACGCAACGAAATTCATTATCTTTTGGCAATACCAGCAAAAACTATTAGAACCAAAGGACAACAATAAAAATATAATCATCACTATAATCTAAAGTTTATTATTCTTTTATCTCTCAGGAAGCGTGATGTAATTGGCTAGACATTTTGCTAGAAAGATTAAAATATTCACGTAATTTCGTAGAAAAACTATAACTACAAAGATTATTATAGGAATATAAATCTTGAGTCATTCAGAGATATTCACGTCAAACCCTACAAGTATAAGAACTTAAAATAGATCCAGATTTGATTTGAGAGTTTAAATGCCAGAGCTTCCGAAGTAGAGTAAAGTCTAATGTCAAGTTGTATCATCATTTTATAAAATTTGAAGTTTTTACAAAGAAATTATCCCTTCAGCAAAGGGAGGACAATGTATCACCAGGTAATCCGCTGAGCTCCGGCTAGAATCGCTTGACTAACCAAAGAAAAGAAACCCAGAATAAGAAAATAATCTTAAAAACTAGCTGTAACTGTCCAGATGCCATTAAACATCTCCACTAAGCTAAACGATACAAGCAGAGTGTGACATAGAAGACATTTTCAAGAGCGAAAATATCCGAAGAAACGAGAGAACTTGCTTTGTGAACTAAAATAAAAGAAATTTCACAGGAGATTTCTATTGCTGCAGAAGAGCGTCATTAATAGTCCAAATTAATGGAAGTAGTTACAAGCATGAATCAGGAATTCAATTTGACAAAAAAGTCGGGCAAAAAATCATAGCCTTTTCTCACCATCTGGAGTAGCAAGAAAAAAACTAAGAAGAAGAAACACAATCAATATCCCAAACTTACGCAGTCGAGATATGAACCCCATCTTAATTCTGTTCAGCCAGGGGAGACCCCGATAGTCAAACAAGTTCGGAATGAAACCAGATGTACATCCGACTAAACTGAACTGGTCATATACAAAACAATCATTTGCCCTCATTTCCCTATGGAGCCGGCAATGGAAGAAGACAAAACCAAACAGCAAGTCTTCGAAAGAAAGACCCTAAGGAATACCTTTGGAGTAGTAAAAGATTATGACGAGTGGCGTATAAGGTGGAACCCAACTTTAAGGTGGATCCCAACATATAAAAGTTGAAAATATTATACATTTATTAAAGCGCAACGATTAATGTGACTCGGGTATGTAAAGAGAATGTACAACAATAAGAGAGCTCAGAACTAAATTCGAGAGGTTCAAGCAATCATCACTAAAGTAAGAAGAATATCGCGATCAAGATGGACTGGTGCGCACGAGAAAGACATGAAGAAGATTGGCATACAAAATTGGGAAAAAATCGCATTTGATTAAGATGTCTGGCGGTCAGAATAAAGTTTACAAAAAGCCGCTGCGCCAAAAGATAATACTGTAAATGAATCAGCAGACGATAAAACCAGCACGTTCAATATCACTTCAGGTTAAAATTTACAGTTTTGTTTCGGTAAATTTATAGGTAGAAAAATATATATATTTTAGTCATTAGACCCTGAATAGCAGTGACGAGCTGAGTCGACTTAGTCATGTCTGGCTGTCCGTTTGTATATACATATGTGAACTAGTCCCTCAGTTTATCAGATATCGACCAGAAATTTTACATAGGTCCTTCTCTCAACTAGACGCTGCTCATTTGTTCGAACAGCTGATATTGCATCATTATGGCACATAGCTGCCATACAAACTGAACTATCGGAATAAAGTGCTTGTATGGAAAACTCATTCATGTGAGGAGATATCTGCACGAAATTTTACGTGGATTATTAACTAAGGATATGGTGCAATCTCCGAAGAAATTGTTGAGATCGGATCTCTATATCATATAGCTACCATACAAAGGAAAAAATCGGAGTCAAGAGCTTGTATGGAAAGCCTTGTCATTTGATGAGATATCCTCAAGAAATTTGGCACCCATTATTATGCAATGCATCACTACAATAACCGAAGAAATTGCTCAGATCGGACCACTATATCTTATAGCTGCCATATAAACTGACCTTTCGAAATCAAGCTAAAGGTATTTTTATGCCCTTTCATGCTATAAAAAATGCACCTGTGCAGGGTATTATATCACCGGTGCAGCCGGAGTTAATGTTTTTTTCTCGTTTTAAGTGAGCTTTTGACCAGACGAGTTTTCGCTTTTATTTCTAAAAATACCTAATGCCTTTCAAATGCGACTCACTCAAATTGTATTTTTGTCAATGATTGCATTGTCAATAATCATAACTTAAATAAAATATATGTGTATCTTTAATTAAAGCTGCAAGCTGGTTTACGCGCTTCAAAATGTCGTTCTATAAATTTTGGCTCATTTGAAAGATCATCAGCGAAGATACGCCTACACACTTGCTGCTGACCGCGCGATTCACAAATTTAATGATATAGTTGTTAGCTATAAATTTTTCGCTTTATTAGACGCTAAAATGCAGCGCCTTTCTACAGTTTTTTATTTTTTTGTATCTTTTTTATTATTTTCTTTATTTTTTTAAATGATTTTATTTTATTTTTTTTTATTTTTTTTTTTCTTTTAGTGTTTACTGCTATGTGCGCTAACGAGCCAAATAATACTACTATAACGTCGATTTACATAAAAATGCATAAATAGCCGAAAATTCGTTTTCTGTTTCGACTCATTTCATTGCCAGTGCGACACCTCACCCTGCGCATGCGCAGCCGCCGTTGAACCTTTCTTGTTCGCTTGTGTTTAATTTTATAGCCGATTTTATTAATTAAAAATACATTGTCGTATACATTTTGTGTGTTGTTTGCTTTGTTTTGTGTTTGTTGTATGGCGTTGTTGTTGTGTTTTTTCCACTTGACTTTTTTGTTGGCCACAGCTGAATCGTTTTCATACTTAATTTAGAGAACACGGTTTTATCGCGCAAACGACGCGAACGATTTCTTAATGAAATGTGTAGGAAGGCATGAAATTGAAATATTTTAAAACCGTTTTAATTTCGGTGTTGTTTTCATTTATTTATCTTGATTTTTTTTTGGTTTTGTGGAAGCCGTGTGCTGGATAAAGTCAACTGATCGCTGATGCTAATCGCGTTCAGATTATCTTATTAGCGCTGAGATTTTACAGCTTTTAGCTGCTTGTATTTTCTCCCTTCTTTGCTTTTACACGCTTGTTTTATCATGTGTTTTTATTGTTGTTGTTGTTCTTGTTTGATTTTAACTTTTTGTTATTGTTTGATTTTAATTTTTTCTCTTATATTGTCTTATCATCATTTGGTTGTTACGTGGTGATAAAGTTTTTAGTGTCACTTTAATGTGTTAACATGGACTTGGACGCTTGCAATCGTGAAATGGGTCAAAACGAGCATCAATTTAAAACCGAAAAACGAAAATTAAACAAGAAATTAAACAGCAAACTTAGAAGTGACATTTTAATGCATTTAAATTCACTTGATTATGTTTACGGTGCGAGTTTTCAATTTTTCACTTCTCACTTTTAATTTCGTCATGAAACATCATATTACATGTTTCTTGTTTGGCCTTCCCTTATTTTTAATAAAATTTTATTTTTAACTCCAACTTACACTGCCTTAATTATTAATACACGCCGTTTATGAGGTGTGAATGTTTTTTTCATTGCTGTTTACGGAAAGCCAGTTGCATTTGAATGAACTCATTTTGAATACTCAATGAAGCACGAGAGAAAACTCATTTTAAGTTAAGTTAGTCTGGTAGGCTTCGTAGAAGTAGTCAAGCTTCAATAGATAATAACAAAAATATTATTATTATATATTACCAATATTTCCATACAGCCTCTTTGTGTATTTTTCTTCTACCCATTTTGCCGCGCATCACTTCGGCTCATGGAGCACTGCCTCTGACACGTTAACCTCCAGTTTGGTTGAAAAGAATACCTTTTAAAAAAAAAAACTCACATTTCTGCTGAGGTCTACACACTGCTTTTAGTAATCTTCCAACCTTTCGCTACCATTTTTGTAGTTCGATTTGTCTTCTGTTCCAGAGCATGTTCTTCGGCTCGCTGGTTATCTCTTCATTGCCAATAAATTTTTTTCAGCGTGTGTTTTCTTGAGGTTTATGTCAGAATCTTGAAAATACGATCGATTCTTAAACAACTTGAAACCATACTTATGCCACCTGGTGTGTTTTATTTAATTTGTGACATGGTGAAACGGTCTGAAGAGCTCACACTCACGCATCACCAATTTTGGCAATTTGTTTATCCAAATACGCCACGGTTGCCTCGATATATTTGCAGTGTCACCATCAAGCCCTCTATTTTATAGTCATCTAAAAACATTACCAGAGATTTTTTTTTCATACATGTCGACTTATTTTTTACTCTCGGTGGTCATTATTCACTTTGCATTGACTTTAGAAAACTATTTATGATTGGTTACTTTATCGAAGCTTGTATAACACTTGTCTAAAATTTTTTTCCGAATTAGCAGATTTTTATGCATTCAAATGTTCAAACACTATACCATTGTTTTATCAAAAGTAATTGAGTTGGCGGTCAAGTACGCGAAAAAGAATAAAGGAAAATATATTTTGCTCGGACTGCAAATCATCATAAAAATGTCGATTTATTTTTTACTCATTAATCGCAGCACCAAACAAAATTAAGCTAATGTGGTCATTATTCACTTTGCATTGACTTTGCACAACGCAATAAAAAACGAAAGACTTAACTCGATTAACTGATTGGACAATCCAAGGTCACCACTACTGCAAACTAAACCCAAAGAGAGTTACACCTTCTTATCCAGCAAGTTTGCCAGCAAATGTTCTGAAGCCATACATTCGTCTTAGGCTGGGGCATACAATATTTACTCATTCTCATTAACTAGAGGTAATCCATTCTGCTGCCCTCTGTGTGGTGGGAGCAACACAGTACAACACATGATTGCCCAATGTCCGAACATCACGGAGTCCGACCGCACCGGCAACATTAACTTAACAAGAGCGTTATCTACACCTAGTCAAAACATTATGCACGTATATAACTTTTTAAAACAACAATATTCTTAATCAAATTTACCTTATTGAGGCATCCTCCTTAGAACAGTATAGCTTAACCGTATATACCTAATGTAATTAAAATTTTTGTTTTCCGAATTTTTTTAGTTCCACTTTATTCAAATTTACAAAACTTTATATTATTTGAATAAAATGTCTCTCATGAAAATCACGTTCACCGATGTAGATTATATTAAGATTAGGTTGTAGTATAGTTGATTCCAAGAGAGTATCTCACTCTGACCGAATATGAACAGTACTTTCTGAAGTAAAAAAAACAACTCAGAATCGACAAAATGTGACGCAATCCATTACAAATCTGCCAAGACGTTAAATCTTTTTCCCCCAGCTCTGCTGGATAACTAAATGTTTGTGATCCAAGATGTTTCAGTTCTAATCTCTCAAATATTAAGGCATCCAAAAAAAAAAAGGTATTGAGCTGCTTCACTCTCTTATTCCTCCAAGTAGATTTTGGTGTGAGGTAAGAATGTGAGCTTAACTTTTTTAATTTCAAAATTTTAATTGTGAACACCAATAGGAAATTGTATAGTTGTAATCCTTACAATCCAAGAAAGCTTAACCTTTCTGAAGGCGAAAAGCTCGCGGATTCTCTTGCGATTTACTTTCGGCCACAGGGTCACAGGTGTCGATAGTTGCAAAGTGATCGCCAAGCTCCCATCAGGCGCAACTGTCCAATTCTAACCCGCAAGAGTGATCCAATTCGTTCCCACTCCAATGACAGTGAGGTTGAGAAACACTTTCTTACCAACTCATCACCTTTGCAGTTGTATATAGAGTATATGCAGCAGTAACCCGATATCCTTTCTAATGAGATGATATATTTTTTAACCAGCCTCGAGCCACACGCTCATTGAGTTCAAGGCTAGTATTGCCGCTCTACTATGGAAATGGATATTCGCGAAGCTGGCTAACAAGGCTGGCTAATAGCAGTAACCTCGGATTGAAAAATGCTGCAATATTAAGCAAGTTCAAAGTTGATATTGATGAATAGCTTCCGAAACTATACATTCTCTCAAATCCACCATGAGTTATGATGGTAGGAAAAGACCGCCGACGCTTGATGATATAAGTCACTCTGATCAAAGCCATAGCTGCCACTTTGTTTAGGTCTCTTTCGGCCAGTGTGCTAAACCTCACAAGCTCTTTCGCAATATCTGACGCAGTTAGTATTCTTCCTTCAATAATCACATAAACATCTAAGTGCTTTCACTTGCTCAAATCGTTTTTTTCTATTGACATAAAAATATTTCACTAATTGCCGTGATCAATAAGTTAATATTTTTAAGCAATTAGGCATTTGTCAAGAACTGGTTTTAAATGATCACAATTCCATTAAGCAAATATGAATTAATTAATTTAAAGCAACAAAAATTGGCACGATTTCCATTTTTAAGTGATGCCATAATTGGATCAATTAAATTTCGCAATGACTCGAGACTATTCCTTAACAGCAAAACGCAATTAATTAAGAACACAATACAAAATATTATTCTTAATGCAGAAAAAAAGTAAAATAATATTAAAAATAAAACAAGAAAAAACGTTAACGACGGCTGCACCGAAGCGAATATACCCTTCACAGGTGCATTTCTTTTAGTAACTATGTGTTCAGTTTGTATGAGAGCTATATGCTATCATAATCCGATGTGAACAAAATTTTCGGAGATTATATTATTACCTTAAGCAGTAATCCATGTCGAATTTCGTGAAGATACCACGTCAAATGCGAAAGTTTTCCATACAAGCCCTTGATTCCGATCGTTCAGTTTGTATAGCAGCTATATGCCATAGTAAGCCGATCTGAACAATTTCTTCAGAGATTGCACTATAGCTTTCGGCAAATATCCGTGCTAAATTTAGTGAAGATATCTCGTCAAATGAAAAAGTTTTCTATACAAGGACTTTAGTTTGAACGGTCAGTTTCTATGGTAGCTAACGGGGTTTTCAATAAGAGCGCTACAAATGTTTTTTAAACAAAACAAAAATAGTTCGGGATATCAACGAAATACTTTATTCCTGTGAAAGTATATTCGATGTCATTATGTATAGAACTCGATTTCTTTTTCATGGCCACCACGGGCACGCTTTCAAAATTCCAGACGCTGAACCCAATTTTCGACGGTTTTCAAGCATAAATCGGCCGATATTGATACAATTTCACCTTCGATATTCGTACGAATCTCATCAGTCGTCGCTGGCTTGTTGGCTTAGACCATAGATTAGACTTAGCTCCACAGGAAAAAATCTAACGGCGTCAAATCACACGAACGAGGCGGCCAATTGACTAGGCCATTTCGAGAGAGAACACGTTCACAAATCTTGGTTTTCAAAAATTCGATTGTGACATTCGCTGTGTGGTTTGTGGCGTCGTCCTGTTGGAACTACAGCTTGTCCTAGTAAATATTATCCACTTCGGGCCAAAAACATTCGGTTATCATTGAGCGGTAGCGATTCCCATTTACAGTAACGTGTAGGTCTTGATCATCACGCAAGAAATACGACCCAATGACGCCGCCGGCGCATAAACCGCACCAAACCGTAATTTTTTTGAATGCAATGATGACTCATAGAGTACGTGTGTATTGCTGCCTGATCAGTAACGCATATTTTCCTTATTGACGAAGCCATCAAGTTAGAAATGAGCCTCATTGCTGAAGATGATTTTTCGATGAAAATCCAGATAATTTTCAAGCTGTTGCTTAGCCCAATTAATGAACATACCACGATTCTGGTGATCAAGCGGCTTCAGTTCTTGAGTCAATTTGATTTTGTAAGGATGTAGATCAAGATTTTTTCACAAAACTCGGCAGAACGGCGACACGCAACGCTTTAGAATGACATGGGAGAGACTGATTTGGGTCTTCCTCAATTGATGCGCTAGCGGCAGCAATATTCTCGACTCTACGGGTACTTCTTTGTCTCACTGGAATGGGAACATTTTGCACTGTGCCTGTGGATTCAAATTTTTTACCAGACGCTCCACTGTTGATCTGACAGGACGATTGTGACAACCATAAATTGGACGTAGCGCTCTTAAAGCTGAGGCCACTGACTCCGATTGTCGGTAGTAAATTTTAATAATTTCGATTTGTTGTTGGATCGTTAATCTTTCCATGATGAAACGGCAAACCTTACTGAAGAGAAATGTCAAAAGAGCGGGAAAAATATGGCGTCGTTTGCTGACGCTATCGGTGTACTTTTGTAGAGTACCTATTGAAAAACCCGTTGTATCTTCAAATGAAAAAGCTTGCCATACAAAGACTGTTTATATGGCAACTACATGCTATAGTGGCCATACATATATAGGGAGATCCGACAAATTAGCAGCTTCTTGGGGAGGAAACGAGGTGAGCTAATTTTTAAATGTATATCTCAAAAACTGAGGGACTCGTTCGCGTATATACAATCGAACGGACAGACATACGGACATGGCAAAATCGACTCCGCTCGTTATGCTGATCATTCATATATACATTTTATTGGGTCTCGGACATATTATTTTGGGTGTTACAAACTTCGCGGAAATTTAATATACTCTGTTCAGTGTATAAAAAATATATATACATATATGTATGTATAAAAAACTAATTTGAAAACATATGAAACAAAAGAATGCAACAAAAATATTTGAAGCAAAAAAAAAAAATTGTTATAATTAGTAACTCTAAAATCATTTCAATTTGTTTTTGTTTACTCACCTGGTAAAAACATCCGGGTAGTGTGTGCGCGAGAAGGCCTTCTCCAACTCCTCCAATTGAAAACTGGTGAATGTGGTGCGATAGCGACGCTGCTTACGTTTCGGCGCATAATCGTCCAAGTCGCCATCGCTATTCGTGTCCGATATGGGACTGTTCGTGCCGCCGCTAGCGCCGGTCGTCACAATGCACGAGGCCGAACGATCAGGCATGGCATCCTGATGTGCTAATTTGGCTTCTTGCGGTAGGTCGTCCAGCTTGACGTCCTCGGATATGCCCATAATCCAAATGGGCGCAATGTTGATAATGTTAGTGGGCGTGGCAAGGAAATTCAGGAAATTGCTCACGCTAAATTTGTTTGAAGGACTTTTCAAAACTGTTTTGGAAAATAATATAATATTTTTGCGTTAAGCACTCGCTTCAGTGAAACAAATCACTTGCTTTTTCTTAGCTTTTGCCTCAGTGTTTCCTTTTCCGTATACCTGCAAATAGAAATGAAAGCAAATACTTGAGTGCATTAGTGGCATACTTGTGTACGTAAATGTCTATGCGGTTTTATGGTAGCAAAATTAAGCTTGAATTTTTCATGCACGTGCAGAAATGCCGGGCATGCGCATGATGATAGCGCAGTGAGGTTATGCGCATGCGTAATGCGCAATAGAACTCATCACCATAAATAAGTTGGATTTCAACGGAAACGTGTGGACATAACATAGTTACAACTTAATTGAAAATCCAATCGCCTTATTGATGCCTAAGTGGACATATGCCCAGCCATGCTCGCCGGTCCTGTCCTATGGGTTGTAGTAAGCGCGCGTGCGTAGCGTAGCTGCCGCGCAGCGTCTAGGCTATTGGCTGACGCGCAGCGTTGCATGGCATTGGTCCAACAACTTAATTAGTTCACTAATTCATGACAAGTGAGGAGGCATCAACTAATTTGTAGCGAGGCACTTGGTGCGCGCAGTGCACTTTACAAGCGAATTCGCGGCATCGGTCACGCTTGCCAATTGCATACGTAAGTGCGCAAATAAATACGCATAACACAAATACACACACACGCGCATACATAAATGCATACAGGTGCAGACGCGCTGCAGTACAGCAAGCCACAAGCGCATGCAATCGTTGCTGCGCATGCGCAGCTGCAGTTTCGCCTTTTTACATTTTATTTATATTTTATTGCTTTGCCTTTTGTATATTTACGCATATGTTTACTGCCTTTACTTGCCGTGCTGTGATGAGTGATCAATTGCTCGCCTGCTTTGCCTGTTGTTGTTGCATTTTTTGTCGCTCTTTCACTCGCTCGCCAAATAAGGACATTTCTCCCATTGCTATTTTAAGGGAAAATTAAAGATGCGTGCGGAAAATACCAAAAGGGTTAAATGAAATTCCTGCTAAAATGGCTGGAAGCCGGAAAATGTCAGTATTCACAATTCAACACAACGAAGTTGTTGTAGTCGACTGGCGGGCGTATATACTGAATGTAGTTGCATGCAGTCTGCAGTTGTTGGTAGCATAGATCATTGCCGATTTGGTAGCTGACCATAGCATATATTAAATTAACGCAATTACGATTGTGTCTAGGGACCTGCACAGTGATGCATTTGCAGCACAACAGTAAGTAAATATTGGTTCTTACTACATTTTGTATGTATCATTGCCACTCTCGTGTACCGCGCGAATTCATAAAACAAGAGCTGAGGTTTCTGCTCGTATGTTTCCACAGAAATAATCCCTGCAGTCAACTGCTTGAAGCGGAGCCGCCAACTAGGAACATCAGACGCACATTCGTCGAACATGTCGACGAACTTGAGCAATATAACGACCAAATTTCGAACTCGACCAATTTCCGACATGCACTGAAGACATTTTCAGTGGAGCTATTAACATTTTCATTAACTGCCTCTTAACTTAAAACTGCGTACTTGGAATCCAAACACCTCCTATACCAGAATAAAAGCTCGAGTTGCCGCGTGAAACAAGAGTGACCCCAGCGCAACTTAAACTCATATTTATCAAGAACAGATCCTGATACATAAAGCCGAAGGCCCTGGCAGCCAGTGCTTTACCTCGTAAGTGAGGTAATTATTTATAATTGTTTCTCTTTTAAATAAATAAATAAAATCTATGAGCTGTATGCTATGAGTCCCCACATAATACTAATAATTTCTTTGCACGCCTAATGAAACCGGGTTCTTAACTATCCCCACCCTGTGGTCCTACAGTTAACTTATTGCTTGCCTCTCAAACATGGTCAGAATAATCGTTACAATGACTACAAAAACAGGTGCAGTGATCTTTTTCACGAATGTATCGAAGCTTTGGGTAAAAGACAAGTGGAGTCTGCTGTTGGGAGCCTACAATCAGACTAACAGACCACTGCAATGCTTAGGGTAAAGGACTGATGGAGTCTTATATTGGGAGCTTTCAATCAATCAATTGGAATCAAAGCCCATGAGCTTGTTGGAAAGGGTACGCTTATTCCGATTTCATCAGATTGGCAACGAGTAGGTACTTCGTTATCCTCTTGTGCTCTAGCGTTGGATCTATAGATCTCCCATGAGCTTGGAAAACTCTCAACCAAAGTGGAACGCGAGAAGTCCTCTTGAACCATATACTTGCTCTTAGCAAGATTTAGCTTGCTGCCATGGTAGAAGTTCTGACACCAATGATATGGGAAGGTTATAGGACTTGTCGGATACGTATAAAAAGAAGGCGAGGAAAAAATATCTAGACACTTTCATCTCAACTCTTGTCCAGCTTGTGTCATATTGAGATTGAAACATCTCGGTAGAGACATTTTATCGAACCTGTCGAAATTTTTGGCATTGATATTAGACGCCTTAACAAATTTGTGGTAGCCTGAAAGCGTTTCGTCGATCTATAAGGACATGGAGATCCCTATATCGAAGTTTAAAGAATAACAAAGCATTTACAGCTGTCCAAGTGGAATCCTGCGCTACCTTTGGGATTTAAATATTGCAAAGTATGTAAGGATAAACCTTCCTTTTACTGCCGTTTTCAGGAAAACATACATATGTACTTGTTTCTCACGTATACAAGCTCTGCTGAAGGAAATCTTAGAGAAGAGTATCACAATAGTTTTTAGACAAAAATAAAAACAACATGAAACGGTTAAATAAACTAACATAAAGTCTTTGGGTACTCCGAAAAGTAGTTGTCGATTTTTATATATTCATTCGACAGCCGAGTTCGAATGAAAAATGAATCCAAATTTATAACCGCCAAGGAACCCTGAAAACTATTCAGATAATCTTTTATGCTTTTACACCAAAAATAAAATCTGACTGACGGACTGTTTTCTGGAAAGGTGTGACCGTGATAGGACTTTTTGAGTATCTGTTGCGGAAAAGGACTCATCATAGAACTTGCAAAATATCAGGACTCGCTGTTTGCTTACAGGAGAGCTTTCATTTATTAAGCTTGAACGCATGGAGCTTTCACCGCACAGCTTTATATTTATTTGCCTTCTTTTTTAGAGACATAAATATTTCGATATTTGTTATGAAACGAAATTGCAGTATATCTACATAATTTTAATGTTGGTAAGTAGACTTTATTATGTCGTAAGCTATTTTATCATTTAATACGATAAAAGTCAAGTTAAAAATTCACGGAATCAGGAATCATCATATGGATTTACATCCGATGAAAGACCTAATATTACTACCATTGTAACAGCATGTAAAAATACCCAGGGAATCCCCTTGTTCTGCACATTATTTAGGGAATTGTGCTTAAGTTCGACAACCATTAATCTACTCGAAGCCTTGGTTGGTTGTTGTGGTATGCTCTTAATAGCAGAATAAGGGAACTCAATTGGATATAACTATTTGCATAAGACTACTGAATTATAGTTGCCGGTATACTTGAAGACGCAGATAGCAACCTTTGGTTAACATTTTTGATAAGCACTGTTTAAAGTATTGCGTTTTATTGCCCAATTTTGAATAAATATAATAATAAAATGAAAGATATAGAGATGGAAATCATTGGCGATGGAACACTTCCAAAACATTAGAAGAATGTTAAGAATATTAAACAAACTTGTATATGTATATACAGTTGAAATTCCATAACTTCTTCTGTAACTCGAACTTTCGATTTGGCCAGAGAAGTCAAATTCCATACAAATTACCTTCCGTAATTCGAAGTCCCTCTCGAAGTCTACACCCTGCGAAATAAGTATAAAGGCGGATGTTTTTCTTATCATTACTCTCTTGATTTGCAACCCACAAAGTATTTTTTTTTTTTGCAAATGCGTAATTGAATTCTGTGGCAACTTTAGGCAATATCGATAAGTTTTGTGTGTGTATGAAAAACAAAACGCGATTAAAAACGCGGAATAAGTATAAAGGCATTGTGAAAAATAATATTTTATAAAAATTAGACTGACAGTACAAAGAAGTACAAGTAGGTATCTCTTATTTTAGTCTATTTTTAATAAATAACACGAGTATTTTATATTTAATATGTAAACATTTCAGAATGCCACGCGACAAACCATTAACCCTTGAGGAAAGGGGAAAATTGAAAGGTATCATGAAGAGGGACGGTCGAATCGCAATATTGCGAGGCGGTTAAACAGATCTAGCTGTGCAGATAAGTATTGGTGCAAGAAAGGCACTCCCAAGCTAAAACGTCAACGCCGAGTTACCGAGGAACCACACCTATCTGCTTCATTAGCACCAAGATGGACTCCGATTATTATATCCAGCTTCTAGATGATGTCTTAATATCGTTTGGAGAAGATATATCTGTTCCAGAATATATTTTTCAGCAGGACAACGCAGCAATCCATCGTTCAAGGAAGACAAAAGAATTCCTATTATCCCGCGGAATTCCAATTCTCGATTGGCCTGCGATTAGTCCTCACCTAAACCCAATTGAAAATCTCTGGTCACTGCTAGCGAGTAAGGTTTTCAGTCATGGACGTCAATTTAAGAACATTAAAGAGCTCAAAGTAAAAATTCAACAAGAATGGAGGAACATTGAGCCATCGTACATTCATTCTCTCATTAACTCAATGCCAAAGTGTTCTAAACAATAACGGAGGACATACTTCTTATTAAATTAATAAATATTTACCTAAGAAACTAAAATATTACTGTGCCTTTATAATTGTTTCGCACTAGACTTAAATTTTTTTTTAATTTTTCCTCCTTGGAGCTCAAAGGGTTAAAAATTTAATTTTTGTTCATTTGTTTTTAAATCGTTCTGAAATACATTAATATAATTTATAAATAAAATCACAAAATATTAGAAAGTTTCTTAAAGAAAACATTTCTTAACTTTTTGTAGTGCCTTTATACTTATTTCGCAGGGTGTATTTCTGGATTATGGTGATTTGAGTTAGGGAAGTACAACTGTGTATATAATTGCTTGAATTCCGATTCTCTGGTTGACAGTTTGCGCCTTAAGGTATTTCCCCGACTTTTTGCAAGGTGCAAGAGTATAAAATGTTCGGTTGCCCCCGAGCATAGCCCTTCCTTACTAGTTTTTTAGCACCGTTTCTTGTTTGTACTGTATTATATTGATATTAAGCGAACCTTGGAGGTTCGTAAGAGCTTCAAACAAACAATGAGCGACAGATGGTTTTCAACTGTTTCAGAAGTAGACTCTATGTGGATTTAATACACGATCCAATGGATTTGGCTCGTAGCCAACTTTGGCGGTTTCCAATATGTTTCTTGCATAATTAATGAGTCAAGTCAAAGAAAATTAAATCGAGTTTTGACATCAAAAGCAGGAAGAAGACACAGACTTAACTAATTTCTTCTATTTATAAAGAACAACGCCACTCCTTACATTTGTGGTGAGATTAAATTAATCTAGAAATATAAAGCAAAAAAACCCATTTGGTTAGGAGCTTAGCGAAAATTTTCAAAGTTTTTGTAATCGTTGATTTTTTGAGGCTTTTTTCATCCTGTTTGGGAGATCTTAAGAATTAAAACTAGGCAGATCTTAAGGTATTCAGTAGGCAAAGTGAAGTACCCTAAAGACACTCATAGTTATATGGTATACTCCCGAGATGAGTATTTAAACTGAAATGAGAACAATGCTGAAAACAGTATGAAATATTATTGCTGCACTGTAAAAATTCACGATTTCCAGAAACCACAACAGTGGATGGGCACACGCCCGTTGCTATTTTCGTCGAACTGCAACGCGAGTCAGCAGCAGACATTCAAATAGAGCGCTTGACAGCAGACAGTGGGCGCGCGTGCAACGCTTGTGGCATCTGTCGATGCTTTTGGTTAATGTTTATGCAATTCATGGCTTTTATGTCGGACTCACTGAGCAAACATATTTATTTAATTCATTTTTGGTTTCGTTTTTGTTGGCTTGTCTGTCTGTCTGTACGCCTGCAATGACATAGTGTTGCAGCTGTAAAGGTAATTAACTTGTTGCGATAATTGCCCAGCATTTGCACTTTCGGTACAACAACTACAAAACAACTGTTGTTGCGATCGTCGTCAACAGCGAAGCGAACCAGCGGCGAGTGACGTGGCAAAAGGCGAGTTGTTGGCAGCGGCGGTGGACGCGCTCGTTAAATAAGAAAAATTTTAGAGAATACTGCTGTTGTTGTTGTTGCTGTTGTATATGTAATAGTAAGGACAACGTTTGCTTAATGCAGTCGCAGTAAATTAAAGAAGTGGGTTCAATTTAAGTAGCCTTACCGTGTCGAGCTTATGTAATGCTTGTAAGAAGCATAAAAAAGCAAAAAAACTCAAAAAAATAAATTTAAAAAAATATAAAAAAAAATTAAAAAAGTCGTTAAATTGCAATAAAATATATTTTATAAAATATAATTGGCATTGCACTCATACGTTCCCTAGCCAACCAATTCAAGCTGCGCATGCGCCAGTTATTTTTATTTTTGTTGTTGTTTCTGTACACTTGCCTTGCAATTAAACAGCGAAAAAATGCGAAAATTTTGTTGCATAAATTTAATAAATTTATACAACAGCACAGCCCACTTAGTGCCATGCTCTCCACACAGCCTACAGTCTTCCCTTCGCCGCGCAGCTCGTCTGCATGCACTCTTGCCTCTTGTAAGTTTCGACCTGCCGCCAAAGTGTAGTTTCGCAGCGTTGCATCTCGCATGTAAGACAGTAGCTCTGCTCTTAATTACCGTCGGAATGTGCCACCGTTATTCAGGCAGCACTTTCTGGCTGTGCACTTGTCTGTCTGATGGTCTGTGCTGTCTGGCGGCAGCAATAATTTTCCATTTGCTCCAGAATTGGCATTCCTTCGACTGTTTGGTTGTATTTACTTTATGGAATGTATGCATATATGTATGTATGTACTATGCATATCGTTATAGTTTACGTTTTATTTATTTTTTATTTGTGTGCTTGGTTTCTTGACACCTAACAACTCAATCATCGCTTTCGGGGTTACAGTCAAAGTTCACGGCGTGTTTTGTATTTAATTATTTTAATGAAAACGCAGCTGAAGCTCTGGCTATGAAGGTATGCAAATATGCTGGTATTGGCTTGTACGTAGGCCCTACACTAAGTGCTTGATTGTGTGTTAACAATGTATTCACAGAGGGTTTCAAGTGGGTCTGACATACCTAACTGAAATCTCATTTAAATATACGCATTTGTTGGAAACGAACTTTTGTTAAAAATTTCTCGCTTGAGACGATATATGTATTGTATTATACATCAAATCCAACAGAAGTGGAATAGGTCATCCCAAATTGGTGGACCACACTTGGATAGATATTCGTCTTTTACGTTAGCCATAAATTCCTAAAAACGGATCTCCAGATCCTCATAGATCGACGAAGCGTTTTGAGCTTAGTACACATTTATTAAGGGGGGAGTATACCGTGCCATTTTGATCTTAGTAAGGCATAACCTGGGCAATAGAGAAGGAAGTGACAAAATAAATGATTCCACCTCGCCTTCATCCATATAACTATAGGCAAAGAGCGTGCTGGAAAATATTTAGCCATACCGCTTGTGTACCTATTGGCCAAAGTCTAGTCAGAAAATCTAAAATTGTGGCGAGATTGGCTGAGGTCCAGTAGTTCATAAGATCTATTCAATCAAATCGAATTAGCGAAAGGGTGCATTCCTTAGCGAAGTCATCGGATATATAGTTTTTGGCGATTTTGCTGTGAACTAGACTGTAAGGAATGCAAGCGAATTAGTAGATAATATAATAATAAATAATAGCAGCCTTGTAGCCCAGCGCCTACCACATATGTCCATAGGCCAATATATAGCCGATGAGGAACGCTCTTTGAACACGTTCCAACTGCTTAGCTGGTGTGGGTTTAGCGAGCGCCCTCCATCAGACAACGACCCAATAAACATGATTAACTTTAACTATGGTTTCATAGCGCCAGAACACCACTTCTTTTCAACTGCTCCTTTACTATGTACAAGGGCACAGATGTCTTCGTTACTCTCTTCGATGTTTGGCTTCCATGAGAGCTTCCTTTCAAGGATAAGTCCCAAATACTTGACCCTGTTTACCGGCTGAAGGATAAAGTATAACATCGAGGAGAAAGTAAGGAGGAGTATCTCCAAGTATATAAAACCAGCTCAGTATGACTTGGATTTATGGCTCGTTTCTATTTGGATTTATGGGTTATCCATATTTAAATACTGTCTAACGATTCTCTTGCTAATTCAGATATTAAAACCTAGAGATTTGAACGAATACATTTTCTTATATTTGGATAGTTTTCAATTGGCCTTAAAGCTTTCTAAAAGCACATTTAAACGTCTAATTGATTGTATGAAAATTTTATACGCAAGAGTCTCCGACAAGACAGACTCATTCACCATCGACACGGTGGACGGGTGGGTTGTAGTATTCATCTCGGCGTGTAAAACTTCACTGGAGAGATCCTGTCCACTGAAAATACCGAAGGGCAGAGCGAAACCTCTTTGGTCTACTGCAGAACTCTCGGTAATCAGAGTGTTCTGCAGACGTTTACCCGCAAGAGTAGGTCAACTGACGACTGGGCGTTGTATAAAATGGGGCTTGCAATATACAAATTGGAGTTAAAAAAGACAAAAAAGACTTCATGGAAAAGCTTCTGCGAAAAAATGGAGGGCTGTCATGAGTCCTTTAGGTTCAGGCGTATTCTCGTACAGAAACCCGACTCCCCGAGCTATCTTAAGAACGTAAACGGAAAGTGGGCTCTAAGCAGTGAAGATAACCTTCGGATGCTCCTTGATGCTCACTTCCCGAGCAATGCTTCCTCTGGGGAAATATACCTCGGAGTACTGCAGGGCGATCAATGCGTTCAAACCCTTTCAAGTCAAAAGGTGAAGTCTTTCACCGAAAGTGGATCTCTCTACGGCACCCAAGTCAAACTCATTATGTTCAATGGAGTGGTGGAGGGCTCCAAAAACACCACACTTACAAAGAAACTCGAGAGCGTTCAACGGGCGGCATAGACATCGGGCCCGTACACATCTTCCTCTTGTATGGATGGAATTAACGTCTGTGCATTTGCTTGCTAAAGTAAGCCATCAGACTCAGAGAATCTCTAGTGCTCCGAAAAGAACATATCGATGTATGAATATTTGTAGCGAAAGAAACGTCGGAGACTCTATAAAATATTTATGTATATGACGAAGAAGATCATACCGAACTGGTATACGCAAAGGAATTAAAATATCGTCTGATCTTTTGCAAACTTATTTTTCTCCCCCAAAAGTTATTTTTGCCAACTGATATCGGACCACTAAAGCAAATAGCTGCCGTACAAAATGAACGATCGGAACAAAGTTATTGAACTTTTCTATATGTGAAGGGTTTTCTAGTTTATATATCATTATTAATTTAATGAAAGTAACCATAAATACACACGTAAACATTTATGACTATATTAGCAATATTTTGCAAATTATTTATTTGTTAACTTCAATACTAAAAAAACTAATTGATTTCGAAGTGAACAGAATGTTTAATTAATATTTTGGAATCAGTAAGTATTTTTTGCGCACTTGGTTCTGACAGCCTCACTTTGATGGCAAGGCAGAAAAAACGAAATGCGAATAATGCATTTTGGACACATTCCGCACAGATCAATCAATTTGACAATTTGACAGTTTGACAGCTTTCATTAGCGCTGCATTAGATCAGCCGAAACAATTGAGTTTTTTTTGTTTTTGTTAATGAAAAAATTTAATTCATTTTGCTTTTAAAGTCAGCCACAAAGTCTTAAAAGCGCATAAAAACCGTAAGAAAATAAATTAATACAACAATTTAATTAATTTTACTGCAAACCGACACACGCTGCACACACCGTGGCCGGTGCGCACGCAGCAACAACAGCAAAAGATGCATATCGAGCTCGAGCATTTTAAATTATGCATTTTTGCCGATTTTGGTAGCTCCTGCTCCGCCAAAAATGGTCAGAAGTATGCAGCCACCCTCCATTTGGCCATAAAATTATCGGAGCAACATAATTTAAGAACTCAAATGCCACAGCAGAAATTGGCAGGACGAACGCACAGTGTAAAAAAAAACAAACAATAACAACAATATAAGAATACACGATCAAGATTCATACATACACACGCACACACACATACAGACAGACCGTAATATGGGCTGTGGCCCGGCACGGACAGAAGCCATCAACACGATTACATATCGCGGCAATCAGCGTGTAATTCATTAAATCAGAACACGTTAAGGCTAGTACGCCTGTCAATAACAACAGCGAGTGTATCAGCTGCAGAGCAACTTGCCAATGCGAGCCAAAAACAAAGCAAAGCAACAACAAGAGCACCAGCACCAGTACTGGTAGTAGTAGTGCTGGAAGTGAAGAGGACGGAAGCTGCAGTGGCATACCGCAGTGGCACTTGTGGTCGCAGCAGAAGCTTTATACAAGTGCAACAACAAAAACAATTACAATAATTTCTATGTACGGGTATGGTTAGCTGCCAACTGTCAAAGCAGCGAAAGAGGCAATATATCTTGTTCAGCTTGTGGTATTTACATACACACATATATATTATGGTTATATATATAATGTATATACATATATATAGATATACTTTGCGATCGACATTGTGGCTTGTGCTCGACGGTACGGTGGCGGCGGTGGTGGTTGTTATGGCTTGGTAACTGACCGATGGCCAAGCGGTGGTGGCGCTGGTGACGACAGGCATGATCGAATGGATAGCGCGCTGATAGTGTGTGGTAGTGTTGCCACGGCCAGAGAATTTTGTTGAGCTGGGATGGGTCAGATTCATTCGAAAAAGTCTTTATTATTTGTTTTCGAAAATTATTGAGTTTGAAACGCAAATGTTTTAGTTTAGTTCAAACAGAAAGAAGCACAGTATGCATCCGTGAAATATAAAGATAAGAAAAGACAGAAGATAAGAAGGAGAGAGAGCCAGAAAACTTTAACACAGATAGAAATTGCGCCCTCTCCTATATCACATATGTTCACAAAAGTCCAACATTCTGAACAATTCCAGGAACTTGCTGGGCGCGACTGTGGTGATGTGATCCGTGTCCACGTAGATGGAATCTAAGGCCTTGAGCCTACTTCTACAAATTACTGCGAAATCTAGAACCAGGTGTTCTGGAGTTTCCTGTGCCATGTCGCAAAATCGGCAGTTTACGCAAGAGACTATGCCTATGTTGGACAAGTGCTTCTTGAGCCTGCAGTGCCCGCTATATAGCGCGACAAGGAGGCGGAATTTGTCTCGAGGGAGGTGGATATGTTCTTTAAACTTTGCAAGGTTGTATACTGCCAGTAGTAGCTTGGCATGGCACATTCCTGCTGCCTGCTGCTTTAGCATAGAGAGAGAGGGAGGAAAATGAAGAGAAGAGACAGATAATAGGCATCAGTATTACCTCCACCTATTTTCTCTAACGAAGGCTCTAATGAATTTCCCTCTGTCGACAAACCCAAAAAACTCTGACTTAGTTTATCAGCGGGGCATCAATAACGTGTCTATTGGAATGGAGTCAGCAGCTTTTGAAACTGCTACACAACGGTGGGTCAGAAATTTCTTGATTTCTAGAGCAGAATGGAACGATGATAAATGACCAAGAAAGTTCTTAGAGGCATTCAGCAGGGTTGAGTGCTATCTCCGCTCTTATGCGCATTAGTGGCGAATAATCTGTTAGGGAACATAGACGGCAAGGCCCCAAGATAAGGGAAGGGAACTTTTAAAATGGTTATGATCACTACTCCCAATACGGTCCAGAAGTAGGCAACGCAAGGGGGTTTAGGGGCTGAATCCAAAAAAACGGAAGGAAGCTCTGTTCAATAAATGGAACGTAACTCTCTCTCAAGAACCGCGCGAAATACCTTGTGATAGTCTTGGACAGCAGACTGGTGTGAAAGCAGAATGTGAATGAAAGAGTAAGAAAGATTAGGAACATCGTATATGCGTGTAGGCAGATGCTCGGCACAACCTGCTGGCAACGGTAAGCCCTGAAAACTTGCTGTTTAGGCGGAGCGCGAACCATAAGAAGAAAGGTGGTAGATTTGTAGGTTTGCAAGCTGAACATATGTTTGATATGTCAGCATCTAATCTGGATAAATAGGAGTTTGGCCTGCTGTAATAAGCAGAGCGAAGCTGAGCAAGAGTCACTCTCCACAATTACCTCAACAGCCGCTTCTAAGTTATCGGAATTGACCCGAATTTTATCTGGCCAAGGATTATTGCCTTTCAAAATGGTTATTGTTCGAAAAAGATTTTATGATTTGTGCCACTTCTTTGAATTCAAGATGAATGTCGGCTTTGAGGTTTTGCCCTAATTTTTCGGCAATCTTCGGCCTTAGCCCAGACAGTTATGTTTCCCTTGATGTAGGTATACATGTTAACGAGTTTAAAGTTTAATTTGAACCAGCCAACATTAGTAACTATAACACGGATATAATATTACCTAGATATATCGGCGTTTTAACGAAACTAACGACAGCCGAAGCCGTTTATGGACTCTTCAAATAAGATAATCGAATAGCAACGTGCTTCCTCGCTTTTATCGAAAATATTGGAACCGAAATCAGGGGTACAGCATGTGCTTGATAACATCAGTGAAAATAGCGGAATAAGTTAATAATAAATACCGCTATATAACCTAAGAACTATTTGAGAAAAATTATAGAAATATCGAAGCACTGTTGAAGAATTGTCAACAAGCTCTTTGTGTAACGGGTTATTCAAGTAAAGGTATCTTTGTCAATAGCTTTTTGTTGACATCTGCCGCGTGAGTCGTGTCAAAGTGTCGCATTATTTTTGTTCAGTATTTTCTGGCCTTTTATAATGGAAAGACTATAGCAGCCGTAGCTTAGAGTGTACACGAAGACCGTAGAGAGTCGATTCGGCGCCGTTCGCAGCAAGATCTTAAATTGAAAGCGTACAAAATACAGCTTGTGCAAGAACTGAAGCCGCTCGAAGTTCCAAAGCGACATCTCTTCGCTCTATGTGCCCTTGAAAAGTTCCAGAAAGAACCGACGTTTTCGAGTAAAATTTTGCTCAGGGATGAGACCCATTTCTGGCTCAACGGATATGTAAGCAAGCAAAATTGCCGCATTTGGGACAAAGAGCAACCTGAAGAGATTCAAGAGCTGTCATTTCATCTAGAAAAAACAAGGGTTTGATTCATCTCTCACGACACCAGTATCTTTGTAGTATTAATATTCGGTTTGGACTCCACTAAAATAATGTGCTTTCTGATTAAATTAAAGCACAAAAATATGAGCGAAGGCTTTTGCTATTTATTTTTGATTTCCGGCACCGATCTTCTGCACGTTTTGCTAAAATCCGGAAATGAGTTACAAAATCATCATTCCACTATATTAAACTCAAGTTCGCACATATGCACACGGAAACACACGTAGCAACATTATTTTTTATTATCACTTATTCATATTTATTTTAGTATCCCCTCTAACTAAAAGCGATAAATAGCAACTTCACACGACCAAAGGAGCCAACGAAACGACCCTTTCCTGACTGAAGCCGAGAAACTAAACCCTCTGTAGCATGGGATGGCACAGTGATGATCTCGCGGATTACATTTCCATTAAGATTGCAACAAGATGCGAACAACATAACCTTCAAGCATGCGCAGCCGAAAAGGAAGAGTCATGCGCACAACTGTGCAAGATGACCCGCTCGTTAAAGGGGAAATGAATTTTACCAGCGCGACCGGACGGTCAAGGAAGACCCAAAACAACAACAACTGCGCCAGAAACAACTGATATGCGCACAGTAGCTGGTACAAGATGCTACAAGCGAACATAAACATAACAACATCCTGCAGCGGCAGCAGCAACATCATCGACAACAACAACAACAGCAGTAACAGCTGTATGCAGCATTAACAACGCGGCAATGGCAATAAAGGCAAGTGTACGACAGTAGCGCCGGCATTGAGGTAAATATTGCAAATAAAATTAACAGGAAACAGCTAATAAGTTCAGGAACTTTGCGAAATTTAATTTCTAAAATTGAAAATGAGTTTACGCTCTTAATTGCAACATGTTAACGGTGCACGGTAGGCATACAGAAGCGACAGAGAAGAGAAACAGATATTAAAATGTTGTAGTTTATATGTGAGGGTTGTGTGGTAAGTCAATGGGTTGCCACAACGCATGCAAACAACAGCGATCTTGTATGCTTACGAGTATATTTCGTAAACGCTGAATTCCCTATTTTTAAGTCGAAATCCATTAAGAGTAGAAATGTTAGAGAAATTTACAAATATGATGGAAAAAAGAGTTTTAAATTATGAGTAGATATATTTTAGAAAGAGCAAGGCTATTTAAAAAATATAAATGCATCTTTAAATGCATTTGTAATAAAACAAATTTGGAAAGAGTTGCCACACTTTTGAAAAAGTTGACATAAATAATAAAAAATTAAGAAATAGAAAATAAACAAAAAACAAAATGTATTATATGTGCACTTTAGTACTTGATAGAAATATATATATATATATTTTACAGAAATGCCAGATTTTTGAAAAAATTACTACAAAAAATAATAAATATGACAAATAAAAAATAAACAAAAAAAAAATTGATTATATAAGAACTATAGTAGTTGTTGTGAAAAACTATATTTTAACAGAGTTGCCACATTTTTGAAATCGGTTTGAAACAATTAAAATAATAAATAAATGATTTAACTATACATAAATTTTTGTAGCTGGTAGGAATAAATATAATTGACAGAGTTGCCACAATTTTAAATAAGTTGCCATAAATAAAAATAATAACAAATAAAAAAAACAAAAAAAAATTATATATGAACTATATGAACTATTTTTAACAAACTAAAAATGGCTATATTTTAACAGAGTATGCCATTTTCGAAAAAGTTGCGATAAAACATAACATAACAGTTTGTTTCGCATGCTTTACACAGAAATAAATTAAAGAAAAATTAATAGCCTTGCCATATTTTTGTAAAAATTAAGCAATCAAAAACAGAAATATTTTGGTTTACGAAAAAGTTCAAAACAAATCGATTTCTATAAAAAATATTTAAAATTAACATATTTTGTTTTATATAAACTTAGCAGATGGATAAAAACTCATGTTAATGGAGTTGCCATGTTTTATGAAAAACTAAATATAATTAAATTCTAGTATTTTTAAGACGAAAGCGGAATTGCATGGAAAAAAGAAAAAAAATATTAAATTTATGATATAAGGTTGCCACATTTTAAGAAAAATTAAAAATAATTAAATTTTAGTATATTTAAGATGAAAGCGGAATTACATGGAAAAAAGAAGAAAATATTAAATTTATGAAATAGAGTTGCCAGAATTTAAAAATTTAGTACATTTAGTGTATATAAGCCAGAGTTAGAAAGAAAAGCTTTTCGCACAAATTTTACCGAAGCGTTAAAAATAATAATACTTTAAAAGAGTTGCCACATTTTTGTAAAATTTGTATAAAAATAATGACAGTAACAAAGCTTTAATATCTGCCGAATTAGTCTTTACATTAAAATAAATTAAAGAAACATTAAAAGCTTTGCCATATTTTTGTAAAAATTAACCAATAAGAAATAGTAATATTCTGGCATGCAAAAAAAAATTAAAACAAACCGATTATTAAAACAAAACATTTAAAAATGAAATATTTTATTTTACAAAAACTTAGCAGACGGATAAAAAATATGTTTATGGAGTTGCCATATTTTTTGAAAAAACTAAAAATAATTATATTTTAAGTACATTTAAGATCAAATTCGAATTACATGAAAGAAAGAAGAAAATATTAAATTTATGAAATAGAGTTGCCACAATGTTGGCAAAAAGTTACTAACTGAAAATAATTATATTTTTAATTATATTCGAAAAACTTAATATAAATCGGTATTAGATTGAGAAAAAAGGAGCATTAATTTTCATACAAAATTATTTATTTACATATGTAATAGAATTGCCATAACACTTTGGGATACTCCTTACGAAATGCAGGTTGCCATATCTAGAAAATATATACGAATTGTTTTTATCTTCTGAAAATTACATTTAACAGTTAATATTTGTTGTTTCCAATACCTAAATTAAAAATAAAATTTTTTTTTGAAATTGTTAAATACGAGTTATAAGCCTAAAGTTGCCAAATTTGCAAAATATGTTTTTTCCTAAACTAATTTTAACTAATTTTGTCTTTTTTAGCTTACCATATATGAATAAGACCATTTGCTATAATAAGAGGTGAAAGTCGCATTTTCGAAAACAAAAATTAAAAAATTTAGATTTCAAAATTATTGGCCCGACCTTCAAACCTTATAACTTCTGTCATATATGAGCTATGCTATAGAAATAAGAGGAAAACGCAGATGATGTCCTTACTTTTACATGTTCAGGACCACCCTGTACTGACCTATAATTAATAATGATGTTTTCAATAATCTCAATTTCGAAATTCGTAGGATAATATACTGATTTTAGAGAACAACTTCCAAAAAGTGAAACTACCTATTACTTATGACTCAAGTTCTCGATAAAAATGAGCGTGGTCTAATATTGAGCAGATTGTGTTATAGTATTTCGCAAAAATTTTGTGGTATAGTGTAAAATAACTATTTACCAACCAAACAAAACGATTTTATCACAAAAAATTATACAAAAAATCTATTTAACAGCTTTGCGTTTATAAGTATAACAGTTTCAGTGAGAAACCATAAGTATTTCTCTCACGTGCATATTAAAGAGTTTAGAATCAACTGCAGTTGATTTAATTAAAAGCCATTATAAAATATTTGATGTTGAAAAGGTGATGGAAACTACAGTTAACGCCCATTTTAATTAAAATTCTCAATGGCCACATGACATGAATGGCCAACGGTGATGAATAAAAACAACAACAACAAAGTATTTAATATATTAAGTAAAAAAGTATAACAAACACTGTGGCTACAAATGGCTAACTCGCACGAAATCAAGTTCAAGTAATAGATAAACATATGGACCAAGCGGTCGGACAGGGTGAAGAACAAACGGGCCAAACAACGGACGGATTAAATGGTGTATGGAATGAGTTCAGCAGCAATATGGAATAATATTGCTAACATATGTACATATATAAATATATATGTATACATATACCTACATATGTATATTTCTTGCTTCTTATATGCACACACATGTATTTCCGAGCTGTAAGTGGAACACGTCCATAACTCCACGCTATTGAGGTTAGTTCATAAATCTATGATTTGTCCGCAGCATCCATGTGCAATAGTTCCACGCATTGGGCGATAGCAAATAATATATGTGAGGCTGGTTTGCACAAATAATATATGTATGTTTGTGTATTGATCAGCTCGATCCTTATAAGCGCTCTGCCCAGTATTGTACAATGTAACATGGTACTTTTTATGGGCTTTCTAAGTCAAGTATGGTTAAGTGAATTGACGCAGACATATTAAGCACAAATACCATGTGTACATAAAAGCAGTACATAATATGTGTAAGTATGTTTTAAGTAACACTGCAAAGCACATTTGTCGGACTTAAAATCACGCTTCTAACTAACTATAAGTTACAAGCCTCGAGGACATATTCAACCTAAGAAACGGTGCTTTAGTGATGTTGAGATGATCGACTGAAAAACGTATATATTAAGATCATCATACATATATACAATTAAGATCATCATATATATATTAAGATAGTTAAATAACCGGTATTCCGAAAGCTCTGATCTTTGGTGAAATTTATAAAAATGGATCAGGTCAATCGAGGAAGAAAATCTACCAGTTAGATTGTTCGAAATCAAAAGTCAGTATATTTAGTTTATAATATAATATTAAGGCTGGAAACTCACGCTGGATTCCACTCTGTGGTGGAAGCAGCACGTTAACCTGACCATGGTGAATGCTACTAAATCACTAATGGTGTGCAATCGATTAGCTGGTAAGTCATGGGGCTGCAAGCTAAGGATTGTCAGGTGGTTGTTCACCATGATGGTGCGACCATTTAGCATGTGTTGTTGTTGTAGCGGCAGAATTTTGTCGGGTTGACAGTCCTTGACCAGATAAAAAATCCGGATCCGTTCCGGTTACGTGTCCACTGTGCTGTGCTCCCACTATTTCTACTGCAGCACTTGAAGTCATGCTTGAACTCACAACATTTCACCTAGTAATCGGGTAGGTAGCCAAACACACACTGCTTCAAACGACAGCAGAAGGGTTTGATAGAGGTAAGGCATTCTATTCCAGCGTATGAAGGACTTGGGTGGTGTAATACTATTGACTCTTCTCCCAAGCGACAGCATTACCAAAAGGTTGAACTTCAGTAAGGAGTTCAAGGTTATCCTTAGCAGTAAGGCTTAATGAAATAGTTCCACTCTCTAGCTACTGCTTAGAGATATTACAATCAAGTGGTATACCGACGGTTCGAAAACGTCGGAGGAAATTGGTGTAGGAGTCGTAGGACCACGCACTAAAATCTCCATACATATGGGATGTTTTCGGAGAATATTTCAAGCAGTTGTCTTTGCCATAAGTCCGTACTTAGAAATAAACATCCAACGTAACTATGGCAACGAACCATACTTAGCGACAGTCAAGCGCCACTCAAAACAATTTCTGTCTACGAGATCAAATCGCTACTGGTTCAGGAGTGTAGAAAACGGCTGAACAGTCTATCGGAACGTAACCAAATGCACCTTATCTGGTTGCACGATCACTTAGGGATAGCTGGAAATGAACGGGCTGATGAGCTCGCTCGTTCCGCAGCATCCGCTAACATTGTAGGACCTGAACCCTTCATCGCGGTGGGTCCTCGTACTATAAAGAAGCTGATTTGCAATGATGAAAGTTGCTTATGGGTGATTACAACCTCAGCGGGCTTTGTAATCAACCTCCCTAGGGACAAAGTCAGGCTACTTGTCGCATTCTACACGGACCACTGTAAACTCAAGAAGCACTTACATAACATGGGTCTAGGTTCTTGTGCAAATTGTCGGTTCTGCGATAGGGAACCTGAAACACCTAATTGACTGCAGTCTATTGATGCAGGATAAAGACCCTTGGATCCATGTTTTCAAATAGGTATCACAGCGCCTCATTAGCACCTAGCAGTGCATTGGAACTTTTCAATATGCTGGGGCTAAGTGGGTAGTTGTGACTTAGGAAAGGGCTTAATAGAACTTAGGTCGCGATGAAATTCTCATCGATTGCTGGGGAAACAAATATGACTTCACATGATACCAGCAGAGTTGCTTTGGAAGTGAGGTAAATCTTATTGGTTCTGATCTTAGATAGATGTATAAGAGCCTGTAGTCAGTGCAAGAACTTAATGTCTTATATCTTTAAGGATTTATCACAAGCACAAGTATTTGAGTGGCAGACATCATTCAGAGATGGTCGTGAATTTATCACAAACTTGCCTTATGGTTGTCATCCATCCACCCCGCTTATTCACGACAATATCGTCAAAGTTAAAGAAACAGTTCTTGCACATCGTTGTGTTAGCATTAGAGATATAGCAGCTAATCTCAACATTTCTTATGGGTCGACTCATCACATGTTGGGTAGTGTTTGGGGTATGAATCGTGTCAATGCTAGACTCATACCGAAAGATCTGAATCTTTTGCAAAAAATTACGTCGAATAGAGATTGCAAAAGAGATGATTGACAACGGAGCTGAACGCCTTACATTCATCAAATGTACAGTTACTGAGGACTAGATGTGGGTTTATGAATATCACATTGAAACAATCAATCAATTTAGCAAACGGCGCTTCAAAATCAAGATGATGCTGATCGTTTTCTTTGATTGCCATGGTTTGGTTCATCATGAATTTGAGCCAAAAGAATCCGGTTAATAAGGAATACTACTAGACTAGGGGCGTCTACCTGAAGTAATTCGTTATAAACGACCGGGTTTGTGGGCAGAAATTTATGGATGGCCAGAAGCATGGTAAAGAATATCAAAATTCCTTGGAACGAGCTACCTGGGTGCAAAACTGCAAAAGTCTTGTGTAAAACGGTAGATCGGAAGTACACAAAATTCCTATTTGCACTCGTTAGAAGATACTGTAGGAACATGATCGGGAGACTAACTCGTGACTGGCTGGTGGCGACACACGCCCGCAGATAAGTAGAGTAGATTGCAGAAAATGTCTAGAACAAGACAGCAGGGGAATAACGGAGACTACGCTGCAACTATCTGGAGTACCTACGATATGATACACTGGAGGAGGTATCGAAAGTGAGGCCACAGAGTCTGTTAAAATTCCCATCAAGCGCAGTCATCCTAAAGGATGACCTCATGGAACTCGTAACTGAACTCCATCTGGTATCGCAAAGTACCAAAACTGGTCCATGCGTATCTTATTGGTCTCCCTGGTTACTGTAACCTAACTTAAGTAACAAAAAAATTGATTTCGTAAACTGATAAATTGAAATCGAAGAAGTAAAATTTTTGATAAAAAAATAAGATGTTCCAAGATCGAACATAATCCACCCATTCGTAGTCAACACTTCAGCGCCTTCTAACTCAAAAATTTGTTTTTCTAACTCACAGCAGTGCATAATTTCACCTGAAACACATGACTTCTCATCCCGCACGGAGTGGCCGCATGACGTAAGCGCCGCATGTGATTGCGAAACCGCAGCAGCTTCCAAGCGCCAAGTGGCTAACGCAATGGGCTAACAGGTGAGCGTAAAGCTACAAACGGCTAACGCAGACATGCAAGTCATCTATGCAGACAATCAATCAGTGAAGAAGGTCGATTGCTCGGTCAGCCGGGTCTCGTGTACACCGAGAGACGCGCTTGAATGGCTAGCGTGGTGGTGGTGAGGTGAGTGGCGATTTGCAAATTATAAATTGCGTTAATAAAGTGTAAAATAATTGCATGTTTAGTGTTTATTCAATTACGCCATTTTATGCCGAGACATAGAAGAAATCATGTGTGGAACGCAGGCAAATTGACGGGTTGAATGTCAAATGTGTGTGCGTTGCCAAGTTTAAATGAGGTGTAAAGGAGTAGTTGTGTGATCACGCTATGGCGAGACAAAGCCACTTTTTCTAAACGGAGTTAGAACTAAATACATATATATATATATATATTTTATATATATATATATATATATATATATATATATATATATATATATATATATTTATATATATATATATATATATATATATATATATATATGTATGTAATTCTATTCATAAGTGGTGTAGGAAACTTTTTTTCATATTAATTCTGGCCGCCAGCAACTTTATGGCCACTACTGACCACAAGTATCACCAAGAGCGTAATTACATACACATCTGTGTTTATATGCTTTCATATGAACCCAATGAATCGTCACAGTTGCTGTCTTAACTATGTAACCCTGTGCAGACTCTCATTTGCATGCATGATTCTTGTTCATTGAATTTTAATTATTGTAAACTCAACCTTATTAAAAAATAATTATTATAAATTTACTACATAATTGTTCACCTATTTGCATAATCATCAATTTTTTATGTGGCACTGTGTATGTGTGTAGAGAAAATACGCAGCTACATACAAATGACTTGCGGTTTGACGCTCCATACTCTGCCTCTTCTCTGCATTTTGTTTTTATAAATTGCTTTGCCTTTGCAAGGCTTTTATTTGGCATTTAAAAAGTTATTAATTTTAATTAGAATTTATTGATTCATTTATGGAAAACGTGCCAATCAGTACTTAATTCAATTACTCATGTGTACCTCCATAAGTATGTGTGTATTCTTTAATTATTCAAGCGCTATTAAATTAATTATGTTGTTTATGTACAGTGGCTTCAAAACTTGTTGCGAATACTCAATATTTTTACTAAGTTTGGGTCTTGCCTTGCGTATAAGAGAAGAATAAATCAGAAATTGACCGACTTTTGAGTAGATAAAATAGTAAGAGTGGGGAATTGTAGAAAAAAAAACATAGGTTGTGGGGTCACTCCGTTTGCGTTGGAGGCAGAATACCCTTCAAAAAGAAGAAAACTACCCCACAAGAACTTAATTTTTAACGATCTGTTTGTACGACAGCTATATGATATAATGGTCCGACCTCTAAAACCTCTTCAGATATCGTAGCGGACAATAATCGTCTTGTCTAATAAAAAACTCTTTCATAACAGAACTTGATTTTGATTGATTAGTTTGTTAAGGGTGATTCAAGTAGAGATACTTTTTTCAACAGAATTTTTTTGACAGATCACGTGTGAGTCGTGTCAAGCAGTCATGTTATTTTTGTTCAGTATTTTGTGGCCTTGCATCATGGAAAGACTTACGCCTGAACAAATTTTACGAATCATTCGACTTTATTACGAAAATTCACGTTCTGGAGAGTATATGTTTCGCGCGCTTCGCTCAACTTATGGTCAACATAATTGGCCTACTGAGCGTACTATTCGCAACACCATCACCCATCTTGAGACCCAGCATTCATTATTGGATAATATTTGACCGAATAGACCACGTCCAGCACGCAGTGAAGAAAATATAGCAGCCGTAGCTGAGAGTGTACACAAAGACCGTGTAGAGTCGATTCCGCCCCGTTCGCAGCAACTCGGACTGACATGTGAAACGACTTGACGTACTTTACGTCGAGATCTTAAATTGAAAGCGAAAAAAAACAGCTTGTACAAAAAGTTAAGCGACCTTCCCAAGCGACATCGGTTTGCTCTATAGGCTCTTGAAAAGTCTCAAGAAGATCCGACGTTTTCGAGCCAAAGTTTGTTCAGCGATGATGAAGACCAACCTGAAGAAATTCTATAGCTTCCATTTCTTCCAGAAAAAACAGAAATTGAAGCTTGTGATCTCAGCGACATTTGGTTTAAACAAGACGGCACCACTTCCCACAAATCGCACCAATCAATGGATTTATTGACAGAACACTTCGGTGAGCAGATAATTTTACGTTTTGATCGGGTCGATTGGCCACCAAGATCATGTGAGATCACACCGTTAGACTTTTTCCTATGGGGATCTGTATAGTCCAAAGTCTATGCGGACAATCCCGCTTCGATTCAGGCCTTGGAGCAAAACATTACGAGTGTCATTCACCAGTTTCCAGTCAAAATGCTTGATCGAATCTTTGAAAATGAGACGTAGCCACGGCTAACATTTGAAAGACATAATGTTCAAAAAATTAATGTCAAAGAATGTTCTTTCGTACGATAATGAACAATTAAATATTAAGTTTCTGTGATTTTTCTTTAAAGAAGTATGGAACCTTGAAATGGATCACTCTTAATTTCAGATACTTATATGATATAGTGGTCCAATATCAGTGGATGCCACTATTGAGCAGCTTCTTGGGGAGAAAAGGATGTGTGCCAAATTCAAATCGATATACAAAAAACGAAGAGACTAATTCGGGTATATACAGACAGAAAAAGAGTCATGGGTAAATCGAATAAGCTTGTTAAGCTGATCATTTATAAAGGAAAAAGGTGATTTTGAAGATTGGACTTATAGCCGCCGTTTTGCATCAAAATTTGGAAAAAAGTCACAGGAAGTATTAAACTTAGGCCACTTTTCAGAACTTTTAAAGAAAGTATATTTTTCCATTCGAATAGTTAGAAAGCGTTCAAATAACTGGCCACTTTAAGTTAGGGTAGAATGGAGAGAGCTTGTAAATAGGTAGCCGAGTCCTTTCTTGTATTGCAAACGACTGATTAACTTTGTTATTCAAAAGAAATCAGTAGATGACAAAACTCCTAAAATATTTCTGCGAAAATTACTTATTTGCCAGAAAAAAATTTGTAAGCCATCTGTAATAAAATTTCAGCTATAATCTAAAACGCTTGCGCAAACGCTTATAGGTAAAAGTGCTACTAGAAATCTCGTGTTAAACTAAATTTTCACTCTTAAGCAAAAAAATAGTGACTCTTTCCTAAAACATTTATCATTACAACCCATAAATAAACCGAAACACTCAAACTATCCGAACTCAATTTAAGTGAAACCTTAACAAGGACAGTTTTATGTCTTGCAACGTTTCCCAACACTGCACAAATTTGTACGTGTGATTGTGTGCATATCTAATTAACGCATCGTTTTTGAACAGTAAAACCAGAAAGGAGCCGCGACAAATACGAGTTCCACCGATGAAACCATAAAAATTGGCAATTAAACTGAAATTGCTTATTTAAGCTGAGCTGAGCGGTGAGCTTTTATTTTTTCTGCAATTTTATTGAACATATTCACGATTGCGGTGTGTTGGGAAATAAATGCAACAGTGTGTATGTGTTGGTGCGTTCGTTAACAAGTGTTCAATTAGAAATGGCAAAGGCAAACCAAATTGGACATATTGATTATGGCTATAAATGTCAGGCGACTTAATGAAAAATCACCGGGAATTAAATATTTGTAGATAATTTGTTGATGCTTTTTACTAATAGCTAAATGTCTCAAGTCATCTAACCGTTATATAGCTGTATGCATTTTTGGGGAAAGAAAATTGTGTATTTACTTTTTACCAAACGATTGCAAATTAAGTTGAAAACTTCGAATGTGTCACATTTTTTGGGAAATTGTTTGCATTTTTCAACAATTATGCAGTCTTCATTTATAGAAATACTTGTCGAAACAAAATTTCGGTATCTAACGCCTTTTCCGGTAATCGCAATATAAATATAGAACAATTCAGAAGATTCCGAAATGTGGCGGCTTTCAAAATATAAAAATGATTTGTGAATAGAGTTGCTACAGATGGATGTAATTGCATAAACAGGTTTCTGGAGTACTTTTTGAAAGCAATGTTTCACTTAAAAATTCATATGTGATACGATCACAATTCGCTCGGAAGTCTTCGTCACGCAAAGGTAGAAAGCTTGACCAACAAATGTAAAGTAGCTTAGATTTAACAGCACGAACAAGTCGTTATTAAATACTGTTTGTATATAAATTCTTGAATATTAAAATATTTACCTGTGAGTTTGTTTATAGATACGAGGACTTAATAAAGCTTTAGAGAAGTTTATGAAAAAATTTTTGTACATACCTGAAAATATAATAAAGAAATTCATTTAATAAAAATATATTTATAAAATTACTAATTTAATTTAAGCAAAAATCTCATAAATAAATAAACAAACGAATTCCTGGTAGACCAGAAGTGCTTCTTTGAATGTTAGAAATATAGTAAATATGAAATATTTTTTTTTTTATTTTATAAAAGTTTACATAACAATAAAATTATTACATAAACTAAAGATAACGCAGCGCTAGCATCGGAGGCTTTCGGCTGGCATGTTGACTAGGGCGGTATATATGAAATATAATAATGACGAAGATGAGATATGGTAGAGACTGTAAAACTCTGTTGCATAGGAAAAATGATCTTCCACTCTGGCGCTGTGAATTTTACTTGCCGTATTTATTAATATAACATAAACTAATCTCAAATAACTTAATTAGCATAAAGGGTGTTATTTTTAGACATGTGGTTTTCAAAACGAAATTCAACACATACATATAATTTAATGTTGTGACCAAGCATATATAGGAAGATAGACATATAGGCTAATTAAGAATGTATTAGCCTGGATTGACAGACAAAACGGTGAGACAGACTTCTATTTAAAGTAGTTCGTATCGGACTAAAATGGTTTCAGAAAATACCTACACAAATTTGGCCACGATGACGAAACAAAAAGTTCCTTTTACGGAAATACAGCAGAAAACGAAGACATATTATTCTCCTGCTCGAGATAAGTAGTGTAGAGAACTACCATAGAAGAACTAACAAACGAAGAGATGACGCCTGATAGCATAGTGAACTACGAATGAAAAAAAAAGGCAGCGGAGAAGTATACGACCACAAGAATAACCCTGGAGGGAGGGTGTGAAAAGGCACTTATCATCCAGCTTGACACTGCGAAGTAGTGCTTAACGGTACCGCAGGTCCAAATATAAGCTACAGCAGCCGGAGTTAACGGTTTAGTACGTAGGAATAGGCCTCGAAAGATGTGTACTTTAGCGACCAATATGAATTGTACATGCTGTCAGTTCACCTTGACAGAATTTTTGGAAGATTCCCCCTTCAGAAAAGAACAAAAAAAGAAGACGTCCATCGTCACGATTTCACATAATCCATCAAAAATCCTTCAGCAGTGTTAAATCGTACTATCTTAGAGGCTACGCTACAGACCCACGAATCAAGATAATTAGCTCACCAAAGGTTTGCTCAATGAATTGATTGTTTCACATCAACAGCAATTCAGGCACGAAAAAGTTATTAATCATGGCGTCAAGACCGCCTCTATTTTTGAAGAAATATGGACCAAAAATTTGTTCTGCTAACAGAGCGCACCAAACAGCGACATTTTGAGGGTGTCAAGGCGTCTCAAAAATGTTTTGTGGATTATCACCACTCCAAATGCGACAATTTTGTTTATTAACGTCCCCATTCAATCAGATGTCAGCTTCATCGTGATCGGTGGTCATCTCATTTTGTGCAAATTCAACGACATACTTGATGGTCGGTTGGGTTTAATTCGTGCACGAGTTGGATTTTGTAAACCCTCAAACCAAAATCTTTTCGCAAAATGTTCTATAAAATGGTTGGGCAGATCTAAAACTGTTGCGCGCTATGGCGGATGGACTCATTCGGGTCTTTTCCGATACCCAGCTTTCACGAATTGCAACCGTTGTTCCGGATTAAGTCTGCTCATTTCGAAATGACAACTGAGTATAAATCAAGTCACAGTTGTCAAAAATACATACGCTGCAAAAAGTATTTCCTCATTGAAAAGCTCACGTTTAAGAGAACGACAACATTGATATGGTCAGGCATTAGAAACTGATAGTAGAACTCTGGGAACAGTAGTCTGCCTTATGTTATAAGACCAATTTCGGGAGTTGTGGCAATCGAAACAAAAATCGCTATTTCTGCAAATGCCTAGCAGAAACCAAATTAAACTAATATTGTGAAAGCAATCCAATGCAATATTTTTCTGCAACACAGAGTAATTAGATTCTAATAATTGGGTACAAAAGTATCAGAGCTAAAACTGTAATAGTTCGAGGTTAAACTAATTAATTATTTTATTCGCCTTAAAATCACAGAGACCATTGTCACTCACATATCTCAATCACAAAATATCTAGAACAAAATATGCTTAACTTGAGGCACATTACACCCTTGATCACATAATATCTAGTAAGAGCTGGGCTTTTTTGAGAAAAGTAGCATGTTTGATCACTTTCGTTGAGATCGCTCGGACTTCGCCAGAATCATTTTGAATAAGAGGCTTTTAAACAAGATTTTTTAAGTTACAAATTGTCACTGGATCCAGAGTAGAATTTTGGGGGGAACTATATAATTTTGTATTGGCAACTCAAAGATCTTTTCTTCGCGGATCAATTATGATGGAAAAGCGGTAACTTATATAATATACTATTTTCGGTAATATTATTATAGAACGATTAATTGTTGATTTTTTTTTTTTTTTTTGATTTTTGTGGTTTACTGGAAATAATGTATAACATGGATCCACCTTTGAAAAAAGTAAACAATAAGCGTTTTCCGTAAACGTTAAAACAAAATCTGAACTAAAAAATAATAGGTCTTAAAAAAAACATTTTGAGGAAGATATGACCGATCTCCGTACGTCTTAAAAAAAACTCTAAACACCAATAACGCCATGTCCAAGTAGGCAAAAGGAAATGCTGAAATATTTCGTGTCTTGCCATATTTTGGTTGTCGGTCAATTGTCAATTCGCGGTTATCAATTTAGGTTTTATGCAGGATACTGCACGTACTGCAAACGAGTAAAAAAAAAACAAAATAGATTTCACATTTTGGTGCCGATTATTGCAAGTATGTTTTAATTACTTTTTCAACAAGCGAATTTTGACTGCAGTTGCAATGTGAGTACGGTACATATACAACTAAACTCCTTTCAATAAAGATTCAGACCTTTTATTTGCAGAACCATTGTCATTTGTCGCTTTAGGGAAGTATGGTTCGCTGGGGCGTTTTATTTTTATACCCTGAACAAATTAGATATATGAAAATATTAAAAGATAGTTGTAACACCCAGAAGGAAATGTTGAATACCCTCTAAAATACATACTTATATAGTGAAAATAACCTGCATGATGAGCTGAGTCGATTTAGCCATATCCGTTTGTCTGTCCGACCGCCTGTATATGCGCGAACCGTCCCGACTTTTTGACATCTTGTTCTGATATATGGCAATCTTTTTTTCTTTTTAATAAGCTGTTCATTTGTCGAAACCGCCGATATCGGACAATTATAGCATATAGCTGTCATACAAACTGAAAGATTAAATTTAAATCTTTGTATGCACAACTTTTTTTAATTATGAAGGGTGTTCTATGTAATCGAAGCTACTGTTTGTTCTCTTTTTATTTCCACTCGCTCTTCCCTCATACAAGTGGCTGCAGTGAGTACTCGTGTCACTTTGCTAATGTCGTGTTAATTTGCCGCCTGCTGTCGTCGTCGCTCTTCGCTGTGCTGCCTTTGACTGCTTTACGACCGCTTTGCTGTGCTGTTGACAATAATAATTATAAAATAATATGGCGGCGGCAAGTGTTTTGAAGCGAAGCGCTCAAACGTCAAAACGATTTTCGCGATTGCGCGCTTATACTACCGACAGCAACGCGCCTGTCAAATATACAATGGCAATGCTCTCCCCTACATTTGCGGCGACCGATGGCTGCCGCATTCTTGCCTCATTGTTGATATCATAGTTGCAATTTTTGTAATGCTTATATTGTTTTTATTGCTGTTGTGTATGTACGGCTTTTCTACGACTGTCAGTGGCTGTCGTTTCACTGCTCTTATTGCTCTGTGTACAATTTAATCAACGCTGCATGAGAGAATGCCATCAATTAAAGGTAAGGCGCGGCTTCGTGCTCGCAACGTAGCAGTGGTGGAAGGGGGAGAGCACAATGCAAGCAAAATAAAGCTCTCGGCGCAGATAAAAGGCGAATTGTTTTCCTTTGATTGCACTAAAATGGCGCACTTTACTGCAATAATGATTTAATTACTACGAATTTAATTTTGTAGTAATTAAAAATTATTTGCCCGTTAAGGACGTGCACAAAATAATTATGAGTTCAAAATACATTTGGAAAATAATTATGAAAGCGCCAGTCGATTTGTTTTTATAATTCGTTTAAAATAATTAGTGTTCGTAAATAATTATTGATTTATTTTTGGTAGAAAAAATTTTCTCTTTTTTAGAAGCTCACGTTATAAATATTTTTGGGGCCATATAGAAAACATGTATATATGTATGTATTTCGAGAGATATCGCAATATAGATTTCAGTCGTTGAGACAGTTTACTACCGGTCTTCATTGAGAAGCCTATGTTAAATCATTGCATGCTCATGTAAGACACCAGTCGTCCAGAGAGTTACAGGGAGTTACACAAAAAAGACAGTTTTTAGGAGCTAAATATTCGGTTGAATATCATTTTTGAGAGTATAGAGCATCAAGTTAATTTTCCAGAAGAGATTAAGCCTATACCGAAAATATTCTCTCCAAGCACTTTTAGAAAGGTTTTGAGCACAAATTACCGCTTAAGACATACAACTAATCAAAATATTATTCGAAAAGTCAGGAAGTGAATTTTTGTGGTAAGTGTACTTGCTGAGATCGCTGCAAACTCATAAGTAATCGGCAGGACTCCACTCATCAGGTCTTTCATAACTTTAAACCAGATTCAGAAATCGGACTAAAATTCATGATTAGTTCCTCGTTGTTTGTGATGTAGTTGTAGCGGAAAAATTCTACTGGGTTGACAGTCCTTGACAGCCCGCGTCCGTTCCAGTTACGTTAACCCGATTGTCGACTGTCGTGGGAACGGGTTAGTTCTTCGTATTTAACCTTGCTTCATTGTGACCAGGTCTGTCTAGAGATGTGTTTTTTTTTTGTTACTACAATCGTGGTATGGTCTGGGTTGAGAAAACAAAACAGCGCTATAATTTTTCCATTGGATACCCGGACGCCCTTGCTTTGATTGTTTCGGAGCAGCCTTTCGCTGGAGCATCTTCCATGCGTACGGCAAGGCCTTCGTTGGATTTTTATGCGCTTAACTATAACCAAGTCGCCGTAGATCGTGTTTCCATTTTCTTCGGTACTCATCTCCACCTTTCGGAAAACAGTTCCTTCGTATGATGTGTTTTCTCATACCAGTTCTTGTTGTTGTTGTTGTAGCGCCAGAATTCTGCCGAGTTGACAGTCCTGGGCCGAATGAAAAAATCCGGGTCCGTTTTCGTTACGTATATCCCATTGTCGTGGGAACGGTCTCGGTCATCATCGTGCACGATTCTGCGCCATATAAAATGACGGGAATAATAAGAGACTTTTAGAGCGTAATTTTTGCTTGTCGAGAGAGGGATCTGCTTCTCAATTGCTTACCGATCCCAAAGAGTACATGTTGGCTGCGCTTGATATTCAGGCTTAGATTATTGTTTTTTGTTGACACGTGTTCAAAAATTTATTACTGGCAACTTCTGATTTAAGCTTCATAAGATGTAGTACATTTTAGTGAAGAAAGCTTCTTCTGGAGAAGGCGTCTGATTTGGATTTTCTTCAGGTCAAAACAAAAACTAAAGAATTCAGAATCATAAATACCAGTTTTTATTGACTTGTTAAAAAAATGACTAACGTTTAGCTTTACATAAAAGAGAGTTTCTCAAAATCTTAGTTTGATATCAAAAACAAAATAGAGAATGGAATCATAATATATATAAGACTTGTTAGTAAAGTACCTATGCTTAGCTTGACATAAAAAATACACAAAATGATTTGAAAGAAAATTTTAAAATTTTAGATTTTTATCATGCTTTTATATTTCAAAAAATTTCGAAGGTTTCAGAATAATAACCAAAAAATCTTATTTAGCTTACTCAGTAATAGTACTGGGTTTGCTATTACTACAGGTACTACAAATGGGGACAAAAATTCTTGTCAGTGCTCCATCAAAGGAATAATGCTTTTCGAAACTATAAGAACAACCATTTTCAGTTTTTCGAAGTGCTAGGTTTAATAGACAAAAAAAATTATAGCGCGAAAGGGGTTGTGAACATGGATTAAATTACTGGTGCTTGTCTTTGGAATGAAAAAAAAAAAGAATAGCAGATTGGATTTTTAATCATCTTACGGTTAGCGATAATATCAAATATAACGAAGTATATAAGTCATCCAGTTCTGGAAATATAAAAATATTCTTTGGAAAACAAAAATAACTCACAGTGACTAAAACCTAAACCAAAAAAATCTCCTTAAAAGAAGCGAGCATCAATATTAAATAACGAAAACGGTTAACATACCCAAGTGAAACACCCAAACACAACTACATTTTTGGTTTGCAAATATTTTGCTCAACACTGTGTTCCCACTGCAGAGCAATACTATCCTGCACTGCAGCACTCTTTCTGCACATTTATGCTTAACCAACAAACATTTGCCCATTTCATGTCATTCCATGCCAATTTCAAATCATACCGAGTCATTTAATGCGCCTGCGCCGCCCTAGCAGTCTTCATCACTTAAGAAGCGCTCGTCCTCAATACGCGCAGGCGCAGTAATTATGTGATTACCGCCGTAAAAACGAACCAGCACACGGTGGGGAGATGCGAAGAAAAAGCAGTCGTGCCATTTGAACAGCCCAATGAGCAATTTATTGCATTGCATTGGCTTTTTATATGTTTGCACATACTCACTATATGAATGTGTATGTTTGTATGTAATTTGTTTCTCTGATTTGGCGATTTACTTCATTAGTTATAATTTTTTTGAAAAACATATCAGAAATATATACTTTTTGTATATACAAAAATACATACATACATATGTACATGTGCATATACAGGCAAAAGGATATATAAATATGTTTGACTACATATACAAATTTGTGCGTATGTATGTGTGCCGTTATGCACATGCTCCTTCCCTGAATTCTTTATTTAATTTCGTTCGCAATTTTCGTTGCAGAAAGAAACCTTCCAACTGAGGCCAACAATTTGAAGCCGCAAGGTAATTTGTGCTGGCCAAACGCGTTTTTGAAATACTTTTTTCTTTACTTTTTGACTTTAGTTATTTTATATTAATTTTATTATTTCCTTTCTGTAATTTCATTTCTTTTCACTTTTGACGTGGAATCAACTTAATTTGCAGTGGACTGCATATTAAAATGTGTGTATGTATGTATGTCGGATATACGGTATTTATTAAATTGATCATACGAGTATCTGCGAGTTTCGTGGGCACTACGTGTTTACCTTCCTTCTCCAGTGAGTCCTTCGTATTGCATGTAAGCCTTGAGGCAGTAAAAAGTGGCAACTGAATTTAAACAGTTATTCCCTCTACTACTAACTGTAGTTGAATTTATTTAATTTCATTTATTAATGTCATTCATTTGCTTAATTTTTTAAATTTTTTTCTAATTTAATGAAATTAATTTTAATGTATGTATTTTAATTAAGTAATAATAATTTAATTAATGTAATTAATTATTTGAGTTTCGAGAAATTCGAAATTTTAATTAAAATCGGATTAATTAATTTCGTAAATTTGTTTAAATTAAGTTTGAGGAAATTAAGAATTTTGAATAAATTTAATTTTAATTAGTTTTTATTAAGTAAAAATTATTTTATTTAAAAAAAAATATTAAATATAATAAAAATTATTTCATTTTAATGAAAATTAGTAATTTTAACTTGTCTTTAATACAATTTATGCTTCTGAGTAATTAAATTCGTTAATTTTTTCAATTAAAGATGGAGGATATTATATACATAGTTTTCTAATCCAATTCAATTAAAAATTAAATTAAAATTAATTATTTTAAATTGTTTTCAATTAATTTATTTTTGTTAATAATTAATTTTGTTAATTGAGTAAATTATGTATTTTTTTAATCCAATTAAATTACTTTTAATTTATTTTAATTAAGTAAAGTTTATTTAATTAATATAATTATTATAACACAATTTAATAATTTTAATTTGTCTTGAGTACAACTTATGCTCACTTTCAATCTAAATTTTTAAAAAGTGTTTGAAAATAATTTGCATTAAATTAACTGAACTAAATTGTCAAATTAGTTAATTCATTTCAGGTAAATTTTTAGCTATAGTTAAACTTAAGCTTTCGACTTACTACTTTGTTTAAATGGCTACTTTTATTAAAAAGGTTACATAATAATATTTTTTCTATATTTACATAAATTATGTTTTTGGTTAGGCTTAATTAGCTTTATTGACTTAGTTTTTTCAACTTAATTCTTTTGGTTTCACTAATTTTAATTTAATTTAGAGACTGATGAACTTGTACATATGCATGCACCTTAGCTTAATATAGAGGTAGCTTTCAATAACGTCCTGCAGGAAGCAGTCGTAGCTGTTCTGGACGGTCTTGCGGTTGAATAAAACCTCGAACACATCATTTTCATTCTCCTGTGCGACAGAGTGATTGAAACGGAATGGGAAAACGCATTTGAGTAAGGGAACACAAGGTGGAGTTCTCTTTCCTCTTTTATGGATCCTGGTCGTTAACGACCTGCTTAAAAAACTTGAAGATCGTGAGTGCAGGGTGATTGTCTATGCAGACGACGGAGCAGTTATGGTCAAAGGAAAGTTCCTGAGTACCGTTTATGAATTGAGGCAGGGTTATCTCAGGGTCGTAACAAATTGGGCAGTCGTAAACGTTCTCGCCATTAACTCAAATAAAACCGAGGTGGTTTTCTTCACTAGAAGATACAAGATCCTGGCAGCACCGCCGCAAATGGGATACATCTGCATGCCACCAGCGGATACAGCGAAATATCTAGAGCTCATCCTGAATAGAAAGCCTTCATAGAAGCAGAATATCGAAGAAACGCAAAAAAGGCAATGATTACCTTGCACTGCTGTAAAGGAGCCATTTGCAAAAGGTGAGGTCTCTACGACACCGTAGCCAAATTCATTAGGTTCTATTGAGTCTTTATACCACATAAAGGGCTCTAAAAACACCACACTTGCAAAGAAACTCGAGAGCGTTCAACGGGCGGCGTTTGTCAACATGTGTCATGCACTCAGGTTCACTCCAACCATTGCACTTAACGCTATGGCTCCGAAATTTGCCATCAGACTCAAAGAGTCTGAGTTCCTAAAAGAACACGTGTCTGAACACTCGAAAATTCTCACTCAGTTTGATTTTATGCCGGATCACTTAGATCATGGAGTAGCCAAACCGAATTCTGGCGGCTCCTTATCTACTTATATACCAGCGAGGGAGTTGTTGGCCAGCCCCTGGCCGTTTGGCCCAAGATCGATCGCAAAAGATTTAGTGATCTCTTTGACCTCAGTAATGCTAGCCTCTCCCTAGTTTTGAGGCTTTTAGCGCGCTATTGTCCTATTGGCATCCAATTTTAATTGAAATTTTTTCAGAAAATGCAAAAAACGACCCCACTAAATAATGCACGATCTGCTTATTTTTTTATTTGCTATTATTTTATATTTGGAATTGATCCGAAAAAATAAAAATAAATATAATTTTCACTTCATAGAAAATGCTGATTGAAATACAATCAATCTTCACAATCAGCACTTTGTACCACTCACACACAGACGTAACAAAAATATGATAACAAAAAGCAATAAATTTAATCAGTTAAATCCCGTTCAATAGTTCAATGTTTGAACATAATAAGCCCACAAATCGAGCAGTCAACCGAAAATGCCACCGTTGCATGTACACCACCACAGCCGATACCAAAATGGTGAATGTCGTGACGTCAACAACGCATTAATTCTCTTCATTAGTGCACACCAGCTTTCGATGTTGCAACCAATTGTGGCAACACTGCATAAATTCACGCAACACAAAGCAAATAAAAAAATCAACAGCACAACAACAGCAGCAACAGCTTGTGCGCCAAATGCTTTGTACGCAACAATTTAATATTTTCCAAATTGAAATTGTCACTTGTGCATGCGAAGAATTTGTTAACATAATAAATCTGACATAAAACATCATAATAAAAATATTAACGATGAGTTATTAACTGTTGCCATTTCGTACATAGCTACTCGGAGTTACTGCATCCACACATACACACATATACGAGCGACAGACGACAGGTGGATGGCTGGTAAGGCGACCAAAGCAAAGGCTTTGCGCTGCTGTGCATTCAACCGCCAGCACAACGCAGCGCGCTATGCCGTCAATGTGGCAGCTGCGGCTGCGCAAAGCATCAAAGACGCGACACTAAGCACACCGCACCGCGCCGCGCGCACATTTAATGCGGCAACTGGCATTTTCGTGCTGCAATGCAGCGGCCAGCAAAAGTATGCGCCTCCATAGCTGCCGCGGCGGCTGCCAGACGCGCTTTGTGCAAGTGTTTCGACAAGCAGCTTAATTGAGCAACGAAATCACAACAGTCCCATCAAGTCAAGACCGTTTTGTAGCCATCCACCGTCTGCTCGTGCACACACAGCGGACAAGCGCAGAGAGTGGACAAAATGGACTTGTGCGACGCTGTGGTGAAGTAGTTGCGGCGCGGCTGCAGCGGGGTATCAATCATGCGCACTAATTTGCCATTTAAACATGGTATTTGGACAATTCTGACATATTCGGCGAGCCAACGGTATGTCAACACAGGAGAGAGCGCGTACGTGCGCCGCGCAAACGCTGTAGTACAATTGTCATTTGTTGCTCTGCGTCTTTGTGGCTGCTGTTGCTGTTGATGTTCTTGTAGTTGTTGTTGTCGATGTTTTTGTAGTTGTTTTTGTTTAACCCTCTTGCATTGAGTTTCGCCTTCCTCGTTTGTTTTGTTTTTGTTATGTGATGAGACGCGTCGCTCAATGTCAACGCTTAATGGACAGCAGGCCGCAGCAGCAGCAAGCACATCAATCAGCGCTTAATGAAATTGTTGCGTCCAAGCATAAGCAACAACAACAATAATGACAAACGCAATGAAACACAAGAAAGTGAAATATATTGAATAATGATAAAAAAAACATAAAAATAAATTTTTCTGCCACAAATGAAGGAAGTTGCACGAAATGACAAAGCTGCCACACCATATGTGGTTAAATGGTGTTAGGACGTAGAGACACTGGACTGCGGTCGCTCATTAACTTTGAAAAAATTTTGAAAAGCTGGATATTGCATAACTCTGACAATTTCAGATCCAATGAGAACTTAATTAGATTAAGTCCATTAGTATCGGATCCGATCAGATAAGTTAAGTTATTCGCGATCAAGTCAGCTTAAAATATATTATACCGGATTAAATCAGAATGAATTAAGTTCATTACAACTTTTTCTATATTCCAGCAGCACAAAAAAAAACTTTCACGTTCTTTGCACCGAAACTAGAAAAAGTTGTTCATACCAGCTCTTGATTGTGATCTTTTTTTTTATATGTCAATTATTTATTCTACGGACTACATTTCGTGAAAATATCAAATAAAAAATATATCCATGCTTTGTTCCGATCGTGTCGTGTCGTATCGCAGTGGAAATAAAAAAGGCTGATGGGATATATACCGAGAGCTGAAGAGAGAAGCAAAACACATTTGCAGACAAACAAAGAGAGGGGCCGGAAAGTGTCAGTACGAAGAGCATGACAAGCTGACCGACAGGGGTAATGTTTCTAGGAAAAGATGCGGCGACTAAAAGTAAGTTTCAAGACCGGAGCATACTCTTGTTGAATCCCCAGAGATGATCTAGTGACTGATACCGAGAGCATACTGAAATTATGCAGGGAACACTTCCCCAGCCTGCTAAACGGCAGTGAAAGCATAGCACGAGGAGATGGCGGAGCCAATTCCCCAATCAATAGCGACCATGAAGAAGTTGGAATAGCAGTTACCTGTCAGAAGAAAAACAAAGCTGACCGAGCTGGCCGAGTTATTCAAATACGGCGGCGAAGAACTGATAAGGAGCATGCATCAGCTTCTTTGTAGAATATGCCCGACGATTGGAATTAAAAGGTATAATACTATGTGAAATATTAAACCCCACCGTCAACAAACTGATTGGATTTTATCAGTGTAGCTTTAGCCTGGAAAATCAACAACTGACCAGATATTCACCATGCGTCAAATCTTGGAAAAGACCCGTGAAAAGAGTATCGACACTACTTTTGACATCACGAAAAGGTTTTTATACCGCTATGTCTGAATTTGGTATTCCCGCAAAACTAATAAGGCTATGTAAACTGGCAAGGACTTCTCCGAGTCGTTCGATACCAAACGAGACGACTACCCATCGTGCGACTTCTTCAATCTACTTTTGGAGAAAATAATTCGAGCTGCAGTTCCAAATAGAGAAGGTACCGTCTTCTATAAGAGTGTACAGCTGCTGGCTTACGGCGATGATATTGATATCATTGGCCGCAAGAACCACGATGTTAGTTCTACTTTCTTCAGACTGAATAAGAAAGCGAAGCGTCTGTTAGTGAACGAGGGCAGACGAAATATCTCCTGTCATCAAATTACTGTTCATCTCATCACTGTTGACAGTTATAAGATAATTTCGTCTATCTTGGAACCAGTACTAACACCAACAACAATATCAGCCTCGAAATCCAACGAAGAATAACTTTTGCCAACAGACCAAATTCTATAAGTCCCTCATTATTCCCGTCCTGCTATATGGGGCATGCATGATAACAACATCTGATGAGTCGGTCTTAGGAGTGTACGGGTGTATGGTGGATGTATGGTTCTTTACGTAATGGCAACGGTGAATAACGAAGTCGACGGCTACGCTGGCTAGGTCATGTCGTTCGAATGAATGAAAACACTTCAGCACTGATAATATTTTACGCATTATTCGCAGGAGAAGAGAACGACCTCCATTTCGTTGGAAGTACTAGGTGGAGAAGGACCTGGCTACACTTGGAATCCCAATTGGTGCCAAACAGTGAAAAGAAGAACAACTGGCGGGGGTTGTAAATTGTGCTAAAACCGCGTAATCGGTGTCCACGCCAATAAAGAAGAAGATATATTATTTTTTCTATTAAGCAATATCTTTGAACTCTTTTGATTCCAATTCTGACTAATTTATTTGAACTTAAGAAAAGATCGTTCTAACATCAATCATGAGAATACATAAAGAACGCATTAGTCTTGAAGTCATGAGTTTCCAAAGGTCTAAGTTCCTTAGCTGATGTTTTTGCAATGCAGGATCTCGACAAATAATAAACCCAAGCAATGAATGACTAAGTTTAAGAAGATATCAGTAAATTATATGCAAATGCTTTACTTTTTGTAAAAATTATATCTTAAAATTGAATACAAAAGCGATTTTTGCATTAAAACAAATTTAAAAAAATTAAAAACAAATTACGAAAAGCAAAAAATGCGAAATTCTCTACTTCGTAATGATTTTGGGAATAATGTTTGGTAATTTCGTTAATATTCATGAGTCAAAATAGTCATATTAATTTAGGCCTTCGGTTTCAAAATGTAGGACTTTGCCGCAAGAAGTGTCAAAATTGAAGAAAATCTTTGATAAGTAAAACCCACAATTAATTTGTGTAAGAAAAAAAATCTTTCTGGCCTGCTTGTGTAATACAAACATAAGACTTTATTTAAATAAACTTTTCCAAATAGTAAACGAATAAATACTAAAAAATTTTTTTTTTTGCTAATACTTCCAGCTAAAACTGGTTCGATTTAGTGTTTAGCTTTCTTTAGCTTCTTTTTTCTGTTTTTAAGTTTTCGGCAACTGCTTCTAACTCTTTCTCAACCCACACTCTACAAAGCGGTATTTTGTACTAATTTCACTTCCGCCGGCGTCACCTATTAATTAGCACAATTATAACCAATTCGTCAAGCAGCTACTGAACAGCAGCGCAGAGTTCTTTTGTGCTTTGCCGTTTTGTTTACCACACACACTCGGTTGCTCCCTTTTGAACTTCTGCGAAACTCGGTCACTTACTAATTGTTGAATGACTGCTAAATAACGCTCAATACGGAGCTTTTGCGGTTTTTTCTTTGTGCTAATGTTTTCGCACGAAATTTTGTATTGCTCAACGCCAGAGTGGCGTCAGCGGACCAAATAAAAGAGGGAGTGTGCGAAATCTCGGCAGAGTTCGGGATTATTAGTGTATCAGTGTCGGGATTTTGGGATTTTGGAATGATTTTCTACTACCCTAACCATATTCTCCAAGTTTGTTTCCTGTTACCTCTACGGTCCCGGCCACCAGTCTGGAGATTTCAGGAAGCCCAACCGACAGTAATGTGAGCTACGAAATCCGATCAGAGCCTTAAGTCTATTACCACAAGTAGCAGGAACTCAGTTCGCTGCAAGCTCCTCTTGCCGAAAGGACCTTCGTCGAGTTTTGAGATGATTCTGACTTAATATCCTAATACGGAATTAGCTAACCTTGTGTTAGCTCGAAGTGAAGTTTTTTGTAACTGGGTGGGGCACCTACAGTACCGTGAAGGTTTAAGTTGAGCTTCGAACTCTGTCTATTTCCCATTGTTAATGTGAATTAAAGGACTATTTTGGTATATTGCTAACAAAAATACAAATATTGCAATAGAAGCTGCTCCAGTAACTCACAACATTGTAGAGTCGTTTTTAGTCGTTCGTCGGCGTTCACAGTAATCTGCGAACTTATTCGCGCATTGTTCAAAATTGACTACAAATTGCTTAATGCCAATGAGCCAATTTTTTCTCGAACCGCCGAAACCGCAATGAAGTCTAGCGCTAATTTATTAGCATTAAATGGCAGTAAAATTAGCACTTTGCGAAATGGTGAAAGAAACACAACAACAAAAGAGACAAAATAATGAGTTATGTTTTGCCTGGAACAAGCATAATACAAAGTTTGCATTACAAAGAGAAATTAGGAAAATATAAAAAACAACTAAAATTTTTTAAAGAAATGTTGGTCAGTGGTAAAACAAGTCCAATCTAATTTCGGAGTTTATTAACAACACGTTAATACGCCCACTACTGAGACAGAGAGCCGGAGCGCAGAGCTTCGCTCGAAGGCATTGCTTTTAGTTTATATGGATGTATGCCATAAGTATAGGAAAAACCTCGGGTGGAGAAGGTTGGGCTAAATGTTTAATCAACACCAACAGAGTCGTTGCTATTTACCTCTGCACTGATGGATCAAAAAACAGACGCAAGTAATAATTTTGTCTTCCTGATCGCCCAATCATTTAAGACATAGACATTAAACTATTCTTTAGATAGAGATCGTATCAATAAAGTCAGCGTCTCAGGTGCAAGGTGCACTTGCTCAACCGAAGCACTTGAAGTCATATAGGAGTTTACATCGCTGCATCTATTGATCGAATTGGCAGCGAAGCATGCCATGTTGCACATGGCTGCAGAGGGTTTTGACAAAAGGAAGATAACGCCACTGGCCCCTCTTCCGCCAAATGGCAATTACGAAGCGGGTTCACTGCACAAAAAAGTTTATAATTACTCTCGGCATTAAGACGGATTAGAATGATTTCACTCTCGACCTGAGGGCAACTCTATCCAGTGCTACACTGACAGCTCCAAAACACCGGAAGGCATTGGAGCAGACATTGCGGGACCGCATACCAAACTATTCATACCAATGGTTTGTTTTCTGAGCATTTTTCAAGCAGAAGTCTTTGCTACAAGTCATTGGTCAGAATTCAATCTCCATTGCAATTACCGCAACCAGCGTATCGCTATACTCAGCGATAGTCAAGTGGCACTAAAAGCGATATCAGTTTATGAGATCAAATCGCTATTAGTGGAAAAGTGTGCAGAAAGGCTGAACCGCCTATTTGTTTGCAACCGTGTACACCTGATTTGGGTGCCGGGGCATAAAAGGTTAGCCGGAAACGAGCTGGCCAACGAACTAGCCCACTATGGGGCGGCTTCCAGGATGATGGGGCTGGAACCATGCATTAAGGTGGGGCTTCAACCATAGACCGTAGGTCGCAGTGCAAACCCTCAACTGTTTTCTATCTATCTGCTAATAACAGAGACTATGGAAGTTTCCTTTTTATAAGGAGAAACTATAAGTTTCCTAGCTAACTAAAAGATCGGAAACAGTTAGCCGAGAATTGAACCACTTTTAAGATATGAAGAAGGTTTTTCTACGTATAGGAAAAATTGTACGTACTGCCAGTCTTGTCGAATGACGGGCATAAACTATGTGCTTACGGAGGTCTCTTTAAATGAACTACAAGCGATTATTCCTCTTATAAGCCTGGATATATTGGATCTATGTGATGGATTGAATATAGATGTATTCTGTCAAGGGAAGGTATGTCAACTGTCATTGAAGTTTTCTGTGCATATGTAAGTCCAGAACCCAACTGTCTTGCCGAGATCAGACCATAGGAAAAGGGAGTTAGATGAGCCGGATTTACTGGGAGTATTCAGAGCTCGTTAGAGGTATGCGAGGATCCTTCCATGGAGAAAATATTTAGGTAGATTGTTGACGTTTAATCAAATATGAAGTTGCGTAAAGGCTATTCCAGTTTCGCGATGATTTGATTTCAAGAATGCCATTCACCATAAGAAATCGAGAAAGTTCTTCATGGCTCAAATATTAAAGCTTTTTAATGCAAACAAAAGGCAGTCCGAAGTCCGGTCGGTAAATTGTTTAATTTCGATAAAGGTTGGATATATAAATATCCTGCTGATTTCTAGTGAGGAAACGTATAATGCTACTTGGACAGCTAAAGACGTCTACGAATTGTGATGTCCAGAACTACATATAGATCAAAAAGACCGAGACGCCTAGAACCTGCCAACCATTTAGTGAGGCGGCAAATAACAATTCCAGCCAATTCGACGGGTTACTAAAAAGTGCTGCAAATGAGATGCTTCAGTCCCTAGTCTGGCGAAAGCTGAATATTAGAGGAGAAAGTGTCTACATTTTTCTACCTCGTCTTCCCTATTGTAACTTTGACAAATTGCGTTCTCCAAAATCTCTACCTACACCGCGTGAAAGCCAATGAGACAGTGTCCAGTTAGGAACCAACAGCTGACTGCGCACTGGATCGCAACCTGGCGCGACCAAAAGAGTTGATCGAAGCTTCCTGCAGTACAGATCCCAATACGTGTTTCTTGCGTTGTAAGAATGATCTATTTGTCCTGCCAAGACAAGGTTCCACCTCAAATACGAAACTGCTTGGAGAGAAGTCCGCTTTCGATCAGAAGACAACAAGAGGCATTCTGTAATTGTGCGGCATTCTGTTAGCACTGTTATGACGTCAATTGGGTCTTACTATATGCAGTCGGACATATTGGATTAGTGTGGGATGGTCTCCTAATGAATTAAGATTTGGGAATTCCGGTACATCGTCGTCTGCCAATATTAGGAAACTTTTCTCATCAATTATTAGCCATGCTCCGAAAAATATAAATAAAAATTTTTGATCTATTGACGTTCCCTACAGTTTATTGCCTTGAAAAAAAAACTTCGATTGAAGCACTTTGTTTTACTAGCGCGACCCCTTAGCTCTTTCTCCAACTATAACCTACAGAAATCGCGCTTTGTTTACACATAAACTAGTCACTAAATTGTCTGCGCTGCGGTCCATCCATCCATCCTACGCCAAGCACGTCCGACGCGCCGTCGTCGTCATTCTCGTCGTTTTTCCGTTACTCATCCGTTCAAGCAGCCTTCTTTTGCCCATCTCATTGACATACTCTCAGGTTGTTGGACATGTCTCCGTGGTGTCCGGTTGCTTGTTTCGTTTTGCGATAAGCTCCATTAGTGACTGAGTTAATGGGCTTTAGATAAGTTCGTATTATTAAATAGTCGCGCACGCATGTGTGTTTGTCTGTACGTACGTGTATGTATGTGTATGTGTGTAAGCTGGGCCAGTTTAGCCGTCAGTAATGACTGTTTACTGCGTTAATCCGGTTAAGAATGAATGCTTGCTTTGTTCTTCGGATGAGCGACGGAATTCCTTGTTTATGGCGGCATCTGACGCCAGTGCCATATAATGTTTGTCGCCAACAACAAACCTGATTTAGATGCCGTAAGATGGCGTCTAGCGGAGCAACGATACTCGGGAATAAAGGCAAAAGTATGGAGCTGTATGCTAAGGAAGTTCTGCGCTTAGACAACTCTAATGCTTTTTGTTACAGTTTCAGTTTTTCTCTCTTTGCTATCGATGGCCCGCTGACTCAGCTACGTTACCTCAAACAAATTAAGTGCTATTATCGCTTGCCAGCCTACAAAATCCTGCGCTTATTAACCCCGCTTATCTAAACATCTCACATTAATTCATCGACAGCTTCAACGCCTGCCAAATGGCTGACGCGCACTTGCATTTCGCCTCAATGCGTCTAAGCTGACGTGCCTCGCGCTGCCGCACTAGCTCATTGATGAGTGATGTGCGCATGCGCAGATGCATGCGTGTGTGTTTTAAACGCTGTTGCCTGATGCGCACCGTTGTAATTGAGGTGATGTTGCAGCGCCACCGTAAAACACCGTAGAACAAGCGAAGCCAACGCCTCATTTGCTGCCGTAATCAGGCGGACGCAGGAAAGCGTTTTTTATGCCAGCGCTGCAGGTTGTGCCCTGCGACCAAACAATTGCTACCAGTATACGTTCCGGCTGCTGAGCTACCGATCATTGCATTTTCTTCTTAGCTCACTGCTCGTCGATACACCTTTTGCAACGCTGCTGTCGTTGAGTAGCTGCGCAAGTCTCATTTCTGACATGTCGATAAGGATCAATGTTTAATTTGCTGTGTTGAGCAGCACCGAACGCAGTTAGGTTTACGTTGCCTTTGACTCCGATCCACTTGCTGTTGCAATACACTTTGCTTTCAACCTTATTGCAGCAGCGTCGTCTGGCGGTTTGCACTTACTTTGCCGCTGACTCACAACAAAAAGTTTTTTTCTCTGCTCCTTTAACGGGTCTCTTTGGCGTGTTGCTTTCGGGTGTTTGCTCATTTGTTGCTTGTTGCGGTTTTTATGATCACTGCTCGCGCGTCGTCTCAACATTGCCACGAAGCATGTGTGTGTGTGTTCGCGTTTATTGTTTATTGGTGTTGATGGACATACATGGCCGACAGCCGATATGAAGTGCGCAAATTTGTTAAACTTCGCGGGCACACTAAGCGGCGAAGTGATGATCCAATACGGATCGGGGTAATGGGCTTACGAACAACGAAGATTATTCTGCTTCTTGTTCAAGCATCTAAATAAGTGTTGCCACTTTGTTGAAGTTTAAACACAATTTTTTTCAATTTAGTTCTAGTCGTACGTTTTTATTTGGGCTTATGTTTAGACACCTTATTATTTTAATATCCTTTTTCATTAGTCTAATAGTCATTGGTTTATGAAGCTATTGACAACTCAATCCATAAATTTTGAATTTTATTCTGGGTATCCAAAGTGCTGATTCTTAATACTTATAGGAGTATAGACTTGACCTTAATATTGCCGTCAATGCCGTTAAGATTCTCACTGTCAATAACCCTAAGATTTTAGCTGTGTCCTTTGAAAGCCTGTGCTCCTTCACTCCTCACACGACCGCAAAAACTGCCAAAGTACAGAGCCGCAACAGAAAAGACAAATAAGCATTGTTGCCAACATATAAGGCAATCGGCCGACCGGTCCTTAACTGCGCCGCAACAATATGGTCTGGATGCAGTGAAAGGAAGACGAGTAAGCTGCAAACATGTCAGAACACTGCACTCTGGACTACGACAGGATGCCACTTGATGTCTCCCATCGAACATCTACATAGAGTGGCCCGTATGCTCGCAGTTAAGGAGCATAATGAACTCCCCCTAGGAGCATCGTTCCGCATTAACTACCTGGGCAACATAAAACAATACGCCGACCAGACTTCGGACGCAACAAACTTCAGACATGCACTGCCGCCATTCACAGTGGAGCCATTAACACCTTCACCGACTCCATTTCCTAGACGAAGAGCTCGAGTTGCCGCGACAAACGAGAGAGACCCTTGCGCAACTTCGTAGTGGGTACTGTGGCAGGTTAAACTCCTACTTATCCAGAATAGTCCGTCGAAACAACACGTTTTCTGGGCCTACCATTGGATTACGACCATGACAACCTAGAATAAAACGCAGGAGATCTGTTGAACTGTAGGAATTCTTACTGGATTTCGTCCAATAGACATTCATGTGGTACAGCTAAAAATCGTGTTGGATTCAAGTTGTCAAAATTGTATGGAACAAGATAATGTAGAGACATCTAGGCACTTTCTACACCATTATCCAGCCTTTGCACGACTGTGGTAGAAGCTGACATTGACCGCCTCAACAAATTTTGATAGGCTCAAAGTAATTTGTTGATTTGTGATAATCTTCATCAAAGATATAGGTGTTTTAGGTACACAGAAAATCGACGTTCCAAGGGAAAGGACCTGTGAAAAGAGGATTGACAGGCACCAACTTTTCGTCGATTTCAAAGCTGCTTTTGACAGCACAAAGTTTTCCCCGCATTTTCTGAATTTGGTATCTCCGAAAAACTAATATGGCTGTGTAAATTGACGTTGAGCAATATCAGAAGCTTCATCAGGTTTGAGAAGGACCTCTGATCCGTTCGATACCAAACGAGAACGATGGCAAGACAAATATCTTCTGTCATCAAACAGACAGTCGTTGCATTCTACGTCAGGTATTGACAGTTACAATTTCGAAGTTGTAGATAATTTTTTCTATCTCGGAACCAGCATTAACTTCAACTTCGAAATCCAACGCAGAATAACTCTTGCCAACAGATTCTACTTCGGACTGAGTAGGCAATTAAGAAGTAAAGTCATCTCTTGACGAACAGAAACCAAGCTTTACAAGTTACACATCATCCCCGTTCTGCTATATGGTGCAGAGGCATGCTGATGACAACATCTGATGAGTCGGCGTTACGAGTTTTTGAGTTTTCGAGAGAAAGGTTCTGGGAAAGATTTATGGTCCGAGCTGTACGACGTATACGATGACATTGACATAGTTCAGCGAATTAAGAGACCGCGGTTCCGCTGGCTAGGTCATGTCGTCCGAATGGATGAAAACACTCCAGCTCTGAGAGTATTCGCGGCAGTACCCACCGGGAGAAGCAGTACCCACTCAGAAAGAAAGGGAAGACCTCCATTCCGTTGGAAAAACTAGGTGGAGAAGGACCTAGCTACACTTAGAACTTCCATTGGCGCCAAACAGCGAAAGTAAAAAAAATTATACACGAATCTATATTCATCCGATGGATATGTCAAATCCAGATCCAGATATTAAGGGCTGAATAAACTCTGCTTAAATTTTAAGCTTATAAAAACGAGAGGAGTATTAGTGGCATCATTTTGCTAGGCGAAAACTGCCTGAAAGAAGGATGATATAAGGCTCAAACCTATTGATATCTTCGGTTTCAGGAAAAAATCTAAACTATTTTTTGGGAATAAATGACAATTTAGTTTTCGCACGATCTATAGGTACCAAGGATTTATGTATGTAGATAGGTTACATAATAACATATTTTTCAGCGACAACACTGGTCTCAAACACCAACCAAACAGTGAGCTCCACTGTCAGCAGCACTTTAGAGCGCATAGATGCGCCGAAACAGAAGCACTTCGTCTGCATTTTGTTAATGTTCGCGAACGCAAATGAGGTAGCGCGCAGGCTCGCTCGCACGCGCTGTGCGTGTGCTTGTGTGCGTTCCCCGCACGTCATGTCCAGCCGCAAGCGCAGTATTTATGGGTTTACATTAGGCTAAACCTTTTTAGTCACACTTTACATGCGTTGCAGCGGACAGTTGTTGTAATTGCTGATAGTTCGTTTAAATTTGCCTGCACTGCTGTTGGTGTTCTCGTGTTGTTTACCTTGCTCCACGCGTTGACAAGTTCGTGTCTCCAACACGCGTTCGTTCATTTGTTTGTTTCTTTGATTTTCTGTTGTTGTGGATTTAAGCACTCAATTGAAGGCGGCGATTGATTTTTATTTGCTTTGCTATTGATTTATTGTTGTACGCCTGTTGATTCATTTGTTGTTTTTATTATTTGTCAATTTGTCATTTGTTGGCGACGGCAGCATTTATCTGCGCACACACACACACCACTACAAATAAATGCTCATACATTCGTACGTTCGTACATTCCACGAATGCGCTCACAGAATGCGTCGCTCAATGTGACACTGGTCCGTTGAGTCCACCGATCGGCTGTGAATGTTGGCGTCATTAGAGACATTTGAGCATTTCTCATTCGAGGAAATATTTTCATTGATTGCACAGCAATTAAGTGAATGCTTTTAATGATTGGTAATATCTTTATAACAATCGGTATGAATATAACTGCGCTTCGACACAGTGATTTTATATTTAAGTATAAGTTCTGTAGAAGAATATTCGTAACCAAGTTCTCAAATAAGTGCGTAATTTGAAAAAAAAAAACATATAAACAACAAGAAAACCAAAATATATTTTATAGCATAAGCGTGGATAAAACTATCTCTATGTTGATTCTGATCGATCAGTTTCTATGACAGCTAAATGCTATAGTGGTTCGATATCGATGGCTCCGACGAACGAGCAACTTCCTAGAAAGGAAATTAAATGTCAGATCGATATCTCAAAAATTAAAGTTAAAGCGAAAATCTTCACGTTGGAGTCTGAGAGATATTAGAGGATCTCAACATCTCTTATGAATCCATTCCACATATTTTGGCTAATATTTTGGGTATGTAGCGTATTAATGCTTGACTCGCACCAAAAGTCCTGAATCTTTAGTTAAAACGACGGCGACTGGAGTACCACATTTCATCAGTATTATTCGTGTCGAAGCTGTCCAAAAATACGCTCAGATTAAAAAAATTAAGATTCGCTGAATACACTTAGTGCCTTCCCAGTAAAAGCTTACAAGTGTAAGGAAAATTGTATTAGGCGTTGGCATGAATCTATTGGCTTACAAGTAGCTTATTTTGACAGTCCGGATCAAATTCTAATCAGTTACTAAGTCAGAAAAAAGACTCAAACTTCTAAGCTAAGGGCTATATGGTATATATGTATGTACATACATATACATATGTATGACATCGAACTCGTTCGGTGTTAGGTAAAGTATACATACTTAGAACTTGTTTAGGTCTTTCCTACTGTTTTTTGAAGATTAAGTAGTTTATTCTTCCAAATTACAATCTCTTATTTTATATTATTTTCATAAATTTAAATTTAATCTTGGAGTACGAGCGCGACGTCCACAAAAAAAACACTTCTCATTAGCCCAATGAAGAAACAGCGGCTGGAAAGGGGCAAAATCACACAAAACTTGGACTGTATCGGACTGGAGAAATTTTTTCCGACGAATGCAAATTTAATTTGTTTGAACCTAATAGAAATGCCACAGTTCGTAGGAATTGATAGCGTTTTTTGGAAACATGTGTTTTACCCACCGTAAAGCATTCAACCTATTAAATGGTGTGGTGGTTATAACCAAGTTTGGTGTTGGGCAGCTCATTATTTTTGAAGCATCCGTGAATCCGAATAATGTATTACAATTTTGTAAGAAGGTGTTTTGCCAAGAATTGAACAGCTGTTCGAACACACTCAAAAGGTGTTTTCAGGATTACTCAGACTCCTGCCATAGAGCCAAAACGGTAACTAAATCATAAAAATATTAAAATAAATTTTTCGATACTTCATTGCAAACGCCAAATCAAAAGATTTTTATGGAATTGAGCCTTTCACGTGGTCAGGAAGCAGTTCAGAACTCAATCCAATTGAGAAATGCTGACATTGTATGGGCAAAAAGATAAGAGAAAAGCGTCCAAAAAGTCTAAAAGAAATGGGAAAAATCATAGAAACTGTGTGGAATGAAGAAATTAATAAAGATTATCTTCAACACATTTTTGAATCCATGCCTAGACGAACCTTTACAGATTCTACAATGACATTCGTCCGAACTGTCCAACGTGTACAGAGTGTCGTTTCCACGACAGTCAGGTCTATGTAACCGGAACAGACCCGGATTTTTATCTGGCTAAGGACTGTCTACTCGGCAAAACTCTGCCGCTACCACAACAACACGTGTACCCAGTATATAGAAAACTTTCTCCTCGCTTTTCAACTACAAGGGGATAACTAACTTCTCAGTCGACTGAGAAATGGAAAGCCGTTAGCGAAACGTCTGATTTTATAATGACAAAACTGACACTTTTCAAAATATTGGGCGTCCGCCAGTCCGCACAATAGTGGAGAATTAAATGTCATGTGCCTCCCACGAAGTAATAATGAACCGGTGATTCTGTGGGAGAGTCTTGAGTTGTGTGTAGGTTAGGTTTAGCGGATTAAAGTTCAGCACTCCGACTTTCGATGCTTCCCCTTACTATAAGAAAACTTACTTAAAACGAATAGCCGAGGTTATTAGAAGGAGTGGGTGTTCTACAAAATCTTTTCCTGAAAGTTGGGCGTAAAATATAGGACAAGAACAGTTTTCCATTCCAAAAGTGATTAAATTATTAGGTGTCCTCATATTCAGAATAATCTACTATTATGAAAACTCTACTGAGTTAATCAAATGTAATAAGTTTAGTACAGTGGTAAAACATTTTAATCGAGATTGATTTGAATTAAATTCGTATTTATAATCTTAGGGTCTGTATGTACTGTGCAAGTTTGTATATATGCATATTGGAATTATCATAGAAATATGGCTTATTAACAAGTTATGAAAATTGCCTTAATTGTCTTTTAATTGTCACAGAATTAATTGCAACTCTAAACTAATTGTGAACTAATTTAATTAAATGCTAATCAATCAGAGCATCGGCTGAGACACTAATTGCTAGACTTTAATCGCTGACAGTCTGTTTACATTAGGAATGAAAAAACAGCTTGAACTCGCGGAAATAATTAAGTAATAAAATAAATGTAAAACATGTCTGGTAATTAATATGAATCAACAACTTTAAGAAAATATTAATTTAGCGTAAACGTCGAAGAAATAGTAACTTAATGAAGGGAGAAATGTCGAGCTTTTTTTTTTAAATATCTAAAATATGAGCTCTTGAAAAGTTCCAAGAAGACTCGACGCTTTTGGGCCAAATTTTGTTCAGCGATGTGGCCCATTTCTGGCTCAATCAGAAATATTGCCGCATTTGAGACGAACAGCAACCTGAAGACATTTAAGAGCTACCATTTCATCCAGGAATTATAGGCCAGTGGAATCATCGATACATATTTCTTTAAAAATGATGCCGACTATTTGATACCTGAAATTGAAGCCTGTGATCACGGTGATATCACGCCGTTAGACTTTTTCGTGTGAGGATATGTAAAGTCTAAAATTTATGCGGACAGTCCCGCTTCGATTCAGGCCTCAGAGCAAAACATCACGCGTGTCATTCGCCAGTTACTAGTCGAAATGATCGAACGAATATCGTTAAGTGGACTCAACGGTTGGATCATCTGAGATGTAACCGCGGCCAACATTTGAAAGAGATAATCTTCAAAAAATTAATGCTGTAGAATGTACTTTCGAATGATAATAAGCATTCCCTATTAAAGTAGAGAAAAGTAGAGAACCTAACTATGGATTAGATGCTACGAAAACGGCTACCACGGAAAATAACGGTGCAAAAGTCCTGGATATCATATTGACAGACAATCAATTGACGGTGTGAAAGATAGCAGGCTTTCCAAAAGGTCGCGCAAGTCATACTTAGCTTCATGAAATATTGGCCCTATAAAAGCTGTTTGTGCCCACTTTAAAGAGCAGTGTTTAAGCGCAAACCGGTGGATTTGCTGCGTCACCTCAACCGTCGGAGAATCATGGATTAATCATGTACACCAGACCTCAAGGAACAATTAAAAATAGACTTTATGCGCCGGTCCTGCGCCGAAGAAGACGAAGACAAATCTATCGACTGTTGATGTAATAACTACCGCTTTCTGGGGTTCATGAGGTGTGATCTATATCGGCTACCTGGAGAAGACAAACTATTTTGCAGACCTCCAGAAAACTTAATTTTCAGACGTGTAAACGAAGTTGAAGCATTAATTAGAGATACAGATCATCGAAGTGAAGCTTAATCAAGCTAGCTACCATCGAGGACCTTAGCAAGTTTGTTGCTGCTGCCTCTGATCTAGTTAGTAGGGCTGGCGATGCTGCCAAAAAGAAGGAAGATGCGAAAGAAGCCAAAAAGGAAGAGTCAGAAGAAGAAGAAGAAAACGATATAGGTTTCGATTTCTTCGACTAAAAAGCCCAAAAAGAAAAAAAAGCCAAATAAGAAGAGTCATAAGAAGACCACGATATTTCTTCGACTAAACAGTTCAAAACTAGAATTGTGTCCTACCAAAAAGAAGAAAATAGTCAAAATGGAAGAGTCATAAGAAGAAGAATACTACGATATTTCGATTTCTTCACGTAAACAGCTTAAAACTAGAGTTGTGTCCTACCAAAAAGAAGGAAGAAGCCAGAAGAAAGAGTCAGAATAAGAAGAAGAAAAGAAGAAGACCACAATATGGGTTTAATTTTTTCGACTAAACAGCTCAAAACTAGAGTCGTGTCTTACCAACACATTTATTCAAAGATTTTGTGTTTGAAGCATTGAGTTAAGATCACAAGACGGATGATTTCCTGTGAGTTCCGGGTTTATTAGCACAGCGATATTTAAATTTAGTCAATTCGAAAAACTTTAGATCGATATAAGAAATTTTTTTTCGGCTGCCCACCCAGTGAGTGAGTGAGTCAAGGTGTACCTTCTAGTAAATCACTCACTTAATAGTAAAATTACAACAAAAACTGCAGCTGCAAGTCAATAGCAGATCATAAATAACAACAACCCAGTGGCAATAAAATATACAACAAAAGTGCGAAGAGCAAAATGATTGATAACACCATGAAGACCCCAATTTATAGCAGCATAAAAATGCAAAATACTACAACAAAGACACCACAAATCTACTTGAAAATAAAAAAAAAACTCGTCTAAATGACATTATTCAATCAACGACACAACTCCTTTCATCACAAAAATTAGAATAAGAAAGAGTGAATGACAGAGAAAGAGAGAGAGCGAGAACGACCTCAAGCGATTCTCCCGGCGTGTCATTGGTGGCCAACGCAAGTGACAGCAACACCAAACGTCACGGTAATTTTTTTGTTTTAATTGTTTCACTTCCACCAATTTTTATAAAGCGATAAGTGAAAACAGCAACAACAACAGTAGCAGCAGCCGCCGCCGACAGACGTCCGCCGCCGAGACATTCTTATCAATTTTACGACTTTAGCGTCGCTGGGGGTTCTCGAGCAAGCGCCAACGACATGCGACAACAATTTTCATATGCTTTGTTGCTATTGTTGTATTGTTTATTACAATAATTGCCGTTTTACAATTTCTTTGTGTGGCGACAACGGCCATCAGCATACAACCGCAGGCACAAAGTATTAACCATATTCACCAACCGACTGCAACAGTATGTTTTTACAACAACAAAAACAATTTCCACATATAGCAACAACAATGCTGGCAAGCTTTTACACTCGCCTGCGCGCACGACTAATAATAATAATTTTTTTATTAACTCACTTGACACAACGTTTAATAGGTGTACCGGAGTTAAGCCGCCTGATAAGCCGCTCCATTAATAATTTATGAGCGCAGCGTATATGCGCTTTTGCTATTGTTGTTGTGCTTATTGTTGCTTTTAATGTTATAACCGTTTTGGTTGTTATTGTTGCTTTTAGCAGTTGGCTGTTGTTGTTGCTACTATATTTTACATGCAAGCTCATGGTCGTACACACACATACGCAAAATACTGAGTGTTGAGTGCGTCCTGGAGCAAGTTTTTAGCGTTCGGTAAGAATTAGTTTTGAATGGGGGTAGTGACTCATTTTTGAGTATTGGGGTACGTAATTTGAGAGCTAACTGGTTGTTTGTACAGTGAGAGAGGTTGCACAATTTTAATGAAATTATATAAGCTAAATAAATATGCAGTCCATCAAATATTTAAAATTATAAGGAAATTATTAAAAAATATATATTAGTTATTTCGGCTGCACCGAAAAAAATTCTAATATACCCTTCACTCAGGTGGACCATTTTTTTAGTAAAATATGTGTTTTTTATTTGTAAATTTCTATAGCTCAGAGGCATTTTATGGCATCGCTTTGACTTTAGACACATATTCCTCAGAATTGAACACTCTACAAAAGTGCCCATTGCGACAAAGTCGAAACTCACACCGGCGAGGTAGTACGGGGCTCTAAGCCTGATTTTTCCACGAAAATCGCATTTTTTTGTGTTTATCTCGTAAATTACAAATATAGAAACAAGTAAGAAGATAACATTTTATACTCTCATGATAAAGTGATAATCGTTTCATTATCCGTCATTTACATATTTTTTATTTTGCTGTAAAATTAATTAGATTAGATCAATTTGTGTACTTTGAGTATTGAATTGTATTTTCATTTCCTAATGTTCATATATAGTATTATACAGAGAAGGCATCATGGAATTCAATTTCTTTGGAAGAAGGCGGAACCGATTACATTTTTGTTGTCATCAGGGTGTAAAGAAAATATTATGTACCGAATTTCATTTGAGATATAGTTTTTGGTCATAATGGGCGATGCCACGTTTTCCATTTTTAGAAAAAGCCTGGGTGAACTTCCTTCTGCCATTTCTTCCGTAAAATTTTTGTTTTTGTTATCGGTTAACAGCTGTTTTCAACATAACCTTTGTATGGGAGGCGGGCGTGGTTATTGTCCGATTTCTTCCATTTTTGAACTGTATATGGAAATGCCTGAAGAAAACGACTCTATAGAGTTTGGTTGACATAGCTATCTTGAGATAAGAAAAACTTAGAAAATTTTCCACGTTTGCAAATTTCACTTTTATTTATGGCTTAGTTATGACACTTTATAGGTTTTCGGTTTCCGATTTTGTGGGCGTGGCATCTTTTGGCCAAAAACTGAAATACGGGACTAGTTCGTATATATACAGACAGACGGACGGGCAGACGGACATGGCTAAATCGACTCGCCTCAACATACTGATCATTTATATATATAACTTTATATCTGATGCTTTTAGTTCTGGGTGTTGCAAACAACCGTTATGTGACAAAACTATAATATACTCCTTAGCAACTTCGAGGGTATAAAAATTAACAAACTTGAGAAAAAATTGCTACAAAAAGGTCGAAAAAAAATTTCTATTCAAAATATATATAATTTAATTTTCCAGTATTGAGGGGTATAAAAAAAAACTTTTTTACAAAAAAAAAATGTACCATCTAAACAATTCCTTCTGAGATTGCATCACTTCTTTAGACAATAGTCAATTTCTTGATACCTCGTCAAATGAAAGAAGTTTTCCTTGCTCCTTATTCAGATTATTTAGTGTATATGGCAGTTCGGCCGTTCCAACTAATGGGCAGCTTCTTTGTGAGAAAAGAACGGGTGCGAAATTTCATATCAATATCTGAGAGGGGCTAGTTGACGTACATACATACATACATATATATACACAGACTGACTGACGAGATGGCAAAATCGGCTGAGCTCGTCATGATGATCATTGATGTTAGACAAAAAATCACCCGGAAATTGTAATTAAATTCCCGAGGTAATAGATTTTCCAAAAACGTGTATTTTGCTGAATTGGTGGGACTTTCCTTAATTACTATTCCAAATATGAACGCATTCTGTCAACCAATTTGTTTACATCAGCTGCTTGAGTCTGTACTCTTCGGTAGTACGTTGCGGTTTTTACAATGGATAAAAATATCGAATAAAGAATTTGTATTTGTATTTTTAACCGAATTTCGTGTGCCGAATCGTTGTGAATGTTGGAAAAGGCCAACGGTGGGTCAGTTTTATAAAAAAACACAAGCCTACGTGTGGTACAAAGACTTCAAAGACGGTAGAGAGATCGTTGAAGACATGCCTCGTTCTGGACGACCTTCGACCACTTCAACTGATAAAAATATTAAAAAAGGATATGGTACATGAAAATTGTCAGGCAAGTGCTAGAGGGATGACAAGAGAGTTCGACATCTCTCGCTAGTCTGTTCGACTCGTCCCGATAAAACTGAATTTTTTTCTAAAAGAATACCGTAAACAGGTCCCTTTGAATATATTTGATCGTGTGAATTCCGATCCCACATTCATGAAGAATCCCACGCTTTTGAATGAAGCATGAAAACTGCCGATAAGACATGGGTTTATGCGTTTGACATGCAAACAAGTCAACAATTATCGGATTTGAAGGAAAAAAAACTAGCCGAAACCAAAAAAAAAAAAAAACACGGCAAAGCAGCGCAAAAATGAAGGTGATACTCATTGTTCTTTTCTCGATATTCGCGGTTCGGTGCATCATTAATTTGTTCCGGACGGACGGACGGTCTATAGGAGTTCTATTTGGTCATAATGAGACGTTTTTGTGAGAACATCCATCGAAAATAGCCGGAATTGTGGAAGAACAATTCCTGATTTTACACGATAATAATGCACTATCGCATCGAGCCACGATTGTGGCCGAATTTAAAGCCAAAACGCAATGAATACCATCGATCAACTACCGTATTCACCAGATTTGGCTCCGTGTGATTTTTTCTTTTTCTCCAAACGAAAATTGCCGCTCCGTGGAGCCCATTTTCAGTCGATCGAAGAGAGAAAACAAAACTCGCTGAAAGAGCTGAAGGCCATCCCAAAAAAGAGCTAATGAAAAGTGTTTCGAGGTCTGGAAAAATCGTAAAACATCTGGTGCAGATTACTTTGAAGGCGACAAAATATATATTGATTAATAAATATCTTGCGTTTTATATACAAATTTTGGGTACTTTTTTTATCACAAAGTAATTCATAGGGCCTCCGAGGTTTCTGCTCAGTATTATAAACTTTGTGGCAAACCTAATATATCCTGTACTCAATTTCATCAATTTTTATTCGACGGGTGACTGATGAAATCTATAAATCGAAGTCACTCATTTATTGGACGGAATTTTCATTTAAAAGAAGCACTATATTTGCCAAGCTTTCGATTTACTATTATAATTTTTTGATTTGTACGTTTTTAGCTTTATTCTAAGAAAACTTTAAGAACATTTGGCTAAAAACCTATCTGATATATTCGGGTATATTATCAAGTCATTAGATGGCGAGCCTACTCCAAATATTTCAAAAAATTTATAATGACAAGTATCACTCTCTTGAGCAACGCTTGAATATGAATGAAATAAGTGTATAAGTAAGTACTTGAATTTTTGATAATTTCGATATTTATAATCCTAAGTCTGTCTCGAATAGTTTTTTCAATTTTTTCTTCTGTGAAGAGGAACAAAGGACTCACATCAACTGTGCAATTTAAAAAGACAATCTAACTATAAAAAAAAAGTTACAAATTCACTTACCTTAATTTCGAATTAGCGATACTGGTTTATAAGCACTAACGAACTTGAAATCTACAAGTAAAGAGCAAAAGAAATTCAATTAAAATATTATGTCTTCATTTATTTTTATATTTTCATTAAATTTTATATTTGACTACATTAATACCAACTCAGCCCACTGTGAGGCAATAAAGTTCAAGTCAATGTTATCATTTACGAACTTTCGTTCGAGTTCGTGCTTTCGTTATGTCAAAGTGGCGCCTAAATTACATAAATACTGGTATATAAATGAGTATATGAGTTCACACTAACACACACATACGATTGTCTTACACCTTTATTTTCAGAATTTAATTTTGAAAACGACGAAAGAAGTAGGTGTGTCATAAACCGTTATTGGGTGGCGTAAAATGAAACAAAAAAACTAAATATGGTGTTATAAGTATAACAGTGTTCGAACATAAGAGTTTTTATGTATACAAAGAGAGGTATAACTTGTACGAGTATAGGAATGAAGTAATTTGATTGAGAGAGATTGAGTAAAAATATTTCTCTGTTTTACGAAATTATGTTGTTATTGATAAGCAGATATTAGAAGTTTTCGAAGTATAGAATAAAATATACAATTTTTATTTTTTCAAGAGATTCGCCCTTAAAACCATATAATATCTGCACATCAATAATAGGTAGATTGCCTTTATTTTTCAGGATTGGGCAACCCTGGTATTGCAATAGGGCAACTCACAACTTTATCGTAAAGTTCAATATTTTGATGTTATGCATACTCAGAACATTTTGACACACGACCGCTATTTGTAGTGTTTACAGTAACTTGAAATATTCAACTAGGCAAAAAAAAATGTTATGAAAAGGCGAGAATTTTCGCGCGATTATTTCTTACATCTGAATTATCTAAATGAACTTAATTAAATGTTCGATGTCCAACAAGAACCAATGTGTATCGATGGTATCGGGAACTCAATGTAGGATGTATGTAGGTCTCCTGAACATTTGACTGTAATAAAAATTTGTTCACGTTGAATCCCACAAAATTTGTCAATCGCTCAAAAAAGCGTAGACTGATGTTGCAGTATAGTCATGTGATCTATCGTAAGATTGACACAACTATAGACATTAGTGGGACCAGCATACAAGTACATTCAATATTGCATGAACATTTCATTGCAGACAATCATTTTTCACCTGGGATCCTACACAATTTGTTGATCGCTTAAAAAAGAGTCATGTCTATTGATCGAGAGAAATTTTTAATATTGTGAAACATGTCTATGACAACGTGACGGGTGATGAGTCGTGATGAGTTTGGTGTTATAGGTGTTTCAAAATGAGCCGAGTCTAACAAAAGCTATTCGCTCACGAAGCACTACCAAGCAATTGGTTGCCAGTCTTTTGGAAAAAATGGACATGCCGCAAACATACTACCAATACAACGTAGAACACCAACCACCGAAGACAGATCACTCTTCATCACGGCAAGTGAGCTCTCACATAACGACTGAAACAACTGTATTTTTGAACACTCAAAACATCAATTTGACGAGTCATCCGCAGTATAATCCTGACATGGAACCGAATAATGCAAAAGTGTATAGATCTTAATGGAGTGGAGAATATTTTGAAAAATAATAAGGCAATTTTCGATGATTAATATAAGGTTTTGTTCTCTAATCATGAAATGTAAAAGGCAGGCTTCGTAACACCATTAATTGGGACCAAAGATGGGAAGCTTTGATAGAATTAAATTATTAAATATATAATATAAATAAAAGGTTCATTTAACGATATAAAATTAGTCCGTAAAATCACATATTATGAGCTTTGGAATTTAAGTGGGCTCTGCCCAATCCTCAAAACGGGAGATTTCACAATCTGCACCTACGTATGACAAGCCTTTTCAACATGGCATATAAGGTTCTCTCAAGCGTACTGTGTGAACGATTAAAGCCCACCGTGAATCTTATCAGTGTGGTTTTCGGCCTGGAAAATTAACAAATGACCAGATATTCACCAAGCGCCAAACCTTGGAAAATACCCATGAAAGGGGATCGACACACACCGAGAAAGGTTCTGAGGAAGATTTATGGTCCTTTACGCATTGCCAACGGCGAATACCGCATTCGATGAACGATGAGCTGTACGAGATATACGACGAAATTGACATAGTTCAGAGAATTAAGAAACAGCGGCTACGCTAGCTGGGTCATGTCGTCCAAATGGATGAAAGAATTCGACGCAGTACCCGGAGGACCTCCACTCCGTTAGAAAGATAAGGTGAATAAGGACCTCACTACACTTGGAAGCTGCAATTGCAGCCAAACAATGATAAGGAAGAAAGACTGGCGCTCTGTTGTGAACTCAGCTATAACCGCGTAAGCGATATCTACGCCAATAAGGAAGAAGTTGGTATACTAAGCCGAGTTTTAGGGTTTAAAAAAGTGACGAAGTCTATTGTTGAGATTCATGGTTCAAACTGACAGTTTTGAAGACACTGAAATATAAGAAAAAAATTTGACGGAAAATAAGTCAAAAAAATTTAGTGAGGGAAAGGGAACAGAAGGCTTCTTAAGAGACTTCAAGGTAAGCTATGAGCTTCAAAGTTTTAATTATTAGTGTTTCTCTCCCTTCTTTAACTTTACGACTCTTCAGACGAATAACAAGTAGTGCATCTGGAAAGCTTTATAGTACTTGTTCCGTAGCTCTAAGCTGATTATATCCCTTTAACCCATAATTGTAAGACTACTGCTTCTGCCTCACTAAAAAGTATGCAATTGCAGGACTGTTTTTCGCCTAATTACTTTCATATAAGTACCTTGTATAAAAATATGAAACTTTTCTCATGTATCTACACCTTTTCAACATAATCTTGCAACAAAGTATTGCTTTGCTCTCACTCTGCGACCCATAAATCATTTCTTAATTTACATTTAGATACTTTTTATGGCGTCTTCGCTCTTCTACGCGTATTGATTTGGCGTATTGAGTTTTTTATGCTCTTATTTTATTTGAATTCGTCTCATTTGCTGCAATCTTAATTCAATTTGGCCACTATCGTATAACCTTTTTGTACAACAATTTTCTGGTTATTGTACACATTTGTTTGAAATGTCGAAACGCCACACATACATGGCATATGTATTTATGTGTGTGTGTGAGTGCCTTGGACATGCCACCCTAATGGATTCATTTCTGATACAATTCGGCCACTTCCACAGTGTCGCGTCATTTGTAATCAGTAGCAGACTACACTGTGTCGCCTTCGATGCGCGTTCCACACTGTCGCCAACATCAGCAACATCTGGGTAGCCGCAGACATACATACAAACACACATGTATAAGTACACGGGTAAGAAGTGTTTCGAAGTCTCCATCAGTGGCTGACCACTCAGTGTTGGCGCAGAACTTATGCGTTCACATTCAAAACAAAACACAAATTACTCATAAAAGTTATGTATGTTAACACGGTGAGAATTTGGTACGAATGGGGGCTACACGGAGTGGATGGATAAGTCAGTGGTAAGTTTTGGTGAACAAAACGGAAGATGAAGAAATTTCTGAACCTCAGTTTCGAAGTATTAGATCCACAAGTAATTTAAAGTTTGCGATCCGAGCAGCACAGTATTGCATATCTGAGAGAGTTGAAGGGTCAAACAAAGAGAAATAAAGCTTTAAAGTTCAGTTTTCGAAGGCGTTGGCATCCCAATAGAGTGCCAAAGCTTTCTTCATAGGACAAGTTTATGACCAGTCAACAAGCAAGGGGCGAAGTGGTGGTCTCCTTCGAGCTGTTTCGTTTTCAAAATGATGATGAAACAGAGCCTGGAAGACCACACGGCATGCTGACAGGCCCTGGGTATCATGCCATTCCTTAGCGATTTCATCGAAGATATTACAATTTCTTTGAACGGCTAGTATTTTAATATAGATCTATGAATAGTTTCCCGGAGTTAACATAAAGGAGAACAAATTTAGCAAAAAAAAAGATTTACTTCCACAGTCCGGTGATTTTGTGTCGAACATATTATGGCCCCAAACGTCATTTGTTCGTAAAACCAACGAACCATTGTCCAAAACACTTAAGTTCTGTTCAAAACCGGAATGTAAACTCTAGAAAAAAATCAATTGCTCAAAGCTTTGGATTCGGATAAAGAGAAGAGGGTTATTACAGCGACACTCCTTGGAGCACTGGTTTCTCTATATTGCCAAAACTCTTAGGTACAAATCAAGAAATCCTCATTAAACAGCAAAGCACATGGAGCAAGGGTAAAAAAGAGTGCTTTCAGAAACTAGACTCAACGGCTTATCTAAAAATTTTAAAATACAACTTTTTCGACGGAACTAGAAAACCGATCGGAACACAAGGCTGAATTTTTGTGCAAAAAGCGTCTTCCCTTTATTGTAAGAATACATAAGAGTCATATGTTGCCCGTAAAAGAAGTATCAAAATATCGCCGACTTAACGATCTGTTCTCGTTCCGATATGAGAACTTGCTTACACCCTACCAGTAGCCCCTACTACCACGAGAACCTGCTTCGATTTACATTTTCTTTTGATACGTTTTTTAACAGCATTTACTGTCGTTGTTGCTGTTGTTTTTTCTTTACTTCGTTTCTTTGCCGTGTTGAAAAATCGTTGCTTGCCCTTTGTCATCGTGTTGGTCATTTATATTTTTTGTGCCCCTGATAAGCCGCCACTACAGCAGTGGTGGACTCATGCAAGTCGCCTCGCGGATAACTCACGCACAGCATTCGTTTCCGTTCGTTGCCGCCAACGGCCGACCAACTGTCGTTGTTGACTTCTGACCAGTGCTGCGCTACCTTTGCCTCTGGCACCGCTAGCGCTGCAACGTTTGGTAAAATTAATGAAATAATATGCTGTCTTTTTGGACTTTTATTTTCCATTTCGGTTTCGTTTTTGTTTATTTCGTTTTTAGCAAATTTTTGCTTTATTTTCATTCTGCGAATTCTTGCAATTGCTTTGGCAGAATTTTGCTTGTTTATGGATATTTTGGCGCCAAGGCTTATCACTGAATTGTAAATGTTTTAATGGTGCTGTTGTTGCTGTGTTTGTTCTTTGTTAGCTGACGCAGTGGAGCAGTTGTTAGTTCACACACAAAGGAGCCCAAAACACTTTGCAAGAAGGATTTCAATTTGTTGGTGCCTGAGTTTTTTTTAACGGAAATACATGTGTGATGATGAATTTAGTCACAGGGGTCGATATATACATTCGCACATACTTATATGCATGTACAGGTGACCCCAGCGAAGAATGGAATTTGGCAATAATTTGTCGAAGAAATAAAATAGTCGATACCAAGCGAATTATTTTCGTATAAATGCTGATTTATTACTAGAACTTCGGTCTGTCCCTTAGTTCTTACTTGATAAAATTTGCTTTTGTAATAGAATCCTAAAAGCACGCAACGTTCTTAAGAATCCTATGTGGGCCGAGGACCGCAACCATTTCAAGTTAGGATGGGTTTGGGGATGCAATTTAAAACCATCAAAAGAGAAAGGCGCGAAAGACGCCTTGGTATAAACCCGCTCTTAAGTAATTCTTAGCAATAACTTGTTGTTTTATTACGAAGGTGAATGTGATGACTGTCCATGCTCATGGAACTATAGTGCATTACTACAGTTACCTTAAGGAAGTAGCGGTAGTTATAAGCTCCAATTCAGAGTTTTGTCTTGGTACAAAAGGGAAGGCCGTACAGATTGACGAAACGTTTCGAACAAAACGTAAGTACAATCGGGGCCGTTTAACCGGACAAAGGAAGACAAAATCTGCCACTTTTTCCGAGTGAATGGAAAAGGCAAGGCAGATTTGTGGCATTACATTGATTCATCCAGATACAACCCGTATTTACACTGATGGTGGGAAACAGTATCATGGGATACAACAAGTTTTTGTTGTGAACACCACTTGTTTAACCACCAATCACAGTATTGGTGAGTATGTTGAGCAAGGTAATCTCGATAATAATCAACGATTCGGAATGCAGAAATCGTTGGTTGAAAATGGAGTTCAAAACTTCGGAGTCCAAAACGTTTCCATCAGTATTTGGCTATATTTGCTTATGGACATTAAACAGTGTATCCGGGCAAGGTTGTTGAAATTCAACAAACAGGGATGGAATTAAAAAAATTAGAAGTCAAGATCGTCAATTTCATGTGCCTCATCTTGATTTTCATCAGATAATGCAAAATCAATGAGATCTTGAATAGTCATTGGACGAAAATGTTTTGGTCGACTAAAGTGGGAACATCTAATTTTTTTTTAATTCCATCCCTGTCTGTTGAATTCCATCAAAAAGTTCCATCAAAATATTCATTTTAGGATAGTATAATTTTGTTAAAACTTGTGTAACGGTTTTTAGTTTTGTTTTCAATGAGGCAATACTTTTAATTTTAACCTTTTTGACTACTGCTACTTGATTCGGTCGAAATAATCACCCAGCAGAATGAGTAATTCGAGAAACCACTGATCGGTTTCGCACTGTAATTACTCTAGTGGATAATGCGCTTGCTCAGAGACGCCGTACCGTGAGCAACGAAGACGCTATTTCCGCTGTAAAGCAAACTATTGTGGAAGACCCAAATGAGTACATTCGCCATTCGTCAAATTTGTCAACAACGGGAGCTGTGCCCATCTACTTTATGGAATACTATGCGGAAGGATCTTGGTATACGAGCTGACAAGATCCAACTCGGGCAAGAAGTGAAGCCGAACGACCATCAAACGCGTAAGGGGTTTGATGAACAGGTCCAAAATGAGATGAATTTTGTTCAGCAATGCAGTCACTTTATGTTGATTGGGTACGTTAATAAGCAAAATACCGCATTCCGAGTGATGGTGATTTATAATTCATTGTTTAGTCACCGTTACATCCTCACAAAGTCAACAACAATCAACAATTTAAGAAATGTTCTGAATCAGATAAATAGAGGTCTACCTGAATAAATAAAGGCAGAACTAGAACTAAATCTAGCCAAACCACTAATGAAACCTATTCGGCAGATAGAGAATTGATAAGAGCTGGTCTTCCTAGATTCGGATGTTGCGAATCGAAAGTAAATTGTTGAGGGCTATAGGCTGAACTTATTCATCGACACAGAGATTAGTAAATAAATATTTTAAGTAGATCCATCTTATCAAAACCACTTGCTCGCTCAATTGAAACTAGTAGTGGAGTAAATGTATTCTAGAGTTGTGTGTTCTGTATTGAAAGTTCGTAGAATTTTGAAAAAAGCAGGACACGATAGTCCAGCAGCCTGTAAGAAAACATATAGTTCGGAAGTATTTAAAAAAATAACATGTTTTAAAACCTCAAGAATTTTGGAATAGTGTTATTTCCACGGAGGAGAGCAAGTATTTCCATAAAAAGTAAGAATAAGTGGAGAAAAAGGGAAGGCGTTTAAGCAATAAATTATTATTATATATTATCTATCGCTATCATCGTTCATGGGGCATTCCATTATGCATAAAGTTCTGTTGTATAACAGTCATAAGTCTAATTTCACAATATCACAGTTCTATATTAAATAATGGCATGCGTAAGGTGATGACGGAACAGGAAACTTCGCAGTTCATTTAATTAAATAATTATCAATTAAATCAATGGGGATTACGAAATTCGTCACTTGCCACTTTCGTCAATCGTGCCACTTATCTACACAGAAATTAATAAAAACTAATTATGACCAACTTAAACAAAATTGAAAGCAATTGAAACAAATAGAACTTTTTTAAGTGCCTCATGACAAATCAGAACACGAATACAAATGTACACAAATAACTGTAAAGCATAACTATAATAACAATAGTAAATTATGTCAATCATACGAGAATAATAATTCGAGTTTATCACATAAATTTGTTTATTTAATTAAATGTTGAAGTAGCTCGCGTTCAAATTATCAAAAAACCAAACCAGCAATTCACCTGTCAGCTAACAAATTAATACAACAATAACAACGATATCAGCATACAGCAGTAACTTTCGGAAATTATATTCTATTTTGGATTGTTGATAGCACTTTTGATGATGTCATGGTTGGCATGCAAACATACTTATACAATGGCTTAGCGGATGGTATGACTACGGCAGGGCACATAAGTAGTCAGAAAGATATTATATAATGCAACTGAATTTTTTTTTGTTACTGGGTTAATGATAGCTAAGGTGATCTAGAATATTTGGGAAGGATTTGAACTTAAAACATAACTTTCACTTCAAGAAAAGATTTTTCGGCCTATTGAGCGTACTATTTACAACACCATCATCTTGAGACACATCATTCCAGCAATGCTATAGAATGCGCTCTGTCTATTCGTGCCATGGCTAAAGGCGATTTTTAGGGGATGCTTGAAGTTCAGCTATTGCCACACTCATGGAGAGAGGTTAGGGTGGTTTTCATACCGAAGGCATGTAGAAACAACCCATCTTACTCAAAAGAGTTTATGCCTATAAGGTTAACCTCCTTCCTGCTGTAAACGCTAGAGAAAATCTTAGACGCGCACAGTAAGGCCGCAGTGCTTTCTAGAAGCTTGTCCAAGCTTGCGCTTATACGAAGCGCAGATCAGTAGGGACTGCATTCCATACACTGCTATTTAATATCGAAAGGGCTCTTGAATATAAGGAATACGTTCTTGGAACATTCCTGAACATTTCTGGAGCGTTCAACAACATTACTACGGAATCTATTCTGAACTGTATAGAGTCAATAAGCGTTGATCTTGCTCTACAAGAATCAGAAAGAAGCCTTTTGACCTACAGACCGATAAGAGCAGAATAGAACGACGCTTAAATGACCAAGAAAGTCTGTAGAGGTACTTCGAAAGGTGAAGTGCAGCTTCTATGGATATTGTTGGTAAATAAGCTGCAAAGGAACTTGAAAGGCAAGGCCCCTAAGATGGCGGCATATGCGGACAACATTGCCATCTTAATAACGGTGTCCACAGACCATTAGCAGTATTATGACCACCACTCTCAATACAGTCCAGAATTGGGCATCCCAAGCAGGTCTGGGGTTGAACCCGAAGAAAACGGATTGTGTTTACAAGAAAGAACAAAATTCCTCTATGGAGGTTCCCTTCGATAAATGGGACACACTTCTTTCTCAAGGACCGCACCAAGTTCCTTGGGGTAGTCTTGGACAGCAAGCTGTTGTGGAAGCACTACGTAGAAATTGAGGAAAGCCAGCAATGTTTTATGTGCGTGTATGCAGATGTTCGGCATAACCTGGTGCCTCTCCTTCATGCACTGGTGCTACACAGGTATTGTTAGAACAATTCTGCTCTACAGTGCAGTAGAATGATGTACAGGTGTACGGAAATCCATCCACCGGAAGCCAATAGAAAGGGTTCAGAGGCTCGCTGCACTGTGCATAACGAGAACTTTAAGAACAACTCCAACGGCGGCTCTTGAACTGGTACTAAACCCACCACCTAGAGACCTCTTCGTTGAAAATTGTGGAGCAAAATCGTCGGCACGACTATTGGATGCAGGAGAAATTAATTATAGAACCTTTGGTCATAGCTCGGTGGGTAATGGCGGCTGGGCAAACACCGACATAGAAAAAGATGGTTCGTAAATGGATATTAGGACGAACATCTATACGGATGGTTCGAAAATGGACGATGAAGTTGGTGCGGGAATTTACTGCTCAGATTTAGGCATAAGACAACCTTTTAAGTTGCAGGACCACTGCAGTATATTTCAAGCTGAGGTCTTTGCTTTTGGGAACGCCGCGGAACTGGCTTTTAATGCACCTGCAGGCAATTCCAAAGTCGATATCTACGTAGACAGCCAAGCAGCCATCAAGGCAGTAACTTCGTTGCGCATATCGCTCAGAAGTGTCTTGGGAAGCTAGGCGGCAGTGGAAAGTGTTGACAGAAGCAAACTACAAGGAGCGTTCCAAAGTAAACAGGTCTTTAAAAAAAAACAGAACAAATGGGTATTGCGGCAAAATAAATTTTGAATAAAAAATAGTTTTCTTTTGCTTCAATACAGCTTTTTGCACGGTCTAAAAGCATGTCGAAAGAGGGTTTTAGCTCGTTGGCCGGTATGGCCGCCAGTATGCCGGTACAAGCCTTTTGAATGACCTCTACGTCTGCATAACGCTTTCTTTCATGGTCAAATGCATTTTTTCGAAAAGGAAGAAGTCCCACTGTGCCATATGAGGTGAATACGGGGAGTGGTTAATAGTTAAAATGTGATTTTTGGTCAAATGATCGGTCGTCCTTCGTTCTTTGAATGTTGGATTCTGAGCAATTTTTGGTCGTCAGTCAATTTGTGCGTGGAACAAATCGTGCACACACCTTTCGTAAACCCAAATTATCGGTCAAAATGTGATATATTGATGTTTTGGAGATGTTCAATTCCATTTTCATGATTTTCAATGATGATTTCGGCTGATTTTTAATGAATTCACGCACAGTTTCGATGGAATTTCCGGTGATCACGGATTTTGATTGGCCCACATGTTGGCTATTCCTCTTGTACCTAGCGACTGAACTCCATCTGGTATCGCAAAGCACTAAGCTGGTCTATGCGTGGCTTATTGGCCTACCTTATTAACCTAACCGATATAGTATTTTCTTTTATAAACTACTTTTAGTGGAGAAAAAGTGTGGGTGTATGACGTCATGCAATCTCATAGCGCACAAGCATACACATGGTAAAAAACCTAAAAATTTGTATAAGTAACTTTGATATCAGTTTATATAATATTTAAAGCAAAATAGATTGGCATGACAACCAACACACATAACCTTTTTCTATTTCGACATAATGCGAAACTCAATCAATATACTTGCACCAATACAAAGAAATCATAATTGAAGTTCTTTAAATTCTATCCAATTAAATGATTTTATAACCGACATGTTTCGAGTATGATCATCATATTCGTATATAGGAATCACCTGATTAATGACAGACTCGTGGCATAATTAGTAAGGAGTCTAATGATTAAAATTAAAGTTGAGAAACGTTATCAATTGACTAATCTCATGACTAAAGCAAATAACTAGAACGTGACTCCATATTGAAGAGCAAGTGCACACACATAACATACATACATATATTATGTACATATGTATGAAAACATATGTATGTACATATGTCCGCACTGCAGCAAATCATGCATTGTCAAAGTGATGTTTTCAATTGTTTATTAATTATTTTGAAACGGAAAATTAAATGTCGCTTATCGCATGCGATAATCAGCAACTGGTGCACTTTTTATTTTTGTTTAACGTTCTCATTAATCGCATAATCAATTTGGACAGTCAAATATGACGAGCGCAGTGACAAGCTCCTACGCATGTTGCTTTGTTGTAGTTTTTGTAGAACACTTCTTTAATTTAGAAGTCTCGTGGAGCTTTTTTTAGTATGTCAGCGGGAAACTCCAATTCAAATAACAAAAAAACAAAAATAAATATTAGAAAAATAAACTGATTTGCCTCATATTTCCAAGCTAGTGCTTCAACTCTTGCTATTGTCGTTGTTATTGTTTTAGTTGATAAACGATAAGCGTTGACAGTCGAATTGTGTAACCCTTTTGTCGCATGCGATATCGATCTATTGCCATTGATCACGTTATTTAATTAATTAAATTTACTTTTTGTTATAATATAAATGTAATAATATTTGTTAAGTGTCTTAGCTCGTGCTAATATTAATTTAAGGGATAAGATCTTAGGTGATAGTGCCAGGAAACACACAAGTGGTGACTAAGTGCCGTTTTGATATGGCTTGAAGGTTTCAGCGTTAAGTGATTAGATTCGTAACTACATTATTAAAGCAACGTTACTAACTTCTAGTCCAATCTGGATATTTCACTAGAGGTAGAACTTGACTGTCCTGCAGTGGTTGTAATTGACCATAATTGTGGTTGGATCTAATTCTCGGAATAAAAATCGTGGAGATCTCACTTAGGCGGTTTAAAATGGAGGAAGATATATTCATGCATCGACTATGCATTTGGAGTCTATTAGAAAATCGTTGCAGCGGTTAGTTTCAATTTCAGCCAATTCAACCGACTGAGCGTTTATACGATTAGATTAGATAGACGAGGATTGCATCACGAATTTAAGTCTATTGTGCCCCCTCCTAAATTACAAAAACTCACCTAGCCCCAGCATATGGATAAAGTCCAATATACTGCTAGGTGTTAGTGAGGCGATGTGATCCCTATTTGGAAACATGAACCCAAGGGCCTTTATCCTATGTCTTCAGACTGCTATGCAGTCAATGTTATGGAGTTTCAGGCTTCCTGTCGCAGAACCAGCAATTTGCGCAAGAAGCTAGACCTCTGTTCTGTAACTGCTTCTTGAGTTTACATTGGCGAGTGTAGAATGCGATAATTCGCCTGAATTTGTCCCTAGGGAGGTTGATTACATATTTAAACCTGCTGACGTCATATACCTCTCTCTTCCTCCTTCCTCTTTGCGGAGCAGCTTTTTTATGGTATGGATGTTCTGATGCGTTTATGTAAGTGAATACTGCAGAGCGAGCGAGCTCATCAGCCAGTTCATTCCCGACATTCACGATGTTTAAACGTCAGTGTACCGTAAGCTGCGCAATCGAAGGTAAAGTGTCAAGATATTTTCAGCTCGCCTTCTCACAAAAAACTTTCACAATGAACGTCCGTGGAGATTGTTTATCTCAACGCATATAAGCCTATTGAACATTGTCCAGAAAAACTAAACTTGGAACCGGAATGCATCAAGTAATTACTGGATGTCTATTTTCAAGTTTTTTTCTTTAAGCTTTCTATCACATAAAAACCAAAAACCCAAGTAAGTAGATCAATACTAATGCCAAATATGTCAATTCAAGCTACTAATAAACTTTTGATAGACATAAGAGGAGGAACTTTCACAGAGGAGGACTCACAGAGGGACCATATGTTTACTACTTATGGCGAACCAGGATTCTGATATAGTTTTCGTGTCTTGAAAAATAGGTTAAGTTATGAGGACGTTGAAAACAGAGAACTCATTTGGACTACTCTAGGTTAAAAGGATCTTCGGACGTACAAAAACGGGTCGTTGACAATCGGCTGCTAAGCACACAGAGGGTCCATTGGTCCAGTGCTAGCTTGCAAGAGGTTAGTGGAGATCTAACTCGCTCTCATTTTAAAATGAGCAGGGGAAGGTTGCCCCCCTCTGATTATTTCATCGACTTTTCAGTTCCCAGCGATTCCCCTATGACCAGGCACCCAAACGAGTTTGATGATGAAGTAACTTGATGATATTTCCACTGAGGGCAAACAGTCCTTGACTAGTTTTGATCGCACAGTTAGCGAGGTCAGCGCTAGTATTGCCGCTCTGCTGTCAGAGTGAATGCTCATCTCCCTGAAGGAGGCTGCACCTCCTAGCAGTACGAGGTGCAGTAAAACTTAACAATGGTGCGCTAGCCTAAAGCTTAGCTTGACGGAGAGCTCTTTACAGAAAACTTTCGCTCTATATGCCCGGCTTTCTGGAGCCTTAGAGCGTACTTTGCAGCAATGTTCAGGCCACAACGTAATTCAGAAAACTGTAGAGCTGATAAGCTAGCAAGAAAAGGCGCTATAGAACTCCCATTTCTTCCTGTATTCTATTACTAGATAGCTGAGTTTAGCGGAAGCTTGGCCAGCGCGGTTCCGCCATAGATGCATGAGCTATCACAAAAGTCTCTTGGCCCAAAATCCATCGCAAGAGATCTAGTAATCTCTTTGATCTCAGTAAGGCTAGCCTCTTCCCAGTTTTGGGGTTTTTAACAAGCCTTTGCCTTATTAGTGTCCACCAGTACGACTGGGAGTCCCAACAGATGCCATTTGCAGAAGCTGTATGGAAAAAGATGAGGTGGAAACCATCTAACCTAACCTAACCTGCGCGAAATGCTAAGTGGTACTGTTGGTTTAGTTCACAGTGCATATGAGATCCCCTCTTTGGACACGTTCAAGCTTCTTAGCAAGTGTACCTTTTCGAGCGCCCTCCACCAGACGAGTTCATCATTAAAAATTATTGGCTTGAGTACGGTTTTGTAAAGCTTAAACAACACCTTTGGCGAGAGTCCACACCTTTTTCCTATAGCTATTCTACAGCAATATCAGACAACCGACTTGAACCAGTAAATTACAACAACTGTGAAAAATCCCATAAAGGTCTCTTGAAATTGATTTCAAATGCTTAAGATGGCAGCAACATTATAATTCTAAGGAAGCTTTGGAGCATTACCCCAGCGATTGAATGTTTTTAGCTGATCAAGGCAGAATATCACTCACAAAAATGTCGTGTTGAGATAATGGAATAATAATGAGGAATTGCATAAATGTTAATTCTTTATATGACTCCCTTACTAATGCTAGTTTGGGAGACCCTGTGGAACACATCAAATCCCTCAATGATTTAAAAACTGTTATCTTATCAACCTTTTTTTTGGATAAGTCCACAAACTAAGTGCTAAACTGGCATCATATTTTCAATAGGTTCTCAAGTTGGCCTCTCTGTCAAGCGATTTTTCATTTTTTGGGACCAAATTGTGAGGTGAAGTTTAACATATTTATATGGTGAGACCAAATTGTGAGGTGAAGTTCCGTCACTTACTATATGGACTGTAATCGTACATATGTAATACATGTAACTATTTCAATTTCTTACAAGTATAACAACAACAAAGATCTGTTGTGGAAACATAATTTCCGCTTAATTTGCAACCATGTCAATTTGAATTTGAATTTCTCTGCTCCAATTTGTAGATTTCATCTTTCATTTGATTGCAGTAGGTACTTATCTGAAAAATAATCAAATCAAAAACGTCTAGAGACCAAAAAAAAACTATTTACAGAGGCCAAATATAATTTGTGTTGTCTGCGCGACATTTCCGTTTTATCAACTGTAAGGAAACTGTAACAAAAAACAACAAAATACAAACAAACAAGCACAATATTAATAGAGCGCAATACCGCTTGTGATTGAGGCTGAGAACTATCAAAGAATTTTGCCGAAAAATGTCTAAATTTTTGTATGGGTGGGTGTGCGTATTGTTGTTGTTGTTAGGTAGTTCATGTAAGCAACAAGACAGCTAATAATTTTTGGGCTGTCGACAAGTTTTGATAATTAATTTGATTTATGCTTAAAGAGAGAGAGTATGTGGGGAAGCAAGTTGTTGTTGTTTTTGGGTGGCTGACTAAAATTTAGTTTAAAATAATATTTGAAAATTTTATGTTCATAAATTTATAATTTTAAAAACTGATTTTTAGTTGTCATAATTAGAAAAAAATTTTACAAATATCTCTTTATCTCTCTCACGCTTGATTGCCGAAAGCGCGCAAATCAAAATCGCCGAAAATTAAAAAATGTTACAAACTTATTATCAGATTTGTGCAGACAACGTTTTACATGCCGAAATGGAAAGGTGAACAAATCGTGCAAGCAGTATTTCTGATTGATAAGAACCCACGGGTGGAAGACCTAGCAGACGGCAATGAACGAAGAGCTGCTCGTTGTCGCTAGATAATGTGCAGCGATGAAGAAACAAGTTTACATTGACTTCAATTCAATTACTGAAACAATCAATTATGAATTGTAGAGCATGTTGTTAAAATTTGGGTGAACATAGAGAAAGCAGAGACGCACAAAGAAAGTGAAAGAATGTGAGAGGGTCTAAAGCGTGCGGTTAATAGCGGAGAGTAAGCAAAGTAGGCGCGAGTGTGTACAGTTAAGGCAGCCTAATGGCTATAATTGTCACCTGAGCAATTATATACACACATATACATAAGTATGTACAAATAAGTGTATGTATATATGTATGTATATTGAATTATACTTGTCTTTGGCAACCACGGAATGTTTGACATTTCTTAATTAATTTTTTCGTGTTTTCGCTACCTTTTGAAGCTTATGACATATGTTACAAAAACCGCTAGCAGTCACACACATATGTATGTATGTATGTATGTAAGTATGTGAAATTCTGCAGATGTGCGACTGCGCGATTGCAGATGCTGCCAACAATGTTGTATTGTAGCTATTAACGATGAAATTAATGAAGTTTGCAATTAATTGCGGTTGTTGTATGCCAAGCATGGAGCAAACTATTTGATAAATCGTAAATGTAGCATTTTTTGGCAATTAACAACTCAATTTCGATTAGATCTGTTGCTGTTGGCTGCGATAGAGGAAGCAAAAAATAAAAGAAAAATACTAAAATTAAAAAAATGGAAAAATTAAAAAAAAAAATAGAACAAAGCTAACTTCGGTAGCTATGATACCCTTTACAAAAAAACAGTTTCTATACAAGAGCTTATATTTTGTTCGGTTAGTTTGTATGGCAGCTATATGCTATAGTGGTCCGATCAGAAGAATTTCCGCGGAGATTGTACCGTTATATTAGATAATAATTTGTGCCAAATTTCGGAAAGATATCTTATCAAATGAAAAAGTTTTCCATACAAGGTCGGTATTTTGATCGATCAGTTTGTATGGCAGCTACATGCTATAGTGGTCCGATCTGAAGAATTTCTGCGCAGATTATACTGTTAAAGTAGATAATCATCCGTGCCACATTTCGGAACGATATCTTATCAAATAAAAAATGTTTCCATACAAGGCCTGGATTTTGATCGTTCGGTTTGTATGGCAGCTATATGTTATAGTGGTCCGATCTGAAGAATTTCTGACGGACATTGTAGCTTTGCTTCGAACAATTATGCGTGCCGAATTTCATGACGATATCTTTACAAATAAAAATTTTTTCCACACAAGGACTTGAATTTGACCGGTCAATTTTTGTGGAAGCTATAAGCTATAGGAGTCCGATCTAAAGATTTTCAGCAGGCATTGTAGCTTTGTCTTCGGCAATAATTCATGCTGAATCTTGTGATCAAATAAAAAAGTTTTTCATGCAAGGGCTTGAGTTCGAACGGTCAATTTGCATGAGAGCTATATGCTGTAGTGGTCCGATATCGGCAGTTCCGACGAATGAGCAACTTCTTGTGAGGAGAAAATGACGTGTGGGAAATTTTAGGTCGATGCCTCAAGACCTAAGGGACTATTTCGCGTATATTCAGTCAGACATGACTAAATCGATCCAGCTTGTCTCGCCGATCATTGGTAAATGCACATCATAGAGTTTCCTTTCTTTCTGTATATTAAAAACCTCGTAGCAAACATTATATACACTGTTTAGGGTATAAAGATAAAAAATAGTCTCCTCAACAGACTTGAAGAAAACACCACCTTCAGCACTGCTGCTATCACCGCCAACACCGCCGTCACCGTCGTCGCCACTCGCACCATTAATTATGCATACAAACATAAATTAGTTGAATACGACATAATTAAATTGAATATTTAATGTGAATCAGTTAAAATCGTATTAAGTGCCAGCCGAAAAGAGTTTAGGTTTTCGTAGGGAAGTGGCAAATGAAGTGAGCTTAATAAGAATTAGAACGTTTTGGTGGCAATAACGGCCGAAAGTAACAGGAAACACACATACATATAAGTATTATCTGTTGTGGCTTAGAAAAACAACAACAAAAACTCATAAATAAGCGCAGAGGCGACACCTAAAGTAGACACAAAGTATAAAACTCAAATGCCGTCGGCATTAAAGTTTGCTGCTTAATTTATTGTACATAAATTTTTCGATTCAATAAGCGTTCGTTATAAATATCTGACATATTATGAGATTTGGTTTTTTAATTTAAAATCATGTTCAAATGTGTTGGTGGGTGTGTGAAGTAAATTAAATTCGTAAAGTTCAAAATTGTAACTAACGGGTGACTCAAGTAGAGATACTTTTTCAATAGCATGTGACTTTTATAAAGAAATTCGCGCTTCGCTCAACTTATGGTCAACATAATCGGCCTACTGAGTGTACTATTCGCAAAACCATCACCCATCTTGAGACCCAGCATTAATTATTGAATAACATTTCACCGAATAGAACACGTCCAGTACGCACTGAGAGTGAGAGTGTACACGAAGACCGTGGAGAGTCGATTCAGTGCCGTTCGCAGCAACTCGGACTGACGTATGGAACAACTTGGCACTTTTTACGTCGAGATCTTAAATTGAAAGCGTAAAAAAACAGTTTGTACAAGAACTAAAGCCGACCGACCTTCTCAAGCGACTATACTCTAAGGGCTCTTGAAAAGTTCCAAGAAGATGCGACGTTTTCGAGCCAAATTTTGTTGAACGATGAGACCCATTCATGGTTCAATGAGTAAGTAAACAAGCAAAATTGCCGCATTTGGGACGAGGAGCAACCTGAAGAGATTCAAAAGCTGAAATTTCATAAAGAAAAAACAACGGTTTGGTCTGGTTTTTGGGACTGTGGAATCATCGGTTTATATTTCTTCAAAAATGATGCCGGTGAGAACGTAACCGTCAATGGCGACCGTTATCGTGCCTTGATAACCGATTATTTGATGCCTGAAATTAGAGCTCGTGATCTCGGCGACATTTGGTTTCAACAAGTCGGCGCCACTTTCCACACATCGCATCAATCAATGAACTTTTTGAGAGAACAGTTCGGTGAGCAGATAAGTTCACGTTTTGGGCCGGTCGATTGGCCACCAAGATCGTGTGTTATCACACCGCTAGACTTTTTCCTGTTGGGATATGTAAAGTCTGAAGTCTATGCGGACAATCCCGCTTTGATTCAGACCTTGAAGCACAATATTACGCATGTCATTCGCCAGTTACTGGTCGGAATACAACGTGTCATCGAAAATTGCGCTCAACGGATGAAGCATCTGAGACGTAGGCATGGCCAACATTTGAAAGAGATAGTCTTTAAAAAATAAATTTCAAAGAACGTTCTTTCGAATCATAATAAACATTCCCCATTATTTTTGAAGCTTCTGTGTTTTTTCTTTAAAAAAAGTAGGGAACCTCGAACCTTGAAGTGATATAATATTATAAAATCTACTTTGATTGAAGATATCACTGGTTGTTTCAGAAAATTTAGGAAATATGTGACCTTTAAATTTAGATCTGATATAGAGGAGCGAAGCTTACTACATATTACGGGCGATCCAGTTTTCTTAAGTCGTTATATAGCAAAAGTTAATGGAAACTAAATAGCCAATAGGGATGCTGAATGGGGTTGTTGACAAAACAATGAAAATGGATTATTGGAAATTGTCTTAGCTGACCCAGTTTTTGCTCAAAGTCATTTATCATGACTCGTTAACTACTTATTTTACGGCTGAGCGATGCTTTGCACAAGATTGAGAGCATTGAGTATGAGCGAATTGAGTATGATCTTTCTCTGAAGTAATTTTTCAATAAAAAAAGAAAGATTTTAGAATAACTTAAAATGTGGTGCTATTAAAGCAATTAGTATTATGTACAAATGCCATAATATTCTTCAATAAAATATGAAAAAACAGACGCTCACATTATTAATTGCATTTTTATTTAATAATCATAAAACATTCGCACATTGACGGCTACCTGCTTAAGGTAATAAATTTAATTATTTGCCACATTCAAGAATTCCGCCATAATTTCAACAAAACGACAGTAAATTTTCAGTCCGTTTGGAGGGGAACTCGTTTTAATGCATTTTAAATTAAAAGCGATCGGCGAAAATTAACAAGAAATACTAATAAATTTTAACAAGCACATTTTGTTGGATGCAAATGCGAGCTGTGAATAGCAATAAAAGTGAAATTAACTTTGAGTTAAGCAAATAAATTTTTGGTTTGGCTAAAACGACAATGAAGCTAAGGAATTAATGAACTACATGTACACATGAGTGTTAGTATATACATATATGCATATACATATGTATGTATATGTATAAGTGTACATATTTTTTAAATCAAATTTACGTATATTTATTCTCGGTTTCACCTTCAGTCCGTAGGCGTTGGTTATAAGCGATTTATGTATAACTGAGCATAATGAAATGAGAGATCAATTTTATTGAGCAGTTTAAGAGAACTTTGGAAGGATAACATACAAATGAAATAACAGTTATGAGTAAATATATTCTTGCAATTTCAGATTGTAAAATTCAGCAGATATCAAAAGCAATAATAACGCTAGGTGGCGCTCGTAAACACAGTGCATTAAGTGAAGTAACTGATGAAGTTTTCGTTCTTGGAATGAAATATTTACATAATCAAGTCAATGAAAATATTTTTGTGTGCTCGAAGGTATCTTCATCGAAAGGCATGAAGATTGGCTATTAAAGAAGATAAATATTATAGTATCGACAAATGAGTGGGAGGATAATACATTTTTATAAATGTCTCTAACGCTAGAATGTTCAAACGTAATGTTAAATAGTATGTAAAAATTAGATGTTTCTGGCAAGACTTAAAACTTTAATATAATACTTATGCTTCCAAATATGAGCCAATGATCTTTCAGATTGAGACCGAGTTGTCCCTTAGCAGGACTGCAGACATACTACTACAGTAGAGGCCCGCTAATCGGGACATGGCTTAATCCGGATTCCACTGTAATCCGGACAGGGTTAAAAACTCAAAATTTCTATTATGTCCCTTGTAATCCGGACCGACATTCTCTATCCGTATTCTCTAATCCGGATCATATGTTTATTATTCACTACATTCGCTTTTATGCTTTATTGGTTTAAGTTTTTTTTGTTTTTTTGGAACATGTGTATTATTTGTTATAATAAACAAACAGAAATTTATAAATATTTTTTCATAATACATAAATCTGACATGTCTTTGGTAATCCGGATTTCCTTACATTCTGGATAGGGGCCGGTTTTAATTGATCCGGATTAGCGGGCCTCTACTGTATATGCAAAAAATAGTGAGACTTTCTTCATAACTTTAAAATTCTGTCTTCAAAATCTATGCCGTCCCCCTTAAAGTAATCCTCTTGGCACCAATACACTTGTGCAAATGTTTTTTCTAATTCTCGAAACAGTTTTTAAGGTCAATTTCCGGAATAGCCTTCAATGCTCAAAACGTTTCACGCCCCATAATTCCGGCCTCTTTTTACGAATAGCCTTGCGCAAATGAACCTCAAAGAGCATTATTTGCAGACAGTTCGGTCGGTCCGAAGGAATTCGAAATGCACCACACCTCGATAATTTAAGAAAACTGACAAAATGACCTAAATTTTTGACGTGCTTTTATATGTTTTTTCGGCTTCGGCTCATCTTTGGCACGATATTCGGCCGATTGATTGTCTTTATCCGGAACGTAAGCATAGATCCAGTACTCATCGCTAGTAATAATACGATTCATGACATCCTGGTAGTCGGAAAGCATTAAACACAGAGATTAACGCCACGTTGTTTTTCAAAAAAATTTAATGATTTTGGAACCGATCGTGCTTTTACTTTTCTTATGCCCAAATGATCTTACGAGTTGCTTTTCACTGATTCTTCCGATATTCCAGCGATGTCAGTAAGATCTCTAGCTGTTAATCGCCGATTCTCAAGCAACAGTTCTTTTATTTTATTGACAGTTTGATCAACAGTTGATGTTGAAAGCTGTCCTGGACATTGTTCGTCTTCAACGCATTTTCGACCCTTTTTGAATAATTTTAACCAATCAAAAATACTTGCTCGCGACAAACAATTATCACCGAAGGCCACTTGAAACATTCTGAACGTTTCGGCAACAGAAATTTGATTTCACATACAAAATTTAATGGAACTTCTTCACTTCCGACAAATGAGCAACATCTTCGAGAGAAAAGGAGGTGTGCAAAACTTCAAATTTTGTATCTCTAACCAAATTTCGCGTGTGGAATCGTTGCGAATGTTGGAAAAGGAAAGATTGAATCAGTTTTAACGAAAAAGCAGGCATACGAGTGGTACAAAGCCTTCAAAAACGGTCGAGAGCTCGTAGCAGACATGTCTCGTTCTGGACGTACTTCGACCTCTTCAAATGATGAAAATATTAAAAAGATAAAGGATATGGTGCTTGAAAATCGTCAGGCAAGTGTTAGAGAGATAGCAAGAGAGCTCGACATCTCGCGCGAATCCGTTCGAATGATTTTGGTGGATATTTAGGGTATGAAACGCGTTCTTGATCGACTCGTCCCGACAAAGCTGAATGTTTTGTCAAAAAGAGTAGCATTATAACTGCCGAGGAGACATGGGTTTATGAGTTTGACATACAGACAAGTCAAAAATAATCGGAATGAAGGGAAAAAGCGAGCCGAAACTAAAAAACCCATACCAAGACCACACAAAAATCAAGTTGATGCTAATTGTTTTTTCGACAACCCCGGTTTTGTGTATCGTGATTTTATTTCGGCGAGACAGACGTTCAACAGGAAGTTCTATTTGACGGCATTGAGGCGTTTGCGTCAGAACATCCGTCGTAAACGGCCAGAATTGTGGAAGAATAATTCACGGATTTTACAAAATGATAATGCGCCATAGCATTTAGGCACGATTTTCACCGAATTTAAAGCCAAAAACGGAATGAATATCAGCGATCAACCACTGTATCACCAGATTGGACTCCGTGTGATATTTTTCTTGTTGCCCAAACTGAAATTGCTTTTATGTGGAAACCGTTTTCGGTAGATCGAAAAGATAAAACAAAATTCGCTGAAGGAGCTAAAGGCCATTCCAAAAATTTGTTATGAAAAGTGTTTCGAGGACTGGAAAAATCGTTGGCTTAAGTGTATTACATCTGTTGGGGATTACATTGTAGGCAACAAAATATATATTGTTGAAATATTAAATATTTTGCGTTTTTTTTTAGAATGCCAGGTTATTTTTGTCACAATGTTTAACAAACGTAATTTTCGCCATAATTCTCAAGCAAATATTTTTTTTAATAAATTAATTTTTTAAACACACAATCGTTTTATACTTTTTACGAACATACCTTAAATTATATAACTGCCGTTAAAATCGTTATCTTTATATACATACATACAAGTATTTGTATAGATATATATTTTGTATTTCTGTTTATAAGAAAATTTTAGTTTTTTAGAAAAAACACCGACGGCTCACGCAACACTTTGTATAATATTTTAATTAGTTACTCAGGCACTTTTTAAAATTTTTCATATATGTAAATATGTATATTTTTTTAATTTATATGCTGTTTGCAATTCTCTTGTGTACTGATTTATAGCTTGTCACAATTTGAAAAACATAACACTTTTCACCTTGTCAGTTTCAATAAAAGGTTTCACAAAATTCTTTCGCGAGATCTGCGCAAAGCTGGCAGCATCAACACAAATGCAAATTGGCAACTTGCCTACACGAACAGTCCACGTATATGCCGGCTCTTCGAAAGATCTAGCGCGTACAGTATTTCAATGTATTTCCACATGTGTTTTTGTTTTCGAAAATCAATTTCAAATTCACGCAAAAATCAGCACACGCGTTCAATAAACAATACACGCTCCTTTATGCACTACCGCACCGCGCCAATGTCGCAAGTGAACTACTCGACGTAGCGCCAACACGAGCGACTGCTCTCGAGCACAAATTAGCGGCAGCGTCCAGCGCCGACAGCCGGCCAGGTGAGTCGAGTAGGTGAGCAGGCGTCTGCACAGTGCTGCCGTTTGCTGTCAGTTGAGTTTGCTGCGTGTGTGTTTGAGGAAAACAATAACAAAATAAACCACGGGTAAACCGGTTTTATTGTCTTTCATTTATATATTCTTATTTTCAGCGTCAAGTGGGTGGTGCTTGCGTCTAGACTTCCCACTCACACAAACTGTTCGTCATGCTTGGTCGGCTTGCTGTTGTTGGAGCGAGTGCGTTGTGTGTTTGTTATTGTTGTGAAATGTGCGTGTTATTTGTTGCTGGAGAGCAGCGCTCATGCGATCAATACATTGATTCGACGATTCAATCGATCTTGCTGCTGTTACGAGCTAACGAATAGTCAACGATCTGTTGATTTTATGTGCTGATAGCGAACAGGTGTGCAATGCCGTTCGGTGTTTGTATGTGTTAATGAGTGCGCTCGTTATTATTGGCTATGCTCGTACAGTGCAAGGCTTACACACGCCGATTGTGACGATGGGCTGATGTTGCCAAATTTAAATTTTTCTGAGGGTAGATTTTTTGTTGTTTTTGACACAAAAATTTATAGATTAAAAAATTATTATTTCTTAATTATTTATTATTAGCTTTCTTATATACCTACTTTAAGAAAGCTTATATTAAAAGTTCCCGAAGTAGCGCGCATACATAGTTACAGTACATATTTGGGAGACATATTCAACCTCAGCACTAGTTTTTCTATGCTGGACACTACCCAGTAAAGCCATCAGGGAAAAGTTTTTCAACTGTAAAATTGTCATCACTTATGACAGATCTCATCAGAACAATTGATAGATCGGCATTAAGTTTTTTTACTTTTCGACCTTTCTGACTTTTAATATAAACCAGAATGTAAGGCCTTTTTTATTTAGAACACACTTCTTATTTTGGCGAACTGTGGACTCAAAGTGAATACAAGAATAAATTGTATTTGTCTGGACGCCTGAAGGTATTCTTGTGAAGAAAAAATGATCATGAATCACTAGTAAAATCGAAAGACTTCCAGGACAATTTCTGCCGTGCCCGATACTTGGGAACCGATCACCAGTCACAATCATCATTATAATGGACACAGGGTCCCGTCTTATCTCTATAGGAAAGTGAAGAACTAAGAAGTGAGATTCATTTTCACAATACTGGGTTTATTTCTTTTCAATCCGATATATAAACGAAGAGAAATTCAGGAGTTTCAAATAAGTAAGACAATTTCCTTATAAAACAGGTTCAAAAGATAAGATTTTCTAACGTTGTTATGTTAAGAGGTTACATGGGTTTACGAGTTTCAAAAATCGATTTTTTTTTTGTTGTCTTAAGAAATTCTATGTACAACACTTTTAGAATATTGTCTTACATTCTCAAGTTGATCCGAGTAATAGTTTCGGAGACACTATTAAACACGTTTTTCTCGAAACTGTATTTTTGAAGTCAGTTGGCAGGATTTCTCGAGAACTACTCAACCGATTTTCGTGAAATTTTACAGAGATGCAATTCTTAAAGAGTGGGACGAAGGCTTTTTTCGGTTACAACTATTTGAAAAAAATGTTGCGAAATTTTCACTGAAATTTACATTTTTTTGTAAAAATGTCTGCCAAAAATCCAATTTTCAGTTTTTTTTCCTTCGTCCAAGTTCTAAGTTAAGGTTTTTACTAAAACACACTTTATATGATCCTGTAAGTAGTTATCCTGCCAACACAGGCGCATAGTTTTTCCGAGGAGTCACCGTAATGGCCTCGCAATGGCCGAATTTAAAATAATTTTTTCAAAAAATTTCAGAATTTCTTTGCTAATAGCGTATGTAACAATAAAAATTGTAATAAAATCTTTCATTTTTTAAATGAGAAAAAAATTTTTGAAAAAGGATGTTTTTCACGCGAAGAAACCTATCTAACCCTTTAGGGCTCAATCTCTCTCACTGCTCTGTTTTTCGAATATGTTGAGAAAATTTACCGCAGAAATATATACCTAGTAATTTTAACACTTTTTGATGTTGAGTTAAAAGCATTTTCGATTGCTTCTCCATTCAACCTTCTGGCAACACTGTTCAGTGCATGTCACGAACAGGTTCAACACATTGTTGTTACACTCATAAAGTATGTTCCACACAATCAGCAACTTTGTTCTAGCATTGTAATTCATGCTCTATTTTTGCCCAACCGCTTGACTCCGCCTACTGCACTCAACTGCAGCGCTTCACTAGCACTGTGCTGGCGAGACAACATGGCAGACACCACCAATTGGCGCACAGCAACAGCCAAGTCCACTCAGGCGACGAGAGAAATGGCGGCTGACGGCCGTCAACAGCAAGAAACAATAAAGCGTGAAATATTATCGGCAGAATGAGTAGTGAGAGGCGAGTGAGTGCGAGAGCGCGCCGTTGCTGCACTGTTAACTGTGTGTCGTTGTGTTGTTGTTGCTGATGGTTATTTAACCGGCACGCTTTTTTACGACGATAATTACCGAATGTAGTACAAAGCAACAAAAGCCGCTTATGTTGTAAAATTGTTTTTGTTTACATTGTTGGCTTGTCAGCGTGTAAATAAATTTATATGCGCGTATGTATGCATGTGTTGTTGTTGCTGTAGATGTCGTCTGGCGAATGTATGAATGAGTGAATCTAAGCTCTGGGGACTTTATTTTACTTGCAAGCGGCTAGAAAAGATGGCGTTTGCCAGACTGCGAGCGCGCATGTTGTCAAGCACACACACTTGCATCCACAGTGTCTCTGTGTATGTATGTAAAATCGTTAATTTGAACTCTTCGAGCGTTTTGTTGAGTGCTGCCGCTGCTGCTGCTGAGGTCGTGTTAGTGTTAACTTTTGATTGTTTTAAATTATTTTGCACGCGAAGTTTGCAGGAAAGCAACGCTTCACCTTGTGGTTGTTGTACATAGCAACTGTCTGTTGGTTTTTGTTGTTATTGCTTATTGCGTGCTCTACTGTCGCATGGCTCCGCCAACACTTGAATGGCACGTCAAGTGAATGGCGGTTAATTGAATAAAGTTTTCGCGCACAGAGGGCGAAACAATAAATTTGATTAGCGGCTAAGTGGAGGTTCGCACGTACATAAATTAATGTGCCACCAATTGGGGCTAATGGCGCAATGATTAAAAATAAATAGAAAATTTAGGCAAGGATGTATGCATATAATTATAAGATAAATGTATGGAAGAAAGAAATATAAATACTACTATGCGCATGGCAGAAATTTTCCATAATTTTAAAATTCTTACTTTATTCTTCAAAATCTATGATGTCCCCCTCAAAGTAATCGCCTTTGGCCACGTTACACTAGTGCCAAAGTTTTTTTCCAATAATCGAAATAGTTGTTAAAATCAACTTTCGGAATATCCGCGTAGTGATTCTGGTTTAATGTCTTCAATTGACACAAAACGGTTTTCCCGGAGCGGTTGTTTGAGTTTGCTGAATAACCAGAAGTCAGACGGAGCTAAATCTGACGAATACGGTGCTTGCGACACGACATTGGTCGAAAGTTTGACGAAATTCTCACGAAGAATCAATGCAATATGCGACGGTGCATTAACGTGGTGCAAAAACCAAGAGTTGTCGGTTCATAATTCCGGAATTTTTTACGAATAGCTTCGTGCAAATGGCGCATAACACTCAAATAGTAGTATGTCAAATGTCACTGGCAGTGATACCAATATAGAAAATAATTCGAGGAATGGATTTTCGCGCGAAATTTATATTAAAAAAGTCTTACTAATTTTTGCTCACAGCACTATATACTATATATGTAAGACGTCATTCAATAAGAAAGAAGGATAAGTAAGTAAAAAAGAAAATTTTCACAAAACTTGATTTTATTATTCTAGATTACTGCCTTCAAATGGCAAATTTCTAACTTTTCGATATCAGATTTATAGTATGGTTCGATAACTCATTATAATGTAAATCCCTTTTTCCATATTTTTTTCTCAATAACAAAATGCAATAACTGAAAAATCAATAGACAGATTAATTATAAAAAAATTTTAATTTTAGTAATTAATAACAAAAACAATAACAAAAATTTCGTCAGGATCGGGAAGGACATCTCCGAGCTGTTTGATACCAAACGAGGTTTCAGACAAGGCGACTCTCTAACATGCGACTTCTTCAATCTACTCTTGGCGAAAATATTCGAGTTGCAGAACTGAATAGAGAAGGTACAATCTTGTATAAGAGTGTACAGCTGCTGGCGTACGCCGATGATATTGATATAATTGGCCTCAGCAACTGCGCCGTTAGTTTTGCTTTCTCCAGGCTGGATAAGGAAACGAGGCAAATGGATCTGGTAGTGAATGAGGGCAAGATGAAATGTCTCCTGCCAAACAAACAGTGGTCGCACTTGCGACTTGACTCTTACGTCACTGTCGACAGTCATAACTTCGAAGTAGAAGATAATTTCGTTTACCTTGGAACCAGCATCAGCACCAACAACAACATCAGCCTTGAAATCTAGCACAGAATAACCTTGCCAACAGGTGCTCCTTCGGACTGAGCAGGCAATCGGATGAAAGCACTCCAGCTCTGAGAGTAATCGACGCAGTAGCCGCCGTGGGAAGCAGACGAAGAGGAAGACCGCCACTCCGTTGGAAAGACCAGATGGAGCAGGAACTGGCTACACTTGAAAGGAAGAACGACTGGCGCCCTGTCGTAAACTCGGCTATAAACGCATAAGCGGTGTCTACGCCAATAAGGAAGAATAATTAAGAACTGACTTTCAGCAAATGTCGTTTTCTGGTACTGAATTGTTGAATGCAGCGATATCAGAGTATCAATAATTTAAAGCTCCTGCAGTTAGCTTGGACGAATTGAGCTTATGTTGGATTGTAAATATCTCAGAGGTCTATGAATGTTGGCATATTATATTAAGATAAGAAAAAAGAAATCCAAAAGTGGGCCTAGTGCAATCGAGTTACGCTATGTGGTTTAAGGAAGGCTTAGACTTCTTATTAAAAAAACTTATCAGACATTTTTGTGATTGATTAACACCAGCTAAAAGAAGATGCGCCATATTCCAAATAATTTCTGAATGATGAAAAAAGAGGCCAGGCGGCTGAAAATGTAAATAGTGTTTATGATCCTGATACTGTACAAAAATACGCCACGTTCTGGTATCAAATGATTACTACTTTTGATGGTGAAAAATATAACTTAAAAGAAGCTAATGAAAATCGACTCGCCCAGTTTATTGCTAATAGGGACAATGGATCATCTCACCCATATACGATTTACTAATTTTTTTGACTTCCTGTTGATTGACCCGATCTAATATACATATGTACGTGCTTGTACCACTCGAAAATATGTTTAGGCCCATTGTCTCTTGGGCAAAATTGTTCAGAATAATCTGTAGATCATTTCCCATATGCATTTTTTTCATTTTTAATCGACCCGATCTAATGTACATATGTGCATACATATGTACATATAAATAGAAACAATCACTGGTTGTTAGTGGCGAAAAAAATAATTAATTTATCATTGGCACATTTCAGCATGAAGCAAAGTTTCGTTGTTACCGTTGGACTACAACAGCAACTTTTGATTTATGCTTAAGCAATTTGCCATTTTTGGAGCGTGAAGTTTGGCATTTACTTAGTTTACGCTGTCGCCTTGTTAAAATTATGTTTAAGTTATGTCGCTTCATTAAGATTTAAGTGTTAACGAATCACTATAAATTTATTAAAAATGCAAAGCATTAATCTTTGTCAAACTAAATTGATTAAAATAAAATAATTGCGAATTTGGTGTGAGTTGGAGTAAGCAAAAAGTTGACAAAATCAAATTTTTTTCGTGGATTTTTAATAAGTTTTGCGACTCTCAAGTTAGTGAGAGAAAGAGAGAGAGAGAGAGAGAGAAGAACTGGAAAGCTTGGATTCTACTATCAGCTTTATTTTAGTGATATTTTTTAAGTACGGATCAGTCCTAAATACATATCTAAGTAGGAGTTAAAGGGTGAAAATATTCATTAAAATATATTTTTTTTGTTAAAAACTACTTCGGAGGTAGAAATAATTTTCTTCTAGAGCCAGGCAACTTCTTTTTAGAATACATATATGTATGTATATAAGTACATTTGGATTAAAAAGCATAATGCGCCAGTTGCATTTGAAAATATTTTTGGGCACCTCAATATTCATTTCTCACCTACTTGTTTTCATATAGTTCAGGAGACCACAAATTAACAGTCACACGAAGTAACAAGTTGCGAGCAAGAAATGGATTCACTTCAAATCAAAAAACAAAAAAAATCCATTGCCTTTATGGCCGATAATCCTAATTGTATAAACCAACATCTGGCGGGCATTTGCCAGCCATAAATTATGCAACGCTGCTGCCGAAGCATGTACAAAAACAACTTACGGAGCAAATCAAGGAGCGCAGCGCAGGCGCACACAGCGCCAATAAATAAATAAATTCAATTCGAATCGAATGCCTGAAACGTTTTGATAATCAACGCCATGGCGAAGATGCGGCGCGACGCAATACGAGAGGTGATGAGACGTGCAGCAGCCAATGAGCTTGCTGAATTGCAATTGAATTGCGTTGCCGAAGTGAGGAGAAATGCAAAGCGGCGAGCAAAGTGAAAAGATACAAATCCAATTTAAATTCCGAAAATTCGACAGGATGCCATAAGTGGTGCAACACACACAAACATAATTATGTGTAGACGTACCCGGCGACGAAAGATAAACAAGGCGGACTAGTTAAGGAGTGGTACGATTTCGGCAATTTGTAGCCTGTATTTAGTACAAGTACTACAAAGCGGTCACTAACTACGAAACATTTCTTACCCTGCTAACCTTTCTTTCACGAGATAATTTACAAAATATTGGAATCGAACAAGCAAATGGTATAAATCATATCGAATAGAATGCTGCAATATATTAGAATATATAAATATAGTCGGTCGTATCAGTAATTTTACGTGCTTTATGAAATATTAGAAAGTGGTGAATCGAACCAGCAACTGGTATAAGTCAAATACACTGGAATAATGCAATATATAACAATTGTATATGTATATAACCTGTCGTAACAGCAACCTAGCCAGCTCTACAAGCTATTTTGTGAAATATTAGAAAGTAGCGAATCGAACAATCAACTGGTATAAATAATATCGACTAGAATGCTGCAATAAATTGGAAACTTTAAACATAATTGTTCGTATCAGCAATTGTACGAGCTATTTTATCAAATATTAGAAAGTGGTGAAACGAAAAAGCAACTGGTATAAGTCAAATACACTAGATAATGCAATATATAACAATTGTATATATGATATGTCGTTTTGCCAGCTTCACAAGATATTTTTCAAAATATTATACAGTGGCGAATAGAACAAACAACTGGTATAAATCAAATAAACTTTAATTATGCAATATTTGACATACATATCAACAAGTTTACCACCTCCACGAGCTAATTTACTAAACATTAGATAGTGGCAAGTCGAAAATTCAACTAGTATAATTCTTATATAATGTCTTAGAAGTCACGCTTATAGCTCTTCGAGTAATTTTACTAAATATTGGAAAGTGGCGAATTTAACAAACAACTGGTATAAACCAGATATGCCAGAAAAAAGCAAAAGATTTGGAATAATATTAGCACCTTTGTTAGTTCCGGGAGCTTTTTAAAAATATTATAAATTGGCAAATCGAACAATAAACGGGTAAAAGTCAAATATGCTACAATAAGGAAATAAATTAAGAATAATAAATAAAATCTGGCATGTCAGCAACTTTGAAAGCACCACAAGATAATTTATTGGAAAAAGGCGAAACAAATAAGCACCTGGTATAAATAAAATGAACTGAATAGCGAGAAATATTTAGAAGAAATGTATTCTGACCTACCAAAAATTTACTGGCAATATGAGCGAATTTACTAAACTTTGAGAAATGGAATATGGCGAATCAAACAAGTAACTGGTATAAATAGAAATTAACTGAAATAGCGAGATATAGAACAATACATGCATTCTGATATATCAACAATTTACTAGCAATATGAGGGAATTTACTAAACTTTGGAAAATGGCAAATCGAATAATAAACTGGTATAATTCAAATAGGCTACAATAAGAAAAGAGATTTAGAATAATATATATAAACTGCCCTGTAAACAATTTTCCTCGCACCACGAAATAATTTACTGGAAAAAAGGCGAAACAAACAAGCAACTGGTATAAATAAAATGACCTGAAAAAGTGACATAAATTTAGAATAACAAATGTATTCTGTTCTATCAACAAATTGCTGGCCAAATGAGACAATTTAATATGATTTGAAAATTGGCGACTCAAACAAGAAACTGGTATAAATCAAACAGTCTGGAATAAAGGAGCAAAACAAGAAGAATCGCCGCATATATAGATTTATGATCAGCTATCCACGTAAAATCAGCTTAATTTGGTCGCTGGCTTAAGATGTGAGACTTTTTATGAGAGAGCAAAGCTCCAACAAGAGAGCAGAGAAGCAATGAAGCGAAGACGGGTTATTTTATCGTTTCTATTCTTCAACGACGAATGACGAATTTCTTACGCTTTATACTACTTCATAACTAAGTATATACAAAATGTGAGTATAATAACACAATCGTTTGACGATTTCTGATATGGTACTTGGTAGTCCATAAAAAAATACTTTAAATGCAATTTTTCCTACAGGGTATGAACTAGTGCATACATGTGGAGGAGTACAAGCGCATTTGCGCATATGAGCACATCGAACGACTCCCCTTGGCGCGCTCACAGATTAAATGAAACATTTGCAGCCATTGATCAACGCCAAAATGCCAAGCGCCAAAGGATATGCAGCGCCAGCTGTTGGCGCTTCACTTCAGCTAAAGATGGCGCTTTATTTGCGCTTTATTTCAATTAAATCTCAATTTAACGAATGACAGCATTTGAGTAACTATAATTGGAATGACCAACAAAATATTCAATTTGGTGCAGCAGACAACAGGCATTTTGGTAGGAAGTGCAACTAAAACGAAACTGGGATAGAAGAAGGAAATGTGCGAACTGGTTGAAAACCTTTTGAAAAAATGGAAATTTGGCCAATCGATAATTTTCGTTCATCACTTTTACTCTTTAAAAATGTTGTGCAACGCTTTAATGCTTCACTGGCGGTGGAGGGCGCGTTGCACCGGAAGTTTAACCTTGCCTAGCAACAACAAACAATTGCAAGTGGTGTGCATTAGCACTAACCTAAGCACAATATATGTATGTATATAGTATATATATTGTATATATATATATACATATATACCTACGAGTGCATACAAAACATATACATATGTACGTACATATGTGTGTCTATTGGCAATAAGTTGAGCGGCTGACTGCTTTGTGCCCTAATAAATGGGGTGTTAATATGCAATTTTAAATAAACAAGTGCGCTCAAATAAAAGTATTTACACTAACAGTTGACTTGCGAATAGAAAATTGTTAATTTTTACATTTCACTTTTTTCCTGCAATAAAATGCGCTTTGTACCCGCGCTAAAGTGAGGCAATTTCACGCTTCATCAACATGGGAACGACAAAAAAGTACAATAATAAAGTAGTGATAATAATAATAAAAAATAAAATAAATAAATTTTGAAATATTTTACACCCAACGACTGGTTTGACATACATATGTGTATACATATACATACATATGTATGTACATAAATATTATATACAAAAGTTTAACACTATAGTTTTTTGAATTTCGTTTTTGCTTTTTAGCTGTTACTATACAAATACCAAACGCTTATTAAGCTTTATACTCTAATTTTACACCGAATACTGAAATTTCGGGATTGAAAAATGATTTTACGGGATCCCGAAATTTTTTCGGGATTTAAGTTTTAAGTTTAAATTAATCCTGCCGCAAAATCAAAGTTTTTATTAAACAGGATATCATACACTGAATACCGATTTTTCGGAACTAGAAAATTGTTAAACTGGATCTCGAAAATTTTTGGGATTGAAGTTTCAAGTTTAAAATAATCCTGACACAAAATCAAAGTTTTTATTAAACAAGATATCATACACTGAATACCGATTTTTCGGAACTAGAAAATTGTTAAACTGGATCCCGAAAATTTTCGGGATTCAAGTTTTGTTTATATTAACCTTAAGAGCTTTTACTAAACAGGATATCATACTCTGAATCTCGATTTTTCAGAATTAGAAAATAGTTTACGGGATCCCGAAAATTTTCGGCATTGGATTTTATACATTTAGCTTAAAATTTACATAAAATTTTAATTCTACCAAATAAGAGACATATGTACATATATACAGGAAAATCCTTTATTTTTTATTTTCCTTCATTACCAAATGCCTCTTGAAGCCTACTAAATCTGTAGTCGCTTGTCAGAATGCTACATATACGCAAAAACTTTTATTAAAAATTACATACTAATCAGACTTTAAATACCGAAATTGTATGATTAAAAAGTTATTTTACGGGATACCGAAAACTTTCCTTCACTACCAAATGCCTATTGAAGCCTACTAAATCCGTATTTCTTTTCAGCTTTTACTATACGCAAAAACTTGTATTAAACATCAGACTCTAAATCCCGAAATTTCGGGATTAAAAGTAATTTTACGGGATCCCGAAATTTTTCGGAATTTTTTTTTATATCCAAGTTTAAATTTAGCTAGACATAGTATCAAAACTTTCATTAAACATTATATCCTAATCATACTCTGAGTCCCGAAATTTCGCGAATAATAATAAATAAGAAAATAATTTTATCATGAAAACTTTCGATATTTTCAGTAAATATTAACTTAGTAAAATTTACAACATATGATATGGAATTTCGGGATTAGGAAGTAGTGCGGGATCCCGAAAATTTCGGGATATTTTTTATATGAAAGTTTAAATTAAATTTGACATGTTTATTAAACATTACACCATAATCATGCTCGAAGTTCCGAAATTTTGCGACTGCAAAATAATTTTACGGGATCACGAAAACTTTCGGGATCTTTATGGTAAATATTAATTTCACAAAATTTACAATATTTGATATGAGATTGAAAATAATGAAATATTGACCCGCAATTTCATAAATTCCAATAAATTTCGTCATAACCAATTTAGAGATTGAAGATACTGCCGCTCCTTGGCGAATAGCGAAACGAACAAAATAACTGGTATAAATTGCATCAAATATAATATTCATTATAATTTATATCTTTCTCTTATAACCTTGGTGAATCTTTTTTGGTTCAGCGGAGAATAAGGAGAAAATAAAGGTATTCTAAAAGTTCCTTTAGGGATTTAGTTGTAAGGAAATTGATTCAAACTTCTTATACTTCTAATATAAAACCAATCTACGTTTATCCGGTGAAGAAGAATATATTAAGGATTGAGTATCCGGTTACCAATTGGTTACCCAGATATATAAGACCAGATCGGGCAAGGTTCCCACGACAGTTGGGTCTAAGCAAACGAAACGGACTCGGATTTTTAACCGGCCTAGGACTGTCAGCCCGGCAGCATGCTTCGAAATTACTTCAAGAACAACAACCATACCGGTCCAAAATTTCACATTTTACTAGTAAATATCGGTCGACTCTTAGGCTACCTAACTTTGTCTAGGTGACTTTATATAACATTTTCGGTACAACCTTTAAGTCGATTCTGAAACGAGTGGCCTGCGAGTGATGAAAACTCTAAAAATTTTAGATGCTCCCTGGGGCTTAGCTGTCAATAGGACCCAGGAGTAGTGCCGAACTCAAATTTATATTAATTTTTAAGCCAAGTTGTTCAACTGAGTCATCCGACTCAACGAATATACTCTGAGTCACAAAATTTTCAGAAATAAAGTTTGTATTTTTTAATACATTTTTCATTTCTTAACATACAGACAAACGTTCTATTCAAAAAAAATTGTTTCATTGAACTCTCAAATAGCAATGAACTTTAATAAAGGTAATAAATAGGTTATCCATTGGCGCAGGCGTCCAGCCGCGTAGCTTGTGTGCTGTCAGTCAATCGGTCATTGAGCGCGCAAGGTGCACAACAGCGGTGGAGTGGTGCACATATGCCAACACTATTTGCTGCCACACCAACTGATCGATTGTGCAATGAAGCCATGCGTCCCGGCGACGAGGACGTCAACAAAATCGCCCTTTACGTAAGCGCACAAGCCAATTTCGCAGCACCTTACACGCCGCGCAACAGTCCCCACACACAAGCAGTCATACACACACATACATAGCTATTTTTATGAATTATCTACATATGTATCTATACGGGGTATGCGCATGCGCGCGCGTCCTTTTGTAATAATTACCAATATTATCGCTTCACAATTGAATTTCCGGTACGGAAATGGACAGATGTCGCGGAAATTGTTACAAAGTGCACACATTTAATTGCGCAATTACGAATAAAACGATTAAAATTTAACGATTTTTTAGTATCCACTTTTGTTTTTTAAGAGAAAATTTTACTTTTCATTTATTACTTAGAGTTGTGCGGAGTAAAATGTTCAAGGAAAGTTATTTTTGTTGGTGTCGGTGAACATTTTATTATGTCTGTAGCTTGTGTTGAAATGGTGCTGCTTTCAGTGATAAGCAGAACTTCTAGAAATAAGTTAATTAGAGGAACTGAAGGTCATGTTGTATAATAGGTTGATCAAATACTGAACAGTTTAGGTATTGAGAAAGAAAACCAAAGAAGATCCTTATTGTTTCGTCCGCCAAGTTATTTTCGAATTCCCTTAGTGTTAGAGTAGTTGTAGACATTGAGCCTCTATTTCGAAAAGAAAGTACTTAGGCTAATCTGAAACTTAAGTGGTTACATGGGTTTACGGGTTTTAAAAAATCTTTATTGTTTATTGTCTTAGTATATTCTAAAACGCCTCTAGAATATTGTCCTAAGTTTTCAAGTTGATTCGAGTAAAAGTTTCGGAGATACAGCCTTACAGCTAGGCGCCGCCTTTAAACGCGTTTTTCTCGTAACTATCTTTCTGAAGTCGGTTGGTTAGATTTCTCGAGAACTATTCAACCGATCTTCATTAAATTTTACACTGGGTTTTGTGATTCTTCTTAAAGGAAAGATTTTTTTCGTCTACAATTATTTGAAAACAAAAATGTCGCGAAATTTTCACTGAAATCGTAATTTTTTTGGAAAAATGTCAGCCATAAATCCAATTTACAGTTGTTTCCCTTCGTCCATGTTCTAGGTTAAGGTTTTAACTAAAAGACGTATTTTTCATTTTAGATGATTCTCTAAGGAGTTATCCTGCCAACGCGGGCGTATCTTTTTTCCGAGGTGTCACCGGAAATGGCCGAGTTTAATATATTTTTTTTTCAAAAATTTCAGAATTTCTTTGTTAAGAAGAACACATATCAACTAATACTATTCGAACTTATCAAGAATACATCCTGACCTTTGACCTACATGCAGAGAAGTCCTCGCATGTTACTAACCACCAATTGGAATGAAGCGCGAGCTCTTGAAAACCACTGCATAAAAACACAGAGATTCAGAGACAACGAATTGGATTCAATCTCTCAAAACAGTGGTAAAACATACAAAGAAGTATTCCTTTTGAAAGACGACCAGGGTGTTCAAACAATGATTCAGGATTAATTTATAAAAAAAAAAGATGAACAATGTTCTTCATTGGGGCGCAAGTCCAGTATTCTGGTTGATTTCCTCGTAAGAGTAAATGCTGACATCACCGCCGGCCAAGAAAAGCGCTGGATGGAGGTTCGGAAGACTGAGACGAGTTGCCCTGGCATTTATACATATAAAGAAGAAATTTTGGACTCGTGATTAGAAAAGACTTTATATGTCCCGCAGCACGCCGGATGAACGTCTAGCCGCAATCTGAATCAAAACGAAGTTTCTCAAAATATCGCTGATTTGCACCGATAAGAAGAGAAGGACGATATGAACAAAAATGTATTTTATGAGCGCTTGGAGCGCACCGACTTGTGGCTGATGTCCAGCGCTTACTGAAATTATGGAAGGAACACATCACCAGTCTGCTGAATCGCAGAGGAAGCATAACACTAAGAAATGGTGAACCTGATTCCCTAAGCTGACGATGGAGCAGGCATTCCATTGCCCGACCATGAAGACAGCAGCCACGCTGGCTAGGTCATGTCGTCCGAATAGATGAAAACACTCCACTCTGAGAGTATTCGACGCAGTACCCGCCGAGAGAAGCGAAGGAAAAGACCTCCATTCCGTTGGAAAGACTAGGTAGAGAAGGACCTGACTAAACTGTGTGTGTTCAGTTGACGTCAAATAGTGAAAAGGAAGAATGGCGTGCTGTTGTAAACTTGACTATATCCGCGTAATAGCCTTGACAGAAGGCAGCGTTAATCCGGTTTACTGCGCACTTAATCAGATCCAAATTTGTAGGTGACAGACGGCAGCTATGCGAGTTTGAAACTCTCATAAACAGCTCATTGTCCTTTTTATAATATTTTCAATGAAAATTGATAGAAGATAAACATTACGGTTGTTAGCCGACCAATTTTTACCAAACCATTTTTTATTACAAAAGCATATCAACACATTATTTTTAAAACTGCATCATAACATAGAAGTTTTATTGATATTATATTGAGAATTTGATAAACAGCTGTCAGAGTTGCTTGTATTTCATTCACAATAGATGAAAATTGGCCATTTTTAACAATGTTGCCAACGAACTGTGGTAACTCAGCAACGGAGTTAGCTGTCGTAACTCCTGAATTAATCCCGAAAAATGCAATTAATCTGGTTTAACGCTGCCGTCTGTCAATGCTATAAGCGTTGTCTACGCGAAGGAAGAAGAAGGATATTTTTCGCGTTAAAAACGTTGCTGTAACCCTTTATATTTGTTTTCTATAAATTACTTTACTTGCTTTTAATTCTTTCGTTTTCTAATTACACGAAAATAAAAAACTTATATTTTAATTTGTCATTTGAGCCATTCACAATAGTTAGATTGATATAAAATGTGCCTATACACCTATACCCCTTAATGAGATATCTACTATACACACTCTGTGGCTCGAATTTTACTCGACAGCTTTGTTGTTGCTTTTAACATGTAATTTTGACCAAAGAGCAGAAGCGGACAGATAAATGACGAATAGAAGATAGCTAATATTGATAATAACAAAGGCCAACTTTATTGCGACGAATTCTGCTGGTTAAAAATCTCTTCCAAAGAAGGCTACATATTATCTTAAGCTTTCTAATATTTATTAATAAATATATATGTATGCAGCTTATAGTATTTATTACTCTCGCCCATTCACACATAAATAATTCAAACGCGAAAAAAATCTCTAATTAGATCAATTATGCGCGACTTCATAACTGGCAGTTGCACACACCTCAGCCGTAACCTTTCGACCAGCCACAAAATAAATGTGTGTGACATTTATGAGCCGCCTTGACTCAAAGCAATTGACTAACAAACCAAACCAGCTACAATATACGAATAATCACAAATCGAGGGGTAAATTAAATTTGTACCTTCTTATTTAGGCTTATAATTTATGTTGTGTAAATGTCGGTACATAATTCAGTGGAGGGCGGGGAGTAGGTATATATTACACACAGATATACATACAAATATATTTATATGTATATATGAGGTTGATATGGATATCTGTGTAATCTGACTGTTAAATTACCCGCAATTAGTTAAGGTTACTGCAAATGCGCGATGAAATGGACGAGATTAGAGAAAATTTCTAATTCGGGTGCGTGCACATTTGCGCAGGCAGCGCGCTCTCCGGCAGCAAAAATAGAAGAATGAAATGGAAAAACACACAAATATAAAACACGTCGCTACAGTAAGCAAGTAAATAAAACTAATGTGGTTGACAAATAGTGGGAGGGCGCTGCAAGGTGTCACCAGTGTCACACGCATTGACGTAGTTCGGATGAGGGAGCGCAGCGCTTGGAGTGAGGTACCTAATGTGCCCAAACGGTGCGCGTAATTGCAAACAAAAGCGAAACAAAATGAGAAATGATAAAAACTAATAGTGGCAGTAAGTAGTTAGTAGAAAGCGGTCGTAACAAAGAATACAAAAAAAAAAATAAAAAAAAAACTGAGGTTATCGACGCTGCTGTCAAGATACCAACACTAAGGTAAGGTTGGCTATACACTGCACAACACGATGTTAACGAAGGTTGTACAGAGTTATTCAGTGTTGACTAGTGAGTGAATAAAAGACAGTAACAGTTTGCTATTCGCGAACCTTGGAGAGTAACGACTCGAATGAATAATGTTTTTGGACCTGGAAATCTTTTGAGCAAAAAAGTGGCAAAATGAAAAACACAGAAAATACTTGGTCTAAGACCGGAATTCATGAGCTGCTTGAGCCATATGTAAAAGAATCGTTTCTGGCCTCTCCCAAGTGAATGGCTCAGAAAACTTTCCTCACTTGCGTGAACTTCTACATATCACTTCGTCCTCTCTCTATAGCTGCCTCTTCTATGCTGCTATGTCTAAATTTGGTATTACCGCAGAACTAATACGGCTGTGTGAACTGACGTTGAGCAATACCAAAAGTACCGTCAGGATCGTTTGGTCTCCGAGTCGTTCGATAACAAACGAGGCTTCAGACAAGTTGACTCCCCATCGTACGACTTGTTCAGTGTACTGCTGGGGAAAATAATTCGAGCTCCAGAGCTAAATAGAGAAGGTACAATATTTTCCAAGAGGATACAATTGCTGGCATACGCCGAGGATATCGAAATAATCGGACTGAGTAGGCAATTGAGAAGTAAAGTATTCTCAAAGGACAAACTCTATAAGTCACTTATTATTTCCGCCTTTCTATATGGTGCAGAGGCATGGACGATGACATCTGATGAGTCGACGTTACGAGTTTTCGAGAGAAAGGTTCTGCGGAAGATGTATGGTCCATTATGAATACCGCAGTCAGTGGAACGATGAGCTGTGCGAGACATACGACATTAGCATAGTTCGGTGAATTAAAAAAAGCTACGCTGACTAATGATGGATGAAAGTACTCTAGCTCTAAGAGTATTCGGCGCAGTGCCCGCCGGGGAAGCAGAGGATGAAAAGACCAGGTGGAAAAGGACCTGGCTACACATGGAATCGACTGGCGCACTGTTGTAAACTTGGCTATAACCGCGTAACCGGCGCCTTGGCCAATACAGAAGAAGAAGTTCCTCAGTTTTTGAGACATCAAATTAAAATTTTACACATGTTCTTTTCTCCGCAAGAAGCTACTCATTTGTCAGAACTGAGAATATCGGACAACCAAAACATATAGCTGCTATACAAACTGACCAATCCAATTCAAGTATTTGCAATTTGGGTGTCTTCCAAGGTGTTGCTTCTCTTTAGAAATGTTTCAGATCGGACTACTGTCATATAAACTGGCTGATCGACCTCAAGCCCTTGTAGGTAAAACTTTTTTATTTGGTAAGGGTTGGTCATGAAATCTGATTGTAAGAAACTTATAGAATATTGAAAATGGCTTCATTTGAATGATGAGGATACAGCAATGATTACCGAAAATTTGTACTGCATAGTACCAGTAATTCATAGTACATTGCTTTTAGAAGTTAAAATCTCAAAGTTTAGTAAACCAACGGAAGTCGTTTCTATATAACCCGAATTATTAATTGGAAAAAGGCTGTCAAGTTCACATGATTCTGTAAAGTTATTTGGGAAACGTTTTAACAACAACAAAAACCAGGAAGGAAGGAAGCAGGTTAGGAACAATTTCTCTTCAAAAGATTTAAAAATTAGCTATTGAAGGTTCCTTTGAAGAAACTTCTCTCTAGCACTTCAAGAGCTATCATATGAAACCAATTAGACCTCGACTGGTTCACATACATAAAAAACATTGAACGCGCCGTTCAATTCTCACATGATTTTTGGCCCACCACGAAACAGGAGTCATCGCTCAGCTACAGTAATTGCCAGATTTGACTCCCTGTGACTCTTTTCTGGTTTCGAAAGGGAAAAATACGCTTTGGGCAACTCTCGGCATACCATATGAAGGTCAAACTTCACACATAAAAACATATTGTAGCGATGTAGGAAAAAAAATTATCGATTTGGTTTGGGCGCTCAGTCTATGTGGACCGGTTCGGGTCAATAGATCTTGAGTGTTTGTCGTCAATTAATTTCTAGTACACAATATTGGAAATAATAATTAATAATTTCTATCAGTTCGATAGTATAATATTTCTCTTCAAAGTGATTGGTTGATTATATGACGAGTGCAGCATTTAAAGCTGTGTTCCAAAAGTTCATAAAATCATCAAAGTGATCGATAGTTCTCGACAATCGAGTTCATTTGTATCCATTTAAAAATGATCGTTTAAGTAAAGATCATTATGTCAGGATTTCTCAGAGATTATAGAAAATCCAAAGTCTTAAAGAAATATCAACTGCAAATAATAATAATAAATAAGGAAACGGTTATTTCACAACCACAACATCTCGACTCTTGAGGAACGCAAAAATTTAAGGAGGTTTTCGACTCGTATTTTACAAAAGTTTTATACAATTCTGTGATCATAATGTTGCTGTAGCCGCTACTTTGACCCTGCCTACAGTCAGTCAGTTCAGTTGGCAGACATTAACGTACGTGTGCTCTCACCTTAAAGCTATCACTAACCTGAACCTCGCTACTCATAATTTACATAACATTTGGTAATGTGATACGATTTTCATCTACTTGCAAATGTTGACATATTTTTTTTTTTCTTTTAGCTTTTCCGCTATGCGTTGTTTGTGCTGGTAAATTGGCCTAAACGGAAGAATGTTATTAACTGGTTTATGCAACAAATCGAGATGGCGGCAGCGATAGGCCGCCCCCCAAAACAGCAGTAATAAAATAGAAGCGCAGCAAATGAAAATGTGGAAAAGGGATGGCGAAAGTTATGAGCTGAAAATTTCCGACAATTAAAAAGCAAGGCGAAACCTACTACAAGCACATTAATCAAATAATCGTAATTTTCGTTAGCATTGTGTAATAATTGCTTGTTTTTTTCTGCCTATAAAATGTCAAACAAAATGTGGGAGTAAATTTACATAGCTAGGTATATATATACATACATACATATGAAAATATGTATCTAGGTGCACCCTTGATACCTTGGAAATGAATTAACTACTAAAGAAAGAAAGTCGGAGGAAGGAAGAGACAAGATAAACGAATATTATATGTATGTATGTATGTACTACGGCTTAGAAAACAAATTTATTATATATACATATATATTACATACATACATATAATGCTTGATATACTTTATAAATATATTAGCTTAAACTCAACTTTTATTTATAATAGTATATTCAGCAGTGCATGAGCGTATAGTCTCCAACAAGAGCGCATTTGAAAAAAAATCCACTACAACCAACCGGTGGTAATTACAGGTTAATTGCAATACATTAAAGTCAGTTTGCCACAATTAAATTTAATGTGCACACAATAATTGAAATAAAGCATACGAAATTGAATTAGGCTCCAAATTTAATAAATCAATGGAGTTTATTTGCTGTAATAAGCATCGCTTAATGATAATTGTTACTGGGGACAAAATAGCATCAAAATATTTGCTTTAACCTAAATTTTGGAGGTTAGTGACAGGGTGACATATTTTCGAAAAGTTAAAATTTCTTATTGGCAATTCCATATAATTTTTGACGTACATAGATTTGTGAACGATATAGGATCACAGACAGATATTAGGTTGTCAAAAAAGTCTTGCGGTATTTTTATTGATTTTTTTTTTATTGAAATTGAAATGAATTTTTGATGAATCATGCCCAGCTCTTGACCGATGCTACGGCTGCTACTATGCCTCTTTCGACCAATTCAGCGATTTTATCGCAATTTTCGACGACAGGCCTTCCGGAGCGTGGCGCATCTTCGACCACCTCTACACCAGAACGAAAACGTTGAAACCATCGTTGTGCGGTGGAAATGGAAACTGTATCGGGTCTATAAACTGCACAAATTTTATTGGCGACTTGGGATGCATTTTTGCCTTTATCGTAGTAGTACTGTAAAATATGGCGTATTTTCTCTTTATTTTGCTCCATGTTTGCGACGCTATAACTCACGAACGACTTAAAAGAAACAACAATCAATGAAACACGTGTTAGCGCGTGAAATGAGCTTTCCAAAAAGGTATAGCATGACCAGCTGCGACGAATAAAACTAGAACTACGCGCTTTCAGCGCCAACTAGCGAAAATACCGCAATACTTTTTTGACAACCTATTATTAAGGGGGAGCCTGCTTTAGAGGCTTCAAAAAATCGATTTTTTTGAGGGTTTTTTTTGGGAAAGAAAGAAATAAGTGATTAAAGCAAAATTTCCAGGGTTTATAGTTATATATTTAAACATCATTCACAAATTTTTTGGATACGAAATCTTTGATATTCTACCTTTGAAAAGCATTTTACCCGATGCATCTCGCATGTGCATTTGTCGGACGGCGGGCAGTATGCAGGTCGCAATTTCTATCGGAAACAAAAAATTCAAAGAGATTCATATTTTTTAATAATTTATCTTCTAGTTAAACTAAAAAATTCCGAAAAAAGTGTAAAATTTTAGAATTTTTTTAAAAATTGAAAAAAAAATTTTTTGACCAAAAAAATTTTACTTTATGTTGTTTAAAAATATGTTCAAACTGGACTTTATTTAGTTTTCTTTAGTTTAAGGGGGTATTCTTGTCTAGGATTTTGAAAAAATCGTTTAATTTTTATTTTGCATATCTTGAAAGTTTAGACTTTCAAAAATATGACCTTGGAAGGATTTTTCAAAATTCGACTTATTTTCGGAGATACCGCCGATTTTGTGACGGCGTGTTCACTAGAATTGTGTCCTAAACTTTAAATGCGTTTTTCTCAAAACTGACTTTTTCGCAACGATACCCACGATTTCTCAGGTTCTACTGGACCAATTTACTTGAAATTTTTATAGAGTTTTCTTTATAGGCTTGTCTATGGTTGGAACTAGCCCCATCCCCAAATTTTTATTTTTATTATTTTTAAAAAATTCGAAATAGTCAGAAAAAGTGATCCAAAAAAACTTTTTTTCAGGCAGTCGCCATTTTGTGAAAAAATTTTTTCCCACTTTTCAGTACTTCCGGCCATTGCGACATTATTTTAGATTAATATTTTTTTTTTTTTTTTTGGTTTCAGATAACTAGGGGGATTGAAATCATGGATATTGTCACGTGGAAATTTTTAGAGAATCCCCACTTCGTCAGCCAATTTTTGAAATTTTTGTTTTAGTTTTTAGTTTTTTTCTGTACTCTTCTAAAATTAACAAATAACTAATATAAAAATGATAGTAAAAATATGAATTGCCCTTTTTTACGACATTTTAAAAATTTCCTGAAATTCATGCCTCTAGACCAGAATACCTAGACCAGTTTAAATAGAAGATAATTTAATGCCAAAGGCAATAAACTTTGCCCCAATTCCATACGACGTTTAGTTTTTCCTATACTGCCCACCAATTAAGAAAAATCTTAAAAATGAAAAACCGAGAAATCGCGCTTGAAAGTTTTCGCTTTCTGTCCGATTGCTCGTATATCTGCATCTGCTATAGCTTCGAAAATATTTCAAATTCCCATCTAAAACTTTGGGGTAATATTCTTATTCTTTTTGAAGAGATTTAAGCAAAAAAAAGATCGATTTTTGAAGCTTCTAAATCAGGCTCCCCCTTAATTAAGTATGTACAGGGTCTCTGCAGTTTTTGCAAGCACGGAACTGATTAACATTAACTAAAATATTTGTAGGCAATTATTTAAAAATTGTATAATGTTTAAAGAAATTAATAGTGAGTAATGATTTCTAAAGACTTCTTCGCACATTTAGTACGATTTTAGAAAATTAATATTTTTTTGGTTCAGTCAGTGGCGCATTTTTCTATTTTCAATAATTTCGTTCAACAAGTTTTGTCGTTCGATAATAGATAGAACGTCACATTCGCTAACAATGGAAGAAAAAAAATTAGAATGCGACTTTCTCAGCAACACTTAGAGCGTTTTAAAAAGAATAAAGTGGATTTTGTGCGTCGATTCATCACTATGGATGAGATTATCACCATGATTCTGAATTGAAACAAGATGCGAAAGAGTGGTGTGAACCTGGTTGTTCGGTTTCGAAACGAGTTCGTGTCCGGAAATCGGCCAAGAAGGTTATGGCATCAGTTTTTTGGGATGCGATAGGAATTTTGTTTGTGGATTACTTGCAAACTGGTAAAACAATTAGTTCTGAATATTATTGCAACTTTTTGGACCAGTTGAAGGAAAAAATTCGTGAAAAAAACCATGTTTGCAGAAGAAAAAATCCTTTTCATCAGGACAATGCACTGTGTCACAAGAGCATTTTGACAATGGCTAAAATCCATGAATTACAGTTCGAATTGTTGTATCATCCACCGTATTCACCAGATTTGGCCTCCAGCGACTTCCATTTGTTTCCAGAACTCAAAAAATGTATGCTTGGCAAGCGTTTTTCATCAAATGAAGAGTTCATAACAGCTGTTGAAGCGTATTTTGCAGACCTTCCGGATTCTCAAATCTATGAAAATTCTATAAAGCCTTAATTAAAAAGCCGAATATCTCGAGAAGTATTAATGATAGCGGTTTTGACCTCGAATCTTTTTTGCAGCAAATAAAATTTCCTACAAGTTTGTCATGCACATTTTTTCTATAGCTCTGATCATTTACGAGATATATACAAAAAAATGCGAATTTCGTGAAAAAGTCAGGTTCAGAGCACCGTACTACCTCGCCGGTGTGATTTTCGACTTTGTCGCAATGGGCACTTTTGTAGAGTGTTCAATTCTAAGAAATATGTGTCTAAAGTCAAAGCGATTCCATAAAATGCCTCTGAGCTATAGAAATTTAAGGATAAAAAATCACGATTGTCCTGTATTTTCTATGAAAAATTTTTACATGCCTTGGTCCAGTCCTTAATGTTGATATTAAGAGCTCAAATTTTCATGGAATTTTTTTTAGGGTATTTTCAAATAAATTTCATGATGGGACTGAAAAAAAATAGTTAAAAAAAACACCCTATTACTATTATAATGATGATTAACATTTACATATGTAAGCATTTGGGACAAAGAGCAACCTGAAAAAATTCAAATGCTGCGTTTTCATCCAGAAAAAGGACGGTTTGGTGTGGTTTCTGGACCAACCGTTATAGTGCCATGATAACCGACTATTTGATGCCTGAAACTGAAAAGATCTCGGCGACATTTAGTTTCTACAAGACGGCGCCACTTCCCACACATCGCATCAATCAATGAATTTTTTTAGAGAACACTTCGTGAGTATATTTTACGTTTTGGGACGTTAGATTGGCCGCTGTTAGCCTTTTTGCTAAGTCTAAAGTCTGTGCGGACAATCCTGCATCGATTCAGGCCTTTGAGCAAAACATCACGCGTGTCATTTGTCAGTTACCAGTCGAAATGGCCGAACAGGGCATTGATAAATGGACTCAACGGATAGACAATCTGAGGCGTAGTCGCGGCCAACATTTGAAAGAGATAATCTTCAAAAAATAAATGCCAAAGAATCTTCTTTCGAATGAGAATAAGTATTTCCCATTAAATTTAAAATTTCTGTGTTTTTTCTGAAGAAAAAGAAAAAAAAAAGAAATGGAAAACTTGAAAATGGATCACCTTTTATAATATTTTTATATTTGCAGCAATAAAAACCATTTCTGACAACAATCTTGCATAACTAATAATTCGCACATCAATAAACTCTCCTACATCTGTTCCACCTGTTCCAGGCTTCACTTCCTTCTTGCCATTATAATAAAATTTTGAAGAAGAGCTGCCACTCTCAACGAACCCTAACATCTTCATAATAATTTCAAATGACAGACGCAGTGTGGCGCAACAATTAAACCGTAAATGTTTGAGAAAAGAATACACAGACGTACACAGACACATGCCGTACAAAAATTGGATAATAAAATTTCTATTAGTGAATAGTGTAATAAATTGATATTCTAATTTGCTGCCATCAACAAATGAAACGTTTAATTTACTCATCAAAAAAAGGAAGGCAGGAATAACTAATAAAAAAATTAAAAAAGGAGATACACATGTGCATTAGTGTATATGTGTGTGCATGAGTGCGAGCATTAGACAAAGCGTGTTACGCAACAGCAGGGGCAGTGGAGAGTAAACATGGTTGTATGCTTTTTTACTGTGGTAGCCCTGCAACTAAACGCACAGCCACACACACAAGCATGTGACATGAACATGATAAGGATAACGCATGTCGAAAGGCAATTAACAACAACAAACAAAATGCCGACCTCAAATTAATAAATTAAAAACAAGCTAGCGCCACACAGGATACACGAAAGAGAAGGTGCGGACGCAGCAAGTGCGGACAGAGAGGCAGGCAAGGCGGCAGGTAGGCAAAGCGATGAATGTGAAGCAAGTAGCGCAGGAAGAAAGCCAAGCACTTTGCTTGCATGCATGTGTGTGTGTGTGTGAGGTTAAAGTGCCGCCGCTGCGGTACCTTTCAATGGAGCGCATAATTATCACGGTGCTGGCGGTAGCAACTAATATGAGAGCAGCAACAACAACAACTTTTAACAAGAAGTACAACCGTAAAAGCAACAACAACAACACATTTTAACAACAACAACAAACATAATTACAACAATAACAATAGCAAAAAAATTTAACAACGGCAGAAACAACAAAAATAATTATAACAACAGCAAGAACAAAAATAATAACAACAATTGCAACCACATCTACATATGTATAACAACAACAACAACAACAGAAAATGTGTGTGTAACAACAACAACAACGACAACATCAAAAATTATAACAACACTCAAGTAGTGAATTTAATATAGAATTCGCGTGCGACGGCAGATCTAAGCGCCGGCCTCTTGTACTCCTGTCTCGAGGATAATCAAATACTGAGCTACAAATTGGAGCATCAACGCTCTAAATCCAGCAGCTATGGCTATGGACTAAAAGTAGACTTCTTCAAATGCTCAAGCCGAAGATAAGCAATAAAATCCAAATGCAGCGAACAAGGAAGAGGAAGTGCGGACAGCGGCAGAAGCAACACTTAAGATCTCTCAACAAAAAAATTAAAAAAAAAAACGATAAAACAACACCCTTCCGCTGCTGAGCGTTGTGTCCTCCTCCTCCTCCATGGCCATTTAGCTCAATCGTTGGCGGCGTCCCTTAAATTATTTTTTATTATCGGTGTTATTGTCGGCGCTGCCGTTGTGTGGCACTCACCGTTGCTAATGTGCAACCTCGATTTTATTGTTGTAATTGTTATTACTCTTATGCCGTTGCCATGTACATACATGCATGTATGGTACAAATGCAAGTCTAACATGCCGACGGTCAATTTTGATGTCAGCTGTGTGAGGTCCACGGAGTCCGTGTGTGGAGCGCACAGCCGTCACTTTGTTTGTACGCCGTCGGTCGGGCGGCTAATTTGAGCTGTCATCATTTGGTTTCTCAACAAACAGAAATACAAATTAATTTTTGTAGTTGTTGTTGTTGTTGCTAGCGCACGTTTCTGAGAGATAAATTAAGTACGAAGTCAACTAAATATCCTCTAATAAAATTTAGTAGCATCACTCACACGCAAGGTAGCCCGGCCATCCCTATGCAAAGCCTGGCACACACACACACACACTCATGAATTTGTGTATAAGTGTTTGGTGTGCGCAGGCGCGCATCTGTTGTGTGTCAGGTTAATTACTTTGGAAATTATTAAGTATGTAGTTATTTAATAAGTCTGTGCCATAACAAGATTGTCTGAATTTTATGGGAATATTTTTCGTGTGAATAAATTTAATAAAATTTTATTAATGGCAAACATTTGTTTATTTTTATCGTAAAACAACAAAAAAATTAATGCTCCGAAGCTATAATACCCTTAACAGGTGCATTTCTTACATCATAACAGGGCATATAAATATACATATGTACATATATATTGGGATTTTGTCGATGAGCTTGTATGACAGCTATGTATGTATGTATATGCTATAGCGCTCAGATCTGAAAAATATTTTCGAAGATTGTACCGTTGCTTTCGACAATAATTTATGCCAAATTTCATGTAGATATCTTGTCAAATAAAAAAGTTTTCCATACTAGGATTTGTTCTTCATCATTCAGCTTATTTGCCAGGCATAAGCTAAAGTGGTCAGATATCAATGGTTTTATGGAATAAGACGTTTTGGGGAGCAAAGGATGCGAGCAAAATTTCAGCGCGGTGGAATCATTGTTTCGTTGCTATAAAGACATTATATTTCTGTGAAATACTAAAAAAACGATGTTTCCATTCCAAAGGCGACTGATATCTGCACATATTTTTCCCTTTTCAACAAGACAACGCAAGAATCCATAGGAGCAGGTCAACGAAAACGTAAACGGCCGATCTTATGGAATGGCTAACTTGTTCTCCTGATGTAAGTCCTTTTGAGAACATCTGGGGATGGCTGGTAAGAAAGTTTTGCGAGGATTATCGTCAATTTAATACGATTTCTATGCTGAAAACAGCTATTTAGGATACATGGACGTTATTATCCCAGAAATGCCTGCTCATTACACAAACTCGTAGCCTAAATCGAATATTCGTACTTATTAATAATGACATCAAAAATTGGATTCAATGGATGGACCATCTGAGACGCAGCCGTGTATATACTTCATAAGGGCTCCGATAAATTCATTTGAGTGTTATAAGCTTCATAGCAAGCTTATTATACCCTGTTCAGAGTATAAAGAAGAATTTAAAGAAAATCCTATACCGTTAGATTAACTGCCGTTTCTTGCTTCGCTTAGGCAGGTAAGTCAAAAACCTGAACTTCCTAAAAATTAGGTTTGCATGTTCATTTATAGTTGGTTTTACTCCGCTTCCTCTTTCTATCACTTTCTCTATTTCGGTCTTTCTTACTCTCTCTCTCTCTCTCCCTTCGCTCTAAATTATATACTAGACTAGATAGTATGAATTTCCCTAACCTGAATGTCGATTTTGGGGGCTTTTGAGAATTCATCTTCATCTTCATCATCAATCATCTTCTAAGCCTGCGAGACGTCTAAACAGTGGTTCGCAGTCAATCTGATTTCTGGAAGAAAATTTTTATAAGCGCGCCATGTCAGACTTTGAATCAAACTATTATATTTCTGGTACTAAAAATTCTTTTGACTTTGACTGGGTGCACAGATTTTCAAATTTGAAACTGAGACTTCTTTTTGTGGACTTTTTGAAAACAAGAAGGGGAACTCAGTAATCTTCGAACAAAACTACTCAAAATGGTCCAAATAAATTGCTAGCGTCCAAATTAAAAAAAGATATCTCGAAAGTAAAGATTGACAGTTCTTTACAAAATAAATTCCATAGCAACATGAAGGATCCTGTAGAAAACGTTTTTTAAACGGTTTTAAAATTGTATGCTAATAGAATAATGACGAGGTTGTAAAACTTTGCCCATAACTTACAGGCAACTGCACCTACAATGTCTCAGCTGTCGATAACAAAACAGGCTCGCGACCGAATGTAGGCCGTAGAATACCATCAGCCGACCTCTAAGAGGAAATGGCAACCGTTCCCTTGGCAGACGGGTATATGTAACCGGAACTGATTTTTAATCAAACAAGGACTGTCAACTCGGTAATGTTCCTTAAAATTACATTAGTTATGTTTTCTGGCACTACAACAACAACAAAAGCAAAGAGCAGCGCTAAAAGATTATGATAATTAATCCTAAAGGAAAATATTTGAAAAAAATATTGAATTTCTCAACTTGCAGTGCCTGTGGTTTTCAGACCTTTCAACTCCGTAGTTTTCCCCTATACGAAGTATTTTAGAGCTATTTTGAAGATATAACACAACGCAATGCAAAGTAAAAAGTGGAAAAAAAATTAAAGCAGTTGTCATTTCAACTATATTGAGCAATCATGGTCATTGCGCTCCTCATTATCTGATAAATATTACAATGAGCTACTTTCAAAATAGGAGGTTGTTATTCGACACGGACGAGGGCACTCAGAGCTACACTTTCTCCAGTGGAGTACTGCAAGGCTTGGTTTTAGGCTCACTACTATGGAACCTGATGTACGACGGGATGCTAAGAAAACATCATCCAAATAATGTGAAAACAATCGCATATGCAGATGACCTCACAGTGGCAGCAGAGGCTAAACATCTGGATGACCTACAGATCAAATGCAAATGGTTTGCGCCGATGGTTCCTACCATGAGTATAGAACTGGATTAGCAGAAAACAGAAGTCTTGCTCATAAGCTCCAGAAAAATTAAAGAAAAGATATCGCTCACTATAGGCAAATGTGAGATTATTTCACAGCCAAGTTGAAGTACCTTGGTGTAATAGTGGACTCAAGACTCAAATTCAAGGAGCACTTGGAAAATACGCAAATAAAGTTATACCTAATGCGGCTCCAATATGGATCCAGGCGCTAGGCATTAAAGCATATGCCAGGCAAATAGACAAAGTACACAGGTTGTCGGTACTAAGAGTTATCAGTTTGCCGAACGATATGAAACGACGCCGCTGAGGTATTAGCCTGTATGGCGCCGATTGACATCCAGGGAGACGAATTCGAGTGAATATACAACATATCAGAGACGCTACTGCAAGCAAAAAGAGAGGAGAGCATCAAAACCATCACAATGTGACAGCAATGGCAGCAAACTTCATGCAAAGGACGGTGGACAAACAGACTGATTCCGGACATACAGTTGTGGATAGATAGACAACTTGGGAAACTGGATTTCCACCTAACTCAAATACTTAGTGATCATGGGGGCTGTAAAAGCTACCTATACAGATATCGTCATAACTTTAGTCCATATTGTCCGACGTGTACTGAGGTAGTCTCACGGTGAAAAATTTAACGAACGCATTACGGTAATAAGGTCAAAAATCTCTTTGGGACAGGTCAATATGCAAATACATCTTCTTATTTTCGGTTGATAGGTTTTTAAGTCAAAAGAGTTTCTTCCAAAGTACTTAAACCTCTAGCTTAGATAGTACTTTGACGTAGATGAAAGATCTATTTTCCTAATTTACTATATATCATAATTAAGTTCCATCTCTTGGAGCTATTTACACTTAAAGATTAATAAAGTAATAATGCACAAAATAATTAAAGCTCTCCAAAACCTAATAACCCTTCATCACACAACTAAAAACACTAAAATTACAAGACGCCACGAACACCTCATATCACTAAATATTGTGTATGAACACAAATAAGAAAGAAAGAACAACAAATTAGAAGAAGACTACAAATAAGTAGTATACTGTAAAATTAGCAAAAATGCCAAATCAATATTTACTCTCTTTGTGTGCAATCAATAAATTCCAATTACATGAAAATTTAAATCGTGATAACCATTAAGGTGTCTCAGAGCAGCCAACAAGTTGACACGCTTTGCATTACCAATTGCTGCACACTTTTCTTATTTCTGTTGTTATTGCTGTTTTTGTTGTTCTTGTGGGCATTTGGAGTGTTGGTGTGATGTGGCTGGTTAGCGCTGATCAGCTATGGCAGCTGCTTAATGAAGCAACGTGGCGCCTCGCAATGGCCACCTTTGCCCACAACATTGCTTACCAACAACATACATACACATAAGTACAGTCACAAAGTAACATCAACAGCAGCAATTGATTTACCTGATTCAGATAAAAACAACAACAAAAATGCATAATCATAATAATATTAAATAATCAGAAGAGAGGTCTTTTGGTGGAGGTAAATAGAAACCAAAGCCGGCTTTGAAAGCAAGTTTAGTGCATAAATTTCTCTTGCTGGAGGATCAGAACGCCGACATTATTTCGGTGTGGTTTTATAACCTACAATTTTAGACAAAATAGTCTTCTAGTAAAATTCATCAGCCATTCAGAGGTGATGAATATTAGATCTATGCTTACGACTCGAAAGCAGACGATCAATCTGCCGAATATCGCGGCAAAGGTGAGGCGGTGTGGTTTTTAGTAAAATTCATCAGCCATTAAGAGACATGATAGAATGGGGAATTCTATTTGCTTTATTGCATCAAGAAAGGGATATACCAAAAATATTAAGAGCTTTCTTCAGAAAGTATTGAATATCCACAAAAGTACTAGGGCATGTTCTCATCACAACAGACAGCCGAGAAGGACCTGGCTACCCTTGGAATCTCCAATTGGCGCCAAACAGCGAAAAAGAAGAACGGCTAAAGAAGAAGAAGAATGTTCTCATTGTGAATATTGGACTCACATTATCATTGATTCTGAACAAATTTTTTCAATTATTTTTTTATCTTTTGGGTTCATCAATTGGAGGTAGTGGGCTTCGAAACGAATTAGATACCTGTATTTCCCTTGTTCTCGAATGAATTTATGGTCTTAAGCCTTGTAGTATTTCAGGTGAGCAATTATTAAGCGAAGAGACCTGTCAGCAGAGCAGTTCATAAGAATTATGAGATTGATCTCCCCAAGTGACATCGCTTCGCTCTATGGTCTCGTGAAAAGTTCCAAAAAGATACGATGTTTTCGAGCAAAATTTTCTTCGGCGATGAGGCCCATTTCTGGTTCAATGGGTAAGTAAGCAAGCAAAAGTACTACATTTTGGACGAAGAGCAACCATTGCTTTCTTCAAAAATGATGCCGATGAGAATGTAACCGTCAATGGCGACTATTATCGTGGAATGTTGAAAGACTATTTGATGGCTACAATAGAAGCTCGTGACTTCGGCGATATTTAGTTTCAAAAAAACGGCGCCACTTCCCACACTTCGCATCAATCAATGGATTTATTGAGGAAACACGTCGATGAGCATATAATTTCACGTTGAAGGCCGGTCGGTTGGCCACCAAGTGATATCACATCGTTAGATTTTTACCTTTGGGGATATGTAAAGCCTAAAGTCTATGCGTACAATCCCGCTTCAATTCAGGCCTTGGAACAACACATCACGCGTGTCATTTGCCAGTTACCAGCCGAAATGCTCGAACCAGTCATCAAAAATTGGACTCAACGAATGGACCATCTGAGACGTAGCCGCGGCCTATATTTGAAAGAAATAATATTCAAAAGATAAATGCCACAAAATGGGCTTTCGAATGATAATAAACATTCCCCATTAAATTTAAATTTTTTGTGTTTTTTCTTTAAAAAGTAGGGAACCTGCAAATGGACCATCCTTTGTTTAAAGGTTTTGGCATGTAATTGGTAAGTACAGAACATCTCAACCACTTTGAATTTAAAGCATAAAGCTAGTAAAGGATCATAAGGAGCTCACTGGAACATTATAGAAAAACAAAAATTCTTCCGCTATATGCAGGAAATAGCGCCTAAATTAAGAGCTCTCTACCTTAGTCACCCGAAATACTCTAAAAATACTACGAGCGATATTAGAAAGCGGGATGTCTAGAAATGCATCTCAGGTTAAATTTGATGCAAAAGTGGCTTCAAATTTTTCTTCATAAATTAAAACTAGCCTGGAAAGAGACCTGTATACCGGAGAGCTGTGATATGTCTGGAAAATACTTTGTGAAATTGGAGAGCTGTAAGAACTAAGCTGTACACAATAAGCACTAAACTATTTATTTGCGATAAATACAGACAGCTCCTTAAGTCTTGGACCAGAGCAAAATCTTTTTACCAAAGCCCTTTTTCAAGATAAATGGTCAATGGATGTCAGTTTGAGAATATCAGATTCCACGCTAGAATATAATAACCTCCTTATTACTCGACAAAGCTGGTCGTAAACAAAATAAAATCAGACCGAATCAGCAACAGCCAAACCACGAAATTGCCACACTAATGCACGAATTGATGATCGACAACGAGTGGCTGGCAACACCACCATTGTCAATAACAAACTAGCCGTGCAACAACAATGCGCCAAACACAACAAACAACTATAATAATAATAAGCAATAATAATGATAGTAATAAGATGACGAACCCACAATTGGTGAAAACAATAAAAACACAATTGAATATACGAGCACAATCGGCGCTGCTCCAACAAACGACGAGCCAAGCAGCGCAAACACACGGTGTATGCAGCACTGCAGCCTGAATGTTCTTGCATGGAATTGAACGAACGTGTTTCAGCGTGTGTTCGCTCATTCATTCGTTCATTCATTTATACGCTCATTCAAACTACTAATAATTTAAGCAAAAGTTATTTAGTTTTATTTGTTTTACACATTTTATGGTTGACCAGCAGTAAGAAACAAAACAAGAAAAAATAAACAAAAATAAACAAACAAAAAAAAAGCGAAAAAGAAATAAGCAAAAGATGGTAACTTCGGCTGCGGCGAAGCTATAATACCATTCACAGTATAAAAGGGTATAAAAAGTGCTTTATCTTGATTTTGATCGGTTAGTCTCGATTAAAAAAGTTTTCCACTCAGGAACCTAATTTTGAACGGTCAATTTGTATGGCAGCTACATAAGTATGTATGTATGTATATGTATGTATGTACATATATGTATGTAGGTATGTATATTATAGTGACCGAATATTATATACACTTAGCTCCCCATCTTGGAGAGAAAAATACGTGTGTGCAGAATTTCAGTTCGATATCTCAAAAACATGTTCAGGGTATAACAAGTAGGAATTGTAGGTAGTGATTTCTGCCATTAACTAGTACCATCAGCGAAACTTGTGTAAATCGAATTATTGGCAGTTTATGGTCGGATAATGTGTGGCAGCAGATAAGTGGATATTATTGGTGGCACAGCCGTGGCTGGTTACAGGCAGCAGGCAGGCAGCCGGCAAAACAACCAACACTCGGGCCAAGCAACAAGCCAATCGAACCAATATTCTAGTAATCATAATTCGTTGTGGCTTTTTACCTGGCCAACTGTGTGCTGTGTTTGTTGTTATTGTTTTTGTGTTAATATATGTAGCCTCCCACCCCGCACGAACAATTTTCACCACTAAGAAGTGGCTGCGACTTGGCACGAACGTTTTGGCGCATCCGCAATGGCGGGCGGTTGGTGAACACACACATACAGATAAACATATGTATGTATATATGGATTATATTATACGAGAAGTGGCTCAAAATTATCGCGATAATAAAACCAAGAATCGAAATCATTTTTCAATTATAATCAATATGCGTTTGCTTGTGTGTGTGTGTGTGCATTTATTTTGTGTGCGAATGATTATTTCAATTGCTAAATTGGTTTACGACGTGAACTGCTTCGCTTAAGTGTAAATATACGAAGTCACTTAGGCTATACGCCGTTTGGTTATTAGCTATAAGTCAAATATTAATAAAACCGATTTGTTTTTGCGCCATTTTGTGGGCACGTATTAGGCTTCAACACAATCGCAAGGCAACAAGATCGAGTCCATTAATTTGGAAGTGACCGAAAATGGATCTAATTTGTTGCATTTATTTAGAAGAAACGTAATGGTGGGAAGGTTTGAGTTTTTAATATAATTACGAGAACTTCCTTTTTATAAATGCTAATAAAATATCACAATAATAAGCATAGTAAATTGAGAAAGGAACATAAAAAAGTATGCAAAGTCAGTCTAACATAACCCAACCCAAGGCATGTGAAATAAATTGCATTCACATATACTCTAAAGAAAGTATAATAAAGTTAGATAGATATAAATGAAAAGTAATTGAGGCTTTGCACTTCGACCTGTGGTGTATTGTGCCCTCTCCTATATCACAATGCCACGAAAAAATGCAAATTTGAGTAATATTTGGGTAATTTCTTGGGTATAACTGAGGTGAATACCTTATATTCATCAACGCATCTTTACTGTTGACAAGACGTGAGTTTATATCGAATCCCGCTCCTAAAAAAAACATTAGAAATGAAAAGGACACAGTAGCCTGGGATGAGAGACCTCCCTTTTGATGGCGAAAACTGCAAACGTATTAAGGATTACGATTTAAGGGCTTACATCTGGAATGTCCGGTCTCTTAAATGGAAAGGTGCCGCTGCCTAGATGGTTGATGTCCTCCTAAGAGTGAAGGCCATCGTCCAAGAAGTGCGATGGACGGATAGTAGGTCCTTGTGACATCTTCTACATGGACCATATGCAGGAACAAATTCGGTGTGGCAGAGAGATTCCGTCGCCGACTGATGTCATTCACCCCTGTGGATGAACGTCTAGCCACAATCCACATCAAAGCGAAGTTCGTCAACACAAGGAAGACTCCACGTCGAGAAGCTACAATCAGCCCAACGATTTTTTGCTCGGCTTGCACTCCTGCTCTGTGAAAGCACTCATCAGGCACTCGGTCCAAAGGAACTGTGGAACGGCATTTCCTGCTCCTTACGTAGATCTGCAAACAAAATTATTGGTTTTCGGAAAAGACAAACGAACAGCTGGTGCGATGAGGAGTGCTGTGTTGCAGTGGAGAGAATACAGACTGCCAACCTCGCAACGTTACAATCGCCCACAAGACGTGCAGGTTGGGCTGTCATTTGCAGACAAAAAACGAGAGAGATCAAAATGAATAGCTTGACAAGCTGGTTGACAGGCGTAATGCTCGAAAGTTCTACGAAAGGATGCGCGGACTAACAGAATGTTTCAAGACCAGAGCATACTCTTGTAGAACCCGCCGCAATGTTTAAATTTGGTATCCCCGCAAAACTAGTGCGGCTGAGTAAACTGAGCTTTAGCATTACTAAAAACGGGAAGGACCTCTCCGAGCCGTTCGATACTAAATGGGGTTTCAGACAAGGCGACTCCTTTTCGTGCTTCTTCAATCTACTAATGGATAAAATAATTCGAGCCGCAGAGCCGAATAGAGAAGGTACAATCTTATACAAGACTGTACAACTGCTGGGGCCTCGAAGTCGTAGATAATTTCGTCTATCTTGGAGCCAGTATTAACCCCAACAACAATGTCAGCCTCGAAATCCAACACAGAATAACTCTGGCCAACAGGTGTCACTTCGGACTGAGGAGGCAAGTGAAGTATTCTCTCAACGAACAAAGACCAAATTCTACAAGTCACTTATCATCTTCATCCTGCTATATGATGCAAAGCAGGCGCGGAAACTACGGAGAGTTCCACCTTCCACCGGAAAAAAAGTTAAAAGTTGTACATTATTTCCGTCATAAGTGACACTCCGCGAAGAAAAAGACTTTGAGTTGCAAGTACAAAATTATATAGTTCCCCCCCAAAAATTCTACTCTGGATCCGCCTCTGGTGCAAAAGGCATGGACGGTGACAATATGTGATAAGTCGCCGTTACGAATTTTCAAGAGCAAGGTTCTGCGGAAGATTTATGGTTCTTTGCGCATAGGCAACGGCGAATACCGCCGACGATGGATCCAGAGCTGTTGGAAATATACTACGCCAATTGGATGAAAACACTCCAACTCTGAGAGTATCGACGCGGTACCTGTCGGGGAAGCAGAGGAAGAGAAAGATCTCCACTCCCTTGAAAAGACCAGCTGGAGAAGGACCTGGCTACACTTGGAATCTCCAATTTGAGCCAAACATCGAAAAAGAAGAACTCGCAAGCTGTTGTAAACTCAGCTATAACCGTGTATGCGGTGCCTACGCCAATAAAGGAGAAAAAAATTTCTTCGCCAAACGTAAGTTCTCATAAAAGTTAACTGGTTAGCAGGATAATGACGTAAATTGTTTGCTTTTTTAGTGCCTGTTAATACATAAAGTCGAGTTTTTTTCAGGTTTTGTAAACCAGAATACTATTTAGTTGTATTTAAGTTCTTTAAAAAGGGATAGTAGGTAGTATTTTTGCGAGCTTTTTGACCTTGACAGCTCATGAGATACTAATATATGAAGTAGCATTAAATTACAAATAACTCCTATTCCATACTCTAACACTAGAAGATTTTTGGATATAACCATAGTCAATGCATTCCGTTGCAGAGGTTAAACATTATCTCAAATTGCTTGCAACAATCGGAATTGCCACCCTTCAGGTCTTCGCTGTTTCGACTCTACTTGACAACACAAAGAACTAGCTCAGTGATAAGAGATTTGAGTTGAATTAATTTTATTTGATTTTTGAAATGCATAGGTGCACCCTAATGTACGGAAATTAGCTCACACGTGTTGAAAATTACTACCACATATTTAAATTTGGACTATTAATGCAATTTCCTACACACTTCATTTCCAAAACATCTATTTTTAAGCGCATTAAAATCGGTCCAATTATAAACCCAATTATAACTGAGAAAAAAACCAATTAATATTTATCTGAAATCTCTAATGTTGTGCAACAGCAGTTCGACTATTTTATTCTCCACTAATTTTGAATTTTTACAAACATGAAAATTTATAGTTTTAATTGCATTCGCTGTCATTTCTAATCGCATTTAATGGAAAATTACCAACGGACTAATTTATGAGACGAGTTACGGTTCATTTAATATTCACATATATTTATTTTACCTACAAAATAACTCTATTGCGCGCTATAAAAATATTTCCACTCATTAAAATACTATATTTACACTATTGAAATTAATCACAATTAGGTACACATGCCAATAATTAACTGAAATTTAAAACGAATTAAACAATTGATATAAAAAATTCTCCAATTTTTCAAAAAGAAGTTAAAAATAACACAAATTATTGGCTTTCGTATAGATATTGTGCCCGTATTTCATTTCATATAGTATAACTAAAGAAAATGAGACGTTTTTCCAAAATCTTATATATACATACATATGTATGTATATGATATATGATAGGACCCTAATCACTTTATTCAGCGCTTTGCTCACACTTTGCTTTAGCTGTATTCAATAGGAGCTTTCAAAGCGATTATCTCTCGGTGACCAAAAACCACATTTCTGAGGCATTTCCGAAATGAAAAAATCATCTTATAAAATTCACTGATCTCTCGGAAGTAGCTTGGAACTAGTAAAACCTTTTATTTCAGAGATAATTTGAAAGTTTATACCACAAATGGTAGTGGTAGACAGTTCAAGCATTAGCAATCAACACTGTCCGATTTTATTTCCAAAAATTTTGTTTATTCCTGAAAATAAATCCAGAGTCTTGACATGAGGAATCGGACCAAATCCTTCCGCGTTTGGATATAAATATGTATATTATTCAAATAAAAGAGAGAAAAACTGGAGAACGGAAAAAACTTTTTTGGATCTTGTAGCATTCTAACTGCGGCTGTGTTTTATCATGTAAGCCAATACAGCATGGTTTTAATAAAGTTGGTAAAGAAATCTCTAAATCGAATGAATTTCCAAAAAAAAAAGCGTTGAGAGGCCAACGCTTTTTAGGGTAATTTTAATAATTTTTTTTGGTTGCCAGACACGTCACACTTCTGATACTCCAACGATCTTACAGCAGCAATGTTTGGTAACTATGATAATTCCTGTCTCAGCGATAAAAAAATAGCACTAAAAAAAACCTCAGATCTAATCCTGTGGAAAATATTATAGCAGCGTTTTACCAAAGTTAAACATTTTTTTCTGTTAAGGTATCGTCTCAGTGTGAGATTTTCAAGAAATCGATTTTTTTTTTTGTTGCACAATCGGATAGAATACACTGTAAAAATTCTCTGAAATCGAAATTCAAATTATTACGGTCGCTACAGCGTTTCTTGTAGAAAAGGAATAGAGTGGGGAACGGAGCGACTCTAATCTTTAAGCGCTTTTTTTCTCAGAATGGTGTTTTTCAAAACGGTTTCCACTCTCAAAAGAACAATTTTGAAGATATTTAGTTCTAATTTGGAGAGAACATTTTTAACGTCATTAACTATTGCGCTATGGAAGCTTTTATTTTTTTTTGAAATCTTCCTCGAAAAAAGGAGATAAATTCGATACTTTTTGTTCTAACCGGCGCTATTTTATAAATTTTCAAAAAAAAAAAAAAGCTTTCATAGCGCGATAACGACTTTCCTACAGATTAATAATCTCTTTGAAACTTTTGTTTTAGATCAAAATTGCGGCCGTAATCGTGAACATCGTACAGGACCCTTCTTTTTACGTGTTATTTTAACAATTTATTTAACTGTTATACACCCAATAAATAAACATAAAAAAAAATTTTGTAATTTTATGTTTGAATGTGTTTATTAAAAAACCCGGGTTTTGTGGTTTTGATGAGAAAGATAATTTTTTTGAATTTTTGTAGAATTTTTTAAACAAAAATTGTACTATTTAATGAGACAAAAAAGCAAAATCCATTTTTGGAAATTTTCAAATCCGCCTAAGCTGTCCAAAAAAAGGCATTTGAATTTAAACTGCGCGTCTTAGGAGAATTTTTTTTTTATAGTTGGTAGTACTGTCAGTCACATTTATGTCAAATTTCATGTCAAAATACGTTTGAGATACGTGTATTTTGTGAGCTGCTAAGAGTGAGTTTTTCGTTTTTTGCGATGTCGAAATTTGTTGAGCAAAGAATTTGCATTAAATTTTGTTTACGGAATCAATTTTCTGCTGCGGATACGTTGAGGATGGTGCAGAAAGCCTTTGGTGATGAGGCTATGTCTAAAAAAAAAGTTTACAAATGGTATAGTGAGTTCCAAGCCGGCCGTGAACGTGTCGAAGACGAAGAGCGTCCAGGGCGACCATCAACCTCAACCGACGAAGCTCACGTTCAACAAATCAAAGATTTTGTGTTGAAAAACCGTCGATTAACAATTAGAGACCTTGATGATGAAGTTGGCATATCGAAAGGCTCAGCCAATACCATTTTGAAGGATGTTTTGGGCCTCAAGCGCGTCAAATCTCGACTGGTACCGAAAACATTGAATTTTTGGAAAAAAGGCGTCGCGTTGAAGTGTGTGAAACGATCTTTTCTGACTACCAGGGTGTCATGAAACGCATTATAACTGGCGATGAGACTTGGATCTATGCTTACGACCCCGAAACAACCGATCAATCGAGCGAATATCGTGCCAAAAGTCGCCTAAAAATCAAGGTCATGTTGACTGAACTGTCGAAGAACGATTATCGTGGTGTTGTGCATTATGAATTCCTTCCAACCGGTCAAACAGTCAACAAGGAATATTATTTGAACGTTATGCGTCGTTTGCGTAACGCTATCCGCCTAAAAAGGCCGGAACTGTGGAAAGACAATTCTTGGTTTTTACACCACGATAATGCACCATCCCATACTGCGCTCGTAATTCATGATCATTTCGCCAAAAACTCAAACCATATCGTTCCGCAACCACCGTATTCACCTGAACTGGCGCCGTGCGACTTCTGTCTGTTCACCAAGCTCAAAAGACCGCTCCGGGGACATCGTTTTTATACGATAGAGGAGATTCAAGCCGCAGCGAAGACGGAACTGAAGGCCATCCCGGAAGGTGACTACAACCAGTGTTTCGAAGATTGGAAAATCCGTTGGCATAAGTGCATTGCATAGGGAGGGGATTACTTTGAAAGGGATGAAATTGATTTGGAAGAATAAATAAAGAATTTTCAAAATAAATACAATGTCACCTTATTTTTTGGGCACAGTAGTATGTACAAGTAGATGAAACAAATATGGTTATATCCATAAAATAACCACTTTTAGAAGATTTATAATAACGAGATTAAGTTGAGTCTCAAGCCAGAGCATAGCCACCCAATGTCAATAAAATTTACGCCAAATTTTTCAATAAAACTAAGTTTAATGATAATGAAAATAATGAGAATGGTACTTGCTTGAAAAGATGTTGTGCCGAAATGATAACTTTTGGTGAAACAAAATAATTTTAGTTCAAAAAGTATATAAGCACCAAATAAGTTGCCTAAGGAATGCTACGAAAAGAAAGCAATTACAAATTAGCTGTGTTAACCGCCAGAGTTACGTTTTCTTTTAAGATTTACTAATGAATCCTTTCGTATAAATTTGCCTAATGAGATGGTTGTTGTAAATATTTTGCTTCAAAAATAATTAAAAAGCTAAAAGCTGAGCTTCAGTTGGCTTAAATTGTTGCCAAAGCAGAGTCTTGAAAGCGAGGGAAGGCTTATTAGCAACCGTTTATAATTCATCAAACAACAACAAAAAATTAAACAATGGAAAATATAGACTTGTGTGCATGTAAGCTGGCTGCAGTCAAGCTACGCTGTTACTAGTACTTACTACAAGTGAGGATCAGCTCATTTATAAAATATCACTTTGCCAATTATGATAAATTTCAATATATAGGCGTTGCATACTCAAGACGCTACTAAGGAGTAGAGTAAAGAAATATGTATGTATATATATAAATATGTAAGTATGTTCAACATATCCATGTATAAACGCCAAAAACTTTTAGTTGCCGTCAACGTTAGCGCTTGCGCAAGGCAAAAATATCAACAAGTGCAGAGCAGAGCGGAAAAGCAACGTAGGAATGTTGTAGTTGTTGACTTTTGTTGAAAATTAATTACGCTTCGTAATTAGTTAAAAAATAGAAGACAAATTTTCAATTTATTCCTCCACTTTTTTTTTCAAACGCGACTGCAACCAATGGTGGCGGCTATAGTCAAGCACAACAACAACAGCAATAAATGTAAGAACATATGTAAGCACTACGGCTATGCTTTGCCGACTGGTAGCCGGCATAGGAGGCAAGATTAATTACAAGGTAATGAATGTAAATTTAATATGCGCGCTGGGATGATTGGTTTGCCGACGAAAACTGTGTGGCAGCTAGGGAATGAGTAAACGAGAGGGCCAATGAAGGCGAAAAGGCCTATAAGGTAGTAAGCAAGAGTTTAGATGGCAAGCAATGGGTCTAAGGAGGCGCGCAAACGTAAGAGTGGATAGTGTGATATGCGTGACATGCAACGTTGATGAACTGACTCTCAAATCCACGCTTTGAAGCTGCTACGTTTGGTGGGGACTTTGTTTGCGGCTGCCACATCGTGTGGGTAATAAATTTCATTAACCGGCAAGAACTTGGCTTCTGCACAACGCATGCTCGTAAAATATTTGTGGCAGAGGCATTTAAGCTTGCGTTATAGACATGAAGTCGGTAGGCTAACCCAGCAAACAGTTAGATTCAATTCAAGGGACTACAACAAAGATATCGATAAGATTAGGATGTTCTTGAACTTTGGAGACAAGAGTTCCGAGAAAAATTTGTTGCTTGATACTCCTTGAAAGGAATTGAGTTAATACAGAAAAATATAATTAATTAACTTTAGCCTTAAACCAACCGCAAGACAAGTTTTCAAGGGTAATGGGCTCAAAATGATAGAAATAGTCGACCTAAATAAGTCCCGTTTCCATAACAGTCGAATATACATATGTAACCGGAACGGACCGGAAATGACAATTGAGTATTCGGTTGCCAATTGGTTAACCGGGTATATCAGACCAGATCGGGCCCCGTTCCCACGTCAATCGGGTCTAAGCAACCGGAACGGACCCGGATTTTTATCCGATCAAGGACTATCAACTCGGCAGCATTCCTCTAAATTACATCAGTGATGTTTTCTGCGCTACACGAAAAAAAAAGTTTAAGATCTAGCATTAAAAGCTGTAAAATCCTTCAAGTAGTAGTACCTGAACTAAACTATATATGTACATATGTATGTATGAAGCCTTATCTGGAGGACCTAGTGAAAAGAAAAGATTTAAAGCCGAAGCCATAAGTGGGAATAACGGTACCATAATATGAGTAATTTCTCACGAGTTCTTCAGTCTGAAGATAAATAATGGATAAAAAGGAAGGGGAAAAAATACAGTTGAAGCAAAAACTTGGCTTGAGGACAAGTTTTCGGACACTGTCCCAGGAAAATCAAACATTAAGGATGGTATGCTAAGTTTAGACGTGGTGAAACCGAAGACGGTGAACCTTTTGGACGCTCAAAAGAGGTTGCTGATGGCGAAAACATCAAAAAGATCCACAAAATTATTTTGGATGACTGAGAAGTGAAGTAGTTCGAGATAACAGACACTCTAAGGATATCAACTGAACGTGTAGATCATATCATTCACGAATATTTGGGTAAGAGAAGTTCACTGCAAAGTGGGCACCATGCGAACTCACTTTTGGCCAAAAGCAACCACGAGTTGATGATTCGGAGCAGTGTTTGGAGATGTTCAAGCGTGATAAACCCGAGTTTTTGTAACAATATATGACAATGGATGAGACATGGTTCCATCATTTCACTTCGAAGTTCAATCGAAAGTCATCCGAGTAAACTGCACACGTTGAACCCATTCCAAATCGTGGAAAAACGCAAAAGTCGGCTGGCAAAGTTATGGTGTCTGTATATTGGGATTCGCTTAGAATAATTTTTATTGATCACCTTGAAAAAGGAAGGACTACCAACAGCGACTATTGCATACCGTTATTGGACATTTTGAAGAACGAAATCGCCGAAAAACGGCCGCACTTGAAGAAAAAGAAAGTGATGTTTCACCAAGGCAATGCACCGTGTAACAAATCAGTGAAAACGATGACAAAAATCCATAAATTGGGCTTCGAACGGCTTCCGCATCCACCGCTTTCTCCAGATCTGGCCCCAGCGGCTATTTCCTATTCTCAGCTCTTAAAGAAATGGTCGCCGGGAAGAAAGTTTCGTCGAATGTAGAGGTGATTGCCGAAACTGAGGTCTATTTTGAAGCTGGTATCGAAAAGTTAGATGGTCGCTATAATCAGTGTATCACCCTTAAAAGGAACTACGTTGAATAAAAAAAAACGAGTTTTAGCTTAGCCCGTTCGGTTAAAACTGTGTTGGAACGTAGAAACTTTTGAGAAAACTGTCTCGAACTTAGAGATGTTCTGTCAGGTGATGGACTTTTAAGAAAATGTGTTTGGAACCTAGGCTCTTCTGTCTAAGTATGTGTTTAAATAATTACTAGTGCCTGGAACCTAATAAAAGAATAAAGGCATATTCCGAAATTTAAGAACGAGAAATTTAAGATCGTAAAAAGATGCGCTGGGCAGAGAAAACTTTATTGTCGAGGAAGCACGGAAAAGTGTCCATACCTCGAGGAAGCGATTTTGGTTCTAAACAAATTGATCACAATGAAAAGAAAATGTAAATAAAAAAGAGATATAGAAATCTTACGACTGTAGTTTAAAAAAAAAAATATACAGTCTTGGAACCAACATCCAAAATACCGAAACCCCCAGTTCCCTGTTGGGTAATACCCTAAGCATCAGCCACGTACTCCCAACAACTTTGGCGGTCTCTGTTACAAATGACCACACAGTACCAAACCAACAACAACAACTACAATAATAACAACAACAAAATCGTCTCCCACTGCGTTGCAACAATAGTGCGGTCTAAAGACCAGTAAGTTGTACGCTTTCACCTCATTACATCCGATCAGCATAACTGGCGATCAACATAGGCAACACCGGTGATCTCCGCATCGCGATCAGCAAATCAGCTTGATGAGCAAAGATGAATTACTACGATGAATTTAATAAACTGTGCAATTTGTTGATATGGCCAAGCCAAGCCAACAGTTAACAGCCAAGCGGCTAAATGATGGACCAACCGCTGATGGATGTTGGCCGCCGTTGAGAAGGTGTGGATGGATTGCCGACTCGACAGTGGAGGTTTCCCACCGCCAAAGTGCATTTCACTGCTGCAGTCTAGTAAGTGTACATGCTTGGCACTTTCGCAAGCATTGGAAGCTAAATTTAATTTGTGAACAGGTTTATCAAAAATTCATAAGTGGACGACCGACAAGCGCGCACACCTCCGACAAATTTATGTATGTACATACGTAAGAGCTTGTTGCACGCTTCACATGGCACTTCAAGGGTCTCTCGTGTGCACTCGTTTAGCGGCGTTGAAAAATTACCTCATCACATGGAGTTTAAATTAAAAGTAGCCCATGGAGGACCTGCGCGCAAGCGCTAAAGAGTTTTGGGTGTGTGAGTGTGTGTGTGTGTGTATGTTTTCTGCGCTTGAACCTCGTTAGTACTCGGCTTTTTCTTGTTCACTGATTTAATTAATTTGTAAATGAAAATGCGCAAATCATGTTTAGAGATTGACTGAAGAGGAACACCCACCTCGAATTAACACAAACAGGAAAGTTGTTAATTAACCAAATGCGTGAACGCTAAACCGGCTTAGCGTGGAACTTTAGCTAATCTAAAAATATAAAAAATTGCTGGGAATGGTGGAAATCAGGCAAATTTGTTTTGGAGGGTTTTAAATTTGTTTGTGCTGTTTCACCTACTTTGAGGCTATGGAGTAGCTTGAAATGGGTAATGATTTTGCTTGGAAAATTTTTCACCATATCTTTGGTTGGAAAACCCCAAACGTGGATTGTCGAAAAGTCGAATGATCTCTGATTAGTATGTACATAGTCGTGAAGAACAATTTTTCCGAAACGGTTGTACCGCTCGACTTGAAATTTTGTCACGATCTTCTTAGTTATATTCGTCAGGTAATGACCGAGAGAATACGATTTTTTATAATTTCATAATAATGTCGTTTGGTACGTATTTTTTGGAAAGCCGCGTTATTTTGTCAAAAATCAAAATTTGGCTGGTATTTCGATCATTTTCTACGTTAATCAAAAGTTAATATTGGGTAGTCGAAAAAGTCTTTTCGTATTTTGTCAATAGATGTCGTTGCAGTCGTGTATCTGCAGTGCTATCAATCACATTGTGTCATACTACAGGGTACGGCATTCGAAGTGTAACCAACTTCAGAACCGTTCGCGCAGCTGTCGCACTGGAATCAGCTGTTTATAAATTTGCTGAATGACAGCTACGAGTATTGTTCACAAGTGTACAAAGGCGTTTTGCCAAAAGTGAACGCAAAAATCAGTGATCAGCGATGGAATTCAAACGTAATAGTGTGATTGCTTTATACGAGTATTTAGCTGGAAAATCACAGCCAGCAATTGTTCGTGAGCTCAAACACCTTAATGTGCATAAAGTTTTTGTTTATCGCACCATCACTCGTTACAATGATACTGGTAGCATCGCAAAACGCCTTGGAGGTGGTCATCAAAAGACTGCAACGTCACGTGAGATGGTTCGGAAAGTGAAGAAGCGACTTGAGCGAAATCCACGACGAAGTGCCAATCAAATGGCTAAAGAACTGAAAATATCCGACCGCAGCATCCGACGCATATTGAAAAATGAGCTCAAGGTCAAGCCTTACAAGTTCCAAAAGGTCCATGATCTCACACCGAAGCAGCAGTTGCTTCGCTTGGCCGAAAGTGTTCAAATTCCGAACGTTGTGTTTTCTGACGAAAAATTTTTTCCAATTGAGCAATTCGTAAACTCCCAAAACGATAGGTTTACTTGACCGACCGTTCATACGAGAATCTAAGTCATCGGTTGGCCACCAGAAGGCAGGACTCGCCACAAATAATGGTTTGGGCCGCTGTCACCATAGATGGGCGCTCTCCAATTGTTTTCATCGAGCCTGGCGTCAAAGTAAATGCGACATATTATTGGGAAAGTGTTCTGGAGGCTGCTTTGAAGCCGTGGGCAAACAAACATTTCGGTCGCAAACCATGAACGTTTCAACAAAACTCAGCACCGTTTCACAAAGCGCGAGTGAACCAAGAATGCCTGAAAAACAACGTTCCGAACTTCTCTCTGGGCCATTTTGGAGAGCAAGGTCCGAAGTAAAAAATACACCAGTCTCGAGATGCTGAAGAAAGCCATTGTCCGTGAATGGGCCAAAATACCGGCAGGTCACATTCGGGCAGCACGCGATTCGTTTTTTTGACCGTCTCAAGGCCTTAGGTAAGGCAAAAGGTGGTCATATCGAGCAAAAGTGAATTGGTCCTGAATTTATGATTATTTTCACACATTTTTTCGCTATATTTTTTAAATTTTGATTAGAAATACGAAAGGACTTTTTCGACTGAATATTATTGTTTTTTTGTTATTTGGTTTCGAGATAATTTTGAGTAGAAAAATTTCACACCGCTAGACTTTATTTTCAGAGTTACCTTGAAGCACGGTTACGGGATTTATAGAAACCAAATTTTTCCTATTTTCTTTGGCTATTCGTTCAAGAAGCAACCAGTCAAGTTATATAAAGGCAACATGCCTACAAAAAATATAGGTAAGACACGTATAAACCCCTCAATGTCGGACCTGCTAGTGTACTGTACACATATTTGACTGTTGTAAGTTTAGACAATAAAATATATTTTGAAATCGTGTGAAATTTCGGTAGTTGTATGGTTAGTTAGTTATACGGAGTATAGATCGCTTTTCGTTGGACTTCCCGAGCACGGAGAAAAGTTCGAAATACCTTCAAAGGATATTTAGGTTATAGAAACACCAAAATATAAAAATAAAAATTTAATGACTATCTTTTTTAAGATTGATTTAGCCGAGATCTTCGACATGCTAAGATCAGAATTTGGAATCGACGCACAAGCAGATCCCTCAAAACTATGTATATAACAACTTCGTTTGGTCAAATAATAATTTTTTGTTCTTCTAAAGTGCAGAGATGGGGTATGCTTTTTAATTGAGAGGAGGAAATCATATTCTGTCGCTGATTATTTATTATGTTGGTGTTTTTCCTGATTGGTTTTCAATTAACAAAATTAAGAAATTAGTCCAAATAATATTACTTTATTAAATAACTGATTATTTTTCAATTTAAAGACAATATACCAAGATTTTTAGAAATATTTGTGCTAACTTGGTCCGTACTCTATTTTTTTTTTTATGGAAATCACTACAATGCAAAAACACACACAAATAATTAACGACAAACTTAGAATGTCGCGCGGTTGCTCAGTATTTAACAGCAAAAATCATGAAACATATTTAGAAATCACAAAAAGATAAAAATATGTAATACTTGTATATTACAAAAATACGAAGACAGTTCAATGGCAGAGAATCTTTAGTGCAATGTTATTTTAGCTTATTATGTTGAAATTAAAGTGTTTTTCCATTTTTATCCAAGCTTTATAAGAGCTTTAAATAGTGTCTGTGGCAGTCAAGATCTCCTAATTCGATTTAGGCCCTTTTTTAAATGCGAGATTAGAAAGTAGTTACAAAAGAAATGGTCGAAAAAGATTAGAAGGCTACTGTCTCTTTGCAAATTTTGGAGCAAAAAATTTCTAAATACAACCAAATGGGTACAAATATGGCAAACTATGTGAAATGTTATATTTTAAAACTTTTTGAAGAGGGTTGCCACCCTTTTAATATTTTTCACTAAATTTATGTTATAATTGAAGAATTACAATATGGGCATAAAAGAAGAAGAAGTTTTTCGCCGAACATATTTTTGAGAAGGGTTGCCAACAGCTTAGAAAATTTAATTTAAAAATTCCAAATTTAATTCAAAAGAAAAAATTCAATAATTCAAAAAAAAATTTTTAATTTAAGCAAAAACTAAAAACTTTTAGAATTAAAACCTTTCTTTTTGGAAATAAATAAAAATTATTGTTCTATCAAAAAAACCTCGTGCATAAAAAGTAAGTAAACATCAATTCAATGAAAAATATTGCTTCTTAGTTGCGGTATCACCTTGTTTCATACAATTTGACTTGATAATTCTTGCTATCAAAACTACAACTTCAACACAAACATAACAACAAAGCAAGGCAGATATCTTAATTAAAATTCAAACAAGTGTAAGAGAAGTCATAAACATACATTAGAACGGTAAATGTTTGGCAATCCATGTTACAAATGATTTTACAAGCGAAATCGACTTTAGATTAACAGCTGATGAATATAAGAAATTTATATTTCAAAAACTTACAAAAACGAAACATTTTATTCTCTCCTATTACAAAGTTATATGCATATGTATGTGTGTATGTATTAATATAAACATTTGTATTGACCTGTAAACGTGTTTGAATGTAAAAGCCAGCGACTCTCTGTCTTGCACTCTCTTAAGCGAGAAGCTAGTCGCTTAGCTCCACCTCTTTTTGTGGAGAGGGTGTGTGCTCAGTCTCTGGCTGTTTATCAACTATGTAGCAGCAACATATATACATACATACATACATACATATGTACGAATATGATTGAAGACTTGAGAAACTTAATGACTGCGAATTATGGCGTGGAAAAATAAATAATTTAATGAGTTTAATTTATGAGCAAAATTAGTAAAATATACACCTCTGGATAACGCTAAGGGTTAGGGCTTTATGTTGCCCGTAGCAGAAACATGGTATTGTAAGCAGCATTTCTAGTCTAAAAACAAGACAAGAGTACTTCCAAAAATGAAGTTTCTCCCCAGTTGGAGTTCAACCAAAATCTCAAACCTAATTTCTACCGAATGAGTAAAACGCTTCTTAAAGTTTCAGTTGGGCTTAATTATAAATTTATTTCACTAGGACGAGCTATGTAATATTGAGAAACGATATTACGTCCAATGGAGGGAGCTCAAGGAATGTTTGGAGCGGAGTATTTTTATGGCAGAGGATAAATTTTAAGAACAAGACTTCATGAGTACGCTGTTGAAGAGATTGCAGTTACGCGGACAGTTAATGTCATACATAAAGCGATGCTAATGCTGTTGTCGCTAAAGTAGAAATTCTCAAAATTTAGCGTTTAGTCTATTCAACAATTGTAAATATTAACAGGTGATCCAGGTCGAGGTACTTTTTTCAATAACCTTTCTTTGACAGAACACGTGTAAATCGCATCAAGCTGTCATATTATTTTTGTTCGATATTGCTGATAAAACAACGTTCACAAGTCATTCAACTTTATTACAAAAACTCACGTTCTGTAAAGAAAGTGTTTCGCGCGCTTCGCTCAACTTATAGTCAACATAATCTGCCTACTGAGCGTTCTATTCGCAACACCATCACCCATCTTGAGACTCAGCATTCATTATTGGATAATATTCAACCGAACATACCACATCAAGCACGCAGTGAAGAAAATATAGCAGACGTAACTGAGTATGTACCAGAAAACCGTGGAGCGTCGATTCGGCGCCGTTTGCAGCAACTCAGACTGACGTGTGGAACGATTGGCGCATTTTACGTCGAAATCTTAAATACAAAATACAGCTTGTGCAAGAACTGAAGCTGCTCGACATTCCCAAGCTGATCCAAGTAGAAATACTTTTTTCAATAGCCTTTTTTCGAGCCAAATTTCAGCGTTGATGCAAGTTTCTGGCTCAATGGGTATGCAAGCAAGCAAAATTGTCGCATTTAGGATGAAGTTCAACCTGAAGAGATTCAAGAGCTGACATTTCATCCAGAAAAATCCATATTTCTTCTAAAATTATGCCGGTGAGAATGTAACCATCAATGGCGACCGTTATCGCGTCATGATTACTGACTATTTTAAAAAGACGACGCCGCTTCCCACACATCAATCAGTGTATTTATTTAGAGAGCTCTTCGGTAAGCAGATAATTTCCCGTTTTGAGCCAGTCGATTGACCACCAAGATGGTGTGATATCACACTGTTAGACTTTTTTCTGTGGGGATATGTAAATTCTAAAGTCTATGCCGACAATCACTTTTCGATTCAGATCTTGGAACAAAACATCAAGTGTGTAATTCGTCAGTTACCCGTAAATGTTAAAACAAACAATGTCCTCCTCGTCCTAGTGAGCTGAAGTTGAGTATTCGTGTAATTCGCTTCCCCACTCCGAACATAGTGATATATGTATACTACTAGCGGGGCCCGGTGTGCGTTGCTACACCCATGCAACACTATAATGGAAACTTCTAGCAGACCATATATCTTTGATAATGTGATATATACCCTAAAAATTTGGAGGTGATTCGTTCAGTGGTTCTTGAGCTATAGCGTACCATTAAATTGCCACTTATTTTTATATATATAGATACATGTATACTTAAATATGTAAAAAACTATATTAAATAAAAACTACTATACTCTCGATTTTAAACCTTAGTCGAGTCTATTTTTAGGTACTTTAATGGAACTTGACCAAAACTTATAACCAAAAATAAAATGGTAACCATATCAGGTACTACTTCGCCTCCTAGAAACCTCGATTACGTCGACGACAACGAACAGTACGCCGAGCAGGCCTCGGTCCCAACAAACAGAATCGACACCGACATACCAGAAACATGTCCAGCATGCAATGAGTTCCCGAATTATTCTAACACCACTCACACTATGGTCCGACCCCAACGACACAGCACATTACCGGTCCTACCGTCAGATGATGTCGATGACAACCAACCTGAACCTTGCCACCTAAGCGGGGACTAGATAACCGCTAAAACAACAACAACCTTACCTATACGAGAATTGTACTACTTTTGTACAATAAGAGGAATCTTGCTTGTTGCTAAACTTGTCGACACCTGACATGGGAATTCAAGAATTTAGACGAAATTAATACTATTTACGAAATATTAGAAAGAGGACTTGGTTAATAAGGAACACTTTATTAAGTTTAAATTGTTTTCTAACTTTTAAGTATTTCAGGTCTTCTTTTTTCTAGTAATATTACTTAGGGCCGTTTTCTCAATGTAAGTTAAGTTCTAGTTAACTTTACCAGTTAAGATCAGGCAAATTTAACTGGTTCCTAACCAGAATTTAAGAAAACAGCGCTTAGTGCACACAATGTGAAGAAAAGTTGTTAACTGACTTAATTAAGGACTATTATGGCCCAAGGATCTAAATTTTTTATTAAGAAATTTTGTATTAAAAATTAATTTTAATAAAAAACATGAAATATAATATTTTAAATTTTTAATTTTAAGGAGGGCTTGGCTCATAAATGCCTCATGCCCCCAATGAACCTCCGGAGAAGAGGCAAACAGATGCCGCCTTTAAATAAGCAACCACAATTCCCACCGGGATTGCGCCGAGGGAGAACCTACGGGAGGAAGCATCAGTCAAGGAGGGAAGCATCAATCAAGCGACGTGGGATCACACAGCACAGACGTCGACGAAAACTCTGGACATGGAACCATCAGAATCGAAGTCAGTAAGATTCTGATTATGGTATACTGGAAACCCGTAATGGATCAGTTATGACAAAAGGCTGGTGAGAGCAGCATTTTGTCACCTCAGTAGGTTAGAGTGACATCTCACCAAAATGGCTGGTAGGCCAATGCATTTCTCAACTCAGTCTCATTAAAACCCTGACAGGTCTTCAAGTACATTCAATGCACGTCGCCATATTTTTGGCCGTACAGCTTCAGTTGATACGAAATTCTGATTAGTGCCTGAACTTGGTTCTGAACCTAAGCTCGCATAAGGACTTATGTCAACCCTCGCGTGAATTCCTGCTTGCATAGATAAGCACGGGATCCCTTGTTGGGAACTGTTGTAACGCGCGGAGATGGCGGCTTGAAACGGAAAGCCATTATGGCAAAACAACAACAAAAAGAACCAAAACAACAGAAAAAACAACATCGAAAAAAAGGCAATAACAGAAAAAACAACAACAGAAAAAGCAACAACAGAAAAAACAACAACAGAAAGAACAGCAACAGGAAAAAAACAGAAAAAAACAAAAAAAACAAAAGAAAAAAAATTGAAAAAACAAAAAAATTACAGAAAAAACAACAGAAAGAACAGCAAAAGAAAACACAACAAAACAAAGATGGTAAAGTTGAGGAATACGGAATCGTCTTCCGTAGGAGTAATAGAATACTTATATCCCCTATAGTAACTACTGCTCCAAAACAACCAGACCAAGCCGGAGAAAAGACAACCTTAAGAGAACCTCCAGCCACAGACGCAGGATCCGCAAAACAAGAAGGGACGAGCTCTCCAACTGCCATCACCGAAGAATCTCGGACTACTCAAAAATATTTATTTTAGAATTGGAAATTCAAAATTATTTGTATATTAATTCAATATATTTTCAAAACATCATTTCCAACCCTGGTTTGAACGGCTCATTAGCCACAAAATATCCCCTTTTACCACACTTTTACATTTCATTTAAGTAAGAACAAGAAAAAAGCCAACAATTACGCTTTAAGAACTCCCGTAAATCAGCGAGAGCATAAAAAAGCTAAATGAGAAAATTTCAATTCTACCGAAGCAAATAAATACCGAATCAAATAATTGAAGAATAGCGAAAAATAAAATTGGAAAGACACAAAAACTAATTGAAAACCATTTAGCCGGCGCAAGAAGTGCTAAAGCAAAGCACAAAGTACAAAACAAATTACTTTTCATTTATGTGTTTTCTCATATGAGAGCCAAGCGCCGTAATGAACCTCTTTTACACGCCCATAATAAAAAGAAACCGAGCAGCTGTAAGGTAGCCGAAGCAATAACTGTTTAAGCTACTTAAAAGTAGAAATGCCATTTATTCAAATTTTAACGGTAATTTAGCTTTCAAGTACCGCATACTTAGCTTAATTGTAAAACAAGGTTAAAGGAACTGTAAGATAATGAGGCGCATGAGACGAAAAAGAAAATGTAAAGTGAAATGAAAATGTAAAATGAAATATAAATGTCGTTAAAAAGGTTAAAAGAGTTGGAGATGCAGTAGGAACTGGATGTTGTAAAAATGACACGTGAAGTGAGGTTAGGGAATGGTATAATGAGATTTTTTAAAAACAAATTTTCCGCCAAACTTAAAAACGTTTATAACTTTCATTACATTTTCATATAAACTTAAAACTAATTAAAGAATTTACATGGAGTTCTAAGCACTCGCATAAATATTTGAGCGAAACTCATTGTTAAAGCTACGAATAGTCGGTTATGTCATTGGGTATGGTGCCGTCCATATCAAAGCAACGACAAGTACAGGAGCTCACCGGGCACTCGGAGTTTTGTCTGCGCAATATATACAATATACATAGTGGAAACATTTCGATATACAAAGATATTATTGAAATTCGACTTACTTGAACCACTGCATCATGTGCTCGGTGTGACCGCCATGACGGCAGGTTTGACACCAAGAGAACCACTTGGAGAATGGTTTTGATTGCCAGCCGAGGCTTTCATGTGTGGAATCGCTGGGTAGCGTAATATTGAGCGTGGTGCCCATGTGTAGTAGGCAGAGAGAGCAGCGTGGCAGGGGCTTACGACAGCTGGGGCAACTGGAGAGCTAAGTAAAAGCAAAGAAGAACAACTGTGTGTCATAATGAAGGGTGTTTATTGAACACTTGCGCTAACCTTATTCACATTCGATGTAGCGCTGCGCATGCGCGCATCCTCCTGCAATGCGTTCGAGACGGATTTGCCGCAGAAGTTGCAGGAGAGGTAGACGCTGCGTGTGGCGCGTTTGCCGGTGCGCAAATTTTCAATTTTTATATCCAATTCGGCGCGTTTCTCCCACAAGCCCCATGAGTTTAAGTCGTCCAAATAACTGTTGGCAGAATATTTATAAGAACCACATTTCTATAAAGAGACAAGCAAACGCCTTACCTGCTAATCCAGTACTGTATGCGATTATCGGTAAAATGTTCGCGATGAAAGTAATTAACCGCTATCAGCGCAACAGTTTGCACATCTGAGGTGGCATCCAAATAAGCTTGTAAAATATTGATGCCATCCAGCGATTCGCCGGTGAGCAGCAAACCGTTTAAGTCACCATTCTCAATCGATTTCTGTATCAGCTGCTTTACATAGTCGGAAAGTTTGCTCTCCGACAAGTATTTGCAAGCGAAGGCCACGCGATCTGCGAGTGAGATGCCGTCTTCGGTCTGCAAGAAAGAATATTTTTAAAATTTTTAACGCAGATTCGTACAGCTTTGCCTTTCTTTTACTGCAACATACCAACACGGCATCGAAATTATCATTTTCGGTGGTGAGAAAGGAGAATATCGCACGCAAATGCGCATCCTGTATTTGCTTGTTCGCATTCGAGCGTTGATTGCGCCACGTGGAATTGCAACGATCCGCATTGAAGCTGGACAAAGCAATCGCAGCTATGCGAAACATGCTTGCATCGTGTGGATCCTTGGAATTGCGTGAGAGATCGGCAGCTTTTGAGAGTATATCACAAGCGAACACGATTTTTAGATGGAAAACGCAGATCATCGCAGCGCGACTGAATTCCTGCAATGAAATTGAAAGTGATGGATTTTTTGAGGTTATGCACGCACACAACTCACTTTATTATCGCAGAGGCCATTGACAAAACGCTCCAGATCCTGTTCGAAAACCCAGCCACAGAGTTTGAGCGCAATGTCACGTTGCTCGCTCCTGCAAAAACAATCAAAAACCATTGTAAACATTTTTAACCTAAAATCCGTATATAAATGTACAAAACAACAACAACTCACCTATAGCACACTAAATTATTTGAATTGATAAAGTCCGGCCATTGTAGCACATGCGACTCAATGCGTGACGAGGCCATCAACGCCTCCGAGGTGTGACCCAAATTAATGCCCAATACGCTTTTAAGCCCCGTCAAACGTTCTTCTCTATATAAATTACCGAGTGTCAGCCATACGCTCTTCAGATAGGGTGTTAAAGGCAAACTATCCACATGCATATCGGTTTTTAGGCCATAATCGGCCAAAGCACGTTGATAGGTTTCCTCAACCAAATCTTCTTTGGATAAACTATGATCGAGAATTTCAAAATTAAGCGCCGAATTCAGTATGGATGTTGAGGTAAGAGATGAAGTACTCTGACTGCTATTTTGACGTATGGGTGAATTTGCAATGGCTAATGGACGTTGTGGCAGAAGTGGTAATTTCTTGTGATTGCTATAGGTGGTGAGCAGGGAGAGCGGTAGGCGGATTTCCAAAATGTTGCCTAGTAAATAAAAAATATACATTAATTTATTAAATGGCACATTTAAATTGTTAAAAGCGAGAAAAACCTTGCTCCGACAACAGCAAAGCGCGTTCATAATCCGTATTGTGCCAAGAGAGTGAGGTTAGCAATGGTGGTTTATTGGAGGTATAGTATTTGGCTTGGAATGGCTGCAATTGGCGCTTGACATGGTACACCTCACGACTACTCTCCGCATCAACACTGCGTATATCATAGAGCGTAATGAAAGGCGACTCGCGCTGCAGAGAGGTAAGTAAGCTCGTGCTGTAAGTAAACAAAATAATTGTTTAAGCGTGATAAATAAATATATTCGCATTTTATGTACCGTGTTGGACACCAGCTGAGTTGTAAATGATTTTTGCCTGATTGTATGATCTTCAGTGGATGATCGAGCACACGTAAGTCCCATAGTGTAATGACAGAGTCTAAATAGGAGCACAGATAATTGCCATTTGGTGCCACAGCAAGTCCATGCACCATTTTCGTTTGTATGGACTGACAGGTTGTATTGCCCTCTGTAAGACAGAAATTCGTTTAATACATTTCTCAAATATTCACAAAATATTTACAAAACTTACGCTTCAAATCGAAGAGCTTTATTTGTTTCTGACTTACACCGGCGATTAATACACGATGATTCTTGTCCCAACACATTGAATGTGCAGATTCGGAGTGCCCGAAGAAGCTAACTGTATAATTAAAAAATAAGGAAATATATATATTATTTATTCTCTTTTTTATATCTAACCTCACTTAAGAGTGAAAATTGCGCACTGTGTGACAAAACACCGCAAACTTACCAGAATCCTTGGGCACACCACGTTCAATGTCCCAAATTGTGATGCACGAGTCCGAACGATGGCGATCATGCCCTATGGCCAATACATTATGATCCAACTCATTCCAAGCTAGACAAAGGCACATGCGTTGCTGGCGTGGTGCTGCAAATATTTTGCAATATTACATTTTTCTTAAAGTTTGAACATATTTTCTTAACTCACTGAACTCCCAGCTGTTGTCGACAGTCTCATGAAAATCACATATGCCTACTTTCCCGTCACCCAAGCCAACAGCGATAATTGGCCGATTCTTGTGGTATGAGGGCTGCACACAACGTGCATATTGATAGCGTGTTTCGGTGGCCAAAAAATTGGCCGAAATGTTTGGCAGCGCACCTGTGGAGTAAAAACACAGTGATTAATCGAAATATATTTGAGTTCCAAGCAAAAATGTAGGCTTTGCGTCGCCATTGCACTTTTGCTTGCCGATGCGGTTTTTACTTACTTCTCCGATTATCGTCGTGTTGTGTGCGTTCATAGAGTTTTATTTCTTGTCCCCAGGTCACAAACTTATCCGGAAATTGTGGAAACCAACTTAATCCATGTATTGTGCCACTCATCATAATTTTTTCGCGAGTCTAACTTTTTCGTGCGTCTTTTTCTTCTACTTGTTTACGAAAATTCTTATCAGCGAATCAGCTGTGGTGCTACCTGAGCAATCAGAAAACAACTATAAATGTTGCCATATACCGCTTCAAGTAATAAAGGGATTTGTGGAACGTAAATTACGGCTCCGATATTTGTTTGGTTTCTGTCTTTGAGAAGTAATTGGATAAATATATATTTTCACAGTTACATTTTTAGCAATAATAAGTTGTTTTGGTAAAGTTCTGTACTCAAGACGTAAAATCAACATTTAATTTTGCTAACGCCCGGCAGGTGGCAACACTTATTCACTTATTACTGACGCCATACGCTATAACGGAAATAGCGGAATATTCAGTTATGTCAATTTGTGCACTGCGTCATTTCTTAAATTTCGTAATTGTGAAAAAATTTGTAGTTTTTTAATTAATATGGTCCTAGTTAAAGTTTTATTGAGCTGAAAGTGATAAAAATGTGTAAATTGTGTGAGTGTTATGAAAGTGAAATGTAAGTGAGAAGTTAAAAGTGAAAAGTGAGAAGTGAAAAGAGGAGCATTTAGAAAGGCATTAATTAGTAAGGCTCCTGTTCTGCTTTGGTTGCCTTCTCTTTAAAATCGTTCGTTTTAATAGCTGTGAGGAAAGTGTTTGTTAATATTGGTGCAAAGTGTTGTAAATTAAAGAAAAGTGTGTATAATATATTAGTAGCGTGTTAGGCATAGTGAATCGGGACGTACGCGCGTGCTCGGTTTTGTTATTGTGTTAATTTCAGTAAATTGTCTGCATTATTGTTGCCACGCAGTTTTCAGAATAAGGTAAGTAACAATATACAAGCATACTTTAATATGTATTTGTATTTATTTATGAATACTTTTTCTTCTTTGGGTAATTCACGGACTAAGTTCACATATTTTCGGCATTATACCATAATCGCATGTTCAGCTAATTTTGCTAAGATATCTTACATATTGACCGTTGTATACGGTATAAAACCAAAGCGAAGTTTGTAAATCTTATGCTATAGATATGTATATGTACATATGGGCGATAGGCGTAGTATTGACCACATTTTATCTGTTTTTGACATTACTACAAATTATTAACAGAAAAATATGGTCTCTGAGTTTCATTAACGTATCTCCCACCAGCAATTTATAGTACAAGGTGTAAATTCAACCGGATGTTTGTGAATCCAGATATTAGTTCTAAGGGGGCTAGAGCAAGTTTTCACCTAAATTAATCCATTTTAGGCACAAAGGTGTACCAATATTAAAAAAAAATTCCCACTTTCAACTGGTCTTAGTTAGGGATTAAACCAGATTACCTAATAATGTTCTTATATTAAATAATAATTGGTTCAGCCTTAAATAAATTATTAAAAAAATGCCTTATACACGAAAATATTCGAAAGTATTACAAAATAAAATGCAACCTTTATAGCAAAATGAAAAAAATACTCCTATAATAAGTACCTATAAGGTACTGATAATCATGTATACAATTTTTTATAAGATATGACCTCGATTGTATTAGTTTTTTTGGAAATTGTGCCTTAAAGATGTAAATCCATTTCATTCATTTGAAGAACGAAATCACGTTTTCAAATCATAAATTTTTTAATATCGGCTATAACCGCGTAAACGGTGTCTACACCAATAAAGAAGAAGAACATAAGTTTGTTGAAGGTATACCTTCTTTGAAATGATATTATTTGGTGTAGTAAATGAGTAAATAGTATACAGGAAACCTTTTTGTTCAACTTAAAGGCCGATTTGAATGTAACCTTAGTTATCATCCTTCACTTTTTCATTAAGTTGCTCGTTAGAAAGCAATCACATTTTATTAAATAAGTCTACAAAATATCGCTTTATAGTTGATTTATTATTTTAATGTACATAACAGATAGAGTTAAAGGGTGATTCATTTAGATGTTCCCTACTTTTTTTAAGAAAAACCAGAGAATCTTCACATTAAATGGGGAATGTTTATTATCATTCGAAAGAACATTCTTTGGCATTTCTTTTTTGAAGGTTATCTCTTTCGAAGTTTGGCCGGGGCTACATCTCAGATGGATCATCCGATGAGTATAATTTTCGACGACTCGTTCGAGTATTTTGAGTGGTAACTGGCGAATAACAAGCGTGATGTTTTGTTCCAAGGCCTGAATCAAAGCGGCATTGTTCGCATAGACTTTAGACTTTACATATCCATATCCATACAAGAAAAAGTATGACGGTGTGATATCACACGATCTTGGTGGTCAACCGATGGCCCAAGACGTGAAATGATCTGCTCACCGAAGTATTCTCTCAATAAACCCATTGATTGAAGCAGCGTGTGAGAGGTGGCACCGTCTTGTTGAAACCAAATGTCGCCGAGATCACAAGCATCAATTTCAAGCATCATATAGTCGGTTATCATGGCGCGATAACGATCGCCGTTGATCGTAATTTTTGAAGTTGTTCGAGATAGCAGGCGCTCTAAAGTTATCAACTGAACTTGTACATCATATCATTCACGAATATTTGGGTATCGTAAAGCTCTGTTCAAAGTGGGTGTCGCGCGAACTCACTTTACAGTCATCCAAATGGACTGTACATGTCACCCGCTCCAAAGCGTGAGCAAACGCAACAATCAGTTGTGGCGTCTGTATTTTTTGCACAAGGAATAATTTTTATAGACTACCTTGAAAGAGGAAGAACCATCAACAGCAACTATTACATAGCGTTCTTGGACCGTTTGAAAGACGAAATCGCCGAAAAACGTTCGCATTAAAAGGAAAAGAAAGTGCTGTTTCACCAAGACAATACACCGTGTTACCAGTCGGTGAAAGCAATCGCAAAAATACATGAATTGTGCTTCGAATTGCTTCCGCATCCACCTTATTCTCCAAATCTGTCCCTAGCCTCTTCTCAGATCTCAAAAGAGCGCTCGCTGAACTATTAGAATTGTATCAAAAAGTTTCAAGGTCGTTATAATCAGTGTGTCACCCTTGAAGGGAACTAATGCTGAATAAAAAAAAACGAATTTCAGTTCAAAAAAATGTGGTACACTATTATAGTAGACCAACGTCGTTTCAATTGGCCTGTCATGTATGTAACTTTCCCTCTCTATCAACATTTCAAGGAGATATAGTAAATTATTAGAGCTTTCTATGTAATATGTTTGAAGATTATAAAAGCCTAAAATACATAAATATTCTGTAATCGTTTGAAGTACCATTTATAATATATATATAATTAATTTGATAATAACTTCATGAGAATAACAAAAAACTAAAGAAATTCATTTTCGTTAAGAACAAGTATGGAAAGCTTAAAAATTTCTCACTATTAATGTCTTTATCTTTAAACAACTTTTTAACATATAAACGAAGTGAGTATAGCATTTATTTTATTTCATTAGCAACTATTATCATTAATATACCTTATAAGTGTTGTTTGGCGCATATCTCTTGTCGCCGTTTATTTATACCCACTCAGCCGAGAATAGCTGACAGAGATGAAAGATAATTTAAAATTTGTCATTTCACATTAGCCGAACTTTATCTGCCGAACGCGATCGTCCATTTGTCAACTAACTGTCAATTGTGTACACATTAAGATATGAAGTGCCGTTGGAAGTGGCTACCAAGATAATGAGTTAAAATTTCAATAAATTATTGTACATTAAATGGTAAATACATTTAATTATATTCAAAAGGGATCATAATTTATTTATACATTTTCGTGTAAGAATTTCTTGAGGCAGATATGACATTTCAAGTGTTTGGATAAGATTATTAAATTTGCAAATGGCTATTTCCTTTGAAATACTTTTGCTGCAACTATTATTTTATTAATATTGATTAAACAAATGTTTTGTACAAAAAAATATTTGTTTGTTTTAAAAGCAATAAGAAATTTGTCGACAAGAGTTATCGGCTTATAGAAATTGTTTGCTAATTTATATATGTTTTTTACCATTCACAATCTTGAAGTATTCTATATTTATAGAATTAAGAACTTGAGTTCGGTTTAAGATTGTTTCTATAAATCGGAACCTAGAAGGTTTTTCTACCTGACTTCAGTATCTTTTAATCTCAAAGCGACCTTGGAAAAAAATATGAAAAAATTGTGAACTTGCTCACAAAAACCTGCCTACATTGTTCCTTGACCAATATTTGAGGAAAAAAACGTTTAAAAACGTTAATTTCCGTTACACCGTAGCCATAATACCCTCCACAAATGAAAAATAAAGAAGTTGTTTTTCATCGTTCAGTTTGTATGGCAGCTATTAACTATACGGGTAGGATCGGGACAATTTTTTCGGTGATTGTACCATTCTTCTCATTCTTTATTGGGGTAGACACTGGTTATAGCAGAGTTTACAACAGTGCGCCAGTCGTTTCTTCTTTTCGCTGTTTGGCGCGAATTGGAAATTCCAAGTGTAGTCAAGTCCTTCTCCGCCAGGTCTTTCCAATGGATTGAAGGTCTTCTTCTTCCACTGTTTCCCCCAGCGGGTACTGCGTCGAATACTCTCAAAGCTGGAGCCGACTCATTAGATGTTGCCGTCGCCCATGTCTCTGAACCATATACATTATTATAGAACGACGGGGATGATGAGTGACTTGTAGAGTTTGGTCTTTACTCGTCGAGAGAGGACTTTCCTTCTCAATTGCCTACTCAGTCTGAAGTAGCACCTGTTGGCAAGAGTTATTCTGCGTTGGATTTTGAGGCTGATGTAGTTAATACTGTATCCAAGATAGACGAAATTATCTACGACTTCGAAGTTTATGACTGTCAACAGTGACGTGAGAGCCTAGTCGCGAGTTAGACGACTGTTTCTTTGATGACAGGAGATATTTCGTCTTGCTCTCGTTCACCACCGGACCCATTTGCATCGCTGGAACGTCTGCTCCATCGTCATCGATTAGAGAATCGGGTTCACCATCTCCTGGTGTTAAGTTTTCACTGCCATTCAGCAGGCCGGAAAAGTGTTCCCTCCATAATTTTAGTATGCTCTGGGCATCAGTCACTAGATCACCTCTGGAGCTTCTACAAGAGTATACTCCTGCCAGCTTGTCAAGCTCTTCATACTCACGCTTTTTGACCACTCTCTTTTTTGTCTGCAAATGCGTCTCGCTTCCCCCTTTGACTAATGTTTAGGGTATAAAAATATCAGCGGCACTTGATTAAATCGAAAAAAGAGCTCATACAAAGATGTTACCTTTAATTTGCTTTAATGCGCGTGAGTTTGACTAAAATTGTCGCTTAGTAAGTAGGGGCACAAGTGCTACTGTCTGCAGTATTTGTTCTACAATGCATATATGTATGTATGTACATAAGTTCGACGAATTCTGTCATCACATCAGTACAATGCTGACTTTCATTACATTATCACCGTTATTTATATGCATGTGTATTTAGTGAGCTATCGATTTCTAATTTAGCTTGTAAATAGCTGTTAATGACTTAAGGTAGTATATATGTATGTACATTAGAGAGGCTTTACTTTTATCTACAAATCGCGTATGCGGGAAATGTTCTACAAGTCTTTCTGAATAACTTTGCCTAAGACACTATGGATGTAAAACAGGGTTCGACGCAACAATTGTTAAGGCGAACTTTAAAAAGTCTGAATAGCAAGTTGTATGGGAGATATGTGATATAGTTGTCCGATCTAACCGTTTCCGACAAATGATCAATAGAATAACAAAATGCACCTACGTATTACATTTCATTGGAATATTTCAAAAACTGTTGGATCTCTGTAAAACATCGCCTTAAAAATCGCTGGCTCGAAACTGGTTTTAGACCCACAGTCTCTTAAGCAAAATTGTTCAGAGTGGTTCGTAGAACATTTCTCTCAAACGTGATTTTCCATCCGCTCTAATGTACATATGTTAAGTAGAAACTTATTCAAGCATTGATTAAAATCTTCTCGGCTTATTGAGCTCTTTTTGTCAATCAACTTGCCATCCGTTAGACTGTAAAGGTCAATGTATACAGCTAAGTAATTTGTTCCTTGTTGTTTCCACTCTTGGGTAATTAGCAAAATAATGAAGAGAATGGGGGGCAACGCATGCAATAAGTTTTATATGTAAGAGTAGAAATGTAATATCTTATGAGCCAGAATGAAACGGAAACGGCGTAGTAATTATGTTCATTATGGGAATGAATGCTGACTTCAGGACGTTGGGTTATTATAATTGAAACTCCTATTTTTGGGTGAAAGAGATCACCCATATGAAGTTATTATAATTACTATGGCAAATCGCGTCTTATAAATAGCCAAATTTCAAATTAGAACATTGCCTTGACCTCCACAAAAAGTTGTCTAATGGAATCAAATGATAGGAACTAAGCTGAGCAATTCATAAGCCTTCTTGATGTGATCCATTCACCAAAACAGATCGCAATGAAATTTTCTGGATCAAAGAGAGCATGGAGAGTATTTAATCGTCTATCAACTTGTAATACCAGGAGTGATTCCACAAAGTCCAAAGCTCGGCATGTTCTCTATTCCTTTTTCCATCATTTCTCTTACATCCGCGATCGATATACAAGAACATTATTGAGTAGATTTCCATTTCATCCGTTAACAGTGGAAATTTTACAACATTTTTTTCATTTTCCAAGGTTGACATTTTAATTTCATTTTTTCGCAATATGTCAGTCTGTAAACAGCAATCGGCTGACATTTAGCAGTACAATGTAAATGTGTTAAATACCGTTGTTGTCATAAAATATTTTTATGTAAATAATAATTTATACCGATATATGTACATAGGTATGACGGATGTCTGTAAAAAATCGTGAGAATCTTCCGCTTGTATGTTTGAAAGTGACATTTCGCAACTTACTAATAATAACGGTGTATTTAACTAATTAGTGTCGCTTATCTATAGTGTGCGACTTAAACAGAAATATTTACTAGCAATTAATAACTTTAATTATTCTAATTGATCGTTATATTAGCGTCCGAATTTTATTTTAAGCCGTGTTTAGTAAGAATATTTTTAATTGTAGTCATGCATGTAAGTTATGAAATTTGCTAAGGACTTGGTCGAGATTTTACGAATCTTTACACATGAGATGGCTTTCCGTACGATGAGTACGGCGTTGTTCATTCAATGTCCTTTGCAGGACTAAACTTCGGCTCATCGTCATACCATCCATAAATTGAAGAAAAGGCCAGGATGGAAGCAAACGCCTATTGAAGCTTCAAGACATTCATACTATATAATCGGTATTGAAATTTTGCAGGGCTATTAAAGGCAGGCAATAAAACTTCAGAGTAATCCCCACCAGATGAAATACATTTATGTCAATGATTTTTCCAGCCCTCAAAACACTTTTCATAAGCACTTTTTGGTATGGTCTTCAGCTGCTTCAGCGAATTTCGTTTTATCTTTTCGATCGACTGAAAACGGGTTCCACGGTGAGGCAATTTCAGTTTGGGGAATAAGAAAAAAATAACACGGAGCCAAATCTATTGAAAACGGTGGTTGGTCTGTGATATTTATTGCGTTTTTGGCTTTAAAATCGGTCACAATCGTAGCTCCACGCGATGGTGCATCATCGTATAAAATCCATGAACTGTTTTTCCACAATTCCGGCCGTTTTCGACGAATTTTCTCACATAAACTTCAATACGGCCAAATCGAATATATATTGACCGTCTGTCCCTTCGATTTTTTTTTCAATATTTAAATTCATTTATGCAAAACCACGAATATCGAAAAAATTAGTGACCATCACTTTGAGTTTCCTTATGACTAATAATTTATGCGACTTTGGCGTGTTTTTTTTTTTAGTTTCGGCTCCTTTTTTCCTTCCATTCCGATGATTGCTGACTTTTTTGCATGTCAAACTCATAAACCCATGTGTCATCGGCAGTTATAATGTTCTTAATAAATGTCGGATCGGAATTGGCACGATCAAGCATGTCCAAAGAGACCTGTTTATGGTACCCTTTTTGAAAAAAAAGTCAGCTTTATCGGGACGAATCGAGTAAGAACGCGTTTCATACCCAAAATATCTACCAAAGTCATTCGAACGGACTCATATTAGATGATTCATGTCTCTTTCGGTCATCTAACAGTTTTGTTTACGATTTTCAAACACCATAAAAACAATCCAGTTTTATAAAAATTTGACCATAAAGTGCAATAAATCAATAACTATAAACGCCAGAGACGTTAAGTCATACCTCCGAGATGTGAGGGCTTTATACGAGCCGGTGTCAAAAAACCAAAAATTCACATACATAGGTCCTGAGATATCGACCGATTCCAGCCAAATTCGATATGTAACATTTTTCTAGCATTCTTGTATTACAATGTGAAAGTGGGTGAAAGAAGAGTACAACCAAGCCTCCTTATAATTATGAAATGCAGATGGAATCCTTTCCGAATAATAGCTTGTCTGTGTGTCAAAAATGGGTAGAATAGGGTACATACATATTTCCCTTAGTCCCCATATGCCTAACGTAAAGATTTTAAAGCCTCCGGGTGACTTTATACCGTATATATCGGCCAATATTTGACTTATCTCAATGAAAATTATTGAGCGTGTTGTACTCATGACAGTTTATCTTTGTGCCTAAAATACATAAAATTGGGCCAAAACTTGACCTAGCCTTCCTGACTTGTTTAATATAAAGTTTTAGCAAAGTCTAAAATAATTTCTGGAACTCTGATTCTTGGGAGTTGTAAAAGTATGAAATGTTCGGTTCCACCCGAACTTAGCCATTCCCTACTTGTTTCCGTTTAAAGTTATCGTAATGGGTACATTGATCATCACCAGTCACAATCCGATACAATAAGGACTTCTTTTTGTAACAACGATTCTTACATACGAAATCGTCTTTCAACGTTTCTCGGCTTCAATTCATAAGGTGTTCAATTTCCTTGCTTTTCAATTTATTCGGGTAATTTGAAACATTTTGAAATGACTGCTTGAGTGGCTCCCAAACGTTCTACGAGTTCTTCGTATGTGTGGCAGTATCCTTCAGCAAGTAATGCTTTTAGTTCCATATCTTCAAAAATAGCTTTTGGCCGCCCAGACCATTCTTCATTATTCATTATAAAATGATACTTGGGTAATTCCTGGTAGCCTTTTTGGCATTAAAAGTATTTTATTGTTCGGTTCATACCCTATTAACAAAGAAATTCTTAATAAAATTTTGAAAATAATATTTAAAACTCGGCCATTGTGACGCCTCTTCCGGTGACCCTTCGGAAAAAAGATCCGCCCGCTTAGGCAGGAACATCTAAAGTGAAAAAATACGTGCTTTAGTTAAAACCTTAACACAGAACTTGGACGAAAGAAAAAAACCGAAAATTTTTGGTAGATATTTTTACAAAAAAATTGAAATTTCAGAGAAAATTTCACTAAATTTTTTTCAAATAGTTGTAATCAAAGAAATAATCCTTAGTCCAAGTCTTTAAAAAATGTATCTCAAAGACCTGTGTAAAATTTCATGAAGATCCGTTGAGTAGTTCTCGGGAAATCTTGCCAACAGACTTCAAAAACACAGTTTCGAGAAAAACGCGTTTAAAGACGGCGCACTTGGCCTAGCTAGCTTCGAGCGCACAAGTTCTCAAGACTGTATCTTCAAAACTATTAATCGGATAAACTTTAAAATTTAGGATAATATTCTAGAGTTGTTGTAGAAATGAATAAAACAATAAAAAAATAGAATTTTTCGAAGCCCGTAAACCCATGTAACCCCTTAAATCATGCAAAGCAATTGTAGCACGTTCGCTCAACGAAAAACAAAAAAAAAACAAAGAACAAAAAATTAAAAACGTGTATTTCTGGATTTAATTATTCACATGCGAAAATTTTCTGTGCTTGGTGTACTGAATCTCAGCGGAAATCCCCACCGGGAGTTCTCTAGTGGCACCAGAGTTCAATGTTTTTTGCCCTCGCACTTCACTCTACCTTTTTTGCATATTATCAATATTAGAAATTTTTCTCACTAAATCAATATTTACAAGCGATTTTGATGCGACATAAACAGTTGCAAATATTTGCCTTTCAACTTCGCATATCAACAATCACCGTTAATGAAATAATTGCAACCAAACAAATAAAATTGAAGCATTTTTGTATTCTTACAACAATTATGTATATTTATTTACATTTTTTATGCTTATTCATCTTCAAATACTGTATTATATACTATATTTACATACATATGTACATTTATGTGCTTATATTAATATTTTGCTATTGTTATTTTTATTGTTAAACTGAAATTACAACTAAATGAATGAATGTGCATTTTTTTTTGTTCACACAAACATTCGAATACTCTCTGGTCTGGCTAAACGTTGACGACAACAACAATGGCACACATATTATATTATATATTCACTAGCTAACACTTAGCAACTAGCTATGACATAAATATTATACAACCATTCACGACGCGTTGCATCCGAATGCAGCTGGTCTTGCAAGTTTTGCATTTGTCCCAATTCTTATTATTTACTTTCATTGCTTTTCTTCTATTAATTTTCACTAGTTATCACATAGACCCACTTGCGTACACTCTGTGTGTCCCGGACTTCTTGTTCGTCTTCGCGCTTTAGTAATGCAAATCTAAATGGGTCTCACTTAGCACCCCATTTATAGATTTCTCTTGTTCTTTTAACACCACATTGCCATTCTTTAGCGACTCTTGAGTGATGCTTTCGCACAAACGCTCGTCGTCGTCACAGAATATCAGCTTGGCGGAAGTTTGAATTAGTTTCTGTTTATCCGCGCCGAGTCGGTGTATGACCAACAATGGTCCATCGCCCGTTTCCGACTGTGACAGATCGTCGGGCAGCTTCGAGATACCCTGCGCTGCGGTGAAGTCAATGCCGGTGATCTTGTGACAGTCCATGACGACCGGCAGACTGAAGTGGACGCGTTCGCAGGCTTTCATCACTTTGGCGCGCAAATGATTGATGGCGGGGAAATAGATGACGCCGACGGGCGTAATGCGTATATACTGCAGCTCATTTACCTAAAGTACAGAAGAAAGAAAAAAGAAAGTAACAAATATTTGTATGAAAATAAGCACATAACACAGAGATTCAAATGTTTCCACGCACCTCTTCAATTTTCACCGAGATCTGCGGATGCGCCCACATGAATAGTAAATGCAGCACTGTGACTATAATACTGACCAAGAGTCCTACTTCTACGCCGCACAGTATGCACACGGTGAAACATAATACCCAAACGCAGAAATCGCGCTTGGCATCACGCCACAAGCGACAGGGCAGCTTCAAGTCCAAAAGTGTGACAATGGAACACATTAAAATGGCGGCGAGCGTTGATTCGGGTATGTAATTGAAGTAGGGACTGAGAAAGCCAAGCGCCAGCAGCACAATGGCGCCTAATTTCAGTAATTAAAACAGATATTTGCTTAAGTAATCAGTTTCATATTATGGTTTTGAAAATTAATGGAATGAAAATTACCTAAATACAAGTTGGCCATTGGCGTTTTGAGCCCACAACCATTACTGATGGCATAGCGCGAGAAAGCGCCTGAAACTGGCATAGACTGTACGCAGGAACCCGCAAGATTACACAAACCCACTGTAATCAATTCTTTATTAGCATCGACCATGCCTTTAGGAGCTGTAAGGTAGTGTAAAAAGAAAATAATGTCAAAGTAATTAAAAAGTAATCATTATTTAATTACGAGTAATCATTCTTTGTTTTTTATATTCTTCAAAATTATAAGCGTGTGCCATATGAGCACAGTAATTAAAAATAAATCCTTATTTCAAAAATAAAGTAAATTACCAGGTATTTAAAAAGTAATCTTATAATTTTTGATTAAAATTTCTTCTAAATATCAAAAGTGAGTTATTTGAGCACAGTAAACAAAATGTTATCATTATTTAGAAAAAAACCTAATTATGAGTAGTCATTACTTTTTTTTTGATATTCTTCAAAGATTTGCCATGTGATCAAAGTAATTAAAAATTATTCTTTATGTGAAAATGTAATAAACTAACAGGTATTTAAAAAGTGATCCTATACTTTTTTTCAAATTTTTTCTAAATATCAAAAGTGCGTTTTTTGAGCACAGTAATCAAAATGTAATCATTATTTAGAAAAAACCCTAATTAATATTTTTTTATTAAATTTTCTTCAAAACATCAAATGTGCGTCATTTGAGCACCGTAATGGAAAAGTAATCATTATTTAGAAAAAACACATAATTACGAGTAATCATTACTTTTTATGATATTCTTCAAAAATTTGCCATGCGATCAAAGTAATTAAAAAGTTATATTTATTTAAAAATGTAATAAATTACCAGTTATTTAAAAAGTAATCTTCATTATTATTATTATTTTTTTTAATATTTCGAATTTCATGTGTCATGTAAGCACAATAAACAAAGAGTAATCATTATTTATTAATATTTATAAAAGGTTGTTTGCTATCAGAATTTTCGACTGCAGTTATTTAAAAAGACAACAAATTTGTTATTGTATTATAAATTCAGAGGAAAGCCCTTGGTAGTTGTTCTAAGTATCTATAAATATTTAACCAGACAGCGGTGCAGCTTAGTTTATTTAAATAGTGATAGCTTTTATCGTGTATTGTTTGAGTATTACTAACGCTTAGAACACTCGAAAGGTCTTAAATATAATATCTACCCCAATTACGTATTGTAATCTAAAAGTAATGATTGCATATACATTAATAAAGTACTTTATGATTACCAAGGAAACAAAAATTAAATATAATTACTTTATGATTACCATAGAATAAAAACATTAAAAATAATGTTTATATATTAATATCAATAATGTGTAAAGTAATGATTACATGTAATTGATTACTTTTGAAAAAAAACTAAAAAAAATAATTTTTATACATTAATATCAATATGGTGGTTGCTAGAAGCCAATTTGCATCAATTCATATTGTAATCTAAAAGTAATGATTACATATAATCAAGTACTTTATGATTACTTTAAAAAAAAAAAACTGAAATAAATTTTGCAAACAATAATATGAATAATAATATGAGTCGAACTCACAAACAAGTTAATAATCGAATTAGTAATTAGAATTCAATTATTACGTTAGGCAAGCGGTAGTTGACACATAATGCATAGCATGTCAACAAATAATAAGCATCATTATTTATTAATAATAAGAAAGTAATTCAATCCTTTAATTAATTTGTTTTTTTTTTTTGGATTTTGGACATTGACTGCTTGCGAAGTGAAATTTTGACAGCATTAAAATTTCCATGAGTTGCTAGTAATTGCAAGCAATAAATCATTAATTCTCAAGAATTGATTGTAAGATAATTGTTAACTTGGCGCGTTATGATTACATGTAAGAAAAATCGTTTGATTTGCATACCTAATTGAAAATCAGAATAAAAAAATAAAAATTTAAATATGACCAAGTACGAGTTTTTGGATATTTTAGTTTGTTTTGGTAGTAATTAACTTATGCATATAATTACATGCAAACGATAATATTTTTGTGCATGAAAAATATTTTTAATAATTTAGCGGTAAACAATTTTGTTTTCACTGCATTTTTACAGACAATCATGTCAAAATATTTGCCAAATTAATATTTTTTTTCAGTAATTACTTTTCAAGTACCAGTTTCCAATTTTTTAATAATGCAAATTTTTAGTGTTTTTGTTTCATATATGTATTATTGAAAGTTACGCTGCTGAATTACAAATTTACATAATTTATTGTTTTGAAATTGAAATTACATTTTTTATTCATTCGCATTGTATTTGGATTTCAACTTTCAGTAATTATATTGATAATTTGTTGATAATGTAGTCTGAAAAAATTCGTCAAAGCTACCATGACGTAAAAAATTTGAAGCGTTATGAATTATTGAATATCAAATTGTATGCGAGGATATCGCGTTAAGCTCATAAATACTCTTTTAAAGTTAAAGAGATAAGAGAAATTATACTACTTCAGTAATGCAAGTACTTATAATGATTACCACTGATAGTCTAGCCTTGATTTAGTGAACGTGAGGACACATTCAAGTGAGCAAGACATTGTCGGAACCTTTCAGAACACATTTTAATTAATTACTTTGGCTGCACTCATAGAAAGAGAGAGGGAGAGTGGGAGATTCGGAGGGCTGTTACGAACGTGGATTTGTTAAGTGATTAGAAATTTATTAGTCTTTACCTATGGGTTCCTTAAGATCGATTTTTTTTTTTGATGAGGGAGAACTTCTTATACCATATCTCTGATACTTACTCAGTTTGCCAATTGAGATGTTCGTTAGTATGCCCACGATGGGTATAACAATAATGCCCACATTCAATTCGGATAACATATCGACAAATGTATATGTTTTCTCTGGCGTTACCACCGAGAATTCCGGTATGGTAAAGTTGGGTAGTCCAGCGAGCGCGTTGGCGCTCAGCGCATATGGTACGGTGCTTTCCTCGCTAAGCCAGATGTATGATACGGCGCCGGTGATTATAACCACAAGTGTATTGCGTGAGAATGATAAGTAACGCAACACGGTGCTCAATTTGGGATTCATTTTTGGATTATTCGCCAATTTTTCCATTTGCTAAATTAAAGTAATTAATTAGATGTAGCCAAAATATAAGAAATTTTGCTTAGATCGACTTTTACTTACCGCAACGCCGAGCAGAAAACAAACAGCAAAGAGGCCCATTACAAGATCGCCAACATTGGTTTCTGGTAGCCTAGGCAACAGCGTGGCTACAGAACCAATGAAACCCGACACGAGGTATTTGACGCCCAGCATAACCTTAATCTGTGATTCGATTACGAGTATAGCTGTGGCTGAGGAGAAAGCCTTAATGATTGGTACTGAGAGGAATTCGAAGATAACGCCTGTAAAGGAAGCGAAATTAATTTATGATTAGTAAAATATAAAAATAACAATTTAGAAAAGTTTAAATACAGAAACTATGGTTAGAGATTCTCACTAGGTTGCTTAAGCAGTATATGTTCTTCTGTTTTATTAAGTAGTAATTTTGGGTACTTCTTGTAACAAATACAAATAAAAATTGCTTTATATTTTTTTTTATTGAGTAATCATTACTTGTTTTGATATTCTGAAAACTTAAACGTGTGCCATGTGAGCACGGTAATTAAAAAGTAATCATTATTTTTATTTTTTTTTCAATATTCTTCCAAATTTTAAATTTGCGTCATGTTAACACAGTAATCAAAAAATAATCATTATTTAAAAAAAGTCATCTAGTTATTTGTAATCATTACTTTCTTGATATTCTTCAAAACTTAAACCTATTCCTTGTGAGCATAGTAATTAAAAAGTAATCCTTATTTTAAAAATGTTATTAATTACCAGGTATTTAAAAAGTAATTATTATTATTTATACAAAATTCTTCCAAATTTCAAATGTGTGTCATATAAGCGCAGTAATAAAAAAGTAGTCATTATTTAAAAATTTTACCTAATTACGAGTAGTCATTACTTTTTTTTTGATATTCTTAAAAATTTTAGACATGTGCCATCTGAGCACAGGCATTAAAAAGTAATCATTATTTTAAAAATGTAATTAATTATCAGGTATTTAAAAAGTAATCATTATTTTTATTTTTTTTCAATATTCTTCCAAATTTCAAATTTGTGTCATGTAATACAGTAATAAAGAAAAATCATTGTTTTAAAAATGTAATTAATATCAGGTATTTAAAAAGTAATCATTATTTTTATTTTTGTTTTCAATATTCTTCCAAATTTTAAATTTGCGTCATGTTAACACAGTAATCAAAAAATAATCATTATTTAAAAAAAGTCATCTAATTATTTGTAATCATTACTTTCTTGATATTCTTCAAAATTTAAACCTATTCCGTGTTAGCATAGTAATTAAAAATATATAAAAAATTAATTACAGGTATTTAAAAAGTAATTAATTATTTATACAATTAAATTTCAAATGTGTGTCATAATTTTTTTAATCAAATAGTAATCAGTATTTAAAAAAATTTACCTAATTACGAGTAATCATTACTTTTTACTTACAGTAATTAAAAAGTAATTCTTATTTAAAAATATATAATAAATTAACAGGTATTTGAAAAGGTAATCATAATTATTATTTCACACAGTAATCAAAATATAATCATTATTCAGAAAATGTAATTACCTACTTTTTGTTTTAATATTCTTTCAGATTGCTTGACCAAATATTATTTATCAATATAACAGTTATCAAAATACTTTACAATCATATTGATTACTTTCGCATCACCACCACATATTCCAAAAATTTTCCTAAACGAATTAACTAAGTAAATTGCTTTCGAGCATTCATTTGATGGCTTATAATATTTTGTCAGTAAGCACGTGAATTTCAGGCTGTTAACCTGTTAAACAATATATATATGTATATATATAATGTATATACATATATTTACAAATATATTAATTGCATTTATACAATATTGTCGAAAACCGGTACATGTTTCAAAAACAGTAGTCAATGGCAATGAACGCTAGACGAGCAAGCGCTGACCGGTAATTAAAAAGCCGGTCCGGTTGAGCTACCTTTGGCTGCGTCATTTTTAAATATAATATTCTTCCAATTAATTTAAAATCAAAAAACAATTTCAAAAACGCCTTCTTTGAAAAAAAGTTTCAAACAACCCAGTGAGACCGCGCTGAGGGCTTACAATGATGCACAATATTAACGGTTGTTTTAATTTCACTATTACATACTATACTCAACCTCGGTTCTTTCCACAAAATACTTCCTATCCACATTAGAAATGCAATAGAATGTGCACAGATGTTTCTGTGAAGCTCTTGCGCCACTGCGACAAACTCAAGTCACTTAAATCTAATTCGTAAATGTTAGCAGGCGTCTTCAAATCAAATTTGAGTACTACTACGAGCCGTTGTAAAGTCTATGTCTAACACCGGGAACGTTGCCGTTGTCGCCGACAGCGCTGCAATTCTGGCAATTGTACGACGCGCGTCATACCGACCTTCAACTGCCCTCGTTGTGTGCGCCCACCGATTGAGCGAGAGTGCGCCCGTTTGTACAGCCGGTTTTCAAGTAGTCGCTCACTGTCGCCCACCCTCAGGCTGTTCAATTACATATATGCACACGTTTATTTACATATGCATCTGGAAATTCTGGTATATTACCTATGCTGGCAAAAAGTTAAAATTCGCGAAAAATGTTTACAAACAAGAACGTAAATATGTGCTTTATTATAATATGATTTTTTTTGTTTGCGTTTTTTCATTTTTGTTTGTGTTTGGTTATGAATATGCGTAGAGCCGGGCTTGTTGTTTGTCAAACTCTATTATTTATGTTTAATAGATCATTGGCTTTGACGGTCATGAACGGGATTTGAGACTTAACTGTTAAATCTAGATCCAGACCTATGATTCAAAATTAGCGACGTAAACAATCGCATATGTTTATTATTGAAACAGGTGCAAAAAGAATTGATGTTTATTTATTATACAAATACGTTTTTGTTACTACACAATACTCATTCACCTCATCTTTGGCACCTATCTTGTTGTTATTGTAAATATTATTTAAAAAAACACTGCTTTTCTTAGTTGAATATAGAAATATCAACCACGTAGGGAGAAGTAAATTAATATTTTTTTGGACTCACTTACATTTTTAAATTCAATTAAAAATGACTTTTATCTTAATTATTTACTAAATTACTTTTTAAACCGTAATGATTACCCCTTGATATGTTGGAAGCAAGTAAGTGGTCTATGTTACAATAATTGAATTTGTACTCAAGTATATAAAAAAGCAATTAAAATTATTTTAGTCTTAATGTAATGATTACATTTGTGATTACACCTTGATTACCTATGCTCGAATTTAGTATATTACAAAAACTTACCTATTAAGCAGCTTTGAAGCTAATTGAAATTTAAAGTTGAAGTATATTCGTAAAAGTAATGATTATATTTGTGATTACATTTTGATTACCTACGACCAAATTTAGTTTACTCCAAAAACTATACTATTAAGCAGCTTTGAAGTTAATTAAAGATTCTTTTCGTATAGAAGTAATGATTACATGTAATTACATTTGAATTACTTAAAATCAAATTTAATGTATCTCAGAAACTAGATTATAAGCAACTTCAAAATTGTTTAAATATTTATAAAAGTAAAGATTACCTTTTTTATTACATTTTGAGTACCTACATATGTATGTATGATCGAATTTAGTGAATTTCAAAAACAAAACTACAATACTAGCTGCTTAATGGTAACATTTCGGTATCAAATTTAATGCATTCATAAACTAGATTATAAAGCAGCATTGAAGTTAATTAAATATTCGTTTCGTGTAAAGTAATGATTACATGTAATTTCAATTTAATTACCTACGATCAAATTTAGTGTACTCTGAAAACTAAACTATTAAGCAAATTTTAAGTTAATTAAATATTAATTTCGTGTAAAAGTAATGATTACATGTAATTTACTTTTCATTGCCTACGATCGAATTTAGTGTATTTTAAAAACTAGACTTATAAGCAGCTTTGAAGTTAATTAAATATTCGTAAAAGTAATGATAACAATTGTAATTACATTTTGATTACCTACGTTTAAATTTAGTATTCTCTGAAAACTAAACTATTAAGGAGCTTTTAAGTTCATTAAATATACTTGTGTAAAAGTTATGATTACATTCGTAATTACCTAAGATAAATTTTAATGTATTTATTAATTAGATTATAAAGCACCTTTGAAGTAAATTAAATACTCGTAAAAGTAATGATTACAAGTAATTACATTTTAATTACCAAAAATTATATTATTTTATATTTTATATATATATATTTATTTATAACTTGATTAAGTGGAACTATAAAAAAATTAATACGGAATTATATACATATATTTGTCACAGTGTATACAAATTGCTATATGTATGTATGTAGTTGCCATTAAACACCCCACTCAGACGCTTGTCGCTTTCAGTCTCATTATTTAAAGCAACATAACTACACTAACGCTATCAAGCGCAAATCACCACCACTCGACAAAGTCTTACAATTAATATCTATAATCTAATTCAGACACTTACCCACGCGCAACGAACCCATTATCAGCTCCACAACACCGGTGAGAAAGGTGAGCAATATGGCAAACTCAATTGGCTTGCCGACAGTGAATTGTAAACTGACCAGAGCTACCAGACTGGTAGGACCAATGATCACTTTATTTATCGAACCAAATATCAGATAGACGAAGGAGCCCAAAAAGGCCGAACACAGACCATAACGTGCCGGTAGACCGGCTAGCAGCGCGCAGGCAATACTCTCGGGAATTATGGTGAGACCAAGGGTAATGCCGGCTATCAAATCGCTCATAGCCCATTCCGTATTATAATCGCCAATCCAATTGAGTATTTCGAGGCGACTGCGTAGCGCCTTCTTCACTTTACCGCCCACCGTGTGTGGTGTCGAACTGCGACGCAGTGCATCGCTGGTGAAAGGTTTTGCCGACTCCATAATGATTTGTGTGGCATCCTGCGGCAGCATTTGTGATTTTGCCGACTTGTCGGCGCTGTCGTAGCTCGTCATATTTTTATTTTATTTTTAGCTTATTTTTATTTATTTTTTTTTTAACTTTTCGAAAATATTTTTTCAAAACTTAATTTAATTATCTCTCTTTTTATTTGCTGTTAATTCTTTCTTTAAAAATTAAGTCCTTTTACTTCAAATGGCACTGTGTGCTTAGGATTTATTTTCTTTTTATTATACACTTCAAACTTTTCCACCGCTTTTTAGCGTCTAAACACCCACATTTACGAATATACTTTTATTGTAAATTAATCTCCTTAGCACTCGTATATTTTGTTCACATTGATCGCGTTTGGTGATCCGCACTGTTTCGTTCCGATCACGCGTTGTTTTGCTTTTGAACTTTGCGGTTAAATGCACGTTACGTTATGCGCCGTCTGACCTGCTCCCGCTCAATTTGACTGCTTGTCGTTCGGATGATCGTGTCATCGAGTAAGCGCTTGGACTGCTCTTATAAGTATTATGTATGATCACTCGATGCGTCGTCTTGTTACATGCTACATACTAGTATGTCGGTGTGTAAGCATGCCTTTATTGTCGCATTTGGAGAATTGTCGTATTTGCTCTAAATATAATCGCCTCTTAATGGGATCTTAAGACAGCCGCTATGTATGTAAATATGTATATTTTTGCCTCTTATACGCCCCACAGTCCCGTCGGTATGTTTTGTCTGTTTTAGCTCGCCCGAAAGTGTGAATTGTATTTCGTGAATGCAACGAATCGAGCGTAGCGCGTTAACGACGGTGGCTATGCGGCGGGTGTCGTGTAAACAATAACCCGAAACGCTGCAAGTTCACAAATTTTATACCAGCCGTTTGAGTATATGTACATTTGTAGCAGTAAGCTAACATAACGGTCGATAAGTAATATAGTACATACTTACTTAACGAGCCGCTTGTCACTAGATAGGCGTTAAAATAAATAAATAAATAAATAAATTCATTCATCATTACTTATCTGTTGATGTGTAGAATAAGATTGTATTTTTGCAAAGTACCTGGTACGACTTCCTCTGGTGCCTGTCGTTGAAGATCAATGTTTTTGGTGGAAACTTTAAAGACAGGAAAGGAAAAAGACAGATAAACAGCGTTTTTAAAAGAATTTTTCCAAATTACCTAAATAAATAAAGGAAAGCAAGATTTCTGAATTGTTTTCTTGTTTTGAAGAAGTGTACTCAGTCAGGTTAAAATATATTTTTAGTTCTTTGAATGCATTTGCTGATTTGAAGAAATGAGCTGACATTGGTAAAAACATCTTTTCTTTTAATTTGTTGGCGCAGTAAACCTTAAGTGGTTTTCTCAGAGTGTGCCTTAACTTGTTAGCATGACTTAGCATGTTGGAACTATTGAAAAGATAAGTCCGTTCTTCGCTTGTATTTCTTTCTGCTTCAACAAGACGTTTTTTGTTTCCAGAGTCTTTCCGTAAGTGCTTCGATTCCCATGTTCGCGCTATCAACTATCTACTATCAAATGAATCCAGTTCCCTCTCTATTCATTCTCTGCAACGCAGCTAAAGTTTTTTAGAAAGTTAGTACCTTGTACGTCCTAGGTCCCAGAAGACCTTCATAAAGATAAGTCCGTCCCTTTCTAGTGCTTCTTTCTGCTTTAGGAAGCCGTTTTTTCCAGAGTCTCTCGGTCAGTACTTCGATTCTCAAACCAGTGAAGTCAATCTCTGCAAGGCACAGCTCAAGTCTTCAAGTTCCTTTGTTTCCGTTAGTACCTCGTTCATGCTATGTACCAGAGAACCTTCATAGCAGGTCAATGTCTTTGGTGAAAACTTCAAACTTAGTAAAGAAAAACAACAGCTTTTTGAAAAATTTTCCAACTTTCATAAGTCAAGGTGGAAATATTTGAAATTTTTTTTTTTTGTATTTTGATGAAGTTTGGTGGAATTTTTGGGGGTTAAAATAATATTTAGCCTTAAGCGAATGTCTATTTTTTTCTGTTTGAATGAAATTAGCTCACTGTGGCCATGTAACCGCTTAAGTCGATTTATCAAAGTTTGTCTTAAGTTGGTAACAATGCCTTTGAAAGGCAGAATTATCGAAAACTCATAGCAAGATGAATTCTTTTGTATTTGAGCCAGCCGGTTTGTCTAAAGTCTTGCAGTCAGTACGCGATTCTCAAGTTCCCGCTAATTCTATCAAATGAAACCGGTGCTCTGTCCAGTCGCTCTCTAGTCTCTTTGCTCCCGTTAGTTGATTTCACATTGAATCTTCATCTGTGTTGAAGTGGTCATAAAATTTTTTTGTTTGTTTGTTGATACTTATAGCTTTTTATCGTTTCCTTTCGATCACTTCAAGAGCCACTTCATAGAATAACTGGTCAATTGAAAAGTTCCCGACTTACCATATTAAAACACATTTTTTTGGCAAAATTCGATTTATTTTTATTCAACATAGTTCTCTTCAAAGGTGACACACTGATCATAATGACCCTCTAACTTTCCGATACCATTTTTGTAGTACGATTTCTCCTTTGCTTCAAAGTACTCCTCAGTTTCGGCAATCAACTCTTCATTAGACGAAATTTTTTTTCCAGTAAGCATTTCTTTGAGATCTGAGTAGCTGAAATAATCGCTGGAGGTCAAATCTAGAGAATACGCTGAATGCGAAAGCAATTTGAAGCCCAATTCATCTCCCAACACTGCTCCAAATCAACAACTCGTCATTGTTTTTGGTCAAAAGTGAGCTTCCGCGGCACAGAGTTTTCTCATACCCAAATATTCATACCCAAACTGCACTTTACGGTCATCCAAAATTATTTTGTGGGCTTTTCTGATGTTTTCGTCGGTAACAACCTCTTATGGACTTCCACTACGGTCACCGTGTTGGGTTCTCTTTTCACCACGTTTGAACTTAACCAATACTATCCTTGATGGTTGATTTTCCTGGGACAGTGTCCGAAAACTGGTAATCAAGTTAAGTTTTTGCTTCAACTGTATTTAATGATAATAAATAATACTGATAAATCTTTTGAACGGAAGTTTGTAAATGTGCAAACGGTGTGTGTAATCATGATCCATTAAAGGAAAGTTTTCGAAACCTTACCGAAATAATTGCTCACCAGATATTACGTGGAATCAAATGAGACTGTTAAAACTGATTTTGTGGTCAGTATTTATATAGAACTAGAAACAAATTTCTGAAAGAGATTAAAAAAAAAACACTCAAACACTCCAAAAAGTAAGAATTTTTTTTCTCAGAACTTTAAGCAGTAGTGTAATATTTATGGTTATCTTCACTAACTCCTGAATTAACTGTATAAATCCGGATTGACGCTGCCATCTGTCAATGCTATTAGTTACGATCAGGGGTAATCACTGAAAAAATTCATCCATTGGGTCGGAGGAAAAACTTTTCAAACGCACTAAAAAATTATATATGCTTCTGATGTTAAAATAACGGTTTCGTGTGGTGAGTAGAAGTTTCGGGTATTAGTATCCAAATCCCAGGTAACCTTTTGTGATTCTTAATATATTTGTAATGAATCACGAGTCGACTGTAAATTGTAATATCGCACACTTTCCATATAAGTCGCTCATTTAGATAAGAACTGTGTAAGAGTATGCCATAATAGATAACAAAATGCGACGCATATATGATATCCGGTATTTACAAGAATGCTCCATAGCTACCCATTATACTTTTTCCACTTGAAGTTGTCTTAATCATTTAACCATTTGGCTATCTATACACTTGTTTTATTTGTTTAAAATAAAATTTACTGACAGCCCTTCAACCATTACTTTTTATATACCTACTATTACTGATTATTTATATCTTATCTATTATATTACGTGTATAACTATATTACAGGGCGTATTTGTATTACTTGAGCTTTGCGACAATTAATTAATTACTTTCAAATATTTGCTAAAGAATGCAAATATTTATTTTTCGCTTTCTAGTTATAATTCGGAGTTATTTGTATAGAAATTAAAGTTCGTTTGTTGTGGGTTATCATAAATCATCTGGTATTGGCATATATATATTGATTGATGGTATGCAATTAAGATACAACAAAGCATGTGTTAACAAAAGTTTTGACCCAAACAGACATCCTGACTGACATATCTGTTGAGCAGATCGTACGTTTTTGACATCACGTTTTTTATTATTAATTGCTAGAATAAATAGATAGCACTCAAAGATGTGTGTTAAGGTTTTTTTTTGCACGAAATGGAAATAGTTTTTTGTTTGCAGTTGTCAAGATATTCGAACTCGTTCCACAAGGTGGTGCCTGTTCGTAAATTGATATGATAATTAAATTCGCCGTTAGAAATCATTATAATTTACTAGACCTAATCGATTAACGATTATCTCATGCTAATAGTAACATATTTATTTCACTTCATTTTTATTTTTATTGTCAGATACTCGCACATCCACATCCTTAATTCATAGTATTAGATACATTAAAGATACATTAATACAGATATTAATCGAATCAAATAAATAGCCACTAACTTAACGATTGCTCACAATTTAAGGAATCTAAACTCAGGTTAGTCCAAGTACCATAAAACTAAGTGATATTATAGGTATGGGTCAAGGCACTTACATATCGGTGTGTTGTGATCCAATTTTTTTTTTTTTTTTTTTTTCATTTTAAACTTTGGTTTGGAGACGTCATGGCAAGGCCGAATCATTTCAACCCACAGATTGATTGGTTGATTGACAACTTACAATGTGTCATAAAAGTACCAAGAAACTATAAATAAAACGTAAAATATTTAATAATTAATTCATTATTATTTACTTTGTCGCTTTCAAAGTAATGCCCACCAGATGTCCAGTCCCTATCGAAACACTTGTCATAAGCACTTTTTGTGTGGCTTTCAGCTCCTTCAGCGAATTTTGTTTTACTCTTCGATCGACTGAAAACGGTTCCACGGAGCAGCAATACAGCCAAATAGCACCTCTTATTGACCGTCTATTGCGCTCGAAAAGATTTTTGATGCACCACACCATGAATATCGACAAAATCTATGAGCATCATCTTGATTTTTGAGGAGCGTTGAAAGAAATCTGTTTACGGTATTCTTTTTAAAAAAAATTCAGCTCCGGCAAGAACGTATTTCATCTCAAAATATCCACTTTACATCTCTCTAATACTCGCTTGACTATTTTCAAGCAGCATGTCTTCCACTTCTTAATAAAATTTCATCAGTTGAAGAGGTCGCAGGGGGGTCAGAGGGGCATGTCTTCAACGATCTCTCGACCGTCTTTGAAGGCTATGTACCACTCGTAGGCTTGTTTTTTTGATAGAACATATTTGGCTTAGTAATTAAGAAGAGTCCGTCAATTTCTGGGTACTTTCATCGGAGACCCTATAAAATATCATATTAATCAACGTGACGAGTAGGGACGATTTAGGCTTGTCCGTCTACCTGTCCGTCTGTCTAGCTCCTCAGCTTTTGAGATATCGATCTGAAAGTTCACACCCGTATTTTTTTGGCAAGAAATTTCCTTTTTGTCGAAACCATCTAATCGGACCTTCTTAGCATAAAGCAGTCTTATAAACTGACCGAACAAAATTCTTGTACAAAGTGCTTTCCAAAAAAAAAACAGGAATCTAGCGCCCCCTGGTGGCGCCATCTATATGTCGACTGGTGCATTAGAATCTGCTCTCTTTATCGATTGTCCAGTGAAAATTTCATGACATTTGGATTGGAAGTGAAGTTATTGCGTTTTAAGTATCAGTATGTTTGTGTTATCGGTCCGAAAATGAGCTTCGAACAAAGAGCCAACATTAAATTTTGTTTTAAAATTGGTAAAACTTTTAACGAAACGTTTCAATTGATGAAACAAGTTTATGGCGATGATTGCCTATCCCGTAGCAGAGTGCACGAGTGGTTTCAACGTTTTCAAAGTGGTCGTGAGGACATAAATAACGATCAACATGTGGGCCAATCAAAATCCGCGATCACCGGAAATTCCATCGAAGCTGTGCGTGAATTCATCAAAAATCAGCCGAAATCATCATTGAAATTCATGGAAATGGAATTGAACATCTCCAAAACATCGATTTATCGCATTTTGACAGAACATTTGGGCTTACGAAAGGTGTGTGCACGGTTTGTTCCGCACAAATTGCTCAGAATCCAACATTCGAAGGACCATTATTTGACCAAAAATCACATTTTAACCATTAACCACACCCCGTGTTCACCTGATATGGCACCGTGCGACTTCTTTCTTTTCAGAAAAATCCATTTTCCCATGAAACGAAAGCGTTATGCAGACGTAGAGGCCATTCAAAATGCTTGCATCGGCATACTGGCAGCCATACCGGCCAACGAGCTAAAACACTCGTTCGACATGCTTTTGGACCGGGCAAAAAGCTGTATTAAAGCAGAAGGAGATTATTTTGAATAAAATAATTTGATTTTGCCGAAAAAACCATTTGTTTTGTTTTTTTAAGTCCTGTTTACTTTGGAACGCACCGTGTATGTAATACTTTTTAATTTGACAAATTAAGATCTTTCAACGAATTTTAGAGCTCAAGTAAATCTACATTTACCATTTGTGCTTATCAAAATGTTCTTTAAATCTGATGCAAAAACTAAAAAGATTTAAATTTCTTCTAAATTCCTAAGTGCCTCTAAAATTCTGAATGCTGATCAGTTAAGTTTCTGGATGTGCCGGATACTTCAGAAATGCTCCATACATACTCAAATGTCATGATTCGTCACAAAAATTTGGCGATAAGATTAGCTGGCGATATTTCCTTTTTTTAGATTTCTAGTACACCCAACTATGACAAGACAAATTTGGAGTAAAGCGTGAGCGACAAAACTGCTAACAACTTCCGTTCTGAGCAAAGTATCTCGATAATAGCTTCGTAAGAGTTTTACTACTTTTAATCGAAGACAAGACGTAAAATTAAATAACCTGAGGACACAGAAATATAAGTAAGAGTGTTACTTTCGCTGTAGAGATGACAACGAATAATAATCGATATTGATCCACGTGTTTATAATGTGAAAAATGTTTTTTAAGTTATCACGCCACCACCTTTTTTGACTCTGCCGAAGTGGCGATAAGTCTTTCAATAAAAATTTAAAATTTGGCAAAAGCTACTTTGTCACATGTCAATTGTTAATTGCTCCCGAATTGTAACTGATCGCAAAGAAAATACCTGTCGTGATAAAATTGTCAATGTCATTTTCTGAAACATGTACTTCACCTCTGCTTTTTATTCAAGATTTGTATACTCTTGCAACATGTTGATACAGGGTATAATACACAGTTTTGTTCACCTAACGATTGTGTGTATTTCCTAAAACTAACCGAAATAAATTTGGGATTATATGTGTAGGCAGAAATAAGTTAATGACATGTTATTTATCGAAAATATTAAAAATTAAAATCAAAACACATTCGGCTATAGACAAATTCATTTGAAAGTTAGTGAGGTTTATAAAACCCATAAAACTATAATTTAACACATGGGATTGCATTAGTGAGGGGTACCATCGAGCTAAAAATTTTGAGATATGTACATATTCCTCAAAGAAATCCAACTGAAACAACCAAATTACCTCCCCTATCTAGACTGCAAAAAGGAATTCCCATATAACGGTATTGTTAAAAACTACTAAAAGTGCGATAAATCAATACCAAGTTATGACAGAAATATTAAATTTTACGCCCTCCTGAACCGATTTCAAGCAAATTCGGCATGACATGAACAATGTCTGCGTGTCAAAAATGGCTTGAATCATGTCAATTCTTCTTTATATTAGGTATATGGGGTCTAAATTCTACTATTTACTTATAAAGATTTTCGAACTTCCGAGTGACTTCATACCGCATAGCGTTGGACGAGCATCCGCGTGGCCCAGCTATCTAGTAGTAGACCACAAGAAGAAACAGGAGCACCGATCCGTTCCCATTCTACCGATAATGATTCTAGGATGCCTTTCCTTGCTAACTCATCAGCTTTGCAATTGCCTGCAATTCCGCTATGGCCCGGCACCCACACCAGTCTAATCACAAAAACTCTAGCTGCTAGAGATAGCGACCATAAACATACACTGATGAACCAGCCTTTTCGACCAGTTATTAGAGTTGTCCGCTTAATAAATATCAACAAATTGTGGGACCGGTCAATATGTTAGTGGAGATGTCCACTAAATAGAGCGTCCATTTAATATAGCTTCACTGTATTTCTTAATTATGAATTGTTTTGACTATCCTATAATCTAAGTTGTCTCAAACTGGACACAGTGTGCTAAATTTTGCTAAACTCAGTTCTGTAGTTTAGGAGTCCATCGCGGACAATCATCGTGACACGTATATTTTATATATACAGATATGTATATATCCGTATATAATTGCCTGGATTGCGATACTCTGTTTCACGTGGCTTTGATTGTTATAAGTACCAATAGTATAAAATCTTCGGTTACACCTGATTTCAGCTCTTCCTTACTTTTTTCTCGAATCCTTTTTCACAAAAATTGACTAAACAAATCGACATTGGAAATGGCGTCATTTGAAGCATTTGTATAAAAATAATTCGATTTTAAATAAGATATATCGAATTTGGAGTTCGCCAACCATTATCTAAGTATACAAATACATCCATATGCATGTACGTATTATGTATCCACGAGTCCAAAGAACGTAAATTATTTTAAAATGCTTTAATATAATGAAATAAAAATAGCACTTGACGAAGATTTAATTAAATTAATTACTATAAGATTTAGATAAAATAATTTCCCCCTCACGTAGTTGTATGGTATAAAGGTCGCAGCGAAGCGAGGCAAGATTTATTTGTTGGAGAAATGAAAGGCAAAAGCCATGCGATCAAAATCTAATCAGACCTCTGAGTGCTCAAAAAATTGCTTGGCGTATGTTTGCTCTGTGTTCACTGAATAGATGGTGATCGGATTGAACGAAAGTACCTAATATATACATATATATATATATATATATGAATATATATAGTACGTATGTACATTTGCGTGTCGCGCGAAGTAGCCGAGTGCCTTGAGCGCATCTTTAATAATTGAAGAGTTCTAAGTTCAAATCCGAATACCTGATATTATAAAAATTATTTAATTTTTGGAATCACGGTTGTAATACCTCCGGTGTCTAGAATAGTTTTAAGAAGAAAAGGTTGCCTTCAAAATTCAAAACTTAACGAAAAGCTTGGCCTATTTACGGTGCTATATATTATATTAGCGTATAGACAATAAGCATATTATTTTGTGATCCGTAAGAAAGATATAAAATGAAAATTTTTATTTTTAACTGTCTTCTTGTATGTATGTATATAAGTATATATGTATGCCAATACTACATACTTCTTATCGTTCCACTAATATATTTAAATGAAACACACGTGTTTTAAACAAATATTGGTATATCAGTGTCTTAGGTATTGGTTTGAGAGGTGCTGCGAGTAAATTCAATTAAGTAATTGTTATTTTGAAATTGGCAAGCATTCTCCTATCGTTATTTCAATATTTATATCAAGCTTTATCTTGGAACATGCTTCTGTTCATAGACATACGCAGCACGGTCAAAATACGAAAGACCGTCGTGCTTTGTTTTCTGGAGCATGAGACGTAAATAGAAATATTTTTGCAACCTAATTGAGATTGTGATATTTTGAGATTGCTGATATTAAAATGAATTATTTATAAATAGAAAACTTATCTTAATATTTTTGGTGACCGCCGATGAAAGAGTACATAATTTAATCACTGCCGACGACGGGGTATCTCTTCTAAACAACGATTATAGTAACCGTTATTGTTTTTGCACAGTTTGAGTTCGAAGTTTACTCACAATCAATTTTATGCCCTAAAAGATGAATTCCAAAGTAAACAGAACTTATAAAAAAAAAACAGAACGAATGGTTTTTTTCGGCAAAATCAAATTATTTTATTCAAAATAGTCTCCTTCTGCTTTAATACAGTTTTTTGCACGGTCCAAAAGCTTGTCGAAGGAAAGTTTTAACTCGTTGGCCGGTATGGTCGCCAGTATGCCGGTGCAAGCCTTTTGAATGACCTCTACGTCTGCATAACGCTTTCCCTTCATTGGCAAATGGATTTTTCCGAAAAATAAGAAGCCGCACGGTGTCATATCAGGTGAATATGGTGGAGTGGTTAATGGTGAAAATGTGATTTTTGGTCAAATAATTGTCCTTCGAATGTTGGATTCTGAGCAATTTTTGGTCGTCAGTCAATTTGTGCGGAACAAACCGTGCACACACCTTTCGTAAGCCCAAATGTTCGTTCAAAATGCGATAAATCGATGTTTTGGAGCTGCTCAATTCCATTTCCATGAATTTCAATGATTATTTCGGCTCATTTTTAATGAATTCACGCATAGTTTCGATGGAATTTCCGGTGATCACGGATTTTGATTGGCCCACATGTTGATCGTCATTTATGTCCTTACGACCACTTTGAAAACGTTGAAACCACTCGCGCACTCTGCTACGGGATAGGCAATCATCGCCATAAACTTGTTTCATCAATTGAAAAGTTTCGGTAAAAGTTTTACCAATTTTAAAACAAAATTTAATGTTGACTCTTTGTTCGAAGCTCATTTTTGCACCGATAACACAAACATACTGACACTTAAAACGCAATAACTTCACTTCCAATAAATGAAATGTCATGAAATTCTCACTGGACAATCGATAAAGATAGCAGATTCTAACGCACCAATCGACATATAGATGGCGCCACCTGTTTATTTTGGAAAGCTCCATGTATAAAGTTTTCTCAGCAACCTGAAGGAATTTCCAGGTCTTTCAATTTTGCAAGTTGCAAAGGTATAAAATGTTCGGTTACACCCGAACTTAGCCATTTCTTACTTGTTATTTATGTCTAGTTAACGGCTAGTGAATAGTGACCTTCTACAAAAGCAAATTTTTTGCTGGAATACAATTCTAAGAGTTTCCAATTAGTGTCTCTGAAATTTGCTACACTGCTCCGCGTTGTTAAAGATTAAACACATGAAACAAGTACAATAATAACTTAATAATTTCATCTTTAATTAATTGATGGGTTACCAAGAGCACAAGACTCACCCTGTCATTTCAAGGATACCTACAAAAGTACATACATATGTACACTGTCGTAAATTAGTTGGTGACAACGCACATATGTAATTTCCAATAATGCATTCTAACGGTAGATGTGATAATTAGCTGAGCGTACATTAGGGCAACGATGAAAGATGAAGACGGCATTGCGACCACTCGTCTGCTACAAGGATAAACGTCTTCTCCCTGACCACCTGATCGGCTGCACGGATGAAAGCACAAACAACACGCGCATCTCAACTGAATCCTAATTAAAACGAATCAGTTTGACATGCATGGCAACAAAAACAAAAACAACAACAACTACAGTAGTACACACTGACAACAAAAACGAAATAAGAGCTGTAGCCCTACATGTACTTACTTATGTACATACCAAAGTAGTCAATAAATTGCAACAACAACGCTGACTCATATAGCCGATAGAAAACAATTTTCTGGGGAAATAAAAGTCTATAAACATACATACATTCCTGATATACATACGTTGGTACATACGTGTATCTAAATTCACTTATACATATGTGTGTGCTTATGTACTTGCATATCTGCACTCAAATGTGTTGCTAAAGCTGCTTCTAATCCATCGACTGGACTGCTATGACATTTTCGTGTATTGTTGTTGTTATTGTTGCCATTACAACAGTTGTACAACTGACACGTGCTAAGGGCTCTATTATATTGTAGTTATCAATAAGCTTACAAGCAGTTACATGAATAACTGGCGATGTCGGTAAATACACAGCTAATTAAGTGCATATAGTATGTACATATGTATATATGTACATATATAAAATTGTTGCAAAGCTGCATGCAACATAAATAATTTAAAAGGGCATAAATATGATGACGATACTTCAGAACATCTTCGGAGAGGGCATAGAAAAAATTTGCTCTGTTTCTTTAATAGAACCAATATTTGGGTTTCAGTTTTATCGCATGGAAATATACTGTATAATATTACCAAATTTAGTATACCTTTGATACCGTTTGTGACACCAATCGCTCGTATAGACCTCCAAAGTTGATTAAACGGCAAAGTAAACGGTCAATAGTAAAAGTTTGATAACATATTTTAACTGGGTTATCAAAGGGGAGTTAAATAGTTTACCTTTATTCCTGGGTTTCAACTCGCCTCGTAAAATGTTGTCGTGAATTGTCAAATATAGTGGCAACTAACTCGGTGTAATGGAAACTCAACATACTAAAGGAACTGCAATAATTGTTTAATGTGAGGTTTTGAGGTTAAAATATTATAAATATAAATCAAAGTTTCTATGATCTTAATTGACATCTTCAACTTTACTGTAAGTTGTTTTATTTATTTATTAATAATAATAATATGAATATTACCGAGTAATAATTTATGCAAAGTAATACAAACTTGTATCTGATTCACGTAAGGACATACAAATTGTTGCCTTATTTATTAAAATACCTTGTTCCGTAGTTTATTTCACTACAGAACTTAAAAGCTATATATTTTTGTCAAAAAACGTTTAAGTCAAGATTAACGTATCAACAGGTTCGCTAATATGCTTTGGTTGCCTGAAGTGTTATATCCACTTTCAAGTAAAAACGCGATTTTTGTGGAAGAGGAAATTTAGCATTTGGAAGAAGAAAATATGTATTTGCAGAAATTCATGTAATTTAATAATAAGCCTTTCATTTTTAAAAAATTTGGCCTTCCGTGTATCCGTAGCCAGTTTCAAGGAGGAACTCAAAAAAAAAGTTGCCTTTCTGGGAGCAAGAATTTTCTGCTTAAAATATCAAATCCAAAAGCTAAAGAAAAATCGTATTTCAATAGATGAAGATAACTGAAGGACCAGAAAAAACGATTTTTGTGGAAAAGTTTACGCTTCAAAACCGAAATTATTATCAAAAAAGGTCTTATTAATTCGATCATTATCTGACAAATATATTTAAGAAGGTCGAGTGTTTTCATCTGTTTTGTCGCAACCAACTCACCAACTCTGAAAACAGCGTTTTCGATTAAAACGCTTTTAAAGTTTTGGAAGTTCGGGAAGAGTTCTACGGATCAGTTTTATACCCATAATTTTTTTGGGCAAAGTTGTTCGAAATGAGAAAATTTCCTGAATACGCAATTTTTCCGATTTTTTGGTTCTCTGTAAATCAATCCGCTCTAATACAAATTTGATATATATTATAAAAATAAAAAAAAAATGGTTTTGGATATTTTCAAGTTCATATAATCCCTTAAATATTGAAAGCAATATTCGGAAATTTTCAAATACTACTGTGAGCAAAAAATAGTAAGACTTTTTAATTTAAATTTCGCGCGAAAACCCATTCATCGAAAATAGTAATTAGTGTTTAGTATACGCTTATTTTCCTGAAGTCCTACGCTGATCAAATTGAAAGGTTAATTTTTAATTTATACTTCGCGTGTTTTTCGAATTGGTAAATATTTTTCTGTAAATTGGTTGTACTCTTAGTGACATCTATGCTAAATTTCACGTCAAAATATTCATTTATATATTTTTATTTTTTTTGTCTCGAGCGAGTGTTTTTGATTGGTGCAAATTTTTCAAAGAGTGTCGAGAACGCGTTGGCGACGAACTACGGCCAGGACGGCCATCAACATAATGTGATGATCAACACATGAATAAATCGAAAGAATTTGAGCTTGATAATCGACGATTAACAGTCAGAGATCTTACTGACATCGTTGGAATATCGGTAGAATCAGTGAAAACCATTTTGAAAGTTAATTTGAGCCTAAGAAAAGTGAAAGCACGATTGGTTCCAAAATCACTCAATTTTTTAGAAAAACAGCGTCGCGTTAACGTCTGTGAAACAATGCTTTCCGACTACCAGAATGTCATGAAATGTGTTATTACTGGCGGTGAGTCTTGCATATATGTTTACGATCCGGATTCAGATGATCGATCGGATGAATATCGTAGCAAGGCTGAGAAGAAGCCGAAAACTACGTCGAAGCAGGTCAAAAATCAAGGCTATGTTAACAGTTTTCTTTGATTATCGAGGTGTGGGGCTATTTGAGTGTTGAGCGTCATTTTGCGCGAATCTATTCATAACAAGTAAGGAAGGGCTAAGTTCGGGTGTCACCGAACATTTTATACTCTCGCATGATAAAGTGATAATCGAGATTTCATTATCCGTCATTTACATATTTTTCAAATACCGTATTTGTGTAAAGTTTTATTCCGCTATCATCATTGGTTCCTAATGTTTATACTCGTATTATACAAAGAAGGCATCAGATGGAATTCAAAATAGCTTTATATTGGAAGAAGGCGTGGTTGTGAACCGATTTCAGCCATATTTCGTACATGTCATCAGGGTGTTAAGAAAACATTATATACCGAATTTCATTGAAATCGGTCTAGTAGCTCCTGAGATATGCTTCTTGGTCCATAAGTGGGCGGCGCCACGCCCATTTTCAATTTTTAAAAAAAGCCTGGGGGCAGCTTCCTTCTGCCACTTCTTCCGTAAAATTTAGTGTTTCTGACGTTTTTTGTTAGTCGGTTAACACACTTTTAGTGATTTTCAACATAACCTTTGTATGGGAGGTGGGCGTGGTTATTATCCGATTTCTTCCATTTTTGAACTGTATATGGAAATACCTGAAGAAAACGACTCTGTAGAGTTTGGTTGACATAGCTATAATAGTTTCCGAGATATGTACAAAAAACTTAGTAGGGGGCGGGGCCACGCCCACTTTTCCAAAAAAATTACTTCCAAATATGCCCCTCCCTAATGCGATCCTTTGTGCCAAATTTCACTTTAATATCTTTATTTATGGTATAGGTTTTCGGTTTTCGCCATTTTGTGGGCGTGGCAGTGGACCGATTTTGCCCATCTTCGAACTTAACCTTCTTATGGAGCCAAGGAATACGTGTACCAAGTTTCATCATGATATCTCAATTTTTACTCAAGTTACAGCTTGCACGGACGGACGGACAGACGGACGGACAGACAGACATCCGGATTTCGACTCTACTCGTCGCCCTGATCACTTTGGTATATATAACCCTATATCTGACTCTTTTAGTTTTAGGACTTACAAACAACCGTTATGTGAACAAAACTATAATACTCTCGTTAGCAACATTGTTGCGAGAGTATAAAAAGAGTCCGGAATTATCGACCGACAACTCTCGGTTTTTGCGCCACGAGAATGCACCGTGGCATACTGCATTGATTTTTCGTGAGTTTTTTGCTAAATTTTCAACTAATATCGTGTCGCAACCACCGTTCACCGGTCGCAAACTCAAACGACCGCACCGGGGAAAACTGTTTTTATTCAACTGAAGACATTAAACGTGAAACGCTACGTGCATTGAAGGCTAATTAACTTTAAAAACTATTTCGAGGATTGAGAGCAACGTAGGTAGATATTTATTGGAGCCAAGGGGATAACTTTGAAAGGGACGGCATCGATTTTGAAGAATAAATTAAGAATTTTAAAATTATGAATAAAGTCTCATAGCCCTTAGAAAAAGCGAGCGTAAATATTGGAAGCCATAAATATACATCCAGCTAAAGTTATTGAAGACGGTTAAGCATTTGATGATATATATTCGCTGTCGATAAAATAAAGACAATATAACAATCCTACCAGAAAACAATAAAAAGTACGGAACAAAACACCTTGTTGGTCTGCTCGTCAATAAATTCAAAATTGGATGTCTTTGGCAGTGTTTGGTGCTTAGAGCCTTTGAATGAAGAAGTAATCTTTACTGGAAATCTTTTAAATAGAATATTGTATTGAGGAACTTCTGAAAGCATAAACACATATTATTTCCTAAGATAATGGTACTATATACCTTTGAATTGTAGAGAGCTTACATAATAACTGATTTTAGAAAGTATCTTTTTAAGTCTTTTCGTCTGCTATAAGCAGGTGTTAATTATATAAATTCTGAGGTTTTTGAACACTTCCTAATAGTTTCAGTATTATTTTGACTTTCCGCAAGCAAATACCCGAGTGTATTTTGTTATTTTGTGAACATTTCTCCGATCTCTATCTTCAAATCTATCTTAATTTTTCACTTCTTAAACCAATACAAAATGAAACCTTATTTACAGTTTACACCATCATGGCATTTAAATCCGCAAAAGAAGCAAAAAGAATTTGCAAACAAATCAAGAAGATTGAGCTTCTCAAATTGCCAGCGTTTACTCTGCATTTGTTTGCGCATTGTTGCAGTTGTTGTTGACCGCTTCGGGCAATTTTCATGTTGGTCGCCCAGTGAAGTGACAAAGGTCGTGGGATAAAGAATCACAGCATTTGCCACGTGTCCGACGCTTGCGTTTGTGTTTTGATATGCTTTGGGGGCAGATTTTTTGTGTTAAATGCCTTTATAGGCGATGATTGTCAGTCGGGGCTACGAAGCTGAAGCTTCTAAAATGAAAAGAGAGAAGGATTATAAAGAAAAAAATGCAGTGCATAATCCATCGGTTGATTTAGGTGCAATATTTTCGAACTTTTATTCCAATTTTTAGTGGGAATCATTAATTGTCCACAAAAGTTAACATTTTTTTTTGATGAAAGTTGTTTTGGCGAGAGAGCTGAAATTCAGAAGTGGTGTAATTAATGAGACTATAATATTTTGTTTTTAAGGGAAGGAAGAATTCTAATATTTGTATATGTATCTGGTTGGATCTGGAAAGATAGAAATGATGCAGTTTTGCCGATGCGTTTATTGGCTCTATTCTCTTACTTTCATCTTTTTCAATTGTGGTTGGATATAGGGATTAATAGTAATTGCTATGAAATAGTTCCTTTTGACGGTAACATCCTCCTGGAAGTCAAGCGTTTTTTTGTGAATTTTTAACAAGAGGCTGTCATTTTAGACTCCCTTGAACCTATGTATATTCTATCTCTAGCACGACTTCGGAAAAAGGTGTCTGGCGGTGAGGAAGATTTTTCAAATTACAATTATTTCAAATCCAAAAACTAACCCTTTTCATTAGTGGTGCTATTTTTTACTTGGCGGGTCGCAAACCTAGCGCACAACCTAACGGAGAGATGTCGCGCTTTCTCACTTTAGCTCGCTTTCAAACGACTACTTGGCCCAAGACCGAAAGTTGTGGGCTGCTTGAGTCATGTGTAAAGCAATCGTTACTGGCCACTCCCAAGTAAATGGCGCTCAGAGAACTTTCTTCACTTGCATGAACTCCTACATATGGCTCCTTGTCTCCCACGTGACTATTGACAGTCATAACTTTGAAGTTGTAATAATTTCGTCTATTTAGGAACCAGCACTAACACCACTAATAATGTCAGCCTTGAAATCCAACGCATGATATCTCTTGCCAACAGAAGCTACTTCGGACTATGTAGGCAATTGAGAAGTAAAGTCCTCTCTTGACGAACAAAAACCGAACTCTATAATTTACTCATTATTCCCGTCCTGCTATATGGTGTAGAGGCCTGGACGATGAAAACATCTGACGAGTCGGCGTTACGAGTTTTCGAGAGAAAGGTTCTGCGGAAGATTTATGCGACGATATTATAAGACGACATTGACAGAATTCAGTGAATTGAAAGACAGCGGCTACGCTGGCTGCGTCCTGTCGTCCGAATGGACCAAAACATTCCTGCTCTAAAAGTATTCGACACAGTACCCGCCGGAGGAAGCAGAGGAAGAAGAAGACCTCCACTCCGTTCGAAGGATCAGGTGGAGAAGGGCTTGGCTTCACTTGGAATCTCCAAATGTCGCCACCTTGCGAAAAGAAGAAACGACTGGCGCGCAGTTGTTAACTCGGCTATAACCGCGTTAGCTGTGTGTACGTCAATAAAGAACAAGATTTTATAATTCAGTATGGAAATCAGTAATTTAAGTAATTTTTACCAAATATTTAGAGTTTCGAGAGCCCACTACACTAAGCTAAAAAAATTTTACAAATACGCTTGTAGGTCCGAAACTATTTACTAATTTCGGAGTATAATCGCAAATATGTACAACATACATTGGAATATATTTCTTGAACTTTCTAAGTGAATATAACCCCTTAACAGAATTGGAGATCAGTTTGGCTTAATAGCTGCCAGAAATTAGTATTTGAATTTCATGTATCTAAGAAATTCAGAAATTTTAGCTCCCTTCCTAGGATAGGTTTGTTTCAACCTCATATATATGAAAGTAGTTTAAGAGTTCTCGGAATAATAAAAAAAAAAAAAAAAACATTTTTTGGCGAGGTCTATAAGTCCAGTGCTCGAAAAGTAATTCTTGGTATCTGTTGTCGGAATATAACCATAAGAGTAAAAAATTAACGATTAAAATACATCGTATTTTCTTGGAAGTTAATGGAGAAGTAGTAGTAGCAATTTTACCATCAAAAAGTGAAGTGGAAGTGCGCCTATACCCATACAAATGTATATGATGTCAATCAAATATTTTCCTTTTGCGATGTATATATGTACATTTAAAACTCCTTACAACTTTTCTAATAACAACAAATACACCACTGAAGTCACAGAGTCAGCGATTCCAAAAGCAGACTAACGACGCATTCACGTGCATGCAGTAAGGCTTCGGGACACAAGGAGTGTGATAATAAAAAGCAATAAATATGCCCTTTTCACATAAAGGACTTCATAAAAATTCGCAATCACACAACAACAACTGCCATAAAACTCCTTTGAGTTGAGAATAAAACGATAAGAAAGAAACCGCAACAAATGCCGAACACCAGTTGCAATAACGAAGTGATGGCTACAATAACAAAGCGTGGAATAACAATAAACAAAAAATTACTTCAGCTGCACCGAAGCCATCATACCCTTTACAAATAATGTAGTTCCCATACCAGAACTTCCTTTTGAAGTTGGTTAGATTGCATGGCAGCTATATGACGCAGAGTTCTGATCTGAATAACTTGTTCGGAGTTTGTGCTGTTAACTTGGATTAAATCCATACCAAATTTTCATGAAGATATCTTGTCAAATTAAAAAGTTTTCTGTACAAAAATTGTATGTAGTTGGATCAGTTTGTAGGATATATTAGATCAGCTAAATCCTATGGAGGTCCGTATCGGTGGGTCCGAAAAATGAACAGCTTAATGGAGAGATAAGAAGATGAGCATAATTTCAGGACCGATATCACAAAATATAAGCTAGAAGTTCCCGTATATACAAAAAAATTAAATCAGCTTGTCATCCTGATAATTTTTCTATATTTATTATATAGGGTCACCAATGAGTTCTTCCGAGTAGAATGAAGTTGGCAAGCTTAAAATACCCTGTATAAAAATTCATAAGAAAAATTGTGAATACCACAACAACAACGCTCACACAAACACTCTAACCGCATTTGATTTGCTTCAATTCTTTTTACATCCGTTAGATCATGTTTTCTTCCACTCTGTCCAAATATTCATTTATTCCGTAAAAACTCTGCCACAAATCGCCTCTCGCACCGCCGTTATTTTTGTTCGTCGCTTGTCTAATTCAACTCTTGCAAAATATTAGTAAATGCGAATATTGTTCATCACACCATGAAATTCGCTGATTTATGCATAAACGATAAAATTGTTGAAGGGGGGAGGGGGGAATCTGGGAATCTGCGCGCAATGCCGGCGGCGAACATGCATGTAAAAATACAGTAGTTTTCAAGGTACATATAACGGAATGCCTTTTGCGCATCCGTTTTGCAAAGATGCAAATGGAAATGCGCTTCATCGGCAAAAAGATGGCAACATGGGCACAGTGGCGCATTTTTATTATTTCTGTGGAATTTTCGTGGATTGAAAAACTGAAGTTTCGGTTCACGCAATGTTTTTTCGTTGAATTACATAATAAATATTTTTAAATTAAAAACGAAAAAATAATTATTTTATTATAAATATATATAAATATATATATAATAAGAACTAAGGTAACCGAAAAGGAAAGATCTTAAGGCTAAAGAAAGTTCTTATAGACGAAGACACCCCTGTCATCATGCATTTGATATAAAACTGATGATCCGCATCTCAAGTATCTAGGCGATCTTCAACTGATGAGTTCTTGCCTCACTGATCTGATACGACACTTATATGTTTCTGGAAAGTCCGATAAACTCTAAGATGTTTTATCTAGTAAGTTCATTATCTTTGGTTAGTCATCATTCGTTTAGTTGATTTGTTGGCCTGAGACGACAAGACTACTTGCTTTGATCGAGTACTTATTAAATACTAATTCACCATAGACAGGAGTAGGTAGTAATTACTAGGTGCCAGATCGGGCTATAAGGTGCATTCTTAAGAACCTCATAGACAAGCTCCCAGAGCTTAGTGTATCGAGTCACTATCGATGTGTGTGGTCCGGTGTTGTCTTGAGAGAATCTCCCTTCTATTGGCCAAAGCTGCCAGTTTCTGGTCGTTTGTCTTCTTTAGACCGTTTAATTGTTAGTATATGATCGATTAAGAGCTTGTCCGTCAGGAAACAGCTTATATGAGATGAACCCTGCCGATCTCATCATACACTTAAGAATACATTTCTGACCGTCAATTCTGGCTTGACTACCATTTACTCCGGCCATTTTCTGTTTTTTGTGAAATGTTTAGCTCCTTGACAGCTTAAACAGTGCTTACTTGACGGTCGAAATGGACGACATACATTATTTTATCGACATTCACCTTGCAGAGTGTGGGGCGTCTTCGACTGCAAAATTTTCCGAATGTAAAGTTTTCATAGTCGAATCATTCATTAAAACTATGCTTAATGCGAAAGTTGCCATCAGACTCAGAGAGTCTAAGTTCCTAAAAGAACACGGGTCTAAACACTCCTCACTCACTTGGACTTTATAAGGGATCACTTGGAACATGGAGCCGGCAAACCGAACTCTGGCGGCTCCTTCACTACACATATACCAGCGAAGGAGTTGTGGGTGGGAAGAAGCCGTTGGAAAAGGGGTGTAACGAAGTTCTTCACGGATGGGTTAAAGCTTGGGGGAAAGGTTGATGGAGGAGTCTATTGCCAACTCCAGTTTCCGACTTTCTGACTATTGCAGTGTCTTCCAGACCGATGTTGCAGCTATTAAGGTAGCAGTAGATTTACTGCTCCGGAGTGTAGTCTCCTTCAGAGAAGTGACCATTCACTAGACTTGAACTCATTAACAGTGCGATCAGGGTTGGTCTAAGAGTACTTAACTTCGCTATTAATAGCATAGAGTGGCCTTGTGATAAGAATGGTATGGATGCCAGGCCACAGCGTAATCGCAGGAAACTGTAAAGCTGATAAGCTAGTAAGAATAGGCATCTTAGAACTGTTATCGGTAGAATTATGTTCTATCTACTACTAAGTAGCTGGCCTTCGCGGAAGCTTGGTCGGCGCTGGGCGACCATCGGTACATGCGCTGTCGAAATAGCCTTTTGGCCCAAGATTGATCGCAAGAGATCTCGTTATCTCTTTGCCTTCGGTAAGGCTAGGCTCTCTCTAGTTTTGGGGTTTTTAACGGGCCTTGCCCTATTGGCGTCCACGCAGTAAGGCTGGAAATCCCACCAGACGCCATGTGCAGAAGCTGATGAGATGAAGAAGATGGGGGGGATTGGAAGCTTAAGACTTAAGTACTTGGGAGCGTATACTTTCACCGAGCTGGCGGAAAAGGAAATGAAACACCTGTGCAAATTTGTATTGACTACTTAACGGTTTGCTAATTTATACTTCGAACAAAGAAGTTCTCCTTTTCTATGGCCTCACAAAGGACTACATATAGGAGTCCATTGAGAAATATTGAGTCATCAGCCAATTTCTTTCTTTACAATCTGAAAAACGAAATTCTTCTACGTGACTTCTTATAAATTCTTCCGAAATTCCTAAAATCTTCTTTTGACATTCAAAAATTATCCCATACATATGATTTTCCATGCTAATTTTTGGCATTACATATCGCAAACAGTCCCACTATGCATCACGGATTTGTTCCATGAAAACCGCAGCCAACGTAAAAGTCTAGTAAACGAAATTGACTTGAAACGAATGATGACGGCGGCGAAGAATTGAAATTTGTTATACAAATATGAGGCGAAATGCGTTTACAACTTCTGGCGCTTGTGCACGTCAGTCTGAGTGTGTGGATTTGCTGCGCTTTCGCTTAGACAGATAGCTACGCATGAAACATAGCGCCCCACTGCAACGCGTCTGATGCACATGAATGCATTCTTCGCTAATGCTATCCATGTGAGTGAGTGTTTGTATGCTTTCGTTATTTAGTGGAAACAAATATTGAACTTTGAGTTTATTTTGATGGTTGGGCAAAAGGAAATTGCTGAAGGATAACACACGCGATTTTTTTCTACGAATGATTTAAAGGTTATTATGAGCGTCTTTCTAGGTTGCGTCTCACTGTCGCACTGTAACTTTAATCTGTGCAGTCTCGTAGAGAAAAGAAGGAGTTTCTCCGGACTGTGAAGAATTTTTTTCTTCGCTGGGAAATCGATATTATTCGGTTGTGCTATGGAGTAAGACCCGTTTGTCTGAGTCAGCATAACTGTCACCAATTCGAAAGACCACACGTTCTCACAACAGTGGTGTCTATGTAGCCGAAACGGACCTGGATTTTCACTCGTAATTACCGCAGGTGCATGATATAATTTGGAGTAGTACTGCTGAGATGAGAAACCTTGGTCGAGTGAAAATCCGGGTCCGTTCCGGTTACATAGAAACCAAGAGTCGGACTTTGTGATAGATCAGACAGATCTCACGGCACTATTTATGTATCAGAAATGTTGTTTAAAGAAAATTTTATCGAAAATTGAAATTTAACAAATATTTCCAGATTAGATAAACTCTGATACAAATAAAAATGATAGATCTAACTCGCATAGAAATGAAGTTTTGGTGAAACCAAGGGTACTTTATACTTAAATTATCGAAAGAATCCTTCTGAAGATAACAGTGAGACAAATAGGGATGCAAGGTACTCTGAGCTCTGTTAAAAATCTGTACAGATCTTCCTCTTGATTGGTTTTAGAAAGCAAGGTATTATTTTGGATTCGGATTCGTTTAGAGAGGCTATGGACTTGACCAACTCGGTGGTATTTTCCTTGTTCAAATTGTTCCTGTAGACGGGAACTCTGATTATCGACAAAGGGGATTTGACCTTCCAATGTATTAGAACTAGTTTCTGGCAACGGCAAGGCCAGCAATGCCATCTGACTAACTGTTACTATGGTGGCTTTATTAATTTCCAGTAGTTATACAATAGAGACAAACAGCTCTTCTCTTTGTCTAGTAGTTCCGCTTGGAAGATGCTGGATGAGTTTGGTAGGCTGATAGAGAGAGAAAAAGTGAGAGATAGAGAGGGAGACAGAAAAAGAGAGGAAGGGGGAGAGAGAAAGAGAGGGATATATATATTTATATATATATATATATAGAGAGAGAGAGAGATGTCAAGATCCTTGTTATCCAAAGAGGGCTCTATACATTGAAATCTCTGTATTCACTTTCAGGCCTTAGTTATTCGTTTTTCAATATTCATTCATTTCAACAAGTCTTCTAATGGATCGAACCTCAGCTAGCTTTATTGGCAGCCATGTCCAACAAGCATACGAAGCGAACAAAGTTGCTGTGTTCGACATTATACATGACCTCCACATCTGAATTTCCTAACCGAACACACTGAAACACATTCTGAATACTTAAACTCAAAAGAAGGAATTTGGCTACTCAAAAGGATGTTGACTGAGATGTTTCGATTTAACCGATGACAGCGAGACATTACTCGCCTAACATAGCACAACAACAAAAGTGATGCATACTGATGCATACAATAGCAACAATAGCTGTACTGACATATCAGCCAGCTGTTCCCATTGGCACCCAAATATTGATATTTGCACAAACGCACTAATAGAAATGCACACGTACACAATGCAATTGTGAATGCATGAAAAGGAATTTATCGCATAAATGAAGAAATGAGAATGAAATGCGCAAATAGTCCAAATGACACGACGTGCTGCAGACTGAACGGGCAGCCATCACTGGCTGGTGCTTTTGACAGACTTGAAATGTTTTCGGCAGCCGATAAGTTCGCACAGGTTGAACGCAGCCATAGTAATATGTTTGTGCAAACTGTTTGAGAGCGACATAGAAGGAGAGAAATGCAACAATGGCAATCAAGGACAACAGGAATGCGACACAAGCTATTAGTATAGAGCTGTGCCCGCACAACGCACTGACAGCCAAAGCGCCGCAGACGCTGTACAATGCAGTAAACCGAAGTGGGTGTAGCGATGTGCAGGAGAAAGGCGGGAATAACAAATTATATTAGCAAATCGCATAAAGTCATCAGAGGACGAGAAGCACAAGGAGCGAAAACTGTAGAGAGAAAAAATGTTTAAAAAAGTAAAGGGCAAAGGAAATGGTGAATCAGACCAACGATTGAGAGGTGTGTTGTATGAAACATAGCTCTCTAGTTGGTGAAAGAATAGAATCTGGATCCGCTCGGGTTTCATGGGTCCAACTGTTGTGGCAGCGCTCTGGCTATTGAAAGAGTAAAATTTGCATCCACTCTACTTACTTAGATCCAACTGCGAAGGAAGCTCTTTGGCTGTTGAAAGACTACAATCTGGATCCGCTCTGGTTACATATTTGCAACTACTTTGGAAGCTATCTGGCTGGTCTAAAACAGGATCCACTCAGGTTAAGTGGGTCCAATTGCTATGGAACTAGAGTGCAATGTTTTCTAATACCAAGAGCTTTTGTTTTCATTTCATTAATTGACAATGAATTTATGTAGTTTATAGACATCTTACCTTGCTGAGTTCCCTGAATCTCAGAGGCAGAACGTGAATCTCACGATGTCCAAGTTTTGCAGAGGATTCAAGTTGAAAACTAGTTGACAGATGAATATTAACTTGCTTATTATAAAACTTATACTTTAAGTCATGGTCAACGCAAGTTAGTTCGGCCTTAACCTGGCTTTCGTTTCATACCACTTGAAGAATGAAACCTTGAAAAAAAAATCAGACAACAACAGGCTTAGATCCAGCCTTCTTCTTTCGTTCATGGTCATAACATTATTGACTGTTAAAGTAGACTACTCCGAGAAGAGAGGAGAAACTCAAGAGGCTCCAACCCAAGAAATCACGCCTGCAGTCACCTGCTTGGGGTGAAACCGGCTCCTAGGGGCATTAAGAGGTCATTCTTCAACTACGTCGACGGCATTAAGCAATACCCCGACCATATTTCTGACGCAACGAGTTTCCGACAAGCAATGATCGCCATTCACAGTGGAGCCACCTGCACATTCATCTCTCAGTGAATAGCCTGGAGTCAAACCACCACCCATTGCAGACGAAGAGCTCGAGTTGTTGTAACCCTTGCGCAGCTTTGTTCTAGATACTATATCAGGTTAAACTCCTACTTATCGAAAATAGAGCTTGACATATCGAATATACTAGTATGTAATGCGTGCAATGAGTCTCCGCTTGTCACTGGCCACCTTTTTGCATGACTCAATAACCCTACTCATCTAACACCCCCTTTAACTTGGTCCGACCCCATCGAAACGGGTCGTTCCGTGAGCCTACCGTTGGATGACGTCGACGAAAAGCTAGCTAATCCTTACTATCTTAACGGGGATTAAAATATCTATCAAGTTATCTGAACTGATTGGATGTGGGAAACAAAACACCTCTTCAGTGTTTACCTTCACTGCATTAGATGGATCGAAGGGGATTTGAAAAAAGAAAGGAACTCAATTCTTCAGCAGCTATAAATTTTCGAGCGATGGTATCCTGAGTTAGGGCTCAAAAAGGGTGGATGCGAGAAACATGAGGGTACGTGAGGGTACTAGAAGAGTGCAAACTAATCACGAGTTATTGAAATAAACTTTTACACTGCTGGGCTAAGCTAAACCACTGCCACACAATTCCACCTTCGTGTTTTGTCACACAAAGGGCAACTGGCCACCAAAAAAAACTTTTCGCATTAGCAACGTCAACGTCAGCTTCAGGTCAGGGTCAGACAATGGTTATAAACACCTCTTTATCCAGTGCGATAACAAAATAAAATATTTGCCAAAGAAGCAAATAATATAAATGTGCTGAATTAAATAGCCGTAAATGTTGGGCATTACTACACGCCGATGGTCAAAAGGAATGCTCCCAAGCAAGCGAAATAATGCAGTCCCGCTGCCAATTGTTCGCCGCTTAGCGTTGTGTCCTTCTTCATACAGCGCAGACGCTTCAATTCTGCTGCTGCCTTGCAAACCGTTATGGACGAAATTTTCGCTGATGCCAATGCAGGTTTTGATGCTACACATTCTTCGCCCAACCCTTTGTTCCCTCCGCGTTTGCTGTTGCAGCGCGCCCTACACGTTTTTCTGGCTGCCACTGCTAGTGGAGCCATCAAGCATTCGAGACATTTGCTGACGCTGATTGCAGTTTTGCTCCGCCACTTCCTTTGTATGCGTGAACATTGCTGCTCGCAATATTTTACCCGATTCTTTTTCAATTTTATTTCGTTTTTTGATTTGTTTTCTCGCTTTTTTTTGCATTGCTTTTGATTCCAAGGATTTGCGTTGTTTGCATTGGAATTTTCGCATTTTCGTTTTGGCAGTCGATCAGTCATTTCATTGACATAATACATATGTGTGAGTACTTAGAGCATGCTCTATTTGTGGAACAATTTTGACTTAAAAATAAACACGGACCAATTTTACGATATTAATTTTATTAGTTGTTTGACACATATTTCTAATTTGAGGTAAGATTCTCACACTCTAATTTTTAAGGGGTTTCCCATGGGTTTCCCCGGTTAAAAGCCAGGATTTTTTCAACAATTTTTTTCTCATATAAAAAATGAAATATTTTATTAGAAATTTCTACTGTTGCAAACATACACTATTGTCAAAGAAATTCTGAAATTTTTGGAAACTCTCGGAAAAAAGATGCGCCTGCGTTGGCACGTTAACTCCTCACAGAGTCATCTAGAGTGAAAAAATAGGAGTTTTAGTTCAAACCTTATCTTAGAACTTAGACGAAGGAAAAAAAATGAAAATTGGATTTTTGGTATACACTTTTAAAAAAAGTGAAAATTTCAGTGAAAATCTCTCGACATTTTTTTTCAAATAGCTGTTATCGCAAAAACATCCATCGTCCAAGTCTTTAAGAAGTGTATCTCAAAGACCTGTGTAAAAATTCATGAAGATCGGTTGAATAGTTCTCGAGAAATCTTGCCAACATACTTCAAAAACACAGTTTCGAGAAAAACTCGTTTACCTGCGGCACTTAGCCTAGCTAGCCTCGAGCGCACAAGTTCTCAAGGCTATATCTCCGAAACTATTATTCACATCAACTTCAAAATTTAGAACAATATTCTAAGGGTCTTGTAGAATTTAATAAGACAGTAACAAACCCGATTTTTTGAAATCCGGAAACCCATGTAACCTCTTAAACGAAAGCACCCGAAAGGAAAGACTTTTTCAAATTTTTTTTTTGCTAAATATTCATATTTTGAAATAAGTGATGAATCATCTTTTACATGGCATAATATGTTTGTTCGTCTTAAATAGATTAAACAGTCAGCGTGTTCAACAAAAGTTGGATAGAAAAGGTTTAGAATACACCACATTTTGCTACTTTCCATAGAACACCATTTTAAATTCTTTCTTTTGTTTTGGATGACTCAGTGACTCTGAGACTCCTTTCGTTTGGAGTCTCAATGAAAGTTTAGATAAGGTGGCACAAATCGCTATCTTCTTATGTGACATCTCTGATTTGAGGCAAGTCCATACATGCCTGAGCCCACATGTACCGAATCGAGAGTGTCGAGCTGCGTATTTGTCAGAATTGCTGATATCGGACCACTATAAAATCTACACTAGGCAAAACAAGTCTGCATACACGGTACAAACCAAAGCGACTCATTGAAAAAAAGGCTTTTAAACACTTTTTATAAAATTCAATTTATTTATATTGTTTTCATTCAAAGATATTAAAAATGTAGTTTTGTGAATTTAAGTAAATAATTTTCCAAAAATAACACTTAAACAAAAAAAAAAACAAATATACACACGACTAAAAAATCCATTAGACAAAGTCTGCGTGCGAACAAAAGTCTACTAAAGATATTTTTCTTCGAAGTTGCTCTTAAAATTTAATAGGAAGTTGAATATTCCCTTTGTTTTAAAACTTCTGCTAGGCGTTTTGGCATTAAATTAACAAGCTTTGAGGTTTCTTTTGAACAGATTTTACACCATTCTACGTGCTGTACATCCTTGTCCATATTTTTTGAGGTAATTGTGCGTTGGCAGATTTTTCATTCCAGTGAATCCTTTAGGTGCTCTATGAGATTCAAATCTGGCGATTACGGTGGTGTTCGAAGCTGTTTGGGAACGTTGTAGAGTAAACAAAGCTTCACTATGTAGGCGTTATACTTCCGGTCGTAATCTTATTGCAAATAGCAGTTACTTCCTTCATTCAATTATTTCGCGCTTTGCTTTATATTTATTTTTAAATATTGGGATAATCATATTTGCCCATAGTGGACTCTATAAATTCCATTCAGCCTACACCATTACTATCAATGTACGCCATATCATTGTTCCACCACCACCACCATGCTCCACAGTAGGCGTCAAGTTTTCCTTATCAAGTGCCGTATCCGTTTTTCGCATTACAGCCTTACGCCCTTTAATTCCAAAGTCGTAAATCTTGCTCTCATCGGAAAAAAATAACTTTCTGCCGAGTTTTGCTCAAGTGCAAAGTGATTTTTTATTACATACATACCATCTATGAAAATTCCATACAGCCTTACATACAGCCGAATATTTCGAGAAGTATTAGTGATGCGATTTTGCCCTCGGATATTTTTTTTCGTAGCAAATAAAATTTTCTACAAGTTTGTCTTTATTTTTTGGTCCATATTTTTTATGTATTTCGTGGGAAAATCAGGTTTAGAGCCGGTTAACGTACAACATACCTCGCCGGTGTGACTTACGACTTTGTTGCACTGGGCACTTTTGTAGAGTGAACAAGAGAAATATGCGTCTAATGTCAAAGCGATGCCCTAAAACACCTTTGATCTGTAGGAATTTAAAGATAAAAAATCACGATTGTAGTGTATTTTCCATGCCTTGGTCCAGTTCTTAATGTTAATATTAGGGCTAAAATTTTCAGAGAATTTTTTTAGAGTATTTCCAAGGAATTTTCGTGACGGGACTGAAAACAATCAATAGTTAAAAAAAAAACACTCTACATACATAGTATAAACAAGTAAGTTATTCTTTAACAACAGAAAATAAGATATAAGCATGTTCGTAGACTTTTTCCGCCTAGTGTAGCTACCATTCAAACTAAATGATCGAATTTTGTATGGAGAGCTTTTTATATGGCGAGATATCTTCTCAAATTCGGTAAGGGTTATTGCATTGGGCAATGCTGAAATCTGCAAAGAAATACCATATAAACTCAAAATCAAGTTATGCTATGGAATATTTTGTATATGAGAAGGATATTAAGGCCATTGTTAAGGTTTTTTGTTTGAAAATGATTCAAATCCATATCCAGGTGGTAATCTGGGGCAATATTTCCCATAAGTCTGATGACCGAAACTACAGTGCTAGGTCCCTGTCCGGAGGCGATCTTGACTTAGTTAAATTTCTTACTCACTCTCTCCCTCTCTCTCTTTCTGCCTCTCCAGTTTTCGTTGTTTGGCTGTGTGCTACTGAGTCTTTCACTTCGCATTTTGTAATTCATCTGACATATAGTAACCAAGCTGCTGGGTATCTATCATGTTACTAATAAGCAGCACAAAATTGCTCACTATACCATATAAAATTCGAAAATAAAAGTATCAAATTAAGGCAAGAACTACGTTTTATCCAGCTATTTCACTTTCTTTTGGTGCCACTTCACACTCCTTTAAGAAGGCGGATATTGCAAAGAAAAAGGGACAATAGGAAAGCAACTAAAACGTGTGTTCAAAACGCTTGCGGAAGTGTGTGAGTATGTGTAAGTGGCCGGACAGTAGCATAAACAATTGTGGCTCAAGTGTGCGGAGCGAAGAGCATGAGTGATAGATAACGGTAAAGTGTATTTACATTACTCGGTGATAACTTAAATAGAAGTAGCCATCAGCTGGTGCGTGAAAAAGTCAAATGCTAAAGTTGCTAGTAAAAACAAACCCACATATGTACGTAACGTAACGTTAATACTACGTGGCGCTCACGCACACAACTAGAAACATATGTGTATAATATATAAGTGCACAGCTGTGCATTTCGGTCAAAACGTACTATTTTAATGGCTTAGCAAAAAACTAAAAAAAAATTCACTTAAATTATTCTTGGTGTGTTTGCGTTAAGGCATGAGCATTTTAATCCCGTAAATGTAGGTGGGAGAAAATGGACTGGTAGCATGTTTTAACTCTTCAGCACCAGTTACTACTGTTTTGGTAGGAATGAAAAATACGATATTAAGTTTCAATCTGCATACCGAAATATTAGAGTGCTGTTTTTTTATAAATTTAAAAAATTCGAGATAAGTTTGATTTGTGTTAAGTTACAAAAAACAAATGGTTTGCAGTATCACATACATTTTTTGGACCTCTTTTTAGAAATATTTCGCTTTGTGTACATTTTTTAAATGGAATCCATATTTTACATACGAACTACAGTGAAATAAAATATTCTGGGAGACATTACACTTATTGACGGCGTTTGTATATAGAATGATAGTCAAACATATGAGGTCTATTTTTGTTCTTGAAAAAATCTTTCTGCTGAAACCAAATTATGTATATATATATTATCGTATTTTCCCAAATTAATGCTTTTCAGATCCACTAAGTTTTCAGTTTTTGTCTTAAAAACAAAGATTCTACGTAAACAAGCTTTTTATTTTCAATTTAAACATTGCCATACTTGGGACACCATGTCGTATGAGTAACAAATAATGTAGTAAATACATATGTATGTATATATGTAGTGGATCACTTGTATGAAAGCTCAGTATATTTGTTGCATAACTTTAAGTTACTTGAGTACTTGAGCTTTTTCGAGCAAAATATGGCTAATTTTAATTTAAACCCTGCCATGCTTGGGACACCATGTCGAATGAGTAACACAAAATGCATATGGTGGATCCCTTGTATGCATGCTCAGTACATTTGATACATAATAGTATATTTGATACAAATGGGCTTCTTTGAGCAAAATACTTCTTATTTTCAGTAATTTTATATTATTATGCAATTATAAAGATACATATCTTTCAAATTTTGTTTAACTTCACTCTATATTTTCAAATCTAACAAAATGTGTTTTTAAGTATGCGAAAATAGTAAAATAAGTAAAAAAATAGGTAGTTCATTAGAAAAAAAAACTATTACATTCTAAAGCAACATATTCTAAGAGTATAAAAATCACTTTCGCTACAATTATGACCACCACTGTACAAGTATAAGCAACGGAGTTATTGCACTTGTAACAGCTGTTGTGCCCTTAGAATTCCTACTTTTGTACTAATCTCCAATTTATGTATACACATAGCCATATATAGTACCCTTATTTAGTATGTAGGCTCTTGGTTCCAGCCAATATATTAGAGTACATAAACTTTTGCCGAATTACAAATGTATGTATATTTCGAAAAGCTAAACGTAAATTATAGTTACGCTTGCATTTATGTGTGAGACATATTGCATCCAACTCATGAACTTAACTGCTCACATTTTGAGACGTGCAAGTTTATTTGTGCCAAATTCTAACTACTTCGAGTGTTATATTGGAAATGTTCTGGTTGATGCTGATTATTGCGCAAGTATCTAGACAAATTTATCGACATCTTAAATGCAAAACAAAAAAAATCGGAAATTGCTTTCCGATATAATAACCACTAAATGACCATTTAATAACCGAAACTCAAAACTCGAAACTTTGGAAAAGTGATGATAGGTGGCAACCCTTTTTCATAAAAGAAAAAAAAAATAATTTTAGTGTTTCTAGCCACTTTTGGTGAATTTTTTTATGAAATGATTTTGATATACATATGTACATATTTCTCACTGTTTAAGATTTTTAGATAAGTGGCAAGTCACTTACAAAATTTCAAATGCAAATTTTATTTTAAATTAAAACTTTTATTTATAATAGTAGTAAGGTTTTTCCAAATCCAATTGTAATATTTTACATCTTTTTCTAATAGTGGTAACTCTTTTCCAAAAAATTTTTATTTTTTCAATAGGTTTTCATAAAACCATTTTTTTCCACATATATCATAAGATTTTTAGAAAACTTTTTTCTATTTTATTAAACCAGTCTCGACTTTTGTAAGGTGTTTTTCGTTTTCTGCCTTTTGTAATATTTTTTTTTATTGATTTTTTCAATCATTTTTATATACTTTCTATGTTCTTTTTAAAAGATTTGTAAACATTTTCTTAAAATTCTTAGATAGGTGGCAACTCTTTTCTGAAAAATATTTAAATTTTAACTTTATTGCCCATTTTTTGCTTATGTTTCTCATAAAACCATTACTTTTTGCAAAGCTTTCGCAGTGTAAGATTTTAAGACAGATGGCAACTCTCTTTCCAACTAGATTTAAATTAAATCAGTCCCGAACCGTTTCCGTAAGATTTTTCTTTTCTTTCTCTGCCTTTTGTAATAATTTACATTTTTTACTGAGTTTTTCAATAGTTGGCAACTCCATCCCAATTTATATCTAATTAAAACTCTCAATATATTCCGATAATACATATTACATACTGGGAAATATTTGCTTTGTATAGGTATTATCTAGTATCATTCTATTTTCAGCGTTAAATAGTTATGATATGGAATTTTAATCGCAATTATCATATTTTTCTACGAATATATTATACTTTGGTAGTTTCCCTTTCTCTGAAAAGGAACATACGTCATTGTGAATCACCCGTTACAAATGTTGAAACGTTTGAAATAGTATTTTAAGCGCAACTCAATTAAAAACTTTTCCTTCTATTGAATATGTTGTGGGTGAAACGCACATTGCATTTACTCAGCGATTTTAGGGTGGGGCCAAATTGTTAAAAGCTGAAGTAATTGTTAGGCTACCAAAAAGCTTTCAAAAGATAAGAGAGCATCACTGCAATTACAATTAACTCCAACTTTCATAACTTCTAAAGTACTTAAGGAATAGTTGTAATATAATTTATTGATATAAAGTATCCAATAATTTGTGTAATTTCAATAATTTTTCTTTCAGGTATGTAAAACTTCTTCTTGGATTTTAATATATTCTACAATGGTATTTCATTGAAAAAATTTGGTAAGTTGAACATATAATATTATAATCGACTTGAATTTTTTTAACAAAATAAAATAGCTCGTTTGTTGTACTCATAATTTTTTAATTCGCTGACAACACTTGCATATATTTTTCAGAATTTGCTATGCTTTCTGTATGGTTTGAGGAAGTGAGGCAAATGTGTAATGCGGGGTTTTCTAATCAGTGTGATATGATTTCTGTTCAAATCTAATCACACTAATTGTTAAGAAATTCATTTGTTATTTAATGTGAAGTACAATCCATACAATATTAACATTATTCAAATGGCCTCCACGACTTCTTTTTGTAGGAAAAAAATTCGATGAACCCGATTTCCACTTAATCAAATCGTACATATGTCATAAATAGCACGTTTACTATTGATTTCTCAAGCTTGAAGAGAGTCTGATTTATTGCTAAAGGCCAATGACTTCAAATAACCCAAAAAGAAGTAGTCTAATGGCGTTAAATTACCACTTTTTGGAGGCCATTTAATGTCACAATTTCTTGAAATAATCGTATTTCCAAACGTTTCTCGCAATAATTCGGTACCTGAACGTGCGGTGTGGCAAGTAGCTGCATCTTGTTGGAACCAGATGTTGTCAACATCAATTTCTTCCTCCATGATGACCGATGATTCCATCAGACCAAAAACCACACCAAACTATCAATATAGGTGAATGTAATAGTGACATTCATGGATTTTTTTTCTCACGAAAAGTGGCAGTTTTGTTTACTTACCGCACCACTCAGATGAAGGTGAGCCTCATCGGAAAAGATGATTTTCTTAAAAAAAATCGTTATCGTTTTCAAAAATTTCTAAGAAAAAATCAGCATATTCACGACGTATAGGGTGGTCGTATTACTCCAGTTCTTGAAGCAGTCCTTTGCGTTAGTAACTTTTGCAACAATCACATTGTATAAGCCTTAACGACTTACCATATCGGGTCGACAGGGCGTATGAGTGATATTTTCACATACCATAGGTGTCTATTTACATATATTGAGAACTATGTCTACTGATGGCTTAGTTTGAATCGTAAATTAAATGGCACTTTATTACGATCGATTTTTTTTAAGTATACGCAACGTTTTTATGTAATTCTTTTGTTAAATTAATGCCGGTATTCTGCTTGAGACGATTGTCTCATGTCTCTAATTGTCATAATCGTTTTTTAGTGACGCTGTTAGTCAGGAGTCTCATTTTGGTATTCTGGCAGATACAGTATAGCAGTATACTGTATAGAATACCAAAAAGAATATACTGTATCTGTAATATCGAAATTGAAAAATAAAGTATGTTTTAAGGGTAACAAAAACGTTATAATATTATGTCACTTATTAAAAATTTAGCTACATTTACGTTTATTTTTATGTTTTTAATTCCGTCCGAAGTTTTCGGTGCCAACCTAATATTGCTTTTCATATGCTCTCATACGCGCTGATAGCCGGAAATGCTACGAAACAAAATACTAAAGTGAAATTAGTTTTCAAACAAAATGCGCGTTAAGCTATTACTAGTGAAGTTTCTTCGCACACATACATACATACGTACATCTGCACAGATATGTTTGTTCGCAATTTGCTGACTTTAATTATAATTACTCGCTCACACATTCGATTGTGTGCTTACAAAGTTGTTAAGTTGAAATGAAAAATTTTCAAAAGAAAGCAAAATTGATATTCGCACATTGCTACATTTAAAAACAAGTGAAATGGTATACAAGTACATTTGTGTTTAAGAATTTGTTTCAGTTGGAAGTTTAAGCATTAATTTATGGCTTTTATTCAAAATTCTTTTTTTTTATTTTTTATTTTCATTGAATTGCACAACACTATCATTTAAGACTTATTTTGAAAAAGGACATGAATAGCCCTGGCTTGAGAAAATACCTTTTTGTCATTAAATATAAAATTAAAACATTTTTACTATTGTTATTGTTTATATCTATTAAATTTAATCTAATATAAAATATTAATTTTATTTTGTTTTAAATAGTCAGATTTGACCATCAAAAAATGTACATATAATGATCAGTTTTGGCTTAAAATGCAAATGAAAAGAAGTAAGGAAAGCCAAGTTCGGATACAACTGAACATTTTATACTCTTGCAACTTATATGGATTGAAAATGAAGCAGTACCTTCAAGTACAAACGGTTTTTTAGTTATATGTGGTATATGAAATAATCACAGTGAAGAAAGACAAGCAGCTTTTCTAAAGTAAGAGTTCATATCAGAATATATCTGAACAGTTTGGAAGTATATTCTGTCCATTTTGTCAAACTTATAATTGGTATCTTAAGCAGTTTAAGAATGAAATGAAAGAGTGGTCCGATTCATTTAATCTAGATGATTTTTCGCGATTTCGATTAATTTTCTAACTACATGTACAGAACAGTTGCAGCTGCTAGCAACATTGTTAAATAACATTTTATCATGTTTAAAGCTATTTTTGGTTCAAATGTATATGAAAAATAACCACAGTGAAGAAAGAAAATCAACTTTTTCGCTATATGTAGAAAGACTTCATATCATACTACGCCAACTCCAGTAAATTTTCCATTTTCTCAAACATGTAATTGATAGCTTAAGCAATAAGTTAAAGATCTCATGATTTTTCGAGAATTGATATATATTCGACCACCGCTTTCACTTATGTCGAGACTACTATTCTACTACTATATAAAGTGCTCTATATGTCTCAGTTTTTAAAGTCATGATTGATACGCTTTGCTGACAGCTCCCCAGTTCTCAGTGAGTGACGTCAAATTTTCCGCCGTAAAACTACCATCGAGTGTAGTTTTCAGTTCTACCCTTGCACTTATAAAGCGCGGTCAATAAAAGAATACATGCTCAGAGTCTTCACAGCACTCTGATTCTCCAAAGGGTTAATACCCCACAAGTCCATATATACTTTTTTTTGGACCTATTTATACAATTCTGAGGTCTAGTGTTGTCGAATTTTGCCCAGATCTGTTAGTAGACGGTAGGTGAGAGCGGTATAAAAGATCTTTGTAGTATACCTACATCCCTACACCATACCCGTCGGTATGGATTGAGATTGTATTCTCATCCTTTACTATACTTTTTTACCCATTCATGTCTAGAGGGTATTCTCATCGGAAAGTCGCTATTGAAATCTAACCTTAGGAGGGTTGAGGATAGCACTATCTTCTTGATTCTTATAGTAGAAAATGTTGCCCCTTTCTGGATGAAAATGTCTATGTTAATGCTGGATATTATTAAGCGCATCAGTCGTACGTGATTTCATGGCCGCGGTAACCCCTGCACAGGTTACTCTATGCACATATTCCTTTTTATTCTCTTATGTTATATCGTTTTATCTCTTTAATGCTGGCCTGTAGATCAGTGCACCATATTTAAGCAACATGACTAACTCTAACTAACTATATACGGTTTCAGGCCCCTGTTTCTATTGAGAATTCTCTGGCACATATAAAACGCTATATAAGCTCTTCTAAAACGTTTATCTATATTCATTATTCAGCTCAGTTTGGTATCGATTTCGACCCCAGATATTTTGACGTTTGGGACCGCGAAGTTGTAGTATCGCCCAGTGGGGGAAGATGAAGTTGAGGTATCTTGGTTTTTTGTTAGTGAATAGCATCAGTTTCGCCTTACTAAGGTTAATCCCTAGTCCGTTGTTTGTGGATAGATGTAACTTATGCCTATAAAGCTTTTTATAATCTCAATGATTGTGGATGGCACCTAATATCATTAACACTATATCGTTTGGCATAATGGTACTTCGTTAACTCCTCCTCCATTGAGTTGGAGTTAGTATTTCGTTCAGTGCCAAACTTATCTCCGGTGGGAAAGAGCATCTGCTTGAGGAGTTTCTGCGCTTTGATGCTAGAATACCTGTGTTCATAAGTATCGATTGTGTCCATTTGCACATCATGTCGCATATGCCGTCATGTATTAGGGACTCAAAGATTGTGCTTAATTATATATTGTTAAGAGCTCTCACTATATCAAGAAAGGTAGCTATTGTATACTGTTTGAGATGTATTGACTTTTCTATTAGCACATTTGAACCCCGCTAATATTTTGATTTTTACTGCCCTGTTAATTAATATCCATCAACTGAACTTAGGAAAAATTCTGTTGGCTAAAGTTCCTATGGACCTGTTTTTAGCAGAATTTTCGACATGCTCCTGCGAACATATTCCTCTTAGTGTTTTGCGCTTAAAAAATGTTTTTTCTCAATATCTTTCGTCCTCTTTTCACATATCTTCATCTTTACTGCCTGCAACAGCTCAGGTTTTCAGCCAAAATACCACTTTTGAACTATTCAAGTAGGTAGCTGCCACTGAGCATTTCCTCACTTTGGCACACTTAGCGTTACCTACGTTATGCCTGCATTTACTTTTCATACTAAACTCGTATCGCAGCACTTCACGGAAGCTGAAGTATTACTCAGCTGCTTTCACGGCTTCTCCTATGCTTTTTATGCCGTCCATATTTACCGTTTATTTCGCGTATTTTCGTGCAGAGTCCAAAAGTGTCTACAACCAACTGCGTCGCAATGTGTGCGCATCGTCTTCATATGCGTCTCATTCATATGAAAAGATAACTTTTTAGCTACTAAATGCAGCAACAATGCCGTCACACCTTTCGCATTGCCTGCCAATGCGCTTCCGATACGCTTCCGCCATTGACTGTCTAGTGGTAAAGGTAATGCACTTTCCATTACTTACTTACTGCCTGCATCCGCGCGCACTACTCAACACCAAGCCAAGCGCACACACACTTCAAGTGCAACTGCAAATGCAACGGATTCGATTGCCAGCGCGCCACACCGCCGCCGCCGACTCACCGAATGTCCGTGTGTGTGTGTGTGAAGATATTTCGGAAAATGTGCTAAATGCAAAGCGTGGAGTGCAAGTGCGGAATGTGCGGCAGCACTGTGTGTATTTGTGTGTCGGCGTGTGTGTGTGCGATTGAATGAGTAACTTTTCAAGAGTGCTAACCCAAGATAAATACGTACTCAGGTGCTATAAATGATGGCATCCATCCATCTATGTACACGAAATACGGAAATCTGCTTTATGCATTGGCGCGTAAGGCACGTAAATGTATCAGCATGCAAGTGTTCTAAGCTATGCGCATCGCATTTGCACACAGCTGCATACATATAATATTGAGACATATATGTGACTGCACACATACATGTATAATATTAGAGTGGTTTTCTATGCGCCCTGTGCCGAAAATATTGAAAAAGTGAGTTAGAGACTCAAAATATTTTTGGATTCGATATTTTATTGCTTTCCAAAGATTAAATATTTTGTATATTATAAAGGAAAGTACCATCAGCGAAAAAAATTCATAGTCTGTGGCTACTCATACGCACTGATGTTCCACAACATTAGAAATCCGAAAAGGAAATACGGTTAGGTTGCTAGTGTTTACATTGTTTATGCTGCAGCATCACATTAACTTAATTTTGGTGGAAATATTTTCTTTTCTTTTGTTGCATTTCTTGGTACCGTTATTGCATACTTTTCATTGACTTCACTCAATTGTTTTATATCTTTTACAACTAAAAGGTATATTAAAGATTGAGATATCTTTTAATTTAGGTGCATATTGATGTAGTAAAGCGGCCCTAATTCCCTTTAAGTCCCGTCGATTTCGAGATTTGAAGAAATCACTATCAGGATCCCGAAATGTTTCTTTTAACAATTTATTGAAATACCGAAATTTCATTTTTACTTCAAATTTATGCATTTTGGTGTACTTTCACAACGCACTTGATTTCGGGATTTGAAAAAGTTACTATCGGGATCCCGAAATATTTGTTTTAAATTTGCATCGTGAAAACGAAATTTATTTTTGTCAACAAATTTAAGCGTTAGGCAGTTGATTTTGAAATTGTAATTAGGTAAAATCGTGATCCCGAAATGTTTGTTTTAACTTCGCATTGAAATACTTACATTTAATTTTATTTTAGCATATGCAATTGGTGTACTTTCATAACGCAGTTGCTTTCGGGATTTGAAAAAGTTACTATCGGGATCCCGTAATATTTGTTTTAGCTGTGCAACGTGAAAACGAAATCGTCGTCCCGAAATGTTTGAATTGAAATTCTGTAACTTAATTTTTACCTCAAATGTATGCATTTTGGTGTAATTTCAGGAGTCAGTTGATCTCGGAATTTGAAAAAGCTTTTATCGGGATTCCGAAATATTTGTTTTAATTTTTCATTGTGGCGGCGAAATTCATTTTTCTCATCAAATTTAAGTGAAAGGTGTAATTAGAATTCGGTTATTTTCGGGATTCTCCAAGGTACTATCGGGATCTCGAATTATTTTTTTTAATTTCGCTTAATTAATATTTTCTATATATTATAGTATTATATATTTTTTTGAATTTCGCATAATTATACTAATACTTTGCTTTTTCATAAAATTTTGGCGATCTCTATTCATATCGAAAACCAGTTGTCGTATTAGGTGAGCTTTACGACGAAAGATATTAAAAGCTTAAATGCCTAGATACAAATAATTAAAAATGAAAATCATAACAAGTTTGAATTATATTGAAGTTTTCGGGATTTCGAGACTACAAATTTTCGGGATCCCGAAATTTTTAAAAATTTGATTTTTAGTAACACTTATTTCAGCGTTTCGTTCTTTGAATACCAATTTATAATATATGTACTATATATAACTTATAATAAACACATTTATTTAAAATCTAAAGTTTACTAAAAATATTTTAAATAAAATTCTGTTTTAATCTGAACACATTCCCACCGTCAACTTTTCTCTACTGGGTGTATTAGCATGCTTAACACAAGCAGCTTATGCTCATTCTCTTAAATACCGAAATGTTTATGCAATTTTCTGAAAAGTTTTCATATCAATAAGGAAACTCATGCATTAGAAAGGAAAGCAATCGATTTCACTGCATTTGCCAAAATTGTGCGATGCTCTTCTATTCGCATAGGAGAAGTAGAAGAAGTAGAGTATGGTGGAATATAATAAAAGTGTTTCAGTCCACATAGTTTATTCAAGCAAAATGTACGTGTGCAAAACGTTGGCTGAATTCTTGATGCTTCAGAATTTATTGAGCGATGCGCTTGCTCTTTTCAAACCGACAAGTGAATGGAAGAGAGAAGGTCAACATATGGGTATGTCTTTATAGAAACAGGAAAAAATACATATATTTGCTACAAAAAAATATGTAAATAATAAGTTTTGGACTTTAGCTTGTCTTCGAGTTAATTAAGGTTACACTTTTATTCTGCAAATTATCGGCTACGCTTTGGCATAACATAGGAGGTAGTAAGAAATTCTGTGCAGAATGGGTCTAAATAGCTGCGAAGTGTATACTTCGTTTAAAAGTGGCATAAGGTACTTATAAAGATTCTGAGGTAATATTAAAATCATGAAATCGGAGTATTGTTGGAATTTTTTCAATTTAAAATATTTTTATTACTCCTTTAGTTACCGTAGTACTTGGCGTATGAGCAACATTTAATCGAATTTTTATTTTATATGAAATTTCAATAAATCTAAGCTCTTTCCAACGATTTTCCATCAAAACTTCACATGTGTTCTTTAAATTAAACAAAATTCATTTGCATAATTTTTTTTATGTGTTTTAATTACACTTCATGCCACTCATCCACCCGCCAATGAAAAGCGCCTAGAGCAGGCTTTAAAAAAAGCTTAACGCACACTCTCTCTCTTAAGTCTACGTCTAAGTATATGCATTTGTATTTTAAATCTTCACAGTCGCCCTTTTTCTTCCTCCTCCAGTGGCACGTGCCTTTCAACTCTGCTATGTGAGCATGCTTTGGCGAAAAATATGTCTCTGTGTGGCACATTTGTCACATGTGTGACACATGACTTCAGCCGCTGAGCGCTCAAGCGTACTTGACAAGCTCTTTCAGCGTGACTCGCTTGTAAAAGATTTCATTTTCTGCAGCTACTTTAGTGAATATACCAGTCGTAAATGCGTATGCATATATGTGTTTGTGTGCGTGTGTGTGCTTAACTCTCATATGAGTAAGCTTTGAATTAGTTTTTAAGGCGCACGCTCAAACAAAAAACTTTTTAAGTACTTTTACGAGGTCAATTTAGAATAAAATGGCGATTAACAAGTCTCACAAAAATAATATCCGCATGGCAGAGAGCAAAAACAATAGCAAGTGGTGTGTAATAAAGCAAATGTTGAGTGCGTACTGGAATTAATGTGTGCTTGCAGAAAGTGAGAGGGCTTAAGAGGAGAAAGGAGTGCTTGAAGTGTAAATTTTAATTTAATAAAATAAAGTTTTTTCATATTTTTGGATTATACTAGCAAAGTTTTAAATATTTTTGAGTATGTGAAATATTAACATTTTGATTTTAATGAGAATTTAATATTAATAAAAGGATGATGAGATAAAAGGAGCAAAATGTATGTATTCTTTTGGTATTTTAAATAATAAATTAATTTAATGAGAATTTAAAAATAATTAAAATTGTAAATTATGTAGAGCGTAAATTGTTGTAGAAATTGCATTTTATTACTGAAATATGGCTCCTTCATGGTTCAGAGCGTATGAGTAACATTTGAACACTTTATAAATTTCAGACAGACATATTATTTTATGCACTCTGAGGTGTGTTTCATAATAATTTTCTTCAGAGTTCCTACATTTACTGTAATTTCCCTATTTTTTTTTCGTATTAGTAGATATAACTATGTATGAGTACATGGCGTATGAGTAACTTTTGTGTAGGTCCTAATTTCTTATTTTATGCTTTCAGGCTCTACCAGCAATAAAGATGTGATGTTGAGATGAAATAAAAAAAAACAAAATTGCCCACACTTGATTCCATTTATGCCTATTTGCAACGACCCGGTGCAGCATTTCGGCTGGAATTTCAGCTATAGCGATGATGTCTTCGTGACCTTCGAGCATTGCTGGTTGATTAGGGTAAACCTTTTATTTAACTTACCCCAGAAAAATTAATCTAAAAGCGTTTAATCGGTTATTTCTCGAAATTTATGAGTCACCATACTTTGTATGGAATGTGTGCATATTTAGGCGAGAATATAGAGAAAAAAACGATCAAAATCTTGTTATAACGCTTGCTATTGATGGTAATGCCATTTCCAATCCGCACAAAATTTTAAATTTTGGGCATGAATGACGTGTTTTGAACCACACTCGGATTTCACTCACCGCATACTTTTAAGTCGCCTTAAAGCGAAACTTGACCAATCTCTGAGGAAGCAGCAAGAATTTCGCTCAAATTGATAATGCGGTGACCAGATTGACACCTTGAGTATCATAGTTGAGTTACTGAAAGAATGGCAGTCAACTCATCAACTTTTTTTCGTTAATTAAACTACGAAAAAGTTTTTGAGAAGCACTCCGACATAAAGAAAATTCCTGATAAGCTTACAACCTCAATCAAAGCACAATACGCGAACTTTAGGTGCAGAGGACTTCACAATGACGAGCTCTCAATGATCATTATAGCGAACGCAGGTGCTCGCTAACGATGTTTACTTTTGCCGATTATTTTCCTTATTATTATCGATCACATTGTATACAGATCCATAAATAGTAAACGCAGAGGTATCTAGTGCAAGATAAAGAACTGATCGTGTTGAAGACTTTGCTTACCTAGGCTGTGTAATTAGTGTAATACCTACCAAAAATAGTGCACGTTATTTTGGTTAAAATAAATTTAGCAATAGGTGCATACGCACAGTTAGGTAATTTCTGGACGTAAGTAATCTTTAAACCAAAAATCAAACAATTAAAGTCCAACGTTGTCTCTGTACTACTTTGCGAACGTGAAACCTGGCTTATAACCGGCCACTTTACTTCAAAGATTCAAAGCTTTGATGACAGATGCCTACGGCATATCCTCTAGGTGTAGTGGCCTAACTTCATCAGCAACGGTGATCTATATAAAGAAGCAAGGAGGAGCTAAATTCGAACATTTTATAGTCTTACTTTGCAACGATTAAATCTGGCGAAATACTTAAATATAGGTGTTGATGTTAGGCTAGCACATTGGCTGATATATGGGTTTTTTCCATAGAAAGGTCTACCGGGAGCAAAAATTAAAATAGTGATAAACAAATAATTTTTTCTGATATTATATAAAAAAATATATATATTTTTATAATATAATATGGTTTGCAGCTTATCTCAAGGGTTTTTGTTAGAAAAATGACCTAAAAGTTGAAGTAGCGTAGAAAGTAGCATTTGTGTACCTTAAATACCTTTTTATTTTTGTATTTTTTGATAATACGTAAATTCTTATTATGTTTGCACTAGTCTTATTAAATTTTGCTAGGAACAACAATGAATACAAAAAATCAACGAGACCAAACGAAGCTCGATAACGGTAAATTTTTATTTTGCTTTCATTGATATTGTTTTGTCGCGTTCTTGTGCGTAAATCATTATTTTTTATCAGTAGTTTGCGATCGATCGTAACACGTGGCTGCAAATTTATATTTAAATCAATTTTAGTGACCTAACTTTAAAAAAAAAAGTTTCAGTATCATATATTCATACAAAATATTTTAATTGGTTTTTGAAGTGTGTCGCGTTCGCTACCGTAAGTACTTTTTTGAAAAATATTTTTTTTTGCTTGTTTTAGCATGAATATTTTTTTATATAGATAGGTAAAACATGTGGGTTAGCAAGAAAAGAAATATTAAAACCGAAAACTGCATTCGATCTCCTGTGACGATCATTTGAAATTAAAAGTAGCTCAAACCGCCTATTCATTGAAAAAAAAATATTTCATAAAAAAACATTTCTCATTTATTTTTACTTATTTTCTTATATGAATTTTTATTTTTATTTTCAATTTCATTTTTTGAATTGGAATTATTATAGTAATCGTCATTAGAATCATGGAAGGCAAATATGTCGCGTTCTAAATGTCACGTGCTAAATTAGATTTAAGCTTGTAAAAAAAACACCGATGAAAATATATCAACAAGGAATGTATCAAAAGAAGCCCTTTTTAGTCCTTTTTAGTTTAATTTAATCATTCTTAAATATATTGTTGCGTTTCGCAGAATCTTGCATTTTTCTGGTTTCTTGATCCCATGTTTATTGCTAATGAATTGGAAACAAATTATCGAAAGCTCCTACATTTTGTACTATGCATAGTGATAATGAAAAGCTTTCGAATAATAACAACACATTTTTTTTGTTAGTTTTTTTACTTTCTGTTTATGCACTTCAAAGGCGGACGACTGTCACGTTCTCGACCATGGAAATACCCATATGTGAAATAAAGTCAACTGGAAGTACGAAAATCCTTATATTAGGTATATATGTATTGATCAGATTATATGGGTTGCTAACGAGAGTATTATAGTTTTGTTTAACGGTTGTTTGTAAGTCTCCAAAACTAAAAGCGTCGATATAGGGTTATATATACCAAAGTGATCACGACTAGAGTCGAAATCCGGTGTCTGTCTGTCCGTCCGTCTGTCCGTCCGAGTAAAAATTGAGATATCATGATGAAACTTGGTTCACGTATTCCTTGGCTCCATAAGAAGGTTAAGTTCGAAGATGGGCAAAATCGGCCAACTGCCACGCCCACAAAATGGCGGAAACCGAAAACCTATAAAGTGTCATAACTAAGCCATAAATAAAGATATTAAAAAATTTGGCACAAAGGATCGAATTAGGGAGGGGCATATTTGGACGCAATTGTTTTGGAAAAGTGTCTAAGTTTTTTGTACATATCTCGGAAACTACTATAGCTATGTCAACCAATTATAGTCGTTTTCTTCAGGCATTTCCATATACAGTTTAAAAATGGAAGAAATCGGATAATAACCACGCCCACCTCCCATACAAAGGTTATGTTCAAAATCACTAAAAGTGCGATAACCGACTTACTAAATTTTACGGAAGAAGTGGCAGAAGGAAGCTGCAAATTTTTTTTTTAATATGGCGTGGCCTCGTTATGGACCAAGAACCATATCTCAGGAGCTACTAGACCGATTTCAATGAAATTCGGTATATAATATTTTCTTAACACCCACAATATAAAGCTATTTTGAATTCCATCTGATGCCTTCTCTGTATAATACGAGTATAAACATTAGGAACCAATGATGATAGCGGAATAAAACTTTACAAAAATACGGTATTTGAAAAATATGTAAATGACGTATTATGAAATCTCGATTATCACTTTACCATGCGAGAGTATAAAATGTTCATGACACCCGAACTTAGCCCTTCCTTACTTGTTGATACTAGGTATGTTATTATAAAAGAAACATGGACTGGGGTCCACATATAATATTTGGCGTCTGGGTTTTAGAAAAGTTGTAGTCCGATTTCGACCATTTTTGAGCGCATGATGAAATACTTTGATTTTTTTGTCTGCTTTCGAAGATTTTCACACTTTAATGTGGGAATTTTTGGATTATAATACATATCGAATTTGATTTAAGCCGTACGAGTGGGTCTCGAGATATAAAATTTCACCTAAATATAGGCAGTGTCACGCCCCTCTCCCAATTTTGACAATTAGAGGCTCTTATAAAGCTTTTCATGCCTTCCTGCCAACTAAATTTAACAGATATATGGCGCGTGGTATATATAGAGTATTCCGATTATATATACCCATCCGATTCCACTCACGTATAAGGTGAATTAAGTGTATACATACGTCAACGGCGTATACATATATAAGTATATCTTAACCATTTCCCTGGCTTTACTTCTTGCAGGTTGCAGGAGTGTAAAAATTATATTATTAAATAACATTTTTTCGAATTTCCAAAGTCACATCAAGCATTACACTAATTATGTTACTCATACGCACTGTATACCACAAATATACGACGTACACATGCGAAAGAGGCCACAACAAAACAAAGCGATGTTTGATCGATCAACTGCTGTTGATTAGTGGGCATATTGACTATAGTTATTTTGCAAATGTGAAAACAACAAATTATAACAGCGTGAAGCTGAAAATTTACATTTCCTTAATCTGTCAATTAGACGCGCCGTGGCTGCGATTAAATTAATCGCCAATACAAAATATGGTCATCTAAATACCATGTAATATTAATATAATTTGAAATATGTTGTATATGCTAATGTGTGTGGGTATGTGTGCGTAAGTCTCCAAATACCGTAGAAACATGCTGTCGGTTTTTCGTGTGCGATTATTGGCGAATTTGTCACGGTCATTATGCGCTAATTAATTGCTCACTCAGGTGCACACCCGCACACACACACATACTTGCTTTGCGTACACCCACTTGTGCTGGTAAACGCATGTCTGCTATATAAAATTATATTTTAATCAATAGTTTTCATGGCGAATGGCAGCTAAAATAGTTGAATCACCGTTCGTTTGGCATATCGCTTGCAATTTTGGTCAAATAAATATTTTGCATGCATTTGCACATATGTTTTTGTGTTTGTTAGCAAATTGCAATCAGCCTTGGCAGTCTCTGCGCCCCACACGTTGCACCGGAATATCTGCTGGCGATCGGCAATCACCGCTTAATTATTGTAATTTCTATAATTAATTGGAATATTATAATTGATATAATGACTTTGCATTTCTGTGTTTCGCGTAAACGATTTGTAATAAATATTCAATTGAAAATTTATTTCAATTTATCACTTGAATCGGTACGCATTTAATTTGTTAATAAGTGTGTAGGTTTGTGTGCGTGTATGAGCGGGAAATCGCTATTAGTAATTAACTAACTGGAATAAATGAAAATTATAGCCTATGTACTATATATGTACATTTCTAAACTTGTGAGTAGAGGCTTCATTGTATTCAGTCGAAAGGTTGCTTCCACATGAACTAAAAGTTGTGAAAAAAATATTTAAAAATAGTTTTTAAAAGTAGAAAATAAATTTACTTATAGTATGTTCGACGTGACCAAACCAAGAACTATTTGAATATATTTTTTTTTTGTCTGGAACAAGTTCAAAGTAAAGTAATAGAGTTTTTTTCTACTGAAAACTTTTGTTTTATTTTTTATTGAGCTTAAGAAAAAAAATTGAAAACTTGGTAGACCCAAATTGAAACACTTCCAAACACTTTGAGGGAGACTATATTATATTTTGTTTTAATGTAAGTTTTTGTTTTAGGTGGCACCTCTATCTGCAAATATTTTTATACTAAGGACTTCCATAAAGTGTTCTACTACGTGGATGAAACCTTAAAAATCCTTTCCAGAAGATTTTGTCCGTAAAATGAGCTACGGTTGAAATTAAAAATTAAGTGATTTTTATTCAGAATTTTTCTCGCTTTTGGCCTGCCAAAATATTTGTTCAGATTAAAAACTGGTAGATCGTTCTATGAAAAATTAAAGACATAAAGCACATGCTGTAAAAATTTTATTGTGATCGGATTGGTCTTTGAAAAATGCTGTTTGGGAAAAATCGCGTTTAAAGATAAATTGATAGATCAAATTAAATATAGTATTTTAAAGGCATGGGCTATCGAAATATACAAAAAAAAAGTATTTTTTCAAACTTCACCTTGAGTGTAGGCCTTAAAATCATTGCAATCGAGTTAGATATGGAGTTATACATATATATATTTACTACTGTGATCAAATTGGGAGGTGAATTTATATTTCGCATGTTTTTCGAATTGGTAAGTGTTTTTTCTGTAAGTTTGTAGTACTGTTAGTAATATCTGTGCTAAATTTCACGGCAAAATATTTATTAGTATTTGAGATACGCGTCGTTTTGTGAGTCTCTAAAAGTGAATTCTTCGATTTTTACTATGTCTGAACATTTTCAACTAATATCGTGCCGCAACCACCGTATTCGCCTGATTTCCCTTCGTGTAACTTCTGGCTATTCAGCAAATTCACATGACCACTCCGAGGACACCGTTTTGACTCAATTGCGAATATAAAGGCTGAATCGAAGAAGGCGTGATGACCATCACGACGGAGGATTCTTCCAAGTACTATGATGACTGCAAAATTCGTTGGTATAAGTGTATTGCGGCGGAAGGTGATTACTTTGAAAAAGATGAAAGAACAAAATTTACCTCAATTTGATCATAGTAGTATAAATAATCAGGATTACAAGACGAGTTGAATTTCGATTGGCTGCCTATCTGTTTGCCTGTTCCTCCATCCATGCAAGCGATAACTTGGTATATATATATCGATGAAACTTGGTACACATATTCCTTCGCACCCAAGGGTAGGAGTATTGCAGCTCAAAGTAACAAAAAACGTACATATTGTTAGGTTTGCAAATGACATAGCTGTAGTTGATCACATAGAGAATATCATTACGATAACCAATACAATAATAGCGCAAATAAGCACAGCTTAGCAGAGAGCTGCAATGGAGTCAGTATAACCACAGCCAGTCATTATATATTTGGGTATTGTTCTTGGTGCATAGAAAATTATGCAGAGCTCTAACCCGGTTAATGCTCAATATCCGCGGACTAAAACAAAATAGGAGACGACTGCTAGCCGGGATATTAAAGTCAGTTTCTCTATTTGGCGCTCAAGTATGGGAGAAAGCCACGAAATTAAATCGTATCGGCGCGGCCTATTTTCCACATATGTACACCATTTGCGCATTATGATTGTGCTCTACGTTTCGTACGGTATCTGAAGGTGCTGCCCTAGTAATCGCGACACCCATTAGACCTTTTAGCTAAAAACTCCGTATGCCTTTTAACCGATTGAGTATCACCCACAACTCTGAGAGAAAAAAGCAGAGCAGATGAAGTGAAGCGCATGAAGCGATGGGAAGACAGCTGAATTAGTCGCTGGACATTCCGACTAATCCCCAATATAAAGCCAAGGCTAATAGTCCGCAAGGTGAAGAAGACTTTTATTTAACCCAAATTCTCACAGGCCACCGCTGTTTCCAACCATATTTAAAGCGATTCATACACGAATTCAACGACATAGGCGATTATTATGGAGGCTAGACCATCAAGAATTCAGGGCACATATTGTTCCACTGTGTGAAATATGACCAAGAAAGACAACGTTTAAAAAATGCATTCGGGATAGACCCAACCCTCACATCTAGTATATCAAATGGTGGAGTTAAGCTAAAATAATAAAACTTCAAAGAGCCGGAGAGCAAAAAAGTAGAAGTGAACTACAAAATGCAACGGACAACTAAGACGCGACACACAAATCATGACTGGAGCAGACAAGAAGGGTTTGGTGACAAACACTGTACAAGGGGGTTATGAGGCAAACAGAAGTAGGGTTAAATAAATGCAGTTTGTTTCTGAATTTATTATGGACACACGTACGGATGAGTAATACACAATCATACTCTCGACGTAATACTGACGGTGGTACCGGGGGAATCTGTACAAAAGACAAGGAGGTTTAGTTTTGATTAAAGTTCCACACTGACATGGAGTTCAGGCTTTCAATGCTTTCTCTTCGTAAAAACTAAGGCAAGAGTTGGTACTGACAATGCCACTTAAACCAAGATAACCAAATTCGAGAAGGAAGTCTTACCCACCCTGTGAAAATGGGTTAATCCAGATTATAATCGCGCCCACTTTTCATATAACTGTAATCCTAAAACTTTAAAAGTGCAATAAACATATAAATAAATGTACCAGAGACATAAAATTTCACACACGAGATGTTACGAAAGGCTTTATAGGATTCTGTCTCACATTTGGACAATGGGTTGTCCAAATTTAGGTAAAAATCTATAGCTCGGGACTTATTCGACCGTTTGCAACCCCATTCGGTAGATAATAAAGTGAGTATGAGCGAAATCAGACAAAAACCATCTCTTCTTCCCTTATAACATAATTTGTAGTTTCATCTGCTTCATTCGCGAGTAGTCTTTGAGCCTTTGAAGTTAGTCCTTGTGGCAAAATTTTGTTTAAGTCAGACCAAAACTATTTAAGCTTATTGATACCGAATTTGTGAACGCGTGTTTCTATTGCAAACTTCTCACCGAAAATATCGCTCAACCTGTCAGATATATGATTTATTGAAATTTGAAAAGAATTTTTCCCTGCTTTGATCCTTGCAAGTTGCGAGAGTATAAAATGTTTGGTTATACCTCAACTTAGCTTTTGCTTACTTGGTAATTATTTATCAATATATCTAATCTTGAAATTTTGCATCAACCATATTATAGCCGCTTTTGATAAGAAACCATATAACATTCTACTATTGGCTTGATTACTGCACCAATAACTTTACCTACATATATTTGAATGAATGTAGCGATGACAATTTTTTTCACATCAACCATATGCACTTGTCCCCTTTTACTTCTCAAAATATTTCTCACAAAAACTCAAATCGGATTGTACCATAAACACTATTTCTAGTAGCAACTCGATGATAGTACCATCTGACGCGATTGAGGCAATATAGCAACAAGATATTTCAATCGATACTTTAAAATTGCGGTTAGAAATGCCGGAATAATACGAAATATTGATCAATGAATAGTAACTTTTCTACATACAAGTATACTAGACATCAGCTACATATATGTATTCGGTACACTATTTTCTCCTCGTGTTTATCTTCTCAATTTATTCGTAATTCTCCATTAACTAGCCACACTGCAAGCAAATCTAGCTACGCGTTCACACTTACATGAACACCCAAATGAAAAAATATTTCGAGGTGTGCTCGTTTTATAATTTAACTGCAATTAGGGACACAATAGCCATTATCGAAAGTGCAAACCATTTTGGCAACAACATATTGACCAATTGTGTGCACACATGACCGCACTAATACCAATGCAAATTTCATTTGGTCGAAAAATTCGGCATTAACAAATGGCGAACTCGCTTAATAGCGAAATCAATATCAGTTAGGCTCATGCGGACTCAGGTGCGGAAACTTATCTGCAGAGGCATACATGTATACATATACATACATATATGTAGGTATATCAAGTGTGCACTTTATATGAGCAATTGTCCATTCAAAGCAAATAGAATCTAATTAAATTTGGTGCAATCAGCGCCATGGTTTTTCCGAAAAAGAAAATACAGCTAAATGAGGTAAACAAGTGCTGAAATTATAGGGTGCATTCGACAAGCTCTTTATTTTTTTGAGCTTAAAATGTCGGGAAATAATTTGAAAAATGGCTGTGTCCACCTTTTTGTTACATCTTTTACAGATCAGGCTAGTCTGGAGGAATGAACGGATTATCTGTATTTCAGTCGTTTTAGTCAAACAGACAGTCAGTGTACTGAAGGTCTTAAGAGGTTCACGAAAGAATAAGCGTAGATTTTGTGAAGTGTCAAGACTCAAAAATTTTTTTGACGTTTCTCAAGCAGAAGTGCCATTAAGGTAACAGTGAATGTAACTACATATTTAATAGCAAAGCAGCAGTACTTGCTTTGAGCTCTCTTATTTTGAGCTCTATCACTCTCAAAGTTAATTAAGAAGTATCCGGACTCTCCTACATTGAGATATCTCTCTGTGCTTTCAAAGTTTGTTAAGAGTGTCTGAACTCACTATCGATGGCATTAAGCTACTTTATTCTCGACTCGACTCGTTATGACCTGATCATAACGTAATCGCTGGAAGCTACAAAGCCAATGAGCTCGCAAGAGATGTCGATTACTTCATTTCAAAAATAATATTTTTCGAGATTTTGGTTCCTCTTTCGACATTTGTCTTTAGTTTCTGAGTAGATAAAAGACCGCTTTAATTAGAAGCATACTGTCAACTTATTAGAAACCTACAACGTGTTTCCTTATTTATAAACATCTCGTACTCTTTTCTGTTGAAATCATCTTCAGTCACCCTTTGTATGTAGTTATTAGGCTTCATTGTTGTTGGCATAACCACCAGATATACAAAAGGAGTGCATGTGGTTTCATATCGAAGAGCGCTTTATGATTAATTTCTCCTGTGGTGTGGAAATCAAACAACGCCGCAGTGATTTTGTTCCGCATTCAATTCAAATGACGTCAATTGAAAATTTTGGCCTCTGCACCATATACATAGCAGGACGGGAATGATGAGTGACTTGTGGAGTTTGGTCTCTGTTCGTCGATAGAGAACTTTACTATGACAGGAGATATTTCGTCCAACCTTCATTCACTACCAGACCTATTTGCTTCGTTTCCTTATCCAGTCTGAAGAAAGCAAAACTAAGGGCGCAGTTGTTGATGCCAACTCTTATAGAAGATTATAGCTTCTATATATAGATATGCAGCTCGAATTATTTACTCCAGGAGTAGATTGAAGAAGTCGCACAAGAAAGAGTCGCTTTGTCTGAAACTTCCTTTGGTATCGAACGGCTTGGAGAGGTCCTTTGAAATCGACGAAGAGGTGGTGGGTGTCAATCCTCTTTTCACGGGTTTTTTCCAAGGCTTGGCGCATGGTGAGTAGCTGGTCAGTTGTTGATTTTCTCGGGCTACAAACACACTGATGAGATTCAATCAGTTTGTTGATGGTGATCTTTAATCTATCGCACGATAGAACCTCATATGCGATGTTGAGGAGACTCATCCCACGGTAGTTAGCGCAGATTGTGGGGTACCCGTTTTTGTGGATTGGACAGAGCACACTTAAATTCCATTCGTGGGCATGGTTCCGTCCGTCAGTTCTTCGCAGCCGTGTTTGAATAGCTTCTCCGGCAATAAAAAGAGTGATCTCAAGTCACAGGTTGACTTAAGTTTCGGAAATATTTTCCAATTTGTTATATAAAGTTGGAACTTAGGTCCAATTAGCACCGTAAACTAAGAGTACGTCCAGTTTTATTGTTTCGTTACGGAAAATTGTAATACCAAGTTTTACCAATTTTAACGCCTTGTGCTTGCCGGCATTATCTTCATAAAATAAGCCATTGTGACCCCACAAACCCTCTCCGTTTAACATTACTTACCATACATCCAGCCGTTATGAATATTTTATTGTTATTTATGAGCAGCCTCTTTACATTTTATGTTCGTGTATGAATTACTCTCAGATCTACATACAGTAACCCAGTAGTAATATTAACTAATTGGTGACTGGTTCACAATTGGTATGAGCTAGAAGAATAACTAGTTAGTCATATTTTTCTCTCAATACCGGAAAATTATATATTTTTCAATGTTTTATCAATAAATTAAAAGTAAATACTTTAGAAGAAGTCAGAAGTATGCAATTCTCTGATCAAATTTAAAGAAAGAGAGAACAGAAAGAAAAAGTGAGAGAAACAATTTCAAGTTTGGGGTTAAAAGAAAATCAATTTGTAATATTTTTATAAGTTGTGTCTGATTAAATCAATGAAGAACGCACTAATGCACCGATATATAAAGGACCAGGACTAGTTATTTTAGGAACAGTTATAATTTTATGAATTTTATCTGATTAAATCAACAAAGAGCGCACTGCTACACCGATTTATACTTGGTCCAGGTCTGTTCTTTTAGGATCAGTCATAATTTTATAAATTTTATTTGATTAAGTCAATGAAGAACGTACTATTGCATCCATATATACATAGTCCAGGTCTAGTTAGTTTGGGACCAGTCATAATTTTATAAATTTTATCTGATAAAATCAATGAAGAGCTCACTACTATACTGATATATACATGGTTCAGGTCTAGTTCTTTTGGGGCCAATACTAATTTTAAAACTTTATCTGATTAAATCAATGAAGAGCGCACATCTACACCGATTTATATTTGGTCCAGGTCTAGTTATTTTAGGATCAGTCATAATTTTATAAATTTTATTTGATTAAATCAGTGAAGAGCTCATTACTATACTGATATATACATGGTACAGGTCTAGTTCTTTTGGGGCCAGTACTAATTTTAAACCTTATCTGATTAAATCAATGACGAACTTATTACTAGTTCCTTTATGAAAAGTCGTAAAATTTTTATTTTAAACTAGTACTTTCCGGACTAGTCCGATTTCGGTCAGTAATATCGGTCTGAAGACTAATATTTCTTTACTACTTTCCACCAGCCATACCCACACATACCTTTGATATATATTTTCATGTTGCAATCAACACATGACACCCTCACCATACTCCTCTCCAGTAAGCACCCAGCACCGAAAGCAACAGCATTGCTACAAAAACTACTACAACAAAAAATAAAAACAACTGGCGCTCACGCGCTCGCTCACCACGCCATACGAAGACTGAGTGTGTTACCGGGTCGTGCGTTGATTCCGCAAGCAGGTCAGGCGTGCACACACAATTGCGCATGCTGTGGCATGACACACTTGATGTGTCCTTTTAATGTGACAAATTTCAGCGAAATTGTTGCAAGGACAATGGGTGCAAATACAAACATTACTACCCGACCAACAACAACAATAACAACAACACACATGCATAGCGAAGTAGTTGTATGTTTGCATTACAAAGTGCATTCGAGTAACTGTGTCATGGGTCGCGCCGGAGAGCGAGAGAGAGGGGGCCAGTACTGCAATAAAGAGTTAAATGTAAGGTATGAGCAAATTGTTAATGGCCACGTCCACTCCTCACGCATACATGGTAAATGGTTGCCTATTAAAAATGCTTTTGTGGTCAAACGGCATGGTGCCGGCGCTGCGTCTCATGTCATCATGGATGCAATAAAAACAGCAGTACAGCAGCAGAGCAGCAACAAACCGCATGTTTGCTCAACGGCGCTGCAAAGCAGCGGAGACGGGGGGTTAATGTAACCATTTACGCACACAACAAACGCAACAATAACAATTTTGTGAATAAGCTAAATACGTTTGCATGCAGCGCGGCTCTCCGCCCACCAGCTTGTGCGCTCGCTGCGTTGTTGGAGAACATTAAATACTAATGAGCGTTAAACATACTATGAAAAAATACTAATATAGAAAATATTTAATGCTTATTTATGAGCGAAACATTGCAAATTTTCTAGGAAAAACAAAGAAAATTTTCCATTTATTGTTTCCATGTCTTATTTGTTTTTGAAGAGCCATTTCATACGAAGAAGTCAATTAACGGCACGTTTTCAGAGCGATCTCATCAAAGTTTGTTTTTTATGGGTTGTCCGATTTCGCCAATTTTCACATTGTGACATAGAAATATGTATGAGAAGAATGCTACGTACTAAATTCAATCGAAATCGGTAGGTCGGGTCTCGAGAAATGTGATTTCACCGAAAAAAGGGCGGTGCCACCGCCACCCAAAGTCTTCTCATATCATATCGGAGGTAAGAAATAATGCCTCTGTTGTAATTAATTTCATTTCACACTGTCGGTAATAGTTCTTAGACGAATTCTCGTAAGTGAATTTGGCTATTGCGGCTTTAGTAGTGTTGGAGATATGAGTTTGAATGTTGAGCTATTTGGTCGAAGAGACCGAAATCCATAGCGTCATCTTCCTTTGACTCGGACTCCTTCTTTTTGGCTTCTTCCTTCTTTTCGGCAGCAGCGCCAGCAAGGGCAGCTGGACCAGAGGTAGTAGCAGCAGTAACAAACTTGCTGAACTTGAACTCCTCGATGGTAGCAACTTCCTTGAGATCCAACATATGTGTATATAAATATGAATATTAGAGATCAAGGCCGCGTCCACTTTTTTAAATTTTCCGAACAGACAGACAGTCACTTCGTATAGACATCTTCATAATTTATATACTATTTAATTTCGTTATGCCAGAAATCCTCGAGAATTTTATCCAATTAAGCTAACGTAATGGTACAGGGAGAAAGTCTTTTACCTAGGTTTGTTAATATGAATATTACCAACTATTTTGGCAGCAGGGAATGAGAACGTTTTCTTGTGGAAAGTGCTTTTCAATTGAAGGTGTTAAATATTCCTCCAGTATTTGCTGGTACTTAATTCTGTTTACTGTTCCATTTATTAGAGCCAGTCTTTCAAATTCATAGTAAAAAAGCAACCCGAAACCTTTTGGCTGCCTCCCTGCTTAACCGTATTTCGGACACACTCTTCGTTATAGCGTTCACCAGCTTTTCTTCTTTCGTACGACATCCCTTCGCCACATAAGATGTTGAACTTGTAGTCGAGAAGAGAAGATTACTTTCTGCCAATCGACTTCAGTTCAGCTTTGGTGCATTATAGCCCACCGAAAGCGTTTTTGACGCACTTACTTAGTCAAAAGTGTCTTTTTTTGCGGGTTGTCGAGCATTCAAACTAGCATCTCGGAGCCGGTTTGTATATTTTTAGCAGTAATATCGGTTTAAGGTCTTCTATGATCTCTATTCTGACGTCCTCAGCTGTTTTTGAAAATCGATTCTTTAGGCTAATGCTATCTATTTACCGATCTTCACTAGAATATGTTTTCCTTGCTGCTCCTGAGCCTAGTTTTCTACTCATAGACCTACTGCTTTGAAATGTTTTCAAAAAATCCCCGACGACGGACTTCTTGAATCCAACTTTTTCACTGATTTGCGGTATGCTAAGATTAAGATAAAAATTGGATTGTAAAAGTATTAAATGCTTATTTATCAATTGTCGAGAAACGGCCGAAATTCGTGCTTCTAGACTAGAATACACACTTAATTGACTGATTGATTTTTCTCAAACATTTTAAAACACAGAGTTTTCTTTTGTAGTTTTCTCAGCTTTCTATTCCAGCTCTACCTAGAATGCATCTTATTATTTTGAAATCTTAACAGGGAAAGTTTTATTCAAACAAAAATCCATTAGAGGAAAGAAATTATTGACTGGGAGCCACAACGAGTCGGACTATCTCGCAAATAATGGTAAACCCATTTTAATTATGTTTAGATAGAAAGGTTAGGTCCACTCTTTTGAGTTAACTTTAAGTTTTAGAGCCCTCCTGGAGATTCGCCAATACAGAAGGTCGGGCTTCGGTGCTATTCTCGCATATTCATATGTATATAGTACTCTAGCTAGTATGACTGAGCCCTACGATTAAGTACATAAGTACTAAAGCTGAGTTTATATTGGCTAATAATAGTTGAATGGATAGCCCAACTATCAAGTTACTGATCTTGTACCTTACTTCTGTGGTCAGAGTTAACATTATTATATACTTATGTAAGTGTTGTTTCAGGACTAACTGCTTACTAAAATTTAAACTTCAATCTGGTTGAAATTTTAGCATTAAAACTATTTTTTTCACCAGCTTTATTTTATGCAAATTGATCAATATTTCTATGTAAATTTATGCGTCAGTATTCTAATTTGTATGCGATGATTTCCCATTAAAAGACTCCATGTTTATGCCACAAATTTACACATTTCAATCACAATATTAAACAAATACGCATATTACAGACATACAAAACAATTCAGTCACTTAAGTATGAAATACATATATATATATATAATATGTATAATATTTATGTTGATAGAAAACTCAGACGGAGCATGCGGACCTTCAAAAGTGTCGGTGCGTGAAGCAAATGTTTTGGGTGTTGAAGCGAGATGTAAAAAATATGTTTCAAATTGGAATTTATTAATTTTAAATAGAATTTATGTAAATGTAAATCTGTGAAGCTCTTGAAAAAACGGCATAATAATTTAGTCTGGTATTTGTCAAACTTATTTACACATTTTACATATATTTATAGATTATTTGAATATACTATATATGTATATGGAGAAATTTATGGAAATATCGAAATATGTTGGGAAATACAAGAACCACAAAAGTGTTCTTAAAGGGGAGTAATTAAGAAAAATTATAAGCGGAAGCTCAAGTAACTATGTATACTTTAGCTAAAAAAAAAGTAGTAAACATATAGTGTAAATAGTGTATTCAGCTGGGGTGGAACTAAGATACTTAACTTGAGTTTTTGGTGCATCGCCGGTTTCATTTTTAGTACTTATTAGTGTGCGGTCCCTAGCTTTAATAATAAATAAGGTCTATCTGAGACATATATTCAATTAAAATAATTAAAATTTGTGGGCTTTTATTTGATCATGTTGCATTGATGACAACCCAAAGCTCTTCAACGTTTTGAGGAACTGCATTTCGAATAAGTCTTCTTTTAATATATTCCACAGATTTTCAGTTGGTCAATTTATGTCAGGCAACTGTGCCGGCTAGTTTATAACAGTGATTTCCTTGTTCTGGAGCCATGTCAGTGTAATGTTTGCCTTGTGTTTGGGTCATCATCTTGCATGAATGGAGTGCCCCATGATTCGCAGTTAATTTTTCTAGACTCGGTAGCTTTTTAAATATTGACGAATTTGCTGTTTACTCTGGGTTTTTGGGGTCGCTGATCATGAAGCTGACCTATGATTTTGAAAATTCAAAATGGCTGACGAAAAATTAAAATTGATCGGATTCACTTAAAACTGGTTAGTTGAGGGTTTTCAGGATCGCGGATCATGATTTTTTTTGAATTATTTTACAATATATGCTCAAGTCGTGCTTTATTATCTCATCATCAAGGGAATTACTAGCTTTATGGAAATAAAGATATTGTCCTAATTAGATACTGAACTGTGGTTCTTCTTAAATCGTTCTTATTTTATTTAAAGTGCTAGCCAATAAATCTTTCGAAGCAAGTATCATCCACGCTGGATTTTCCATTAAAAACTATACTCAATATTATTATAGCCTGAACAGGGTATATTGTTGTTCCTTTTCATTGGTATGATTTTTTACGTGGCAGGTTCCAAACCCAACGCACAACCCTGCAGAAGGAATGTTTCGGCTTCTCACTTTAGCTCGCCTTCGAATGGATGTTCATAGGCTACCCAGAGGATACTTGGTCAAAGACCGGAAGTCGTGAGCTGCTGGAGTCATATGTAAAAGAATCGTTTCTGGCCACTCTCAAGAGAATGGCGATCAGAGAACTTTCCCCACTCGAGTGAACTTCTACACATGACTCCATCCTCCTATGAACTTCTACACATGACTCCACCCGCCGGGGGAAGCAGAGGAAGAGGAAGACCTCCACTCTTTTGGAAGGACCAAGTGGAGAATGACCTGGCTTCGCTTGGAATATCCAATTGGTGCCACGTAGCGAAAAGAAGAAACGACTGGCGCGCTGTTGTTAACTCGGCTATAATCGCGTAAGCGGTGTCCACGCCAGTAAAGACGAAGAAGTATATTAAATTTGTCACGAAGTTGGTAACACCCAGAAAGAAACGTCGGAGACCCTTAAAAGTATGTATATAAAAGATCAGTACGCTGAACTGAGTCGATTTAGCCATGTCCGTCTATCTGTCTGTCCGTCCGTCTGTCTATATATATACGACTAGTCCCTAAATTTTTAAGATATCGTTTTGAAATTTTGTAAACGTCATTTTCTCTTCGAGAAGCTGCTCAGTTGTCGGAACTGCCGATATCGGACCACTATAACATAAAGCTACCATACAAACTGAACGATCGGAATCAAGTTCTTTCATGGACAACTTTCACATTTGGCAATGTATCTTCATGTATCTTCACAAAAGTTGACACAGATTATTTTCTAAGACAATAATGTAATATTAGAAGAAATTGTTCAGATCGCCTTACTATAGCATGTAGCTGCCATACAAACTGAACGATCGGAATCTAGTGCTGGTATGGAATACTTTTGCATTTTACGTGGTTTCTTCACGAAATTTGACCTGGATTACTGCTTAAGATAATAACACAATCTCCGAAAAAATTGTTCAGATCGGATCACTTTAGCATATAGCTTCCATACAAACTGGACACATAGTTACTAAAAGAAATGCACTTGTGAAGGGTATATTAGTATATTAGCTTCGGTGCAGCCGAAGTTAACGTTTTTTCTTGTTATTAACTTAAATTTATTGCCCACAAACTTGTTCTCTAAGCAACTGACTGCTAAATTAGCCCTTCGACTGAGAGAATTCTGCTTATTAGTCGTCTGTAATATGAGGTATTTCACGATGCTTAGTAAGTTTCCCTTTCGACTCAATATCAAAAATTTTCGAAATCATTTGGAATCAAATTTACATAAATTCGATTCCCAATATTGCCTTACCTTCCAGAGGAAAGTGGGCTTCGAGTGAGATGGATAAGGACACAGGTATAAGTTTCTATACAGATGGGTCCAAACTAGATATTCGAATGGGAAAAAGTGTCTTTTCAGGGAAACTAACAACCAAAATCACCTTCCGAATTCCAGACCACTGCAGAGTCTTCCAAAGGCAGATCTCAGAAATTAAATAAAAAGTTTCACGAAATACATTTATATATATTAATAGCCAAGCTGCATTGGAATCACTAAAGTCTCAGAGGGTTTCAGCGAAGAAAAAACCGAGATCTCTTAGAGAGTCTAACATCCTTTTTCACGATAATCCTGCAGTGGTTTCCTGGACATAGTGATATTCCTGGTAACTGTAAATCAGTTGAACTAGCTAGAAAAGGCACCACCCTGCAATTAGACTTCAAGAAAGAAAAAATATATATGCCTCTGGTTACTTCTAGGTATTTAATAGACAAGATTGTTATAGATCTAGCTGAGTATCGCTGGAGTCAATTCCTAACTTTCTCAACTTTGGCATGAATGGAAGTGGGCCGCACATGCTGACTATTAAAATTCAAGAGAATAGCATAAGAACTCTAGTAGGAGTGCTAACAGGTCACTGGTTTATTGGGAGACATGCCAGCGGACCAGTTAGGAAGAAAAAGAACAGACTAAAGAACCACTTCTATGCGAATACCTACAAAGCTTCGAACAGGAAAAGGATCACAACGATCGGACGAGAGTTCCTTGACGATGAAGTTGCACTTATAAATCGTTTTGTATGAATGGATCTTATCAGGAGCTCAAGTCAATACAGAGAGGACATAATTGAGTGAAAGGATTTAATCCCGGTGGATCACAATGGTCCTCCAAAAAGTCTAGGTGCATTGTCAGACTTTCGTCTTACCTCGCTACTTACCTACTGCACACAAAAACTTTTCTGGGCCGACGAAGGCTATTGCTTTTTCCGCTTTATGTCTTTATAATCGGCTAAAACCTATTGCCTTAGTAGCACTTTTCAAAATTATAATAAAAACGTCACTTTACATACACTATGTATATAGATGATCTGGTGGATTTTTAAAACTGAATTCTCACCCAACCAAACTCAATCGAAATTATGATCTCAATACACACATGCTTACTTGCAACTAACTGTGTATGCACTTACAGCTTTCTATAGAATTTGGCACACATTCCGTTATACCGTCGTCTTAGCTGCGAACTTTTAGTACTTCAATTCCATTGCTTTCATTTGTTGCGCTCTAAAAAATTTCCAACTTGACAGGTGATAATCTATGCATGTGTCGTCGTCGTCGTCGTCGAGGGCGCTTTGAATATATTACAAAACTCAGAACCAAGCAGAAGAAAAAAAGTGGCATAACTTTCATAGAAAGTTAGAAAGTAGCAGCAAGTAGCGAACCACGCCACGACTTAAGCCGACGCGGGCGCTAACTGCAACGGCAAGCGCGACGGTTGAGTGAAAACTAAGTGACAGGTAGCGGTACGATGTGAAAACTTCACCACTAAATGCTTTAAGCACGCTAAGGACCTTTTCGGATTATCCTCCTTGTTAATACTTGAACCGTTGCGGACAATACCTGCGCAAGTTGAGTCTTTAAGGGCGCTGTTGAGGATGGTGTGGGTGCCGTGACAATGCACAAGCGCTGGTGTGTCGACTTTGTGTGTAGCCCATCCTCATGACTTAGCTAGTTAAATGCTTGGATGACTTGCACAGGGCTGGCTGTAATGAGTTTGTTAAGTTATTATGCAGCTTATACCGAATAGTTGCACAGTTGCTGCAGATCATTTGCAGCTGCCTTGATTGAAAGTGATGAGATCATAAATTATGATTCAGAATCCATAAATTGCAGTCGGATTTAAGAAAAAATGTAAAATTGTAAAGGTATCTAATATCATAATTCCCGTGTGTATGGTGCAGAGTCTTGGACGATGATTCTGCGAAAGATTTAACGATGGAACGATGAGCTGTACGAGATATACGACGACATCGACATAGTTCAGCGAATTAAAAGAACGGCTACGATTCTCTTGTCCGGATAGAAAACACTTTGACTAAAAAAAGAGGAAGACCTTCTTTTAGAACATCAAAAATATAATCGCTTTAGCGGTTTCTACGCCAAGAAGAAGAAGATTAATATCATCCGTTAGAACGGTTTCTTATAGCACTTTGATTTTTTTCAACTTTGTCTTTCAATGTATTTTGTACTTTTTCCCATTATACTTATCAGTATTTGTGGTACACCAGGACTCACAACAACTATGGTGATGAATACCTTGCTGAAAATAGCAAATGTATGGTCGCAAAAACTGCCCTTAAATTCAGATACTACTTACTGGCTACTTAGATGACTGCGAGCGCGGTCATTTTAGAATACTCGCTCACTTTGATTTCATTGCAAAATACTTGGTTAAGAAGGTCGCCGAGCTTAATCCGGGCTGTCGTTCCCCAGCTCTCATATCTTCGCGAGAAGCATGAGAGGGAAGGAATTGCTGAAGGAGAGGAGGGCTGATTTTTTTTTGGAAAGATTAAAGTTGAGGTTTCGTGATCATTGATCCTGGGCGCAGTCTCATTCAGAGTGGTAACTATCCACTGCGATAGTCGATAAGTGTCAGCAGCCTTAAGCTCGCTGGTGGTGCGCTCAAGTATGGTAAATAGTGTCTAGACTCCTTATCTCTAGCATCGAGTTATTTCGTGATTAGATTGATATGGGTGCCATGGCCAAAGCGGTATTGCAGTAAACAGTAATGCTGATGAGCTTAACGGGAACTTCAGTCCCAATAACTGCGGAATGGGAATGAGCTTTGTTGGCTTCTTGTAGTTCACTACTGAACTATTGGGCCTCAGACCAGTTCAGCAAGCGTTGGTCAACAAGCAGCCACTGTACGTCCTTCTGGCGCAGGCTACATCGTATGAGGTTTAGGGAACTCCTCACTCTCAAGTTCCATCTTTCCGATCCGATTTCATGCGATAAGATTGAGCAGCTGTATCAGCTGTTTGGAATAAAATGAGATAGAATCATTTCACCAATTCCTCTTTGAATGTCTATAGTAATGTCTCATTCCGATAAAGCCTACTATAAAGCTTCACTCGAAAAGCAGAACCTTATATAATACGCAAAAGTTTGATTTTTTTGTATATATATGGGTATGCATTTAAATATTTGAGTATATTCTCCGAAAACTTGAAGTTAAACTGGAAAATAGTTTCGTAGATCGCTAATAACGCTATAAAATATTTAAAACAACTAATATAATAATATTTAAATTAACTAATTTTGACTGTTTGAAACATTTGTATGTTGCATGAATCTTTCAATAATAATTTTCAAATCACATATATCACAACGCTTCTTCGGTTGTCGTAGCTCACAGATGGCATAAAGCTTAGCCCTGCAATTGTTATCATTCATATAGAAAATATTATTAACGGGCCAAAGATGTACACAATCCTCAATTAGACCCTTATTATCTGGTTGACCGCCTGACCATTTAGCATAAGGCATTGGGCGTCCGCCTTTAATTGACATAAATTTACCCTCCTCGGCCAAATCGGTTATACCCAACCAAAACTGTTTACCAATGTGACCATTCGTGGTTAAATAGGAATTCAGTGCATCCATTTCAGCTTCCGATTCAATTACAGCCAAATCACTATCATAGTTGCGACAATAAAGCATCGCACAGAACCAATTCATCTATAATTAAGAGACTTAAATTATATAATTTTAATTGTGAAACTTCTAAATAAATTACCGTAACAGCAGTATATATTAGGTAATATTTACTACCGATCTCTACGAAGGGTTGTGTCTCATTTTGACCTACAATTTAGAAAGAGTTACAATTGCAGAATAGAAAGTTCATATTCTTTCTGCAGAATGACTCACCGCGATTGGAAGTTTTAATAGACTGGGGTAATACGCCCGCAAAACACAAAACTAAAATACAGCATTTTGTCAAACTCATTTTGTCGCTGATTAATTAGTTTATTAACACCGTGGTAGCACAACCGACACCGAAGAACGTTCATGGAACAATGTGATTACAGACTGGAATGCCCAATTTATATACGTGGCTCACAGATGTATCTTGCATAACCCTTACCATTCCTTTTATTAAAATTTTCAGAAGTTAAAGTAGCCCATTTCATTTATTTAAATACGTATGTTTATTTATCCAAATTTTCTTTTGAAAAGACAGTAAACAATGGAAATAAATATTGTCCCGTTAATGAGAGCAAAAAAAAATGTGCGTTTCGGCGAAATTTTGTGCTCACAAAAGTATTTTGCTCCCATATTTTATTAGATCTTTGACGCTTGTGGACATCGGACTATAAACTTTCAATGACCTAGACACCAATTAAGTGGATCCAACTGCAAATGGGTATAGTTTAGTTGTGAAATTCGGGGAGATTATGTGTTGAGAATATGCTATTGTGCCGAAAAAAGCTAAGCATAGATCCAAGACTCAACGTCGGTAAATCTGTTGATTTTACAAAAATATCTCGTAAAACACGACCATAATACGACTAACAAATTAACAAACCTTACCTAAATACCCCTAATATTTCGAAGACTAGGTTATCACGCGAAATTTGATTTAAAAATTCTTACTATTTTCTGCTCACACATAAATATAACAAAATCATAAATGTTTATTGAAATATTTGGAAAAAACCACATGTTATCGGTCTTTTGGTATTGCGGAAAAATATTGCCTTATGATTTCGATACCGCGTTGTTTTTATTTTGTATTGTATTAAATTTATTTTTAGGTTTCTTCTGTATAAAAAGTTTGTTCTAAGTTCTGCTGATAAGATATCCGATTTTGACATTTTTTTTATTTTTGTTTGGAAAATATTGAAATAACTAACTATATGACCACCACGTATACATATTTATATTTATATATTTACATATTTCTAGCCTATATTTTAATAAGAAATTAATAATATTTGTATGTATATATGTATGTACATATATTGTAACAGAAAAAGTTGAGGTTATGGGCAATTTCCTACTATACTTCGCAACTTCACGGCTTCTTCGCTCTATTACTGGAGTTTGACGGTTTTTTTTCTTAGGAAGTGGGAATTTTTATGATGAATCAAGTCTAATAAAATCTATAATAAGTAAAAATTTTTTTGGATAAATATGTTTTATAAGTAAGTATATATATATAAGGATACATAAGTATACTTGAAATTACAAAAGAGTTAGTATATATCATGTCTGCCGACGGGAAAAGGTGCTTAAAGTAATGCCAATAATATTAATATTGCTACAAATGAAACAATTAAGGGCTAATTAATGATTACTACAGCAGTTAAGTGATAATAACTCCCTTAATGGGCAGCGAAATATTTCAACTTCCGCGTTTTTTAAGTTTTATGTGAAAAGAAATGTACATATAGGTACATATGTGTATACAGGGTGGATCAAAAGTTAGCTAATTTTTCAAGTTATGACTTTGCGCAATGCTGCTACCAAAGTAAGGGGACAAGTCGCTTACGTTTTTTTGGGAATTTTTTTTTAGAGATATAAAGAAAACTGTCCAACTCCCGAAAAGACTTTTCAAGTCCCTAGGTATCGAATATGTGGACCCCAGTATTCATAGTCAGGAAAATCAATATCTGGGACATTTTTGGGAATTTCAGAGAAACCCTTTTTGATAATAATATTTCTGTATTTCAAGAATGGGTTGAATCGCGTCAATACTTCCCTGAGCCCCCATATATACCTATTATATATATTTTCGATTTTCCCGATGACTTTATACCATATATTGGGTAGTCGAAAAAGTATTTTCATATTTTGTCAATACTAGATGTCGTTGCAAACGTATATCTCCAGTGTTACCAATGACATTTTGTTCTATACCGTGTTGAATGAGTGAGATTTTAAGCTTCATTTAATCAAAAAAAAATTAAATTCGGGGAAGTTAAAAATGAGTGAAAATAACGAAGAAATTCGCTATTTTTTTGAAATTATTGTGTAAAAAAGGGACCAAGGGACTAAGGGACCAAATCCACCCATGAAATTTGTGTAGTTTACGGAGACGATGCTGTATCAGTTCGTGTAGAACAACAATGGAACGCTTTAGTTCAGGAAATTTCGTTGTGAAAGATGCACGACCTCGCTCTGGTCGACCTATCGTTGAAAAAGTCGATGACCAAGACCATCTCATAAGCAGCCATGACATCGCTAAGGAGCTTAACACTCATCATCAAACGTTTTTGAAACATTTAAAAAAGGCTAGCTACAAAAAGAAGCTCGATGTTTGGATACCACATGAATTGTCTGTGAAAAATTGAATGGACCGAATAAACATTTGCGATTCTTTGCTGAAACGAAATGAAATCGAATCATTTCTGAAGCGAATGGTAACAGGAGACGAAAAGTGGATCAAATATGACAATAATGTACAAAAATGGTCATGGTCCAAGCGTGGTGAAGCGCAACAAATGGTCGCAAAACCAGGATTGACGCCTCGAAATATTATGCTGAGTGTTTGGTGAGATTGGAAATGAGTCATCCACTATGAGCTGCGCTAGCCTGGTCGAACGATTGATTCTACATTTTACTGGCAACAACTGATGAGGGTGAAGGAAGCAATGAAACAAAAAAAAAACGGCCAGAACTGATCAACAGCAAGGCCATCGTCTTCCATCAGGACAACGCTAGACCACACACATCTTTGATGACTCGGCTAAAACTAGGAGAGCTCGGCTGGGAAGTTTTGATGCATTCATCATATAGCTCTGACCTTGCACCATCGTTTCATGTTACATTGTTTCAGTCAATGCAGAACTTCCTTAATGGAGTAAAGTTGGTTTCAAGAGAAGCCTGTGAAAATTAGTTGTCGCAGTTTTTCGTCAAGAAAACAGAACAGCTTAACACACTGATGGAATAATGTCTCTAGCGGAAAAATAGCAAAAAGTGGTCCACCAAAATGGTAGATATTTGGGAAACTCTCGGAAACTACTATAGCTATGTCAACCAAACTCTATAGAGTCGTTTCCTTCAGGCATTTCCATATACAGTTCAAAAATGGAAGAAATCGGATAATAACCACGCCCACCTCCCATACAAAGGTTATGTTGAAAATCACTAAAAATGCGTTAACCGACTAACAAATTTTACGGAAGAAATGGCAGAAAAAAACTGCACCCAGGCTTTTTTTAAAAATTGAAAATGGGCGTGGCGACGCCCACTTATGGACCAAAAACCATATCTCAGGAACTACTATACCGATTTCAATGAAATTCGGTATATAATATTTTCTTAACACCCTGATGATGTGTACGAAATATGGGTGAAATCGGTTCACAACCACGCCTTCTTCCTGTTACAACTAAGCGAAAAAACATCAAGATAAGGAAAAAATTTAAAAGGTCATAAAAAAAAAAAAAAACTGACACATACGAACGCCAAACCCTTTGAGGGTTTTACTATACACCCTGACTTGGAATTTCTCACCCCCCAGATTAGCTGTTGTACTGTGTTATAAATTAAAAAAAATAAGTTGAAGCTGGATTAGAAATACAAAAAGACTTTTTACCCTATATATCACTCAATATTTGAGTTATATCAATGAATACTTTATGATATGCCAATCTGGGTTCAAAGTTGGAGTACGAAAAATGTGGATATGTTTGGATATTTCTATCTTTTGTTTGATTTATGACTCAATCTCTCTTTCGAAAAAGAATGATTTGGACCGATACCCTGGGGCGTGTTGTAGAGAATAATAGGTGCTCTTGGTTTGAAGTATTTTGAAAGCAAAGCTTCCAATAGCAAAATATAAAATTATCTGTAAACTTTTGGAATACGAGTACTTTCTAACTCATAATCCACTCGTTTCTGTTCTCGCTATGAAAGTAAAAGTGCTTTTGTCACACCCTGTATATTTACATAATTCACTTTTCAATTAACAATCAACACACTGCGTGTTTTAATTGATCATTATTATTTGTTGTTGTTTGTGAAATGCACACACTTAAGCAAATATTCATTTTTATTCTAGAAATATATGAATACACCGCATATGCGTTTGTATGTATAAATGTTTGTCGGCATCGATACATACACTTTTTTAATGAACGCAAACTGTGAATTGTTTGCGGTTTCATTGCGCGACGCTCGTCAATATTTGCACAGTTGATATGTAAATACACGGATATGTATAAGTATGCGTACATATGTATGTTTGTATGCACACATTTGAAGTATTAATGTGCATAAATGAATGTATGCATGTGTAAACAGGTGAGTGAGACATATATTTGCACGCATTTATTCATTATATGTATGTGTGTGTGTCTTCTTATTTGCAAAAAAGATGTGCCAATATTTCCTTATTTCATATAAACATATATGAAGAATATACAGATATTTTTAGAATAAAAGAAAATGGTATTTTTTAAAACCAGACAGCTGCATAGAATGGGCAGCTTCTTGGAGAAAAAAGTTGTATAATTCATACTTAATTGGGTCTCCACCACTTCCTTATGGGTTTTACAAACTTTGTGGCATTAATATACCCAATTCTGGGTAGGAAAATATCTGATACTTACTGCTATGAAATATTATATTCAGTCTAGCAAGGAATAAACTTTCAGAGGGTAGAGAACCAACTCTCGGAACAGTGAAGACTGTTGAATTAACTGACTGAAAAAGATCGGAAAGCGAAATCTGATCATTGCTTATCAGCCGAATCCTTACCATCAGCTCTTATTTCATTGAAAAGGAGCTGGTGAAGTTGTTAACGACTCCACTGTGAATTCAGCTCAGTATGTGTCTAAAGTCAGTTGCGTACGAAGTCTTATCGGCGTACGATGCGATGTCGTCGGCAAAATCAAGGAAATACCTTCTGATATTCTAAAAGGTGATTCCGCTTCAGCCAGACGGCTGTAAGAATGGTTTCCGCGAAAACTTCCCAGCAGTACTGCATGGAAAGTAGCTCATTATGTCCCCTAACCGGAAGTATGAGGTCTTCGCTGTGCAAATTTTTAACCGTAGATATCAAGAGGCATCCTGTGGTAGTCTGGAGTGCAGTATTTTGACATGTCTGAAACTTTTTCGTCTGTGTTTAACTACATCCGGACGATCATATCGGTGCGAAGTAGTTTATGATCGGCTGGCCGATAGCCTTGTATGTTACCAAAAACTTTTTTTTGTCTTTTCCGCAAAAGCTGTCGGTTAGCGATTTGAGGATCTGTAAATTGGCAACTTTCGCGATCGCATGAGCAGTGAAGGAGACCAGGCTGTCGTATGTAGTTAAATAGTAACGAACACGAGAACATCATCCTGTGAAATTTACAGTTTAGTTTTTCTAAATTTAGAGTTTTGATCTCGAAACAGCACGAATGATTGCCCACCGCTCAGGTAGTTCGTGGTCAACCTCATGGATTGTTCTATGCTCTAAAGTAGCGTATGATTGACTGTGTCAAAAGCTTTTGACAAAACCAACGTTACATAGATCGATCTCTCGTAGGGTGTCTTTTGATTTAGACCATAACCTTTTTAAGCATTTATGGTGCTAAGTGCTGCTGTGCAATTTGCGAAAGCCATGTTGAGGCTCTGATAGTTTCAGGTGATGAGAGAATGTCAGTAGAAGCTAGGCCTCAAGTGTTTTCACTACTGGGTAAAGGAAAGTTAAAACACGATAATACTCTTCTTGGTTGGCTAGTTTTCCAGGTCTGGAAGTAGGATCAGTTTTCCGACTTTTTATACATCGGGTATTTGTCAACCTCTTCGAACTCACGCGTCTCGCTTCCCTCTTCAACTCTCGGTATTTATCCCATCCGGCACGTGTCGTGGTCAATGGTAACGTTGCGAAGTAGGCAGTCTGTTTTCTCTCGACTGCAACACGGTACTCCTCATCGTACGAACTGTTTTTTTGCCTTTTCCGAAAACCAATGGTTTCCTTTGCAGCTGAACATGCTTATATCGAGTTGCTGATGAGTGCTCTCAGAGCGGAGGAGAGCAAGTCAAGCAGAAAATCGTTCGGCTGTGTGTTCTGATTGCACTTCTCGACGTCGAACCTTTCTTGTGTAGTTGACGTGCGATTTTTGCTGCACAGAGGCGGGTGTGTGTCTTGGCTGCAACAAAGTAGCGGTCCGAGTCAGTGCTAGAACCACGGAGCGTGCGCACGTCTGATACGCTGGGCACGTGTGCTTCATCTATTACTACACGATCGATCTGGTTGATGGGTTTTCGATCAGGAGACTGCCAGGTAGCTTGAAGAACTTTTTTATGTTGGAATCTTGTATAACCATTGTTGACTACATAAAGGGAGACAAATTTTAATCTGACGTTAATTTTGAGCCACTCTAAGCCTGATCTCTTACTAATTAGTTGAATTTCCTTCTAAAATGTCGGCTTTGTTGGATTTCAATCATATATTTTCAAAATATGGTTGTAGTTGCAAATATTAAATGTAAAGCAAGCTATGTTGTTCACCGCTTTGATATTTGACTGCTGCATTGCTTCGATGTTGCTGCGTGTCCATTGCTCATTTTTCAATCGTCAGCGCGGTTCATGCTCATACTCGTGCCAGATTAGATGTTGTCGCAATGAATATGTCAAATTGGTCAACACCACCACGGGCACAACTCCCATGCCCTGTTTGACCAACGTAAACCCACAAATATACATATGTACTTATGTATGTGTCTGTATGTGTGTGCTCCCTTCGGGCGTACTGAGGGCGCAGCCAACTTGTCGAGAGCGTGTTCCATTGCCGTCTGCATGTTTACACTAATCATAAGTTGACATTAATTGGGCGCATGACAAATTGATGGCGCAATGTAGGACCCAAATACCGCACTGAATTCTATTAACAATAACAAAAACACACGCAACGGGGGTGGCTACGATGATATTTGTGGTCAACGTTAATTTTTTTATGGACTTTACGCAAAGTAGCTATTAAAACAATTAATCAGTATAATACTTCGTGTGCATGTGCGTGTGTGTGGTGTTTGTATGGCGGGTCAGCGCGGTTCATTTAAAACGCATAATTTTTGCTAAATATTTTGCAACGGACATCCATGTCCGGCAGCTTGTTCCGCTTCCGGCTAATTTATCGCACTTTTGCGAGCGTTGGCAAGCGTCACCTGCGGTGTGTCGGGCGGCAGAGGTGTTGCTTCGCATGTAATTTTTCGCACGCTGAACTACAACAACAAAAAAGCAAGAAATATTCGAACGTTTCTTATATTTACTATTTATTGCAGGCGTGAAGCGCAACTGCAAATGCAAAAATGAGAAAAATAAAACTAATAACACTTCCCCTATAGACATAAAAGTAAATTATTAAGGTGGAAGAAAGTGTAGAGAGCGTAACGCGAAAGAACGTGCAATGTTGCAAGGATGTCCTGCTTCCAGTGTCACACTGTGCCGTTATAAATATAATTATCTGCAATTATCGCTTGGCCAACCGCGGCATTAAGGCTTCATTACGCTTATCTACCAACTTCCGGCAAACAGCAGACGTTCGAAGATGACAGACATGAGCATAGAGCTGAAGATGAAGATGAGGGAGCGTAAACTATATAGTAACTGGTTAGCGCGCATTCAATTATGTTGGCAGTTGTGTGTGTTGGTTGTGCCTTCAACATAACACCTTGATTTTCCAGCTCTTACTCTTTCAGCCACGGTCTTACTCTCCACACAAACTGCATGCTGCGTTGAATGTTGGCTTTAGCACATATTTATATTGGTATGGCTGGTAGGAACCGTTGAAAATCGACTCAAAGTCTGCCGAAACTAATCTTTCAACCTGCAGTGTGTATTTGAAGACTATCCATATAGGACCAGAGGTTCGTCTTTGGGGTGACTCACTCCTCAAGTAGTTGATCATATATAGTATGTTACGACTATCGGAAAATAGCTTGGAAACCTTCAAGTTGAGGGTTTTCGTGATGATTTAGGTCAGTTCATTCCTTTCAACTTGGTATGGATCTTTCACCAAAACGAAAAAATTTAGTTCGAGACTTTTAAGAATACGAGCAAATTGACTGAAAGTTTTGTCTTAAGAGTTTTCATGATAATTCGGGTGAGATCATCCCTTGAAACCTGTGAAGAATCAGATTAGATCGGAACGAAAAAACTTAGTTCGAAACTGTGGTATTTCACTGTTTTCTATGGGAGATCGTCTTTTGGGGGACTCACTCGTGAAGTAGTCGATAATATCTTTTAAGACTACCAGAAAATGGACTGTCATGTGTCAAGTTAAGAGTTCTCATGATAATTTGGGTAGGATCATTCCTTGTAACATGAGTTGACGATTTTTCAAATCAGATCAGAACGAAAAAAGCTTAGTTCGAGACTGCGGAATTTCACCGCTCTCGAATGGAAATTCCTTATATTTGTGACTCACTTATGAAGTAGTGAATAATATCAATTAAAGACTTCCAAAAAATGGACTGTCAAGTTTTAAGTTAAGAATGTTTGAAATATTTCGGGTCAGTTCATTATTGGGATGAAGGTTTCTCAGGATAAATCAGAAAGAGAAAACTTATTTGCAGAATCTTGTATTTATTTTTTTTTCTTATGGCGATTCGTTATATAAATGACTTACTATAAAATAGTTGACTGCAAAGTTCCAAGTTAAGGGTTTTCATGATAACTCGGGTCAGTTCATTCCTTTCAATCTTGGATGAGGTTTTTTAGAGTATCCATATAAGACTAAAATGAAAAAACTAAGTTCAAGAAAGCGGTGTGTTATTATTACCATAGAAGATCATCTCTGAAGTGACTCACTCAAGTAATTGATAAAATCTGTTAAGATAGTTGGAAAATGGACGGTCACAATGATCCTTAAGTTTCATGTGGTGGGTTTTCAGAATGATTCGGGTGCGATCATTCCAAATGAAGTATTTTGGCTTGGTTCCTCACCATTAATAAAACTATAAGTGATTCTAGATATAACCAAGATTAAGAAAACGACGTTATCAAGGTGAATGGGCGTCAAAAACAGATAGTTCGAAGTAAGATTAAAGCAAGGGCAAAATTTTAGACGATTCAGCTAATTACGTTTTCTTGCTTTGAAAACCTTCAAAAGTCAACTGAATTAATGCTTTGAGGGCCAACACTGATAACTGCGTAGTTCGAATATAGTGAGATCTTCGAATAGGTTGATCAAGAATCCCCTCGCTCTCGCTGTGAAATGCAAACATGAGTTAAGCCCTATGTATGAAACCTACTATGAAACCAATCTGTGATTATTTCTAAACAAATATTTCACCACGAGACCTCTACTATATCTCACAGCAAGAGTGATCGAGCATCCTCTCAACTCTCAGAAATTTCTTGCTTAGGTCATTACTTCTTCAACGCATTGCATAAAGTCTCGGCTACGCACACATAGAAATATGTATGTATGTACGGGTGCATATAATTTCCATCCAGCTGGCTTGTTGTTGTTTTGCACACACACAGGTATGTAGCGTATTTGCGGAGTCTCAGTATTACTCCATTAATTTGTGTAAATTGCTGAGCTCATTTACGGCGCCACGACGTACACATATTTCCCATGTCGGTTGGTTCATTGCTTTCACAATAAATAGGCTGCTGCGGTGCTTTCTATTTAATAGAAAAGCACCATTTACTGCTTTCACTCGCCGCTTTATTTATTTTACGCAGCGGAAACGTATAAATTATTGCCAGTTGGCTGTCAGTTGACCAACTCGCATTAAAGTCTAGTGCCGCCGGTATAGCTACTACGCGCCTTCGGTAAACATTTACTGGAGTTCATGAGATTATTGATGCAGCAGTTGCTACAGATTTAACGGCAGAAATATGAGAAAATAAATATTTTGAGATGGGCAAAAAATATCTTGAAAGTGTGAGAAAATTTAATAACTCGAACGGGGTTATTGAGGAAAGTAATGTCGCTAGATTTCGAGCTTCCAAAGCGTACCATATATGGTATGCTTCTTAACTTCGCCATACAATAAATGGATAATTTCTGAAATTCAAAAGACACTTTCTCGTAATGAGATAATGTTAAGTTAGGTTAGTTGACTGGCGAGGAGATCACACTTAGGCTGTTATGCGCAGGTTGTTTTAAAACCAGACAAAAAACTCCTGTAATTGGATATCAGCTATCAGCTAAAACGCTTTGAACTTATCTCAAATCTCCTTAGGTGTTTAATTTCCCTTTCCGTTTTTTCACCTGGATGTCTACAATATGAGATCCGAGATGTTTTTGAATTATCCTAGCATAAACGACAAGGTGAGGTCGAAAAGGCAGTTTGACATTAATCTATCTTATATTTTTCTAAACAGCTGATACAGCTAAAACCGTCTCTAGTTAGAACTCTTACCACTATTGAAAGGGGACCTTGCTGAGAGCGAAAAGTTCCCTACACCTTACGACTTACACTGGCCTAGAAAGATCTTACGACTGCACAGCTGTTGGTGGTTGGCCAACCTTTGCTGAGCTGATTTGAGGTCCAATATGGATTCACAAGAAGCCAATGAAGACTGAAATTCCTGCATTAGGGTGCCCGCAGAGTGGACGCTTAAAACCGAGCTCAGAACCTTAGCAAGTTCATCAACCTTAGAGTTTTCTGCATTAATTATAAAATAACTATAGATTAGTAAGTAATCTAGACATCATTAGTTAGTAGGAGTTTAACCTGCTACGGTATCCAGAACGACGCTGCGCAAGGGTCGCTCTCATTCTTCGCAGCAATTCGAGATGTTCGATGAGAGACATTCCGGATCGTAATCCGGAGTGCAGTGTTCTCACATGATTGCAGCTTTCTCGTCTGCATTGCAATGCATCCAGGCCACCATATTGGTGTGACGTAGTTAAGGACCAGCTAATCATCAGTGTACGAGGTGATAGAGTACGGGGAGAGGATACCACTGCGGAACCCTTTGTGTCATTCTTCTCAGTTTACAGTTTTTACCTCGAAATAGTACTAAGGATTGACAACCACTCAGGTAGTTCATAATCCATCTCTTTAGTCCTGGATGGAGTGTAGAACCCATTTAGATCGGTAAGTCTTAGTGCAGGACCGATCGTCTCCTGCAGCTTGGCCTCGTCGGCTTAAAGCTAACCAACTTAGCTTGCGTCTTTAGGTCGCCCTCAAAAGCTAGTGAATAGTACTATTAGCAGGAAAAGTCGCTTGGAATGACCGCTATTAGACTTATCATGTGGGTGCTCTCCACCCACGTCGAACACAAGTTGACATCTGCACTAATCTATTTATAATATACTATATAATATGGAGAAATAGTTTTTATGGAAACTTTTGCTCTGGCTATCTTAGGGGTAAAAATTGCAGATTTCTTGATATTAATGATATTAAGGTTGAAGTTATGATATATTGAGGAACTTGATCTGTGAGATCTAATATAGGTCTATGAAGTTGATTATGGAATAAGTCATTGCAAGGAAATCTATTTTATATATTTGTAATATGGCACAATGTGGGATATCGTTAGTTTGATTATTGAAATTAGTCACTAACTCTACCATTAACTGTCAGATATGGAACAGAGCTCTTCAAGATGGAATTTGAAAGAAGGAGACATCTCCCTCTGAAAAGGATTGCAAAATTACAAGAAGTCCTGCTTCTTCTTGTTGCATCATTGAACGGATATATACTGCCCTTGATCAACAAGCCTTTTTTTGATTGGGGTAGTAAACGAAAATCGATAAATGACAGGCAAGTTCAGATGAAGCACCTTTCTAACAAAGAAAGCTTACTAAAGATATTCTAAAAACCACCTTCGGATATATACTACATATATTAATTTCCTAATGTAGTTTGCCAAGGCTGCAACCAAAGCGACTAAATAAAGTCATAACCGCAAAGCTTTGCATACCAAATACAACCACAGCACAGCAGCCAAACATTAACTAAGCTTACGGAGCTATTCAAGTGAATAGTGAAATTCTTAGGGCCGTAATCAAACGCATTCAAGTACATGGATTTGTCAAAACATTAACATGTTTATTGTGACACCAGGACATGTCAACATGGCAGCATTCCAATAACGGTGACTGTGACTAACAAACTATGCAGCAGCGATTACCGCCAGCCAAACGAGTCGCACAAAATGTGCATAGGCAAACTGTTTCGGAGACCTTGGCATTTCGACAAATGCAAAAGCCACGCACAAAGCTCCAGCGGCAACCTTAAAGCAATGCAGTCGGCACGCGGCAGACAGCAGGAGGCCGTTCAGCAGTTGGCACACCAGATTTGGCGGTGGTGCGTTGTTGGCTGTTGCTTGCTGGCACAAAACCAATGCCTTATTACATGCATAACTAAAGGGGTGGATGAGCAAATGAGTTATGGGCTCGTAGGTGTACCGTTTGTATTTGCTCGCTATGTAGCTGACATTATTATGCGTAAACTCTCCGATTATCTTCACATCAGCATATTTTGGACCAAATATGTTATATTATTTCTTCCAAGTTATTTTTCAAATAAAATTGCTTTATTCGTGAACCCTTACGCGCTCATAGAGCACTGCTTATCTCTAAGGTATGTAACTCGAAGATATGCTAGACCTAGACTCCATTGAGGTAGACCTTTACGTTTACATGACAACGGTATTGGATAACAAGGTAAGCAACGGTCGATCTTTATACTCGTATAACTATCGAGGAAATCTAGCTATATATTAAGGATGATTGAAGATTCGATACCAAGCCGCAGGAATCCAAACTTTGGAGGGTACGTTATGACGCGCTGCTTTACTTAGCTTGTTCAGGGTTTCTACGTGGAGATATTCTTCTTTCACTGCTTCCCCTAAATCGTCGAATAAGAACTGGAGTGTTTTCAATTCGGACGACATCTCTTACCGCTGTCTTTTAATTCGCTCAATGAATGTCGATGTGTCTCATACAGCTCATCGTTCCAATGAACAAAGCGCAAACAACCATAAATCTTTCGCAGAACCTTCATATGTGATGTTAAGGAGGATTATCTCACAGCAATTTGGCCTTCCTTTTTGTGAATTGGGCAGAGCACACTTAAATTCCAATCGTCGGACACGCTTTAGTCCGACCATATTCTACAAAGATGTTGATGCAGCATGATCCTTATCAGTTCTTCGCCGCCGTATTTGAATAGCTCGGGCGGTAATATATCGGCTCGCGCTGCTCGTTCGTCAAATGAGAAGTTGCTATTCGAACTCCTTCATAGTCGGGCAATGGAAAGCCCGCTGCATCGTCATTGATTGGGGAATCGCGTGCACCTCCTTGTGTTATGCTTTCCCTGCCATTCAGCAGGCTGGAGAAGTCTTCCCTCCATAATTTTAGTATAATCTGGGTCTCAGTAACTGCCGACCTTTTAGTAAGAATCGTAAATATTTCATTGCTCTCAAGCGTTCTCGAAGATTCTTAGAGGTACTTTATTTATTTTATTTTATGAGGTTCCTGTTCGTTCCATTCCTACTATAAAGCAGGTTATAAACAATTAGTATCTTACGAGGAAAGTACGTAAATTTGGATGCTGGAATTTCTTTACTGGCCTTGACCTGATGTTTTGAGAAAAGAACGTGTGAAAAGGTGCTTAAGTTTCTATCTCAAACTAGTCTATATAAAGTTTTTTACATCCTGCAAGTATTTCTGGAATCTAAAATCTGGTTTTGTGTCAAGTTGGTAGAATAGATTTTATCGAAATATAATCACTTGAATACTGTACACTTTTTGAAACAATAAAAGTATTACTTAAGGCGCCAATTATCCGTAGCAGATTTTTATCAGATTTGATTTCATGTTAGAAATATATTCGGCGCTTTTACACCGTACATTGTTTGTGTAAGGGCACAGACTCTTGGAGTAAAGCTGTACGAATTGTTTTGCCCATAGTTGACTGTCATACCGGTGTACCAGCTTTATCTACTATGTGAAGTATACGTCCAGGCGCCATCAAATATCTGATCTAGCATGTTTTTTTTGACATAAATAACTTATAATACATGCAGATAAGAGCCAAGAGGTCTTTTAAAATAAAGTTTTTAGTTTGTTGTTGCTGCTGTTGCTTCGTCCCAGTTTGTTTTTCTCACACATAGGTTCGAGTATATATTTCTATCTGAAGTATACATCTAGGCGCCGTCGAACATCATACAAGTTTTTCAGTTGTTTTGCAGGAATATTTTGCTCAGTAAAGTATAGATGAAAGTATCGTTTAAGCCATCGACCAGTAGAAGATTTTTATTAGATTTGACTTTAAAATGGAAATACATTCGGATGTTTTACATTGTAAAAGCAGGTCAAAAATCAATGTTATGTTGACAGTTTTCATCGATTATTGAGGTATGGTGCACTTGTTTGTGCGAAGCTATTCGTAAAAAGATGCCGGAATTATGGGTCAACAATTGTCGATTCTTATACCACGATTATACACCGTCGCATACTGCATTGATGCTTCGTGAGTTTACCGTCAAATTTTCAACCAATATCGTGCCAGAACCACCGTATTCGTTTGATTTATCTCCGTGTGACTTCTGGGTCTCAAACGACCGCTCTGCGGAAACCACATAAACAATTCGTACTTACTTATGTACTAAGCGCATTGATGCCTTCAAAAAACTGGTTTACTTTACACTTACACACTACTATTATAAAGACGAAAGTTTGTGAGTGTGTATGTTTGTGACGTCTTCCCGACTAAAAGGCTTTAGCGATTTTAATAAAATTTTGTATGAAGTTAGCTGACATCATTTGTGTAAGGGCGTGAACTGTTAAAACAAACTCATTCAGGTTACTTTGTTAGGGATTGACTGTTATGCGGTTGTACCAGTTTCATATACTATTTAAAAGATACAATGAGGCGCTGTCAAATAACTGAAGGTTATTAAGTAAGTTTTTCCGTTTTTGTAAAGACTATGAAAATTTTTAAAATTAAGTTTTTGTTTTGTTGTCTCCATTGTCTTTTGCATGCCTGAGTATGTTCTTCAAAATGAAGTATACATCTAGGTGCCTTCGAATTTATGCGTTTTTTTCGAAGAGATGTATTTCTCAGCACGTTATAGACCATTGCTTATCACAGATTTTGAACCTTTTTGGAAAGTGGGAGCCCCTTGAGTTAGGTTATGTTAGGTTAGGTAAAAAGATCGATCTTCCTTGGATTTTGGAGCCCCCTAGATAGACGATAAAATCTAAGATATGACAGCTTTTGGAGTAGTGTTGCGAAAGATGTTGTTCTTTATGTATGTCAGCGATTGGTTTTCTTCAAAAATTTGTTTGTTTGAAGAAAACGTTCAATAAGTAGGATAACCTTGACTTATATTCCAATTTTCTTTTATTTATCGTAAAACCAATGAGAAAAAGAGTGTATGAAAACATTGAAGCATGATAGAAACAAAATACGTCACGTCTTAACGCCAATTGTCGGCGAGTTGCAAAAAAATTTACGATGTGCTGTCTCGCTTTTTTTTTTTTTTTTTTTTTTTTTTTTTGACAGCTAGCTATAAAGCTGTATATCTTGTATCCTTTAGTTGTAGAAAACTCCTCAGCACTGCAACCTTTTGCAATCACAACCTTTACTGCATTACCTGTGCACTTCCCCACACACACATGCATGCAATCGGCATGAGGACACGAGTGGCAGCAGCTGTCATAAAATACACAGTTGCGCTCATAAATTCACTTATTGCGCTAACTTTTATAGGGAATGCCCTGCCACAGACACACACACTCGCTCACTCACATGTAGCTGTATTGTAGTGTAATAGATAAACTGGGAGATAGATAAACTAGCGCCAGCAGCGAGGGGAAGTTAATAGATATGCACACTTTACTAACTGCAATAAAAGTCGACGGCAATCAAGTGTGACGGATTTCGTACATTTGATTTGAAATTATGACGCATATGCCGAAAGAATGACGATGATTCAGCAGCTGACAGCTGCAACAAAAGCAACCAAAGGGCTGTGATGACATGAGATGATAGAAATAAAAAAAAAACAACGAATTGAGCCGCATAGTTCCTATGGCGAACGAGTGGGGCAGTGCAACTTTCGCATGTGTATATGTGTGTGTGTGTCTCGAACAAGTACTTTGTACACGGCGCGCTCGACAATGTCCAGTTTATAGTAGAAACGTGACGACGCATACGACATGACACGCCGTCGTGCCTCGTGCGTAGAAGCGCCAAGTAAACTTGAGTCTTGGACATTTTATGACACTCAATAAAGGCAGCAATTTGGTTGTCGTTCAAGTGTCGTACTCAAGTGCATTTAAATCACACTTTACGAACATTGGCAGTATAATTTGCTTTTAAATGTTGCTGCAGACACAGAACACAACATAAAGCCACAAACGTGGACACACACACATAGAGGCAGAGAGAGAGACACACAAGCACAATGCTTTTAAGTAGTCATGCATATGCTTATGGTTAGTCACTCGGCCATTAAGAGCAATCGCACGAGTTGCCAATCTTGTAGAACGTACACGCATACACCCACACAAAAGACACACACACACACACACATAGAATACGCATACACATTTATAATACACATACAATACCCATGCATACCCAAACTGCCACAAGAAATATTTAAAACAGCCGTTTGGGTGTGTGTATGTGTGTGCCTGCCTCTATCGCTGTTTTTTAGTTGCTCCCATATATTATTATCCTGGATATCCTGTCATTTTTCTGCGGCTGTTAGTGTTGTTGTTGTTGGTGTTGCTGCTGTTAATGCCGCTTTATTGCTCTCGCTCTATTAACTCATCCTTAATTCGGCCATTGCCAGTGGACATAAATTTTATGATTATGCCGATTATGCGCCGCCAAAGCGATATGGAAATGCGCAACGGACAAAAGGCGACGAAATGCGAAGTGTGCTGAAAAAATAAAGAAATATTCAAAAATTAACGCATAAAAAACTACCTACACAGCAATTACAATTTGTTGAGCGGCAAAGTTGGGCATAATTGCGAATGGACAAAGCGAATTATGCGTGGCAATAAAGCGTGGAAAATTGTGCGAACGTGCAAATGTGATAAATTTGCGGGCTTTGCAAATATTTTCGGACTACTTTAAATTTGAGATAAACATTAATACAGTAGTATTATATGTTGAACAATTTTTGAAACTTTTATTGCCGGGATGTGAGCGCTTAGGGGCTTTCGTTGAGCATACTTGTGAGTAATTGCTGGCATTTTTGAATTATCTTTGTTGGAATGGTTAAGCAAAGCAGAAAATTCGAGATTAGTGAAATGTTTACATTTATAATTAAATAACATATTTAAGGAATTTTACTCGCTACTCTATTAACTACGATTTTTCGGATAAATTCACTAAATATGCTTTTTACTTGCTTTGTACTGCTGCAGAAAAGCTATTGGGAAAAGGCGGGGTCTCTCATCGAAAACATTCCTCTGGCTCTACGACATCATACTCAAACCCATTTTGTTCTAAGAAGTCATTGTGCGGTGGAGGACCTTGGAAAAGGCCACACTTGCAAGAAAGCTCGAGCGTTCAACGTGCGATGCTCATCAGCATGTATATGGCCGCGAAAGTTGCTATCAGACTCAGAGAATCTCGATTTTTCAATGAACCCATGTCTGTCCATTCGAAAATCCTCGCACGCTTGGACATTATGCCAGATCTTTTGGAGCATGGAGACGCTAAACCAAACTTTGGCTGCTTTGCCTCTGCCAACATACCTGCGAGAGAGCTGTGGGTGGGTAGAAGTTATTGGAAATGGATGGATCTTTATCGAGAGATCAAAGCTTGGGAGGAAGGTTGGTGAAGGTGTCAGGAACTCTCTATCAACTGCAGTTGCAAACTTTCTGACTATTGCAATGGTTTTCTGGCGGAGTTCGCTGCCACTAAGGTACCGGTAGATCTATTGCTTCCTAGTAGTGGAGGAGTGCAAGACGAAATATCCCTTCATCAAACAAACAGTAGTCAATCATCGACTTGGCACCCAAATCACTGTTGCTAGTAATAACTTCGAGATCGTAGATTATTTCGTCATCTTGGAGCTAGCATTAACACCAATAGCAACGTCAGCTTGGAAATAAAACGCAGAGTAACTCTTGCCAACTACTTCGGACTGAGTAGACAAGCGAGAAGTAAAGTCCTCCCTCGATGAACAAAGCCCAAACTCTACAAGTCACTCATCATCCCCGTCCTGCTATATAGTGCAGAGGCAGGGATGATGTCAACATTTGATAAGTTGAGTTTTCGAGAGAAAGTTTCTACGAAAGATTTACGATCCTTTGAGCATTGACAATGGCGAATGCCGCAGTTGATGGAACGATGAGCTGTACGAGATATACAAGTACATGAGTTGTACGATGACATTGATATAGTTCAGAGAACTAAGAGACAGCGGCTACGCTGGCTAGGTCATGTCGTCCGAATGGATGAATACCATCCAGCACTGAGAGTATTTGACGCAGTACCCAACGTGGGAAGCAGAAGAAGAGAAAGACTACCACCCCGTTGGAAAGACCAGATGGAGAAGCATCAAACAGCGAAAAGTAAGAACGACTATCGCGCTGTTATAAATTCGTCTATAACTGCGTAAGCAGTGTCTACGCCACTAAAGTAGAAGAAGAAGATTTACTGCTCCGGTGTGCAGACCCTTTCAGAGAAGTGGCTATCTACTTCATTAGCAGGGCGGCGAAGGTCGCCTTAAGCTCACTGATTACATGTTCTATGCAGGTTAAGGATTGCATAACCTCGTTATTAATGGTAGCGAGTCACAAAGTGACTGATATAGGTGCCAGGCGACAATGGAATCGCAGGTAACTGAAGAGCTGGCAAGGTAGGGTGACGTCTTCTTCTTCTGGTTATCTGGGCTTCGCGAGAACTTTGCCTGCGCTTGCCCACAATCGGTCAATGTGCTGTGTATTTTTGACGCAAAATCGATCGTTAGCGATCTAGTGAACTCTTTGCTCTCAGTAAAGCTAGTCTCTCCCTGATTGTGGGGGTTCAAACAGGTCATTTCTCCATCGACGTCCACGCTGTAATATAGTGAATCTTACCCGACGCCGGCTAAAAAACCTGCATAGAAGAAGAAGAGGTGGAATCATCTTTGCATTTCTTTCTTGATTATTCGACGTTTGCGAAATCATGGCTTAAAAGATCTGGAGCTCACAACTTCAAATATTCCATCGAACTGGTGGGAATAGAAATTAAATACCTGAACAAGTTTTTATTGGCCACAAGGCGCTTTACGGATTTGTTATAGCAATCCAAGCGCGATCATTGGATCATCCACCTTGCCTAATCTAGTCTACATAAACTTTGGACATTCAAAACCATTGTGCAGGTTGCTGAAACAAGGGCTTTCTCGGTATGCCGCTAGCCATTGCAGAATTACCATATTTTAACGTTTTGATCCAGTTTGAAATATTATTATTCGAGTTGATAGATTTCCCGCACTAGTTATAAGCAAACAATTTGAGCTTAGCTATCATTATTGGGCTACACGTACTGATATCCAATATATTGGATAGTCGAAAAAGTATTTTCGTATTTCTAATCAAACTTCATCTTGTTTTGTTTGCACGAACTGATTTATTTAGTGTTATTACTAGCGCTTGAACTATGAATTCATTTCAAGACCAAATATGTTTATTTGCTTTTTCAAAAAATTTTAGAAACAACAAACACTATTTAGCTTTACATTTTTAATTGGCAGAGTGTAGTTTTGTTGTATTTTTTATTTTTTCACAAATTGATGCAACAAATCACTTATTTTTTATGGCTCAAGCTTTCCATGAGCGACATCGGTAAACTTCTCTTGAACCTTTGAGCTGTGCAGTTATTTACGATTGAAAACCTTTATGGCTTAACATTTTATTACCAAAACGTACTTAAGCTGTATCTCTCAGCTGCGTTCAGTCAATATTATTGAGCAAATAAGTCTGCGTTAAATCGTTTTTAGAATTCCTGTTTAAGCATTTTTAAGCTCCACCTCGTCCTCCTTTTCTATTTCGTTCTCTTTTCTGCATTTTTCCTCATTCACTGTCATTGCTGATTTCGCTACTTCATATTTTTCGGTCACTTCTATTGGCTTTATTTCTGCTTTTTTTCGATGCTCACTTGTGGACTGGCAATTTTATTGCCTTTTTCCGGTACAGAGTTTGCATTTTTCAACTCAAATCTCCATACGATTTATCGACTTTAATGGTTTGGAATGAAAACCCGGCGTTGTTCTTGTAAAATTTACGCACACTTCAGCAAGTAAAACTACATACAAGCCCAGTAGGAAAAATTTATGGTTTTAAAATATTTTTGTTATTTTTTGGGAATTTCGAACGACTAAGGCATATGATATAACTTTCTTTCATATTCGTTGGATTATTTCTTTCCTTATTAAATTTGAAGTTTCTGTGTTTTTTCTTTAAAAAAGTAGGGAACCTCGAAATGGATCAGCCTTTAGTAGTGCTTTACAACAAATCGGTAACGAAAAAGAGTTGAATTCGGTAAAAGTTTCTGATACTTTACCTTATAAGGCACTTAAAAACAAGACCTTCTGTTCCATACTCTCATATTTCTTTATATATATATTATATTATACTCAAATCTTAGCTAAAACTCTTGTCTTGTCTGTTTTTATTAATTTTTGTTCCTTGTCTCTACTGCCTTGTGGCTTACTGGTCTGTGCCCACTATAACCGAAACAGCGTTTTTCTTACAGGGTCCTTACTAATTCACAAGACTTACGCATACTAATTTTGGTCGCTTTCTTTTTTGAATATTCGATACTTTACGACCATTAACACATTCAGACACAACGATGTCATCCTATCTTCGTGCACCACTTCTTCTTCACCTTCTCCAACTCCTCTTCAATTCCTCGATTTCCGTTTGTCGTTGATAAACGGAAGCTGCGAAGCCATGAAGCTATGCAACGGTGCCAAAGCTCGTTGATAGCATTTGTAACTGCCTTCTTGCAGACCGAAGTGCTTGTGGATTCGATAGGCACATGAGTTGTTGCCGAAGTTAGACTCTCTCTCTATAAATTTAATTTTCATAATTTTTTACTCTTTTAATTTTGCACTTTTCGACAGCCACTTCAGTATCGACCTGGGGGCAATAGTCATGCCCGTAAAGTTTTCTATTCTGTGTCCTTAGCATGTGTAAATTCCAGTGCGGAGGGTGCAGCCGCACTCAGTTGGTTACACCGTATCTTATTTGCACTTTTTCCATTTGATAGTTTTTGTTCGGAACGATTTTTTTTACACTTGACATTCCACTTGCGATTACCTGTGTTCGGTTCATACTATGTACATATGTATATTGGTATGAATTGAATTTTGACTTTTAGAGACGGAAGATTTCGTTTTTTTTTGTTTTAAATTACTTTTTATTTTATTTCCTTTGTCCGTTCTACTGTTTTAGCGATGGAGAATGTTGAATGTGAGTACATAAAACTGATACTAATGATTTTTCGATATGCTTTTTGTAGACATCCATTCAAGGTTTGGTGCTTGATGGATTTCAAGTGTTCTGTGTCGGATCTGTGATAGGACTGAGCATTCACAGAGAAAGAGGAAAATTGTTTCTTTGTTCCTTACTAATTGTTCTCCGAATAGCCAGTGCCCTATTATGGTAGCAGTTACTCTGTAGATACTTTTCCTGGACCTATTAACAAGGCGTTAGTTGTTTTTTTTTTCTTAGTTATATTTTTCATTCTGTTATTTGTAACTTGTTGAAATTGTATATTGATCTCTCGTATGATCGATCTTAGCGGACTTGGTATTAGCTCTGCCCCGCTGGAATTTGTCTTGAGTGACGACAAGGCAAGGAGTGCCGCCGGGCTATCTGCTGTTTTATTGCTGCTTTATGTACCCTCTCGTAGATTTTCAATAGAGCTTCGCAGAGCCTTCTCTATGCCCAGTACTTTCGCTTGAAAGATGCTAGCCGAGTTCGGTAGACGGATAGAGAGAGAAATGTCCAGATATCGGAAAAATACTCCCTTACCCACTCCGCAGTCCATTTTGGACCCGTTGATATAGACTGAGATGCTATCTTCCTCCCCTATTATTCTCCTTCTCCATTCTCGTCTTGAGGGTGTCCTCAACTGGAAGTATCTATTGAAATCCAGCATTGGGAGAATGTAGTCTGATTTATTAACGTTGAGTTGGTTTAGAATATCACTATGTCCATAGTTCTTCTGATTACAACGACCCAATTCTTTTATGCTTATTGCAGAACATCCTGCTATTTTGTGAAAAAAATGTCTATGGGTAGTTGATGCAAGTGTAGCGTTTTTCAACGAGCTATGGAAGTCATAAAAGTAGTAGCAGATCTATTCATTCGAAGTGCAGGATCTTTCAGGATGAATACACACATGCCAAAAGCAGGGCTGTAATAAAAGCCTTGAGTTCGCTGACAGTGTGCTCATAGCTAGTCAAGGGTTATATGACCTCATTAGCAATGGAATCAAGCTACCCGGAAATAAGACTACTACTGATATGCTGATTATATGGTAGAAAAGGATACAAATACCTAAAGCATGATCAGACAGACTGCTGTTGCGAATAAATAGATATCACGAAACCAATTCATCTTGCTAGTTTGATTCTTATAGAATTTCACCAAAAACCTAAATATTGGCTAAGACGTTATTTCCAAATATTTTGGGACGACGATTCCACAATACGATACCAAGCGATAATTTGTCTAAACTAAAAACTATCACTTAGTATATTGTATTAAGTTTTTGGTAAGCAGGGTGACGACTACACCTGTTTAAGCTCACGGTCGAATAAAAGTAGCAGGAAGGTATTGTTATTTGAAACAAAAATCCAACGCATTTTGAAAATTTTATAGTAGTGAATATAAGTAGGATGGTGAATACCAACAGTTATGAATAACGTAAGTATGGTGAATATCATTAGTATGGTGAATATTATTGGAGCGGTGAATAGCATAAATGTGGTGAATATCATGCTTTTTGTTAATAGCGCTGGTGGGGTGAATATCATCAGTGTGGTGAATTACACTACTGTGGTGAATGTAACATAACTATAATTTTTCTAAAAAAAAGAGCGATAAATCGAAGTGCTGTCGTAAACCCCTCTAGTTAGCACTGTACCACTGGTCAGGCATAACTGTTATTAACTAAAATTGAAAAAGGCTACGGTTACTATACTGCTTTAACCAATTTCTGCAATTTAAACGTAGAAAAGACAAAACCCAATTATTCAGTTATATTTCCGATAACACCGAGCATAACACTGAACAGCTCAGCAGAATGTGTCTTCAATCCTCGTTCAGGTTTCGCACCATTGCAACGTTATTGCAGTGTGACAAAAAGCGCAGTGAAAGTATTGAAAACTATAAAAGAAAAATGCGTACACACGAGTTACCATGAATTATAAAACCTGCGTTGACGGCTGCACGGAAGCACGGACCGAATACCTAGTGACCAGCCGTTGCAGCTGCAACTGTATTACCAGCAAAGCGTATAAAAAGAAGGAAAATGCAAGACTTCAGGCGAGCAATGTGCGGCAAATTGAATATTTGCGCCTATATGTGTGTGTACATAGGTTAGTGTGAGTGTGTGTGTTGGTTTGCCAGAATTTATGTTTAATAAAAATGAACAGCACAGCTGTCACGCCCACAAAAATATTAATAATAATAGCAGCGGCAATGAACAGGCAACTAAAGCAAATACACGCTGAGTGTGAAACGACACTGTGGTGCGGGAAGGTGATATTCACTGAGGCGAATTTTGTAAATACCAGATATTAATAGATTTTTTTTTTATAATTTATATATATTTAATCGATGTGAAACTAAATTGGACTAGAAAGACAAGACAATAAACACTATAACATCAGGAAATTAGGAAATACAAAGAGCAGCCTGTGCACGGGTTATCGGAGCTATTAAATCATATCTGACTGATGCGCTCAATCTACACCTGTATCAGCTGCCCAAGACGTCTCTAATATGCAACACAAATAAAGGACTTAGGAGGTTGGAATAAGAAAGATTATGGGCCATAGGGTCATCTTGAATACCCTAAATTCTTTCAAGGTTAAATGTCAATAGACACCTGCGGGTGAGGATACCCTCTAGACGTGAGTGAAAAAGAGGAATCCTGCCCTACGATGATATAATATCGACGGATACAAAATGGGCTGCGGAGTAAGGGCGGGTTTATACTCCATTGATATTGAAATCTCTCTCTGTATCCGCCTACGAAACTCAGCTGCACTGGGTACAGAGAGATTAAATAACAATGGGAGACTACGGAAACCAACCATATGCACGGATAGCCAGGTGGCATTGCCAGCTTTGTCGACGGCACTTATTAATTTCACGAAAGTTAACAATTGCGGAAGGCTTTAAACACACTGGCAGGTCAACTTCATTGATTCATAATCTGATTTCTTGGCCACAGGAACATTTTCGGCAACGAAAAAGCGGAAGATAGCGGAGCTAGGAATTTTTGTAGAAGAATCCGGAGCTGAGTTAATACATACTATGCTCGCTGGAAAGGATCAAAAGGAAACTTTATATGTATATTTAAAAGTAGCTCAGAGTAGATTGAAATCTGTAGCCAACTGCAACTAAAGGGTATCGAATAAGATATTGGCAAAGTATATTGAGCCTAGAAGTAAGGACTTACTACATAGGTCCAGGAATAGTAGTTACGCTAAAAAACCAGACACAGAATACTTGAAATCGATCAGATATAAGTGGTTTCATTAAAAGCAGCAAATTGTTTTAGCGCTAAGATTATAGAGGTCCTACAATAATGCATCTCAATGGCGAATACTGCGTTAATTGAATCTAGAGTGGCCGCACTCATGCCTTTCTACCTATAGGTATTTATAACACAGTACAGCAGCTAATCTGCCCAATAATCCCAAAAATGTTCCACAGTGTAATTGGATGCCGTAAATCTTTTGTTAAAATAAGTAATGAGGTAGCTGGCGGGTAGTATAAGTGGTGCGGTCAAGCTCCAAATTCAATTGGCTAAAATGAGATATCATAATGTGTCTAAATTAAAAATATTATGTATATTAGTTTTTTGATAAAAATGATAACGCCTACACCTGCTTAAGTTCACGGCCGTATAAAAAAAGCAGGAAGTTATTTTTATTAATTTTAAAAATTGTGTCGTGGTGAATTTAAATAGTGTGGTGAATAGCATGACTGTGGTGATTAACATGACTGTGGTGAATATAATTTATGTGGTGAATATCATGTTTGTGGTGAATAACGCTGGTGTGGTGAATATCATCTGTGTGGTGAATTACACTACTCTTGTGAGCGGTAATATAACTTATAATTTTTCTCACAAACTCTCTTAAGTCCAAGTTTCAAACATTTTAAAGTTTGTCAAAACAATGATTTTTCTTTCGGATTGACTTTGGTTAGTAAGAAAAGCTCTATATTTGTTCAAGGGTTATTTTTTTCTAAACTTCAATTAAAAAGGCGCAAAAAATATTCTATTTATTTCAATAATCGTCTGAGGTACACTAAAGGTCAGAAATTAGCATTCAGAACCAGGATGACTTGTACCGAATATCATTTAAAAGCAGTGCTTTTAGTCGAAAGCCTTAGGCAGTCCCACATCACTTTTATATATTTGATTAAGACTTCAATTCCTACCCTTTTTGTTGCTGTTGTTGTTGTGGAGGACGGATTCTGCCGAGTTGACAGTTCTTGACCGGATAACAAGTCTGGGTCCGCTCCGGTTACCGGCTGTTGTGAGAATGGAATTCCTACTCCTCTTTTTGGTCGTCTAAATCGGAGAAGATTTCTGATGGGCATTGGAATTCTCTGTTGCTTCAGCTATAAGTTTTAGGCGTATATTTATTGCTTAAGATTATCTGCCAGACTATATGGCAGGTAACGTAAGATAACTGTTATGTAAGTTTTCATTTTCCGAAGAGATTATTTTAAGTTTGCTACGAAGTTTGCAACACCCAGAAGAGAAAGTCGGCCACTATATAAACTATGTGTATATATAAATGATCAGTATGACCGTCTATCAGTCCGTCTGTTTGTATATACGGAAACTAGTCCGTAATATTTTGATATATCAATCCAGAGACTTAGCGCAACCCCTTTTCTCTCCGAGAAGCTGCTCATTTGTCGGAACCGCCAAACTGAACTATCGCAATCAAGTGCTTATATGAAACATTTTTCATTTGAATATATATCTATGAAAAACTTGTAATGGGTTATTGCCTTGTATCGTATTGTATGGGCAATGGTGTTATTTCAGAAGAGACTGTCCGATTTAGGATCACTATAGCATACAGTTGCCATACAAACTGAGCGATCGGAATCAAGTTATTGTAAGAAATATTTTGTATTTGTGAAGGACGTAACGTGTTTTTATTTGTTTTTCCTATTTATTTGCATTTATTATTTTATTTTTATTCATCAATAAGTCTAATATTGCCCACTGTATGAATCCAACACACAGGTGAAACTTGTAATTGCAATTCTGCGTCACCCGCGTGTAGTTTTCACACTTATTTTAAACAATGTTGCAGAGCTGCTGCAAAAAGCATATATACCTACATAGGTACATTTATAAAGGGTGTTTGTTTTGGAGGTTTCTTTTAAATAAAATATAAAAATATTTTTGAAACGTCCAAAAATTTGGGTTTAGCTTGTTCGCAAAAATTATATGCTTTATGTTTTGAACGAAATTCGGGAGATGTGGCTACCAAGGCTGCGACTTTTTAAGACGAGCCTAACCAGTTTTGTACCACTTTCCAGCACAACGGACATACCTATACAATAATACACTGATTGAGTAGTTTCCATGTGATAAGTCGAAGCTGCTTTCGTAAATTTTATCACAGACTGGACTTACCCTGAAAAAGAGAAGTCTAATAGAGTATTTTTAAGTGATCTAGAAGTCCCATTGACAAGCTCATTTCTTGAAAGGCTGCCGCAAACCAAAGCTTCTTCTAAGGACGTTACGTTAAAATTATTCGCTTTTTGTAGCACCGAGTTAGAATATTTAAGGTTTCGGTGATTGTATTGATGCGGAAAGCTAAAAAGTCGAGAATTATGTGACTCTAGCCTTCAGTTTTGTAAACGAATGGTACAATAATGCCTTCAGGACATTTTGATTGCTAGAGAGCTTGAAGAATTTATCCAACATATACACAATATATCCGCAAGACAGGCAGCAAAAAAAGGTGGTATAACACTTATAGAACACCCTTGACAAACACATACACAACGACAGCTGGCCAACAACAGCAATCCGCAACTCGACAAACATATGCATACCCACAAGCACATAGACTTTTAGGTATGTATGTATATATGTTTGCTTGTATGTATATATACTGTATGTGTGTGCAAGTATGTATGTTTGTGCACATAATAGCTGCAAGCATGTCGCATCGTTATAATAAATGTTTGCAACTGCCCGTTTTTATGCCGAATAATCGTAATTTTTAATTGAAAACCACGCGGCACAAACATCAGCCTCACTACGCACGCGTGTGTGTACAAAGAATGTTTGTATTTATATATGAAATTGAGTTTTTCAAACATGTCGCCAACTAAAAAAACAACAAAAATCTAAAAAAGGAAGCATATCCAAATAGCACCGAATTCACTAAGAACACACGCGCAAATAGAGAATCAGAAGTTAAATATGTGAGAAAATATAATATCGTTGTTGTTTTTGTGGTATTTGTAAAAAGTTAAAATGTATTTAAAAACAGTATATGTCCATATATTTGCGTGCAATTTTAATTTTAATTGGAAAAGTGTTTTAAATCACAAAATTGAAAGGTAAAAAGTTCGCAGTCGAGCGCCGGCGCACGCGTCGCTGACTCTTCCGTTGCCGCTTATGGCATGAATGGTGTGAATTGCCGCGTATAAAGCACAGGAAATCCGCAATTTATGTGTGAATGATAAATTTGCGCTTATATAAGTGAGTCTACAACAAAAATATGGCATGCAAAAACAAAAAAAGGAAGAAAAAATTGCCACTCAATACTCATCGCGTGTTGCACGCTTGTAAAATCGACTGGCGCATTACTTTTGTTGTATTTTTGTTGTTTTTCTGCTGTCGTATTGCCGTTTTCCTGTTGTCATTTCGCAACATGGCCGTAGGGAATTTTGTGGTAAGCAGCCACTTTGATTACGCCACTTTAACTAACTCATTACAATGCAATTAAACATTATGACAGCGAAAAACAGAGTCAGCGATAAAAACGGTAAACAACTGTTATTAACGGTATTCATGTATATGTATAAAAAGCATTGTTATAAGAAGAATATAAAATGAAGTTAAAAGTAAGAGCGTTAAATCGAAATCAATCGATTTTTAGTAAAAACGTGATAAAGGACGTTCGATTCCGAAAACAAAAACCATGAACTACATTTTTCAAATTTGCGATCATTATCCAATAGTTTTTCTATTTTCTGTATAACTATAGCTCTCCAAACAACAACTTACCAGTTTTTTTTACTCTGAAGAGGGTATATTAAGTTTACCATGAAGTTTGTAACGCCCGCAATAAAACATTGTAACTATATATAAATCATCACCGTGACGAGCTGAGTTGATTTAGGCATATCCATCTGTCTATATAGGCGAATTAGTCCCTCAGTTTTTGAGATATCGCTCTGAAATTTCGCACACATTCTTTTCTCTTCAAGCAACTGCTGATTTGTCGCAACCGGCGATATCGAACCACTATAACATATAGCTGCCATACAAACTGAACGATCGGAATCAAGTTCTTGTATAGAAAACTTTCACATTTGACAATGTATCTTCAAAAAAGTTTGACATAGGTTATTTTCTAAAATAATAATGTAATATACGAAGAAATTGTTCAGATCGGCTTATTATAGCATACAGCTGCTACATATACAAACTGAACGATCAGAATCAAGTTCATGTGTGTGTCTTTATCAGATTTTCACACAATATGACATGGAATTATCGAAAGCATTACCACAATATCCGAAAAAAAAATTTATAGAACGGACGATTGTAGCATAAAAGTGCCATACAAACCAACCCATTATTTTCAAAGTTGGATTTTAATTTGTGAAGGGTATATAATATTCGACCGAATAGACTACGTCCAGCGCGCCGTGAAGAAAATATAGCAGCCGTAGCTAAGAGTACTTGAAAACCTTGGAGAGTCGATTCGGCGCCTTTCGCAGAAACTCGGACTGACGTATGGAACGACTTGGAGCCTTTTACGTCGCGATCTTAAATTGAAAGCGCACAAAATATATGATAGCTCGACCTTCTCAAGCGACATCGCTTTGGTCTATGGGCTCTTGAAAAGTTCCAAGAAGATCGAACATATTCGCACTACTTTTTGTTCAGCGGTGCGGCCCATTTTTGGCTCAATGGGAATGTATACAAGCAAACTTGCCGGATTTGAGACGAAGAGTAACCTGAAGAGATTCACGAGTTTCCATTCCATGCTGAGAAACCAACGGTTTGGTGTGATTTGTGGGCATTTGGAAACATCGGTCTATATTTCTTCAAAAATGATGCCGGTGGAAAGGTAGCCGTCAATGGCGATCGTTATCGCGCTATGATAATCGAATATTTTTTGACTGAAATTGAAGCTCGTGGTCTTGGCGATCTGTAGTTTCAACAAGACGGCGCCATTTCTCACACATCGCATCAATCAATTGGTTTATTGAGAGAACACTTCGGTGAGTAGATAATGTCACGTTTTGGTCCGGTCAATTGGCCCCAAAGAGACTTTTCCCTGTGAGGATATGTAAAATCTAAGGTTTATGAGGACAATCCTGCTTCGATTAATTCTTTGGGGTAAAATATCACGCGAAATGCTCTAACGAGGCATTGAAAATTGGACTCAACGGATGGACCATCTGAGAGATAGTCGCAGCAAACATTTGAAAGAGATAATTTTCAAAAAAAAAATACCAAAGAATGTTCTTTCGAATGATAATAAACATTCCCCATTAACTTTGAATTTTCTGTTTTTTTCTATCAAAAAAGTAGGGAACCACGAAATGGATCGCCCTTTAGCTTTGATGTAAACTTTAATGTTTTTTCTTATTTCATCTGATCAAAATTCGTCACCGGTTTGGATAAATTTCAACTTTTTTGTAAAGCCTAGGGTAACTACGGCAAGGGAGAACGGTTATTTAGCATTTTTGGAGATCGCAGGTAACTCGAAAAAGTATAAAGTATTAGTATCTAGTATTGATCTTCAAAACTTGTACTGCATATTCTTACAATATATATAAGTATACTTAAAGTAAAAAAAATGAAATTTTTTTGTTTGTTTGTTTTTGACTAGTTTGATATTATGACCATCCAATACATTGAATGTCATCAACTTAAACAAAAAAGTTAGTATTGATGTTGGATTGGACAACAAATCTAATAAGCTGCTGTACATAAGTTTCCTTGCTCTTTATTCGGGTTTCTCTCTGATAAACATTCATCACTCTCTGTATGTTAAAAGTGCTTGATTTAGAATTACGGTCACGTTGTCGGTGGCAAAGAACAGTATAGTTCCACAGTGTTATTATTGTCTATATTATTGTCTTATTATACTCACGTTAGTCGTCTTATATACTGGGTGTATGTCAAAAACTTAATACTTTTGCCTTTATATTGATATTTTCATAAAGTATTCAAACAAACATTGTTTTTAGCGGTCAAACTTGGTAAATTGTTCCATTGAAAATTTACCTAAATAAATCATATGTAATGTGAATATGATCTATGCTTATGATCAGTCACTATTTTTTGCTGTTTATAATGAAAATTTTGGTAAACGATTGCCTATCAGCTACTGTACTCATGCTTGTTGGCATACGCAATAGGTGTTTATTTATTTATTTGTTTAAATCCGATGAACCCAATATACTCCCAACTCCAGACTCCCCCACGGAACCACCTGACTAAGTATTACTTCGTGGTAGTGAAAAGACATTTCGTCACCTCTATGGCATGGACTGACGGACGGCTACTCTGCTCTTATTTCAAACCGTAAAACTACCGCCGAGTGCAGTTTTAAGATTTTCCTTTGTACTTAAAAAGCGAGGGCAATAAAAAAATACATGCGCAGAGTCTTTAAAGCATTCTGAACATGTCGAACAAATCGGACTAATATCGTGCTGGAATCTGTACAGCTCGCTGCTAAAGCACCCTTGTCCACGTAGTATTTGGGTTGGGTGGAAATCTATGTCCCAATCTCGTCTGTCGATCATTAAATTTGAGATTTGAGTCTATTATTACTCCTACATACTCTAGTTGTGGCTATGAATGAATCTCACACTTCCCTATGGCGAGAGATATACTTTCTTCCACTTTTCTAGTAATTATGAACACTACTTCTGTCTTTTGCTCAACCAGTTCTTAACTCTTAGAGAAGAATCATTGGCGCAGACCGTTTATGCACTCATTGCATTCGCTCCGGAGGACATCTAATTACCCCATCATACATTAGGTTCCATATAAGCGAAGCTAGGACCGAGTCTTGCTATACTCCACTCGAAATAGAGTAGGACTTAGTGCTCTCATCAGTATCTATTATTCGTTACCTGAAATAACTTACAATAATTTCCATAAGATACTGAGGAGCGCGTACATAATAGGCGTATTAGGTAACTAGTGTTACTAATACAAGGTGCCATTGTACGAATATTGCGAAAAATATGGGCCTTGAGCATCATGAATCAACTAATAGCGGGATTCTGTAACCAGTCTCTAGTCTCTATTTGAGACATTTTGAGGCAAAGTCTCAATTTGAGACTAGTTACTATTCACTAAACAGTCTCTAGCGTTAGTCTCAAAATATTGAGACCTGGTAGTTAGCAGGTCACAAAACTAAAAAGAACTCTTGTCTGCCATTTTGAATATACTGAATAGAGATCATCATAGATATTAATCGATTGTCGTTTCTTTATATTTTGTAAGCAACTCAAACACGAAAATGTTAAAAATAAATCAATTTTACATAAATTTCGTAAATATTATGAAACAAAGTCAACATATATTTTTATTTTCATTGATAATTATGTTTTTTGACTAAGTTATAGAAAATTTAATATTTGTTATCGACATATTTATTTTCATTCAAGTGTAAAAACATCTCTGAATAATGAAATGTAATAGATTTTGTGACTGTCACTTACAGAATAGCAATATCATCTCAAGTCTCAAAAATTGTCTCTAACTTAAAATCTCAAATTTAGAGACTTGAGACTGTCTCAAGTTACAGAATCGCACGGTAAACCAGTTATAGGGTTAATGACAAAGAAATTCTTTTCAAAAAAGTGTAGTCTTATATTTTGTTTATTCCACTTGTAATTCTTGGAAAGTACGAGAAGTATTCTCACTTCCACCTTGTTTGTTGCTATGAGCTTCCCTCATGCATGCAGAGTTGCAAATAATTAATACAGGGATAAAATGCGGACCTGGTGGAAATTTTGTTGTAAATAGTTCCATGTAAAGTCTCAGTGCGTTCTCTCCAATGTATTTCAGTGTCAAATATATATCAGAACTTTAATTCACCTACTAGTATACACATTGGAAACTGCCTGAGTTAGTTTATTAGGCGATCACTTCTTTCTCAATGTTACTCATACGCAGTATCATAAATCTATAAGGGCTTAAAATTTTTGCATATTACAGTGCAATTCAAATGGAGACTTTTTTTTTTTTGATGAAGCTTTATAATCCTGGAAATGAAATAAAATTATCTCCACGCTTATACAATGTTTCTTTGATATCTGTTATATATATATACAAACATAATATCTAAGATATTATATTATATTTGTTAGTGCGTAATAAACCGCAAAATTTTTCAAACTTTTTTATTTTCTTTCTAAGCGTTTTCGAAGTAACTCAAGCGCCTTGATAGACGCCACTTTGTGGAAGCGATACGCTTACTTAACCAAATATGAGCTAATACTAAAATTTACGCACACTTCGTTTATAAAACGTATGAGTATGATATGGTTAAGTTGTGAATAGTGAAAGTTTTCATTGGCAATTTTGTTGAAAGTAAATTTTGTGATATTTGCATGCGTAACTGTATAAGTATTTGCTGCGCGCCAAAAGGAATGCAGCTGCAACTCAAAGTAACAAAACTGCCATGCTGCAGTTGTGGTACATTGTAGAGATTATACACACCACAGCACGCATTTTATGTAAAGTATACAAGTATATATTAAGCATGTAAATTGTGCTGGTACAATTTTGTCGAGTTTGCAATGCAAATTAACGCTAAGTTAGCGTCTTCGATTAGAAAATTTGTGAAGATATATTCGCACATGTGTGCCTATTTGTGCTTATGAACATGTATACTGTATTTTATGCTATTAAATGTATATCTGTAGTAAGCTGAGCCACACGCAACTACTTAGAAAATAAGCATATCGTTTTCACACATGCCGTGGTGTGGCGCAGAATTGAATATTTTATATCATTATGCAAAACTTTAGCACAGTTAAAATATCGCTTGTGGCATTTTATATTATCTCACATAATTAGGGGTGCGCATAACGCTTGAGCGTTCTATGAGAGTGAGGAATTGTGAATTTTTGCTCATTAACTAGGCGTTGTGTAAGATAAGTAGTTGCTATAATACTTCGTTGCCATATTTTTATGCGAAAAAATCACTTAACTTGTATAACGGTTTACTATATTTTCTTGTACTTCGCTTCCAGATTTCATTCTATTTCTATTTATAGATATTTTATGGACTTTCATGGCCTTATGTTAAGTTGCAACTGATTTCTAACCGTCTGATGTTACTCATACGTCATGTAGTACATATTTATTATTTTGATTTCATATAAGCAAGGCAATAATTTCGGGCTTCCAACTGAACGCAGAATTTATCGCAATTAATATACATATGTTTTGTGCCTTTATCGTTCTTGGCAAAGTTAATGTTGCTCATACGCAGTGTATCCCCCAAATTTTTTTTAGTATTATTTAAAAGCGTTAACAATGTGAATGGCGTTTATGTTCGCTTTTAATTATATTTTCTTAACTTGAGTGACATCGAATTTTTTCTTATAATTAATATTGCGATATTATCAAAAATAGTGCGAAGTACGATTTTCGATTCTGTCTGTTTTTCAGCGTGCAGTGCCATCGTTTTTCATCTACCACAAAAGGGTCTTAAGTGTATTTAAATTGACATAAATGTGTTCTTTTGTGTTTTATTAAAAATTAATAATAAACTGGCTGAGAAATCACGAATAATTGGCTCAAAGCGAACAAACTACCTGATAACTAACAAGTTACTAACCGGTACAACTAACTGGTACCACAGATTTACCAAACAGAATTTCCTCCAATCTAACGATTCTAGCGATGCCGTTGCTTTAGATGACCTACATGTTTCTCTATCTAGTTCTTGTCTCGAATTGAAAGGATTTAGCCAAACTCTAACGTTTTTTGGAAGTACCAAAACTAAATTATTTCCTAGATAAAGTTACATACCTTCACCTAAAATGCAAACTAACGTAACGTAACTTTTCATAAGTTAGCACACAAAGTAAAAACGAATATTAGAAACCACTCATATTGAAACAAAATTTGAGTTTTAGTTATAAAATGGTTATATATTGATTATATCTGGCAGCGGAAGCTGAAAATTTTATGCTACATATGTAGGTATATGTACAACATAATATATATAGTATGCATTGAATCGTAAGCAATAAAAAGCTCAACTTTCATTTTTTTGATGATACATTGTTTTGCATTTTGGGTGACGATATTTAAAGATAATAGGGTTGTGAACTGGAAGTTTTGTGCTGTGATGAGGAAACAGACATGAGAAGTTTTCTATAGAAAATATATTTTTTGTAGCAAACTTTTTAATTCTTCTTAACATCTCTTCAAAAGCAGATCTTACTGTTAATTTCCAATAAATTACAAGCTTCTAAGTTTGGTTAACATGTCTTTTTTAGATCTCAATCTCAGTAATTCAATGTTTTAAGTCAATTGGATTAAATGCCTTTTTTAACAAACTTCACATAACATTGCAGTCGAAAGCATCTGAATCGTATTATCGTGTGAAATGAATAGCATTTGAAAAAGATTAGAAACTTTACCGCAATCGGCAATGAACCTTAGCGAAGTCAACAACCTTACGGTCAATTGAACTAGCTAAGGACTGTTGTTCTTGGTGAAAGTAAACTAAAACTTCATTGTCCTCAAGTTTAGGAACCTTGCTTAACTTAAAAAAAATGTTAATGATCACAACCTATAGCTGACTTCACTGGACTCTCAAAATTTCTTCCGTCATTTTATGAATTTTTGACTGATACTAAAGCTATTGGATTTTGTTTCCTTCTAAGAATTTATTAAAATAGCATTTGTCCGATTCTATATGTAGGACGAAGGAATGTGAACGTGTGGGCTGAACGGAAGGGACGCGAACGGAATAAACGAGAAACGGATTCTTCACTTGGATAACGGACGTCAAAGCAGAAAGTCGAATAAAACACCAAATTATATTGCATTGTACAAGGAAATTAGTATTTTTATTTCCAAAAATCGGACTTGGTTATTTCTTTTCCACATATATATTTGCCTGATCTTTAACAGATGAGTTTTAAGGTGTGTGTGAAAATTTGTTGAAAAATTCTGAAAATTTCTACGATTGCTTCCAGTTCATTCCAATTTGGTAATTTTTGACATTTACTTCCAGTAGTGCGGTATTCTATCAGGTTATACGCAAGCTTCGTTGTACAAATAGCCTAAGGTGGTTTCTTGAACGAGGCGCACGACATCAATTGTAAACAACCACGCACAACCTCATTTAACGCAGATATATTTTTTGTTATGTTCATAATAAGAAATGATTTTGGTGTTCATCATGGAGATCTAGCTTTCCATGCTCGTTATTTTTTTTTCTCCTTTTTGCTAATAATAAGAACTCTTCCGTGATCTTTCATAAATTGTACATGTTTCTGAGTTCAACTCTCTCGAAATCACACTTGGACTTATGTCTTTTCATTTTATGAAAGATCTCTGAATGGGAAGAGTTCCTCTTATTAGCCAAAATGTGGAATAAAAATAACAATCACGTCTTTATTAAAAATAATGAGGCTAGTTCGAAACGCGGTAGATATAACCCTACACCATGGGGTAACACATGCCAAAATCCAGAGGTGGGACGCTACTCATTATAGACATCAATAGGCTGTGAAATTTGATTCAACAATTTGACTTCATTGAAGCTTCCTTCTTTTGAGGAGAAATCCATGGAGATGATAATAGTGCAAGAAAATGTACAGAATAACCGAAAATGAGTATAGAATTGTAATTTTAGCTAGATTTTAGACTATATAGCTAGTTTTATATAACAATAGCTCATGAGCTACCTACTGAATCATAGATTGAATCAAATTTGTTCCAAGTCAAGCCCTCACAACAGTCTCATTATCATTTATATATATATTTGGAGGTTACTTTTTATCAGAAAATTTAAAATATTAGCTCGCGCTCCAATTCTGCTCATAATTCTTCTTCGTAACAGTTATCTGAAAAAATGCAAATAACCAATTATTGTCACCACAAAACGATTGCATGCGCAAGCAAATCACTGCAATGCATTCTCAGCAAATTAAAAAGCCAACGAAACAGTCAAGTGTGCATTACAAGAGGAGTACACCAACAATGCACGAAGCATAAACGCGTGCGTGCAGGGATAAGTAATGAATACATATGTTAAACATTTCACAAATTAGCACAAATTTCTGCTGCACTATTTCCGTGTCAACGCTTGCCGGGCTCAAAACAGCTGTCATGCAACAGTCGCGGCACCCAATGACCGACTGACGAACCAACTGAGTGACTGAGTGCCGGCGCGACTGTGTGCCTATGTAGTAATCAACCGCTGAGGTAGTTTGTAGTCGCTTGTGTATGTGTGTGTGCACAGTTATGATATGTCAAATGAAAATATTAGCCATATCTGTGCACATAAAAAACATAATACATTCCGTTAAGTGCAATTTATAAGCGCGGAGAATTGTTCGAGTGGAACACACGAAGGTTTGTGACGGTGATGAAAAAATTTACTTTAATTAAAATATCGTGTGACAGTTGAACAATTGTAAATCACAGCCTTACATATGTACCCTTATGTGTGTATGGGTGCCACATACACCAGCATATAATTTACACATTTGAGGTTATGTCAGCTTACATACTTGTGTGTGCACTTTTTACTCACACATATGTATGTATGTATGTATGTATGTACAGAAAATTAATTTCCCCATCACGAGTGCTCATTTTTTAACAATCCACACCCTCTACTGCCCACCGCACCTCAAGGCAAATCCGCACGATTCAAATTATTTATTGCATTGCCCTCACCGGGGCGTTGCAATGTAATGAATTTTCGTTGACATTTCATTTAAATCGTACTCCCGGTGTTTTAACCACTCAAACACGCACACACATATATATATATATATATATGTATATAATGACACACACAAATTTTGTCGTGGCACCGAGTAGGTGTGCCACTAACTGCTTTAAATGACGCTTTGTTGGCATTTAAACACGCAAATCGCGTGGGTTCTCCTAAGTCCCCGGCAATAATGGCATGATATACTCGTATACTCGCACAAAAACAGCTAGAACAACAATAAAAAATTAAATCACATAAGAAGAAGCCTTTTCAAATGGCACTCGTTGACTATGACGAATTAGACGGGAAACGAGTAATTAAACATAATGACAGAATGATTGTGGTCACTCTCTACCTAATTGTGTGCAGTTGAGTGGTTGCTGCCACGTGTATACATGAGTATGTACGTATGTATGTTGGTGTTTGGTTGGTGAATGTTTTTTTCCTTGCAGTGCACCCACACTCATAAAATTATGTTAAGTTGCGTCAGTGGTTGTTTTTGGGTGTTGGTTTAGGTGAATTCAATTATAACAAGTAAGGAAGGGCTAAGTTCGGGTGTCACCGAACATTTTATACTCTCGCACGATAAAGTGATAATCGAGATTTCATTATCCGTCATTTACATATTTTTCAAATACCGTATTTGTGTAAAGTTTTATTCCGCTATCATCATTCGTTCCTAATGTATATACTCGTATTATACAGAGAAGGCATCAGATGGAATTCAAAATAGCGTTATATTGAAAAAAGGCGTGGTTCTTAACCGATTTCACCCATATTTTGTACATGTTATCAGGGTGTTAAGAAAATGTAACATACCGAATTTCATTGAAATCGGTCTAGTAGTTCCCGAGATATGGTTTTTAGTCCATAAGTGGGCGAGGCCACGCCCATTTTCAATTTTTAAAAAAAGCCTGGGTGCAGCTTCCTTCTGCAATTTTTTTCGTAAAATTTAGTGTTTCTGACGTTTTTTGTTAGTCGGTTAACGCACTTTTAGTGATTTTCAACATAACCTTTGTATGGGAGGTAGGCGTGGTTATTATTCAATTTCTTCCATTTTTGAACTGTATATGGAAATGCCTGAAGGAAACGACTCCATAGAGTTTGGTTGACATAGCTATAGTAGTTTCCGAGATATGTACAAAAAACATTTTTCCAAAACATTACGTCCAAATATGCCCCTCCCTAATATGATCCTTTGTGTCAAGTTTCACTTTAATATCTTTCTTTATGGCTTAGTTATGACACTTTCTAGGTTTTCGGTTTCCGCCATTTTGTTGGCGTGGCAGTGGGCCGATTTTGCCCATCTTCGAACTTAACCTTCTTATGGAACCAAGGAATACGTGTATCAAGTTTCATCATGATATCTCAATTTTTACTCAAGTTACAGCTTGCACGGACGGACGGACAGACGGACGGATAGACGGACGGACAGACGGACGGACGGACAGACAGACATCCGGTTTTCGACTCTACTCGTCGCCCTGATCACTTTGGTATACATAACCCTATATCTGACTCTTTTAGTTTTAGGACTTACAAACAACCGTTATGTGAACAAAACTATAATACTCTCCTTAGCAACTTTGTTGCGAGAGTATAAAAATACCAAACAATTTGTATAGAAGGTCTTTCGAACGGAGTGGAGGCTTTCCTCTTCCTTTGCTTCCTCCGGCGGTTACTGCGTCAAATACTTTTAGAGCTAGAGTGTTTTCATCATTCCATCGAATGCGATATTCGCCGTTGCCGATGCCGATGCGCAAAGGACCTTCTTCCATATAATTTTTCTCTCGAGAGATCTTAACGTCGACGTATCAGAAGTTTGTGATCGTTCATGCCTTGGCAACATATAGCTTGACTTAGTCTGAAGTAACACCTGTTGGTAAGATTTATTTTGCGTTGGATTTCGAGGCTGGCTTGGTTGTTGGTGTTAATGTCTGAAACTAAGCCTGTTATGAAACGGCTCGGAGACTTTCTTCCTCATCTTGATGGAGCTTTTGGTGTTGCTCAATGTCAGTTTACACAGCCGTATTAGTTTGCGGGCAGCTCCTTTTCGTACTGTCCAAAGCAGCTTTGAAATCGACGAAGAATTCGTGTGTGTCGATCCTCTTTTCACGGGTCTTTTCCAAAATTTGGCGCATAGTGAATGACCATATATAGTTGTTTATTTTCCAGGCCTAAAGCCGCACTGATACGGTATACTCAATAGAACTTTATATACGATGTTGAGGAGGCTTATCCTCCGGTAGTTAGCGCAGATTGTGGGGTCTCCCTTTTTGTGTATTGTACAGAGCACACTTAAATTCGAATCGTCGGGCATGCATCAGCTTCTTTGTAAAATATTCCGATTATATTCTACAAAGAAGCTGATGCATATAGTCGGAATATTCTACAAAGAAGCTGATGCAGATAGTCGGAATATTCTACAAAGAAGCTGATGCTTGCTCCTCATCAGTTCGTTGCCGCTGTATTTGAACAGCTCGGCCGGCAATTCTTCGGCCCTCTCCGCTTTGTTGCTCTTCAGATGGATAATTGTTATTTGAACTTCTTTATTGTCGGGCAATGGAACGTGCACTCCGCCGTCTACGATTGAGAAATCGGGTTCACATCCTCATGGTGTTATGCTTTCACTGCCATTCAGCAGGCTGGAGAAGTGTTCCCTCCATAATTTTAATATGCTCTGGGTATCAGATTCTAAAAGAAAGTGCAAGCAAGCAAGAAGCAAAATTTAAAGATATGCTTAGAACTGATCTCTCTTTGGTATATTAATTTAAAAGAGTAGTAGTTGGGGATATAACTCTGTGTTCATTTCATTTCATAGACTAGACTGATCTTAAAAGTCTTTAGCGCTATGTAATAACAGGCAATCAAATAAATATATCACATTTTCATGAGTTTGAACTGTGATCAAGTTAGTTTAGCAGGATCTCATGAGCAGCTAGACTTGGAAACCTTTTTGCAAACTTAAAGAAAGTCAATTAAAAGTTGTTAACAAGATACGAGAGTGATCCGAAAATAAATTGGCCTCTCCAGCCATTAGCCTCACTACTCTCATGTAGTATTGCAGACAGTTTCTGTCAAAATTTCAACCGAATCGGACTCGTTGTGTTGTTAAGATCGCGTGTAGAATAGGTAAGAACTGGCTGATAAAAAAAATGGAAAAAATAGCAATATTTGTCGATAATTTGATTTTTGTTTTTTTTTGGAGAGACAGGACTCGTTAGGATAGTTAGAATTAGACAAGTTTTCGTCGACATCGTCCAACGGTAGGACTAGGAAACAGGGCTGTTTTGACGGGGTCGGACCATAGGGAGAGGGGTGTCAGATGTGTAGGGTTAGCAGGGCATGTAAGCTCGAGGTTAGTGTCATGCGGGGACTCGTTGCACGTTGAACCTATATTTAATCCGTTAGGGTCGATTCTGGATAAGTAGGAAACGCAAGGGTCACTATCGATTCCCGTGGCAACTCAATCTCATCGTCTGCAATGGGTGGTTGTTGGGTGATTCCAAATATACGATTCACTGAGAGAGAGTCGGTGAAGGTGCTAATGGCTTCACTGCTTGGAGAGGAGTTAGTTATGCTCATTAACTGGAAGCATACGAGCCTCACTAGGCAGGTGGTCGATGGGAGACATCAAGAGGCTTACTTTTGTGGCCCGGAATGCAGTATTCTGACATGCCTGTAGCTCCACTCCATCCAGGTGACCATATTGGTGCGGCATAGTTAAGGACGGCCGGCCTATGCCTTGTAAGTATGTTACCAATAATGTTTCCGTGTCTTTTCCCCATGTGCTGCCGACTAGCGATTAGAAAAATTTGTTGCGGTTCTGTACTTTACCAATAATCATGGTGTGAGGAGTGAAAGAGCACAGGCTACCGAACGTCACACCGAGAAAGCGCGAAAAGTCGGAAAGATAGCCGTTTACGTTTGAGCACATGCCATCGATTCCATTGTCAGACGTCATTATCGTACAATTATCAGCGTACGAGGTGATAGAAATTCCTTGAGGTGGTTGGGGGAGTTTCGAGATGTAGAAGTTAAACAGTAGCGGGGATGGGGGGACATCACGGAAGACAACGTCGCAAAAGTCCACGGTCTCGTATTGGCAGATCGCCAATTGAGTATGAACAGAGTCAGCTGAAACAGCAGCTATCTCAAGAGACTGGCGTCAGGTCATGTCGTGCTTGAAATATCGGATATGAGAAAGCTGTCGACGTGATGCCTGCTTACACCGAACAACAAGAAAAATCACTAAAACCATTGACAGTATGGTCTGACTCAGTTTGAGTTCAATCCCATACCCATCGATGTAACAAGGATGCGCTGAAAAGGCCTAAGCAGACACAATGTTGAATTAACGTGACGCACCTGCTCAGAAGAGAGCGAAGATGTGTGATCAAAAATCTGGAAAAGGATAAAAGTAACACAAGGCTCTTCTGTGCCAAATAATTGGCACAACTGGACGAAAAAATCCAGAAAAACGCAAACATTTGGCGAAGAAAAACGTGTTCTTCTACCATGACAACGCAACGTCTCAAATCGAAGACATTGTCACTGCCAAATGGTCGGATTAGGTTATAAGCTGTTATGTCGTCCGCAAAATTCACCAGTTATGGGACATTGCCATATATTTTAATGTCCAAATTTGGGATAAACAAAGAGCACATGGTAGCCTCTAACTGTCGGTGCCACTGTAGTACTTGACGTTTGACTTATGACTTGTATAGAAGGTTAACATACTTGAGGCGCCTCAAAGAATTATTCGCGCTATTTATATAAAGTAAACTTCAAAATCTACAGCTCGAGGGGTTTGTTAGCAAGGAGCTTTCTCAAAACCAACCGTATGCGATCATAAATGCCTTCCGGGGTCAAACATTATATTTTTTTTTTCAAAAATCTTGTTATTTCAAAATCAAATAACTGAATAACATCCACGCTGTGATTTGCTTCCCACATGCTTTGCGTAAACTGTAACATCATAATATTCTCATCACTTCAGTGTAAATAAAATTAACAGATTGCTTTGCAAACAAGCAAAATAATAATAACAGTAACCTTTGCACTTTAGCAGCGAATATAGACAAACGACGTACACAATCCGCAGTTGCGTGTGAAGCATTTTTGCACAGTTAAAACCACACAGTGCAGCCGCTTCGCTCGCAAAACACTTTGCCATCAATATATTTGCATGCACGGGGTACATATATATAGTCATTGATATATGTATACACATACATACAAATGTATGTATATACATATGTGGTCGAGCTGTGCTGTGCGTAGCTTCACCCACGGGCGTAATAATTTGCTCTTGTTTATTGTGCACTTCCACTTCCTCTTCCGGCGCCGGCTGTTGCATGCCACATCTGGCTCTTGTGCGTGCATACGTGTGTGTGTGTGTGCGTTTGCGCCAAACGGTCGCTATTGTTGCCATCGTAGCTGGAAACTTCCGCTCAGGCACAGCTGTTTTAAATGAAAATGTGATAAACGCTCGCATTCGCCAGAAATTGATACGCAACCAACCGGTGATAAAAAACTATGGGCTCTGTGTACGGACTGTGCCGCATATTAAATACTCTTGGCAATGGTAAAAATTTAAAAGAAATATTATATATGAGCCGATTTCATTTGCCTTTGGTGGGTGACAAAAAATTTTATTTAAATATTTCAGGAATAAAATTAATCGGCGGGTGTGTGCAAGCTTTCTTATTTTTTTGAAGAGTTTACCCTCAGCAGTATCCATTGATCAAATAAGCAGCTTATTCAAAACTTAATTTTATATTTTGGTTGCAGTCTGATGTTGATTGATTGGCCCAAGTTGCTTGTAGGAATATATTCTCATGCACAAACAATCTGTTATGTTTTTTACTTGTTTAATTTTTATTAAAATAAATAATCCAATTTCTAACAATTTAATAAAATAATCTTCTTCGCTTAGGCTCACTTTCATTTGAATGGTGCGATAAATTAACAAAATTGTCGATTTTGGTGTGTAGAAAATTCACAAATTATTCATGAGAAACCATTACATTTACCTAAATTGACAGCTTAGTGTGTTTTCTAGTCTGGTGGAATCATCGGTTCATATTTCTTTCAAATTACTGTCAATACAGAGCGATATAGATCGATGATAACAAACTTTTTATGCCCGTAATTGGAAGAAGTTGCTCTTGCCAACATCTGTTTCCAACAAGACCGGGTCTACGTGCCAAACAATACGTGCAATAACCGAATTATTGGGAGAAATGTTTGGAGATGCTATTATTTCAACAAATTGTGACATTGAATGTTCTCCAAGAAGTTCGGATATAACGCCATAAGACTACTTCTTGTAGCGTTATGTGAAGTCATTCTTCTTCTTCTTCTTAACTTCGGAGACACTGCTTACGCAATTATTGTCGAGTTAACAACAGCGCGCCAGTCGTTTCTAGTTTTCGCAACGTGGAAACTCCAAGCGAAGCCAGGTCCTTCTCCACCTTGTCTTTTCAGCGCAGTGGAGGTCTTCCTCTTCCTCTGCTTCCTCCGGCGTTTATTGCGTCGCATACTTTTAGAGCTGAAGTGTTTTCTTCAACACGTACGACATGTCCTAGCCAGCGCAGCCACTGTCCTTTAATTCGCTTGAACTATATCATACAGCTGATCGTTCCATCGAATGCGATATTCGCCATGACCAGTGCGAAAAGGACCATAAATCTTTCGCAGAACTTTTCTCTAGAAAACTAGCACACTTAAATTCCTGTCGTTGGACATGCTTTCGTCCGAACATATTCTACAAAGAAGCTGATGCATGCTCCTTATCAGCTCTTCGACGCCGTGTTTGAATAGCTCGGCCGGCAATCCATCGGCCCCCGGCGCTTTGCTGTTTTTTCAGACGGGTAATTGCTATGTGAACTTTTTTATGGTCGAGCAATGGAACGTTTGCTTCATCGTCATCGATTGGGGAATTGGGTTCGCCTTCAGCTGGCGTCATACTTTCACTGCCATTCAGCAGGATGGAGAAGTGTTCCATCCATAATTTTAGTATGCTTTGGGCATCAGTCATTAGATCACCTCTGGAGTTCTACAAGAGTATGCTCCGGTCATGAAACCTTCTGTTAGTCGCCGCATCCTTTCCTAGAAACATTACCCCTGTCGGTCAGCTTGTCAGGCTCTTCATACTCACGCATTCCTGTTTGCAAATGCGTCGCGCTTCCCTCTACAATTCTCGGTATCTATGCTATCCCGCACGTGTTGGGTTCGACTGTAACGTTGCGAGGTAGCCAGTCTGTTTTCTCTACGCTGCATCACGGCACTCCTCGTCGTAACAGCTCTTCTTTTGTATTTTCCGAAAACCAATGGTTTCGGTTGCAGCTGCACGTAAGGAGCTTGAAATGCCGTCCCACAGTTGAATTATACCGATTGGTGACGAGTGCTCTCAGAGAGCAAGAGTGCAAGTCAAGTAGGAAATCGTTCGGCTGTGTGTTGTGATCTTGACTGTAACAAGATAGGTGTTAGGGCTTCGGAGCGCACGCACATCTAAAACACGGGAGACGTGTCTTCCGTCTATCACAACATGATCGATCTGGTTGGTGGTTTTTCGATCCGGAGACAGCCAGGTGGCTTGATGAATTTTCTTATGCTGGAATGTAGTACTACAGATAACCATATTTCGGGCCCCGGCGAAGTCGATCAGTCTCAACCCATTTGGGGATGTTTCGTCGTGGAGGCTGAATTTACCGACCGAGACAAATATGCAAATCTTGACTGTAACAAGATAGGTCGTTAAAGTCACGATTTTGACATCGTGGCGGGGCAGCAGATATAGGTGCACTCCAAGCGCTCATAGAAGACGTCTTTGTTCACATCTTCCTTCTCCTACATCTACTTTATATGACCACTGCAGTAAATGCTACAGGTCCTACTCGCCTCAGTCCTTATCCTGTCCACCGCATTTCTTGGACGGCGGTGATGTCGATCTGGGACATCAACCAGGTGGTTTTTCGATCCGGATTTGCCATGGTCAAGGGGATGCCTCGCCTTCTCACTTTAGCTTGCCTTCAAACGGATGTTTTTTGGCAACCTGGAGGATACTTGGTCTAGGACCGGAAGTCGTAAGCTGCTTGAGCCATAACTGTAGGAATAGTTTCTGACCACTCTTCAGTGAATGGCAATCAGCGAACTTTCTTCACATGACTCCATCCTCCATCGTCCAGCACGCAGTGAAGGAAAGATAGCAGCCGCAGCTGAAAGTGTATACGGAGACAGTGGATAGTCGAACTGACGGATGGAATGACTTGGTGCATTTTACATCGCGATCTTAAATTGGAAGCGAACAAAATACTGCTTGTGCAAGAACTGAAGCCACTTGGCCTTCCCAAAAACATCGATTCAATTGGGCTCTTCCAAGAAAATCCGACGTTTTCGATGACAGCCAAGTTCATTAAGGCTTTTTTGCCTGTGGAGCATCGTAAATTCTAAAGTCTTTCATGCAGACAGTGGGATTGTAAGATCAGAGCATTCATAAAAGATTTAAATTTTTTCGTGGAGATACGTAAATTCTAAAATCTATGCAGACAGTGCGGATCTATTCAGAGTATTTATAAAGTTTAAATTCAATTGTCTTAGGACTACAACAATTTTTACTCCAATTATTTATTTTATGAAAACAAACATAGGTCGCCTTTTTTATGTTCGGCTTGTGTAAAGGCAGTCATTAAGTTAGAAGTTAACTAAAAACATTTACTAGAAACAACGGTTAATGAAGTTAATGTCACTCAATGCAATTAAACCATACCGTATCGTAACATATTCAAAATATATGGGCATGTAAAATATATCTTTGTCACTTACCGTGCGATTCTGTAATTTGAGACAGTCTCAAGTCTCTAAATTTGAGATTTTAAGTTAGAGACAATTTTTGAGACTTGAGATGATATTGCTATTCTGTAAGTGACAGTCACAAATCTATTACATTTCATTATTCAGAGATGTTTTTACACTTGAATGAAAATAAATATATCGATAACAAATATTAAATTTTCTAAAACATAGTCAAAAAACATAATTATCAATGAAAATAAAAATATATGTTGACTTTGTTTCATAATGTTTACGAAATTTATGTAAAATTGATTTATTTTTAACATTTTCGTGTTTGAGTTGCTTACAAAATATAAAGAAACGACAATCGATTAATATCTATGATGATCTCTATTCAGTATATTCAAAATGGCAGACAAGAGTTCTTTTTAGTTTTGTGACCTGCTAACTACCAGGTCTCAATATTTTGAGACTAACGCTAGAGACTGTTTAGTGAATAGTAACTAGTCTCAAATTGAGACTTTGCCTCAAAATGTCTCAAATAGAGACTAGAGACTGGTTACAGAATCCCGCTATTATTCTAAAATCAGACTTACCCAATTATCGTATATTAGCGAAACACGATAAAAATCCAATTATTTAATCCAAACAATATCCATTAGAATATATTTAAAAAATCAGCCAAAGAACGGAACACTCAATTGTTTGCTATGTTAATGGTAATTGAACAAGTACCAACTTAAAACAGCCAAATTAGGCAGAAAATGTCGACGCAAAGAAGTCGGGTAATTCAATACGAACATTTAGCCACTTGTCCAACTTTCATTAAAGCATAACAAATCCCGACATGCCAGGTGAACATGTTCTACTTACGTAAAGCAAGTAACACGCTTGTGCTGTCAATTACGAGCTGCATGTGACTCACACCACAAACTAGGAGACCAACCGTTCAGGCTCCAAATTTCACTATTCTCTTTAGGCTGCCGTTGCCTTCACGCTTACTTGCGCTTTGTAGTTGTAGCTGTGAAAGCGTTCATTTGACCGTTCAATGTTCAAGTTATTGTCATTACCATCAATATTTTATGAACCATTAAAAGTTTGTGAAATTGTACAAAAGCTTAGTGAGCACGGATAGTTGGGTTTGGGGAAGCTGAGAATATCACGAAAATTTGCTATCACAATCGCCATTTCTTAACGGGTTTTTTATACCCTGAACAGGGTATATTAAAATTGGCATGAAGTTTGGTAAACCAAAGAGGAAATGTCGGAGGCTCTATGAAGTACCTAGTCATTGAACATATCCATAGGAAATATATATAAACTTATCGATCGCACTCAAGTCCTTGTATGGGCAATGATTTCACCTGTCGAAACAGCTTAACGAAGTTAGGCATAGATTATTTTCCAAAGAAACGCTGCAATCTTTATACAAACGGTTCAGTTGGGATTATAGCTGCCATACCAACTGACCGATCAAAATCAAGAAAAGTATCTTTTCATACTCCTTTATGCCACAAAAAATTTACCTGTGAATGGTATTATAGTTTCCATGTAACCAATTTTTTTTTTTTTGTTTTTGTGATGTCTACATATATGAGCAAATATTTGAGAGAGGTCCAGATAATACATATGCACATATGTATGTATGGTATATATGACTTTACGCTTTTTGGCTAATAGCCAACATAGTGCGCAGCTCAAAAAGTTCAGAACGTTTATGTCGCTGTGTTGCCGATTAGTGCATCTGCATTATACGTTGGTAGGCGGTTCGAATGGGTTCAAATTTGAGATTAAAGGATTCGACTATATATTTTATTCAAGTATGCATATGCACAAGTAAAAGGTAGTCACTTATCCTATCAAAGTACTATTAAATATCGTTAGTTAAGTCGAGCAACCAACGTGAGATATTTTAGAGGAAATAAAAATGGCAGAGAAGCTAATTAAGCTTCATTATTAAGCCCGGTTTAGCAGCACTCTTCAAATTGTATTTATTTTTATCCTTGTGGAAAAATATTTTTTTTATTTAAAACATTAGGAGCCATGAAAGATATGTCGTCCTCACCGGGTATTTCGGGCATCTATGCTGTGCGACTTCTACATTTTGCATGACGCTTCAGGTAGCGCTTAGAGTTGACCTTCCGGGTCTAAAATGGTGCAGTCTGGGGGAGAGTCCGCCAGCTTTATTGATAGCTGCTTCCAATCTATGTTTAAGTAGTCTTTCATAAAGCTTTTCCGTTATGTTGAGCATGTATAGTGGGCGGTAACTGATCGGAAGCTGGGATCCCCTTTTCCATTACTGATTAAGACAAGTCGTTGTTTCTTCCAAATTTCAAGAATTATTCCAGCTTTGAGGTAGGCGCTGTTAATATTTAAAAGTACTGCGGGCCGTTCTGCGGCGATTATTTTGAGTAGTTGCGGCCATTTTTCCTTTTCGCTTGCCTCGATGGCATGCTAAAGCTCCTTTTTCGCCGCTTGGTATTACTTGCGCCCAGTAAATTGCTTCTTTATATTTTCTGTGGGAAGTTTTGGGCATTGATTTGATGGTGATAGCGGTGGTGTGATCTTTGTTTTACCTAATGGAAAAATGCACAGATTTGGCTCAAAGCCTCAAAGCGAATACGTGGAGTCGATCCATCAGAGTTTGTGGTCGCAGCTTAAATGAACCAATAGGGATCTAATTTGATCTTGAGTGTATCCTCGACATTTGGCTTTATAGGAAGAAAAGGTATGATCACTATCATACGTATTTACTCATTTCCATCTGACTGAATGACTTTGATTGCACTTTGTTTAGCAACTATCAGAAAAAGGAAAATTATCAGTTTATAAGTTCCCAAAACTACTAGTTCCTTGGTTTCGTTCTATTACAAGTAATTAAATATTTCAAAATTTCGGATATTGGTATTCCAGCTTCGCAAAATTTGCTTTTAATGCCGTCGGAAGCTAACGGAACAAACGTTCAATTTACTGACACCTCTGAAATGTTTAAATCTTTTATTTTACGTGAAACACATTGCTGCCACTGCTGACTGTCAAGCGACGTGTCGCTCATGAAATGACCTCTAAATCGTACCGCTCAGCGCCTTTTATGTGCTTCAACTTAACGATTTTCTTTGCTAAGCGACGTGCACGTCTCACAATGAATTGCCTTTGTGCGACCACGTGCGCGACACATTCATTTTACAACACTTCCATAGCAACAAAATTCGCATAATTAAATTCTTTATAGAGTTTTTGGCGCACAACGGAAGTGCACATACTAACTAATTAAATTTCGTTTTATGCGACAGGAGTAAGACGTCAATCGAAGACGCGCGATAGTTAGCCGCATCTGCATATGTGTGTGTGGGAGTGTATACCTCCTTGAATGTTTGCGTGTGAGTGGAGGTGTGCGTACGTGTGCCGACAGACGTTGGCAGAGCTTACGCGCTGCCGTAGGCCAAAGACTCAGCAAACTTCAATCACATGTTAGCAATTTTAAGCAGCTGTCACCGATTGAGTAGACGCAGACGCGCGCGACCTCAAGGCATCAATGTGTCTGCGAGTGTGTGAGTTCGTAAAAGTGAAAGTTCAAAGTTAAGTGCGCACAGGCCCATTGAAATTCCACAAAGGGATTTTACCCATAATCCAGCTGAGAGCAAAATAGTCTACAAATACCATGTGTGTGTGGGAATGTGTTTACATGTGAAAAATGCCCTACAAAATGCAAACAAATGCTTATGTGTGAAGTTGTAAGGAATTTATGCGTTGCGCCTAAAAGCAGGGAACGCAAATCCCAAAAAATTGTTATTCAACGCACAAATAGCGAACGGAAAGACAATGACTGGTATGTCGTGCTATCAAACGATCAAAAATTATATTCGAATGACAACCGCGCACACCCATTCGAGATTCAATATGTGCTTTTCGAAAAGCTTGTCAACCATTTAAAATGCCATAAAATCGCGTTTACTTTGGGTGGCGCGCCGCAGCATAGCACTGCTCGTTGGTAATGGTTAGAATTTGACGCCATTGTCGTTAGCTTGTCGCAGGACATTAGCACACGCACACACACACACATGCACACGCTTGCGGCGACACAGAAAGTTAGCTGACAGCATGGCGCCGGGAATTTTATGGCTTTTGATGCACACTAATGGCATATACTCAAAAAGGTAGCGTACAAAATTGATAGTTGGTATGCGAATAGGGATTTCGGTTTTGGGTTCGAAATTTTCAAATTGCCGTCAATTGTGTATGTATGGGTGTGTGCGTGTGACAAGGTGAATATTTATAGTATATACTCATTTCATGTAAAGCTAATTGCCCACTTGCGACTAATAATTGAAGGAGCATATTCGAACAAACTGCGATATAAATTCGAAAAACAAAATTTGTAAATCCCGATTTTCTGGTTTTGTAAATTTCGGATATATGTATGTACATATGTACATTGATAACACAAAATGTAGCTTTTGTAACATGAAATATTGAAAAAAACCATCTTTGACTGCAGAGAAAATATTAGAACTGGTAATACCGAAAACTGGGATTTTTCGGGATTTTCGCAATCCCGATTTTGCGTATCCCAATTTTGTTTTGAATTGTATTGATGTATTGGGAATAAGAAATTTTAATTTTCATGAAATTAAGTATTTAGTACTAATAATAAAAAAGATGTCAATCCCGAAAATTTGAAGTTTTCGGGATTGCCAATTGTAAGTCAAATTTGAATATAAAACTAAAAATTATACGTAAAATAATATTCTTGCAATTTACTGAAATTTATAAACTGCAAAATAAGTATGCTAGAGAAAAATCCCGAAAATCCCGAATTATTGGTTCGGGTATTTCTCACCTCTTTTAAGAAAATTTGATTACCTGATATGAATTATGATTGAAATGATAACATAATACTCCAATATTTCTTACATATGTATGTACATTCTTAGTTCGGCATTTTTCAGAAGTTTTTTTTTTTTGACAATCCTATAAAGTCTCGATTTATTAGAGATAAACGTGAAATGTGGAACAAATTTTATTTATATTTCTCTGAAGTACATATTTATGATATTATTTATGAACATATCTCCTTCGTTTTTCTATAGCATTACAGTTCTCGTAAAAACTTCAGGTACTTGGAGGTTTTCAAATTTTTGCACATTATGTGGTCAATTGCTAATCTGTACGAAATTTTTTTATAATTTTATAACAAGTAATTCAGATATTTAAACTGACAACCCCGAAATTCGAGATCAATACATTTCGGGACTCCGAAATATTCTATTTTCACTAAAACTGTAATAAAAATATACTATGGACAACTTATTGTTTGACAACTTTGACAACAACTGCAAAATTAGTACGCCACAGAAAAATTCCGAATTTTTGCAACGGTAAAAAAATGTATTCCTCTTATTTTCCAAGAGTGTTTGACTACATACAATTGCTGACATAATATACTAATCTATCTTAATTTTGTATTTCGGAATGTTTCGAAGTTTGTTATAGACAATCCATAAATTTGGGATCAATAAAATTCGGGATCCCGAAACATTTTGTTTGTACTAAGCTTTAATGCAAACATATTTTGTACAATCTATTGTTTGACAGCTTAATAAGGAAACATACACTTACATAAGCACATGTGTTTAGGCAAAGTTGTGTTCTTCCCTTTGTATATTTTGCCGCGTACGGCAAACGCTTTTGATAACGCCGTACGAAATTGCTTCCTTATTGCCTACAGTCATTCATAAAATTTTTAATCTCCACGTGGTATTTAATTTTAATGCAAATTTTACACTGTTTACTTTACAGATTACTTGGTGTGAGAATTAGCAACACGCGAGGTATCTTTTGTGTTTGGTTTTCCTCGGATTATACAAACAAAAATTAAAAATTCAATTCCGTAATATCTATGCATGTATGTATGTACAATTTAATTCAGATTAGAAATAATTTCGTTTGTTATTCATGCACGCCTCAGGCGTATGTATTCTTGAAGCAACACAATGAACGGCTTTGTTTAAGATACAAATTCGTAATTTTAAACGGTTTCATGGAAGAACAATGCGCGTTTAAGAATTTAAAGTTGTGATTTTCATCATTTATTAATATATGTAGCTCTGTTGAAGGATGCATTTGAAGACTAAATGATAATACCTATATTCTTTTATCTCCCTGAATTGCATTATCGAGTAGCGAATCGAACAAACTGTTAACACTTGCTTGCTGTAAACTGCGTTTTATCTCTGTTGGAGAAATGCTGTTCTCCGCGCAAAATAATATTTTAGTAATCCCTATTTCCAAACACACTCCTTTCTTTACCTTTTCCATAAAAATTCACAAATCTTCAGTTTTCGAAATCATTCAAATGAACTTCTTATTTTCATTTTTGACATTTGTTACCTTCACAAAAGTAAAAAGTAAGGAAGGGCTAAGTTCGGGTGTCACCGAACATTTTATACTCTCGCATGATAAAGTGATAATCGAGATTTCATTATACGTCATTTACATATTTTTCAAATACCGTATTTTTGTAAAGTTTTATTCCGCTATCATCATTGGTTCCTAATGTTTATACTCGTATTATACAAAGAAGGCATCAGATGGAATTCAAAATAGCTTTATATTGGAAGAAGGCGTGGTTGTGAACCGATTTCAGCCATATTTCGTACATGTGTTAAGAAAACATTATATACCGAATTTCATTGAAATCGGTCTAGTAGCTCCTGAGATATGGTTTTTGGTATATAAGTAGGCGAGGCCACGCCCATTTTCAATTTTGAAAAAAGCCTGAGTGCAGCTTCCTTCTGCAATTTCTTCCGTAAAATTTAGTGTTTCTGACGTTTTGTGTTAGTCGGTTAACGCACTTTAAGTGATTTTCAACATAACCTTTGTATGGGAGGTGGGCGTGGTTATTATCCGATTTCTTCCATTTTTAAACTGTATATGGAAATGCCTGAAAAAAACGACTCTGTAGAGTTTGGTTGACATAGCTATAGTAGTTTCCGAGATATGTACAAAAAACTTAGTAGGGGGCGGGGCCACGCCCACTTTTCCAAAAAAACTGCGTCCAAATATGCCCCTCCCTAATGCGATCCTTTGTGCCAAATTTCACTTTAATATCTTTATTTATGGCTTAGTTATGACACTTTATAGGTTTTCGGTTTCCGCCATTTTGTGGGCGTGGCAGTGGGCCGATTTTGCCCATCTTCGAACTTAACCTTCTTATAGGAATTAACCTTCCAAGGAATACGTGTACCAAGTTTCATTATGATATCTCAATTTTTACTCAAGTTACAGCTTGCACGGACGGACGGACAGACAGACATCCGGATTTCGACTCTACTCGTAACCGTGATCACTTTGGTATATATAACCCTATATCTGACTCTTTTAGTTTTAGGACTTACAAACAACCGTTATGTGAACAAAACTATAATACTCTCCTTAGCAACATTGTTGCGAGAGTATAAAAATTTGCTGAAAGAAAGCCATTCAAAATGAGACGCTTACTTTCATTTGTCGAATTCCACCCGCTTACTTTGTTGTTGCTTCTGTCTAAAATTTTTTATATGCAGAATTCGCCAATCGAAGAATACGATTAGTTTTCCCAAGGGTATAATACTCATTAATATTTAAACTTTTACATTTAGTTATTTAATAATATAAATATTAGTTATCACTGTTCGTTCCATGAAATTTTAAAATCACACAGCTGTTTTTGAGAACCTATGACTTCAGACATAACGTCATAAAGGCAGCTTCTTTTCGTGCTGTCAAAAGCAGCTTTCAAATTGACGAATAGGTGGTGTGTGTCGATCCTCTTTCCATGGGTCTTTTCCAAGATTTGGGGTATGATGAATATCTGTTCGGTTGTTGATTTTCCAGGCCTATCAGTTCGTTGACGCGGATCTTTAATCTTCCACACAATACGCTCAATGTTGAGGAGGCTTATCCCACGGTAGTTGGCTCAGATTGTGGGGTCTCCCTTTTTGGATTGGGCAGAGCACACTTAAATTCCAATCGTTGGGCATGCTTTCGTTCGACCATATTCTGCAAAGAAGCTGATTCATGCTCTTTACCAGTTCTTCGCCACCGTATTTGCATAGCTCGGTCGGCAATTCATCGGCCCCCGCCACTTTGTTGTTCTTCAGTCGGGTGATTGCTATTTGAACTTCTTCATGGTCGGGCAATGGAACGTCTGCTCCATCGTCATCGAGTCCTCCTGTTGTTATGCTTTCACTGCCATAATTTGAGTTTGCTCTTGGTATCAGTCGCTAGATCACCTCTGAGGTTCTATAAGAGCATGCTCCGGTCTTGAAACCATCCGTAAGCCACCGCATTTTTTCGTAGAATTTTCGAGCATTACCCCTGTCGGCCAGCTTATCAAGCTCTTCGTACTCTCCCATTTCGGCCACTCTTTTTTCCTGCAAATGGGTTTCGCTTCCCTCTTCACCTCTCGGTATCTATTTCATCCTGCAAATTCCATCCAAAAGTATATTAAGCTACATTAAATTCAGCGAAATATTTTCACATATGTTTTCACCTTCCTGCCTTACTTTCGCATTAAACTTACTGAAAACAATTTTAATTTTGTGGGCGACGCAGCTGTCATAGGTGTTCTCAAGATCACTGTAGAAGGCACCTTTAAACTAATCGTTCTTTTCCTCCTTCGGGGCGTGCACGCAATTTGGCGTGATATTGAAAAATCCTCTCTTGAGGCGAATACTGGCTAGCTATTTAATCACCGAGGTGAACCGTGAGACAAGGTGGCGGAATTTCTCGGTAATCACAAAATCGCATCAAAACCCACGCCCTTTCGCATGACAGTTTTTAACAATGATATCAACCCTTCATTTAGCGAGGGCTTTCGCCGGTTAGAAAGAAGCACCTTCCCTACAGAAAATTTGGTCCTTCCAAGTGCATATTTTTCAATCATAGCCAGCCCTCCTCGCCGTTCTGCACTGCATTTGGGGTCCGCCCCGAAAAAAAAATTAAGAGGAAACAACAGGTTGTAAACTCGACTATAATCACGTAACCGGTGTCTAAGTGAAGAAGTATTTTTTCTTATTGTAGTGGACACTATTGTATTGTTACATTTCCAAGACTTTTTTCTAGTGTTTCATTGGATTTCTTCTTTACATGATAGGTACCAACTCCAACGCAACTCAAATTTAATGCCTATGTGATTGACTACATGAGTGCACAACCCAGCGCGAACCAAAAAACTACCAATCACAGAATATCTATATCAAATTTCAACGGAATATCACTTTGGTACTCTGTTTATTTATTCATGGTTGACAGGAGAGGAGCAGAATTGATTCGTTTAACCATTCCGATAGCTTCGATATATATTTATAACTCAAAATCTTTCCAAGAAGACATCAAAACTTATTCCCCGTACAATATTTTCAGAGCGTACATAAATACGTAAACATACAAAATTCTATGTACATATGTAATACCTCCTCACTACGTCTCCTCAGAAAAGTCAATTCGTGTACTTTATCTGTCTCATTGCGATAAATCACAGTTTCCAGCAGCGCAAGTAATTCCTGTTTATCGCTAATTGTTGGTTTAGTTAACGAAAAACGACAATGCGAGCGCCGAGATAGAAGAGTAGATAATGAAATTGCAGGTGGCGGTTGGCAGCTGGTGAGGCAACTCTCCGCGCTGGTTGCCCTGCTAATGAGCCATTTTAGGTTGGCTTAAGTTGAAGTAGTGCCTGCGGCTGTCGCTTTGACAGGATAAAGGATAATTAGTCGTAAAATTGTTGGCGAAATATTTAGGTATGCGTTAATTGCTTTAGTATTTAAAATGTTCGTACTTTTGTTCTCAAATATAATATAATTAATAATTATCGTAATTAATGCCCCGCATTTCACGAAATGATATATTTTGTGATTTGTAGAACATTTAAGTGCTTTTTGTGTGTGATGACACCGATTTAAATTTATAGCAAACAAATATTATTATTAAATTCTTTAAAGGAAGGTATTCAGCGATTAATTGTAATGTCATAATAGATTGTTTTATTCCTAGTAATAGAAGGAATTAGCTTATAATCGTCAGGTTAACCCCAAAGATTCAACATAAATGGATTTTCTTTTAGGTAATCTTAATTTTCGTCTATCAGTATGAAATCCATTTCCTATAACCCAAAACAGAAATGTCGGTATGCTATCGGAAATACTTTCAGAGGCGTAGTTTCGGTCAACTCTATATGTATAGTTTTGTTCATATATGTAGTTATATATAAGTTAGTTTTAGTATGTAGCCTTCCAGTTCGTTCGGTATTGAGTCGAAACCACGCAATATTCAGTTAAAATCTAGGGATTCTTAGAAGCCACTACTCCAAGTCACATATTCACAGTCTCAATAGAGGTATTCTTATATTCCGTTCCTCAATGTTTCCAATTAGGTCCAGTTTTGCATCCTCAATCCATGAAAACTTTATATATACTGAAACTATCCGAACTGTTTTCACAATAAGCATCGTCTTGTTACGATCTCACATCTCCTTCATATTTCAGTAGACAGACAAACCTTCGAATGTGTTTCTGCAAAAATAAATATTCTTATAAGATCCTTCAGAAAAGATTGGTCCTTATATAACTGTAAGAAGTCGGCAAAGTATTAATATGGGGAAAAGTATGATCGTGAGTTAAGTATAATCCATATCAATCTGCTGTTGAGCTGCAAAAGAACGTTGCAACTATGTTAACATTTGACTATTTGTATCTTTATTAATCGTCATCGGCAGTAACGTAATATCCTATATAGTTTCAGGCAAGAAAAATGTGAAACGCTATTAACGGTTCTATGGTCTGTCTACCCTGGAATTGTATGCAACAGCTTTGTGGTCACACCTAACATTGGAGAGATTAGACCTTCACGTGTATAATTTTTCCTGCTGGCAGGCAACTGATTTGTGAGATGATATATTCTAGGCTGGCCTCCGCTACTTGTTGTTTAAGATCTGCTGAACACTTTTTGGGATGGCCTTTAGCTCCTTCAGCGAATTTGGTTTTACTACTTCGATCGACTGAAAACGAGTTCCACCAAGCGTCAGTATCAGTATATGGAAAAAGAAAAATTCACACGGAACCAAATCTGGTGAATACAATGTATCTAAGATAATAATGTAATATACGAAAAAATTGTTCAGATCAGCTTACAATAGCATATAGCTGCTATACAAACTGAACGATCGGAATCTAGTGCTGGTATGGAAAACTTTTGCATTTGACAAGATATATATTCACGAAATTTGGTACAGATTATTCTCTAAGGCAACAATGTAATCTCCGAAGAAATTGTTCAGATCGGTTAACTATAGCATATAGCTGCCATACAAATCGAACGATCAGAATCAAGGGCTTGTATGGAAAACTTTCGCATTTGACGTGGTATCTTCACGAAATTTCACATGGATTACTGCTCAAGGTAGTAATATAATCTCCGATTATATACACATAGTTACTAAAGGAAATGCACCTGTGAAGGGTATATTAGCTTCGGTGGAGTTGAAGTTAACGTTTTTTCTTGTTTTTGTTTGAGTTTGTTTTTCTCCCCATTCCGATGACAGTTGACTTGTTTGTTGCATGTCAAACTCATAAATCCATGTCTCATGGTCAGTTATAATGCTTTCTATGAATGTGGTATCGGAATTCGCGCGAACAAGCATGTCCAAAGAGACCCATTTACGGTACTTTTTTTGAAAAAATTTAGCTTTATCGAGACAAGTCGAGCAACAACGCATTTCATACTCAAAATATCCACCAAACTCATTCAAACGGACTCGCGTGAGATGTCAAGCTCTCTTGCCATCTCCCTAACACTTGCCCGATGATTTTGAAGCATCAAATCCTTCACTTTTTTTTAAATATTTTTATCAGTTGAAGCGGTCGAAGGTCGTCCAAAACAAGCCATGTCTTCAACAACCTCTCGGCCGACTTAAGCAGCTGCTATAGACAAACTGGTTGACAGATCGTGTGCTGTTTTGTCATAATGTATTTTGAACCAATAAAATATACAATAAAAAAGAGACTGAAGGATGGGCAGTTATAGGTAGTTAGTCAGCTCAGCTCCTTACATAATAAGGCATAAGCATAAGAAATTGGACAGATGCAACCTGATTTAACTAATATACGATCTAAAAATATTTATAATATTGTTTTGAGAGTGAAAGGAAAATCAACCTACAGGAAGGTCTGTTTACAACAAAAATCCAATCAATCAAAATAACTACTGCCTGAATTGGGAAAGAAATTGACATCTCTCTGAATTAGGGATATATACTTTCCTGTAATTAACTGAATTTTGGTAGGACGATTTGTAGGAGCTCTAGTGTTTTGGCAAGTAAATTTCATTTTCGGTTAATACGATTTAAGAGCTGCTGTTTGTATTTGTGTTTTTTCATGTTTTTGAAAGGTTTAAATTTTCATGTATACTCTATTTAGAAACACATAGGACATATGATACATATATATGCACACATATTTTCATGCATTTCCACTTCACAATCATTTTTCGCACGTCACGTGCAGAACTAAAGAGTTGAAGCTATTTTGCTTGCATTTTATTTTTCTACAATGTATGTGCTGTTAATAATGGATGAGTAAATACGCAACAGCGGTTGCATGTGTTGCATTCCACTTTTTCTTAGCCAACTCCATGGCTTACCAACTTGTATTGCTTTACTGGCTGATGCGCACATGGGCTCATATATGTATATGTGTAGGTTAGCACGTTTTCTTTTATATAAACTTATTTTCTTAGTTCAATTTATTTTATATTGCATAATTCAATGTATTTATACCCATAGATATATGTAGTGGTGTGATTGTTGTTGCAGCTACTTAAAGGACTTCCTTGACAAATCTGTCATAATCCCTGACTCTCGCATCCAAAGTGCAAACGTTTTGATGAGTCATGAGTTTTGTTGTTATTATTTTTGTTGCTTTTGTGTGATTTTTTTATTTAAACGAAGCTTATTGTCATCGAAACGTAAATGAATACAGAAAATGCGACTAAATCACAGCTATTCAATATCCTAATCTGGAAAATATTGCAAAGGTTTTGCTCATATGGAAGCGATTATGTGCTACAGGTATATAAGCAGTTCATTTGAGTTGATATCGGCATCCTCCTCATGGATTTGGGCTACGAAAGCAGTATTAACAGCGTAGTTGTTATGGCAAGTGGTATTGATGTTATCGGCGTACGCCAGCCGTTGTACACTCTTGTAGAAGATTGTGTTTTCTCGATTAAGCCCTGCAGTTCGAATTATTTTCTCCAAGAGTAGATTGAAGAAGTCGCACGAAAGGGAGTCGCCTTGTCTGAAACTTCGTTTGGTAGCGAACAGCTCAGAGGGGTCCTTCCCGATCGTGATGGAGCTTTTGGTATTGCTCAACGTCAGTTATGGGGATACCAAATTCAGACCTAACGGCATAAAGCAGCTAATTTTCGTATTGTCAAAAGCAGCTTTGAAATCGACGAAGAGATGTTGTGTGTCTATTCACTTTTCACGGATCTTTTCCAAGATTTTTCGCATGTTCAATATTTGGTCAGTTGTTGGTTTTCCAGGCATAAAGCCACACTGATAAGGTCCAATCAGTCTTTGACGGTGGTTTTTAATCTTTCACACTGTACGCTCGATAGAACCTTATACGCGATGTTGAGGAGGCTTATCCCACGGTAGTTGGCGCAGATTGTGGGATCTCCTTTTTTGTGGATTGGACAGAGCACACTTAAATTCCAATCGTTGGGCATGCTTTCGTCCGACCATATTTTACAAAGAAGCTGATACATGCTCCTTATCAGTTCTTCGCTGCCGTGTTTGAATAGCTCGGCCGGCAATCCATCGGCCCCCGCTGCTTTGTTGTTCTTCAGACGGGTAATTGCTATTCGAACTTCTTCATGGTCGGGCAATGGAACGTCTGCTCCATCGTCATCGATTAGCGTTGTACTTCTACTAACATTCAGCAGGTTGGAAAACCCATAATTTCTGTATGCTCTATGGCATCAGTCGCTAGATCACCTCTGGGGGTTCTAAGAGGGTATGCTCCGATCTTGAAACCCTCTGTTAGTCGCCACATCGTTTTGTAGAATTGGCCAGCAGTTGTTGTTTCAGGCTGTTTGTACTCACGCAATCACTTATCGCTTTCCTCTTCAATGCTCGGTATCTATTCCATCCCACACGTGTTGTGGTCGATTTTAACCATGCGAGGTAGGCGTACTAGCTGTTCTTTTGCCTTTTCCGGAAACCAATGAAATAGAAAATCATTCGGCTGTCTATTGTGATTGTTGCTTCTTGACGTTCAACCTTCCTTCTGTTTGTTGACGTGCGTTTTTGGCGTACGTACGTCTAAAACACTGGAGACGTGCCTTCCGTCTTTTACAACATGATCGATCTGGTTGGTGGCTTTTCGATCCGGAGACAGCTTAGTGAATTTTTCTATGCTGGAATCTAATAATACAGATAATCATATATCAGGCCCCGGCGATATCGATCTGCCTCAATCCATTTGGGTGTATTTCCTCGTGGTGGCAGCTCTTATAGGTGCGCTCGAAGTGCTCATAGAAAGCATCTTTGGTCACATCGTGCCAGTACTCGGCGGCGGAGTCTCTCTCTATACACGAATCCCACACCGAATGTTTGCTCCCTTATATGGTCCCTGTAGTAAATTCCACAAGAACCTATTTGTCTCAGTCCTTGTCCCGTCCATCGCATTTGGCGTTAGTGTCAGGCTTTACTCTTACGATTACGTCAACCAGCTGGGCAGCGGCTGCTTTCCAATTAAGGCATCGAACATTCTAGTTGCATGCTCTTAAATCGTAATCCTTAATACGTTTGCAGTGGTCATCATCAAAAGAGAGGACTCCCATCCGAGGATGTTTTGTTCTTTTCAACCATGGGGGAGGGATGTTTCGCTTTCAAACGGATGTTTTTTGACTACCCATAGGATACTTGACCTATGAACGGAAGTCGTGAACTGCTTGAGTCATATGTAAAATAATCTCTGACCACTTCCAAGTGAAGGATCTTGAGAGAACTTTTCTCACTTCTTCTGCACTACGCTCCATCCTCCAATATTATTTGCAACAGTAAATTTCTCATATCCTTAAGCCGATAAGTCTATATCTCTCTAGCTTTGAAACGATTTTCTATATTAAATGATCTGAATATTCAAAGTCACTTGGATTGGCTAAGCTAAGCCAAGAGAAAATATCTGAGTGCCATTAATTGGATATCCTAAAATAGCAGTAAATATATATGTATATATAGTTATATATATATATAGCTTATATTGTATGTTAGTTATTTGATTAGTTATAAGGAAATGAAATGATTAATTTCACTCGAAAATGAATATTTTTCTAACAAACCTAATTCTTTATAGAAAGAAATATTCTTATATAACTAATACATGAAATACACAGTGATTTTTCTAAATTAACTTACTTAAGGCAATTGAAAAGAACATTCAACAACAGTGCTTTCAAAACTGTGCCATAAATTATGCTTAACTCTTTTCCTAATCTAATAATCGCTAGAAGTGCTTTTGCCGCTTCTTGTACAACAAATTGCCCCAAATTTCCACTCAAATCATTAGTGATGTTTGAGAAGTGCAATGAAGCAGTTGCGTTGGCAGATTAAAAAGGCAACAACTACAACAATAAATGCAACAAACACATTTTGTAAATATATTATTTAATTCAGAGCCACTTCAAATGCCGAATACTTGAATAACTGCCACTGCTAAACTTTCAATACGCTTTCTTGCAACGCCGAGGCAATAACTGACGACTGCAGCGCTTCGTACAACGAGCGCGTGAAGGACACTTTCGAGCTCGCCAACTTATTTGTTTCATAATTATGCGATTCAAGAAAGCTGCGCTTTTCCACTTCAACTCATCAGCTTCGCTACGAAGTGCGCGCATACATAACTGCACATGAGTACAAGTACAGTTGCAATAATTCGCTAAGATTTGTCGAGATAATTTGCAAACATTGCGTACAAAACAGTAAAACAACGATGCAATAAAGACAACTTTGACACGCACACACAAACAAATATATAAGTTGAAGTGACGAGAAATGGTTATAAAGTAACAAACATAACATCAAGTGAAGGTTCCTGGTTGGCAACTAGTACGAATTTCATGTGTAACTAGTCAGCTGATTTAGCTGATATTTTTTTTTTATTTTTTAAACGTGCGTCGTGTTATTAGCTTGTTTTACGGCCTAATGTGATTTGACATAATTTGGTCCGAAACATACTAGTCCCATACTAGTTCAAAATGGACAAGAATAATTTTAAGTACCTTTTAGCACCCAAAACAACATTTTGAGAGCGCAAAGCGAGAAAGTACTTTTTAATTAAATTTTAAACATTAATAACTAGTTACATAACTAGTCCGATTCGGGCCAGTTCACTTTCGGTCCACAAATACTGCTTGACATTTTGCAGCACACTTCAAAAACAACTAAGCAACTACGCATACAGCCATAGAGCGCCACATAAACACAGGGATCAACGCAAGCCGCGCATACTTGCATTTGGCTGACATCCTTTCGTGTCCTTGGGTCAAGTGGTTGCGTGAAATGTTAAGCCATCATATTGCTGCAACTTGGTGCGGCGAGTGGTAACGTGGCGCAAATCGCTAAAACTTTCTTTCCAACTGAATTGACAAATAAACAGGCAAGCAAAGTTTGTGACGCTAAAGCACTGTTGGGGAAACTGCTGGAAAAGTTGGCTCGCGCAAATGGCAAGGGGTGGTATTATGAAAAAATATAGATGATTAACTAATGCTCACTGATGCTGACAGAAATGCAATTGTGGCTGACATATAAATATGAATGGGTACGTACATACATACATATGTATGTATATGTGATTACTAGAGTTTCTCGCTTAAAGCAATTAAGATCGTGCTGGATTTGTTAAATTTATCACAATAAACAGTAATTATGTATATATGCTATATATGCAGGGAATTCCCAAAATTGAATTGAATTACATGAGTCCGCAGCCCTACTCTCAGGCAATTTTTCTTATTGTCATCCTTATATTTTTCGAGAAGAATTTCGGATTAAACGGCATCGCAGAATTTAGGTTACGTTATGTTGATCTGGTGGGCCAATAAACCACGTATAGACCAATTTTAGTCTTTTGCGATACCAAATGGAGTTAAGGTACACCCGCGCTTGACACGCATTTTAACAGACTCTTCGGCCTAACTATCGATACCTCTTCCAGTGTATCATAACATGGGCACCCAAGATGCTTGCAGCGTAGTCTTGCCAATTCTGGACAAGTGCACAAAAGATTTTTTTCCTGGTTCCTTGCTCTAGACATTTCTTACAGTCTTCTCGATCTGTCACTTTCATCCTGCGACGTCACCAGACAGTGATCAGTTAGTATTCCCATTTTCCTACAGTCTCTTCTATCGAGTGCCAATAGGAATTTTGTGTTCTTCCGATCTATCGTTTTGCGAATGACTTTTGCGGTTTTGCAACCAGGTAGCTCGTTCCATCTTCTTCTTCTTAATTGGCGTAGACACCGCTTAAGCGATTATAGCCGAGTTGACAACAGCGCGCCAGTCGTTTCTTATTTTCACTACGTGGCGCCAATTGGATATTCCAAGCGTAGCCAGGTCCTTCTCCACCTGGTCCTTCCAACGCAGTGGAGGTCTTCCTCTTCCTCTGCTTCCCCCGGCGGGTACTGCGTCGAATACTTTCAGAGCTGGAGTGTTTTCCTCCATCCGGACAACATGACCTAGCCCGTGTAGCCGCTGTCTTTTAATTCGCTGAACTATGTCAATGTCGTCGTATATCTCGTACAGCTCATCGTTTTTTACGCAGCGGGTCCCAAACCCAGCTTACAACCCTATGTAGGGGATGTTTCGCCTTCTCACTTTAGCTCGCCTTCGAATGGATGTTCTTAGGCTACCCAGAGGATACTTGGTCAAAGGCCGAAAGTCGTGAGCTGCTTGAGCCATGTGTAAAAGAATCGTTTCTGGCCACTCCCAAGTGAATGGCGATCAGAGAACTTTCCTCACTTGCGTGAACTTCTACACATGGCTCTATCCTCCGATCCTCGTTCCATCAGGTTTTGATTTTCTTTACCATGATTCTGTCGAGATCGTCGTATAGACAATGCATGGGTTCCCCAATGTTGATCCTGTTTTCGGATGTTAGCTGTACATCAATCTTGGCAATCTCCGTATAGATGTTTAGAGTGTTGCACGTGCAGCTAACATACTTTTACGCTGCTCCTCGTGGTACCAGATTTAAGTTTCCGGTCAGACCTTCTAGCTTTTGCAACTACCAGTTGAGCACCCAATAATCTATGCTGAAATTTTGAAGCAAGCCAAAAAATACCGACATAGTGCATATGGATTTAAGTCGCCTCTTACGACAGGCATATTTTACTGCGGGTAAATTCTACCCTCTACCCGCTGGGGAAACCAGAAAGATCAGTAACCGAAAGTAAATTGCAGAAAACAGTGAAGCTATGACTGATCTGCTCCGACAATATCTGCCAAATATCTGCAAAAAAAAGTTCCGCCTGGTCTTAACATGAAGCAGCTTGGAGTGGTTGGATGGTAACTTTTTTGAAGAACTTCCCTCCGTAGTAGTAGATCTTCTGCCATTTAATAGCAGTTACCTTATCTGAGAAACCTTGTCTGGAAGCCTGCGTTTCATGGATAGTTTCCGACAATAATACACTCTTCTGCATACATATGTCGAAAGATTTGCAGCATAAATGCTCTATTCTTCTCAATTTTACCTTAAGATATATGTAGTTTAATTTTTCTACTTTCGAAATATCCTCTGACTCCGCGACAAAAACAAAATATGTTAGCTTATGTTTGCTAAGTATTTTCTTCTGAAACTGCTCCTTAGTACTATATTTATACTATCCTATCTATGACTTTAACAAAACCTTACTCACACCCAACCAACTCAATCTTTCTGCTAGCAGTTGTACAACAATTACATAGTTCCGACTAAACGCAGACACTAAAACTACTCAGTTATGCTGCTAAAAGCCAATAATAACTTTTAATCTCTCGACGCATCCAACAACAGCGCTAAAAAGAGTAAAACTAATAAAATTGTTTGGAAGAAGCAAATGTTTTGTATATGGTATTCTTTTATATGCTTGACGTCTGCATTTAGTATGGTATCCAGCAGCAACTTTTTAATATGCCAAACGTCATTCCACTTGAGCTACGCTTGTCAATCCGCAATTCACTCAGTCATTTGTTGGAAGAAACAGTGAATTTGATTAGCATGACAGGGGCATGGAGCAGTCTCGTGTTGTGTTGTCAATATTTATGTGCATATATTAAAATGTAGACCCTGTTGGAATAAGGTTTTGTTTGGACATATTTTTTTTGAATGATTACTAATGATTGTTTTTGGACAACTGATGTAGTATCAAATACATGATCAGTCAAGTCGCAGGGCTGCGCTCATATTTCCGGTTAGTAAAGGTGTTTGTTCGAATCTTGCCAAAAAATAAGGTTTTTGAACTTTAGGATTCTCTTCTGTATTACATGTCGCCTAAGTCTTTCTCCAAAGATATGGCATACCGCTACCGGTTCGGCTAATGTATTTTATACCGAACTCATATTCGACAGAAAATGCCATATATCTGGAAGAAAATTTCAGAGGACGAACTTTCAATCCATTACATTGTTTCACGCCAGATTTGTTGGTATAATCTGAGGCTCTTGTCAACTCCATCTTTAACGAACTCTGAACAAGTTCTCTAACTTCACAATATCCTCAAAAAGTTAACTACTTCCATATTGAGGAAATTATGCCGGGTTTTGTCCCAATACCTTTTAATAAGATTTTTCAATGTATCTACCAGTCTAGCTTCAAAGCTTTCTTGCAGTTCTTTATCTTCACATTTGATTTAGAAAAATAGAAGATCTAGCTTGTGAAGAAGATTTCACACTAAAGGAACTATGGCTATAACAAACACATAACTTTTATTTATCCCTGTTTGGATGTCCCTCAAGAACTCAAACCATATTTCTCGAAATCTATCGAATCGTTTATGGTTCTCTCTTGCTTCGAAAAAAAAAAAAAAAAACCAGAACCAACGTGGTCTGAATTAGGGAAATATTTTTCATACTTCCTTTTTAAAGAGTAAATGCCAACAAATATTGAAACACTATTTTTATATCGCGAACAGGGTTTATTAAGTTTGTCATGAAGTTTGTAATACCCAGAAAGAGGCGTCGGAATCCCTATAAAAGAGTCGTATTAATGATTAGAGCGGAGTCGATCTACCCATGTTCGTCCGTCAGTCTGTACATGCACGAACTAGTCCCTCAGTTTTTGAGATATTGATCTGAAATTTTGAAAAACGTACTTTTCCTCTCAAGAAGGTACTTCTTTGTCAGAACTGTCGATAAGGGACCACTATAGCATATAACTGCCATACAAACTGAACAATCAAACTCAAGTCCCTGTATGGAAAACTTTTTTGTTTGATAAGATATCATCATGAAATTTAACACACGTTATTATTCTAGACATATTTGTAATCTCCGAAGAAATTGTTTTAAATCGAACCATTATAGCATATAGCTATCATACAAACTGAATGATCGGAATCAAATGCTTGTATGGAAAACTTTTTATTTGACGAAATATCTTTACGAAATCAGGCACATATTATTATCTAAAACGATTTTGCCATCTCCGAAGAAATTGTTAAGATCGGTTAACTATAGCATATAGCTGCCATACAACTGAACGATCGGAAGAAGTTCCTGTATAGAAAACTTTTGCATTTGAAAAGATATATTCACGAAATTTGGTATAGATTATTTTCTAAGGCTACAATGTAATCTCCGAAAAAATTGTTGAGGTCGGTTAACTATAGCATTTAGCTGTCATACAAACTGAACGATGGAATCAAATGTTTATATGGAAAACTCTTTTATTTGACGAGATATCATTACGAAATTGTGCATGAATTATTGTCCATAGACACGTTACAATATCCTAAACAATTTTTCAGATCGGACCACTTATATGCTATAGTGCTGCCATACAAACTGACCACTCAAAATCAAGTTCATGTACGATTATAAGCACCCGACTTTCTTAAAGGGCGCAACTGCTCTTTATAAATTCTTACAGCGAACGCGTAGTTATTGCCCAAATCCCTGACTAAACTTCTGCTTATTTATATCCCTTGCGCCCACATTTTCTACCCAGCACTTGCCGTTGCGCTTCACCCCGGCATGACGTAATTTACTTTCCGTACGCGTAATCTCGTACTCACCTCAATTGTCAACAGCCCTTTGCGGCAAGCAGTATTTATGTGAAAGAAAAAAGTACAAGAATCACACCCTACCCTTTGCCACACCAACGCCGGCGCACATAATACTGTGTGTGTGTATATATACCTACACACAAGGACACCAATCCTTTCCACGCCGCAACGCACACATAATAACGAGCGCACGCCCGCTCATCCATATGCATATTATAAAATTATATTAAATTGTGGGTTGGCATGCGTTTGCTCCTTTTCTTAACATTTAATTTGGCCAAATATATGCACCCCTCGTACTTGTTGTGGTAGCAGACAGTCAGGCTGTGTGAGTGAGTGCCCTACTAGTAATTAAACACTCAAATGTCCAACGAGACCAAGTCCAACAGCCCGCCTGCCATACACTCGAGTAGTCTCCCCTAAAGTTGCTTTGATTTTTGTACTCGTCCTCGTCCTCCTTCTTCTTCTTGTTCTTCTTTTTCATCTTCCTTCTTCTTCTTCTCTTTCCTTGCTTCTGCTTAATGCGTCCGACTTCCGTTCACATTTATTGTTTATGTAAATTACCCCATCCACTTCAGTCAGAGTGCTCAGCTGAAGTGCCATCGCTATCATTGCCATTGCCACCACTGCTGCCGGCCGTCAGGCGCTACCGTCGGCCACAGCAGCAACAAAATCAGCAGCTCGTCAACCGCCTTTTGTTGTTTAGTTCAATGTTGCATTGCAACTGTTTAAAGTGCAAGCAACCCTCTGCTCGGCTTGACTTTATGGCTTCGCAACATTTATGCCTGCTTGGCTGTCTGCCAACAACAATCAGCAAGCAACATTAACAACAACAACAATCATAGGAATTACAGCAACTACAACATCATATATGTATATGTAGTAAGCACATTGCTTCCGTTTCTAATTACTGTACATTGAAGCGCATAAATAATGAAAATCCACACACACACGTATACAAACTCATGCACGAACGTCTCGTCCAGCTGCCATATTGTATTTGCACTCAGCACGTGCGTAAGAAATTCATTTGATTCGGCTTAGCAGGTTCGTTGAAGCTTGCCATATTAAACTTTCGAGTAGACGGATTGCAGGAGTAAGTGTCAGGCAAACACACACAAGCATACAAATATATGTAAATGATACATACATATATATTAAATACATGCAGCTGAGCTTCAATTATATAATACACACACACACACATATAAATTTCCTTGCTTAAAATGCACTCAAGCGCAATATTTGGCAATATGCACAAATACAGTGGAATATGTACCGTTAAGTTGCATTTATGCAATAATAATGCTTTCAGAAAGTTAAGTCCTAAATTCTGCCACACACAAGCGCAGGATTTGCATATTGCAGCACACAGTTTTCACATTTCAATATTAACTTACAACTATTAGAGATATTAACTATAAATTTCTATATAATATATATCTATGCATCTATTACTAAATTATATTAGCTCAACTGGTGAATATTGCTGAGCTCAGCTACCAATATTCATAACAATCGAAAGTCAAGTGCAAATCAGTCTTCCGAATCGTTGGTAAACATCTGTTCATTTATTACCAACAACAGTTCGACTTCTGTAAATTACCAGAAATACTTATATCCACTTCACTAAAATATTACATATCTAAAGGGTGATAAACTTCGAGGTTTCCTACTTTTTTATAGAAAAAACACAGAAACTTCAAATTTAATCTTGGCCACAGCTGCGTCTGAGATGGTCTAACCGTTCAGTCCAATTTCCGACGACCCATTTGAGCATTTCGACTGGTAACTGGCGAATGACACTCGTGATGTTTTGCTTCAAGGCCTGAATCGAAGCGGGATTGTCCGCATAGACTTTAGCACTTTACATATCGACACAGGAAAAAGTCTAACGATGTGTTATCACACGGTCTTGGTAACCAATCGACCGGTCCAAAATTATCTGCTCACCGAAGTGTTCTCTCAATAAAACCACTAATTGATGCGTTGTGTGGGAAGTGGCGCCGTTTTGTTGAAACCAAATGTCGGTGAGATCACCAGCTTCAATTTCTGGCATCAAATAGCCGGTTTTCACGGCGGGATAACTGTGACGGTTACATTCTCACCGGCATCATTTTTGATGAAATATGGACCGATGATTCCTAAGGCCCACAAACCACATCAAACCGTTGTTTTTCTGAATAAAATGGCAGCTCTTGAATCTCTACAGGTTGCTCTTTGTTACAAAAGCGGCAATTTTGCTTGGTGTTGCGAATACTTCGCTTAGTAGACTGATTATGTTGATCATAAGTTGAGCGAAGCACGCGAAACACATTATTTACAGAACGTGAATTTTCAAAATAAATTTCTACTTGTATCACCCGTTATAATCATTCAAACCGGGATTAAAAAGTACTATATACATACGTTATAATTCTAATACTTGATGAAAACTAATTGAAAATATGGATTAATTGAATATATTCCATCATCGTTTCGCCATTTCAGTGCTAGTTAGCTTGGAGTGCTACTTTCTTGTCAGAAAGTCTGCTTGCAGAAGTGACAAGCGAAGTTTAGCTTTTTGAATTCATATTGAATTGTTTTATTTTAAAAGTTACAATTATTTACCTGAAGAAGGTACATTTAGTTTGGCACAAAGTTAGGTTAGCTTAAGTTCCACGACTGACCCAGAGATCGCACTTCGACATCTATATACAGTCGTTTATGAAGCAATAAAAACATAATTCAATGAAAGTGTGAGCTCCTGGATATTTTAGCCTTGATCTCGCGGAATAATAAATAAGTAAGTGTTCAGATGTTTCTGGCTGGTCTTTCTGCATATGGCTTCTGCAGCTGTCATTCGGTGAGATTCGGAACTTGACAATTACTGTTAGAACTCCCACAACTAGGAAGAGGTTACTCTTGCTGAGTGCAATAAGCTTACTGGTCCTCTCACGATCGAGTTCCGCTCAAAAAGATCTTGTGACGGCACGAGAACCGATGGTAATCAAGTGCTGGGCAAGCTCAAGCGGAGTCTAGCTAGTAGAACACAATAGGAGCTGATAGCCCAGACTCGTTCCGATACTACCGATAGCGCAGCTAAGATGCCTTTCCTTGCGACATCTTCAGTTTTCCATTACCTGTGACTTCGCTATGGCCTTTATCAAAAAATTACTCGATACAAGCGAGACTGAGCATTCCTAAATCAGCCTTGAACGCACGGCCAGTGAGCTCACAGCTGTCGCTAACTTAATGAGGGTCCTCGACTGTTCAAATCCCTTCATTCATAATTAATTACTTTTTTTTTCTTTAAGTATAAATTACTAATGTCCATGAACCATTCCGACAACGATTTTTTTAAATTTAGTCTATTTCCATGGTATTATTTACAGAATGATAACATCCCGATATTTCAACTGTCAGTATACTTGATTATACAGTTCTTTCATCTTTGCAGTTGGTTTGTTTCCAAAGGCGTAATCTTCCATAGATTCTGATACTTAGTAGTATGCAGCATGCACGATTCGTACTGATCGCTAAAAGTACACCCCATGCGAGACCACGTCTAATCAGTATTATCTTACTATAGTGGACTTGCGAAATAGTACGCCTACGTACTAAACTCTTAAATCCACCATCTGTAAATTTGTGGAAAGGCCCTGCGGAGCCGACGCTAAACATTACAGCGCAAGGTCAGCTTAATCTATTGGCTTACGTCATCAGCTCGCTATTCGCCGCTCTAGCTTCACTGCTTCTTTGTTGTTCGGCTCTTCTCAGCTCAGCTCATTATCAGAGCCGTCGTCCTCTCCATGTTATACTATACTTGTCACATTTGCAGCACTATATTTTCAGCTGTTATTCGGCCTGCAACTTCCATCTCCAGATCCCGTCGCTCTGTTGTAAATCTTGGGCAGTAGAAAAGTTTTTTTTTCTAGGTCTTTGATCTAACCTTGTGTAAATGTGTGTGTTTGTTTTTCCTTTTGTTACTTGATCTTTATCTTTTCGGTCTCTACTAAATCATCTCAGTTGTAACCAACGTATGACTTTCAGTAAACTCTCGTTCATTAACTCTCAATCATTCTACTTATTAAAGCATCTCACATTATTCTGATTGTCAGCAATTTCACCAAGCCATAATAGGCGGCGCATTTTTGATATTTTTTGATTTTCATAACCCTCGTTTGCGTTACAGCCTTGCTCTCAATATCTCAAAACCTCAATTAAGCTTGCCAGTCTTCTTCAAGGTAATTAAAATGAAACGTGAACAAAAAAAAAAATATGCCCAGCAACGTTTCCCTTCCAAGTTGTTTTTCAAAAATTTCAAGTTTTTAAGGGTTGCACTGGAAAATAGCAATCAATTTCATCTCCCGAATTGTATCACACCACTTCTCGGCATGCCGCATTGGTGGCAACAACTCTCCCTGCTGTATTGTTTTGATAATAAACAAAATTCTTGTAGTTCTTGCCACAAAATAAAAAAATGAAAAATGTAAATATATATATTCATATACATATTTATTCATCCATACTCCATACTTGAGTGTACAAATGAAAATAAAAATATGCCAAAGAAAACATTTACATAAAATTGTGCAAAACAAACTTTATTACTCTTTCATTACGCTTCATTTCATTTTAATTTTATTAGAGCCAACTTAACGCAAAATGTGCTTACAACAACAACATTGAGAGAAAAGAAAATTACAATAACATAAAAAATCCACTAACACCACTGAATAGCCCGCAGGCTGCCACAGACGCCGAGGCCACTCTGCCATTAAACGGCTGACTGCCCCAGGCATGGCTGCTGTCAAGCCGCGGTCGTGAGTAGGCTTATTCAGCCGCTGGTGACTGTAGCAGCACAGCGTTTCTCAAACCGCCTCAAACAATAATTGAATTTATTATTTAGTTAAATGAAGGGCGGATATATAAATAACTGGATAAAAAGGAATAGTTCTGGATTTTCATGAATTATTTTGGTTTCAACTTCAAATTAAATATTCCGGACTTGTGATTACATTTCTGCTAGGGTAAAGTCCCATCTCTGATATACAATTCTGGTTATGAAACAAGTAATCATATCAATGAGTTTTACTGTGCAAAGTGTATTTATGTCTGAAAAGGGAAATAGGTTTTTTTTCTTCTTATTATCTTCTCAACTATTCCTCGAAAAGAATATTGCAAAAACACTCCTTAACACACTACAAGAACAGTGGGAGCAGATTGAGTCCATTTGCTATACTATAAATTCTAAAAAATAGTATTACGCTAACTCCTTATAGCATTATTATTTTCAAATTGTAGTAAGAGTATGCCTACTTCTAATTGCTTCGTCGGCTGAAACAAACTTTTCAAAGAATAAGATTTTAAATCAATTATGCAAAAGCGTCTTATAAAGGGTTTTTCAATAGAGATATACGATCCAAGAACGGTTCGAAATTATTAAAATTTACTACCGAAATTCGGAGTCAGTGGCATCAAGTTTAAGAACGCTACGTTCACGTCGTTCTCCAGCATTGGGCATCTCTGTGACGTCGTTGTGGCGAATTTTGCGAAAAAATCTTGGCCAACATCCTTACGAGATCATTGACTACCAGAATCGTGGTATGTTCGTGAATTGGGCCGAGCAAAAACTTGAAATAATACGATTTCAATCGTCTTCAGCGATGAGGCTCATTTCTGGCTGAATAGCTTCGTCTTCAGCAATAAATATGAGTTATTGATCAGGCTATAATCCACACATACTCCATAAGTAACCACTGCATCCTGAAAAAATTACGGTTCGGCACGTTACTGTGAATAGGAATCGCTACCGCTCGATGACAACCGAAAATTTTTGACCCGAATTGAATGATATGGACTTGGACAATATGTGACTCCAACAGGACGGCACCACAAGCCACACAGCGAATGACATAATTGATTTATTAAAAACCCAGTTATTGAACGTGTTATCGCACGAAATGGTCCAGTCAATTGGCCGCCTCGGTCATGCGATTTAACGCCGTTAGACTATTTACGGGCTACGTCAAGACTATGATCTATGCCAACAAGCCAGCGACGATTGATGAACATCGTACGAATATCGAACGTGAAATTGCAGCAGTATCGGTCGATTTATGCTTGAAAACCGTCGAAAATTGGGTTCAGCGTCTGGACTTCTGCAAGCGTGCCCGTGGTAGCCATGTAAATGAAAAAATAGTTCCATACATAATGGCATCGAAAGTGAGTTTGTAGCGTTCTTATTGAAAACCCGTTTTATACTAATATTTTTCCAAATATTCATTATTTAATTTTCCCTGGGATGATCCGTAGCTTTGAAACTTTGTAAATCTCTTTTCCTTTCTCTTCTTCTCTCTTTTGTACTTGCTCTTTCAAGAAAGTTTCTGTAAAAAATTCTTAAGTTGGTCGAAAATTGAATGAGGTAATACTAAAGTCCCATTTGTCGGACATCAAGCTACTTCTTTAGAGGAAAAGAAACTCGACTCCACTAAATTTAGTTACCCAAATTGGCAGATTCACCGCATAAAATTGTTCACTTCTTCATTAAAATGTGTAATTTTTCAAACACAGCTGCCACAGGCATTCACAACATAATTTGAGAACCACTGACCAACAAATACACCCACATGCTATCCACTCATATTCCGCAACTTGTTGGTTAGGCGCTCTTTCGCTATTAGAATTACCAACCAGCGCGCTGTGGGCTCTTTCAAAGTGGACAAAACATTACGGTTAATTAAATTTTGTAAATTTTTAAAAATGTGAAAAATTACTAATTGTTACGCAAGCGTTGGTTTGCTTGTTGTTATTGTGGGAGTATTTTATGGTTATTTTTGCTGTGGGTGAATGGCGCCAGAGTTATATAGGATACTCTGAAAGCTAGAACTTCACTTTATTTTGAATTTTGACAAATGTTCGGAACGTTTGGATAATAAAAAAAAAACTAAACGAAAAGGAAATTAGTATAGCAAAACAATTTCTGCTCTCTCCGTTCTCAATTTGTTTTTTTCTCAGTACTAAATATTTCTTTCCTTGAATACGATAAGTTTTCGTACGTTATTACAAATTCAGTCCTAATTTTAATAAGCTCATTGCCCTTAGAGGTTTGTAGTTGGCGCTTTGGATCAACGCTTGTAACAGTCAGCGATTAATTGTCATTGTGAATGGAAAGCGCTGTTTTGAGGTCAAATGTTGCTTAATGCCTTGAACTCCAAAAGGCCAAACTCTATTATGTGTGTTTGTTGAAGTTTTCAATATTCTTAAATGTATGCGAGTAAGATAATTATACGTTAAATTCCATACTAGAAGTGTAATTGTATATTGTGGTTTAATAGATAGTTTCCGTCATAATTAAACAGGGTTAAGGCACTGAAGTTATCTTACCTTAGATCTTATTTGTAATGATTCAAAACATTGAAGTTTTTCAATTACGGGTAGGAAGGAGATTGGGGACAATTCGTCCTGTATAAATAATTCCATTTTAATTCCTATCCTTTCATAAAACATGCGATTTTTAGAATTTGGTATAGTCATATATGAGAATTTTCGCATGTTTCTCCTAACACGTCATATAACTCGCTCAAGATGAATAGAAATAAATTGAATATTGCACCGTAAACTAAGCTCTAGTGTTACCTTTCCCCTGTTGCACAGACTAACAGCCCCGCACTTTGATAAATTTAAGGATCTTGCTGGGTGCTATTGAAGCGATATAAATTTAAGTACCCCTCTGAAGTTCCTTCATTTTCCCTATTCCATACCCTTTTGCTGTCATGTGAAGCAAGGCATGTTCTGCTGTTTGATTAATTGCCAGGTTTAACGGTTCAGCATGACTTCTAGTGTATGACTACATAGTGCTTCTTTTGGGTACGTATAATCTTGAGTCCCTTACGCAGACGACGGCACTATGAGTGCTCACTATGAGTGCTTTTGTGGCCTTAACCATGGTTGCATCCATACGATTGTTCCACCAAAGAGTGATATTCAAAGTGAGCTCTATATATTGAGGTTGCTTAGGCCCAGCTGGGTAAACGCGATAATGCTCGTTTTCGACGGATTGATGCTTACTCCAACTGCCCAATATATTTCTTTACTCCTGTAACATGTTGCACGCAATACAATAGTTTTTTTTTTTTTGGAAACCAAGTTTTTTTAGTTTTGATTTAATTTAATACAGTAGATAAATATGTGATACAAATAAAGGGGATGAATCCGGACTTCTTTACCAGACCCATTTGCTTGGCTTCTTTACCCAACCAAAGAAAGCTGAACTAACGACGTGGTTGTTATGGCCACTGATATCGATGCAATCAGCGTACGCTAGCAGCTGTACACTCTTACAGAAGATTGTACCTTCTCTATTCAGATCTGCAGCTCGAACTATTTTCTCCAGGAGTAGATTAAAAAAGTAGCAAGACAAGGAGTTACCATGTCTGAAACCTCGCTTAGTATCGAACGGCTCGGAGAGATCCTTCCCGATCCTGACGGAGCTTTTTGTATTACTTAACGTCAGTTTATACAGCCGTATTTGTTTTGCGGGGATACCAAATTCAGACATCGCAGCATAAAGGCAGCTCCTTTTCGTGCTGTCGAAAGCAGCATTGAAATCGACGAAGAGGTGGCGTGTGTCGATTCTCCTTTCACGGGTCTTTTCCAGGATTTGGCACATCGTGAATATCTGGTCGGTTGTTGATTTGCCATTTTATAACCGATGTTGAGGAGGCGTATCCCATGGTAGTTGGCGAAGATTGTAGGGTCTTCCTATTTGTGGATTGGGCAGAGCACACTTAAATTGCAATGATCGGGTATGCTTTCATCCGACCATACGGATATTCTACAAAGAAGCTGATCGTATTTGAATAGCTTGGCCGGTAATCCAAAGTGGCTGCAGCTTTGTTGTTCTTCAGAAGGGTAATTGCTATTCGAACTTCTTGATGGTCGGGCAGTGGAACGGCCGATCCATCATCATCACCTACAAAAGTATGCTCAGGTCTTGAAACATTCTGTTAGTCGTCGCTTCTTTTCGTAGAATTTTCGAACATTACCCCTATCGGGTACCTTGTCAAGCGTGATCACTCATTTCAGCCTCTCTCTATTTTTCTGTAAATGCGTCTCGCTTCCCTCTTCAGCTCTCGGTATCTATCCCATCCTGTCGGGCACCGCGAAGTCGATCAGCCTCAACCCATTTGGGGATGTTTCATCATGGAGGCTGAATTTAGCGAAGATACCTTCTTTTCCCACCCTGGCGTTGATGTCGCCAAACACGATTTTGACATCGTGGCGATGGCAGCTGTCATAGGTGCGCACCAAGCGCTCATAGAAGACATCTTTGGCCGCATCGTTTTTCGTTTTACGTCGGTTCGCGGACACAAATCAGCGATATGTTGAAGAACTTCACTTTAATGCGGATCGTGACTAAACGTTCATCCATCGCAGTGAATACCATTGGCGACGGAGCCTCTCTCCCACCACAAATCCCACACCGAACTTGCGCGCCTTCCTATGGCCACTGTAGTAAATGCCACAAGGACCTAGTCATCTCAGTCCTTCTCCCGTCCATCGTCGAGAATATGTTTTTTTCTTTTCGACGCCTTTTTAGTTATTTTTATATCTTTTTTATAGAATTGGACGAAAAATTGCCCAGGTCTGCCTAGATGCAATTGTTTTTGGTCAACCGATTCCGTAGTTAACCTAAGAATGGATTCGATAAATTTTTCAGGTGTGAAAATTTTCGGTGTATATATTAAATGGACAATAATTATATGTTTGCATACATACATATGTAAATGCATTGAATGAATAATGAAAATAAATAAGTTTGTGCTCATATTTGCATCTCCGGATTAGTTGTGCTGACCTTGCTTAGATTATGCGACTACATATGTTATTGCGTTTACGTGTTTGTAAATACTAATTTTTAACCGACGCAATTAGCTCGGTTATCAAATTATAAATTAGCTTATTTGACAGCGACAATTTGCATGATTAATTAAATTTTCCAGTTTTGAAGCGTGGCCGTGAGAATGAAAGCCGCATATGCGCGTATTTATATTTACGATGTATAAATGTATGTATGTTTACGCCAATCCTAATGTGTACTTTTGAATATTCGTCTAAAATTGCGTGCGATTTTCGTAAACAAACAACAACTACAACATAAATATGTGCGTGCTGACAAGCTTTTGTAAAACATATGTTGCTCCTATGTGGGTACAGCTGTATATTAAAAAGTTTATTTCGGCGACATTACTATTTATGTACTTATGATTATGTCAATGGACCAAACAAATAATAGAATAACAGCGATATTATCGCCCGACGAAAAGTCAATATTTATTTGGTCAGCAATACGCGCGTGCAAACAATGGGTTTTGTATGTAGTCTATGCATAATATATTTGTGCCTTTGTTTGCATTTAGCTTGCAGCTAATCAAAAAATTTAAACATTTGCTAAACTTGTATTTGTTTTGTTCATTCAATAGCCCGACATACACAAACATACCATATGTGTACTCGTATCTCATAGTTCATAGTTTTGTTTTGTTTATTGGGCATATCAAGCTCAATACTTTTGGAATGCAAATGATGTCTGCTTTTATGTGATCAGCATGCTAATATTAGTGATAATTTTAAAAATCCCGAAAAATTGCGGATTGAAATTTCGGGATTCGCTTTTAAGAATTGTAATTTCTGCTTTTAAACTGTTTATTTTTTTTTTACTTATATGTGTAAGTCCCGAAAACGTATCGGGATTATAAGTTCGGGATTGAGAAAACTTTGTTTTGTAAAAATTGTTTGCGCTTAAAACATATTTCTCAACGATTTTGGAAATCCCGAAAATATAGGGAACGCAATTTCGGGACTGAGAAAATTTTTAATATCGAACACTTTTGGCTCTTAAATGTTGGAAAATCTGCTTAAATAACTCATAGAATCCCGAAAAATTGAGTATTGTAATTTCAGTATTCACTTAGTTTTCTGCTTTTAAATTTTTAAATTTTTTACTACCTACTTACATATGTACATGTGTAAATCCCAAAAACAAATTGGAATTTTAATTTCGCGATTGAGAAATCTATTTTTTATAAAAACTTTTTACATTTAAAAACACTTCTAACCGTTTTTTAAATCCCGAAAATATCGTGATGATAATTTCGGGACTAAACAAATGGTTAATATCAAACACTTTTGGCTTTTAAATGTTGGCAACACTAATATAAGCAATAACTTAAAAAATCCCGAAAAAAATGGTATTGTAATTTCGGGATTTACTTAGTTCTATGCCAAAAAAATTTAATAAATTGTTATTTATGCTTTTAAATTTTTTAATATTTTATTACTCATCTATATGTGTAAATCCCGAAACCAAATTGGAATTATGAATTCCGGATTGGGAAAACTTTTTTATAAAAGTTTTTTGCGTTTAAAACACATTTGAGATTGACTTTGAAAATGTCGAAAATATCGGAAACATAATTTAGGGACTGAGAAAATTGTTAATATCAAACACTTTGGCTTTCAAATGTTGGGAACTGTAATATAAGCAATAAATTAAGAAATCCCGAAAAATCGGGATCCTAATATCGGGATTCAAAGTTTTAAATATCAAAATTGTAAATGATTTCATACTATATTTTTTCAAATACTTGTCCACTATATAACTTTTAGCTTCGTTTACGAACTTGCAATGGTGTCCTTTGTAAAGTCCGGTTAAGTTTAGATGAGATAGACAAAGAACAAATTTTTGGAACTTCACATCTTTAAACTATAAACTATATAATATAACTATTAAAATATACATTTTATAAAGTAATACTAACATTTTACCTATTACCTCCTAAACTCTCAACCGGCATTCCAAAGCAGCAAAGCAGTCAGCTTCAAAAATGTCTGGTTTCTTTGAAAATATATTGAACATGTTTTATTAAAAATCAATCCCGAGTTTATTTGACATCACTAAATTACACTCTTTCGTTGTAAAAGTGTTTGCATGCATATTTAACCTGCGGCTATTGAAATCAAAAATTCGCTTATCAAATAAATGCTCTTTATCATTTGCAAATATTCTTTGCTCACTCACCTCTGCACCCCTGGCACCCATTGTCATCAAACTAATTATGCCTATTTTGTTATTATTGCTATTATTGTTTAATTTAAATGAAAACTAAATATTTTTGTTCCAACCGAATTGTATGCAGGCAATTAGGAATGTACATGCATCTGTGTACATACTATGTATGTATATAAAAATTAATGCTTAAAGGACATAAATATTTTAATATGTACAAAAGAATAGAAAACAAAACAAAGCGATTTTCAATTAAACATTTCAAAGAAGCAAACGTTTTAAATATTTAGAATAAATAGGACACACATATACCCAAGCATAATGTAGTTAAATTCCTTCTTCTTCTTCTTCTTTAATGGCGTAGACACCGCTTACGCGATTGTAGCCGAGTTAACAACAGCGCGCCAGTCGTTCTTCTTCTTTTTGCAATGTGGCGCATTTTAGAGATTCTAAGCAAAGCCAGGACCTTCTCCACCTGGTCTTTCCAAGGAAGTGGAGGTCTTCCTTTGCGGGGACTGCGTCGAATACTTTCAGAGCCCAGACTCATTTGCTTCGCTTCCTAGTCCAACCTGGAGAAAACAGATCTAACAGCGCGTTGTTATGACCTGTGGTATCGATGTCATCGGCATATGCTAGCAGTTGTAAACTCTTACAGAAGATTGTACCTTGTCTGAAACCTCTTTTGGTACTGAACGGCACGGAGAGGTCCTTTTCCATCCTGACGAAACTTTTCGTATTGTTCAGCGTCAGTTTACGCAAAATTTCTCGACCGTTGTGCCAAAGATACCTTCTTTGCCCACCCTGGCGTTAAAGTCGCCAAGCACGGTTTTGAAATCGTGGTTATAAGCGCTCATAGATATCTTTGGTCACATCGTTCTTCTCTTCCGTCGGGCGTGTGCACAAATCAGCGGTAGGTTGAAGACCTTCGATGAGGATTGTGGCTAGACGTTCATCCACCGGGGTGAATGCAGGGATTAGCGAGGGAATCTCTCTCCCACCAAGAATCTCCTACCGATTTTGCGCTCCTTTACGTGGGAACTGTATTAAATGTCATAAGGACTCGTCTCAGTTCTTGTCCCGTCCATCGTACATCTTAGATGGTGGTTACGTCAGCCTTTACTCTAACGTGGACATAACCCAGATAGGCAGCGGCACCTTCCCAATTAAGGGACCGGAAATTTCAGGTGCATGCCCGTAAATCATATGGATTACGTTTTCAGTAACCGTCATAAAAAAGGGGTCTCTCATCGGAGACTGTTTCGTCGTTTAACTTTAGCTCGCTTTGAACGGATGTTATCCTAGAGGATACTTTGTCTAAGTCGTGAGCTGCTTGATCCTAAAGGAACGAAAAATAGGCCAAATTAACCCTTTTTGGTTGATGGGGACAGCGAAAGTCCTGATGTGCATCTACTTATATGATCCATGGTTTCATGTGCTTTCACCCCTTAACCCTAATATCCCTTTAAAGGTCTTTAAAAAAACGCAAGTTGTTAGCATATTTTAAATTTTAGGGTTTTTGACACACCTAAGAGACCAAGGTTCGGTTGAAACCGTTAATTTCATAAACGACACGTCGCGAACTGTAGCGAAAGGAGAGCTTTTTCAGACCGATTAAAGAAGTTGAGTCGCGCTAAAGGCGAGATTACATTGAAAAACATATCGCAATTTTTCCAGAATACTCCTTTTTAAGATTTTGTAAAAACAGTCGGTCCACAATTTCACTTCATAATGTTTCTATTTCATCCGAAGCTTTTTCGTTTCCATACTCGCTTCGCATATATCTCCTCAAAGAATACTAATTAAATTTTTAAGCACTTCAGCTTTATTTGTAAGAGGCCAGACCGCAAAAAAATTAATATCCGCTTATGTGTTTGCCAAATACAATACATTCGCAGAGGCTTAACAAAAGAGCATTCTCATCATAACAGCAGGCAATTACTGCTTTTGCGTCGCAAACACACACACACTCACAGGCAAAGGTACATACTTTATGAGACCACAAAACACTCGACTATAAAATAAGTGAAATGAAATATTCACATTGGAACATCTACTACAAACATACATATGTGTGCATATGTGTAGACAACTGTATGTGGGAGTGTGTTTGTCATTTCATATAATTGACATTAAAACATAACAAGCAGAAAATGCGCAGCTCTCTCGCTCTCTCACCGTTAATATGTGTAAACAAGCGCGTGTGTGAGTCTAGAAATTAAATAAACGCGCCACATGATGATGCCACAATAACAAATCGAATTAAAAAATGCAATTTATAGCACACACACTCTATACGCTCACACCCATACGCACACACACATATAGCCATGCAGGAAATTCACTGCTCAACGGAAGCTTGGTTTGTGTGTTAAGTGTAAAAGCTTGTATAGATATATGTGTACGTGTGTGTTGTTGTAGCACTTGAAGTGTAGGCAAAGGACAGCTTGGCTGAAGTATCAATAAATCGCACAACCGCTGCATTTTGTGAGCCGTACAGCGACAACAACAACACATGTGGCAACATGGGCACCAGCAAATATTACAAAGTATTTATATAAAGTATACTTCCAATGCCATTTTTGTTGTTGGCATACGCCATTTTTTTCACTTTTCCCATGTTGAACGCAACAATTTAACCACGTAAATTTCAAGTATGCGTATTAATATTATGAATTAAATTTTTAATTTTATTTTTTAAATTGCGCTTAACATGCGCCTGCTCTAAGTGGCGCACAGAAGTGCCGCATTTTTGTATGTGTGTGTTATATATTATATATTAATATAAGTATAATACATTTTGTATCTGCTGTTGAAATTATTTTATGCCAATTTTTGTTGTGCATTGGAATTTGTATTGCCTCTTGTAATCTTTGTTGTTGTATATGTCACCTACATGACTCATGTAAAACTCTACTATTTTTACCTCATGACCCCATTTAATGTTCTTCAGCGCGTTTGGTTAAAATTGCTCAAACAGTTTATAAGTTTTATTGTATAAAATGATAATAAGTAAAACTATTGCCACGCCCACGAACCACATTTTTTGAAACTAAATGAGCTTCTCCTGATTCCTATTTTTTAAAACAACGCTACAATCTCCGAACAAATTGTTCAAATTCGACTATTACTACTACTGGTGTGGGCAAAAAATAGTAAGACTTTTTAATTTAAATTTTAAGCGAAAACCAATTCTTCGAAATTTTTTTCTAGGTAGGATGACACTAGTGTATACGCTTGTCTTTCTTATGTACAAGAAGTGTATTCGACGGTTTTTTCGATAAGTGAAATTATTCAACAAAGAATTTCCATTAGAATTTGTGTACGGAATGAAATTTCTGGTGCCGAAACATTCAGAATATTGGAAAAGGCCTTCAGCGATAATTTTTGTAGCGAGCCAGTGTTTTTGATTGGTACAAATTATTCAAAGAAGTTGGAGAACGCGTTGATGAGGAACCACGTCCAGAACGACCGTCAACATCAAATAATGATCAACATGTCAACAAAACAAAGGAATTGGTGTTTGAGGATCGACGATTAAGCAGTCAGAAATCTTACTGGCATCGTTGGAATATCGGAAGGATAAGTGAAAATCATTTTGAAAGATCATTTGGAACTAAGAAAAGTGAAAGCTTGATCGGTTGCAAAATTACTAAATTTTTTTCAAAAAACCGCGTCGCGTTACCGACTGTAAAACAATGCTTTCAGATTACTAGAATGCCATGAAACATTTTATTACTGACGATGAGTCTTGTATATATGCTCACGACCTGTAAACAGAAGATCAATCGACCGAATGTTGTGACAAAGGTGAGCCGAAGCCCAAAAAACCACGTCAAAGCAGGTCATAAAGGTTATAATGACAGTTTTACTCGATTATCGAGGTGTGGTGTTCTCCGAATTCCTTCTGACCGGCCAAACCGTCAAAAAGGAATACTATTTGAGTGTTATACGTCGTTTGAGCGAAGCTATTCGTAAAGAGAGGCCAGCGTTATAGGCCGACAACTTTTAGTTTTTGCACCACGAAATGCACCGATGCATACTGCTTTGATCATCGTGAGTTTTTCACCAATTTTTCAACCAATATCGTGCCAAAATCACCATTTTCTGCTAATTTAGCTCCATATGACTTCTGGTTATTCAGCAAATTCAAACGAATGTTTCGGGGAAATCATTTTGAGTCAATTAAGACATTTAACGTAAATAGCTTGAGAATGGAAGGCTCTTCCGCAAATTGGCCTTACAACTGTTTCGAGGGTTAAAAAAAAAACCAAATAGTTTGAAACCAAACGAGCTTCCCCTGTTTCTACAAGCTGTTCAGATTGGACTCTTACAGTATATAACTGCCTTACAAATTGGTCTACCCGAATCAATGTAAAGATCTTTTTGTACTATTTCATGACGTCTTTTCGATTTTGCCGGCGTAGTTATGTCCCCTTTCGGTAACACCAACAAAGACGCGTTAATTTCAGTTTTATCATTGAAATGTCTACAGTTTTACTCAATTTTTCGCTTGCAGACTGGGAAAATTTTCGAAATTATTTTATCTAGTACATTTCATCACTATAACTCCAAATCAACCGTGTCCATATTTTTGAGAGGTTACAAACAAGTGTTAGGCGAACATGAAGAAACCACCTGAACAAAACCGTAAGATATGTCCAAACCCATAAAAAATGTAATCGAAATTATCCACCTCAACAGAATCCACGAAATACAAAGGCTTGTTAATCCATCTCTAGACGCTTTTGAAGTGAAATCGGAACAAAGGGGTGACTCGACCATACCCTTGTGATTTCATGCTTGCGAAGATTCCAAGATCTCGATACCCAAAGCAGTTTCAACTTGAAATTCCTTATGGAATAAATCGAAGTTTACTACCGGGCAGCAATCCTCATAGCAATTGAGATTTCGAGGAAACTGCACCTTCTAGCGGAACAGTAGACAAGAAAGCCTAAACCTCTAATTGTCCAAGAGACTCACTTCGCTGATTGATGTCGGAGTTGCACCAAATCGTATAATGGGCATTAGCATCAGCTTTCACCACCAACGCCTGCTTCCTTCTGCTGGATGTAGCCGCCAGCGTTTGGAGGTCAGCTGTTGGTGCCTCATAGTCGTGTAGCATATAGCAGGATGAAAGGAATAGAGATTCACTGCCCCAATCGTCACATCATCCATGCAAAGACTTAAATCAATATGGAAAAATAGACTTTTCTTTACCATTATCACTGATTTACCTTGTTAATTACACTAGGTATGTAAATCGTGTAGTTTTGTGACTTCGGTACAGCGACCACGTTACCCGATGCAATACATGGTTCCTAGATTAAAGCCACGTCGTAGCCGCCTTCTCTGAATTGAGAAGAAGCTCGGTTTAGGCCGTCTAACTCTTGTGGATGTTCACTTGGAGTACCCTCAGCACTTGGTTTTGGACCATCTGACTGCTTCTTTGGCTTCTTTCTACACTTCTACCTCCTGTAGAACAAGTGAAGTAACCATGATCTCTTTTATGTCGGAATTATTTTCTACTTCACCCATCTTCAACTCTTCCTACGCCATCTTCCCGAACATCGCGTACAGAAGATCCTCTGCCGCCATATTTGTTGATGTAATTAGCCTCGCCAGTCACTAGTTGGCACGTCCGGATTGTGTCTTTGTAGCAGCTGCAGAGCATCTATCGGGTCAACCAATCGAGGCCTTGTTACCTTTGCTTTGGGCACCAACGACATGCTGCTGCGGTCCACAACCTCCAGCTGCGCTCTTTCCCACAGGTTTGTAAGCGTTCTGACTGCTTCCTTTACCCATGTTAGGGTCGAGTCGTCGTTATATTTCAAGATTTTGACTCTGCTAAGCCTCGAGTGCGCTCGGTTCGGCGTCCATTCTCGAGAAGAGGGCTTCCAATAACTTCATTTCCACTATTTTCCATCGCAGAACAACCAGAAATAAGAAAAAAAAAATATCAATATCTACTAAATACCTATTCTCCATTATTATATCAAAGGTATGAGCTTTAAAAACAAGAACTATGTGATAAATCTTTCCTCTTTTCAAACTCTTACTATTCTCACGCAATTTCTTCATTTTTTCGCTGAACTACTCGCATGAAATACTGCGGTCACAAATTGTTCAAAGCTTCAGCTGAAAATATTTTATGTTTTTCGTTCAAACAGAATTAATCGCTTTCATTTATAAAGAGTTTAAATTATTTTTTTATCAAATACATTTTTATAACTGGTTTGCACTTCTGTACTTCACTCTTCTTTTTCCAGTATTAACTTTTGCATAATTTTTTTCCATTACACAAATTCCTTTTTGGCCGGCACGTTGATAGACGGTTTTATTAAATTTTATTACCACACATAATCGTAGTTTTTACCTGTTTCATATTATATATTTCTGCTGGATTTGGTTAAATTTGATGTAATAATTCGATACAATTGGAATTTCATATGGCGTACAATGGAATTCCAATTAAATAACTGCCACGTGTGGGACTACGAACATATACGATCTTGAACATATACATATATAGTACATATATATCGATATACTATGGCATGCATTTGTCAGGTAAAAAATTTATTCGCTACACTTGCCGAGCATTTAATGTGAATATTGTTAGAGCAATTTTTCAGCTGAAAATATTTCAATTTCAGCTTAGATAAGTTCTGGTGATGAATGCTGTGGTTTCTAAAAGCTTAATTCATGTCGGCGGTGCACAGCGTATAATTTATATAACGGTTGTTTGTAATATGAATGAAATGCTAGGATTTACGCAACGAACAATCAAAAATTTAGAATGCGTAAGCTAGAATCTATTGCTGACGCACTTCAAAATGAATGAAAATTGACAATAGCGGCGCCTGTTTCCTATATAGCCGGCTCGTGTCTGTCCTTAGCTTATTTTAGAATAAAATATATAAATAACGCATTAAAGGAGCGTTCGCAATTAAATTTAGTAGATTTTCTTGCGCTAGCCTGTGGCAATTCTGCCCAAAATATGATCAAAAGTCTGGGATTTTTATGGCGTCACTTTTTTTCGATGTACCTGACCAAATATTTGCACTTGTCGCTTTTTACGGTATTCGCCGTTACCAATGCGCAAAGGACCGTAAATCTTCCGCAGAACCTTTCTCTCGAAACTCTGTACCATATAAAGTTTTTCTTCCGCCGAAAAGGAAATCAAATTGAGTAGGAAAACTGCATTAGGGACTAGGTTCCAAAATTAATTAGGTCAATATCCTTTTCTAGGACCTGTATTTTCAATATACTGTACTGATATCTATCCGATGCAGTTTAAATTTAATGTTTTATCTTAAACTTTGGCAAGATTGGTATGAAATGTTCTTTAATTTTTAGAATTCCAAAAGTGTCCAATGATTGGATGCGTTCGAAGTTAGCTCTTTCTTACCCGAAATTCCTAGATTTGTTTACGCACTGAAAGTTTGTAGCCCTTTGATAGTAGTGGAATCTATAGACTGCTCCAATGAAAGTAATGATCGCTTTCATATTATATTCTTTCCTACCGTATCGTAAGCCAAGACGACACCGTAAAGGCCGAAAATGAAGATATTGTCATTCCATATCAGAAATGTATTCAAGGCCGTTGCAATGCCCTCAACTTTAGTGTTGAACTGTTTAGACGAAGAGACCTATATCCTAGATTTCTTCGTAAACTGAGTACCCCTTTTTGGCTTCTTCTCTTTTTCCTCAGCAGGGCCAGAGTCGCCGAACCGAATATTAATTTGAAGATAATCTTCTTCATATCAGAACTGTATTTATTGTGGTCATTGCCATCAACTTTAATGTTGAACCGACCGTATTGTAAGTCAAGCCTCGGGTCAAAGATCGGGTGCTTGTTATTGCTCAATAACCGATGTACTCGGACAATAGGGATTTGCTGGACTGATGGACGCGCAGATGTTGGCGGTGTGATCTCCTCTAATCGGAATGCCGAATAATAGGATTCTTTTACGCGTAAATTGTGTACGCGGTGAAGGCATTTAACTGGGTATTAGAGTTAGCTTCTTGTGTGAATGGTGTGATCGTGTAATGTGCGTATAGGTTCCAACCCCGGGTCATCAGTTCAGAGCCCGGGTCATCAGTTAAAACCCGAAATAAAGAAATAACAAAGAAATAACACTTTGAATGTGAAGCTGCATTGCAAACGGGTGGCGTACCCAATGTACGGCAGAGGTTTTAGATGGGCCTCGAACCTTAGCAAGATGGTTAGTGTGTCCATTCCACACTTGGTACTAAAAAATGCCTGTTTTTTCAAGGGGCTGATCAACGCATCGACTTGATCCTCTGAGCTCTTGAGCGCCGTGGGGTAAAGCTAACGTCAGCAGGTACCCACGGTAAACATACTGGATATTGTAAGTCAAAACGACACCGTAGAAACCATACATTTCAAGGGAATCTTTTCCATTTCAGAAATATGTTCGAGAGCTTTCCATTACCTTTCAAGAGGTCATCGCATTTGAAAAAAGAATTTTAAGCAGGTCAGATCGTTTATCTAATCCAGTTCCTACATAAAGCCAAAATATTATGCTAATAAGCTTGGATACAGCTACATATCTCTATGATCTGAAGAAGAAGTACTTGAGCTATACTAAATTAATCATAGGTCAACACCAATATATTAAATGTGGCTACAAATGTGGTGCTACTACAAAGTAGCATTTTTCTTCAACTTTTGGAAGACTTCCATGATTGATTAAATAGGCACTGAAATAAATGGGAACCTTTCTTACCCAATCCAACTGTACCCCTGAATCTCAATGAACAACCTGTGACTTACTTTTTCTTGCAGTTTTATTTACTAGACAAATGTATCAAGTTTTCGAATGAGTTATGCATGTATTATTTATAATAGTTCATCGTTGGCTTAAGAAAAACGTAAATTAAAATGTGTAAAATGTAATCATTCATTTAAGAACATTTATTACCTGTTGAAGCATTCTCTTGTCTGTTACTTACAACTACAAAAAACTCTACATATCAGTTTTTTGTGTTAAATTCCACAATTATGTAACTGATGCCATTAATTTTATTGGTATTTGTCACGCTTCGATTGATTTAAAGCTTTTTGCAATGCGTGAGACAGAAATCAGTGAAAAATTACAATTTTTCATGGAAAATTACACACCATTGCAAGTTTTTCTCGATTTGAATGAAAAACTTGGTAGGTTTTTGTGCATTCTACAGGACGTAAAGTAAGCGGCTCCCATACCAAAACGTGTTGTGTAAGTGGCTCTAGGCGTTGGCTCCTTAGAAGATATTTTTTGATTACTTCCAACAAATATGGATAAGTTTCGGACCATTTTTACCCTAGCGGATAATGTAAATCCTCATTTTGCCAAGAAACAGAAGCTATGGTTATGACGTTCTTACATTCTCTAAAAGTCAGTGTTCGGTGTGCTATACGGGCAGAGAGAGAATCATTGTTCATAATTTTTCAAAAATGAAGGCGGTTATAATGTTACAGTCAATGGGGAACTCTATAGAGGCTCGATTAATAACTTCGTGCCTGACTTGGAGGAAGTTGTTGTAGACGACCTTTGGTTACAACAAGACGGCGCTTCTTGCCATACAGCCAACGAAACAATCAATTTATTGAAGTATACTTTTGGTCAGGACATTAACTGGATCCGTGTTCATATGGCATGGCTTCCAAGGTTGTGCGATTTAACACCGCTTGGCTATTGTTTGTGGATTATGTGAAACCGCTTGTCTATGCAAATAAGCCCTAGGCGATTGAAGCCTTGAAAAAAAAATATTCGACGTCTATTGCCGACATGTGTTTTTTATTGCTGTAAAATGTAAGAAGTGGTTGAAAATTCGGCATCTTGGCTGGAATTCATACGAGCTGGCCACGGTAGTCACTTGCCTAAAATCATTTTTATTCCATAATAACAAATCCTCATCTTTATAAATTCGTGTTCATAACATTAAAATATATGTGTTTCATTCCTTCTTGAAAACTGCATATCAAAACAAAAAAAAACATGCTTTATATAGTTTCCAGACTGAAATCGGCCATCGTGTAATTATACCGATAACGCATTGCAACTATATGGCGAAATTAAGTACGTTCTTGGGCACTTGCGCCAGGCAGAAAAGTATCGAAATAAGTAAGACTATAACCAAGATTGATAGAATATAAGATTACGATATGCTGTTTCATTAACGAAGCGAAGCACTCAGCCCACATTGTATCTACAAGTTTGTTGCTTTCAAAAAGCAATGAAGAGCAGCCTGCGTCAGAAAATGGCTCAATATACTCATAAACGTATTCACTTCGCGGATTAGCATTGTTGCCAATTTTCCCTCAAAGTTATGAGTCACGTCGATGACTCGAAAAGTTAACATAGGAGGTTGTATTTTTGGACTGCGAAAGTATTTGGGACTAATAATTCGTTGTTTGCTGGTATTTGGTTTCAAGTAGTAGCCTATATGCCAATCTTTTTTATAATCTTGCAACATGTCGCTACAGAGTACAATAGTTTTGTTTGCCAAATGGTGTGTTACCTAAAACTAATCGAGATAGATATAGGGTTATGTATATACTTATGAATGATCAGGATGAAGAGACAAGTTCAAATCCTGGTGACTGTCTGTCTATCCATGCAAGCTATAACTTGAGTAAAAATATAGATATCTTGCTGAAACTTGGTAGATGTATGCCTAGGCAAAAAAGTAAGTAACGAGTTTGTAGATGGGCGTAATCGAACCACAACCACTCTGACAAAACGTCATTTTAGGTCAAAGCAGATACCTTGGGTCCTGTCCGACAGATTTCAATTAAACTTGGTAAGTGACATTCTTTCCATATTTCAATATATTTTCCCCACTAAAATGGGCGAAATTGGACTGCAACTACAGTTATTTACCATACAACACAATTTTAAGTTATATTTGACTCTTTCAATGTCAGTGTACAAATCAAAAAACAATTAATATAACAGAATGAAATTGTGCACGAATAGTGCCTTCGAAGTATGTTACCACCAACTTTTTACCGCAAATATCCGGCAATGTGTGGGATAAATAAATGAAATTCAGGCAAAATTCATAGCTGACAAGGGTATGTGTGAATGTCAAAAAAGGGTTGAATCGGGTGTATGGAATTTTCATAGATTTTTTGTTACATACCATCTATGAAAATTCAATAAAGCCTTACTTAAAAAGCTGAATATCTCGAGAAGTATTAATGATAGCGTTTTTGACCTTAGACCTTTTTTGTAGCAAATAAAATTTCCCAAAAGTTGGTGATGAACATTTTTTCTATAACTTTTGTCATGTACGAGATATATACAAAAAAAATGCGAATTTCATGGAAAGTCAAGTTAGAGCCCCGTACCACCTCGCCGGTATGAGTGACGACTTTGTTGCACTGGGAACTTTTGTAGAGTGAACAATTCTGAGAAACATGCGTCTATCTAGGAATTTAAAGATAAAGAATCACGATTGTTTTGTCTTTTCTATGGAAAATTTTTACATACCTTGGTCCAGTTCTTAATGTTGATATTAAAGGCTAAAATTTTCAGGGAATTTTTTTTAGGGTATTTTCAAGGAAATTTCGTGAAGGGACTGAAAAAAATTAATATTTCAAAAAAAACACACACCCTAATATACATACATATATAAAATTGCTTGAATTCCGATCCTCTGGTATTTCCCTCGCTTGGATTCTTTCACGTAGCAAGACTAAAAATATTCGGTTGCAGCCGAACTTAACCCTTCCTTACATGTTTTTGCATATACTTGATTAATAATTGTATCCGAAGTAAAATGTCAAAAGCTGTGAAACAAAATTAAACAATACAAATACATACATATGTATACACATACAAAGTTAAAAAATTATATTATATATGGCAATTCTCATACCTATGTATATACTTGTACATATATTTTTTGTTTAAATACGCTTAATAGTTGCATATTTGAAAAGGTGTTTTTATAGAACGTATTTCTTATTTAAAGAAATTTGTACCAAAAAAACTTTTTTTCGGGGCTTAAATTATTTGATTTGATTTATATTTATTCGAATGAAAAAATCAGTGTGACAAATTGGGTTAGGTATTTTTTATATTCTTATAAGCGAAGCCAGCGCTGGGTTTATTTGGTTATGCATTCAATTTTATTTTATCTCATTTCATTGTATCGCTACACTTTTACTTTTTTCGTTTTCGATTTTCACATTTGACCAACTTTCCACTGATTTTGTAGCCAGACTAAAGATTTTCGCTGTCATTGGTGGTCAATAACCATTCACACAATAGTATTTACATACAAAGAGACTTATTTAAATTTGTAGAGGAACCCTGCAGGAAATTGTAGACGTAGATTCATTATTTATTTGCTTGCTATATTTACTCTCCTCCCAAAAAATGTAAAGTATGTGAGGTACCCACCAAAGTGGCGTTATCGCGTTCCTCGATGCTACCTAAATGCAATATTAATTTTCGTAAATTCGTATGTGTTTTTTTGGAGCTCTTTTTTAGTTCAGTGCGCCCAAACAACTTATAGAGTAACCAAAATATATAGTTTTCGATAGTGCATCCTTGGTGCTGCCAATTTTTGTGAATAGTTTTGATAATCATTATTCCTTCGACTCCCTTTTGTTTGGCGAATCGAAGACACCACATATCAAACTTTTTTTAAAGATTGAAAGAATGATTTTAGACTGCTTAGATGGTTTTTTCGGCTTTAGCTCACCTTTAGCTTCATATTCGGTCGATTGATGGTCTGTTTCGGGATCGTAAGCATATATCCGAGTAATAAAAAAAAAAATATCCTGGCGCGACACAGTTTTTCGAAAATATGAAATAATTTTGAAACCAAACGTACTTTCACTTTTCTTAGGGCCAAATGATCTTTCAAATGGTTATCATTGATCCTTCCGATGCCAGTAAAATCTCTGACTGTTAATTGTCGATTCTCAAACTTCGATTCCTTTATTTTATTGACGAGCTCATTAACCCGGAAATGGTCCTAATCTGCGAAAAAGTTATTCGATGAACATGAGTTAGAAAATTTTTCGGAAAACGCGAATTTGCGTAATAGTTTTGGAGCAGTGAAATCACGTCATCCCTATTGAAAGATGGTGTTATTTGACATCGGAACTTATTTTTTATGAAATCAGGTTGGTTCGGGTCTCAGTTCTCCCACGTCCAAATTCTTAAGTAACTGGTGAGTTCTGGGCTCAGAAATCGAGCTTTCAACCTACAGCCCCACACCAAACTTTTTTCTATCAAAAATTTCCGGCAGGTCTTATTGTTCCATACATTTATTTATATACGAACGTATTTGTAGTCGTGTTGATGTCTAGTTAATGACCAAATCACGCTTTGTTCTGTACAGACCTTTGCGAAGCTTCGTTAGGCTTCTCGCAGAGCTTTGAACTCAACGTCGCAGACCCTTGCTGACGACTTGCACAAGCCTTCGAGCGCTAGAGGAGAGTGTTTACTCTTCTAGTGCGCTTTTAGGCGCTAAAAATTGTAGAACAGCACCCCTGCCAGTGCGACTGCTGCACGTTTGCTGTGCATTGTACTGTGGAGTCATCACAACTGGCACACGGCCATGCGGTTCAATGCCATCAACGGCGTAAAAGCTATGCTTGAAAAGTGCCGAATAACGCGGCCACGTCAGTGAATAAGCAGAGCGCAAATGTGAAGAATAAAAGCAGTGCAAAACACAACAATAACAAAAAATCACGGAGGAAAATGTAAAAAAGGAATAATAAAAAGATGAAAATTAAAATGTAAGAGTGAAAGTGAAACAAAACATTCCGTGGTAGTTCAGCTGTGTCGCTGCTGCTGACCTCGCTGCACGCCGTCGACGTCGCAGGCAATGACATCGCCGCTGGCATTTTGACATTTCGCAAATCGCGACACCAAGTCGCTTATTTTTACGCTATTTTGCGTCTACTTAATGCTTTAGTAGCTTAGACATAAGATTTTCTGTACAAATATGCATGGGTATGTGTGTATGTAAGTGAGCTCGTAAATGAATGATGTCAACAAAAATTCGTTAAGTCATTATTCACAAAACAAGCAGTGGAGGGCTGCATGCGTTTTTCGGTGTGTCTGTCTGAAAATTTAAATTCGTAAATTCAAAGTAGAGGCGTTTTTGGCGGCGTAAAAGATTTGCTGACGCAGCAAAAAGTCAGTGGGCGTAAATAACAGTACGCTAGAGACGAAAAGCTGTCTTTAACTCTCTGCTGATTCACTCATTTTTCTTATTAAGACTTTAATATTTCTTTCATGCTTTCAATTATTTTTAATTTTGTTAATAATCTGTGCCACAGAGTATAGCATAAAGTAATTTTCGCTAGAATAAGGCAGACCTCTGTGAGGAGTAGACAGGAGGACACACGATCCACCAGGGGAACTTTCAACATTTTCAGGGATGGATTAATAATGGTTGATTCACGGATCTATTCCGCGGAGCTAGATCTCAGGCGACAGCTCAACCTGCCGGATTACTGCAGTATCTCTGCGGTCAGGAAAGTTGCTGAAATAGCTAAAAACGCAGGAAACGACATAAAGAATATCATATATATGTCGGCAACCAAGCGGCAATGAAAGCAATAATCTCACATCGCATTGCGTTAGAGAATGTTTTATTATTGGCGGGGCGCCGACAGACAGATCAGGATAAAAGGATATGCTTTAGGGAAGGGAATGGAAAGAAGCTGAAGGAAAGCATGCAAACTATATAATCGGTCTCGAAAGGATTGCAGGACGGTTGTTGGCCTAATCACAGGTCACAACTTACTGGTATGACATGGGAGCTGTATGGGCATTATTTCGATGATACATTGAAAAAGAGCAAGAAAGTAGTAGGCATAGTAGAGATGTTGAAACACCTCTTCAGCTTCTATTCGGCCTTTTCTAAAAGTCGCTTTAAATATCTAGAAGATTTTGTGGTTTAAAGGACAGGAGGAAGTATCAGAAGTAGATATCAAGTATTTATGAAACTACGTAAAAAGAATTGACGTCCTACAAGACATAAACTTCAGCTCGAACCTCCTTTAGGCATTACAAAGGACCTTTTGGTCTAGCTTAACATAGCCGAAGTTCACAGAAGCAGAGAGCCTCAATAAAGTTATTCCATACAAATGAGAGCTAGGGTTTTTGCGCTGCCCCAGGTGCCTTTAGCCTCGGCTAACTTACGCAGTATCGATCTTCTTCATAATATTTTGATCAGTTGTTGTTGTAGCGACAAAAATCTGCCGAGTTGACAGTCCTTGGCCGGATAAAAATCCGTGTCCATCCCTATTGGGTAGACCCAACTATCATGGGAACGGATTTTTAATCGGTCGCAACTTCTTCCTTTCTTTGTTTTCCACCAGTCGCATATTAACCTACAGCCTAATTATAATACATTGTCACTTTCACATAAAAGTAAGGGCTGTTAGAATCTAAATTTCTTGGAATTAATAGTGTTTTTAGAAACATTATACCCGCAAGACTATTCGAAAAAATGGCCTTAAAATTGGCTATCCACGAGTTGACGACATTTATTTTCGCATCAGTCCTGACTTATATTTTCCAAATCCGTTGTCTCTTTGATATCAACAAATGATTGCATCCCGAATGCTTCATATAGTCTGCACTGAAAAATAATGCGAGTTCAAACCCTTTTTTTTTAGATGACAGAAGCTTTGATTATTTAGCTTCGTTCCTCGATAGCTCATTTCGTCTTACTTCTTTACGTTGCTTGCTTGGGTTTATGTTTCTGAAATCTGGTATAACTTATAATCGAGCAGTTTTCATAGCTGTTCGGAGTCCTCAAGTCAAGGAGAAAGGGCAAAACTTATAAATGAATTGTTGGCAGCAATATTAAAATTTGTGTACTTAGCGATCGATTGCTGAAGTCGTGATTAGCTTACATTGTTATTGTGGCCGTCGTTGAACAATAATAATTAGCATGCCTTTTCCTTTTGAGTAAGTAATTTAAAAAGATTTAACTTGGAGGCTCTAATACCCAAATTGGACTACTACATATATGCAGTTCTTTGAGATGTCATATAAATAAATTCCTGAAAATCGACATTTTAGGTCAGAAACGCGTATTGTGGCCATCAGTATCAAAAATTGTGCAGCCGTTTGATTTCTTGCTCAGTGGGTTATCTGAAAGTGTGAGCCCCAAGTGTTTAAGCCTTGTTCTCACAAACATGGGAAAATCAAAGAGTATGAGTCGAGATGTTTCCACCCGTCTTCCTCCACAGAGATTCTGCAGCTGGCGCCTGTTAGAACTCCCACATCTAGGGAGAAGCTAGCCTTAGTGAGGGCAAAGATCTCACGGGATCTCTTGCAATCGAACTTGGATCAAAAGAATCTTGCGACAGCGCTTGAACCTATGTAATCCAGCGCTGGCCAAGTTCCCGCGAAGCCGAGCTTTCTAGTAGTAGCAGAGGATGCAACCGGCGCGTTCCCATTCTGCTGAAAGCTGGCCTACAGTACTCATTCTTGTCAGTCCAACAGCTTACTAGTCTTATATCACAAATCGACTCGCTGCCATTGATAACGAGGTTAAGCATAGCTTAAGTGGAACGCTAGACTCAGGAGCAAAATATCTACCACTATGTTAATGACAGCAACCTTGGTTTGAAAAATACTACAACAGTCATGAAGTGTGAAACTGAAGTTGTTTGAGAGTTCCTGACAATATAAATGAACCTTCGGCAGAAATATCTTAAATGAGCTCTGCTGGCAAGTCTTCTTCTTCTTTACTGGCGTAGACACCGCTTACGCTATTATAGCCGAGTAAACAACAGCGCGCCAGTCGATTCTTTTTTTCGCAACGTGACGCCAATTGGATATTCCAAGCGAAGCCAGGTCCTTCTCCACCTGGTCTTACCAACGGAGTGGAGGTTTTCCTCTTCCTCTGCTTTCCCCGGTGGTTATTGCGTTGAATATTTTCAGAGCTGGAGTATTTTCGTCCATACGTACGACATGACTTAGCCAGCGCAGCCGCTGTCTCCTGATTCGCTGAACTATATAAATGTCGTCATATATCTCATACAGCTCATCGTTCCATCGAATGCGATATTCACCTTGGCCAACGCGCAAAGGACCATAAATCCTTCGCAGAACCTTTGATCAGATGTTGTCAACGTCCTTGCTTCTGCACCATATAGCAGAACGGGAGTAATGAGTGACTAATAGAGTTTAGTTTTTGTTCGACGAGAGAGAACTTTACTTCTTGATTGCACACTCAGTCCAAAGTAGTACCTGCTATTCTGCGTTGGATTTTGAGGCTGACATTATTGTTGCTGTTAATGCTGGTTCCAAGATAGACGAAATTATCTACAACTTCGAAGTTATGACTGTCAACAGTGACGTGAGAGCCAAGTCACGAGTGCGACGACTGTTTGATTGATGACAGGAGATATTTCGTTTTGCCCTCGTTCAATTCCAAACCCATTTGCTTTGCTTCCTTGTCCAGTCTGGATAAAGGAAAACTAACAGCGCGGGTGTTGCTCGATTTAGTTCCGCGGTCCGAATTACTTTCTCCAGCAGTAGGTTGAAGAAGTCGCACGATAGGGAGTCGCCTTGTCTGAAACCTCGTTTGGTATCGAACGGCGGGGAAAGGTTTATGCGGGGATTAAGCTGTCAAGTACCGACTGGTTATATGTGTGCCAACTGTATGTTCAAACTGAGCTTGAACTCAAGTTTATATTAATAGAAATTATGCTAATAATGTCCGCAATCGCTCCATGAAACAAGTTGTACTCCTAAAAAGGCTTAACTTACCATAAAAGTCCAATAGCAATAGTTTGGAGGCAGCTTGGAGCTCCTCGGACAATACTAGCATACAAAACAGCTGGCAAATAACTCATGACAAGTCTAGTTTGTGAATCCCATAATAAAAATCGCTTTTTCTACTCCTCCAACCAGCTGGGGCTTGTCCGTTTTATTGCGTCAATTATTTTTTTACTTTTTATTTATATAATAAAGAAACATCTCTTTACTTTTTTCTGCTTACGCAATGAATTTCAATATATTTCCCCACATAAATACTTGAATAACGGTTCTACAAACAAACTATGAAATCTGAGAATCGCACAACGGTAGTGACAATCTCGGTGTCTGCTGTGCGGCCATCAACGCACACGTCGGTGTCACATCCACGTGCTGAGTGCCGCAGCCTCATTATGATTTCCCTGTCATTGTTGTTGTAAAGTGCAGGCATATGAAATATATATGTATGTATGAAAATTCGTATGAATATAAATATGAGCCCGACTGTGATAATGCAAGTGAAAGCCGCTCATTGCAATGCGTGATTTTTTCTCTTCATTATGGCGATTGGCGCCTTGAAGTAATCGCAGGTAATCAGGGGAATGAAAATGAAATGCACACGGCGAGAAGAAATGAAATTTATATTTTACAATAACCCATGGAATATTTGCATATGTATGCGTAAATTGTCGCATGCCTGCGTGCACTTACACAACTATATACATATATACAAGTTCATATATGTACCTACATATGAATATGCGTGTACGTGTGCGCCGTCAGCGAATTCACAGTTATTTTCCACGTTCAGCAGAAATTGCATAATTATGCCGTTGATTGTTGCAACTGCAGGCGTTTGGCAAAAAGGAAAACCGCCGCTGTTGAATTGTTCTGTGGACTCAGGTGCACATATGCGCTTACATATGTACATACAAGTGTTGGTGTGTGCTTTTTGCGTTGATTTCTGATGATGTGACGCCATTGCCAGAGTCTCCGCTTTTCTAGTAAATGCCTGCACAGCAGCGTCAGCTGTACAAAAACGAAAGTTGAGTAGCTGTGGCGGATTTTGAAAAGCAATTACAGGGTGATACTCGTACAGCAGCAGAATTTTTATTGCTTTGCTAAAGATACTGAGTTTTTTCTCTGAAGACTCTTATTTACTTAGTGTTATAGGAAAGTATTCCATACACGTGTAATCTTTATCTCGTTTGATATTTCTAACCCAAAATTTAGTATGTAGTCTTTGCAACCTTTTACCACTTTTTCCTATTCCGACTTCAGCAACCAAAATTAAAAAAAAAAAATTATCAATATTTTTAAAGAAATTATTCATATTCGGTTTACGAGTTTCAAAAAATCAAATTTTTTTTATAGTCTTATTAAATTCTACAACATCTCTAGACTATTACCTTTTCAAGCTGATTCGAGTAATAGTTTCGGAGATACAGCCTTAAGAACTTGTGCGTTTGAGGCTAGCTACTTAGCCTAGCGTCGTCTTTAAAAGCGTTTTTCTCGAAACTGTGTTTTTGAAGTCGGTTGGCAAGATTTCTCGAGAACTACTCAACCGATCTTCATGAAATTTTACACAGATCTTTACAATTCTCAAAGACTTGGTTGAAGGCATTTTTGATTACAACTATTAAAAAAAAAAATAATTCGCGAAATTTTTACAGAAATTTTAACTTTTTTGTAAAAATGTCTGCCAACAACCCAATTTTCAGTTTATTTCCTCCTTCCAAGTTCTAAGTCAAGGTTTCAACTAAAACACGTATTTTTTTAGTTTAGATGATCTTGTAAGGAGTTATTCTGCCAACGCGGGCGCATCTTGTTTCCGAGGGGTCACCAGAAAAAGCGTCGCAATGGCAGAGTTTAAAATATTTTTTCCCAAAAATTTCAGAATTCTTTGTTAATAGTATATGTTTGTAACAATAAAAAATTCGAATAAAATATTTCCTTTTTTTATATGAGAAAAATATTGTTGAAAAAGGATTTTTTACCCGAGGAAATCCATATAACTCCTTAAAATGGTTTCTGCCTGTGAAACCCATTTTTAGTGAACTGTTTATAAGATAAGGTTTGATTAAGCTAGATATTGAGGTTGTAAACCGACTTGGATAGTGAAAGTTGTGCTTAGTAAAACCAGAAAACTGCCTAAATATCCGTCAAAAGCTCTCTTGTAGAGACTACCGCTTGGAGCCTATCACAAAACTGTTAAAACTTTATATTTCAATTCCAAGATTTTAGGGTTCATTGGAAGTCAATTGGTTCATTTAATAATAACAGTAGTTATACTTTTTGGTAACAACTGTATTGGTGCATCGAAAGCTCCAGCTTTTCAAAATTTGACTTCAATATAAACCTCTAAGCTTTTTAGATAATCGGTCATTTTAATTTTTTGGCTTTATCTGCTCATATTTTCGGATAATTTTTTGAACCACACCCTAAATCGATGTTTTTGTTGTTGATATGAGCATTTTTTCCCAATTGTCAATATTTTCCTAATCATTGCAGCTTTCATTAGCTAGCTTCAATAAACATATTTATTCATCAGTGTCACCCTGTGAATGCTTCAACTCTGAAATTCTATCTGTGAATTCTTAATATGCTGCTGTCGCGGCTGCGGTTTCAACATCCAATTCAAAGCAATTATGTTAAACATGTACATGACGCAACAGGTGACGCACCTGAGCTGTGGTTTCCACTTGGGGACTGGTTCTTTATGAAATTATGAGTATTCCCTAGGTTACTTTTGCAGGTCCAAAAATTCGTTAAATTTTTTCGGATTATTCAGGTTTATAAATATTTTCCAACATCTCTTTTGGAGATGTGTGAAATATCATCGTGGATGCTCAGAGTTGCAACCAGAACGAAGCTTGTCAAAGCAGATTTTTACCTTGGCGAAGATTAAGTTCTAACAAGTGAAATAATGCATATCTGATTCGCTATAAAAATTATGACAAAAAGTTCGCATATTAATTTTTTTTTTAATTTTATAAAATATCCGAATACTCCCCCTTTACTTATTACGAGAATCGAAACTGTCAGTAAAACTTAGAAATATTGCAATAATCAGACTTTGCTATAATCTGACTTTTGAGTCTATAATACTTGAAATTTCTTGGAATTTATAAATAAAGATATGTAAGTCTCACCCATTCTGTCTTGGGCATAGATAGTATTGTTACGAATTAATGAATGTACACCAGGGCGTATGAGTATCTCATTAAATGAATTGTTTAAGTATAGTTGTTATGAAAAACTTCTCTAAAACAAGTGAAAATGTCTCGAATTATAAGATAAAAAGCAGATATAAATTGTACAATATATGTTTCAGCAAGATTTTACTATAACCAATTAATTGTCTATCCTTTATGTTAGCAGAGTCACATTTGTTTTGGATTGTGAAACGTGAATTACTATCGTGTGTAAAGAGGTGACTAAATAAGAGAGCAACTTTTATAAAGCTCACTCAATAGCATAGTTTTGGTGTTGTTGCTGTAGCTGCACAAAACATTATTTAAAAACTTATGAGCACTGCTGCCGACTTGTTGGTACTTCACTGAATATAAATCTGAGCTTGTTCCAATTTGGTAGACCGGCCTATCCCACGACAATGATTTGAGTAGACCTGGAAATGACCAAGTCTACAGCTTAAATTTAGATGCATATATTACTAAAAAGTTGATACTTGAACGGCTGTCCATTATGCTTAGTTCTTTAAGAGCTCTTGAGCTTCATATATAAACTGAAGAGTTTTTCAATAGGGGAATACAAAAGTAGACCGATAGGGACAACAAACGACGCCATATTTTTCCCGCTCTTTTGACATTTCTATTTAGTAAGGTTTGACATTTCATCATGGAAAGATATATGATTCAACAATGAGTCGAAATTATTCAAATTTACTACCGAAATTCGGAGTCAGTGGCCTCAACTTTAAGGGCGCTACGTCCGATTTATGGTCGTCATAATCGTCCTGTCAGATCAACAATTGGGCATCTAGAGAAAAATTTTGAATCCATAGGCACGATACAAAATGTCCCCATGACAGTGAGCCAAAGCAGTGCTTGAGTGCTGAGAGTATTCCTGCTGCTAGCGCATCAATTGAGTGAGACCCAAATCGGTCTCTCCCACGTCGTTCTCAAGCGTTGGGTATCTCTGTGACAATGCTGTGGCGAATTTTGAGAAAAGATCTTGGCCTACATCCTTCCTTGATCAAATTGACGCAAGAACTGAAGCCGACTGACCACCAAAATCATCGTATGTTCGTAAATTCGGCATAGCAACAACTTGAAAATGATCCGGATTTTCATTGAAAAATCATCTTCAGCGACGAGGCTCATTTTTGCCTTTGCTTCGTCAATAAGCAAAATATGCGTTATTGGTCAGACAGCAATCGGGTATTGCATCTCAAAAAAATTTCGGTTTGGTGTGGTTTACGGGCCGGCTACGTCATTGGGCCGTGCTTCTTGCGTGATGATCAAGACCGGCACGTTACTGTGAATGGAAATCGCTACCGCTCAGTGATAACCGAATATTTTTGGCCCGAATTGATTGGTATGGACTTGGACACAAGCCACACAGCGAATGTCACAATTGATTTATTGAAAACCAAGTTTGGTGAACGTGTTATCTCACGAAATGGCCCAGTCAATTGGCCGCCTCGGTCGTGCAATTAGCCACGGCGAGTATCGTATTCGATGGAACGATGAGCTGTATGCGATATACGACGAGCGCTGAGAGTATTCGACGCAGTAACCAACGGAGGAAGCAGAGGAAGGAGCAAGGGGAAGACCTCCACTACGTTGAAAATACCAGGTGGTAAAGGAACTGACTACAATTGGCATCTCTAATTGGCGCCAAACAGCGAAAAGGAAGGCGGACTGGCGCGCTGTTGTAAACTCGGCTATAACCTCGCCAGCGGTGTCTGTGCCAATAAAGAAGAAGAAGAAATTTGCAATAAAAAATCCTCACGCCAAAATATCAATAATTTTTGTCAATTATAGTTACGTTAAGTTTTCCCTACAGGGCTTTTACAAGTGCGCCAAAATCCTTAAATCCGCCGAAGACGCGTCCAGCGACATACGAATGCAGCAGCTCCTTGCGTTTGCGCTGATATCATTTGTACTTCAGCTTACCGCTTCAGGTGCGCTAGGGTCAGAGAATGCAACAGTGTGTCCCTTAGTTTGTATGATTTACGGACGAACTATTGCGTATGTATGCGTGTGGGTGAATAAGACGAGCGATTTTTCGAGTAATTATTACGTGCTCAATGCATAAGTGGTTATTGCAGTTGTAGTGGCATTGCTGTCATTAATATTACATAACCTTTGCGAAGGCTGGCATTTTCACTAGTGCATATGAGGGTATGTGAGTGTGTGCTTGTGTGTGTAAACAAAGTGTATTTCGAAAATGTGATGCAAATTGATTGCAAGCAATTCAGCAGACAATACTTAATTAATATACATACGTACAAATAAATTAAGACACTTATGCCAACAAGCTTGCACTCACACACACACAGACGCACATGTATGTTTGCCTGCAGGCATTGTGCGAAGCACACCTTTCACTTTGCACTTTAATTCTCATTTATTATAAACACAGAAAGCGCTTTTTAAAACAGTTACGCACACGCACACGCTCACACACACACTTGGCCACTCTGACCGCTCATCACCCGTAAAAGTAGTTAATGAAAAATTTACACAACTCAATGCGATAAATCCTCGCTTGCTTGATCGACACGCTCACTCTCTTATGCACATGCGCGTCCAACGAGACCGTTATCGCTTGCCAATATGCGAATGCTACAGCGCTATCAGTGCGCGTACGTGAGTGTGTGTGTGTGCGGCTTATAGATTCGTGGCAAATTGAATCCGCACTCAATCACTTCACTTAACGCAGCAGTAAATTATCGGTCGGCGATGTTTGTGAAATTTTTAAGAGATTTCCCGGAAAGCATTGCAATCAGTGCGCATTGAAAATGGTTTTTGAGGTAGCCATGTGTTTTACGCTTGTTAACATAATAATAATAATGTACCGTATTAACGCGTTACGTTTCACATAATTTATTGCATTTCGCGGCAAAGAATTGCTCAATAATGCTATATTCAACTGTGCGCATTAAAAGTACGTGACCACGACCATGGCGGCAAGTATGGCATCGGTTGGCATATAATATTCACAGCAAGCTGAAAAGAAATTAGAATAAATACAGGGTGCGTCATCCGCGTAATGAGTTGGTTTATACACTGAACTGTAACAGTAACCAAAAGAAAAGGTAGAAATCTTTATAATATATGTATACATGACTGGCCTGATGAGCTGAGCCGATTTAGCTATGTCTTTAGCTATCTGGTTGTCTGTATATCTGTAAACTAGACCCTCAGATTTTGAGATATCGCTTAATATTTGATCGGACAATTTGCATGACAAATACATGTGACCCCGCACATAGAAACCCGGCTAGTGTGTCAAAATGTCGATTATCGGTTTTCAACGAGAATGTACGTAGAACTACAGGGAGCAACCCGAGAGCTTGTTGGAAACGCTTCAGGGTGAGTGAAAATGAGTGCTAAACTGCTAACATAGTAACGAACAAGGAGGAAGAGGAAGAGGAAGAGAGAACACGTGCTTGACATCTTTCAACGCCTCTCGTCAAAATCCTGTTTTGACATACTAGCCGGGTTTCTATGTGCTGGGTCACATATGCTATATTAGTCCAATCCGAACAATTTACAAAGGGGTCATTGGAACCATTAAAAGGATCAATGAACTAGCTGTAAACAAGGGTTATTGACTGGGAAACAAATGAGTATTAATGTAATCCTGTAAACAAAGGGGTCCTCTGGGAAAATGCAAAATGTCGTTATGTATGGCAGCTGTAAACCATAAAGGCCCTATCTAAAGAGTTTTTTCGGATAATATAGTATATCGTTGCTTTGAACAATAATCCATTCCAAATTTGGTGAAGATATTTTGTCAAAAAAAAAAGTTCAATACAAGGACTGAAGTTGGATCGGCCAGTTTGTATGGCAGCTATATTCTATAGCGACCAGATCTGAACAATTTCTTCAGAGAGTGCACTATTGCCTTGGAAAATAATCGGTGCAAAATTTCATGATAATATCTTGTCAAATAAAAAAGTTTTCCATACAACCATTTCATTCCAAACATTCAATTTGTATGGCAGCTATAGGCTATAGTGGTCCGATATCAGTAGTTTCGACAAGCAAGTAGTTTCTTGAAAAGGAAAGGTCTCGTGCAAAATTTCAAAAACTGATGAACTAGTTTACGTATTTAAAGGGTCTCTGACCCTTCTTTTTAGGTACTACAAAAAACCTGGCAAACTTAATACCCAGTTCAGAGTATAAACTGCCGGTATATTTCCCGATTTAGCTCCTTTTAGCTGCATCATTTGACTCAGCGTTACTTCAACTTTCATAAACCATTTGAAAAATACGGTTCCACCAGGTGTGTATCATACTGACGATAACTTACTCATGTTTCGGCCAGTGATCTTTCTAATGACAAAAGCAAGTTCCAATCAATTTAACCGTTTCGACTGTTCCTTGGCCTCTGGAATATGCCAGTGGCTTCATGTTTCTTCGACGGCCACGGTACGATGCAGAAAGTTTTTCAGTTTGGTCTGACGGTTGTTGTTAGGAGTGAACGGCCTTGATAGCCTTTGCAATGACCGCCTTTTAATACTAGAATTTCATGGAGGAACGGAGTTTTGAGACGCCTATTACCCCAACTCTCTCGCACATCTTACACTTTACCCATCCGAGATCGTAGACTTTTGTCACGTGTTAGCCGAGAATTGAATAACCGACCAATATTCCTCTTATTCCAATTATCTAAAATCACACGCTCAAAACAAAACAACAAATTAGTTTCGGATCTTATCCGTCTACCATAATGTATTACTTGATTTTAGAGTCTCTTGCGATAGTCGTGCCATCGGACGGTGAGGCTAGATGTTATTAATTTATATTAAGTGTCGTAACAATGCAAATTTCATCGCTACAAATATAAGGTTAGGTTAGGTTAATCTGTTAGGCCAATAAGCCACGCATAGACCAGTTATGGTGCTTTGCAATACCAGATGGAGTTCAGTTGCTAGGTCCAAGATGAGAAGTCATCCTTTAGGATGCCTGCGCTTGACGCGAATTTTATCAGACTCTGCGGCCTCATTATGGATACCTCCTCCAGTGTATCATACTTCTGATCTACCATTTTGCACACGACTTTTATCGTGTTTCACCCAGGTAGATTGCTCTATCAGGTTTTGATTTTCTTTACCATGTTTCTGTTGAGATCATCGTATAGACAATGCGTGAGTTTCCAAATGTTGATCACGTTTTCGGATGGTAGCCTTACATCATTTTTAGCAATCTCGTCCACTATTTCATTGCCCTCGATGCCTTTGTGGCCTAGCTCCAAGTAGATATGAAGTTGCTTGCTTCTGGCAACACTTTCAATTGCTGCTCTGCTTGCCAAGATACTTCTGGCCGATATGCGATACGAGGTTACTGCCTTGATTGCTGCTTGGCTGTCTGCGTAGTTAATGACTCTGCAATAGCCTCAGGTGCATCAGAGGTCAGCTCCGTGGCTTTTACAATAGCAAAGACCTCAGCTTGAAATATAATGCAGTGATCCGCCAACTTAAAAGTTTGCCTTATGCCTATGTCTGGATAGTATACTCCCGCATCAACTCCATCGTCCATTTTCGAGCCATTCGTATAGATGTTTAGAGTGTTTCGTGTAGCTAACATACCTTTACGCCAGCCATAGAAAAAACAGGTTTTCTTTGAACCTTCTTTGTCAGTTGAAAAGTGAGGTCATGGAGTCGGTGTGTGCCGAACAACCATTTCCCACCGAGCTATGCCCGAAGGCCTCTCCTTAGGCCAGGTTCAGTACCAGTTCAAGAGCCGCCTTTGGAGTTGTTCTTAAAGATCTCGTTATGCAGCCTCTGAACCCTTTTCATTGGCTTCCGGTAGAGGGATTTCCGTACGCCTGTCCACCATACTACTGTAACGTAGAGCAGAACTTGTCTAACAATAGCTGTGTAGCACGAGTTCTTAGGAGAGGGAGAGAGCCCCAGGTTGTGCCGAGCATCCGCCTACACGCATATAAAGCATTGTTAGCTTTTCTCATTCTTTCTTTCACGTTGTGCTTCCACAGCAGTTTGTTGGTCAAGACTACCCCAATGAGCTTGGTGCGGTCCTTGAAAAGGAGTTGTATCCTATTCTTCGAAGTGAAAATATAAAGCCTCTAATAAAAATTTTTCGACTTCGGATCTACTTTATCCTATTTCGGATACCAAGTCATATAAAGAAGTAATATCTTATAACTATAACTTGGTTACCAAACTTTATTGAGTTATCTCCAATACTAATCCAGATATTTTATAAGAATAAAATATTTAGAGTCAGATTCCTATATTTGATACATTCACTTTCTGTATACACAGGTTTTTAGCGGTTTTTCTTATTTTCGTTCCATTTCTAAGTTATTTTACGATTGTTGTTTTAATCCTTAGACTATCTATTTTAAAGCTCACGAAGAATAAGGTGTCTATATGCTATTCTAAGAAAAGGTGGCGTGTTTAAGGAAGGATTTTTGATCAATATTAAGAGCTACTGAATAATTTTTGAGGTCTTGATTAGTAAAGCTGATTTTACTTGAAGTTTTAACTTGAGGGTATAGAACGTACTTGGGAACATAAAGTGGCGTAGGTGATGAGAAAACGCTGATTATACTAATGATTTGGAGAGAGATGTCTGATAGAATTTTTTTTTATGTTTGGTGAACAAATTTCGACACCACAATTATATAGGGAAATGGTTCCAAAGATTGGTTTCTGATGATGGATGTATCTTTCAATATCCATAAACATTGAAGACTTCCTGATAGTTTTAGAAGCTTGTATTTCTGACTTGGTTGTACATGTTTCCCCTGGCTTCCAATGAAGTTTGCTGTTTCGTTACTAATATTGTGAGAACTATCTAAGTAACTGACTAACTACTAGCTTTCTCTTTTCACTTACTTCATCTTTCCTTTGTGATTTTAATAACGACGCGTTTGAGAGCACTACGACATACTATGCACCTTAGACCATAAAATACCCAGCAATTTGGAAATTTCACTTTCCCCAGCTCCTTTTGAGTGATCCTGCACAGCTATCAAGTAATTAATGTGCAACAATAAATTGAATATAAATTTGTGCTCAGTGTGACGAACGGAAGTTCGCTTAACAAACACGATGTATGCATGCGATGACGACGGTGACGATGGCAGCGACAATGACGGCAGCAGCCAAAGTCTGTGTGTGAGTCGGAAGTGCAACAGCCGAGCAGCCACAACTGCTGCAAGGCCGACATTGCATGCGGCACACTTTCGGTGACGGAATACAGGCGGCGCACGCGGAAAGACGGATGTGCGCACGTGTTGCAACAACAAAAAGCGACAGTAAACAAAGCAACTGCCAGACCAAAGCTGCAATCAATTGAGCCAAGTTCAACTGAGTTGACTACAGATGATGTGGCTGATTGGGAAGTGCGGGTAATGGCATTGAAGTTCAAAGCAAGTGGCTGACACCGATGCAACTGGTGGCGTGTGTGTGTGATTGAGTGTGCCATTTTTAATAAACGCATATATGCAAATGTGCAGTTAATTATATGTGTGTGTGTGTTAAAGGAGGGGTGTGCTGGATTGCCACATTGTTTTGTGCCACAATGACGTTGCAATGTGGAAAGGATATGAGTGCGGCACGTTCTCGCCGAGTGTGACTTTGACGGCAAATTGCATTTATTAATGGCTTCGAGTGGTAATTTTGTGTCTTAATTGAGTACTATGTGCTGAACGTTGAAGGCGAAGGATGTTGCCGGTGGAGTAGCAGGCAGTTGGAGGGGAGATGGAGCTATATGTTCCCTTCTTTTTGTAATACTTCACAGTAATATTTTCCTACAATGTAATTCAGAAGGCAGATTTTAAGTTGCGGAGAATTCGTTTTTAGTCTGAAAATAAGATTTCGGCCTGATTATATTTGAAGCCTAAGAAATGTGTATAAATCTAAAGGGTGATCCATTTCGAGTTTCCCTACTTTATTAAAAAAACACAGAAACTTCAAACTTAATGGGGAATGTTTATTATCATTCGAAAGAACATTCTTTGACATTTATTTCCTGAAGGTTATCTCTTTCAAATGTTGGCCCCGTTGAGTCCATTTTCGTTAACTCGTTCGGGCATTTCGACTGGTAAACGACTTGCGTGATGTTTCGCTTCAAGGCCTGAATGGAAGATGCATTGTCTGTCCGCATAAACTTTAGACTTTACATATCCTAACACGAACAAGTGTGATATCGCAAGATCTTGGCAGCTACTCGACCGGCCCAGCACGTTAAATTATCTGCTCAGCGAAATGTTCCCTCAATAAATCCATTGATAGATGCAATGTCTGGGAAGTGGTGCCGTCTTCTTTGAAACTAAATGTCACCGAGATCACGAGCTTCAATTTCAGTCATTAAATAATCGGTTATCATGGTGCGATAACGGTCGTCATTGACGGTCACATTCTCACCGGCATCATTTTTGAAGAAATATGAACCGATGATTCCACCGGCTCACAAACCGATGTTTTTTCTGCATGAAATGGCGGCTCTTGAATCTCTTCAGGTAGCTCTTCGTCCTAAATGTAGGAATTTTGCTGGTTAACATAATTTTGAGCGAAAAATGAGCCTTATTGCTGAACAAAATTTGGCTCGAAAACGTCGGATCTTCGTGGAACTTTTCAAGAGCCCGACGTAAAACAAAATCTTATTGGTATCTTTGGAATATCAGAAGGATCAGTGAACACCATTTTGAAAGATCAATTGGGCCTAAGAAAAGTGAAAGAACGAGTGGTTCCAAAATCTCCAAATTTTATCGAAAAACGCGATGTTGTTTAACGTTTGTGAAACAATGCTTTTCGACTACCAGGATGTCACGAAACGTATTATTACTGGCGATGAGTCTTGGATCTATGCTTACGACTCGGAAATAGAGGAACAATCGGCCGAATATCGTGGTAAAGGTGAACCGAAGTTGAAAAAAACACGTCAATGCAGGTCTAAAATCAATGTTATGTTTACAGTTTTCTTCGTTTGTCGAAGAGTGTTGCACTCTGAATTCCTTTCGATCGGCCAAATTGTCAGCAAGGGATACTATTTGAGTGTTAAGCATCGTTTGCGCAAAGATATTTGTAAAAAGAGTTTAGAATTATGGGCAGACAACTCTTGGTTTTTGCATCACAATAATGCACCGAGTTTTTCGCCAAATTTTCAACCAATATCGTGCCGCAACACCGTATGGCTATTCAGCAAACTCAAACGACGACGAATTTAAAATTATGAATAAAGTCTTACTATTTTAACATATATTTTCTAAATTGTTTGGCTTATTGACTCTTAAGTTGATTAGTGCTGCACCCGCCGATATTGGAACCGATGGAAATTTAGAATATTTTTTATAACAGTTATTCATATTCGCTCATTATCTTCCTAAGGTAGCGATGCACATCGGGGAAACTTCAGTTATTTTAACTAATGGTAGCTTGAAGTCCCAACTAGAAATGGAAAAAATGTATAAATAATTGCCTCACGCTTTAATTTAATAATTCTAAAGCCAGGTTTTGATTAGTTTGTTTCATTTTGTATTATTCGGTTTGTTTTAGGAATTCTTACATTTCAGGCGAGATGAGGAAACAAAAATAAATAAAATTCATATAGAAAGCTAGCAAAAGTTAAAAAAAGTTTTAACGAAAAATTTTACCATTGCGAAATAATAGTCTTAAATATGATTTGAGCTCTTTTACATTATTTGTTAAATGCTGCCTTCTTTAATTAAACGATATTACAATAAGCTATGTTATGTATTAAATTTTTAAATTCATAAATATTTACTTCGAAATTGTAATTTTAATAACAAATTTATCGCAATAAATCTTATATAACTTCATTTATTAGCTCCATATATATTTTTTTTATTTTCAGGCTAATCCGGCTGTTGGTGGCTTGCCTCCACACCTTTTGCTTACATGTACTCTGTAGTGATAAATTAATCGCATGCGATCTATAAATAAAAATATCATGCAATTAGAGCAACTTCTCATAACGATGATAGCATGATGTGTTGTTGTTGCCCGTAACTATTACTTGTTGTGCAGCAACTACACTAAACGAAGGAGCATCTGCAATTAATGAGTGTGGAAGAGCATAGACTTTGATATGCACCTGTGAGAGCTGCAAAACAAAAAACAAATCACAAAAGGAATTACTGCGGCGTCATCGCTCAGTTGGCAATTAAACTCGCAGTGCTTCGGTTTTTCGTGTGAAGAAAGTGATAGTGTTTTTATTTAAGATTTGCACATCGCCGGTGTAATTAATAAAATAATTGTTTAATATACATATGAAAACATATGAAGTGCGTAAAATGTTATAAAAGTGAAGAAATATGTTGTGCAGTGAAATCAAATCAAAATGTGATGCCGCGTTGTCCCATTTCTTGTAATTCGATTCGTGTGAGTTCGTTTTCGATCGGTTTAAAAGTTCTTAAATGATATGAGTGTGTACATACATATGTATGTATAATATGTTTAAGAAAAATATCATGCTAGCATAAGGTTGTGTTTGCAAATCGTCGTGAAATAAATTTATGTGTGAAATAATTATATTTGTAAAAATAAATCAAGTATTAAGTGTTATTGGAAAGTGTATTTAAAAATTTTAATGTGCGTTCATTTATTTTACTACTTTTGGAATTGGATTTTACCTTTGGAAACTTACAATTAATACACAATGGTGAGTGTTTTACTTTGAAACATTAATTTCAAAAAAATATATATTATATGTAAATATTTGATAATTACTACAAAACAATTTTTTTAATGTGATATTAATATACTCGTAAAAACTATAGTAAAATTCATTTAATTCTTTATTCTAAAAAGTAAAACTAATTATATAATAAGTTCATCATCATTGCAAACACAATTTTCAGATAAATTATTGAAAAACTTGTCTTAATGTAATTTAATTCTTAATTTTAATGAAGTGTTCAATACTTTGGGTTGAATGATTGGCAAATTTTCTGTATATACCAGTGAAATGTCTCAAACCCGACACCCAATCGAACCAATGCCAGGCAGGAGTGAATGAATGACAATAATCCCTTAGGTTCCATTAAGGGAAGGTTTAAGGTTTCAAGGTAAAAACAAAAACTTGTTTTGCCATTTTATTTCTTAAATATGGATTGAGTAGCTTTATTCGGACCTTTTGTACATTATTTAACACACTTTTGACAATATTGGGTAATTTTTTCATTCAGAAATATTGAAGCATACGCCGATTAACAGAGCTTCCCCCAGAACGTCTTGGAAAAAAACAATTACCCTATATTGGCAAAAGTGTGCTAAATAATGTACAAAAGGTCTGAATAAAATTACGCAATCCATATTTAAGAAGTAAATTCTCAAAATAAACCTTTTTTACTTTGACATCCTAACCAGACGTCGTCAGCGCAAGTCAATTTGTTTGCTGTGATCATTTTGCATATTGTTCTTTAAAAAACTGCCGCAACAACATAATAATAATTACATATTTAATGAGATCTTGTCCGTTTATCAAAGGTAATTTCAACGAAATATTACCTAAATAGTGTCCGTGTCCGGTTACAGGAATTGTATGGAAATATTCGTGAAATTTGTCCTGTTATGAGAGCTATCCGCTCGTGAGAACTGTCCGCAAAGGGGTTAATACAACATAAAATATTTAATTATTCCTAAATATTTATTTTGTCGCCTTCATAATAATCCTCCCCAGATGTAATATACTTATGCCAACGATTTTCCCAGTCCACTTTTCATAAGCACTCTTTGGGATGGCCTTCAGCTCAGTCTCCGAATTTCGTTTTATTTCTTCGATCGTCTGATAACGGGTTTTATTCCGATGAGTCGTTTGCATGTCAAACTTATAAACTCTTGTCTCATTGGCAGTTTTAATGCTCTCCATGAATGTGGGGTCGGAATTCGCACTATCAAGCATGACTAAAGACCCGTTTACGGTGCTCTTTTTGAAATAAATTCAGCTTTATCGGGACGAGTCGAGCAAGAACGCGTTTCATACCCAAAATATCTATAAAATTCATTCGAATGGACTCGCGAGAGATGTCGGGCTCTCTTGTCATCTCTCTTGCCTCACGATTTTCAAGCACCACATCCTTCACTTCTTTAATATTTTCATCAATTTAATTGAAGAGGTCGAAGGTGGTCCAGAACAAGGAATGTCTTTAACGGTCTCTTGACTCTCTTTGATGGCTTTGTACCACTCGTAGACTTGTTTTTTGATAAACCTGAATCACCTTAAGTCTTCTCCAACTCTTGCAATGATTCCGCACGCGAAACTTCGTTAGAAATACAAAATTTGAAACAAATTATTTGTTCGATAGTTTTATTAATTGGCACGCACCTCTGAGGTGTATCGACTTAAGCAGCTGCTATAAACAAAGTGGTTGACAGATTGCGCTCATATTTGAAATAGTAATTAAGAACAGTCCTACCAACTTAGCAAAATACATTTTTTGAAATATCATGTACCCGGTGAATTTAATTCCTATTTCCGGGTGAGTTTTTGTCACAATGTATATCATTCAGTTTTCGTCTTTGCAGACCGGCCTGTCAGATGTGCACTACTTTTTTCAGCATAGGCGGCATTATCTCGCTATTGAGGCACTTAATAAGGGTATTTAATTGGTCTCAATAGATAATTACTTATGGAATATGGACCAATGACCTGTCATAGGTCTACAAAAAATAATCTAAGGGAGTCAGGTGCCAAAATCATTGAACACTTACTTAGATGTTCCTTATTAATGTGGAAAAATTATTAGATCAAAAAACGAACTATATATATTATAATTTTGTCATATGATATACGTTCTCTGGTAATATATTAACTTCAAATGGTTGCGTTTATCAAAGCCCTAATTCAGCTTTTCCGTCAGAAAATTTCCCCCCAATTTACTTTGCTCTGTTTAATTTTCTCTATGTACATGTTAGACTACCTCTTCTATCTTCATTGAAACAATCGCGTTAACTCAGATATTTGGAATATCTTACCATAAAACTTAGAATTTTTGATAAATTTTCGGTGTCCTATAACAACGGTTGCCTACATTTCGGCGCGCAATTGAATCTACTTCGTTGCTCACACCATACAGACCAAGGCGCACTATCCAATCATTTTGCTTATGACGCAAATAATCGTATAACGGAATCAGTTTACACCTCCACTAAACTCCGAGTGAATTTTCGGACGAACCAAATTCAATTGAGGCGCCGTCTCATTGCTGTACGCGATGCAGCTGCCACTCATGTGGCAATATTAACGAAATGCCAAAGTGCCGGGCACAATTCAATTTAATCCGCAGACCTGCTCAAAATTGTGGATGCAACAGCAAATACAAGTACGCTCATTGAGTGACACGTATGTATATAACGGACATAAAATTGTGATCATAGCTAAGTATGTGGACACATACGAGTTGCATTAATATTGAAAAGGTTTAGATACTTACTATACATACGTAGGTTCTCTTTTAGATGCTTAATCGAGCTCAGCCATCAGTTGTAAGCCACCTGATTTTTGTCGGATTAGTGGTCACGCCAGGGTTCTTCGTAGTAGTTTTGGTTTTTGTGGCGACATTCCGTAAATATTCGACTCCGGATTGGTTCAAAGTAACCGAGCACTACTCTGTACTAGTTAAAAAGTTCTAAAACAAACTCTAACCTCTTTTCTTCACTTCGCTACTTGTTAGGAACTACGAGACTTTTCGTCCAGTAAAGAGACAAAAGAAAGATGCAAGATTTACATTCTAATTGATGTGGGCGCTCTTGGCTCAAAAAATATTATTTTCAGTATTCAATGTAGGTTTGGTTAAGACGTGGGGTGATCCACAATTGGATGGATCTAACGTGGACGAATATTTGTTCTTTGTATTATTCAAAAACTCTTTAAAGAGCGCAATAGAAGAGAAAGTGACAAGATTATTCCACCACGCTGTCCTTCATACAGCTTTGGTAAAGAGCGTCTGAAAAATAGTTAGTCGCTCCGCGTGTGTACCTCTTGGACAGTGTCCAATCAGAACACCTACAATTGCAATAAGATTGACTTTGCTAAGTGCAAGTTGTTCGGAGCACGTCTTACGGTTCACTTGGGACCAAAAGGAGCTCGTAGTTCTGGTTGTTGACCAGCGTTTGCCGAGCTCACTCCAGGTCCATAGCTCCAGCGTTGGAACACAAGAAATTCCGAAATCAATAGCTTACTTCGGATTAACTTTAAGAAGATATCTAACAATTGAAGGAATGACCACAAAACCTAAAATTTACCGAAGTCAAGAAATCATCAGTAGTCGAAACATCCCAATATCATTCACTTTCGACATTTCCACTACCTTCATAAACATGCGATATAATACCCATTACCAATTTTAGACAGACCGATTTCTTGCAGGGTCGGCTGTCTGCACACACAATTGGTCAACTAAACCTCAACCAACGGTATTTCTTGTATCCATTGACTCTGTGTACAGGCGGTGCAGCTCCAGAGTCAAAATAACTGTCAGAACAGCAGTAAAGCAGCCTTAGCCGAAACCTTTAACAGCCACTAGTAGTCAATGTCAGAGATCGATAGCCCTTGCATGAGCGGACACAGCAACATACCGTTATGTGTATGGCGTACGTGTACACTCGTATAAACATGGTTGTTATGCGGCAGGAAATCGCTCTTCGCAATTGAGTGACTTTTAGCGTTGTTGGCATTGATTGAAATTCGATATTGCGAAGGCGTGTGCTTATGTCGGCATAATTTCGTGCGAGCGTGTAAGTGGCAGGCAGGCAGGCAGGCGGGATGCTAGCAAGTTTGTTATGCCTAGAGCAAATTACTGCTGAGTACTACAAAGTAAATGTGCTCGTATCAACGACTGAATTTGTAAGTGTCATGGTATATGACTATATCGTAAATGCCGTTTATATATAATATATGTGTGTGTTTGTGCGTGTGGCCAGTCATAAAACATAGGCGGGTGAAAATCAATGCGCCATTTCATAAATTGTTATATCGCATAAAAAGACGATGACAACACTTAATTTCGCTGAAACTCACTTGAATTATGTTTTACTTTCTTTGTTTGACGCATAATAAATATTGAACAAATGTGTACAAAAGGAATTTAACAAAACTGGGGTATGCAACAAATGATTTAATATTAGAAATTTAAGTCACTTATGTAGGTGAAATTACAATTTTGCGGCATATATGGTGAAATGCGAGAGTTTACAACTAATTCATCAGTTAGATCAGTCTGGAGCCCCAAAAACAGCCTTACTTCGACAACTTATTTTTGAAGTAATATCAATAGAATCGAGTTCCTTTATTTTTGGCTTCACTAAACTGTATTTGCTGCATTTCTACAGACCTCCTTGGTCATTTTAGTGTCATTCCATTCTGTTCTTATCCGTATATTGGTCAAAAACCTTCTAATCCAGCGTTGTATAGCGGGATCAACACCTATTGACTAGATACAATTCAGAATAGATTCAGTAGAGATGTTGTTGAAGTCTCCAGATATATCCAGGAATGCTCCAAGCCTTTTCGATATTAAATACCAGAGTGCAGGCTCTACTGATGGGGCCTTCGTATATCCGTGTTACGCCTTGAACAAGCTTCTAGGAAGCACTGCGACCATAATGTGCGCGTCCAAGATCTTCTCTAGCGTTTCAGCAGGAAGGAAATTAAGCTTATAGGCTTAAACTCTTTTGAGTAGGTTAGGTTGTTTCCACCTGCCTTCGGTATGAATACTTTCCTAGCCTCTTTTCATGCGTCTGGTACATAGTTGAACTTCATGCAACCCCTAAAAATCGCTTTTAGTCATGGCACGGATAGACAGAGTGCATCCTGTAGCATTGGTGGAATGATTCCGTCCGTACCGAAAGATTTGTATGGATCGAATGAGCAGATTTCCCATCCTATTTTTTTCTATATAAAGATGTGTTCGGAAACGTTTACCCCTTAGTTGCTAGGACTTACCGCGTCTTTACAGCATGGAAAGTGCACACTGACTAGGTCTCCCATGAGTCATGGCAGTTGTCCGTTCACTCTCCGCTATTTTTGCGAATTAGACCAGGCGAGGCGGGGATTTTGGGTAATAACTACATAAGTCTTGCCATCTCATTGGTTTTTCCTGGATTCTCGCTTTGTCCTGCGCACGATCTTCCTTAAAATATCCTTATATTCATTCCAACAGTCCTCGCTTTCTGCTAGCTTGGTCCAGTTGCAACTTTCCGGCACTTTACGTCTGCAAGCCCCAAGCTCCCGTTTTCGTTTTATGCTTGAGTCGCACCGTAGGGCATGCGAAGTGAAAAGCCGTATTGAGGAAATTCGTAAATACAGTAACGCCCTTTTCAAGCTCTACATGTGAGTTATACCTGCAATGTCTAAGTCTCTTGCTTAATAGTATCCGACTGTAGAGATCCCAGTTTTTATTCCTGGGATTTCTCCTAAACTAGTCAGAGAACGGCGGAGTGCTTAGCACTCTCCAGTTATCTACCAATGCACCTTTACTTGTGTATAAACTTATGTTTAGAACGTCTTAGTAAGTGGGTTCTTTGAAGGTAGGTTCCTCACCTCGCTTAGCAACCACTAGACTACTTTGTAAAATTTAATAGAGTAGTGACTAACCTCGTTGATTGATGTCGGGACTGCCCCAAACCGTATGATGGACGTTAGCATCAGCGCCCGCCACCAACGTCTCATACTTGGCACCCTTCCCTACTACAATCGTCAGATCATCTGTAGAAAGACTTAAATCAATATGGGAAACTAGGCTTTTCCTCACCAATATCGCTGATCTTACCTTGTTAGTTACGCTCGGGGTATAAGTTGTGTAATTCTGTGAGTTCAGCCCAGCGACCACGTTACCCGTTGCAAGCCATGGTTCCTGGACTAAACCCACGTCGTAGTCGCCTCTATCTAATTTAAGAAGAAGCTTGGCAAAGGCGATCTTACTTTTGTGGAGCATGTTAGCGTCGGTCTTCGCAACATTTTAAAATTTTTATACCGTTAAGTAATCCTGCTCCATCACCTCCTCTTCCTTCCGACTGGACTTGCCCTCAAGACGGTTACATATTCCGACCACCGCCTTGTATCTTGCTTTTGCTTTCAACCCCTCCTTTTTTGGCTTCTTCCGGGGAGCTCTCACAACCACCGCAACCTACTGCCGTTGCAGTGAAGGTGTGGCCGCTGACGACACAGCTCTTAAGATCGCTGTACCCGCTGATAGTAGCAGCCTCAACTCCCATCAACGTTTGGACTGATATCCCAGTTCGCTTCGTTCCTTTTTTGTCCTTCATGTTGAGTTTTAAATTTGAGGATCCTTACTCTTTAACGTTTTATACCCTCCACCAAGTACCTCTTGAGCAATAACCGTTGTATTACCCGTTCACCTACTTCTGAGGATGCATGTAAAGCAGTCCAACATAAGGAGATGATTTGAAAATACGTCAGCCTTCCCTAGAAGTCGCCTAACCGCAAAATAAAGGCTCTGCCAGGAGCCAGCTTGATATCATGACATTTTAAGCACCGACACCCATTGCCTAGTCGACACCCGCGTGGAGGATACAGCTAAGAGAATTTTTGCCAACCTATGCAAATGTTTTTTGACTCATTTCAGAAGAAAAATATAGAAAAACGTCTGTCACACTTGTCGGAATCGAACTCGAAATAATTATTAGATTTTCATATATGTAAGTAGTGGAGATTGTTCACATTAGTCAACGGAGTGCATATATTAGTGTATTGGTTGCAAAAAATATGTAAACAAAATTAGTATTATCAAAAAAATTATGTTAGGGTAGTAAATTTCTGCTAACTAAACGGCCCATAAGGGCTTAATACAATATAATAATAACTTTTAATACAACTATTCATAACTAATTTGGTGTAAACCTTAAGAAATTATACCATACCTAATAACAACCAGGCAATAATTTTCCCATAAGTGGTTGAAAGCACTTCCCTTGGAGGACATATGCTTAAACAATATATATAATTGCAAATTACTACTTCAAGCAATAAACCAACCAGGGTGTTATTTTTCGAGCAGCAGGCTTATGAATAGATATTATATAAACTATAAAATTTATTTCACACAGTGAAAGTAAATGTAAAAGGAAGTATACAAGTACATGTGTACGTATGTATGTTTATATCGTTTAATTTTTCCCACTGAACTGATGAAATTGTTATAAGTGCCGACCACGCCCTATTTAGCGGAGTGCCGATTATGCATACTTAGTAATTTCAGTTTATTTGAATGGAAATTTTTGGATTATTTAACGAATACCCTGAAAAAAAAGGATATCGTTTCAACTAAATTATATTGATTCAACAAATTATTTTTTATAAAGTGCTTGGTTTCAGTGTGTTAGCATTTGCGGCGAACTGTTTAATCAAAAATTTACACTATGGAATTCCATGAGCAATGTTCTCCAAGTGTTTTTATGAAAATACTTAAACGTCTAGTAGTGAGTAATTGGGATTTCTCGATCTTTCGAAGTTTCTGTTTTCATCTTGATTTGCTTTCTCTACTTGCTATCACACTACTGTTCTTTTAGAAGCTCGGAGTGATTTTTATTAAATCTTAAAATTTATATTTTCGAGTATTGCGATAGCATTCATAAATCGTAGATCGTAGCGATTTGAACGACTGTGTGTATAGCAGTTCAAATCTCTAAAAGATTTTAAGATCCTACCAAATCTATAGCATAAAAATTAAGATTTAAAACATTTTGATGAGTGCTTTAAGAACAAATTCCACTGAAAAGAAGGGTGTTTAAAGTTAAATTAGGGACAAATACTTAGTTTACTTTATAAGATGCCGTATTCTTTCATCCATTTTCTTCAGTGTACAAATTCTGTAAAAGGGTTTCGTGCTTCAACTCAAATTGATTTGATAATGGTTATTACAGGTGTGAGCTAATCGCATTGTTATAATTTCTGTGCGGTCGCTTATTATTACCCAAGCTCAACAATTTTCTAAATATACTTCCTGCTAAACTGCCTATAAGTACCTCTGTTGAGCAGCAATCCATTTCATACCAACAAGTGCAAGCGTTCAAAATGTTCCTGAAGTTCTTATCGCAATCGTATCCAACGGATAAAAATGTTTTTCTAATACCAAGATTTGCTCTACGCATCGCCGGCTTCTATCCGGGGGATGGCAACTCTAGACGAATGCAAGCGTGGCTAATCTTCAATTTTGTCGTTCTCGTTTATGGTTCTTATGCCGAATTCATGTTTGGCATACATTATCTATCGATCGATGTCGTACGCGCTTTGGATGCTTTATGTCCGGTTGCATCGAGCATTATGTCGGTGTTGAAACTGGCCCTCCTCTGGTGGCATCGTGAAGAGTTGGATCGTTTAATCAGACGTGTCACTGAGCTGATTGCAACACAAAATAGTCGCTTGAAGTTGGCCGATAAACGCCGTTACTTTACTATCGCAACACGTCTTTCAGCATCGGTTTTGTTTTTCGGCACCACCACGAGTACTTTATATACCATACGAGCGGGTATTGTGAATTACTTAAGTCATTTGCGTGGAGAGGAGATTCCATATGAGACGCCATTTAAAATGATGTGAGCATATAGTGACATATATGGTTAAATTTCTATAGCCGATTTCTATTTTTGTTTCTTTTTGCAGTTTTCCCAAACCGCTACTTTCCATGCCGATATTTCCGCTCACATTTATTTTCTCTCATTGGCATGGGTACATCACTGTTGCCGGTTTTGCCGGCACTGACGGTCTCTTTCTATGTTTCTGCATGTACATTGGCACACTGCTGAAGGCTATTCAATATGATACGAAAGATCTGCTTTTGGATGTTGGCTGTGGAGAACGTAAACACACATCAGAAGCTGAGATCAAGGAGTGTTTAAAGATGATTATAGCGCGGCACAATGAAATTATAGATCTGGTTAAACGCTTTTCGGCCGTCATGTCGGGCATAACATTGGGACACTTTGTGACATCGAGCGCAATTATTGGCACTTGTGTGGTGGATATGTTGTTGGTATGAATAATTATGATATCTAGCAGTACTGTCAACATATTTTTTTCCAGTACTTTAGAACCAGTTAGAAACACTTTGCTTTCGATTTAAACACCGCTTACCCGGTTAGAGTGGAGTTAACAACAGCGCGCCTGTCGTTTCCGCTCTTTGTTATTTGACGCCAACTGGTGTTACCAAGTGCAGCCAGGGTCGTCTCCACCTGATCCCCTCCAAGAGAGTGGAGGTCTTTCTCTCCCTTGCTTCCATCGGTGGGTATTGCCGCGAAAACCTTCAAATTTGGAGTGTCCTCTTCCATCCGGATAACATTACCAAGCCAGCGAAACCAGCATTTGATACGGAGAACTAGGTCAATGACGGCCTATATCACCTACAGCTCATAGTTTCATTGACTGCGGTATTCGCCAAAGCCTCTGTCTTAACGCCGACCGATCGGATGTTGTCATTGTCCTTGCTTCCGCACCAAATAGCAACACGGTAATTGTTAGGGGCTTTTGGTTTTTATCCATCAAGAGAGGACTTTACTTTTCAATTGTCTACTCAAGTCAAAGTGGCAACTGTTGACAAAGTGATATTGTTGTTGGTGGTAAAGCTGGTTCCAAGATAGACGAAATTATCTACGACTTCGAAGTTGCTGTCAATAAGGACGTGTGAGCCAAGTCGCAAATGTGATGACTGTTCATTTGATGACAGGAAATATTTCGTGTTCTCATCGTTCACAACCAGAGCTATACGCTTCGTTTCCTTGTCCAGTCGATCGGCGTATGTCAACAGATGTACACTCTATTAGAAGATTGTGCCTTATCGATTCACTCTCAATACTGACAGAGCCTTGGTGTTACTTAACGTCAGTTTACACAGCCGTATGAGTTTTACCTTTATGCCGAGGTCGAAAGCGGCTTTAAAATCGACGAAGAGGTCGTGGGTGTCGTTCTTCTTTTCACGGGTCTTTTCCAAGATTTTGAGCATGGTAAATATCTGTCCAATAGTAGGTGTTCTGTGCCTAAAGCCACATAGAGGCAAGATATTTCGGAAAGATGTTTCTTTTTAGCCCGTAGTATGCTATTGGGTTATCAATTCTTTGCGATTTCATTTTAAATATATGGTATATGTATTGGAAATATGCCCTGAACTGAAATCTCCTCCAATATTGTTTTTGTTTTAATGAATTTTCCACCCTTGAGAGTTCATATTATCTCTGTAACGTTTTCATATAATAGTTAGATTTTAGTATTTCCTCAATATAGTTGCTTTAGGTAATACATTTTGGATTGAACCTTGTCTTATATTTCTGCAAAACAACTTGAAAAGTACGATTAGTTTCATTTTACTGTGCTACTTCTATATCTTGCAAGGTCAAACCTTGTAATAATTCTATTATCCCTAGTTCTCCGATTACGGCGTTTTGGTTTATTTGGTTCACACCATGGCTGTCAGCACCGAATTGTTCCTCTACTGTCTGGGTGGCACAGTGGTCATTGAATGTGTAAGTAATTCAATATTTTTCGAAAGAAATTTTTAAAATTCTATTACCAGCGTTATATACATATGTATTTGTTAAAGAGCTCTCAACTGGCCACTGCGGTTTACGATAGCAATTGGTATACTCATACTGTAGATGTGCAGCGAATGGTGCTTTTGATAATTATACGCGCTCAACGCAGTTTGGTATTGAAAGTGCCGTTTTTTGCGCCGTCACTGCCAGCACTAACTTCAGTGAGTAAGCAATTGAGGTTATGTAGGCTACTTATATGCTCTTTTTTCAATAAATATTAGTAAAAATTGTTAGGGAAATTTTAGTCCATAGACTTAATTTTATGCATAAATTGTCTTTATCTATACTTTCCTACTTTTTCAGATTTTGCGTTTCACTGGTTCTCTGATTGCTCTAGCGAAATCTGTTATTTAATTCCAAAACTTCTCATAATTTGATTAATTTATGCCTAATTTAATAAATTACATGAAAACTAATAAACAAAATTCAAAGTTATTTATTTTGTTTTTGTTTGGAGGTTTTTGAATCTGGAAAGTTTTCATTGAGTCCATAACAATTACCAAAAGTTGTTAAGGATTATTAACAGTCGATCTCAATCCTCTTTTCGAATTGGAACCTCATTTAAGATCAAATGAATTAAAGAGATCGTCTTCGAATTTAAATTTTTACTAAATTAACATACTTTTCGACCTCAAAGTTCTTTATATAGATAATGAAGCTCTGCGTTTTTCGAAATTTCTTCAAAACTTTGTGCATCGTGTGTATTTCAACTATGTTGTTCCGAGTTAATGGGAAAACTCTAGCGAATACTATGTTATCGCTCGAGATGGTATGTTGCACGCTGAAATGCTAAAAATTTAAATATGGTAATGAAACTTGCTGTATATGTTCCTTGGACAAAAAATACGGACATAAGGACGAGTCCAAGTACACTCACAAAACGTCAGGAACCGTAAACGTATAAAGTACGATAACTACGCACTAAATTAAGATATAAAATTATCTGCCTTTCAAGTATGTCAACTTATGACCAGAAATTATCCAAATCGAACCAAAACTGCTCAAGGCTCTAGGTACTTATTTTTATAATTGGCTTTTGACTGAAAATATTGATCAATGTGTGAGATATACATATAATAGCAATTCAGAGAGAATCTTTTCCTGATAGTGGGTTGAATCGGGTGAATATGTACCTGAAGGTACTTCACTGACTTCAGTGCTTGGAAGTTCCAGGAGTATAAACTGTTCGGTTGCACCCAAACTTAGCCCATACTTACTTGTGTATTTATCGTTTAGAATCAAGAAAGGAAATTTCGACCAAAGAAAAAAACAGATACACTTGGTAGATTTCGTCGCATAAAAACAGAATGGCTTTTGAGCTAGACCATAAAAGAGCTTCGATGGTTTTCCAAAAGACTAATGCTAATCAAGTTTATTACCACGAAAGTCGGTTCTACATTACCGCAAGTGCACAGGATTTGATCACGTATTTTTGGCGATTTAAAACTGTAATATGTGTTCTAATGCTTCTGCGGGCTGTTCTATTCTATCGTTAGTACGGATCGATCTCAAAGTAGTCACATGTCGCGTGTGTGTAGTATGCAATCAATTGCAAATAAACGATCCATTTAACATTGCGGCACAGACAATTAAAAAACACATAAAATATTGCCATAAATTTATCAACTCTGTTGGAATTATTGTGTACTTACTGGTAATATACGTATTGTGACAATATACTGACAGTAATCTTACTAAGCATACCCCAGTCGGTACATAGCTATTGAACAACCCTTTATGTGTATGAAAAATGTGTTTTTTTTTCTCACTGAGTTCTGAATGTATGCCATCCATCTAACGTCAGCTCTTGTTACGTAAATAGGTAGGTGCATAAATTGACACCCCGCACATACAGACAGACATATTACCCTATTGTATTGCCATAACCGCATAACGCAAAAGGCAACTTCGTGCCGCGCACACAATGTAGCTAACTGTTCGGATTGACTACTTAGCCGCTGTGCTTAGCCATAAATTGTGAAAGTGACTGAACGTTTACACGGGGCGCGTGTGCCTTCCACTGCGATAATATGACTTCATATACAATATTTTATTCATTTATTTGTTTTTGGGGTAGTTCTAATTTGCGAAATGTTCTAATTTCTGGACAGTTTTTTTAACGTAAATAGTAAAACTAAGAGTTAAGCCACTTCCAAAAACTATATAAAAAACATTTTTTTTTTCTTATTTTATTTAAAAACATAACAAGTCAGTCCATTACATAACAATTATTAAAAAAAAACAACTTAAAATTTCAGAAATTAATTACAAATTCAGAATAAGGGCTCAGTTCAAAATTAATTTTTGTTTGACATATAATCAGTAATATTTGTTTGTTTTTTGGTTTCTTTAAATCCGATATAGCAATATCGTTACGGAGGGCCAAAAGATTGGCTATATGTTTACTGGAAGACAATTCACTCTTGTTGCACTAATTTATTAAATTGTTAACGCTTTCAATAGCTATAGCATTTGAAATAACTGGTATGTTCTCAACAATATCGTCTTCACTGCTAACAGAAAACTCATCATCGCTACTTAGGTCGTAACCAGTTCCATCTTCAAACTCATCTCCATTCTATTTCTCGATGCCAACAATACACATGGAATTGTTTGGATCAATTTCTGCTAAAAGAGTTTGATTTACTTGGAGAGCTTCATTGCAGTCCTCATTTTTGTTAAGTAACTGTGCTAGTGGCACATCATCATCGCTGTCGTATTGGTCAGAGTCCCAATTTAACAACTTTGTCCAAGAATTCCTCATCACCGTTTGCGTTATCTCATCCCAAGCTTGTTTCAGAAATATTATTGCCTTTCGGATGGAGTGGGATTTCAACAGACTATTCAGTGCACCACCTTCAGCTATTATTGCAGCAAGTAACTTACTTCTGTTAACAAGTTTTGTTAACTTTACGGGATTTTGATCAATTGGTTGCACAGCTGCTGTTACATTTGGCGGCAAGAAATATGCAACTATGTTGCCATCTTTGCTTTGAAGATGCTCAATTGGTGCATGCGCGGAGCAGTTATCAATAAGTAAAAGAGCCTTCGGAGGCAAGTTATTTTTTTGAGAAAACTGGATGACCTATAAACAAAAAAATATTTTAAAATTAAAGAAATTAAAAGCAAAATTATTTCCTCTTACTTAATTAATAAATATCTTGTGAAACCAATCATGAAAGATCCGAGACGTCATCCAAGCATTTTTGGAAAAGTTGTAATGAAGTGGATTATTAAAACCTTTGAAGCTCCTGGGATTTTTGGCTTTTCCAATAACTAAGGGCACTAATTTGTGAGAGCCATCAGCATTTGAACCAAGTAAAATTGAAATTCGTTCTTTTTGACTTTTGTATCCAGGCGCACTTTTTTCACAAGCAGAGACATATGTTTTATCTGGTAGGCAACGATAAAATAATCCGGTTTCGTCCACATTATATAATTGAGACTCTATTAATCCCATCTCAGTGACTTTTGCACGGAATCTGTGAATAAATGGAGTGATCGAGGCAATATCACTAGAAAGAATCTCGTCACCAATTTTTAAAAAACGAATGCCGTGTCGCTTTTTAAATTTAATAAACCATCGCTTGCTCGGAATGCATTTTTATTTTTATCGGAGTATTCTTCACCAAACATTTGTTCAGCTTTTTCCTTTAATATTGTTGCTGTCAATGTACACTTCCTTTCCCGTTGTTTTAAAAACCACTCATAAAGACGACTTTCCATTTTCGGGAATTCGCACTATGCATAGTTTTATTTTTTGCTTCCTGATAAGTGTTGGAAACAGCATTTAATATAGATGATCTATTTGACTTGATATAGCTGATGGCAGATTTGCTCACATTGAAATCTAGCGCTAGACGACTCCCTTGAACTCCTTTGTTCAGCTTTTCCAATATCTTTACTATGGTTTCCAAAGATAAAGTGTTTTTTTACGTTTATTTAACATTTTTAGAAAGTTACTTTTAGTTTTCGGTAGAGTCTAGCAAAATATGTCCACGTGTATCAAATTTCACATAATGAATGACGAAAACACCAAAAATATGGCAAAACAAACACTAAAATATAACTTGGGGATTCCCCTTTCTATTTTACCATTGTTCAGTAAAATAAAACCCAAGAATGGGAATTCCCTTGTGTTAAAAATATAAAAAAACTCTCAGAAATTAGAACCTCAAGATCTAATTTCAGAGCGTCCAATGCATTAAAAACTCTGGTTCTAATTTCTGGATGTTCTAATTTTTGAGAGTTCTAATTTGTGAGCGTCTACTGTATTGAGTATTTGTATACAACAGGAAATTGCGTTTAGAACTTCGATGAAATTTTTTACAGTTATTGTAATAATAATATATAATAATGTATATATGTATATTAGGGTGTTTTTTTTTTTTTTTTTTGAACTATTAATTTTTTCAATTCCGTCACAAAATTTCCTTGAAAATACCCTAAAAAAAATTTCCTGAAAATTTTAGCCCTTAATATTAACATTAATAACTGGACCAAGGCCTGTAAAAATTTTCCATAGAAAATACACTACAATCGTGAGTTTTTATCTTTAAATTCCTACAGATCAGAGGTATTTTATGGCATCGCTTTGACTTTAGACGCATACTTCTCAAAATTGTTCAATCTACAAAAGTGCTCAGTGCAATAAAGTCGTAACTCACACCGGCGATGTAGTACGGGCCTCCAAAGCCGATTTTTCAAAGAATTTCGCATTTTTTTTTGTGTATATCTCGTAAATGACAAGAGCTATAGAAAAAATGTACATGACAAATTTGTAGGAAATTTTATTTGCTATAAAAAAGGTTTGAGGTCAAAATCGCTATCATTAATACTTCTCGAGATATTCGGCTTTTTAAGTGGTTAAACATACTTTCTTTCATAGCTATGTTTCGATCTAGGGATTCACGTTGTTATAGTCCTCCTACTCACCCCACAGAGCTTAATTTCATTAAGTTAATAAGATTGAAACGTATATCGCTTACGAAGATTGTATCAACTTACATGTGTGAAGACATTCATAAATACAAATATTCATACCTTTTATTTGAAACTTCTTTTTAACGTCTTAGATATACATTTTCTCATAAAGCCAGCGACAATGGTAGGCGTCATCATCTTTATTCCTTTTTTATTATTTTTTTTCACACACCGCTACTTTTGATTACCATCATCTTACTACCTCACTTCTATTAAGTCTGTTCACCCATCATTTCTCATAAGCCTCATCAATGCTGAAACACCGTCTATACAATGGCATCAATAACGTCTGCACCATAACACCAACACACCATATTTATTATCTCTACTCTCAGCTACATATAAAGGGTGATCCTTTTCGAGGTTCTCTACTTTTGTAAAGAAAACAACAGAGACAGAGAAATTTAATGGGGAATGTTTATTATCAATCGAAGGAACATACATACTTTGACATTTAGTTTTTGAAGATTATCTCTTTCAAATGCTGGCCATCCGTTGAGTACAATTTTCTATGACTCGTTCTAGCATTTCGACTGGTAACCGGACCTCAAGCCTCACAAAACCGTTCACTTTTTCTGGATGAAATGTCAGCTCTTAAATCTCTTCAAGTTGCTCTTTGTCCCAAATGCGGAAATTTTGCTTATTTACATACCCATTGAGCCAGAAAAGGGCCTAATCGCTGAACAAAATTTGGGTCGAAAATTTCGGATCTTTTTGAAACTTTTCAAGTTCGAGCAGCTTCAGTTCTTGCACAAGCTGTATTTTGTATGCTTTTAAGATAAAATCTCGACGTAAAATGCGCCAACTCCGAGTTGCTGCGAACGGTGACGTACCGACTCTCCACGATCTTCGTGTACACTCTCAGCTACGGCAGCTATATTTTTTTCACTGCGTGCTGGACGTGACATATTCGGTCGAATATTATCCAATAATGGATGCTTGGTCTCAAGATGGCTGATGGTGTTGCGAATAGTACGCTCAGTAGGCCGGCTATGTTGACCATAAGTTAAGCGAAGCGCGAACCACATTCTTTACAGATCGGGAATTTTCGTGGAACGATTTGTGGGCGTTGTCTTTTCATGACTCACGTTGATTTGTCAAAAAAGGCTATTAAAAAAATTATCTCTACTTGGATCACTCGTTAAATATAGTAATAAACCAATAACAAATTGTATAATGTCACTCTTAACTGACAGTAGGGACTCTGTAGTATATGCAAAATATTCCAGCTTCCCTTCATATCAACCACAGCAGTAGTTCCGTCAGACAGGAAAAACCACCGCTATAAGGCAAAACATTCGGTTCGAACATCAATTGATATCAGTTATCAAATTTCGTTGAAAGCAATACTAGCATCAATCATATTTTGCTTTAGATCACTTCCTGTAGTAAAAGTCGTTGCTCGTTGAAATATACGCAGGCCTGCTTGATCGGTGACTTTGTTATATCTGGAAACTTTTAGTTTTGTTCATTACTTCGTCTTATCATAATTCCCTGGATATAGGCATTGGCTCAAAAATCATTGCTTTTCCACTTCCATTGGATCCGATGTGGGTTGTTGTTTTAGGAACTAGAAATTCGATTTTTATGCTGAAAACGGCAAGCCATTGTGATACCGAAATAGTCCTAAGTATTGATCGAAAGTACCCTCACAAATCGAAACAATGCCTTGTGCGTGCTACAAACTTGTTGAGACGGCTAATGTGAATGCCGAACGCTTTCAACCTCAGTCTTGTAAAAGCTGGTTTTCAAGTCACCTACCTCCATACAACTTTGACTGTTAGCGTTCAACAAGGTTTTCAGCCTTAATGGACTCCAATAGGGAATCCAGTAGGTACTCCTACGATTGCGGCAAGATCAAACTTGAAAGCGAGTAGTTCAGTGTATATCCTGCGTTCTATAAGGACAGAAATGCCTGCTAAGCTCACGCAAAAACCAGGGGTCCAGCACAATCAGAAATAGAGAGAAAAGAGTCTCTCTGCTGCAAACTCCTCAGCTTTGCAATTTCCAACAATTTTGATATGACAGGCATCCAAACGAGTCTCGTTGTGAACATATTTCCAAAATAATGTTGATTAATGGTGCTGAGTTTACAGTCTTTCTCCACAATCGAAAACCGCGTCCATCTTGATAGATCCGACTTTTGTGGGAGCGTATCGGATGTGGATTTTGTAGTTCACTAATATTCTAAGATTTATAGATAAAGCAAACATTTTATACCCAGTCCCAAGTAGTCTTGGTGGAATCCGCAAACATCTAAGATGAGTTCTTTTTATTTTCATATGGTTTTTTCCTAGTTTTTTTTTCTGAAATGACGACAAGAGTCAGTGAAGTGTTTGTTGACTCTGTGATAGGCTCTCAAATTTTTAATACGCAAACTTGCTCGAAGAAGTGTGTAAGAATTTACATACATACATGTAAATATGCTATGTATGAAAGTAGAAATAAATTCATCGCATCAATAGTTTCAATGGAGTGAAGAGGCCGAGGCGAAACGCGAAGACAAAGTTGTGCCGAGCAAGGCGCCAGTTGTGAGCTTCAACTCGGCTAGAGCACTTGACGTTGCGCTCGCCAACTGATGGGAACTAACTATTAGCCGATTTTGTGATAAATTATGCAACATATTGTGCAACAGCTTTGCGACGCTGACCACCGGGCGCTGCCTGCTGAAGTGCCACCTTAGTGGACGCACACAATAGTAAGCACTCCCACATGATCTCACTCAGCAGCTACTCCCTCCAAACACACCCAAGCACCTACAATGCCATCACTTGTGGTCTAAACCAATGTATATTAATACAGTTAGAATTTTTCGCAACAGAAATCACAACAAAAGCAAACAAACAATTAAATCGGAAACTGTGTACACAATCTTTCAACAGCCATACAGCAACTTTTCCACAATGTCTGACGCGTCAGTTGGCTTGAATAGCCCTTTTACAATATGCGACCGCTTGAGCGCACACATTCCAGCAGCCAGCAATTGACTGGGCAGCGTATAATATATATGTATATGTATGTATGTGTATACATATAGTATGTGCGTTTGTAGCAGCATTCTAGGCGCAGTGGTCAACAACGTCATCGCGGTAATCTGTGTGGACTTTTATTGATTTCAATGAAAGGATTTATTTGCTTGTGCCCTTTTGCAGCCGGGCAGAGTCGCGCTTAGCTTACCCGCATTTGTATGCTCATGCATACATCCTTACATACATATGGTTGCGTGGATCTGTGTGTGCGATGGAGGCTATATTTTTCGCATTGCAGTCATTAAGGCAATGCCTTGCCAATAAATAACTTTTCAGCTTACAAAAGCATTGCTTGAACCGAATGACTGGTTGCTGTGCTATTTGGCATGTGTTGTTTTTGTTTTTGTCTTCCTCTTCACTTTTACTGTTTCCATTTTATACCCGCGTAACATGTTGCCCCGAGTATAAGAGTTTTATCAACTAAAAGCAGTACGAGATAAGGGAAGACGAAGGGTAAAATGTTCAGTTGTAGGTCCATAAAACTGCTTCGACGGGCACAACATATGCATATTTACACATATCTGTGTGTGGGAACATATTGATTTTGACATACATTTCACTTACATCTTCATGAGATACTTGACCTAGTATTACTTACCTTAAGGGAAGCCACACTTAGGCCATAATTGGGTCCATTGTGCTCCCGGTTGGTAATCAAGTAAGCCTCATCCAGTAACTCAGTGGATTAGATAAATGGATTATTTTTTCCACCCCAGCTGCCCAATCTCTCTTAAGTTGTTGCAATAGAAGCCGTGGAAGAGAGCACCTGAGTGAAGATAATGTTCCAGCTCCTCTTTATCGATATGATTGTATAATGTGCGATGATATTGGCCTTTGGTTTCGCTCGATCTTTGCCTGCCCTTTTCTGTTTTATTGTGCTTACTGGGTGAGGGATTTAAGTATTGGCTGCTGCACTTCAGAGGCTATTGCCGATTGTTGGCCTTTTCACTTATACCCATGTACATAAAGACCGGGCTCTAAAGTAAATATATAGACTTTCAATAGTTACTTTTGATTTCTGATGAGTAAGTCTTATATTAAATAATAGCCGCTATATTATTCATTAGCCAGTTATAGTACGCAAGTGTTCACGCCTTTCTTGAATAGAAGCAAACATCGTTATCTCCTGATTTCTATTAATAATAACATATCCGCACAATCGGATAATTGAAGGTGTTCTACACCGCCTTTACAGTGAACCTCGGAAATAAATTTATTTTTATCCCGGGCAGAGACACTTTGAAATCCTTCATTGCTTCGATTACATTCCTGACGATCTGGATCACTACATCGCAGGACCTTCTCCTGGCGGTTCCTTCTTAGCCCACACACTAACTAGCAGTGAGCATTTTCAAGGATGGATCGAAGTCAAAAGGGAAAGTACGGGACGGAGTCTTCTGATAAGAGTTCTATATGAATTCTAGTTTCAGACCACCAGACCACTGTGCCGTTCTTCAAGCGGAGGTGTAGCTTCTTTTAGAGAGGTGTTCATTCACTCGCCGAGCGGCTATACTGGCTTCGAGCTCGCTGACTACGCACTCAAAACTAGTCCACGACTGTACGGCCTCATTGGAAGTAGCATCAACTTTCTTCCATATTATACTTGTATGGGTTACCGGTCACAACAGAATCGCCGAAAACTGCAAAGTCGATGAGTGACCTCCAGTGAGCTCAGCAAGCGCTGGTCTACAACCAAAACTTGTGCGATTGCGAGATCCCTATGGCCCAGAAATAACAGTAAGATTAATCGCATCGCAATTGTAAGTGTCATATCTGGACACTGTCCCACAGGTTTACTGCTTTTGTCAGATTGAGATTTGGCAAACCTGGAGAAGTGGCTGGGATTGATATTAACTGGCCTAATAAATTTGTGCTGACCTCAAAACGCTTTCACTTCTTAGGAGTTTATCAGTAACAAAAAGGACGAGTATATGTCCATGTGAGATCTATCGATTGCGGATCAAACCTACGACCAAATCTAACTTAACCTAAAGATCCGACTGTAAACAAAGACATTTGAACTGACTTATTGTTAATGATGATTTATACTTAATTGAATGCGTTTTACAATAGCTTCTAATTTCGAGATCTTCTTCAGAAAAATAATGAATCTTATGAAAACTGTGTTTCGGAGATATTACTCAATTTATCACTCAACGAGTCACAATCGACCTTTCGGGCACACGTTATGACACTCATCATGTCATGTCAGCATGCGACCTTGCAAGTTGCTTCCTAATTAACAAATGAAATAATTGTGAATATGTCATCCTAGGTATTAGCGATTGCTTGTTCGATTCGCCAGTCATCAATGTTTGACGAATGAAGCCACTATACATAAGTATATAGCATATATTATACAAGTACATTGTTACTTCTGGTAGTTGTGGGTTCACTGACTTTTGCATTATTTTGTCAACACAGTTATGACACTTCCCCGTTGACTCGCTATCATTCTATGCGCGGACCTGTCATTTTGTTGTCATAAACTTTTGTTGCCTTTGATTGATCAACAACAAAGTTAACACTAAAAGAAAAAGGGCAGTTGGTGTCAGTGTAGATGGAGGAATTGCCAACTTCCACGGCGAGTATCTAGCAAATGGCAGTCATCCCACTCACGGTTTCTGATTACATTGACGCTGAGAAACCAACCAAACACTGTAATCAAAAACAAAAGGAAGCGCAATGTTACAGCAATTGTTGCAGGTAACTACAGCGAAGCAGCAAGCAAAAGTCATCTTTCAGTAAACACAATTGCGCAACACTTTGGTTAGAATCAATAACCGTTACTTTGTTCACATTCCCTACAACTCGACTATGCCGGGCATGCTCGTTATATTTTGCTAAGGCTTTCGCTCTCTCTCTCTCCCTCTCCCTTGCCTTTACTTCTTTCTTGCGCTGCTTGCGTGTAAATAGTACAAATGTCAGCAATGGCTTTATTGACATTGATTGACACATTCAACGGTTGCACTGTTGTCCCTTGTGCTTAGGGTAAGTTAAGTATTTACCACAGGCCACAAAGGATTTGTGTATGACCGGTGTGCTATGAGGTGTGAAATGTCCGAAATTCATAACAAATATCGATTACTACATTAAGTTTTTCTAGGTTTACGTGCCTGATTTAGTCATTTTAGGCGACAGCATTTTTAGTCGTATATCCTTCAATGAGTATTATATATGTATGTATGTACTGTGTGTATAAGCGTATGTAAGCTTCACTAAATTGGTGGCTATAGATTTGTGATATTATATATTTGACCAATGCTTTGCTTTTCGACCAAGCAACATGTTGAGAGAAAAAGACAGAGAGTGTGTTAATTTGTTTTCGTCGAGAAAGGACGTTGAGTTGCTTTTTTATTCCAAATTAGCCTTTCAATACTTACAGTTTTTTATATCTACGAAACAGTAGTCAATTTGTCAACGGTGCCGAAAGCGGGTTTAAAACGACGACCAGATCAGTTCCTAAATCACAGAAGACTGTCTCAAAATGTGTGATTAGCAATACACCCTTGCGTACCCAGAAGCAAAAATATCCCCAATTACTTCGGAGATATAGTGTCTCCTTACTAAATACCCCTTTAAGTCTTACTTGTTAGCTAAATAAAGAGAAAATAATTGATTTATCCGAAATCAGTAAAATAACATCCGCCCCTCTTATAGAAAATATTAATGCTATTAAAAATAATTCATCCCTCAATTGCGGCTTATGCAATCGGACACTCGACGTTGGAACTGAGAAGCTGCAGCTGATGTAACTCGAAATATTACTTTAATTTATGCACATATATTTTTCATGAGGCAATAAACTGCAATGCAGTGAATCGCAGTCGCTAAGAGGGGGATTGAAGCACACACCACCAACACCACTGCCTCTCCTCTACTTGCAACATTTGTCAGTCAACTATAATCATATAAATATGACTTAAGTGGATGAGCCAACCACCACAAACAACAATCGTAATATGAATAAATAGACTATGAAATTTCGTAAGACCTCCAAGAGCAACAACAAAAGTGATTTCCTACAAAAACTAAAAGAAAAACGGAATTAAATAAGCCAACCCCTTGGACGGGAGGGGCTGACTGACGAGAAAGGAAACAAATATAAAGGATATGAATAAGGAAATAGTGCATGTGTATATATGTATGTATGTACATATTAATCCCTAAAGCGGGAAGTGAGCTGGAAAACACTACATTCGTATAGAGTATAAAAGATCTTGTGAAATCTCATTTGCCAAATGCAATGCAACTCAATTCAACTGCTTCCATTTTGTGAGCATTTCAATTTCCCCTCTTTTCTTTTGATTTTATTTCAACTGCGAAAATCATAATTTATTGTATTTCGATATTAATGTAGCTTGATGGTATTACAGAATGCAATCATTCAATTTTTTGAAAAGATAAATCGAACAAACGAAATGCCACGAAAGGCGAACGAGAATCGCGCGAAGGGCGCAACGCAACGAGCTGTGCGCTAGCAACGGGATTTGTACATGCTACGAAGCAAAAGCGGATTGTGCAGCATGCGAGCTAGCGAGCGAGTGAATAGATGACGCTTCGGCGCTTGGCAAATTTATACACTAATCAGTTTTACACCAGCAGCAAACGGCAGCAAATAGAAGAAAACCCACAATAAATAGAAACAACAAACAACGGGACGGGGTAGCAAACCGAAGGAGCTTCAATAGCAATCACAGTAGCAGTCATGTCAATGCAGCGACAGCAGCTGTTGCAACAACGTTTGTGGCAACCGAACAACGATGCTCGTCATTGCTGTGGCCGTAGCAGTGGCAGCCAGCCAGCAGCGTTGCAATTGTACAATATTTGTTTGGCCTTACAACAGGGAAACAATAGACGTACAACAAAGCGTATTGTGGCAACAATTGCCACTAGACAAAGTTGAAACTTATTGAATAGCACCGGTGCGATGGCGTGTTGAAGGAACGAAGGGAGTTAGACTGAACTAAGGATTTCGCTAGTGAAGAGAGTTGCAGCAAATAGAGCGAGAAATCAAAGCAAATATTGGCCAATGGTCAAAACGGATGAAACTTTGGCGCCAAAGTAAATAGCACATTGTCTTTATTGTTGCAGTCGCAAATGCACAATTCTACTTAAATATTTCAAATCTGACATTGTTGTTAGTGCAGATGCCTCTTTTTCTATGCTATGCTTGCAAGCAATGTAAGATGAGCGATAAGTTGGTCAAATGGTCACAAGATCATCTTGTAAGGGTATACAAGTAGCCGTATTTATTTTTCTTGTTTGAAAGACATTTACTAAACAACCTTCTGGTTCTTGGGAAGTAGGACGAATCCACCTTTAGCATACCATAAGGTTAAACATCTAAACCAATTTGAGCGAAGGTGACAACATTGGGATTTATACTCACGGTGGTACCCACGCAAGTTGTAATCCACTCACAAGTTGAGTTGGAGAAGGACCACGAATTCTGGAGACCCTAACCCCAGTCTCGAACGAACGAGAAAACGGCCATTTCGATAAAAAAATAGAAACCGTGTCTTTTTACAAGAAGGAGACAACACTTTGTTAAACATCTAAAAAAAAACTAAGCTGGAGGAAACACCTTGAAAGCAGGGCTTCCAAAACATTTTGAATTTGAATCTACTGTAAAAAAGCCATTGTCTCAAAGAGGGGCTTACGACCCCTTATTATCTATTGGCTTTGCAAGACATTTATTAAATAGCCATCACAGCTTCCGAGGCTTCTGTGTGATTCAATTTGATATGTCTGCCGCAAAGAGCGACTTTTGCCCCTGAGCGATGCTCCGGAGGATGTTGATTATATTTATTCCGACTGATTTCTCCTTCAAGAAAGCATACAAAGTCTAACAAGTTCTGTGAGAGACAATCATAGCCTGAAATCGTTTAGGTGAAATAATCACTATGAAGTTGTCTGATTGACAGATTCCGCTCTGCCATTTTGCTGGACTCCAAAAGTTCTTGGGTCGTGAATTTTCGGCAGATTTTTTACTGCAGACCTTCTACGGAGTATGTTTATTGATATCAGCCTTATGTAATTGGAGTTAAGATTGAAGAAACTATGAAGCCTGGCGCCTATACATTGTGACAAAAAAGCAACCGAAAATAGTAATATAAATTCCCCAAGTAAATGATATTTAAAAATATGTCTTTAGCTAAGTTGGTAGGACTGTCTTAAAATAATATGCCAAATATGAACGCGATCTGTCCACCAGTTTGCTGCTTAATTCGGAGCACCTCAGTTGAGCAATTGATAAAACTATCGAGCGAAAAATTTGGCTCAAATTTTGTTTTTCGAACCAAATTTCGCGTGCAGAATCGTGGCAAATGTTGGAAAAGTCAAAAACAATAGCCTACGAGTAGTACAAAGCCTTAAAAGACGGTCGAGAGATCGTTCCAGATGACCTTCGACCTCTTCAACCGTGGGAAATTTTATATTTATGTTGTATGTTCTATATATGGTGCTTGAAAATCGGCATTTAAGTGCAGAGAAAACCGGTAAGAGAGCTCGACATCTCTTGTGAGTCCGTTCGAATGATTTTGGTGGATGTTTTGGGTATGAAACGCCTTCTTGCTCGACTCGTCCCGATAAAGCTGAATTTTTTTTTCAAAAATAGTACCGTAAACAGGTCTCTTTGAACATGCTTGATCGTGCGAATTCCGCATCCCACATTCATGGAGAGCATTATAACTGCTGATGTGACAGGGGTTTATGAGTTTGACATGCAGACAAGTCAACAATCATCGGAATGAAGAAAAAAATTAGCCGGAACCAAAACAAATCACGCCAAAGCCGCTCAAATATCAAAGCTGCTCATTGTTTTTTTTTTCGATATTCGTGGTTTGGTACATCAAGAGTTCGTTCCGGAAGGTCAGAGCTGTATGTAAGCGTATTGAGTCGTTTCTGTGAGAACATCCGTGGAAAACCGCCGAGCATCGTGGTTTGGAGGTCAATAATGAGTTCTATATTTCTAAAGAAAATCCATAGAGAATGGCCGGAATTTTGAAAGAACAATTCATGGATTTTACGCGATGATAATACACCATGGCATTGAGCCAGGATTGTGACCAAATTTAAAGCCAAAAACGCCATTAATACCATCGATCAATCACCGTATTCACCAGGTGTGGCTTATCGTGATTTTTTCTTATTCTCCAAACGTTTTATTTGCAATTTTCTGGTACTTTTTGTCACAAACATTAAACACTCGCCGGAAGTGAGAGATCTAAAATTTGAAAGAACATGCGCGGGCTTATGGTATTTTTCGTCGATATTTTAACGATTTGACTTCAATGCGAATGTTGATGTCATAAAATATGTAGGCAAGATCGCTTTATGTGGGGTGCGCTTCAATACTGACTCCGAAAGCGACCGAATGATATTATTTTTATACACGAACTAGTTCTTAAGTATTTGAGATATCGTTCTGAGAGTTTAGTGGACGCTTTCTTCCAAAGAAGCTGCTCATTTGGCGATATTGCCGATATCAGACAAATCCTGGTTAGCTGTGTTTGGAAAAAAAAGTCTTTCATAATGGCTCCCGGACAATTTATTTTTATTGGTTTCCGGAAAATTTAATTTTATTAGTTTCCTTACATGTTATAATTATATATATATATACTAGAGGACCCGTCCACGTTTCGCTGTGGCTGATACATAGATAATACCATATATTTCTATTAGTTGCATTATAACTATTCGTTAATAAGATATAGCATTTTTCTGAAGCAACTTGTGTTAGTTTACAAAAAAATGGATCATAAAGCATTTCGTGTAATAATAAAGCATTGCTTTTTGGGGAACCGAGGACAATGATGCTCTAAAGAGGAGAAAGCTCTGTACAAAGTGGTTGCCACGCAAGTTCATAATCCAACAGAACAACGAATAACTGCTTCTGAGATGTGTTTGAAATAAAACCGAATTTTTGCGTCGGTGTGTGACAATAGAAACATAGCTCCATCATTTCTCACTGGAGTTCAACCGACAGTCATCTAGTGGACTGCACATGGTGAACCGGTTTTCAGGCGTGGAAAGACGAAAAAATCGGCTGGATTACTGAGCCAGTTATAATCTATTTCACTGCGTATTTGGTTGCAGTTCTTTTCTACTATTCCAAATACTTAGCAATTGTATTAATTTTGAGGAAGAATATGTTTAAAATTGTACGCATATATTCAAGGAAAGGAGGATGATTTGAAATATAAATTTTGACAAAAAGAGATAAAATGTATCCTATGTCCTTACCCTGGTTCTAAACTACCTTCCCACCAATTTTCAGTTAAATCGATTCAGCCGTTCTTGAGTTATAAATGGTGTAACTAACACAACTTTCTTATATATAAGTATGTATATAGCCGGAATAAAAAAAGCATGCGACCGAAATTGAATGATTCAAATATTTGACAAATAAAAATATTGAAAAACAAAACAAACAAAAATTGAAAAAAAATGTTATGGAAAAATGTTACTTTTTGGTAATTTTCCAATTTCCCTTAACATTTAGGAGGATGAAAAATAGATGTTGTCCGATTCTCCACTCTAGCCGATATGCACGCTAAGATTCACGAAAATCGGTCGAGCGGTTTCAGAGGAGTTCAATAACGTACACCGTGACACGAGAATTTTATATATGTATTAGATACTTATAAGTATGTACATACATATGTACATATATATCATGTGGTCAATCGGTGCACCAACGTCTCAAAATAGAAGTTCATATATATCTCACACACATTTGTATGCATGCCGAAGTAATTGTTGTTCGGTTCACCTTTCATCTCTGACGGCGTTGATACCCCAAATGGACTTTGAATTGCCAGCTATGGCACAATTCACAATTCGAATGTTAAGCAAATAAATTACGCATAGCTTTGTGTCAAAGTTACAGTGAAGTCGACAGGTGACAAGGAGTAGCGCAAGTCTAAGTTATGTAGTACATATATATAGACATGTTCGTCGGTGGTTTGGTAGTTGAGCTGTGCACATTGAAACTCGCTTATCGTTGCAATAAATCGACTTAATTTATTGTCAACGACAAAATTTCTAAGGAACTGGTGGTAACCGCTGTGGGTGGCCGGTCATATTTATATAAAGTTTTTGCAAATATAGAGTCTATAGTCTTTTGAATGCAGTCGGGGTGTATATGCAAATCGAGATGTACAAGATGTATATGCAAAAATACAAACTTTTTTTTCGACTTTAAAACTTTAATTATATTTGTTAATAGATAATCGAAATCAGGGTGTTAGTAAAGTGTTATTCGGCGAAGAACGCATTATTTCCCACTCAAAACGACACAACACAAATGGCCAAGTTTCGAGGTATTAATGCTACTACTCTAATGCTTAGTGAATGTAAGTTCAAGTCATCGCTCGCACAGGCGGATGCTCGCGCAGAACTGTACCTTTTCTGTTGATCAATTCTGGCCTCTTCTGTTTAAGTGTATCACACAATTTGTCCAGCTGATCACAATACACTTCAGAGTTAATCGTGATATTGTTCCATTGAAACCCCACCAAATAGACAACAAAATCTTTCTTTAGTGACGATGGGCCCTCGAAGTGATTTGGGCTGGTTCATTCTTTTATAACCATGATCTCTAGCGCTTTCTTCTTCTTCTTTATTGGCGTTTACAATAGCGCGCCAGTCGTTTTTCCTTTTCGCAGTTTGACGCCAACTGGAGATTCCAAACGTAGCCTGGCCCTTCTCCTCCTCGTTTTCCAACGGAATAGAGGTCTTCCTCTGCTTCCGACGGCTGGTAATGCGTCGAATACCCTCAGAGCTGTAGTATTTTTGTCGTTTTGTTTGTGGTAGATGCTGTCTCTTAATTCGCTGAACTATGTCAATGCCGTCGTATACCACGTACAGTTCCATCGACTGCAGTATTCGCCGTTGCCAATGCGTAATGGACCATAAATCTTCCACAGAACCTTTCTCTCGAAAACTCAGATGTTGTCATCGTCCATACCTTTGCACCATATAGCTGTGTTGTATTTCGAGGATGACGTTGTTGTTGGTGTTATCGTAATCCTTAGCACGTTTGTAGTGGTTGTTATCAAAAGGAGGGTTTTCCATCCGAGACTGTTTTGATCTTTTCATTGGAGTTGGTTTTTACGTGGCGGGTCCAAACCTTGCACACAAGCCTGGGGAGGGCTGATGTGCCTTCTTACTTTAGCTCGCCTTCAAACGGATGGCTTTTGGCTACCTTAAGGATACTTGGTGTAAGACTGGAAGTCGTGTACTGCTTGAGCCATATGTAAAAGAATAGTTTCACTTTTCGTTACAAGTAAGAATGAGCTTCAAAAATGGATCACTTCTTTGATGTATGTGTATACAAGGTTCATCAAAAATCAGCCGAAATCATCATTGAAATTCATGGAATTCGAGCTGATTCGATTTGTCTATATATAAGTGAACAAATCCAGTTTTTCATAAACCGATCTGAAATCTGATCATACAAACTGATCGATCAAAATCAAGTACTTGTATGAAAACTTTTTTATTTGTGAAGGGTATAATTGCTGCGGTGCAGCCCAAGTTAATGCGTTTTCATTTCTTGTTTTTTTTTTTTGTTTTTATTTTTGTTGCTAAATGCTGTAACTTATACTTACCATATATGTATACATACATATGGACATACTCGTTAGGTGCCAAAATGTCCCTCCATTGGCGCAGCAATGCACTGCAGCAGTCCTCATTGTGAGTCTCCTGCACAAAAAGGCATTCTTTGCGCATTTTACATTCGGCTCTACTAATTCTATATCGTTATCAGCTAAACAATATAGCCTGTCTGCAGCGACTTATACCGAATACCAAATCCAACTATGGGTAGGTTTATCTACATGTGTATGTGTGCAACGGTTGACAAGTATTTCCTACAACAAAGCGGCGATAGGAAAAACTATGCCAACTGTTAGTGTGTGTGTGTGTGTGTGGGGGGAAAGCGTGATGCTATCAGTATTGGTATACACCAGTCGATTGCAACTAGTACCTCTAAGCGAGTGAAAACGGGCGCTGTGTCGTGCTGTAAATAATCGCTTATAAACCATTAAATTGAACATGCTTTTCTTTATATGCGGTCGTTTAAATGCACAAACTGTGCTTGTTGTGCCACCTACAACAACACACATGCCACCTTTGAGGTTAGTGTACACTTGCGAGGAGTTTCATGTCGTCCTTTTGTACCTTATCTTTGCATGGTGTTGTTGTTGTTGTTGTTGTTGTTGCGGCTCGATGTCATCGTTTATTTTATACCAGCTTTATAAACTAATGCCTCGGTCATGTGCGAAATTGTTGAAGATGCTTATCAACGGCAGCAAATGTCGTTTGTCGTCGTCGTCGCCAGTGTTGCCGCCGACACATTTCACAGTTACAAACTACGCACACAAACATGCATATAACTTGCATTCAGTCATATGTGTTGCCGTGTGTGCTGTTGTCCTTTCTACAGCCTAACAGTTTGTAAGGAATATTTATTTCAGGATACTTGCAATTTATTATCCTGCAACTGTGTATACATAGGTATATGGCGAAATGCACGCATTCAGCGCATATATAACTTATAAAGTCTATATTTATATATATAATGTGTATATACATATGTATATTTAGCTATATTTGTAATGTTGTGTATGTAAATGTTTTTGTCGGCCCGTTTGTCCACTGAGGCGATGTCACCTCAGGTGAAGATTTATGCGATGCTGTTTTGTGTCCAACGCTGGCAGGCACAGAACACACACACAATCACGAGGGCACACACACACACAATCACAAGAGCAGCTCAGCATATTTAAATGCATAAGTATGTGTGCGCATACATATATTTTACATAAACACCTTCGTTCGCACGTGAGGCCTCATTATTGCTTCGAGCCGCTACGCTGCAGCACACAAAAATAACTGCTCATATGGCATTAACGCTACAACTAGACGTTTCAGCACGTGTATATATACACACTTTCATATATTTAATATTGCTGAGCGAATATTTATACGCATACGAGTATGTATATAATTATATGCCCATGCAGTGCATCCCAATGCAAAGTTATGTACGTAACTGGTCTAAGAAAAGATAAAAGTGAGTTGTTACCTAAGGTTGAAGCCAAAAATTTCCGACTGAGAAAACCATTGAAGTGAGTTCCGCTCTTGCTAGATACAGGGTTTTTCCCGAAAGTAATATGACTGATTTTATTCCGCCGCGACTGTACTTCGAAGCGCGTGCGCACAGACTGGATTCGGTAGACAGCGTTCCTAGCTAACGAAAGCTGGCTGGTGAGTTGTCTCCAAGAACCTGGAGAGTCAGGACAAACATTTTCGGGCAACGCGTTTCTGTGAGTGGTGCAACCCGAAAATGCAGCGTTCGTTAGAGCAGAGGTACCCAACTAAATTCTGTGTGACACTTGATTTGATATGATCAGATTGCTTATCCAGATGTTGCTTTAGCAGAAAGTGGTGTGTTTCGGTGGCACCAGGCCTTTTTGAGCAAAGCTCATTGTCTTTTTTGACATCAAAGGCATCGTCCACCATGAATTTGTTCCTCCTGGACAAACCGTCAACGCCAAGTTTTACGTGGAAGTCCTCAAGAAACTCAAACGAAGGGTCAATCGGGTCCGACAAGACAGCGCAGTCGATTGGAAGTTACACCACGACAACGCCCCGGCTCACACCGTTTTTTCTTGTAAACAGCTATCTAAGCAAGGCCGGCATCTCAACGCTACTACCGCCCTACAGCTCAGATGTGGCCCCCCCGCCTTTTTTTGTTTCCTCACCTCAAAAGGCCGATGAAAGGCAAGCATTTTGAGACGACAGGGGGATCCAAGCAGCATACACCGTGGCTCTCAAGGCTATTCCGGACAATGACTTCTGTGGCGCCTTCAATATTTGGAAATCATGCTGGCAGCGCTGCATCGACGCAGAAGGAGCCTGTTTTGAAAGTTTTTAAAGAATTGTAACGATTGGTTCAACAAATTTTTTTAAATCGACTCAAGTCTATTATTTTCAGAGAGTAGCGAATCGAACAAACTAAATTAGCTGTATAAACAGACTGACGACCTTAAAGCCGGTAACATTTTCTATAACGGGTATAGGAACGCTATAAAAGTAGACAGCAAACAATGCCAGATTTTTTCCCGCTCTTTTGACATTTCTATTCAGAAAGGTTTGCTGATGGAAAGATATACGATCCAATAACAAGTCAAAATTATTAAAATTTACTACCGGATTTTTTCGGAGTCAATTGCCTCAACTTTAAGAGCGCTACGTCTAATTTATGGTCGTCATAATCGTACTGTCAGAGCAAAAATTGAGCGTCTAGTGGAAAAATATCGATTCCAAGGGCACAGTGCAAAATGGTAGCGCGTAGTGTCGAGAATATTGGTGCTTAATTTATATCCTCACAAGATTATATTTACGCAAGAACTGAAGCCGCTTGACCACCATAATCGTCGTATGTTCCTGAATTGGGCAGAACAACAACTTGAATATGATCCAGATTTTCAATGAAAAATCATTTTCAGCGATGAGGATTATTTCTGGCTGAATGGTTTCGTCAACAAGCAAAATATGCGTTATTGGTCAGGCAGCAATCCACACGTACTTCATGAGACACCAATGCATCCCGATAAATTGGGCCGGCGGTGTCAATGGGCCGTAGTTCTACAGTGATGATCAAGGCCGGCAAATTACTGTAAATGGGACTCACTACCGCCCATTGATAACCGAATATTTTTGGTGCGAATTGGCTGATATTTGATTTAACGCCGTTAGACTATTTCCTGTGGGCCTACGTCAAGTCTAAGATCTATGCCAATAAGCCAGCGACGATTGATGAGCTTCGTACGAATATCGAATTTGAAATTGCAGCAGTATCGGCCGATTTATGCTTGAAAACCGTCAAGAATTGCGTTCAGCGTCTGGACTTCTGCAAGAGTGCTTATTGTGGTCATGCAAAAGAAATCGATTTGCATACATAATGACATCAAATGTGTTTTCACATGAATGAAAAATTTCATTGTCATTCCAAACCGTTTTTATAGCGCTCTTATTAAAATTCCCGTTAGTTCGCTTTTCCGACAAATACGTAGCTTCTTGTGGGTGGATAAAAGGACCAGTGCAAAATTCCAAATCGTTATATCAGAAGCTGAGAGACCGCCAGACAAGACTAATTCAACTTAGCTTTTGACTCTGATCATTTATATTTGCCGTATTTTTCTGGGTGTTACACACTTCGTGGCAAACTTTATATAAATATCCCGTTTAGGGTTTAAAATACTCCATATATGCTCTTTTTAGAGTAATTCATCTTTCGAGTTATTTACAAAAGCACCGGTGGTCATAGCCAAAAGGTGAAAGTCACTCTCAGACTCAAAGAAGCTCGGTACTAAGATGACGACGAGCCTGGGCACTCTGGAATCCTATTCCAGATTTTTAATTTTGATTTCATTTAAAAATAGTTCAGTGAACAGCTCGCCGTACCTGTGCGCTCAAGATTAGGAAAGGAATATCTAGACTACTTATAACTTCATGAGTTTGCTAGATTAAGTTCATCAGTCTCAGCTCCATGGACTTCTTGCAGTTCACTACTGGATGGTTGAGTCTCGAACCAGTTCAGCAAGCGTTGATTAAGTACTGGCAACTGAGCAGTCGCAAGGTCAAGGTCTTTAGAAAATGGATTCTATATAAAAATCTCCTTTTATCTTCTTGTTCGTAATCATCATTGCTCGAAAGTTATTAAAATTTAAGACATAATTACTCTAAGACATATTTCTGCTTTTTTAATGCATTCTACAAGTCGCTAACAAAAAAATGATATGAAGTCGTCAACCAGTTAGAGATTTCTTGCCGAACACTTTGCATTTCAAGTGAACTCAAATTAAAAATAAAAACTCAGAGGTGTAAAATTAGAGAACTGTTAGTACTTTTTGTCATCAGACAGCCAAAAGTGTTTTTTTTTATAGAAACTAAATAGTTTGATGTCAGCCCTGATAAGCCACGCTTGCTCTTCTCCATTTCCCTATTTCCGCCCGTCCGCGTCAATTCCGTTGTAACGAAAACTCTTCTATTTAATAACATATCTTCGCAAAATTCAGCAGAGGGTATTGCCCAAGACAACCATTTGTTTGCACTTTGCTGTTGATACTTTCGATTTAGCTCAAAGTTAAAAATGATTTTAAGAGGAAAGGAAATCACACCAGTCTTGGTTTCTGTCGCAACGGGCTCATCTCTTTTCATACAGCTCAACAGATTTTCGGAATTTTACTATTATAATTCTTTATTTTAACAATCAAAATCACATCAGGACACAAAACAAGCTCAATATACTATATATTCGAAAAAAAAATAAAAAGGTGTTATTTACATATTATTATGTACTGCAGTTTAATATATTTGATGAGAGTTCGGATGTACTTTCACTCGTGTTTTTAAATCACAATTCCCTATTACATTCTCACAGTTTGATTTTGAGGCGGAATTACGAGCGTTTAACGGTGAACGCTTTTCACAGATAATATGCCTTTGTTTTTTAAGGCAATTATTATCGTACATTGCAAACAAATCAACGATTATCTTGAATTCTACTCAATCATTAGCATCTCGCAAATAGTTCGGTTTGCCACAGTCCAAGATTGAAAAAAGCATTGGACGTCCACTATTCAGCAACATGTATGTTCCATTCACCGACAAATCGTTGCTACTTGTCCAAGTACTAAAAGTTTTAAAATTTAACCCCCTTAAGTGCTTAACTAAAGCTCCATAATCAGCCAATGTTTCAATCGTTAGCAAATCACTGTCGTAAGAACGACAAAAATGAACAGCTTCGAACCAATTCATCTACAATGGGAGGACAATGTGTTTTATGTAAAAAAATTGTAATGGCACTTAGGTATTTATGTTTGAGTACCTCTGTGGCCGGAGTTGTCACTAAATAATACTTGCTACCAACTTTAATGAAGGGTTGAAATTCCACATCTTTACCTGTATATTAAAAAAAATTAATATTTAAATAAATGAATTAATAAAATTTGTATTACCTTCTTTAACCGATGAACTGCTTGTAGTATACACTGAGAAGTTCATCAAAAAGAAGAGCAAAATGGCATTCTTAAGCGTCTGCGCGTCCAGTTGGTGGTGATGTGAAACATCAAATGAATTTTTTGCAAGTTTTAATGATCATGTTTCTTATAACAACAAGCTTTAAATATTATATGTATACGTGTAAGGGTTTACCAAGCAGTGAATTCAACCAATTACTTTACCCTCACTCACAAATCATATCAACCGTAAGCACAAGCCGTATTTTTCTCTCGAGCGATAAGAAATTTTGAAAGCCGGTGTCAATTTGGTAATTTATACATATGTACATTATATAATATATGTATAAATATTTCAAACTGACTCAAAATAGACAAAATAATTTGATTCAAACCAAACTCTTTTTTTGAAGTTTGTTTTTTGACGTTCTAAAAGTAAGGAATAAAACTGACAGATGAATCTAAAGTGAAAAAGATGTCTTTATTTGAGTGCATTTCAAAAAAAAAAAATTCTCGTTGCCAACTAGTATTTTATTAACCAGTTTGATTTAACACAAAGATTTCTTATTGTGGACTAGTATTTTTGCTCACTGACAAAATGCTTCACTGAGTGATTGTGCAATATTCTGGTAAGGCACACTGATAAGAGTCCATCGCACAGTTCGTGGCGGGATCAAGCACTAAATTAAATTATTATAAATTATGGTTTTTTATACTCTCGCAATAATGTTGCTAACGAGAGTATTATAGATTTGTTCACATAACGGTTGTTTGTAAGTCCTAAAACTAAAATAGTCAGATATAGGGTTATATATACCAAATTGATCAGGGTGACGGGTAGTGTCGAAATCCGGATGTCTGTCTGTCCGTCCGTCCGTCTGTCCGTCCGTCCGTGCAAGCTGTAACTTGAGTAAAAATTGAGATATCATGATGAAACTTGGTACACGTATTCCTTGGCTCCATAAGAAGGTTAAGTTCGAAGATAGGCAAAATCGGCCAACTGCCACGCCCACAAAATGGCGGAAACCGAAAACTTATAAAGTGTCATAACTAACCCATAAATAAAGATATTAAAGTGAAATTTGGCACAAAGGATCGCATTAGGGAGGGGCATATTTGGACGCAGTTTTTTTGGAAAAGTGGGCGTGGCCCCGCCCCTACTAAGTTTTTTGTACATATCTCGGAAACTACTATAGCTATATCAACCAAACTCTACAGAGTCGTTTTCTTCAGGCATTTCCATGTACAGTTCAAAAATGGAAGAAATCGGATAATAACCACGCCCACCTCCCATACAAAGGTTATGTTGAAAATCACTAAAAGTGCGTTAACGGACTAACAAAAAACGTCAGAAACACTAAATTTTACGGATGAAATTGCAGAAGGAAGCTGCACCCAGGCTTTTTATTAAAAATTGAAAATGGGCGTGGCCTCGCCCACTTATGGACCAAAAACCATATCTCAGGAACTACTCAACCGATTTCAATGAAATTCGGTATATAATATTTTCTTAACACCCTGATGACATGTACGAAATATGGGTGAAATCGATTTTCAACCACGCCTTCTTCCAATATAACGCTATTTTGAATTCCATCTGATGCCTTCTCTGTATAATATATATATACATTAGGAACCAATGATGATAGCGGAATAAAACTTAACACAAATACGGTATTTGAAAAATATGTAAATGACAGATAATGAAATCTCGATTATCACTTTATCATGCGAGAGTATAAAATGTTCGGTGACACCCGAACTAAGCCCTTCCTTACTTGTTATAATTAGCATTATCATTCTTATAGTGTATGTTTACAATGCCCTGCAAAATATGATACATAGGGTTTTCCCACTGTTTATAAGCTATTTCCTTATACATATTAACATATTAGTGTGCATATTTTTTTTTAAATATTATGTATTAAAGTACGATTTATTTAAGAAAAGTTGTAGAAATGCTTATAGTTTAGGCGGCATAAATTCTGTCTTATTAACTTAAAATGCACTATTCAAGTCATCAGTATATCACCATGTTCATTATATTGGTGCTGTGGAGAGGCACCTACTGATACGAGTATAAAAATTCTTATGTACCGACACCCTTAATGCAGTTTTGCCATGTAATTTTTTCGAGGCATTTTTCATCCACATATTATACGGGAATATCTGAACCGATTCTACCCATTTTTAGCTAACCACATTGTCAAAAAAACAGGTTAAATTACCCTACTGATCCCTTAAGGTTGCCATGATATGCGTAACGCCCAAAAGAAACATCAGAGACTGTGTAATATGTATATTAGGGTGTTTTTTTAACAATTCATTTTTTTCAATCCCATCATGAAATTTCCTTGGAAATACCCTAAAAACAATTCCCTGAAAATTTTAGCCCTTAATATTAATATTAAGGACTGAACAAAGGCATGTAAAAATACCCGACAATCGTGATTTTTTATATTTAAATTTCTATAGCTCAGAGAAATTTTATGGCAACGCTTTGACTTTAAACACATATTGCTCGGAATTGAACACTCTACAAAAGTGCCCAATGCGACAAAGTCGAAATTCACACCGGTAGTACGGGGCTCTATGTAAACCTGATTTTTCCACGAAATTCGCATTTTTTGGTATATATCTAGTAAATGCCAAAAGCTATGGCAAAAATGTACATGACAAAATTGTAGGAAATTTTATTTGCTACAAAAAAGGTATATATAATCGCTATCATTAATACTTCTCGAGATATTCGGTTTTTTAAGTAAGGCTTTATAGAACTTTCATAGATGGTATGTAATCAAAAATCTATGAAAATTCCATACAGCCTTACTCAAAGAGCGGAATATATTTTGTTTTCTATCACAACGAGCTCATCTCTTTTCATACAGGTCAACAGATTTTCGGAATTATACTATTATAACTCTTTATTTTAACAATCAAAATCACATCAGGACACAAAACAAGCTCACTATATCTTCGAAATAAAATACAAAGCTGTTTATTTACATATTATTATGCTCTGCAGTTTAAGACATTTGCAGATTGTAGAAATACTTCCACGAGTTTTTTTAAACCACAATTCTCAGTTACATTCTCACAGTTTGATTTTGTGGCGGAATTACGAGCATTTAATGGTGAACGCTTTTCGCAAATAATTTGCATTTGTGTTGAACAATTATTATCGTTCATCATATAAAGATCATTGCGTAGCACGACTTCTACACAATCTTCCCCATTTCCCGCATTGTTCGGTTCGTTCTGTCCCCAGAATGCATAAAGCATTGGACGTCCACTATTCAGCGACATGAAGGTGCCTTCCACCGACAAATCGTTGCTACTGGTCCAAACACGCATTTGACCAATTTTGAACAGCGGCGACAGGTGCACAAATAAAGCATTCTTTTCAGCCAGCGATTCAATCGTTAGCAAATCACTGTCGTAAGAACGACAAAAATGAGCAGCTCCGAACCAATCCAGCTAAAATGGAAAGACAATGTGTTTTATGTAATTAAAATTGATGGCTCTTAGGTGTATATGTTTGAGTACCTTTAAGTCCTGAGCCACTAAATAATACTTGCTACCAACTTTAATGAAGGGGTGTAAATCCACATCTCCACCTGTAAATTAAAGAAAAATTAATAGTGAAATAAATGAATTAATAAAATTTGTAATACCTTCTTGAACTGATGTGTTGCCTGCAGTAAATAATAAAGCATTAATAAAAAGTAAAATAAACGGAATATATCGCACGGCTCCCATAATTCAAGTATATTTTTTAAGCTCAAACGTCTGCGCGTCCAGTTGGTGGTGGATCCAAAGTGCGAATGAAACAATCGCAAATTTTATAATTCATATTTATAATGATATTAATGCATAAAAAACATTGCAAGTGGTATTTTTATGATACATATGTGCATATGAATGTATTTTTGCATTTCTGGCGTAGTGTGCTTTCCAACTGATTAGGCTCTATCGGTTTACTCGCACTGGTGAGAATTTTTCAGATGTTTAATACAAATTATTTCTGTAGAGTAGCGTTTATAGAACGTTTTAGGCGTACACACATATTCTTAAAAAGTATAGGACCCAGATCAGTAGCGTTTCTTTCATGTAAAAATTTAAAACTAAGTTAATCTTCCCATAATTTATCACCAAATTAAAGTTATTTAAGACGTTTTAATAAAACTGAGCTAAGTTCGGTTTCCAGGCAATAGAAACTCTCCCAACTTCTATGCTTCGGCATTCGAAATATTTTCAGATCCTGCAAAAATTTATAAAAATTATATCGAAGAAACTCAACAACCTCATTTTTTGTTTATTTTAAACCCAACCAACCCAAGCAACCCAGCCTCTTAGTACTGGGGAGAGAAACCCAGCGACATCTCAGTTATGTAGTAACGAAACACTTAATGCTCAGCGCAGTATTTCCTTGCAATTTTATTGAGAAATTGTTCATTGGATATCCTTTGTGAAGCCATAGAAAAGAAAAACTTCTGTGCTCTACCTTATAAATTAGCAAAACACTTAGTATAGAATGCAAGTTCTCACAGGCGTTTAAATTCAACTCCTGCCAGTTCTGTGGGCTAACTGAATGTATACCCCAAGTATTTAAGTCTTAGCTTCCCAAAAGCGGTATAGTCAAGAACGAAGTGTTGATTGTTGTTGTTGTTGTTGTTCCCCCTCTTCTTCTTCCATACAGTTTTTGCAAATGGCGTCTGGTAAGATTCCCAACCTTACAGCATGGGCGCCAATAAGGCAATGGCCTATTAAAGCTCTGAATCTGATAGCCACTTTCGCAGCCATTAACCTTCCGACGATGTCTACGGGAACTATGTGCAAAATGGCATTAATTGCCATGGTTGGAGTGAACCTTAGTGCACTCGAGTTTCTTTGTAAGTGTAGTCTTTTCTAGAGCCCTCCATCACATAGAGGCACCATAGGACATAATGGGTTTGACTATGGTGTCATAGAGCGAGAGGACGACTTTCGGTGCGAGACTCCACTTTTGCCAATCCTCTACAGCATAAGGCTGTCTTTGTGGCCATCTCTTTGATATTTGGCCTCCATGAAACCTATTCAAGGTGATTTCTAGATATTTCACTGTTTTTGCCGGTTGCAGACGGATGTCTAACATTCTTGTAACTTCTAGCAAATAAAGCCATCTTATTACTTACTTACTTGGGTTTATGTCGAGATCACTTACGATCGCCCAATTTGTTACAATGCTGAGATACCTCTACGTAAACTCGTACCCGGTACACAGGAACTTTTCTTTTGACCTTCGTAATCGCCGGGCAGCCACGATCTTCAAGTTTTTAAGCAGATTCTTTACTATCAGGGTCCATAGATGAGGAGAGGGAACCCCACCTACTACTCACATTTCGTCGAGTGGCTTTAGAGTCAACTTGAAGCTAGAAATTTTTTAAATGGAGTATACGGTATTATTGAAAAATCTGAATCGATTCTATTAATTGTTAGCTAACCACAAGGATCCCTAATGCTCTAATGATATATGGTAGCTAAAAATTGTATGAAAAAGATTGCTATAAAAACTGACCGATCAAAATCGTAATAAAAATATTAATTTTTATATCCTTTTAAGCTATAAAATAGTGCGCCTGTGAAGGGTATTAGGAAAGCTATAAATATTTAGGATTCCGCTTGAACCGAACTATCCTATTCCTGACTTATTTAACATACAATTTAGCAGACGTTCCTTAGTACCTCATCTAAAATGCATTTAAAAATAGAAGAGTATTTTCTTTCTTGGCTTTGTTTCCTCTTTTGTATGGATGGTGTATATTGAGATTAATTTTCATATTTGTTAGCACTTTTGACATTTATTGTTCATGTAAGACAAGATATTAGAAATCAATAAAAGTATTAACAACACACGTTAGTATGGCAGCAACGCGGTTGGAAAATGAAACCACACACTAACGTATATCTTCTCAAGCAGCTTACGCGATGAGCTAAAGCACTTAACTAAAACAAAAAGATATAAACTATTTTTAGTTTTGCTTCTTTTCACTGAATAAAATCTAAGCAATATATTACTATTGATGATCGCAGTCCTAAACGGATACCACCGTATATAGATCCACCAATTTCGAACGCATCCGCATAGTTTCCTGTCAACCAAAGCAGTTTTATCAATAAAAATATTTAAAACAAAAAGCTTAGTTACTTGAAATAATAAACTCAAGACACTTTTAATAAAAAATATTTGTAATGGAAAGCTTAGTTACCTAAAAACTGTTGTGTCACGAGTGCCAAACACAGAAACGAAACAAATTTAGCAACACCCATTATAGCGGTTCCTAATAGGATACGTGGAGAAATAGACAACGTTGATTCGTTGTGAATCTGACTAATCACGATCTTCTGCTTCATTACCGTTATATATGCCCATATGCTTACCTAAGCCGATTACTATATTTTAATGAAATCTTTTGTCTTTCACAAAGAAACTTAATTGGAAACGTGACTTAGCATTTTATATACATATTTTAGCAAAATAAATCTAATTTCATATTTGGAATATATAAACAATACTTTAAATTACCATACGTGGACAATATCCATATTTGTAACCATAAATCACAGGCAACAATGGTTGGTTTACGCGAGAACGGTAAATCGATAGGTTAGCTGCCGTTTTTACATTTCGTGATTAGACAGCTGTTTCTCGCAGATAACGGGTAATCCAAGTAGAGGTACTTTTTTTAATAATTTTATTCTGGACAGATCACGTGTGAGTCGTATCAAGTTGTCATCTTATTTTTGTTAGGTATTGTTTGGCATTTCGCCATGGACTGCACGACTGCATAAAGTTTACATAATCGGCCTACTGAGCGTACTATTCGCAACACCATCACCCATCTTCAGACCTAGCATTCATTATTGGATAATATTCGACCGAGTAGACCGCGTTCAGCACGTTGCAAAGGAAATATAGTAACCGTAGCTGAAAGTGTATACGAAGACCGTGGAGAGTCGATTCGGCGCCGTTCGCAGCAACTTGGACGGACGTATGGAAGGACTTGGCGCATTTTACGTCAAGATCTTAAACTGAAACCGTGCAAAATATAGCTATGGGCTCTTGTAAAGTTCAAAGAAGATTCGACGTTTTTGAGACAAATTTTGTTCAGCGATGAGGCCCATTACTGGCACCATTGGTATGTAAACAAGCGTAATTGTGGCATTTGGGACGAAGAGATTCAAAAAGGGCCATTTAATCTAGAAAAAACAACGGGTTGGGATGGTTGGTGGGTCGGTGGAATCATTAGTCTTCAAAAATGATGCCGGTAAGAACGTTACCGTCAATTGCGACCGTTCTCGCCGTGATAACCGACTGATTGCCTGAAATTGAAGCTCGTGATCTCAGCGACATTTGGTTTCAACAAGACGGCGACATTTCCCACACTTCGCATCAATCAATGGATTTATTGAAATAATACTTCGGTGAGCAGATAAATTCCTGTTTACGGCTGGTCGATTGGCTACCATAATCGTGTGATATCACATTGTTAGACTTCTTCTTCTAGGGATAAGTATAATTTAAAGTCTATGCGAAGAATCTCGCTTCGATTCAGGCCTTGGAGCATAACATCACGCGTGTCATTCGCTAGTTAAGAATCGAAATGCTCGAACGAGTCAACGAAAATTGGGCTCAACGGAAGAACCATCGGACACCTAGGCATGACCCACATTTGAAAGAGATAATCTTCAATAAATAAATAACAAAAAATGTCTTTTCGAATGATAATAAACATTTCCATGCTATTACATTGGTAGTTTTAGTACTTGAACAGAACCGGTTTATTAGTTTTTCTTCAATAGAGTTTATGAAAAAAAGAAAAAATAGTAACTTCGTTTAAACCGAAGCTATAAAGCCCCTTCACAAATATAAAACGTTTGCCATTCAACTTAAACTTGAACTATCCATTTGTTTAGCAGCTATATTTTTTAGTTGTCCAATCTGAACAAATTGCTTATAGATTATACCGTCGCTTCTGACAGTAATCCACGTCAAATCTCGTGAAGATATTTCTTCAAGTAAAACTTGATTTTGATCGTTCAGGTGGGCAGTCAATTCGTGCCTGACCTTCGGGTCGTGGCTTCGTTGCACGTCCTCTAAAATCGTTCGAATTACCACCGCTGGATTATTTTTTTGTTTGGCTATGTGAAGCCTCTTGTCCACGCATAAAAGCCTGACACGATTGACGTCACGGAAGAGAATATTCGCTGCGATATTGTTGAAACTCGGCCCTAATTGTTGCAAAAAGGGGTCGAACTGGATCTCTTTAAGAAATTTATTCGAGCCAATCGATTCGAATTTCGAATCGTAATGGCAAACCTTTATCTTTACAATAAAGTTATTTCTTGAGCATAACATTATATTAGAACCCACGATATTTTCGAAGATCTTTTGAAGAATACCACACCAAAAGCATCATAATTGTACTTTGGGCCCGCCCAAAGATATTAAAAATAGAATATATGCATATTAAAACATTTTTTCTAAAGTATTAATTTTCTTCGTCCAAGACAATGATCGATTATGCTAAGAACTACAGTACGAAGGAAGCTGTTATGATTTAGCAGACTATTTACGTTCTGGTTAAACTGCAATATATGGTTACATGCCGAAGAGATCTTGGAACTACTTTAGTGCCAAAAAAAGCGCTAAAACGTCCACTGTGTCCGTTTGTTTCCCATAGATATTTTAGATAGATATGTTGTTGCCTAACAGAATTTATGCTGCAAAGCCTACATTATAGACGTTTCTTGCGCGAATGCGTGACAGTAAACTAGTAGAGTTGAGTATTGACAGAGCTGTTGGTGGATCTGGAAGTCAAAATTCAGATACGATCTCACTGATGACTTCTAGCTAATTACTGGTGATATTAAGCCTTTATGTTAGTTTTTGGCAGTAAATGTTGGGTAGTTTCGTAGACATTTTTTCGGAGCACTCTGTTTGTTGGGTACTATTAGGGTGTCTTTTCACTAATTCGTTAGTGGTAAAATGTGTGTACAGAATTTCGTATATACAGATTTTATATTGTTAACAGTGGCACTCTCTCGCATTACCCACTTCCTATCAATAACAACGGAATCAAACTTTTCCATCTTTGCCCTATTGTGTACTCTACGCATATAAAAGATGATCGTTCACGGAGTCAATAGTTAACCCTGCAATGCGTTGAACATGCTTCAGTAACTCAGGAAATTATGCAGCTTTCGCATACTTCCGCAAGGAGTTCGATCTGAACTGGCTTCCTTTTCGAAAGTTTTCATTAGAAACTCAATCATGTTGAAATATAAAGCAATAGCGCAACTAAATACTCAACTGGCGGTGATAATAACTAAACGATTTCCACATTTCCTATGTATACCAACACCAGCACACAACTTATTGTGCCGGTATTGGTGCGACGAAGTTTGTGAAATCTCGTCGTTGATTGGTGTTTTCCCATTGGCAATAGGCATCAAGCGCCCGACAGCAGGCAACCAGTTACGCAAGCCCACACACCGACATTCAGCATTCGATCAGCCACACACTAAGCTCGCTAGTTAATGGTGAATCACTGCGGCAACGAGGCGAGTTTTGCAATCGCACAGATAATCACTCAATATTGACAACTTCTTATTGCCACTTCCGTTGCTGAGCTGGGGAGTGATGCCGCGTCGAATGCAACTGAACACAGTAACGGCATCATGTGGAGGAGGGTGGAACTGCATGCGAGTTGTGAACGACCGACCAGACGTTATGTAAGGTAATGCGAAGTGCGTTGTGGTGAAGAGTGCAATGTTCAACTCCTCAACTTGCATGGGTCACTGGGGAGTTGCTTTGACTGGTAGCTATGACTCTGACTGTATGGCTTTGGCAGTGACTGTCGGCTGTTGGCTGTCGGTTGTCTTGCCACGCGTCATCTATAATTCACCATCATCACCGTTGATGCTAATGGCGGCACGTGACCAACGCACGCAGCAGCAGGAACAAGCACGACGGCAGGCAGGCTGCTAACACTCATCATTCTGGCGCAATCAGCGCTTGAGACTGCTTACCGGCGACTGGTGGCTACTGTGTGTCGTCCGGATGCAAAGCAAAAAGCCTGTGGATACAGACATATACATACATATACAATGAGACGTTTGTATGATTGTGTATATCAGTAGTAACTGAGCGCAGCCGGAGACGCAGTTGTGATAATGTAATTCGATGTTTGCAATTTAATTGCCGCGAAAGCAAGCCTAATGCTGCACAAATGCCTAACTGGCATTACGCTCTCTTTCATAACTAAATACTCGCAGCTCTCTTTGCATTAATTTCTCTCTCATTTCGCTTGACAGTTTTTATACCCGAGCACAATGCGTTGTACTTCTTTATATGTAGGTATATTACAGCTGTGTTAACGAATAAACCTTGGGACCGTTTGGATCGGAGCGGTATTTTACGCATAGACTTTAGACTTTACATATTCTCACAAGAAAAAGTCTACAGTGTGTATCATACGATCTTGGTGGCCAATCGACTGGCCCAAAACTTGAAATTATCTGCTCACCGAAGTGTGCTCTCAATAAATCCGTTGATTGATGCAATGTGTGAGAGGTGGCATCGTCTTGTTGAAATCAAATCTCGCCAAAATCGTGAGCTTCAATTTCAGGCATCAAATAGTCGGTCATCATGGCATGGTTACTTTTTCACCGGCATCATTTCTGAAGTCATATGGACCGATGATTCCACCGACGCACAAACCACACCGAACCGTTCTTTTTTTCTGGATGAAATGTCAGCTCTTGAATCTTTCCAGGTTATTCTTTGTCTTAATTGCGGCAATTTTGCTTCTTTACATACCCATCGAACCAGAAATGGGCCTCTTCGCTGAACAAAATTTTGGCTCGAAAACGTCGGTTATTCTTCGAACTTTTCATAAGCGCATAGAGCGACGCGATGTAGCTTGAGAAAGTGGAGCGGTTTCAGTTCTTGCACAAACTGTAGTACGCTTTCAATTAAAGATCTAAACGTATAATGCGCCAAGTCGTTCCATACGTCAGTCCGAGATGCTGCGAACGCGCCGAATCGACTCTCCACGGTCTTCATGAACACTCCCACATACGGCTGCTATAATTTCTTAAGTGCGTGCTGGACGTTGTATATTCGGATGAATATTATTCAGTAATGAATGCTGAGTCTTAAAATGGTTGATTGTGTTGCGAATAGTATGCTCAGTAGACCGATTATGTTGGCCAAAAGTTGAGCAAAGCGCGCGAAACACACGCTTGATACGATTCACATGTGATCTGTCAAGAAAAGGCTATTGAAAGAAATTCATATATTTGGGTCACCCGTTATGTCCAATCTTCATATATCTGAGAAGATTTTTTGATCGTATTTGTAAGAAGTCAGCAAAGTTTCACCGAGACGACTGGACTGATCAGCTTGGAATTTCACTTGACATTATCAGATATGATAGATTTGTCAGATAATGTTCGAAGTAATGATATTTCTTCCAGTCACCATTTTGTCGAATATGTCTATAATCTAATCGCGTAAAATTTTTCTGAAAAGATAATGTATATTTTACTAAATTGAACCCGGGTATACAATTCGGTTGCACTCGTTATTTGTACTACTTTTTCGTTTGTATGTGAATTCAGTGTTTACATTCCTTATTTTTCTAATAAAACTCATTGTTTGCTTTTGCATTGTTGTTGTTGTTGTACTGCATAGTTTTCGAATGCTGTCACAGCTACTGTGGCAAATATAAATGTAAAATGTATGTGACACTCTCTTTAAGGGCGGGTTTCGATAATAAAAACTACCGATGCATATATTCATTCACATATACACACATACATACACATGCACTTCAATATGTAAATATATTTGCATACTATGTTTTATTGGTTTTCCCGAACTGCACGTGCTGTCAACCTTATGATATTGACTCGTCGACAGTTCACGTCATCTTAATACATCCCTCATATAGTTTTTTCTATGAATGTGTGTGCTTGTATGAAAGTGTGTGTATGTATGTACGCAATGTGAGAGTGTATGTGCACAATTTTTTTCGAATTCTCCAACTTCCATCAGCATTGCTGCCTGGGTAAATATTTACTGGTGATTAGCGAAAGTGGTGAAATGCCAGCAAAGCGAGTATAATTCGTTGATAAATTCGTGATTGGACCTTGGGGAATGCGAGCATTAAAGCGTGCGAAGTGCTCTTTGCGAAGAAGGCTTCGTGAAGATGTAGATATTCGAGAAATTTAATACATATGATGTATGCGTTGATGCAGCTGGGCTTTCCGGAAAAGGTGGAGAGTGTGTGCTAAAACAATGCTGAGGCAATGGGTACTCGTTTACACCGTGGGAAATACTAAACAAGGCGAATAGTTAAAATTATGCAAAGAATAGTTGTGTGGTTAGCTGAACTCAAGTATCATATGTATATGATAACTGAATTCTTCACCCCAAGCCCTAAAGAGGTACGTAACCTGTTTTTAGTATGCTTCTTCATTATATTTGAAGACAAACTCAAAATAAACATTTGAAAAGAATTATTTTGTTCTTCGAGAATATTTCATATCTTAGTCCAAAGGCATTACAGTCACGTAGTCCTCTCAACTCGGTTATGGTAAAACCGGGAGAGTGAAGAAAATTTGTTTGGTATGCGTGAGTATTAGAGACATCTTAGTTTTTGCCGGCATTTCTCATTTTTGTTGTCATGTTTGATATGGACGGCTTTAATTTTATCAAGGATCTCTATTAATTAAATTATGTGAGTGAAGGCCACGAGGAGATACTTTATGGAGGTAGTCTCTGAGGCAATATTTACAAAACTCTTCTTTATTAACACCGTTGTTTGAACTTATTTTTTGTAAAATTAATAAGATCTTAAAAGTTGAAGACCAAGCTTCATTTAAATGTATTTTGAAGTGAAGGTGATGATCTGGGTCGTAAAATGTGTCGAAAAAATCAAACACTAGCATAGAACATTCCTTAAAATACTAATATGCCTATATGTATGTAGTAGTGCATGCTCTCTAAAGTAAAGATTTGTAAAGACCTAAGCTTATGCCCATATTTACTTGCAATAATTACTTAATATTTATTACAGATAATAACTGACTCACTTCGCTGCACTTTGCCGACAAGTTATACTACTATGGGCAGAAAATAGTAAGACTTTAGTCATATTTTTAAAATTCTTAATTTATTTTTCAAAATCTATGCCGTTCCTCACAAAGTAATCAGCCTTGGCCCCAATACACTTGTTTTTCCAATTCTCGAAACAGTTGCTATAGTCAATTTCCGAAATAACCTTCAATGCGAGTAGAGCGATTCACGTCGGAAGAAATTGGAGTGACTACACTTTGATGATCGAAGAAGACTGTCAACATAAGCTTGATTTTTGACTTGCTTTAACATTTTTTTTCGGTTTCGACTTACCTGTGCCACAAAATTCGGCCAATTGATCGTCTATTTTCGGGTCGTTAGCATAGATTCAAGACTCTTGGCCAGTAATAATACGTTTCATGACATCCTGTAGTCGGAAAGCATTGTTTCACAGACCATAACGCGACGCTGTTTTTCGAAAAAATTGAGTGCTTCCACTTTTCTTAGGCCTAAATGATCTTTCAAAATGGTTTCACTGATTCTTCCGATATTCCAACGATTTTTCACGAATGCCACTGACAGTCATACCAAATTAGAGAAAGTATATTTTAACGAATGCATTTTCCGGCGAAACTTGAATTAAGAAGTCTTACTAGTTTTTCCCACAGTAGTATACATTCTTACATATGTACATATGTCATACACACTGCTAAAGGCGTGGTTGAATGAAATACGATAAAAAGTCATTATTTCTCTGAGTTTATCAAACATTATTTCACTTCTTGCACATACAGTATTCACTCGATAAGCGAAACATTTGACGCTCACAGCCTCCCGCTTTAGAACGTTATCTGCATTACTCTCTTGTTTCGAATTCAAGGCGCTCACATTGTTGTTGCTTTCACTCGTAAATCATTTCGGTAGAGAGAACAGCGTTTGAAGATAGCGTGCAGAGAAATGGCGTATCGATGACGTCTCCTATTTTACCTTACATAGTGACTACTCAGTTCAACAAAAATTATGAAAGTGTGTGGCTTATTTCATTTTTATAGATTTTTTTCTATTTGCTTTGATATATACTGTGTTGTTTTCAAAATTCTTAGAATCTTATAATATATTTTTGACGAAACTTATTGCACGATTAGCACTAGTGTGAACTGTGGGTATACATACTATATGTATCACATGACCCATGCGCATCATTTACTGTAACAATTTCAGAGTCTTTAAGTAGAATTTTTAGTTATCTTACGAGGTTCCTTCAATAACAGCGTATGGAATTCATTGGGTCTCTTTAGAATCTGCTTTGTGCGTGACTTTGTACGGTAAAAGGCGCTTTTGTAGGGCATCTTCGAGTTGTTCAACATTCCAAAGAATTATAAATGTACAGGGTTTCTCCGGAATGTAATAAGACTGATTTTATTCCGCCGCGACTGTACTTCGGAGCGTGTGCGCACCAACTGGATTTGGTAAAGGGCCTTCCCAGCTAACGAACGAGCGGCTGGTCAGTTGTCTCCGAGCATCTGGAGAGCCAGGACAAACATTTTCGCGCGACGTGTTTTTGTGAGAGGTGCACTCCGAAAATGCAGCGTTCGTTGAACAGAGGTACGACGTTTGATATGATCAAGCAGGCTTACCTAGATGTTGCTTTAGCAAGAAGTGGTGTGTTTCGGTTGCACCAAGCCTTCTTGGAGGGCCGAGAAGAGGTCGTGAAAACGATGCTCATTGTCCTTTTTGACATCAAAGGCATCGTCCACCATGAAAATGTTCCTCCTGGACAAACCGTCAACGCCAAGTTTTACGTGGAAGTCCTCAAGAGACTCAAACGAAGGGTTAATCGGGTCCGACAAGATATCGCAGCCGATTGGAAGTTGCACCACGACAACGCCTGGCTCACACCGCCTTTCTTGTGAACAACTACATTACCAAGGCCGACATCCCAATGCTTCCGCAACCACCCTGCAGCCCAGATGTAGAGGTCTATGAAAGGCAAGCATTTTGAGACGACAGAGGGTATCCAAGCAGCATGCACTACGGCTCTCAAGGTTATTCCGAAGAATGCCTTCCGTGACGCCTGCAATGCTTGGAAATCACGCTGGTAGCGCTGCATCGGCGCAAAAAGAGACTATTTTGAAAGTTTTTATAGAATTTTAACGATTGTTTCAATAAATTTGTTTAAATCGATTCAGTCCCTATACTTTCCTGACAAACCTTGTATATAACTATACTACATATATGCTATAGTTGTCTGATATCAGCCTTTATATATAGTCAGGTAGCCTTTTGGTGCGAAAAGGACGTGTACTAATTTCAAACCTACAAGTATGTCTCGAAAGGTGAGAGACAAGTTAGTATATATAACTTTTATAGGGTTTCTGAGGTTTCAAGCCGTGAATATTTTTTGACCGTTACTAATTCGTTGCCTGTGGGTGTACAACTGCATCAATACATGTAAATTTGAAGTAATATCATACTGCTTAAAGAACTGGATGACTTGACGCCTTCAGGCTTATCAGCTATGTGGGCAAAACAAAGAGCAGCAAACCCGATATATATATGTACATATGCTGGATATGCATATATATATGTATATAAAAAACTTTACATAGTATGCCTGTATATATGCGGATCTTTGGCTTTGTGCATGTATTTGTCCATAATTATTTTCAGTTTCACCGCCCAGTCACCAGTAAACACATTAACCCCTATCAGTGCCCATTGCGGATGTTGCGAGGAAAGAACTAAATTTGGAAAATTCTTTTACATTATTCTGGAGAAAGTATAACTTTGATTACTTTTTTTTTCGTTGAACGGAGTAAAAAATGCCTCAACTTCAGTCCGTCAAGCGCCTTAAGCATTTGCAACTGATTTTCATCTGTTGTCTAATATTTTACTGGATTCACAATGTGAGTGGCGCAATACGCCGCGTACCCGATCGTTCGCGAATACCATGTGAAAATCCTGAACCGCTACCAAATGGTTTTTCAGCGCCGCGACGTCGCAACATGATGCTGTTACACTATTGCAATTACGGCTTCAAGTTGTTCGGTGATCGGCGTACGACATGCAACCGCGGCAAATGGGTTGGCAATCGTCCAATATGTGCAAGTTAGTCCAAATGTTGTAGTTTCTTATTTTTAGCGACAAGTAACGAAATGTGTGAAGTTCTAGAACATTTTCGCACGTGTTGCGCTCAAACCTTTCTTACTTTCGCAATCTCAAAACAAATGACTTCACAAAAAAAGTATAACTTTCCATCGTTCCAGGCAATGTATGTAGTAGTCCAACGAAGAATCCAGAAAATGGCAGAATACAATATGTGGATCAGTATCATATCGGTGTCTACTGTTCGGAAGGCTTTGAATTGGCTGGTAACCGATATGCATATTGCAACGGCACCGATTGGGATCGTCCGCTGGGCTATTGTAGACGTGAGTACAACACTTGAACTTTAAATGCAACGAAAATTTATTTTATGAAAGTTGAAACTGTCAGTATAATGCAAAGTCGAAGGTGGCTTTTAGTGTCCAAAACCTCACACTAACAATTCGCCATTTAAATGTGTTGGCTGGCGCTTGTGGTCCCTAATTTGTTAATGGCAACATCCATAGTTAAAGACCTATCATACATTTAGGTCCAGAGTTGATTGAGAGTATTGCATCTCGATGCCTGTGACTTCCACGTAATCGACCTTAGCTTAATTTCAACCCTCAACAATATTACCGACAAGCATTGAATGCATGTATCGTGTGAAGAAAGGAAATTATGATGTCATCCACCCTTTCAAAAATAACTTTTTCTAGATTGTCTTAGTCTTCATCTCGACTATTTAAGTAAATATGCATATCCACATGAATTTTTTTTATTTGGTAATTTTCACAGGGCGCCCCGGCAGAGTGAGTCATGAATGTGATTTTGAGCCAGACGACATGTGCGGTTGGGTTACAGACATAGCCGACGGTTTCCAATGGAAACGCACCATGGCCACTAATGTGTTCACCTCATTTCACACGGGACCGCGTCACGATCACACTACAATGCAAGCCAGCGGTGGCCACTATATGCTGATGGAAAGTTTCGGTGCCACATCAACGCCAGCCGCCCTCACCTCACCCATATATGAACGTGCGATAAGCCTGAAGACTGCGTGTTGCTTTCAATTTTACTATTTAATGTATGGCGCTGGTGTTGGCAATTTAAGAGTCTACATTAAACCGTTGACGAAAATGCTATCGGAAGTTATTGACGACAAAGAAACGTAAGTAACGAAATTTGAGGGGAATTCTAGTATGATTGAAGATCTAGTGGCTTAGCCCCGTTAATTTCAAACAGATGGAATATTCATTGTTTCCACAAGACCTAAATTTATAGTACATGTATTGAGTCTATAACTTCATTATTTATTCGGTTCTCGAAGGATGGCGTAACTTGTTTAATTTGCCACTATTCCAATATTCCGATCAAGCGTTGGAAAGCTACTGTCCTTTCGCGTCTTTTTAAGAGTATAAATAACGATAATTTTTTCTTTAAAATATGTCTAACTTTGTGCCTAAGAAATTGTTCTTATGAGAAGTTCTTCTTATTACTTTAATACGAGAGCACACTCAGCTGAAAGTTAAAGTAATTTGGCGGAAGTTATGGTGCCCCTGCTCTAGCTGAGCAAACGTGTCAAAATAGTTCTTTACGGCTTAAAATGCTGATATTATATACAAGATTTGGATTTCGGCTCGAAAGCCGAAGAACGTTCTAAGCACTGAAACAAGTTTGAAGATGAAGGATTAAAAGCCTTACTCGCTAAAAATAGTTGCCGAATATGAAAACTTTGGAAGTCGCTCGAGCTGACATTTCAAAATGTTTCAAAACAGTCAGAAAATTGAGTACCATAAGAATTCTATGATATCCTGAAAGACGAGTTTGCATGTCAAAAATGCTGCTTGAATGAAGGCTCGGAAAAGAAGTCCGTTTGGCAAGGGATTGTAACTAATGATGAAAGATGGATCAATTACGTCAGCATTAAACGCAAACAATTGTATGTGAAACCTGGTCACAAAGCCAAATCAACAGCGAGTTCGCATCTCTGTATTTGGTGCAATTAGAGAAAATATAGTTATACAGAGGCAGTGGTAGTTATATTTCGAAAAACAGCTGACGAAATATCATTATGTCGACAATCGACTAACGGTATCGTAATCGATGCAAACTCAGTGCCGATTCTCCCGTTATGCGCATTAAGGTGCTACATGGGTTTCTTCGGGTAAAAAGCAGATATTTTAAACTAGGCCAGTGCGAAAAAAAGATGCTTCCGCGTTGGCAGGATAACTCCTTAAAGCTTCATCTAAAGTGAAAAAGTACGTGTTTTAGTTAAAACCTTAACTTAGAACTTGGATGAAGGAATAAAAAACAAACAGAAAATTGGATTTTTCACAGACATTTTTACAAAAAAATGAAAATTTCGCAACATTTTTTTTCACAAAGTTGTAATCGAAAAAGAAACCTTGGTCCAAGACTTAGAGAATTGTATAGCAAAGACCTGTGTAAAATTTCGTGAAGATCGGTGGAGTAGTTATCGAGAAATCTTGCCAACAGGCTTCAAAAACACAGTTTCGAGAAAAACGCGTTTAAAGACGGCACACTTACCCTCGAACTAGCCTCGAGCGCACACGTTCTCAAGGCTGTATCTCCGAAACTATTACGCGGAGCAACTTAAAAATGTTGAAAAATTTTCTAGATGTGCTGTAGAATTTAATAAGACAATAAAAAAAATCGATTTTTTTGAAGCCCTTAAAACTATGTAACTCCTTGAAAAAGCTCACTGTATAAAGGCTGCAAATTATGTGGAATAATGACAAATACAAATTGTGATAAATAATAATAAAAAATATATTGCTACGTTCACAGGCTAAAAATTATAGTGTGTATAGGGTATACAAATATATTTATTTATGTTTGTTCTTTGCAGCTATTTAAAATTCACCAAGTCTGGCAATCAGAATAATAACTGGAACGAGGCGCACTTTAGTATCGACGAACAGGAAGACGATTTTCAAATAGTATTCGTCGCGGATGGCGCTAAGAATCACTTAAGCGACATCGCTATAGACGATGTGAAATTAATGTTTGGTACCGAGTGTAAGGCTTTGGATAATCATGATGATGAACCCGATGACTCCGCCGAGTATGAACCCACCACTACAGGTCAGCCGACTACTTTTTGCCAAATTTCATTCAATAGAAAAATATTTTATTAATACTTTTATGATTTTGTAGAACTATCACTGTTTGACACTTTGTCGTGCGTGTCACGTTGCGGCACTGAGACGAATAGCGGTATAATGCGTAATGCTACACATTTGATAGGTCTTTGCAGTTGTCACGATAGTTGTATAGCGGACGATGATTGCTGTCCGGACTATACGAAAGTGTGTCTCGGTAAGTTTTGAAAGTCTCAAAATAAAAATAAAATATTGAAGAAACAGAAATAATAAATACGCGTACATCGGTTCACATTAGATTCGCCTCCGGAGTCGTCAACGGTAAATATACCGGAAACTACAACAACTACGGTTAGAAGTGATACGAAATCGACAACAACAACGTTAAAAGAAATTATAATCGCAAAACCAACAACCACCTCAAGCACAACAACAACCACAACAACAACAACAACGACAACAACAACCCAAAAACCCACTACAACAACCAAAAAACCCACAACAACAAGTACAACCACTACAACCTTGCCTCCGACTACATCAACCACACGTAAGCCGACAACAATAGCAAAAACCACAACCACAACACGTAAGCCGACAACAACGAGCACGCGCAAGCCGATAACCATCTCATCCACAACACCGAAACCAAAGCCTACAACTACTAAACGCACAACACCCTCAACAACAACAACAACTACTACCACTACAATTCGTACAATTCCAACAACAGTAACGTCGTCTACAAAACGCTCCACTACGTCAACCACAACCTTACCTGCGACTCAGCCTTACACACTCTACACACAACCTATTTTAAGCGTGACCACTGTCGCAAATATTAACCGCAAAACTGCCGCAGGCGAGACCAAGGAATTGTCAACAAGTGAGTACCACTTAAAATTTCTTAATAGTTCCAAAGAGCTTAAATTCTAAATCAAGCCACCACCTTTTTTAAATCATCAATAATTTATCATTACATAATTTTAACTGTTTTTGAGGCTAGAATGCTTTAAACTATGCTTATAAAGAGAGAGGATCGTCCAACTTGTATAATCTTAAACCTTCCTTGTTTAATAACGGTTCCACAAATATTTTTCTGTACTTAAAATAAAAAGCTCTGTTAAGCTCTCGATGAGTTGTATGCCTGGTATGGCAGTTGGATTTCGTATATCCCGAAACTTCTTTTTTCTTTTAGAACAAAAGCTCGGTCAAATAAATGATTACAGCATGGAAATAGTTACTTCAATCTTAGAATTAATATTAGTGTAGTGTAGATGAGATTGTGGTATTGGCCTTAAAAGGTAAAAAAATGTGCTTGGAACGGCGTACTCGTAAATTTATAATTATCCAAAATAAATGTTGGAGCATCTCAATTCAAGGCTTCGTCTGTCTAATTATTGTGATCCGAAGGGTATTCAGAGAACGAAAAGGTCGATTTATTTCTCCAAATAATCTCTATTTAAATACATTTGACTGAGCGAGCCTCCAACTTTTTATACAGACCGAAAATGAGCTTTCTTTAAGCCTGCATAGTAGGCTTCCGCAGTGACTAAAACTCGTAAAACTAACTTGTTCCAGTTTGGAAACAAAAGGGAGTCGCATGGAGCTTAAACTAGAGAATACAGTTCGTTGCCCAATTCAATAACTTCGGTCATGGATTCCACCACTTTTTTCTTCAGGAAATGGATCCGTTTTTTCTGCAATTCACTAGTAAGCCTTCTGTACTTTTCACCCGACTATAGGTAGTGGATTTAAAACAACCCTTCTGAAAACTATCAACATTATCTTTCCGTCCAATAGGACAGTCTTCCCCTTCTTCTAATCAGCTTCGATTGTTAAGTCAATTGTTTCGACTGTTTCTTGGTCTCTGGTGTGAGACAGTGGATTCATGTTAATCTACGGTCACTTTACGATGCAAAAACTTCTTTGGGTTGCTCATAAACAATGTCAAATGCTACTGTGCAGTGGTCTCACGGTTGCACTTGTGGTCCGAAGTGTCTAATATTACATGCTGGATGTAACCAACATGGGCTTTTGAGTCTAAATGCTTGTCAAAGCGAAGTTGTTGTTTCCTTTTCATTGGTAGATTTTTTTACGTGGCGAGTCCCAAATCCAGCGCAAAATCCTGGAGAGGGGATTTTTGGCCTTTAAACGGATGTTTTTTAGCTACCCAGCCAAAGACTAAGATCGGAAGTCGTGAGCTGCTTCAGCCATATGTAAAAGAATCGTTTCAGGCCACTCCCAAGTGAATGGCGCTCAGAGAACTTTCTTCACTTGCGTGAACTTCTACACATGGCTCCATCCGCCTACGCTAATAAGAAGAGACTTGTCAAAGCGCCTGCATACATTAAGTTCTCTGAAGTCTAACAAGCGATCTTAGGGCTTTCTTTCTAGTAATGTTTAGTAGTTTCCGGTGCCAATTTATTCCTCCTCGCTTCGAGTTTAGAAATGAAATAGATGTAAAATTTAGGGTTTCTCATCATCATCCTCATTCAGAAAACAAAACGAGTCTCTCACACAATAAGTCAATATTTTCACAGCACTTTCTCTCAATCATGTTGAATTTTTACAGAGAATCAAACGCAAACCAATACCAATACACACACTTGGGAATGGCATCCGAAGCCAGAGTCGAACCCGCGCGAAACTTTGGTGCTACTATTTATATTTGGCGTATTGCTTATAGTTATTGCTACAGCAGTAGTGTATCGGCAAAAAGAAGCAATCAAAGCCATTTGGTTACGAAAGAATGAAAACGAGGGTGGCGCAGAAGACAGTAACTCGATAATAGCAAATTTTGCAACCGAAGACACCCCTCGCAATGGCGGCAATACGGCTGGTGGAAGTACAGCCGGAAATCATATAAAACTGTCATTTCCCGGCCTAAAGAAGGGCAAGTCGGATAAACGTGCACGCTCAGATGAAGAACCATTATTTTGCGAAAATCAAAGCGATGGCATACCGCTTCTTTGAGCAAGCGAGGTATGCGAAGAGAAGGCCGTTCCACGCACAGCTAACCGCAACTGAGTAGTTTTTGTGAAATTGTTTAATAATAATCTAAATAAAGCAGCATGCATTTCTAGAAATTCATACGAGAAATTTTAAAGAAAAAAATAATTTTGTGGTACTTCAGATATCGGTTATTCAGTTATAACAGATACTTTATATTATTTTATTTTATTTTTCATTTAAGAAACAATAATTAATACTTCCTTAGTGTAACGCCAATTTAAACTTCTAATAAAATCAAAAACAGTTCAAAGTTTAAAGTTAGGTATTTGACCGAGCTTTTCGTCCAATAGCAGCTTGTATCGGATATTATATTATATATTGAAGGTCTCTGAGGCTCTCTGTTTGTATTAAGTTTTAATTTAACGAATGCCTGTCCACCTTCAGATATTTTTTGTGTTGATTATAAACGTAGTGGTTCCTAAAGGTTCCGAACAAATAAGTTAATGCCTTTCACTCCCGTTGACACTGTTCGACAGAGTTTGTTAAGCAATTATGTGTATAAACTTGGGTAGTCGAAAAAGTATTTTCATATTTTGTCAATAGATGTTGAAGTCGGATCAAGTGTTGAAAAGGTGAGATTTTAAGCTTCATTTAACCAAAAATAATAAATAAATTCGGGGAAGTTGAACGAAAGTTACAATTATTCAAAAATAAGTGAAAATAATAAAGAAATTCGCTATATTTTTATATTTTTGTATTACAAATTGAAGAATGCCACGCAAGCCACCAATAAAATTTCAAAGTTTACGGAGACGATGCTGTATCAGTTCGTGTAGCACCACAATAGTTCGCTCGCTCCCTTTCTGGAAATTTCGATGTGAAAGATGCACCTCGCTCTGGCCGACCTATCGTTGAAAAAGTCGGTGAAATTATGGAAACAATTGACCAGGACCGTCACATAAGCAGCCATAGCATCGCTAAGGAACTTCACATTCATCATCAAGCGGTTCTGAACCATTAAAAAAAGACTGGCTACAAACCGAGCTCGATGTTTGGATTCCACATGAATTGTCTGTGAAAAATTTAATGGACCGCACCAACATCTGCGATTCTTTGCTGAAACGAAATGAAATCGAACCATTTCTGAAGCAAATGGTAACAGGATAAGAAAAGTGGATCAATTACTTCAATAATGTGCGAAAAAGTTCATGGTCCAAGCATGGTGAAGCTCAACAAATACTCAAAAGTCAGGATTAACAGGATTGGAAAGGAATCATCCACTATGAGCTGCTCCAGCCTGGTCGAACAATTGATTCTACATTTTACAGGCAACAACTGGTGAGTTTAAAGCAAGCAATCAAAAAAAAAAACAGCCAGAACTGATCAACAGAAAGGGCTTCGTCTTCCATCAGGACAACGTTAGACCACATACATCTTTGATGACTCGGCAAAAACTGGGAGAGCTTGGCTGGGAAGTTTTGATGCAACCACCATATAGCCCTGATCTTGCACCATCGGACTACGATTTATTTCGGTCAATGCAGAACTCCCTTAGTAGAGTAAAGTTGGCTTCAAGAGAAGCTGTGAAAAATTACTTGTCGCAGTTTTTTGCCGAGAAACCAGAAAAGTTTTACACTGATGGAATAATGTCTCTAGCGGAAAAATGGCAAGAATTGGTTGACCAAAATGGTACATATTTTGTTCATAAAGTTAATTATAAATATAAAAAACTAAGTTGAAATTTGATTAAAAATACGAAAAGACTTTTTCGACTACCCAATATAAATATACGTATGTTGTCTAGAGTTAAGATAGGTGCTAAGATAGAATTTTGAAGCTTATCGGAAAATATCCGTTTACATGCTTACAGTAATGTTCACTTTGAACCTTAGACTTAAATATATACTAAATCTAGTAGCATTGTGATTGGGACATTATTTCGATTATGGCGGCTTTGGAAATTTGAGCCGTTGAGTTGTCATGGTGAAATAGCAATACTCCTTGGTGAAATGAGCAAATTTTTTTCTGTAATTCAGCAACGAATCGGCAATCTCTGAAGTCTATTGTTTTGACCACTTCTTGCTCTCAGGTGTTCAGTAGAACCAAATTTTCCGACGGGACACATCGCATCGAAAACTTATGCCGATATTTCCGGCCGCAAGAAGAATATTACCCTTTTTCTGATCAGCTTCACCCCTAAAGTCTATTATTTCGACTGTTTTGACTGCTTCTCGATCTTTCGTGTTTAGTAGAACCACATTTTTCCGACGGCACACATTGCGTCGAATACTAGCTTATGTTGCATACGACTTGGTTTTGTGGGAGTCCAGAGTAGCTTGTTCATATAGAAATTAACTGTAATAATATAGTTAAAATTTCTCTGGGCATCCTTCTAATCTAACATAATGCCATTATATAAACAACCAAATTTATTACAAAATAAATTATTTTGCTCGCTCATATTCAATAAAAAAGTAATACTCTTACTTTCTAATTATTTTCCATAATCTTCATTGTCATTTTGATATTTCACCCAACCGCTATCTTTACATACATATGTATCTGTGCATATGTGTGTGCGGAATCGAAAATAATCCCTTATTGTGTGAAATTCTCAAAATACCAAAATACTATGGCAAGCGTAAATAATCGAATCATTACGTCGTTGATGCGCTAAATGAGGAACAAAGTGTCAGTTTCCACCCTCCCCGGGGGGCAAATTCGAGCCATGCACGCCTTCTTAGCATAAACTGGTGGTTGACTTCACAGCCAAAATTTAGCCTCGGGCATTGACAGGTTTTTGTTGTTTTTTTCTGTGCAGGAAATCTAGTCGCGTGCAAGCGAAGCCCTTATAATGTGTCGTACGTTGAAATTTTTGCAACCCTCTGTTGCAAACTCTGTGACATTTCGTTGTAAGTCTGACCGGCGGCGCAACGCCCGAAGGTTGGCTGGTTGATAACGGCTTTGTGTGTGTCCTTTGGTGGGCTGGTCGGCTGACTGGTTGTTTTAACTTGGGATTATCGGTTTTGATTTAATGGTTGGGTTGCTTTTCTTTGTTTTTTTTTTGCTTGGAATCTATCAGCTAAGGGGTGCGTTGAGATTTTTCTCGCATGCCTTTTGGAAATACTTATTAGATTTCTTAATATCGTTTTAAGCATTTTATGACATTTGACTTGCGGGTATTTAAGGGCATTATGCTTGTCAAGTAGCTATTAATGGAAAGTCGATAGTTTGGAGGTATTTGTAACTATAAATTTTGAAATACGATCGTGGGACATATTTAATAGAATTTCCTTCACAGTTCATGTGCCTCACAGACCTAACCAGTACAAAAAAGGTATACACCTGCTGGGGGACAGCCACCACCATACATTTTATAACGCAACACAAAGTATTTGTTTTAAAGAATCACAAGTCCAAACAACTAGAAGTTAATTCCGTCCACTGAATCCGATACCTCTGAATTCCGTTAATCCTAATATTTAGTAATTTAGTCTATTACCCTTTGAACAAGTGGATGTCCACATTTTTCTGAATTCAACGGTTTCTTCTTTGCAAAAAAACAAAAATCTCTTCAAGAAGCTTCGTTTTCGGCTTGTACATCTACTTCAGATAACCAAGTCTACAATTAAGTGCTAATATGGAGACATTTAAAGATCTGATTAATGGATTTATGATAACCTGAATATCATGTTCACGAAATAATGTGCTGAAATGTAAGGGTTAGACTCTTTAGCAGTCCTTTAGAGCAGAGCCTTTCTTTACTAGTTTTCAGATCTTGTTCCTAAGTTTGTTTGAGATTCCATATGTGTAAAACTAAAACGGTGATATTAAAAATATTCATCGACATTGAAATTTCCTTAACCCTGTCAGTATGTCTTCGTAGACACCACGTTTCAGCTAAGTACAGGTATGACTAGCTTGTGCTTTGTGGATAGAAATCCAGTACTGCTGGTGGATTATATTACCTTCTCTACTCATTACGTAGACTATAATAATGGTTCTTCGTTACAGCTTATAGAGATAGGTAAATATTTCAAAATGTTCAAACTCAAGGCACGACAATGAAATGAAACTTTCGGTATACGTACCATTCGTAGTGTGTTCACGGTAATTCTAAAAACAACTGACATATTGTAACTAAAATTTATATGAAAAGAAGGTACTTGGTTATCACAATCAGCTTAAAATGGGACCATTCGAGGGCTTGAATAATAACTAAGATACTTTGTAAAAAACGTTTAAAATATAAAAAGTTAGTTTATCCAGTGTCAACAATATATACATTGGGTATTCCATTTCCAGCTTCTATATTTTATAAAAGAAAAAACATAGAAACTTCAAATTTAAGGGGAAATTTTTATTATCATTCGAGTGACATTTTTTCCTATTTATTTTTTGAAGATTATATCTGAAAATCTACTTCTTGTTCGAGCAATTCTAAATCGAAGCGGAATTGTCCGCATAGACTTTAGACTTTACATATTTCCGCAGGAAATAGTCTAACTGTGTGTTATCACATGGTGTTGTTGGTCAATCGACCGGTCCAAAACGGGAAATTATCTGCTCACTAAAATGTTCTCTCAATGAGTCCATTGATTGATACGATGTTTGAGAAGTGGCGCCGTCTTGTTGAAACCTAATGCCGCCGAAATCACGAGCTTCAATTTTAGGCATCAAATAGTCGGTTACGTTCTCATCATAATTATTTACGAAGAAATATGGTCCGAGGATATTTTTTTCACCGGGTGCTGGACGTGACCTATTCCGTCGAATATTATCCAATAATTAATATTGGGTCTCAAGATGGGTGATGGTGTTGCGAATACTACGCTCAATAAGCCGATTATGTTGACTATAAGTTGAGAGGAAACACATTCTTTACAGAACGTGAATTTCCGTAAAAAAGTTGATCGATTTGTAAGCATTGTTCGGGCGTGAGTCATTCCGTGATAAAATGCCAAACAATGCTGCACAAAAATAACATGACAGCTTGTCACGACTCACGCGTAATCTGTAAAAAAAGGCTATTGACAAAAGTACCTCTATTTAGCCAAGAAGAAAGCGCTGACCAGTTTCCACCTCATCATCTTCCGGAAAAATTCAACAGAATTGGTTTCGAAATTTTCTTTTGCTAAAGTGAGGAGTTCCAATTGGACAACAACTGCACAAAGTTCAATTTTCTAGAGTCTTCCAATATTCACATTGTCGGTTTCTACTTTCCTCCAATACAAAACTACCTATGCAGCATCTCATTCAGTGATCTCTATTTTTCATTTCGGCAATCAGAATCAAAATAAAAATAATTTTAGTTTTTTTGTAATTGTGATTAAAACAAGAAAAAGCGTTAACTTCGGTTGCACCGAAGGTAATATACCCTTCACAAATGCATTTCTTTTAGTAACTATGTGTCCAGTTTGTATGGAAGCTATATGCTATAGTAAGCCGATCTGAACAATTTTTTCGGAGATTACATTGTTATCTTAGAAAATAACCTGGGCCAACTTTTGTGAAGATACATTGTCAAATGTGAAAGTTTTCCATACAAGAACTTGAATTCCGATCATTCAGTTTGTATGGCAGCTATATGTTAAAATGGTCCGATATCCGCAGTTCCGACAAATGAGCAGCTTCTTGAAGACAAAATGACGTGTGCAAAATTTCAAAACGATATCTTAAAAACTGAGGGACTAGTTCGTATATATACAGACAGACAGACGGACTTTACATATATATATACTTTATAGGATCTCCGACGCTTCCTTCTGAGTGTTAAAAACTTAGTGATAAACTCAATATCCATCAACTCCTGTTCAGGGTATAATAAATTGGAAAGAAAACTTGTATGGCTGTGACACGACTCGATCGTAGTTTGAACGTTGTGTTTGTGATCTTAACAAAAAATTATTATTCTGGCGATTCCATTTGGTTATACTCTAATTAATTTATTTTTTCTCAAAAAACAAGTTTCCCTAAGCTTACTCATATTTGCATAAATAAATTCTGCACTAATCGCGGCAATTCAATATGGGATATGCACTTCTCACATACTCCTGTACGAGCTTTTTCAAACCACAGTTCGATAGTGCACTTTCACCACAACATTTTGGGCGCCGTCGCATCTCACAAAGAGCATAACCTTCCGAATAGCACGGATAATCATTCATAAAATATATATTATTAACGGGCCAAAGGTGTACGCAATCTTCTCTTTTTTGATTATCATCTGGTTGACCGCGTGCCCATTTGGCGTAGGGCATTGCGCGTCCATTGTAGTGTGACATAAATTTACCCTCCACAGCCAAATCGGTGGTACCAAGCCAGAAATATTTCCCAAGATTTCCATTTGTCGTTACGTGGAAAGCCAGTGCATCCATCTCAGCTTCGGACTCGATTATGGCCAAATCACTGTCAAAAGTGCGGCAAAAAAGGTCAGCCTCGAACCAATTCATCTGTATTAGTAAGAATGGTGTCTTAATAATAATTAACTAGTTTAAAAATCTCAAGTGCGGGCAATAATCACCTTGACAGCTGCATTTATTAAATAATATTTACTACCGATCGGCATGAAGGGATGCGTGTCCGTCGAGCAGTCTGCAAACGATATATAAATGTATTTCAGTTGATAAATGCGAATTTATTTGTCTGAAGACTCACCCGCACTTGGCGCACTTGTATTTGCGGTATTGCAGAGAACACCAGTGAAACACAAAATCAAAATATATTGTGCAAGCGCCATTGTGACCCTGATTTCCTTGCGAATGCGAAATACTTGTAAGTGTATGCGATATACAGTGAACCAGTGAAAGACTGCGAATGAAATAAAATGGACCAGGCGTGTATTTTATATCGCCAAAGGAACACTTGTCAACAAAAAACAATAAGAAATATTTCCGTTGCTAAAGATAATTAATTTGCATAAATTAAAGAATGCCAGAGAACAGCATTGATAAAGAGTCAAACGAAGCCTTCAACAATTCTCCGCCTAAGGGAGGAGAATTTAGTATACCAAAAATGAATTGCCATAAACCCTTGACATCAAGTGGCCTTAGATCTGGTTATTGTAGCAGCAAATATTCCTATTTATCCAGACCTGCTTAGGGTATATCAAAGATTCTCTAAAGCAAAAGTTAATGCTTGCCCTTTTTATCAAATCCTTTATGCTTTTCCATTGTCAATGACACTTATAAATTCACCACTTAACCGTTTTGGGATCTCTTGTAATTATTTAATATCTGGTTCCAAACATTTAGAATAAACGTTTATGCCTTTTAGACAAAATTTTCATATATATATTTTTGTTTTTAGATAAATCAACTTTGAAGTCTGAAAAACTATGTCTTCCAGTGTAAAATTTAATGCACTTTAAAATATTTTTTTTTTAGCTTGGAATTCTTGCTGATAAGTATTTGGCTTAAGTTATGGCAATGGCTGCAGTGTTTTTAAAATATTCGTATATCTTTTATATATTGGAATAGTCATCAACTCTGAGTGAGAGTTTTGTTTTTATAAATGTGGTGTGGCTCCTTAACTCTAAGGAATCTTCTATGTGAATGCTGTTCTCCATATTGGAAAAGAAAAGCAACCAACTGTTGAGAGTTTCTTGACGTAGTCTCGAAGGATGTACAGTTAAAATTTTTCTCACTGATGGATAGATTGAAGAGACTTTAGTCCCGGTGGTATAAGAATGGGCCTCGTATAGGCCTAAGAGCTTTTCTCAGACAGCCACTCTACCTACAGCCTCATTTAACTACAGTTCGGTTGTGTGAGTTATCGACAATGGAGAGTTCTTGAGAATTATTTTGTTGTTTGTAAGTTTTCTATCCTTTAAAAATTCATTTCATCCTTCCCATTTTTTTAAGTTATAACTTAAGTAGAAATAGAGACATGAACTGGTTGATGTTGTAGATGATCGTAAAGGCAATAGTGACACACAAACTTGTAAAAAGCTAATTGCCATACAAATAATGTGGTATACACTCAAATAGTAAAGAAATTAGTGTTGAAGTACGAAACTTGTTTCTTTTTATCATAAAGATAAAAAATCTTTACGTGAGATAGGAAACTAGTAACGTCCAAAGTCAACAGCGTTCAAACAATAATTCCAGGATTTATAATATAACGAAAAGTGACAAAGCAAGTTTTTCGGGAGATCGTTTGGTCGGCTCATCTTTCATCACGAGCAAAGCGTAAAATTTGGCCGATCAAGAAAATCGTCTGTTTTCGGTCAATAAAATTCTCATATGTACATATATATTATTGCTTCAGTGCATCCATCGTACGAAAGTAATTAAACGTCTCATGATATCCAGTCGGAAAGTATTGTTTCAAAAACGAGAGCGCGACGCTGTTTTTCGAAAAATTTAAGTGATTTTGGAACCAATCGTGCTTTCACATTTCTTAGATCCAAATAATCTTTCAAAATGGTTTTCACTGATTCTGTCGATATTTCAATGATGCCAGTAAGATCTCTGGCTCTTAAGCACCAATTCCTTTATTTTATTGACGTGTTGATCATCAGTTGATTTTGATGGCCGTCCTCGACAAAATTGGTCTCGTCACCCACAAGATCTGACAAAGCATAATTGTTAAAAATCGAATCATAAATGTAAAAAAATTTTTACGCGATTTGATTTTCATGAATGATTTCGTCAAAAAAAGTCTAATAAAAAACAAACAGGACCTTTTCTGCTCACATGTAAATATAACAAAATATACAAAAAAAATTGGTTTTTGAAATATTAAAAAACTCTGCAGACCGGGGTGGTATAACATTATTTAATTTTATTATTACACTTATTTAATGCGAAAATATTTTCGTTTTTTTACGATATAGCGTTGTTTTATATTAAATTTAGTTTCTTTTGTGTAATAGGTTTATTCTCGGTTGTGCTGATAAGAAATCCGATTTCGTCTTTTTATTTTATTTTTTTTTGGAAAATAAACCACTGTTTCAAAATAAAACAGATTGTCCATAACTATATGAACACCAGTATCTATATATGTATTTATATTTATACATTTACATAATTCTAACTTATCTTTTAATAAGAAAAAAACAACAACAAAGTATTAGCTGGAGCGCCAGCGCATGGCTTTGCGGTTGAATAAGAAAAAAGAAATAAGAAAATATAAATATGTACGTATACTGGAGGTAATTCCAAAAAGAAATAAATAAGGAAGGAAGGTCTAAGTTGCAGAATTAATAAGACAAAAAAAATTTTGTAAACCCGTAAACCCATTTATTTTTGACCTGTAATGCCTTAAATATTTGGGATAATACCTTGGTTGTCAAACGTCAACCACATAGGAATCTATATAACTCACACTCTGACCGAAAAATTTGGCATAGCGTTTATTGTATAACAAAAACCATTATATGAAGTATTAGGGAAGTGGGGATAGTATTGACCCGATTTTATCTATCAACTATTATCATGGCATATACTAAAAAAATAAGGGGTTTCAATCATACTAAAAAAAGTAAGATCAATGGCATCAATAAAAGATGAGCCGGTTATTTTATTGAAATGTTGATACTAGTTTTTGATAGGCCTAAGTCAAGTTTTCACCGAAATGTATCTATTTAAGTTCCAAAATACACTGTTTCAGCAAAATACGTTCTTAACATTTCATTTAGATAACAGAAATATTGGAAGATATATGCAGCATAAAGTCGCCCGAAAGTTGGAAAAATCTTTACACTGGTATATGAGTGCTCATGGAAGTATTGACGTATCTAAACTATTTTTTTGAGTACATTTTTCAGAGATACAATTACCAGAAAAACAATGCTTGAAAAAAAATTTTTTACAGTTTTAAATCAAAAAGTTTGCCTATTTTCGCAAAGTTTATAACAAAATCATTATACCAATTTTCTCCAGATTTGTGTACTAGAAAGTGAAAGAATCAAATGGATGGATTTAAAATTGTGTTATATGGGAAGTAGGTATCGTTGTACTCCGATTTCGCCCATTTTCACACTGAGACATAGGCATATGAAGACAATGTCACGAACTAAATTTAGTCGCAATCGGTCGATCGGATCCCGAGATATGTGATTTCACCAAAAAGTGAGCGTTGCCACGCCTGTCGTTCAATTTTCACACCTGCTCCTATAATGCCTTCTCATGGCATCTCGGAGGTAAAACCTATTATTTACTGTATTCAGCTATTGATTTATTGCGCTTTTAGTAGTTTTGAACAGTACCGTTATATGGGGAGTAAGCGGGGTTAACTTCCGATTTTATTCCTTTTCACTGTGTTTGTAGAGATTTTTAAAGTATGAGCCCATTTGGTTGTTCCAAGATCATCTTAAGTGGTTTAGGAGAATATGTACATTAAACTTGGACGAGGACGGAATCACGCCCACATTTTTACAAAATTCAATCAACACATAGATGCTTCTTGCCACTGCTATCCTCTGTACATTATTACAGTTTTATATCTTTATTAAATGCTTAGTTATGACATTTTATATGTTATCGATTAATGGCGATTGTGGGCGGGGCAGTGGTCCGATTATGCCCACGTTTCATCAAGATATCTTAATTTTTGTTAAAAGTTACAGAAGACCGACGGATACACATATAGTCACCCGGACTTAAACCGTTCTAAACTATTTTAAGTACACAGAGATACTGTTACCAGGAAAGGATTCTCTCTAAATTTCAATTGTATATCCCATACATTGACCGATATTTTCGGTCAAAAGTCAACTATAGATGCTGCAGTTCACATTCGGACAATTTTTGACTGTAAGGTGGCATACTTTACATTTTGGCAACATATTGCAAGAATATAGAAACGATGTAACCGAAGTTAGCATACCCGTCACAAATAAAAAAGTTTCCATTAAAGAGCTTGATCAGTCGGTTTCCAATATGAAAAATGTCTTCAGATTTTCTAGCATTTTCTTAGGCAGTTTGAGGTAACATAGCAATTTGTAATTTTGCATCGAATTACTCTCACTCTCTTATTTACTCACTCTCTTTACTCTCTTCACACTAACAGCAACAAGTATTTAAATATGTATTTAATGACAAAACGATTTTATTAATAAAACTGGTAGTTCCACCTGACTAATTTCGACTGTTTAGAACATTTGTATGTTGCATGTATCTTTCCATAAAATTTTTTAAATCACACACGTTACAAGTCTTCTTCGATCGCCTCAACTCACAGATGGTATGATAATAACTCATGCAATTGTTATCATTCATATAGAATATATTATCAAAAGCCCAAAGATGTACACAATCCTGATTTTGACCAGCGTCATCAGGTTGACCCTTTACCCATTTAGCATAGAGCATTGGACGTCCGTCTTTGAGTGACATAAATTTACCTTCCTCGGCCAAATCGGTGACACCAAGCCAGAAATAAAGGCCAACGTGACCTTCATTCGTGATTAAATAGAAACTCAGTGCATTCATTTCGGCTTCCGACTCGATTACAGCCAAATCACTATCATAGTTGCGACAATAAATCATCGCACTGAACCAATTGATCTGTAATTAAGAAACTTGAATTACTAAATTTTTATTGTGAAACCGTATCAACAGTATTTATTAAGTAATATTTACTACCGATCTCTATGAAGGGTTGAGTCTCATTCTCACCTACAATTTAGAAATAATAATAGTTGCTGAAGAAAAAGTTCATATTCTTCCTGCAGGATGACTCACCACCATTGGAAATATTAATAGACTTCGGTAAGACTCCCGCAAAGCACAAAATTAAAATAAAATATTGCCTCAATCCCATTTTTTCGTTGATTAATTACTTTATTAATACCGTATTTGCAAGCAAGCACAACCGACACCGAAGAATGTTCATGGAAGAATGTGATTATAGACTGGAATATCCTATTTATATATGTACATATATAAGTAGATTTTTGTGACGACTAAATTTCTTAATTCCCGCAAATCAAAATTCTACGGAAATTGAGTGCACGTGCTGATCTAAATTCGACGGAATAGCAGTTTGATCGATCGGTCGCTCGCTTCGCCGTTGTAAATTTCACATGAATTCGCGCGTTGCAAGTGTCGCAACAACTTTGTCGCCACGTTCTATATCGGCAAAATAGTTTAGATTTTCAGAAAAGAACAATGGAAATGGAGTCTTAAAATACCAATCAAGGCGAACAGTTGTTTTGTTTATTAATAAATAAAAGTTTCAAAAATAATTTTTCATACCTACTTGAAGTTTGCTTTTGAATTTTTTAAGGTGCGTTCCAAACGAAAAAAATATTTTTTTTTTGAAACTAGCGCCCTAATATGGCACCATGTTTGACGATGAATATCTCGTAAACGCTTAACTTAATCGAAATATCATAGTAGACCATTTTTATAGAGTAGTAAATTTCCTAATAAAAAACTATGTGTTTCATCATTCATTGGGATTTTTTTTTTCAGTATGTGTGTTATCGGTGCGAAAATGAGTTTCGAAAAAGAGCCTACATTAAATTTCAACCGTTAAATTGGTTAAAACGGAAACGTTTCAATTGATGAAACAAGTTTATGGCGATGACTGTCTATCCCATATCAGAGTGCACTAGTGGTTTTAATGTTTTCAAAGTGGTCGTAAGGACATATGTAAATGACGATAAACATGTGGACCAATCAAAATCCGTGATCACCGGAAATTCCATTGAAACTGTGAGTGAATTTATCAAAAATCAGCCGAAATCATCATTGAAATTTAAGGAAATGGAATTTAATATCTCCAATACATCAATTTTCGCATTTTGACAGAACATTTTGGCTTAACGAAAGGTGTGTGATGTTCCGCACAAATTGACTGACGACCAAAAATTGCTCAGAATCCAACTTTCGATCGACGCGTGTAACCGCTATTGACGAAAAATCACATGTTTAACCATTAATAGCTCTCCGATTCACCTGACTTCTTCTTTTTCGGAACAATGGAATTTGGAAAGGAAAGCGTTATGCAAACGTAGAGGCCATTCAAAAGACTTGCACCGGCATACTGGCGGCCATATCGGCCAACGAGCTAAAACACTTGTTCCACATTCTTTTGGGCCGTGCAAAAAGCTGTATTGAAGCAGTAGAGGACTATTTAGAATACAATAAATTGATTCTTTTCCTGTTTACTTTGGAACGCTCCTTGTATATGAAGTTTGCCTTTTAGTTTTTGCAGTTGGATTTTAATTAAGCCTATTACCCAAATAGAAAGCCGCTATTTTTTTAAACCGTACCTACGACGGTCGGGATTAACACTATTCCTACCGGGGCCGGTCAAATGATCGATTTTATATTTTCAATTAGAATTTCCTGCATTTAATGTAAGTGAATCGCCTTTAAACTTTACGACTTTTCCTCATATAAATATGTATATGTGTCATACATTTTTCAATACTCACTTATTTTTTTATTGTTTATTTTCTGAGAAAAAATTGTAGTTTGTTTTATCTACCACGACCGGTCATTTGACCAGTAGTACGATTTATACATTTTTGTAATAGTTTCTCTCTAAGACTCAATACCAAAACTATAAAGTTGTTACAAACGATAGATAATGTACAAAGCTGTGGCACTATTTTATCTGAAAAGCGCCTGCCAGGAAATGGTTTACTGGTCTTCCAAGTGTTTACAGTTCTCGCTCGATTATCGGTTTAGCGGTTTTTATTTGCTTGATTGATACGTCCCAGATCCTCGTATGTTCTTACACCATCGTATCTACTATGACGTAAAATAAATAAACTTATAACGGAAGGAAATGTGTAGCCGTCTTCTCCCAATTCAATTAGTATAGTCTTGCTACACGAACAGAGTGCATCGAAATGTGAAAGTTACAAAGAATACTTGGCAATCTTTTATTATTATATTGTAATATTTTATATCGTATTACGTGTTGTAAGTGCCATTTTCAAAAAACTGAGCCAGACTAACAGTGTGTCGCAGTAAGTTTCCTATTTTATCTCTTATTCATTTTTTTATTTAATTTGATTTACATTTTCATATTTTTATTTTTTCCGTTGAATATTTACCCCAAAATGTCAAGACGTTTGAGGAGTGCCCATATATTATTAGAATGTTAGCAGAATTTTCTGAAGATGATCAGGACCGTACCAACGTTTTCCTTGAGAACGCTAGAATATCTTCATGATGAGGTTTTGGATGGATTTTTTTACTTAGTTTCCGATAGTGATAGCGAAATCAGGAGTATTAGATTTAGGCCACCTCCAGAAGAGCATTTGGTCGTAACATTTTTACGGATCAATATGATTCTAAACGTAATATTATGAAAGGCGAAAAGAATAGCTTTATTCGGGTGATAAATGTTACAAAATATCTGCATTTTATACATTTTATATCACGACATAAGATTAAGAATATAGATAAAGTTCTATGGAAATCACTACATAGGGTCTATCTTTAACAATGCTCATGAGTAGACTTGACTTTACGAACATGATTTTTTCGATGTAATGTCAGAAATCAACGAAGCCAGCGATTATAAACCGTTCAATTCACATTGATTTCCGAAGTTTTGTACATGTTTATTGACAACAGTCAAAATTGTTATAAACCAGGACCATATATTACTATTGACAAGAAAGTGGATATTCACTAAAAACGCTTTGGCAAAAGCGGTCACTTTTATATAGGTAATGGAAGTATTTTTGGCACCTGACTTCCATACAAGACTGACCACTGTGCAATCGCGCTTTCACTTTTCTTAGGCCCAAATAAACTTTCAAAATGGTTTTCTCTCCTGTTTCCGATATTCCAACGATGCCTAATTATCAATAGTCGCTTTTCAAGTACGAATTCCTTTATTTTATTAACGTGTTGATCATTAGTAGTACCCTCTTTGAATAATTTGTACCAATCAAAAACCACTTGCTTGCGACAAACAATTATCACCGAAGGCCTTTTCCAACATTCTAAACGTTTCGACACCAAAAATTTAATTCCGCACACAAAATTTAAAGGAACTTCTTTGTTGAACAATTTCAATCAACGTAAAAGTCGCCGAATGTACTTCAGAAAGACAAGGGTATACTAAGCAATAATGATTGCTTTGATGTGACAATTGGCACAGATGTCACTGACAGCCATACGAATCTAGAAAAAAATTTTACGAATTGCTTTTTGGTTTAAATAAAAAAGTCTTACTTTTTTTCTGCTCACATATAAAAATAATAAAATCATAAATATTTATTGAAATATTAGAGAAAAAAACTATACATTATCGGTCTTTTGGTAATGCTTTCGTATTATTTCGATATCGCGTTGGTTTTATTATGTACTATTATATCAAATTCATTTATAGGCTTTTTCTGTATAAAAAGTTTGTTCTAGCTTCTGCTGATAAGAAATCCGATTTTGACAATTTTTTATTTTTGTTTGGAAAGTAAACTAATGTATCCAAATAAAGAGGATTATCTCTAACTACACGACCATCAGTCACATTTAACGCTATAAAATATTTAAAAAAGGTATTCCACCTAACTAATTTTGACAGTGTGGAACATTTGTATGTTGCATGAATCTTTCCATAAAATTTTTCAAATCACACACGTCACAACTCTTCTTCGGGTGTCGCAGCTCACAGATGGCATAATACTGACCCATGCAAGTAACATCGTTCATAAAGAATATTTTACTATCAGAACGAAGATGTACACAATCCTCATTTTGACCAGCATCGTCTGGTTGACCGCCTGCCCATTTAGCATAGAGCATTGGACGTCCGTCTTTGAGTGACATAAATTTACCTTCCTGGGCCAAATCGGTGACACCGAGCCAAAACCGTTTACTAATGTGACCTTCATTCGTGGTTAAATAAGAACTCAATGCATTCATCTCAGCTAGCGATTCAATTACGGCCAAATCCATATCATAGTTGTGACAATAAAGCGCCGCACCGAACCAATTCATCTGTAATTAAGAGACTTAATTTATACAATTTTAATTGTGAAACTTCTAAGTAAATTACCGTAGTAGCAGTATTTATTAAGTAATATTTACTACCGATCTCTATGAAGGGTTGAGTCTCATTCTCACCTACAATTTAGATAATAATAACAGTTGCTGAAGAAAAAGTTCATATTCTTCCTGCAGAAAGACTCACCGCGATAGGAAATATTAATAGACTTGGATAAGACGCCCGCAAAGCACAAAATTAAAATAAAATATTGTGTCAATCCCATTTTGGCCTTGATTAAATACTTTATTAACACCGTATTTGCAAACAAACACAACCGACACCGAAGAATGTTCATGGAACAATGTGATTATAGACTGGAATAACAGATTTATATAAATTTATAAAATTAGATATATGTATGAATATGAATATATATATGTATATATATACAAGATATATGTATAAATTGGATTTTCCCATCTATATATGTATATGTATATATGTCTTTTCGTACTTTAGTTGATATGAAGTTGTATTTTCATATTTTTTATATAAATTTTATAACGTTGTTCGTCTAACGAATGTGTAGTACATTTCATTATTGTATATGTATATTCGTAAAAGTCCCAGAAATATACGCAAAATCTTCTGCAAAGGGTAATTTGGGCAATAGTCCACAGGAAATCGCTGTTCAAATTTGTCTAAGTAAATAGCTTCGACTATTATGAGCATTAAGTATTATATATGTTCGTACCTATATGAAATTCAACCTATTACCCAAAAAGAAACCTGCTAATTTTGTACCATCTAGATTTTTAGTCGGCAGAGGTAGTTCGGTAATGTTCATCAAATTTATTCGAAAATTAAATTGTGTAATCGCTTTCGCAACTCGCAAGATTATCCAGTTTCGTTCTGTCCGAGCTCAGCCTCTCCTTAGTCATACCTGATAAATATTTTAAGCTCGAGAAAGGAAATATATTTCATTATCACCTCTGCCTTTTAACCACTACTTGCAAACGCATATACTTGGATGGTTTCATGCATACTTTTCTCTAATAATAAATGCAATATATGTACATATGTTAATTAGAAAACAAAATAAAATGTTTTGAGTGAGGAAATTTTGCTATTAAGTAAATATTTTTTCATCACCATATACTATTTAAATTTCCTTTCAAAAAAATAAAGAAAAAAGTTAAGAAGGGCAAAGTGGGAAGGCCTTCTGGTGTTGTCAAAACGATATGTTAAAAAAAAATGTTAACTTCGGTTGCTCCGAAGCTATAATATTGATTGTCAAATATCTCCCTTCCGCTTTTTTTTCTCGTTATTCAATGCTTGATAAAAAGTGTTACAGTAATCGGATTTAGTTCAAATATGCGCCGTTTCGTTCGATAATCTGTTTCCATCTGGACGGAAACTTCATAATACCCCCTTCCTAATTTGCGAAGAACTCGGACAGACGTTTTTCACAAGCTTCTTTTGAGTTCAACTTTACACCAACAAGGACGTTCGCCAAGGACAGGAACAGGTCGTAATCACTTGGCGCTATGACAAGTCATCAACGAAGTGTGTGGTTTGGCATTGTCATGGTGGAACACTACACCCTTCCTGTTGGCCAATACTGTACGCTTCTGGTGATCGCCTGCTTCAAGCGGTCCAGTTGTTCGCAGTAGATGGTAGAATTAAGTGTCTGGCTATATGGGAGCAGCTCATAGTGGATGATTCCCTTCCAAACCCATCAAACACACAGCATAACCTTCCTGGCCGTTGATCCCGGCGTGGCCACTATTTGGGACGATTCACTGGATTTCGACCACGACCGGTTTCGCTCGATATTGTCGTATGTGATCCATTTTTCGTCGCGAATCACCATCCACTTTAAAAATGGGTCGAGTTCGTTCCGTTTGAACAGCATATCGCAGGTGTTGATTCGGTCCAGAAGGTTTTTTTGCGTCAAATCATGCGGCACCCAAACATGCTTTTATGTGTATCCAGCCGTCTGCAGATGGTTTAAAATGGTTTGGTGACTAACTCCCATCTTTAGGTCTTCCGCCGGATGGCATATCCATGGTGTCGTTTTCTCCCGCTCTGAATCGTCGAAACCATTCCTTCGCAGTTCGAAGTGATAAAGTACCGTCCACCAATACACCATTAATCTCACGGAATGTTTCTCTAGTGGATTTGCCTTTAACGAAGGAAAACTTTAAAATAGCGCGAATTTCGGCGTTTATGACCTCCATGTTTACATGTCTATAACTGTTGAACGCAATATCCAAACTAATCATGCATAGCGTCGTTTTGTAGATTATGTAAAGACGATGATCCAAGACAAATTTCGAGAAGATGTCTCGATTCCGATTGTTCAGTTCAAACTGCCCTATAGCTATTTGCTATAGTAGCGCGATATCGGTCGTTCCTACAAATAAAGATACTCTTGGCGAGAAAACAACAGGTGCAAAATTTCAAATCGATATCTCAAAAACTTAGTCCCTCCGTCCATATACAGACAGACAGACGAACATGGCCAAGTCGACTTTGCTCGGCACGCGGATTAAAAATGATATATGTTTCATTGGATCTTCGACGTTTCCTTCTGGGGGTTACAAACATTGGGCCAAATATAATATACCCTGTTCGGAGTATAGAAATATTGTGAAAGGTTCGACAAACATTGTTCAACGAAACTGAGTGGTTTACAATCAAATTTGTATCTTAGTATTTATATTAATTTTATAACTAAAATTTACTTCCTGTGGGCGAAAACGATATTATAATCATATTCAAATGAGATATACATATCTAACATAAACGCAACCGAAGAAGCTAAATTTATTACATGATTCGATGAGAAAAACCCAACTCAACTCATCGGAATTCATTATGTCAGTCAGATGAGATGCAGACCATCTCCATTCATAATCAGCGTTAAACTGTTAATATAATTGTTCACGTGATTTTCTTAAAATATCTTACATTTTATTTTAACAAAACATGAAAATCAGCTGAAATATCGGAGATTACTATATAAGGTATATTAGGCCTGAGCTTGCTACATTAACCCTTAAGATTGCTAAGATATACTCGAGAACATATTTTCAAGCAATTCTACAAACATATAAAATGGCATATTGATTCACATATACGGCATATGATGTAAATCATTAGTGTAAATAATTTCATATATTCTCATCATTAAACTGAAGTAATATACGTTTAGTTATTTTGCTAAGATCACTTAGATATTGACCGATATATACGGTCTAAAGCCAACCAGAAGTTTGAAAATCTTGTATTAGGTGTATAGTAGACAGGGGTAGTATTGACCCGATTTTACCTATTTTTTGCATCATCTCCTATTCCTAACAGAAACAATGCTCTGAGTTTCATTAAGGTACCTCACATAGCATCACCAATATTTAGGCAGTAAAGTCAGCCGTAAACTCGAAAATCTTTCTATTATGGGGACTAAGGAGATTATTGACGTGATTAAATTCATTTTTGACATTTATGTATATTATTATTAGAAAAAGATTCTCTCCGCATTGCAATAGTATATCTTACAGATTGACCGATATATTCGATAAAAAGTTCGCATCGGTACATAGGGGCTTGAATAATTTTGGTTCGATTCGGATTTTTGATTATAAGGTGGCACACTTCAAAGGCACTATTCGTGCAAAGTTTTATCACAGAAATAATATACTGGAAAGTGACAGAATCTAATAAAATTGTGTTATATGGGAAGTAGACGTGGTTGTAATCCAATTTTCAACTGTAACATAATTCTATCAGTATAATATTACCTGCCGGATTTGGCTGGAATCGGTCAAGCAAGTCTCGAGTTAGAGATTTTTAACTCAATGCGGGCGGTGCCATGCCCGTCGTTTAATTTTGACACCTATAAAGCTCTTTGATATTCGGTGCAAAATTTTATGTTTCTGGTTTTAACAAAACCGTTATATGAGGAGTGGGCGGTGTAATCAACCGGTTTCACCCATTTTTACACTTGGGAGTAAAGGTGCTAAAAGGAGTTCTGTTGAAGGAGTTTAATGATTATTGCATCAGCTGCTTAGAAGTCCGTTTAGAGGATGAGGTCGCGCCAACTTTTTCAAAACTTTTAGTTCGCAGGTGGCCCTTGCTACTGCTATCCCCTGTACCAAACTAAAGGTTTAATTCTCGTGAGCATGACAGCGATTGCGCCCATCTACAAACTTCGCCTTATTTTTCTGCCAAGGAACAAAATGTGTACCAAATTTAATGAAGTTATCTTAAATTTTACTAAAGTTTCAACTCGTCTCGTCATACTGGTAATTTATACATACATATGTATAAATATGTATAACCCTATATCTAGCTGTATAAGTTTTAAGTCATTCAAACAACGATTAGGTGAACAAAACTATCAAACTCTATAGCAACCTGTTGCAGGAATATAACAATGAGTTTACATTTGTTGAGAAACACTATATGCTGTAATTGTTTTTCTTTTAATTACTATAAAATGTTTAATTATATTTCATATCGCTATGCTTAGTATAACTTATAACAACAATACATCCATGAATATTATTTTATCATTCAAAAAATGAGGACATAATTTTTCAAAATATAACGACACAATTGTTAGACCGCTTTTTTGACATACATACATATGTATGCTATAGTGGTACGATATAAAAAATTTCTTCAGATTTTCTAGCATTTTCTTAGACAGTTGCAAATAGCATAGCCAATACTCAATTTTGCATCGAACATTATTCCTTGATATTTACGCTCTTGACGCATTCCGAGACACTGACAAAATCACTTATAACGTTATGTAATATTTAAAAGAAGGTATTGTTATGAAACAACGATTTTATTAATAAAACTGGCACTTCCACCTGACTAATTTCGACAGTTTGGAACATTTGTATGTTGCATGAATCTTTCCATAAAATTTTTCAAATCACACACGTCACAAGTCTTCTTCGGCTGCCGCAACTCACAGATGGCATAATGCTGAGCCATGCAATTGTTATCATTCATATAGAATATATTTTCAAAAGCCCAAAGATGTACACAATCCTCATTTTGACCAGCATTGTCTGGTTGACCGCCTGCCCATTTAGCATAGAGCATTGGACGTCCGTCTTTTAGTGACATAAATTTACCCTCATCGGCCAAATCGGTCAGACCCAGCCAAAAATTTTTACCAATATGACCTTCATTCGTGGTTAAATAAAAACTCAATGCATTCATCTCAGCTAGCGATTCAATTACGGCTAAATCACTATCATAGTTGCGACAAAAAAGCACCGCACCGAACCAATTCATCTGTAATTAAGAGACTTAAATTATATAATTTCAATTGTGAAACTTCTAAGTAAATTACCGTAGTAGCAGTATTTATTAAGTAATATTTACTACCGATCTCTATGAAGGGTTGAGTCTCATTCTCACCTACAATTTAGAAAGAGTTACAATTGCAGAAGAAAAAGTTCACATTCTTCCTTAAGAATGACTCACTGCGATTGGAAATATTAATAGACTGGGGTAAGACCCCCGCAAAGCACAAAATTAAAATACAGCATTTTGTCAAACCCATTTTGTCGCTGATTAATTACTTTATTAACACCGTATTTGCAGGCAATCTCAATCGACACTGAAGAATGTGTCGCGAAAAGTGTGATTATAGCGTAGAATACCCAATTTATATATGTGTGTATGTTTATATATATTTGTTCCAACTTTTGTTGATATACAGCACATACTTTCATATTTTTGTACACGCGCACAATTTGTAGCGTTGTATATTATAACTTTGTTCGTATCATCATCATATGTTCGTATAATCCCCACAAAACTCTACTCTTCCTTTGTATATTTCAAGCAATACATATTTTTAGTAGAACTAGTGAATCATACACTTATCATAAGTAGAGCCGAGATAGAAAGTGGTACAAATAAAATACTCATTATCAAAATAGTATATATTTATACTTCGGTGAAGTTCGCTTTTTAATTTGCATGGTTGACTATCAACTTCGTCTAATGTCCAAATAGACAACTTGTTTTTTTGTAAATTAGTTACAAGAGAACAACCTGGTTAAATCGTGGGCTGATCCTGTTGTTGGTTCTGCCCGTTGCCCCGTGAGTAGCAATAAAATACGCAACAAGTTTTATGCCGTATTGGTCAGGAATGTACAATGAGTCGAATTATCGCGTCTGCGGGGTTGGGGGTTATCACTTCCACGGCTTATCAGATTGACAATTGAACTGCATCCCTATGTAAAATTGTACCAGCGCGATTTTAAGCGATTGGGTACTTTTCTGAAATTAAATAAAATTGGTGAATATTAAAAAAAGAATAAAGAAATTAATGTGGTTAAGCGAAATTTGGTCTCGCAATTGACCTGTGAAGCACCCCTAACTCACTGAATTTATGCAAATTAAAATTAAAATATCAATATTCGTGAAGAATTCTTTGAAAATTTTCCCATAATTTTTTTAGTCCTGCAACATGTTGCTAATGAGTTTTGTTCACCTAACGTTTGTTTGTATCACCTAAAACTAATCGAGTTAGACATAGGGTTATACTTGTATATACTCCTTGTCTGACTTTTTACCGCCAATATCGGTCAATGTGTGAGAAATATATTTGAAAATCAGAGATAATCTTTTCTTAGTAATCGTATGGCTGTATGTCAAAAGTGGATATACCTAAGATTCATCGCCAATAAGGTATTATTATTACTACTCATGGCATCCTGATAGTCGGAAAGCATTGCTTCACAGATGTTAACGCGTCACTGTTTTCCGAAAAATTTAGTGATTTTTGAATCAATCATGCCTTTTTTAGCCCCAAATGATTTTTTAAAATTGTTTTCACTAATCCTTCCGATATTCCAGCGATGCCAAAAAGATTTCTGACTATTAATCGTCGATTCCCAGGCACCAATTCCTTTACTTTATTGACGTGGTTCGTCGTTTTTGACCCTCCTTGAATAATTTTGATCAATCAAACACACTTGCTCGCGACAAACAATTATCATCGAAGCCCTTTTTTAACATACTGAACGTTTCGACACCAAAAACTTGATTCCGCACACAAAATTTAAAGGAACTTCTTTGTTGAACAATTTCACTCATCGTAAAAGTCGCCGAATGCACTTTATGTACTTCAGAAGACAGACGATATTTGGAAGTATGTCGCATCAACACAATCATTAGTGTTTAGTATACTCTTTTCTTGCATAGCCAATACTTAATTTTGCATCGAATCTTGCTCATTGATATTTACTCTCTTGACACATTCCGCGACACTGACAAGATCACTTATAACGTTACAAGTATAAAATATTTAAAAGAAGGTATTGTTATAAAACAACGATTTTATTAATAAAACTGGTAGTTCCACCTGACTAATTTCGACAGTTTGGAACATTTGTATGTTGCATATATCTTTCCATAAAATTTTTCAAGTCACACACGTCACAAGTCTTCTTCGGCTGTCGCAACTCACAGATGGCATAATGCTGAGCCATGCAATTCTCATCATTCATATGGAAAATATTATTAACTGGCCAAAGATGTAAACAATCCTCATTTTGACCAGCATTGTCTGGTTGACCGCCTGACCATTTAGCATAGAGCATTGGACGTCCGTCTTTGAGTGACATAAATTTACCCTCATCGGCCAAATCGGTGGCACCAAGCCAAAAATGTCTTTCAATGTGACCATTCGTGGTTAAATAAAAACTCAGTGCATTCATCTCGGCTTCCGACTCGATTACGACCAAATCGCTATCATAGTTGCGGCAATAAAGCACCGCACTGAACCAATTCATCTGTAATTAAGAGATTTGAATTACATAATTTTAATGTAGAAACTTTAAAGTAAATTACATTAGTAGCAGTATTTATTAGGTAATATTTACTACCGATCTCTATGAAGGGTTGTGTCTCATTCTCACCTGCAATTCAGAAAGAGTTACAGTTGCAAAAGTAAATGCTTTTTTTTCCTGCAGAATGACTCACCGTGATTGGAAATATTAATAGACTGGGGTAAGACCCCCGCAAAGCACAAAATTAAAATAAAATATTGCGTCAATCCCATTTTGGCGTTGATTAATTACTTTATTAACACCGTATTTGCAAGCAAGCACAACCGACACCGAAGAATGTTTATCGAACAATGTGATTGTAAACTGGAATATCCAATTTATATAAATTTATTTATTGGATACACATATGTATGAATATGTATATGTATATATTTATAATATATATCAAAATTGGATATCCCCGTCTTTATTTTTGTATATACATATGTCTTTCGTACTTTAGTTGATATGAAGTTTGTATTTTTGTATTTTTTACACGCGCACAATTTAAAAGCTTTGATATTATAGCGTTGTTCGTCTAACGAAAGTGTAGTACATTTCATTATTTGGTTATATTCGTAAAAGTCTCAGAAATATAAACGAAATCTGTTTGCAATGGGTAATTTAAGCAATAGTCCACAGAAAACGTTACAGTTTTCTCTTCTAATAGAACTAGTGGATGTAACCCTTATGACAAGAAGAATCGCTGTCAAAAATTGTCTTAGTAAGTAGCTTCGAGTATTATCAGCTTGAAATATATTCATACCTTCACGAAGGTAGTCTTTTGATTTGTACATTTGAGCTTTAATTTAGCCTATTACCCAAATAGAAAGCCGCTTTTTTTGTACCATACCTACGACGGTCAGGTGTATGTAACCTAATTGATGCCGGATTTTTAGCCGGCAGATGTTAGTTCGGTAATATTCAACAAATTTATTTGGAAACTCTATTTAAGTTGTTTAATGGCTTTCGTAACTCGTAAGATTATTTAGTGTTGTTCTGTCCAAGTTCAGTCCCTCCTTAGTCATTCTCTGATAATATTTTAAGCTTGAGAAAGGAAATATATTTCATTATCACTTAAGTCTTTTAACCACTACTTGAAAACGCATATACTTGGATGGATTCATGCATACATACATATGTATCTCTATTAATGTATGATAATTAGAAAACAAAATGAAATGTTTTGAATGGGGAACTTTTACTATTAACTTGTGGGAATCAAAACCAGGGAAATACTTTAAGGAGTAAACCTTCAGACACATAAGGTTTGTTAAAAAAACGAAAATCAGTAAGTGAAGTACATATTTGGAAGTTGAGGTAGTGTCGACCCAATTTTACCGTTTTTCTCAATACCACCCACTATTGACAAGCCACATACTAAAAAACCAATTATATATATATATATTAGTTAAATGGGGGCTAGGTCAAGATTTCGCCCAATTTTATCTATTTTAGGCACAAAAATAAACGTTATAAATAAAACATGTTCTCTAATTTTTATTGAGATAACTCAAATCTTGGCAGATATACTACTGTTAAAAAAGGTGAATTTTTAATTTATGCTTTGCGTGTTTTTCGAATCGGTAGTACTGTTAGTAACATCTATGCTAAATTTCACGTCAAAATATTCATTAGTATTTGAGATACGCACTGGAGAATTCATTGGCCTAAGTTTTTTCAATTTGATCACAGAGTAATACAAGTTATCGTTAGTAAATAGTTAATTCGGTTTATCGGGTGATTTTTTAAAGAGCTTGATAACTTTTTTTAAAAAAAAAACGCATAAAATTTGCAAAAACTCATCGGATTTTTATTTGAAACGTTAGAATGTTTCATGACATTTACTTTTTTGAAGATAATTTCATTTAAATGTTGACCGCGGCTGCGTCTTCGTGTCCATTCGGAAAGTTTTTGGGCAACTTTTTCATTTCGGCCGGAATAACTAATACCGTGCCTTCCCAAAATGTATTGCTAAATCTGTAGACTTTAGACTTGACGTAGCCCCACTATTCAAAATTCAAATCCAAGTGCTAAATGATGACTTGGTGGCCAAAATTTTCTTGAGATAATTGTTCTCCGAAGTTTTCCCTCAAAATGAATCGCGAGTGTTGGCATTAGCGCCATCTTGTGACATAGAGTCAAAATTTAAATGAAATTATCTTTAAAAAGTTGAACAATCAACGTAAATAAAGAACCGATTTTGCAAATTTTATGCGTTTTTAAAAGTTATCATTTTAAAAAAAATCACAAAACTAATATTGGTAGTTAGGAGGTTTTGCATTTTGCATAAATCGTTTCATTAAACTTTTCAAATGAAGTGAGTTGTGTGCGGGTTATCGCATCTCACAGATGACATAAGCCTGCTTCGTGCAATCGTGATCATTCATAAGGAATGTATTATTAATGGCCCAAAGAAGTACACAATCCTCACTTTTGCCATAATCATTTGGCTCACCGCCTGGCTATTTCGCATAAGGCATTGGACGATCGTCTGTGAATGACATAAATTTTCCCTCCTTCGCCAAATCGGTGACGCCAAGCCAAAACTTTTTACCGACATGACCTTCGTTCGTGGTTAAATAGAAATTCAGCGCATTCATCTCGGCTTCCGACGCGATTACGGCCAAATCACTATCAAAGAAGTGACAATAAAAGACAGCATCGAACCAGTTCATCTGTAATTGAGCAGCTTGAATTATTAAACTGTGATGTAATTATTGAAGCTAATTCATCGCCACAGTAGTGTTTATTAGATAATATTTACTGTCGATCTTCGGGAAAGGTTTTGTCTCATTTTCATCTGCAATTTAGCGATATTAAAATTGGAACTAGAAAAACAAATATATTCTTCTTCTAAAATGACTCACCGTTATCAGTAAGTTTAAAGATTAATACCCGCGTAACACACAAAATTACAATACAATATTTCATTAACATCGTATTTGGCGGCAATCTCAACCGACACTAAAGAAAGTGTCGCGAAAAATTTAATAATAATAGAGTGGAATGCCCAATTAATATGTGCATGTATGTTTATATATGTACATATATTTGTTCCAATTTTTGTTGATACCAGGGGCGGCTCCCGAGTAGAATTTTGGGGGGGAGGATTGGAGAACTATATACTTTTGTACTTGGAACTCAAATTCCTTTTTTTTTGGCGGAGTGCCACTTATGATGGAAATAATGTATAACTTTTAACTTTTGGGATCCGCATCTGGCTGATACACAGTATATACTTTCATATTTTTGGACATCCGCACAATTTGTAGCGTTGCATATTATAACTTTTTTTGTGTACAATTGTGTAATTACATTGCTTCATATACGAGTATTCGTATAATCCCCAGAAAACTCAACTCTTCCTTTGTATATTTCAAGCAATACACATTTCTAATAGAACTAGTGAATCATACACTTATCATAAGGAGAGTCGGCATCGAAGTGGTCCAATTAAATGATTCCGATTATTAACAAAATATTAAATGTTTGTACTTCGGTGAAGCTTTTAAATTTATAAGGTTGATAATCCATTTCGTCATATATCCAAACAGAAAACCCCTTGTTTTTGTAAATTAGTTACAAGAGAACAATCTGGTTGAATCGCAGGCTGGTCATGTTGTTCCGTGAGTAGCAATAAAATACCCAACAAATTTTACCACTGTAATCAAATTGAAAGGTGAATTTTGTTCATTTCATCTTCTTCAAAGTAATCCCATCCCGCTGCAATACACTTATGCCAACGAATTTTCCAGTCATCATAGCACTTGGAAAAATCCTCCGTCGTAATGACCATCAGAGCCTTCTTCGATTCAGCTTTTACATCCTCAATTGAGTGAAAACAGTGTTCTCGGAGTGGTCATGTGAATTTGCTGAATAGCTAGAAGTTACACGAAGGTATATCAGGCGAATGCGGTGGTTGCGGTACGATATTAGTTGAAAATGTGGCGATATGATCACGAATAACCAATGCAGTATGAAATGGTGCATATCGCACTTCTTTGTTCAATAAATTCAGACATGGTAAAAATCGAAGAATTCACTTTTAGAGCCTCACAAACGACGCGTATCTCAAATGCTAATAAATATTTTGACGTAAAATTTAGCATAGATGTCACTAACAGTACTACCAACTCACAGAAAAGAAAATTATCGATTCGAAAAACACGCGTAGTATAAATTAAAAATTCACTTTTCAATTTGATCACAGTGGTATGCCGTTGGGGGGTTATCAGTTCCACGGCTTATCGAACTGAGATTTGAATTTTTCTATGTAAAATTGTACCAGCTCGGTTTTGAGCAATTGGGTACTTTTCTGAAATGAAATAAAATTGGCGAATAATAAAAAAGGATAAAGAAATTGATGTGGTTAAGCAAAATTTTGTCTCGCAATTGACCTGTGAAGCACCCCTAACTGTGTGTGTATAGATATATATATGATGAATGAATATGTCACTGAATTTATGCAAATTAATAATTTAATATAAGTACGTGAAGAATTCTTTGAAAATTTTTCCATAATTTTCTTAGTCCTGCAACATGTTGTTACAGAGTTTTATTCAGGTAACGGTTGTTTGCATCACCTAAAACTAATGGAGTTACATATAGCGTTATGTATATATAAATGATCAGCGTTAAGAGGTGGGTTCGCTCCGGGTGACTATCTGTCCGCCTGTGCAAACTCTAACTTGAGTAAATTTCAAAATATCTTAATGAAACTTGGTACGCATCGTAAGATGGTTGGTATTGCAGATGGGCCTAATTGGATCATTGCCACGCCCACGAACATCCTATAAATTACCACAATTAAGCACCAAATTATGATAAAAACTGTAATTTGGCATAGGTGATCGCTGTAACAAGGGGCACATGTGGGCTAAAAATTTTTGAACGTGGCGCCATACTGGTTTACTGCAAATATCTGCTAAACCAGTTAAGCTAAACAGGAAAAATCAATCATCTAACAAACAACTGTTCAAGCCCCTAGGTATTGAATATTTGGACCCCAATACCCGTGGCTAACTTTTTACCGCCAATATCGTTCAATGTGTGAGAAATATATTTGAAATTCAGGGATAATTATTTACTGATAATGATGTGTCTGTATGTCAAAAATGGGTTGAATCGGGTCAATATTTCCCTTATCTCTCACGTACCTAATAGAACGGTTTTCGAACTTCCAGATGACTTTATACCGCATATATCGTACAACATTTGAAATATCTCAAAATGAGAGAGTGTTGTACTGATACCATTGTATCTTTGTGCCCAAAATGAACGAAAACTTAAGACTTTACTTCATATGATTGCTGATGGTATATGAGGTGCCTTAATGAAACCCAGGGAACATTTTATTAGTATGTGGCATGTTAATAGTATGCAGTATTGGCAAAAGCAGTTAAAATCGGGCGCAACATCTTGGGGGCGGCAAAACGATCTTCGATGTTTTTTTTATTATCAGAAAAATATTTCAACAAATTTTTTTACAAAATTTATTATAAAAGATAAAGAGTTGTACACTCACATTGTAATAATCTGAATAACAATGAAAAATATTAATTTTTACTCGAATACTCTTCAGTCTTTGAATTTGTCTTATAACCTTTGGATTATATCTTTCTTAAAAATAGTGATAAAACTTAAAGATGCACTTTTCTAGCTTTCTCTAGCGACGTGTCACTCTAATATAACAAATACTTTTATTTCACCAAACTTTCAAAAATGGTATTTAAAAACTCCAATTCGGGCAAAATTTCCTGCAAATTGTGTCAAAAAAGTACAAGATATAGGGGAAAATGAGTTTTTTCTATGGCTATGGCTTAATAAGATGTCTTGTAAATTTACTATCAATTTCCTCAAAAACCGTATTGCGAGAATTTTGGAACTTCGGAATTTGCGTGGCTTCTAGTTCCTAAATTTTATTTACTTAATATCGAAGATATTTTGTAAAAAATCACTTTTGTTCGAACCAGCTCTTGAAACTTGTAGGTAAGTAGATAAAGGGGGGCGGCAGAACATCCTTGGCCCCGGGCGCCCGAAGTTGTACCTACGCCACTGGTCGTATGCCAACTCTTTAATTAGAAAGTTACCAAAAAAGGTATTTTTGCCTAGAAAGCACTAATTTTTTTCATTTTATTAAACACCTCTCACTAATTTACTACAATCATATTACAAAACGTATTCGTTCATTTCGGATTTTGATAAATATGTTTGCTATCGTTAGGAAAAATTATATCATTTGTAATATTATAACTGTCACATCAAAAAATTTTATTTTTTAAGCCAATTTTTATGTGCTGGAGAGCATTTATTGAGAGAAAAACAAACGATTTTAAATATCTCAAATATTTTAAAAATATTAATTGCACTGAAATTCCTTTATTTTATTGATTATCACCGAAAGCTTCTTCCGACATTCGCAACGTTTCAGCACCAAAAATTTGATTCCGCATGCAAAAATGTAATGGAACTTCTTTGTTGAATAATTTCACTCATCGCAAAAATCGCTGAATGCACTTTATGGACTTCAGAAAGGCAAGCGTATACTAAACTAATGATTATTTTTATGTGACATTTGGCACAGAAGTCACTGGCAGTCATGCAATTTAGAAAAATATATTTCGACGAATAGGTTTCGCTCAAAAATTAAATTAAAAAGTCTTACTATTTTTTGCCCACAGTAGTATATTTAAAACAAGATTGTCATTGGTTTTCTTGATTTCCTGCAATTTTTATTATAAAAATGAGTTTTTCTATTTCACCAATTTTCACAGTTCGGAACATTTGTAAATTGCAAGAATCTTTCCACTAAATTTTTCAAATCACAGACGTCACAACCCTTCCTCGGTTGCCGCATCTCACAGATGGCATAAAGTTTAGCATTGCAATTGTTATCGTTCATATAGAATATATTATTAACGAGCCAAAGATGTACACAATGCTCATTATTGCCAAAATTATCCGGTTGACCAGCTGACCATTTGGCATAGGGCATTGGACGTCCGTCCCTAAATGACACATATTTACCCTGCTCCGCCAAATCGGTGACACCAAGCCAAAAGTTTGTATCAACGTGGCCAGCATTCGCAATTAAATAGAAATTTAGTGCATTCATCTCACCTGGCGTCTTGATTACGGCCAAGTCACTATCAAAGGTATGACAGTAAAGGTAAGCCTGGAACCAATTCATCTGTAATTAGGAAGCTCGAATTATTAAATTTTGACTGCAAACACTGAAAGCAAATTACCGTGGCAACAGTATTTATTAAATAATGTTTATTACCGATATCTATAAAGGATTTTGTCTCACTACCACCTGCAATTTGGCAATAATTATAATGTAATTAGAAAAAAACACATATATCTCGAAAGGGACCTACCGTAGTTTGAATTATTTATGGAATCGGTTAAAACCCCCGCAAAACATAAAACTAAAACACAAATTTGTCGAAGTCCCATTTTGTCGTTGATCAGTTGTTTTACTAAACCGTATTTTGCAAGTAATCGCAACAAACACTAAAGAATTCTTCCCGAATAATGAGGTTAATGAGGCTGAAGCGTCTTATTTATAGATGATTTCATGTGTTCAATGACATACATTATATCTTTCACTTTTACTGATCTATATTACGTGCTTTCGCATTTTTTCTACACGCGCACAATTTGCAGCGTTTGTTGTTATAACGTTGTTCAACCAAGGGTCGCCCACATCAATATTTTCTAATTCGGGCACGAAAACGTTATTAATTTATATGGCTTTGTAGCGTTTCCCATTACCTGTAACATTTTGGCCGGCTTCATTTATGAGAAATATGGAACAATGATTTCCTCCGCACATAGAGTACTTCAAACTGTTTTCTAGGGCTGTAATGGGGTCTCAATCACTCAAAATGTGACAATTTTCATTAACGTCCCAGCAACAAGAAGTGAACTTCATCGCTGAAGAAAATTTTCTTCTGAACAACTAACTAGATCGGTTGGTTCTAACAAGGCGACGCCATATGCCATATCTAACCGAAACAATAAATTTATTGAAAGAAGCTTTTCATGAGGGCATTATCTCGCGTCGTGACTGGACAATTTATTGTAGGGTATTGTGAAGTCGCAGTACTATTTGGCACGCTATTGCTGGTATACGGCCCCAACTGTTACAAAATGTGATCGAAAATTTGGTATCTCTAATAGAATTTTTTTTGAGTTAACCGCAGTGGTGACGTGCTTGAAATCATTTTTAAAACATAATGACAAAACTTTTGTATTTTTTTTCCTCTTGAAAAACATATGCATGTTTGTACTTTGGTGAAGAAAGCATTTTTCTTATACGATTGGTTGTTAAATTAGTATAATACCCAAATATAGAACAATAGAACAACTCGGTTAAAATCCGCATACGGATTTATCCGACCTGGGACTGTTAACTCGGCAGTATTCTTCCAAATTTGTTGAGGCATATTGTCTGCCGCTTCAAAAATTAATATTCTGCTTAAAATTAAGTTCAAGTCTTTTAACAGATCGCTATTTTCCCCTAATCGCGGGATGATACAGATATTTGGTTGCGCCTAAATTCAAGTTTTCCTTTGTCATTGAACAATATTTTAAGCTCCAGAATGTGAATGTACATTCCATATTCTGATAATGTCACGTTGCCCCGTAATTATGTTTGTGATATCGTTTGTTAACAATACCATAGTACCAGTACTATAGAATTGTATTTGCTATGGTTGATTACATTGAAATGTAGTAAACGCAAATACTAGTGTCTAATTCGTAGACTGTAGATATTTAAAAAAATTGTCAATAATATATACATATGTACATGTCTGTAATGGAGAAAGTAAATATTAGTACTGCAAATTATCATCTAATTTCTGTACAAAAAGTTAAAGGCAATTAATTGCGACAAAGTTTTTGATACACTCAGAAAGCAATGCCAGAGAGAGTCGGAAAAGTATGAACAGCATGCTAGTTCTCAGAGTTTGAAATGTCGATCTGAAGTTTAGTGTGCTAGAAGCTGCACATTTCTCGGAAGCGTCAATTTCTGATCACTATAGCATATATGTACAAGGTGCGTTTCAAAGTAAACAGAACTTTAAAAAAAAAAGAACAAATGGTTTTTTCGGCAAATTCAATTTACTTTATTCAAAGTAGTCTCCTTCTGCTTCAATACAGATTTTCGCACGGTCCAAAGTATGCCGGTGCAAGCCTTTTGAATGGCCTCTACGTCTGCATAACACATTCCTTTCCTTTCGTCAGTCAATTTGTGCGGAACAAACCATGCGCACAGCTTTCATAAGCCCAAACGTTCAGTCAAAATGCGATAAATCGATGTTTTGGAGATGTTTAATTCCATTTCCATGAGTTTCAATAATGATTTCAGATGATCTTTGAAATTCATTTCGATGGAATTTCCTGATCTTTTTGATTGATATCGTCATTTATGTCCTCACGACCACTTTGAAAACGTTGAAACCACTCGTGCACTCTGCTGCGGGATCGCCATTAACTTGTTTCATCAATTGAAACGTTTGGAGTTTTATCCATCTGACACTTAAAACGCAATCATAAATCTCACTTCGATAAAGATAGCAGATTCTAGTTTCAAAAAGTCCTGTTTACTTTGAAAAGCACTTTGTTTATATGAGAAGAAGTCGATTATCCCTAGAAACCCTAGGACTGACCTTCTATCTGTGCCTTAATAACGTCACAGATGTTTCTAAAAGTTTTGTAGAAGGAAGGCTTATTGATGCCCTCAAAAGTTTGGTATTCCTTGCCTATGGTGACCGCCATTAGAAGGAAGTATTTTTATGTTGGTCAGATCTGATGTCAAACTCAGGCTCTACAGGTGTATCGTGTTAATATTTTTTCACTGTCAAGACCTGCTCAAAAATAAAGCGCTCAAAATTTTACTAAGAAAGGTACTATACAAAAACGGCATAAACAAATCCCGAAAATGTCAGAACAAGTTTGAGTGAACAATGGTGGAGATTCGTGAACTTGAGAGTATAATCATAAGTCAAGTAATTCACTGCCGATCACCAGTACATACCACATATTTACATACATACATATGTATATACAATTTGAGCACATCAATGCATTTCCGTGGTCGCTTTGTTGCCATTTGTGGCAACTTGCCTCATGCTCATTTAATGTGACGCTGGTCGGTTGGTGTGACATTGATTATGCTTGAGGCTGCGGACATTTGCTTTAATGCTACGCTGACAGTTGCTTCATTTGTCAACACACATACATCCCTGTACACACAAGCTTCTAAAGAAACGAAATTTCACAACAGATTTGTCACCCTTTTGTTGCACAAAGCCTTTACATCAGTTGTCCAAACGCCGGGTCCGTTTGCTTGTCTGTCTCGCATCCTGTTGGGTCATTATTTGTTGTTCAAAGCCGCTTTCTCGGTTCTCTTTCTCTTGTATTTTCAAGTTTTTCATTATTTTATATGCCGAAGTGTAAAACGCAAAAACAAAACCAAACACAACGCGACTTTCTTTACTTTGTCTCAGCTCCGCCGTTTGGCTCAAGCGTTCGATCATTCCCAGACGCCATTTTACTCGAAATAGAATTTTAATTAAAAAACATCCCTGCAAAGGCATATTTATTTGCTGCAACATTGGTGGGTAGTGTGTTTGAGAAAGGACTATTTGTTTTGCCATAAAAATACGTATATTTTCGCAGACAATCAATTTTAAGTTTCATTTATTTGGTTTGAGTGCACCATTTTAAAGAAGAAAAAAGTAGTGGAAAGAATTTACATTTGCCCAAATTGCTTGCAATCTGCTAACGGCGCACAGCATTGACTTGGGGTTGAACGTGATTTTTAATTAAAAGCCGAACATTTTAAGTGCTATTATTTACATGCAAACTTTTTCAATCAAAATCGAAAGGAAAATGTGTGCGCCCATCTATGCCGTGTCCTGGCGTATATAAGTATATATTTTCGCGCAGATTTTTGGTGTCAATAAATGTTATTAAAAGCAGACACTAATGCGCTCAAAACTGTTCACTTTGGTTTGCATTAGATCACTGAAAGAGTGCTTAAAGCGAACGTTTCGGCGGTTGGCTTAGTTAGCAAGGAATATAGAGCATGACAAGTATGTGAAATGTATCATGCGGCATCTGGTCCGCTATTGACCAGCGAATTATTGAATTTATCAGTTTCAAATCCAAGTCTAACTCATTATATGCCTCATAATTCACTTGTACGTGTATTGGCTTCTTGTCGAGGGTAACAACCAAAGCCTTTGTTGAAATAGTGGCGCCCTTAGTTTCCAGCAGGCAGGCCTATTCACCTGTTCCAGGGCCACTTTTTTCTATAATGCCATTCACCATACCCCACACCATGTGTTATTATGGAACGGATGACCCTAGTGTAGAGCCAATATATAATCTCATGAGGAGTTGGAAACCATATTTTGGAGCAATGGCTCTTCTGCAGGATGCAATGTATTCTCTCCAGCTTTTTCTACTTCTTTACTGGAGTAGACACCGCTTACGCGGTTATAACCGAGTTAACAACAGCGCACAAGTTGTTTATTCTTTTTGCATTTGGGAATTCCAGGCGAGGCCAGTTCCTTCTCCACCTAGTCTTTCCAATGGAGTAAATTTCTTCATCTTCCTCTGCTTCCCCCGGTGGTTAATGCGTCGAATACTTTCCGAGTTGGAGTATTTTCGTCCATTCGGACGACATGACCTAACCATCGTAGACGCTATCTTTTAATTCAGAATCAGTTTGTTAACGGCGAGCTCTTATCTTTCACACAGTATGCTCGATAGAACCTTATATGTGAAGTTGAGAAGGTTTATCTTACGGTGGATGGCGCAGATTTTGGGGTCTTCGTTTTTGTGGATTGGGCAGAGCACACTTAAATTTCAATTGTCGGGCTTGCTTGCGTCCGACCTTATTCTAAGAAGAAGCTGATGTATGCTACTTATCAGTTCTTCGGCGCCGTATTTGAATAGCTCGACCGGCAATCCATCAGCCCCCGCCGCTTTTTTGTTTTTCAGACGAGTAATCGCTATTCGAACTTCATCATGGTTGGGCAATTGAACGTCTGCTCCATCGTCATCGATTGAGGAATCGGATTCGTTTTCTCCTGGCGTTATGTCGTCCTTCTCTTCTATCGGGGCGTAGCCGCAAATCAGCGATATGTTGAAAAACTTCACTTTCATGTGGATTGTGGCTAGACATTCATCCACTGAGTTGAATACCAGGACTTGGCGACGGAGTTTCTCTCTAACCACGAATCCTACTCCAAATTTGCGCTCCTTTATATAGCCACTGTAGTGAATGCCACAAAAACATACTCGTCTCAGTCCGTGTCCCGTCCATTCCACTTCTTGGACGACGGTGATGTCAGCCTTTATTTCCACAAGGACTTCAACCAGCTGGGTAGAAGCACCTTCACAATTAAGGGGCCGGACATTGCAAGTTCTTGCCCTTAAATCATAGTCTTTATTATGTTTGCTGTGGTCGTCATCAAAATGGGGGTTTCTCTTCCGAGGCTGTTGCTTCATTTTCATTGAGGCGCTTTTTATGGACAGATCCCTAACTCAGTGCAGAACCCTGGGAATGGATGGTTCTTCGCCTTCACTCTTTAGCTCGCCTTCAAATGGATGTTCCTTGGCTTCCCAGACCGGAAGTCGTGAACTGTTTGAGCCATATGAAAAAAAAAATCGTTTCTGACCAAGTTTATGGAGCTCAGAAAACTTTCCTCACTTAAGTGAACTTCTAAACATTACTCCATTTTCCAGCTTGGTGAATTATATCTGAAAGTGGAACTTTTCTTAGAAGGTTATACCTACTTAACTATTTACATATGTCCGTGAAATAGCTCAAACTGTCAAGAATTGTGTAAGCAATTTTGAGAATTATTGTTCTACAACCAATTACTTAATCGGCAAAGCTCAAATCGGAGAGAGTAGTGTGAGAGAACTCTTCGACGCCAAATCGGATATCTTTGCTCGAACTAAAATCGGAGAGAAAATAATAAGAAGATTCAAAGTCTCCGAAACTCAGTTCTGTTGTGGCATCGCACATTGATTGCCTAACCGATGGCTTTGAATTGGATAACTCGAGCATTATAACTGATACAGGAACAATTTATTTTATACATAGTACCTCAAGCTGTTTATTTAAAACTCGCAAAAATCGGTCATTTAACCGTATATGATTATTTTCACCGGTACGTCCGCTTAACTTTAAAAAATATTTTTCGAACAAGTAAAATTTTTATACAGAATTTCTTTTGTTTGCTAAGTGACTTCTTTTTAAGCAGGATACTACTAATTATTATATCAATATAAATATTACGCAAATATTTATTCGCCCAAATCTCTACACGAATATATGGTGAAGTGATTCCACATGTGTTTGCTTGCATGTTTGCTTCAGCCTTATATTCCTGTGGACATTGTATTATACACGAGTCAATGATCGCCACTGAGCGCCTGCCCACTGACCATTAGCTTTCCAATGTTTAGCACACGGTTTATGGTTTTCACCGTTAAACCGGACCGGCTAATGAACGTGGTGTGCGGCTGGTGGTGGGGTTGGCGCCAAATGTCGCGCCATCATCCCTATAATTATCGCTTACAGCGCTGCACAGCCACCGGCTGGTGTTTAAGCTGCGGTAATGTGGGGAAATCGCTTAATTTGTTGGTCGTCTGACTAAACTTGCCGCATTTGTTCTGACCAAGTGAACTTGGACGACACATACATACGTATAAACGCACTGGCAACAGTGTGAAATACTTCCGGTTGTACAACAACATTGAACTCTCACTGCAATTTGCTAATTGTATACTTGATTATTTCATAATTAGTAGTCAAGTGCAGGAATTGGGTAACTCGCTCTTCGTGGATCTTAGTTTTAAGCCACAGTCGGTGGCATAGCTGAGAATATTGATTACAACACAAATATATTACGACTGAACATTGAATCTGTATTTCGTAGTCAAGCCTTTATTAATTTTAAATTTGAGCAAAACTGTAGAAAAAAGTAAAAAAAAATGTATGGAGAAAATGCTAGTCATTTAAAACGGAGTTTAAATGAAAGACATGTAGGTCTGTAGGTGGGTCTCTCGCAACATATTGCCCAAAGTATAATAGTTTTGTACACCCGACGGTTTGTTTATATCACCCCAATTTAATCGAGTTAGATATGGAGTTACATATGTCTGTCGTTCTGTCTGACCAAGCGAGAAATTTAGATCTCCTGAGTGTAACCGGATTCACGTCTACAACACACCTAAATGAAAATCTGGTATAGTAGATAATAAACAGTACATTAAAATACAAAATTGTAATTTGAGAGAGAGGTTATTTCAAGTAGATGTAAACAAGATTTTAATTTTTATATTTGATAAAATGAAAAAGAATAGGAATCGGTAAGGCGAAGGACCTTTGTTTTACAATTAAGAGCTCATACTTGGAGAGACTTTCTTAGAGGTGTTTGAGAGCCTATTTTCAGAGTTCAAGCGAAAAAAATACTATTATATAATGTGAGGGTTACGTTCTTCAGCTCTCTGAAGATAGAGAATCTAATATTTTTTAGATTGCCGCAACTTCCCTTCCCCCTTGGGATTGTTCCTGTGATTACCGCCGAAGCTCACTTAAGTTTTGATAGTTCGATATTCTAGCAACTGTCTTTTTCACGGTAGATCACGAATTTCCAATAGAATTTTGTATATTGATATTTTGTGTTAACTTCTTCATGATTAAAAGTGGTCATCAAGCCATTTTTTCTCCATTTTGAGCCTATGATTGTAGTGCTTGGAACCACATAATTCGTAGTCTAACTGTTTTCTTAAGAAGTTTCTATGTATTAAACGGAAATGAATATAGATGTGGCGCTTGATGTCTACACTATATCAAGAAATGTTCGATCGAAATTTTTCCCCCCATATCTCTTCATTATAGCTATAAATGTTTGTGTGATATGCACATTTAGCGTATCAGGGAGCGAGATCATGCCCACTTAAAAATCGCCGCTGATATATCTCTTTACTATAATAATAATCCTTTGTAATAAGTTAAAATTAATTTTCGATTAAGTTATTGCAGTTGGTTTCATGGCATATTGTGGGGATATCAATGAGTCGATTTTGTCCATCTGCAGTACCTGTATACTCAAAAGGCCAAGAAATATGTAACCCTCTTTGTTTTGTGAAGATATCTCAAATTTTATTCTGGTTATCAACCACAAATGTGCACCAACAGAAGGACAGATAAACAGACATCGGGAATTTCGAATTCGTCTTGTCATCATTATCAGTTTGATATATATGTATAACTTAATATTTATCTCGTTCAAGGTTGGATTGAATTAAGTTTCGGGTATTATAAACAATCTTTGAGTGAACAAAACTATTTCTGTTCTTGCGAGCATTTAAAAATAGCCGAAGATATAGTATTACTCGAGTCTTTATCAGGTAATAGCCGATGTAAAACCTTTACTTTTCTTATCAAACTTTTAAAGTTTTTCTTCACAAATCTATTTATATGAACTCAATGCGCTTCTTCCATAAATTATATCCTATTTGATATCCAGTTTAGATATCCAACTGATTCTCCAGCCTTTATTTGTTGTTGCCCTACAATTGACTGCACCTTTCATGCTCTCATTTACTATAATTGTTCAACGCTACAGCCAATGGTAAGCGGTTCACAATAATAAACTTTGAATTGGCGGAAATTGCAGTTCCGTGCATTTCGAGTGCGCGATTGATAGAAATATTTAGTTGCTAAAAGCACAGTGTCAATACGAAAATTTATTCATCACTCTTATGTACGATATACAGAAATATACCTCTGTCTAATATTTGCCAGACAAATGTAATTATTTTGGCAGAAATATCCTTAGCGAAAAGCGGACTATGTGTGGGCCGCTCTCCTATGTGTGATTCACTCCCACTTTTAGCGGTATGACTTTCGACATAAGGTGGGGTTCCGATAAGTATACCGTCCCGTGGCGACATTATCACAATAAATTGTACATTACACCCTCGTAGACAGCTGAGATCAAAAGTTCAGCTAAATCGGGCTCGGATAAAAATGATAAAAGCAGTTTTGGTTGCAGTTTCGGCTCTTGCCTTTGAATGCACATTCAAATGAAAGATCGCTCAGAGTCATGGAGAGTTGTTGTTGTAGCTGCAGCAAACTGCCGAATTGACAGTCTTTGGCCGGATAAAAATTAAAGTCCATTCCGGTTACGTAGACCCGACTGTTGTGTTCACGGGGGAAATTATAGTCGAATGAGGCGGTTATCCTTGCCATGAAGCAATACTTTGCTGACCTCCAAAAAACAGCACTTTGAAGAATTGCTGAAACAATGTTGAGAAATATTTCTTCCAAAATTTTCGATTTATTTTTTTGTGGGTTAACTATTTATCGGACCGCGTTCGTATGTTATTGTTATGTTGGTATCGTTGCGATAGTATAAGGAACCGCAGCGCTCGAATTGAAGTCAAAGTCAACAAGCGACACTTGATTAGCAACGGCTGTTTATGAATGAATGGCTAGGCCATTTATTTCGACTACATTCACTGCAGTCCTTATCGTCAATTTCAGTGCAAATCAGCTAAACTGTTTGATAGGCATCATTAATTAAGGAGCTGCTAAGTTCGATCGAAAAGCGGGTAAAGTGCTTACAGACAAAAGACAAATTGTTCATTTCAGTTCTACAGTTCGTGTTCGATCACAAATATATCTGGAATATCGGTCAATAAAATTTACTAAGCAGGTGGCTAGTTGTGTTTTATAGGTACATATATCACAAAAAATCGAACTAAATTTTATTTCTTAAGCTGAGGCCATTGATTTTCGTCTTTACTTAGGCTGTTGAAAACAGAATTGCTTATTGATGGTTATAAGCCTACGCACGCCTTAAAATTGTCTTATGCTAATATAAATATGCCAACACTTAATTAAATTTACCATACAGTTGTTACAAGCCTCGGCTGGGATGGCTTTCAGGGTCTTTAGATTATTTTTGGAGACCATTCACTACATTGTTGGACAGTTTCGACGTCACGTTCATAAAGCCACGGTTCCTCACCTGTATTGATACAATTGATGAATGTGGGGTCCTCAGCCTCGTTTTCAATTTTCTCTGATACAAACATGCCGATTTCAAGCAATGTTTCATTAACTTTTTCAATTAAGCAAGTTTTTGATGTCTTCATGAGCCGTGTTCCAGTAGATGTATAAAATTTCCAGCAAATTCGTTGTTCATTTTTTCCATGGTAAAAATCGCCATACAAACTTTTGGTGTCAAAAACACAAAACAAATAGTTTATATGGACTTCTTCTTTTTTATTGGCGTAGACAACGCTTACGGAGCTTTAGCCGAGTTTACAACAGCGCGTCAGTCGTTCTTCCTTTTAGCTATTTGGCGTCAATTGGAGATTCCAAGTGTAGCCAGGTCCTTCTCCGGCTCATCAGATGTTGTCATCGTCCAATTTGATCTTTGTTCATCGAGAGATCTTACAGTTCGAAGTATCACCTGTTCTTAAGACTTGTTCTGCGTTGGATTTTGAAGCTGACGTTGATGTTAGTTTTAATGCTGGTTCCAAGACAGACAAAATTGTGAACTATATGGACTAGAGCGGGTCAAATTGAATCAAATAGTATTAAGTTTTTATTCATGAAAGTGTAATGTTTATTGGTTTTCTATATATTATTTCGAGGTAAGGTCCCACTTAGAGAAAATATTGTACAGAGGTTTGCAACCTTTCACACTTTAAGCTCAAAGATGTTATAGGTCGTTCGATTCACTGCTATGTATTGATTGGCAAAAAAAGAAAAACTAACGTTAATTTTGGTATAATCAACAACTCAGTGAAGACTCACTGAAGGAAAATATTTATTTAAAACAAAATTGTTTAATATTACTACGTATCCCCAAAATTTCACACCTGTCTCACCTCATCAAGGTTGGGGTGATTTTATTGCAAGCAATACAGTTATGCGTTAGATGCACAGACATTTCCACGCACGCGTTCGCATTCCGCCAGCGAGGTGCCAACGAAACCGTTAAAAGCTAAACTCAGCTCAAAATTCTGGCCGCGAAAGCACAGCAAATAGCAGTTAAAGTAAGTACCTGCTTCAACTGCATGCCCAGAATTGAGGAACACACACACACATTGTTGCAGTATAGGCTACCCTGCCTGCCTACCCCCAAGCATGCCTCTTCTCCCACCCTACTTACTTGTGTGTGTACTTATATGTGTGTTATATGTCTGTATTGGGTATCCGACTCGACACTTGCGCCGTCTAACAGGTAAATGCAGTTATGCGCTGTTTGCGAACTTCAGTGCAACACATCGCTCAAATTATTGGCTTTAAAGTGGCAACACTGATTTACTCATTCACATGTCAGCTTTTGACAGTTGCTACTCGTAACTGACTGACTAACTGTCGGATGGTGCATTTACACCATACTCCTCCCCTTCCATATTTCCTGCGCGCTTAAAACGCTGTTTGTTAATATTCGAACGTCAAGTTCGCACGACAAGCCTCGCGAAGGATTTGGTTGCATTGCTTCCGTTCGCTCGAAAGTTGTTGGCAAAATAGCTGAGGCACTGCACCTTGATTGAAACATATACTATGTATATATCATAAGTACATGTGAGTGTGTGTGCATGTGTGTGTTTGCTCAGGTGGCAGCGGTGCGGTTGGCTGCTCAGTCGCGCAAAAGTAATTGAGCTTCATAATTGCTAAAAACAGCTTGTGTGGCATCTAATAAACTTAGAGTTTGACTTGGAAATTATGTTGTCGAATGTCAAAAGTTACTTTGCTTAGCTCTCGTGAAAGTGATATGTTAATTTTTGTACTTCAAATGCATATCGTACAAAGTTTTTCAGTTTTCTTGCAAGCTTCAGAAAATTTACGGCTTTATAGCAGTAAATTCGACTTCGAAAAACGATAATCGAGTGGTAGAAATTCGGTCGGGTTAGCTTTTTTTCACAGTCCTCTTTAAGTCATACATATTGACATAAAACTATCTATCCTTCAACCATCTCAAAAGGTCAACTAAACTAGCAATTATCAAAATGACTATCCAGACCATCAACATATCTCAACTTATAAACAAGTTATCGTTAACAGAGACCACGAACAAACAAACAGACGTATGTTCAGTCGTACATCTCAAAATTAATTAATTTCATCATTCTCATCAGCCAAAAGTACTTGTATTTTATGCGGATGCCTTTATAAATAAAATAAATTATCCTCTATCCTGTACCCAGCAAACTTCTTTATTGGCGTATACACCGCTTATGCGGTTATAGCCGAGTTTACAGCAGCGCGTTAGTCGTTCTTCCTTTTCGTTGTTGGCGGCCATTTGGAGATTCCAGAATATTCAGGTCTTTCTCCACCTGGTCTTTCCAATAGTATTCGCTTTGCCAATGTGCAAAGGACCATAAATTTTCCACAGAAACTTTCTCTCAAAAACTCGTAGCGCTGACTCATCAGATGTTGTCATCGTTCATGCCTTTACAAGAGAAAACCTGACACAAAGTTTTGCGCGAACCCGAGCAAATGGTCCAATGTCCAATTCCTATATAAAGATTTTTTAACCGCTATAAGTGCAATAACTCAAAATTCGATGACAAAACTGATACATTTGCAACGATCGTCCGACTTCTTTAGCTCAGTGTTTAATTCTGATTAGGTTCAACTAAAGTTTTTCTATGTAATTTTGTGACGATTAACGTAACATGGATACCTCAGAGGCTATGTATTAGTTAAAACAGAGGACATCTATCGACCAAAAATATGATGACCATCATTTTCTTTGAATCCAAGCTGTTATCTACATTGATAACAAGGATCAACAATGTCGAATTATTGGATGGAATTTGAATATGTACTGCTGTTGTTCACTATGATCTTTATAGCTATGCCACTTCTTTATGTTACCACACCTAAAAATTTACTCGCTCAACTAAAATTTTAGTCAAATCTCAGCGTCACGATTCCCTTAGGACACATCCAGAAAAGGCATTCTCCATACGAGTTAGAATGTAGCGAGCTAAAAGAAGATTGCCTTTGAAGACTTAATATATGTATATCGAGTAGGGTATACTAAATTTGCCATGAAGTTGTAATATCCACTAGCTGAGTCGATTTAGCCATGTCCGTCAGCATATACACAAACTTGGCCCTCAGTTTTTGAGATATCGATCTGAAATTTTACACGTGTCGGAACGAAAACGGACCACTAGTAGTAGTATATAGTAGCTATCAAACAAACTGATTGATTGAAATCAATAGCTGAAAAACCTTTTTAATTTATGAGATATCTGCCCGAAATTTCCGAATAAGTGTCAGATGAAATATAGATTGTATCGACATTTTTTTTTGTGAAGTTTTTTTTTTTTTTTGAAGGATATTACTATAGCTTTTTGTTTTTTTTAACAATAGACAATAACCATCATAAAAACCAAAAACGATATAATAGAAACCACTAATAGTAAAACTACTATCATGACACATACCTAAAAAATTGTTCGCTGGATTTAATTAAGGCACCTCACATACAATCACCAATCATATGGAGTAAAGTTAGCCGGATGTTCGAAAATCCTGCTAATACAATAGTTATATGGGGGCTAGGTAACATTTTTGGGCCAATTGCATCTATTCTAGGCACAACGATATACTGTTATGAGTAAAGCGTGTTCTGTAATTTTAATTCAGATAACTCAAATATTGGCCGATATATTCATTTCAGCATAAAGTCACCTGGAAGTTTGAAAATCTTTATATTATATTAGGTATATGAAGGCGTTGGAAAGTACCGACCCGATTCAACCCATTTTTGATTCACAGAATTACTTTTCTCAGGAACGATTTTCTCTGTATTGCATATCTCACACATTGTCCGATATTTTCATTCAAAGGTCACATGCTCGGTAAATAAATTGTACTATATGGGAAGTAGGCGTGTTTGTAGTCCGATTTTTCTCATTTTCCCATGGTTACGTAGGAATATGAGAAAAAATATATAATATATATTTTCCCGTAGTTTCTAGGTGAAAGACAAAAATACTATGTACTAAATTTAGCCGAAATCGGTGGGTCAGATCCGAGATATGTGCTTTTACTAAAAAGTGGAAGGTGACACGTCCATCGTCCAATTTTCACACCGGCTTCCATAAAGTCCTCTCATACCATCCCGGAGGTAAAATTTAAAGTCAAAGTCGTCCTCACTTTTTTGCTAAATAACACGTGTATCAAGTTTTACTACGATGACTCAAGTTTTACTCAGCTTATAGCTTACATGGAATGACAGACTGACAGTCACCCGAATTCAACTTTGCTCGTCATCCTGATGATTTATATATACATACATACATATATAACCTTATATCTATCTCGACTAGTTGCAAGTGACACGTAAATCCCTTAATTGAACAAAACTGTTATGCTCTGTAGCAACATGTTGCAAGAGCTAAAAGATTATGAACGTGTGTATAGTGCATTGCGACCTACCTAGAAACATATGTTTAACAGAATGTTCATTTCGCTTAACATAATAGTTTTAAATGCCTACGATATGTTCACAAATAGGATAATAATTCCGCTGCTATGAAAGATTAACTCAAGTCGAATATGACAAGTTGAAAGTACTGACAATTCGGTGTTAAACTTAAGCTAATATATTAATTAAAAACTTTTTTAGCATTAACATCTATTGTTAGTGTTGTAATGCCATGAAAACGGACATTCCAACGCCTAAGCGCAATAATAATAATAATTTATAACTTAATTCGACTTAAGTTATTCTTTTATATAACTGTTATATAACTATTATTAGCAGGCCAAATTACAGTACGAATATACAAATAACTAAATAAATGTTCACAAACCTCATCGAGGTCACATTATATTCGAATTTGGCACAATTTCTGTTAATAAAAGCAATGCGGTTCACCAAACAAACAGATGGCTTACATACCATGCAGCACATTATCCATATTATTATACTATGTAGTATATATTGTTATTGTTGGAAAAGCCAGGAAACCAAAATAAGTGGTCGGTATTAAGTAGTTATATTATGATTCCTTTTTGGTGAGAAATTTCTCCTTCATTCCAACCGAATTTCCACCACTGGATTCAAAATCAGTGTTAATACATACTGAGGGTGTTGCGACCTGCCGTGGCATGGTGAATAAGTTGGCATAAAATTGTTTTATTTTATACTCGAAATTTATATTTTTTCTAGCTTCATTTAATATATCTCGTATTCTTAAACTTGCTTCCAGCCCCTCCATTACAACGCTATTTTAAACAAGTTCGAGTGTAACCGAACATTTCATACTCTTGCAACTAGAAGAGATAAATACTTTTGGGTACGAACGACTTTTTAGTTATGTGAGGTCTAGGGCAACCATTGGCTGATGTATGCAGTATAAAGTCACGCGGAAGTTCGAAAATCTTTTTATTAGTTAAATGAGGGCCAAGGGAAGTATTGACCAAATTTTGACACAGGATTACTTATTTCCCACATTGGCCGATATTTTCGTAAAACTTCATTATAAGCACTGCGTGAACATATTCAGCTCCTAAGGGCTTTGAACAGTTTTGGTGCGAATTTGGTAATTGTTAGTCATAAGGTGGCATACCCAAAGCACTATTCGTGCCTACCCTGATAAATTAATTGATTCTTGATTTGTATACGGGAATGTGAGAGGGTTTTGAACTAAGCTGTACAGAAATAGAAAAGGTTTATTGGTCGCTAAGTCAGAGGAGCTTACCAGAAATGGCAATGTCAAATACCCCATATATTGCTGTAGATCACGATAAATACGAACAGAAAGTGAACAAACTATAACGACTATTGGTGGTTGGACTGGTAGCACTTGTGGTCCAGCTGTGCGCTTGCTTGCGGTTATAACACTTTCCTTAGTTGGAAAGGTTCTGACTGGTCACACTGACCTATCGGTGTCTGCGTGGTAAAGCTGATGATTGAGCAAAGACGCCTAAAATGGCAGAATTGTTTTACCAATTGTATGATTCTATTGATGAGGCGAATTGCTGAATTGTAAAAATAAAAATTGCTTAAGTTTTTAACGAAACACTGCAGTATTCACCATGTGAAGATCATAGTTCTTAAAGAAAGTCTCCTTATTATAACAAAGAGTATGCCCACAACAAGAAATATATAAATATATATCAATAGCCAAGCAGCTTTTAAATCTCTAAAGTCCTTTAAGGTTTCATGAAAAATATTGAAAGAATGCCCAGATCTTTGCGGATCTAATATTCTATCACGATAAACCAGCAATGGAAGCCAGGACATGGTGTGATTCCTAGCAACTGTAAAGCAGATGAACTAGCCAGAGCAGGCACTACCCTATAATTGGAATCAGGAAAAAAAGGAATTTATACGCCCCTGGCAACTGGTAGATATTTAATCGGCAAGCAGGTCAATTATAAATGGCCTACCATTCTAAAACACATTTTTTTGTGAAAACTTGTGTTTTTAAGTACATATTCATTATAGTTCCTTTTAAGGGTGGTACACTGATGTTTGTATGATTTGTCCTTTAGTTCAAAGTAAGACTCTTCAACCGACGAAAATTTCTTCCCAGCGAGCATTGCTTTGAGTTCTGAATGCAGGTAATAGTCGCTGGGGTCAGATACGGAAAATACGGTGCATGCGGACTCCATTAGAAGCTCAATTCATCGATTTTTGCCATCATTCTCACTGACTTGTGACACGGTGCATTGGCTTAGTGAAACAGCACTTTTTCACCTTAAATGTGGCTACTTTTGGGTGATTTTGTGCTTTAAGCGGTCCTGTAATGCTATGTAATAGTCGCTGTTGTTGCTCCTTATTTTTTCAAGGTCGCAAATTATTTCTTGCACATCTCAAAATACAGATGTAATACATAACCTTGCCAGCCGACTGTTGCTTTTTCCCACGCTTTTAAGCGAGTTCATCGTGTGCAGTCCATTTGAATGACGGTGGATTGCACTTCGGAGTGAAATAATGGAGCCGTGTTTCATCTATTGTCACATGCCGATATAAAACTTGCTTTAACAGCTCCAAACACTGCTCTGAATAATAAATTGGTTGTTGTTTCTCGTAAAAAGTGAGTTCGCTCGGCACCACAGAGCTTTCTCATATTATATCATTCGTGAATGATATGAATTAGACGTTCAGTTTATGTCTTTAGAGTATCTGCTATCTCGATTAACTTCACTTTACGGTCATCCAAAATTATTTTGTGGACTTTTTTGATGTTTTCGTCGGTAACCACGTCCTTTGGGCGTCCACTGATTTCACTTTCTTCGGTGCTCACTTCACCACGTCTAAACTTAGCATACTACTGAGGGTTGGTTTTCCTGAGGCAGTGTCCGGAAACTCGTATTCAACCTAATTTTATGCTTTAACTGTGTTTTTTTTTTCAAAAATTAATATTTTATCCTTAAAGGGGATAACCTTTTTTCACAATAAAAAAATGTGCTTTACACCAAATTATATAAATTATATACTATTGATCCGAAAGCCTGTCAAAGTTATAAACGCTGCTTTTGACACATCGTTCTGTTAGGCCAGGGACCTTTCAATTGATCTGTTAGCTGAACCTAGATCAAGTCAATCCCTAACTTGCTTAACAAGCAGTCAAACGTGACATAAGTTATATGCTATAGTGATTCGAGAACGGCGGTTCCTCTAAATGAGCAGCTTCATGAGGAGAACAGAACGTATGAATGCGGGCCTCCCGTGCCGTCTATAAAAAATTAATGCCATAAGAGCTACAGCGGGAGTTCATACTGGTCACTGTTTAATTGGCAGTAAAGACAACAGACTGTGAATACCATTCAATGACTATTATAGAAGCTGTCAAAAGATAGAAGAAGAAGAGACTGTGGAAAATCTTCTCTGATAATACAAAGTTTTGTATAGGAAAAGAATTGCAACCCATTGTTTCTTGATGATGTCTCAGAGCTTGAACTTATACAATTTTTTTTACTGATGAACTGCATCAGAAGCACAGGGTGGTTTAGAGAGAATATACTAGAGTTAGTGGATTTTAGGTCTAATGATTTCACAATCCGCATCCTAAAGGCTAAGATGCGGCATCAGATATTCACCCTAACTACCAGAGATGCTAACGCCCGTTTAACTGGCACGCTTTTTATTTGGCAATTAGTTTTATATTTCATATGAGAAAATGGCAACCAATGCATCTTCTCGACAATTTTATATAAGTATAGAGACTCCTTTCGCTTCCTATAGACTGCCAAGACTCGGACGATAAAACATAACCAAGAGAAATGCAGTAAACAAATATATTGGCACAAAAATAAATAAAGAGAAAATATCGATGGAGGCGGTTGACAAGTGTCACTTCTGAATGTGTCCGCGGCGAATGCGCTTGCCTGTTATTATGACCAAAGAATTCAAGACGTAGACGTAAGCCACCGCGAAACCGCAGCTGTCGCAACCGTTTATTGTGCCTTGTTATATAACGGTATTGAAAGTGCATACACAGCGATATATTTATATGAACCAATAAAATAAAATTCGCATGAAAATCCAATTGTACACAAATACATATATATATACATTTATACTCACTCACACACACACAGCTCCCATTCATATGTTTTCCTCCGAAAGTATACCTTGGCACTTCTACCTCGGCGAATATGAATTTATTGTGCATATATGGTGCATACTTATTTATACGCTCGCCATCATATTTGTATTTATTTAATCAATTCGCATTGCTGCTTTTTCATGACCGATTTTCAGTTCTTCCTCTCCACCCATCCGCTGCTCTGTTTCCATTCGCAAAGTTTGTTTAATGAAGCAAACGCCCAGCGGCATCCTTGTAAAGGCAACCATGCCATTGTGCCACATAAATATGCATGTATGTGTGTGTACGCGTATATATTTTATGGTGGCACTTGCTGCAGAACACCTTTACGAGCACATTGGTTGCCTGATTGGTAGAAGAATTGTTCATATGCGATTGTCTGTTTGATTGCTTGCCTCTTTCGTGGGATGGCTGACTTGCTGACTGGCTGTCTGCTGGGCTGACTGGTTGGTGGCGGTTTGGCTGTTTGGTTGACTCAACAACGTTGGTTGTTTATTTGTTGTCGTGTTTGGGTTTCATGGCAATGTTGATTTGTCACATTTTCGCTTTTCGGCGCTAATGAATGCTGAAGTGACGTGTACGTTGCATGCAACGTCAGCATAATTGCACATTCTACGGTTACAAAAACAACGCACATACATATGGATGTGAATATATTTTTATTGATATTTATTTATTGGTGAAAATGGGTATATGCGTGCATACTTCCTTGCTAGGATCGACCTTTCAGCCTAACCCTAGGTACATACAAGGGTGTATGCCTATAAAACAAACATGAAGAAGTAAAAATGTTACTTCGTTTACAACGAAGCTGTAGTACCTTTCACAGATGCATTTTTATATCAGAAAGCCGTATAAAAAGAGTTTTATCTCGATTTTGATCAGCGATTATACTTGTATGCAAGCTATTTGCTCCAGTGGTCCGATCTGAACAATTTCTTCGGGTATTGTAGCGTATAATAATATGTGGTAAATTTGGTGAAGATATCTCCTCAATGAAAAAAGTTTTCCTTATAAAAATTTGTTTTTGGTCTTTTCATTTATATGACAACTACATGCTATAGTAATTCGATATCGGCCGTTCCGATAAATGAGCAGCTTCATGAGGAGAAAAGAACGTGTGCAAAATTTCAGATCGTTACCTCAAACACAGACAGACGGACTTGGCCACATTGACTCAGTTCATCATTTATGGTCATTTATATTCTGGTATTATATATTTATGTTCATTGAAATAGCAGTGCAGTTGCCAGTATGTATTAGATTGATAAATTCTATTATAAAGACCAAAATGAGATATTGGGTTGAGATCCATGGATTACGATAGCCAAGGCATCAAATCAATTTTTCTTAGCTGAGCCAATTTTTAGCCAATTTTCTGGTATGTTTTGGCTTGTTATCGTGCTGAAATGTCAATTTTAAAGGCATATTTCAACTGTCAAATGACAGCATAACGTTCCTTACTAACTTCCACGTACACATTTTCATCCATGATCCCATCGATCGTAAGTATTGGGCCCACAACGCTACAGAATAAACAAGCCCATATTAAAATTTTAAAGCCATTGTGCTGCTCCACAAAACAAGAGCATTTTGGACTCATCTTTCCAAAGGATATTGCGTCATTTTGATATTGGTCAGTTCAAATGGCTTTTGGTTTACTCCAACAGGGCTTTGGTATGTCTTTGACTAAGTAAAAGCACCTTTCGTGGGCTTCGCGCATTTAAATTTTCATTTAACAGTCGTCGTCGAAAGGTTACGTTGCTGATCCCCAACTTCAGCTCCGCTTTTATTTCTTTAGAGGATGCAAAAAGATTGTTTTTGCTTAAGCGCAATATACGTCGGTTCTCTAAATTTGTAGTTTTGCGTAAGGCACCACGTTTTTCGGGCTTCAATTCATAATTTATGGTATTGTATACCTTTTTGGCAGAACATTTTAACGATTTTGTATTTATTGTTTTCTATGTTTTCATCTTCTTTCTAAGCTCAGCGATCAAAAGCTTTTCTTACTTGGAACAGTCAGATCCTCTACCCACTAAAATTTTTTTTAAACAATTTTTTTCTCATATAAAATATTAAATATTTTATTAGATACGTACACTATTAACAAAAATCCTGATATTTTTGAAAAAAAATACTTGGACGAAGGAAAAAACTGAAAATTGTATTTTTGGCAGACAGTTTTACAAAAAAAATTAAATAATAGTTGTAATCGAAAAACAAATCCTTCATCCAAGACTTTAAGAATTGTATCTCAAAGACCTGTGTAAAATTTTATGAAGATCGGTTGAGTAGTTCTCGAGAAATCTTGCCAACAGTCTTCAAAAATACAATTTCGAGAAAAACGTGTTTAAAGACGGAGCACGTAGCCTAGCTAGCCTCGAGGGCACAAGTTCTCAAGGTTGTATATCTGAAACTATTACTCGGATCAACTTGTAAGTTAAGGGCAATATTCTATAGGAGAATTGGAGCCAGTTTTCCGAGGTCATTTAATATAATTGCAACTGAAGATATTCGTTATCGAATTGCAGTTAGCCGGCGCAAATAGTTGCCAAACCTGGATTGACAGTTAGGAAGGATTTAGTATATAGTTTACAGTGTGCACGATTTACAGGGAATCGATTACTAAGAGGTGCTCCTAACGGCCAAATTTTTAATATAGGCCTGTACTGACAACATTTGAAGCAATCGTCCACAAACGGCCAGCTTTCGTCAATAGGAGAGGAATTGTGCTCCAGCACGGCCACGCCAACGCACACACATCAATTGAGACTCGTCAGCTTCGTTGAGAGGTTCATGTGCATCCACCTTATAGTCCAGACCCGGCACCAAATGAATACTACCGAGTGCTTTTGCTGGTGAAAAATTCGATTCAAGAAAAGCTTGTGCAAATCTGCTATCCCAGATATTCCCCAAAAAAAACGAGGTTTTCTATGAAAGTGATATTATGATCTTACCTTCTAGATGGTAAGAAGTTCAAGAACAACTTTTACGGTGCATATTTAGTTTGTCAAAAATATATTCTCAAAATATTTTATTACGAGTTGTACTGTAAAGCTTCCGGCTAACAATTAAAAAATGAGTCTGAATCTAAGCCTCAATTCTTCGATATTATTTCCAAAAGTTTAACGTCTTAATTGTTGCGGTCTCCAATATTTCCATTCTGAAATATATTCTTGGCAAGCCACTTATTAAACTGTGAGAGAGAAAGTAGTCGCTGTAGGTCAGATCTATAGGTACCTTTTTGGCAGAACATTTTAACGATTTTGTATTTATTGTTTTCTATGTTTTCATCTTCTTTCTAAGCCCAGCAAATCTAAAGAAGGGGGGACCAATAATTCCTCAAATTTTTCAGTAGTATCACAGAGTGAATGAGATCGGCGTTGACTTGGTTGGAAAAATTTCCAAAATCTTTTGAATTTGTAGAAAATATTTGTTAGCTAAGTTTCTATCCCAAGCCAAATTTCTGCATAATAATTTAAGCATTCATTTTAACCATTGACATTAGCACTTAGAGTACATATACAAAGTTCTTCGAAATATGGTCAAACTCCAGGAAAAATACAAGTGGAACTCGTTAAAACATTCTATATGTATTTAAAAACTTATAAAAGTAACTGAGAAGAACTCAAGAAGTCTGCGTTTCTCCTACAATATATTTAAATCCTTCTCTGACCTCCTTCAGCTGACCCCTTCCGAGTAAAAAATTGTTTTCATATTAAAGCGACAACATTTTGCATACTTACGGGCGCACCTGCAATTTTCAAAAATATTTCCTACAGCCGTTATGCAATTAGACGCTGCACATACCACACTCAAACAGGTATCTATCAGCTAAACGTTCAATAACGTAGTTAGTTATTTCCATTTTTCCGAAAACAGCGCATGTAAAATTCATTGCATATCCACGAGGGGCGACATTTCATTGTAAACACTGTGACACCAATTGCTAGTTGTCGACGTCTAATCGGTTTCTTATTGTTTTTTGTTTACTTTTTTCCAGTGAAGGGCCAAGTGATTCACCTACCTTCGCCCGCCAGCCGCTGACACGATAGCCTCAGGGTAACGAGTTCGCCGATGATTTTGTGGCAAATTGGTCATTGCTGCACGTTGCACATTATTGGTTGCCCGTTTACGCGTTGCAAGAGTGCATTGCACTTTGGCTTTGTTGTCCACGCTGCGCTTCAGTGGTCACAAGGCACGTAATTTGTGTTAGCCTACATTGCGATTGAGCACTGAGTGAGTGCCAAGCGATTCGCTTAAAATTTTTATATTTGTATGTTTGTGTATATTTGAAAAGGTATTCATTTACAAATCGATTGACAGTTGAAATTATTTTCTAACACAAGTTAAATTAAGAACAGCGCCAAACGATTCGTTTGAATTGATTTACATTTCTACTTGGGCATTTGGCATTAGGATGAACCGCTTGTTGTACTTGAGCAGGGCTTTCGTATTAGGGAGAACCTCTTGTTATACTTGAACAAGGCAGACTAAGTTTGTCCCACCCAGAAAAAAACGCAGAAGACCCTATAAAGTACAGCGGTTTCCAATAAGAATGATAAGGTTTCTTTAAAAAAAACACACTAATTGTTACGATCGGTCCAATTAGGTTCTTCATTTAAATAACTTCCACGACTTCTTTTTGCGATGAACGATTTTGATGAACCCAATTCTCAAGCACTTTTTCCAATAAAGAATGAAAATGTTAATAAAGCATGTTCAATAATGACTTCTACAGCTTGAAGAGAATCAAGTTCATTGCTGAAGACCAATGGCTGCAAATAATCCCACAAGAACTCGTCTTATGGTGTTAAATCACAACTTCTCGGAAACCATTCAATGCTACAATTCCTTGAAATAATCGCATATCCAAACTTTTCTCGCAATAATTCGGCACTTGTTGGACCCAAATGTTGTCAATACCATATTCCAATTCGGAACGAAAATTTTCTTCCAATTTGGTAACTCATAATTTTATCGTAAAGTTTGACATTTTCGATGTTATTCATACTCAGAACGTTTTCACATATGTATAAGCGCTGCTTGTGTTGTTCATAGTGACTTAAAATATTCATCTCGACCAAAAAATGGAATTAAATCGTTATTATTTTTTACTACTTTCGGCTCGGATCATCACATCAAGAGTGAAATAATTGCATTTTTGTCGACTAATTAGTGGCCAGTGTTTATCGATGCTATGGTGAATTCAATCGAGGTCGTAGAACACTCCAAGATGAATTTCGTGAAGGTCGTTCAAAATCAGTTGTTGTTCCGCCAACTATTGATGCTGTGTGCAAACTGATATTGCTAGATCGTCATGTAATCTATCGTGAGATTGAGACTAGTGGGATTAACATACATTCATTTGACTGTAAAAAAAATATTGTTCACCTTGGATCCCACATAATTTGTCAATCGCTCAAAAAATTGCTCGTGTCGATTGATTTAGAGAAATGTAAAAAAATACGATAGCTGTTCTCCGAAATACGTTTATGAAATCGTAACAGGAGATGAAACGTGGATTTAGTCGTATAAGCCTGAATGTAAGCAGCAGTCGACTGTATGGGTGTTGAAAGATGGGCATAATTCAACAAAATCTATTTCACCGAGCACTTCCAAACAAATGGTTGCCTTTTGTCATGGATAAGCTGGCCATTTGTTTGCCAGTTGTCTTTAAAGATATAAAGAAACCAACCACCAAAGACGGATCACTCTTCACAACGACAACGCGAACTTTCATACATTGACTGAAATGCACTTTTGAACACTAAAAACTTTGATTTGATTTATCATCTAACGTAGAGATCTGCCTTGGTACCGAATAACTTCTTTTTTCCATAGGAACAAAACAAGCTAAGAGCTCAACGTTTTGGGGCACCTGAAAAGGTGGTTGATGTGTTCAGAATGATTGTTTTGGAGGCACTGCAATCAGTGTGGCATAAGTGCTTCGACAATTGGTTCAAATGCTTGCAACAGTGCATAGATCTTAATTGAGAATATGTTGAAACCCAATAAAGCAATTTTCTTTGGCTAATATTTCTAAGCTCCGAAATATAAAAGGTAATCCACGCAAATGTGAGTAGATATTTTTTTCAAAAAAGGTACGTTAAATTTCGAGGGGGACTTATAGGAATTATATAAATTTCCAGATTTGGTTCCGATTCATTTCTTTTAAAATCAATATGACTAAAACAATTTTCTAAATCTGCATCGTTCTTTATTGGTTAATTTTTGCTTTTAAAGTACTTTCTACGCCCTAGTTAAATAGAAAGCAATCATTTTTTGCCCTTATTATTTTTTTGCTTTCTAATAAAAGTCTATTTAACAACAGCGCGCCAGTCGTTTCTTCTTTTCGCTACGTGGCGCCAATTGGATATTCCAAGCGAAGCCAGGTCCTTCTCTCCTCCTATTTATATATGTCACATGTATATTAAGACATGAAAAAATATGTAAATTTTTATGAAAACAAAATTATCGGAAGGCAGTTCCTAGAACCATATATTTCCTTCAAAATTCCGTTTAATGCTTTGCTTTAAAATGTCAAGTGAAGTGACAATGCCAGAAAGCCGTGTTTTTAATCTCATATTTATCTTATTTATTACTTGATTCAACAGCAAGTTGAAATTTTTTACTACTACTTTTGTCCTTCACCTCTTTAATTCTGAATATTCTTTTTTATACAAATTTGTGTAAAAGTGGAAATTTTGTTTCAATTTAGGTTAACTATAATTTCTGCCGTAGTCTTACACACGTGGCCACCCAAACCTTACCACTCAACATTTTCAAATATTGTGCATATTTGACTACATTTTATAGCGGTACTTTTTGCGGTATACACAGTTTTTAATTAGAGATAATTAATGACATGCTAGTTATCAAAAATATCTAAATTTAAAAACAAAACATATTCACTTATAGACAAAACCATTTGAAAGTTAGTGAGCTTTACAAAATGAGCTCGAAATGTAAGAGACTGGCATGCGATGAAAAAATTATATTTTTTATTTTTTTAATTTAATTTAATTTACACTATATTTGAAATTAATATTTTATTTTATTTTTTTTTTTTAATTGAAACACGAAGTTTAGTAGGTGTATCAAAACAATAAAATCAGCCGCTTTTGTATAAGCATAGAAAATCTAATTCGTGTTTTAAATTAAAAACTATAATTATAATAAGATATTATAATTTAGTTTACTTATGCTTACTAAAAACATGAAAAAAAAACAAAATTGAAGAAAATTCCAAACGAACGAAAAAATCCGAAAAAAATTATAAGAAAGTATAATGGTAAGGTTTGCGTGGCACCGAGCGTATCTGCGAAGTTATATACTAGATGATTATACATATATATTTTTTATCATAATAAGCGTTATTATAAAATTTATGTATCAAATAAGTTTCAAAACCCTTTAATATTTTCATAAAATAATAACTTTTATTTTTAGTTCTCCAACTAAAATTATTACTACTGCGTATACTTCTTTATACTTATGGCTACAACTGAATACATAAATACATATGTGTTTCTTTATTTATTACCTATGTAGGTCATCCAACAGAGGCTCAGAGCTGTTTGACTATTGCATACTTTCAGGCGTCGAATTTCATCAGTGGCTTTATACATTATTTTTGGCTTACTATATGTATATGCGTGCTCAATACGTGACATAAGCTTGATTTTCATTTAGTGCAGAACAAATCGCTCCATAGCAACTAGAGATGAATGAATTGCACACATTACTACATGCGGTAAGTAAATATCGACCAATTGTAAAATCTTTAATTTTAGAATATGTATTTTAACACTCATATTGTACTATATGTGGCTACCACTGCGCGTATAGTGGCCGCTAGGCCAGATTAGATTACGCATAGCTACCAGCTGCTAATCATAGACAATTGAGTAACCAGTCTCTATTGTAGTTTAATTATGTATTACCAACCCTTATTACATACATATAGTATGCAGAAATGGACTCTCAAGTACAAGAAAATAGGAATTCCTTAATTTTCGTTTACCATATTTATCAAAGTTTCCCATAGATGAATTTACTAAATTATTCTTCATAAATTCATTATTTTTTTGATACTTTCTGAAAATGTTTTTTTTAAATAATTATTCCCTGCGCTTAAGACCGGAGTTCCTATAAATTTTATATAAAATTATCAACTTGACGCGCTGAGTCGATTTAGTCATTTCCATCTGTCTGACCGTTTGTATATTCGCGAATTAGTTCTTTCAGTTTTTGAGAAATTGACCTGAAATTTGACACAAGTTCTTTTCTAACCAAGCAGCTACTCATGTGCCGGTACCGCCGATATTAGACAACTGTAGCATATACCCGCCATACAAATTGACTGATACAACTCAAATCTTTGTATAGAAAACTTTTTTATTTGACAAGGTATCGTCACGAAATTCAGCACGGAAATAGCGCTACAATCTCCGATGAAATTTTCATATCGGATTACTATATCACATAGCTGTCGTTGTATGGAAAACTGTTTTTATTATCGTCACGAATTTTGGCACCGAATATTGTCTCAGACATCGCTTCAATCTCGAAATATCGTATTCAGATCGGACCAATATAGCTTATAGCTGCCATTCAAACTGGTTTATCACATTCAAGAAAATTATCTTTTTATATCATTTTATTCTATAGCAAATTTACCTGTGAAGGGTATTATAGCTTCGGTGCTTTCGAAGTTGACATTTTGTTTTGTTTTTACTTATTCATAAAATAAGTTTTAAGCATTTACAATGCCTTTTGATATTATAGACAAAACAAAACCTCTTTAAGGGATTATATGGATTTCCTCGGGTGAAAAACAGGCTTTTTTCAACAATTCTTTTCTGTTATAAAAAATTAAATATTATATTTTATTAGAACTTTTTATTGTTACAAACATATACTATTAACAAAGAAATTCTGAAATTATTGGAAAAAAATATTTTAAACTCGGCCATTGTGACGCCATTTCATCTAAAGTTAAAAAAATACGTGATTTAGTTAAAACCTTAACATAGAACTTGATGAAGGACATTTTTACAAAAAAACTAAATTTGCAGTGAAAGTTCTCCAATTTTTTTTTAAATTTCCCCAAAGCTATTATTCGAATCTACTGAAGATTTAGGACAATATTTTAGACAATAAAAAAATTGTTTTTGTGAAACCAGTAAACCCATGTAACGCCTTAAGGTTACCTTTACTATATGTAGTAGCATCTATACATAATATTAGTAACAACTATGCAGCAATCGTTTTGCACAATGGGGGTGGAATACAACGGACATTTCATATTAAATCATGTGAAATATTACCATATGATGAGATCTTCGAATTTTTGGCGACCAATAATGAAATATGGTAATACTCGTATCACGTGTTGGTAGAACTGTTAGTTTTGGTTTTTGTCGATTTGCAATTATAAAAACTGAAAAATTTCGAAAAAAGTATAAAATTTAATTTTCTACAATTTTTTTAACTTATAAATGATAAAATCAGTAGAATTCTTATTTAATTTTTTATATTTTATTATTCTTATCTTAAAAAATCGTTCTACAAAAGTTCTTTTGGCAAATAAAAGCTTACCGATTACAACAAAATTATAGATTCTTCCTGATTAACAAAAATATATACGCATATACAAAAGGTACATATGTAAATAAATACCCGTACATATCCCTATTTTCAGAATACCAAATAACTAAATAAATATGCTTAAAATGTTTTTAATGTTAATTTTTTTTTTTATTATTGAAATATAAAATTTTATTTTTCATAAAAGTCTGTTGCTTATTTAAACTTATATTAAAGCTGTGGGTACGTCATTTTATTTTATCATTTCATATTTCAATTACATATGTTTCTGAAACTGTGCAGAAAAGCAGTGGGAGAAATCGAGTGTGAACGGGTGAATAAGTAACATCTGTCAATTAACAGCACGCTGTCGTAGAACATCAGGTGAACATAAGTCAACTGCATGCAAATATGCAGCAACAAATACTGTAAACAAAAAGTGAGTTAGTTGCTCTCATTTTATTTGCGAATTCCAATTGCTTTTTCTTTAGCATACCTCATTAGGTATGTTGTGAGCACAATTCGCAACAACACAGTGAAAATAACTGCTTACAGAGACTTACTCTGATTTTGCATAGGGACAAATGGAAAGGAAAGGAATGCGTACGTGACTTTATTGGAAAGGATGAATGTATGCACATAAGTATTTGCTCGAAAATATTGTGAACTGCTGCGTGGATGGCTGCGCTAAAACTTCTTTTTGATCACCTGACATTATGACGATTTATTTGATATGAGCGATCAGTAAAAGTGAGCAGGAGAAAATAAATGTGTTAGTTCAAGTAAGTGAAGCAAGTTTGCATATTGCATCATATTTTTTGTGATTAAAGGGTTCGAGTAATATTAAATCATATGATATATATATTTCTACAGATTTACCAGCGCACTACAGTCGTATATGGATTACCTCCAAAAATACAAGGAAGCTGTAAACTTTTGCCTGATTTCTGTACCTCCAAAAATGAAAGGAAAAATGCCTGCTTTCTGTTGGCATGAGCAGTCTATATTATTCAAGTTTTATACATAAAACACAGTAAGGCCCGTTTTAGGAGATCGCACAGAATCTTAAGCAGGAGATGAAATAAAATTAGCATTTGCTGTAATAGGTCCCGAACTGACTCTCGTGGAATCGCTTTGTGATCATCTACTTCAAAATGCGAAACAAGCTGACAATTGGAAGCGCATAAGAAATGCATTTAAATATTGATCTGTTATTATGATATGAAAAACATTTTAAGTGACTCATATATCTAATAAAAATCTATAAAGTCTGGCTGAATTCTCCTTTTTTCCTGCTATAGTTTATGAAAATCTGATAAATTGGTAGGTAAGTATTGCAAGATAACTTGAGAAAGCAGAATTCAGCGCTCAGAAAGCTGCTGAAGGAATGAAATATCCTGATCATTTTTTATGCACCCGGTATTTTGGGTTCGTGGTCTAGCTGGCAGCTTATTACGAGCAGCTTGGGCCTTACCAAGGCGGGTCTAGATTCTAAAACAAATTCAATGCCTGTAAACATTGAAGGACAGTATGCATGTTATGCAGTTGAGCAGCGAAAACTTGTTTCTTCTTCTTCCTTCTTTTACGATGCCACAATTATTTTAAAACTGATAATCTAGCGCCAGCCTTGCACCAGGCAAACAGAAATTACAGCCAGGAATTTAGTACGCAGGCAGCTCATAGTGATTGTTGTTGTTTACTTTAATTCCTATGCGCGAAATGAGTGTGCATTCTGTACTCAATACAACAACTGCAAAATGTATTTGACTAACGGGGCATAAATATGAGACATTTGAGAAACAGAGAAATTTGAAACACATAATTTGTTGTTGCCATTATGGAAATGCGTTTGCGTAAGAATTACACAAGAATTAGCAATAAAATAGAACACTTGCTGATCGTTATGGGCGACTGGTTGTTTGTTGAGAAAATAATATTTGATGGGTGGCGTTTTTAGTTTTTTAATTATTTTTTTTTTAATATTTTATTTAATTTCGTAGAATCTTTCAATGAATTGATCGCGCATGTCAACAGGTGCCCATAATAAAAACAAGCAAATCTATTTGAGCGCAGATCATAATGGTTTTGGCATTTCTGCCTTCCAATGTTTGAGTGCAAAACGTGTGCTTTTGCTACAACAACTGAGAAAGGTATGTAAGGCAAATCCAAAATGAGAGAAAATTTTGAAACATACATTTGTTGCTACTTTTTTGGAAACTCAACCGAATTGAAGGGACAGCGAAAATATATGAAACATCTACATATTTGTTGTTATGTTTTTGGAAATGCATTTGAAATAAAGTGCACGGATCAATGCCACACCTTATCCTCGCTACTTTTTTAGGTCGCCTGGTGGGTTGTTGCAAAATTGGTAGTCGGTTTCTTCTTTTCTAGCACTCTTCTTCTTCTTTTTGACCAGCGTTATTTTGTAATTTCGCTGTAAAACGAAAAACCAGCAGGCGCTCATAACTCATAGCAGATCAGGACAATTACACTTCTTTGTTTTTGCGGCATTAGTTCAGTTCTCGGTTTCCTTGTTTCTAGTGTGAAACGTATTAAGAATCGAAACATATATTTATTGTTGGCATGCTGGAATGATTAAGGTGACCAGGAAAAATTATTTGCTAATTGCGATTGCTTACTGCATAGCTCTGTTCGCCTAGTACTTTGGGGGCCGCTAGAATTTTAAAATTTTTGCTTTTAACCTGCTTGAATGACCTCGAAGCTTTCAGAGCAGTTTCCTCGTCGACTCAGCAAACAGCGTTGCGAAAAAAACGCGTTTAAAATTTTGTGAACTGGTAAAAAATTCTTAGAAATATGGTCTTAATCCGAAACATTTCCTGCATCAACCTCAATGAAGAATATTAATAGAATTCGAAGAATATTCACAAATATCATCTGCAAATTTCTTTCCAAGGCAACTTTTTGGCAACTTTCTCATAATTCAACCACAACTTTAATGCTCTCCTTCAGCTAGTTCTGTTTGTAGCGCCCTTTAAAGTCACTTATCTGCCTTTATGCCGCACAGTGAGGCCTCAAACTAAAAGTCCAAAGCCATATTTATATTAAAAACCTATCTTTATTTCTATATCTTCTTGCAGCACCCTTTAGTAACACTTACCTGTATTTTATGCTGCACAGTGAAGGCACCAAATAAAAGTCTGAGACGATTTTTATATTTAAAAAAAATATTTATTCAAATTTCAAGAGATTCTTACAATTCACAATATGCGTGTGTGTGTGTATACATATATATGTATATATATATATGTATGTATATATATGTTTACATAACTTATACGACTTACAAGCAAATTTTCATATTCAAAACATGTTCTTTTGTTAAATAATATATAAAATGTGTTTACATGTATATATAGTATGTGGAATTGTATGACAACCGAAGCGCAAAACAAAAGGCACACACACACACACATATATATGCATGTACGTGTAACGTAAAATTACAATATAACTATTTACAAAATAAAAACGAAATATAGTTATATTTTATTTTGAGATGCTCATTAATTGTAATAAGTATAACTAGAGGATGGCTGCACAGCGCGCACACATACGCACAAGTGCGCAAGTAAACGCATGTAGCATATACATGTATGCACATATTCATATATATATATATATGTATGTATACGTATGTTTGCATATGCTTTTACCGCGCGTTTATGCCAGTTGTTGCTTTTGTTTTTGTGCGCACTTTCACTCAAGCATCCTCAGGCGCGCGCTTCTCTTTCATATTCATATTTAACTACATTTAATTAAGTAATTATTTATTTAAAATATTTTTTTTTGTTTTTTCTCTTTTCTTACTTATTTCATCTCGCTTCGTACTGTATAGTATGCACTTAAAAGTTAACTATATTTATGTATGTATATGTATAATATATATATATAGCTAAGTAAGTATACTTAAGTAAATAGCAAACGTTTCGCTGCATTTCGACGACTATTCAGTGTTTTAATTTGTTGCTGCTTTTATTATTAATAAATTTCATGTTAATATTTCGGAAATTTGTTTGCTGCTTTCTTTTCGCTTTTATATGTGTGTGTGGTGGTGGTGTGTGTGTGTGTATATATAAAGTAATTGCAGACATTTACAATATACATATACGAATATGTATGTATGGGTGTATTAATAATTATTATTTACATTAACTAACAGTTGGCGGTGTATGCGCGTGTGTGTGTGGGTGTGTGTAACACATATTTAAATTACAGCTTGCACTTGAATATGCACTTATTCATCAATTAGCCAATTTATTAGCAAATATTTAACCTTTCACACACAGTTTTGTTCGTTTTTGTTGTTGTTGCTGCACTTTTACGCTTAAGTCTAACTTATATCTAAGTGCTTATGCAGTTTATGCATTTATTTGCTCACTTAAGTTACGTTATTAGAAAAAAATTACACTTAACGCATTTGTTTATTTTGTTTACTTTGTTTGTTTTTGTTGTTGTTTTTTGTTTCTGTTTCACCTTTCAACTGGCATTTTGCATTATTAAATTTTCATATTTCCATCACACACTTAGAGTTTTGCATTAATTTTTGCTGTAAGTGTGTTTGGTTGTCTAACATATAACTGTACTTTGCAAAAAAATTTTAAAATTTCTTGCTTTGCTTTTTTTCCATTGAAATTGTTTACCACTAAAACAACTAATTTAGCGCTAAAAGCAAATTTAACTACGTAAAAAATATTTAATAAACAAACTTATGGACAAAACGAAAACATAAATGCACTCTATTACGCAAACGCTACTTGCACTTGCAAATTATTTAAATTTATTTAATATTCAAGTAATTTAATTTAATTAGTTTAGTTTAAAGTAGTGCGTAAACTCATTTATGCTGCCATAGAAATTTATTCATAATTTTTATTTTCATTTCTATAACACAAACAAAATAACCACCGTGTTGTTGGTATTGTTGCATGTACCAAAAAAATATTTATTTATTTTTGCAATTATTTTCAATAATTAATTTAAAGCATTTACTAAAGTACTAAGCGCAAGCTGCGCTAGAAAACTCAACAGCTGTGAAAAGTTGAGTGCAAAGTGTGCGAAATTCGCAATGAAAAACACTGAAGCGTGCAAAACTATGAAATTTGGCAAAAAATTGAAAATATTAGAATATAAAAATAGTGCTTGAAAGTTAAAAATTTATAAAATATTTAAAAAAATGAATAAATATAAATATAAATAGTTTATTACATATCTAAAATACAATAAATAAAAAAACATAATAAAACACATAATAAACTAAACACAAAATATAAGAAAGATAGATGTATGTATAATAAAAAAAAGAAAAAAAATTTCAAAAGATATACATATATTTAAAAAAATGTATTAATAAAAAAATAAATATATACAAAAAAATTAAAAAAATATATACTAATAAATTTAAAAAATATATTAAAACAATTTTAAAAAGATATATATTAAAAAAAGTTATTAATAAAAAAAAATAGATATATAATAAAAAATGTATAATAAACAAATAAAATATACATATTAAAAAAAAAATTAATAAAAAGTGCAAAAAAATTAATTAATAAAAGATATAGTATGATTATAAAAATGTAATAAAAAAGTACCATAAAAATTTACACAAAAATTCACAAAACCAAAATAGTAATTAACGATAAACGTTTAATAAAAATCAATTTTGAATAGAAAATTTCACCCTCTTCTAGATAAAATAAATTAGAAACAACACATTTTTCTACAGCTCTACATTGTAGCCAAAATAAATGCCGTATAACTTTGCACTCTTCTTCTCTACGGCAGCACATTTTTAGCTTAAAGCAAACGGTTTGCATTTGAAGCAAATATTAAAGCTACAAAAGAACATTACATAAAATTATGTTTAAAGCTGAGAAAGCTCTTAAAACGCGAGATTTTGAAAAGTATTTTGAGCGGCGAAGAGTTTAAATAGTATTCTTTAAGCTTTCGGAGATAATTTTTGGAAAGCTTTTAGTAAAAGCTCATTTTGGTGAAACTTCCGAACACAAAAATTTGTTTATTATATTTTTCTCAGAATATTAAATATTATTTATAGTTAAGAAGAAAAATTATGGAAAGCTTTTAGTGAAAGCTCATTTATGTGCAATTACGGAACATTATTTATAGTTAAAAGGACTTTTAAATAGCATACACTAAGTTTTTATGAGACAAAAAAACTGTGGAAAGCTTTTGGTGAAAGCTCATTTAGGGGAAATTGCCTCACAAAACATTATTATTTATTATTTTTCATTTCAAATATCAAATCGACATAACGTGTAATTAGAGCTCGAATGAAAGCAAATAACCTCAGTTACTTACTAAAGCTTTCGCTCAGTAGCTCACTAAAGCTGCCGCTATAGGTGGTATCATTTTAAGAAAAGTCGAAAAGTAAAGAAATTTATATGCATACACATACAAATATACATATTAGTTTTAAGAACAGTATTTTCATTTCTTAGAAAAATAAAGAAGGCATATCAAAATTATCATTAAAAAGCGAAAGCTTTCGAAATTTCGATAATAACTCGCTTATGCTTTTAGAAGTTCACACAAAGTTTTTTGAATTGAAATTTAACCAGTGCGTTACTTGTATCAGTTTTTACATTTTCGAGCTTATAGACGCCGAAAGCTTTACACAATTTTTCTTTTTTTTTTTTGAGATTTTGTTATTTTTTGGAATACCTTTTTATACGAATTTCAATTAAGCCAAAAATGTGCTGCCCAGCTTAGGTTCACTTTGTTTAGATGATATAGATTTTGTTTAACATTTCAGTTAAGCTTTAATTAAGTATTCAATTGTTGTTATTTATTTCACTTTCACTCAAATGTGGCACTTCATTGCTAAATAATAACTCATATGCTACAATAAACAGAAAATATTAATAAAAAAAAAATAAAAAATATTGCAACCTAAGCAGCAGTAACAGTGTAAACGAAAATTCTTTAAAAAAAAATACTAAAAAAATTTATTTGTTATTTAACGAAGTGAAAGCTCAAATAAAAAGCTTGAGTAACATCGTTGAATTTTGTAGTATGAAAGCTCATAAAAAGCACTTTCACATACGTTTTTTGTTTTTAGTTTGCAATTGAAGGTGTGTAATACTTAAGAAATTTATGGAAGCGGCGGTTCATCACAATTTTTGAAACAATATTTTTTTCTTGTTCAACAAACTTGAACTAATTTCGTAAATGCGGTGCTGTCTTGAACAAATGCAAAAAATAAGTAATAACAACTTAATTTTCAGAACAGTTTTCTGGTAATTTAAAATGCTGCGAACAGTGAAAGGAGACATATGTACATATGTAATAATTTATGTATTTATATACTATATATATACATATGTACATATGTATGCATGTATGTGTATATATATGTACATGTATGTGCTTGGTGAGAATTCTTGATTTTTTGCATCTAAAAAATATTAAAATCATTGCTTGAAAAACAAGTCTAATTACACTGCAAATTTTTTTTTTTTATTATTGTAGGAAAATATTGTTTTTTAAATAAAAATTTATTATATGTGAAAATATTTACTGTTTTTCTAAAAAACAAGTGCAAAAATAATATAAATGAATGAAAAAAAGTATTTAGAAGAAAAAATATATTGACAAATATATTTATAAAAAAAAAATTTATATAATATTTATTTGTAAAAAATATATGTATATAAACTTAGAAAATTATTTGAACAAATATTTCTTTGTTAATCTTTTTTTTATTTTTCAAGGTTATGGCGAATTTGATAGTTTTTTTGTTACTTTTTTAGGTTATGTTTTGGCAGTTTTTCATAACTATGCAAAGATTTCATGGTTTCAGTTTATATATTGAAGTTTCAGCTGCACATATGTATATACACAGATAGATGCATACATAGATATATACATACATACTATACTATACATACATATACATATATTTTTGTAGTTTACTGTGGAAATTCGATTATGCACGCCTTTGCAGTTTTTTGTGTATGTTTTCTTTTCTCCTTTCGCTTGTCCTCACTACGCCGCTATGCTACCTAATTACTAAGTATTTAGTAAACTTGGCAGCTGTTGCTTCATATTCACGCTTAAGTACACATGCACTTAATTGCATTTAGCTTCTTCTTACTATTTTCTGCTTAACATTTCTTTTCAATTTTTTATTTTTTATTTTATTTTTTGCTTTGTTTACAGTCGAAAATATGGTTAATGGTGATGCCACTGTCACAGCAGCATGTGTCGCAGGCACGCTCATACACTCGCACATACACACATTTGAAGTTTCACCGCTTGGCGCTGCAAAGAAGCCAGTGGTAAGGCCTCAAACTATAAATGAATAACGGTTTCCACTGCCAATATTTTTAACACTACGCTAACTACTACTACTATACTTGCAACATTTTTCGTTAGTAGCAGATTTTCGTAAAATAATTAATTTTTTGTAAAATAATATAAAAAAATTAAAAATATTTTGCTTATATACTTTAATTATATACTAAAAGTTATAAAAAATGGCAACTTTCAAATACGTTGTTTTTTATGTTTTTGTTGTTGTTGTCGTAGTTTTCGCTTTTCGTTGAATTTTTGATTTTTTTTGTTTCGTTGGGTAAACAAATACAGTTAGTTGGTGTGGCATAAAACGCATTCAATAAGTGCAAATATGTAATGCATGATTGGGTGAGTGAGGCGAAGTGCGGGTGTGTGAGTGTATATGAAATTAATGAGTGCGTGAGTGTGTATGTGAGTGAGTATGGAGAAGGTACAAAAACAGTGCGTGAACTGCAAATGGCAAAGAGCAACTTATGGCAGTTGCCTAAAATACACACACATACATACATATATACACTTATGCATATGGAAAAGTGTTTGTAGCTGCATATGTATGTATGTGTGTGTGTGTATTTTGAAAAATAATCAAAATTATTTATACAAAAATTTATGCAAATTTACTCACACAAATAATTGGTATGTTGCCAGCTCCACATATATGTACATTGCATATACAACCGATGTTGCCACCCGTTGCAACTGCTGCACTCCAATTATTTAACATTTTGCAAGAGAAATCGCATAACGGCTTCTGCTGTTGAAATTTCACCGCCAATTTGCTCATGTGTGTGTGTGTGCGTTGCATTGCTAGCATTTACAATGTATGTATGTGTGTATATGTGTATGTATGGTTTTTGTGTGCACGTATTGTTAAGTTGACGGTGCTCATTTTGATTTTACTCCACTTTTGTAAATTTTTCGTTCATGTTGTATATTACTTATTTTCTTAAAAATAACACATAAAAATTTATAAAACATTTCGTTAAATATTTCTGGCTTGGTTGTGTGTGTGTGTGGGTGTTTCGTTCTTTCATGCACGCGGAGACATTACTTTTCTAATTAATTTTTTTCGCTTAGTTGCACGTGTTTTGCACTTTTACAGGACACACACACACTCTCTATATGTCTCTCCCCTGCCTCCTCACACTTTGTAAATTATACCTATTGTATAACGGTTTCCGTTCATTTCACTTTCTATTATGTTGAATATTTATTTATTAGACGATAATTTCGCGTATGACACGACGATTCCGTGAATTGGGCGTTGACGAGTATTCACCCTCGAAACTGTCATCATAACTCAGTGACATGTGCTGCTGTGGTGGTATCACTTCATCCTGTTCCATATGCTCCATATTATAGGGGTTGGGTAGGCCGCTTACGTCGTGATATGGTGAATCTGCGAGGAGAAGAGCAAAATAAACAAATTTAGGTGGTACAGTTGTATGGGTAAGGAATGCAATTTATTATTAGCCGCGCTTAAATAAAGCATTTGAGTTGTTAAAAAGGATAACAGTAATAAATACATACATAGTACTTAGAAAAATTAATATTATTAGTAAAAAAAATCAAAAAACAAACAATTTTTAATTAAAGTTATAATTAAAATAAAAAAAAATAATAATTAAAATTAAAAGAAAAAATTAAGTTAAGGAAAAAATGAATGAAAATTGAAAATAACTTAAATAAAAAAAATAATTAAAATAAAAAAATTATGAAACAAATAAATTAAAACACGTTAATTAAAATTTACAACAAAAGTAATTACAATAAAAAAAATTAATTGAAATTTAAAGAATTAACTAAAATTCCAAAAAAATTTAAGTAAATAAAATTGAAATAAACAAAAATTAAAAAATTAACTTAAATTTAAAATAAAAATAATAATGAAACTTAATTAAATTTTAAAAAATATAAAATTTGCGTTTTTGTTTTAAATTAATTTGATATCTTTTTATTGAAATTTTAAATACAAACTTTTGAAATGTTTTCTATATTAAATGGAATTGTTGGCATAAAATGAGAAATATTTTACATTAAGATAAAATTTGTTCGAAATAAAATCTTAAAATTTCTGAGCAATTATTTATTTTTATTAAAATTAATATAGATAAAAAAATTATTAAGATTAAAAAAAAAATTAATTATAATTAAACAAAATTAATTACAATTTAAAAAAATTAATTAAAGGCAAAAACAAATTACAAAACAAAAAATAACACAATAAAATTAAAAATTAAAACAAACAAATTAATTAAACTAATTTAAATTAAAAAAAATTATAAAACTTTCTAATAATGTCTATACTATAATATCTTTATATTAAAATTTTAAACAAAAACTTTTTAAATGTTTTTATAATAAATAAAACTTGTTTTCAAAAAAGAGAAATAATTTGCATTGAATTAAAATTTTTTCAAACTAAAATCTTAATACATATATGTATGTATGTCTGAACAACGATTTATGTTTATTGAATTAAAAAAAAATTAATATACATAGATAAAAAATAAATTATTTCAACCTTAAAAAAGTAGATAAAACTAATTAAAATACAAAATAATAATTATAATTAAAAAAAATAATAATTTCAATAAAAACAAGTAATTAAAGTTAAAAAAATTACAACAAAAAACAAAAGAAAAATTTGTGAAATTGTAAAAAATTAAATTAAACTAATTAAAATTGAAAAAAATTAATTTCAAAAAAAAAATTAGTTAAAGTTAAAAAAATTACGACAAAAAGGTAAAAGGAAAATTAGTAATTAAAATTAAAAAATAAAATTAGAATTTTATTTTATTTTTGCATTTGCATTTTATTTTAATAAAATCATTTGTGTTTCCTCTAAGAATATATTCATGTTCATTGTTTCTTTGTGCGATATATAGTATGTACATATCGTCACCTAAAGTGCAAAATAACGTAACATCACTTTTCATAACTTTACAGGCGAAAGAAAAAATATATTAGAAACCACACATATTGCAACAAAATTTGAGTTCTGGTTATATATTGCTTATAAAATGGTTATATATTGGTTGTATCTGATAGCAGAAGCTGATAATTTTATGCTGCAATATGATGTAGAGAATCATACGTTATAATGCATTTTAGGTGACGACATACATACAAGTATAAATAGTCACTTAGTAACGGGGCATATAAAATTTTTGTCGCAATTACAGCTTTAATTTATTTACAGTAGATTGAACTTGGATTACACACTCGTAGACCAATTATAGGGTTTATGTCAAATCAGCTGTCGAAATCAAGACAAGTGTTTGACATTTCTGAGAAGTATATAAGAGCGATGAGACAAATTACTGGCTTAACGTGTAGTTAATTAACCAAAAACCTACATATATGGGCAGTTCGAAATTTGTGAAAAATCTCTTCAGGAATCCTGACATTCAGAAAAATCATTATAATTAAATAACTCATTAGAAATTCCTACTTTTTCCAATGCTTTTTCGAATAAGACATGTGCTTTGAAGCTGTTGGATCACTTTTGTAGGGAAAACGAACATAAGGACATGAAATGTAGCTCAAGCTATTGGAATTAAAGCGGTGCTATCGTATTTTAGCTAAAAACTTTGGATTAATTTTAGTAAAATGTGATGATATATGTTTTAGAGTTAGCTGATAAACGTTTTAATTAATTTTATTTAACAAAACAATCTGCATAACTTTTTAATTAAATTTTTTTTTAATAAGAGTCAAGCTTTACAGTTATCTGGTTAACTTTTTAATTAAAAACAAATATTTTCTTTAAGAAAAAAAAACATTAGGTTATCTAATTAAATTTTTGTTAAAAAAATATTAAAAAAAAAACAAAAAATATTAAAAAAAACCAAAAATATTAAAAAAAACAAAAAATAAAAACATAAAACAACTCTAAATACAGAAAAACTTCAAAACATATTCAACTTCAAACTAAATTTTATGCACATAACCGCCTTTTCTTGCTCCTAATTTAAATATTAAATAATGGCATAAAAGTCAAGAGTACCTTAACTAAAAAATGTATGTAAATTTGTGCATCTAATGTTTAAATTAAAAATATGATTTTTATAAAAACAATAATCGACAAAATAATTCGCAAATGTAAATTAGCTATTTTTGGTTCAATAATTCAATTTCAGGATATTAGTGTAATTCTTGCAATAATATTTAAGTGTTTGTATGTATGTATGTATGCATGTGTAATTGTGCGTATAGTGTGTTTACATGTCGTTTCAAAAATACAATACAAACTTACTTCAGGCGCTCTCCGTTAGAGCGTAACATCCTGTATTATATCCGCTTTACGTATGCAAGCATTAATAGATAAAGAATAGGTGATAATTTTATAAATGAGTTAAATGCACAAAAAGCTTTGATTCAAATATTTTACGCTCAAATAGTTAAAATATATATTTATTTACATATGTATGCATGTATGGGTGAATATAAGACTACAAGTAGCAGAAATTATGGGCTTCAAAAGTAGCTAATCCTTTTGTTGTATTTAGAAATATAATAAAGCAAGCAAAGGTATATAATAGTTTTAAATTATATGTACATATATGTATATGTAAACATATATATATATATATATATGTCACATAACACATGTAATGTATGTAACGATAATATATAATAAATTAGAAGAGTTATCAATCACACAAAGTTGTGTTGATTATTTTCCTCAGTAAGTGCCTTTATATACTTGTATCTATGTATATAAACATACATATGTACCCATTATATTAGGATATTAATTGGCATATTTTCCAATCTATAAAAAATTTCATTTGATACTTCAGTTCATTATATGCTCATACACATCCATAAACATATACAAGTATGTGAATGTGTATTACGGAAGTAAATGCAAACGGAAATGTGATTGCTCATGTTTCTGAGAAAGCAGAAACTGCCGGTTACGTGTCATATTACGCACAGAAACATGAGAAATTTTACACTAACAACAAGCATACATAATATATATATGTATATTTGCAGCGCTTTGCTTCTATGACAGAGATGTACGATTCGTGTAACATTTTTAATTGAAATACCAAATGTTCTTTAGCATGGCAGACTAATCGAAATTGTTCCCAACACACACATACATACTTATACAGATTTTTAAATGTAGAAATAATTGTGAATAAGAAACAGATCAATCACGCACAAGTGTAGAGGCCAAAAATCAACAAGCACCCCTAATGTTCGTTAGTTCGAAAATTAATTTTGTGTTAATTGCAAATATTTTATAGAAAATTTTGTTGATAAAGTCTTGTATGAAATACTTTTCTAGTAATAGTGAACTAGCATGTGACATTTCAAATATAAGTATTAATATAATAGAATATTAACTTAGTGAGGAATGTGATTGCTTTTACTTTTGCGGGTATCATGTGCTGCAATAGTGGTAACGTTATTAGTTTTCTTCTTATTTTTATTATATTTAAGTTCAAAATTGACCAAGACAGTTACAGTTTACAGCCTTTTTTATTTTCATTTGAACTTTCATTTCGATATTTGATTACTTTTGTTTGGTAGCTGCTTGTTGAGGACACAATGATACGTTGGTATGCTGAAATTCAGATACGAGTATATCAAACAGCAGCCGACCAATATGAGAAAATCTGGACTACGATTGAAAAAAAATTGAAAATTGTCGCACGACGTAACTTGTAGCATTTACACATTTATATAAATTGGAATCTGTGTCGCCAAGAACAATATTCGGTTCGGTTTTAAAAACTCTTCTTATCTGAGAACACCGCATAAAATTGCACAGAATTTTTCAACAACAAAATGGAAAATTAAACTGTTTACAGAGATATGTGTGCAAGAGAGGGCAGTGTAAAGTTTTGTAAAACTCTGTAAAATTGTTGTACAAATTCAATCATTTTGGCAGCAGCGGCGCTGTTTGTGGAACTGTTGAGGTTCAGACGCCGCAAACAACAGCATTTAGCCAGTGTAGATGTGACACAGGTATTATAAAATCATATTAGAATATTTATCATAGGCAAAAAGTTCAAGTAGTTATTTTATATAATCTATAATCGGCTATAATCGCGTAAGCGGTGTCTACGCCAATTATGAAGATTAAGTTATTTTATTAGCCTCGATGTTAAGCTAGCTCTAAATAGTAATTTAGTCCCACCGTAAAGCAACTTAATATGTGTGGAAAAGGCAAGACAGTTTTTAAGCGTTGAGCCCTAAAACTGCTCAGCTACAGAAACAAATATTTCAACAACTAAGATATCGGGATACTAAATTAAACTTCAGACAGGAGAAAAGAACTGCTAACTGCTTTTCATTCACGATTTTTACTAAGAATATAACACTAGTATAAGGAGTCAGACTTAACCTAGAATCCCATTGAAAATGCCCTAATGCGAAAAGTAAAAATTGTTTTCGAACCGACTCTAACTTGTCATAATGGATTTGGTAACTAGGGTTCCTTATAAAAGAGCCATATTCCAAAACAGGTTTACCCAAAGTTGTAAAAACTCATTTGGTACCATACGGATCTTTAAATTCTTTAGACCAACCTTTAACAAAACTAAGAGTACCTTTTGCTTTCGAGACTATGGTGTTATTATGAAGACTAAAATTAAGCTTAAGGTTTACAGTAACTCCCAAATCAACTAAATTATAGTCTACATCTACTAATTAACTATAGACTGGCATACTCCAACCAACAAGTTTTGCATTATAACTAACAACAATAATAATAATAACAATTTGATACAAAAACGAAAATACCAACTACAAGCTGGCATAGTAGAAATATCATGATCAATACCTTAGCACGAAATGGAATTCATACAAAAAAACACGTTTTAAACTGTTCTTAGAGATTCGTTCGATTGAACTCTTTTTCTTCGAATTCTAAATACTATACTAATAATAATAATATTTATATGCTTAAATATATTCACCGGCTTTACTATGAACCAAAAAAATTATATATTTTTATAAACTTTGATATCCGTTTTTCATTTTCTGCTGTTGAACTGGCAAATGTACAAGTATGTTGCTGAACATTGTTGCAAGAGAAATGAAGTCAAGATAAAATCTAACCATATGAACCAGTACTAGTATTTCTAATAAAATTTTAGTTGCTAATAAAAAGCGTAGGTTGATTGGCAAACAAATGAAAATATATCTATATGTATATCTATTATGTTCAATATAAATATAAATATTTTTCCTGAGCAACTAATGAAACTAAACATTTTTTTTGAATATATTTGTTAAGTAATGCGTTTGGCAAATACAAAATCCCTAAAACAAAAACTATTATTTTGCATATAATGGAAATTGAATAAATTAGGAATATATGTATATGTATATAAAAGATATGTAAAAACGCAATATTAAAAAAATAAGTCATTAATTCTCCGTGGAGGCAATGTGGCAAAAACCGAAAATTAAAATTCAAAATTTTTGAAAAAAAAGATAAATAACAAAAATGCGAAAAAAGCACTTAACTGATTTTAAGATGTCAGTTTCTATATTTTCTCAATTATTTCAGACTAAAAAGTTATATTAATATTTTAATATTAAAGCTGAGGATGTTAGAGATTAGTAATTTTTTCGGTTAAAATTAAGTGATTTGATAAAAATTGGTGCAAGGATTATCTAAACAATTTTGAAAAATTAAATTTTTGTATAAAAAAGGCTGAATTTAAAAACTAGTCTTTTGAAACAACATTTGAACTTTGGTTTTAAGAAAATTGTATCTAAATACTTTGCTAAATTTTTATGAAAAAAAATTAATATAGATGAAATAATAATATTTTATGAAAAAAATATTGTAGGAAAGCTGAGAAAAGTCAGCTTGGTATAAAAATTGGCAATAAAAAAAATTAAATAGTTGAAGTTCATGGATAAAGAAAATGAAAAGTGAAAATATTTTTGTTTTTTTTGAGATTTAACGAACATTTTATTAGCACAATTCAAAAAATATGAAATATAAATATAATATTAGCAAAAAAAATTTAATAAAATGAAAATGCTTTCCATACCTGAGACCAAAAGCTACTAATACTACTTTTAAATTTGCCCACTACAAGAAAAATATAAAAATAACATATCAGAATTGCAGTTGCTTACTTCATAGTCTACTAGTGTGGGCTTAGTGTGTTGGTCTTGCCAGTTGACTAGTTGACTAGCTGGTTGACAGGCAAATGAATTTATTTGCGGACAGCAAACAGCAATGAAATTATAATCAAAAGGAATTTAATATTTCATATGTGCGAGTGCGGGTGTGTGTGTTTCGGCTACGAAATGCTACAGTATACACAAATGGTGCCGACAACATAAAGCATGTCAAACAAACAGATTCTCTACTACAACTAAGCACCAACTGACGCGACTAAAACTAAAACTGACGAGATGGAAATTCGTAGTTGGCGAGGATGTGAAGATGTGAATTGCTGGCTTTCGAGCTAATTGGTGCTTTTTGTGATGACATTTTAAAAAAAAAAATGTATGAATACAGTTATACGAAGCAATATAAATGGCTTTGTGCTGCGCGAAGTTAGACAATCTTAGAGCTGCTGTTCGGAGAAGAAAGAAGAAATCAGATTTGAGATTTGAAAGAGCTAGATTGTGTTTAGTTACTCAAGGTATGTGGATACTTGAAAAAAAATTTCAGACTTATTCGATTCACTACGTCTTTGCAACTATTACCTACTTCTTTTGCTATTGAAACACTTCTCTCTCTCACTCTCCCCTCTCTTTCTCTCTCTTTTTCTCTCTCTGAAACTTATTGGTGAAAGCAACAAATATTAACTGAGTTGAATTAAACAGAATAGAGTATGAGCATACCTCTCTAAAGCGACATAAGCTGATAGTTACTTTATGTCTGCTTAATTATACCAGTCTTTTGCATTTATATCAGTTGTCTGTTCGATTCATTACACCAAAAATAAAGAAGACAAATTGACAGACTATCAACTATTGCTAAATGCAAATTTTCTGAATTTGAACAGTATATAACAAATCTAATTTTTATCAATAGAGTTTAAGGTTCTAAAACTAACAACTGACCTGCTTCTATCATCTCAACGAATATGAGAATATACTCTCATATAAAAATATACAAATATATGAGAATACACCCTTAAGAACTTAAACAACTTTATACTTTACTCCTACTCTTACATAAATGCACCTTATACACCGCTTTCACTCCTCGAAGTGCAGAAGCGTGAATGTACCAAGTAAAACAGACACTACATTTCTACTTCATAAAATAGCTTGATTTATTATTTAAGCGATACTTTTGTACCAACGCCAACACCCCAAACAAGTTGCCACGCATGATTCGTGTCTGCTGGTACAAGTCACATGACCTTACAAGGCCCTTGGGTTCGGAAACAGCAGACAGACGTCTTCGAAATTCATGAATGTATTCCTGCTTCACCTTAAAAATGCAGCCTTGATTTGAATTCAACACAATTGAAGCATAATAGAATAGAGAAACTAGTTTAATTTTCAAAACACAAAGGTTGAGCGGCACAAACACTGGCACATTGCATACCCGAAGGCATAAATTAGTATTTACTTGTTTAGCAGCAGGCGATTCAATTATGCAATCCTTTGGCTTTATTTTTCCCTTTTCATCTTCAATTGTTTGTTGGGTTTGTTTTGGGTTTCATGTTGGTAATTTCATGGAAGCGTATTTAAATGCAAAACTACAACTTAATCCTATCAGCTACTTGCTTAACTTCATACGATTTACTGTGAATAGGTGTTTCCTTTCATAATAGGATTTCCGGAAGTGAACGCTTTTTTATTCACACTTATGTGAAGTTTAAGTGATAAGTAGCTTTATCCACTTCTCTTTTTGAAGCGAGAATAGTAGTTGATATCAAGACACTTGAAAATGAAACTTCAAAATCAAGGGAATTTTTTTTTTTTCAATTTTTGATAGGATGACCCAAAATGTTGTTTGTCTTGATCAAGGCAGATCTGTTGGTTAACATGTCTGTGTCAAGTGGCTGATAACCAACCGAGTGTTGGAAAGATCAAGTCAGTTGTTTATGCAATGATTTAAGATTAATATTGAATAAAAAATATGAAAAATTAAACATCACAATCGACAAGTGTACGACCCAGTCTACAAGTCATATAATAGTCATGTTCGATTCGCATTTTTACTGCTCGCTAGCTTTGATCACTATTTGTTAGTCAAACGATTTTGATGTGAGAGCAATAACAGTGTTAGCGAGCTGAATTCAAGGCAAGAGAAAATGTGTTTCGGAGCAAGTTATAATGCCAGCAGCACAGTACATACATTTGTAGAAGAGAATAAGAAAGGTCAAAAATTCACAAACGAGCAAGCAGAAGTAATGTTGATTATATATAACTGAAATACGACAAAAATTAGCTTCCATATGGTACAAAATATTTCTTTCTCAGTCACAGTTTTCAATAAACCCAGCCTACATGTGTGGAGGCACACGTCCTAAAAATTGGTAAATAACTTAATTGAATGTTTCTTTTGAGTGACATAAGCTAGTTAAATTAAGACGTCGTGATAATTCAACTGTAAAATTCTGTTTCCAATTACATACTTGTAAAATCTAATTCACTTGAAGAGGGTTCTAAAGGTTACCCAAGAAACAGACACATACATTTCTTTACGGCGGTGGATTTGTTGAGCCTTTGAACTGAGCTGAGCATGCAAAGCAATAGGAGACGACATAAGTTATGCAAGTGCTTTGCTTCATTGAAATGTGGATTTCTGGTAAACAACAAAAACATAGAAAACCAAAATATATAGAAGAAGAACAAAACAACAACAACAACAAAACAGATGCAAACAAAGCAACCAAAATAAAAACAGCAACAAAAACCAAAGCAAAAATAAAAACACAAACAAAAGCATAAACAAAAACCAAAGCAAAACAAAAATCAAAGCAAAAATAAAAACAAAAACCAAAACAAAAACTGCAAAAAATTAGCACAAAAATGTAAATAACAGTGAAGGCATTCAAGCACCAACGACACAACAGCCGCACCAAAAAGCACGATAGAGCAGTCAAAGTGGTAAAATAGATATTTGCCAGCGTGTCAAATGACAGCTAGAGCATTGTGTGCGCGGAGTGCGTAAAAGTATGTGGCATGCCTCTGATAAGAGCAACAGCCACGCCGGCAACACCAAAATAAAGTAAACAAGAATTAACAGAAAAAAATTGCGAAAATAATACGAGAAAGGGTTCAAACAATGGAGCGATAGACATGATTTCGAAATTCGAAAGCGACCTGTGGGAAATTGAAATAGTAGAACAAAGGAAAATATAGAAAAAAATTTAATAAACAATAATAAGAAAGCATAATTATAAAATTAATAATAATAAAAAATTATAAAATTAATAATAATAAAAAATAAATTAACAAAAAAAAAAAATAATAATAATTTTTAATAATTGGTAAAAAGAATTAATTTACTTTTATTTCAATGAATAATATTTTTATAAACCGATTTTACGACTAGCAACTAGTTTGTCAATAAATTGTTCCTGATTCTTATCTAGGAGCACAGGAAAGCAAAAATATATTAAGGTTTAGCAACCATAACAAATGTTGAGGAAATAATTTTGATTTATAAAAATACCTCGCTTTAGTTTATTTGAATAAAAACATCTTGATAATACCACCTACAGACTAATGCAATATTTTTCCAAAATGTTTTTTTGTGGATTATTTAAATGTTTTATAGTATATAATTAGAAAAGCCTTCGTATGTATTAATTAAAAAATGCTAGTATAAAAATATTACTTTACAGTAACGTACTAGTTACCGACTAGTTATTTTTGGATGAGTTTATTTGTTAATATATTTTGCTATTTACTTAGAAAATGTGTTAAGAAAAACAATTGTAATATTATTTACAAACTAGTTACCGACTGATTATTTTCGGGTTAGTTTATTTGTTAATATATTTTGCCATTTACTTAGAAAATTTGTTAAGAAAAACAATTGTAATATTTTTACAAACTAGTTGCCAACTAGTTATTTTAGGCTGAGTTTATGTTTTAATATATTTTGGCATATCGGTAGAAACTGCATGAAGCATTCAGTGAATTTGCAATATCATGAAAACCATAAATAAATAAATTGTTTCAATGTTTTTTATCAACTGCATGTTCTACATGGCAATGCTTACAACCTTGCTAAAGCACACATGAGTGTTGCTGCCACTTCTGATATCGTTGTTAGCAGCGACGACGATGGCGCCGGCAAAAGGATTCACATGCAAAAGACCACTTAAAGTGGATTTATGCGTTTACAGCACACAAAAACAAACAATGAAAATTACAAAAAACAAAAACAAATAAAGTATAGAATAAGAAGAGGCAATCAGTACAAATCCACTGTGGCAAAGCACAAAAGCACACGGACGGCACTACGTATACACATCAGTCAGACAGGCTGCTGTGCGCCGCCACTCATATGCTGCTGCTGGATAAGACGCTTATCCGACAACAGCCACAAAGAAATCCCTAAATACAGTGTCAAACATATACAAATGCGCACATTTGTATGCATGCGAGTGTGTGCGTGAGCATATTTTGATAACTCCATGCACATTTAGCATTTATCTAGAAGCGTGTATTTAGTTGTCAAGGCGGCAATGTAAGAGTATGCGTGTGTGTGTGTATGCTTTTATTTGGCTTTGTTTTTCACTGCATGCATAAATTCATTCTCAATTTGTTTACATTTCGACATTCACAAAAATTTACTAAAATGGTTTACTTCTAGCTTAGCATAATAATAACGAGAAATTTGCATAGGACTTTCGCGTTCGCCAGCTGACTCTCTGAATTGCATTGGTTGCTGTTGGCTGGCTGTCTGACGCACTAGTTTCTAGCACCAACACACTTGCATATACATATGTATGTAGATACATATGTTTGCTCCTCTAGCCTGACACTGATGGTGTTGGAAATCCCTTTTTGTTGTTTTAGCTACACTTAAGCATTTTACCTACAAACACACACACTCCCAAATAAACATACAAATATTTATGCGCACATAAGTATAGTATGTCAACAATAGTGCTCAGTTCAACTATGCAGTGCGTAAAAGAGAGATTTTCGCCTAAAAATACACACTTGCAAAATTTGTGCTTAAAATAGGAGAAGCCTTTTTCTTTTTAATTTTTTATTATTATTGTTATTTTTGGCATATTTTAAATATTTTACTTATTTTCTTTGGTTCTTTATCCTTTTAGCGTTGGAATAAAAGATTCACACGCTCAACAATGATGAAGACATGTGGCATACTCGTATCCCTCCCCTAGATTAACCCTTAAACACACCCACCGATAAATGGTTATGCAAATTAGGTGTAGATTGAAAATAAAGCAGAGGCTTACAGACGTAAAAGAGTGAATCTGCAAGAGGCTAGCAATCAGCGATTGGTATGCAAAGTGTTGTGTTACAAGTATTGGAAAAATTGGTTAAAGAAAAAAGTGCTGAATTTTGAAAAATACATGGAATAAATGCTTGAACTACACTCTCTATAAATGTATTGTAATGCATGTATGTATGTGAGTATGTTTGTATATATGCATGTGTGTATATAATAAAAGATTCTACTTGCTACGCTCTGACACTCAAGTCGTCAATTTTAATGACATCTTGCTGAGTATGTGCAACTTTTCTCCCGCGACTTTCTGCAGAGCTCACGGCTGTATAGTTTTCTGCTATAAACGTATTTTAACTTGCTTTTTTCAGCAGCTCCCAGAATGTAGAAACCAACCTCTATGTTTAAACTGCTAGACTGCACAAGCTATTTCAGCTGAGACACCTGTTGAGAAGGCTGATTTTTGAAACGGACGAAAGCACCAAAAACTGCTCTATCTCGATTGGAATACCCCAACGGCTCAGTATTAGGTCCACTATTATGAAACCTCATATATGACGAGGTAATAAGAAGTCAGCAACCAACAGACGTGAAACTATTCAGAAAATTTCATAGTGGTAGCAGTGGCCAAACAATTAGTCGAAAGAAATAAATGTAATGAGTGCTTATATGTGTGTCTGGAACTGGCGGAGCACAAACCAGAAGTTTTACTCATTAGCACCACGAAGGTGAAAGAACGAAACGAGCTCACCATAAAAAGGATATATCAAACGACGCTGTTGAAGTATTAGCAGGTATGCCCCTCATCGACATCCAGGGAGATTATTGACAGGTTTATTGACTCCCGAAAGTTTCATTATCAACTTTTAAAAGAGTTATAAGCAATTTTATAAAAAAAAATTTACTCGACCTTAATGAAAAAAGAGAGAATTAATGGTGCAAAAATATGTTTTATGCAAAAAGTAACTTGTTGACGGGTCACTTGGGTAAACTCGACCCAAATGAAAAAAGAGGGAATTAATGGCGCAAAAATATGTTTTATGCAAAAAGTAACTCATTGAAGGGTTACTTGGGTATGCGGGTCTCAAAAAATCGAATTTTTTTGTCTTATTCAATTATTCTGCAACACCTCTGGATTATTGTCATAAACTTTCAAGTTGATCCGAGTAATAGCTTCGGAGATACTGCCTTGAGAACTTGAGCCCTTGAGTCTAGCTAGGCTAAGTGCGCCGTCTTTAAATACGTTTTTCTCGAAATTGTATTTTTGAAGTCGGTTGGCAAGATTTCTCGAGAACTACTCAACTGATCTTCATGAAATTTTACACAAGTCTTTGAGATATTGAAAAATGTTGAAAAAAGCTTGTTTTTTACTCAAGGAAACCCATGTAAACTATTCTTGGGAGCCATATTAGGTCCGATCAAACATAATAGCGTTCTCCGACAAAATTGAAAAATGAGATTTTTCCACTCTAATCTCAACTGCTGATATATGTAAATTATACAGAACAAACGAAAAAGTGAAGCTTATACTCGTTAGAATGGAGTCCAGTAGTGTGACAGGTGTTTCCTGCCCATGAAAAGATATTTTCGATTATTCTAAACACAATAAATTTAGAAGAAAAGAGAAAAAGGTGTTTAAGGAGAATCGATTGGACTGAATAATATTTAAGAGAAAAAAGGGTTTAAGGAGAATCGATTAGACTGAAAAATATTTACGCTTAGGAGTTCGAACTAAATATTGACTAATGGAAAGCGTGGCGAGAAATATCATTACCAAAATGGCACAAGCAAGAAAAACGTTTTTTAAGAAACAATAATATATTGCGGCAACAGAGGGGAGAGCTTTGCTGAAGCAGAGTTCCACAAATTCCGTAAAACATATGCGCGAAACTCTTCAAATTGCTAGAATGAGGCGACCCCTCCAGCAGAACAATGCGCTTATAAATCTAAAAATACTGTTTCTTTAATCAAAGATAAAAGAAATAAGATAAAATAAAGTCCTTCGGCTGTTCGCGTAGAGATAAGCACTCATAATTGTTTGTGTTGCCACCGCAAGGGGTTCAAGTAAAATATGCCAAGCTCACAAGTATATAGTATATTTACATAACCCTGAATATAAATGTAAGCACATCGTTAAGGTGACTTAATGCGGCATAAAACAGGCTTGTAAGGTTTCACCTGAAAGAGCAACTATACACATATACACACATGCATACATATCAACTGTCACACAATAGAAAAGCAAACAAAAAACAAATAAAATTAAATAAAAAAAGAGCACATAAATCTTTGCACATTCTTCAATGCAACAAAAGCGTACTATATGTAAACGCTAATTAGGCATGTATAACGGTTTTAGTGAAAAGAAAATGCCGGCAAAGCGCCTAGAAGTAGACAATATGCCTATGCAGCATGTAAATATGTGTGTTTGTGCCACTCCTTGTGGCACATGTATGACAACATTGCGCTTTTCACAGCACTTCAAGGATGAAACACTGCAATAGACTAGGTACTAGACACAAAAACAAAACAAACAACAAAAAAAAATGCAAAAATGAAACAAAATGCTTGCAAATATGTGTATGTGTGTGTGTTTTTGAATATGAGGTTTTTGCAATTGTATGCGTGTGTCTGCAGGACTATATCTTCCTTCAGCTTTGGCTGTTGTAGCTGTGTTGCTTTTATTTCAGTTTGCTGTCTGCGGTTATCTTGCCACACATGCTTTATGGGCCGCAATTTTTGCTCGGTTTTAGGCAACGCAGGCTAAAGTCACAACACAGGCACGCATCTAGGCGCAAATATACAGCCGCAGACACAGGCATGACTGAAATGAAGCTTAAGCTGAATGCAAGTGACAGCAGACATACAAATATATGAACATATATACATATGTATTTCCCCATACATATGTATATATCTACATAGGTGTTTTATACGCAGCATACATTCAAGCCTTTTGTTTGTGTGTTTGTGCTGTATCAACACTACCAGCGCCACTCGTATGTGGCAGCGTGAAAAGCTCAAAGTTGCTCACTTGTTAAGTTACTTGTTTTTATGATTTCTCTCTGCTGTCATTGCCGTTATTTTTGTATTTATTTTTTTAATATTTTTTTTTACTTACTATCTCGCTCCTCTTTTTCAATGCGTTATTTTGCATCTTAATGCCGCAGTCACTTTTTTCAATTCATACACATACACATGCATAGATTTGTGTAGTGTTGTTATTGGCGACATAAAAAATAGGCAAACAGCCGGTGTAAGGATAAGCCAGGCAAGATGGACGAGCTTGGCATCCATAAGCGAGCGCAGCTACAAGCGTTGGATCAGTGCGCTGCGCTTAGCTCGATTGTGCAAGAAGCACTGCTTAACTGTGCAATAAGCTAACGGATAGACGTATGCAAATGTATGTTTCTTATAGCTGTAAATATGAACACACACAAGCACATACACAACCGTTTTTATGCGTGTATGCTTGCACGCAGGATTTGCTCTGTTGTTCGGCATGCCTGCTTGTGGCTTTTGCAGCTTCAGTATTTTCATATGAGCATGCTTGTTGCTTGGGGTTCGACAAAATCTTGCGGAAAATGTATACAAAGTAACAAAGAACAACAACATGTTTGCTTCAAAGGCAACACAACAATGTGGACAGGGTCTGGATGCTGAGTGCATACCAACAGAGTCATATGTGCACATTCAGGTCTCAATTGTACGGCATAGCTTTATTACCACAACTGGCCTAAGGTGCTGGATATTTCTTTTACCAGCAGTACATATATGTGATAAGTATGTACATATATGTATATCCTGTAGTGGAATGTATAAAAATGCTTTACTGTCAGCTCTCCAAACACCATTTGTAGTTTCACTTATTACTATTCACAGAGTTATGAGCAACTGAAAGGTTCAATGACTACTCTGCAGATAAATTTTCTATAGTTCCTAGCTGGATTTGCGGAAAATTGTCCAGCTAGCGAAGAAATCAGAGCCGGTACTTAGTCCTGCCATAAGTTCTGTTACAAGTTTAGGCCATTATAAAAATGAAATATTTATAAATTTTTAATGAAGTTAATTTTATCAGCGATGTACAAAATTTTATTCGAAATGATCACCGTTTGCTTTCACACGAGCCCTCAAACGATTCGATAATTTATCAATAGCAGCAGACACAGTTTCTGTTATTATTGAGGATGCTAATCGAACAAAATATTTTTGGAGACTTTCTAAATTTCTGTGTTATACACAACAGTCCATGTTCTCCAACTCCGACCGCAAACTGTAGCCTAATTCAATTAAATCTATTCAAATCTGGACTTCTAGACAGCCAATCAACTGCAACTATAAAACCAGGTTCGTTGCTTTTAAACCAGTGCTGGGTGCTTTTTGTCTTGTGTGTTAGAGCAGAATCTCGCTGGAGTATATAATACATTTCATCGATTACATAACTGTTTAGAATACTTTCCTAGTCGTGCCACTGTAGAATTTGCTTCGAGCGCCATGACAGAAGTTGACCAATCATCAATATCTTGACATGGATCTGGTCGATATTTCCCTTGACATAATTTTCAGTTTTCTAAGGCGATTTCGGCGAATGAGTTCGCGAACAGTTTTTTAAGCCGGAATTGATTCGAACCACGCTCGCTAGAGAACGAATTTGGAGATTTCTCTTTGTCAACAGTAAACATTTGCGAAAACGATCAATAATGCAATAAGCAAACATTCTCGAAATAATATGTTTTTTAGAAGCTCATAAATTTCAGTTGCGCTTTTTCCACACGATTTTCCTTAGCTCCCTACCATGTAACATAATTTATGGCAAGTCTAAGTAGTCAGTTACCTTGAGTAGCTAAGCAGCGTTGACTTCATATTTCTGAAGGTCTGGTGAAAATCCTTAATAAAATAAAATTATTGCGAAAAATCACTGATGTTTAGACAAAAAACTCATCAGAAACTTGTAAACAATCAATGAAGCAATAAGCGAGCACCTCATACAATATAAGGAACATTTTTCTTCTGGGAAATATAGAATAAGCAAGCAATAGCAAGCTAACTTGTAATACTTGGGTATGATGGAAAGTTATAAAACTAATTTAGAGTAAAAAGTAACATTGCTTCACTATTTTAAAGCTTCTGGAAATATTTTTGAAATGCATTAGTTGTGTAAAAAAATTTGAAATTTAGGCACTACTGTTTGGACCGATTTTATCCAATGACAATCATAAATTAATTTGAGAGAGAAGATTTTTGTATCACTAAAACTGCAGAAAACTTTTTCAATAGGCGTGGCACAGGCTACATTTAATTGACATCGCATACCTCATGAAACATTCGAAAAATTGTAGCAAATCTAGTGACAGAAATCTATTTTGATCCTGTTAAAGCTGACATTAGCCATACATTAGTAGGTGTACTTTCCATATATGACACATTTTGAATTGCATAATTTTCTTTCTTCTTCCAGTAAACCAAAATACATCAAAGAACACAGTGGCTATAACTAGACAACACATTGGTGCTAATATGGGCATAAAAGTGATAGAAATCGCGGTATGCCTTCCAGGTACCGAATATCAGGACTTCAGTAATTATGATAGACATTATACCACTTTATATCAAAAACATCGGTAATTTTGTAGTAAATATATTTCTAATAATAATATATATTAATTAATATATAATAATGAAACTAAGCGGGCACCGTTTTTTAATAAATCGTCCCAATAACTCTCCAAACCGCCATATAGATTGGGACAAAAAAGGATTCGGAAATTGTAATTAAATTTCCCGGGTAGATGATATATCAAAAAAGTGTATTTTGCTAAGCCTTCAAAGACGGTCGAATCGATTGTTGATGACATGTCTTGTTCTGGACGACCTTTGAGCTCTTCAACTGATAAAAATATTTAAAAAATGTAGGATATGGCGCTTGAAAATCGTAAGGCAAGAGTTAGAGAGATGGCAAGAGAACTCAACATCTCTCTCTGGTCCCTTCGAATGGTTGTGGTGGATATTTTGGGTATGAAACATGTTCTTGCTCAACTCATCCCTCTAAAGCTGAATTTTTTTCAAAAAGAGTACCGTAAAGAGGTATCTTTCTTATGCTTGATCGTGCGAAATCTGATCTCACATTCATGGAGAGCATTATAATTGCCGATGAGACATAAGTTTATGAGTTTAATATGCAAACAAGTCAACAATCACCGAAATGGATGGGAAAAAGTGAGCCGAAACCAAAAAAAACACGCCAAGGCCGCTCAAAAATCAAGGTGATGGATGCTCATTGGTTTTTCGATATTTGTGATTTGGTGCATCACGCATTTGTTCCGGAGGGATAGGCGGACAATAAGGAGTTCTAGTTCTAGATCCAGAACTTTAAAAAATTGTTTATTTACAATTTTCGGGTACTTTTTTATCAGAATCTATATTAATGAAACTAAACGTAATTTATGTAATTTATGCCCTCAGATTGATTTTATGCCGTATTATCAAATAATTTTATTATTTTGCTGAAACCCGGAAATATTTGCACCATAAAATATTCGGCTACGCCTTCCTGACTTGTTCTTTTTAAATACAATAATTTCGAACTTTTAAACACACTATGTATGTATATGTATAGTTATGTGACACATTTTATATTCGCATATGTATTTCTGATCCAGTTTATTTTTTTATTGAAGCATATCTAATTAATTATACGCAATACGTATTTTTATACAGTTTTTCATTAAATGTAATCGTGTCGAATTTGTCATGTGCAAATTTATGTTCAAATAATAACGGGTTTTTTCCCAACGGCTCTGAGCTGACATGACAATGTGAAAACTACAGATTGCATATAATTAGTCTACAATATTTATGGTCAATCGAGTAATTATGCTGGCGCATAAATATACAAGTATTTACGTATATCCAGTAGCGAAATGTGAGTGAAAACGCGTAAGCGCAAAATAAAGCTTAATAACACATAAATCACCGGGCAAGTGAAATTAAAAACATGAGCATTTGTTATTTATATATTTTGCATATTCTTGAAATTTGCCATTTAAACAAGCGCCAATGAATTATTTTTAATGAGTAATGATTAAAATCACTTTTTTCTTCTTTAATTTTGCGCCAATGAATTGTGTTCACACGAGAGAGCTGATATGAGAAAGTGAGTGAGTGAGTGAGAGAGGCAGTGGCAGTGGCTGTTAATAAACAGGATTTCGAAGCTTTTTCGCAGCTGTTTTTTAATTGCAATTATATTTATCTCGTTGTCATTAATTTTTATAAAAACATGCTGCTTTCATTGGCGCTTTTTTCAGTTTTAATTTTTTTGTTTTTTTTTTTAGATTAAAGTAAGAGTTTTCACTATCACTGCCATCAATTGTTCGAATGCAGCAACGTGAGTTCATTATGTCAAAATTGTTAATTAAATGCTGACTTATTGCTGTGCAATGTTTAAAATGTACCGTTATGCATGTTTTTAACTAAAAAATCCTATAGAGCATGTAAGAGTGCAATATTGTGACACTTAAATACCGAAATTCAAATTCAGGTATTTATAGGTTTTAAGTAAAATCCCCTTTAATGTGGAGACCTTTGCTAATTAAGCTCAGATATGCATGGCTTTAGAAGCAAACTGACCTTAAGTATTGAGTAAGCATATGTCTAAATGAAAGAATCAAAAAAAGGAAAAAGATTTTTCAGGAACAGGAAGGACCTCTTCGAGCCGTAAAAGACAGCGGCTACGCTGGCTAGGTATTGTCGTCCGAATGGATGAAAACACCTCAGCTCTGAGAGTATTCGACGCGGTACCCGCCGGAGGATTCAGAGGAAGAGGAAGACCTCCACTACGTTGGAAAGATCAGGTGAAGATAGATCTATCTAAAGTTGGAATCTGCAAATGGCACCAAACAGCGAAATAAAAGAACGACTGGCGCGCTGTTGCAAACTCAACTATAACTTATATATAAATAAAGAAGAAGAAGCCAAAAAAAGAATATATGCTAAGGATAATCTGTTATGTCTTAAAGGTTTCGAATGAAAGCGCTGTAATATGAGCCGAAAATTATTACTGTTAAAATAATAACATATAATAAGTGGTTGTCAATGGGTTCTTTGGTAATACATGACATATACGAGTACATTGATGACGTCACTTTAGCTTGCTCACAGCTATAGTGTTTCTTAGCCAGGGTTTTTCAGATCTCTGACTGAAATCAACTTTTATATTTTAGCTACGTGAATGCATAAACCATTCCAGCTAAGACACCTGCTAGGGTCTAGGGATACTATTGTCATTACAACAAGTTAAAATAATGAGGTATTTAATTTATTATTGCCATGCCTTTTGACGTGATTATTATGTTATTAACTGTATATGACAATTTCGAGCACAACGCTAAGTACACTCATTGACTCAGTGATTTATTATCAACAGAGATAATTATGGTGAAATAACTTTCGCTTGCTTTGACATATTTATTATCGTCTTACATTCATGGCATACTTATTATGATTGTCGAATGTAGTTGTTATTACCTTATTAGTAAAAGATAATAATTCATAATGGAGTAATAAGACCACTCTGCTTATTACTTTACACAATTAAAGTGGACAAACAGTGGGACGAGACTGTAATAAGTGGGCATAAAATTTTTTATAGATATAGAAGATACAGAAAGTGTATTACAGGGAATTTTGGACTATTGGTTAAAGATAGTAAAATGCAAAAGCGAGAAAAAAACAAATATTTAAATATTTACAGTGTGTTAAAGTTGTGTTTTTGATATTTTCTTTCATTAGTTTTTGGAAAGTGTTAAGAAAAATATTGAAATATTATTTCAAAAAACACCGCGAGCGAATTTCTGTGATATGACATTAAATAAGTAGTCACAACATGTTTTCAGTTCTGGAAACCACAAGAAATTAGAATTTTGGCACCGTAGTGCAATCTAAAATTAAACTTTTTTTAACTCAATCGAGTGAAGTATTGCTAAACGAAAGCATTGGTTTTGACTTTTGAAAACCTTGCGAACGACAGATTGAGGTTTATAGGTTTTTAGGGCACTACAAAAGTAGACCGATAGGGACAGCAAACGACGCCATATTTTTTTGCGCTCTTTTAACATTTCTCGTTTGTAAATTTTGCCCTTTCATCATGGAAAGATATACGATCCAACAATGAGTGGAAATTACTAAAATTTACTACAGTAGCCTCAACTTTAAGAACGCTACGTTCAATTTATGGTCGTCATAATCGAACTCTCAGATTAACAATTGAGCGTCTAGTGGAAAAGTTTGAATCCTCAGGCACAGTACAAAATGTTTCCGTGCCAGTGAGACAAAGAAGTGCCCGTAGTCTCGAGAATATTGCTGCCGGTGGCGCATCAATTGAGGAAGACCCAAATCAGTCTCTCACACGTCGATCTCAAGCGTTGGGCATCTCTGTGACGTCGTTGAGGCGAATTTTTTGACAAAGTCTTAGTCTACATCCTTATAAGATCAAATTGACGCAAGAAATGAAGCCGTTTGACCACCAGAATTGTCGTATGTTCGTGAATTGGGTAGAACAACAACTTGAAAATGATTTGGATTTTCATCGAAAAATCATCTTCAGCGATGAGGCTCATTTCTGGCCGAATGGCTTCGTCAGTAACCAAAATATGCGTTAATTATCAGGCAGCCATCCACACGTACTCCATGAGTCACCATTGCATCCCGAAATTACGATTTGGTGCGGCGTCATTGGGCTGTCCTTTTTCCATGATGATCAAGACCGTCACGTTACTGTGAACGGGAATCGCTACCGCTGAATGATAACCGTGTATTTTTGGCCCGAATTGGAAAATATGGACTTGGACAATATATGGTTCCAACAGAACGGCGCTACAAGCCACACAGCAAATGTCACAATCGAATTAATGAAAACCAAGTTTGGTGAACGTGTTATCTCACGGAATGGCCCAGTCAATTGGCCGAATGTTGGAAAAGTAAAAGCTAGATTTTGCTGCTTGCTTTTTTATAACCCGTTTATTTCATATAGAAATTGTATTCCGATAAATTCCATCGAACAAATTTACAAATTATTTTTTGAACACTGTAACAACTTGACAACTCACAGAATTTTAACTGCAACTACGACCCACACTAATGTGCACCAGACGACTAAAATGTATGTAACCGAAAAGCCACACCTCATGTTTTCAGTCATAAATATACTAGAGCTAGGCGTATATCTAGACTACAATCACTAACAACATATGTTTTGAGTTTCGTCGACAAATCAACGCCTTCAGGCGGCATACACCCATACACTTAAAATAATGCTAGAACTTATTGTTTGTCATAAGGTTGTAATCAGCAGTAATACATCACTATCTATTGAACACGATTTGTCACCGAGCAAACCCCACTATTTATGTATATACTTGTAATGTACCATGTTAGTATGTAATTTCTATAACTACTATCCACTCATGCAATCAAGGTTGTCTAATTTATCACTTACCTAAATGCTGATCAACACGTTTCTTCGGCTTCTGCACCGAGGCATATGGATCGCTGCAGTAATCCTGTCTGGATGGATTTTGGCTATTACGTAAATTATGATATTCATCACCGTGTTGGCTTGGCGTCGCCGTCAAATGTGGATAGGGGGCATAATCATCGACAGCGCCATAACCGCCGTGCGTCAGTGGATCATAACCATAGGTGGGCTGATGTTCAACATAGTTGTTGTGTGTGGCCGGTACGACCATACTTTGTTGACCGCCTGTGGCGGCGGGCATTTTCACTTGCCAAAGCGAGTCTTGTGAATTGACGCTGCCGCCATTGTTCGAATTCGAGTAATTGTTCTCGATATAGCCCATGTTGACCCCTGTGAAAGAGAAGAGTAAAGAAATTTATAAGAAAAGTGAATAATATATTTTCGTGTAATCAATTTGAAAGGACACAGTGGGGTAGCGGTATAATATAGTTGTATATATAAGCGTAAATATATATATAACAAATACATATTTATATCTTTCAGTGTACGCTGACTTGTGTTGTCACATTGTAAATTTATGTATATAAATGCAATATTCGCAGGAAATTAATAAATTAATGCCTGCTCATTATATTTAACGGTCTAGTGGTGTTGTAATCAATATGGCGTTGTTATTGTTTTCGTGCTTGTTGTTGTTGTCGCTGCTGTGACCTCCACTTTCTCGCTCGTTATATTGTGCTTGCTTCATTGGCTACATTTTGCCGCGCCACTTATTACTATAGGCGCGTTCCGCCCTCTTCAACTACTACCCTTCCTCGTCTTGGCTCACCTCATATCCCGCTGCTGCTCCTGCTATCACTTTGCTCAACTGTCTTTTTATTTATGATCTCATTTTGTATCAATAAAAAGTTGACTTGTCCGCTGTTACAGCGAAAAATTTGTGCGCATCATAAATAATGTAGCACAATTTATTGGAATTGTTGTAGTTAATCTTCAAAAACAGGAAATATATGAAATGCATAAATCCGCTACGCTGAAGCTGTAATAATGGCGTACATGGCGCTCAATGGATAAGCGGGTAAGCGGGAAACTCGAGACATTGAAAAGCGCTAGGAAATGAGGTTATTTATTTATAAAATATTGTTTTCAGTTGTCAAGTAGGCGAAAGGGAAGAAAAATATTCTGAAAACTGATGTTTGCGGCAATATGTGGCATGAAAGGTCAAAATAAAGTATTTTGTAGCTCTAAAAGTTAGTCTTTATTTGTATTTTGAGCGTTAAAGCGTTCAATTATCATTAAGGATTGGGTAAAAGCGGAAAAGTATTCTCAATGACTTTTAAACTTTTGTATTGAGTTGGGTTAGTTTTTAAGCGACCATTGTTTTCTTGTATGGTTTTGTTACTATCTCTCTCTCTCTCTCTCTCTCTCTCTCTCTCTCTCTCTCTCTCTATCTCTCTCTCTGACTTTTGCTAAAGTAATAATAATAACTTGCAGTTGTTATTTTTAAAGAATTATTGGTTTTCAAGCACTATAACACAGAAAAATTTAATTTTTCTAAAGTTACTTAAACCATTTGAGAATTTCAAAAGCTGCTACGTACAGGCGAATGAAATCGATATCGCTTTAAACGTGTTTAATTTAAGCCAGTTGTAATAATTTATGATTTTGTGGAAGAATGAAGAGCAGCAGAACGTACATAACATTTTACTTGCACATCGCGAGATTTTACTTTTATTTTTTAAGTCATAATACGATGAAAGCTCGCATGAAAAGTTTAAGGTAGCGAATTGTTTGGTGGAACTAAGAGACATGAAGAAGTGAATTTTTCAACAGTGCTTTCTTAAAAACACCGTTTGAAGCATATTTAAAACTTTTTTTTTCATTTTAAACTCATATACTTTCTTGAATAGAATATATATTTAGAAACATGGTTCCAGCAAAAGATTGAACTAGGTATATATGTATTTAATATATATATATACAAATCACTTGAACACAAAACCTTATTTTGGTCATACTTTTTTATGATTTTTGGTGTGTAACATATTTTTTAATTTTATTAAAAAAAAAATAAGTGGCAACTACTTAAAAGACATTTTGTGAGTCACATTTTTCATGAATTTTTGTAGTGTTCCCCACTTTAAAAATTTCTTTTATTAAAATAAAAAGTGACAACTCTTTAAAATACAATTTTCCCTTTTAATTATTATTCTTTATTTAAAAAAATATGTGGCAACTCTTTCAAATGCCATTTTGATTCATTTTACATGAAGACTATTATGTTTGTAAAATTAATTAAATCGCGTAGCACACTTTTTTGACTTAATTTTTAACCATTGTGAGCTTCGAAGCTTTTTTATAAAAGAAAGCGGCAGCTGATAAAAATGAAATTTTGATTGATTTCACATTAGAGCTGGTATTTTAATATGAAAAAATATCTGAATGCTATGGCAACCATTTTTGAATTATTTTTAAACCTGCTCGAGCTTGAGAGCTTTTTTTTACAAAACAATAAGTGATAACTTCTTAGGATGACGATTTAGACTATTCGAAATTAGAACTGTTATAGTTATTAGAATAAAAAACGTTTTCTAAATCTTGTGGCAAACTTTTTTGACTTCCGTTTCAACCCTTCTGAGCTTAAAAGCTCTTTAAAAAAAAAAGTGGGAACTTATATAAAATAAAATATTCGAATATGTCATCTTTTCAAACCTTGAAAGTTTCAAATTTGACTTCGCTTTAAGCTCTCGAAAGCTTAAAAGCTTTTTTTTTTAAATTAAGTGGCAATTTGTTATAAAAAAATTATTAAAAATTATAATCTTATGGCACATTATACATTTCTGACATACTTTATAACTTTCGCGAGCTTTAAAGCTGTTTTTTTTTATAAAATAAGTGGAAGCTTGTAATAAAAACAAAATACTTGAATCTTATGGAATCTGTTTAACCTTTGAGAGTTTCACCTTTTTCTACGCTTTTTTCAACCCTAGCGAGTTTAAAGCTTTGTTTGTTAGTGGCAATTTGTAAGAAAAACAAATACTGAATCTTATGGTAATATTTTTGACCTACATATTTTCGATAGTAACGTGCTTAAAGGCTTTAAATATATTTCTAATATTTTAGATAGTCTTCGGTTAAGGTCAATATATTTTCCAATATTTTATCATTGCGAAATTACTGCGTATTATAAACTTTATCTGATACAGTTATCACATCATTTTTTATTTTTTCAAGTTATGCAATAAAATGTTTACACTAGCAATTTGGCGAAAGCTCAATAAGCGCATAAATGCCAAGTAAACTTTACTACTAAATTTTCTATAACATTTAAGGTCTTTGAGAGTGCTTTTAAGCACTAAAAACATCAAAGAACCCTAGCAGTGAAATACTCTTAACTTACACATACAAAAGTCTGCTCTCGAATGTTTGTGTGCGTGTGTATGTATTACTTTATATAGTGTAAATGCGCTTTAAAGTTCAGTGATTATCAAACGCCAGCCACAAAAACCGTAAGAGACCACACGTGACCTCGTAAATTCGACATGCACGTGTAAAGCGATGTGATGGCATGAAATTTATTGCCACAGCTGCTGCAGCGCTCACAAAGAAAGCCAACAACAACAACACTAAAACACTAGCACTGCACTACACGCTGGCAATTACCGCATTACATGGCGCTTATTATGCATAGTACCATCATCATTTGCACATAATTTTATGATGTATAAACTGCCAGAACACTTAAAGGCGAATAGCTTTCACTTTCACGATAAATATACATAACGGTAGATGTGCTATCGTAAAAATAGATGCAAAAAGCGAATGGAACAAATAAAAAATTGCACGCAATTCACGCACGTCGTGGCTCACGCCAAACTATGCAAGGTGATAACACGCAGCAGAAGAAAGTAGTAAGGCACCAAAACAAAAAAAAAAAAACCAAAAAACAAAAAAAAAATAAACTAACAATAATAATGATAATAAAATAATAAAGCAATAATATGAAAATGCGACAAAAGTTCACATCAAATGGATAATAATACTTAAAATACCTTTGTGCGCACTAAATATGTACTTGGCGGCGAGCGTTGCAAGTTTTTGTAAAAAATAAAATAAAATAAAAAATTACACGCAACAATTTCGCCTAGCTTGCAATAAAAATGTCAAAAAGCGCGAAAAGGCTCGGGTAGTGCGTGCAGCACGTGTATTGCGTCCTGTCTAACGACTCGGCCATTGTGCGTTGACAGCCAGACATACTCAAACCCTTTTCGCTCACGGGCGTTCGCGCTTGGCATTGTTCATTTCGTTTATTTCGAGTTGTCAACTGAAATGTCAAGCGTCGTCGGTGGCACAGCACAAAAACCAAGCGGCAAACCCATTTTCGATGCTCAATTTTATTTTCATTTTTGTAGACCGAACAACGAGAGTGCTTTGTTCCTTTCGTTTTCTTTTTTTGCTTGCTGATCCTTCGTGTTATGCGTTTTGCACGCAAGCAATAATAGAGATTGTATGTATGGAACTTGGCTATAACGGTGTTTGCTGCAAAATTTTGAAGCGTGCGTTTAATATTTATGAGTGATTTATCACGAAATGTAAAGTAATAAACACAAAATGTGAAAAGCGGGGGCCGAACTGCTGAGGCAGACGCAGTGAGTGAAGGACATTATTTCGACATATTTTCGGTTTGTTTGTGCGTTTTGGTTACAAAAGGTTTATGACTTTTATAATTTTGGTATGTGTATAGTGTTGCCACATTGTAGGAGATACGAAAAGTGGTCAAAAAAAATTAATGATTAGTTTTTTATATAGTTCAGATAATGGATATTCCGCAGGACATTTGACAATCGATTGTTTTCCAACCAGACTAACAAATCTGTTCAAGACAAAAAAAATGTTGGAAGATAAGTATAGATTCTGTATGTTGACTTAGATCCCGTTCGAATAGTTGACAATGTTAAAATTTGTATTTACCGGTGTCACATTTCAACGATGGGCAAAAGTGGCCTATCATATCTCAGGAAATTTCCTCGGCCGATTTTAACATTTCAAATTCGGCGTAAGCCTATATTATTCTCACATTCCTTCTCGTTTGAACAAATTAGGTGTGAAAATATTCCTACTGAAAAGAGGAAAAACCAAAAAACCTAATTCCCATATTAGACAATTTTCAAATCATCTGAGAGCGACATAGTACTTGTATATTTTTAAAATTGCTTGAAATTATTTTCTTGAGTCTACCGGAGTAATGTCAAAAATTTGTGCAATCAACCCAGATATACCTTATATAGTGATTTCAAGACTTCCCACTTGTCTTTATATCGTTTAGTTTAGTCAAACTGTGTGTTATCTTAGTGAAATTAAGCGGACAGCGGTTAAGAATTTTGTGGTTTAGCGATCAATATGAATATATATATAAATCCCTAAGGGGTTACATGGCTTTTCGGGCTTCAAAAAACCGATTTTTTTATTGTCTAATTAAATTCTACAACACTATATTGTCCTTGAGGCTCGAGGTTTTCTTCGAAACTGTGTTTTTGAAATCAGTTGGCAAGATTTCTCAAGAACTACTTAACCCATATTCACGATCTTTGAGATACATTTTTTAAAGGCTTGGACGAATGATTTTTTTTTCGATTACTACTATTTGAAAAAAAAAAATTGCAAAATTTTAATTTTTTTGTAAAAATGTCTGCCAAAAATCCAATTTTCAGTTCTTTTCCTCCGTTCAAATTCTAAGCCAAGGTTTTAACTAAAACACCTATTTTTTTCCTTTTTGATGATCCTGTAAGAAATTATACTGCCACCGCAGTGCGTTTTTTTCGGAGGGGTCACCGGAAATGGCGTCGAAATGGCCGAGTTTAAAATATTTTTTCCAAAAATTTCAGAATTTCTTTGTTAATAGTATATGTTTTAACAATAAAAAATTTTAATAAAAATATTTAATTTTTTATACGAGAAAAAAATTGTTCAAAAAAGCATGTTTTTTACCGAGAAAACCCATGAAACCCTATAAGTTCTTCCTTATATGTATATATATAATTATATAATAATAATAATGTTTTAACTTTCCTTTTTATAACTAAAATTAAATATTTTTTTTCATTAGAAATCACTTCATTGAATTTGGTGCAAGTTAAATTAATTTTTTTTTACTTTAAATTTTTTTTATAAAATTTCTATTATTATTATTATTACTTATTATTATTATTTTGTATTTGTAAGAGTAATTTAGGTTTTACTTCACATTAACCCTTCTCCAATATATTATGGTTCTATTAGAATTTACTCTACTTAAAAAACAAAACTTTACTTGCTGCTGGCAACTCTCTTTCACATTGCCACCGCTTTACCACTTTACTTCGCCCATAAATTATTTACACAGTTAAAAGCGTCAAATGCTATTTGGTACCAACATATTTACAACATTATAAGCAGTTGCTTTTGTTGTAGATACTAGTTTGTTGAAACTTTTATACTGCGAGCATTTTATGAGCTAACAAAAACAACAACAACTATAATACAATAACAGTAGCATGTGTTGCATTTGATATATATGCCATAAAGAAATTTATGTCACATTTCCTCAATACTAAAAAGCATAAAAATATTATAATATGTAATAGCGCAACAATAATAATAGTAATTTAAATGTGTGTGGCAACGCAGCGGCAAAGCCAAAAATATTTTGTAAATTTTTCTACGCACACACACATGCAGATGTAATTCATATTTATTAGTGTGATATGGTATTTGACGTATGGATATGTTTTCCTGTTTATGAGAGTCCTGTGTGAATGTATGTAGATAATATTTAAAAATATATATAATATTTAGAATATTTTATGCACAGAGCATTTATATAGGCTAATGTCTGCACAATTTTTAGTGAGTTGCAAATAGTTTGAAAGCTGCGAAATGCTGGCAATTGCCGACAATGGTCGATAAATAAGAAAATGAATGGCGCACATAAACGAATTTGGTCGGTGTTATATTTCAAAATATGACAATGATTCTGGTATTGTAAAATGCTAACTATAATTTAAGTTTATTGAAAATTATTTGTAGATTTTTCGCAAAAAAAGGCACCATACGAAACTGGTATAAAAATGCGGAGTATAAGTTTATTTTTACCAAGCAAACTGGTCTAGAACTTCTAAAACACTATTATTTAAGTATTTATTCAGAATCAATTAAAGTAGTCAGAATTTGCAAACAAATTGCTCGAATTGCTTTCACATTTTCTTAATATATAATATTTTAGAAATATTCTCTGAAAATTTTAAATAGATACGCTAAATACTTTTCGAGTTAATCGTTAGTTCGCATAGTGTTCTCAGGCGTTATGGCACTTAATTATTCACTTTACGTAAATTAAGTGTACATATCGTCACCTAAAATGTTTTTTATTGCTTACGATATGTAGCATAAAATTTTCAGCCTCCGCAGGCAGATATAACCAATATATAACCATTTTATCACCAATAAATAACCTTCAAATAACCATTTATAACCAATATATAATCAGCCAATAACCAACATATAACCATTTTATAACCAATATATAACCATTTTATAACCAACATATATAACCATTTTATAACCAAAATTCAAATTTTGTTTAAATATGAGTTTATTCTATTATATTATGGAAAGTGATGTTACGTTATTTTGCGTTTTAGGTGACGATAACAAATGTGTTTTCTCAGAAATATGTTTTCTAAACTGGTAATCACACTACATGTAAAACCGCTCGGTACATTTTAATGAGGTTTTCCAGAAATTAACTGTTGGTTTTTCTCCGAAAATCTGGAAAAAAAGTTCCTGAAGTCGACATTTGTTAATTTAATAACAAAAAACAGGCTTCGATGAAACACTGGTTTATTTTTAAATTTTTTTTCTATTTTGTCTAAGGATTAGTGTTGGTCATCAGTTGGAGCTGGATCAACATACACAGCCATTACCTTTAAAATTACTCATTTTTATTAATTAGTGAAGCTGTGTTTTTACATTTATAAATTAATTTACTGGCGAAAAGAAATTCGAAATTGACATTTTTCCATGTCTCTGACCACAACTAAACTCTTATGCGTTAGAGTAAAACAGAACCACCAAGACGTAAAAGCCGTTAGTTACTTTAAAAGTGAATATCAAGAATGAATATTTCTAGAGAAGAAAATGTGAACGTCAAGTCCGACTAATTTTACTAATAAACAATGTTATACAAATGATGCCAGTTTACTGCGAAGATACCAAATAAGAGTCCTAAATTGTGATTTATTTATACATATGTAAGTAGAAAGTCTAGATTATTACGATGTAAAAGGCACAAAACCGAGTAATTTTTCGAACGAATTAAGTTTGAATGTTCTTAATTTAAACTCAGTAAACTTTTTTTGTATAATTATCTTGCTGTACAGATCGACTGTAGGAAATGTGTAGAGAAAGGCATCAGAGAAACAATGGAGCATCTCTTGTGCACTTGTTCCGCATTGGCAAGACTACGCTGTAAGCATCTGGGGTCCCAACTGAATAATACACTGGAAGATGTATCGAAGAGTCTTAAAATTCAGTCAAATACAGGCATCCTAATCGATGAATACTCCGCATTTACCTAGTTACTGAACTCCAACTGGTATAGCAAAGGACCAAAACGGTCTATGCACGGCTCATTGACCTACGAGATTAACCTAACCTAACATAACCTAGCTTTGCTCGAAGATGTGTTAAGAATTCACAACGAAAATGTGAAATAAACACATTTTTTACTATTCAAGAAAAAGTAGAAGATTTCAACATAGGATGTCATTTCAGGGCATGAATATTCTCTCGAAAGTTGGCAGTTTTTGTACATATAATCAAAAATTGTTTTGAAAAATTGGTTTGCACTTCCTCACACAACAATTTAATTAATTTCATTTTATTAAGAAAAACCCTATAACTCAAGGAAGAGCGCACTTTAACATCGCTGCTTAACAATTGCAGCTTTAATGTTTCGAATTAACAAATTATTTGCGAGTGCTTTGAATAACTTATGTATACTCGAGTGAAAATAAATAAATACAAATTAAATAAATAAAATGAACTGAAGTGAAGTTGGTAAGTGAAGTGGAATAAAGTGCAAGCAAATGAAAAGAAATCGTTGAGGAAAAAATTGTATAAACTCGACGCTGCTAACCAAAGAAAGAAAAATGCGAAATGAAAAGCCATTCACAACAAAACTTTTCCATCCAACTAAAGTTACGCGATAATAAATTGGAAGCATTGCTTAACAACGCGCCAACAACAATGCACCGATAAGAATTGTGTCTTCCTGAAGAAATGTGCACAAGTGGCGGTGAAGTATGGAACGGGAGCGCCAACAGCTCAGCAGCGGCGGAAGAGGAGGAGGGCACAACAAGCAAGTGCAAAGTGAACGAATACACGAATGGGTACAAGATAAACAACATTATAATGAATTGGCAATCTGGCTTGCAGTTTTCGTGTTGAGCGTCACACAGATTTAATTCGAAGATTTAAGTGGAGCAGCGGCAGCAGTCAGCAAGCGACAGCGAGCAGTTGCTGCAACAAGCAGCAAGCATGGTGTAAGGATCAAAAGAGAGAGGTAAGAGAAAGTGAAGTTGAATACAAGCTGTATGTGCTTGTGTATGTGCGCGTTTATTGTGAAACGGAAGCTAGCCAAGTAAAGGTAATGTTGAGCGCGTGGATGACCAAGCAGCTGCCGAATGCGCGTAGCAGAGTGCGAAAGGCGAAGGAGCCCAGAAAGAAATACAACGCAAATGGCAGCGCAACGGAAAAGGCGCCGCATTGTACGAAAAAAGGCGGAAGTTGTCAGCTAATGCGCGCCCGAGAACACGACAGGAAGTGCGATGCAGGAGCAACAGCAGCAATAGTAACAGCAACAAAGGAAGCTACGCCAAGAAAGCATATTAGGATGAGAGTGAAAATAAGGTAGATTGCCTTTTGTTAGAATGTAAATAAAGCAGCAGCACAAGCAATGCGATTGTGTGAGCGGCAATAAGTGAAAAACCGGAAGCCGTGCAGAATGTTACGTAAATGCTAAAGTAGATGCAAAGTTGTTTGCAACAAAAATACATTAAAAATGCAGTAAGAAAGAGTACATGGTACGAGTCGGGAGAAATAAGTGGCAAAAAATTGTCAAAAAAAATATAATTAAAATAAAAACAATAACTTAAATAAAGTCAAAATTAAAGTAATAAATAACACAAAATGTAAAACAAAAACAAAATAAAAAATTCAAAACTGACAAAGACATTTAAACTTAAAGAAAACAATAGTCAAAAAAAAAAACAAAAATAGTAAAAACAAATAAAATCGAAAATCAAAAAAAAAACCAAAATTAAAATTTAGAAAAATAAATTATGCATTACAAAATAAAATTTAAAATAATCGGTACATCAAGAAAAATAATGAAATATTAAATTATAAAAAAAAATTAAACTTAAAAAAAAAAATTACAAAAAAATAAATTTAAAGAAAATACAGAAAAGAATGTTAATTAAATGTGAAATAAACAATAGTGTAAAATAATAAAAAAATAATAGATATTTAAACAATAAAATTAAATTTACAAAAAATTAAATAATAAAAAGGGTAAAAATTAGAAATATAAAAGCAAAAATTTAAAAAATAAACTATGCATAATAACATAAAATTTTTAATAATTGTATATTAAGAAAAATAACAAAAACAAAAATAGTATTACAACAAACAAAAAACATAAAAAAATATCGGAAAAAATAAAAATAAAAAGAACCTCTTAAAAACTTAAAAAATCGAGACATATTTTTTAATATAAAAAATATGTAAGGAAAAAATTAAAAATTCAAACAATTACTAAAAGAATTAAATTTAAAAAAATATCAAAATATAATGTTAAATAGTAAATGCGATACAAAAAATAGTGAAAATAATAGTTTAAATAGAAAAATAAAAAAAATTATAAAAATAAAATAAAATCCAACCAAAATAAATTTATAAAAAAATAAAATTTACTTCAAATAAAAAATAAGTGCTATAAAAAAATTTAAAAATCGGTACATCAAAAAACACTATAACCAAACAAAAACCGGATATAAAAAAAAAATCGTAAAAAAGAAAAATCAAAAAAGCTCAAAAAAAGCGACACTCGTTTTTAATATAAAAAATATTAAAAATTTATAAAAAATAATAATTTAAATAGCAAATGTGAAATAAAAAATTGTAACAATTTTTATAGAAAAATTAAAAAAAAATATAAAAAATAAAATAAAATCTACAAAAAATCAAAACAAAAATTAAAAAAGGTAAGAAGCTTAAAATTCAGAAAAATAAATTAAGTGTTATTAAGAAAACGGAATTTCAAAAAATATATAATATTAAAAATATATAAAAAATATAATAGATTTATTAAGAAAAAATAAAAAAAAAAAAAAAAAAATATTAAAACAAACAAGAAAAAATTAAACTGAAACCTCGGCAACTGAAAAAAAACGAAATAAAATTGTACCAACAAAACTAATTTAAAGAGGAAGTCATTAACAAGACTTTCCGAGTTTGAGTACAAAAGTGAGAAAAAGCGGAATGGCGTAAAAGCATTAGCGCGAGTCCTCCTTTTTTTAACAAATAAACAAAAACAGCAACTAAAAGACAAATAAGCGCTGCACTTTGATTGCTCCCGTGCAGCAAAAAAACAATGAAAATTAAAGCAAGATTACGCAACAGAAATTTTTTCGGACCTTTCCTACGCACCGAGTTTACGTATAAATAGTATACTTCGACCTAAGCTGTGAAGAGTCACAATAGTTAAGTACATAGTTAATATATACAAATATTTATAGCGCAAAATTCAAGCGACCAGCTGCACGAGGTAAATACCCTCACTCAGCTTCCGCTTACTGCTTTGCTCGTAATCAGTAAACGTATTTGCTCGCTTTGTTGCTACTAACAGCGTTAAGGGAAAGCAATTGTTTACTGCTGAAATTTAGTAGCATTAAGCTGACGGTGCGACTCATGCACGGAAGGCGTAATTGGTGAATGTTAAGGAAGCAAATGCTGATTGTCAAATATTTGACATTTTTAATATCGCTGGTTCGTTTTTCGTTGCATTGCATTGAATTGTAGAGGAAGCGGTTTACTTTTCAGAGGTCACACTTTTAAGAAGAAAATAAGAAAATAATTTAAAAAATATTTTTTCTCTGCATTAAACGAAGCACTCATTCGTAGCTTATTTGCTATATTCTATACTGGTTGTATTGGCACCGAAACTGTGGAATCGACTTGCAAAAGACGCCTTAGACGAAAACATCATAGAAATCCACAAAATGAGTTTGGATGACTACAAAATGCAATTCATCGAAAAGACTGACGCTCTAAAAATTTTATAACAACATAATCGCCGATTACCACAGCAGAAGTCAGTGAAAACTATAGAAAAATTGCATGATATGGTCTTTTAAATGCTCTAAACTCGTCGTATCCTTCGTAACTAGATCGCAACAAAATTTTTATGTTCTCAAGATTCAAGAAAATACTCATTGTAAAGGAACCACCAAGCCTGTGGTCTTCTTCTGTGGGTCGTAAGTAAAAATTGTATAGACAAGTTGGAAGATCAACAAGCTATGTTACAATCGACGTATCGTCCTCTGTGCCAATTATATTAAATGAAAATATCAAAGTTTTCTTTGTTTTTTTAAGGTATTCTTGTCCAGAAATTTAGATAAATATTTTTATTTCCAAAGCCCAACTACTGAATAATATGTCTACAAGAGGCTTTTTCAAAATTCAAAATAATTTCGGACATTTTTCGAAACCGTCTTTTTATAAACGATACCCACGATCGGATTTTTATCCGGCCAAGAACTGTCAACTCGACTGAATCTACTGGACCGATTTACCTGAGTTTTTTAAGGAGTCTTCTTTATGGACTCATCTATTTCTAGAACTATCCATATCCCAGACCAATTTACCTGAATTATTTTAGGGACTCTTCTTTATACTCTTGTCTATTCTTTCTGGAACTAACCATACCCCCAAAGTTCAAAACACGAAACAGTAAAAAAGTGGTACAAAAATTGTGTTTTCTTTCAGACAGACAGCAATTCGTGAAGAAAATTCCAACTTTTCCGTAGAACCAGGCAGTGCGACATTGTTCTAGGTTAATACATGTGTTTTTTGGTTTTAGATTCCTAGAAGGCTTGACATCATGACTATCCTCACGTTTAAATTTTTGACTTTATCACTTCATCAGTTGTCAATTTTTGAAATAGGTTTAGATAGGTGAAAACAGAGTAAGGGAATTTAGTTTCGGTGGTCTAAAAGTGGGTCTCCTAAAGACCTGGGTGTGTCCTCAGACATCCACGATACCTACACCTACCTAATAAGTAACTAATATAAAAATCATAGCAAAAATATTATTTGCTTTTTTAACTACATTTTGAAAATGACCTGAGATTTATACCCCTAGACTAGAATACCCCATTAAAATACTATGAATTCCTTCAGCCTACTAGCTTTAACCATACTCTAATAGAACAATACTAGCTTTAACAGAAAAAGTAAAAAAAAATAAAACTTTTTTGGACTTCGGCACCTATGGAATCGGTACTCACTTAAATTTCGACAAATTTTCACTTTGAAATTTTCTGAAATCAAAAGCAATAAAACTCCCAAAAGCATGTCAAGAAAGTGCAGTTTGCAGAAAATTGGCGAAATAAAATTAAAATCTAAGGAAGTAAAGTAAAATTAACACTCGAAAATGAGCGCGTTGAGGTCAGCGGCGGCAACAACGGAAATTGTTGCAACAGAGCCAGGCGATAACGGTGAAAACAATAAAAATAAAAAAATTGTGTGAGCATGCAAGCGAGTCAGATGACGACCACAAACGCAAAAAAAAAAAAAAACAAAACAAAAAAGGAAACATACAAAGAAGCAACAACAGTAAAGCGTTAAAAGTGAAGAGCAAAGCAATGAAGCCGCAGTGTGAGCGCGTGTGGAACAGAACAGCTTTTGAGCGCACCAATTAAAAGTGAAGTGAATGAGTGGCAATGATGGAAAAAGCACGAAAAAATTTATAAAAGGTAAAAAATACAAAAAGGAAATATAAATATACATATGTATATATACATATATACGTAAGTATGCGAGAGGAAAAGGAGCTGCAACAGTGGCAGCAAATTGGAAAAATGCAAAGTTTGAAAAGTTAAAGGGCGCAGAGGGGCCGACCGTGCCTTAAGTGTGCTGTAGTGCTGTAGGTAAGTAGCAGCAACACGACATTGCAACAATTTGTGCCAAGCAGGAATATTGCTGGGACAGCTACAACAATCGTCGAGCTTAAGTAGCATACACAAAGGCGTTGCAAGGCATGCATATAAATAATTATATACATACTACTTATGCAATTAGTATATGTATTAGTGTGAGTGTGTGGCACGCAAAACTACCCCCAAACAAGGCACCCCGCGCAGCTCAGCAGAGATTTAAAATTAAAGCCACCGCAGACACCTTGTTGCCGCTATTAACAGCGAGGTGCTATAAACAGGTAGCAAAGCGCCACAAGTGCAACAAATATATGTATGTATGTATATGTTATGCACTTGCTTCTTGAGAGCGCAAAGTCAAAGCGCTTTGTAGCTGACTGACACTGTTAATTGAAGCAAAAATATTTTATACTTATTCGGTGTTGCGAGGAAGTTGCACGCTGCTGGCGGCAGCTGGCAGCGTGGCAACAAAGAATTCACAAGTTGCGAATTTGCAAGCATTTTGGAAAGAAAGTAGCAAGTGGAACGTTGCAATTACGTTAAATGTTAATGGAATTTTAAGTTGTTATTGCAAAGTGTGGCGAGGAGGTGAAGATGGTAAAAGCGAAGATTGGAGTTAAGGGACCGTTTAGGTATATATGTACATATGTACATATCTATGTATGTATGTATATGAGTATGAGCATAGTTACTTAAATACGTATTTTTTAGTTCAAAAGTAGTATATAAATGTGGTAATAAGCAAAAATGTAAAAATTTGTTTTTATGGTATATGAAAAGGATTGCCACATATATGAAAATTAAAAGAAACATGTACAAGTCGAAATTGTTTAATTTGAACACAATATAATAACTGTCATTTATGAGGAAAAGTTATTTATTAACGAAAAATCAAGTAGGGTTGCCAAGGTATGATTTTTTCAAAGCAGTTTAAATAATTAAGCATAAAAAACTTATACGAAATAGCATTCTATCACAAAAACCGTCATTTCTGAGGAGTAGTGGTTTACTAACATAAAATAGAGTAGGGTTGCCCAGTTATGAATTTTTTTATGAAGTTTAAAGTTTAATTAAGCATATAAAAACTTATGCGTAATAGTACTCGTACAATATAACAACCTTGACTTCTGATGACCAATGGTGTATTAAAGAAAACTCAAGTAGGGTTGCCAATTTAGGAATAATTTATAAATTTTGCGTTTTATTGCGCTTATCTATGGCAAAGAAGAAAGTAGAAAGCTAAAAAATTATATACGCAAATATTTTATTAAAGGGTTGCCACCTAATAAATTTTAAAAGTGTTTTAAAATTAACACATTTCATTATATATGTATACAATCTACACCAGAAAAAACATAGCACACACTTTATAAAAGTGTAAAAAAAATTTCAGTGGCAACCCTTTTATGTGTTCTATTGACTTAGGAAAAATAGAAAATGTGTGCATTTTCCACTTGAATCAAGAGTATAAAGCGATGCAAAATTCACGCACATTGTACATAGCGTTGCCACTTTTTACAAAACTTTAAAGTTGTTTAAAAATTAAAACATTCCTTATATGCACATATGTATACATATATAATTTACTCAAAAAAAGGAATCACACACTTTATAAAATTATAAAAAAAAAATTATCAAAAAATTTTCAGTGGCAACCCTGTTACGTTTTATAATGGCGCAGGAAAAATAGAAAATGTGTGCATTTTCCAGTTGAATCAAGATTATAAAGCGATGCAAAATTCACCTACATTGCATAATATAGTTGCCACCTTTAAGTTTTTCTGTGCAGAAATTATTATTTTAATTTTAATATTTACTATTTGATTAAAATTGTGGGAATGTTACACATGCTGGAAAAAACTTTTCTATAGAAAATTATAAAATTTAACGAAGAAATTACAAAACAAAAAAAAAAAATTAAAAATAAAAGAAATAATTAAAAACATGGAAAAAATTAAACAGAAATAAGAAAAAAATAAAAAATCTTTAACTAAAAATAATAAAATATAAAAATGCAACACTCAATTCTACAGCCAACATAAAAAGCCATCAGTGGCAACTCTATAATATTTAAAATTTTGTGGCAAACCAGCAAATTTTTGTAGACGTAGGAAAGCGGAAGCAGAGGAAGAGGAAGACCTCCACTCCGTTGGAAGGACCAAGTGGAAAAGGACCTGGCTTCGCTTGGAATATCCAATTGGCGCCACGTAGCGAAAAGAAGATACGACTGGCGCGCTGTTGTTAACTCTGCTATAATCGCGTAAGAGGTGTCTACGCCAATTAAGAAGAAGAGTAGGAAAGCGCGATATTTGCAAAAGACTTTACAAAATTGGATACTATTTTCTAATAGGGTTGCCACTTAAATTGCATTTAAATTATTGTTTTATATTTAAAAAAATATTTTTAGGTATTGTTTGTAATATAAAATGCTAGCTGTGGTGTGAAATATAAAGAAAAAAATTTTTACCACTATTTTGTAATAGCGATGCCAGTTAATTTAAAATTATTATTATTTTTTAATATTAAAAAAAAATTAAATTTTTAGATATTTTCTGCATTATAAAATGCTATCTGTCACACGAAATAAAAAAAGTCTGCCACTATTTACTAATCGGGTTACCGTCTATATTAAGATTAAATTTGTTTTAATGCTCAAAAAATTTTATTTTTCACATATTTTCTGCATTATAAAATGCTATTTGTTTCACGAAATAAATAAAAAATTCTACCACTTTTGTGCACCTAAAAATTGCATTGCAAATATTTTCTGAATTCCTATGCCAATTAACATTTTTACCAAAACAATCACAGCTGTTTATGTACGCCAAACAATTGTCATTATGTTTTACTTTCATTGCGCTTAAACCAATTAGCGGTCGCAAAAACAAACGCAGGGCAACGCATTTAAAATAACGGTCATAATAATAATAATGGCAAAATAACAAACACAACAGTTTGCACAGCATTCGCACAAAGCCGACGCCGTTGCATTGCCGCGTAGGAGCGCGACCGCATATTAAGCGGATTTTAACCACCCACAAAAACCGAAAAGCTAACAACCTCAGCTGATTGCAATGCAGTTGGTATTTAGTGGAACGCCGCCATACCTTGAAATGGCTGTGCAGTGAACGGAGGAAAAAATAAAAAAAAAAAATAAATGAAAAAATGGAAAATAATAATACAAAAATGGACAAATGTAGTGCAGCTAAGCAACAGCTGCGGAGCGAAAATGTTGCAAGGCAAAAAATTGCAAATTTTTTTGTTGCTAAAGTAACAGCGTTTCTAGATGCTCGTTGCCGCTTCAACATAAAAAAACAACGCTAGTGTTCGCGGGGTACGCACTACAGAGTTGCCACGTCGCGTGGCTTTGCTATGCAACATTTATGTGCAGGATTTATTCCGCACGCAAAATGCATAGCCAAAAGTAGCAAGAACAAGTTCGGTGGCGAAACGCGCGCGCAGCGTATATTTCATATGTACATATGTATGCACGGCATATAACTGCAAACATGTACATATATAATTTTAATACATATATATGCATTTATACATATTTTTTTGTCTAAATTAACCGGTGCAAGTAACGGCTTTGCGCGGCAATAGCCGAAGCTGACCCACGCGCAAAACTAGGTTAGGCGCACATAAGCGCCGCGCTATACTATATTGTAAAGCAGTGGACATTGCGAAAGCGTTAGGCGCGCGACAGCACGCGTTGCCAACAAAGCGCTAACGCCCACCTTTTTGTACTTCGTGGACAAAAAAAAGAGTTTAAACAAGCAAACCGGTCACCTTATGGTCTATATTTTGGGTTTACGTTGTTGCGGCTGCACACAAAGCATTAGGCGTTAGCAAATATTCGATTTTTGTTTTCTAATTTTTTGCGCGCTCAGCACATTTGTCAATGCTTTTAAGCGTGTTTACCATGTGGTATTTTCTGTGTTTAGTTATTTATTCCACATTTTTGGTTGCGCGCTCAACTGACTGCATTGCGTGGTGAAAAGCGTTGGCGCTGAACTCACAACGCCTGCTTTGATTCAGCATTTTTTCATGGCAAATCTAAATATTTTTGTTTCATTTCATTGTAACGCGCGCGCTTTGACAGTTCGAACTAAGCATCAGCGCACACGATATGCTCAAAGTTATCGACTTGCATAAGCGCCACCACCAGCGCGCTTCATTCATAACTGTCTTCCACAGACCTTACTGCATTTAGGCTGCCGCTGAGGCAAAAAGTGAAACATGCCTGATAAATTTCACAGAAGCTGCGCTTAAGAAGTTAACAAAAACGAAGCGTTTTTATTATGATTTGCAGCACACAGCTGTGCACATTAGCATTGCAGTCTGTAGGGAAACGCGCATCCGATAGTGTGTAGTTGCAGCACAAAATGTTGCACCACAGTTACAACGCGCCGATGAACGCGCACTGATATCCTCAACGCTGCTGCTCACTGAACCGTCAGATGGCTGCTTGCACTTTTATTGTTGTGAAAATGTGGCATTTTTATATACGCAGGGTGACTGCCAGCAGTGTGGCGCTTACTGGGACGCCGCCATAAATGCGTGATAAATGTAGCTGAAATTTCAGTCAATGCTATCACTAGCGGCAGCAAGTGCCATTTATTGCCGACAGGGAGAAATGACAGCGCATTTTTGTGGCGCGAAGTAGCGCGCAGTGGGAAGTGGATTCGCTATTTTTGCGAATCAATTGAAGTGTCCTTCATATTTGGCGTAAAATACTATATAGGTATGCTGGTGGCATGGAGTGGTACTCAATAAAACTTTTATTTTGGGAAAACTGGCTTTTTATGGCTGCTAAATCACTATTTATGTAAAATGTTTGCCGTTGAATGGTGGCATATTGAGTTTAATGGAGAAAAATTAAAAAATAAAATAAAATTTATAAAAGTAAATATTTGAACAACAAAAAAAATTGAAAAATAATTTCAAAAATAAAAACAATTAAGTAAAAAAAAAAAAATTTAGAAAACTTAAATTAAAAAAAATTTAATTAGGAAAAAAATTACAAAAATTAAATTGAAAAAAAAATTATTAAAAAAAATAATTTTTAAATTTAAAAATTAAGAAATATATAAAATTTAGAAAAGTAAAAATTTAAATAAAAAAATTAAAAAAAAAATTAAAAAAAATTAATTTAAATTTAAAAATTAAGAAATATATAAAATTTAGAAAAGTAAAAATGTAAATAAAAAAATTTTAAAAAATAATAATTAAAAAAATTAAAAAAAAAATTAAATAAAAAAATTAAATTTTTCTTATAAATATTACAAATGTAGAGAAAATTAATTAAAAAAATTTACAAAAATTATATTAAATTAAAAAATTAAATATTTAAATTAAATTTTTTAAATTAAGTTAAAGTTAGGATAAACAAATGTTTACATATTTTTTATTAAAAAAATTAATTAAAAAAATTACAAAAATTAAATTAAAAAATGTATGTTTCTAAAAATGTAGAGAATATTAATTTAAAAAAATTTACAAAAATTAAATTAAATTAAAAATTTAAATTCTTAAATTAAATTTTTTAAATTAAGTTAAAGTTAGGATAAACGAGTGTTCACATTAAAAAAAAAAAAAAATAAGGAAAAAAAATTAAAAAATAATAATTTTAATTAAATTTAAATTGTATTATTTTTTTTAAATAAATATTGCAAATGAAGAAAAAGTTAAGACCAATGAATTTGTATATGTTTTTATTCTACTGGGCGGCTTAATATACGACAGCGAAAGCATGAAGAGTGTCAAAAAAGAAGACGATGACAGAGCCTTCTATTTTAAATATAGCTTTTCGTTTCGCGAGCGCTGGAGAGTGACAAATCGAACAAACTCAACTAGCTGTTCAAGCACCTTGACAGCACTTGCGTTGCAATCATGACTTTGGCTTTGTTGGAGAAATACTTCCTTAATCGCCAAATAACTTTTGAGTAAGCTTTTGATATAGAACATGTCTTACATTTTAATAAACAACTGTAATTTATTTCAAGTTTGTAGATCCTAAAATTAAAAAATAAAATCTGTGTATAATCATTTTGACATTAATTTATCATTTGAGTTATTCACAATGATTAAACTAGTCTAAAGTCGGTCAAAACAAAGGCTGGGTAGAATTAAAGAAAGCTGTTATATCACTTGTATGGAGTATTCGCATACTCTCTTGTATGGAATTCGACAGCCTTGGTTGCTTTGCCATGTTAAATGCTTGAGAAGAGAGGAACGGTGAAAGATAGCGAACAGAGAAATAACGAGTAGAAAGTGGCTTATATTTCCTCGTATATATTGGGTAGTCGAAAAAGACTTTTCGTATTTTGTCAATCATATAGTGTTGGAAAAGTGAGATTTTAAGCTTCATTTAACCAAAAAAAATTAAATTCGGGAAGTTGAAAAAAATGTATGTGTTTTGGATGTCTTGAAACGAACCTATTAATTTGACATTTTTTTAGTCACATGTGTTTTAAAAAATGAAATTTCTTCGTTACACACCTGTATGTGTCAAAAAAGTGAGATCACACATGAAGAGTGTGAAAGTCGAGAGTATATACGCCACAACACAGAATTGACCACTTAAGGACTATTTAATATTCGCAACTTAAGGCGAGGCACTCGAGACAACGAAAGCGTACAGTTAACTCCAAACTAAAACAATAAACAACAACAATTACATTAGGCTCGTAATAAACTTTTTAAATTTCAGCGTTGCCACTTTAAAGCACCTCTGACCGTATTATGTGTCGCTCAAATAGGCGATACCCAATTATACGCTTCCCTAGCGGCAATTTCCAAACCACGCTAGGCGAAATGCTTAATACGCACCTTTAGGTAATGGCGGTGTGCACCTATCACATTATCGCAAAATGCTAATGTGCTATCTAAATTGCCGCCACAGCGCAAATAAAAAGGTTAGGTTAGGTTGGAGCGGTACATGATCTAAACCAGAACACAAGCCAGCAGGGCAATTAATAATGAGTGTGTATATATGTATGTGTATGTGTGTGTGCGGCAGTGTATGGTAACCGCAATGAACAGCTCCTCGAAACCGCAGCAGTCGATGTGGCCGCTGTGGCGTGGCGTGTTTGTGGCTCATTGACTCGCCACTCCTCGCCAAATCGCCAAAAACAGAGTCATTTGCCACCGAATGCGTGACGCCACACACACACACAAACACATAAAGGCGTGTAGCATGTAGAAAATTTAAGTTGTCCGTAAGCAAATCCAAAGGACACAAACACATTAGCATTAAATGTGTCATGCGCGGAAAGGAGGGGAGGTGTAATGCCTGCGGTCATGGCGTGTGTTAGCCGGCAGTTTCCCCAGTTGCCGGTAATGCGTTAATTTTGTTGCTAACCATTTTTACATTTACATTTTCACCTTAACGACACTTGCTACTCACTGTGACAATCGCTCTATTTCAAGCGCTCACTTTCACTATTTTTGTTGTGTTGTTGATAAATCGCAAAAAAAGAAGAGAAAAAAGTGAAAAAGTAAAGCTCGGACTTATTTTAATACCAACACTAAGCCAATGTTGGCCACCAGCAAAAGCTTGTGTGGGTTCAATGCTCCGCAGAAATGTATACAAAGTGACAAACACCGCTATTGGTTTGCATATATGCGTGCATAACAATTTGGTGCCGTTTGATAGCGCCCTTTTGACCCTGAGTTCCCGACCACAACACCCCAACAGCACACCCCACCTCCTACACGGCACAGCGGCGCACACAAATGACACAGTAGCTGCGTTGTTGCACAGCACAGTATACGCCGGTGTCCATCACAACCACTTGATCGATGTGTCCTCATCGATTTGTTGTGTTCACCATTCCAATGCTACATGCTGCGCTTTCGCTTCCTTGCACACTCTATATTCGCATCGTTAAGAACCTATTTATTTGTTTTTGTGCTGATGTTGCGCGTTTCGCTTTTTACGTTTCACCATTTTTTATTGCATCTATGTCTGTAGTTAGAGTACTGTTTCGGAAAGTGTTGTTATGCCGTGTTTTACTTTTTCATTTTGGCTCCGCAAGTGTACACACTTTTGTGCCACTTTCAACCAGCGTGTCAGCAAACAAATGAAAAATCGCCGAAAATTGTGTTGAACAACCGTTTTTCTGTGAGTGTTTTTTTTTTTTTTGCTGGAGGTCATAGCAGCCAAACCATAAAAAAAACGGTGGTCAAAGTTGCCAGATCGACTTTTTCTTGCTTTAGAAAATTTTAAGATTTATGGAACTGCATTTTGGAGTCGGCCACAGGAGATAAAGTGGAGAAAAGTAGAACTGAAGAAGAGGTTGGTTTAGAAAAGAAATAAATAAAATACTTGTAGGTGGGGCGGGATTAGACCGGGAACATATGACATGATATTTATAGCTTTAAGAAAGCACGTGCTATAGTCGTAAGGTTTGAAAAATAAATAAAAGTTTTTTCTGGTTGACTATTTTGGGAATACTATTTGAAAAATTCGAGCGATTAATAATAGGGAACATCCTAGGATTTTTTAATAGTTTCATTACAAGTAAAGTAATCGAAATCTTTAAGGTAGTATCTACAGCAGACACATGCTAACGTGACGTCATCAAAAGTCATATTTTTTTTCTATGTTCGTATTTGTAACGAAATTAGCTATGGTTGGCATAGAAATCGTGCAAAAATGTTTTTCCGAGTATCAACTCTCAACTCAAATACAAATTAGACTTTATTTCATGACAATTCCACCTTTAGAATGCTACATATGAGGATACTAACTACCTAAACCAACATATTCGCATTTGTGCCGGAACTAGCTTTCTTAGCATGCTACTACAAGCAAAGAATTGAAAGACTTTTTTGATGATTTTAAAATTCTCAATTCATTCTACAACATCCATGTCGGCCCAAATACACTTGTACCACGATTCATGTTTAGTGTCTTCAATAAACTCAAAACGGTTACCCAGGAGCGGTTGTTTGAGTTTTCTGAATAGCTAGAAGTCACATGGAGCTAAATCAGGCGAACACGGTAGTTGCGGCACGATATTGCTTAAAAATTTGACGAAAAACTCATGAATAATCAATGCAGAATGTGACGGTGCATTATCGTAGTGCAAAAACCTAGAGTTGTCGCCCCATAACTCCGGCACCTTTTTACGAATAGCTTCGACCAAACAACGCATAAAACTCGAATAGTAATCCCTGTTGCCAGTTTGGCCGGTCGAAAGGTATTCGGAGTCCACCACAACTCGATAATCGAAGAAACATGTCAACATAACCTGGATTTTTGACCTGTTTTGGTGTTTTTCGGCTTTGGTTCAACTTTGCCGCGAAATTCGATCAATCGATCGTCTCTTTCCAGGTCGTATGCATAGATCTAAGGCTCATCTTCAGTAATTATACGTTTTCTGACAACCTGTTTTCGGAATGCAAATTATTTTTAAAAATGGTTTCATGAACCATTCGATATTAACGATGACTTCTGACTGTTTTTCGATTCTCAAATCTATTTTTTATTGAATGTCGATTTTCAGTTGATATTGATATTCCAACGATTAGTCTTCAGTAGTTCTTGATCTTCTTTGAATAATTTGTAGTAAAAAACGATTCTCGCGACAAACAGTTATCACGAACTCTTTGTTTTGAATTGACACCAGAAATATGATTTCACAAAATGTAATGGAACTTGTTGGCAATTTCACTCATCGTAAACAAATTGCCGAATGTACTTTTTGTGCTTCAGAAAGGCAAGCGTATACTAAACACTCATGATAATTTTGATTTGACATTTGCCACAGATGTGACTGAAAGTCATACCAACCTTGAGAAAAATATTGCGGCGAATGGGTTTTCGTGAGAAATTTATGTTAACAAGTCTTACTATTTTTTGCCCACAGTAGTATATTGAAGATATTTAGAAACCTTTCCTAGATTATTAAGTTTCGAGAGAAATTGCTAGACCTTACCAACTAAATCTTATAATATTAGAATCCCACATCTAGTAAATTATATCATTAAAAAACCTATCTGCCTTGACTGGTTCTAAATCGTATGACAAGCTCGCTAAATATGCCTTACTTACAGACAACGTCATAAAAGCAAAATTTTTGACTTTTCTCTCCACATGGAAAATACAAATTTGGTGCAAAAAAAAATATTTTGGTCAATTGAACGTTCAGCAGTACATCCGCGGGAATCAGAGAATGCCTTCAAGTACGAAACATTATTACGCTCATTACCATCTCTGAACTTAAGGCCTCTCGTAATAAAGCAGAATATGAAACTAAAGTGCCTGGCATATCCCGCATACAAGTACAAATTGCACGCAATTTTTCCAGTGCGTAAAAATAAATTTCTGCTTCGAGAACCTCACAGCGAAACAACATGCGAAATCGGTATTGTTTTCTCGTTTCGAACTTTCCGCAACTCTGGCTACATTGCGATTTAATCTTGACCACAAACCACAAAAAATTGCATTCGCTTACAAGTACTCAAAACTGTTATTGCCAACTATGGTACGATTTTAGATACACACACACACACATACACATAACCACTACCAACAACACTGCTGTGTGAGCCTTGAAAGCACATGGCGGCGGCAGTTTGTGTGGCATTGATGGCGTTGCAGCGCGAACAATAACAGCAAGTGCGGGTACTTGTGAATTGTGAATACTCGTAAGCGTACGAGTATGTAATGAAACATAAACAACAACCACAATAACAACAACAACAAAGAAGGGCACCACATATTGACATAAAAACAATAGCAAATCGTACAAATGCAATGCTTACACCACTATTACTTACATTCATTTCCCGGCAACGTGTGTCCCGTTAGGCCTTGCATGCCGACACCACCGCCAACAACGCCGCCACCGACACCAACACCAACACCGACACCGCTACCCGGATGATAGCTATAGCCATTTTGTGTTGCGTAAAGTGCACTCTTTTGGTCCTCCATGCCCAAGGCGAGATCCATCGAATGCTCGAGTGCTTTGTTATCGAGTCCACTTGCCGGGTAATATGGTGGCGGTGGCTGACTTTGTTGGGCGGCAACAATTGATGGTCGCACCGAGTCCATTTCGTAATCCTTGGCGGCGGCACTCTTTTTCGATTGATTGCGTTTGCAGCGACAGAACATCAACAATAAACCGACAAATAATGCGAATACAATGCACGAGACGATTATGGCGATCAGCGTGGGTGTGGCCAGGGCGGAAGCCTCCGCAATGTATGTGCGGCCAACTGCAAAAAGAAATAACAGAAAGAGATGTTGTATAAAATAAAATAAATAAAAGGGAGATCTGCGAAAAAATGTATGTGTGTGTGGGGTATAACAAGTAGGCGGCTTGCGTGGTAGGGGGCTGCGGATTTCTGCAAATGAAACGTAGGTATCACCGAGTTGAAGGCAGTCACTCCAAATGTCCATAAGCCTTGGTGTTAGTGTGATTACAACTGCGCTTCAATGTGTAGTGGCAGCAAATGGAATGCTGTCAGGAAACCAACACAAGACATGGGGGGCAGGAAACAGCTACGTGTTGGTACAGATGTACTAACAAAGGATTTCCTACAAGCTTGTAAGCCACACACCCCTATATAAGGCTTATATAAGGCTGTGTGTCAGTGGTAAAGTAGATTGATGTGCTGTTAATCGGAGGCATTTGAAGGACGTCAGCAAAGAGCTGTCAGTCAAAGCGCGTGTGGCCCAGTAAATGGTCAAACCGACACATTGCTGAACAAAAGTTCGAAGGCGCACGATTTTTAATTGAAAATTTCAAGATGCCAAAGAACTGTTTAACAGTTAACAAGTGGCATGACGCATATTCGAAGGCTGAAGAATGTGACAGAGGCGTCTGTAAAACCGTTAATTACAGGTGTTGCTACTTAAATACCACAAAGCATTACCACACACACTTACAACTAAACAAATGCTTTAAATTCAACTTACAATCTATAAAATATATGTACAATTCTACTACTTACTCTCCGCATTTGTGTGCTTGCCGCAGTGCTCCTGATTTGAACGCAGGCATAGTTTTACACGCACTGTCGGTTTATTATCATCGGCCAACGCCAGCGTGTTCATGTCGACACCCTCATCGTCATCTTCGTCGCCGCCACCAACACCATCATCATGGCCGCCAATGTGATTGTGGCCCAACGAACGTCCGCCGCCGCTGCGATATGCCGGTATATGGCGATCAATCACGGTCTCCTTAAATGTCGGTCCATTGCCGGAGAGTTGCAAATTCACAGTGTCGACAACTTCCCACTGCGCCATCGGTGTATCCATATTGACCATGGACTCCACTATGGCGACCAACGATAGACAGGTGGCGCCCACATTTATGCCCAATGTATGTGTATTCGGATCGTAGGTGACATGTAGTGGCGGTGGGATTTTGCTAACCTTTGTGGTCGTCATAATCTCATTGGAATACGGTGAGTTGCCTTTCGTGTTGAGTGCGTTCACCTTGAAGGCATAGCTTTGATGTTGATCCAGTGAGGTAACCTTGCAGGGATTCTCGTGTTGGCAATCGAATTCCAGCCAATCGGTGTTGCTGGTAGCTATGGTGGCACAGTCGGGTATCAGTTGTTCTTCACGTGGCATTGGTACACGCCGATAGCTGACAAAGAATTTCGTATTGCTTAGACCACCATCGAAGCCGGGATCCCAGCTGAGCGTTACATAATTGGGACCCACATCAACGGCACGTGTGTTGGTCGGTTTCTCTGGCGGGCCCTTCTGTTGTAGGCGTATGGGTGCGCGTATTGTATCCAATGAGTTCACAACACGACAAGTGTATTCACCATAATCGGCATGTGTGAGCGAGTTGATGCGCAGCACCGAAGTATAGATATCATTGTTATCTGTGGTCGTGCTAATTTCATAATGCCCATCAGAGGACATTGTCAGCGGCGACGGATTATTGCCGAATTGCCATTGAAATTCGGGTTTGGGATAAGCTTGCACTTTGCATACGACCTCAGCAGTCTCACGTATATCGAATGCGACTTTATTGTATTGATGCAAGACAATCGGTTCATGCTCGATGCGCAATTGCATGCTCGAATTCGCGGAGTTCACTTCGTTTTCGTAGAGACATGTGTACAGGCCACGATCGCCGGGCACTAGCTGATTGCCGTTCGGACGTGCCTTGCCGCGGAACTTCAGCATGCTTTGCACCGTCACCATGCCGTTGGGACCCTGATCGGGGTTCGTCTTAACTTCGTATAAATTGAGCTCGGGCAGTATTTCGACACCGTCCTTCAACCAGCGTATGCTGGGTGCAGGCTTACCCTTAGCGCTGCAGGTGACTGCATAATCGGTATCGGCAACGCGGCGCGTCATGTGTTGTTGTAGTTTGGCGAGAAATTGTGGTGGTTGATGTATCTCAAGCACTATAGTGGCTATTTGACCATTACCCAATTCGTTGACGGCATGACAATGGTATTTACCTTCGTTACCAAGATGTGCTTTCGGTATCGAATATTGTGGTCCCTGTGCCAGCACTTTCTGTGTGCTCGAGTACTCGCCGTCCATGTCGCGGAACCAACGATACTGTGGCACCGGCCAACCGGGTGGATTAGCCGAACAAGTTAAGGTAACGCCATTACCAACATGTACAATCGGTTTGTTCGGTGTTATGAATGCCTGACCGGGACGATGTCGCACCAATAGCGCTACGGTTGAGTTGCCAACACGCTCACTACGTTCTTGTCCGTACGATTCCATTATATTCACAGCACGACAAATATAACTGCCGGCATGTTCGGCACGTACCGACGACAGTGTGAGCACTTCGCCGGAGTAACGGAATTCGGGTGAGCCCTCCTTTAACCATTCAATGGTAATTGGCGGCGGATTTGAGGTTACATTGCAGCGGATATTAACTGTCTCGCCTTCCTCGGCCTCACGCGTTTTCGACTCAATAACGACGGTTGGCGGATATAAGATGTCCAATATGAGTACACTCTCACCCGATTTGCCGAGTCCATTATCTGCTGAGCATGTATATTTGCCAGCATCTTGCGTGCTAACGCGCTGTATGCTATGCACTAGGGAGGAACTAATGAAGCGGCCATCGCGTGTCCAACGCACATTAGGCACTTTGGGCTTAGCATCGACATTACACTCCAATTTGGCAGTACGATCACGTTCCACACGAAGTGGATTTTCCGGACCAACATCGACGCGGGGAAAATCTGCAAACAGAAGAAAAATTATTGTCGAAAATATTAATAAACATGCATACAAATATTTGTATAGATATGGGCGTAATACATATTAGAGGTTGATAATCAAAAAGTTGTAATTGAATTTTTTACTAAGCGTCGAAGGAAAATGTGTCGGCATCCGAGCCTTATGATTGTCTCGCTTCAGACACAAGACAAATTATAGCATTGCTTGAGCTTTTCGGTTGCAAGTTGCAACAACGTAAACACATACGGTTGATTAATGTATGTCGCCGGTTGCAGGATTGTAGGGATTCGTCGCAGATGATTAGGCGAAAATTTTATGAAAAGACACGCAGCAGCGTCAATGAAAGCAGTGATTATGCACGTACTGCTTTCGGGAGAAAACTTAATTAATACCAAGAAGCAGTAAAATCTCTGTTAATAAACAGAAATATACCGTTAGAATTGCCAAGCAGTGGTAGCGTTAATTGGACATTAAAGAAGTAACGAAGGGATTAATGAGTAGCAGATAACAAAGTGAAATTAAAGAACCAACAAGAAAATGGAAAATTAGTAATATATGTCAATGCGAGAAGAAAAAAACGAAAACCAAGACTCGAACATGTTTTTTCATAATATTTCTACAGTGAAACAGAGATAAATGAATCATGGAGAAGGAGGAACTTGTAGTATACATCCCCGTCCTGCTATATGATGCAGAGGCATGGACTTTGACAACGTCTGATGAATCGGCGTGACGAGTTTTCGAGAGAAAAATTCTGCGGAAGATTTATGGTCCTTTGTTCTTTTGCAGCGCCTGATATCACATTAGATGTAATGATGAGCTGTATGAGTTATACAACGAGATTGACATAGTTCATCGAATAAAGAGAATGCGGCTACGCTGGCCAGGTCATGTCGTTCGAATGGAAGAAAACGCTACAGCTCTGAAAGTTTTCGACGCAGTACCCGCCTGAAGAAGCAGAAGGAAAGGAATGGAAGACCTCCACTTCGCTGGAGAGATCAGATGGAGAAGGACCTAGCTATATATCTATCAATAACCTGGATTAGGCAATCAAGAAATAGTCGCTGTTGTATCGCAGAACGGACCGAATTTTCTCGAGAAGATCCCACAATTCAAAGTGATTAGTAATATACGTGCTATAAGCCGCTGAGGTTTGTCTATGGTGTAGATGTGTTAATCTCTTCTTGTTCTATCCGACCAGAAACAAATTTGTCTGACAAATCCAGACACTTGCAGTTAGTAAAGTTTCATGCTCGTATTTTCTTTTTCCGTTCATCAACTCTAATGGTGTGTGGACTTAATGCGAAGAGGGGCTCTGGTCTCATCGGCTTGGTTGCCGTAACTATTTTAGCTTTATAGTTGGCCAGCTATACTTTAGTGCTAGGATATCGATGATAGTAGTACAATATTCCTCAGAATGAAAGTCATACGCTTAATAGTCGGAAAGAGACTCTAGCCTTAGTTGCACATAAAGATGCTCAGATGACTTATGGCTCTAACTGGATCACTATCTCTATCACTCTCTCAACAACTTCATTTTTAAAGGTATTTTTATGAGGTAAGGCAGAACTCTTGGAGGATGTGAAGAAATTCAGGCAAGTGAGGCAAGTTCTCTGATTGCCATTCACTTGGGAGTGGCCAGAAACGATTTTTTTACATATAGCTCAAGCTGCTCAAGACTTCCGGTCTTAGGCGAAATATCCTCTGGGTAGCCAAAGAACATCCGTTTGAAGGTAAGCCAAACTGAGAATGCGAACCATCCCAACTCAGGGTTGCGCGTTGGGTTTGAGACCCGCTACGCCCCCAATAAAGAGTAATCAGTAGCCTCGGATGACGGCTATAACTGCGTAAGCGGTTTCTACGCCAGTAAAGAAGAAGAAGACAGAACTCTCAGTAATAAGAACATATATGATTTCGACCACCTTCGAGCCATTCTATTTTTTTCAACATATTTCCTTTTTTTACTCAATTTACACAATTCTCTCAGTTCCGCAGCCTCCGCATTATTTCCAGAGCACTTGCAACAAGCGAAACGGTCTGGGATATTTGCTGCCACAGCGTAGTAATTAAAATGTCTCATTCGCATGCTGAGTGCCCGAAAGCAACTGTCAACAAGGTGTCGACTTTGCTTTTGCCTTTGCCACGCACAACAGCAGGGGAACTCAGCAGGCAAAAAGGCAGGAAAGCGCGACAGTTTACTTGCAACAGGAGGTGCACAAAAGGCAACAAGTGCCCAAGCCTGAGCCCGAGAGAATAAAGGCGCTGCCACACATATACCCTCATGGATCATACACATACACACCAAAACACATACAGACGCACTCGTTCAGGTAGGTTTTTAGTGGCAGCAGTAGTTTACGTTTAGTTGGCCTAAGCATTGTTGCTGCTGCCTTTATCGGCGAGAGCGAATGGCTGGCGTATATTTCTTAATGACACTAATAAAGTCGCGAGCACTCGAAAGCCAGAAAGCAAAGTGCTGGCATAAAAATGAGGTGAAAGAGTGGTGGCAAGCAAGAACTAAGCAACTATGCAACCAACACACACACAGACATATACTATATTAAATAGAAAATACCGTCGATTTGAAATTGGAGCACAGAGAGCGTAGAATAAGAATATAAAAATGCCAAGCGCAAGAAACAAAGCACAGAAAAATAGCAACAAAGTGCGCGATTTGCAACAACTCGAGACTGTGGCGCAACAAACCAACTACTAAGTGGATTGCTAAGCAGGCGAAGAAGTAATGCGAATATTACATGATTGTCGTCGCGTTTAACGGCACTACTTGTTGCCGTTGGCGATAGTGCAACGCAAATAAGAAAAATGCAGCTTCCTTTTATGCGAACTCACTCTGTGTGTGAGTGTGTGTGCGTGCACGCGTGAATGCCTGCATAAAACACTATCAGGTGGTTAGCGTGGTGAAAGGCAACTAGGGGCGACGGTGAAAGGAAAGTTGCACGCTCGACAACTAATTGCAAAAATGCTTGCCTGCAGCAGTTCCTTTACATAGTTGCATTTCTTCGCAACCATTTATAATGAGTTGCGGTGTGCTGCGATTTTATTTAATTATTTTTATAATCATTATCTGCTTTTTGCTCGCTCACTTACTAATTTAAAGCAAAATGTTGCCAAGATTAATGAATATGGGAGAAAGTTCTATTTGAAATGTTAGCTAGAACAAAAAATGTGCTAGAAATGAGTTCAGGGTTGATTGGATTAGTTAAAGAGTGATTGTCGTCAGCTTGAAATATTAGAGAGGCGGAGATAATGAAGCATTAAATAAATTTTATCGATTCTTTATACCATATATGAAAAAACTAGAGGACATACTAAACTTTAGTGAACAAAGTGAGGTTTTGACAGAGCTACCGCGAAAGTATGTCTGCCGAGATGTTTCTACCTCTGTCTTATCTTACAAAAGCTGGACAATGACTGAGAAAATCCATGTATGTGTCATAGATGTTTAACCTAACCGCATTAATGCCTATTGGACAACGTCCAGTAAGTACACTACTATTGCAGACTGTTTATGCGCAAATAGCTTAGTAAATCTCTTGCGGCCCGACTGATCTCAAAGTCGTACAGAAGTCGATCATAGCCTGCTAAGCGCATGCGAGGTCCATAGGTCCAACCCTGAAACACAAGATGGCGTTTCAACTCATTTTTAAACCAATGTGAGCGCGGAAAGGTCTTTCTAACTCTTCGGCTTTACAGTTTCCAGCGAATCCGTTATATTAATGATCCCTGATCCCTCGACTGTCGGGTATACGTAAACGGAACGGACCTGGACTTTTATCTAGCCAAGGACTGTCAACTCGGTAGAATTTTGCCACTACAGCAACAACCTAGGAATCCAAATGAGTTTGAGACACAACCTGACTAACTTTGTGCGCACAACTTGCGAGCTCAACGCTAGTAGTGTCGTTCAGCTGTCGGAATGAATGTTTACCTCTCTGAAAGAGGTTGCACTTTGGAGGAGTACACTTAACGCTTCCTTAATAATGTAGCAGCTACTTCCGCCTGTAAAACATTACAGTGGTCCGTAAGCCTAAAGCTTGACGGAAAGCTCTTTACAGAAATATGACAGACAATTTTCTAATATTAGAATAATAAATTCCCAGAACCGATAAGGCGCTGTGTTTTACTACTTTTAACTTTGCTGATGGTAGGCCAAGCTTCATGTTATCCAAGAAATGATGAAACTATCAAGCTAACTCCGGTCAGCTGTGATGATTAAATTAAAAATCAATTTCATAGGAAGATTTGATCAAGTGAAGATCACGATGATCATAAGATCGAAAATAGTAAAATTTTCGGCCATATTTTGAATTCTATTTTACATAAACACATTTTTTCTGCCTTAGAATCAGAAGTAATGGTTTTTCGAATCGTTTTTACAAAGCTAACTTTTATAAGGATCGTATAGACTAAACCCCGAATGATGATGATAAGTTGTACAAGAAAAAATATTGGTCGTATTATAGAGATTAAACTAATCTAGGACAAATAGCTTTTCCAATTCCGCAAACTACATTTAAAAAATAAGAAACTTTTCCGATTCTACTTCTTCCAGAGCTCCAACAGCTCAAGATGCTGCGGTTGTGACGAAACAAAGAGCAAGCGGTTACACAGCTGCGATACAAGTTCTACAAGTTAAGCTCACTAAATGTTGATACATGCCAAGTCAACACCGGCCAATACAGCCAGCCTTTCGCGCAAAGAAGCTGAAGAAAGAAAGCGGATGAAAGCAAGGCAAACGAACAAGCATATGTGCACACGAAGCGCACACACTTAGAACCTTTAAACAAGTTTCGGGAAGCGAAACAAGCGCGCTGAGTATGAAGGAGTAGTAACAGCGCAAACAATGATTGAAGAAAAGTTGCGGTTGAAGCAGTTAATACGACTACGGGTCAATAACATTAACACCAGAACACACTTCAAAGCGTGTGTGCTACGCGAAGCGTATGAGCGAACGCGCGCAAATGAGAGAAATAAAAACGACGCTTTCTTTAGACCACTAAAGACGATTTATGTAAGTGACTTTGGCCTTTGGACGCAAACACAGAGGCACACTTTAGAAACAGAATTTTATTGCGTATGTATATCAACAATGTGGGGCTGTAAGCCTTTTAAAAATGAGCATCAGAATCATAGCTTCAGTTATACATATATAATAAAGGGTGTTTATATAGCAATGATAGGCTGCTTTGTATCTTTAGTGGTTGTGTAACTTGCGTCTGACTACACTTCGAGGACTCATAAAGACAGAAAAGTGAATTTCGTGCAGATATCTGATTTAGAGCGGTTTGTTTATATGGCAGCTATATAATATAGTGATCCGATCTTAACAATTTCTTCACAGGTTGTGGCGTTGCCTTGGGCAATATACGATTCCAAATAACGTGAAGATATCTTGTCAAATAGGAAAGTTTTCCATACAGGCACTTGATTTTGTTCGATCAGTTTGTACGGCAGCTATATGATATATTTGTCCGATCTACACAGTTTGTTCGGAGATAGTAACCTTGCTTTGGGCAATAACACATCACAAATTTCGTGAAGATATCTTGTCAAATAAACAAGTTATCCTTGCAAGAACTTGAGTTTGATCGGTTAGTTTGTATAGCAGCCATAAGCTATAACGGTCCAATATCGGTAGTTCTGATATATTAGTACCTTCTTCGTGAAAAAGGACGGTATACCAAATTTCAGATGTATATCTCAAAAATTGAGGGATCAGTTCACGTATATATAGACGTATAGGAAGACCGAAGTGGTTTGACTCAGCTTGCCACGCTGACCACTTAAATATAATTAGTTTCTCGGGTCTTCGACGTTGACTACTGGGTGTTACAAACTTTGTTGCAAGCTTAATATTAACTGATCAAAGTATAATTATTAGAGATATACCGATTTCTTCAATGCCATATATAAATACCGGGTATATATCGGATATAATGGTATAACCTATTCAATACTAGATGATGTTCTCTCACTTTTTCCTCAACCCCTTCTGCCCACCCTCTATTTCTACCGCTTATAAACCAGAATGCTACCAACCAAAACAGAAGAGGCAACAGATTTGAATAGATGAATGCTCACATAAGTGAGGTTATGTGGCATTTGGTGGAGGCAGCATTTTTGTTTTGGGCGACAGGTTGAGGTCAATGCGAAAATGCATTAAAAACTAGATTGTAGCGCTCATATATCAATGCCTACAAGGGTCTATGGGAACCATCATTAATTGTCAGCTTAGTTGAGAGATCTTATAACATGTAACAGTGCAACATGCCACACACACGTAATGTCAACATATTTGAATGGGGTTTGGCAGGCTTTGGATGTGGCTGTCAAAGTGTGTTTACATTGCCTCACTGCCGATGCTGAATTTCGCATTCGCATTTCAGCTGCCAGCAGCATTCAATTTGATAGCGTTTCAAGCTTATGCCACATGCTATGTGTTGGTAGCTTATAAATGTGGCACACATACACACACACACATGCGCGTAGCAATGAGCAACACGCAATGGCAGCGCCACAATTAATTTCCTGTTTCAACACAAATGATGCCACATCAAGTTCGGCGAAAAGGCAGCGTAGTGCGTATGTGGTTAACTTGAGCCAAGTTGTTGTTGTTGGCAGCACATAATATAAATGTATGTGTGTGTGTTCATGAACATTAGTTGCGTCTGCGTCATGATGCCGTGTGTTAGCGTCGGCCTTACTACTTTTTAATCTCATATTCATTAGCCACAAGTGCGCCGCTCGTCGAAGCTCCTCCGGACCTTGAATACCCGAACCGACCCTTCGCATCCTCTGACCCGCAAATCGTAATTTCTTCTGCTTGCCATCAGCCAGCCGTCAGCTGCGCGTAAATACGTGTGTGTGTGTGTTTGTGCGCATTTAATGTTGCCATATCAATCTTTTCACCCTCTGACCGTTTTGCTGCTCGCTCCGCCAACTTTGTGCTTTCATGCGGCGTTTTCGACGGCTTATATTAAGTTTTTGCTTCGAGCGCAACATTTGCGCTACTTGGATAATTTTACAATTAACTCAATCAGTTCGTTATTGTATTTTTGTTGTACTGTTTGCATGTACGTATGTATGTATATAAAGTTATATAAGTATGTTCGTATGTGTTATAGAGTGTGAGTTGAGTTTTTGGTGGCTTAGCAGCTCGAGCTCGTTTCGGAGTGGCGGCAGTAAAACAAATGTATCACTTGGGGTGTTTGAATGCTGTGAAGAATTAATTTTCTTAAATCAACTCCCTTTATTTTTGATAAATTTTATGAGTATTATATTGTGAATGATCCATAAATCCTTATTCTTAAAAGGAAATATTCAAATAAGTAACTAGTTCGGTACTAGTATGAATTTTCATTTACATATAGATCGAGATCATATGTTTTAAATGGCCTACATATGCGCTGAATGACTCAAGAGTACAAAATTTCGGGGAATGAAAAATTTACTCTCGCTTAGATTGATATTGCATTGTAGAGAACTTTTCGTCTACTCGTGTTTTAGGCCTCCTAACCTCTTCAGCGTCTTCCAAGCAGAGCTGACTGACACAAAGGTATCAGTGGATCTACTGTTCCGGTGTGCAACCTCCTTTAGACTGGTGACTATCCTCTCCGATAGTAGAGCAGCGATATTAGCCTTGACAGACAGTGTTTAGACACCTTGTATCTAGTATTGAATTATTTTATGATTAGAGTGGTTCGGTTCTTGAACACAGAGATATTGCAGTAACTTGTAAGGCTGATAAGCTTATCTACTAGGACAGGCACTTCAGTCTCAATAACTAATTAATGTGATCAAGAAGGAATTTCATTTTGTTTCAAGGCTGATGCCTCAATGTCTAATAACTGCGGAATAAAAACGGGTAGGAGATCCTTTGGCTCACTTTTGGAATCACTACGGAACTGTTGGATTTCAGTCCAAATCAGCAAGCGCTACCAACAGCTGTGCAGTCGGAAGATACTCCTGGCACAGGAAAATCGGAGGAGGTCGAGAGAGTTCTTCGCCCTCAGTTTTCAATGATTGTACGAGTTCTAGGTGTACACTGTCCGTTGGGGACTCATGCGAGAATATTGAACATCATACCATCATCATTAACTTCGGCAATCGTCTAGTTACATATAGTTTCAGAGCTATGAAGCAGTATTAAAGCATCTGAGACATAGATAATTGTAAGATGCGAATTAGTAACACTTAGTCCAATAGAATTAATTAATATTGCACTAGGAGCAAACAAGAGCCTGTTAACGAGTTCCATTTGCTAGAAAGATTAACTAAATAAAATCCATTTTTTTTGAGAATTTTAAGAATTGAAGCATGACCAAGTTTAAGCTTGATAATGGCTAAAATACGCAAACAGATTTCTTGGGGCTATTTATACGGCATCATATTGTCTTTCTGCCTAACCACTACCTCTATCACTATTTCTCCACCTGTAGGATACTTTGTATATTGAATTAACTCTACTACTTTGCTCTTGACCCCATCTCTGTTTCAGATGTTCTGACATATTTTCTAATCCCTTCTCTGCTAATATCAAATCTTTGCTATCCATATTCGTTTTCCTATTCATGTGTTTCTCACTCTTCTTCTTCTTCTTAATTTGAATTTCCATTTTCGTCTAGTATTTACAGCTTTTTACTTCCGTTTAGCTTTATCCTCAACGCGATATATGTGTATCAATCAAAACTATCTCATTATTTAAACACTTATCTTCTTATAATCCATAAAATTTTCGAACCTTAATTAATTTGAAAACATAAAGCAACAAATGCTGATTTCCTTAAGTAACAGTCTCGTTTACATATGTACTATATACTTATACTTTACTTACACATACATATGTACTAACAATTTGGTACGCAGAACTTTCCGAAATGTTATTGAAACTCTCACTCTAAGTAACTCATATTTTTAATTATACACTTTCCAGTTTGCCTTCCGCATGAGCTTCATTCAGGGTTTCCCGCGAAGAGTTGCTACCGAGAAAGCACACAACGGAAACTTTTGGCGAAAATCAAATTCAACTACAAAAACTTAATGTATGTGTGTGTGTGTGAGCTTAGATTACGCTTACATGCGTTTATGCATGTTTGTATGTATGTGTATGTGAACTAGATTAAAAGCAGCTGATGCGTTCTGTTTCAAGTGTTGCTTGATAATTAGCAATTATTTTCCAGCAATGTGGTTTATAGCCGGCATTCGGCGCTTATGCGTATATTGGAATACAAAATTATGTTTTCGAGAAATGTGTTGCTATCGTGTTATTGCTATTTTTCGTTTTTGCTTTTGCAAGCCACATGATTAATGAGTGCTCTGCGGATTCGAGTGAACAGCGTTCATAGGAACTAATTAAATTTTGATTTAAGAAAAAAATTTGGAAATTTGCGCCTGAAGGAAGTTAAAGCACAGAAAATTTGCAGAAAATATTTTTAGTATATACTTGAAAGGTGTTTGCTTACTAAGGCTATTTTGTATTTTATGGGCGAAAACAAATTTTCGATAAATATACATATATCATTTCACTTTTTTGGTGGCCTACCTTTAGGTGGCAAGTGCGAAAAATCAGCTGGTTTTAGTAAATACGCCCAAAATTATGCAATTATACGAATCATATGTTCCAGAACCGATAAGAGGTTAGTTTTCGGGCATACTCTTACTTAATTCAATTTAAAAATTTTATACTGCGCACTTCGAAAGCAAAAATTCATAGTCTAAAAGCAAGTGTAGTATTTAAATTTGTTCCTTTTACTAAATCAACTTCAATATATTATGTATGTATGAGTGTCAAGCGGTACGAAAACAGAGAATTTTTGTGAATGCCTAGTAATTTCTAGGTTCAGCATGCTATCAACTATGCCAAGACTAACCTGCTTTCCTTGTCCAAACAAGTTCATGTGATTAAGAGAACGTGCGTAGGAGCTAAAACAGGCAGTGAGCTACACTGGAAGCACATGCACACACGGATACAGTAATGCTTACGACCCCAAACACACTATGTATGCATGAATAGCTTGAGCTTATAGATCAAGTGAGTAAATGCAATAATGAAAGAATGGCAGGAGCGGCATTGATGACAAGTAACAATAACAAAAAAAAAATAACAACAACAATAATAAAAGGTAATAACAACAATAACAAAAAAAACAGTAACGACAACAACAATAAAAAGTAAGATCAAGAATAATGAAAAAAATTGCAAAAACAACAAAGAAAAATTACAACAACAACAGCAACGAGTATGTAATAAAATAGCATATTAAGCCATCCATCAAATGACATGGCGATATGCCACTGAGCAAATACAAACAGTTTGTATGAATGTTCATATGAAAGCATATACATATGTGTGTATGTCCCGTTAAGAACATCTAAGCCTGCTCAACATTGTTTGTGTAGTGAGTGAATGGCTAAATGAATAAAGAAATGAATTGTATGCTGGCTGACAGCTGGAATGCCACGTGGACTAATGCCATAAAAAAGTGGGTAATCGCCAGGAGAATTGCTACACGAGCGAAATATAACTCCTGCTACGATATACCCACATACAGAAACACGTAGCAAGTATCCTTATCGAAATTAGCTAATGTGCTTTTTGAAATGGAATCAAATAATAAATTAAGTAGGTAAGTAAGAGGGAACAGTTCGAAGATATTTTCGGGGACGGTACTGTGGCTGCTATTTTGGGCACCCTGTTGATTGAATTTTGATTATTTTATTTTAATATACTATATATTTTTTTGTTTTCACTGTGTGTATTACTTTTTCACTGCAGCATGTGAGTCCAATTTTAGACGCATGCGGGTGGCAAATTACAAATTATTGAATTACTCATTACGACTCTGCAGATGGGGTAATTGCTTTGAGGTAGGCAAAATAAATGAATTCGTTAAAATTGGAATTGAAAATTCTCGAAGTGTTGAGTTTTGCACATTATTACATTAAAAGAAATAAAATAAAACTGCATGCTAAATTCTTGCCAGAAATTTCGTAGAAAAAATTTAAAAATTTTGGTAGGATTTTTCGAATGTTTTCAAATTATTTGAAAATTATAATTTTTTTTTATATATTTTCAATAAATATTTTTATATAAAAATTTATTGAAGCCAGCTAATAATACTAAATAGTCAAACCTTTGGCATTTTTGTTAAAAATGAAAGCGTATCTATTTTTCTGGCCAGCAGTGTAATTGTTAAATAATAAAATTTTAAACAAAAAATGTTAACTTTCAGCATAAAAAATTAAATTAAGTTTATTTTATTTTATGCACAACTAGTTAAAAAAGGACTAGTTGGAGTCTAGTACAGTATGTGCCTATGAGTAAAAGTTCGCCAACCGATTTTTTTAACATAAAAAAAATTAGTAATATTATTTCAATTAAGTTTATTTTATTTCATGCACAACTAGTCTTTAACGGACTGGTTGGAGTCTAGTACATTATGTGCTAATGAGTAAAAGTTTGTCCAACGAATTTCTTTCAGTATAAAAAATCAATAAAACTATTTAAATTAAGTTCATTTTATTTCATGCACAACTAGTCAGCAACGGACTGGTTGGAGTCTAGTACACTATGTGCATATGAGTAAAAGTTCCCCAACCGATTTTTTTAACATAAAAAATTAATATTACTGTATAAATTGAGTTTATGTATTTTATTTCATGCACAACTAGTCAGCAACGGACTGGTTGGAGTCTAGTACATTATGTGCATATGAGTAAAAGTTCGCCAATTGAATTTCATTGAGCATAAGAAACTAATATTATATTTTAAAACAAGTTTATTTTTTTCAAGCGCAACTAGTCTGCAACGGACTAGGTGGGGTCTAGTAAATTATGTGCATATGAGTAGAAGTTCGCCAACCAAATTTTTTTCTGTAGGAAACACTGTTGAATTTTCTATAGCTTGCATTAGAAAACATTTTTTTGCAAAAAAAAAAATTGGAGCCAAATAGAATATATTTTTTACTTCGACAAAAGATTACATTTTTAATAGCTTACCAAACCGACAGTGGGGAAGTAAAGCTAAGCTAAATATAATTGTGAACTTTTAAGCAACATAAATACAATAGAAACTAGTTATTTCTATGATGAAAGTCAGTGAAAGAGATCGGACCCTGCCCGAGCAATAATAGCAAAAAAAAAAACATAAAATAAAAATAATAATAAAAAAAATAATAATAATAAAAATAAAAAATTAGTGCCAAAAATCTACAGAAAACTTGAGAACATTTGATTTGCCGTCATTTTCTCATTATATAATACTACGCAACAAATTGCTAAACTGCCGAATTATAACGGTTTACGCAAGTAATATAATTTTTATAAATTCAATTAAGGTCCCACAAGTATTTAGACCGCCCACATGCCTTCTCTATTGAATGTTTTTCGTTTACTCGCTGTTGTTGTTATTTTCTAGGTATAATCCGAATTTTCGCACACGCATAAACAACAACAAAAACAGAACAGAACAATTTAGAAACGCAACAAAGCTGTCTTTAGTAAGCAAAGTTTAGGAGCCACAAAGCTATGACCAGCAGGCGAAGTGGTCAATCGTTTGCGAAAGCGGATAACACAAACGAATGCGCAGCGCGGAGAATGGGCAGCATAATAAAATAATAAAGTAAGGTAGCGAAGGTGGGCTGAAAGCAGGGCGTGGCAATAGCAGCAGAAATCGAACTGTTTAAAAGTAATAAAAAAATTCAATTTAAAAAGCAACAACAATAAATATGAATTGACAACAGACGCAAACAACATGGCAACAATGAATGGACGTATGAAATTCTATACAAGCGCATATAAAGCAACAACAACACAAAACAACTCACTACTGGCACAATTGGCGGCAACGAAGTTATACACAATTGCAAAATTTCAGCATTTGTCGTTTGGCGGCTTAATTTAAAATTGATTGGAAAATATTTGTGCTGCGCAGCGTGGAGTTTGAATGGGAAGGTTTGTGAAGTGGGTGTGTATGACTTCTGGATATACTATATGTTTAGACATACATATGTATTTATGTTGAAACAGAAATGAAGTGCAAAATTGTTGAAATGTTTTGGAAATACATTAAGTGAATAATAGAACTTCAAATAAGCATACTTGAAATTTAGCTGATATATACTGGTTATATATCGGTTAAGTAAAGTTAAATCGGCGATTTCAGTTACTTTGGAAGATTTATGTCAAATATTTCGGAAATAATTAAGTGAATAATAGAACTTTCAATAAACGTACTTGAAATATATCTGGTATATACCGGATATATAACACGGTTAAGATAAGTTAAATGTCGATTTTACAAATTTTGGGATAGTTATGTCAAATATTATGGAAATATAATAAGCGAATAATAGAACTTCAAGTTTGCACTTGAAATATATCAGGTATATAGCGGGTATATAGCGGTTAAGAAAAGTTAAATGTCGATTTCTCTTATTTTTGAGAGTTATGTCAAATTATGGGGTCCATATATTCTATTTTATTTATAAAATATCTACATTTTATAAGAAGTAAGTGACTTTGTGGTGAGTTTGGTAGTTTTCTGGCACTTGCAAACTACTGTTATGACAATTTATATATAAAATTGGGTTGGATTCGATTGAACATTTTGTTTGATGAAAAATTTTAATTGTTGTTGTTGTTGTAGCGACGCAAAAAACTTCTGAAATTACTTTGAGCGATCCTGCCGAACTGAGCAATACTAACCGAATTACCGGTTACCTTTAATAATATGTGCATTATTTTAATACTTTAGAGTGAGTTGGTGACATGTTAAGGCCTTAATATTTGTGTACATGATTTTTGAAACATTTTTGAAAAATTGCAGCGGTGGAGTTCCAAAACTTTCCGCCAAATTTTTAAAAATCTTTAGGTATTTATGTATTGCTTGCCTTCGAGATCTTCTGCGTCTGAAGTAAGTTTAGTTGTAGCCCAGTTATTCAGATCTTTTATGACATAAAACTTATATATAACTCGATTATTTGACGTTGTAGTCTACTGAGGATTAAGGATCGAAAATTGCTATTACTATTTTTTTCTAAAATTTTACACAAAGTACTTTTTTTTAAACTTCAGGTGAAATGTTAAAATTTTCTTAAATTGTTTCAACACTCTTCAAACAAAGTTTTATAAATATTGTCAATGTTTGATAAATTTTATTCATTCGCAATTAATTTTTTTTTATTTTCTCTTCTCCAACCCATTCTATTTATTATTTATTTTTTCCTTAACTGCATTCTAAAATGGGACATAAAAAATATATACGAGTGTAAACAAGAAACTGGAAAGCAACAATGTAAGCATTAAGCGTCGCCTTTGGCACAAAACAACTCCCTGACAAGACCAAGCTTGTAGGTACAAAAGTATGTTTGCATGCAGAGCAAACACATACACACCCGCCATGAGTGCGCAAAGCTGCAATTAGACTTGGTATCACGAGCCAAACCGGTTGGTCAGGCTACAAATGCCGAATTTGCGTGCATCTCAGTCGTTCGCCTACACACATTCGCCCAAATATATCCACTTTAGCTTAATGTTGTCGTTAAATTGACGATTATACTGGCGTATACATATGTGTGAGTGTGTGTGTATTGAAACAAACAAACAATGCATATTCGCAATTGACGTAGTTCCCCACAGAGTGTTCAAATTGAAAGGAGTGCAGCGCTTTTTCATGATATGCAAACATTAAGCGGCATTGCGGGGCAACATTAGAGTGGTTGGGTTAGGCAGAGATTGTTGTACTGTATAGATATTGGTTTGCGCTCCAAAGTGGTTTGGTTCAAAGGCAGCGTAGAAAAATATTTAGAGGTGAGTGAATGGTTTTGCGGGTATGGAGGTAGCATACATTTTGTGGCAAAACTAATTTTTCCATGTCTATAGATACTCTCATATGTATGTATGGATGTGTGGATACAGTTATTTGTATGTATATCATTTCATGTTTATGCTTACTTTCGCATTAACGCTAATTATAGCAATAAGAAGGAATGTAAAATAATATCTATATACATAAATAATATATATATACAAACAGTTATACTTATATATAATATACATATACATTGTTTTATATATAGACATAGCTAAGTACATACACATCTTTATCGACAGCGCGCCTGTTATTATTACGGTAGTAAAAAATCTATTAAGCAGTCATTTGGAGCAACATTATTTTTTAATGTTGGAGCCATTTTGAGTCGAGCTTTTATTTTTATAAAGTAACCTATTTTTACCACTCCTTTTTCTGTAGTTTTATTTTTATTTTAGGCTTTACTTCGTAACTCTAGCGTGTTAATAAACAATTGGTAGACTAATTGACATAATTTTTGGTATACGTAGCCATGTAAAAACAATTAAGCTGGAAAAAATAGTTTTCTCCACTATAATTGTTGAACCATAAAACGGTACATGACTTAAAATTACTATATTTTTCAACAATTTTGCGTGAGTTTGCTTTTAAACTATGCAAATTGATTTAGACGTAGTTTTTGTTTGCAGCGTTTGTATTTACACCGACAGTGCGTATACGTAACATTGTTAGGCTTATTGAATATGCGATTAATCGTAATTTTCCACGAAATTACTTGCATCTCGAGCTTTAAAAATATTATTTGATTTTTATGATGGCTTATTTTATAATAAAATGCAATTATAATTAAATTTGGCTTATGTCAGTTTAGTGCTTTTCTGGATACTAAAATTATATGTGCATGTTAATTTAATTTTAGAAGAAAAAAATATTGAAAAACAAAAAACAAAAAATATTTCGAAAAATATGTAACAATGCCAGAAATGCGATGTAATATTTTTTATGAGCTGAGAAATACCAAAAAATGTTAAAAATTAGTTCCTAAATCAAACTTGAAGTTACTTTACGGTTGCATAGCCCTACAGTGACAGTAGGCAGCCACATTTCACATCCGCCATTTTGATTTAAATTACAGGAAAGTTAAATAGTAAACACGTCTCAGTATTATTTAAATGTCAAGAAAGTTAAATAGTGAACTCGCCTCAGTATTATTTAAATTGTTAGCTCTTTGGGCAATAAAAAGCGATTTTTTCTTTTGTCCGTCAGTCGGTGTATACGCGAATTAGGCCCTACATTTTTGAAATATCGCTCTGAAATTTTGCACTCGTTCTTTTCTATCTAAAAAGCTACTTATTTGTCAGAATCGCTGATATTGGACCACTATAGCTTATAGCTGCCATACAAACTGCACGGCCGAAACCAAGTTCTTGTATGGAAAACTTTTTTATTTGACAAGATATATTCACAAAATTTGGCATGGACTATTATCTAAGGAAACGTCATATAATCCGAAGAAATTTTCTACATCGAACCACTATAGCATATGGCTGTCATACAAACTAAATGAACAATAACAAGCTTTTGTAAGAAAAACATTTTCATTTGGCGAGATATCTTTACAAATTTTCGTATTAAGTATTGCCTAAGGCAACGCCATATAATCCGAAAAAAATTTTACCATCGAACAACTATAGCATATAGTTGCCATACAAACTGAAGAAACAAAAGCAAGTTTTTTTTAAGAAAATCTTTTTAATTTGACGATATATCTTCACGAAATTTGGCATGGAATATTTTCTAAAGCAACATGATAATATCCGAAAAGATTTTTCAGATCGAACCACTCTATTATATAACTGCCATACAAACTGTTTAATAAAAATTTTATTTTATGAATACTACTTTAATTGCGACGTAGCTGGTACAACAACAACGTGTCATCAAAAAAATCTAAATTTAACTTTTTATTGTTTACGATGCAGCATAAAATTTTCAGCTTTATAACCAAAACTCAAATTTTGCTTCAATATGAGTGGTTTTCATCATACCGTTTTTTCTTCGTCGGTAATTACATGACTGGAAATTTGCAAAATTCTAAACTCTAATGAATTTTGTATAATTTTTTTAAAAAGCTCTATTCAGAGATTATCCCAGTTTTTATTCAAAAATAGTACCAAGAAGCTTCATATTAGTAAAAACACAGATATATTTTTCCAATTATTATTTTTCCATATTGTTTATGCAATCGAAATTCCTGCAAATTTATTGCTCAACTCATCAATAGCACATATTTCTGTACAACTCTAACTAAGTACTAAGAAATTATGTATCTGCTAACCAAAGCTAAATAAACAGCTGCCGCTGATACATATTTACTACAAACTTAAGTTCCTCTACTTCATATTTGCTTTATTTCTAATATTAGCTTACCAGCATGCAATTTTGTATTTGCACTGCATGCCTGGCTGAGGCACTAAACAAAACTCCGAACGAAAACTAACAGCAGAGTAAATACCAGATGCCCTGGGCGCGTGCAAGCACAGACATAAACTACATGAAAGCGAAAGCAACGAAGCCAAAATAACAACAAGGTGCACTGAAAAACATTAACTAATGCCGGAATATAAACAAATTTCCAGAGTATTTTCAAAAAACACCAAGTTTTTACATTTCTCAAAATTTGTTTATTGATTTTAGGCGTGTGAGCGCAGGGCATACAATGTGCCGTTACAAGTTGGAAGATGCCGAAAAACTTCAAAATTGCTGTTAAATATCACACAGCAAATATTGAGTAGAAGTAGTAAACACAGAAAATTAAAAGTTAATGGCAGGAAACGCCAAAGTACAGGTGTTGATGCGTTCGAGTGTGCGCCACAACAAATTAAGAATAATAAACAGTGTGGCTAAGGAATGTTAGCTGCAGCAAGCAGCGGCTGGCGCTAATAATATATATGGTGAATAGCTAGTATATATATTAATATAGCATGTATGCAAACAACCCAGCAACTGAGTAAACAATGAGGCGCTGTTTCGACGGCGTAGCATTGTTGCTTCGTTTTTGGGTACTTTTCCCTTAGTAACGCGTTCACACGGAGCAACATTTAGATTTAATTTTGCGGTCATAAATTTTATGGTTTAATTAAATTTTAACGCGATACTGCATATTTGAAAATACTAATAATAAATAACTTATATTTTGGTAGGAATGTTTAGTTAAGTAAAAATAATTATGAAGTATGCGAATTAATGAAGGGGTAATCATCAGAAATTAATAATTAGTAAAAATTTTTGGAACTAAAAGAACTCTCACACTTTGTGGAAGAGAATTGAGCACAAAAATGTTATCAAAAAAGCGGTTTCAAGGGAGTCAAGACTAAAGAAGTAGAAGACAACAAAAAGTATTTATTATGAACTTAAACTGCAATACCCACTAAATCCATTTGCTTTTTGACATGCCACAGTCCCATAATCAAACCCGCTAAATAAAAAAAGATCTAACAGTCTTCTAAAAAGCAAAGCGTCACCAAACAGGCTCAACTGCAATCTAGAGTTTTTCTAGTCTGAGAGCAAGGCATCACCAAACAGGCTCAACTACAAGATGCGATTGTCGACTTTTAAAGCGAAAAAAAGGTGAACGTGCTTGGAACGGATCCGGATTTTTGCGACAAAATTATTTGTAGAATGTTCTGGTACTGGAATAACAACAACAAAAAAAGCATAACTCTTGTCAAAGCATGAGCAACTCGCTGTCTTTTTTTGACTTTGCAGCTACCTCTTTTCATCCTGTGACACAAAAGCTGCCGCATCTAAACGCAGACTAAACGCAATCATTTAAAATTCTTTTCTTATAAACATTCTCTAATATTTCCTTCATACCATGGAATGTGTGAAACGTGCAGTTAATTTAAATAAAAAGCAGCCGTATTATGGAGCCATACAAAAATACTCTCATTTTCAAAATATACCTATGAATACACATAATTATTTCTGTATAATACACGAAAATTTGTATACTCTAATTATCAAGCATGTCTATGCCTCGCATATGCTTTCTTTCCATATGTGAAATTAATAATTTCAAAATTTGAAAATTTACGATGCCAAGCAACGAGCTATAGAAAATGCATGCCGCACACAAAATGTGGCTGGAAGCAAAGCAAAAGTAAAAGAGCACACGGCTCTGTTTATGCAACGAGCGGATTTTATGGATGTGTTTTCCCTAAATGTGATTGAGAAAGCAGCGATGCATTCAGCGATGCGCCTGCAACAAGTAGCGGAGTAGGGGGCTAAAGGGGTGGAACTGAGGTCTAAACAACTGCGAATCAAGAGGAATACAGCCAATGACGTTGGAAGCAAAATTTGTATTATGTGCAGCGTTAGAAAATCAATTTGTGGCGTTCAAGTAGGAGGGTAAGCGGTATATTCATAAATTCATGTCTGGTGGTTTGGCCAAATGCGCACTGAAATTAAACAATAACTTTCCAATGAACATAAAATACTGTATGGTTGTGCATGTACCGTTTCTCATGCCACCAATGGTGCTAGGAAATATTTATAAATGTATGAGTAAATTATGGGTGGTCAAGTGTACATACATATATTTATGACTAAGCTTGAAAGGGAGGGAAGAATTAAATAAAACGGAGTAAATGGAACATGGAAACCCCAGAAAATATTGCTGAGTATAAAAAATGGAAAGCAATTGAAGACAAATAAAAGGAAAATAACGTTCAGTGTTGCCACCCTTTGCAATTCCTTAAGAATGAAATATGCTTGAAAAATACAACACTTAAACTTTAAACCGAAAAGATTTATGAAATCTTAGATTTGATTGTTATTTTTTGTGCAGAGTTGCCACATGAGCCAAAATTTGTATTCAATAAAGTTGATTAGCATTGCACAGAAATGAATGAAGCATAAGTATGCATTAAAACAAAAAGTACAAATACATTACATTAACAAAATTAATATACATATGTATGTATAACAACATTGAAAAACGCTGCCACCTTTTCAAATTCTAAGAATAAAATTAATAAATTAAATTTTTTTATAGAGCATAGGCATCTAATTATATGGGCAAAATGAGGAGATTAAAAACATTAAATTTGCATATTAAGAGTTGCCATCTAATTTTAAAAAACTAAATAATTGTGCAGAATTTAAGCATTAAATTAAAAAGGGTCAGTGGCAAAATAAAAAGATTTATAGTGTTAAAAATGAATTTTTTTCGTGCAGAGTTGCCAACTAAAATAAACAAGTAAACTATTTTACAGAAATTAGGCATTAAATAAAAAAGGGTCAGTGCAAAAATATTTATAAAGTCTTAAAATTAATATTTTTTGTGAAGAGTTGCCATCTAAATTTAAAAAATTAAATTATTTTGCAGAATTTAGGCATTAAATTAAAAAGCGTCAACGGGAAAATGAAAGGATTTATACAATTTTACATATGAATATGATATTTTCTGTAGAGTTGCCACATGCACAATATATTAAATATATATATATAAATTTTATACCGTAAATATGAACAAAAATGTAACGAAAATAATACAATATGAGTATTACATCAAAAAAGGTGTATCCCTACTTTAAAATATTCTCAAGAAGAAGCATTACCACCCTTTTAAATTATGTCTTCAATTAAAAAAAAATATATTATTTAGTACATCACATAAAATACGTTAAAGAAAAATTTCGTACAGCGATTTTTTGTTTTTTTTTTGTAAAGTTGCCACCTCTACAAAATATTTTATTCAATAAAATTAAGCATAAATGTAACGGAAATAATACAATATGAGTATTACATCAAAAATAAAACAAATATTATCAAGAAGAAGTTTTGCCACTCTTTAAAAAATTTTTTCAGTTAAAAAAATAAATTATTTCGTACGTTGAAGGCAGCAAATAAAATGTTAAAGAAAAATTTCTAACAGATATTTCTTCAGAAGGGTTGCCACCTGTTTAAAAAAAATTAACTAAAGGCAATAGTAATATATGTACTTATTTTATACGGAAAATATTTTAGTATATTTAATAATTTTATATTATTCGCTCAAAAAATTCTTGTTTTAGATTTCTACAAGTATGTAAAATTCAGGCATTAAATTAAAATGGTCAGCAGCAAAACGAAAAGTAAAATAAAATTCAATATCTACAGATGCCATATTTTTAACATTAATATTTATACTTTTTGCTTAAATAGATGCATTAAAAATTCCATATCTTTTATGCGTACTTTTAGCTTTTGATACCTTTAATAAATGTAAAGAATTGTATACGATATTGTGCAATATCTCGTAATAAACATAAAAGAGTATAAAATACCAATTCAGTATTCAATCACTTCGGATTTGATTGAATTATTAAGAACAGCAGCAATGAATGGACACTGATGCAATTTCCCCATCACTTCTAGTATCTAGAAAACAAAGGTCCATTGCGATAAAAATAAAAAAGCCGTAATCAAGCAGATGAGAGCCAATTCAATGAAGCACTCAGCCAACAGATAAGCTTAGAACTTATAGGCGCTTGTATTGTACAGGGTACAGTAAATATAGCAACGAAGACTGGACATTAAATATAAATAGAGAGCAGAAAACAAAAAATAAAAAAAAAAGAACCGAAGAGAGCTATACAAATCAACTTCAAAAGCGGACGCGCTCAACTTTATAAATTTAAGTGCAATGAAATGAAATAAAGCGGCGGAGCGGGAGCAACGCAATGAATGCTGCTGTTTGGATGCTTATATAAGAAAGTAAATGCCGCATAAAATATGTATGTATGAACGGCGGAAAATAAATCGAATTTTTTTCCCAACAAGTTGGCGAAAAAGTTAATACATTCAGCGAGCAGGAATGAGGAAGCAAAAGTAAAGCGCGAACTCCAATAAAGTTGTAAATATAAAGTTATCTACGTATGTATGTATATAAGTATATTTGTATGTATGTAAGCATACATATATATGTGTGTGTGACACTGCTATCAACGCTTTTGCGCTGCATAATTAGATTCTAGAAAACTTTTATCTCTTTGTTGTCGGTGTTAATCTTGGCCGTAGCCAACAGCAACTCGCGGAGTAGGAGTACGAATGCCATGGCAGTGTAGCGCGAAAGCAGTCGAAAAAACAGCATTAAATGTAATGCGATATAAAGGAAAAATCAAATATTTAATGACTACAAAAGTGAAATACTTCAGTACATTTGTAGGGCCGGCTGGAAATACTAACTGAAGCTGATGAAAGCAGCTGCCAAGCTAACATTCTCGCTACGACGCCTAACAGTAAGTATCAGCATGAATTTTTGCGCTTACTTTTGCCTTAATCAATAGCGTTTACAGCGCGCTTAAACTTGTTGAATTTTTTTCTTTCATTTCCTTCCGCTATTCATAGAAATCACGTGAATAGTTCGAAAGCAAACGCACACATTGAAGGATACAAGGAGAGGTAATGAATATAACGGAAGTTGGGCTTATTAATTAAAATAAAAAATAAGTTGAAAAAAGCAAAGTGGCGCAGATACAACTATTTAATTACTTTTCAGTGGAGAAGAAGCGAAGAAATTGTCAGCTGATTATGGATTGGTGGCATAAGCAATTGTCTTACTAGAGTTGGTAGGGTTTCTTTTACGGCTTTTAGAACATTTTTAAACTTTTATTTTAAGAAAAAATTGTTAATGATTGTGAATAAAATCTTTCAGTTACACAATTTAATTTTTTTGAGAATTATCAAGGAATATAAAAAAGAAAAGTTAAAATGTCAGAAAACCAGATTAAATAAAAATTTTACAAAAAAAAAAAAACAATAAGTAAAATAAAAAAAAATACAATAAATTGAAAACCGAAAATTAAAAAGTAAAAAAATGAAATTTTTAAGTAAAAAATAAATAAAAAAACAAAAAATAAAATGAAATGACAAACAAACATAAAGAATAAAAAAAAAAAATTATGCCAAACAAACATAAAAATTCAAGAGAAAAGATAAAATTAAGCACAATTTTTACAAAAAAAAATATAAAAAAATAAATTATTGATAAAAAAATTTAAAATCGTATTAAGCAAGGAAACTATTTTAAATTTAAATTTTTTAATTAAAATTAAAATCTAATTTATAATTTTTTTATTCTTTTTTTGCAATAAATTTAAATTAATTTTTTTTTAATTAATTAAATTTTAATAATAAATTATTTTTTGTTAAATATTTCCCTTTACATATTTTTAAGCGGTTCAATATTAAAAAAATTAGACGCTTTTATTTTTTATAAAAAAAAATTAACAAACACATTTAAAATCGTATTAAGCAAAAAACTATATTTTTTTTAATAATTTAATTTTTTTTAAATAAATTTAAATGTTTTTTTGAAAATTAAAATCTAATTTATTATTTTATTATTTTGCATTAAATTTAAATAATTATTTGTTTTTACTAAATTAAATTTAAAAATAAATAATTAATTATTTGAATTAAAATCAAAATTTTTAAACATTTTTTTTTTACATAATTGTTTAAACGGTTCAATATTATAAAGAAAAACTGAATTATATTATTTTTTAATTTCGTCTTCTAGCAATAAATTTAAATTTATTATTTTTTAATATAATTTTTTTTTAATAAAAAAATATAATCTATTGCAAGAACAGATATTAAAAATATAATCACGATTTTTTTATTTAAATTTATTTTTTTAATGATTTTTAATTAAATTTTTAATTGAATTTATTGCAAAATTAATTAAAATTAGTTTAAAATAATTTTTTTTTTGTAATAATTTTTATGACACAAATTTTATTTATTGCCAAAAAATAAATTTAAAAAAAATTTCAAGTTTTTTCTTCAATATTTAACCGCTCAATTTGAAAAAAAGCTAAATCAAAAATTAATTTGTTTATTTAAATGTTAAACGCTAAAAAATTTCAGCTAACTCCCGCCACACTTTCAAAGCGTCCATTCTTTGCATTTCAACCCACGAGTAATCATTGCAATTATGCAAATATCGAAGATTCAATTAACCAACCAAGCGATTTGGCTAAACTAATCAATGCATGAAGTCATATACCAACAACAAAACGCGACATGCGGATAATACAGCGTTTATACGCACACCCACACACGTTTTAAATATCTCATTTAGATAAACGGGCATTGTACAAGCGGCATGTATGGGTATTTGCGTGTGTGTGTACAATTGCAATGTATAGTTTTAGCTAGTCTCGATAACAATAAGCGATTGTATATAATATACGCGCAAACACAAATGAGTCGGATCATACATATTAGATGGCGGTATGTGATGTCACAGAGGTGATTCTTGACACACACACACACACGTATTCAAATGCATTTACGCATACATTTGTGTTGCCCGCCATATCCGCTATAATGGTACAGTTGTACATATGCAAGTTTGTAGTTATAATGGTCGCATCGCAGTATTATTGTTTTTGTAAATACAAGCAAGCAAGTTTTTCCATGTATTTGTGTATTTGTGCATGGGTGTATCTGCTTAGTCAGTCGTGTTATGCATAATTAGTAGATTATGATAATATTTTGATTGTAAACAAACAATAATATTATTGATATACTTGATAAATACATGTGTATATGTAAATGCACAAGTAAGCGTGGGTGTGTGTGTTTGTGCGGGTGTTGGAAATGTCAAAACTTGCACGAAAAGGACAATGATAAAGAGCTGCGTTGTATGTTGCTGTTATGTTTGTTGTACGCTATCGCTAGAAACTAATTAAGCGAATATCGCGAATAAATAAACGACATTTGTTAGTATGGGTGCAAATGTGTGTGTGGTAGATAATTACTCGAATGGTGATACAATAATAGAAGTTTAAAAGCGCGACGTAATATTTTCATGTTGCTAGGTTATGCAGAAGAGGGTAAAGTGAAATACAAACATATATTGAACATACATACATATATGTACATAAGTATACGTATCTATACATGTAAGAACAATCAATTTAGAATTGATATCTTTCTTAAAATGAAACTATTTATGGCGAAGGGGATTGCATAGAGTAAATATGGTAGTAACATACATACATATATTGTAAATGTGTATAAAAAAAATTCAAAGAAAGTTGACAATATTAATTACTATTACATAAACAATAATAATTAAAATTAATTTTTTTGAAATTAATTAAAGTTAATTAAAATTATTTTTTTTTTGAAAATTTAGTTTTTGTAGCTTAAAATATCATAGCAAGAAAACTCGTATGAATGCCATCGTGCTGTGAATTAGTTTATGTTTGTAATATATTTAACAAAAACATAAAATCAGTTAGAAATATTTTTTTTATGCAATATTTTTGAAAAAAGAAACAACAAATATAAAAATAATGAAAATATTTAATTTGGGTTGCCAGTTCAAGAAATGTCTAAGTACCCATTCATAGGTTTAAATACTAATACTTAATATTCAATAAAAACATATGTACATATATACAAGCGTTTTCTGTTCGTAATCTTCAATATTCTATATTTTTTTCGTCAAAATGTTAATAACTGAATATTTCTCTGAAAATATACTGTCTCGAGTGGTTAGAAATAATAAAAAAGGACATTTTAAACATAACATACATATAACCTATAACTTATTTATTGCTCGCGACCGTGAAAAATGAGAAATTTTTCTGTATAGGGTTGCCACCCTTAAATATTGAATTAGATGAACCAAATCTATTATAATTCTATTATTATTTTTTATTTGCATATTGAACAAAGTATAATGGATATGTACGCTTCGCTTAACAGACAACAATTCTTTTGGGCAGGCTTGCCATCATATGAAGAATATAAAATAATTACATTTTATTTTTGTTTATAGTTTTGACAGCAGAACTTTTCATTTGCAATTTTGAAGTTCTTTGATCTAAGTAAAATTACAGCATATTTATATACAAATGACATGTCACGTTTTGTCCGGAGTAAACTACTAAACTAATGAACCGATTTTGATTAAATTAGCACACTATGTACAGTTTGATCCAACTTAAAAGATAGGAAAGTTGATAACTGAATTATGTTAAAAAAGAAGAAGAAAACAGCAACTTCACTTCAACTGAGTGCCAGGCCACAAAGGCATCAAGGGCAATGAAATAGTGGACGAGATTGCCAAGAATGCTATACGGCTGACACCCAAAAACGTAATCATCATTGAGAAACCCATCATTGTCTATACTAGAATCTTGACAGAAACATGGTAAGGAAAACCAAAACCCGATGGAACAAGCTACCTGGTTGCAAGACTGCAAAAGTCATGAGCTAAGCGATAAATCTTAAGTACGCAAAATTCCTATCCGGCCACTCGATAGAAGAGACTGTAAGAACATGATGGGAAAACTAACTGGTCACTGTCTGGTGACGACTCACGCCCGCAATGGGACTGTAGATAGAGAAGACTGCAGGAAATGTCTAGAGCAAGGCATCAGGGAAACAATGGAGCATCTCTTGTGAACTTGTCCCGCATTGACAAGACTACGGCGTAAGCATCTGGGGTCCCCACGGCATGATACACTGGAAGAAGTGTCGATAGTTGGACCTAGGAACTGAACTCTATCTGGTATCGCAAAGAACCAAAACTGGTTTATGCGTGACTTATTGGCCTACCTGATTAACCTGCCCTAAGGTAAATATCTTTTAAACAATTTTTAAATTGAACTGTATGTACAAAATTTAAATATTTACCTAAAAAATTTTGCGTATAGTGGATTCTTGTTTTACTATATATTTCACCAAGTTTTGGTGAATTAAAGTTGAAATAAAAATTCACTAAGTCTATGGAACGTCTTTTCTTAAACAGTAATTAAGTTTGGTAGTATTGTAGTATACTTTTAGCATTACATTGATCTTAAAGCGTTATTGTAATATATTCGAGGTATACTTTTAAGATTACATCAATAATATTTCTTCTTCTCTATTGGCATAGACACTGCTTACGCAGTTATCACCAACCACCAACCACTAAAATAAATGTCAATTCTTTCATGCACCAAAATTTAAAATGAGGCGACATATATTAATTAGGCCAACTGTCGCTCTTCATAACTCAATACAAAAACATATACATATGTATATGTCAAGTATATGAAGCACCTCTATAAATACATACTTAGATAAGTAACAGCAGCCTTATTCATACAGGAAAAATCCAATTCAAATATGTACCTGTCAAAATTTTTACGAAAATACGAATTCTATAAAGCTAGATATAGCGTAGGGCTCAACAACTAACCGAGGGCAGTATGAAAATTGTATGCCAAATAAGTTGAAATGCAAAACTAACGCAATTTTCACATATACATGTGTACATATTGTATATGTATATGTGTATAAATAAATTTAAAAATATTATGTAAATATGTGTGTGACAGCGGCTAAATTTGTCGCAAATCAATGCATTTCAATTGAATTCTATTCGATTTAAGCGCACGTGAACTAGATATTTAGCGAACTGATGGTATGCAAGTGAATTTGTATAGAGTCAGGTATATTTACGTATATATGTGTATATATAGATATTCATATATTTATATGTGTGTACTCAAATCAATGTATGCATATGACTTCATATATTTGCAAAGATAAACAAATAAATAAATAAAATATTGTTATGGCATATTGACAGGTTTTGGCGCTGTTTTATGCAAATTCAAAATTTCTCGAAATTTTATTCAATTATTAAAATTTATATTATTGAAACAATTGTTTAAAAATAACAAAAGAATTAAATAAATTTGAAATAATATCTTTTAATACAAAAATGATAGCTTGCTAAATTCCACACAACTGCCAACTCGCTAGACTTTTACTATTTCTAAAGGCTTATGGTCACGCACACGCACACACCCACACACATACACCGCCGCTGAACGTCACTTCACTACGCCATATTCGAAATAATTTTCAATTTCTCGAAAACCAGTCTGCTGCAATGCGCTGCTGACAGCTCATAATGCGTAGCAATACACACGGATTTGTGACGCGCTATACGGCTTGACTACGGCGCCGGCTTTAGTATGTGTAGTGTGTACACATGTGTGTGTCTGTGTTTGCAGATCAATATGATTTGTGCAGTGTGTTCGAAGCCAGCATTTTGATGTGTTCAGCTGCGAAATTTCGCATTAATTTTGGCGTAGGAATAATGAACTGCTCGGCAACAATTGAATGCAACTAGCACAAACGAACGGCTATTCAAACTAATTGTATGTGTATATGTATGCCATATGTGTTTGCAACGTAAGCGCTGGTAAGAAAGCTGCTAGGAAATTGGAAATAGACTATCTTGGAGTTCGGTACTTTTTTTTTTAATTTTTAAAAATTGCAAAAAAGTATGAAAATGTGTAATACAAATAAATTAATAAATAATGATTTCAAAATAATTGAAAATTTAAATTATTTATATGGCAACATTGTAAGAAAAAAAAGCGTTGCAAATGATAAAAATTTAAGTAAATAAATATATAAAAGCTATTAAAATAACTAAAATTTCGATTTCTAAACTTCTCCTTTATCATGCCTGTTCGCAACCATAGACAACAGAGTAAATTTTTTACTGCAAAATTTTCCTGCAGGGCTTGTATGCTCCTAAACACTGCCCTATTTACCAATATTTTGCATTGTTTTCGGATACAAGTCGGTTGAGTGAGTGGCTGGCGAAGGTAAATACCCACACACACATACACAGATACCAATATAGTCACACAGGCACTCTTATACGGCGTAAGCATGCATTTTGCGTTGCAGCGCAAAGTTTCGGTTGGCCAATTTTTGGCAATATTTGTTGAATATTTTTGAAATGTTGGCATTATTAGCTCATAAAATGGCCGCATTGGGCGGGGAATGTCCGAAGCGCGTCATGGCAGCAGCTTGTGTAGTAATTTCATGTAAATTCATTTGCCGGCGTGGAGAAATTTGTGTTTCGGAACTAAAAGTGCGTTTATGAGCTGCTATGTACTGGAATGCAAATATACGGTACTTTGAAAAATTTTAGAGCAATTTCCATACCAGTTATATGTAAATTGCACTAAAATATAAAAAGAAAATTAAAAAATATAAAAAAATAAAAAAATATAAAAAAATAAAAAAATATAAAAAAATAAAGGAATATAAAAAAAAATAAAAAAATATAAAAAAACAAAACTCAAAAATTAAGGAAATAAAACAACGTAGAAATAAAAAAACTCGAAATCGATTTCCGAAAATTTAAGTTCTAAGATTTTTCGAAATAAAACAAATTAAACATTTGGCTTTCTTTTCGCTACTTCTTAAATTACCTAATACTTCAATAAATCGCTGGAATATAATATTGAACCTTTTTCGAAGATACGAAATCGATTTTCGAAAAATATAATTTTTAGTTTTTTTTCAAAGTAAGAAAAAAATCAATTTGAATATTATCGTTACTTCTTAAATTACTTCAGTACAACGACGGACTATAATATTGAACCTTTTTAGAAAATTCGAAGTCACTTTTCGAAAAACACAAGTTTTTAGGACTTTTCTAACAAATAATTAAACATTTGGATATTTTCGCTACTTCGTAAATTATTTCTCAATTACTTCAATAAATCGTAGGACTATAATTTGAATATTTTTAAAAAATTCGAAATAGATTTTCGAAAAATTAAAATTCTTGGAATTTTTTGAAATAAAAAACAATTAACATTTGGATATTTTCGCTACTTTTGTAAACAACCTAACTTCATAAACAATAAAACCTCAGTGAAATAATAAATCTTTTTCGAAAATTCGAAATCGATTTTCGAAAAATTTTATATTATATTATTTTTAGCCAAGTTGGAAAAATGAATTGAATTCCATTAAATTTAAACATGTACATACATACATACATATGTACATATCCACATGTCCATTCAATCCTTTGTATAATGAAAAACTTTTTCGACATTTTTTTGTCATTTTCGCCCTCCTCTTTGTCTCCATATTACTTTCAACTAAATTCATATGGAATAGTTTTCTTTGCTATTGACTTTTGCCAGCAGCAGCAATGACAGCTTGAAATCATCACTAAATAAACTACTTTGGCACTTAAAAGTAGATGAAAAAGTCTCGAAAGAACAAACATATTCATTTGCCACAAGTAAATATTTTCAAAACTTTACATTTGCGTGCACGAATACATGCGCACACACGCACAAGTCCGCACAAATGTGCTCGAACTAAATCATTTTTGAATTTTATTTACATATATAACTGTATAGAGTGTCTCTGCGTGTCGAGGAGTGTCAGCCAAGCGTTTAGACGCACACAGAGCAAATGGTTTGTAGACAAGCGGCGCGTAAAGTGAGTAGAATGGGCAACTATTACTTTACGATAAACTCAATTCAACTACACTCGAAATGGAAAGCTTTTGCAACATAGCCATGTGGATATCTTTATGGCAACAAACATTATGCGGCATGCAGCATGCGGCAATGGTGATGACGTCGTGCACGGCACATGCAAGCGGGCAGCTAACAGCCGCAGCATGCTAAGCGGTTCAAAGTTTATCGAAATCAAAGCAAATATTTGAAAGCGACAAAGGAAAAACATACAACTACGATTTGATATTATTTTTTGATTGAACACTAAGTAAATATGCAAAATGACGTTGCAATGTGTGTATGTGTGTGTGTATCTGAGTTTGTGGCATATGCAGTATAACATTTTTATAACAGCATTTGCTTACCGAAATGAACTTATATCTCTTTGATATATTATAATGCGCTTGGCTGCTGTATGACGTGGCGTATACGCAACGCCTGTTCTTACTCTCGCCAAATGTAATTCTTGTTGATCTCACAGTAGTTGTATCAACATATCGCTGTCATTTGTATACATTTTTGTGCGCACACTTGTTTATTGACAAGCGTATAGTGTGTCTACTGCCTCGTGCTGCCTGCCTATTTTGCTTTTTTCTGCTATTTTTATTGCTATAAATTCTTTTTTTTCACCACGCATCATTGGTTTATTTACTACTTCGCATACCTTTGATACTTGTAAACATTTCTGCAGCGTATACGCAATGCTTGCGGCGTTCTGATTATTTTGCTTGCTCGAATGAATTGCATTTGAAATGTGTGCAATAATATTCTGGGCGAAAGGCGGATGTTTGTGGTGTTACAGAAACTATTGCTACACTATATATAGTACAAAAGTATTCAACGCAATTTGGTTTGTTTAAAAATAATGTAAAACCACCAAACCGAAAAGTTGTTGTTGTGAAAGTATTCCAAGAATATTAAAGTAGACGAAAATCTTAGTTTTTAAATGAAAAAGGGGATTTTTTTTTTAAATTTAAATAAAAAATTATGGTGAATTCTAATAACTAATGTGGAATTCTAAATATATACAAAATTGATATTAATTACTTTCAAACAAGAGAAAATTCTTCATAAATATAAAATAGTCCCTACAAAAACTTTAACTTTATCGGCCACTTCGGATGGCAGCTACATGATATAGTGATCCGATGTGAACAATTTCTTCGAAGATTTTACCATTTCCTTAGAAAATTACGCATGCCAAATTTCTTGAAGGTATTTCAAAAAATAAAAAAGTTTTGCACCCAACCACTGGACCTTGATCGTTGAGTTTGTATGGCAGCTATAGGTTAAAACTATCCGATCTGCACCAATTCTTCAGAGATTGCATCAATGCTTTAAGCAACAACCCGTGCCAAATTTCTTGAAGATATCTCTTTAAATCAAATAGTTTTCTATACAAGTACTGGATAATGGTAGCTCAGTTTGTATAGCAGCTGTATACTATAGTGCTCTTATAGCGGTCCGTTCAGATAAATAAACAGCTGCTACTGACAGAAGCGCAAATAACAGTAAACAATTACACAGATCATAAAGAAAAATTATAACTGGCATGAAAACGCAACAAATATTTGACTATACATATTAAAGACAAAAAGAAACAAATAATAATACCAGTCGATAATATTGAAGTGAAGAACAAAGATACATAACTATACATATACATATACATATGTATATATATATTGGTAGCGTCAAAGTAATCTCACGTAAAAGGCGTTAGAACTTTAAGGGGTCATAATATACGCCTATAGATAGACAATAATAGAAAATCATTGAATGAACCAAATGTTACGTATACGACATGGAGGCCAAAGAGCATACAACATATGCATGGCTACAGAGCTAAATTATATTAATACAATGATGATTGCAAAAATAAGCGCTGCGAAGGAATGTCGGTATGTATGCATATATGTTAGTATATATGTCTGCGAATATTGAATACATATCTACATAGCAAAACTAAAGTGGAAAAAAGTACACAAAGTGAAAATAAAATGAACTGCAAAAATAAAATAAATTTCCAGTTGAGTGCGCATTGAATGTAGGTAGGTGTATAAGTGAGTAAGCACACGTAAAAAGGATACACTATTTAGCAAAGGAAAAGGATATATTAAATTGTGGCGTAGAGCCATATAAAGTTGCCAGACGACATGGAATGAAACACTCAAAGGCGGGAAGTATGTATGAAACATATACATACATATGTATAAATGAATACCTATGATAATATAAAATATCTTTCATGACTATGCATGAAATAAAAGGAAACAAATGAAAAGAATACGAGCATAATGACAACAATGCTAGCAACAACAACAGTAGTAAAGATATGGGCGATTAAGCGACTGTGGGAGAGTGGCTTGCTCAGAGATAAAAGGTGTAGATGGCGAGGGCGTGGGGATAACAATAAAAGTAACAGACGAGGCAGAAATAATAACCGGAAAATGTAGGAAATGACAGCTGTAAAAACGCGTCTCCGGTCCGAAAACGAGTAAGCAGTCAAGTGGGTTTAAAGACTCAAATAGACAAGTTAGAGGATAAGACAGTAAAGGGTGGTGTGATAGAAAGTGTTGCATTAAGGGAGTGGAAGATGAAGGAAGCACAGAAACGTAGCATGAAATACAACTAAAATTATAAAACGACAATAAGAAAAAACTAATTAAAAAACTATTTATAAAAAATTAAAAAACAAAAATAAAAATAAAAAATATAAAAAAAATATTTTTTAAAATTAAAAAAAAAAATTAAAATAAAAACAAATTAAAAACAAAAAAATATTTATAAAAATTTCGAAAATTAAAATAAAAAAAATTAAAAATAAAAAAAATTATATTAAAAAAAATGGGTTTGAAACTTCGCTATTTTGTATAGGTTTAATGTAAACAAGATGTAAAGCATACTTTTCAGCTGAAATTAGATTGGGAAAAAATCGTAGGGAACAACGATATAGAGCTTACTTCGCAAATGGATAGCGAGACTCAATATTTTAATTAGAGCAGTAAACTAAATTTAGAAACTTTATTTGATGTTAGAGCTAGTACCTAAAATTACAAACTCAGCCATGTCAAATAAAGAAACGCGGCAGTATCAAATCGAGTCTTGTATTCACAGACAGCCTATTTAAGTCAAGTTTCGTTGGCTAAATACATTAAATATAAATAATAATTGTATACAATTTCGAGACTCGTTATTCGGAGTATTTCTAATTTATTCATTATACTGTTATGATGACAACAATAGTACAACTTTTTAAAGTAACAGAAGTCAAACAGTTTGAGACTATATACAGAGAATTAATAACGAGACTCGAAACCATTTTAAAACAAATATTGAATACTGGAAGTTGATTTATAATAACAATGAAAACCAAAACCAGGAAAAAACGAAACAAGTCGAAAAATTTCGCTTGATAGCAGATGTATAATGAAAACCAAGGCATACTTTTAAGCTTGCGATAAAAATATTCAAAAATCAACGCAAGAATTGAGGCACAACTGCACACAGCTCACCAAAAATAATCAAAAGTATCGACATTTTCAATGACTAGCAAAACCGACGCGAAAAGGAACAACACATATATGTATGTAAATGCGCGCCAACAATTGCCTAGCTATGTGCTGCATATTTACACTTGTAAGCATATTTGTCCGCACATAATTGTGGCGGTACAGCAAGAGGCTCGTTATCCTTTTATATGCTTGTATTTGTACGCTTCAATGCCAGTGTATTGTATACATACGCTTCAATGCCTATAAGTATGCTACAAGGAGCTAAATGTTATTTAGCTACAAAAGGAAGAACAGCAAACCGACAATGTTGTGGAGTATGTTGTGTGCTTTACCGTTGTATGTGTTACATATAACAATTCTTATCGAAGTGGCCGAAAAATCGATGGCAAAAAAAAGCGTATGAAATTGTAACAAGCGTTAGAAGCTCAGTATGCATGTTATCCTGCGGTAACCGCAACTTGTTATTGGCGTATTATTATTAGAGACTTTAGTGGTGTGCATAAATGGGGATCAGCTTGTGGCTGAGAGCATAGAAATACACATAAATGTAAGTACGAGTGGAGCAAATGCCTGCATATGCTTGGCTGGAGCTTTGACTACCAGCGTATTTTCTTTATTTCTTATCTAGCGTATTACGATCATCTTCAGTGTGGAGTTCGTATGAGGGAGAATAGACTGGTGTTTGTGCGATTGCTTGTAGTGGCATGACGCAAGACTGCATGTATGTATAAATGTATGCTTATCATTCGCATCTTTTGGTTTATCCAATGCCCAGCAGCTTTTCTTCACTTATTTGTTGCTTCGTTTTTCTGGCTAAGCAGGGAAAGGTGAGTGTGACTGCGTATATATAGAAACCTACAAATATATTTGCAATATTGTTTTTGTTGCTTTTGATCCATACTACCGTGACACAAATTCCCATAGCGCTTCAACGATTTACGCTTAATACCACTTTATGGATCAAACACATCGCCTAACTGCACGTATGTGTGTAGGCACAGTGGCAGATAGGCAATATATCTATGTGTGTACAAACATATATGCGTTTGATATTTACTTTTTTCTCTACTTCAGAGTTTTCATGCTATGCTAAGCCTTGAATGTTGTTCAAAAATGCCTTAATAAGAATAATAACAGCAGAAAAATAGGTGGGTTATGTTAATCGGGAGGGTTGAAAGGTCGGTAGTAAATTCAAAATTTGCAAACCTATACTTTTACTTAAGAAAAAAAGGCGATGAGGAGTTATAATGTTCACTCCTTCATTATTGATTATTACAATATTATAAAATTAAATATTAAATATTTTCGAAAGATTTTAAGTAAATACACAGTAAACAATTTTGGAAGATTTTTATTGCTTTTTTAAAGTAAAAGCAATCTTAGAAGAAAATTTCTTAAAAGAAATGCTAGTATTAAATCGAGACTCGAACACTTGGATCATGGGAGAATCGAGACTTCATCAGTCATCATCATTTAGTATGACAGCAAATATTATTAAATGTCGTTTAATGTGACAAAAAATAAATTCTAGAAATTCTAAAAAAATGTTGCCGGGGTTGATATCAAATCATGACTTAAATGAGTGGAACTGCTTGAAAAGCTCGAAGTTTCGGAAAACGTAAAAATCGGGCTAAAAAAAATTATAACAAGGCTCGAATATTGAATAATAAGGGTAACGCAATAATGACAAAAAAAAAAACAGTATATAACAATGAGATTATTTTGAAAAAAGTTGAGTCTTGAAAGGCGGTTAAGAAGAGCGAGTCTAGGAGTGATATATAAGTAAACGAAATAAAGTTAAAATCAGTTTATAACAAGCACATTATTATATTAAAAATAAAAATTTCGAGTCTCGAAAAGAGAAAAGTTAAATAAGAGCGAGTCGCGGAGTGATATATAAATGATACATTTTGTAACAAGGAAAGTAACGCATTGTGAAATTGGAAAGGAAAATTTCGAGTCTCGAAAAATGATTACTAGATTAAGAGATTATCGAAGTGATAGCTAATGAAGTGATGTATGGATATCTAATGATAATATATGTATACATATATGGATATCTAATGATAATATGTATGTAAGAATGTTAAAGAATAATAAGAAAACAAGGCGCGACATTAACAAGGAAACTAACAAAAGTCGAACAGTTCGAGTCTCTAATAGTCAAAAATGTTGCATAATTTTTTTTTTTGGTTTTTGAAACCGAATTCTAAGAAATTTCAAATTTGAGTTTTGTCAATTTTTGGTAATAAAAAAATTTAAATAGATACTTAAAGAAAATCCAATTTTCAGCATTTAAAAAGTTTAATAATAAACCTACATATGTGGGTTATACTATATTCAACTTATTCTCATATGAGAAAATATCACTAAACGCAGTTGGATTATTGCTATTATTTGTATTTGAGACCTTTCGGCACATACCACGCATATGCCTATAAATAGCTGACAAACAAATACGAAATAACAACAGTCTTCCAAGAATTCGAGTGCTACATTTATAATAAAGCCGCAAGCAAATAAGCTTTTTTGGCAGCTGAGAAATAGCTGAGTTTGTTATAAGTAGCAGAAAAGCAAGTGAAATAGAAATTGGCAGTATAGGAAGTCACGAATTCATTTGCAGCTAAGCAACAGCGGGTTGCAGCAATACGATAAAAAGGGCGCATAACAAACTTACCGCAAAGCGGAAGGGCGCGTAAGTATAGCGCTGGGAGCTATATCCACGCAGGGTGTTGTCTGGCGAGTGTTGGCATATTTTGTGGGAAGGTGAAAGCCAGGCGACGCTAACGGAAATATCATTACAGTACAAAGCAATAAATTAGTGTCTAGATTAGCGTAGGATTTTCATGCCTAATAAAGGCAGTGAAATGTTGCTGTCACATAGCGCCGGCACGCGGGTGGAGGACAAGCGTAGGCGCGACCCAAATAGCTACGGGTGGTAGGCACAACTTCGCTGCACACAAACACACACATACAGAGACACTGTGTACTTACAGAGTTATTTCCGCTTAAGCCGGCTTTCCGGCAGTTTATTAACGCAAAATTGAAAGTTTTATTTGATTTTCGCACAAATGCCGGTGATGTCAAACGCACACACATACACGCTCACGCATACAGCCACTCACTTTTGTGGTTTTTATACAGCCATTAACTTCTGTTACGTTATTGAGGTCGTCGCACTGCTGCCGCACGCTTTTGATGATGACTTTGACATTTACTCTTTCGCTCTTGACGCAATCGGTTAACGGTTAATGCTTGTGGTGCTATTTTGTGGTAACTTGTTACTTCGTTTTTGCTTACACGTAGACTAGAACATAAATTTATATAGCTATATATAGATACATATAGTATGCATAATTGCTTACGCTTCTTTGGCTTAGCAAGGCGGTAAATTTTAATGACCTATTACCGGCTAAGAATTATTCAAAGCGGATTAGCTTGGTGCTGCAACTTGATTAATTTGCTGGTCAAGGAAATGCGTTATTAGTGGCGTGCGCAGTTGTTGTTATTATTGTTTGTTGGTTGGTGGAAAGTCGGTAAGAAGCATTAGTTTGCGCTAATTTGCGGTAGAGTGGAAATTATAAGGGATAAGCCTTAATGAGCATGAATACACTAACAACGCAGGAACATGAAAAAATATGTTAGCGTGTTGGTGCAAGTTTCTGAGCGTCAATGTGAGTTTAAGGAATTTATGCACCAATAATATCGGTGTAATAAGTAATCTACACTTATAATTTTCCGACTTTTATATTTTTCTGCTGCTGAGACAGACATCTTGTCCGGGTTCTGGAAATTTTTCGAAATTGAAGCTGGCCTCTTCAAATCTGAGTAAAATCTTTTCAGAGTGTGTTCTAGAAGAGAGCTAGAAACGACATGAGCGTGACGACCGAGAAGTTCAACTTCTTAAACACAAGGTACCACTCTTTAATCACAAGGTATGGAAGCCAGGAGGTAAATTTGGTAGTATTTTAACAAAATCTTTACTTTTAGGAACCATTTTGATGATCTACCTCACCTCATGCTTTTTTAAGCAGATAAACTGTTCAAACGTAAAACGTTGGCAGAAACAGAAATCAGAACATACGGAAACAGAAAATCAACAAAACACAACATCAATAATACGTAGGGCATAGTTCACGCAGCGATTTGAATTTGCGTTTTCTAGACGTTGCCAGAAACAGAAATCAGAACAAACACAAACAGAAACTGAAAATCAACAAAAAACAACATCAATAATAATACTAAAAGCACACTAGTTCTAGCAGCGATAAGAATTTGCGTTTTCTTGATGCTCTCTTGATTGCGTAGAGTTCGCGCTTTGAAGAACACGACAGGACTAACGAAGTATTCTCATTACTGTGTTCAGCAAATCGAATCGCTTCGAACTTAGAGCTCGTATGGAGCCAAAATCTGAGCAGAAAGTTTAAACGGGCAAAGCAGTATCATTTCACTAGTAGTGGCCGATCCACTTGGATCCACTGTTATTATATCGTGTACCTCAGACATCTCTAGAGAGCATGGAAAACTTTCAAAGATGCATGAGAGCTAATTTTTGGTTAAAAAAAGAGAGAAAATCTTCAAGCAACTCATCCTACTGCTGCAAAGCGAAATTATAAAGAACCCGATCAGCAAGTAACTGCGTGAGACGGTAAAACTAATTTTATGCATAATTTTCTTACTTAGTACACTGAAGTAATCTTCAATCAGCACATTGCCACACACACGAACCGCCATACGGATTAAGCTGCTTGCCGTTATTATTAACAATAGAACTTCATCAAATTCACTAAACAATAGAGCAGTAATCACATATGCCAGAGCAGCTTAATTGGTATGGTCTAACAAAAAGGGACTTAAGAAACTTTTACTATTGACCACAACAACAAAACTGTAAATATTAAATTTCTGTGCGTATGACCCACTTTATGGCCGACAAACAGACATTAACACACAATAAACTGCAAAAAAGATGAATTTCATATATGCATGTATGTGAAAAAGGATCTGCGCTTTGTTGTTGGCGAGAAGATAGGCCGAGCGGAGACACAGCATGGCAAAACAGGTTGTTGACCGAAATTGATACGCATCACTGACGCAAAGTGACAGGCTTCAATTATGCAAAACGCTTATAAACATTCGCACATGCATGTGTACGAGTGTGTGTGTGTGCTTATATTTGCTTTGCCTAGCAGGTGCTGTCAGCACAGGCATCAATGGAAGGGCTTAAATACACACACATATATAAAGAGAGATATGTTTCATAAAGCATATGTTGCATGACAGGCGTGCAAACACAGCAGGATTCACAGTTAAAAACAAGAATGCGTATATTATTTTTTCTATATGCAAATATGCATATGTCCGTATTTATGTAAGCAACAATTTATTTATAGTTATTTAACACTTTTTGCCGGCCAGTCCAGACCTACAACCACACACATACACACATGCATGCCACATAATCGGCACGTGAAAGGCAAACAGCGTTGAAATAATAACGGTACACATATTTTATGTAAGGTGAAAAATATATGCATACACTTACATATTTATATATATTTTATCTCCAACAATTAAATAGTTTTATTTACATTTTAGCGTCGGTGTTGCATACTTGTAGGCGTGCAAGCGCAAACAAATGAAAACATTGCAAATTTATGTGCGACGTTAAATTTACATTACACAAGCCAGGAAGGCACCGTTATTTTTTACACATTGCTACACAAAAGAGCGCTCGCACACCTTTATACCATTTATTTGTTGCCTTTTTATGATTAAAATAAGCAAACAGTTACCAAGAGCTTGTGAGCATATTTTGCGGCAACGGTAAACTGTGTGGCAAATAGCTTTGGTAAGAAAATCCTTTGAAATTGGTGCAGCTTGTGAATAAGTATGTATATATTTACATACCAATTTGGGTATACACGATTTATTTTATGTGTGTTCGTACAGTAAGGGACTGAAAAGTGTGGCCAGGGGTCGTTTTATTGCTCAACTGCAATATCTAGATATTTTTGGTGGCTTGCTAGGATTACTTAGAGTAAAAATAATTTTTTAACTACACGCCAAATTGTAGGCAACAATATTTTAAATGAAAGAGTCAGAAGTTTGACGATAATGTGGCCTACATTTAGGATCAAGGGAGTTATAGAAAGCTGAGTTTCTTTTATATACATAGGTTCGTATATAAATACTTTTAAATTGTAGGGAACGAGAATTACTTAGAGTAAAATTATTTTCAGATAACGCGCCAAAAGTTAGGCAACAAAATTATAAAAGAAAGAATGATCAGTTTGACGGTAATGTGGCCTACATTTAGGATGAAGCGAATTATATAAAGCAGAACGACAATTACTTCGAGTAAAATTATTTTCAGATAACGCGCCAAATTATAAAAGAAAGAATGATCAGTTTGACGGTAATGCGGCCTACATTTAGGATGAAGTGAGTTATATAAAGCAGAAACACTTGGATATAGATTTATATAGAAGTATTTTTATGTTGTGGGGAACGAGTATGGTGCGAGGCAAGTTAAAAATTTTTAGGTAATTGTATGACCTTTATAAAATGTCCGCAATTAAAGCAAGAAGGCTCGTTAACTTCGAAGTTAAAATATTCTTCAGATGTGCTTTTTCTATGGTATCAAAGGGTATACAAATATATTTAGCTTAAGTTTGATCTATTAATTAGTGAGAAAGCTATGTGCTATAGTCGTCCGATCTCACAAATTTGATCAATGATCGCAGCAATGCCTTGTAGAATATATTGTGCCAAATTCTGTGAGGATCCCTTGTCAAATACGAAAGTTTTCAATATAAGGACTCGAGTTTGATCGGACAGTTTGTATGGGAGCTATAGGCTATAGTTGTCCGATCTGAAATGAATTTCTTCGCGCATTAGACCATTTTCTTAGACAATAATCCATGTGAAATTTCGTGAAGAAATATCGTCAACCAAAAAGGTTTTCCATACAAGCACTTAATTCCGATGGTTCAGTTTGTATCGGAGCTATATGTTATAGTGGTCCGATATCGGCGATTCTTATAAGTGAGAAGTTACATGGAGAGAGGAAGATGTGCGCAAAATTTCAGAACGATATTTCAAAAACTAAAGTACGAAATTGGTTAATTGTAGGGAGTTAGATACCTAAGCTTAGAAAAGACTGCATTTAGGATGATGCGCGAAAAGGGAATAAAATTCAATAATGTCGATAACAATTGCTATCTACTCCAAATAACTTGACATTAAACTATGATAGATCTACACTCCGGCTACTTTAATTAAAATTTGTAAAAGGCTTATCAATAAGTCAGAAAAAATTATATTTGAAAACGCATTGCCTACATTTAGGATGGAATGAAGCACCGAAGTTAGAAATTAATTTACAAAAAGAACGAATAATGAGAGCATTTCGTCAAAACGAAAACTTTTTGGTATTTTTATATGATGGAGACCATTAATATATAATATTTACCTAATATATGTATATATAGTATAACCACATTTGGGGCCGAATAGTTTTCAACTAACCTCGCTTATCTTAATTTCTACCACCTTCACTATGGTTAGTGCGATAAATACATATTTGTCCAAAACTAAAATCTCCACAAGCTCTTTATACAAATTGTTATCCGTAACACAAACAACAAGCGCACGAACAAGAGAGGTTACCTGAAGCAAGTGACAGAGAAGCAAGGAAAAAGAGAGCTTCACCGAACGCAAGGACCGGGGTGAAAGGAAGCAGTTGATAGTGGCAATTTGCTGCTGTTACGCACACATATGTACTTCAGTGCCTGCCTCTTTACTTAAGCCATTTATAAATGATACACACTCGCACACACACACACAAGGCTACAGCAACAACGGCAAACAACGTGTTACCTTAGAAAATGTCAGCATCCTTTTTCAACTGCATTGTATAATTGCTACAAACAGATATCAGGTGGCACAAAACTAGCTGATTGCCTGGCTTTGCTCTTAGCTTGCATGGACTTGGCTCGGCTTGGTTGGTAGGATAAAAGAAGCATACGGACCAGGACACTTGCTGCACCACTTAAGGATATTAAAGCGTATATATGTGGATATGCATGTATGTATGTACATATGTGCGTGCGTGTGCTTCGGGTGCGAAGATAAAATGCAAGAAGGGTTAATATGCCGTTATATGGCATAGAAGTTTGAAGTTGCAAGCAGGAGTAGTAAGAGGCAGATAAGAGTAGACGCACTCATACAAAGTAATATCCACGTGTGTGTGTGTGTAATTGCTTTGTATCACCCACTATTCGTACACGGAAACCACAATTATTTGTAATTTGCGCAATGGCGCGACTATATATTGCTGCAACTGACAGCAGAGGCGGCGGAGAACCAAACGAACGGCAAGATAAGACAAAATGAATGAAGGAAGGCCTGTAGAAGAGTAAGAGAAGGTTAGGGCAGTACTTGAAAAGAAGTAGAATGGGAGGTGCAAAATTGCAAGAAATTACAAACACAAACACACAATAAATTTTAAAGCCGGAATATGTAATAGGCAGCAACTAGTGCAAAATAAAGGTTAAAATACACACTCTCTCTTTCTAAGAAATTAACAAAAAAAAAAAAAAACTAAAAGCATGTGCGTGTGGTTGTAATTGTCCTTTGACCCATTGTTGTTTACACATGTTTAGCAAATTAAATAATGTGGTTACTTCGTAATTAAATTTCAGTATTTTTTCCCAAGCAAACACACACAGCCATACACACATACATAAATAATATGATTTAAAGGATAAGGCATTAATCCTGCACGTGCTCTAACAGCCATTTGCAACAAGTTTTTTAGTTGTTGTTTTCGCTTTTAATTTTACACTCATTTAAGTGGGTTATCTGAGTAATCACTCATTTTAAGTTCGCTCGTAATTTTAAGTTGTGTAAGTGTGGGTGGGCGCGCCGGGAGGTTGTCTGCGTTGATAATTACTCGGACAATCCGACTTATTGTAGACATTAACGCAGCACTTGACTTTAATTGCTAGAATCTGTTTAATTGCTGGGTGGATTGTTGTTGTTGGCATACGTGTAAGCAAAGCAAAATGGCCGAGAAGTCAAGGTGGAAATTAATTTGGGTTCCATTGACCTAAGGAGATGTAGTGCTTTGGAGTTGTACATTTACTTTAAAAACATAAATGTGATAAAAGCTGGAAAAGCAGATAAACAAAATACATTGATCACAATGTCAAGTTTAGAAATGCTGTGTTACAGGGTTACCACCTGCAAATTTTTAAATATTTGACAATTTTTTATAAAGTCCCTTTATAAAATATTTTAGTTGAACGTCAGAGTTACTATGTTGCTAAAAAATATTTTAAAATCAGCCCTTAGGTGAACAGGGTTGCCATATAAAATATAGTTTTGAAAAAATTTTAAAATATCTGAAAATTTTATAAAATATTTTAATTGAGTGTCAGACTTGCCATGCCGCTAACAACTACTCTAAAATCAGTACTTATTTGCACAGGGTTGCCATATAAAAGTTAGTTTTGAAAAGATTTTAACATATTTGGAAATTTAGCCATCTATATTTGTATTTGTGTATATTTTCGCATTGATGTGGGTAGGGTTGCCATATGAAAATTTTAAGTATTTCAAAATTTGTTATAAGATTTCTACATAAAATATTTTAGTTGGTTGCCAGGGTTATAATGGCACTAAAACTATTTTAAAATTAGTACAAATTTGAACAGGGTTGCTACATAAAAGCTGGTCCTTAATTTTTTTTTAACATATTTGGCAATTTTAGGCATCTATATGTATATACATATGTATTTTTATCGCTACATGATTTTTTTTCCAAATTTACATTAATACCAGGGTTACCATATAACAGAAAATAATATTAAATTTTTCATATCAGTATTTTAAAAATATGTATGGCAGTTTTTAGTCTAAATTGAGAACAAAAAATTAAATAAATTTAAAATTGTAAATAGAATATAATATAATATCGGGCACAAGAATTAAAATAATTGTAAATAAATTATTATAATTTTTTTCGAAGCTACATTTCTATATGTAAAATACTGGCAATAGTTCAAACAATTGTTCATAATAATGTGTTAAAATAAAAATATTTTTCCCTTATGTAAATATAAATATTTTTCCATTTTATGGATGCCAAATATTTTAATATTTTTTTAAGCAATTTTCATAGGCAAAAAATCGATTTTTGTTTAATATAAAAATTTTTATTTTGTTCCACAAAAATTTAGTTTAATTAGTATTGCTATGGCTTATGGCAACCCTGATTTTTTTATGTATCATTTATCTATATTTTCTGTTAACCGAAGTGGTAGTTTTTTATGAATGATTTTTCAGTAAATCACGAATATGGAATATTTTCAAATTGCCACTACATGATTTAATTGTATTTTTTCCTATAATTGATGAAATTGCCTTAAAAAATTAATATTTTAACTATTTTATCTCAAAAATTTGTAAATTTTTTTCTTAAAATTTGCATAAAAACTGCGAGTTCATAGCTCAGCTAAACAAATACAACTAACACCTGCACAAAATCTCACATTTATTATACGGATATATGCGCTAATGCCTTTTCTGTCAATTTTCCTGCAACAGTTTTAAAGCACTTAAAATGTTGAAAACTTCCATGAAATTTAACAGCTCGCACACAGCGTACATTCACTTCTAAAATCATAAATATACATTTTTTTCATTCATTCCCTCCCTAAATTTGCTTAATATCAATTTGTATTCAAGTTAAATTGGCTTAGAGTTTTGCCAACAAATTTACTTATCTAACAAAAGTTTGACGAAATCAAAAATATTTGGCTTAATGCACACTTTAAAAGCCGCTACTGGCTACAGACGCTATACCCCTCCTCCCATAACGCCACAACGCCCCTCATAAAGATGACAAATTCAACAAATTCTGTCTGGTGATTCGACCGACCGAGCTTAAAAGCTTAAAACTTCTGCAGTCACACACATACATACATACACACGTTTAGCGATATTACATTGAATAAATTTTGAAGGCAGATAACTAAAACACAGCAAAGCCAAAAATTATACATTCACAAAATATGTATGTATGTATTTGAACAGCGCTACAACAAAAGCAACAGCAATTATCATTGAGTGCTTTAAAATAAATTATTTAATTATACGGCCTGCACGCGCCTATAAACCGCTGCCTCTCTCTCTCACTCCACTCGCATATCCGTAATTTTATTACTAAATACCGTTGTGTTCTTGTTTTCGTTGTGATTAATCGCTTTAAGACATTCAATCTCCTACTACTTAACCAAAGTCATGCTGGCTTGAGTTGCCACTCTACCTAAAAACAACAACTATTTGAGCGTATATAATTGTTTGTAATTTGTTTGTTTGTGGGCGGCTAAATTCTTGGGTGCGACATTTTAGTCGGTAATGAGGTGCTGAAACACTGAATGGGTTATGCCAATATAGTTATGTATAGATATATGCATATACGCAAAAAGCGGTCTGTTTTTGTGTATTTAGAGTATGTGTGTACAAATGTCACTTTGTAGTTTAATACGGTCACTTTAAGGTATTCAGACGAAATATTTCAAACTGACAGCGAGTTTATTGGTAGGACTATTTTTGAGGGAGGTCTATAATGAAATTTAACTGTTGATTAAATTAATATAAATGTGGCATGCTGCCCCTCTATTACTGTCATATTAAAAATTAATTAGTATCAGAGCTGATCATTTGTCGGAGCCAGCGATATCGGATCTCAAAAGCATATAACTCTTAAAATCATATAGCTACCATACAAAGTGAAAGATCAAGCACAAATTCTTGTACGCAAAACGAAATTTCTTCACGCAATTTGACATAAATTGTTAATCAAAGGAACACGGTTATAGAGTTTTTCAAATTTTTTATATCGGACTTTTATAGCATGTATGTAGCTGCCATACATATGGAACAATCGGAACTAAGGGCTTGTACAGAAAATTTTTTATTTGATGAATTATCTTTGAAAAATTTGTCAGAGATTATTGTCTAAGCCAGTTATACAATCTCCCAAGAAATGGTTCAGATTGGTTAACTACAGCCTGTAGCTGACATACAAACTGAACAATCGGAATCAAGTGTTTGTAAGGAAAACTTTTTCATTTGAGAAGATATCTCCGCGAAATTTGGCATTAGCTATTGTCTAAGGCAATAATCCGACCAGCAAAGAAATGGTTCGGATCGGGTTACTATAACGTATAGTTGCCATATAAGCTGAACAATCGGAATCAAGTATTTGTATGAAAAACTTTTTCATTTGACGAGATATCTTCACGAAATTTGGGCAGGGTTATTGCCAAAAACCATAATGCTATCTCCGAAGAAATGGTTCAGATCGGGTCAATATAGCATGTAGCTGTCATACAAACCAAACGATAAAAATCAAGTTCTTGTATGGAAAACTTTTTCATTCAACGAGATATTTTCATGAAATTCGGCAAGGGTTATTGGCTACAACAATAATGCAATCTCCCAAGAAATTGTTAGCATATAGCTGCCCTACAAACTGGGCGATCAGAGTCCAATTCTAATAAGGAATTGTTTGTATTAGCTTTGATGCAGCCAATATTAGTGTGTTTTCTTATTTGATGTATATATACATATATATATATATATATATATACATATATATATATATATATATATATCTTATACAATATATTTAGTATATATTTAGCATTATAAATATTTAATAGTTTTATATAAAATTACTTTATTTTATAATTTATAATAGTAAACCAGCAAAATCTTTGAAAAATCTCTGTCTGCCACACATTTATCCATACTATTTAACGAATGCTTTCAAATATAATTCTCGCTAAAAACTGTAATTAATACTTATGCACTTGTATGAGCTCGTTCCAAGTGAGTGCGTTGATTAAAAGGTCAGCGAATTACCATGGAATCTATGCGATTATTTTAATTATATTCGTTGTTAATAAAATGCGTAAATAAAGCTGTCTATATATTTGAAAATTTGAAAATGCACGCTACCAAATATACAACCACATATACATAGCTTTATGCTGTTTAATGTTTGCTCATCAATGCATTTTAGCTTTTCGCATTAGTTGCGTGGCTTTCATGCACCACATCAACAACAACAACTTGTGCGCCGCGCTCAAAACCCATCATTTAATTTGACCAGTTTTAGCCAACAACTTGCGGGTGTTTAGCACAAGCTTGTTGTTTTTGTTGCAGCTGGCCGCCATTGAACACACGCAAGTGCAATTAAATAAGCGACATATAATTTTCCTATACTACCAGAGAATTAATTACACATTTAACGCACGAAATTCAAAAATCAATTTTTATTTTGCCTTTTCAACTTTCGCCGCATACGCAGTCGCATGACCACAACGCATTTTCAAATGCAATTTTTGATTTATGTGAACACTGAATATTTCAAACATGTATGGATACATCTAAAGTATATATGTATGTATTTGATTTTTAGTTAAGCGTGTGATTCGCCATATCAAATCACTTGTTGTCAACGCGCCACGAGTTTTTAATTATGGGTTTTCTAATAAAATTGATATTGCAGGCGGTTAGAATTTATTTCGAAATCACTGAAATTTATGTTGTTCGATAATAGTGGGTTTAGTTTTTAATTTTTAAAATCCTGAGTTGTATGCAGGTAATTTTAGTATAATAGTTCAACTAATTTTAAGTCTTTTCATGAACTCGCCATATAGACTGTTAAGTATAACTGATCTGGAGAGCTCTGTTAAGGGGTCTTTAGCTGCATAATTTTGTTTAATTTTCAATATTTATAAATATGGCATTAATTTACAACCAGATATATTTTTATTAGTATTTGTGATTAAGAATTTTTTCTTCTATTTTTATTATAATAACTTTTTTTCGAAGTTTAGAAATTTTCAATTGAATTCCCAAAAAAAATTTCAAAGAAGTGACGATTTTACAACCAAAAGTTACTAAAAGCCGTTTTTTAGTCGCGCCATTGGAGGATGAAGGATTGTGTACAAGTTCATGCAAGTTAGGAAAGTTCTCTGAACCCGATTTTTACAATAAAATTTTTTTCAGCGAGGAAGCTCACTATTTGGTGTGCTCTATGAATAGAGAGAAGTTCTATTTTTCTTCGAAAATTAAGCCGATCATAATGTTTCAGTCAATCCGAAACGTTAAATAGTAAATATTATTGACTTTTCGTGCTTGAATTAGATAATGTTAATGTGTGACCTTTGGTTCCAACAAGACGGCGTTACATGCTATATAGTCTATGAAACAATGAATTTATTGAAGGGAGCTTTTGGTGAACGCATTATCTCACGTCATGGACCTGTAGCGAGGTCTTTGTTAGTTCGATCTATATCGCTAAACTAGTTTTGTTGAGGTTATATGAAGTCACCCGAAACGATTGACACCTTGGAAGAGTGTATTCGACGCGTTATTGCTGACACACGACACCGATTGCTGCAAAAGGTGGTGGAAAATCGGGACTCTAATGTAGAATTTACTAGGGTCGGCAGATATTTTGAGGTTATGTGGAGCATGCAACACGTCGTTACTTTAGAATTATTTAAAAAACAAAAATTTCATTACTTTTTTTGATCATTTTCATTTTTGAAGTCTAATTGCGTGACAAGAAAAGATCAGAAGGTATGTAAAGACTTTGTGATATTTCGAGAAGCATGTAAAATGTCGTTAGTTTGGAATTATTTGAGGAAATTTCGACGCTTATTTTTAGGCCTCGAAATTTATTTTAGGAAAAGGACAATGTCTTATTTTGAGATCATTCGAGCCAGTCGCGGCGGTCAGTTGAACAAAATCAATTCGAAATGGCAAACTGTTATCTTTGTAATGAGCCTAAATTCTTGGCCATAACACTAAATTATATGTGCTTTATTGCTACTTGACCACGTGTTCAAAATAACACCCTTTACGAGGGTACCAACTTTTAAGGGCACTAATTTATTAATAAAAAAAAGTACTTCGAAGTAAAAAAAAGTTTAGCACAGGAAAATTAAATTCCTGGATTGAAAACTGTACTAAAAAATTATACAAATTATTGTTTCAGTATATAAACTACAAAACAACAATAAAAAAACAAAAAAACATAATAATCACAGCCCAACATAATTTGCAACCAATCAATAACCGCAGTTATTTTAATTAAAATAACATTACCAAAACAATTTTTTGAAAACTCATTTATGCTCACACGTAACTGTATATTTATCTAGAATACAGCATTTTGTCACCGAAAGTAATAGCATATTAATTTACACCTGTATACAAACAGACATACATACGTTTGCGTAAAGCAAAGCAATTCACATGCTCAATTAATAATTAAAATACCAACCGGCGAGTGTTACGAATGGAACAAAAACGAGTGCTTTTTGTCATTGAGGTGAAAAACTGTTGACACCCACAGACATATTAACGGTACAACAAATAACTAAATAAAATAATAGTGGTCATGCGGTGGTGACAAAGTGGCATATATAATTAAGCAAAAGGTCGCATTTAACACTATGCGAAAGCGGGTGCAATGCCAGTAGGAAAAATATGGTTTGTGGGAAGCAGAAAGTGAAGAGAACAGAAAAATTATTGAACTTAGTATTCTGCTTTCAACAATGAGGTTTTCGCAATAAATAACGAATTTAAATTTGAAAAAGTACTATGCAATGTTATGGGATCATTTTTAAACCAGTTTGATTTAACGTGGTTACAAACTAGTTAAAGATTAGTTGCATTATTTCATACTAGTTCAAAGTCTAATATTTTAAAACAGCTAGATCGAACACTGAAGGATGGAGTCATGTGCAGAAGTTTCCGCAAGTAAGCAAAGTTCTCTGATTGCCATTCAGTTGGCAGTGGCCAGAAACGATTCTTTTACATATGGCTCAAGCCGCTCAAGACTTCCGGTCTTAGACCAAGTATCCTCTAGGTAGCCAAAGAACATCCGTTTGAAGGCGAGCTAAAGTGAGAACGCGAACCATTCCTCGCCAGGATTGTGCGTTGGGTTTGAAACTCGCCAAGTGAAAAACGCCCCCAATGAAACGGATAACTTGGCTATAATCGCGTAAGCGGTGTCTACGCCAGTAAAGAAGAAGTTTCAAGTTAGTCATTTTTGTCAAAGGATTTTAATAAGTTAAATTCTCACACCGGTATTTTGAACCAACTAGGAACTAGTTAGCAATAAATAAAAATTTTTGTAGCGATTTCTTGAAACACATTGAATATTGTAAAGCAATTGTTAATAACTTTGGGATCCATCATATTTTTCTGAGTAAATTTGAATACAAAGAAAGCAAAGCTTAGAAAAATGAGCCGAACTAGAAATCCGTAATCATCAGCTGATTTCAAATTAGTCTCTTTAATTTCCTACTGGTCCTCATAACACACCGCGTCAGTTGCAGCGAAGCTTCATGAATAACAGAAAATCATTACGCCACCGTGCTGAGTTATAATTATGAACACTCAATAGCAACACATTTAGTTCGGTGGCAAATTCACACGAGAACAAATGAAATGCGTGCGAACGGACGCTCCAACCGACACGCTCACAAGTAAATAGTCCCCAAGAAAGCCATAGCAGGCGATGGCACCCAAAAGCAACTAAGCGTAACGTTACGTTACCGAAGTGGATGTCGATGTGGGGAAGGGCATTATAATGTGGCTATAGCCAGATATTAAGTGTGTTAGAGCATATACCAGAAGTTGGTGAAGTGTGCCTTGGAGAATATGGCAGGCTATTACGGCACGCGTGTCCAACTGTTGCGGACATCTGCTGAATTACGAAAGTGTATGTTGCCTGGTGGGACTCCACGCAATATAATTACTTAAAGTCAGTCAGTTGAGTGCAAGGTAATCGATTGCAAGGTGGCTTGCTGGGGTGGTGAATGTTTAGATGACACGTCGGTTAATTGAAATGCGCAGCCAATTTTTATAATTACATCTTCATATGCGCTGGTAGGAAGCAATCACATAAGATCGGGAAGATATTTTGAGGTTATGCGAAGGTTTTCCGGCACATCGTTATTTTAAAATTATTTAAAAAATTAGATTTTCATCACTTTTTATGATTTTTTTTTCGATTTTGAACTCGAGTTAAAAGTGAAAGGAAAAGAAAAGGTCAGAAGATATGTTGAGCTTATGTAATATTTCGAGGTTATATGGAGCATGTAAAATATCGTCAGTTGGAATTATTTTAGGAAAACTTTGAAATTTCGACCCTTATTTTTAGGCTTCGAAATTCGTTTTAGAAAAAAGGCAAGTTGATATTTTGAGGTTATGTTGAAGAAGTAGAATATCGGAGTGATTGCATTATCTTGAAAAAACTATGGATTCTGACACTAATTTTTGATTTCGAATCCCAATAACCTTTAAGACAAGGTCATCAGATATTTTGATGTTATGTATCATTAAGAGGTTATGTTATATTTTTAGGTTAAGTGGTATTTCGAGATCGCCTGTGAAAGAAGAAATTCGATATTTTGGAATTAGTCTAAGAAAACTGTGTATTCCGGTATTTATTGTTCGAATTCGAGCAACAGTTCTTGAAAAATATTTTTAGGTTAGGGGAAAACTGTGGATTTCGATACTTTTTTTTCAATTTCGAACCTAGCAACCTAGTTTAGCAAACAGAAACTATTTTGTAGTTAATTACAATTTTCGATATCGAACTCGAACCTCAGTTAAATAAAATTTTTTTCGAAACTTTTTTTTTCAACAGAAACTATTTTGTAGTTAAATACAATTTTCGATATCGAACTTCGAACCACAGTTGAGTAAAATTTTGGAAAGATGTGTTATATTTATTAACAAAAAAACTTTTTATGGGGTTATGTGTTATTTTAAGCAAATGTGGAGAGTTGATTTCGACACATTTTCTTTTCGATCTTCGCATTTCGAATTTGAATCTCAGTTTAGCAAAGCGGCAAGGTCAGAAGCTAATTTGAGATTAACTGCAGATTCCTACAATTTTCGATATCGAACTTCGAAAGTCAGTTTGACAACAAACAATATCAGAACATAATTTGAGGTTAATTTAGGAAAACTATGGTGTCCTACACTTCTTTTTCGAAAAAAACAAAAATTTTGAGGTTATGTGTTACCTTAAGGATATGTGGAGCGTATACCGACACATTTTCTTTTTCGAACTTCTCAATTCGGCTTTTTTAACAGACTTTTTCGTGACTCTTCGTAGAATACTTAAATTAGGTATAATAAAAAAATATGAAAATTTCTACTTACAGTTAACATTCAATGTGGCGGTGGCTTCCAATCGTTGACCATCATTCATAGCACGATTTCGTACGATACACTTGTATTTGGCGCCATCATCTTCGCGACGCGGTTGCAGCGTTAGTGTTGCATTTGTTGGCTGATCCTTTGAGCCGCCCGAACGTACGACGGCGTGCAGTGGCGTATTGGTGCCCTCGCGATACCAACTGCAGCAAAAGCGCGGAAATGCAGTGCAGATGTGGTCGGCGAAAATAAGCGCATGAAAAGAGAAAGTTGGAAAAAGCGAACAGTTAGTGTTGTTGTATAATGAAAGGAAAGTAAGTAGAAATGCCATGTGGCATCGAATCAAGGCATATAATATATAGCAGATGTGTATATGTAAGTCAGTGTGGCACGAAAAACGTTGCAAGTTAATTTGTGCACACTTTGCATTTGGGCTTCTTCCGCGTCGTTCGTGATTATTTCCTGCTCGTTAGCTGCATTCGCGTTTACGTGAAAAAAATTTTACTTGCATTTGTGGACTTGGCTTGTTGACACAGAATTTTCTACGCTTTTATTTCATTTTCATTTTCGTTTCTTTCTATTCTACTTAGTATCAGCTGGTTCTATATTTCTTTCGCTGTTTTGGCACAGGCAACCACAATTAACTGTGTCGTAAATATTTGGGGATTGCAAGACACGCCAGCGCTTCTCGATGTCAGCAGTTAGCGCAGGCAGGGTTGCATGTAGAAGAAAACATGCTTTTTGGCAGTTGCCACGACATGTGGAATTAAGAAGTTTTATTGCAAATTTATTTCTTACTTACGCGAAAAATAACTGTGAATTCGGGCTCGCTAGTAAGACAGAAAATAGTATAGAAATCAGCGTTGCATTTAGAGTCAACGGGCGAAAAACGAAGGAATTGATTATGAGAGTCGAATACTCATGTAATAAATAAATTAAGAAAGAAGCAACTGGAAGACTGTATCAACTGAGTGAAACGAAAGCGCAAAAATTGGCAAACTTGCGAAGCTAAGCAAATTATTTACATGTCATTTGAAAGGCTTAGTGTAGAGTGAATTGCGGTTTAACTTTTTGTTATGATATGTTAACGAATAGCGCGGTTTGATAGTTGACTCCTTAAAATCTAAATCTTTCTTCGTCTTTTGGCACGAAATGACGTTGATATCAAATATTTAAAGCGTACAAATTAACCTCAAAATAGGCGCCATCACTTTTCACTTGACTTAACTCAAGTAACCTTACTATTCTTCGTAATAAGCTTTGGCTGGGATGGTCTTCAACGAGTTTTGGGTTTAATGAGTGCAGCCCATTTTTGAAGCGCCATTCGCTGGATTGTTGGACACTTTTTACGATATATTCATAAATTGGCGTTTTACCATGTTCTACCACATTCTACCACACCTCATAACCAAAATATTAACCGAAATGTGTTGAGTCACAAGAGATGTTGAGATCCTTAGCTAACTCTCTTATAGGTAGTTGATGATATTGAAAACTCATCCTAAATGTAGGCTATGCCTCCCCCATCATGATACTCAACCACATGAGTGCTTACTGCATCAAATCTGTGCTTAAATTTAACCTTTCTGATACTATACTAGGCAGTTAAAACACTTTTAGAAAACAAGCAAAGCAAATAGGCGTAGCCCGACTTACATAATTTTCGCATTTTAACAGAAAATATTGAAAAGAAATACGTTCACCCAGTTTCGTTGGACTGTAGTAGTTAATGACATATATAGCTTGAGAAAACTAACAAGTTTTAAGGTGTTACATGGGCTTATGGATTTCAAAAAAAATTTTTTTAGTGCCTTATTAAATTCTACACCTCTAGAATATTGTCCTAATTTCCGACCGACATAAAACGTGAAATTATCTGCTCAACGAAGTGTTCTCTCAATAAATCCATGGATTGATGCGAAGTGTGGGACGTGTTGGGGTCTTGTTGAAACCAAATGTCACCAAATGTGTAATTACAGCTTTGAGAACTTGTGCGCTCAAGGCTAGCAAGGCTTAGTTCTTTGCTAATAGCGTATGTTTGTATCAATAATAAGTTCTAAGTATATCTATATGAGAAATTGAAATTTTTGAAAAAAGCTGTTTTTTGTGCGAGGAAATCCATGTAACCCCTTAAATATTCATATTTAGGCAAATCAGTACTTCCATTTGCCAGAGTTCTCAAAGCATGAAAAACTACAAATCTGTGTTGGTTAGTTTTACGTCTTATTAGCAACTGTTACGTGGCAGAACTATATATTAAGCTTCTGTGCAATAATAAGAACAACCTCCACTTCAACTGGTTTCAATGACGATATGACTCAATTTGAAAGAATGAAATGTCATTAAATTATTTAAGCTTACAAAATTAAGTGAATTATGCCAGTGAGTATATATGCATATATGTAAAATATTCATATGTATTTTTGTAAGCATTTGCCTCGTTGACTTGCATGTAATGAATGCTCAGTTAAAGTTACTCAACGTTGGAGCCACACTTGGGCGCTCAATTGCACCTCTTCAGCGCGGATTAAGGACATTTTCATTTGGTGCTACTTAAAAAAAAAACACATCATATATATATATATAAATAGCGCGCACACTTAGCTGGTCTACAATACAAGCAGCTAGAGCCAATCTGGCTGGCCAATCGGCTAGTAGCCTGCACATAATGACAGCGAAAATCCTTTTAAACAGCCGTGGCAGGCGGAAGTGCAAGCGGGCACGGCGTTCAATTTACATAAATTTAATTTTAAATTAATACGGTATTATTGCCGCCCACAAGGGCTTTTGGCGCAATGTGAGGCAGTACACCCGCACTACTGTGCCGGCGCTGTTTGTACTTACGTTATCGTTGGATCCGGTGAACCGCCAATACTGCTGCACGTCAGCTCCATTTTTACATCCTCAGTGGCAATGGCCACATTACCGGGTGAAATGACGGGTGGATGCGGTGGTGTGAGGACGGTTAAATTGTAAAACTCTTGATGGACATCGGCGCCCGTACCTTTCGCTTTAATGCGACACTCGAAGCGTCCATTGTCGCGAATGTATGAAGCGTTTTTAATTTGCAAATCGTAAATGCCGTGCTTCGGACGGTAATCGGGTCTGCAAAGAGAGAATGCGAGAGATAAAAAAACGTATAAAAACTGCGTAAAAAATGTGTGTAGAAATGCGTAAACGACGCAAAGTATGCGGATATTGTAGGAAAAAGGAAAAACAAAGGCAAAAAATATTTGTTTTTGCTGGAAAAAATGAAGAAATTAAGCGAAAAAAGTGTGTTTACAGAAATTAAAAATGTTAAAAAGCAAGTTGTGGCGAAAGGGTGCGCGCCAACGCTGCTGGTTGGTGTTACATTTTCGGTGGTGCTGTTGGTGGCTATGGAAAAAGTGCTTATGCAGACAGATTACTAAATTGAATTAAACGCAATTAAAGGAATTTTGTGCGCACATTAACAAAAACAAATAGCGCTGCTATAAAAAAAATTACAAAAAAAAGAAACTTAAATGACACTTTTTGATTGGCTGGCTTAAGCGGATTAAAATGCGCGGATGACGCAAGGGCAAACAGGAAAAATGGCATGAAATTTTTCAAAATGACAGTTGCGTGCTTGTAAAGGAAGCGGTTATAATGTTACTCGGCAATAACAACAACAAAAATAAGGCCAATTACGCAAGGGAAGGGTATTTATGCAATTATTTCAACTAATCCTTAAAGGCATACACGGCGTATACGTAACTTTCGATATATTGTATATTTTTGTATAGTTCAAAGAAGTTTAAAAAAATGTTTAGTCTTCCACGGAATTTACTTTTTTAGCCATACAATTTAGATATACTTTTGAGTTATCGATAATTTTGATTCGAATTTTAGGCTTGTTCCCATCGTTTGTCGATTTATTTCTAAGTTTATAACTGTAGCGATTTGCACATAAGTAACGTGTATAAACTTTTATTAAATTCTAGTTTTAGATTTTATAAACATTTAGTTAGTGATAATTTTTGTCATTACATTATATTTTTCAAATATTACACAAAATTATTATTATATTATATTTAATATTTTATAAACATTTAGTTAGTGATAATTTTTGTCATTACATTAGATTTTTCAAATATTACACTAAATTATTATTATATTTTATATTAATAGCTGTGATTCCGATATCTACTCAATATGATGTGAAAATTTTTGATTTAACTTAAAATACATAATATATTTCAGAAATGTTGGTAGGTCGATAATCAGTTATCGATAATCAAAATTTATCGATTACATTGTTATCGATTATTTTGTGTCAACATTGTATATGCTTGTGACTGTAAAAAATATTTTCTTTTAATTTCTTTTCAAAATAATTCCGAGCTACATAAAACAAAAAATATCGATATCGTTCACAAATAAATTTTTTTCAATATTATTATTTCAACTTCTTTTATTTGATCAATACTATTATTGCAAATTACATTTCATATTCTATTTTAGAAACATAGGTAGGTCGATAATCAGTTATCGATAATTGAAATTTATTGATAATCAAAACTTATCGAATACATTGTTATCGATTACTCTGTATCAAAATTCTTGTATATGCTTACAACTGTAAGAAATATTTTTTTGAAGTTCTTTTCAATCTAATTACAAATCAAACGAAAAGCAAAAAATCGATATCGTTCAAATATATGTGAGTATACATATATGTTTTAAATACTTTTTTTTTCAACTTCTTATATTTTTCCAATACTGTTGTAGCAAATTTACAAAATCAACACCCTCTTACACAAAGGAAGAAACCATCCAGCAGGCGTCTAGACAAATTCAAATACCTCACACTCTCACTATTTTCTATTCCCTTTCATAAGTTTGCGCAAACTTTTTGAAGATTAAAATTCTGACTGTTATTCGCTGCGCTAAGTTAAATTAACAATTGCCAGAATGGCGAAGTGGGTAACGACTATGAAAATGCATAGCTGGTTATAGGGGAGAAATTCGATAAAGTTTTGGCAACTTTGCACTCAAAAGATATTTACACAAAATGTCAAGCGCCAATCTTGCGGTTATGACAGTTTATGTGACAAATAATTTTTGCCTTCAAGCGCAGGCAGGCAACCAAGCAGGTGGACGAGCGCGTTGTTGCACTCGATGTGCCTTTAAAGAGCAGACAAAAGTGTGAAGCAGGGGGACTGATTCGTTCCCACTAACTCTCGACCGCCCTTTCTCTTTCCTTCACTGCTTTTCTACTTGGATTTTGACGTATTATAGTTTGTTGCCTTTATCCTTAAAGTACCGTTTTTGTTAAAAAGTGTGACGTAATTACATTTTTTAATAAATTTCTTAGCGCTTCCGTGATTTAGTTCATACACACTCCATTTATAGCGCAGACATCAACCACTTGCCCAAATGCACATTTAGGCGAGTGTTTGCTCTCTTTTATGTTCTCGAAATAGTTTTCTCTATGCACTTTGACAATTGTCGCAAACTTTTATTGACGCTCACAAACGATAAGAATAAATTCCTTTTCTTCCTTCTTTGACATATGAAAGAAATACCAGGCAGTTAGCACTTTTGCTTTGCCATTTTAACACTTTTATATCGTGTTGTCAAAATTATTGACAAATGATCTGGTTATAAGAGGAATTCTCCAGTGTATCAGATAGTCAAATGGATGCCATAAATTGAGATGTATTCAGTTAGCTACTCTTTTCTTATTTTCTGGTATCTTGTCGCTCCACATCACACGTAAGGTTTAGTAGTTCGGTGTGAGGTATTTGAAAGATAGACCAGAAATACTATTTTTTTTTGATTTTTGTGGATTTTTTTTAGATATTTCAATCGCTAAAATCATAAGATTTTTGCTTATCTTTTTTTCTCTATATCTTTTTTACCTATATTATTCAAAACAAAAAATCCTTAAAATTTACAAACAAAAAAATTTTAAATTTATCAAAAAAAATAAAAAACAGATTTAACTGATTTCTAAATTGTTAATCAATCGAAAAATATGTTATAAGGTATAATCTTTGGAGGAAATTCATAAAATATAACAATAATTGTATCAGAGCGCCTCCTAGCGACAGTTTCAGACATCAAAAATGTTCAACATAATTTATTTAATTGATCGAAGATCACTAAATTCTTACTGTATACAGGGTTATCATATGTAAGTACTTTTTATATTTGTTACCTTCAGATATGTAGATTTTAACAAACTCAAAACCTATTGACTTTTTGAAAGACTTTGATGTTTGTATGCGAGAATTGAATTCTTGATCGAAAAATGGTGAATCGTTTTTTTTAAGTTATAGTAGAGTTGCTTGCTCAATTTTTTAAATTTAAAAGTACAGTGTATTTGGGACATAAGCAGGTTGTTTTTCACCAAATTTCGTGAAAGAATTTTGTTTTGTAGTTATTAAGGTCAAGAACGTGGATATTTGAATTTTTCACAACAATTTTGAGGTTGTGTGAAAATTTATTGAGACAAGAGTTGTAGAACTTTTCATTACCCACAGCTTTGCCATACAACTTTTTTCTGTAAGTTTCGTAATTGTGCCGGAAATCAAGCAAAACTATTTTAATACTTGAATCTTTAAGCACGCTAACTTCCCCTTGTCTTCCCGTCCTCAGATCGCCCATCCCGTAAACTATTTTTCCTTTAATTTTTGTTACTTTAGCATTTACATTTTGAAAAAATCGATTTTTTGTTTTTGCATATTTTGAAAGTTTAGCCTTTCAAAAATATGATCTCGGAAGGATTTTTCAAAATTCGACTTATTTTCGAAGATAACTACTTTTTTTGAGGTGGTTGACATGGTACTACTTAACCGATTCCTTTGAAATTTGGTATATATCTTCTTTATATAATGCTCTATCGTGTCTGCCTTGGATTTCCAAAAATTTTGATTTGAAGTATTTTTAAAAAATTCGAAAATGTCGAAAAAATCGGGTCAATAATTTTTTTTTTCAAGTCGTCGCCATTTGTTTTTTTTTTTTGAAAATGGTCAGCCTGATAACGACATCGTTACTAATGAAGAATCTTCTTGTTTTTTGTGTTTTAGTTCTCTACAAGCGTTGAAATCACGTCAACTAGGACGCCCGTATCTCGACGAATTTAGTTTTTTTTTCTTGCAATTTTTTTATATTATAAAATTATTATAAAAAATTAAAAAAAAAAAAAATTTTTAAATATTATATTATAGTAAAAATGTTTTTAATTTTTTTTTATCTTAGTTTAAAAAATGCCTAGAATTCATCCGTCTAGACCAGAATACCCCCTTAATAACTTTCAATCTATTATGAATTTTTTTTATATAACTAATTTAAACATTTATACCTCTTCTTCCCAAACTCAGATCGCCAGTTTATTTTCCTCTCACGTATGTTATTTTAGTCTGTAAAACATTTTCAAAAGGCTTATGATACTGGTTATATAATCCTTACAATACTGGTTACATAACTTTTATGGGTTTTACCTAAAATTAGTTTAGATTTTAAACTTCAGAAAAAATTAATTGTAATATCAACAGCTTCATTCTGTCTTTCTGTTCAGTGCACTGTCCCACTAAATGTTCTGTAAACCGCTTTAAAACTCATCAATTTAACAAACCAAACAATTTTATGCAAATATTTTTATTGAAGCACACAATCACCGAGCACACGCATGGACAATTGTAAATAAGCTTTTACCAATTACTTCAATATGCTAACAATTTAAAATATAAAATTTCATGCATTTCATGCATGTCCGGCATTCACTTATGGTCATTAGTCTTTTTCCAGCTCATAAGCCACAACACTTACATATGCTACAATTTATTAAAAGCCAGCAGTGGAAAAGGCCACAGAGCAAGAAGAAGCATTTTAGAAAATCTCTTGTTTTGCTTTACTTTTTTCTTGTTTTTTGTTTTGTTTTTTGAACAAATAGAGGCAATCAATTAGAAGTGATTTGGTGTATGAAATTGTCTAAGCAAACGACAGGTAACCGCAAATATTTGTCTACGCATGCCGAAGAGTCTTCGGATTTTGTGTGTATAATACATATGTGCGTTTGTGTTTGCTGCACAAATTTTGTAATTTCCTGGTACAATTTATAAGTTTACTTAAGTCATAAGTCAATGGTGTGGAAGTTAAATACTGTTGGCTTTTTTCTAGCTCACACTCGCTCGCTCTCTGTCATTCCTACTCTGCGTTGCACAAATAGTACAAGCATGCTCAGCTGTGAACACTCGTCTATACAAATGTTTTAACTACCTTTTGGAGTGCTTTGATCAATGTTGTATATTCATTTAAAATGTTTTTCTAAGCATATGGTAAATAAATAAGTGTTTGCTCAAAAGAACATAAATTGATTTTAGCATGAAAACTTATTTTTTGATTGTTTATGAATATAGTTGGTTGCTTGGGAAATTGAGAAATGTTGTGTGACGCGAGGAGGTAGGTCTGCGGTTGCAAATTTTCAGATTTCTTATTGTTGTTGAGTTATAAACTTTGGCTTGTGCGGAAATTGTGGCATTTGCAAAATGTTTACAAGTTGCATGTGGGAGAAAATATGTAAAGAAAATAAAGCCGATGAGAGGGCAAAAAATGCAGGGCCAAACAGATATCGTACCGAGAGCTACAGTCTAATGAAGAACTCGAAAAGTGAGTAAGAGTGGGTGTTGAGCAAGAGAGCTTTGCAATTTAAGGGTACTAGTAGTTTATCGGCTAGAACGAGACAGCTATAGAGTAAGAAAATATAAATTTGCTGCACTGAAGGCACGCTGAAGGAGACAAATGTAGATATAATGATTTTTTTACATTACAAAATTAGTAAAATCTCACACCAAATGACAAATAAATTTAAGAAATAATCTATAACCATTAAATTCTGGCAAAAATATAGTAACGCGAACACGCTTAATAATTATTTTAGTGAATTGTTTCAGTCTCAACAAAAGAGCACCCTTATTTACTTACAAATTCAGATAAAATCTCAGCTTATGCAAAGTTTGAAGAACAAAAGCATATTTGTGGCATGCAATTATGTACGCATGAAAAACTGTGAAGAAAGCTCTTCACTTGCATAAGATTACGTAGTTGAAGTAGGTTTAGAAACAGCATTCACTATTTTATTATTTATATTATTCACAATATATCTGTGAGATTCATACTAGATATAATTGAAAGAAATGCTACAGAATTTTCAATTGTGCTTGCCAAATAAACTCAACTCATAAGAGTAGAGTTGCAATACCAGCAAGCTTTACAATGCAGTTGTTTTGTAAATGCATGTGCGGCTCACAACAGCAACAACAAAAGTATACATAGGAAAACTAATAATGGCAGCCAATATGTAAACTTAACACACAATGAAAGGCAATAAAGTGGTGCATTTGTTGGCGCTTGTGTTGCAATTGTAAGGAGCTCGGCTCTAGCACTCCTGTTGGGGCTTAGCTAACGAGCTGGTAAGTTTTAAGATGCAGAAAATACTAATTTCTATTTGTTATTTAAATTTTGTATTTCAGTTTAGTGTTTTTAGGTAAGATGTTGCTGGAAGTTGTGGAACTATGGTATTACTTAGCATTATAAAGAAAAAAACAAATATAATAAAATTACATAATTAACTTAAAATAAAAAATAAATAAAATTCCAAAACTTATGAGACGAAAAAAGAAAACAGAAATTACTGTACAAAATTATGAACAATTTTTTTATATTGAAATTAAAAAAGTACAAAAAAAAAATTATTAATAAAAAAAGGAAAAAGATTTTAAAGCTTAAAAAATAAAAAAAAAGATTTAAAAGCTTAAAAAAAATTAAAATGTAAAAAAAATAAAAATATTAAAAACAAAATACAAAAAATTTAAAATTATACTCATTATTTTAATAATAAAAAAAGTTAACAAAATAAAAATATTTGAAAAAAATACAAAAAAAATTTAAAAGTATAATAATTATTTTATTAAAAACAAATATAAAAAATTAAGAAATGATGACCGCTTAATTATACTAGTGGTGGAATGAAAAAAGCTAAAGAACAAGAACAAAAATACAATGATACTAAAAATTAAAAAAAAGAACGAATTAAAACAAAAAATAATCTATAAAATAAAGTTTTAATTTCTTTACAAAAAACATTTTTTGTAATTATTGAAATAAAAAAATGTAGAAATAAAAATATTAGAAAAAAATAATAAAAAAGTTATAAATTATGATCTTGTGGCGGAATGAAAAAGTTAAAGAAAAAAATATATTTATGCTAAAAATAAAAAAATTAACAAATTAAAAAAAATTGTAACAAATAAACTTTTAATTTCTTTATAAAAAATATATTTTTTTATTATTGAAAAAAAAAATTTTAAAAAAAATTAAAAGACATATTAAAAAAATATAGAAATAAAGATATTAGAAAAAAAGTCCAAAAAAATGTTTAATAAAAAAATAAACAAAAAAAGTTAAAACAAAAATAAATAAAAAAAGTTCTAACAAATAAAAAAATTTAAACAAAGAATTAACAAAAAATATGACTGCTTATAATTAAAATTAATTAATAATTTATTTATTTAAAAAGAAATATTTTGTTTTGTAAATTATTGAAATAAAGAAATGAAAAAAAAAATTATATAAAAATTTAAAAAATTAAAACGTTAAAAAAGATATAAAAATAAAAATATTACAAAAGAAAAATATATAAAAGTATAAAAAACTTAAAAAAAGAATAAATAAAATATACAAAAAAAAACAAAAAAATATAAAAAAAGTTCTAACAAATAAAGAAATTAAAACATAGAGTATAAAAAAATGATGACCGCTTAATAGCACTTTTTGCGGAATTAAGAAAAAAATAAGAAACAAAAATATATTTAGTTGAATATGCTATAATAATAATAAAATATGTAAAAATTGATAAAGACTAAAATATTTAAAACCCTGAACCGGGTACAAAAACAAAAAAAAAGTGTGAAATATTATAAAAAAGTAATAAAACGCGCATACAAACATAAGTAAATATCTAAAATGAGTTTAAAATCAGCAATTTCTTAAAAAAATAATTACAGGTAAATCAATATTGTTTTTCAAAAAGATTTTGAGCTTTTTTTATTGTTACTTCTTACTCCTTTCATTTAACGAACCTCATGCAAAAACTATTACATTTTTACTATCTTCTTCGAACTTCGACTCATTAAAAATTCGTGCAACTTGTGGCTTTAAATGTCATAAACAGCGCTGCCATATTAAAGGAAAATAAATACTAAACCCAATCGCGCCCAACTGTTGCTACGTGCATAAGTTTTCACGCCGTTGCACCGGAACATAAGCGTAAAGACTTGTAGCGACTGAACATAGAACCACAACCAGAGAAGACAAAGGCAAAAGCAACAAATACATGCAAACACTAAATATAAGAAAAAAAAAATAAAGCGGAACACAAATCAAAGTAAAACGAAAAATATAAAAACAACAAAAATGTTACTCAAACCGTTCCAGCGCGCTCTGTCATAGTCAAGGGTAGATAAATGAAAGTAATCCTGCTTTTGTGCAATTTAGTCAGGCGTGTAGGTGCACGGAACCGCAAATATATACATGCATATATGAAGAACGCTGATTTACTAATACTCCTGCTGCAGCGTAGAGCTTAGCTAGGTAACAGCATGTTTTCAAGTGCGAACTGCTCATTTAACTGCGTTTATATTACAGAATTCCCTCAATAGCTCTTACTAACGTCCCTAGCTCAGATGCAGCGATCCTGTGCAATACCTGCGGATGACAGCGACACGCACACACTTACATATATATATATATTTATATAAAGGTATACATTTTTAACTGCTTCTTGCTCGTCTGCGTTGTCAGTCAGCGCTTTGCAACAATGCACCCAACTCCCAAAGCAACAGCGCATTTGCCATTGCCATTGTTCCTTCGCAACGCCAACGCCGGCAGCGCTGCCACAGCTTTCGCTTCAAGGACGCCTTTATGCGCTTCTGGCGCAATGCACTCCTTTTCGCTATATTTTTTATATGTTTTTTTTAGTGGTTTTTAATATTTTTACTTTTATGCTGCCGTTAAGTTGTGAGGTATACACTACAGCTACTTCCTTTTGCTTTTTCTACTACTCATACTTTTAAGTATGTATATACATATGTAAAATGCAAGCGCGGTAGGAGTGTAGCTGCTATATTTTTTGCAACTTTTTAACTTTTTTGTTGACAAATCTTTTGGTTGCAGCGCTTTCGCTTACAATCTCCTTGCAGCGTATTTCTTTCAATCACAATTTTGATGTGTCTATATAGCATGCATAATATATCATACATAATACAGCATATACATAATATATATAGGTACTTGTTAATATTTGTTGTTATCTTTTTCGCTACTCAGAGTCAATTGCTCCACTTGATAGCGTTCGTTGCGTCTTTTGTTGTTGTTATTGCGTACTTTTTGTATTTTTTTCTTTTTGTTTTTGCTTTCTGGTTCAAGCTGCTGCTTTGTGACTACAATTGCTCACAGTATAAGGCAACTCAATGTGATCAACAGTGTTGTCGCTATTGAAACAAAATGTTACGTATACGCCATGTCGCTCGCATAAGACTTTGCGTTAAATTTATAATGTTCGCAAATAAAAGTGAATATGTAAACAAGTATTTCCATAATAGTATTAGTGAATAATGTGCTGAACGTAGCAAGCGTATTGAAAGACAAGCACGCCTTTTATAAATTTGGTGGTACGCCAAGGAGAAGCGGTTTACGTAAAGTGAAATTTCTTCGAAAAACTAGCAGCAATATCTTTTTTTTAGCAAAAATACTAGTAAATGTAAAACAGAATATACAGAAAAATGTAAATTAAACTAGTTCTTGGTATAAAATTTGCCAACAACAACAATTTTTTCACAAAAGTAAGCTACTCGTATTTTTATAAGATATGCCTAGACCTTTTCCGTGCTGATATTTGTGATAAGAGGACAAAGGAAAACTGAAATATATTAAATTAAGCCTCACCTCAGATAGAGAAGGTTAATAAAAGTCAGAAATAATGGCAAATAGATTGAAATTTTCATATCCTGTTATGCGAAAAACGAGTTTTCTCCCATGCAAAGTCTTAAAGAAACTAAAGCCTTGTTGATACAACTTTTTCTGGTTCAAAATTTTATACATATTTTCGGTGGTATCCAGGCTATAAAACCCTTCACAAGAACAAAAACAAAAAGTTCCTTACAAGAACTTTTATCGGGTAGTTGCCTTGGAAAATAAGCTCCGCCAAATTTTGAACAGACTTCTCGTCATATAAAAAAGCTTTCCATACAATAACTTGTTTTGATCATTCAGTTTGTATGGAAGCTGTATGCTACAGTTACCCAATCTGAACACTTTCTTCAGAGATTACACGGTAACCCATACCGAATTTCGAGAGGATATCACGTCAAATGAAAAAGTTTTCCATAAAAGCGTTTTGTTCCGATCGTTCAGTTTGTAAGGCAGCTGTATGGGATACTAACACGAGCTTAACAATTTCTTCGGGTATTACGCTATTGTCTTAGGCAATGTTGTATGCCAAATTTATTTAGCTATATGCTATAGTTGTCCGATATCGGCCTCTCCGACAAATGAGCACCTCTGTGGTGAGAAAAGGACAGGTGTGAAATTTCAGATCGATATCTGAGAAACTAATGTATTCTTTCTCATATATACAGGCAGACGGACAGATGGATAAGGCTAAACCGACTCAACCAGTCATGCTGATCTTTAATTTATAAACTTTTTAGAGTCTCTGACGTTTCCTTTTGAGTATTACAAACATCGTGTCAAGCTTAATATAGCCTGATCAGATTATAAAAAAGCTTTGCCTATCTTTAGGCTGATGTTGAATATTAGAAATGGGTAAAAGAACAATTATCAGGCGAAATTACAATTTTATCTTTAATGAAAAAATAAAAGCACTACATAAACTGAGGTATCTAATTCAGAAACAACATGAATATAGCTTGATTTTTCTTTTAAATAATATAGCGTTGCCTACTTTTCGGCGCGTTTTTTTATAAGAACGACTTGACAACACATCTTCATACAGAGAAACGCACGCAAATTAAATATCTTAGCTATCTCACCAGACTTGTGAAATTGAAGGACATATATCGCACACACAGTCGAGCTGTCAACTCTTCACTTCAGGTCACCAGCACTGTCACCATCACATTAAAAACATGATACCTCTAATGAACAATTGCGAATAAAACATAAAAGGTGAAGACATTTTCGCCACTAAACAGCTTATGTAGACGCACTAGGCAAGCAGCTGCTTGTCTGCTTTCAGGAGTTTCCAAGTATCCACTGCTAGCTCACCGCCTAAAAGTCGACTATTATTTTCCACTTCTATTGCTACTTTACGTCGCACTTTTATTATGATTATTACGATTATTAAAATACTTTTTCTGCAGCATTTCATTATATTTCTGTTGCTGTTGCCATTTGCTGGATGCGAAGTGGTCGCGTTGCCTTGCAAATTGAGCAAATGCAAAGAGGCCGCCATGAACCGCGAAACAAAAGGGGCGCGCACAAGGACACGACAATTTTGTGCTTGCGAAACACAAGTGGTCGACGTTGTTGCAAAACCCAGCTAAAGTATGGCTCAACAGCGAATTGGCAAAGCTGTAGTGGCGAATTGAGTAGGCGGTGGCGCTGAACGCCGCGCTACGGAAGTATCTCAATGCAGTAGCAGCTGTCGCCGCGCTGTCATTTATGCGCAATATCTACGGCTGCAGCAGCTACTCTATGCCATGGCAGTGCCAGCTGCTGTTTACGCGGCCATCAAGCGTGGCGCAAACGCAATAGACTCATACTTATCGAGCTGTCGCGGGTGCTGCGGCAGCGCGTTTAGCTCGCCATGTTCATGATTACGATTAAATGTCGAGTACGTTCAGCGCGCACTTCACGGTGTGGACGCAAGAAGTAGAGTTGTTGAAATGTGTTGTTGACTTTTATTTTCATTTTGTGTTTTTTTTTTTCTATTTTTTGTTTTGCGCTTTCCACTTATGTACGCTTTGTTTGCAGTGTTTCGCCAGTTTTCCACTCGGCAGTTGTTATTGTGATTGCTTTTGTGCTCGTCGTAGTTGTTGGTGTTGTTGCTGTCGCAGTTATTTTGCCAGCGCGTTGTTTACTGTCGCTCGCTATTCACAATCGCCATTGCCATAATGAAATGTTAAACGAGATATTAGCCTTTAGGCCTGACAGCGTACAAGCGGCAAGCCAACAGCAACAGCGACTGCAAAAACAATGCTGCTAATGCTGGTAACAGTAGGCAGGCAGGCAGGCAGTAAGCTGCGTCTGTCTGCCATTCAAGCGACGGATTTATGCTGTCATTTTGTGTTGTGTGTAGGCTTTTGCAGCGCGCATTGTTTGCTTGTTGAAAATTCTTTTTTTTTTTTAATTTTTTTATTCGCATTCATTTTCTGTCAAAGCCTTGCTGCTGCTCATTACGTTTCATTGCCTTTCATTGCATGTGTTTATTTTGTTTACAAGCGCATTTTATAGGCGAGTTTATTCACCATAAAGGAATTGATAAAATGAGCAAATTCCAGTGTCGAGTGGCGAAAAAAATATTTTTTAATTTTATGCTTCATAATAAACATGTTTATGCCTGTTTTTATCTTTCAACGGCTTAGGCCATTCATATATACATATAAATGTATATATGTGCGAGTATCGCTTTTAATTTGGCATAACTCTTTTCCATTTCCATTTTGTTGGTTAATAGGCACTCTTCAAGCGCTGAACTCATACTCCAGCTGGGGTTAATCAGTTTTATTCTTTCATATAAAAAATATAAGCGAAGAACCGTGAAACGCAGTAAAGAAGAAATACAAAATGCCACCGTGAGCACAAGCAGCCAGTAGTGGTGGCTGAGACATTTAGCGCGACTTGGATAGCGCTGAGCTTCGCGACTCGAAATGAAAAATAATGCGCGTTCATTTAGTTTCGAGTGGCAAGAACTTGAATAAACTTCAATGCCAGCAAAAACGCAAAAAAGAAGCGAAGCGCTTAGAACTTTTTTTAAATAGAGACGTAAGAATACAGCTGTGTTCGGTTGAGACCAGAATGTATTTTTATTACATTTCAAATTTTACTATTATTACTATTTTTTGGAAATTTTTTGTATATCAGATAAATGTTAAAAAAAATTATATTTCATAAATGGCAGCCCCCTCATTTCTCAAATTAAAAAAAAATTAAAGAAATTGACAAATGTGTAATTTTTTTAGATGGCAACGCAGTTTTTCCACATTTACGCTTTCGAGCGGCAGCATGTTTCTTTAACAAAAAAAAATTATTGAAGCATTATAGAAAGGTGGCAACACTAATGGAAATTATTATCAAATTAACACTAATAATTTTTTCCCGCATTTTTAGAAAAAAATAAAAGAATCTGAAAAAGATTAAATTTTTTGTAAGTGGCAACACTGGTTCTCCAAACCTTCGCTTTCAAACGCAGGAATGTGGTTTTTTAAACAAGTTTCTTAAAAAGCAATACGGATTTTAAAAAGTACAAACAAATTATTGAAGGTTTGTGGAAAGGTGGCAACACTAAGGGAAATTATTCTCAAATTGATGTTAATGATTTTTACGCATTTTTAGAAAAAATAACAGAAATTTAAAAATGTGCAATTTTTTTGTAAGTGGTAACACTGGTTTTTCGCACTTCCGTTTTCATCGACAGGCATGTGTTTTCTTAAACAAGTCACCTACATATAAGGCAATACTGATTCTAAAAATCAAAAAAAATATATTGACGGTTTGTAGAAAGGTGAAAACGCTAATGGAAATTATTCTCAAATAGAAGTTAGTGATTTTTTCGCATTTTTAGAAAAAATAAAATAATCTGAAAAATATGTAATTTTTTTGAAAGTGGCAACACTGGTTATTCCGCAGTTCCACTTTCAAGCACAGGAATGTGTTTTTTGAACGAGTCACCTATTAAGATAACAGATTTAAAAATCACAAGAATATTATTGAGGGTTTGTAGATGGCAACGATAATTTAAATTATTCTTAACTATGTATAAGTTAAGTGTATTTTTTTTTTTGATTTTTGAATTAAATATTCTACAGTTTTTATTTAATAAAACTAGCTTAAAAAGCAAAATTGATGGGAATTGTTGCAAAAACGAGCTTAGTTTCCAACGATTAACGCTCTTGTAGCCCTTTTGAAAGCTTTTTCTCTTATATATTTTAGTAAACTTTATTTTTTCAAATATTTGAAAACACTAGGCTTTAGTCTACCAAAAAATGTTGGCAACTTTCATAAATTTTAGTTGTCACAGTACACTTTCGTAAAAGCTCGTAACAATCAAATATAATAAATAAATTTAAATAAAACATTTTTGATCTTATAGCATTTTATGATTATAAGACACATGGCGAAACCATTTTTTTAAACAACTGGCAACTCTATTAAAAAAATATAACGCATCTACATAAAACCTTTTTAAAATTAAATAGTTAAGATTAGTTGCAGTAAAACATTTTTTTTTTTAATTTTCGTTTAAATAATTTCACTACAGTTTTGAATAAGCTGGCAACCTTTAATTTAATTTAATTAATTTTAAATTAATTATTTTTGCATGATAGCATTTTATGATTATAAGACACATGTTGAGTAAATTTTTTTTAAATAAGTGGCAACTCTATTAAAAAATTAAGGTTTTATATTAATGATTTTAAAGTAAATAGTTAAGATTAATTACAGAAAAATATTATTTTTCACTTTCTTTAGCACCACAGCTGCTTTGTTGGCCTTTATGCGCATCTAATTTCGTTTAAAACAGACACACACAACACCGCAACACACACAAACACATTATCTCTTAAATACCTTTAGAAAAGTCTAGTGCAATTAAACTTCATACAATCTTGTGGAGACAAAATGAATATGGCAATTAACAAGCAACGAAAGAAACTTCGTGCAAAAAAGCAAGAAACGCAAGTGTCACTTGACTTGTGGCAAGGCAGCCCACTTCAGGCGCAACAAAGTCGCTGTCAGCGCCTCCATTCACATAAATTATGCACAAGTACGCCGCACACGCATACACATACAACTATATATATATACAGTGTAAAGAACAACACAAGCACGTGTTTATAAATACAAAATGCGCGAGCCTAATGACAGTTGTGAATTATGGCTGCTCGACGCCAGAGCAACACCGAAAACCGTTAGCATTGTATCTCTTTAGCATTTAGTGTGAAATTGAGATTAAGTCAAGACTTGATTTTAATTAGAAACATTATATGTGTGTGTGCGTGTCCGCCAAGCATATGATGGCGGTGGCACAAGTTCAGGTTACTGAAAGCAAAGCGCAAGTTTTACGTTACGTATACGCCACGTTGACCCCTAAGTGAGTTGAAATAGGTTAGAGAAGTGTTGAATATAATGAGTATTGGAGCGAGTAGAGTAGTAGTGAGTGAATGAGCAGTTATACGGAGTGGCAGAAGTAGCAGCACTCTTTATGTAGAGTGAAGACGGTTGACGCTATACCCAGTAGTAAAGAAAGGAAGTAAGAAAGAAGCTGCAAAAATATGGATTGCGTGTGGAAGCGTGCTCGCTGAGGACTCAGCGCTTTCATTGTTCGAATTCAAACGAATGTGAAAATGTGTGAGTACTTAAGTATAGTTGGTTGGCTTCACTCGGAGAATCAGCGTGTGAATATTGCCACTTCCTTGGTATTGCCACTATTCTAACTATGCTGTTGTTGCTATTGTTTTCGCCAATCGCATGCTGTTTCGCGTGCACATTTAATTAAAATAACAAATGAACGTGCAAATTATAATATTTTTCGCTGGCTCATGCCATTTTATTAGATTGGCATGCTGTGCAACGCACAACTTAACTAAACCGGAAAGTAGACGATGGTGAAAACTGCTTGTTAAGTGAGAGACATGATATTTAAAATATATTGTGAAGATTGTAGAAAGATGTGGTTGAAATTTAATTTGAATTTAAAGACTTAAAACATAAATATGGAGTTCAAAAAAGAAGTTTAATAAGCGAAGACAAGTTTAAAAATAAAAACAAAAAAAATTTAAAATATAAAAAAAATTAATAATAAAAGAGAACTAGATGTTTAAAAAAATTATAATTTTTTTGCATTGTTGAAGAAAAAATTAAAAACTTCTCGCATGGTTTAAAAATAAAAATTTTCTAAATTTTTTAAAAATAAATTTTCTAAATTTTTTTTAAAAATAATTATCAAAATTAAAAAAAAGTTTAATTTTCTAAAAAAACAATTTTCTAAATTTTTTAAAAATAAATTTTCTAAATTTTTTAAAAACAATTTTCTAACTTTTTTAAACATAAATTTTCTAAACTTTTTAAATTTCATTTTTTTTTAATTTTTAAAAAACAATTTTCTAAATTTTTTAAAAATAAATTTTCTAAATTTTTAAAAAACAATTTTCTAAATTTTTTAAAAATAAATTTTTTAAATTTAATTTTTAAAAAACAAATTTCTAAATTTTTTAAAAATAAATTTTCATAAATTTTTTTAAATAAAAATTTTTCTAAATTTTTTAAATAAATCTCACTTGTAGCCCGAGTTCAGCGAGACATCATGTATGGCCACGTTATCGAATTGCGCGGGATTGGCGGTCCAACGCGCCCAATAGAATGTGAAATCATTGGCATCGTAATGATCTGTGAAGCGACATTTCAATGTCAGATCGGCATTTTCTCGCGTATCGAGCGATTCGTCTGCCTGTGAGGAGGTTAGTGTGGATAATGTGAGTCCTGGAAGCAGAAAAAATGTACATAACGTGTTAGAAAGTTACTAAAGGAGACATTGAGAATGGATTAAAAATAAATTTTAGTTGCATTTCAAAAAAAAAAAAAAAAAACAAAATTCAATTCAGCAGCTTTATAAAGCTTCAGCCTAATTGTAGGCATCATTTTTTCAATATTAAATTGTTGCATACATTTAGGGCAGCATTAATATAGCCTTTTTCACATGTTTCCAATATTAAAAAAATTATTAAAAATTGTTGCCTACATTTAGGCTAACTAACATCAATATAGTCTTTTTCATATGTATGTATGTATATACCTGTAATAAAAATCACAAAATTACTGGAGCAAAAATTTCTTCCATTTTTAGTTGGTAATCTCGCCTTATTCAACTAATATGCCTTAACATCTTAACATCGAAATACTAAACTCTTATAAGTAAAAATATTGCGCACACACTTTCAACACAATATAAAATCAAAGTCATAAGCAACAGAGCACTGAAAACGTATTGAAAAAAAATAAAAAAAAAACTTAAAAAATATGTAAATCAGTTTGTAGGCCGCTCAAACAAATAAATATAATTTTGACACATTAACCATTGTATACACTGCATATACATAATTCATGTAAGCACACTCGCCGTGTCAAAGAAATGAGTTCATGAAATGTTATCTACGCCTTTTGATTGCTAACAAATCTCTGGCAAAATTATCCGTTTATCCTTTTTGACCCCACACGCCTTGCGCAATCGGGAGAATAATCACTACGTTTTACCATGTATTTCCTAACAAATCCGACAAATCATTTTATTTATTACAATAACAAAAAGAGCTTGAACGAGGCGTGAATAAAATCGTCAATCGAAGAGAAATTTCGGAAACCGAACCCAAATTGATGCAGTTTGAATTGGAAATTTTTAGAACACTGATACAAAATAAAGGTTTCTACTACGATGGACGAGAATGGCTGGATGAAACGAAAAAGGTCCAAGGACACAACAATTGCGAAAATTTCCAATTATTCAATTCATCACACACATAAACAGTGTCAGAGCGGCGGACAGCGCAGCTATGGCGAAAAGGTGTCTAAATATATGCAAAAGGAATTTTTTCCGTTTGAAGCGGAAATGCCTGCGAAAGGAAGCAGTGTGAAAAAATATTTGGTTGGTTAAAAAGGAAAACCAAATAAAACCAATACCAATGGGAAAAATAACAAAAACACAAGCAGAAACATTAAGAGTCACAAAGAAGCACCAGCGACCCACATCACCTGATGGCAGTGCTACAAGGCGTGAACTGTATGTAAGCAGAGATGATCGCCAACGAAGTACACTGCATGTTTCAAACCCAAACGCACACAATTTTATTATAAAAATATGCCTCGGTGCGTTTCCGCTAGGAAAATGCTTGTTTTAGATACAAATCACTACGCATATACAGCCGCCAGCGGACGATATGTGAGTGGATCGAATTTTACCATGATAGAGATGTGTTTTCCCTTCTGAAATAAAAGAGTATTCGGAGAAATAATAAAGCAAAAGTGTTTGTGGTCAATCGCCTGTTTAAAGTAAATTCCACATTTATTTCCTGTTTCATGCGCACACATATTTGCTCAAGGCCATACCCACGCACAAGCGTTTCGCTTACAGTATTTCGGGATAACGCTTATGCAAGGGCAGTTTGCGGACAGCCACACAAAGTGACCCAAAAAAATTGCGAGAAAAATCCTTTCGGCCGCCCACCTCCGTGTTAGGAATTTAAGAGCAAATATGCAAAAACAAAAAAAAAACACAAAATCGATGGGTAAGCATTGGGTGCCCGGTTAGTCGCATCGATGCTCATGATTAAGCTGTCGTATCTTATTCATTTTATGACTAATCGCCCATTTGTCGGACGAGTGGTTTACTGTGGAAATTTTGAAATTTGCTGCATAGAAAATAGTTACCCTTTGCCTGAGCAGGAAAAAAATAGGAAAAATAAATAAATAGAACGAGGTATGCTTTTTCATGAAATTTTAATAAAAATGTTATTGGCACTGAGTAAGGTCAGTTTTGTGTACGCAATTCGATAGCTTCCACGTTACTATTTACGGCGCTAATAATGTACACGTGCGTATTTGAAATACTGCATGATTTAGTGATAGGATGACCAAATAAAATATTAGTTTATGAATGGAGCTTGAATTTAGAACGTTTTGCGCAATTGGTTATTGAAATAGGCACATAAATGTATACTAAATTTGAACCCATTAAATTTGTTTATTTATGCGACGTTGCCAACTTTACATTATACTGGATATTTCATACAAATTGTTATGGATATATAAAATACATATTTTAAAACTGTTACCTAATTTAGTCCGACCTAGGGGATCGCCGTATGAGTTTTTTGATGAAAAGCTACTTACATAAATATTGTTTTGCTTCGCAAGGTATTTGACTCAATGAATTATAGTATCTATTGTCTCTTCAAATGAGTATTCTGAAGAAAAATGTTCACATAACTATTGCTTTGACTTTGGCAGGAATTTAACTCAGTGAATTACAGCAACCTAGGCTCACACTGTAGAATTTTTTCTCACCGTTTTTAGAAAATATTAATTTTATAACACTTTGCATTGTTGCAAGTTTCACTGATAGCGCTGAAATTCGCGCGTAGTTCTAAAGTTCTTTCAGTAACACGTGTTTGATTGATTTTCGTTTCTTTTAAGTCGTTCATGAGTTATAGCGTCGCAAACATGGAGCAAAATAAAGAAAAAATACGGCATATTTTACAGTACTACTACGATAAAGGCAAAAATGCATATCAAGCCGCCAATAAAATTTGTGCAGTTTATGGACCCGATACATTTCCATTTCCACCGCACAACGATGGTTTCAACGTTTTCGTTCTGGTGTAGAGGTGGTCGAAGATGCGCCACGTTCCGGAAGGCCTGTCGTCGAAAATTGCGATAAAATCGCTGAATTGGTCGAAAGAGACCGGCATAGTAGCAGCCGTAGCATCGGTCAAGAGCTGGGCTTGAGTCATCAAATTCATTTCAATTTCAATAAAAAAAAATCAATAAAAATACCGCAAGACAAAACCAACTTGCTACACAGACTCAGATAAATGGCTTTTTGCGATGTTGCCAATTTTCACTGATATACATAATAAAGTCAAGTCTACGAAACCATTAGTTGATTCTTGAATCCTTAGATCATTGCACTACAGTCGTAGGTTAACAAATATTATTTTTAATACAAAGTCTGCTATAAAACTGATAAGCTGCGGAAAACGTCGACATTAAGTTATCTACAATTTAATTTATGCTCTTTTGTGATAAAAACATATGCAAGCGTGGAAGCAATTTAAAGAGATTCAGATGATGTCAAGTTTTCGAAAGCCTTTAAGCATTTTATTCTACACAAAAATCAGTGAATTTTAACATTATTTCGAAATAAATTTTTTGCCGCTACCGTTGCCAATTTTCAATTTATGTGTTTATATCATAAAAATAATGAACTGGCTGTGATGGCAAATAAATGAACATAGAAAACTAATGAGAGCAACAACTCAAAGCCAAAACCGTTTATTTCGTCTTAAAGCATGGTACCATAAATACTACTTTTATTACCACCAATAAAATATAATAACAATAAAAAGTCAATGCTAACTTATGTATTATTATGCGAAAAAAGCACGCAACGACATATCTCTAATAAAGAAAATATTCAATAAAGCACACTCAGCGCAGCAAAGCAATAAAACCCAATTGAAATGACATTAAACCCATTTGCCGGCATAAAGGCTAATTTACGATTAGTTAGTTGTAAGCGCATAAGCCAAGTTATTTAAATCCTTTGCCACTTACTTTTGCATGATAAGGCACCTTGTGCCGACTTTTGTTGGCACCGTTTCGGTCATTTCGCCAGCTGGCGTGTCGGGCAAAAAGTATTATGGAATATACGCAAAGCTAGGCGCAGCTTGGAACTGGCTAAGTGGGTGCACATTGATTGGCTAACACTAGCCGAGAGGAGGTGAATTGCACGCTTTGCAGAAAAACCATTTGGGATTATGGCATTGACACGAGGTTGAATAAAGTAAAAAAAGGGAATTAAGAGCGTGAGTCGGATGCCGAGCAAGTTAAAAGAATGGAAGGGGAAGCGTTTTGAGGCATAAGCTTTATTCGATAGGATGTCTGCGACAGCTGACGCTCCAGCTAACTACAACCGGAAAGCGCACAAAAAATTAAGCAGCAAGTAAAATTAGAGCGCGCAAATTGTAAATGAACAAGCAGGCAAATTAATCTTCATAAACTAATTTGGCTGATAGTCCGTCCGCTGGCAGAATGCGACGGCTGAGAGTGGGCGCCGTGGCAGCCACCACTTAGGTGTTGCTGCCGTTGGGAAACATTGGGGCACGCGCAACTTTGGGTAAATACTTTTGCGCTGTGTCGGCACTTTTTTCGCCCTGCGACCGCTTTGGGTGTAAGTGTTTATGAAATTTTCATTTTAGTTGCAATCAAAAGGAGAAAATGTCGCAAAATGAAAAAAACAAGACAGCGAGCTGGCAATGTCAAAGCAGTGCAGTGGACGCGCGACGAAAAATGCCAACGAAAGAACGGAAGAAAATTAAGTCGGGAATAAATTCGAACCAAAAAAATAAATAAATATAACACGAAGACACAGCTCAAAGCGCCGGCTACCCATCCGCACTTTATGTGAAAAAACTTTGTTGCAACTACAAAATTGACAAAATGTTTTAAAAATGCAAGCAACTTCTCGCGTACTCGCTACATCGCCGGGGTCATGCTGGTTAAAGGACCAAAAGGCTATCATCTGTCGGCGACGACGACAAGCAGCAAAAGCGCCCAAAGTAGTGAACCACAGCAGTCAAGTGTCGGCCAAGTGCATCAACAACTCAACGCAGGGTGTCACCCTTCTAACCAATTTGCTGCCTTCCATTGGTTGGAGATACGAAACAGACAATGTACATGTAGCTAGGCGTAGCGTACTTGCACTGGCTGGTCGTCTAGGGTCACGACTCCCTAAAGTATGCAACGCGCAGTGATTTCATTCAACAATTTGTGTGATTCTCAACTGAGTGAAAGCGATTTAATAGGAAAACTTTTCAAATTGGAAAATTATATTTGCATGCGCGTAAATGTACGCTGCTGTAGCGCAACATGCAGTAGTAGTTTAATAGTAGGGACGGTAATTGACAACGTCAACTGGATGGATGAGCGCTGAATGCCCTGAAAATACATATATAAGGTATTGCTTGGATAAAAAGAAGGTTAGCGAAAAATTGTGTATCGCTTTGAAGTGTAAGCCGTATGCTAACTCATGGTGGTGCCAGTATTACTACGATGATTTTAATTGGCCATCTTTTAAGATGTACAAAACGGAAAATTAATTTTATTTCTGCTTCTTATGTCTATTATTATATTTATTTACAAATACAGACAAATAGATTTTATCTTTGTAGTAAAAAATTCGTGAAATTACTAAATTTCTGAAACTATGGAAATAAACTTTAAAAATAAAAGAAATAATTTTTAAACCGTGTGTGAACTGTAATTTTAGCTATGTATGTTTATATTATTTAAGTTTGAGCCTAAATGTATACTACACTTGAGCCAAGCAAATTTATTTCTTTATGTGACGTTGCCAATTTTTTATCATACTATATATTTATGCGATTTATTGATACATAAATACATATTAATTAGTGGAGGGTGTATAAGTATGTGTAAAAGTATGTTAAGAATATAGCTTTAAAGTAAGTTATAACCCATTTTGGCACTGTTGCCTAATTTAGTTTAATCCTGCATCTCTGTTAATGAAATTATTTATGAAAAAATGATTACATAAAGATTTCTTTGTCTTCTCAGGGTATTAAACGTAGTGAGTTACAATAACCTATGTTCGTACTATACCAATTTTTTTAATTTTTTGTTTAAAAGAAAATATTAATTTTTTTAAAGATTGCTGTGTTACCAAGTTTCAGTCTTTAGTAATAATATTTAAGTAGCTTTAAGCATTAGTTGCTAAATGGACTCGCTATACAAAAGATAACTAAATAAAAAAGCTTTTTCCAATGTTGCCAATTTTCACTGATGTACTAAAGCCATACTGTTGCCTAATTAACTCTATATATCTTTTCATAGAGTCTTTTATGAAAAGTTTCTACATAAATATTTTTTTGCCTTCGCCAGGTATTTAATTTAGTGAGTTACATTAACTTATGCCCGCACTTTAGAATTTTTTTCTAATTTTCTGTTTTGTGAAAATACATATATACATATATTTTATTAAGGATTGCTTTGTTACTAATTTAACTTTTTAATAATAACATTAATGAAGTTTTAAAGATTAATTGCTAATTTTTTTGCAATGTTGCCAATTTTCACTGATTTATTAAAGCTAAAAACTGGGTTTTAAGAGCATCTGGTTAATTCTTTGGTATCAGAAAGCAGTTAACTAAAGTTCGGACTACAGTTGTAAGTTCTCAAATAGGTTTTAATATATTTTTAAATTTCATTTTTTTTTTATATTTTTTTTTGTAAGTTTTGTTTTCTTACTTCTTATTTTTTTCAGGAAGTTTTTACATGTAAAGAGGGGCTATTTAAAAACATTGTGGTAAATATTATAAAATAGACAATTAATTATTTCAGATTACTCTTTTTTTTTAAATTTATTTAATTTTTTTAGTATCGGTATTATAGATTTTAGTTCAGATTTTGTATTCTTTCATTATGTTTTATTTTTCTTAACTTTTTTAATAAATGAAAAACTATATTCGTGAGTTTTTCATATTTTAAAAATTAAAATTAAAGCCTTGCCACACCTTCAAATTGTTTTATGTATTATCAGTTTAAAGTATTATTATTTCCATTTTTAAAGTTAATTAGCGATTTCTTGTAAGAAACGTGTCTTGAGTGTAACAACTCTAACAATTTGTTATTAGTGTGAGTTTCTCTACGAAAAATCACCATATTTGGCAAAATTGAAAGAATTGAATGCACTCACGCAGTAAATCGTCTGGCGCCAGTGCTCAAATCGCAATCTTCGCACAAATTCTATACTTGCAACAAAATCTAGAGAAAGTTTGCTTTTTTGAAGCCACAGAATTTTATTTAGACTCATTCGGTGGTCATGTAAACAAGCAATTTTCATTAAAATTCAATGAGACACACGCACGCACACACACAAGCGCAATGTGAGTTTACGTTTGAACGAATTTTAGTTCGCCTTTCCGGATTTACTTAACGAATATTGCTTGGTTTTGTTGCTGCCACGAACAGTTGCACTGAATAAGAGTAGGCAAGTCGGCATTTGTTGGTGTAGAAAAACAGGAGGCTGAAGGGGTGAAACGGCTGATAAGGCTGTGCATGGAAATGCACAAGCATGCATAAGAACATGTGTGAACTTATGCAAGAAAGCAGCTCATATGACATGCTGTATGCTGCATTCTCATGCAATGAGCAGGAATGCGTCATATTGTTGTTGTTATATTTGGTGTAGATTCTGCTGACAAGCGGCGCTCAAGTGCAAATTCCACAGTTGGTAATTAAGACTGAAATTCCATTATAAAGCTTATGAGAGCCTACAACGGCGAATTGGCGATGCCACGAAAACAACAAAAACTAAAAAAACAACAACTGTGGGAGTTAAGTGAGTGTAACAACAAAAATAATAGAGAAAATAAAGTTGGAAAATAAAAGTAGCTGCAGCCGAGCTCCCAAAGGACTTGAGTTGGCTGGCGAATGATAACAGCAAGAGCCAGGCGAACGACAGTGATGGGCAAGAAAATATGTACACATGCATATACTATATCTATACTTTACGACATTGGCGGCAAACAAGCAAAGAAAAAACAAACAACAACAACACTAACAATCAGACGCATGCTATTTAAGCTATTGTTGTTGTTGTTGTTGCATTTTTGCGCACACTGTTGTATGGTGGTGCTAAAGCGATATGCAGAACATGCAATTAAGCGCAATTCCCTCGACTCAGATGCTTTAAGCGGCGAGCGCTGCGCGACTGGCTGTCACACAACGACTTGCCACAACGACGAGTGTCTCCATTAATGTATTTAAAAATGCGTGTGTATGTGTGCTTTTAACAATACTTAAAGTTTAATAGATGCATAGTATGTACATACACATGTACATGCATTTACGTAGACATAAGACTTCGTTGGTCGCCTGTGTAATTTTCGTGCAACCGAGCAACTATTGTTTCGATTCGAGCGTAATTCTCACATTATAATTGCCACAGCATGCAGTAAGCAGTGTTTTAAAACTATGCACAAATTAATTCATACATAAGCGCATATTAAATTGCAATATAAACATGCAACACACACACACAAATACTATACACACACATATACAGACTGCATGAAAATTCACTCGCTTGTCAAGGCTTTACGCTTGGAAATTTCGCCAGCCACTGGTAATCCGAGAAGTCTCATGAAACATGAAGCTTACAGTCAACAATCCGCACACACACATGTACACACAAATGCATTTTATGTCAGTTGTGTGTGTGTGCGCTGTCAAGTTTATTCTCCCTATGAAATGCGTGTGAAGTCAATGTGTGGAAATTATGTTCTAACAATAAAAAATGCTAACTAACAATCAGTTAATTTACTATTGCCGGCATGACCGAGTTTGCCTAATGCCGTAATATAATCATCTTCGTAGCTATTATACATATGTATTCGAAGCAATTATGGTCATACAGAGATAAGACACATGTACGCAGACAAAGAGATTAAATTTAATTTTCATGCATAAGTTAAGACTGAATTTAGTTTGCTTGTGATTGTCTGTGGGTGTGTGTGTGTAAGTCAGCTGAGAAAATTATATAAAGCAATTTGTGCAAACTATTATATTATAAATTCCTATTGAAAAATTATAAAAAATTCAATTAAGCAATAATTGCAAACTCATTTGTGTAATTAAATTTTTACTAAGGAATTACAAGCTAATAAAAACAAATCTACAAAAAAAGTCAGAGGATAATATTTTTATATTTTTTTTTTAACTAAATCATGAATAAAAGAAGAAAAAACGTTCACATCGATCACTTTTAACAAATTTACATATAAAAAAAAAAAAAAAAATAAGTTTCCATACATGAACTTGATTTTGATCGGCCAGTTTGTATGGCGACTATATGATATAGTGGTCCGATCTGCAAAATTTCTTTACATATTGTAGCCTTGCTTTAGACAATGAGTCACGCCAAATTTCGTGAAGATATCTCATCAAATGAAAAAGGTTTCTATACAACCAATTGATTCTGAGTGTTCAGTTTGTATGGCAGCTATACGCTATAGTGATCGGATCCGAAAAATTTCAACAGGTATTGTAGCGTTGACCTAGATAATAATGCTGGCTAAGTTTCAAGAAGCTGTCTTGTCAAATAACAAAGTTCTCCATCTAAGAACTTCATTTCGATTGTTTAGTTTGTATGGCAGCTGTATGTTATAGTGACCCGATCTGAACAATTTCTTCAAAAAATTAACCATTTCTTAAGACAATAATCTATGCGACATTTCGTGAAGATATCTTGTCAAATAAAAAATTTTTTCATACAAGAACTTGATTTTAATAGTTCAGTTTGTATGGCCGCTATATGATATAGTTGTCCGGTCTAAAAACTTTATTCAGATATTATAGGGTTGCCTAAGGTTATAATCCTGGCTAAGTTTCATGAAGCTATCTTGTCAAATAAAAAAGTTTTCTACATAAGAAATTGATTTTGATCGTTGAGTTTGTATGGCAGCTTTACAAATGTATAAGCAACAATCGTGTTGAACACAAAAACAATGAGTTTTGTGTAGCCATTATACATATAATGAACAATCAAGCTTTCTTAGAATATCATAGAAAAAGTATATTGATTCTTTAAGGGTTTAGCGATCTCGTGTTTGTAATTTGTAACTATACGAGTACGTAACCTCAATTTTTTTAGAAAAGTTTTCAACGACAGAGCTTTTTTAAAACTAATATAAACCGGTAAAGTGATGTAAACGACATATTTACGCTTTTAAAAACAAAAAATATAAACAAATCCATTAACAGCAACCACAAGTTACCATTTCAAACTTCAGATTTGTGTAATCCTTCATGAAACCCTACAAAAAAAAAACAGCTTAAAAACTTTCTGCATGAATTTCTATTCGAAAAGGCAGCCTTTACTCTAACTCAAGACGAATGAAAACATCCAAATGCAAATATTTGAGAAATTAGTATATATCTACGGTCAAAACACAGAACAAATAATAGTAACCCACAAATAATATGTAATCTAAGCAAACTTATTTCCAAAAAGGTATGAAATTTGATGGCAAAGATCGACAGAGAGGTTTGCCGTTAAGAGGAAGTAGAAGTGGAAACTCTAAAACAGTTTTCGCTCAATCATATTTTCCATATCTCTTCGAAATTTTTCTCTCGAAATCATATTTTCCATACCTTTTCAACATTTAGAGTGATGCACTTCAATCAGTAACTGATTAACCAACTAAAAAACCAAAAACTCAAAAAAAATTCTTCCACACACCAAAATGAAAAAAATGCACTATCTAATAATTCTTACTCAATTTAAAATAATGCCAAAACTTTATTGAAGAAAGAATCACAAAAATAACAGAAGAAATGCCACTACACTTCCTCTTCTTTGCTGCTGCTTTTATTAAATGCGTCACTTTATTTTTTTTCCCCACACAGTTTCCAACTCAGCATCCGCATCGCCTTTTATCGCCAAGTTGAGTGAACTAAATTTGTCAAGTTATTTGAATTTATAAATGCAGTTGTTTGCAGAAATCCTTTTTAGTGGTTAAACCAGAGAAATGCCCATTCACAGAATTGCCATTGTTTTTCGATGATTTGTTGAATTTTAGGCAAAAAGGAGAAGAAAAAACGAAAAATGGCGCCAATGCTACGATATTACATGGAATCAGCAAAATTCACTAGAGAGGAAACAACAGTAAGCGAACGGCTGTAGTGTAGAAAGGACGTGCGACACACATAACCCAGTGGGCGAAAAGGTGCAGATGGATATTTTTCGGTGTTTTTTTTTTTGTTTGGGGAGCAGTAAAATTTTCATTGGTAAAATGAGATTATTGAAAAGAACAGGATTATTAAAAAATTGATTAAGTTGTATGGTTTTTGTAAAAAAATAAATTTTTGAAAGTAAAAAAATATGTTTTTGAAAAAATAAAAAACATAAATATTTTTGAAAAAAAAAAAAAATATTTTCAAAGACAATAAAAAAAATTTCGAACCAAAAATTATATTAAAAAAAATAGTTTGAAAAAAAAAAAATGTTTTCAAAAACAAAACGAAGAATTTTTTTAAAATTGTATTTTATATTGTGAATATGAAATAATAATAAAAAATAATAATTTAATTTCGAAAAAAAATTTTAAGAATAAAAAAATATACAAAAATTGAAAAAAAATTGCTTAAAAATTTTATGTTCCATATAATTAAAAAAACAATTTTAAAAACTATATTTCATAGTCAAATTGAAAATTATAAATATTAAATATGTATGTGACCCATTAATTGTTCTCCTTTTTTGACACCTAAGCCCCCTTTCCGTAGACCAGGTCACATATAAGGAACTTTTGTAAAAAAAAAACTACAAAAAATATTAAGTTCAAATAACTTTTTTAAATTAAAACTATAGAACAACAAAAATTGGCTGAAAATCAACGCAACCTACCGAATCCCCAAATGTTATACGCCGCAATTTCGTAAACAAGCTTCGTAGCCAAAGCGTTGGCAGTGCAATATAGTCAATTGCCCACAGCAAAAGATTTTATAAATCGGCTCAACACAACGAGCAGAACACCACTTGCATGCACTAGGAATGCGTTCGTTTCATTTGTCGTACATTTTGGGCAACGAGTACATAGAAATAGTTGTTAGGCGCAGTCGAGCGAAGAGTGAATAACACAGCAGCAGCTGCAGCCGAGTGCTAGGATGTGAAAGTAGGTAGCAGAATAAGCTGGACTTGTGTGTCGACTAGTTGGCTGACACCAGGCAGTACAGCAGTTAAAGTATGAAAGGTGCAATAGTGGGTGCATGAAGCCTGATCAACATTTTTGCATATATACAAGTACATATATAAGTAGTTGTTGGAGCGCATAACGGATGTAGGTGACTACCGCCGGTCTCGCCTGCCCTTCAGCGCTTGTGGCAATTCAAAAACCACAGCTGGTATGAAATAAACCGAAAAAATTAACTTTAAGCAGAAAATAAATTCTGATTTTGCCTTTCCCATTGTTTTCACTTGCTTGAACAGCAAAATGGCTGCGGTCACTCGGGGCGAATGCGAAAATATGAAGTGCTGTTCAGCAAGTAGCAGAGCAGCAGCAGAGAACTGCACCGAAAACACTTTGATGTGGATGTGAGGCAATTTTCGAAAAATCTCACAAAAAAAAAATATATAATGTTGAAAAAATTTTATAAAAATGTATGATGAAGGAAAAAAAATTAAAAACTATGCTGCTGAAAAAAAATGAGAGCAAATGTTACAAGCTAAAGAAAGTAATTACTATTGAATAGCACATGCCACAAGCGGTTTTTTCTTTACTTCATCTGTTTTTTAGACGCACATATTACACGAAATCAGGTCAAGGTAATGTGGAAGGGTATGTTTGGAGCAAGATTTGTAATGTGAACGTTAAATGTTTAAAAGCACACGGATTATTACATAAGACTTGTAGAAAGAAGTAAAAAGTATAACAATTAGAAAAAAATAAAAATTAAAAAAATATATAAATTAAAAAAAAAAAAATAAAAATTAAAATTGAAAAAAAAAAATTAAAAAATACGTATAAAAGTATACAATTAAAAAAAAAATAATATATTAAATTTAAAATAATAAAAACAAATACATAAGAACCAAAACTTTGAATAAGAATATCAAAAATAAATCAGAAAAGAAAATTCAAATTTAAAAAAATTTATAATATATGAAAAAATAAGTAAAAAAATTACAGATAACAAAAACAAGGAAAAAACATTAAAATCGGGGTCACCGAACATAGAATATCCTTCACAAATAAAAATATTTCCTTGCAAGCATTTGCGATTGATGTCACATGATAGCTACATTTTATAGTGATCAGTTCTAAAAAATTTATTGAGATAATATAGCCTTTCCTTTGGGAATATTTCTCACCAAATTTCAAGACGATATCTCTGCAAATATGGACAATAGTTTTCCATACAAAGATATGACATTGATCGTTTTGCATTGATCAGTTTGCATGACTGCTATATGATATGGTGCTCCGATCTAAAAAAATTATCAGATATGAATGCACTGCTTCGGACAATAATCCATGTCAAATTTTGTGACAATATCTCGTCAAATAAAAAAGTTTTCCATACAAGGACTTGACTAGAATCGATTAGTTTGTATGGCAACTATAAGCTATAGTTGTTCGATATGAAAATAATTTTCATATATTATAGCGTTTCTTTTAGGAACACACTATGCCAAATTTCGTAAAGATATCTCAGCAAATGAAAAAGTTTTCCATACACGAACCTAAGTCGGATAGTTTAGTTTGTATAGCAGCTATAGGTCATATAGTGATCCGATCTCAATTGTTGCGGTGAATGAGTAGCTGCTCGGAGAGAGATTGACCAAATGCAAAATTTCAGATGGATACCTCAAAGACAGATAAACTACTTAAGGTATGTGTAAACAGACCATGCTCTGTTTGGTGCACTCAGCTCAAGACATAAAAACTTAGAGCAAAAACTGAAATAAATGTAAACAAACAAATAGTTCATATATCAAGCTTGCTTCTAGCAATAAATTTAGAAAAAAAAGGAAAAAAATACACACACAAACGACAACAATAACGATTTCGGTGTTATTTTCATTTCGAATTTTTTTCGTTCTTATTTGCCATGCAGCTTCCAATTTGCATTTCCCCAGTTTCAAATTTTAATTTCTTTATTTTTGAGAATCTCCAGCAGTAAAATTGCGAAAGAGTGAAATAAAAATAAAATAAAAAACAAGACTGAACATCATCACCGTTGCCAATGACGTCTGTCTGTCTGCGCTGAGCGCACCACTACCAACGCGTCTAACCGAAACTACGCACACAATTAGCTATGCAAATATTTGCATGTCTCAATGACGGCTCCAGTTGTGAATCTGCTGAGTTTTAGCGAATGAGTATTTGCGGATTTTGCGCTAATTGGGCTTAGAGCTGTTTTTGTAATTGTACAAATTTTCAGTTGACAAGGAATTGAAGTCATTTTCAAGGGGAGGCAAAAAACAGAAGGATGCTACAAAAGACAATGGTGCATAATTGAATTAAGGAAGCTAAAAAAGTCGGTTAAATAATGTAGAATTTTAAGTCGAAAAACGGTAATAAAATATTTCATGCTTTGGTGTTGTATTTTTTGTTGAGTACTCGGTGTACTGTATGGATGCATATAAGTAGTGGCAGTTGCAATAATTTACGGTGAATGTGACTGTGCATCGATTTAATTTTTAATGAAGTATATTTTAAAATATTTTATATATAATACTGATATATAATTATATATTAGAAATGTAAGGATTTTTTAGTCATTTATGTCTGAAGTTAAAATTTAAATTTTACGAAATAATTTTTTTTTTCCTTCAATATTCAAAATTTTTCTTAATTTTAATTAGAAACTCAAAACTAAGCAAATGATATTGTCGTTATATTTTGATTGACGATGTCATTAAGTAAGTCGAAGATACTAAGCCTAAATGTAGGCAACATAATTTTTATTAACTAACATTGCCTACATTTAGGGTGATATTTCATTTATTTTGTATAAAATATAGTGATGTATAATTAGATGAAAAAAGTTTCAGAATTTTTGTTAGTTATTAATGTTTTAAGTTAAAATTTAAGGTTTACGAATTAAAATAATTTTTTTGTTTAATTTTTTTCAATACTGCGAGTATTTTTCATAATTATTAATTAGAAACTCCAGACTGGTGTTTTATTGATTGACGATGCCATCAAGTACCTTTAAAATGTTAAGCCTAAATGTAGGCAACGTATTTTGTTTTATCAGCATTCGTTGCCTACATTTAGGGTGATATTTCATTTCTGCTATAAAAGCCACTAATCACAGCAATAATCAGCTCAATTTAAAGGTTATTGATATAATATAAGCCATACTGAAAACAAATTTCGATAGTTAAATGATAATTAATTGGTACAGTAATTTTGAAATATCTAAAAAAAATATTTTTACATATTTTGAGAGTTAAGGTACTAAGAAATAATCATTCTAAACGGATTTTTAGAAAAATATAATTTTTTCTATATTTTGAATTTTTGATCTTTTTCTGGTTTTGGCTATTAAAGGGATATTCTAGTTTAAAAAATTCAAAAAATCTGAAAAAAATTGCTTCATATTTTGACAGTTTAGGAACTAAAAATATTATTTTTAATATTTCGATTTTTTTTTATATTTCGATTTTTTTAATATTTAAATTTTTTTAATATTTAAATTTTTTTATTTTTTGTTTGTATTTCCTGTATTTTTGTAATTTGAACGAATAAAAAATGTATAGTACTCGTAGTACTATAAAAGACAAGCAAATCGTCTTACTTTTTTAAACACGACAGAAAAAGAAAAGTTTTAAATATTCTTTGATACAGCATCTCAAAAATTTATACAATTTAAAATATATCACTCACAATGAACTAATTCCAAAATAAAGAAATAGAAAACGAAAAACACCTGCTTCTAGTACATTTCGCCATATGATATTTTTTGAAAGGAAATCTTACGTAAATCCAATTTTTGATATTACTTCAGCATACAAAACTAATACAACTTTTATTGCAAAGAAAAGTAAAATCAAAGCGAAGCGAAGAAAACTGGAATTATTCAAAAAAGCAAACCAAATATACAAGTATATATGTATCCAAACTTTAGTGAGGCAACCTTTTTTAATAAAAATAATCGAAATTGTTTCCATAACATTGAATGCAAGTATTTTCAGTATATTTATATATGAGGCTTTTAGAGACTTGATTTAAAAGAAATAAGCTGCAAATATATTGGTTGTGCTAATATTTCATGCATTTCATTTCTTTCACCAATAAATGTATACCACAGGCTTTCTACAAGCATTTGAACTACACTTACGTGGAACATATGCAAACAGAAATATGCATTTAGTTAAAAATATGCTTTCTCCGATAGAAAAAATAAATATTTTTAGCAATTTCCTTAAAATGAAAACTTATATGTATATGTTGCTTGCCGGCACACAAAGCTGTATCAATTGCCATTGCATCTCTGATATATTATGAAATAACAAATGTGCTTAATGGATATACAAATTTTGCAAGGATTTCTAAGCTTAATATGAAGACATGAACGATCAAAAGGCATACAATGGTATAATTTATAAAGCTCTTGATACATAGGCATTTTATTATAGGCGCATAGGTATTAATAAACTTAAAAAAGAAAAGAAATGAAGCTTTGAATGACTATTGGATATAGTTGTGTTGCAGGTTTGAATTAAGAGCAGAAAAACTATTGAAGAAGTATGAGTGAATTTTCTTTGGATTGAAATTAAAAACTGTATATATTTGGTAGAAATGTTTAACTCAACAATAAGGGTAATAAATGAATGAGTCTTGGATAGCCGAAACTGATATGATGGGTTATAGGTGAAGTTAAACTTTGTTGAAAATTTTTAGGAATTCCAAAACAAAAATAGTTTAGAATATAAGTTTCGTATTGTTTATCAAACAATGCAAGACAATGTGGTGCTAAGATGTGCTAAAAAAATTGGTGTGTGTCCAAACTAAATTATATGGCATAACCAGTTTGTAACTGGGATAGGTAATAAATGAATGAGTTTTGAATAGCCGTAATTTATACTATGGTGAATTATAGGAGTAGTTAAATCCGTAATAATAATATGAACCAAATTGTAAAATTTTCAAATATATTTATATTTTAGATACTCATCAGTAACTGTTTCGAAATTGAGTACAGAAAGAGGCGAGCAAGTGGTGAAAAGACATGCTTAGAAAAGTTGGTGTGTATCCTGGCTAAATTGTGCGGCATAACTAGTCTTTTCATAGACACAATTTTATTGTCATATCATAGAATTATATTATTTTGGTCATTTCAAAGTTGGCCGATAGTATACCATATAATTCTTATTTCATCAATGTGGATAATAAATGAATGAGTTATGGATAGCCGTAATTGATAAGGTGGATTATAGGAATAGTTAAATTCAACACATTAATATGAAAAAAGTTGCGCCATTTTCAAATATATTTATATTTTAGATACTTGTCAGTAACTGTTTCGAAATTGAGTACAGAAAGAGGCGAGCAAGTGGTGCAAAGATATGCTAGCAAAAGGCGGTGTGTGTACTAGCTAAATTGTGAGGCATAACCAGTCTGTTATTAGTCACAATCTTATCGTAATATCATAGAAATATCTATTTCTGGACATTTCAAAGTTCGTCGATCAGTTATGGTCCTCAAATGTTCAATTGGAAGACTCGAGTTAGTTTGCATTCAGAGCTTAAGATAATTTTTCTGGACTCAATAATTAAATTTCAAACGCTACAATCAGCTTGGAATATGGGTAGATTCTTTGAACAAAACAACATCAGCGATTCTATGGTTGGATAAGGTTTGTCCAAAGAATACAAATTTATAGATACTTTGGTGGGCATACTTTCGGTGTTAAACTAGTGCTTGGAAAAACCATAAATCTCCTTTAGCTAAAAATAGATCGTTAAAATATCTAAATTCCGATAATATAGTATACCTACATCTCTATGTGAGAAATTCTAATAATACTATTTTTTTTTAAATTCGTAAATGCGAACGTGAGTTAATTGAACTGTAAAAGAAATGCAATTCAAAATGTCAATGCAAAAGTGGTAGATGAAAAGTGGCAAGTAGTTTCAATGTTGCACAGCAACGAGTAGAATGTCGGAAATAATGCATGAATTGAAAAAGTCCTATGACCTAAAGTAAAGGTACTCAACATGTCACAAGTTTTATCGAGTGTTTCAAAAGAAAGTTAAGCAACGAAAGGTGCCATAAGCACGTCGAGAGAGAGAGAGAAGGAGAGCGAAAGAGAAAGTGGCTACAACATGTGTGCAGAAAATGGGTAGAAATAAATCAAAATTCGGACGAAAACCGCAAAGCATTTTGGTGCAAGCCAAAAGGGATGCACAAAAAAAAAACGAAACTTTTGAGGTTGAAGGTAAACAGAAACTTTTGCCTTTCATTTATATGCATACGCACATATACATAGCTAAATGTTGCATGCTGCGTGCCTGTGCTGGAGCATTCTTGAAGTCTTATTTCAACAGGCACAAGTATAACTCTGAAGCACCAAGCAGGTGGCCGGCTGCCGCAGCTCATTGGCGGTGGGTGCTCTGGGGGTTGCCAGTCATACATACATATGTATGTATATACAGAGGCAAGATAGGCTGACGTCCCGCTGTTAGCCGCTGCCGCTGCTGCTGTTGCAATTGAAGTACTCAACCACTGAGTTCTCGAGTATGGCAATGTGCAACTTTGCTCTTGCTAATGCTGACTTTTTAGTCAGCTCCAGAGCACTGAAAGCGCATATAAAGTTCAGTTGCAGTCACCCACGAAGTTTTACTTGCCTCACATACTCATATGACAGTGGCAGAAAGAAAGAAAAGCGAAAAAGGAGTAAGGCAATATTTGACAAGAAAAAGTAAAACCAAAAGCAACAGCAAAAAACGAAAGATGCGAACATGCAACGCGCTGCAGTGGCTGCAACTTAAGCACTGCATGCAGCGGGGGACTGAGGCTGCTGGGTTGCAAGCGACAGAAATTCGGTTTATTTCACTTTCGGTAACATAAGTAGAAAAAGTTAAGCATGAAACCAAACAAAAAGCCGCAAACTTTGTGCAAGCGTCTATGTGGCTTTGCATAAGTGGATGGTATATAGATGCTAAGTTTGGTGTATGTATGTGTCACCAGGCATTGACTTCTTGTCACACACGCTTTTGTTTTGCAGGAAATTAACTTCACAAACAACCAAGCGTATACCCAAAGGCAACATTTAGTGTTTAGAAGATTTCCGAATAGACTGGCAGGGCGAGGCGAGAGGGGAAATTCAATATCAAATGCGCTATGTGCAAACTCCAAGCCGTCTGTCGTAGAACAAAGTACTTAGAGACTAGCAGGGAAAACACTTCAGTTCAGCAGAACAAAATTTGCTTAAAAAACAGGGCTCTACGCTTACGACGTTAAAACTTAGTTGACAGTTAAGCACTTGTTTCCTATTTAAAGAGAAAATGTTTTCGAATTTTTAGAAGACTCGGATAGTTTTGGGCATCTCATGTTAAATGAAATTCGAATAAGTGATTAGAAAGAGAAAATTTTTTCGAATTTTTTGAAGACTCGGATAGTTTTTGGCATCTCATGTTAAATAAAATTCGAATAAATGATTAGATTGGAACCAGCACGAATTTTTTCAAGCTCGGCATATTTTCTGTTTCCACGATAGTCGGGTGCCCCTAACCGGTACGCATGTGAATTTATAAAACCAAAAGCTCGACTGCACTCCTCTAAACTTATCGATGAAACTTTTCGCTGGCTACAACAACAACAATTATATACGAAGCGTGACAATCCATCATCTGTCAAACAACTAATAGTTGTAATAGCGAAGGGTAGTAATCGATCTTTTCTTTGAAGATCTGATAAAGATACCTCAGGTCATCGTGTTTCTTGTATCTCAGCAAATCTATTACGAGAAAATAATAAAAAAAAGAACAGCATATTTTCTGGATTAACAGTTCTCGAAAATTTTGATGTCGAGCGTTTCTTGAGAGTTCGAAGTTTGGTGAAGAGTGATATTTTTTAGGAACTCAAATTAAATAAAAGTGGATCTTTCGTTTAATGATAGGGTGTTACTGACTCTGCTCGCACAAGCACGTGCGAAACTGTGTACTGAACAAATTAGGTAATTAGGTATAGAAAATTTAGGCTCTTAACGGTCTAGTAAGGGCAGCAATTCTTGGTTAAATTACTAAGAGCAACTTTACTTTTGTTCGCTTTGGCTGCAAAAAACAGTTTCTTGAAGACCAAAAATCGTTCTCGCTCTTCCATAAGGTTTTCACATACCTAAATAGATGAGAAATAAGAATAACTGCAGTTGAAACGGGAGCTTTTACACGTTAGTAAGGCATTCTAAGGCAACTCACTGATACCACACACTGAGAACCCAGTCTAATATTAACAAAGAAAAGTCATTCATTACGGTCTTGACACTTCCCAGTTTCTTAGCAGAAAACTTGGTTAACCAAAATTCTTATTTATGTATATTTATGTATACATTTGTATGTATGTAAATTTAATGACATTTTCAGCCACACAAAACTTGTGGCATAGGAAGCACCATAAACATATGTGAGGATTGTAACGCTTTGGTACATAGTGCTGAGCCAACTGGCAGGTTTTTCTTTCCCAATGCCATTTCATCACACTCACCAGCACATCATTTAGTCAACTTTTTGCAACAAGCGGCTAATACAACAAGGCTAAACTACTATATGGTGCTAACCAGTGAGTGTTTGACTTGTTTAGAAAACAAAAACAAAATAAAAAGAACTTGGTAGAGTTGAAGTTGGCCACCTAACCTGATTTTCTATAACATCAAAACTTATATATGCTAAATGTATATGAATGTGTGTATATATATGTTTCAGTACGATTGTGTTAGCTGGCAACAATGCAGAATAGTTAAGTAGGATTGCAAGGATTTGCAATTTTTCCATGTTAAACAATTTTTTTATTTTATCTTCTTTCTTCTTTTTGCATATTCTGTTCTACTGGTGTTTCAACATTCGCTGTTTCTTGTGTGCCAGTGTTAAGTGAAGTTTTAGCTGACGATGTTTTATATTGCCCGTTATACTTTTAGTTTAAGCAGAGACTTGGCTGTGCTACCTATGCTTTACGAAGTCACCTGACTGCAATCCATGCCTTGGATTTCAAAATTTATTACATGAGCTTTAGTTTAGAACATGTTGGCACTTATGTATTGCATTTTCGAAGTTATACATGGCTTTGCATTAATTTTTTTGAAGAAAATTTAAGCTTTAATAAAGTAGCATGATTAATTATGCTCAATAAGTTTGTTGGGATTCACTGAAGAAAAGCTTTTGAGCTTTAAGCAAGCAACTTTAAAACTTAAGTGATGTAAATTTAATTGAGGAAATATAAATTATATTAAGTTCTCAGCAACTATAGCCAAATAAAGAGAGTTTAGCTGGCAGGACACGAAGATTAATCGCTACGACTGAAAAAGCTCTGGGATAAGAGCTTTTGCAAATTAAAATAATGGCTAGATATTTGGGTTGGCTGAGTTTCTAAAAGAAAAATTTGCAAGCTCATGCTCAGGAATACCGTATATTTGCTAGATTATAGTAGAGATCACCTCAGAAAGACCAAAATTCCAATCGACGGAATGTGTGTATAACTGCCTTTGTGTATGAAAAATTACAATTTAAGTAAAATCATTGCAGTTCAGTGTTTATAGATTTTGAGTTAGTTCACGCATACATACACATAACTTTGTACGTAAATAAACTGTAGTACCCTCAGTCGAATCTTCACAATTTCTTCCAAGTTTCGCAACATTTTCTTACTTCGCTCGAATTCTAGGTTCGCTTAAATTTTTGTTAACACGTCATTTGGTGCTTTCTTCGCATACATTACGTCACATACTCACATCTGTGTTGTACCCTTTGTTACCAAACTTTTCATAACTTTAATCCCTTTCCCTTTTTCTTGGTGGAAAGGCAACTGTTGACACTCACCTGCAACGAGACAAAAGAAGAAAAATAAAAAGGTTAACTTAATTGTTGTCTACCCAAAAAGTTTATTAATTCATTTTTGTTTTGGAATCTTGGTATAATTTTAAATAAATTTTACTCAGGTAAAGTTATGCAAAGGCGTTATAAATTTCTGGAATTTTGAGAATTTTACAAAATTTGTGTCGGAAGTTCTTTAGTATGCTGTGACGTGTGGCATGATTTATGCGTGCGATTTCCTGAGCATAGATTAGATTGTGTAAGACTTTGTATAAGAATTTTTTTTTATATAATTACAAAATAATGAAGAAGTTAGAACTTAAATAGAAAGATCAAAATAGATTATCAAAAAAGAACAATAATAAGGTTAAAAGAAGAAATTAAATTATCCAAAAAAATGTTTATATATTAAAAAAAAGGGGTTGGGTAATTAATTAATAATGTAAAAAACATTGTACATTAATTTGCAATCATTGAACTAATTAGTTAAAAATAAGGCCTCAACATTTTGAATAAAAACAGCCCATTAAAGTAAATCAATGCACATACATTGTGATAAAATGTACGCAGAAATAGTAATTTAAGTTCTTTAGGCAACGGACATTTCAAAAAATTGTATTTTGCTAAGTTGGTAGGACTGTCCTTAATTAATATGCCAAATAGGAGTGCGATTTGTCAACCAGTTTGTTAACAGCAGCTACTTAAGTCGGCACACCTCAGTAGTGCGTTGCGATTTTTAGAATGCATAAAAATATCGAACAAAGAAATTCACAAATTTGGTATTTCGAAACAAATTTCATCTGCGAAATCATTTTGAATGTTCGAAAAGGCTTTTTGGTGATTCAGTTTTAACAAAAAACAAATCCACGAGTGATACAAAGCCTTCAAAAAGACGGTCGGGAATCGTTGAAGACATGCCTTGTCCTGGACGACCTTCGACCTCTTCAACTGATGAAAATAATAAAAAATTGAAGGATAAGATGTTTAAAAATCGTTGAGGAAAGTGTTAGAGGATGGCAAAAGAGCTCGACATCTCTCGCGAGTCCATTAGAATGATTTTGGTGGATATTTTGGTTATGAAAACTGTTCTTGCTCGACTCGTCCCGATAAAGCTGAAATGTTTTCAAAAAGAGTATCGAAAAAAAAGTCTCTTTGAACATGCTTGATCGTGCAAATTATGATCCCACATTCATGGAGAGCATTATATTAACCGATGGGACATGGGTTAATGAGTTTGGCATACAAACAAGTCAGCAATCATCGGAATGACGGGAACAAACGAGCCGAAAAAAAAAACACACCAAAGCCGCTCAAAAATCAAGGTGAAGTCATGGTTTTTTTAATATTCGTGGTTTAGTGCATCATGAATCTTTTCCGGAGGGACAGATAGTCAATAAGGAGTTCTATTTGGCCGTATTGAGACGTTTGATGAAATGATCAGAATTGTGGAAGAGCAATTCATGAATTTTACACGATGATAATGTAACATCGCATCGAGCCACCATTGTGACCGAATTTAAAGCCAAAAACGCAATAAATACCATCGTTCAACCATCGTATTCACCAGATTTGGCAACATGTGATTTTGTTCGAGGAACAAAACTGAAATTGCCGTAACCCGTTTTCAGTCGATCGAAGAGATAAAACAAATTTCGCTGAAGAAGCTGAAGGCCATCCCGAAAAGTGCTTATGAAAAGTGTTTCGATGACCGGGAATTTTTGATTACCGCCGTCAATACTAATCCAAGCAGCATCAACGTCCAAATCGAATTGCCAAAGCGTGAAAACATCGCGATAATGACATTGATTGGGTTTCAACGATGATCCTTAAAACGAAAATCTTACTTGGTTGGTTAACAACAAGTATTTTATTAAGCCAAAACTACTAAAGCTAGATTTAAGCCTTTATGAACCGAAAAACGGCTAGCTGATTGCGATTCTAACTGGTGCGACTGAATGACTAAAGTATATGTAAGATTTAGGTGAATCAATCGAAGTCTCGTCAAATGAACAGTGAAGAAGAAAGAGATGAGATGATACTTCTTTTTTTCTCCCACACAACTTCAGAAATAAGCCTTCGCTACGAATTGTAGTCGCAATGCTTAAACACCCTTTAGACCATTGCTGAAAACGAAATATTCACTGGCACTCTTGTATATTGCACTGGGAAAGAATTTTACAATGTTGCTGTTGTAGCGGTTACCTTGAGTGGTAAGGTTCAAGTTAGTTGACATTGAAACTGTGCGCGTTGACAGCTCATCATTTCGCATTACAATGAAACAATATTATTGGTTGGATAACTAGGAAGTGTTAAGAGATGACTAAGGCAGTCAAAAAGACAAGTCACTTGAGTAAAAAAAGTGCTTATTACCGAAGTTGCCTTTCATGAAATACTTGTAGAACACCGATTTTGTAGCGCTTTAGAAATAAGTGGGTTTAATTGTTTAAAAAAATTATAAGCTATAAGACAATTGGATCGAACAGAATGTAGATCAATTCGATCAATAAAATGGAACTTCTGGGAGAAAAAAATTAATATATTTTTATGCAAAAACTCAGTGGTTTATGATGAACTAATATTTTAGTAGGCTCAGACCAATATTTCTCACAAAATTATTGAAACATAGTTTTTAGCTACAAAAATTATGATGTGATATTGTCTCCGATATTACTCGGTAGTAGTTTTTTATTTTTTTTCTGAACTACAATCCCCAGCGAAATTCACATATGCGCTTTGGTTCTTAAATAACATATTCAAATCCGCAAGTTTTTTGCTTTAAAAATCGACTTTCTTATATCTGACAGAACTCATCTCAGAATATTTAAGCAGCAATGAGTCTTTTCAAGCCATCAGTCATAATTTTGAATAATTGCGTTGAAATTAAAGCAGCACACAAAGTGTTAAGTCTCTAATTAATGCCAGAGCAGGCTTGATTTTTTCGCTTTTCTTTGAATTTTTTTGTAACAAATCTACATCACGTTTATAGTCAAGTGCTCATAAGCTATAGCGCTAATCTCAACGTGATATCAAGAAAAAAACATGCCTTTGAAGCACAATATACACACACAAATACATATGTATATACATCGTAACAATTATAGCAAGCCAAATTCATATCACAAAAATACTATCGCATTACGAATGCACGAACGAGTTCTACATGCTACTAAATATCCGCCATATCCGTTCATTTCCCCAAACGAGCAGACCGAAAATTGTGTGTGTGTGCTCAATCAAAGCACAATCGGCGTAGTGCCAGCCAACCAAGGCTTATGATTTAGGCAGTTGAAGTGGACGACAGAAGCTTTTGCGGCAAAAAAAGGAAAAAATAAAGAAAGCAAGTGGCGGCAAGTAGAACACACACTGCTCCACTTAAAGCTGTCAACGCGCACAATCTCAGATCTTTAATCATGGCTCATGTGCCGGGCAAGCGTACGAACAGCCGTATGAATGTACAAATGTATGCGGACAGACATAGAAATGTGGCGGAGCTGCTAGATTGTTAGGTTAGTTAGTTTTTGTATTTCGTTAGAAATGAAAATAAAATATAAGAGTAGCCAGTGTGGCAGTACTTCATTTCCGCATTTCGAAAGTGTGCGCTGTTTTATGTCGCTTTTTTTTGTTGTTTTCGTTATAGCTTATATTTTTCATTTCATTTCGCTTTATTTGCGGTGGCCGACGAAATCCAACGCCTTTCGAATGTACAACCTTACAGCGCTTTTCACGCCTTCGATGGCGTTCTAAACCGCAGCCGGTCTCTGCAAGCTTGTTGTGGCATGCTTTTTGTTGTTTTTTTTTCTTTCTTGGAAATATGTTGTACAATAGTACAAGCTTGCTGGCTGGTTGACTAGCTGACTGTGCCAGTTCCGCCCAATCTTTGCTACATTTAATGTATTTTTATTTGTAACTGCCAACAGATTGCCACACCGGTCAACGAATCAAGCGTGCATAAAGCAAATACAACAACAACAAAAACATGTGAACTTCTTAGAATTGGCGCGGTAGATCGTGGCAAAGACCAGCATGAACATTAGTTTATTTGTGCTTATGCATGCAATTATGGAGCCAAAGCTACCGACATACTTACATACGAACATATATGGTAGCAAGTAATTTTGCAAGAGGGGCTATATACAAAATACATACATACATACATATAAACAAGTTTTAAAACACATGAGTGTTGTTTCACGTCTGCGGTTGGGTTTATGCTTTACGGAAAGCGTGTAAATGACTATTGCCACAACTCAAATACATACACAAGTAAGTGCATATGTATATATGTATGCTTGTGTGTTTTACAGCGGTTGCAACACCAAGCAACTACCAAAAATTCAACAATTATTACAATGTTGTGGCTGCAAACTCTGCTTGCTGCTGGTTGGTGGCAAGTTTTTCTAGTTCAAACCACTACTATATGCATACCAAACATGCACTTGTAGTTGTGTGTACAAATGTGTGCAGTGTTGATTTAAATTGGAGCAAGCTAAGACATACAAATCACAGTGGTGTAGAAAAACGCGAGAATACAAACTAAAAGTCAAGGCACAAATGAGAAAAAATAAGGGCAGGCAACGGCAGCGGGTCAAGGAAGACAGAAAAAAAGTAGAAACGTTTACATGGGTAGCACTGAAACAATAATACCCTGCACAGGTGCATTTTTTATAACGAAAAAGGGTATAATACGAGCCTAATCTTATTTTTAATCTTTGCTTTTTGGCAAATAAAAAAGTTTTCCAAACAAAAATTTGATTCCAATAGCTCATTTTCTATGGCAGCTATATGCCAAAGTAGTCCGATCTGAAAAATATTTTCGGAGACTGTATCGTTGCTTTGAACAAAAATCTATACCAAATTTCGTGGCGATATCTTGTCAAATAAAAAGGTTTTTCATACAAGCACTTGATTCATCGGTGAGTTTGTATGGGAGCTATATATAACATAGTGATCCGATCTGAAGAATTGTTTCGAATTTGGTATCGTTGCTTTGGATATATTAAAGGGGTCCGACGCTTTCTTCCATGTCTTACAAATTTCTTGGCAAACTTATATTATAAATATGGGCAGGCAACTGCTGCGGGTCAAGGATGAACCACGTTCAACTAAAAAATTGAAAGAAAACAAATAATAAACACCAAAATACAAATACAAAATCCCACTGCTTACACACGAAAAAACCTAAACACACACTCGCTGCATGCCTGCACAGTAATGCCGTTACAATTTTGCAGCTACTCACTTCTTAAGGTTCATATCTCCCATACACATCATACGTGCCGCAAATGAAATCGGCAAATTGTATAGTATTTGAGGCAAAACTGCTGGTATTTATTGCTTCAAGTGGAGGAAATTAATGACCTAAAGCATTTAGCTGTTTTGGCTGAATATGCAGGCATGCGATTAGGCTAAGTAAAGTATAAGTATACAGTACGCCTCAATTTAGAAGTGATAAACAAGTAATAGTAGGCAAAAGTACAGGAAATGTTAGCCACAATTAAGGTCAATAGCAAAAGTGGCAATAATTGGCAAATTTGTGGGCTTCGGAGGTAATAACACACAGCCAACTGTGTTTTTATGCAAGCAGATGATGTGATTTTATATTATATGTGATCACTTCATATGTTGTGTAGTATTTCGAGTCAAAATTGCGTTCTAAAAAATATTTTTTATTTTAATTTCGTTGATAAGAGTTTATAACATGTGATGCCACATGACATGATGTGCCGTAATCATGGCAGATTATTTTGCAAAAGATGTAAAAATATTAGCTGATTAACTGTTACTATGATATTCTGACTTAAAATTGTGTGTATTGAATAGAATAAATACTTTTTTAACACTTTCATTGCAATTTAGCTAAGAAGAAGTCACATCACATGACCTCACAACTCATGATCTGAGCTGTGAAAACCTTGCCAAATATCATTATAGTACAGTAGATGTAAATATTATTAAATGAAAATACGATCTCTCAATCAAAATAAATAAAAATGATATGATATACATCAAGTGACGTGTCTTGTCATGATGAGATCTGTTGCCATAATGACATAACATTGTTTTACTTCCAAAAATATTTTTAAGTAATAATAAATCGGAAAAAGGACAAGAGGTCGCATGATGTACATCACGTGTGACATATCACGGTGTGACCTGTTGTGATATTAAAATGATTTTATCTTAATTTAACCAATTATAGTTTTATTAAATAAATCGGTGTAATGAGAACAGATCACATGATATACATCATGTGATGAGTCATACCATGATGTGACCTGTTGTAAAATGACATGAAATATTTTTTAATAATAAATCGTAGTAACACAGATCACATAATGTTCACGTCAAAATATAGTACGCCACATCACGTGATTTCATATAATTAGAATACATATTTAACTTCCTTCACAAGCATTCAATTATATTAAAATTTGAAAATTGTTTTTATAAGCACAAAAGAATGGTATTAATGCTTTTCCTCGCATACCGCTTAGGCCAGCTTCATAGAAATAAAAAATATCATCGATATACTTGTAATTTTGACATCATATGTGCTCATATCTTTAAAGAAAGTTTATGACAAATATTGCAATATTACTCATAAATTACATAACCCTTAATAGTGATATGATGTTTCGTCACACATCATGCCAAGTTAAGTATTATTTTTGAGTAAGAAAAGATATTTATTTAGCCGATGCTTGATGCATGAATGAGATTTATGTATATATTTTTAGGTAAATGAATCGATGCATATAAATTTTCTAGTCATGACATTACATCACACAACATTAAAAATATCACATGATACACTTTTCGCATGTGAATGACATTTAAAGTATAATTTTATGCCGCTAACATAACTTTAATTCCATGAAATATGACATTGCTGCACAAGCTTTCACCCCACGATGTGATTTTATAAGTCATGTGATGTGATTTTACTTCACACCAGCAGCATATACAGCAAAAACATATTTTTGATTACTTTTCGCACACTTACTGAAAGGTATGTCGTATTGACAGCACATGATTTCGCCAATCAACATGACATTCGTATACGTCATATCTAATTCGTCATACATGAAATTAGTGATTCGTTTACTTTTTATCGAATATTTGTTTCATAATATGAAGAGGACGGCAAATTACGCCACTCAGCCTTAAGTATTTGCTGTTTCTTCAATTACGGTTACATTTTAGTGAAAAGCCATATGTTTAGCACTTTGTTGCGTGCGTGGTATGTATATATGTTTCACCAACTCAAGCACTGATTGCATTTCAGCCACGTGCTCTTGAAGCTTTCCTTACAGCCAATTGCCGTACAAACATGCGACCATTGAAGTACTCGACATTAATGGCTACCACTTACCGTTAGACACTTCACATGTACATATGTGTAGGTATATTTGTACCACAAACACCCACATATGTTAAGCGTGCCGCACATGTTGCCTGTAAGCACTCACGCATTTGGTTTGTGGGGGGAGTCGTGCTGACTTAGGTATATTTTTGTTTATGAAACTGTGGTAATTAGAGACGACACGTGGCACTTATGTGAAAGCAATGCTACACAATCGATTATTTAATACTTAATTTGGAGTGCAACAACAGCAAGTCGATATTTATGGCGTATCGAAGAAGTGGCATGAGAAAGCGGTACTAACTCAAAAGTCGAGAGGGAAAATGGAAATCCAATACGAGCTCGAGCAACCGCCACAGCATCAAAAACAAAAAAAAAAAAAAAACAGCAAATCATTGCTTCTGTAAATGTTTTATTTCCTGTGAATAATATTGAAGTATTTCAAATATTTTTCTAAATATTTAGAAGCCTTGTAGAGGCGCGCAAATTCTACCAGCTCAGCGGAAATATGCAGAGAATTTTTCGCCTACACGCTAGCAGCTTTCAACTGGCCTTCGAATTTTCACTTTTTACCAGCTTCTCTATAGCAAACTTCTACTCTATGTAGTTCAAGCAATTTAGCAAATATTTTCTGCCGTCACTTCCGCACACACACACACATACACACGCATATCGCCGCCAGCTGGGGCAACGTCAAAAAGATTGTCGGTCAAGTTTATTTAAGTTTTGACTTAATTTTTCATATGCCTAAATGTGCATGTAATTTCAATGAGCTAAAGTTGTGTGTCCGAGCAGAAGTCGAGGAGTGGCGGCAAGAGTGCTGACTTGACTATACTACGTCTCTACAATTATGTAAACAAGCACGTAAGTTGCGTTAGTTTGTGAGCACACTCAGGGGCATCGTAAGCAATATCCACAGAGCTTTGTTGTTTATAAAATAAAATATAATTTTTTCAATTCTTCGCCGCTGCGCAAACGTTGACTGACGCACACAACAAGCATGGCGGTGGCTCGAGCCGTTGGTTGGCTCAACGTTGCCGTGCAGCGCAGAGGACGATAGCGCAACGACAGGCGCACACAGGCTGGCCAAATTGGGAACTAGAAAAATCAGCATTTTCTATATTCATGGCGATGGCTGCGTTGAGGCCAGCAATTTGGTTGTTTGCCATGCTTTCCGGTAGAGCATTTTCAGCATTCATATACTTCTTTGGCATTCAAAGAGAACTTTGTGCAAAGCGCAAAAAAGCAAGAAGAAGAAGAATATATTTTTTATATGCAAGTAATTTGTTGAATTTTTCAATTACGTGTCTGTACGCTAAAGCGGCACAGCGGGAATTCGGGAAATTATGTAACTTTAATGGGACTTTGGAAAGTGCGGCTGAAATGTGAAGAGGAAATGTATGATTTTTATAAAAGAGGGACAAAGTGGAGATATGAGAAAGAATATAAAATCTAAAAGCGGCTAAATGAGTTAGGATTCAATTGTTTGTAATTTAGCTATAATATATTTTCAAATTATAGTATTTTTAATACTGAAATATATTGTATATAAAAAAATATGGCAAAGCTGTTACATAATGTGTTTAAAATAAAAAAATTGATCACTTCAAGTAACTGAATTATGAATAAACTTTATGATGGGTGGCAACTCCAACAACAATTAATAATTTCAAAAATATGGCAACCCTGAAAAAAAATTTGTAAAGTAAAAATGCTTCTAGAAACATGAAGAACAACATTTTCTTTACAGGGTAAAACATGAAAACACAATTGCATACTTTTAGGAGCTATTCCGAAACCGAATTTTCTAAGGAATAAATTTCAGGAACAAATTTAGCGTGCAATGTGGTCTCATTTATTACCTAAAGAAATCGATCATAATGCACAACAAATTGTAAAAGAAAAATCCAGTTAACATATTTTTCTAAACGTGCTTGCATACTTTTAGGAGCCACTTAGAAATCGAACATTCTAAATATTTTAGGCTAGAAGAAATACGTAAGATAGCATTAGATTAATTGGCTATAGATACACTCTGGGTTTAAGAATACGGTCTTCTTATTCATCTAAAGAAATTCTTTTGTCTCAAGAGTATGGTTCTATTATTTCATTAAGGACATCGATTTGGTTTCACAGTATGGTTATGTTATTCCACTACAGAAATTCATTCAACTTAATAATATGGTTCTGTTATTTTGCTAAAGAAACCCTTTTTGTTTAAGAATGTGGTCATATTCTTCCTCTACTTCTACTTCCTTGTTTTAAGAGAGTGGTAATATTACTACGCCAAAGGAGTCTTTTTGGTGTGAAAGTACGGTCATTTATTTGTCACAAGAAACCCTTTACTTGGCGATGCGGCTCAGTATTCTATCGGACGCTCTATTCTAAAGCTGTATAGAGGAAAGCGAGGCGAAATCATCCACTCACTCCCTCCTGCATTGTCCCGCTTTTACTAAACTGAGGTTGAAATATCTCCGTGGATACGCTTTTGTCGAACTCAGTGAAGTTGCTGGCATCGATATTAACCGCGTTAATAAATTCGTTGTAAGCACAAACGACTTGATGAGGACGTGATGATCTTGGATCAACTCCACGACCTAACCTAACCTAACGTCAGTTTAAGAGTATCATTAGCCCAACTTAAAAAATTATTTCAAAACCACAACTTTCCTACAAGCCACCATAAAGCGGCAACTACCAGCAGCAGCAATGACCTTTCAAAATTGTAGTTTAATTTTCTTCTGCAGCAAACATTCATACATACACACATGCATGCAAACATGGATAAAAATATGTGCGCACCTTCTATATAAGCTTTTGCCGTAAAAAAACGCCTGACATTCCTTCTCTTTCAGCGCCTCTCAAGCACAGAATTTTTGACTTTAAAACAGCAAAAAACTAACCAGCACACCAAAAGCACATAAAAATATGCCCAGCACTATATAAATTTCTAGTATATGGCAACAAAAACGACGACAACAACAACAACTGGATATTGCATAAAATTCTTTGAATACCTCGTGAACGGAAGGAAGTTATTATTCATGAGGCTTGCCTGTGCTTGCGCTTCAAAAATGACCACGAGCGTGCAGAGGCGCAACAAAAAGTGTGTAGGCGAAAAATATTAAAAGATGCGGCCTTCTTGCGCACAAAAACGTACACACTTTATACGGGCATGATTTTTGAGCAAATATTTTTTGCGAGCTCCTAAAACAAATATGCACGTGTGTGAGTGTATACATGTAGTAAAAGTAGAAAAACTACGAGTAGTTGCAGCAACTACTATTTCAAAGTTGTTTCTTACCGAAAGTGAGTGAAATTCATAAGGTCAGTAAGTTGAGATGTGCATGAAGTACACCTGAATTTCAAGAGCAAAATTGGTGAAAATTAATAGACAAGCATTCGGAGTGGAGCGAAATGTGGAGAGTGTAGAGTTTTTGTAGATAGTTGGCGAAATTCAATTCGAGAAATTGTAGATTTAAATATGCGTATGTTATATGTTGTGTGATATATGTATGTGGTGCACATTCGAACACATGGGGCGTATACGTAACTTTTTAAAATCAGTTTGTGTTGAGGTCCAGTTTTAGTCCATAAATGAATAGGGAATGGGGATAAATTTAAAGTTTATTTGATTTTCGTAAATATTTTAGGAAATATGAAAAGAGAATTTTGGCTTTTACAAACGTTCTCGTGCGAACATCAAGGAGCACACTGCGTATACGCAACTTTTTAGAAGCGAGTTCAACTCAGTTAACCATTTAATGTCCTGTCCGGTCGAAAGCATTGCTAAGCAGATACAGCAGGTGTAGCCTTTCTTCAGCGAATAATTTTTATAATTTTTTCGAAAATATAACTTTCATGCAAATGCTTGATATACCCTCAAGTAAGTCTAATTCGGAAAGAATATAATACAAAACAAATAGAGCAGCGAAGGCAAAAATTTGTACAAATTTGACAATAGAAAATCTTCGTAAAAAGTTAAAAAATTATCTCTTTTAAACCTACTTAAACACAGTATGCATATTTTATTAGCACAGTGCGTATACGTGACTTTTTAGATACCGCTTATGTTCAGTTGCTAGCTTTGAGATTACAAATCAAAACCTTTTGATTTTGTTATTTGAAACACAATTATCGCTAGAAAGATATATGAGTAGTATTTTTCCAACGACTAAAAAATTTTGAAAACTTATTTCTTTTTAATTCTCCGCGATTAGACAAATGACTGAGCAACACTTAAGCATATTGACAGAAAAATGTAAAGGAAACGATTTATAAAGACAAAATAATGTTGACCAATTGCTATTATTGGAATCTAGCAGAATTTCCGACTGCTTTTGGAGCTTTCAGGTAAAATGTATTGGAACTATAGACTTAGGATGGTAAAGCTGAAGGTGAATGAACTTGAATTTAAACCAGAGACGCGTACAAAAACTCTTCAATCACAAAAATCTGATATATGTGTGTAGATACATATATTTATAATACCAAGGACATACATATGTATATGAGTTCATGTATACCTAGCACACATTCGCATATTTAACCCTTTAAAATTCCCACGAAACCAAAAACTTTTACGAAATAAATAAATTGCAACCAAAAAGGTACAAAAAATTAAAAAGGACACCATTAAATTATGGCGTATGACCATTGTAAAGTGGATCGCAACCATAACAAATGTGACTGCTTGTCCCATGGCGCAACGGAAAATAAATATCAAAGCCTACAAAAGGTGCCACCAGCTAGAACCTGAACACATTATTCGATTTGGATATGCAGGAAACACAAAAGGTGCCCAAATATGCAAACACAATATCTAACGGAATAAACACACACATGTAAAACTGTATATATACATACACATATACATATACTTAAGTAAAAATAAATAAAGCGCACACGTGATAATTCAATAGCTGCGAGGAGGCGGTTGGAAGCTGACTTCCAAATTACACACACTGACGCTTAAAAATACTGCAAAGGAAGTAAGGCAGAACAACAAAATATGCGCCACAAAAAACGGTAAACACTTGCGGAGAAAAGGCGCGTCAAATAGGCGCATAAAAGCAGCGCAAAAACTTAAAACACACAAAGAAAAACAAGTACAGCACCTAAAAACAAAAAGTAAAAATATAAAAGAAAAAGTAAAACAAAAAAAATAAAACAAAAAAAACAACAAAATATCTCAAAGTATGGGTAGCATAAAAAATTAAACACAAAAACAATTTGTCGCAAGAATAAAACACACAAAAAACGCCGTTAAAAAATTCAATTTCCCGCAATCGCAAGTAAGCTGAATTTTTCTGAAGTATTTATGTGTTTTTTGGTGAGCAAAAATAAAGCGCACCACAGGAGTGAGCGCGGTCGCACACCCGCAACAATTTGGCCTGTCGCCGTCAAAGCGTAGTCGCAGCCATTCTTCTTCGTCCTGTTGACAGTTTCGTGTGCGCTTCCGGTCGCTTGTTGGCTGCTGTTGTGTCTCGCTATCTTTTGCTCTCTCTCCTGCCTTAAACTCACTTGATTATATTGTGTGTCTGTGTTGATTTTTTTTTCGTTATTTACAGTTTTTTTTAAAGACGCGTCGTTTGACGTTTTGTTATGCCATCGAACGGTCGTTGGTCCGAAATAACAACATCATATACACCATATATATACTGTTTGTTATTGTTAAGCATCATGCTCTTGGAAATATTATCTTTAAATATTTATAAGTTTAGCGAAATATGTCATAAATAAATAAGACTCGTTTAGTTTTGTTGCTGTAGTTTGAGGTCATGAAACAATTTTTTTTTCTAAAATATATTTGTTAGTAATTTTTCGAAGATTTTTTTCACCGATAATATGTTTTTATAAACTTCAAACTGTATATAACTGCTTAAATAGGAGTATAGCTGAAAACAAATCAATTTAATGGTCATAAGCTAACAGGCCATAAAATAATGAAGAGAAAAACGAGTCATAATGAAAAGAAAATGTTAAAAGTACAGTAAACTCCCGTTAATTTAAGCAATACCACTATGTGGTATAGGCTCAGCCAGAGGAACATATTTTTATTGCATTTTTATGCCTAATTTGATCGGTCAGTTGAATTGCAGCTATGAGCTATAGTGGTCCGATCTGAATAATATATTCGGAGATCGTAGCGATGCTTTGCTTATAATCTATGACCAAATTTCATAAAGATACCTTAATAAATGAAAGACTTTTCCGTACAAGGACTTGAGTTTGATCGGTCAGTTTGTATGGCAGCTATACGCTATAGTGGTCCGATCTGAACTATTTCTTCAGAGATTGTAGCGATGCCTTGGACAATCATCTATGCCCAATTTCGTAAAAATAACTCAACAAATAAAAAAGTTTTCCTAAGAAGTACTGGAGTTTAATCGCTCAGTTTGTATAGCAGCTATATGCTTTAGCGGTTTGATGACAAAATTTCATGAAGATAACTTAACAAATGAAAAAGTTTTTCATATAAGGATTTGAGTTTGAACGGTCAGTTTGTATGGCAGCTATATGCTATAATGGTCCGATCTGAACACTATATTCAGATATTGTAGCGACACCTTGGATAATAGTCTATGCTGAATTTCGTGATAGCGTTTCAAGTAAAAAAGTTTTCTATATAAGAACTTGACTTCGATCGGACAGTTTCTATGGCAGTTATATGCTACAGTTGTCCGACGGTGGTAGTTCCGACAAATGAGTGGCTTTTTGGTGAGAAAAAGGCGTTTTCAAATTTTCAGATCGATATCTCAAGAACTGAGCGTCTAGTATGACGGAGCGTCTAGTATAGACGGAGAGGACTGGAGATGGCTAAATCGACTCGTCACGCTGATCTTTTATATGGTATATATGTTTTATAGGGGTTTCGACGTTTTCTTTTCTGTGTTACGAACATCGTGGCAACATTAATATTCTCTGTTCTGGGTACAATTGTCATTATGAATAGCTTTGGTGCGAAAAACTTTGATATATATATGTAAGTATAAAAATGAAATCTAAAAATTTCTAGAAATGGAGGGCTGACATGTTCAGGGAAATGATAAGAAAACATTTTTTTATGTTGAGGGAAAAACATTAACGTTTTTTTAAACTAACGCTTCAACCAGCCACTTTATAAGCCACCAAGTTTTCACGCTTTCACATTCATGAAAAAAATTGTATAGGTATTTATTTGAAATTCAAACCAGCAATTGAACTCCCTTTTACTTTTACTTTTCAACTCAATATTCCCTACACTTTTCCATATTTTTCAACTATAATAAAATTCATAACTTCGCGCCTCTATGGCTTCACCTTTACCAAATAAATCAGCAGTGGCTTGTTAGCTTTGCCTTTTGTGGAGGTAACTGCACCCATTGTATGCGAGACCAGTTCAATAAATGGCTCCAGCATAGTCCGTACAGCCATACAAAGTGCCAACATATTATTATTAACGTTATCAGCGTTGCCACGTCATGCAATGCTGCAAAGCCCTGTTAGGTGAGGGAGTGTTAAGATATAAATATAAATGGATAAATGTATATATTTGCTGTATATATTGTATATTGGCTCTATATATTTATATACTTATAAATATGTATATATCTATACATATGTATGCATGCGCCTTTCTATGAGCACACTTTACTTTTCTTTTACACAACAACTTGCAACGTGCCACTGTTGCACAATTCAATTCAATTCCAATGCAGCTCGCAATGCTCGTGTGTAATTTTTCAATTTGAAAGCGAAACTAATTCATTCGTTCACGTTCGCCTGCCGTTGCAGATTGTTTGCTTGATTGCAGCTGCCTGTTGATTTGTGTGTTCGAATGCAATTGTAACTTTATTGCATATTGTATGCACAGACATGCCTACACATATACAAATGTATATATACATAGGTACATGTATTGTATTGCATTACTCATTTAGTGTGACTTGTAAAGTTGAGCTATGATTTTTATATTTGTACAGCACAATGAAAAACACACTGTCAATAGAAAAATGCATTTTTTTGGTTTCATGTTGCTATTTTATAATATTTTTCTTTAGCTGTAACATAGCTGCATATTTACATGCATTTCCGTTACTTTGGAAAGTAAGCAACAACGCGTGGTCTCGTTGGTTGTTTGACGTGTGAAATGAAAATTTGCATACTTGCTTGTAAACGACACGGCGGCACTCTCACGCTGGTCTTGCACCGGAAACATTGAATGCGAATATTTATTTACTTGTAATTATTTCAGTTAGCGAGTTTATTAACACTTCATTTAAAATTATTTGAAGTTAGCACTCAATTTACACATATGTAATATAAATATCAAAACTACCATATTTCACGAAACCCTTCCATAAATCATTATTTGCCAATTTTTATCTTAACTGCCAATTTTGACATTCAGTCCAGACTGACATACTAGGTATATCAAATTTAAGGCTTACTATCAAGTGATCCCAGTAGAGATAGTTTTTTGACAGATCACACGAGAGCTTTCATGTTATTTTTGTTCATTATTGTTTGTCATTCATATGATCTCGGAAAGCCAACGACAAATCGTTCTGTAAGAAATGTGTTTGGCGTGCTTCGCTCAACTTATGGTCACCCATTTTGAGATCCAGCATTCATTATTGGATAATATTCGACCAAATAGACCACGTCTATTATGCAGTAAAGAAAATATATGTGACCTGGTCTACGAAAAGGGAGCTAACGTGCGAAAACTAGGAAACTAGGAACTAGGAACTTCTGGGAAAAGCTGTTAAAAATAAATCCGTCTCAGTTATCTCATTAAGGTTCTCCTTTTTTTGACACCTTGTGCAAAATAAGCCGCCTTTCCGTAGACGACATAACGCTTCACTCTATGAGCTAATAGTAGCTGCCATGGCTGTGATCGGCTTAGACAAAGACCATGAAGAGCAATTTAAAGATCGGCGCCATTTATCCAGAAAGAAATCACGGTTTTAAAGAATGGTGTTTGCGGACTTCCGTATGGAACGAAGAACGTCACCGTCAATAGCTCATTTACGTCGAGATCTTAAATTAAAAATTTTGCCACAAAATACAGCTTGTGAAGAATTGAACCAAGACCGCGCGATTTGGGCCGCTTCCTCTCTCGAAAAATTTCAACATACGTTTCACTAAATCTTGTTCAGCGATGAGCTCTTGAAAAGTTCCAGGAAGATACGACGTTTTCGAGCCAAAACTTGTTCAGCGATGAGGCTCTTTTCTGGCTCAATGGGTATGTAAACAAGCAAAATTGCCGCATTTGAGGCAAAGAGCAACTTGAAGAGATTCAAGACCCGCCATTTCATCCAGAAAAAAAAAACGGTTTTGTGTGGTTTGTGGGCTGGTGGAATCATCGGTCCATATTTCTTCAAAAATGATGCCAGTGAGAAAGTAACCGTCAATGGCGATCGTTACCGGACTACGTGATGCCTGAAATTGAAGCTTGTGATTTTGGCGACATTTGATTTCCACAGGACGGCTCGAATTGCCATACATCACAACAATAAATGGATTTATTGAGAGAACGCTTCGGTGAGCACATAATTTCACGTTTTTAGCCGGTCAATTGACCACCAATATCGTGTAATATTACAACATTAGACTTTTCCTGTGGGAATATGTAAAGTCTAAAGCCTATGCAGACAATCCTGCTTAGACTCAGACCATGGAGCAAAATATCACGCGTGTCATTCGCCAGTTAACAGTCAAAATACTTGAATGAGTCATCGAAAATTGGACTCAACAAATGAACTTTCTAAGACGGAGCCGGAGCCAACATTTGAAACAGTTAATGTTTAAAAAATAAGAATGTTCTTTCGAATAATAATAAACATTCCCCACTAAATTTGAAGTTGCTGTGTTTTTTCTTTAAAAAAATAAGTAACCTCGCGTGTATTTTTCATACAAAAACTTATTATACGACAGCGCAGAGTGCAATATTTTTCTTTCAATCAGCAATTCCAGGTATTTGTGAGCAATAGTTGCTGGTAGGTACCATCTTTTATAAGAGTGTACAGCTGCTGGCGTATGCCGATGATATTGATATCATCGGACTCAACACCCGCGCCGTTAGTTCTGCTTTCCCAGACTGGACAAGGAAGCACAGAAAATGGGTCTGGCAGTGAACGATGGCAAGACGAAATATCTGCTGTCATCAAACAAACAGTCGTCGCACTCGCGACTTGGCACTCACGTCACTGTTGACAGTCATAACTTTCAAGTTGTAGATAATTTCGTCTATCTTGGAACCAGCGTAAACACCACCAACAATGTCAGCCTAGGAATCCAACGCAAGATAACTCTTGCCAACAGGTGCTACTTTAGACTGAGTAGGCAATTGAGAAGCAAAGTCCTCTCTCGACAAACAAAAACCAAACTCTATAAGTCGCTCATAATTCCCGTCCTGCTATATGGTACAGAGGCTTGGACGATGTCAACAACTGATGAGTCGACGTTACGAGTTTTCGAGAGAAAAATTCTGCGAAAGATTTATGGTCCTTTGCGCGTTGGCCACGGCGAATATATTCGATGGAACGATGAGCTTTATACGATGACATTGACATAGTTCAGCGAATTAAAAGACAGCGGCTACGCTGGCTAGGTCATGTTGTCCGAATGGACAAAACACTTCTGAAAGTTACGCTGTACTCGCCGGGGGAAGCAGAGGAAGAGGAAGACCTCCACTCCGTTGAAGGAACCAGGTGGAGAAGGACCTGGCTTCGCTTGGAATATCCAATTGGCGCCACGTAGCGAAAAGAAGAAACGACTGGCGCGCAACTCGGCTATAATCGCGTAAGCGGTGTCTACGCCAATTAAGAAGAAGAAGAGTGGCTGGTTAAGTAGCTTAGACACATATTCCATGAAGGCTTTTAGCCAAGTGCGATTAGAGTGCAAATAAATGGAAGTAATTTAAGCATTACAAATAATACTATATATTAAAAATTAATACACTTTAAAATGTTTAAGATTTCCATATTCGGAATGGTGTGAAAAAAGCAAATCTGATTAAACTCGTGTTTAATTTATATCCTTTTACTGAAATACTCATGCAAAATTTAAAAAAAAATTACATTTTAAGCTCTTTTTGAATTAATTACATAAGTAAGTAGGAGTTCGCACAATCACACACACAAAGCAGCAACCAGTAGAACGCCGTGGCAGTGCAACAGTGCGACGGCAAGAAACCCTCACGCTAATTAACCACTTAAATTGTTTAATTCTTCTATGCGATTTCCCCTTTGCAAATATATTTAATGCCAGTACCTTTTGTACCAAACCAAACCACGTTCTGAACGCGTAAGCAACCCACTCTGCGCGCGTCAGCGGTACACAAGTTAACGATGATGAATACAATTGTGAATTTAATTTCCGACAAGTTTTCGGAATTAGCATTTTTTTTTTGGTATGTGCTCGCGAAAACTTTCTGACTACAAGGGATTGTTTCTATTTCACTACTTTTTTTTGTAATTTAACTTTTACTTTACTGAAATTATTTTACTTTCTACCAGACGTGGTAGTTGCGTATGTATTTACATGTGCGTTTGTGTGCATTGAAGTCGTTAGGGACGGCAATAACAGCAGTGACGTCAGTGAGTGTTGCAACACTGACGGTGAATAAAATATATATAAATATGCTTTTGTATGTGTGCAAGGTTCACTGGAATGCGGCGACTCCTCAAGTGGGTCATAAAAAATATGAAAATTTTGCCTATGTGTGCCTTTTTTATTTTTCTTGTGGCATGCAACACACTAATTTTGCTTTACTGAATTATGTTGCTACAGGCGAAACTTTTATGGATGCAGTTGTGGGCTGGCTGGCGGGCAGTAAGTAAAGAAAACACATCAAAACAACAACAACAACAAAAAAACAACAATAACAACAATGGAAAATGTTTAATAAAAGTTCATGCTTCTTGGAGAATTGAAAAATAAAAATAAAATAAATCAAAATAAATTGAATTGAAAAAATGGAAGTTAAATTAAATCAAATTAAAAAATATTAAATTATTATAAAAAAATTAAAATAAAAAAATACAAAACACTAAATGTAAAAAAGGCCTTTGGAGAAATAAAATAAAAAAAACAAAAAATTATAATAATAAATTATACCAAAATAATATTAAATAAAAATAAATAAATTGTAATAAATAAAATTTAAAAAATATTAAAATAAACAAAAACAAAATAATATTCAAAACAAAAAACAATTAAAATAAAAACAAAAAAAAATATAATAAAAATTAAAAATTAATAAATAAACATATACATATATAAAAAATTAATTAAAAAAACAAAATTAAAAAATAATTAAAAATAACAAAAAAAGATACCAAATAAAACAGTGCTGCTAGGATAAATACAGTACAAAAAATTAAAAAAAAAGTTATAATGAATTACAAAAATAAATAAAAAAAATAAGAAATCAAGATATCAAATAAAAAAATAACAATTAAAGAAAATTAATTTTAAACTAAAAATAATTAAAAATAACAAAAAAAGATGCTAAATAAAAACATTGCATTAAAAAAATTACCTCTTGGAAAATTAAAATATAAAAAATAGGAAACAAAATATTAACATAAAAAATCAAAAAACAAGGAATAAAAAATATTTATATAAAATATAAAAAAAAATATAAACAAATAATATAAAATATTAAAACAAACAATTAACAAGATAATAAAATTAACATAGAAAAAGCTGTTTAATAAAAAAATCTAAATAATAAATAATGCAATAAAAAATATTAAAAAAATTTGGTATTTTCAAAAATAAAGGAAACAAATTAAACAATACACAAAAATAAAAATAAATAAAAAAATAAGAATAAAAAAATAAAAATAAAATAAAAAATTAATAAAATGTTAAAAAAAAATTACAACAAAGAAATTAACAAAATAATAAATAAAACATAGACATAAAAACTGTTTAATAGAAAAATTCGAAATAATAAATAAAGTACCTAATAAAAACGATTTAAAAAAAATGGGTATTTATAAAAATTAAGGAAAAAAATAAACAACACACAACCATTAAAATAAATAAAATTAAAAAAATAAGAATAAAAAGGAAAAAAAAATAGATAAACAAAATAAAAAAAAAAATAATATAAAAAAATAACATAAAAAAATAATGTAAAAAAAGAATATAAAAAAAATTTAATAAAATTGAATTTTCAAAAATAAAGGAAAAAAATAAACAATACACAAAAATAACAGTAAATAAAAATTAAAAAATAAGAACAAAAATAAAAAAAAAATTATATACAATATTAAAAAAAAATTAAAACCAATAAAATTAACAAAATAATAAAAATAACATGGAAAAAAATCGTTTTAATACAAAAAATTCGAAATAATAAATAATACAATAAAAACATTTGAAAAATTTGGGAATTTTCAAAAATAAAGGAAAAGAATAAACAATGCACAAAAATAAAAATAAATTAAAATAAGATGAATAAAAAATATAAAATCATTCTAACAACAACATTGCATGCCTGGGTTCATGCAACAACAATATAAAATATGCTGCGTAGTCTGCGAAAAACAGAAACGATCTGGCAACATTTGCCAACTTAAGCGGAAGAACTTAATTTGTAGACATGCACGTACACACTACATATGTGTTTCTGTGTGTGTATGCACGTACAACGCACCAATTACGTGGCACACTAACGCAATAAACCGCAGAGGAAAGGAGTTTAGTTAGCTGCCACACCGCACACTTGGGGTAACCTTTTTGGATTTTTGTTGTTGTTTTTTTTTTATTTTTGGGCCTGCCTTTTGGGACATTTGCGCACAGTTTCGGAGCCTTCGGTTAGCTTTCTCTGCGAAAGGGCATTGGGCTACACGAAAAGTTTTGCTTTTACTTAACACCCTTGCCGTCGCCTGCGAGCAAATAAATGCGAAAAACAAAACAACAAAAAAAAAATAACAAAAAAAAAACTTTTGAACAAGCGCACATTTGTTGCCAAAAGTCAGTGAGTGGTGCACTCACTCAACCATCCACCCACAGCCGCACAACTCTCGAAAAACTGTTATTACAACAACTTTGTTGCCAAAAAGTTCTGCATTTCCGCTTGTATTTTGATTATTCGCATGGTAACATGCAAATGCTGCACGTACGGACTGGCAGGCAGGCTGGCGCAGGACGCAGGACACACGACACACTCGGCCAAGCGTTTGTGGCTAGCTCGCACACGTCGCTCGGTCGGCAGGCGAACTCAATGGTTGTGCGCTTGGCCGCTCGGTTGACTGTATTGTGGTGCGTCGGTGCTTGTTGTTGGGGTCGTCGGCTTGTTGTCAGCTACGGCGTTAATGTGCTGAAGCGGTCAGCTGTGCGTACAACCATTACAAGAACAATAAGAAAAAAACAACTTCACCTAACATTCTAATGTGGTCATTGGTGTTAAATGCTTCTTCACACTGCGGTTCGTGGCGTTCGGGCAGACAGTCAAACTTTTATTTTATTATTATGATACAGTACTGACGTTGCTACTTTTTTGTTGTTGTTTTGGTGGGACTAAAAGGATTAGGGTTTGTTTTGGCACACTTTAAAAAGTTAAGTTTGTAATTTACGATTTTTTATATTAAATTTAAGGTCAACCGTGTGTTATCGTGCTGGTCACTGGAGCGCCATAAAACTTTTCCAAATATGTTTGTAGGTGTATGTATGTATATAAATTTTGATATTCACAAATTACGTATAGCTAAATTTAACTGTTCAAATAAAAAAATACATAAATAAGAGAAATGGAATTTGTCTATGTATGTGTTTTGGAGAGTTAGGGGTCACTTAGTTATTTATCACTTACAATATTTTTACATAACGAAACATTTGTGGATTCGTTTGTGGAGCATGTATAGAACTTACCTGAAATGAAAAAAAAAAAAACAAATTAAGAGACAAGTAATAAAAATATGTTTATTAAATGATAGTCAATTCGAACTTTAGCAAGAGTTGCCAACTGCTAGCGATATAAAATTTTATTCAATATGTTAATGATAATGATAATGATAATGAAACGAAAATTTCTCGAAATATTTCTAGGCAGTATTAGGTCAAAAAATTGTTCAACTAGAGTTCCCACATTTTTTTTTAATTTAATGAAAACACTAATGTATATTTTTGTAAGAAATAATATAATACAACGTCTGAAACTGATATTAGAGAGGCTTTAAGGCACAAAATTTTTATTAACAGAGTTGCCAACTTACAAAAAAAATATATTTTTTTCTCAATACGTAAGATCTGAACAAAATAGCCATCAAAAGAGAGATATTTCAGATTTTTTAAGAAAAGCTACGCAAAAAAAAGTTTGGCCAGAGCTGCCATATTCTCAAAATATCCAAATATTTATATATTTCGGATGACATACCACAATACAGTGTCTACAACTGATATTAAGCATGCTCCAGGCGCAAAATTTAAATTAAACAGAGTTGCCAGCTTGAAAAAATATTTTTTTCACAAAACGAAAGTTATGAAAAAATGAAACATCAAAAGGGTGATATTATAGATTTTTTATGAAAATTTATGCAAACAAGGGTTTTGGCAGAGTTTCCATATTCTAAAAATAACAAAATGAAGCAAATATTTCACATAAAATAATGGAATACAGTGTCTGAAACTGATATCTGAGAGGGATTTAGGCACATTTTTCTAAACAGAGCTGCCAACTTACACAATTTTTTTTGTTTTTCTCAATACGTAAGTTAGGAACAAAATAGACATTCAAAGGAAGATATTTCACATTTTTTAAGAAAAGTTACGCATTTTTTTTTAGCAGAGTTGCCATTTTCTAAAAATTCCAAACTAAAGCATAAATTTATATATTTTACAGAAAATACTGGAATACAGTGTCTGAAACTGATTTTTGAGAAGGCTTTAGTACAAAATTTTTTTGAACAGTGTTGCCAACTTTTTTCTCAGTATATTATTCTTTACATATACTGAGAAAAAATATATTTTATATTAAAAAAGGATGTTTAAAATTTTTTTAAAACGCTTAGACCCTAATATTTGGTCCAGTGTTGCCACATAAAAAAATCAAAATGTTGTAATGAAGTACACATTTTACATAATATTACTACAATACAGTGTCTTAAATTGCTGCTTAAGAATACTTTAAATCGAAAAGCTGCTAAGCAGGGCTGCCAACTGTTTGATAAATAAATTTTATATCAACATACTATACATACATATGTATATACTAAATCAAATCGGAGCACTTTTGAGAACTTTAAGAATGCTTTAAGTCGAAAATTTTCTAAACAGAGTTGCCAGCTGTAAACAAATTAAATTTCTTTAAATATTTCTACGAACTGGCAGCAAAATTATATATTTACGACTTTTTTCAAAAAAAAAAAATAGATTAGCCAGAGTTGCCACATTCTTAAAGTAAAAACATGAAGCTATAATGTGTATATTTATATGAAAATCTCCAATGCCGATATCAGACAAAAAGTATTGCAATATGTTTTATGTTACAGTTTGGAAACAGAATTGCCACCAATTAAAATATTAAAAAGCTATAAGCATACGAGTGGCTCCAAGCCTTCACAGGCTGGCGAGAGATCTTTGAAGAGATGCCTCGTCCTGAACGACCTTCGACTTCTTCACCAGATGAAAATATTAAAAGAGTGAAGAATACAAGTATGGTGTTTGAAAATCGTCAGGAAAGTGGCAGAGAGATGGCAAGGAAGCTCGACTTTTTTCGTCCATTCTAATGATTTTGGTGGATATTTTGGGTATGAAACTCATTCTTGCTCGACTCGTGCCGATTAAGTTGATTTTTTTTCCAGTGAATACCATCGATCAACCACCGTATTCACCAGATTTGGCTCCGTTTGATTTTTTTTCTTCTCCCAAACTGAATTTGCCTCTCCATGGAACCCGTTTTTGGTCGATTGAAGAGATAAAAAAAATTCGCTGAAGGAGTTGAAGGCCATCCCAAAAAGTGCTTATGAAAAGTGTTTCGAAGACTGGAAAAATCGTTGGCAAAAGTATATTACATCTGGTGGGGATTACTTTGAAGACGACATAATAAATATTAAGGAAGAATTAAATATTTTGCGTTTTATTTGCAATTTCCGGGTTCTTTTATGCCGCAATGTATGTATATTCAGGATTTTACTTTTTACTTCTTAACAAGATTACTCAGATTTAATGCATTATAAATATAGTTTGTTTCAAGTCACTGAAATACGGATAGAGTATTTAGAAAGATAGTTATTTTCTCTTATTTTTACCAGAACCATGCATACAAAATTTATCACATATCTCAAATAAGTTCATTTGACGTACACAAAAAAAATTCTCATCAAATTCCACGTAGTAATTCTTATTATAGTTTTTTTATCCACGCACACACGCGTATACAAACACCCTTGCAAACACATCTACAATCCGCACTATATTTGCGCTTCAATTGCCCTCTGATAAAACCTCAAATACTCAACCACTTTTCACCTTTGGCAATTCAGATACCTTAGCCACACTACAAAACAATATGGTTTATCAGCATGCCGTCACGCGCTCCAGCTACATCATCAACATCATCATGCCCAGCGCACATTTTTGGCAATTAAGCACAATCGCGCACCTTCCAGGCAGGCGCAGGCAATTTCTGCTCCATTTACTGCCTTTTATTGCGCTGTTGTTGCTATTGTTGTTGTTGTGTGGCTTTGTTTGGCACTTGTTTTGCTGTGTGTTTTTGTGCGCTTTGCACCCACACCACCCCGCGATGATTATTATTCTTTCACTTGAGTTGCGGCCAAAAGCGTTTAGCGCTGGAAAGCGTGTATTTCGCGCGCGCTCGTTGATCGTTGCCTTTTCTAAGCTGCAAGCTAACAGCTGCTATTATTGCTTTGCCAATTTTTTCTCAATGTTTTGCTATTTTTCAATTCTTATCGCTTTGAATCCTTCTATAGTAGGCAATTTCTTTGTTCGCCCATTTCCCATTTTTTTCATTTTCCTTTGCACGCATTTGTTTTGTTTTGCTGTGTTCTGTAAATACCGTTCTTTTGCTTTTCGTTTGTTTGCTATTTTGGCCTATTTTTTCGCGTTTGTAGCTTTGTTGATTGCCACGAATTGCTTTTCATCTCTTATCCCGGTTATTTGGGAAATCTTTTGTGATAAAGCAACTTGGTAATAGTCTTGCGCTTGCGTGGGGTTGCCAGATCAAAGTAAAGAGTGCACGGTTTTTTGAGTTTTTTTCTCATTTGAATGAATGGACTTTCGCGCCTTGATCTAAATTGGGAGCACACTTTAGTTTGTTTTTCCTGTTTAGAAATTGCTAATTATTTCGGGTTCACAGATGAGAATGATCTTTTTAACTTTTTTTTATAAATATTTGACATATAAAGGATTCCTAAGGTAATAAAATACAAAATTAAAAGTATTTTTTTCCTTTTTTGGCCGTTTAACCATATCATTTTCGATTTTCATCTCAAATTGAGGTTAGGAACGAACCTTTATTCTGTGGTTTCTCAGTATGAAGGTTTGTATACTCCTGATATTAGAATATAGGATTCTCTTAAAATTCTTTTGAAATCTTATCTGTACTTAGAAATAGTAATCGTGTATACAGGACATCTTAACCCTAGATAAGTGGTTGAACAGTAATGCCCTACATAAGAATCTGTCCCACTAGAGAAACCTTAATTTAAAATCCGTCTAGTCCTTCTCGTATAGTTTGGCCATAACTCAAGTGTACGACTCTGGTTCTATTTTCTCACATGAGGTTTTGGACATTAAGTCCAAAGTTTTGCATGCCACCGAAGTGGACTTCAAGGAAGCTGCTACCACCAATTAGTTCGTCAAGGACCCCAGCAAGTTTGTTGCTGCTGCTGCTGCCTTTGCTCCAGCTGCTGGTGCTGACGTTGTAGCCGAAAAGAAGGAAGAACCCAAAACGAGGGATTCGGGTTTCGGTCTCTACGACTAAAGAACTTTCAGTTGGATAACGAGTAATAATCATCAGTCTCGTCAAAATCTTACCTTCCAATAAGGGAGATGACTGGTTCGAAAAACTTTCAATAGTCATAACATTGCGATTATTCAAATAGTCGTCAGTCTATTGCGGCTAGTCAAATACATAGTCGTTTAGTGGAATAAAAAGAGCTCTAATTTGAACGACGTTTTCCTGACACCCTAAACATCAAACCTTGTATGAGAACCTAAGCGGACCTCAGGCCAAAAGATGGTTTTGATAACCAGTGGGATATTCTTACCAAGGTCGTCTTAGTTTTTAGAGTATATTTAAAAGGCAATAACTATATACATATATACAACCTCAATATGGAATTTCCAGGCAGTCTACGTAGGCCGAAGAACCCCTTACATAGACGCTCACCTCACACACCAGTTAAAAGCGTCGAAACTACAGCACCCTTTAAAGCAAAATTTAGTACAGAAATGTACGTAATGCACAAAACAGTTACAATTTAAACACCAAGCGGCTATAATAAAACTATGAAAAGTACCGTTAAGCAGTCAAGTTGATTGCCCTGACAATCGGTAGCAGCTGTTGTTGACGATGGCTCCCGACGAGCGTCGAAATGGACATCAACAATATTTTAATGAATGCGGCGAGAGCCAAGGAAAATGCTGTTTGTACAGCAAATGCTCGAGAGGCTTGAGGGGCGCCAAAGCAAAGGCACAAGCTATTAGTTTTCCCTTTTAGCAGGAAATTTTAGCTAAGCACTCTTCCTCGCAGCACGCTCTATCCACAGCAGTAGCAGTATAGACAATACGAACACAAGCTTGAAGTGTGTCAGCAGCGGGCAGTGCGCGGCGGAGGCGGGTAAGCAAATAGCTGGCGAAAAGTAGCTATTAAATGAGGCTGAAAGTAGTAGCATGGTACAGCTGGGTGTTGGAGGCAGCATTCAACTCACAAAGCGCGTGCTGGTAGCTGCCTACCAACGGCGCAAGCAAGAAAAAAAGCCGCTTAACAGGCAACATATGCCGCAACACTCAAAGCTATGTGTGCGTAGTGATACATACATACAATATGTATTCGCAATATAGAATATACTTTTGTATTTGTATACTTTTGTATTTGTGAGTTTTATGTTGTAACTTGATTAGGCAAACATTCGAAAATAAAGATGTTGCCGGGAGAATAATACTGCTAAATGAATGTATGTATGTAAATATTGGATATAAAATGTTTATAATTTTTGGTTTTTGGAGAAATTGAATATTACATTTCGTAATATATCAGAGGTGGAATCTATAAACCACATACATATGTATTAGTCATATACTATATATACATATGTATATACATATATATTCATAAGTCTATGGAAAAATTGAATTTTCAAAGAAATAAAACAATTGTGCCATATCGAAAGCCAATGATTCCGGTATTAGAAGAAAAAATTTAAACGACATTCGAAAATAACGGTAGAAGTTAAGGAACAAGTAAATAAATAGTTAATGACGTCTGAGTGATTTCATACTGGGTAGAAGCAATTTACTAGAAAATAAATTAATTTTGAAAGAATTCGAATTCAAAGTCAAAGGTTCTGAATAAATACATTAAGCAATAATGAGATCTGGAAAGCATCTGTAAATATTGCAGCGTTGCCCTAGACACAATCCATACCAAGTTTCGGGAAGACATCTTATCAAATAAAAAAGTTTTCCAAACAAGATTTTGAGTTTGATTGATAAGTTTGTATGCTTGCAGCTAGCTGGTCATTAAAGAGGTATAACTGGTCGCTATTCCATTCCCATTTTATTATGCCCGTTTATACTATTTATACCAATAAGGTGTTCGACTCGCCACCTTACAAGCTTGAGTGGGTTTATATTGCTGCTCGATATACTATTGAACAGTCTAAATTAACTTAATAATACATAATATGATTCGCTTTATTTCATGATTTCTAAAGTGATAAAAGGGAACTTACAGCCAGCTGCTGAAGTCTGAGAGCAAACAAGCTTAGAAAGAAGACAAAGTTGTCCTAAGAAGATAGATTATAATTTCTACTGCATAAAAGCTGGTATAACTTTACAATAAAAAAATAAAATAAAATAAAAACAATGCGAGTTTGATCGTGGATATGTGTTTTTGGGTCAAATCAGTTCTGCATTTCTGAAATATTGACAAAAATTTAACATATGTGAAATTCAAATAATTCGATAATAACGAATGTATTTTGAAACAAATGAAAAATATGAAATGAGGCCTCACTAAAAGCATGGATCAGTTGTAGTAATTCCACAACGTTCTTCACGTTCCTATTCACGACCTCAGATTGAAATTTCCTTTCGCCTAGACAGTAATTGCATTAAAATCACTTGTTATTACCTGATTATAGCGGTTATTTATGTCAATGGTTTGTACGTAATCCGCTTTGCTGCATCAAAAATAATTTTAATGGCATTCTCTTTTATCTTTAAAAATTTTTAGAAATATTTTAATTTGTTCTTTTTTCTGAACGAACTTTCGATGGTGAAAAATTTAAATTTCATTGATTTTTTCCTTGATGAAATTTCAGTTAATTCACTTGAACACTGATTTTTTTTTAATTATTACTTATGCCCATTGAAATTTATTTATTTTTATTTTTGTATTTATTTTAAATTTATTAGTTTGCTCTTATCTTTTTATGACTTTAATATCTTCCCGAAACAAATTTCAATTAAACCCGCAGCACTCACATTTAACCAAATAAATTCTTATTAACCAGTTGACGTTCAACATAAAATCTTTAAATATTCTTCGATCGGTTCAACAAACCTGCTGGTCGGCAGTGCAGTAGAACAACGACAGAGCAGCTGATAAGCAAATATTTGCATATACCAAATAAACACAGCACAAGTTAAGGATTTTACAAAATATTCAAACAACCACATGTGCTCGATTGTAAAGAAACACAGGTAAAACGCATGTGTGGGTGCGCTTATGTAAATTACAAGTAAATGTCAAGTGATGTAATCGATTTGTATGCAAATTCAACGAAAACTGTGTGGCAGCAGCTGTGAAAAACATTATCTGAAGATAATTGAATAAACTGTTTTATTTATCATTGTGTGCTTACCGTGTTACGTGCTGACATATGTCATAAGCGAAGTGGCATTCAAAAACAATATGTCCTGTGAGCGTCAAAAATAAGTTAATACCACTACTAGCAATGTTGATGACGAGTTTATGATATAACACAGTCGTACGAGGTGGCATTTGTACTAAACAAGCCACGTTAGTGAGGAAAAATAATATTTTACGAGGAGCGCCTAGCAGTAATTGAACTTAAAAAACGAGACTAGTTAGGAACTAGTTTCCCAACGAAAATTGAACCAGGCCGAATAGTAGCTGACTTGATCGGAATGTGAAACACTCCTAGTAGTGAAAAATATCATGTTAACTACAACGAGCAGCTCCTAGCATTAATCGAACTTACCAAAAGAGACTAGTTAGGAACTAGTTTTTCGACGAAAATTGAACTAGTCCGAAAAGTAACTGACTTAAGCGCATTGTGAAACACTATGCTTAAGTTATTTTTTTTTAGCATTATTAGACTATATACTTAGCATTAAGCACAATTAGAATAGATGCGAATGTTAGAAAATTGAGTTTAATATAGTTTTTGGAAAGAAATTTAAGGGCAATGAAGAAGTAATCGCGGAGACTGAGCCCTATTTTGCAGAGAAATGCCAAACCTACTATAATAATGTTAACCAGAAACAAGATTATTATAACCGGTGTATTGGTTACTATGAATATCGATGTATTCTGATTATAATCTCAAACTAAAGACATTTGTTTTGCGCCTTTTTTGAACTAGTAGGAAACTGGTATAATTATGGTAATAATTGGTATATCGCTTATCGATAATCGTATATCGAGAAGTTTTAGCTTTCATATGATGTGCTCGAAATAGTTTAGTGTGTGTTCATTTCAACTAGTATGAGACTGGTACATACTATCTAATCAAAATCTATCAATTGACAACTGAAACTACTTGCATTTACTGTAGGGATGTTAAAGAGTGACTTTTTCAATGCATTCACAGCTATCATAATCGAAGCGTTTCGAATGAATTTATACTGATTTGCTGCAGTTGAGGAGTATATGTGTGCAAATTTATGGATTCGAATTCAAAATCGAATAGTAAAAATATATTTCAGTTAGCGAGTGAATTTTAAGCAGTTTCGTTATGTAGTGCCAAAGTATAGAAAAATGTTTGGAAATATTTTTGAGCGAATTTTCATAAGCTATTTATTATACTGTTATGCATTTGCACAGAACACGGGTACTTGAGTACAAAATAAATTCTAGAAAATGAAATTATGTATAATAATAAAAAAATTTTAGTAATGAAAAAAAACAACCATAACTATGGTTACTATAAACCTTTCACAGGTGCAAAAAATACCTTTGAACGGTCGATTTGCATGGCAGCTATATGATATAATCATTCGATCTGGAAAATTCATTTAGATATTGTGGTGTTGCTTAAGGCAATAGTCCGTGCCAAGTCTTATGAAGATATCTTGTCAAATAAACAAGTTTTCCATACAAGAACTTGATTCTTGTTTCAGTTTGCTATATAGTGGTTCGATTCGAATAATTTCTTCGAAGATTCTAGCGCTGCTTTAGACAATAATCCACGCCAAATCTTGTGAAGCAATCTTGTCAAATAAACAAGTTTTTCATACAGGAACTTGATTTTGATCGTTCAGTTTGTATGGCAGCTATATGATATATTGGTCCGATTTGAACATTTTCTTCAGATATTGTAGCGTTGGCTTGGGCAATAATTCTTGCCAAATTTCATGCAAATATCTTGACAATAAAAAAAGTCTTTAATACAAGAACTGAACTTTTATCGTACCATATGCCATATACTTAGTTTAGGGTATAAAAAATTTAAATAAACAATAAAATTATATAAACAAAATTTTAATTAAAAACTAAGAAAATAATAATACAATAAAAACCACAAAACTAATGATTTATTTATTATTATTTTTTTTTTGTTTTTCAAACAGACATCCACGTATACAGAACGGATTATGACGAGTTCATAATATTCAACAAAGCCACGGTATGCGATAAACAATTACTAAAAAAGCAAAGAGGTATTACCATACTCTATTTAATTCTCCCATAAAATCATAATTCTTAGGAAACCTGGAAGGATGCACGCGATATATGCCGTGAGCACACAGCAAATTTGGTCTCACTTGAGTCACAGAAAAAGCTCATAGCTTTGCATATGTTTTTATTTGCCAACGGTAGGCACATGTTGAACATTTGTTGTTGTAATTAAGTAAAAATATTTTGCAATTAAACTTATTTTATAGACTTCTTGCAGACAATGGTGAATAAGGCAGATCGTGCTTTTATATATTGGAGCGGTGGCAACGATCTAACACAGCCAGGTACTTATGAGTGGGAGGGCACGGGCAAAGCATTTAACTATACACACTGGCTAAATGGTCAACCGGTGCATATTGAAGGCGGCGGCTGTATACAATTTGGCGATGGTGGCTTTGGACGTTGGTCCATAGAAAATTGCGAAACTAAGCGGTTTTTTGTTTGTGAGCGTATGCAAGATTAATTACAAAAAATTATTAAACTTTTTTTTTAATTTTTGAACGAGAGGGTAAGTTAACGCCATTATTTTAATAAATTAAATATTTATAGCCAACATTGTGCCTATATTTTTAAATTAAATATTGCTGAATAAAAATAATGCTTAAATTGAAATATGCGCCCCCTTTCAGCAAATAAAGGCAAGGCAAACTGAAGGAGCGCTGGGTAGTTGATTTTTTCAAGTAGTTAATTGGCCGCGCACAAGTAGCATAATGGCCCAGAGAGCAAGCAAGTGGAATGGTATGGAATGCAGCGCAAATGTATGCTTACGAGTAAACAAAAATGCGCAACGGCGTTGTGGCCGGCTGTGGTCAGCGCTGCCAACGGAACTGGCGCATAATAAGCCAAGTTGCAGCAGGAGCCGGAATGAGTGCAGTCGTAGGTGAAGAGCAGTGAAGTGTGACGGAAAGAAGTGAACTGCAGTGGATCATATTTATATATATATATATATATGTATATATGCGCATATACATATGTAGCTGTGGGTTTCATGCGGCGCAAAATTGCGAAGGGTGGTAAGAAATAAGGAGACCTTTATATACTAAATAGAAAACAGGACTAGCAAACGTGAACTCAAATCAAATGTCCCAAAAACTAATAGAAACAAGTTAGAATGTTCGTAGGTGAAGGACATTGGTATTTAAAAAATGTGCCACTAGTCGCTTAGTTTGAGAGATATCGACCTGAAATTTTGGACAAGTCGTTTTCTTACCGAAGAGCTACTTATTTGTCGGCATAGCCGATATCAGGCTAATATAGCAAATAGCTGCCATACCGTTCACTTTGTATCAAACTCAAATTCTTGTATGGAAAACTATTTTATTTAAGGAGATAACTACACAATATTTGGCACGGAATATTGTCTAAGCTAGCGCTACAACATGTGAAGAAATGTTTCCGATCGAACGACCATATCATATACATAGCTGCTATACAAAGTGAATGATCAAAATCAAGTTCTTGTATGATAAAGTTTTTTATTTGAGGAGATAAATGCATGAAATTTGGCATAGATTATTTTTTAAGTCAACGCTATAACATTTGAAGAAATTTTGTAGATAGGACCACTATATCATATAGCTACCCTACATTTCGAACAAAAAAAGTTCAGTTCTAGTATAGAAAACTTTTTTATTTGTGGAGATATCTGCATGAAATTTGGCAAGAATTATTAACAAAGACAAAGTTATAATATTTAGAGAAATTTTTCAGATCGGACTGCTTTATCGTAAAGCTGTCATACAAACCGAATGATCAAAGTCATGTTCTTGTAGGGAAAACTCTTTTATTTAAGGAGATAACTGTACGAAATTTGGCATGGATTATTGTCCAATACAACGCTACAGCACTTAAAGAAAATTTCCGGATCAGACGACTATATTATATAGCTGCCCTATATGTTGAACGATTAAGGTTCAGCTTTTGCATGGAAAACTTTTTTATTTGACGAGATATTTACATGAAAGTTTGGCAAGAACTATTGCTTTAGACTACGTTACAATATTTGAAGAAACTTCTCAGATCAGACCACTATATCATATAGCTGCCATATAAACTAAACCTTATAAATCAAGTTCTTGTATGTAAATTTCTGTATCTGTGACGATTATTTTAACTTTGTGGAAACCGAAGTTAACGTTTTTTGTTGTTGTTGTTCTTTTTTGTATTTTTGTGCTATTAAATATTATCCATATTTCTTAAAGTACGAACTTTTAAGAGTTTCATACAAAATAATATGCCCAGCACTCATATTACGCTTGCAATCAATTATGTTTTCCATGCCACACACTTCCGTTATGTACATTACCAGCGCTGTTGCTGCACAATAGCTTATTGCATTTTCTTTGATTTCAATTTTTAATAAAATTTCGAAAATAAAGTTTACCAAGTATCAAACTTAAAGTTTTAGCACGCATGCACACGCATATGTACACACAATAATAATAACGGGTGAATAGCAAAGGCAAGCATGTTGCTGCAATATGGACTACTTAGGCTAGAGCAAACTTTGGTTACAGAATGCACACTCAAACACACGCACAAATGTTTATTATGTTTGTGTAAAATATGCGGAGATGCACACGCATTGCGTTGTATTGTGTATGTGTGTGTGTGTGCGGTGTTGCAATGCAATCTGGCAACATTGTGCAAACTTTATTGTTTTCCAGTTACAACAAACACAATATAAAGTAAGCACACAACAACAAAAATAATGCAGCAAAGAAAAAGGAAGGCAAAAGGCGTAAATATAGGAGACAAGCAAAACTCAAATACAAACTACGCTAAAGTGCGGCAAGCATAAACATATGTGTTGCAGCAACAACAAACACAAGCACAGCGGCAATATCGGGTTGCTTGCATGCATGCCACGTCGTCCAAAAGTATCGAGAATTTACCACTTTGTTATAATTTTATTTAAATTTCAACTGCTGCGTGCCGTAAAAGTTTTAGTGCCCTTTCAAGTGGCGCCCCACCCCAACCGCTCGCTCACCAGCGGTTCGCACAGAGCAGGCAACACAGCTTCCACCCACCCAAGCGCACAAGTACAAAAGCTTTTTATGCACTTTTTTGCGCCATTTGACTACTGTGCATATTTACATTTGCCCCTCGTCGCTGCCACCGCGCTTTGTGGTCTCACTTATATTGCTTGTGTGTGTGTTTGTGTGTGCTTAAATGGCATAGTGGGCAACAATATGCTTGCAAACTACTACAATCGCATGCGGTTGCACAAATCGCATACAAATTTGCGCTTTTCGCACACAAACACACAGAAATGTATGCCTCAAATGCGCTCAACTGTCATACCATTAAGGCCGCGTCCATATTCAAAAGTATTACACATACGTTTATTATTTATGTCGCCATTATTCTGAGAAAAATTTCTTATCTCCACTTTTGCGGCAAGGCGAAGGGGCATCATGCTGCTTGTTGAGCTCATATTTTTAAGTAGCAAATTAAAAATATGTGAAGTAAACGAAAATATGCCATAAATGTGCCTATGAACAACGGAATTGACTGTAAGCGGATATACAAAGTATATTTATATATATAATGTAGTTTCTGAAAGTAAAAACATTGAAATTTAAAATTTTTGAAAATCCGCCTAAAGGTAGGCAAACAAAATTTCATCTGCAGATAAGAACTATGTACATTTAAACCTTTTTCTGGGTACGGTTCCATTAGAAAGAAGATACGTAAGCACTACATTAAAGCTCTCTTCTGAATATGTTTTCATTGAAGAACATAGCCATATGTCATAGAAAAGTTCAAAAGTACTACTGCATTTAATCATGAAAGCTTCCTTACCGAAATTTTGAATAAAAATTTGTAATCGATAATCACCTACTAATAAGTTTAATGTAGCAGAGAAAGTCTATGGCATTTTAACAGAGTTGAACGTTGGCCATAAACCATAGAGTCCGAGGGCTTAGCAGCGTATTTTGTTAAACCCTTTCCGTAATAGCGCCTCGATTAAAACTGGAGTTATATGGAGCCTCGCAGTATCATAATATTTATAGAATTTTAACTACGAAGTCAAAGGATTTTCAAACCAAAAAAAAAGATCTCAAAATATTTTCTCAATAACCACGCACAATATTCTGGACTCAAGCCCACTTGGCCAGCAGCGTGGCCATAATTTGCACATTAAAAAGCATTACCCATACAAGTGTATTGAATAGAAATAGGTGGGAGTAGTAGTAAATTTCCAGTTAACTGTGTACGTGCCAAATGGCTGTAGCATAATAGGGGTTTCATGTTTATATGTGTCCGCCATTTGGAAAAACTAGTTGCTTGCGCTGGATGCAGGACGACAAATGTACAGTGTGTCAATTTCATACAAGCGTTCTTTAAATTTAATTGTTAACTTAATTATTTTTGTTTTTAAATAAAGATTGTGTTTTTAATTAAAAGTGAGAAATTAATTTTTTGCAATTTATAACGGTTTATAATTTTTTAATGTGGATTCATTCTAGGTAGTAAGATATTTGATAAATTTAAAGATAATTGCCAACAACAACACTGAAAATATTAAAAATTCAAAAAATTGAAATGTTTAAAAATTGAAAAAAAAAATTGTTAACTAAAGAAAAATTAGTAAATAATTAAATATTTCTAAAATAAAAGAAGAATCAAATACTGAAAAATTTATTAATAAAAAAATAAATATTAAAGAAAAGAAAAATATTAAAAATACACATAAAATATATAATATTTTTATTAAATGTTTTTTAATTTACAGATTAATATTTTTTTGGTTGATATTTTTTAAGTGATTTTAAATAAATTTTTTAATTACTTATTTTTTTAATTTAATAATTTTAATATCATTAATATTAATCCCTATTTTTTTGGTCGATGTTTTTTTTTTGAGTTAATTTTTTAATTACTTTTATTTTTAATTTAAAGTTTAATAATTTCAAAACCTTGTTTTTAGCGAAACGTTGGATTTTTTATTTACTTTTGGTAATTTTTTAAAAAATTTATATATTTTCATTAACTGCAATTTTAATTTCATGCTTCGAAAATTTGTCAACTGAAAATAGAAAGCAAATAAAAAATACAAAAAAAAATAAGAAAAGGAATATTATATCCATTAAATAGATAATATTTTTTAATTAATATTTTTTTCTGTGTTTCTTGGTGAATTTTTTACGTAACCTAATCTTTTAATTTAAAGTTTCATAATGTCAAAATAAAATTATTTAAGAAAAAATTAAAATACATTTTTTTTAATTTTCATTAACTTTTCTTTAATTTTCATTAATTTTTTTTGATTTTTCCTAATTTGAAGTAATTTATTAATTCATAAAATTGCTAACTTTAAATTTAGTAAACTTGAAAATTTAGTAATTTCGAAATAAAATTCTTTCACAAAAAATTTAATTATTTTTTTTAATTTTTTTTGATATTTTTTTTTTATTTTGAACCAATTTTTTTATTAATTAAATTTTTTTTATGTTAGGTAATTTCGAACTAAAATTTTGTAATAAAATATAAATTTTTTTCTAAATTTTAATTTTATTTTTTGATTTTTGTTTCTAAATTTGAAGTAATTTTTTAATTAAATCAATTTATATTTTTAAGTTTAGTAAATTCAAAATTAATCTTATAAATCTTTACTCTTTTTAACTTAATTTTTTTTATTTTTAATTTTTAATTCTTCAGTTTTAATTAACTTCATCTCTGATTTAAAGTTTAGTAATTTTAAATTAAATTTTTTAATCTAAGCCTAATCTGTAGCTCTGAAAGTATTGTTTTCAAAATTTAAAAAAAATTGCTTAGGATATTTTTTTGAAATTTTAATAAATTATTTAAAAAAATTAAGTTTTAGTTTAATGTTAGTAAATCTGAAATTATTCTTATAAATCTTAGTCTAATCTATACCAAAAAATCAAATAATTAGAAAAAATTATTAAATTTATTTTTGGTAATTTTTTTTCGAAATGTATTTTTTTTTTTTTTAATTTCCTCCATTTCTTTTGGAAAGTATAATGAATTCAAAATTATTTGCCTGCCCTTTAAAAAAAAATTATAAACGCATCGTTTTAAATTAGCAACCAAAACTATAAATCCGATGAAGAAATCTGAATAATTTTTCAATTTTTTTTTTGAATATTTTATTATTTTTTTTCATTCTCAATGTAAGGCTTGATGAAAAATATTGATTGAAAATATTAATTTTTTTTTCAAAATTAACCTTTTAAAGAATATTATTAATGCAACCTACAAAATTAAACGAAACTATGAAGCAAACCCTAAAAATACTCGTCTATGTAAATTTTATCAACACAGTTGTTATAGTTTTTGATTGACATACGAATGTAAAAACTGAAATATCAAAAAAAAAGTTCAAAAAGAAAATAAAAATTTTTAAGAATAAGAAAAACTCAAACCAAATGTAAAATTAATTTCAAAAATCAAAATTTTAGTTAAAAAAAATCCGAATATAAAATTTTCTTTAAAAAAAATAAAAATCAAAGCAACTGCAAATATTTGCCAAAACGAGAGCACTGTGCAGCATTAGAGTAGTTACTTAGTAACTGGCATACAGAGCAACAGAGTGGCGCGGCCGCCAACGCTCCATCGTCCTCGTCGTCGCTGTTGCATTCGCATTGCTTTGTTGTCGCCATATACGACATTTGTTTGAGAATTTATTTACCAGTTATATTTGAATTGAATTTGGAAAGCAAGTCACGTTCAGTAAATGCCATCGTCATAAGCGCACGCAGCGCGCAGAGAGATAGAAACACAGCCAGAGAAAAAGGAGCGACTTGGGAGCACAACGAGTGACGGGCAAAACGCAGCTGTTGGCTTTAAAGAGGTAGCAAAAACAGCAAAAACGGTAGCAACATTCACAAATATATTTACTGTCTAAAATCTTACGTTTTTGTAATAACAGCAGCAACAATAGTGCATTGAAAGTGCAACAAACAAGCAGTGGCAAAACAAGTCCACAAAAACACAGCCGAAGACACAATAAGACAGCGTGTTGGAGAAGCAGCAACTCTGCAAACACCAACCAACATTTGCATGGAGAACGCGACAATGTTGGAGTGCACTAAAGCAGCAATGCTGCCGCCTTCATTGCCGCCAACGTCGCAGCAGGCGCAATCAACAGAAATACAACGCATTCGTGCCGTTCTCCCAGCGATAGTAATATTTGTGCTCGCTTATATCTCGGTGTTGTTCATACGTTCGCTACTCGCCACACTCGCCTATTTGGCCATATTGCTGGCGCTGTTTCATTTCTTCTACAATATGGTGTTCTGAAATGCAGGAAAAGCAGGTAAGGCCATTGATTTGCTCGCCAGTGGAGATGACGGGGCCGCAGTGGTAATATGTAACTGGGAAACTAAAGTCTTGAATGACAACTGTGGCATAGGTGAGCAACGATGGGCATAAAAAGCGTGCAGAATGTTGGCAAAAGGTGCCACAAGTAAGAAAACATAATCGGCGATTGGAATCTGGATACGGAAAAATCCGGGAGCGGGTGAGAAAGAGAGTGAGAAAGAGAGAGGGAGAGCGAGCGTTCGCCAAGGAATAGCTTGCCCTGGGACAGTATCCAATATCCAATCTCCAATATTTTAGTTATTTCAATTTAGTGTCGCATAATATTGCCAAACTTTTGTACCGCATTTTCTATGCATTTATAATATTGCGTATGTATATGTGTATATGTGTTGCTTTTGTTTAGTAGTAGGAAGTGTTGGACACCAAACTATAAATACAAAAGTTTATTACTTTAGCCAAGTTGGTTTGGTTTTGGGCAATTTAAATGTATGCAAGCTTTGAGGCCAGCCAAAAGTGGAATCGCTGCAGTTATGGAAGAGGAATAGAAGGAGAAGATATATCGAAATTGTTTTTGTTTTCGAAAGATATTCGCTTTACTACAAAAATAAGAATAAAACCATTGTAAAAGATGGTGAAGGAGTTATGAAGTCTAGTTACATTCAATGAACTGTGTTATGGCGCGCCTAAGTGTATGCTACGACCATATAAAACTTAATAAAAAACTGAGCTGAAAACGTTATAATAAATAAATAAATAAAAAGCTAGATAAAACGTTAAATTTGATTGCATCGAAGCTAGAATATTCTTGCAAATAAAGCACCTTCCGCACAAGAAATTTATTTTGATCGAACACTTTGTATGCTATAATCTTTCAGCAGAGATTGTACTCTTGCCTTGAACAATAGTCCCAGCTATATGTCATGAAGATAACTCATCAAATAAAAAAGTTTCATAGACCGATTGGATTTTGATAGAAAGTTTTGTATGGTAGCTATATGCTATAGTCGTCTGATCTGAACAATTTCTTCAGAGATTGTACTCTTCCCTTAAAAAATAATCCCAGGTAAATTTCACGAAAATAAATCATCAAATAAAAAAGTTTTTCATAGACTGATTGGATTTTGATCGAACACTTTGTATGACAGATATAAGATATAGTCGTCCGATCTGAACAATTTCTTCAGAGATTGTACTCTTGCCTTGAACAATAATCCCAGCTAAATTTCATGAAGATAACTTATCAAATGTATAAGTTTTCCATATAAGAGCAAGATTATGATCGTTCCATTTATAGGGCAGCTATATGCTATAGTGGTCCGATGTTAATGGTACTAACAAATGAGAAATTTCTTGCCAAGAAAAAAATGTTTGAAAAATTTGAGAGAAATCTCAAAAACCGAGAGACTTGTCTCTTTTTCTCTTTGTGGCAACTTAATATAACCCCTTCAAGGTATAAAAAAAACAAAATCCGATTATTGTGGAAATCTAAATATTAGCTGTACATAATATAAAAACCAGATAAACAAATATAATTTTACCTTCGAAAAAAATTACAAACTACGCACGTACATTGATGTACGTATGCATATATTGACATAAGTGAGCGGAAATCTGCGCACAAAAATGTAAACAATGATAACTTCATTTTTGCGACTACTCTTCCATTATTTACCGCATAACTTATTATAATTTTTTCGCGACGTTTTTATTGTGCTTACCACGTAACTTTGCGACGTTGCAAAGTTTTCTTCGCTACAAAAACAAACACCACAATGCGGCTTATCGCGACGAGAGCCAAGCAAAACGTCAGCGTCAGCACAAACACAAACACTCGATGACGCCATTCACACACACGCTTTTTTACATACAAATAGGTAGCTAAGCGGCAGTATTTGTATGAAATGCGGTGCTACCTATGCACACACACACGCGCATTTACATATTTAGAGCTTAAGAATATTTGTAAGTTAAAATTGAATATAATAAGGTGAATTTTATATATGGAATACAAGATGCTCGGTGAAAAATAAACAATGATAAAGAAAAGATGCAAGTGAAGTTAAAAATAGAACAAAAACATTAACTTTGGGTGCACTGGAGCTATAATACTCTTAACACACATATAAGGAAGCTTCCATACAATAGCTTGATTTTGAACGTTCAATTTGTATGACAGCTATATGCAATAGTGACCCGATTTCGACAATTTCCTTGGAGATTGTACTGATGTCCGATACAATAATTCAGGCCGAATTTCGTTAAGATATCTTATCAAATAAAAAAGTTTTTCATACAAGAACTTGATTTTGATCGTTCAGTTTGTATGACAGCTATACGCTATAGTGGTCCGATTTAAAAATTTTCTTGGAATATTGTAGCGTCGATTTCGAAAATAATCTGTTCCAAATCTCGTGAAGATATCTTAACAAATAAAAAAGTTTTTCTTACAGGAACTTTATTTTGATCGTTCAGTTTGTATGACAGCTACATGCTATAGTGGTCCGATTACGACGGTTCTAACAAATGACTAGCTTCTTAGGGTCAAGTGAACGTACGTAAATTTTCAGCGCAATATTTCAAAAACTAAGGATCTAGTCGCTTTTTCTCTTCGTGCAAACTCAATATACCCACCCAATTCAAGGCAAAAGAAAAAACAAAAACTAAACACGCTTTGGCAGAAAATGTTTACGTGAATACTTTAATTAAATCCCTCAGCGGAAGTTTCATTATAAACAACCAACAGGTATATACAAGTACTATAGAAATATATATGTATGTATGGGTATTTAAATAAGAAAGCAAAAGCAACAACGTAACGGTGAATTTGAAAGACAAAAAGTTGAAAAGAACTTAAATAATGCAGTTGGTATGCAATTTATTAATTGTGCGCTTGCTTGCTTTTTGCTCAACTTTGTACTTTCTGCGTTTAAGGCGCAATATTTCGATATACACGATGGGTTCGTATATACTTGCCTACATACATATGTACATATATGCATTTATGCGCATATGTATGAATATTTATTTGTATATATGAAAGTATGCACGAGTTAACTGAATGAGTTACTTTTTGCATGATCACTTGAAAAATATGTAGGTGAGGCGCAGCACCTGGTGTCTACCCGAAGAGAACCAGCTGGCATGCGATTTCAGTGGTAAATATAGTATATTTATATATATGCATAGTTCAGCATTTATGTACATATGTGCAGTTATGCATACACCCACTTTGGATTAAAGTGTAATATATTCTGGATTTTTTTTTGGCGTGAATTGCCAATTAATGAGTTTTTATTAACCTTGATTAAGTAGGCAAAAAATTATTTCACAGAAAAAAAACAAAAAAAAAAAGAAACAATTTTGAAGAGCTTTTAACGGTTTTTTTTTTTTTAATTTTTATAGACGCGATTTAAAAAGCTTTTATATTTAAAATTTGTAGATTTTGATGTTATTATATAAAATTATTGCAAAAGTTTCGCTGGTTTACTCCGAATATTTTCAAAGAAATAAGCCCTAGAACCATTGCACTTCATGCTGCGATCTATATAACCGGAGAACTTTGAGGCTCGTTTCCTCGAGACTAACTTTTTTCATCCGGCCAAAATTGCGAGCGAATTATTTAACTGATCTACTTGAACTAAAGCGTATTTATAGACAATTTTATGCAAGTGCGTGATAGAGCGCTTTTCCGAGAAAAATGGCATTTTGACAGTTGTTTAAGTATTTTGATCTCGAAAAACACAGGTAAAATGGCATTTTTTCACAAAATCCTGGCCTACATCCCCGAATTTTCGAAATTCTCAAAACCCTCTACTATGCACTTGATAAAAGCTTCGAGATTAAAAAAGATACTTTTTTCGTTTCGGATAAGAAGTCTAGCCAGTTGATATTTCCGCCAGTTTGCTTCTTTTGTTTGTCATAAAATAATTTTTATTTTGTAGTTCAATAATATCTCTTAATATATACGCAATAAAATCGGATGTGATCTGTTTTTATTCTTCCATAATAAAACTGCAAAAATTTGGCTTTTTTGACGGTACTAAAGGTATCTCCTACCTTAAATTCGTCACATCAAAGCATATACATATGTATATATCAATTTCTAATAAAGCTAAAATGATGGACTTAAACAAGTTTAGAATCAGAGCTTTAAGAGCTTTTCTAATAATTTTATTTGTTTGCTATTTACTAATATGTATTTACCGCTCAGTTTTCATACAATAAAACGAATTTGTGCAGCTTTCAAAGAGCTTTTGGTAGTTATTTCATAAAAAAAACGCATTTCTTGTTAATGAAAAAGTTTATCAAATACTGAGTAAATACTACACATCTTTTAGATACTATGATTTAGCATTTAAAAGCTTTTTTAAGTATATTTTATTAACAGTGCTTTCAAAAGAAACAAAAGAAAGCTTTAGAACTTTCACTAAAACTTAAATTTGAAATATTAGTAATTGCAGAGTACAGTCTCTGAAATAATCTTATGGAACTTTTGGGGATGCAATCGTAATCCTCTAACTGAAAATTTTTAAATAATAACCAGAACACGAATTATGTTTTTTTTTTTTTAAATTAAATACTTCCATATGCAATATGCAAAAGCTTTCAGATTTCGATATATTTGAGCATTTTTTTTGTTTGTTTCTAAAATATGTATATAGGGCCACGGAAAATGTGCTTTACGATCGGTATAAAGGACACAAGCAACTTTTAGTGATTTTTACTACTTCAGCTCTCATAAATTTTTATATGAAATATTTTCTGGTGTTATTATTATAATTGACTGAGCTATAAAAGATTTATAGGTTTTTTTATAAATTGGAAAATTAGAGCTTTCGTGAAGCTTTTATGTGAAGCAACATCTGCGCTTAAATATTCTCTTTTTCAAAAATTAAGCCAAACATAATCACTTTGAATATTAGAGTTTTCATAAAGCTTTCATAGAATGTAATTTGCAGTATAATTTCTGTCTGTCTGAATTTTAAGTTTATTTAATATTGGCTTTAGTACATATGCTTTTGATGACAATATGTACATATATTAGAGCTTTAATAAAGCTTTCATATGTAGCAATTTTTGACGCACTATCTGTTCTTGCATATTTAAGTAGATTTTTAAGGTTTAAACCTATATGAAAAACTTTAGTGCTTTCATAAAGCTTTCCTAGAATATTAGAGCTTTCACAAAGCTTTCATAGAAAGTAATTTGCCATACAATCTCTGTCTTTGAATATTAAGTTTATTCAATTTGTGCTTTAGAACAAATGATTTTGATGACAATATGTATATTAGAGCTTTATTAAATGTAGCAATTTTTATCGCACTAACTGCTCTTGCATATTTAAGCAGTGTTTTAGAGCTTAAACCAATATGAGTAACTTTGAAGATTGGAGCTTTCATAAAGCTTTCATAGAAAGGAATTGGTAACACACACTCTTTCTTCAAGTATTTTAGTTTATTTAATTTTGGGAATTAGAAACTTGAAACGTATGTATCTACGCAGACGCATATCTTCACATCTCCATGGAATTCAAAATTTAATTTTAATAGCATTTAAATATATTTTAATTTAAGAATGCTCTATGCGCATAAGCTCCTTTCATTAATTAAAATAAATTCAAAAGCTGCATATCTTCAATATGTCTTAACACACAATGCATGCGTTAAGCATTCATAAACATTGCTTAGGCTAATCGCATTAAGTTAAAGTTGCTGCTTTGTATGATAAAATATATGAATAACAATAGCGTATTAGTTATGCATACCACAACACGCTTTGATGGAAATATGAACGCTCGAAGCTGTGAATAAATTTCTGCATAATATTTAGATATTTTCCAGTGCAGACTATTAGATATTAGATATCGTTCTTTAAATCACCCACAAAACATATCGCCACTTACCTAAAATGAAAAGAAGAAGACATAAACGATTAGTTAAAAGTATAAAGAAATTGTACCAATGGGAAAAATAACAAAATTTAATTATAATTCTAATACTTAGATAATGGCGTATGATAGCGGTTTACATATATACAATAACCATTTTAATTTAAATAAATATTAGCACAATGGCAGCATTAGATTGTAAAGAACACACATATCAAAGCTTAATATCGAAAGCGGCAGCTTTTTGGTTAAAGAGAGACATTGTCGTTATCAACATCAAGCCACCAATAGAGTTGCTACCATATGTTTGTAGGTAGGTACATAGGTAGGCATATGCTTTGACAGTCAAAAAATTTGCACATCCAATTAAAAAGATAAAAGCAAGCGCGGACGACAAATTCCAGCAGCAAACAAGAGGCGAGCGCCTGCAAGGATGCCTTGGAGAGAATATGCGTTGATTGAAGCGAAATACCTGCGAGAGAAATGAAAGCGAAATGCCGCGCAAGAATTCGCGAGATTTTCATTTACATTTTCTTTTTTTTTGTTGCGTGTTTGTCTTATAAACGCTGTGCTTTGCTTAAACCGTGCTTTTTCTGCGCTTAAATAACATTGGCTAGAGGCACGCCTGGCAGCCAGCCATCAGCTAACTAGCATGGCTTACCTTGACGGCGCTTGACGGTGAGTGTTCTACGGGCTTTGTAGACAGCAACAGCAGCGTGGGAATAATTGCCAAGTCATTGATATAAAAAGGATAACAGAAGCAAGGGCTCCGCTGTGTGTGCCTATGTGTATGAGTGTGTGTTGTAAAAGATATGCGCGTGAATATGTATGCAGCCATTTAAATGAAAATGCGTTGCAAAAACGCAGAAAATTGTATTAATTCGAGACAGCGAAGCTGTCTAACAAAAAACAAGGAAAAAGTGAGAGCCATCAGCTGAGTGTTAGGCAAGATTAGAATTGCGGAAAAGAATGTATACTTGTATATGTAGAGAAAGGGTGTAACGGCTTTGACTCTGTGATGGAGTGAATGTCTCGTTGGTGTCACTCGTCGGTTGCGCTCGTTGGTGTGAAATTTCATTTAATTACTTTAATGCATAAGTACTGCGGAAATGTGGCAGGCATTTCTTCCTATACAAATACAAATAATCACAGTTGAACGCGTACATACATACGAGATATACTTATATACGAGTAATCTTTGTTTGTGTGGCAACATCTTGCCACAAAGGCGGTATGCTGCCTTTGGAGGTTGCTTCTGAGGTTTGGGCGAGTTCGGCTCGCGGCACAAAGAGGTATACTACGCGGTAAAATGTTTGTGAGAGGAGCATGAGATCCGAAATTAGCGTTGAAAATTATCTCATAATGACTTAAATAGGTTATTGTTAAAATTGCTATAACAGCTAATGATATAACAGGAGGTGAAAACGATTTTTTTTTAGAACAGAAGAGAAAATTTGTTATGGGAAATTAGTGCTGAGCTAAAATGTTGAATTTTATGTATTAAAAAAAATAAATAATTATTAATGAAAACAAAACAAAAACAAAGAAAAAGAAAAAGTAAACAAATAATGAAGATAACATAAAAAAATAATAATAATAAAAAAATTAAAAATAACAGAAAATAAAAATATTAGAAAAAAGTTTATTAATTAATTAATAAAAAAAGACTATTATTATTATTAAAAAAAAGATAATAGATAATTAAAAAACATTATTTATAACTCCAATTTTTATAAGGAAAAACTAATTATTGTTCTTAATTTACTGATTCTGGTAGGTGTCTTAGCTTATGAAAAAGTACAGACTGTTATTTTACATTAACATAATGTTGCCTACATTTAGGGAACTTAGATTATGGGAACTTAAATATAACATTTTTCCACTAAAATTATACATACATATAAAGAAAATAAACAAATAGGTAAAATTATAACAGCAAAAAAATAATAAATAACTAAAAAAACATTATTTATAACTTCAATTATAACAAAGAAAAAACTATTGTTAATAATTTACAGATTTAGGTGGGTATCTCAGCTAATATTATTTTGCATTAACATTCAGAATGTTGCCTACATTTAGGGCGATGTTAAATTACGGAAACTTAAAACTAATATTTATCCATTAAAAAAACTAATAAATATATAAAAAAAAAGCAAAAATAAATAAATAAATAATAATAATAAAACCAAAAAAAAATAAAAATAATTAAAAAACATAACTTCATTTCTTATGAAAAAAAAATAATTAATGTTAATAATTTACACATATATGTAGGTAGGTGTCTCAACTAATGTTAAGGTGCAGACTGTTATTTTCCATTAACATACGGAATGTTGCCTACATTTAGGACTTTTTTGAATTACGGAAGCTTAAAATAACATTGTAGAGAACAATTTAAATAATATTAAAATAATTAAAAAATTGCTTATATAAAAAATTATCCATAAACTAAAAATTAAAAAAAAAAATTATTATTTTGGAATATTGAATTTTCATTTATTATCAGAACATTTAAGGTAGGTCTCAGCTAATGTATATGTATATGCGAGTAGATTATTATTTAAGACAATAAATATTCAGCAAACAGCGTGTTGCCTAAATATAGGCGTAATAAACAAAAGGAAGAAGATATTCCAAATAAATTTAAAACAAAATATGAAAGGAAACTTTAGACTATCCCTATAAGCAACATTTAAACATATTTTACTCTCAAAACGTATATCTTAGAAACCAAGCAACAAGAATATAAGCTCAGAAGCAATGAGGTTTACGACTAATAATCGTGCTTTCAATTCGTTACACTTCACCAGTAAAAAATGTACGAGCAGATGTATTAGAAGCAGAGGAAACTTTAAAGCCTAGAACGTGTATTGACTTCTTTTATGAAAAAATTGCAAAAATTATTTTAAAAAAATACAACAAAATCACAAAAAAAAAAGAAAAAAAAAATACTTACAAAACGAATATAAACAAGTAAGGAAGGGCTAAGTTCGGGTGTCACCGAACATTTTATGCTCTCGCATGGTAAAGTGATAATCGAGATTTCATAATACGTCATTTACATATTTTTCAAATACCGTATTTTTGTAAAGTTTTATTCCGCTATCATCATTGGTTCCTAATGTATACATATATTATACAGAGAAGGCATCAGATGGAATTCAAAATAGCTTTATATTGGAAGAAGGCGTGGTTGTGAACCGATTTCACCCATATTTCGTACATGTCATCAGGGTGTTAAGAAAATATTATATACCGAATTTCATTGAAATCGGTCTAGTAGCTCCTAAGATATGGTTCTTGGTCCATAAGTGGGCGGCGCCACGCCCATTTTCAATTTTTAAAAAAAGCCTGGGTGCAGCTTCCTTCTGCCACTTCCGTAAAATTTAGTGTTTCTGACGTTTTTTGTTAGTCGGTTAACGCACTTTTAGTGATTTTGAACATAATCTTTGTATGGGAGGTGGGCGTGGTTATTATCCGATTTCTTCCCTTTTTGAACTGTATATGGAAATGCCTGAAGGAAACGACTCTATAGAGTTTGGTTGACATAGCTATAGTAGTTTCCGAGATATGTACAAAAAACTTAGTAGGGGGCGGGGCCACGCCCACTTTTCCAAAAAAATTGCGTCCAAATATGCCCCTCCCTAATGCGATCCTTTGTGCCAAATTTCACTTTAATATCTTTATTTATGGCTTAGTTATGACACTTTATAGCTTTTCGGTTTCCGCCATTTTGTGGGCGTGGCAGTGAGCCGATTTTGCCCATCTTCGAACTTAACCTTCTTATGGAGCCAAGGAATACGTGTACCAAGTTTCATCATGATATCTCAATTTTTACTCAAGTTACAGCTTGCATGGACGGACGGACAGACGGACGGACAGACGGACAGACAGACATCCGGATTTCGACTCTACTCGTCACCCTGATCACTTTGGTATATATAACCCAATATCTGACTCTTTTAGTTTTAGGACTTACATACAACCGTTATGTGAACAAAACTATAATACTCTCGTTAGCAACATTGTTGCGAGAGTATAAAAATTTTGAAAAAATTTCAGAATTAGCAGCTAGAAGAGACATATCAAACAAAACCGAAAACGGAGCAGATAACCGAAAGAAGCAAATTAGTATAATGTCAAACAACGCTAACAAGCAGGCGGCTTACAACCAAGCTAACTAGTGGCATTAGCAGCGTGAGTGGAAAAAAATTGGAATATACAGATATACCAACAACACCAAAAGCGGCAGAAAACAATACAGGAATATGTCAGCAAATATGAAAACAAAAGCTCGACTGTTGACAGCACCGCATGGGCACACAACAAGGAGCACACATGGAAACCCTGAAAGTCAACCATAAGAAGGCGAGCATTAAAATGCCAAACAAAGCGAACGAATAGTCAAAGCAGGGGATAACATGCAACAACGCAGGGAAAAGAGGCACCAACGCTTCAAAAAAAATATGTATGGAGTAGGCAGAGAGTGCCAAAGGAAAAAATGCACAACAAATTAGCAGCAGCACAAAAAATGAGCAATGAGGCAGAGGAAAGTAAAGGAAGATATGTATGTATGTACTGCTATAATGAAATTCTGCGCCTGCTGTTGTTGCTGTCGAGGCAAGGCATCATGTTGCTAATCGAGTTGATGATGTATGCATAAGAAGATGCCAGTTTATACATATACATATATTGTAGATATATAAAGTTAGTGAATGTGTCTAAAAATATCCCAGCTGGTCGGTTTATGCTAGGTAACAGACATATTTAACTGATTTACGACTTGGACGCTTCTTAAAGCGACAAGCAAAATTTCAAAAACTAACCTAAAAAATATACTTTTTTTTTAAATAAATTTTGAAGAAAATCATAAACAAATCTTCTAAATGATTATGAGAGAAATTGAAACTGATTTGAATAATCTTCGAACAGCTTAAGCACCTCTGACACTTGATAAGGGGGAATAAATTTTCATAACCTAACCTGAAAACTACTTTTTTAAATACGATTTTTTTATAAATTCTGAATACAAATATAATTTTAATAAATAATATTTTTCGAACCGCTGAAATACTTTTGTAGTGCGGGTATGCCATATTAATATGATAAGTATATAGTGCGGGTATACCATATTAATCCTAAGGACCTCCTCCATCTATCAGTACAATCAAATCGCGGCGCCAAAAGAATCGTAATATTGCCCTTTTGACATTTATTTAACCTAAACAAGTGTAAAAATAAGCCCGCAAAGAGTTGACTCCAGAAAAGCTGATAATTTTTTTTATTTATTATATTTGCATACATAGATGTCTAGCTGTTCAACAAACAGCTACAATTTCGTCAAAATTACTATCGCTAATATTAGTGACGGTTCAAAATCGTGCTTCGCTTATTTCCTGCTAGGAAATTATGCGGCTGACGAAGCGAAGACGACTTTAAGGAAGTGTATCTATGTCTATAAGTATCATATATACATATGTACATACATACATCCACAAAACTAAATAATCATCAATAATGATGAACTCCAGATGACATTATAATAACTGTATGTTTGTATGTAAAAAAATGTGCCAAGTTATGCGAAAAAAGTGTAGAAAAAGTCAACGAAATGCCAGCAACAGCAGCTGATACAGGAAATTCGGTGTTGAATGACAGCTAAAGCTGAAAACACCAAATGGCAAAAGTTGCGGCGGCTAAGGCTAAGAAGCTGCCACAGCAAACATAAGCAAAACAAAAAGGCAGCAGCATATAAAATAACAACAATTAGTATGTACGTATACATATATATGGGCACATATATTTATTTTGCATATAATTCAAGGCATGAATATTTCGCCAGCAACTGCTACACACCGCGTAGGAAGTAGTACGTGCGTGATGTATGTGTGTGTGAGTGCGCTGCTTTGCTTTTTGCGCTCAGCTACAGCAATGCTGGCTGCTGTCGAGTCTTTGTTATGGCAACCAGCTTCACATTGCAATGCAAAAAAGATGCAAATGTCGGAACATAAACAAAGATTTTTATCATTCGATGCCGTGCGCTGGCTGGCATTGCGGGAATTTGGAGCACACTGGAAGGAATGTTTGGAGGATTGGCGAATTTCCGAAAAGAAATTGATGAATAAATATTTTTCGCTTGCGCTTGCAGTTATTTTGGTAGTTATTCGATCGACAGGGGATATACTTTTTAGGCTATAGTATAATAACTCTTATTTTTTATTTTTTTAGACTTTAACTTCAACGGCGAAAACAAATAGTTATATAATAAGGAAGTTTGAACGCTTTTAAGTTATTTTTGTACGGATTCCCAATGTTTTTTGCTATAATTATTAAATTTTCTAATCATTTGCTGCACTATCTTGTATTTTTTATAAGATAATAAAAAAAACATTTAGCCTATTTTTAGGCGCAATACAGTGTAATGTGTTTGAGTTAGTCATTTATTGGTTGAATTTTATTCAAATTTGATTTTTAGTCATATCATGAAATTTTTATGAAAAAGAATACACGGGAAAAAAATGTTGCCTATCTTAAGGCTGAAGTTAATTTTTTAAAATTTGTTTTAAGAAATTTTTCAAATTATATTGTATTAAAAACTTTATTTTAGACAATAATGACATCGCAATCACTGTTAAAATTTCAGTATTAGAGTTATTTTTTCGAAAATTATTAATACGCTAAATATTGCCTAATTTTAGGCTAGTGATTACAATATTAAAAGCAAAATTAGAAGTTCAATTAGGTTTTAGTTAAAGTTTAGTGAAATGAGATGTCTCGTCATACAAGAAAAAAATATTGCCCACATTTAGGCTGAAGTTCATTTATTGTAGTTTGTAAAAAAGAAGATTCTAATTATATTCAAAAATCTCTTAGACAATAATGGCGTTACAGCCATTTTTCTAAATTCAGTATTAGAGCCATTCGTTTAGACTAACCCATAATAAAGCTTTTGAAGATAGCCAATACGCTAAATATTGCCTACCTTTAGGCTAGTGATTATAATATTGAAAACAAAATAGGAAAGTCAATTAGGTTTTCTTTGAATTTCAATGAAATCTCATTTCTACTCATGTGTTGAAATTAAGGTGAAAAATAATACAGGGTAAAAACGTTGCCTACCTTTAGGATGTAGTACTATTTGCGGATTTTGTATGAAAAATATGTCAAAAGAATATTTTCTTGCTCAATTCTGGTCATATGAAGAAATTTATAATACGGGGAAAAAATGTTGCCTACATTTGGGCTGACGTTCATTCTTTGAATTTTGTATTAGAAAATTTTCAAACATCCAATTGAATTCCAAAATTTATTTAGTCAATACTAGTTTCATAACCACTTGCTTAATAAGTGCCCCAAAGAAATCTATAAAATTTGACCCTTAAGAAAGGTTTCGAAAGAAATATATTACATATTGCCTACTTTAGGCAAATGACTACATTATTGCTAGTTAAATTGAAAAGTAGTGAGGTTTGAGAAATTTTATAGGGCCACCGAACAAAAAAAGAGAATTTATTGTCATATTTCGAACAAAGTTTTTGAGTTCCAAAATTTTGTATATCCCTAAACGGTTTTTGAGTTTCAAACAAATTTTTTTATACCCATAAAATGCTCACTGACTCAAAAAATCTGTTGGGGGTTAACTCTTGATTTATACAATTAATATTTTAAACTGTTGGAGAATTTGAAACGCTTTTGCCATGAATAAAAATCCAAGAATTTTACTTCAACAAAGTTTTTTTCAGTGCATCTGCTTCACATAATATTTCTAAGAGAACCTGACTGAGATTTTCTATATACTCTATGCACGTACATACATATGTGTTATATTTATGTATGTGATGTAATATATAAAAGAATATGGTAGTCAGAGCAGCCGTCTTCAAAGCGACCGAAGTAATGCAAGCTATGCGAAATGAGGTTGCAAAAAATATGCTTGTTATAAATTATGATATTTAAATGAAGGAAAAGACTACGTTTACGCGTGTATTTGTGCGTGGAGCGCATTTTACTGCTGTCTGCCTTATGTGTGGCAAGCACATACATCCGCATGTACATACTTACATACATATGTATGTGTAATTTAGCAGTGATAGCAATCTGGTTTAAACTTTCTCAAATAAGCCGTTATTTATTTGGCACAAACAAAGGTGCAATAAACATATTTCAATATTTATATGCACGGCTAAATGAATATGCAAATGTGTGCGTGTATGCAACTTGAAATGCATAAAGAGAATAATTTCGCATGAAAAGTATATGGGAAAAAGTTGATAAAGAAATTTGTGAATATTTATGTACATATGTAAGTATATATGGATGTGTGTTTATATGTATGCAAATACGCAAGTAGCTGAGAACATAAAGTGAAAAGGAGAAGAATTGCAGTGGCTGCAAAATCAGCGGTTAACAGGTAGCAAGCATTTAAATGGATACAACACACATACATACATACATATATTTTTTATAAATTCTATACATGTATGTATATACGTATACACGTATGTATGTATGTATGCTTTTCAGTAGAGCAAAAAGTCTGTTTGGCTTGACTTTCGCCAACGCTGCGGACTTGCTTGATGGCTGACAACAAATTACAGGTAATAATTGCTGATGCCAATCAACAGCAGGCGACAGATGCTACCATTGTTGCAAGGCAGCGCCGATGTTTTTTATAAAGCGTTTGTTGCAAGATAATTGCAATCAAACGAAAAAAAGGATTGCATGCATGGCACACAGCGGCAACAGTGGTGGCACAAGCAAATATGTACATATGTATGTATATTTAAATATACAGTATATGAGTAATATATAAATCATTGGGTGGCTTTTTCATTATACACACACATACATACATACATATGTACATAGATATTAAAATTCCACAGTAATTGCTGTGTGTGCTGTAAGGCGAAGTGATTGCTGGTTGCCAGCAACTTGCTGCTCTTCAAAATCAGTGCAATCAACATTTTTGCAGCAACACTTTTAAATGGGCGACAATTACGCGGCTAAAAGCAAAAAATCGAAATGAAATTAAATTTAAATTTTCACGCAAATTAATTGGTTAAGGTAGAATGTGTTTTTTTGATGAAACACCGAATTGGTGTGCAAATTGGCAGGCAGAGAGTGATATGTAAAAGAAGCAAGCCAAATATTTATTTTTCAAGCGATTTCGGGCAGCTAGTGTGAAGAAATGGTATAAATGCTGCAATTTTTTTGATTTTATAAAAGTAAATAAGTACATACATGTGTATGTAAGTATATATAAAATTGCTGATAGAAGTATACATATATACATACATGTACATAAGTACATATACAAAGATATGTACGAATATATGCATACAATCAGTGTACAAATGACGTCTAATAGCGGTGAGTAAACAAATGTGGAGCAAAATCGAACGGCAGCGTCGCCGTGCAAGGCAATACTGACAGCGCATGGCAGATGTTTTTCTCCTATATTGACGTTAACAAAAACAAACACACGCGTTCTTGCATATACAAAAACACTCATATGTAGCGCTTGTGGGTATAAGATAAAATTATAGGTACTACAAAAGCAGCTGCTGCTGTGGAGCACTTAAATACAGGGTGAGATGGCGCAGACCAAGAGCGAAAATTGAAATAAAATACTTTGTAAGATATATTAACAATTTAAAATATTTAAATATTTTTAAAATTTTAGTTATGAAAATAGTTTAGCTAAAAAAATTCTGAAAGTGAATAAGAAAATTAAAAGACCTTCGATTACACCAAAGCTAGAGTAAACTAAAAATAATTTAACGGCTGTATGCTATAGTTACCCGATCTGCACAATTTTTTCGCAGAATGCACCACTGCTTTCGACATTAGTCTGTACCAAATTTCGTGAATATATCTCGTCAATTGAACAAGTTTTCCAAACAAGAACTCCATTCTGATTGTTCAGTTTGTATGGCAGTCGCAGGCTATAGTTACCGGATCTGAACAATTTCTTCGCAGACCGCAGCATTGCATTGGAAAATAATCTATGTAAAATTTCGTGAAGATATCTCGTCAATTGAACAAGTTTTCCATACAAAGAGTTGATTTTGACTGTTCAGTTTATATGGCAGCTATATGCTATAGTTACCCGATCTGAAACATTTATTCGCAGAATACACCATTGCTTTGTACAATAAGCTATGCCAAATCTCGTGAAGATATCTCGTCAAATAAAAAAGTTTTCATACAAGAACTTGATTCTGATTGTTTAGTTTGTATGGCAGCTGTATGTTAAAGTGGTCCGATATTGACGGTACCGACAAATTAGCAGCATTTGGGTGAGGAAAGGACGTATGCAAAATTTAGGACAGATATCTCCAAAAAGGCTAATTTGCGTATATACAGATGGACAGGCGAACTTGCTTAAATTGACTCAGGTAACCTTCGTGGCAAACTTTATATATACCCTGCTCAGGGTATAAAAAAAAACACCAAAAATAAATCATGGATCCATATATGTACATATAAAACAAAAAAAAAACGAAAAATAATTTTAGGTAAGTGAACTATAAATTCAATAAAGAACTAATAATAAAAAATGTTCCCATACTATATATATGTATATTTTAATATTTTTTTTTAAAGGAAGACATCTATAATTAGGATTTTAGGCGTTAACTGGGTAAATAATTTAATTATTACGAAATTTGTTTATTTTAGTAATTATATTTTTTTATTAAGGTTTTTTTATATTTATTATTAAATTGTTTTTATTTGTTAGGGAAGATAATATTAAATTTCTATTGAAGCTTCCCAAAACTATGCTATTAATTTTTTGTCTATCCGCCTAAATGGAGGCCATAATAAATATAAAATTTAAAAAAATTTAAGTTGTAATGAATATATAAATAGATATTAGTGGAAGAAATCAAATAGAAACATGATAAAAAGAACGCCACAGATACTTAAAAAAAAACTTGGAAGGAAGGAGTGAAATTAAAGTGAAAATGAAATAAGTTAATAAAAAATGGAAAATTTTAAGTCACGAAATATGTTTGTAAATAACCTTCAACGAAAAGTTAACAAAATAATGTCTTCAAATATAAAAAAAAAATTAAAAAAATAAAAAAAACATAAATAAAAAATTACGCTCAAAAAAAACTGTTGATTACTGAAGTAAATATTTACAACTATTTTCCAATATCAAATACATTCCCTCGAATAATCGTAAATAGCGCCTCATTCAATTTAGCAGCCAACGCTCAAATCCAAACAAAGTACAATTACAGCTAAATACAAAGCCTACACCATTAAGCTATCAATCGCCGAGGCACTTCATATTGAATGTGCAAAGCGCAGCCAAATCAACTCTGATATACTTATTTATGTACATGCCTGTTTAATTTACAAATGTATATACACGAGCAAACAATTACGTAGTCTATTTGTTTAAAGGGGGCGAGTTAGTAGTGGAGCATATTTGAGTGCAGCACGCGTCCAGTCCAGCCGCAGACACGCGCTAAGCTAAACAAGCCTTTTTTCACGAGTCAATATAGGAATGTAGGTTTGTATTTTTGTTGCTATGTTAGTATGAGGCTTTTAATTGTATGCCTGTGCAATACTAAGTTGCCGCTTTTTTCTAACATGCTGCCTGTTTTTTAATGTGAAATTTTCTTTTGTTTAATTTTCCACAACACACATATACATACATACATATAAACAGTCATGAAACACTTGAATATCGCAAACGCATGTGTGGTGTGTGTGTCTGCGCACTGAGTAGGCCTGTGTAACAATTTTGTGTATGTATGTATATGTCTGCCTGCCACTTGAGTTTGAATTTATTGCGGGAAAATTAAGTGTTATTGATATCCGATCGACGTAGGCAGGCGCGTTTGTTAGTGAGAAAAATGCCTCGCATTAACAAATCAGTGCATGCCTTTATATACATATCTATGTATATACCAAATATAGTGTATAACACAGCACATACATAGCAGCGGCGAGCGTGAATTAACATTCAATTCGTCTGAAAGCCAGGCAGCCGCACGTCTAGACACACTGTCGGTCTGGTAATGAACGCGTGATGAAACAATTCATTGGCGTTTTACGGATTTCATTGCGCTATAATGGTGCGATACTTGTATTTCTCTTACTAAAGGTCTGTGTGTGTGTCGGCGCACTTTTCACTCCTTTTCATAAGCGCTGAAGGATCGTATTTCCTTTGCAGCGCGCTGAAATGGCTTTTCATTTAAGTGCAGTGATGGATTTATTTAAATAGCTAATTGTAACATGTTGCTGTGGCTTAGCTAAGTTGCTGTTGAAGCATTGATGCTACACAAGTAGGTTTCTAGTATTATTGAGGCTTGGAAAATAATTGAGTCTTTTATGGAACTCTTGATGAGTGCCGTTGACTTTTTAATAGCTATTTTCAATACAGCCCGGAGTCATTGAAATCATGGATTTGTATTTAGATTTTTTTTGTTGTACTGTATCGGAAAATATATGAAAATGATTATCAATTTCTGTACAGTTTTAAAATCATATACATTTACCTTAAAATTTAATTTGGAATAAGTAAAAAAAAACATTCTTTCTATCTCCAAAAAAATAACAAAAATCCTAAACCGTTGCCTACATTTAGGCACAATTTAGCGAAGACTCATACCGTCATACCTATAAACATATACACTCATACACATATATATTTTTCAAAGGAGAAACTAATTTTGCAAAACCAACAAGCTACTGGGTTGAAACCCATATGAGCGTAGAGGTCTGTGAAACCTAGGACAATTAATTGTATGAACAACTTTGTTGTACAGTATTGGAAAAATTATTTAGCAAAATTCTTAATAATTATTCAGACTGAAAACTGTTCATAATGAAGTTAATATTTAGTTTCGATATAAGTAGAAAACAGTTTTTTTTATCTGGATTAAAATAACAACAAAAAACCGTGAAGCGCTGCCTAGGGTTAGGTGTGTTTTAGCGGAGACACACACCTTATTCAGATAAATTAAACCAATTTCGTTTTGGGAAACCCCGTAATGCATTGTGTTGAATCATATGAGAGAGATCGAGTGTTAAAATAATATGAAATTAATTATATTAAAGCCTTATTGTACAATAAATGGAAATACATATATGTATATAAAAAAATTCAATATCTATGCAGACTCAAACTTATCATATTTACTGTAAACTTTGTTCCTAAAATAAGTTAAAAAGCAAACCTCTCCTTTAATATCGACTAAAAACAAAAAAATCAACCGTTGCCTACATTTGGGCGTACTTTAGCGGAGACATATACCTTATGCGGTTAACAGAAACGGTTTAGCTTTAAAAATATATGGATCAGTATGAACAGTCGTAGCCGTTAAACCATGAATAATTATACAACACTTTTATTTTTGTATAACAACAGAAAAAATATTAAAAATTCTAATTTTTGTTTTTAAAATAAGTTACATCTTATTGTTTCTACATTTAGGCATACTTTAGCGGAGACATATACTTTACAGAAAGAACAGAAACTGTTTAGCTTCGAAAATATAAGGATCAGTATGAAGAGCCGTAGCCGATCAAATCATGGGTAATTATATGGCGATTTTATGGCTGTATAACAACAAAAAAAAAATTTTTAAATTGTGGTCAACTTTACTTAGATAATATGTTTTCATGAATATTGGAAAACCTTTTACAATTACTATAATCCCAACTTAAAAATAAATATACTTGCTTTCAATCAAAATCACAGGAAATGTCAATTGTTGCCTACATTTAGGCTTGTTTTAGCGAAGACACATACCTTACCAGCTAATTTTAACCGCAGTTGTAGCGGTAAGGTATGTATTCTGAGCTTGGTGTGCCAAAGGTACACAACCGGAAGAACATGTTTTGTTATATTTTTGAACTTGTAGTTCCCACTTCACTTGACTAACTTCACTTATGTACCGTATATAAGATAAACAAACTCTTTTTTAAGGGTTTTCGAAGAGCTTAATTTTAGGAGAACGCTATAATTAGCCTCAAAATAATTAAAAAATAACAATTTCTTTCTTGCTTTCCTAACAGAGAATGAAGAAAACTATGTAAAGAACTATACAAACATAATAATTTTTTGATTTCTGTCATAACAACAAATGTGGCTTTGCCTACCAGTTTATAGCAAAAATGTTTTTGAGCGCTCTAAAGAGCTGACGGTTGAACTTAAATGGATATTTTCGTGTGCGAGATAACCTTCTGATTAACAAAACCTATTGCTTTCATAAGATCTTACTAAGAATAATATTCAAAAATTCATTGGAAACATTTTTTTCTCCAAAAATCTTCGGCAAATATTTCCAGAACTATAGCCATCGACCACATATGAGTGCATGAACCAATCAGTGGAACTTCAGTTCCTGGAAAAAATCTATGCCTGTGAACTCGCCGCAAGGTACACCAGAATCTATATGAATACTTAATACATCTGCATATATACTGGCATACTCAAGGCTATAGCCTCAAGAAAACAGGTAAATATTGCATGTTCAACACAGAGTAGTGCGCACCACATCATACATACATATATTATGTATTTATATTTTCATATATAACATTGTGGTAACACATACACAACTGCCGCTGCAACAATATAAACATTGCGAGGCACGCAGTGATTGCATGGAAGACGTTGATATGGTGGAGCCGAAGCAAGGAAGGAAAGGGTCAACAACAAAATGATATACAAAAGCAAGTTGGAGCAGATGTTATGCGGCTTTAATTACAGTTGCTGGCAGGCAAGACAGTTGGCGTCGCACCATAGCACCATGGTGACTGTGACGGTGACGATGATAATGATGATGACGGTGATGGTGATGATGATGATGAAGATGAAGATGATGACAATGATGATGATGTGATGATGGTGATGGTAATAATGAAGATCAAAAAAGATGATTGTGTTGATGAAGAAGATGATGTTGCAACTAAAGTTGATGGTGCACGAGACTCTGAAGCTGTGATACACGTAAGTATATGATATATAAAATCAAGCAGATGGTAATAAAGCGCAGCAGCAAGCAACAACAATATATACATATGTATGTACATATATGTTTATTTTATATGTGTTGCATGCATTTATTAGGTGTGTATGGCGCTGCATGCCACCGTCAAGCCATATTAACATAGAACGTGGCTTGCTGCTGCAATAACAATGCTCATGCTTGTTGCGCCACGCACGAGTGTGTGTGCCGTGTATTTGGTGTACAGAGATACACAGATACATACATGCATAAGCAGTATTATGGACTGCAGCAGAGAGCATTAATTTTGGGGCAACATGTGCTCGGAAGTGAAGCAGACAAGTAAGAGAAATATTTTGAAGAAATAAATGCAAGCACGATTTTGGAGCATGTTGCACGCATAGAGACACATACATAAATATGTACTATTGTGTATATACTTATCTACACTTCTCAGCGCACACGCATTGTTTCAGTTGCTATGAAACCAAAATTTAAATTAAAGCTCGTTTATGCTTCCAGCATGATTCTTAATTCAAGCTCTACGCGCTCTGAGCCAGCAGGTAGCAGAACAATAAATTCGTGATTGCTACAACAACACAAAAATATGAATAAATTTATTATACAACAGCAGCAGGCTGACACATCCACTTAGACGCTCAGCTCAGGTAAGCACAGCAATCACGCACACACACGATACAAAGCTTTACTTTTCAGCTGCTGCCGTCGCCGCAGATGAGCGCTAACTAAGTAGAAATCTCTTTAGCTGCTTGTCGCCAGCGCAAGAAACTCCGAAACAACGAAAAAGGCAAAACAAAGTAGCCAAAAGTGAGACTGCCGTTGGCAGGTGTTCCACAACTTGTTGTTGTACCACGGCTGGAGCATACAAGTTAAGGTTGGAGCTTACAATGGCTGCTGGTAGCCAGCACGCCAACAGGTATGTGTGTATGTAAGCAGTAGCGTCAAAATGTAACGTTTTTTGAGATCAAGCAAATGTGAATAAACTAATAAAATTATAAAAAATAAAAAAAAAAAAACAAAGAACAGATTAGTGGTAAAAGAGTAACAAAATAATACCACACGTATACATATACATATTTGGTTGTATATGTGTATCTATGACGAAATAACTCGAAAAAAATACTAGAATACCCTTCACAAATAAGAAAGTTTCCACACAATCATATGATTCGGTTTATATGAGAGCTATCTATATCCTAGAATCCAACGCAGAGTCACTCTTGCCAACGGGTGCTACATCGGACTGAGCAGGCAATTGAGAAGTTAAGTCATCTCGACGAACAAAGACCGAGTTCTACAAGTCCCGCATCATTTCCGCCCGTCCTGTATGAAGATATGGACAGTGACATCATCTGATGAGTCGGCCTTAGGAGTGTTTGAGAGAAAGGTTTTTCGGAAAAGTTATTGTCTTCTGCGCATTGAAACAATGAGCTATTTGAGTTATCCGACGACATTAACATAGTTCAGCGAAATAAAAAATAGCGGCTATGCTGGATAAGTCATGCCGTCATCATATATTCAAAAGCAGCTCGATCAGGGACACAAAATATCTCTAACCAGCCAAAATAATTTCACCGTCAACGCACACTGGGTATAAAAATTCGGTTCCGCTCATTTCTGTGCCTCCTTCATTGCTATTTTGCATATTTTTTTTCAACTGCATACTTAATTTTATGGCGTGGCCTTAAGAAACTTGAGATTTTTATTTTGTTTCTGTTATTTTTATACAAATTTTTCGTAAAGGTTTTCAAGTTTTCCCCTGAGTGTTTACAACATCACCATACACACTGCTTTGATTACGAAAAATCAACACCGTGATAGCTCAACTTAACCGTAGCAAGTGTACCCCTCACGGCTGTAGTAATTTGCATATTGTTAGCCTATCCGAAGTGACGTCGGAATTTTCGTTGTAATCAAATTACGTACATACATATTACGTATATACATTTGTATGAAAACGGCACTGATATGTATGTATGAAGCGTATGTACATATGTCTGTAGTAAGTCGGTGCAGTAAACGCTTAGTTCGTTACGCTCGTAAAATCTTCGACCATTATTAAAAGTATATTACAAAAGGCTTTTGTCTCGCCAAGCAAAGGCTACGTATCGTAAACTACCAACAATAAACACATGGTGGGCATTGTCATGTAAATTTCTGATTACGTTGCATATTATTAATAATTTGGTATTTTTTGTTAATAAAAATATTTAAGCTTACTTAAATGTGTTTAAGTTGATAATGACAAAGCGCTTTCGAATTCTTTTTCCCATCTTCGGCTGAGAAGAACGCCGTAATTTAGGTGACACGCAGCTGCTGTTATTGCCACATTGTTAAAAGTAAAGGTTAACTTCAGTAAAATAAAACTCTAAGAATGGTGGTATTGGCCCGTAAGTGAGCACTACATACCGATTATTAGTAACAGATTAGTAGTTGTGGAGTTCATAAGAGAAACTCATTGAATGCTGACATAATATTTGTTGCACCTGAAGGCCCTCATAAATAGCTTGTCCAGGGAAGGTATTCCATATTTTCTTCCATCAAAGCTAACTTACTCTTTATACTGTTAACAGGATATATAATATATAGAAAGTATGCCACGAAGTTTGGAACACCCAAGAGGAAAGGTCGGAGATCAAATGAAGTAGATAGGTATATGTACATATATACATATATAAGATCAGCGGTACGAGCTGAGTCGATTTCCATATATATGCTAACTATGTAATACCGCAAGTTCTTGAGATATCGATCTGAAGCTTTACACACGTCTTTTCTCTGTGGCATATAGCTGTCATACAAGCTCACCTATTCAACTCAAAGTCTTGCTTAGAAAAAAACTTTATTTGACAGGCTATCTTCTCGATATTTGGCATAGATTATTATGCGAAGTAGTTCTACCGAATCCGAAGAAATTGTTTAAATCGGAGAACTATAACTTATAGCTGTCATACAAACGGACCGATATAAATTCTGTTCTTGTATAGAAAACTTTTTTATTTGACAAGATATCTTAACCAAATTTGGCACATATCACTACCTATAACATTGCTACAGGGTCCGTAGAAATTGTTCAGATCGGAGAACCATAACTTATAGCTGTCATACAAACAGACCGACGCAAATTCTGTTCTTGTATAGAAAACTTTTTTAATTATCAGGACATCTTAACCAAATTTGGCACATATTATTCCATAAGGCAGGTCTATAATCTCTGAAGAAAGTGTTAAGATCGGACAACTATAAATTATAGCAGTCATACAAACTGACCGATTCAAATCAATTTCTAGTATGAATAAATTTTATATTTGATGAGGTATCTCCCCGAAAAATGGCATAGATTATTGTCCGAGACCATGCTACAAACTTCGAACATATTGCACAGATCGGACCACTATAGCTTATAGCTGCCATACAAACTGATCGCTTATAAACAAGATAAAAATCATTTTATACCCTTTTAGGTTTTAATAAATGCACCTGTAAAGGGTATTTCAGCTTCAGTCCAGCTGAATTTTGCTCTTTTTCTCGTTTTATAATAATTTTTGGTTTTGTTGCGTGAGTGTTGTTGGGGTCAATCAACAACGATGGCTAAAAGTATAAACGAAGTTGGAAGTTAATGAAACTTGAGTGAAGGAAGAAACAAACAACCAAAAGAACTTACGAAGCAAGCAAATATAAATTAATAAAAAAAAAAATTAATAAAACCGACAACTCGGAAAAAATAATTAATGCATAGAAACTAACAACACACACGCAAAACTTCACGGGCAACCATTTGATTACGGTTAATTAGTCATTCTCTATGCAATCACACGAGAAGAAATATGAAAACATCGAAGCCAAAATAACGTGCGGCACACAAATATAATCAACAAAATAGGCAATCAGTAAATTGATACTTAATTATTTTGAAGCCCACAAACACTAGCAAAGCAAATGATGAACACGGTAATAATGATAAGATGATGACGTTGCTGTGTTGTTACTAATGGCTTAGCTGGTCGCTAAGCAGCGCCGCGCATGAGTAAGAGACTAACTCTGTAATTACTGAGGTAAGCGACACGCCTGAAGAAGAACTGAGGTTATGAAATCACATTTCCGAAATCAGGTAACACAGTTCGTCGTTTGTAACGCAAGTGTAACAGCCTCTTGTGGGGGCATTGGCATTGGTCTCATTTCGTTGCGGCCGGTGTCATGTGGCGTCGCATATTCATTACGGCGAACCGAATGGAGTCACACAGCGGTGTTGTCTAATTTGTTGGTCTTTTATAGAAAAAAAGCAATAATTTGCCTTAATTATATGTATGTATAGACGTATATATGTGCTGCGTTAGACGTACAGCTAAAAGAGTGCAGAATAACTGTAGGTAGCAGCAAGAGAAATAGAAATAAAATCTTTGGTTAAGAGTAACCAGGGCAACGTGCGGTGTTCGCAGCAATTTTGTTTCAATTTCGGTTTTTTTTTTGAGAAATTTTTGGAGATCTTGCGAACATAAGCAGGTGGTGTGTGAAATTAAATTATTTTTTTTTATGAAGCTATGTCTGGGTGTTGCTAATTTAACGGTATTTATTGAATACTAATAATTTTTATTGTTGTTCCAGCGTGACAAAGGGAAATGCGTGTAAAAATAATTTATATTAATCAAAGTAAGCTGTAGTATTAGGAAGCAACGTAGAGATAGTAGAATTTATTCTCCGCGAAGTAGTAAATGGTTTCCATAGAATTGATTTAAATGGCAACTGTAAAGAACTAGCTGCAGTTTTTAAAGAAATTATATAATATATGAGTAGATATGGAAACTGCCACTTTTGTACTTATACTGGTGAAATAGCTCTTCGTTTTTTCCGGTAAAATTCTAGAACTACCTAGAGGTGAGATAGAACCGACATGTCAGAAGCAAGAAACTTGAGTGAAACATCTCAGTTGTGGTAGGATTTTAAGCCACGCAAGATAAAATAAGTAGGTACCTTTTAGGTATTGTAACGATAAAACATAACCACAGAAAAAAAAAAAAAAACAAAAGCAACAGAAGCGCCTACCAAAATGTTGATCATTGAAAATTCTTTAGACGCTTGGAACCAAAATAAGAAGACTACTACCCGAAACAAGCAAAAAATCAAATCAGATCGCTATAAAAAGTGGAAATATTCTTAATTTCGTAACAAAATTATATATTTATACCCGAATTAGCGGGATTTAGGAGGTTACGCCACTCTAGAACCGTCAAAGGCGAAACAAAAACAATCGAAAAAAAACAAAAGCTTAACCTGAAAAAATGTATGAAGGATGATATAATTAGAGGCCCTTTTCCAGTAGCCTTTTGTTGATAGATCACACGTGAGTCGTAGCAAGCTGTTAGGTTAGTATTATTCAGTATTGTTTGGCATCTCATCATTGACAGACTTACGCCTGAGCAAAAATTACAATTCGGAGTGTTTCGGAGCAACACGGACGGACGTATGGAACGATTTGGCGCATTTTATGTCGAGATTTTAAATTGAAAGCGAACATAATACAGCTTGTGCAAGAACAGAAGGCACTCAATGTTCCAAAGCGACATCGCTTCATTCCATGGGAACTTTTCAATCCAAGAAGATCCCACGTTTTCGAGCCAAATTTTGTTCAGCAATGAGAAACATTTCTGGCTTAATGGATATGTAAACAAACCAAATTTCTGCATCTGGGGTGAAGAGCAATCTAAAAAGATTCAAGCGCTGCCGATTCATCTAGAAAAAAGGACGGTTTGGTGTAGTTTGTGCGCCGGTGGAATCATCGGTACATATTTCTTCAAAAATGATGCCGGTAAAAACGTAACCGTCAATGGCGACCATTATCACGCCATGATAACCATGACTGAAGTTGATCTCGGCGACATTTGGTTTCAACACATCGCATCAATAAATATATTTATTGAGAGAACATTTTGCTGAGCCGATAGTTTCACGTTTTGAGCCGGTCGATTAACCATCAAAATCGTGTGATATTATACCGTTAGACTTTTTCCTGTCGGGATACTGCTTCTAGTCAGACCTTGCAGCAAAACATCCAAGTGTGTCATTCGCCAGCTACCAGTCTAAATGTTCGACTCGAGTCATCGAAAATTGGATTCAACGGATGTACCATCCCAGATGTACCCGCGGCCAACATTAGAAAGAGACAATCTTCAAAAAATAAATGCCAAGGAATGTTCTTTCGAATGTTAATAAAGATAAATTTGAAGTTTCTGTGTTTTTTCTTTACATAAGTAGGGAACTTGGAATTGGATTACCCTATCCAACATAATTTTTAAAGTGGAAAAGTTTTTAAGATGACTGTATTTGAAACTACACCATAAATAAAAATTTAACCAATACCCCCGGTTACACTAGTTTTTTTCAACAATATCGAAAACTTAACGCCGAGTCTTCACAGCTTTTCGAATAACGTGATTTTTCGACACTTTAGTTTGGTCTTAAGCGTTCAAAAGAAATATGGAACGCGCAAATTTCAATAGTACGAAAGAGACGCCTTGGAATCTCTGCAACTAAAGGAATTTTTTTACCAGAAAACTGCGGTCACCAGATTTCGAAGTTTTATACTGTGGAAAGTATGACTTGTTTCAAACATAATCACTAATCTCTAAAGAAACCGAAAGGATACTCCTTCGAAATTGACAACGAGATTACACCAAGCTATATTTTGATTGAGAACTGTAGCTGAGTAGAAAACACGTGCTTCAAAGTGTCGAGTTTAAATGTATACACAATTTTTCAACGGTAAATATATACATGTACATGTTTCAAGACACACAATATAGAAATATATATGTATACGTAGGTATGTATTTCTCTATATGTGTCAAGCGGGAATGCAAACTCTCACCTAGCTTTTTCCATTACTGCTCCCAATTTGCCGCTTGTCAACTGTGGCGGAACTGCACACGCTCATCGCACATGTGTGAGAATGAAAACGTTTCGCGCGCAACGCGATTCAGCAAGATAAAAGATGTGGAAAAGTCACAAAAATCTGTGAAAAAGCAAACACAAAGGCGCACACATCCACACACGAGCACGTGAATAGAGGAAAGGTGAAAAAATCATATAAACTCGAGCGTCAAGGAGAATAAGCAAAACAATCTTTGCAAAAAAAAAAAAACAAAAAAGGGAATGAAACAACAAACAAATGTAAAAACAAAATACAAAAAAATAAAAACAAAAAATACGACAACAAAAAGTACTGCAAAAACAACGACATTTAAAGGGAAAAAGAAAACTGAAAGCTGAAGGCTGCAAGTTGAAAGCTGAAAAATCCAGCAATTTCGGTTGGGGAAAATTGTGCCAAAAGCAATGCGCACAACTACAAAGTAAAGCGTGCATCAAACCGCGTCGCTTTACGGCCAGCAAATGTATAAAATTGTAAAATAGCAAACATAAAAGTTGCAAAAAAAAGAAAAACCAGAAATCCCAAGCAACGCACGCTGTAGCGTGCAACAAAGGCGGAGCAGGCGGTGAAGGCGGCAGCGAGCAAATGAAACTGGAGCGAAATTATCTCACCTTTGTGTTGACTGCAATTTTATAGCTAAAAGACAGATAGTAGAAGGTTTTACGAGTGCGAAATGGAAGTTCTTATTATGCTGCTGCTTTGTCTCTGCTGCCTGTGTGCGCCAGTATGCGTGCGTGTGTGTGTGCGTGATGCGGAAATGCGCCTTAAAGTGAAATGAGTGAAACTAGTTTAAAGTGTGGCATGTGCAGCGACGACACGAAGCTTAGTGAAGCTAGGCTTCAGGGCAAATGAAAAGTGCTAGAGATTAAAACGTATTTAGAGAAAAGCATATATAACGCATTGACTTCTCACACAGCTGTTGCAGCAGCACAAAAAAATTTGGTCTCTTTACTCGACGACCCCAAAGACTAGTTTCCTACTAAAAGCGCTCTGAAAAAAAAACCAAGAAAAAAAGGTAAAGCAGTAAGGCAAAAATACAGAAAACAAAACACTTTCATTTAGCGCGCTCCGGACAACTCCCTTTCACCCGAGTGTTAGCATAAGTATGTTGACAGCAAACAACAACAATAGTGAAGCAACAAAAATTGTTGATAGCACTGCAAACATAATGTTAAGTCAACGCTAAGTTTTTCGAACTAATTGCAATTGTTGTAGGTTTCTATTTTGCTCGCTTTTGTTGCCGGAGCTTAAGGTATGCAACAATCCCAGCAGCGCACAACACTCTCTTTCATTAAAAAAAAAATATATTGTTGTTATCTGAGTTTTGTTGCTGCGGCTTTGTGACTTCCTTTCGCACATAACAGCAACAACAAAAAGTAACAACAACTGCACCTGCTTCCCTACTACTCATACAGTCAGTAGTTTCCGTTGAAGCGAACTTTTTTCGCTCTTCATTTCTTGCCTAGCTTCCACATCCTGTAAACTTCTAGTTGTTTATAGTCTAGTATATATGTATATGTACTGTACGTTGAGCAGTGTTGCAGCCAAGTCATTTGCGTGTTGTGTTAGGCGAAATAGGGCAAAAGCCGGAATTTTTCCACACGGAATTGTATTGTGTAAGGATTTTGTCTTTATTTGCGCCTGCCCCTTTTAGTAAGGATTAACAAGTTTGTGAGTACACAGGATGTGGAGTAAATTTTTAAATCTGCTCTTTTAATTGAGGCTACTCTTTTGATTTTGTTATTTACATTAAGGAAAGCGCTCAGTGCTGGTAATGAGTTTGGTCTAAGTTGAAATAACGGTAATAAGTTGGGTCTGACGACACTATATATACAGATATATAAAATATATAACTTATGTAACTGATTTCATTTTTAAGAATTTTAAAATTAGGAGTGCTTTATTGAAATAAGTTCTATTGAACAAGTGGAACACCCATTAATACTAAATAGAGTGACATTCAAACAGTTGTATTGAATTTTGTTGAGTGATTTTCGAGCAATAGTTTATTGAACAAGTGAAACACATAACATTTCTCTGTTTTCTCAAATGTCTTTAAACATTTCTGGAGCAATTTACTACAGTAAATTGATGTGTTAATGCAAAAAATATATAAACAGTATATAAATATAATCAAAATCAATTGAAACACTTAAAATATTTTAAAGCAATTACTAGTGTATTACACTTTGAACAAGTGAACCACTACTCGGTACAATTTACGTGATTTCGTAATAAGCGTGTTACTATGTATTATGAAGGAGACATACTTCTTTCAAACCAGAGTTTGTAACAATTGTTTTTTATTAGAAAGAAGTACTTGTTCGCAATTCTGGAGATTTTCTTTATGAACAAGTGGAACAATTCAGTATTTTGTATGAACTTGTGAAACACTCCTAATTTACTTACTGTTGCATTACATTTTGAAAAAGTATATTAGATATTTTTTATGAACAAGTGGAACACGCATTTCAGTATTTGGTATGAACCTGTGAAACGTTCATAATTTAGTCACTGTTGCATTACATTTTGAACAAGTTAAACACTACTCAAAACTATTTTTGTGATTGATTTTGAAACTGGCCTTTTACTGTTGAATACTAGTGAAATACTTTTCACATGATAAAGATAGAAACTCGTGACTTTTTATCACAGACAACTGACTCTTTATAATTTCGATTTATTGAAGATATCTGGATCGCTATGAACAAAAAAATACTATTTTCTTCAAAGTTATGGAGACTTCTCAATTTTTAATTTATGAACTAGTGAAACGCTGATTATTTTAAGGCTTAGCTTTCGCACACGAAAAATTTAAGCGATTAAAATCTCAGCTTTTCAACTCTATATGGTATGAAACAAAGTGATTGGTAGCACTGGAAATATACGATTGCAACGACCTCTATTGACAAAATACGAAAAGGCTTTTTCGACTACCTAATATTAGAGGAAATGAAACACTTATTTATTAAAATGTTCTGAACCTTTCAGTATAACTAATTGATATCAACTATTAATTTTCCAGCTAGGCGTATATTGCATACATGAAATACTCTTTACGAGACAGATTTGTGATCGTTTTCACCCCTACAAATACTTCTCATTTCTACACTTGATTTTTCAAAGGTATTGTCATATTTAATGGACAAGTGAAACAGTAACCAATCAATGAGTATGTATTTTTATAGTTAACATTTTTTAATGAAGTTAGTGATTTCTTTAATAACAATTTTATTGCTGCAAAAAATCGCATTTCTTTCGGCAAAATTAAAATTAATAAAACCGAAGAAATGTTCAAATAATAGGTTCGGCTAGTTTTTTGATACTTAAAATTAATTTTTGAACTAGAAAATGAAGTATAAAGCCCGAAAGAGGCCACTGCGATACAAATTATTGAGCATAAAGTTGAAAATTAATTGATGTATGATTTAATGAATATTTTGTTGATTGATTGAAAAGTGAGGCGCAAGACATCAAGCGGCCGCACTTAGGCCAATATTAAGCATATTCTGACCGTGAATATTAAAGAGTGGTAAACTATTAGGTTAGGTTAATCCATTAGGTAAATCTGGTAGACCAATAAGCCACATATAGACCAGTTTGGTGCTTTGCGATACCTGTTGGAGTTCAGTTTCTAGGTCCAAGAGGTGTAGTCATCTTAAAACTATTACGCAGAGAATTAAAATACGCAATTTCAAGTCATTTTATACAACGGAAAGAGGGGTTCTAATCACATTTGATATGTTTTTGTTCTTCATGAAAGTTCAGACGTTTTAGCGCAAAAAATATCGGGTTCTAACAAAATAAATAGAATTTATTTTTGATCATATTTAAAAATTTTTAGCAATTGATTAATCTTCAGTACAAAAAGTCAGTGCAAAATAAGTATAACATCCAACTTTATACCTAAATCCAACAGAAATTCCGCTTAAATACTACCGCGCTATATTTTTAGTGCTAACTTCAATAATATTTCTATTTTCTCACATCCTGTTGGCTGCAAATTTCATTTTCATTTCCATTTCACTTTCGTTTCACGTGTATTTACTTGCGTTTATATTTTAACTCTGTCACATACTTTAACACGCTCATCCTGTGCCGCAATCCGCCTGCTATTTATTCGTTTTACATTTATCTTTGTGATTTTTTCCTTCGCTTTTGTATTTGTGGCATGTGGTTGTTGTTGCTGCTGCTGCTGAATGCCGGTGAATTAAAAACGTGCTGTTGACAGTGCTTAATGTCTTCACAGCCGCAGGATGTGCACACACACACAGGCGCAATTGCATATACATATAGAGTCATACGTGTATATTTATATAGAATAAACTGTACTTTTGTGCTATACATACGCAATATACAGGTAGCGAGCACGCAAGGATCTGTCCGACTGCTGAGTGTCTTACCTACACAACTACAAAAGTGCTACTTGCATACATACGTACATACATACAGACAAACTTTTGGATTGGAAACGGAACTGACATGTGTGCGGCTTAGCTGTCCACACACATGCGGATAGCTGGCCTCACTTTCAAATTAAAATAGCAACCAAATGTGGGTGTGTGTGTGTATGTATGTGCGTGCAAGTAAGTGAGTGGGTCCAGTAGCAAGGCGATGCGCTGTGGCACACACACACATACATATGTATGGAGGTATGCAAAGGTGGCACTGGAAGCCATTTCGCTCTACTTTTTTGAGTTTTTCTTTGTATTTATTGTTGTTGCTTAATCTTTTTTAAATGTCTCTCATGTGCTGCTGCTGTGAGCGTACACTGCAGAAGTTGGTTTTGGCGTCACCCAGTCTTCTTCTTCTACGCGGTTGTGGAATATAGTCCACACTTTATGCCTTTGTATGCAGATAAATTTTTAGCGGTGCATGGAGGGGTACGAAAATGTGAGTGCGACGTATGTAAGTATATGGGTATGTATTGGTATGTGATGCACATTTAATAATTAAAATGCCAACACTAGAGAAATTATTTAAATGTCAGCAAGAGTAAATAGAAATAAGTTGGCCTTTGTGGCGGTGTGTAGATATGTACATATGTATGTGTGGTGCAGTATGTATGTCTGTATGACTATATCAGACGAAGAGAAGTAGCTGAAATATACTAGGTATGGGCGCTCAGTGGCTATTTGGAGGATTTTAACCTGTTTTGAAAGGTCGAAAGGGTCGCTTATATATAAAAAAATATATATATATGTGACATATATGTTTAATTATAAAAAAAAAGGAGAACAATTTATAACGAGAAACTATTTTTTTAACGATTTTCCCAGACTAGTTTTCAAAACTGACCCTTTTCGTAAAGTAACATATGTTTTAATTATAACTTAATAGCTATTTTAAATATTTAGCTAGTTACAAAACTGACCCTAAAGTAACTAGTCCCGAACTCTTTTGTTAGCAACTAGTCGGAAATGATCTGCAGTGTATTTAATTATAATGTCATAGCTGTTCTCAAGTCGATTTAGACTAGTTACAAAATGGACCAAAAGTAACTAGTCCCGAACTCTTTTGTTAGCAACTAGTCGGAAATTATCTGCAGTGTTTCCTTTAATAAATAGTAAAGAAATATATTTTTAGTTACATAACTGCGTTTCCAAAAAAAAATTATTACAATAACTGTTTAATATTTTCTAAGGAATCGAAACGGAAATGAAGAACCTTCTCAATTATACAACTTCAACTTTGTACTATTTCATCTTACTGCATGGAATGCAAAGCATATACAGTAGTCACGCACCCATACGTTCACACTCAGCGCACAGGTATAAAGCTTAAGCCGCTCATTTGTGCAAGCCGCTGGCCGTTAAACCGAAGTCCGCAGTAGCTGCCCGATGACGCCATAAGCCAAATAACCATCCAAGCAGCTGAGCCACGCTTTGCTCTCAATTAATTGTGGCGTGGCGTAGCGCAAATGTGCGTGTGCAACACTGTATGCCGCTGAGTGGCAGGATGTGCTCGAGTACAGCAGCTTATTCGCTTTGCACTCATCAAAATGAATATAGTATATCTGGCGAGCACTGGATGAGCACTTACCATACATACATATAGTAGCTTCGCTGTCTGTTGCATGCACCCAGGCATACACGAACGTGCAACATGCAGGTACCTTGATTTGAGTGCTCGCTTGTTGTTGCAGTAAAATATTTTAATTATTTTTGATACTACTTTCATGCTTGACATTTGTTTGCGAACGCTTGGACGGCGCTCAAGTGCGGCGACGTGGCTTACTAATGCGCATATACATATTACGAAATACACTACGTCTCTCTATGTTGCAAGTACTTAGGCACTTTTGTAGGTTATTATTATTTTTTAATTGTTGTTGTTGACTAAATTAAGTGGAAAGTGGTCGCCGCACTCGCTGTTTACCGCTTACGCTCGCCAGCTGCTGACACTTGCACACAGACATTCGTTAGCCAAATGTCACTGTCAGTGTGTTGCATGCCACATGTTGTGCTGTGGTGAGTTTTCACGTATTTTATACGACATTTTGAAGTGTCAACCTTCTACCACATAACTGTATACAACCACATAGCAGTTTAACTGTATTTAAATTTTAATCATTTTTAGCCATGAAATTTGCATTTGTGGTTAGTACTTTTATGGAATTTTTGGCAAAACTAATGAAAGCTCGTAATTGTTTGTGGTCGGCTTTGTAGTTTGTGAGGAAATTCATAAAAATATGATTAATAAAATGTTAATTGCTTAGGCAAAAAGTACTGACATTTTAGGCAAGCCTGAGTTTTTTTTTTCGTCAAAATCACGAATTATTTTAGAAAAATAAAAAATCATACAAAAGTACTCTCTTTTATTATAAATTTAGCGAAAGTTCAGTTACAATCTTAAAAAATATTGTGACTCGCCGCTTTGATTAAGCGCCAATCGCATCAATTGACACTAATGCGAATTGATTGCTTTTTCACTGTAATTTTTGTATGTAACATGTGCTGGCATGTGTACTATATATGTATATGTATGCCCTCTAGGAAACAGAGCACAAAAGAAGAATATTTGAAAATTATATAATACAATAGTTTGATTTTCAAAAGTAAATAGACATTATTAAAGAATAATAGCAGGACAAGTAAAAATGATCGGTGCTAACCATAATTCACGGGTCGAAATTTTAAGATCAGAATTTTTTCGTTGAAATTTTTTTACATTGACTGAAAAAAGAAAGGAAAAACAAGTAAAACGTTAACTTCGGTTGCAGCGAAGCTACAATACCCTTCACAGAAACAAGTTTTTATACAAGAACTTGATTTTGATTGGTCGGTTTGTATGGCAGTTATATGCCGCAGTGATCCGATCGTGAACATTTCTTCATATATTATAGTGTTAATTTGAAAAATAATTCGTGTCCAATTTTGTGAAAATATTTCGTCAAATAAGAAAGTTTCCCATACAAAAACTTGTTTTTGATCGTTCGGCATGTTGGCAGCTATATGTGATCCGATCAGGAAAGAAATTTCTTCAATTATTGTAGCGTTGCCTTATTCATGAAGACATGCCAAATTTCATGAAGATATCTTGTCAAATAAAAAAGTTTTTCATACAAGAACTTGAGTTTTACTGATCAACTTAGAGTCTTTATATGAACAACTTTTTAATTTGAAAAGTTAACTGCAAAAAATTTTGGTATAGATTATTATTCAAGGCAGCGCTACAAACTTCAAAAAAATTGTTAAGATCGGACCACTATGGAATATAGCTGCCATACAAACTGGCCAACCAAACTCAATTCTTGTATGGAAAAGTTTTCATTTGACGAGATAGCTTGAAGAAATTTTGCATGGATTATTGCATAAATCAACGGTGCAAATACCGAAGAAATCGTTTAAATCTAAATACTATAGTACATAGCTATAACAGAAACTGAACGATCAAAATCAAAATAAAAAATATTTGTATACTCTTTTAAGCCATTAAAAGTGCTCCTGTGAGCGGTATTATAGATTCGGTACAGTCCAAGTTAACTTTTCCTTGTATCATCTTTCATTTTTATAGATAACTAGTCCATTACACAATACATTGAAACTAGTTGTTTTCGGAGCAATTCCGGTCTAGTTGTTTTTTCACCATTTTTTGCCATCAGCACTTTAAATAAAAAAATTAAGTCATTAATAATTACAATTCGCAAACATTGAAATTTCCTACAGGCTCCATTAGTGCGCACTGTAATTCACGAATGTGAGGAGTTGCCATACTTTAAACAACATGACTGCATGATTTCAAAGAGTCTGCAATTTCATTGCTATAAATGCGTATCAATATATTACTGCTGCTTTTTGTTGCTTTATTTATGTCTGCGCACGCTTATACACATACCAAAAGCAAGCAATTCGCTGGTCATTTAAGCGTGTTGATGGTACTTTCTTTTTCATTATACACGAAAAAAAGCAACGAATTGTGTGTGATTTTGCTTTAATTCGTTGTTCATTGGCGACGATCAACTTGAATTGTAATCGCATGCCATGTTTGTAAGAGTATTATTTTATTTTTTACAAGCAGCCCAGCTCATAACAATGGCGAATACGATTCGTGATGCTTTCACGCATCGCTTTTGCTACTGATGGCTTTGCTGATGTTCGAGCTACTGCTGCTGCCACAGATGATGGCAATGAAGAAGCAAAGCAGTGAAGCGACCGTGGAGACGTGTGTGTTTTTGCTGCTGGCTAGCAAAAAGCAGAAGAATATATTGTACGATTACGCAAGTATGTGTGTGTGTGTGTTTTTGCACTTGCCATTTTATTGATATTGCACGGAAGTTTTCATTTTCTACTCATGCAAGCAGCATTCCCATTGACGCTCGCACATTTTTACACACTTGTCGCGCAGGCAAACATGATATTCAATTGAATTCGCATTTCTGCTCACATTACTCAGCAAAGAGTGCAGGCGCAAAAAAACGGACAGAAAATGTCGCCAATAACAATAAATACACGACATGCTCGCTCGTCCATCTGCCGGATGGTCATCGAATTCCTATGCACACAAAGCGACAGCGACAGCGACAGCATCAACGGCAACGCCAATGGACCGCAGCGTGTGCGAAAGGAAAATTATTTGAGAAAAACAGCAATATTTCCTGTCGCTTGACGCAACACACACACGCAGCAAACTCGCATTCGAAAATATTTATGTGCATGTGCGCCGGGAATTTTCCCTCGCATATTAAATTTTATGTGTATTTTTCACTTGTCGCCACCGAAATTGGCCACTTTACATTGTGAAGCGCTTGCAACGCCTGCTTACGTTGTTGTTGTTGTACCGCGTTCAAGTGCTGCATGCATACTTTGAAGCCAGGCGACAAGCAATTGTATGCATGTATGTGAAGGCACTCCGCTCACCTACTTAATGTTGACTGCTCGGATTACAGTGATGCTCAAATTTCTTAAACTGTTATCGCCCCCTTTCGATCTGGCAGTGATTTTTTCGTGAACTCCTATTGCGTTTGCTGATTTTGCTGGTTTTTTATTTTTTTTGTTTTTCTTGTGTTTGCAAAATATTTATTTCTGCGTCTTCCGTTGCCATTTGTTGACAATTCATTTTACGTTCAATTTTTTCTCTTGTGCTCTCAAAGTGGGTGCTTAAATTTTATTAATTTTTATGCAATCATTTCAAATGTGCTGATGTGACAAGTAAAAGCATGCCTTGCCTGCAGTGGCTATTATTATTTTTATTTTATTCCATTCTGGTTGTTTGATGGCAAAATAGGGCGGCAGATGTCGCCCTCATGTGTGCAAAAATGTAGATATATATATAAATATATATTTATAGATCTTTGCGTACTACTAAATTTGTTTTAAATCTAGAGAAGCGGAAAATTTTTGTGTTGTAATATTAAAAGTATTCTCAACTTTATAGTATACATTTAGGAGTGCAGTAGATTTGCTGAAGCATACATTCATGCGATTTTTTCAGGGCGACAAAAACTTTAAACGCCTGTTTTTAGAAACTACTTTACATTCTCCTAAATTGACAGTTTGGTGTGGTGTTTGGTCTGATGAAAATATCGAATCATACTTCTTTCGAAATGAAGCTGGTGACACCCTTATCGTCTATGGAAAGCAGTTTAGATCGATGATAACCAACTTCAAAAAACCCTCGACCGATAGTTGTGAAAAAGTATAAACTGTCTAAAATACTGTGTGTACTTTTTAGTTATCAAAATCATATCAAAAACCTTATCTGTTACCGCTATGTGTGTGTTGATGTGATCAATCAAACTAGAGAGGTTCTTTCTCAAAATTAGTATATATGGATCATAATTCTGCATTAGAATTATTCATTTTTGTAAGCTCCTTATAAAAAATATTACCGAAAATATAATATTTTATTAAATAACTGTGGAGGGTAATCGGAAAAATTAACATATTTGGGAAACAAATATTTATAGTTCGAAAACCTCGAAAAAAGTACATATTTGGGACACAAAAGCATTACTAAGTCACTATTTTCAATCCAAATAAAAAGTCGTTGGGAATTGATAGACATTTGCCTATTATAATCGCGTCTTCTGAGAAAGGTTTGAAAAAATACTGCCATCTACCTGTTTTACATTGAAATGCCCCACTATTAATCAAACTATTCAGGTTTTGCAAGAAAAATTGCTTGGCTTGGTTCATTGTCAAAAAATAGGTGACATTGACTGACCAACCAAACCACCAGATTTGGATTCCCTTGACCACATATTTTGAAAATAGTTTGAAAGCAAACTCAATGATAGCAATCTTTTAAACACTGACAAGCTTGAGGCTAACTTTAAAGCCGAAATCATGATTATACTGCCCAGAAGCTGAAGATTATGTAAAAAATTTAAAAATAAGAGGTAATTTTGGTGAGGCCAAGAAAGGTGGCTTGAATATTGTTGTAAAAAAAATAAAATGATAAACAATTAAAGTTTAAAGTAATTTAATGCTGACATATCGGTATAAAAGATGGAGTACCTGGTAAGGTATATTTTTTTCTTCTCAGAAAAATTTTTTTAAAATTAATTTTTGGTCAAATTTACTTGTTAACCGCATTCTTCGACCTTTCTTCGACGTTAGTGGCACATTGTGTAGAACACTTACCTGAAAGCAAAAAATAAATAAAATTTTCATTAGTAAAGTACATTTTAGTAAAAAGAGATGTTTAGTATGTAAATATTTCTAAATTAATTTACATGTTTAAGACGCCACAATGGGAGCATAAATCAGTTTCAAATATCATTGTTTGCCATACACATATGCAGAACCAACAGTTACAGCTTTAGTGCGCTTACACGCCCTATACTGATTTCCTCTCCGCCAGCGCTAATGAATTCAATAAATTTTCCACAGCTATCTGTGATTTGGTTGACATTTAATCTATCAATGTTGTGCCACGTTTGTCACGCGAACGACGGCAACTTGACAGCAACGGACATGCATTGGTATTAGTAAATACAAACAACAACATGCATAGCTACATAAGCTGCATAAGAGTGTTTACTTTAAAGAAAGCGTGAAGAAACTTGAGGGAAAGCTAAACACATGCCAACGAAGTGAGCTGAAGAAATGCTCGTCTTGGTTGTTTAAATGATGCTGCTGCTGCTGCACCAACAAGATTTATTGACTTTGCTGGCTGGAAAAGCGACGAAAAAGATAGAAAAACTTAGCAAACGAAAGGGAGCTAAAAAAACCAACAATGGAGCGCACTGTTTGCACAAATAATTTACGAAATCATTTATTTACATGTGCTTAATTAAAAATGTTCGGAGGGAGATGTAAAGTAGTTGGGTAAATGAGAGTAAGTTTAAGTTTACTTTATGGGGGATTACTAAAGAAGGGTAGCAGTTATAACGTGAGGAAAAAAGTTAATAAATGCAATATTTGAAAATTTTAATTTTTTTTATATATTCATAGAAATTTTTGTTTTCCTTTACTGGTATTTGAGAGTATTTATACCAAAACGATTAAAAAAAATGTAAAAAAAAAAGATTTTAATTTAACTAAATTCATTATATGTAATTAAAATTAATATTTTTTTAATGAAAAAATAAATTTGTTATAATTAAAAAAATGATTGCAATTAAAAAATATCCAAAAATTCAAAAAATCTTCTGGTCATTTTATTATTGGTCTCCGGCCAATGCTTCACACGAAATTCTAACTCCGTTTGATTAAGCTGGGTTCTGAGCTCATCTCAATGGATCAGTAAGGGAACTAACAGTAGTTTAAAAGACAAAAAAATAGCTTAAGTAGTAGGCTTTTTCGCTGCCTAAGCCATACTTGTCTGAATCAATCGACAAAACCCGTCATAAGAAATTTCAACATAATAAAAATTAATTCGAAGCTTTCGGAGATACAGCCTTGAGAACTTGTGCGCTCGAGGCTAGGCTAAGTGCGCCGTCTTTAAAGGCGTTTTTCTCGAAGCTGTGTTTTTGAAATCAGTTGGCAAGACTTCACAAGAACCACTAAACCGATCTTTATGAAATTTTACACAGGCCTTTGAGATACAATTCTTAGAGACTTGGACGAAGGATTTTTTTCATTACAACAATTTGAAATTTAAATTTTTTTTTGTAAAAAATGTCTGCCAAAAAACCAATTTTTTCACTTTAGATGATCCTATAAAGTTATCCTGTCAACGCGGTCACACCTGTTTTGCGTGGGGTCACCGGAAATGCCGTCGCAATGGCCGAATTTAAAATATTTTTTTTCAAAAATTTCAGAATTTCTTTGTTAACAGTATATGGTTGTAACAATAAAAAACTCCATTAAAATATTTATTTTTTATATAAAAAAAAATTATTGAAAACAGGCTGTTTTTTACACGAGGAAACCCATTTAACCCCTTAGCAGCTACATATATCTTCAACCGAGAAAGTGTTCCCTTGTCATCCGTACTGTTGTATAGATACTTTTCTAAATCCCTGTTTATTTTGAATTTGAACTATTTTTTTCTGCTGAATTTGCAACTTTTTTTAAAAAAAAACGCTAAAATCGAAAATATTTCTTTATTTGAAACGTTAGATTTTTATTTCCCATTTAAATATGTGGTTTCAACAAGATGGCGCTACATGCCACACAGCTTTCTATGGCCATTTTGAGGGAAAACTTCGGACTATGCTACCACACTATATCATTTTTTGTGGGGCTTTCTACAGAAATAAGGCTATTCCAGCTTTGGACAGCACATTACTTTTCCTTTCCGAATGGACCACCCAAGACGCAGCAAAATCTAATTTTTTTTGCAAATTTTATGCTCAGCTCCAACTCCACAGCTAACAAAATTATTTCATCATTCAACCGACTAAGCAGACAGCCGAACTGTTTACGACGAGCACAGCTGAAGGCGCTAAAAAGGGTAAGAGAAAAGCAACAGCGCAAGGCTATCAATCGCAAAACGGTATATACATACATATGTATGTATATATGAACAGTCAACAAAAAAGGAAAGCAAAAATTGCAAAAAAAGGAAACCAAAAACGGTAAAATGGAAAGCAGCGAATACACATTATAAACACAAAAACTGTAAAGACGACACAAAAAAATGATGGCCACATTAACGAGAGCAATGTAGTCATAATTTTTTCAGCAAACCATGAAGCCTCATATACGAACATACATACATATACATATGTATATATGGAGACACATCATTATACGTGACAGTCGGAGTAAGAAATTGCAGCTTTTTAAATGCAATACACTTCCAGCGCAGCCACCGACGCGACTTTTTCGAGTGCGACAACTTGATGACTACAAATAAAGAGACGACGTCCGACAACGTCTAAGAAGTTCTGAAGATGAATCGCACACTACGCTCGTGAGCAGCGCACTGTAGTTGGCACCGTTTAGCGGTGGGTGTGGGCGGTGGTAGACAGAGGGGGCTGGTTAGTCAAGTTGAATGTTGCATGCATTTCACTTGGCGCGTAAATTGATGTGTATTTTTTGTTGCTGTGCCGGCAATTGTAAAGTATACTACACACACACACACACAAACACCTAAATATGAGCGCATGTCTCCAACGGTGCAGTATTTGACTCGTGAACTTTGCTTAAATGCACAAACTCTTAATGAACGGCTGGATCTTTGCCGGGTTGACTGCGTGTGTGTGTCTGTTGTGCTCCTGAGTCAGCAACTTTTGCCCGTTTGGCAAACGCTGAGTCAACGCATTTCGCTGTCTGGGAAGTATAAACTTTAAATTAACAGAGTTTTCGGTACGTTGATGGGTGGGTTAATAAAATTCGTCTAAGAGACTAGTGGTAACACGTAAAATTCGACTAGTATAGCGAAATCGAATTTTTTAGTACAGGTGTAATAGGAAGAATAATATCCCAGACTTTCTTGCCGAACCGCTGCGTTAGGCTTTCATTATATTGCTTTAAGTACCAGATCGATGCGTCATAAAGTGTAGATATGAAGTCCTCAGATATGCCATAAGTAGCTCTTTGTTGATGTTGTAGATCAAAAAATATTCTCGAAATAATTTGCTGAATACTACCATATTGACTATTCTTAAACAGATATAAAACCGTTATTGTTACGGTTAATATAACCGAGAAGAGTGGGATCATCTATTAAATGAGTGGACCTGAGGAAATTAGAAATAGCTCTTTTCAATCACAGAGTACACGTTAATAATTCGGAGCTTCGGAACCCTTCTTTTAAATCTAACAATCATCTTATATGTAGATCCGCTGATAAAAAGTGTCCATAGAATTTCTTTGCTTGCGAATGGATATTTCAGTTTGCAAAATACCAAAAGTTTCGTGCTTTGCCTTTGATGGATTCTAACTGAAGGTAGATGAGAAAGGGATTAAGATCAATTAAGTCGAAGGAGAAGAAGTCAAGTTCAGTGAGTGAGTTGTGAAGTTAGGACTAAATTTGTAAGTAGGTGGGAGATCGCTGGGAATCAGGGCAGAAAAGGTATAGAGAACAACTGATTTCAATGGTCAAGGTTTGATATTATGTATATATATTTTCTTATCTTATGAGGTGAATCTGGTAGCTTCCACAAACAATGATTGTTCGAGAGACGTCAAAACTGGCAATTAGAAGTGATGTTTACAATGAAATTTTTTCAAGAAAAATTGTGGGTCTCTTAGTTCAAGGACGGAAACTGGTTAGAAACTAACTTTTGATCCTTAATGGGAGGTCCCAATATTTCCTTGGTATCAGACCAGAAATTACCTATGCTAAAGATGCCTGTGTTAAAGATTTGGGACCCCCTTTTCGTATCTTGTTCCATGGATCGGTATATTCGACAAGCATTATTCGAGAGATATCAAAACTGACAGTTATATTCTTCATTTGCTTTTAATTTTTAAGCTTTTTTGCGCTTTTCATTCATAACCCGACATCACTTGAGTTTCGCTGATATTATTATGCTTTCATAGCCATTTAAGTTCACCGCTTAGTCGACGCATATAATCTGCTGTCAACTTCTTAATGCAGTTCAATTTGAGAATGTCATTGTCTCGACGACTGTTCTGGCTGTATGTTCCAATGATTTACATGATTTACTTTTCATTCCTAATTTACTTTTTACACGCTGCGCTGCAGCAGCCAATTTACTTTCAATGTCAAAAAGTAAGAAGAAAAAACAAAAACAAATGAAGTGCTGCTGCTGCAGCTAAAAGATCTTGTTGATCAAACCCTGAAAACTCAAGAGACTGCGACACACCATGACGCTTAAGCAAGGAGCAGGCAAGTCAAGTGGAGTGGAGTGAACTGGAGTGGAGTTGAGTGAATCAGCGGGGCTGCTTTGGCTGCTGTTGCGGCACTTTGACAGTTGCTGGTTGACAAAATGCGCCACACACCTACGAAACTAAGCGCATAGGAACCTGTATATATGTATGCAGCGAGTGTGTGTGTATGCTTGTGTGTCAGTGGCACGCCCTCGAGTGCATTTTTAGATGAGAACTCTCTAAAATAGCGAGTTGACGCCATGAAAAATTAATAGTGGCAGCAGCAGCACCAGCAGAGTAAAGGACACAAATAAATTGTTGGTATGAATTTATGTTGCGCTACATATATATATATACTAAAATATATGTATGTATGTAATATTTTTGTTGTTTGTGGCACTTCCGATGCGCGCTGCACATTTCATATGACATTTGGAAATAAGCAGCTCAGCGAAAACACAAACACACACATACATAAATACGTATAAATTGCAGGCGTCTGGCGTTGGACAGTGAGAAGCTGCCATAGTGACGGCATTTTAAAGTAGTTTCCACACACATATACATCCGCTTGTAATATACACCCAGCTAAGGCGCACTGTACTTGACACTTGCTGCAAGCGCTATTTAAACGCTCTGCTAGCCACCCAACAGCAGCACCACATCACTTCGTGTGTACGGGGGTGTTGCGGGGTCTTCACGCTGGCGTTTGCTCGCTTCTGCTCGAGCGCATTCACACGGCAATTAAGGCAATCACTGTTGACAAACTAAGAATTTGGTAAAATTATCTTTATGCGCACACATACATACATACTTAACTGTGCTAGCGCACACATAATATATACATATATGTATATATGTATATATTTGTAAGCATGTTTGTGCTGTAGCCATGTTTGTCAAGCAAATTTATGGGCGGAAAGCAGCGCAGCGTGGCTCACACAAATGTTCATTACTATTTTATGGCTACTTGCTTATGCATGTGTGTGTGTGTGTATGTGTTGCTTTCAGTTTGTTGTCATTGTTGTGTTTTGGGGCACTTAGCAATGCATAAGCACATAAATACATAGTTTTTGTTGTCGACAATTTGGGTTAATGAAATGACTAGTTGTTAGCACAGCAAATGAGCCACGCCAGCCAAAGCAATTAAAAGAAATTTATTATTCTCGAAATTTTTATATACATACACATGTATTTATGTTTACAACACATGCTATTTATTAAATTTTAGGCACATTTGGGTGATGACACTTTCACCTGTTTTGTCTTGCTTGATTTAAAGTTAATTGATGGCACATAATTTCTCCTGTTATTCAATTTAAGTGTTCGCAAGTGCTGAAATCTTTATCAGCAACATGTTGCGGAAGCAATAAATTTTTTTTATAAATATTTATTAGAGGAAATATCATAAGCTAATGAGGTGGCACTCATTAATGGCAAAAAAACTAAAAGAAAACTTATTTAAAACAACGAAAATTGATTCTGAGTGTTTCGCAACATGTTGCAGAAAGACTAAATTGTAAAAAATGTACCGAAAAAGTTGAAAAGGGACTTGAGAATATAAAAAAAAATTATTTTTTAATGGTTATAGTTTATATAAATGCTTTTAAAAGTAAAAATGTTGGGAAAAGGTATTAGTGTGGATCAAAGATTGTTGAGCAACATGTTGCACAGCTTTGGATCAACTTGTATTTGAAAATTGTTAACAGAATAAATGACAAATAATAATTTTGAACAATGAAAAAAATAATGTGATTAACGCAACATGTTGCATAAACACCAAATCGTAAAAAATATTCTAAAAACATATCTATGAGAACATCAGAATATAAAAAAGCTTATTTCCTATGTTTACACCAAATTTAACAGCTTCCAGAAGTATAAAAAAGGTGGCAAAAGCTGGTTGTAGAAAGTTGAGCAACAAGTTGCAGACAATATAGGGCCTTAGGTATACTTGTATGTAATTAATTTTAATAAAAATAATAATTTGGGCAATGAAATGACTGTTACTACTGACGAAACAAAAAACTAAATAAAAAAAATTATTTGAAACAACGAAAAAATTATTATGTGCTTCGCAACCAACATGTTGCAAAATACTAAATCAGTCAGAATTATACCAAAAAAAGTTGAGAAAAATACTGAGTAATGAAGATAAAACTTATTTTTATGGTTAGAGTTCATCTTAAGGCTTTTACTGATGAAAAACAAAATAAAATATTTGAAACATTGAAAAAATTAGTATGTGCTTCGCAACATGTTGCAAAAATACTAAATCAGTAAAAATTATACCAACAAATTTATTGAGAGTAATAATAATACTTATTTCTTATTTTTATAGTTAGAGTTGTATCTTAAGGCTTTTATAGGTAAGAAATGTAAAAAAAAGGAATCGGGGTAAGCAACATGTTGCAGACAAAATAGAGTTTGTGTACATATATTAAAAGTATAGTATAGTTTAAGTATTTTAATAGAAATGTAAACGAATGACGTTCATTACTATCGAAATAGTGAAAGAAAAAATTATTTAAATAATTGAAAATAATATGATATAATATATAAAAATATAACAATAACTTGGCTTTGTGCAACATGTTGCAGAAATATTAGTAGAAAGATATTTCAGAAACATATACAGAAAAACTTGTCACCAACTTACTCATTTTAATATTTTCAAAAGTAAAAATTTCCATCGAAGTACATATGAAACAAATTGCGCAACATGTTGCAGAAAAAAGGGACTTATATGTACATAAAAGGCTACTTATAAAAGAGAAATAATTTGCAATTATTAATTTTGAAATATTATATTAAAAGAAGATTTACTCTAATTAACAAAAACATTACAAATACTATTTTGACCGCGCAACATGTTGCAGCATAATTAAACGCTGAATAAATATGCCAGGAACTTATTCACAAGTGTAGGATATACCTATAGAAAAGACTTACTATGCTTAATGTCAACCATAATATTATCAAAGCAACTAACTTAAGCAAACGATGCACGAAATTAACTGGCCAACATGTTGCAGAACGATATAACATAGTTTATATTTTATGTATGCTGCTATTGATATTAGAAAATTAATTAAGCTTATGAAATGGCAATTATTGATGTTGAAATATTAAAACAAATACTATGACAATCAACAAAAACACGGAACATAATTATTATGACATTGCGCAACATGTCGCAAAAATATTAAAACCTGCATAGAAATGCTCAAAAAATATATAAAAAATACTAGATATTATAAAAATGCTTATAGCTGAAATTGAGTGCCATTATAGTTAGAACAAAAAAATTTCATCACACAAAATTCAAAAATAGTTGTGCAACATGTTGCTAAAGCAACTAATCATATTTTAGCCTACTGTTTGCTGATTAAAAAAAAGTTTTTATTTTTTTTGAATTCTCAAAAGCTTTTGCAACCATTACCATAATCAAAAAAAAAAACAAAATCGACAAAAATGTAATCAGTCTAAATTAACACATTTTAAAAATGTTTGATAAAACATATTTTTCTACAGAAATTTATATAATTTTTACTACAGCTTCGTTATTAAAAATCTAACTAATAATTTAGTCATAAGCCGTTTGTTACCAAATCAAATGATAAATTTGCAAATTCGCAGATTTTAGAGCTTTGTGCTTTGCGCTTTTAGCAGAATATTATATATATGTGTGCATATGTCAAAGTTTAACGCAGAAAAAATTAATGAAAAAATATTAAAAAAATAGTATTAATGCAGTTACATATGCAATCAGATATACACATAAATAATTAAGCACAATAGAAAGGCTTTATTTCGTTAAAAAAAAGTGAAATATTTTATAATAATGTTCGCTTTTTTATGCATTTAGAATAAGTGGATTTTATTAATTCAAAATTCTTAGACTAAATAATGTTGAGTTTAATTTGACTAAGCTCTTTGAGCACAACTCACTCAAATTTAAATGATTTAAAGAGCAGCTCTGGAACGCTTTCGAAGTGCTTATAAAGTGACAAACATTTTATTATAAAAAAAATAGAGTAGACGATTCAGTTGTGTAAACAAATGTATGGGAAAAATTTATAGTTATGTACATATGTGTATGATACTGGAAAGTAATATGTGTAGCCAGTTAGAACAGTGGCGCTCATGTTACCTAGTGACATGCCGGTAAGTATACTTAAAAGCACTCATACACACACAAAAGTAGATTTGCAAACATTAAATAATAGTAAATTAGCAAAAAAGACTGCAAAACAGAGTAAAAAAAAAATTAAATCAATAGAAAAAGTATATCAATAACAAATTTACTAAATCAAAAAAAAAATGAAAGTTCCACTAAATCAATTTCCAGCAATATTTGAAAAGCATTATAATATTATGGTTATGCAATAGACTTTGTTTTTGTTTTGATTGTATAATGTAAAACGACATACAATTTTTAATCCTAAGTTACGGCATTTTAATAACCATGAGTGTTGAATTTACATTTTTTGCACAGCTCAAGCTGGCAAAAAGGTTAGGCCAGAGCATTACTTACACAATAAGTCCATGTGCAGATTCGTATATGAAAAAAAAATTAATTAAATATTTTTATGCATTTCACATGTTTTCCACTTTTTAAATAAATAATAATTATTATTTTTAGCCAACCAACGCCTTTATTAGATATCTACCGACTAAATTTATATTTGGCCAGATAAAATAGAAAACACTTTTTAAACCATTTCATATAACAAAAATAATTTTTTTTCGGTGAAAATGAATTTTTTTTTTGTATTACTTAATTAGTTAAATAATTTTTAATTTTAGAAACCAATAAATTTGATACCATTAAAAAAATTATTCAAATAAGGGTGTCAAATGGCAGTGCTTGTAGGAAATTACTAAAGGTTTCTATATTAGTGAGTTCAATTTTATTTTAATATATCTTTCATAGAATAAACACAATGTTGACATATGGATATCAATTCAAAGAGAAAATAATTGTACTTTCAGCCGAAAGTTTTGAGACAGTTGCCACCTGCATGATATATGTATGTATGATAACAAATTCATCAAATAAGCAAAATATTACATTAACACCATCCCCGAGTAAACAATATTAAAAAAAAATATATATATTGCAAAGTTGGTAGAACCATCCTTAAGGGGGTATTCTGGTTTAGAAGCCCGAATTTTAGTTTTTTTTTTTTTGACGCAAAAAAAAAATCAAAAATTATTTTGACTATACATTTTTTTACATGCTTTTTATTGATATTCTAAGAATGCAAAACATAAATAATATAAGAAAAAAAATTAAATTATTAAAAACTGAAGGTGTCGGCGAAGTAGAGACTGATGAAACAATGGCTTGTCCTGGTGTGCAGAATATAAATCCTTTCCGTGACCTAAAATGAAAATATATGTGAAATCCGTGAAGAGTAAAAGTGTAGTTATCGCGATACGAAATGTTTTTGAAAAAAAAAAAAAAATTACAAAACGGTGGAAGTTTGAAAACAAAGTTTCGTATTTTCCCTTTTTTTTGTGGTTCGGAATTTTTTAAAAAATAAAAACAAAATTCTTTCGAAAGCTCTTCGTAGTGCGATACTATAATGTATAAGAAAGCTCTGTATAAAATTTCATGTGAATCGGTTGAGTAGAACTTGAGATATCATGCACACAGTTTCTAGAAAAGTACTTATGAGAAAAACGAGCTTAAAGTTTGAGAACTAGTCCCGCGCAGTCGGAGTCGGAGTCACAAAATGAACTGTAACTCGGAAAATAATTTGAATTTCGAAAAATCCTCTTAGGGACATTTTCTTGAAGGGTTGTTCTATAAAAATATGCAAAAAAAAAAAAAAATCGATTTTTTTTGAAATTCTAAACCAGAATACCCCCTTAATTACCAATTGTCAAACAGTTGGCTTACAGTAGCGACTAATGAAAATATTGAAATACTATAATTGAAGGATTTGGCGTTTAGAAATCGTCAGGCGAGTGTTAGAGAGATGGCAAGAGAGCTCGACATCTTTCGCGAGTCCGTTCGAATGATTTCGGTGGATATTTTGAGTGCGAAACGCGTTCTTGCTCGGCACGTCCCGATAAAGCTGATTTCTTTTTTTCAAAAATAATACTCATGGAGAGCATTATAGGCGGATGAGATATGAGTTTATGAGTTTGACATACAAACAAGTCAACAATCATCGGAATGGAGGGAAAAAATCAATCAGAAACCTAAACAAGCACGCCAAAGCCGCGTCAATTGATCCGGAGAAAAATCATCCATTAACTATGAACATATAATATTCCATTAACGGTGAAAGATCGAAGTCGCTGCAGCAGTGTAGGACCTTTTCAATAACTATAAAATTGTCGTCTTTTTTAGCCTAGGTGTGCAAAGCAAATATATTTTAATTGTCTAAAAATTAAAATAAAAAAAATTATTTTTTTTTTTGTTGCATTTTATGAAATAATTAGTTTCGCTTGGTACATTATATTTATTTATTTTTTCTTTTGTAATAGTTTACATTGTTATCTTTATTTTTCTTGCATTATATTTTAATTATAGTTGTGTTGTTTTTTAGTTAAAGTATATGCATTTGTTTTAATATAGTTTTTTAGTTTTATTTTTATTTATACTTTTTATATTTTTAAATTTTTTTATGATTTTTTTTTATATTACACTAAACTGACTCTAGCGTTAGCTGTAATTTGCAACTCTAGTTATATTTTGTATTTTTGAGGAATTATAAAATTTAATTATATCTAATATTTTCTAATTATAGTTATATTATAATTATGTTTATTTACGCAGCACATTTACTTTCTAAAAAGGCTCGTTATTTTCCAGATGGCCACTAAAAAAACTTTTCACTTTATATTCTTATTTTACTTTGAAAAAATTATGTTAAAAACAAACAAATTTTTTGGTCTAATTGTTTCCACACATTAAACGCGCATATAACTCAAATATAAACGTGCGAATAGGCGAATAAAAATGGCAGCTAAAATACTTAATAAAACACATTACATTTGTATTAAAATGAAAAAATAGTGAATTTTAATTACTGCAAACATAAGCGTGGCTGCAGCTTTTTGAATACAGCTGAAAGCAGGATACACTTTTTTCTATTATTTTTTTTTTTAACGGTACTACTCGTATTAAAAAAAAAATATATATTTTCATGAAAAGGAGATCTACATATGAAAATCAAAAACAAAGCGTGCAAATTGCGAAAAGCTTTGTCAATCAGCAAATTGTGTTTAAGTGTAATTTACAGCTATTCATTTCGCATCCAACTTTTTTGGAATGACTTCTCAACACTATTTTTTGCCAAGTGCCGTTGCATGTAATTTCACTGGCTTTAGCAGGGCAATGACACACAAAAGGTAAAAACTGTGAAAATTTGAGGGAAAATGTGAGAGCAATTTACTTGGATATCAAAAAATATTACTTGGAACATGATTGATAAGAAAAAATTGCAAGAGTTGATGCTTGAAAGAAACATTTAAAATATGAATAGAGATATCGCATGTGATATTTTATTTTATTGTATTTATCAATTACAAACAAACTGTACGCGTAGAACAAAACTAACTAGATTTTGTGAAATTCTTGTTTACATTTTTTTTATAAAAATTTAACAGTTTTAAGTGGTCCTTTATGCAAATATCAGCGTATATAACACCAGCACTGCGGTATTTGTCATCACGGACATTCTTTTAAGGTACTTTTTAGCGTTAAAATATTTCCTATAGGGATAGTTGTCAAACATATATGTTTTTGACATTTATGTTCAATACGGCAATTTGTCATGCAAAAATATATGACACATGGGCATAAGATTCAAAAAGCAAAAAAATTTATTGACAAAACTCACAACCTGTGATCACATATCACCTCAAAATGGATACGTAAATGAATTTAACGTCCGTATTTAAGAATTCTGTGATTCCGAAAAAGCTCTCAAGGCTCTCATGTTTCGAAGGAAAGCTACTGCCGGGCGAACTTTGCATTCCGTAGGTATTTTTGGGCGTACTTTTTAAAAATTTAATATAGAACCAGTGTTAGTAATACTCCAACCAATGTTTCACGGCTTTTTAGTTACCCACGTGAATCTCAAATGTCAAATAGTGCAGCAAGTCAAAAAAGAACTATATTGGCACGAAGCTGGACCAAATTATTTCAGGAAAAGATCGATTAATGGCCACATACATCATAATTTGATAACTGTCAACTACTTTTCAATAAAATCAATACCCTTCGCTGTTGAAAAAGCTTGAAATGACCAGTTGGAAACCAACATGCGACGGTTTATTGGTAAGACAAGAAATAAAGCTGAAATAAGTAGTCTAAATTTAACCACCAACATGTGGCATGTAAAACGCAATTATTACTAATTCTATTCAGATTCTAAACACCAAACATTTCTTTTTACAACAAAAAAACAAGATATTGACATTTTTATACAACGTTCAAATTTTATTTGAAATAAGAGTTCCATAAATCTAAAAAGCGCACTTTACGTCAGTTACAGTCTCAATAAAAAAATTATCTAATTTTTTGTTCACATTTAATTTTTTTTTTAATAATTTTGACACACTAAATGCCACTAACTGCCTCCTTACTGGCCTTTTTTCTTTTTACTATGTCTTGTTGTTCGTTTTTTAAGTTAATCATTACAATAAGAGCTCTCAAACAATAATTTCATATAAAAAACTATGAAATTGAGTAATCATGATTCACCAATTAACTTCAATTAGTTGCCCAAATTAGCTCGCATAACTTTTTTTTCGCCCAGCATACATTAATTAGGCATATGAATATGCATATGGTCTGCAAACTTTTTAGACACAGTGTAGTTTATGTAAAACACAGTTAACTTAATGAAAAATAAACTTACTTAAAGCTTGGGTTTCAATAGCAAAACGATGGCAATTGGCGTAGGTTTCTATATATGTCTATAGTTCTATGAAAAATGTGGGTTTTTTTGTTGGCAATATGAGCAATATTGTGAAATAATATTAGTACACACAAATATGCATATAGATATATACATATGTACATAGGTTAGGTATGTATGTCATTTTATGCAGCAAAACACTTGGGTAAAGGCTTCTATATTGGCGTAGACATATGTATGTATATATTGTATATATGTATATATGTATATGGCTTAAGTAACATTTAAAACTAGTAGTAAGTGTAGATATGTATGGCTGTAAGTAGCTTTGAAAAAAATTGTTACTAATGACTAATTAAATAAAATTTCACTTGAATAAAAAACATGATTTGAACATGAGTAATATCTTTAGTATTTTTTCTCTCTCTTTGTGCATACATATATGGGAACATACGTATCTACATACGTTCATATATCATTCATTCATATATGTACATATCTATAAAAGTATTATTTTCACACAAGCCAGTTGTTGTTTAATTTTTTTTTGCCCGTTGCCTCAAATGGTTTCCGAAACGGTAGCCACAAACACTTGTTGGTGAAATTGCGCGAGTTTTTTTTTCTCTCGTTTTTTCACAGTCAGACAAGCTGCCAGACAACCAGCTTATTATTACTCATTTTCGCTTTTTTCTACGACTATTCGGCTTACTTTTTTGTTAGTCATATTTCCCATATTTATTTGCCATTTATAAAAATATATTTTTTCTGTGGTTCGGTCAAGGCGTCAGCTGGCTTTGGCTGCCTTTTTAGCTGCACACAGCAAAGCAACAATGAAAAAGCATAAGAAAAGAAACGGTAATTGCTTCTGTTGTTTGCATTTGTTGCCAATAATGTTACCACATTGACGGCGGCGCGTTTTGTTTCGGACCGACTCCAATGTCTGCGGCTGCGTGCGCCGCGGTGCGCAAGAGCGAAAATTTCGTTAATCGATTGCGGCGGTAGTTAGCAAGCAGCAGCTGCTCGAGCGCCTGGCGCCTTAAGTGCCCACTTAATTGCCCGAAAAATGCTTAAAGCATCTTAATTTTGTGGTTATATAATAGGCGCTGGGTGAATGTGTAACATGTGTGCTTATATTTAATGCGAAGATAACTTAGTTGGGCCACAATTTGCAGTAGCTTTCGAAGAAAGTGGGTAAATAATTGAGTTTAAATAACTGTAAAATTTGTATGCGCGCGTAAATTTTGCGTATGTGCGGATAACAGCTTTTTAGTATAAAGAAATAGTTACGCAATATTACTTAACCCAGAAGTGCTTTGAAGGTATAACATTTATTCAGCAACAAGGCAATGTTTTTCAGAGTATCATAAACAAATTATATGAGCTTTCCCACACTAAGAGCCGCTTTATTATTAGTAGCCATCTATCAGTTAACTTGTGGTTAACTTAACTAAAAACTACCAGATGGCTGCCCACCAGACGATGAGCAAAAGTCCCTAAGACTTATTTATGTTTAGAGCTTTAGGTTAAAATTACACTGGAGCTTTCATTTTCGAAAGTTTTCAAATTTAGTTTAGAAAAAGAACGTTTTTTGCAGCAAAAAATTGTGATCTACCAGACTGCAACAAGTTATTTTATTGTCCCAAACGGTCAAATATAGAGCTTTAGTTTGAATATATAAGTGAAAGCTCCATTTCCATAATGATAAACTGAGACCGTTAGCTTTAATTTAAAAGGAAGCTTTTATTTTCGTTGGGTTTAGCTAAAAAAAAATTGCAATAGAAATCGGATTGTCCAACCATAAAGAAATAAAACTTTTTTATAACCCCATAAACTTGGACGAAGTTTTTAGCTTAAATTTACGGAAGAGCTTTCATTTTTCAAAATTCTCAAATAGGGTTTAGCAAAAGTTATAAGCTAAAAACTGATTTTAAGCCTTTTAAGCAATAATTTATTACCAAATTTCTGAACACTTATACAAAGAAGCTTTCAAAGCATAATGGAACTATCAAATCCATAAACTTTCATATAATTTTCAATTTAAATTTTCCATTTTCTCATTTTGCTAATAAATTAGTATATAAATTTTGGAAAGTTTATAATGCTTTAAATTCAAATCAAGCTTTCATTGATATGATCACAGAAATTAGGGTAAATAGGAGAAGAAAAATTTACAATATTTTTTGTACATTTAGTTGTACAAAAAATTCGATAAGTAATATTACTATTATAGACTAAGCTTTAATTAAAAATTTGAGCTTTTGTATCAAATCAATTAACTTTCATAGAAAAACTCTAAAATATTCCGAGTCTTTATATATGTACTGGTTTAGAAAAGTGGTATTGACAGTATGGACCAAAACTTTTACTAAAGCTTTGAACTCTTAGATGTTGCCAATGTTTGTAAAATAAAGAACTTTAATGTACATATACATTTGTACATATACTTTAAAATATTTAAAATTTTACTAAAAGTTAAAGCTTTCAGACCATCATAATTTTATCAAAAAGATCGAATCGAAATTGTAAGAGCTTTCATATAAAGGCTCTTAAACGCTGCGAGTCTTTTTATACATAATACATACAGCTTTAGAAAAAGGTTAAATGCTTTAAAAGTTTTATTGACAACATGCGTCAAAGCTTTTGCAAAACGTTAAAACTTGTATGTGAAATCATCGGTGTAAAATAAGGAGCTTTCATCTATATACTATACTTTCAAACACTAATTTGAAAATAAGCTTTCACAAAAAGTTCATTTCATGTAAAACCAACGTTTGCAAAAAAAGAGTTTTATGTATGTACATATATATACTTTAAAATTAAGCTTAAGAGAGGTTATGATAAAGCTTCATTAGTTCTCAAATTGTGTTTAGTAGTTAAAATTTGGCATAATAATGCATGAAAAGCATACAAACTCGAGTAGGTATTCACTTCCAGAAACTATGCAGTAAACCACTAAGCACTTTACAAAATTAATTTTAATCTTCGTTTCGAAAATATTAAATATTTTTTCCAATTTTAAATTTAAAAGTTTTACAACAACTTATTTATCCACGAATTTTAATCAGAACAGAGTTGTACAATGTTAATAAATAAATTGCGTGTATCATTTAAAAAAAGCTTTCACCAAAAAGTAGTTTTTACAAAAATCACAAAAATGCTTTTACTATCAGTAAATAAATTGAGTGTAGCACTTAAAAGAAGCTTTCACCTAAAAGAAGTTATCATTGAAAAATACCTACATGAAAGCTTTTACTATCAATAAATAAATTTAGTGTATCACTCAAAAGAAGCTTTCACCTAAAAGAAGCATTCACCAAAAAAATCATAAAAAAAAGCTTTTACTATCAAAAAATAAACTGAATGTATCACTTAAACAAGCTTTCACCAAAAAACTTCGAATGAAAGCTTTTAACACTTTATTACTGAGCTTTCATATCAATTTGCAAAAGTTATGAAAGCTTTATTTTTGCCAACTAAGCAGAAAATATATTTTTTAAAATTATTCGTTTTAGTCCAAATAAATTCTTTATTCTGCTCAAGGCACCATTATTTACATTTCACCATGCACGCGTGGCGCAAATATTCAAATTCTATGCGACATTTACTGTGATTAATACATGGGAAAATGGTGTAGGAGTTTAATAAAAATTAATGAGCATTGAAAAGACAAACACAAGCAGTTAATTTTTCATGGCAAACACAATACAAATTAAGAAGTTCAGATAAATTCGCACACACATACATATGCACAAGTTTATGGCAACACTAATCACGTACAAATATTTATTACTAAACACAACAAAGAAACAACAAAAACAAGAGCAAATATGTTGCCGGCAATAATGATATGCAAAAATAAGACATCTGCGCATTTGACTGCCACCGAAGTCATCAGCAACAACAACAACACAGTATCAGCAACCTAACACCTACCACCAACTGATGTGTGAGTCACATCAGCGCTTGAGAAAATTTACGAGATACTTGCGAGTATACGCATATGTATGTACATATATATGCAGCTAATTTTATTGTTTTGTCACAGTGATTTGCGGCGGCGCGAACATTTGCACAAAATATAAAATTTTTGTTGATTTTAATTTTAATTAATGCGAGCGCGAGGCGCTGATGAGAAAGTTTCACGCGCAATTTCGAGGAAGTTGGCTGAAGCGAATCAAAAATGCAAATTCTGCAAGAGCCGAAAACGGCAGTGACACAAGAACACATACACACACATGCATAGAGATAAAGACAAACGGAAGTGTGGTGGAAGCTAAGCGCACAAACACGCACCCAGCATCTCACACAGGCGCAAAAAAGAAAAAAAAAACAAACAATTGCTTACAAATTAAATCACTCTCGAGTTTTAGCTGAAAGCAGGCAACTTAGCCACATACACACAAAGGCACATATACACGCTTGAGAACAAAAACTTTTTTATTTGTGTGGGTTGGTGTGGTGGCAGGAAGCTGCCAGTGCCGAGGTGGCAGCCAAAGTTCGCCAAAGAAATAGAAAACTTCGGCGCAACACAGCAAATGTGAGTTTATTGTAATTGCGTTAAAGTAGCGGAAAATTCACAAATTCACTATTGTTGTTGCAGCATTGTTGTGCAGCACAACAAAAAGCAAAAAAGCCGCTGTGTGGAAATAAGAAAGCAAATTTGTTGTAATTAAAATTTAATAAGACACGAAAGTGAATTGAGTTTGGCCGCAACTTAACAAGCGCTGAAACATGTAAGGCACAGGTAAGTAAGCGGTACAACAACAAATTTGCTAAAGGTAGTGAAAGTAAATGAAAAGAAATACATTCACATTAAATGGCAGCAAAAAGCGCTGAAAGCGAACTCGATGTGGCGCACAATGGAAATGAGAAATAAAGCATATAGTGAGGGCTTGGCTAAGAGTTGGGAAAATGGCAGTGAAAAATATGAGCACAAAACTACATAAATGTTAGTGTAGCGCGATAAATGGAAATAATGAAGCGAAATGTTGTAAAAGAATTAAAAATAATTGTTGTGAGCGATATTAAAGGACGTAATTTCACCGTGTGCTTATTATAACCTATAAAGAAATGTGTGAGTAAGCAAAAGCTGTTGCTGAGATGAAGAAAAATGAAAAAGTGATGAAGCAAAGAAAATTATTTTTGTATTGAGTATTATTTTTCAATAAAATTTTATTTTTGTATTGAATAACTTTTTCTGTTATACAATATTTTATTTATATTTATTTTAGTATGCACTATATTGTAGTCTTTAACATTTTATTATATTTCCTGTTAATATTGAAATTTACTGTTTTTTTATGTATTTTGTATAGAAATTTTTTTCGAAATTCTTTCAATTTTATAATTTTATTTTATTTTAAAGAAAATCACTATTAAATCCAAGGCAAAAACTCTGCTTTCATGAATAGAATAATCAATCTACAAGAACCTTCCTTCTACCGCTTCAACCGGCAAATTCATTATCTTTATAGTGCTTCTAGCTGAAAATAAAGCCATCCGCCAGCTTAGGGCTAAATAAAAAGGCAATCAAGAGACTTTCATTGAGGAACATAACACATTTTCTGTTACTTTCTAGGTACTGTCGGCAAATTCTTGAGCTCCTCGACAGCTGTTAGACACAAGACAATCGGGAATTTTCGTTTGTTTTTTTTTTTTTTTTTTTTTGAAAATAATTTTATTTTTCCAATCAAAGAAATACGTCTCAAATACGATTTTTAGGATAGCCTTTAGTTCAATCAAGAGGCTTTTACTGAAGAACGTAGTATATATTTAGATGCCCTGCCAGTTTTGTCGTTACTTTCTAGGCACTGGCGGCTACAAGAGAATCAAAATATTAGGATTTTTGTGTTTTTTGTTTTTGGAAAAATATGTCTTCTTTCAATCATGGAAACACTTCTCAAATTCGATTTTTGGAATAGTCTTTAGCTCTTTCAGCAATTTCCATCAATCTTGTAACTGGCCTTTAAGGTTCTCTTTTTGCTTTTGAAAAAAGGAAAAAAGCACACAGAGCAGCCAATATTATTTCCATCCAAGAATTCAGGAACAAGCAACGAAGTATGTACTTTTAACAAACGAAAATCGCCAAGCTCTTAAACATACGTTTAACCTTGGTGGTTGCTACAGACAAAGGACGAAATTAATACGAAATGTATCGTACTTTAGGGACATTTACATATATGAAGAAAACAAAAAAAAAAAAAAAAAAAATTGGACTCTCCAAACTCACGAAATTTTAAAATTCCTGTTATTTTTTGAACGCACATAGTACATGGTACAAGGGCAAAAAAAAAACTTCAATTTTTAAGAAAGTGTGAGCTCTGTATTATGGCAGGGGCCAGAGAGGCTTGCTTCAGGCATCACTGCTCAGCATTCAGTCGATTGAGACGAAATATTATGCCAGGAGCTCAAACTTTCAATCTAAAAGAAGCTGGGATAAGCAATCCCAAACACTATATTCAAACAGCCTGCTAAATGGGTGCAAATATGTCGCAGATGGTAAGAATTTGACTCAATATTAATGATCCAGCAGTACTACTAAAATAGGGACTTTGGGTTCGACATTATGGGATTGTATGGGTTTGACGGTTTCAAAAAAACAGTTTTATTGTGTTATTTAAATCTATAACACGTCTAGAATATTGTTCTAAAAATGCTCAAGTTAATACGAGTAATAATTTGAGATGCACAAGTGAAAAATCGAGGTTAGCTGTATAGACACTTAAAATTTTAAATGTGTTTTTCTCGAAACTGTTTCTTTGGACAATGATTCAAAGTCGGTTAACATGATTTCCTGCAAACAACTCAACCGATCTGAATGAAGTTATGCACAGGTCTTCGAGAAATAGTTCATGGTTTTAATTGGAACACGTGATTTATTATTTTCACTTCAAATGATGTAAGAAGCTCTGCTGTCAACTCGGAGACACCTTTTTCCCGAGGGACGGCCGGAAATGACGTCGCAATGACCGAGTGTCGAGTATTTTCCTTTGAAAATTTCACAAAATATTTTGTAAAATATTAATATTAAAAGGGATTAAAAAATATGTTTGAAAAAAATAATATTGAAAATAGGCCATTTTTGGACGAGAAAACCCGTGTAACTCCTAAAATAGAAATTGGTTCAATATCAAATATCTAAAAGCAATGCTATAACATATTCAAAGAGTTTATTTCTCTAAATTTTTTACATAAACTCAATCAATCCTTATAAACTCGTAGAATGCACTACTTTAGAGTCCATTTACACCACATCGACATTTGAAATTCGTTAATCAGAAGGTACAAATATTTATTCGACTTCAAACACTCAGCATCCTCAAATTCAAAGTGCAATTTTATCTAGTTCTTTCATTTTACATACATAGTATTTGATTTATGGCAGTTGCCTGTTCGTTTCGCCACTATCAAATTTTTAGTGAACCGCTGATAGTTATTGTAAGCTATTTTTTCCATAAAATATTTGAGAAGTAAACGCATATATGTTCGTAGCGAATGAAATATTAGCAGAACCTGAAAATAATGAAGGAATCTCTGCAGCAAAAATCGGTGATTGCAAAATGAAATCATCGAAACTATGCCAGCGGTTTTATTACTCCTAAATTTATGACAGACGGCATATCAATCCGCTAATTGTTTAATTTATTGGCCTTCAATAACTATCAAATACCAAAATAAGCTGATTACATTGCCATAACAAAATTACTATGTCAAATGAAATTACAAATGAAACCATAGGGATGCCAATAGATAGCGTTTTGTGAAGATAATTGCTTGTTGTGCTGTTTAGTGAAAACTACTGCCGTAACATGTAATATATTCCACTAAAATGGGGTGTCGATATGACAACTCAAATGACGAAAATCGAAAATATTTACAACGTCAAAGAGATGAACTAAGCGCTTAGGTAAGCGACCGACATGGGGACGATATACCGCTACAGGCTGACAAAGCAATAAACGAACCACACGAAGGGACTCTCTCTTGAGCAGTAAAATTTAATAGAAATGAAGAAATAAAAAAAGTATAAAACAATTTGTGACTCCGCAACAAGGGCTGTTGGCTGCTGGCTGCTGCGGGAAAAGGTATTTGCGCTGTCACAATGGCAGCAAATCCCATTAATTGCGAAAAATCGCATTTAACAGGGATGAATTTGTAAAGCGCAGCGCACCGCATGCTGCTATTGTCAGCGAAAGAGAAATATTTACGGTTTTACAATTTTACAAAATGCCATAAAATAATCGTATGCACGGCAAAATGAATGTAAATGCCAAGTTTAAATGTAAAATGCACGCATGGCGAAATTTCGAAGGGAAGCGTTGAAAATCTAAATACCAACTCACTCACTCGGCCATGTAAATAATAACGGTTAATGTAAGTTAGGGTGCGTTTGCTGCAAAGGGTGAGCGTAAAAGTAGATACATTTATTATGCCATTTCGTTGCGGTGATTTGTTTGAACGTTCTTGAGTGCCGCAGAGGGGTTTGGCAGAATTGCTTTTGCGGGAGGGGATAACGAGTGCAGTGACAAACAAATGAGCTGTGTGGACTGGCAGGCGGAGAAAAAGAATTCAATTCGCATGATTTGTTGCTGTAAGGGTGGTATAAGTGTACAGGTGTGTGTTTGAGACAGTGACAGTTGCATGATCAATCAGCTGTGGCACAGTGGTGCTCAAAATTGGTTGGAAATTTTTGAAGTTTTTTGATTTTTCGCATTTTGTTGATTTAATTATTATAAAATTTAAATTTTCGTATTTTTGAGAAAAAAAATTTTATCAGAAATTAATGACAGATACAAAAAAACTTACTAATTAAAACAAAATTTTTTTTTCTAATAACAAACGCTTTAAAAATGTATATATAAATATAAAAAATATACAAAAATTATAAAAAAAATATATATAAAACGAAGCACATTGAATATCAAATTTGACCCTGACTGACAAAAACGAAGAAGATCGTAAATACATAAGACATAAAAATATGGTTACAAAGATCGCTAAAAAAAAATCAAAATATATTAAAAAAGAAAAAACAATATTTAAAAATTAAAACAAAAAATATTAAAAAAAAATAAAAAAAAAAAAAAAAAAAAAAAAATATTAATAAATTAAAAAAAATAATTAAAAATATAAAAAAAAAATATTTAAACATAAAAAAGAATATTAAAAAAATTTTAAAATTAAACAGATAAAAAAATTAAAAAAAAATTAAAAAATAAAAAAAAATTAAAAAATAGCAAAAATAAAAAAAAAATTATTAAAAAATGGAAAAAATATTAAAAAAAACAATTTCTTCGGAAATTGCACCTTTGCCTTGGACAATGAATTAAACTGAATTGAATTTCAAGAAGATGTCGTATTTTTGATCGTTCAGTTTGTATGGCAGCTATAAGCTATAGTGCTCCGAACGTTTGCGAAATTTTACAAACTTATTATTATATATAAAAATAAATAAAAACATGAAAACTACGGAAAAAGACACATAAAATATAAATAAGAATAAATGTTTAAAAATTAAAATTAAAAAAAAATAATTAACTTCGTTCCCATTAATTGTTACTTTATAAAAAACACTACGGATGGTGTAGAGTATAACGTATCCAACAAAAAGCACTTTTTTAATATTCGACGCCAGTAGTTTTCATCCCGCACGTTATGTATCCCCCCCGATTTCATTTTGCATGTCAACGCCCCTTCAAAGGAAAAGTGGATATTTATATTCAAAGAATATCATATGCATATACGTATGTACATATGCAACTGTGTATGTATGTGTGCGGCGTGTAACAATATCTGTCGCCTTGTGTGGCAGGCTAAATATTCCAAAGCACCGGCATTATCCTCATTAGTTACAAAGGACATCCACGCATACAGCCTGTTAATATATGGCTTTTGTGTGTTTATATCCTCCTAATGTTGTTGTTTTCGCTTCTTTTGTCCCCAGACATATCAATATCCTGCATGGCGGAGTTTTTGTTCAAAGCTGCAACTTGAATTTACGCTGCACTACCTTTACCGCGGTTGCAACTGCCACTGCCGCTACTGCAACAACAATCACGGTAGCTGACAATTTGCTGCCGTTTCGGTATTTGTTGTTGTTGCACTGCCTTCTCTACGCTTCTTTTCTACCCTAAAACATAGTAGTGTGCGTTTTGGTCCTCTGGTTACCCTCTTTAAGTTGTTTGTGTAGAGTTTTCATTTCATTTCTTTTTTTTTACTTTTTTTTTGCTTTGAGCTGCTATTGCTTAGTTATTCTGATTTTTATTTTCTTTTTTTCTGATTTTTTGTAATTGCTCCTTGTATTTCTCCTGCTCTTTTGTGTATCCTTTGTCGTTGTAAAATCGCCAGGGAGCATTTGATGCACCAAAAGCTAACAAGCGCACATTTACACGCTCATATGCGTGTACGTATGTATATGTGCGTATATAAAAAACATAAAATACAACGACTTCCGAATTCTCAGTCCTTTCGCTGTTCGTATGTACTAAATGATACTTCAGAGAGCTCCTCTTTCTTCTCAAAATTGATTGCCTTTTAATTTTTTTATTTGTTGTTTTTATTGTTATTGCTGGTTTTTGCTTTTATGCATGTGCTTTAAATAAAGCTGTAAATTTTAAACGTGCGCTTATGAATATTTAAAGAATGTTCGCTTTAATGAAATTCCATGTGATATGTTGGCAGGCCGCAGAGAATTACAGAGTTGTGTGTAAAGTGCAATATTTATGTATGAGCGGAAAATTTCAAGTTAAGTGTTTTTATATTTACGCATGTAACGTTTTTCAAAAGAGTTTTAGAAGCTAGCAAGACCTTATTTTTTTATTTAAATACTTTAGAACTCATAAATAGATCGCTGTACTAAATGCAACAATCAATATCATTCAACTTTGCTTTCTTGAAACTAATTTTTCAATTATTAATTTGAACAGTTATTTCTTTATAAACTTATTTGAATATAAGGAATTCTGGGCGATTCGAATACTTTCGGTCAATTTGAAAGTGATTTTTCTTATCATACGATTAATCGATTTTTAATTTCAATTCATTCCACAAAATTATAAAATTTTTGATGATTGATACGATTAAATAATTTCGATACATTTTAATCGATATTACATTAAATTCAATTCATTCCACAAAAATTTAAAGATTTGTATTGATAACTTTTAATCGGTATAATTTTAATTCATACTACAATATATCAGTCGGTACTTTTAAAGTGTATTTTTTCCATCAACCGATCAACCGATTAATCGATTAAATAATTTCGATAAATTTTAATCGATATTAACTTTAATTTCAATTCATTCCACAAAACTATCTAATTTTATATCGATAAAAGCAATGTTGAATAATCGATAAATATATGTATCGATAATTTTTAATCGATATAATTTTAATTTACACCACAAATTATCATTCGGTAGTTTAAAATGGATTTTTTCATCAACGATTAATCGATTATAATAATTCGATAAATTTTAAATTGATATTACTTTAATTTCAATTCATTCCACAAAACTATCTAATTTTATATCGATAAAAGTAATGTTTAATAATCGATAAATATATGTATCGATAACTTTTAATAGATATAATTTTACTTTATGCCAAAAAAATTATTCAGTACTTTTAAAATGAATTTTTCTCATCATCCGATTAATCTATTAATTCATTTTGATAACTTTTGCTTGTTATGACTTTATTTTTAATTTATTCCACAAAACTAGTAAATTTTTTATTTTGTTTAACTTTATCGCAATAGTTTTTAAATCGATATAACTTGACTTTTTTTGTGATAAATTTTATTAAAATTTTTTTAAAAATTTTGACGTTGCGTTTTTGCACCGATATTTCTCTGATTACAATATTTAGGATGTTTTCTAATCGATATAATTTGAATTGATACCACAAAAATATCAACAATTTTCAATATTCTTTAAATATATTTTTATGGCTTTTTTTCAATTTATTTATTTATATAAAAAACAATAACTTTTGAAGTAATACATTTTTACACCGATATTTTTCCGATTACAATATTAATACTACTTTAAAAATAAGCATTTTAATGACAATCGGAATTAACTTGTATTTTATTTTTAGAACAAAAAAAATTAAGTTAAAAACATTTTATGATATGAAAGGAAAACGCTAAATATTTCTATAACAAGACAAAAATATTAAACATTTTTGAAGAAAAAAAATATTAAAAATGTTCGATAATCGGTAATCGACATTGTTCTTTGTATATTACGATAAATATTTTTACTGTTCTAACTATTATTGTTACCATTGTCAATATTTTTATTTTTGTTATAACATTTTCGCATTTTTTTTTTTGTTTTCGTCCTTCAGCTCTCGATTTTTTTTTCAGTATGCCAAATCCATATATTTTTAAACTTTTCCATTACAAGCTCGATTGTTTACTTTGAGTTTGAGTTATTGCTATTTTGCGTGCTTTTTGCTCAGCTATCATGCCTGCAACTAATAAAAGGTGGCAAATAATTTAATATTTAGTGCAATATTAACAAAAAAAGCCACGCACCGCGCATATAGTAAAAAGTTGCGTACCCGTTGGGCCTTTTTAAATTACAGCACATGCACAGAGTAAAGAAAAAATTACATATAGACTGATCCTTTGACGCAATCAACGTTGACCTAACAAATTGCAACACGCTTTTAGGCATATTGCCTATAAATTATGCACACTTTGCATTATCTGTTGTGTAATTAAATGCTTGCGCCTTTTGGCAGCAAAACGCCGACGTTAAAGCGACTTTTTACACACATGCGTAAGTGTTTTGTGTGTGTTTGTGTTGGAACGCGCAAATAAATTACATTTTAATATGCTCACCGCCAAATACCCCAGAGGGTATATGGTTCATTAAAAACGCATTCGATATCAAATCAATGGGAAATATCGAAACCTGTCCATATTGATGGCAGGCCTACAGACACACGCACACAAATCCACAAGCAAATGCAGACACACATACTTGTGTAGTTATTTTAGTACGTTGTGCCTACAAAAAAACAAACGCGCACTAAAGAAAACAATGTGCCACAAAGCATGGCAACAACAACAATATTTTCAATAGAATATTTTTTCTTTAATTTAAATTAATTTCGTTACAATTTGCATAATCACATTTTAATTAATTAATGTGCAAACCACTGGCACTGCATTGGTCTTATGTGGAAGTGCCTGCGAGCGTGGGAATTCGGCGGTTAAATAAGCGCTGACATTGCAACACACGCAAAAATGTCAGCTGTAAAGGGTTTTTGTTTCCATTTTTTGTATTCTTTTTTGCGACGATCAATTTAATTAAAAAGTGATAACTAATTATACATTATACTTATTTTCAAATTGGAGTGCTCGGGGATTTGGGTGGTATTTTTGCGCGATTTATTTATAACAGGCTTATATGCGTTTGGCTTTGTGGTTTTTTTCTTATATTTTAGTCTGGTGGACAGGATAAAAGTTTGCAGACACTTTCGGATTGGAAAAGTTTTTAGAATTATTGTTAGAAAGCATATTTTTCATTTAATTTTTATTTACTTCTGATTTAGGAAAATGAAGTGAAGCTGAACGTTCGGAATCAAGTGCTTGTATGAAAAAATTTTTCGGTTTAGGAGATATCTTCACGAAATTTGGCGTGAGTTATTGTCTAAGGCAATAATGTAACCTCTCAAGAAATTGTTCAGATCGGATCACTCTAATGTATAGCTGCTATACAAACTGAACGTTCGGAATCAAGTGCTTATATGAAAAAAATTTTCGTTTAGGAGATATCTTCAAGAAATTTTGCGTGAGTTATTGTTTAAGGCAATGATACAATCTCCGAAGAAATTATTCAGATCGGATCACTATAACATATAGCTGTCATACAAACTGAACGATCAAAATCAAGTTCCTGTAAGAAAACTTTTGTATGAAGTGAAGCTTATTGTAGATTCGGTGCTATCAAAAACCGTTAACCCTTCTTCTTGTTCCATTTCACTTTATTTTTTCGTTTTCAAGTCTATTATTTTTATTGAGTATTCAAATCTATGTACCAAAGACCGACCAACATAAAAATCCCACGCAATTGTGTTACACAAAATCGTCAGCAAAACACCTTAATTTGCTGTGCACTCATGCAGAGCGGTAAATAAAATCGTAACGAGTCATTTTAGTTACAGTTATGTATTTTGCTAAATGAGCGGAGACACGCAAACGGAAGCGTGAATAAAGGATAGACATGAACACGCACACACACACCCACATTTACATGCACATATACACACGGAAGCGATGTAGAACAAGTTAAAGTCAAACATAGAAGACAAAGTTATATTATATTAAAGGGTGCATTGTATCAGTACCAAAACCAAAACCAAAAACAACACAATGTGCAAACAACAAGTTGAAGCACAACAAAAATTTTATAGTTTTTCAACAACAAAAAAGCATAGTTATGTAAGTATATATGTATTTTAGCAATCAAATATCAACAAACAAGACATAATAATATGCTAAGGACAACTCACACCACTCTTGAAGGCGCACAATGCCAGCTAGTTGGTAAGCTTTTAGGCGCATTGCGTGCTTGACGAGTTATTTATTTGTTTACATGCACTCCAACCAAACTTCAACACATTAAATGACAGTATTTTTGCAGGCTGGCAGCATTTAGCGCACTTTAAGCGTCATTCAATATACAATTTAAAGCATATTTATAGGCGTACAAGCGCGTTGCATAAATTGTTTGGCTGCCACAAGCGATTAGCGCTGATTGACATAATTGTATAGGTCTTTCTTGACGCAGTTTTTTTTTTTGGTTTATAAATATGCACACAAAAATTTTAACTGAAGGGCATAAAATTTCTTTGCAATCAAGCGTCTCGAGAGGTGAACGGCTGCTATGCGTTTGGTGCATAAAATAACGCTAAATATTTACGACAGCAGTCAAAGCGTAATGACAAGCAATTCATTACGGGCGACAGACAGCCAACCTGGCAGCGAATCGGCTGGTCGGCCGGTTAATTGGGGAGCAAGAGCACTTGGGAGTACGGCACTAAAATCCTATCGTTTGCTGCTAGAAATTTAAGTTCATAAATTTTATGTAACTTTCGGAAGTTCAGTGCGTAAATCTCACACCAGCGAAGCGAAGGCACACGAACGCACATACACATACTTGCTCCACCACACGCATTTCACGCTAATGCCCGCAATTTAATTTCGTTTTCGTCGCCGCTCAGCAGTGTGTGGGGATGGCAGGGGCGCGGCTGGGCTTTGGCGCAAGGCCACAGCATTCAGTCAAACTTAAACTCAGCTCAACTGTGCTCAGAGCGTATGGAGCGGAAATTTCTTACCCATTTATCCACTTAAGATGCTGCTGCCAACAAAACAACGCAGTCTTGAAGCGAGGTGTTTCTCAAAAGTAAATAATACAAAGCAACAAAAAAACAAAAACAACAAGTGAATGGAAAAAACTTTTCTTTGTTTGCTTTCGATACATGTGTACGTGTGCGCGTGCAACGTTTTGTCTAAGCAGTATGTATGAAGGCAGTAATTTGCGCCAACACCTGCAGGCTACGTACCTGCAGACGCCAGCACACGCCGTATACACACACACATAGCACCGTTAGGTGGCAGCGCCGTCGTCGCTCGTTGAGACGGCATTGAAAAAGACGTAAAATTTTTAAGTACTTTTACTGGCTTTTAACTTTTTTCAAAGTTTAAAATTTATGTAGTCTACTTTTTGGCGCGAACGCGCGTAAAACAGCGGCCTCATTGTGCTACGCAGCGTTTTGGGTGCGTATGGGAGTGTGTGTGTTGAGTTGTGTGTGAAAGCAATTTGCGGATTGCTGGCGGTGACTTGAGTTTTGGCGCACGTGGCAAGATTCAAAGGCTGAAATGTCATTCTTACTGAAAGTGCGCTGAAGTCCTTATATATGTAGGTGTGTAAGTGTAAGTGTTATTTGGCACCTGCTGTTGCCGCTGCTGCGCAAAGCTTTCACCTTACAAAATTTTTTCAGACTCTTTGGTATTTTTCTGATTTTATCCTTTTCCGTTTTTCATTTACGACCTTTCCTTTTCATTATTAATTTTTATATACATATATACGTTTTATGCCTCTTTGCTTTAATTTAATTCCGAAAATAATGTTAAAATTTTTTTTTATTCTTATTAATTTAAGGTATCTGATTTTTTTATTTTTAATTTTGAAAAAATATTAGCGAACAAAATTTTTTAGAGAATATTTTTGACAAAGAGATATTTAGTTAGTAATACCAGCAGCTTAATCATGACTAGCAACATAAAATTAGTTAAAAACTGGCTTCCAAGCTTAGTTTATTTTTTATGAATTCAATCCAGGTGGTCTCTGGACCAGATTATGTATTTCATGCGGATTTTTGACCACTTGCGACCAACTTTTCTGTATCAACATCAGTCTTTCCAACAAAAACTGAGCTAATTTACAAACTTGAGACTTCCGCATGCTCAATAAATTAATCTTAGGTTTCGATCTCATTGCGGTAGGAAAGTACTGCTTACAAGAACCGAGTTCTTGTGAAGTTTTATACATTTGTTGTCGTCAAAGAAGCGTACGTTCTTACGGTCACAACAATCTGGGATAAGTAGAGTAATACTCAAATAGCCAAACAATTCCTAAAGAATTTACCAAGTTAATGATGGCATCCAGCTCGAAAAAATTAATTTCAAACCGGAGAGAGATTACAATGAGGAAAGAAGCCTGAATCAGCTATCAGTGCGCAACCGGGTACACCTAATCTGGATGCCGGGGCATAAAGGGGTAATTGGCAATGAGCTGGCCGACGAACTAGCCCGCTCTGCGGCAGCTTGCAGCATGATGGGGCTATAACCATGCATTGCAGTGGGGCGGAATTTGTCTTGGGGGAGGTTAATCATAGTCTCTTGCGCAAACTACCGTTCCTGCGACATGGAACAGGAAACTCCAGAACACCAGATTCTGGATTTTCAAGCAATTTGCTGAATCACGCTCAAGGTCCTAGGTTCCATCTACATGGGCAGGGACTTGACAGCAGACTCCTTAAATTATTGAGAATACTGCACCTTTGTGACCACATGTGATATAGGGGAGGGCACAATAGACCATAGGTCGCAGTGCAAAGCCTAAATTTTACTATCTGTCTATCTACTATAAGAAATCTACAGTTGAAGATAATTGAAGTGATCTCTTTAGTTGCTTAGAAGATTTTAGGTGTGTAAATCCGAACTAGTGGCTAAAGATTTCTCCTCGATGTTTTTCGTAATTAATAGTAATTATGATAGAATTAAAACCCGAAATACCGGTAAAAGAGACAGAGAGAGAGAGAGAGAGAGCAATGGACACTGACTCACGTGAAGTCTTATTTTTGCTCAATATAGAAATCAAATATCTCTCTAGGCCTAGTTGTGCATATTGAAAGTCTACCAGACCTGCTCGCTCATTTCTTATTTTTATTTGAAATCCAACTAATCGAAATATGACAAATTGAAGAGAGCATAGTAGTTGTATTATAAGGAACGATACTTGTTCTATGTTAAGTAATGTTGTGTTACGCACTGTTATTTATGTTGTGTTATTATATGTTATGTTAGGTTTAATTATGTTAGGTTATGCTTTACTGTATTATCATGATTTTTCAAGTTTTGAGATATTATGTTACGTTAATTTAGTTTATGTTATGTTGTCATCTCATGATACGTTATGATATGTTGAGTTATTAGTTAGTTACTTTGCAGTAACACCATGATTATGTTATGTGATGTTATGTTCAGTTAAGTTAAGTTAAGTTAAGTTAAGTTAAGTTAAGTTAAGTTATATTATGTTAATTTATGTTAAGTTAAGTCAAGTTAAGTTATATTATGTTAATTTATGTTAAGTTATGTTATCATGTTATGATATGTTGAGTTTTGTTAAATGTTGCTTTGTAGTAATACGATGATATGTTCTGTTATAGGATGTTATATGTTATTTTATGTTATGTTTTATTATGTTATGTTATGATAAAAGATGTTATATTACGTTATGTTATGTTATATGTTTTGCTGTTATGCCATGATATGCCATGATATGTTATACACTACGATGTTATGTTATGCTCTGTTAAGTTACGTCTCGTTTTGTTATGTTAAGCTATATTAAATTATGTTATATTATGCTAAGTTATGTTACCGAATTTTACCATAATTGAAATAAGTCCATAACAGCGGCATTTTGAAATGCTTACAACAACAACAATAATCAGTGCTTAAACGATAAAGCAAAACTATTAATTGCCTTGAAACATTTTACATTTTCATTTTCATTTCCATTTCTCTAAACGGGCGCAACGCATCGTTAACTTTATTTTGAATGGTAACAACAAAAACAACAACAAGTAAGCCAGCAAAAATATTAAATTCAATTTCAACATTTTTTGCGCCAACGCTACGGACTGCACGGTTGCCGCTACCGCGAGCGCGCTAACTGAGCAGTAATACATACATATGGACATATTTATGTATAAATGAATGTATTTGTGTGTGTGTTTGTAGTAGTGTCTATTGAATAGCAGCGCTTTTTGTGTTGTTTTAAACTTTGGCGATTATTTCTACTATTATTACAATTGTTTGTGCGGCAGCTAATAATACTCGTACATGAGCGCCACACTGCTTTCGTAGTTGTAGTAGTTGCAATGTAGTAGCACTTGTTGTTGTCGTTGTTGCGCAATTGCTTTTGTTGTACAACACCGCAAGCACAAGCACAAGCACTTTTTATTATTATTATTTGTGCATAGAGCGCAAAAATTTTACAGACTAAAATGCGCTCAGCTGTAAACGAGACACATTATCGTGACCGGCGCGCAGGGGAGTGGGTGGCTGAGTGGTTGTAGGAGCGGGTGGTAAATTGCCAATTGGCTGAAGCGTGCAGCAGATGAGCACAGCATTTAGAGCAGCAAATGTTGCAGCAACAATATGCGCGCTCGCAAAGCATACGTGTGTTTGTATATACACATGTACATGTAAGTATGTGTGTGTATGCGTGTGTTATGTAGTAGCTTTGCTAGTAAATCCCTTTCGCTGTTCTTTGCGCTTTTCATTGCTACAAATTTTTGGTTGATGATTCTTTTTGTGCCGCCAATTTTATTGCTCAGTTTTTGCATGATTCGTGTGCGCGCGTGTGTGTGCAGGACATTTCATTTTTCATTTTTGCTAAATTTTATATTCACTGTGAATTCATCTAGATTAGGCTATGAGCCGGCACCAACAACAACAGAAGCAGCAACATCACCACCGCTGACGCCGCTCAGCGGAAAATCCATTAAAAATCGCTTGTGCAGCCAACGAATTCGGATGCGTGTCGGTGCGGCGCATGGTGCCGGACAGCAGGGGAGGTGAAGTGGTGCGAATGCAGAGAATTCTCATTTGTTTTGGCATTATTAACGCTAGAATGCATAGAAAAATATTGCTTGACAGACAACCAGCGCTGAGGAAGCGGACAAAGCACAGCTGCGTTTCGAAATATTTGTATGAAGGAATATTTGTAAGCAGGGAGATTGCGGGTTGTGCGCCCGCACAAAGGATTGATCACCATTGAGGCGGTTTGAGTTTTTAATTTCCGAAAATTTGTGAAGGATTTTAAAGTTTTATAATTGAAATGCGCAAGAAGTGTTATGTACTTGGTAGTGTTGTGAGTCTCGGTCAAATATTTGAACACATGGAGCTGTGAGAATTCAATAACTGAAAGAACTTTCGAAGTAAACGTCATAAAACAGTCTTTCGGAGGTAATTGGTGTGCAAAAGTTGCATAAATAGTAAGTAAGGATGCACAAGTTATCAGAATATGTAGATGGGCTTTAACTCCCCCCTACTGTCGCGACTTCATAACCAATTAAGTATGTTTTTTGGAAAAAATATTTGTTTAGTTTTCTGAAACCGAAAAAAACTACTCAAATATGCCTTAACTGACTGCTATTTCAGGTTTTGGATAGATTTTTAAGGCTCTCAATATAGAATATATATTTTAGCTATATTTAAGAGAACTTACTTCCTTAATTAAAAAATATAAGGAAAATATTTGAATCGAGATATAAAAATATATATTTTTTGATTGAAAAGATATAAAATAAAAATTTAATAAATTATAATAAAGCAATTCAAACAGAAAATTAAAAAAAAATTATCATTTTTAATTTAAAAAAAACCTTTAAAATATTTGAAAAGGAAATGAAATAAAAAACAATTTTAAAAATAATTACAAAAAAATTAAAAAATTAGAAAAAATTAAATTAAATAATAAATTACTTCTGTTTTTTTTATTACAAAAATAAAAATAATAAAAACACAATAACCCAATTATTAATTAATTTAAAAGAAATAAAATAAAAATTAAAAATTTAATTAATTATAATAAAGCAATTCAAAAATTAAAAAAATTTTTTTAAATATTTGAAAAATAAAAATTAAAATATGAAATTACAAAAAAAATAAAAATAACAATTTAGCTTATTTTTTTCTAAGAGAAAATAAGAAAAATACAAAAATAAAAATAATGAAAAAATAAAAAAATAATAACCAATTAATAATAATAAATGTTTTTATCTAAGTTGTATTATTTTTTTTTTTTGTCATATGCTTTATTTTAATTAACTAAATTTTTAAGTTTTATTGCATTTAGTTTAACATTTTTTATATCTTTTTAATTAAATTTTAATTCATTTCTTTTTTAAATATAATTTGAAACTATTTTATTCCCAATATTATTTTTTCGCAATAATTTTTTGTGCCACTTTTTGATTTAGAATTAAATCTGCTTAATTAATTTTCAGTTAGTATTTGCATGCTTTTAATATAAATTTTAGTTTATAAAAGTTGTCTTAATATATTTTTCAGTTTTTTGAGTCATAAAATTTAATTGTCTTTGTACTCGTATGCTACAACTTTTAGCAATTTTTTGAAAAAATAAATTATCTTTTATATTTAATAAATATTTTGTTTTTTTAATTTTATAAATATTTTTTATACTTTTTTATTTTTTTCTTTTCGTTTATTTTATTTATATATTTTATTTTTATTTTAATTTTGATTTTATAATCTTATAACGATTTATTAAAGTTTTTTATATTAATTTTATTCTATATTTTTCATTTAGGATTTTGTTTTATTTTTATTTCGTATTTTTTATATTTTTTAAATTGTTATTATAAATTTTAAATTTATATTCTATTTATTTATTCGTTACAATTTATTTTAAAAATTGTTGTATTTTTTTTTTATATTTTTTAAATAATATTATTATAAATTTAAAATTTATATTTTATTTTTATTTATTCATTCGTGAAACTACAATTTATTTTAAAAAAACCTTGATATTTCATAGTTTTTCTTCGGTTTTAGATAAAAAATAAAAATTAAAAACCCTTGCAACATGTTGAAACATTTGAATCACGTTTCCACAAAGGTTACGAAAGCTTCAATTGAAAATTTGCTTCTTTTTTTTAATGGCATCAAATGTTGAAGACTCTATTTTTAATGACATTGTAAACATTGATAATGCCATAGATAAAATACGCCAAAATAATGTCCGTCAAAAACATATTACCACTTTTCTTAATTTTTTTGTGCCTATAGTTGACATTTTACAATCGAAAATATTGGGCAATGTGACCGATTTATAATTGAAATTGAAAAAAACTCCTCTCTTGATACATCGTAGTATATCTGTGTGCTACAAATGGGTTCAATCGTGTCAATACTTCCCTAAGTCCCCATATACCTAATATAAAATTTTTCAAACGTCTGGGAGACTTTACACCGCAAATGTCGTCCAATATGTGAGTTATCTTAGTAAAATTGAGAGAGCGAATTTTTCTCAAAACGGTGCATTTTTGTCCTTAGAATGAATAAAATCGGATGAAAACTTGCCCTAGACCCTATATAACTAACAAGAATTATGTAACTGAAAGTTCTTCCTTACTTTTTTATCAAGCCAATTTTTCTTCACTCCAATTTACATATTTTGTATATTATATACTTGAATAATTCTTTAATTATTTTCCGTTTTATAATTCCATCTCATGACATATACATAATTCTCATTATCACTTAAAACCGAAATTGAATAAACATAAGTTTAATGAAAATGTGCTTAAATTCATTAAAGTTTATCTGCTTCAAATTGCTGAAAAGCAAAAATTATTAACACAGAAATTAGTAGAACAAATTGTTATTACCGCGTTGCACGCAGCACTACAATAAATATGCGCTTGCATTTGAAAAAAATTAAAAAAAACGAAATTTTTTTAATTCAAATTTATGTTAATAATGCGTCACAAACCAACAAAGCTGTCGCTGTGGCAATAAAAGAATTTCCCATTTAAATTGATTGATTGTCATTATGCACATGCTTTCATGTTGCAGTTATGTGGGCAGATGGCACAAAAATTAATTGTTCAACAAGTTTTGAGACACAACAATGTGGATTAGCGGATCAAATGTGAATTGTATGATTCTTTTATTCATTTGTACATCGCTTAAATTTTTAATTTCATCGGATATTTGTGTGAAATGTTAAATAGAGGGGATTAATAAAGTAGGAATGTAATGAAAATGGTCGTGGAAATATCATAAAATATACTTAATAGTAATTTTATTACTTTAAAGGGAATTTGTGGTATAAACACGCCCGAATTTGAAAGAGAAGCAAATGTTTTCAATTGAAATGCAATTTGAATATGCTTTCATATTCAGAAAGAATTTAATTTACGTTGAAAGATGATATAGTGATGAATTATAATTTTTATTGCATAAGGAAATGAAAGAGAAATATTGTGCTTTTACAAAAAATAAATAAATTGTTGGACTTGTAAATTTAAATTTTAAGTTTAGATTAGATAATTGTTGAAAATACCTGCACATCTCTTCTCTTGGTCAATATTGTAAGGAGCAAGGCTCTATGTTTGAAGTATATTTGAGACTTACCTGAAAAAGAAGAAAATATTAGAATTTTAGTAAAATATTGTTTTTGTTTTAAAAGTTAAATTAAGCTAAAATATAAAAAAAATATTTAATGTTTATAATTATATTATTTTATAATTATATCTATCCACATAAATCTCTTGCAAAAAATCTAAAATCGAATTAAGACTCTCAAACCGAATAACATTCACGATATTTTAAAAATCAAATTTTGCCATCAAAATGCAACATATTTGTTTATTTATGTATTTATTATCATAAATATCAAAAAATAAGTTGAAGTTTGATTAGAAATACGAAAAGACTTTTTCGACTACCCAATATATATATGTATTTATTCTTAAAAAGCTCCGAAAAATGCCTTAAAATACTCAAAATCTTTACCTTGGTGTGGTGTAGTTGGTTGTTCAAATTAAAATAATTACAAAAACAAAGTAATCAAATTTTATTTTTTATTTGCTTATAGTACGTTACGTTATTTACGTTACGTTTACTGGTAAGTGACGGTTTCCCCTCAAACATGAAGAATTTAGGATTTTGACAATGATGTGATGAATTTACCAATACCAATTTACTAAGATTTTCACCATGGTGTGGTGAATTTCAATTTTATTTTCTTGATTTCTTTAAAAAATATTCAGAACAATTTACTCCGCAACATTCTTAATTCAAACAAAAAACTAAGCTTATAATGTTCGCTTTTTTCTTGAGTTGTTTTAGAACTATTTAGTACAGTTATTAGAAACATCCGTTTTGGAGAAGTTTATTTTAGCGAATGAAAAATATTTTCACCACGCTGTGGTGAACTTTTATTTTGTTTTCACCATGCTGTGGTGAATTTCAATTTTACTTCTTGATTCACTTAAAAAATATTAAAAAAAAAAAAATTACTCCATCACATTTTTAATTAAGCCTAAATCTAATTTAGCTAATAATATTGACTTTTTGGTTGAGTTGTTTTAGACCAATTAAAGTAATATTTGTATGAACCCACAATGTACTCTAAACAGTTAATTTTTTTTTTGTTTGATTTTGATAAATAGCTATCCTAACATGAAATTCAAACCAAGCCAAAACAAAAATCTTTATAAAACACCTGTTACCAGACAAGTCTAAAGACAATTCTCAGTGGAAAAGCTACTAATTCTATGCTTAAAAAAAAAGAAATGAACTTTCTATGAAGATAACCAATTGCGCATGAAAAAAATTCCCTTCAACTCTCTTCGAAAAACTGAGCCTTAACCAAAGCAGACATATGCAGTAACATACCTAATCTCCATTAAATTAGTCATAAGCCAGACGAAAGGTTTCAGATAATAGAAAAAGAAACGTGACTACACAATTTCAAACCAAATTAACCACGCCTCGCAAGCTGCGGATATATTACATCTGTTACACAATGGAAAAAAAATTATAAAAAAATATTTTAATGTTATTTATTGTAATTATTAGGCACACACATACATGTAAATATACAAAGGAGTACATGTATATTCAAATTTCTTTGTGTGCCTTTGTGTACTTTATGAATTACAATACATTTTCGTTATCTAAATAACCAAAACACCGAGCAAAACGGGAGCAGCACAAGAAAAAGTTAAAAGGTACTTACAACCAAAAGCAGCAGCAGCCAAAGAAAAAGAAGAAGAAGAACCACAAAGCAACTTCATCATTAGCATGCCGTGGAGAAGCTAAGGCTGCGGTCGCCTATGCGTGGTACGAACCACAAAAACCACATTAGAGCGACTCATAGCGTAAACAGCAAATAAACAATAACAACAATAACAATTTTACAGGCATATGTACGCATGTAAATATGCTGGTAAATGGAATTTAACGCAAATCAAGCGTAGCGCGGTAGCAACACCAATCAAAGCCTCAGACAGGCGCGCACACATGGACGCGAGAAAATTTTTGTGTCTGTAGAAAAAGAATAAATTACGGAATAAGGAAAAAAGCAAGAATTGCTAAGCAAATGTGCTTGAAAAGTTGTTGATAGAATACTACACAGGGTTGGTGGACTGGTGGCCTGGAGTTGGTGCTGGATTGGCAGCGAGGCGTTAAAGAAAGGCAAACAGTACAACACCAAAGTACACGTTTTTGTGGCCACAAATGGTATACATACATATGTATGTATGTACATATGTATATACTTATATAGCTGCACAACAAAAAAACCGTCTTAATACAAAAACGTGTGTTGAGTTAAGCTTTTAGCCAAAGCCAGCGCAGCATAGCAGCAGCTGGCAACGGTGTCCAATGACCAGTGGTGCTCGACGCGTACACATACTTTCGACTACTGGAATTCACACCCAAAGTAAAACAAGTAAATGTATCTTTAAGATACATAGCGACCAAAGATAGCATGTGTGTATGTGTGTGTGTGCGGGTTAGTTATGCTGGTTTGCCAGCGGGTTTACTTAGCATGAAAACCAATCAGGCTATTGACCACAATATTTGACATGCTACGCATACAAATTTTACGTCAACACACACACACACAAGTAGAAGTATGCTGGTGAATGGCTTAGAGGTTGGTAGTATGTACAGTGTTGGGCATAGAAATGTGTATTTAGAGAAATTAATGCAAAAAAATACCTTTTAATACCTTAAAACTTACTACCACTTACAGTGGTTTGGTGGAGTTGTTTATTCAAAGAAATAATAGTACAAAAATATAATAAAAATTAATTTTTTTATTTATTTATCGCTAAATAATTTTATTTTTGATTTTATTGCTGAAAACGGAATTTTTCCTAGTTTTTCCAATAATTGATGTTTTTCCTTCATACGAGAAAAATTTAATAATTTCACCATGTTGTGGTGAATTTCTTGTGGTGAATTTCAATTTTATTTTCACCATGCTGTGGTGAATTTCAATTTTGTTTTTTGATTCACTTAAAAAATTATCAAAAAAAAATTTACTTCTTCACAAACAAAAAAAACTATGTATTTGGGACAGAAGAAGCTAATTCTACTTCAAATTTCGTTAAAGGAAAATGTTTTTTTCTTCAAAATAAAAAAAAAATCAAAAACTTGAATTTTTTGTTTTTAAACGTAAATTTGAGGTGATGTCAAAAAGCTGCAAATACAGAGTTTGTAGCCCTTTTCATTACCTACAACTTTGTTACACAACTTTTTTCCAAAAAACTCGTAGTTTTGCCGGAAAATGAGTTAAGTTTTTTAACGCTTAAAAATTCGTCTTTTCCTCTTGCCGTCGACCTTTGATATTTTATCTGTCCATACCAATGGTTTCCATCCCACTATGATTTTTTTCCTTTCAAAACTTATCTACCCTGGTCCATAGCCAAACGACCTCCTTTAAATTTTATGAGCACTCATGATTGTATAATGTTTCAGGACTCTAAAATGTACATTAAGCGCTATAGACTATGTCTGAATAGATTAAAGAAGATTATTTTACTTATTCTTTTGCGCTTTTAGGACCTAAAAGTGTACTTAAGACGAAAAAAATAACTTTCTGAAAACTCTAGACTAGTTTTACCACTTAATTGAACAAAACTGACTGTTAAAGAACTTTTTCTCTTCCAGACAGTTTTTTTCCTAAGGCAGGCTGAACTTAAAGAAGCAGTAAGAAGCCAGATATGAGCTGGGAAAAGCTGCTTAAGAGCCTAAATATGATCAGACAAGCCCATAGCTCAGGAAAATTAAACTAACATTGCTTGCTTTTGAAACTAACTACGCCAAACGCTTCTAATATTTTTTTTCATACAGTAATTTTCCTGAAGTGTTCCGCTTTCTATGCCCACCACTGTCGATATATGTATGTATAACAATTTCAGTTAAGAAAATCAGTTGGTATTTATTTGTGAGCATTCCAAGTCAATGCTTTGGGCGTGTGTTCTTAGCCACAGCAGTTGGCAGTATCTAATTTCTGCAGCAAAGACAACGCCAAAGGCGGTAAATTTTGCTGCTGACTAGTTGGGCGCAACCGGGTTGTTTCGTATACTTTCTATATTATATTTTACGAACTTTTTGCCATAAATAAGGTAAAGAGGGTAGAGTTAGGCTTTCTTAGGCCTACTTTTGCTGCAATCAGCAGCAACTGCAAATGCCGTTATTTTTTTATATATATTTTATTTGTTGAAAAACAAAAACTTTTGCTTTCCTCTTGGCTGACTAACTGGACTAACTCGAGTACACTACGCCTTTATATGCGCTGACTTTTGGTCAACAGCTAAGAAAAACATAACCTTAAAAATCTCAATCAGCACAAGCGAGAATTTGACTTTTTCAAAGCCTTTTTGGGTTGCGCTAACTTTGCGTTTTTTCTGTTTTTGTTTGTGTTCTTTTTTTTGGCAGCGCCTATATCATAATAATTCAAAGCGCAGGCAGACAGACAACAGTAGAAGCAGCAGAAGAAAGTGCAGCACAGACTCGCAGACAAGTGAAGCCAAGCAAGTAAAGGGGGGACAATTGCCTGGCAGCCAAAAGTCCACTAACTACCGAAAATGTCTACTAAATAGCAGCGAAAATGGCGCTCAACACCAGCAGCTACCAGCCACCAGTCACCACTCACCAGCCAACAAGCAGCAGCATAATCACACCAGCTTTGGACGCAACGGCGGCTAAACAGTTGCGACGTGGTGTGGCGTTGGGACGCGGCGGCGGCGGCATATGGCAATGTTGATAGACGATTTGAAATTCTCTCACGTGTTTGTTGTGGTGCGGCGTAGCGTTTTTCTGCTTGTAATGTTGTCGAGTTGCAGAGCTTGTTACAATTCGCCTAGTACGGCGGCGTTGTTGAACGTTGTCAAAATACGGTATGTACGGGTAAATACCGTTTGTTATTGTTGTTGTTGTTTTTGTATTTCAGTCGTGCGGCTGCGGCGTGTTCGGAATTGAAATTTGATTTTATGCGCTTTTTGCTCTTCAACCGACATATTTCTCTTGGTGTTCGCCTGTTTTGCTTGCTTTATTCTATTTTTTTTTTTGTTCTGCAGTGCTGCTCCTGCTTTCTATGATGCCCCTACGCTTTGCAAATCCTTTTATCCCTTATTTTGTTGTTTTTGGTTTTGCGCTAACGATTGCAGCAACCGCTTGTGCATTTGTGCGGAAAAAAGTACAAGTGAATGGCGTATTTTTTATTCATACGAAATGCAAGCACGCAGTACTCGCCTGTTGTTGTACCTATTGTTGTTGTTGCTGTATGTATGAGTCTGCACTAAATTTTTTATGCGGGTTAAGGGTCAATTAGACGGTGCCAAATAGGGGGCAATTGCACTGCACTTAACGGTATGGTAATGGGTATGTTGGTGTGTGTCGGTGAGTGGTGGTAAAAAAGGAGCAGTGAATGGGCCGAGAATTTTGTTGAATTTAAGTATTTTAAATTTGCGGCAAGGATTTTTTTTTATAAAAAATATATAGAAGTTTGTCAAAATATGGCAAATAAAAGCCGTAAAACAATAAAATTAGTCATATAAGTAGTAAAACCGTATCGCTCAAAAGTAAGAAGCTTGAATTCTGGCCACTCAATGTGTTAAAAATTTTAAATTTTAAATTTTTTAAATATTGAAAAATATTATAGTATCGAACATTCACAATATGTTTAAGTTAGAAATGGCAGGCTTATCAAGTAGTCATTCAACTCTAAGCACTGAAGTACTCGAAAAATATTTATCTGGTTGTGCTATTGGAGCTTGAGACATCAACAAGCCAAAAACGAGTTAACTGGAAAGCATTACGGGAGCAGAATGCTTAGGTCCAAATATATATTTATTTAAAACATTAGACCTTAGTAACGATATCAAATGTTTAGTATGTGAAGAAACTAATCAGCTTGTACTCAATATGCACTCAAATTCAGCATCCATCAGTAGTATTTAATATTTTATATAATATAATATATAATACTTTGAAGTAAAAAAGACAAATTAAGAAAAATGTTATCTGCTTTTGCACCGAAGCTATAATACCCTTCACAAGTGCATTTTTTAAAGCATAAAAGAATATAAAAATATCTTTTTCTTGATTTTGATTTTGATCTGAGCGTTTGTAAGGCAGCTATATGTTATAGTTGTCCGATCTGAACAATTTTTTTGGAGACCGTAGACATGCTTCGGCTATTAATCTGTCCCAAAATTTCGTGAAGATATCTTGTCAAATAAAAAAGTTGTCTATATAAGAACTTTATTTTGATCCAACATTTCTATGGCAGCTATATGCTATAGAGAACCGATCTGAAAAAATACTTCAGATATTGTAGCGCTGCCTTAAATAATAACCTTTTCCAAATTTCTTGAAGATATCTCGTGAATTAAAAAATTTTCTCATACAAGGACTTGAGTTGCATCGGTCAGTTTGTACGATAGCTACATATATGTATGTTATAGTAGTCCAATATCGGCTGTTGCGACAAATGAGCAGCTTCATGAGGAGAAAAGGAAATGTGCGAAATTTCACAGCGATATCTCAAAGACTGAGAGACTATTTCCCATATAAGCAGAAGGACGAACATGATCATTTAAATATGTATATATGTATGTATGTATGTATGTTCTTATGGTTTCCTTCTGGCTGTTAGAATCTTCGTGGCAAAAAGTATGCCCTGTTCAGAGTATGAATACATGCATACATATATCACTACATGCCGCTGGGCTCCAACTACCCAAAAGTAATCATAGTACATATGATATACATATAGATTTCAGGAATATTCGGTATCCTAAAATTACTAAGGGTTATTCTTATTGATGTTGTTGTGGTAACGGTTACCTAATCCCGTTAGGATAGTAAGGAATAGATAAGTTGTCATCGAGGTCATCCAACGGTTGGAAACGTGCTGTTTCGAAAGGCTCAGATCGTAGGGAAAGAGGTCAGATGTGTTGGATTAGCAGGACATGCAAAGAGGTGGTTAGTGTCATGCGGGGACTCGTTGCACGCCAGACATATGTATGTTCGATATGTAAAGTTAATTTCTGGATAAGTAGGAGTTTAACCAGTTATAGTATCCAGAACGAAGCTCCGTAAGGGTCACTCGATTCTCGCAGCAACTCAAGAGGAATTACTCGAAGGAAATGCTTTTAGGTAAGTCATAGATCGCAAAAAAGCTGATCAGAAACGTAAAATAAATTGACCAAGGCTAATAACTAAATACGATTTGATAAAAACTTGCACGGCTTGTTTTAATTTCAATCCAAAATTTCACTCTGAAACTGAAATCGGATACTGCTCAAAACTAAATGTTTCAAACATATCGCACGTCACTAAATATTTGCTAAAGGGTTACTAGGTTGAAATTTAGGAGTCTACCTCAAATACAGTATTGCCATCCCCATGACAGTCGGATGAAAACAACCGAAATGGAGCCGGATTTTTATCCAGACAAGGACTGTCAGCATGACAGTTTTCCTCCAAATGACATTTATATATTTTTCTGCCGCCACAACTTTAAACAATTTTTATAAAATATTTCGAGTTGTCAAAAAAAGTTTCTTCCTACTTTCGCTCATAAAAAATCCAATGAAATGCAAGCTTAAAGACTATCAATGCAAAATAAATGACGACCAGTAACGATAGTGTCCCTTTATTTGCAAGTGAAATGTGTCAAATAAGCCGGTCAAACAAATCTGGGCAAGCAGAGAATTTATTTCAAATCCGCATTTATCAGCGCGCCACTCAGAGCGCCCAGTAGCATGGAATGCAAGATATATGTAAAAGCGGGATTAACACAATTATTTATTGATTAACACAACAAATAAATATGTATAACCAGTGCGGGTATTGTCACTGACCCCAATACATACAAACATACAGACGTATGCAAATAAATGCTTAGCTAGATAGTTAAATACTTGAAGCTACCAACAAATGCTGAGAAGGCGTAACTGTAATAGTTGTGAGCTTTGGCTATTGTAGGCGTCTACTGCCCGTAACTACGGGACGAAATGAGGGCATTTCAGCAAAATGTGGCAATCACTACTCACGCTCTCTCTCTCTACCTTTCTTTCGCCCGCTTTATGCTACGCTTGCCAGTTGTAGTGATAAACTTAAAATTCTTGTTGCATTTGGCAAACAAACTAGACAAATGTTTATTTAAGTGTTGGAATAACTATGTTGCACAAGCTGAATATTTAGTGTACACGGAGCAATGAAAAATCAACAAAAGTGAAAAAACGTTAAGCAACAACAGCAAAATCCATATTGAAGCACAGATGCTGAGTTAAAAAGATACTTTCACATATGTAATATGTGTATGTGTATGGATGAAAAAGTTGTTCAAAACAAATGCAGCTGTATCTTATGCACACTCACGTACAGGTATACAAACACACAGCCATACATATGTGTGTTTGTACCTCAATAAGTAACGACTTATTTATACAACTGCTTAAACGCATACGAAATGAGTCAGTGCTCGAAAACAGCAGGACTAGCTGAGTGGTGAAAGGAGAACTTCAGAAGTGATAAAAAGAATGCGATAAAATTTTCAGATGTGTGATTTAGTTAGTACAGTGAACCTGCCGGTAAAACATTTAACAACCGGTGCTGCTGGACACACGACATGTACTTATTCCTAGCAGTTTTAATCATCAGAAATGGTGATACGCGCTGGCAGTTGCGAGCTCCATGCAATAATAAAATTTGTACAGACTAGTTACAAACTAGTTGCAAACGGAGCAGTTTAAATAATAAGTTTATAACAATTGCGTGACTTTTAGAAGCAATAAAAATTTTAGTATGCGTATTTTATGCAATAATAAAATTGTTGTCAACTAGTTACATCTTCTTAGGAGGATGGAGTCATGTGTACACGCAAGTGAGGAAAGTTCTCTGATCGCCATTCACTTGGGAGTGGCCAGAAACGATTCTTTTACATATGACTCAAGCAGCTCACGACTTCCGGTCTTTGACCAAGTATCCTTTGGGTAGCCTAAGAACATCCGTTCGAAGGCGAGCTAAAGCGAGAAGGCGAAACATTCCCATAGGGTTGTGTGCTGGGTTTGGGACCCGCCACGTAAAAAGCTCACCCCAATGAAAAACTCCCAACAGCCTCGGATGAGAAACCCCCCTTTTGATGACAACTAGTTACATACTAGTTACAAAAAGACTAGTTTGATTAACAGGTTTATAGCTATTGCTATAATAAGTGATAATAATTGCGTGACTTTTAAAAGCAATATACATTTTAGTATGCGAATTTTATGCAACGATATAATTGTTGTCAACTAGTTACATACTAGTTACAACACGGACCAGTTTGATTAACAAGTTTATAACTAATGCGTGATTTTTAAAAGCAGTTAAAATTATACTAATTGTAGTCTAAAAGCTTGCCCGCTTATTATAATGAAATTGATACTCCGATCTGTTAATAAAGAAGTTATTAGTTTCAGAAGTCCACCATGACAGAAAGTGTTAGACATAAATATGTCATCTGAGCAACTGGAAAACAAGCCGTAAACTATTGTATAGTCACAAAAAAAACTCGATGCAAATTTAATATTTTTTGAAATGAATGTTTTGGCACGTCAGATGGTATTATGGGTCCTGTTCTAGTCTCGGATGACGTGTCATATATTTTTCAGTATGCGAGAACAATCCATATACATATTGTCTTAGAGTTGTTTTATCAGCTTTGGCCAATAAAGTACACATAATGATTTGCAAATAAATTGGATTAAAATTGCTCTGAAGTAATTTTATAGGTTATGTTAGGTTCGATAGCTGATCCAAAGGTAACACTTGGTTTGTAAACGAGTTCGAAAATATTATTGAATAGGCTTAAATTTCTCCAAAGCATTTTATAGGTTAAGTTAGGTTCAGTCGTCGATCCATAGGTTGTACTTACCTAGATCGTGCCTGGATCTCTGGATCAACAATCGAATCTATATATATAATTGTATAACTGTGGTGCTGCCATAACTGTCAAATATGTGACAGTTTTTACTAAAATGAATACTAGTCACATTAAGTTTGAAAAATACAGTATGTTTTTTTAAGAAAAATTTACTCAGATCTCGTTAATGTCCACCATTTTGCAAGCGTTTTTTTAGTATTAATTCCGCTTAAAATAGTAAAAAAAATAGCTGCTTGTGTTGATTCAAGCCAAGTTTCCAGAAAAAAGTTTAATAAACAACCTTACTGGTCCTCATGTAACTAGTTACCGAACTAGTCACGAAGGCAAATGCACATAATTGCAATTTTTGCCGACACACCCAAACACACACATTTTGTACACATTTCGGAAAAAAGCCGAAGAGCAATCGGGCAAAAAAGTAGTGCGCACACACACACTAGTAAACATATATGAAAATGCCGAGTGTTGGTCGGAAGATTTTCGTGGGGCTTTGCAAATGTGTGCGTAGAGGTGTGTATGTGGCGTTGTGGGTCGGTGCGGCCGCCTAGGCAAGGTAGACAGGCGAAGTTCCAATGCCGCGCTGCGCTAAGCGCTTTGTTTGATCAGCTGAAAATTACTTAAATAGCAATTTTTTTGGATTCTTTTTTATTCAAATGCAAAAAGCAGCACATTGGACACATATTGTTTACTTAAAAATAACTGGGAAAAAAATAAAAATATTGTTTTTTATAGTACTGTTATTAGTAGTAATTTTTGGAGTGAAAAAGCGAACCTTGAGTAGAATTTTTTATTTTTTCTACATAATTATATGTGAAATATGCGCATATGAGTGCCATAACCACTAAGAGGATGAGGTTATGAAAACATGCTAAGTGCTTGAGTAAATTGTCTGGAAACCAAACATTATTCTTGTTATTTTTGTTTTCCGTTTTTTGTGTGCATTTTTTGCAGTTTGTTTCAAACAATGCAGGTTTTTGTGTGCAACGCTCCCTTGAAGTGTCTTTCAAATGCTTGTATGTACATATGTTTGTTAGCAAGTAAACTACTACATACACACATTTACGGCTATATGTATACAGCAATATTTTCGTCCGCGTGTGCTAAATGTATAATTGATGGTCAGTCGGACCCGCAAAGCTTGTGGCTGCAGACAGTTGAAATGAAAGCTTTTGCGGCAGGGAAGCATTAGGGACGTCAAAAAGGCATTGAGTAATGATGCTAAGCGCAGAATTAATAGATTTACACAGCGGCAACTACTATATGCGTACATATGTATGTACATATGTACACATCCATATTTATACGTACAATTTCGAAGAAAATTAAAATTTTGTGTAAATGGATGTTGGAGTCAAAGCTAATTGTTTTTTTTTTTTGCTCAAGTTGAGAATTATTTAATTTAAAATTAAGTGAAACCAAATTTTTTTTAGGAAAGAAAAAATATATTAAAAATCAAAGAGAATGAAATTAGAAAATAAAAATTAAAAAAAAAATTAAATTAAAAAAAATTAAATTTAAAAAAAATTAAATTACAAAAAACTTAAATTAGAAAAAAATTAAATTAAAAAAAAAATTAAATTAAAAAAAAATTAAATTACAATTAATTTTAAAAAATTAAATTAGAAAATAAAAATTGAGAAAAAAATCCAATTTTGAACGGCTAAAGTTTCGAATTTTGTTAAAAAAATGTGGAGGACTATTCATTAAGTTTAAATATTTAAAGGCCATATTTAAACTTAATGGGCTATTTTATCAAAAATACTTAAACATTTTTTTTTAATTAATACAAATTATAAAAAAAAATGTATGGAATAATTCAAAATTTTTAATAAAAATATAAACTTTTGAGTTTGGAAAAAATGTTTTTCTAACAAAAAGTTTTAGGTGCGGTGTTATGCTTGGAACTCCACCATTCTTAAGTTTAAATACTAAAAAACGAAATTTATGAAAAATATTGTATGTATGTATATTTAAAAATTAAAAATCTAATTTAATTTTGAAAAAAAAAAATATTATGACAATATTTATAGAAAGTATACAACAAAAAATATTTATATAATAAAAAAAATGAAGTTAAAAAAACTTAGTTTTCAAATTTAAAAAAATTTCGAAACACTTTAAAATTTAGAATGTTATCGCCTACTCTTTTCAAGTTTCAACACTAATTGAATGATATTTATGTAAAATATTGTATAGAAAAAAACTCAATAACAAAATAAAATTTTGAAAACATATTTGAAGTTTTTTAGAATTTGTATCATAGCAATATTTATGAAAAATGCAAAGAAAGAAATATTTGTAAGATACAAAAAATTAAATTTGAAAAAAGCTTAAGTTTCGAATTTGGAAAAATTATATTTACAATATTTGTAGGATAAAAAAAAATAAATTTTATAAAACTTAAGTTTTGAATTTGGAAAAAGTTATTTTTGACACCCTTTAAAATTGATAGGGTTTTCGGCTACTCTTTTTAAGTGTCGATACTAGTAAAATGAGATTTAAGAAAGATATTGTATAGTTGAAAAAAAATATTAAATTAAATTTTGAAAATATATTTGAAGTATTTTAAAATTTTTATCATGATAATATTTATGATAATAATTTAAAAAAAATTTAATTTTAAAAAGCTTAAGTTTCGAATTTGGAAAAAGTTATTTTTGAAACACTTTAAAATAGATAGGGGTTTCGGCTTGCAACTAAACTATTTTCGAATTTGGGAAAAATTATTTTCGAAAAATTTTAAAATTTATAGTGCTTTTGGCTTGGAACTCAACTATTGATTTAAAAAAAATCAAAAACAAAACATATTTAAAGGATATTTAAGTACAATTTTGTATATTTAAAAAAATTAAAATAAGAAAAATTTTTGGAAAATTTCAAAATTTTTATTAATGAAAATCTATGAAGAATTCAAAAATATACATACATACATATGTACATATATTGGAAAGCTTAAGATTTCCGGCTTGTAACTTAACTGCTTTCAAATTTAAACACTACAAAAGGATATTTAAGCACAATTTTGTATATTTTTGAAAATTTAAAAAAATTAAGTTTTGAAAAAAAAATAAATATAAAATTGGGGATTTTTGAGGAATTTTAAATTTTTTCAAATTTAGCTGAAATAATTGTTTTCGAAACTTTTTTTATTTTTAGTTTAATTTTGAATTTTAGGCGAGTGAATTTGAAATCGAGAAGTACTCAAAAATATTTTTATAAACAAATAATTTCCATCAAACGAACTTTACAAAGACTTTTTTGTACCAAAAAAAACATAAAAAAATAATTTATTAATAAAATTTTAAGCGAATGTCTCAATAAACCCTACACAAATCAATAAAAGAGGAAAACAAACGTTATTTTTTTTCAAAAACACAAACGACTAAACGCAAAATATATAAAAATTAAAGATAAAATCGCACATATTTTCCAACTCGCTGCAACCATTAGAGGCACACACACTAACACAAACGCACGACCATCAAGCAGAAGTGGCAGAATGGCTGGAGTGCTCGAACTCACTATAAAATTCCACAATATTTAAACAGCAATATTTACTCATCAATTTTGCAACTCGCTCTATAACTGTTTGTCGATGTGTGTATGTGTGTGTGTGCGTTATAGCGCGCTGAAGGTCAAATTGTGGTATTTACGAGTAAATGCCCTGGAACACTTTCAAACAGAAGCGCCACATGGACCACACTGAACAAATATGTATAAATGCGGAGTCATATGTATTTATGTGTGTGTGTATGTGTATTTGTATGTGTGTGTTTATGTGTAAATAATGGTATGAGGACGCTAGCAGCGAAACTTTGGGCAAAAACTGGATAAGGCAAACAAGCAAACAAACTTTAAGGCAAATATATACAGTTACATATATAATATATGTATGTATATATGTGCGCTTATATGTAGTTACTTAATACCGCTATATATACATATTTACATGTATTTATGTATATATGTATGTATGTTGCTCTAACAGCGCTTGTGACCCCAGCGGGCAGACCAATCACAGTTGTTCAAGTTGAACTGTGAACCCTGAAGTGCCACCCACAGGCAATTAATATGTGCACACTCGGTGTACAAACAAACCAAAAAACAACAACATGCAGCATGCTATGTAACATTAATAGGAATATGAACAACAAAAACAAAGCGAATAGCTAAATGGATGAAGAGCAGCAATTCATGTGAGTTAAAATAAACTTGTGCGAATATAAATTTATTTACATGTACATGAGTGTGTGTATGTGTGTGTGTACATGAATTGTGTATAAATGTGTATGTATGTATATGGATGTATATTTTTGTTTAATACATTATTCATAATGACTTTTGGCTGTGCATGAAGTGAAGTGGATGCGACGAACAAACGCACACACTCAGGCGCACAACAACAATAGCAACACATGTGTATGCAATTGTAGCAAATCAGGCACTCAAGAGCTTATATACATACAAACATACAAAATTGCATGCATGTATGTAAGTATGTGTGTAAGCCAAACATTTGCGGGCACCAGTGCGCTGCACTGTAGGCTATATGTATATGGGATATTCCATACCAAATCGACCACTTTTGAACCCGACCCCTTTAGATTTTGCTGAAACTTATCAATCCGTTTTTACCCTTTGAAAAACATTTTTGAGAATATATAAAAAAACTTCCAAAAAAATTTATTTAAAAAAAAAATTGTCAAATTTTCAAAAATGAAAAAAATAAAAAAAAATATTTAAAAAAATCGGCCCACTCCGGGATTAGCAGGGATAGTTGTCAAATTAATTGAAGTTTTTTTTTGAGGAAAAAAAAAAATATAAAAAAAATGGCGAACACAAAAAAAAATGACGATTTTACTTAAAAAAACCCGATTATTTTATATAATTGATCGTGTTAATTTTTTTCGTGTATATTTTCGAAAAGTTCATTCAAAAGCAAAAATTTAAAAAAAAGGTCCCCAAAAGTAAATTTCTACAAAAGTTATGGCTATTTGAAAATTAAAAAGCCATTTTTTTTTTAAATTCATAACTTTTTTGAAGTTGGACAAAAAATTTTGAAAAAACTCTCCAAAATGTTTTTCAAAGGGTAGAAAAGGATGGATAAGTCTCAGCAAAATCTAAAGGGGTCGGGTTCAAAAGTGGTCGATTTGGTATGGAATACCGCATATATATGTACATACATATATGTGTGTACATATGTACATAGATATACATATGTACTAAAAATATATATATATATGTACTTATCCATATGCATCTACATGTCTATATGTCCATTTGGCCTACGAAAATTTCATAAACTTGCGCTGAAGTGGCGAAGCGGCAAGGATTCATGAGCCAGCGCCCGCGTGCGCCCTCAGCTATAATTCATGTTTATTTTAATAAACTCATGCTGAAGCGCAGCAAAACTCAATGTACACTCGAAGCACAAATAAAATAAAAAATTCAAGCGAAAAAATATATGTGTGTGCATGTGTGTGTGTGTGTGTGTAAGAAATGTTACAAATTGGATAAGAGCAATAAAATCGCGGCAACAAAACCAGTTATGACCAAGAGTAAACATTTCATTTAGTAGCATACTTTTCGGCGCAGCGCTTTTCCTACGCGAGCACTTTTTTATTATTAGCTTTTTTTGTGCTTTTATTTTATTGTTGCTCGTCGCGCAACAATGTTGAAAGGATAATTTAACTTGCAGTAAACAAAAAAAAAATAATACGAAGTGCAGTGAAAAAAGTAAGCAAAATAAAAGCGAAAACTCTTAGGGAGAGTAAATTGCAGAAAAACAATGCTAGCTGCGCGCTTGAAAGTATGCTTTATGGAAAAAATGAGGGTCATATATACTACTCGGGCATGCTTGGCGGCGGCAAATAATATGCGCAGCCAGCTGAAATAGCAACATGCATTGCTTTAACGCTTGCGAATTAGTGCCCTAAGCAAAGGCAACAAAATTAGTCGTAATAACGGCGGGGGATTTATGTGGGGAGAAATTGCGGTTAAATAGCAAGTACGGAATGCTTATAATAAAGTTGCATAAATAAAGACAAAATCAACTAGCAAATGTGATGCTTGCTTAGCATTAAACCTTTGTGGTTCAAAAAGTAAAAAAAAAGGGTAGAAAAAGGGACATAGGCGACCTAATAAAATATGTTGGTGAATGTGATGAGCAGACTGAATAAAAAACAGTTAAATGACTGGCAGTTTGAAAAGTGTGATGACATAATTCGAAGAAGAAGAAGAAGTTTGAAAAATGTGATGGCATAATTAGAAGCCAAAAAAAATGGAAAATAAAATTTTTTCGAAAACAAATTCAAACATTCTTTTAAGAAGGTTGTTAGATTTTTTTATAATTTAAAATAACAAACAATTCATAAATTCATATAAAAATATGTGAGTTTTGAGAAAAATATTAAACATTGAATAACTTTGCTCTGAGAGCAAATGTAGTTAAGATTATTAAATAATAAAAACAAGAAAAAAGGTTGACCTCGGCTGCACAGAAGCCATAATATCATTGATAAGTGCATTTTTTTTTAAAGCATAAAAGGGTATAAAAAATCTTTTTCTTGATTTTAATCCATGAATTTGTATGGCATCTATACGCTATATTTGTCCGATCTGAACAATTTCTTCGGACTTTGTAGCAATACCTCGGGTAATAATCTGGGCATAATTTCGTGAAGATACCTTGTCAAATGAAAAAAATTTTCCATACAAGAACTTGACTTCGATTGGTCAGTTTGTATGACAATTATATGCTATATATTTGTTCGATCTGCACAATTTCTACGGACACGGTAGCAAATCATCGTATAATGATATGTGCTAAATTTCGTGAACATACCTTGACAAATAAAGAAATTTTCCTTACAAGAACTTCAGTATGATCGGTCAGTTTGTATGACAGCTATATGTTATATTTGTCCGATCTGAACAATTTCTTCTGACATTGTAACAATACTTCAGATAATGACATGTGCCAAATTTCATGAAGATACCTTGTCAAATGAAAAAAATTTCCATACATAAACTTGAGTCCGATGAGTCAGTTTGTATGGCAGCTAAATGCTATAGTTGTCCGATATAGGCGGTTACAACAAATGAGCTATTTCTTGGTGAGAAAAAGAAGTGAGTACAATTTCAAGTCAATATATCAAAAAGTAAGGAATTAGTTCGCATTCACACGGAAATGATATTTCATACATATGTACATATATATAATTAAGTGTCTCCGAGTGTCCTTTGGATGTTACTAACATCGTTACAAACTTAATTACCCTGTTCAGGGTATAATTATTATTTCCACATTACGTTTGCTACTTTAATATTCAGACGACAATTCCTGTAAAATTTTCAAAGTAAGACCCTCATGTTTAATATAAAGCTTCAAAATTATTAATTAAAGAAATATATTTTAGAACAAAATTATTTTCTAAATTCAGAAATATTTTACGAAAACTCACTTAAATCCTAATTTTCTAATGGTTATTTTTTAAATTTTGTTCAGCGACTATACTACACGTGAATGACTTGATTGAGATTTATCAACAATGAAGAACGCATGCTGCAGTTTTGAACCTGTCGAAACATAGTCTGCAACAATTCTTATCAATAAGAATTATCTTTCATGACTTTTTTTAGAAAATTAAAGCCACAATTAAGGAGAGGAAGCTCCTCGAAACGGTTTTTCTAAACCCATCTAGGCAGAAGAACACTCCAAAAGATTAAGGAGGCAAAGCTCTTCAAAACAGATTTTTTAAATGTTGATCACCTAGATATAGATGATGATATTACGAAAAAATTACTATGTCAAGACATGATTGCAAACCAAAGTCTGTTCCAAAATTGTCGAAAAATTCAAGTTTATGTCAAAAACAAACATTTTTGAAAAGAAGTAATATTTGAAAAATGATTTTGAAAAAATTTGGGGAAATCAACACTGTTTTTCATGAAAAAAAATTAAGTTTCACCTTTTTTTCAAAAGTGTTTTAATACGACCTTATTTCGAAATAAGACAAATAAAAAAACAATCTGTTCCACGATTTGCCTGAATTAGGCAACAAGACCGTATAACACAAAAAAACAAAAATCAAACATTTTCAAAATGAAGTGATTTTGAAAAAATTTGTCGGAAATACTCAGAATTTTTCATTCAAAAAAATTTAAGTTCCAAATTTTTTTTTAAAACGATTTTAATATGACCTCATTTCTATATAAATCAAATAATAAAACATACATCGAAAATATTTCTCGACTTTGCGGCCTTCTATAAAAGCGTAAATGAAGAGATAACGAAATTATTAAAATCATTATTAATTTTTAAAATAATTTTAATGACTTTTTAATAGCAGCGCCCAAAAGCAAACGCCGAGTTCAAAGGGAATACAAACAACAAAGCGAAAATTACACACGCTCAAAACTTACATAACTCAATAAAAAAGATTTTCTAATAAATTGCATATGTCCCCCGAGGTTGAAGTTGCTATAAACATATGAATACATATGATTTATTTTTGTACATATGTTTTATATATATATATATGTACCTACATACATATGTTCCACAGCGTTTAAATTCTAAGTTATTGATTCCGTAGCAGAGCTTTTTGCTATTTCTTTATATGTATTTTTCCATTTTTTTTTTGCTATTTTTTGCTATTTTTCTCAGTGACAAATGCGAAAGTCAACAAATGCTTTGAGTTGTTGTATAGTATTGTAAAGCCAACAACAAGGCACACAACCTGCGAAGCAAAGCAGCTGACGGCAACACAGTGTGTCAGTGGCAATTGATAGTTTAGGGAGCAAGCAATGAAATCCAAGTAGCCATTGGGGACTTTGGTGTTAGAATATAATTTTTGCTTTGTGTTTTTGTTGTTCTTTGTTTTTGCACAACTGTAGTTATATGGCTGTATATTAATGCTTTGCAATATTTATGCAGTGCGTTAGAACAAACACATTTATAAAGTCAGTTAATGACATATGTTTTTGAAGTAGAAATGGTTGATTGATACTTGAAGAAAGTACAAAATGATTGTTTATTGGAAAAATGTGAGAACACATGTAGTTATTAACGGTGTTTATTTTATGTGAGGTTTTTTTATAATTTAAGGTTTTTAATTTTAATAACAGATGCCGGTTAGGCAGACATTTTGTATCGATTAAGGGGTTATTCTAAAAGCCAAGAAAATCGCATTTTGAAGATTTTTTTTAAGAAAAAGAAGAAACATTTTTTTTCATTAATAAATCTAAATCAATATATATATATATATATACATATATATTAAAGAAGTGGTAATTAATTTTGAAAAATTTTGGATTCCCATGATACCGTAGCCGATCTCTAGGTGAACCTTCGAAAAAATTTGTTAGGCAGTAAGGAAGATTTTTCTGCTTTAAATTTTCTCAAATCATAAATTTTCAAAAATCACAAAAAATAATTATTATTTCAACTGGTGCTTAAAGTTATGGAACAAAGGACTAGTAAAAATTTGATATTTGACTCAATGTCTTCTTCCCGAAAATTCGATTTTTATGGAAAATTTTTTATCAGAATGGTTTCAAAAATCTAAATTAATATTAAATATTGAAGATTATTAAAATAATCTTATCCCTTCGAGTATTACTTGACAAATTAATTTAAGAATGTCGTGTGAAATTTTAAGGTCGCCCGACTGTCAATACAGGGTTTCGAGAAAACAAGTTTGAAGTTTTGAGAGCCGACTATACTAAGAACTTTTTTAAATTTCAATTTCTTTACAAATACGCTCATATCTCCGAAACTATTCGCCGGATCAACTTCCAATTTTCAGAAAACATCCTCAATAGTATGTCATTCGATATATGTATAACCAACAAAAAAATCGATGTGTCTCCTTAGAACATCTGAGACGTGTTTAGTCTTTTCAGAACTTCTAGAACATATTTAATTGATTAAGCCAGAAGCTTATTTATGAAATAAGGTTTATTGAAAATTAAAGTCTTGTTGAGTTGAATATGAAGTTACTTTGATTTGAGGGGATCGTGAGAAATCTAATAATTTTGTTGCATATTTCTAATGTGGACTCTAGTGGAAACATGCTCTATAGCATATTTTTAATGCTGACATTACTAGAAACAATCTCTGAATCTCAATTTGATCAAAGCATCGTCAAAATAGGCCCAAAATTTGAGCGTCAAGGCCAAGGACAAATGTGAAATGTGGTTCTTAATTAACTTAATGAAATGCACATTTCAGCTAGATAGGCCTTTATTAATGAGAACTTGGAAGAATGTGTTCGAAAAGTGCTAGAAAAACTGCAACACTAGGACCGAGGTACATAAATAGTTTACCCATTCTACACTGAATTCGGGCCAACATGAAAAATTATCATTTCTCAAAGCTCTCCCTCGCCTCGTATAAATAAATAATCTTTATAAGCATTATATACTGGGTTTATAATCGGACAAAGACTGTCACCCTACCAACATTCTTCTATCTAGAGAATGTTTCATGGCATTAAATCGATACGTTTTTGTTCATAAGCTTTTAATTGCTACTTTTACTTAATAATTATACGTAATTTCAACGTATACTGTGAGAACAATGTGGTTTGTTGCAAAAAGTCATTACAATTACTAAAGTAAAAATAAAAATTATGTGACATTCTCGGCTTTTAGAACGTTGCTCAACTGGATTACATGTTTGCAATAAGTGGAGCGGCATTTAAAAGCAACTATTTAACTATTGATGGTGATAATTAAGGCAACAAATATACAAAAACTTAATTACAAATGTATTTAGCGGTAATTAAACTGTAATCACAGAGAATTACAAAGAAATAATTGTAGAGAAAAGGATACGAATGTTAAAAAAAAAATGATATACGAACTAGTATTAAATAGATTTCGATTATTTTTACACAAGACATAGGTATGTACTTTCAAACCACAAACGGATTGCAATATAGTAGGAGACAAAAGAAATCTCGATTACTAGCAGTACTTAGAATAATGACTCACAAGAAAGCACATTTCAGAGTCAAGATAAATGTATATAACTGGTAGTATAACTGGTAATCTATCAGTTATAAATGTATATAACTGGTAAATTTTCTCTCTCAAATATATTTTCTTGTTATATATATATACATATACATATATGTTTATTTAAGTATTTCTTAAGTGTCTGCTAATTTAATAGCAATAGCGACTGCAATTTTATCGCAGCAAGCTTACCGATTAAAAAGTATCTCCACATTGCAAACATTTTGTTGTTGCGTAGTTTTGCTGTTTTTGTTGTTGTTGATTTTAAAGATGGCTCTACTAGAATGCTTTGCTGTAAGCAATAATATATAATGTCTCGTTGTCGTCACTAGGCTGCTACTATAAATGCATTAGTATGAATTGTTGTTAGTTGCTGCTTGTTATTGTTGTAAACTTTGATGTAGCAACCAGCTTTGCGCTTAATGGTTGCTGTTACTGCACACTTTTTATTGTTATGCTAATAGCAGTGAAGCACTGTTGCACTATTGTTGTTGTTGTTGCGGTGTTATTGTTGTTGTACCGCATAAGCTGCCATTTAACTGGTGATTGTGGTTAATTTTGATTTTTTTTCATAAACACTTTTTGTTAGTTTTAATTTTTCGCTTAATTTTATGTTTTTATTTTAAATTTTAACACTTTTCGGTTTTTAATGCATTTTGCTAAGCACAATTATACACTGTAAGTGTTTGAAACACTTTGCGCAAACTTGCGCAGCAAGCTGGAAAAAAGTTTGTGCAAATTTGTGGTTTGCACAACTTTTTTATTTTATATCTGTATTGTTGTTATTATTGCAAGTAGCAAGCAAGCATTTTTGATTAATTTTTTTTTTAATATTAGTTAGATTTATGGTTAGTAAGCGCGCTGCTTTAGTCTAATTGTACACATTTTCGTTTATTTTTCGCTGCACTTTTTCACTGAAAGAAGAAAAAATAATATTTTTTATGTTAAACAAGATTTTTAAGGTATTTCAACTTATTTTTTGCACAAATAAAAACTTTGTTGTTGTTTGCGCGCACCACTTGGCATATGAAACCCCTGGCGTAACGTTTTATTTGCTACCAATTGCTTTACTTTGTTTTTGTTTTTATTAAATTTCTCTCACTTTTTTATTTTTTTAATCTGTGGCCTACAATTTTATAGTTATTTATTATTTTTTCCAACACTTAAGCTGTGACGCGCACACAAAATGGCTTCTTCGCCTTAGCCCTTAAAAAGTAAGTTATTTATTTTGCTTTGTTTTTTCTTCATGCCATGTTCACTATATTGACAGACACACACATAATACATATGTAACTACAACTGGTTCTTGGTTAAGTTGTTGTTGATGTTGTAGTTGTTGTGTCATTTACTTTTCTTATTTCGCTCACTGCAATGCGCCACAAAACAATGACTTTAATCAGTCGAAGAAATCAAGCAAACCAACTCAAGTTGGCCTGAGCGCTCCAGCAGACATACATACACACGTACACATATGGGATAGAACACTTATGCAGCATATGACAAGGGGTGCAAAGGAAGCGTATACAAAAGGTAGGGTCGCCTGAACCAGGTAGCAAAGCAGCACACAATACAGCCAAGCGAGCGTGGCTTGTCTCAGAGCCAGCTCGTCCGTCCGGCCGTGTCAAGCATTATACATAGAAAAGGAGAAAAGGTAAGTAAATGTAAAATCCGTTGAGTCGTTTGAAAGGCTTCCAAGAAGTAGGTATGCGTCGTAAGCAACTTAAACGGCATACACAGCGTGCACTCTAACACACGTTGAGTTATTTGCGAGTGTGTTGTTAGTGCATTTACAATTTGTATGTGTTTGCTATGAATTTTATTTCGTTTTTTCATTATTGCTTTCTTAACCAATTTCGCATTATTATGCAGACGAATTTCAAGAGAAACGCTTAAACCAAACGCTAAGAAGCACACACGCACTTATATACATACATATATGTATGTATACAAATACACAACATATCAAAATAAACGCGCCATCAGTGGCAATATTGATGCGCTGCTGATGATATTGGAAATTGGTAGGTGAGGTAAGATGGACAGCTAACTATGATTGCTGACTGGTTTTTACTGGTGACGACGTCTCAAAGCCGTGACGCAAAGCTGGCTGGCTGGCTAGCTTGGCATGTTGGCGACACACAGCGCTGCCGAGCGGACAGACATTATGTATTGAAAACAGGTTTGACAGGTAAGCAAACGTAAGCGCAAAACTGAAATACAGAAAAATGCTGCCAGCTAAGCCACTCTACAACTACATAAGTACTTATAGATATGTGTATGTGGCTATCAATACATTTGTACATGCGAGCGTCTTGGCTGCTGGAGTACTTTGTAAGCGCGCTCACGCGTCTAAGCTGAGCACGGGTACAGGTGAGCGCACACGGCAAGATAAACAAACAGATATATGTACATATGTATATATAAGGAGCGCTGAGAAGACCCCTCCAACACGCCGGCACTGCAAACAAGTTACGCTGCGTTATCCGTACGCGCACATTGTCTTGTCTTATGCACCAAGAAAGGAAAGTAGTGGTCCAGCGGAATCGTGCAATAGAGATTTATCTGTCTCTGGATGCTGTGTGCTGCTTTTTCGACGAGTTGTAACTTGGCACCATGCAACTGGCATGCATTCGAGTGACTTTAAAGTCTTGCACTTCTCGCATGTAAATATGTACATATGTGTGTTTATATGCAACTGGCATTGTTATTGTTGCTGGTTACTTTGATTTTTGTTATTGTTTTTACCTGCACTTCACACATGAACACAAGCTCAAACATAGCAACACTAATACAAACACACACAAACGAAGTAGGGGAATTTGCTGGCAGTGAAAAAAAACAAATTCTCGAAAATCTTAAGGTTTGAATCACTGTTCCACTAAAAAATGTATACTTCACACTCAATGTATGTGTATGTATGTATGCACATATTTATTTAATCGAATGTATAACGCTTTGCAAATACACTACGAGCACAATTTAAAGGTGTTGCCTCACATTTTTTTTGTATTGATATACCTTGAAATTTGCACACTCGCAATTCCGCAAACTTTGCGTTTCACCGTTTGCTCGTAGTAACAACAAATCGCCTTAAGCGACCACACACAACAACTTTTTTCTTCTTCTTGTGATACTCGTTACTTTGCTTTTTACTTTATATTCCTTTTCTTTGCTTACCGCACACTCTTATACACTCAATTTGGTATTCCCGTTATTGTGTGTTATTCAAGTGAATTTATTTTTGTTAAACCAAAATTTAATACAAATGACGTAAAATATTTGCAATTCGTTAAACACAAAAGATCCACTTGCATCACTCACTAATTAAGTACACAGTGTGTATAATTTCGGGTCGGCTACTATTTTTTGGCCGCCTTACTTTTTTCGACCGTTTTTCAGCTGCTAAATTGCTGCTGCTGCTGCTTTCCGTACAGCGTTCACAAACAAAAAGCCACACACAACAAGTAACCGTTGATTGTATCCGACACTGTTGAGAGCACAAATAATACTAAAGCAGGCACTGTTGTACGCATATGCAATGCTACGCGGTGTTGAGACTGCTTCTACTTCGCCCGTTTACTCACTCGCGTGCACAGTCGTTGTGCGCTCTCACGAAGTCGTTTGTACGGTCGGTTCGTTTATTTTAGCAGTGCATTGCACAGCGAAATTCTCCGTTGACTGCATTTGCTGAGCATTATTTGCTTTGCAGTGCAGCAGCCCTTAGCAACATTTGGTATAAAAAATAGCAACATGTGTTGCGAAAAGGAGAGCAGCGAAAAGGCAAAAATTTGCTCTGAAATCGCCAGCAACAATCACAGGTGTTCTGCAACATTATCTTTATGCGCTCTCTTGTTGATTTGTATAGAAATGTTAAGAGAGTGCGCTGGCAACAATGTATATGATATAATGCATATCCAAATGTTTATAAGCATAAACGTTGTTGCTTTGGATTTATTGCTTAAGGTAGTTGACCTTATCAGCAAAAAAATATGAAAAAATTAAAAACTTACAAAAAATTTAAATAAAAATAAATAATAAGCGTTTGAATAATTAATAAAAATTGGGTACTTTAAAAATTGCTTATTCCTCTTAAATATTTTTTTAAATTTATATAGCACGACATTTAAAAATAATTTAATGTAAAAAAATGTTAATTTGTTTTTTAGATATAAGTAAGCAAAAAACGCACATTTTCACATTTGCTCAAATATCTGCTTAGGTTTTTGTTACACTGCTTGCAAAAAATTTAACATACACACACACATTCTTTGAAATATATTTAATTGAATTAATGATAAATTATGAATTTTAAGTTGGAATTTTATGTACAATTTAATAAATAAAACAGCTTTCAATTACGTGTTATACTGTTCCTTGAAATGTAAGCAAAATTACTGAATATGAACTGTCAAACGGCGAAGAAAATAAACACAAAAGGAATACAGTAATAACCCAACAAATCAAAATGGTAGGTTACATTTGGGTTACTTTACATAGGACTCATTTCGGATCGAAGGTTGAAAGTATTAACAAAATACGTCCATATAACGAAAATTTGGAATAAAAAATTGCGCGATTTTTTATTCCAAATTTTCGCCTGCGGCGCTTTTTTCAATGTAATAGATTATACTGAAAATATAATGAAAATTTGGAATAAAAAATCGCGCGATTTTTTATTCCAAATTTTCGCCTGCGGCGCTTGTTTCAATGTAATATATTATACTGAAAATATAATGAAAATTTTGAATAAAAAATCGCGCGATTTTTTATTCCAAATTTTCGTTATATGGACGTAATATATTGCCCACTTTTCAGGGTCTTGTATAAATGGTTGGTTGGGTTATCTTGGTATTACCGATACATATACAATTTTTAATTTTCAGTGTTTTTGTTATTTAAATAAAGTGGATTTCCACTTTAATTCATTGAAATAATAATAATAATAAACATAGAGTCACTCTATGCGTAAAAATACATACATTTTATAATAATTAGCGAAAATTGTAGGGAAAAACTGCGATTTTACACCATTTTCAGGAGGCTGCCCTAGAGCCCCCCGTGGTCCTAGGGGGGGAAGGGTGCTATTATTCAAAAGCTCCATTCATTACCTTCAAATGAGGGGGTAGCAAGCCCCGTTTTGCGCAAAACCTCTTCAAAATGAGATACTAAACTAAACATTCCCCAATAAAAATATGTACTAAAAATTCAAATATTAAATTAAGTGACATTTAAAATAATAATAATTAAAAATATTTTCGGTTTATCTACTTAATGTACTATATAAGATTGCTTATGCATATACATACAAATGTATAAACATAAGTGAAATAAGAAAATTATATAAACAAAATTAAAAAAAAAAATACAGAAACAACATATAAAAAATAATAAAATTTCAAATAATTTTCTTCCATCCCTACCCTCCTCTACATCACCAGCAACTTGAGTTAAAACACAACATTTGTGTCTGCCAAATAGTTGCGGCACATTTTGGTATGTTGAGAGTGCTGACTGCCACTGGAAATTATCTCTTAGACCATTATTTTCCAATGCAGCGCTTGCACAATTTGCCTCTTCGCATTTGCCGCCTTTTTCTAGGTTTGCCGCGCTCTGGCGTGTTTCGCTATTTCGTGCTCATGCTTTTGTTTTGATTTCTATTCCTTTTTTTTTTGTTTGGTTTTTGTTATTGCTTCTCATGTTGCATGAACTATTATTGGCGATTTCGTCGAACCGGTTGCACTGGTTTTGCAGTTGCACTTATGTTGCAACTAATGTGCGGTTTCTGAAAAGAAAATGCATTACCGTTTTTTGTTTGTTGTTTTTTTCTGCTGCTTTCAATTGCTTTTGTATGGCAAATGCAGGTAGGGGTCAGCATAGTTCACGTTAGGTGAAAGAGATTGTGCTAAAGTGATTGACTTCTTAGGAACTTAAGCGGAATAAGAAATTAGATTCAAGAGATAACTACGTTTTTAGTGAAAATACATACAAGTACCTATGATAGTGTGAAACAAATATATAAAATAAAATACATAGAAATTTAAATAAAATGTTTATACCTATAAAATAACTAGTAAACGGAGCAAATATTCATAAAAAAATAATACAGTGAAATAAAAATAGTTTAACATGGTTGGCTCAAAAAAATGAGCAGCTTCTTAAGTAGAAAATGATGTATGCAAAACTTCAGATCGATATCTGAAAAATTGAGGGACTATTTTGCTTACATGTATATATGTATGTATGTATGTACATTCATATATGTACATACATATATTTAATATAATGATGTTTATCGAAATGGAATAAATTAGTCAGAATAGATTTAAATATTTTATATATTAAGGGAAAGTAAAAGGAAAAAAATAAATATTTTTTCTTTTGCCTAAAGGATTGAAAAAGTCAAATAAAAGGCAAATGCCAAGATTGAAATTATCGCCTATTTAAAAACACTTGCATTAGGTCGGTGTGAAATTATTCAACAAAGTAGTTCCGTTGAATTTTGTGTGTGGAATCAACTTTCTGGTGCCGAAACCTTCAGAATTTTGGAAAAGACTTTCGGCGATGATTGTTTGTGGCGAACAAATGTTATTGATTGTTACAAATTATTCAAAGAGGATCAACAACGCGTTGACGACGAAACACGTTTATAACGGCCATGAACATCAACTGATCATCAACACGTCAATAAAATAAAGGAATTGGTGCTTGAAAATCGACAACTAACACTCAGAGATCTTACTGGCATCGTTGGAATATCGGAAGGATCAATCAAAATCATTTTGAAAGATCATTTGGGCCTAAGAAAAGTGGAAGCACGATTGGTTCCAATATCACTTTTTGAAGCAAACAATGCTTTCGGACAACCAAGATGTCGTGAAACGTATTATTACTAGCGATGAGGCTTCGATCTTTGCTTACGACCCGTAAACAGACGATCAGTCGGCCGAATATCGAGGCAGAGGTGAGCCGAAGCCAAAAAACCACATCAAAGCAGGTCAAAAATCAAGGTTATGTTAACAGTTTTCTTTTATTATCAAGTTGTGGTGCATTCTGATTTCCTTCCGACCGATCAAACTGTCAACAGAGAATACTATTTGGGTATTATGAATTCCTATAATCGGACATGAATACATTCCAATGAACGGACACGGACACTGATACTATTTCTTTCAAATTATCTCTGATAAACAGACAAGATTTCATAAACAATGCCAAGAAAATTGGGTCCAATTCATGTCCGCTTTTTTTTAATTCTTAAAGGGAAACTAGTAATATAATTGTCATTCATTCACTCCTTGCTAACTTTGTCTCGCATTTATTAGTTCAGCAGAAATATAGTTCTGAATTGCAGCTTCGGACTTAGAATACATTTTAAACACACGTTTTTGCCACGGGTAAGTACAGCCGGCTACAGCATTTGTAAATCTTTCGTCGTTAAATTATTCTTCATGAAATTTCTCGGTTTGAAGTGGACCACCGCTTCTTCGAGACAGGCTCTTTATTTTTTTTAATTTTTTCGCATATGTCTTAAGGACGGTTGAACGCATTTCTGTGTTCAGGAGAAAAAAGAAATACCAATTTTAAGGCAAGTGCTTATTTTTCTCTCAATTTCTGATTAAGAATACAGCTGGTGGTGATATAGACATACATATGTACATATGTATATGAACATTGAATACAGAAAAATCATGTACCATTAATGTAGAAAGATTACCCATCAGAACGTAATCTATATTTATTACCAAATATAGGGCTTTTTGGTCCGATGTGGTTCTAAATCTAAATAAAGGATATGGTCTAAATATTATGACGGAATATTTTCTTTTTTCAAAGGTTAGAGGAAGGCACTGTACAGAGGAAAAATGTATTTTCTGTATACTAAATAAAGTAGGGATGTAAAAAAAATGTTTGAGGAAACTAAAAATTATACTCAAGAAGAAATGTGAAATATATTCATTGGTAAGGGCCGTCATAAAGTAGATCTTAGCAAACCTTGGGGCTTTACATCTTTCAAAGTTAAACTGAAAATATTCGGATGCATTTGGCGGTCCTGAAATATTTACAAATTGTTAGCTTTCCTTATCATTTTTAAAGTTTTGAGAAAATCTTCAAGTAATAATTCCATTTTTGTATTATTTTATTTAAACTAAACTATTCAGTTTACTTTTAGATTAGTAGAAATAATTAAGTGTTACTGAAAAATATAATAAATATTTATAAAATATGTTCTGCAAAAAAAAGGAAAAAACAGGATTTATTTCAATTTCATAACAACTTCACATAATTTCCATTTAAAATCCATTTTCTATCAAGATTTCTAAGCAAATTTGCCTCCACTAGATTTTACAGCAACTTTGCGCAAATCCATTAAAATTGTTTGAATCAACAAGTTTCTTTATTATTGTTCGCTGCGAACAAGTTTGCAGCTTAAAGCAACAAAATTGAAGCAAACCGGGCAGCAACACGCTAACAACCCTGTCCTTGCGCCAAGCAACAATATTGCCAGTGAAGAAACACCAGCAGCAGTGTTGCTAAAAACTATTGCGCAAATCGCACGCCAGCAACATGTAACTGTTCCCAGTCGAAACAGCTAGCAACATCAGACAGAGAACATAAAACATAGAGAAGGTGCAGGTTCGATGTCGAACAATTTATAAGATTGGAGTAAGGAATTCACCTCACAACTTCAAAATTCACGATGTGAAATGTTAACATTTTTAACAGTTCTCCACATGCTCAAACAGAGAATATGAAGAGAAATAATATACGTACGGCTTATGATGCCATAGCATGTACATACATATGCGCAATCAGGGAATATCGAAGAAAAATAAGTTCTTTGATATTCCATTTTTAACAGCGAAAAATGTGTACAAATACAGCTCTCTCACATACTCATGATCGTTTGTTAGTTTCTTTCGGCACAGCTCGGATTTTCTATCATCACATACATAAGTGCTGAACCAATGAGCGCGACAAATATTAGAATACACACGTTCTTAGGGACACAGTTATTAAGCCAGCTGCACAACTACAAAACTGTGTCCATAAGAACGTGTGTATTTTAATATTTGACAGATGTCGCTTGCAGTCTGTCGTGCTCAATTTGTTCAGCACTTGACTTTTTGACAAAACGCAAGTTTCGGCCATTGGTTGACCATGAAAACGGAGATGCGAAAGAAGCGTGCGACACTTGTTATTATGAATGTATGTACATATGTATGTATGTGGCTCGCATTTGCTTTCGTAAACATACAGACAAATGTGCCAAAGAAATAATATATGTATGTACAATAGAAATTCTATTGGTACAAATATGGAAATGATAACGAAATAATGCGAATATGCATATTTCATGAAGGTCATTAATTTTTTTAAGAAATGGAAGGAATGAATGGAAGTGTTTATATGAGCACATTTAAGTTCATTTCATAATAGTCGAAATTAATATCATTTTTGAAATAATAATTTATAGAAAATTATTTTTTGTTAAATTTTATAACATAAAATTTTTACCATTTTTCGGAAAACAATGGTTCTTATAACACAAAATAATCACGCATACTTATGTGACAATGGTTCATATAATACATGCATATGCTACTATGAGAATGCTTTTTTACATTATCAAATTAATTTTTGTTTAATTTTATCACATAAAATTTTTATCATTTTTACCAAAGTAATCACGCATATGTGACAATGGTTCATATAATTCACTATAAGCATGCATATGTCACTCAGAGAATGCTTGTTTACATTCTCTGTGTGATTGTATATTTTGTATATTTTTCTATACAAAGCAATTCTCTTTATTTATTCTCAGTCGTTTTACATATATTTCTGCCATTGAACGTGCTCATATCTGCTAAATAGCAGCGAGAATGGTGAATTCCTTACTTCAATCTTATAAGCTCTGTTAGCCGTCCAATCGAACATCATACAGAATTCAATTTGCACCTTCTCTATGTTTTATGTTCTCTGTCTTAGCCACTGTTGCATGCAGCTTTTGAGCTCGAAACGAGCTCCCCTTTAACACACAGCCATACACATATATATGTATATGCTTTCATATACACACACGGAGTGACTAAACATAACTTCAAAACCGGCTTGACGACGTTGCTCTACCCCAGCTACAAATGTTCCCCAACCAATTAAGCTGAGCTCGTATACTTTGCGCTCTCTAATCGTAGTATGCCAGTTTTTCAATTGGGGGCATTTATCCACTCCAGCAATGGCAACAAACAGCAGTTGCAACATTTTTGTCGCATCGAACATGCCCTCAACACATTCAGACCCGTCTGATGCAGAGAACATAAAACATAGAGAAGGTGCAAATTGAATTCTGTATGATGTTCGATTGGACGGCTAACAGAGCTTATAAGATTGAAGTAAGGAATTCACCATTCTCGCTGCTATTTAGCAGATATGAGCACGTTCAATCAGAGAACATAAAACATAGAGAAGGTGCAAATTGAATTCTGTATGATGTTCGATTGGACGGCTAACAGAGCTTATAAGATTGAAGTAAGGAATTCACCATTCTCGCTGCTATTTAGCAGATATGAGCACGTTCAATGGCAGAAATATATGTAAAACGACTGAGAATAAATAAAGAGAATTGCTTTGTAGAAAAATATACAAAATATACAATCACACAGAGAATGTAAACAAGCATTCTCTGAGTGACATATGCATGCTTATAGTGAATTATATGAACCATTGTCACATATGCGTGATTACTTTGGTAAAAATGATAAAAATTTTATGTGATAAAATTAAACAAAAATAATTTGATAATGTAAAAAAGCATTCTCATAGTAGCATATGCATGTATTATATGAACCATTGTCACATAAGTATGCGTGATTATTTTGTGTTATAAGAACCATTGTTTTCCGAAAAATGGTAAAAATTTTATGTTATAAAATTTAACAAAAAATAATTTTCTATAAATTATTATTTCAAAAATGATATTAATTTCGACTATTATGAAATGAACTTAAATGTGCTCATATAAACACTTCCATTCATTCCTTCCATTTCTTAAAAAAAATTAATGACCTTCATGAAATATGCATATTCGCATTATTTCGTTATCATTTCCATATTTGTACCAATAGAATTTCTATTGTACATACATATATTATTTCTTTGGCACATTTGTCTGTATGTTTACGAAAGCAAATGCGAGCCACATACATACATATGTACATACATTCATAATAACAAGTGTCGCACGCTTCTTTCGCATCTCCGTTTTCATGGTCAACCAATGGCCGAAACTTGCGTTTTGTCAAAGAGTCAAGTGCTGAACAAATTGAGCACGACAGACTGCAAGCGACATCTGTCAAATATTAAAATACACACGTTCTTATGGACACAGTTTTGTAGTTGTGCAGCTGGCTTAATAACTGTGTCCCTAAGAACGTGTGTATTCTAATATGTGTCGCGCTCATTGGTTCAGCACTTATGTATGTGATGATAGAAAATCCGAGCTGTGCCGAAAGAAACTAACAAACGATCATGAGTATGTGAGAGAGCTGTATTTGTACACATTTTTTCGCTGTTAAAAATGGAATATCAAAGAACTTATTTTTCTTCGATATTCCCTGATTGCGCATATGTATGTACATGCTATGGCATCATAAGCCGTACGTATATTATTTCTCTTCATATTCTCTGTTTGAGCATGTGGAGAACTGTTAAAAATGTTAACATTTCACATCGTGAATTCCGAAGTTGTGAGGTGAATTCATTACTCCAATCTTATAAATTGTTCGACATCGAACCTGCACCTTCTCTATGTTTTATGTTCTCTGGCTAAGATGGCTGCTATTGCGCTTGTCATCTACGCAAACAAAGTCAAGCTTGTCGCTGTGTTGGTAAAACCACTTTAAACTCGTTCGCTTGAAGTACAAGACAAATGTTGTTCTTTTTATGTTAATTCTTTTTGTTCACAAGCCACTTTGCTGCTGTTTTTGTTTTGTAGCTGGCCGCAATGCTTGTTGTTGTCATTTTTTTATATTGTTAATCTGTTTTGAGCCGTCTGCTGTGTAGACTTGGCTTGAGACTCATGTTTATTTCAACAAATCCAGCGCTAGCTGCTGGTTGACTGCCAAGCAACGAGCCAAGAAACGAGTTTCTACAACGAATTGAGTTGTGCTTAGATACACATTTATGTAGATATCTTCTAAGATTTAAAACCCCTGGCTTAGAGCGATTTGATTGTGCGTCTATATACACACATACATATGTATACAGCAACTATATTTGCAGTTGTGTGCGTGTAAGCCTTGAGCATTAATACTGAAAACATGTTTCCCGCATTGTTGCTGGCCGACTTGGCCCGATTTAAAAGCCAGCGACGCCGGCGTGCACCCAAACAGAATACTAAGCACCTTTGTAGCTGCAAGTGGGCTGTCAAAGTGTTGGAGAAGCTCTGCTGTTTGGCGCTGCATTACTTGGCACCCGCTGAAGGCAGCAGCTGGATTTGCCAAGGCAGCTGTAAATATGAGCATTGTGCTATAGCTGAGAGTTGCAGTATGCGGGTGCTAATGAAGAGAAGGGGAAAAATCAGAAAAAAACAACAAAAAAAATGTTATAGGCAACCGAAGTTAAACATTAGTCTTCACAAATAAGACAGTTTTCATGCAAGGATTTGATTTTTTCCCAGAGTTCATATGGTAGCTATATGATATAGTAATCCGATCTGAAAAATTTGTTCGGAGATTATGCAGTTGCCTAAGCAAATAACCCCTGCCAAATTTTGTGGAGATTTCTCGTCAAATAAAATGGGTTTCCATACAAGGACTTGATTTTGATTGGTCAGCTTGTATGGCCGCTATATGCTATAGTGGTCCGATCTCAACAATTTTTTCAGATACTATAATGTTGTCTTAGGCAATAATCGATGCCAAATTTTGTGGAGATATCTCGATAAATATAAAAGTTTTCCATACAACGACTTGATTTTGATCGATCAGCTTGAATGACAGCTATATGCTATAGTGATCCGATATCGGCGGTTCCAACAAATAAGTAACATCTTAGAGAGAAAAGATCTGGTGCAAAATTTCAGAACGGTATCTCAAAAATTACGGGAGTTGTTCGAGTATATCTATAAGGAACGACAGAGGAGTATGACTAAATCAACTCAGCTAGTCACGCTGATCATATTTCATAGGGACTCCGACGTTTCCTTCTGGGTATTACATACTTCGTGTCAAACGTATAAATATATACATGAATACATAAAATCTTTACCATTAGTATATATGCATGTAGTAAGCGATCCTTCTAGCAATCAAACTGCACAATCTCTCACAAATCAATTCTTCACATTTATGACTGCCATATTCGCAGTAGCCATTCTTTGTTGACGCGCATAAAACATAGCGCCTACACCCACGATTTCAGGGTTCGTAAAGCTGCCGCTGCAGTTGACTGCTGCTGCTAGTTGTTGTTGTTCTTCTTCTTTTTCTTCTAATTACAACAACAACTTAAAGGCGTGCCATTGGAAATATGCATTGCCTGTCAACCGTTTGCCGCTTTCTCTTACACCACATCGTTGTTGTTGTTGTTTTATAGTTATTCTGAGCATTCTTGACTGATTTAGTAGCCTTTCCACGTTTTGTCATATATGTATGGGCGCATACTAATTATGGGCATATCTATAAGTCTGCATACGGGTTGGCAATATCTTTGAGAATATCTAGTTACTCGTTATTGTTGTTTTGTAGAGAAGACAAAAGTGGAGAATACACGCTTTATTAGCCACTTAATATTAAATTATGCTAATTTTTTCCACAGCACATACATACAGCAATGTATAACACACATGTATGCATGTATGCACGTATGTGTGTATGCGTGTGACGATATAAAATTTTAAATTATGTAAGAACTTCCTGTAAAATGTAAATTCTCGGAATATTTATGTGAAGCAAGCGACGAAGTTTTATTACACGTCTTAAGAAATGCCCAAAGAAAGAGACTGTGGAGGCTCAAAAGCTGTGGAACTGAAATGGGTTTGGAGAGAAATGTGTAAATATAAAACGAAAGCGGCCAACATTCGTAAACTTGATTTTTTTAAGTAAAAATTATTACCTCAATAAAGTGAAATCTTTAAGAAATTCCGCGCTTTTATTTGTCACAAAGATGAGACTGTAGTAACTAGCTTACAGGTAGCTTCGAATTCTTAAGAGGAAATATTTGTTGTGTCGGAGACGGCCTTTCTCCCCGGTGCTTAAAAGCTCATAGACAAAAAAAAAACGTTGATCAGCGCCCCAAATAATATATGCTTTTTGCTAGTATTATTTGATTCCAATTGGTCAGTTGGAAGAGAAACCTTTTCCACCTTGGTCGGTTAAGATGTCGACCTAAAGCCTCTGCTGGTCGCAGTGTTACTCCACACTGAACTGATTATTCAATACTACTTGTCTTTAGGTTTAAACCACAGCCAACAAGAAGGTGCCCAAAGAGCCAAACCCAATGAGCAGATTGGAGCGAACTCCAAGTGCTAACTGCTTCCCGTGGTACCAGATTTAAGTCTCCGGTCAGACCTTGTAGCTTTTGCTACTACCAGTTGAGCACCCATAAAACTCAATGACTGGTGACATTTGTCGCTTGAACTTCAAATGTCTATAATATTCGTTCAAGCACTATTTCTGACAAGACTATGTGAAATTTTGAGGCAAGCCTAAAATAAACATAGTGCATATTGGATTTTAGCGCCTCTTACGACAGGCATACCTTACCGCGGGCAAATTCTACCCCCTGCCGGTTGGGGGGTTTAAGAAGAAAATACGATTCGGCTCCAACTAGTGGAATTGCGTACTGAGTTTTATTGAAGAAAGCCCAAATTGTTTTGGTTCCACTAAGTGGGACAGCTGGCGCACTCAGCAAGAACGAGTAGTCTGCGACCAGCAGCGAGCAGTTGCCAGAAAAATGGATTTAACACAGTTCACCTCGACTAGACAGCAGTAAGTCTCGGTTACGATCCATATAAGTATGTAGCTTTTTTTTTTGTCGATAACCTCAATTGTTCAGCTGTCAGTAGTAAAAGAGACCAATCAATCAAGATTTGGCATTGTTCAGCTACGTTTGGGCTTCCGCCAATATTAGAAACTAGTCTGATATGTCGATTTGGCGCTCATTAACCCAATTTATTTAATTGTGGGATGTACATATATACATATATCAATAGCAATATGCGATTTAACCTACTCAAGAATTGAAACCCTGCGATCCTAGTCAATCATATGAGCTCGTTTAGTAGTGAAAGAAAGGTTGGATGAAATGTTTTTTTCTGATTAATGGATGTATGTATGTACATACATATTCGTGAAGATATTTTCGTTCTTCTTCTTTTTCTTTGACTTGGTCCTTTTATTGATTGCGTGGCCCTTGTTCTCTTTATTCACCCATAGGTCTCAAATTCAAAGAGTTTTTCACCGAAGCGTCGTCTTCCATGAGTACGACATGCGAAATGCCTGAGTACGAAGAGCTTGACAAGTTGGTCGGCAGAGATAATGATCGAAAATTCTACGAAAAGATGCGGTGACTAACAGAAGGTTTCAAGACCGGAACATACTCTGCATCAACTTCTTTGTAGAATATAGACAGACGAAAGCATGCCCGAGGATTGGAATTAAAGTGTGTTCTACCCAATCCACAAAAAGGGAGACCCCACAATCTGCGTCAACTACCGTAGGATAAGCTTTCTCAACATCGCATATAAGGTTCTATCGTGCGTACTGTGTGTAGGATTAACTCCCATCGTCAGCAAACTGATTGGACCATATCACTGTGGCTTTGGGCATGGAAAATCGAAAACTGAACAGCTATTGAACATGCGCCAAATCTTGGATAAGACCCGTAAATTGAAGATCGACACACACCACCACTTCGTCGATTTGAAAGCTGCTTTTGACAACTCGAAAAGGAACTGCCTTTATACCGCGATGTCTGAATTTGGTATCCCCGCAAAACTAATACGGCTGCATAAACTTAAGTTGCGCAATACCAAAAGCTCCATTAGGATCCGGAAGGTTTCAGACAAGGCGACTCCATATCTTGCGACTTTTTCAATCTACTGTTGGAGAAAATAATTCGACCTGCAGATCTCACTCATCATCCCAGTCCTGCAATATAGTGCAGAGGCATGGACGATGACAACATCTGATGAGGTGGCGTTACGAATTTTCGAGAGAAAGGTTCTGCGGAAGATTTATGACCCTTTGCGCATTGGCTACGCCGAATACCGCAGTCGACGGAGCAATGAGCTTTAAGAGATATACGACGCCATTGACGTCCGAATGGGTGAAAACTCTTTAGCTCTGAGAGTATTCGACATAGTACCCGCCGGGGGAAGCAGAGGAATACCTCCAGGACCTGTCTACACTTGGAATTTCCAATTGGCGCCAAACAGCGAAAAGAAGGAACGACTGTCGCGCTGTTGAAAAGTCGACTATAACCGCGTAAGAGATCTCTACGCTAATAAAGAACATGAAGAAGAAGAAGAGAGTCAGAAGACTTAAAATATAGATAATACAAAGTTTCTATCTCAATCGGCCCACTCCGGGATTAGCATGGGGGTATTCCATAGTTGTCAAAAAACATTTTTGATTAATTGAAGTTTTTTTTTCAGGACCAAACAAAAAAAAATGGCTAACTTCCAAAAAAAACCGATTATTTTATATAATTGATCGTGTTAAATTTTTTTCGTGTATTTTTTCGAAAAGTTCATTCAAAAACAAAAATTTTTTTTAAAAAAAAAGGTCCCCAAAAGTCAATTTCTACAAAAGTTATGGCTATTTGAAAATAAAAAAGCCATTTTTTTGAAAAATTCATAACTTTTTTGAAGTTGAACAAAAAATTTTGAAAAAATTCTCAAAAATGTTTTTCAAAGGGTAGAAAAGGATGGATAAGTTTCAGCAAAATCTAAAGGGGTCGGGTTCAAAAGTGGTCGATTTGGTATGGAATACCCCATATTCATTTGAAATTTCGATAGACTAAATTTTTAAAAATATCATTAAAATCTTTAAATTGTAAAATAATTGATGCAGTATTTTTTTTTAATTCCCTAAAATTTGTATTTTGCCACGTGTCCCTTTAAATTAAGCCGCCTACACACGCTTCCGCGTAAATGCAGCGATTAAGGCTCGCTTCTGCCTTTATTTCCTTTCGAGTACTTAAAAAGAGTACAAATCAGTCAGAATGCTAGGCATGTGCAACATTAAAATTTCACAAAGACACAGGCACACATGCAGCAACACAACCATTTCAAATAGAATGCAAATACAAGGGCATAAATATTTATAGGGTATAAATACATTTGAGTAACGATTTGAGGCCTCAAGTCTACTGAGAATATATCAAATGAAAAACAATGGTCATCAAGTCTAGATTTAACACAAATGACCATAGGCGCAGGATGAGCGATGGTTGTGTGTACGCGTGTGTGAAAACCACAACGTAAGGGTGCATGAGTGTGTGTGTGTGTGTTTGCAAGGGAATTAAACCAATCGAATGACCCCGAGCCACTTTATATTACAACAGGCGAACAACAAACATACCAATGAACAAATAAAATAAAATGCATACAAACATACACACAGACAAAAAACAAAAACCAACAACGAATGCAACCTGAAGCACTTGAAAGGCGAACGGATGGTCCGGAGTAGCGCTCGAGTGGAGCGAAGAGGTGAATTGAAGACACAAATGAATGTAGTTAAGGCCGAAATGGAAACAGGCAGAAAGAGTGCACTCAAGCAAACGAAAGGAGTATATTGAAAACAACAGCAACAACAACAACGACATGGTAAGAACAATAAAAAACACTTAGGACTTTACAAAAGCATTCGCCGTGCGAGCTGGAGGAGTACGAATGCTAAATGCGAGGTAAATTTTTGTTGTTGTTTTTGAGTTTTTTGCTCAGCCGTTAGCCAAAGGAATGAATATACCAGAAAACACGACGGCGCAACAAAAAAACACGAACAGCAACAACAACTGCAAAAGGGAGTAGCAGGGAAGTAGCGCAGGAAGAGCAACACGCAGAACTTCATCAAAAACATATTAGGTTACAAATTGTACAACAGGTATGGAAGGTTGAAAAACAACAAAAAAAAAGATACACAGACAACAAAAACAAGAGAATCGTTAACTACGGTTGCACGAAAGCAATGATACCCTTCACAAATAAGCAAGTTTCCATACAAGGAGTTGGTTTCGATCGTGCAGTTTGTATGGCAGCTATAGGCTATAGTGGTCCGATCTCAATAAGTTATTTGGAGATTATAGCGTTATCTTAGACAATTATTCATGCCAAATTTCGTGACGATATCTTTTAAAATAAAAGAGTTTTCCATACAAGGATTTGACTTTGACCAATCAGTTTGTACCGCAGCTATATGTTATAGTCATCCGATCTGCACAATAAGTTCTAAGATTATATCTTTGCCTCAGAAAATAATCCATGCCAAATTTTGGGAAGATATATTGTCAAATAGAAAAGTTTCCTATACAAAAACTTAATTTGGATCGTTCAGTTTGTATGGCAGCTATATGCTATAGTGATCCGATAACCGCAGGTCCAATAAATAAGTAGCACCTTCGAGAGAAAAGGACGTGTACAAATTTTCAGATCAATAACTCAAGAACTGACAGACACACCAAGAGATGGATCGACTCAGATTCTCACCTTGATTACAAACCTCAAACTTCATGGCAAACTTAATACACGCTGTTCAGGGTATAACAATAAAAAACGGCAATGTGGCCGCTATGGCAGCAGTAAACGTTGTACGAGAAGTATAGATTCGTGATAGACAATACTTGTCTATTGTCTTATTGCACCAAAGACTCGAGGACAGCGGCGGAGCAACTGAGCTTGGTAACATATACGCGAAGATAAAAGCATATACATAAGCTTATGCTATGCTTATAGATGAGGGCAGTGCAGTGGTAATATAGACTGTGTTTTTGCTCATTGGCGGGTAGTTGCAGCGTTGGGCAAGTCGGCGGTAGAGTGACCCTAGAAGAGCCGCGTCGGCGGAAGAACATGACCAAATTCGAAGACAAGCGCAACAAAAACCATTGTGGCATAAGCTGACGTATAGCTGATGACGAAGAAGGAGTACAGGACTTAAGAAAGCTCAACAAACCTGTAGATGCAGAGGAAGGAATGATCGAGCAGTGAGCGGTGCGAGACAAGCGAGCGTTTTGTGGCAAAAACAAAATAAAAACCACACGTCAATGTCAGCTAACGTCATTTATGTCGACTGCAGTAGGTTCACTCGTAAGCTAAACTCAAGCAGATTGAGCGTGGCTGAGTACTAGCTAAGCACTGCTGAGCGCGCTCTGTTGCCCGAAGGTAACGACATAAGTGGCGCTGCTTATGTGTAGAATTAAATGTCCATGTGTCTGTAAATACAAATGCTACACGTTCGTACACATAAGGATGATGGCATTATAATGTTCTGTAGGTCGTGATATCAGCCACTTAGAAGTCCACTTTTCAACTACATAGCTTCAAGGTTTCACGACTTTGCCGCTCGATGGTGGGCTAACAATTTCTGCCTCTCTCTCTAGGCAATTAGGCTTACTTATGAGTTTGAAATTGGAATCGTGCGGCAGAAGGTAGAGTAATGATTTTACTACGGGTACGACATGCAGTGTCGCTTGTCAGAGGTTAAACTAAGAGGCATTTCTAAAAAAAGATAAACACCTCGGTCTTTATAAAAGGATTTGACATTTTGTTCTATTTTTTAGGCTTTCTGAGGCAAATACGGTTGTTATTTTTTGAAGATATCGACTCAGACTTTGTTTAGTCGATTTATAGCAGTGTGGACTCAAAAATCCTTAAAACTCTAAGGACTGAGCTTAACATTCATTCTTGGTTTGTTTTCTGAAGACTGGTCAACCGGGTTTTGGGTTTAAACTTTCTCGAAATATGTCAATTTATGGCGTGGAAACAAGGGCTTAGCAATGGGACCTGTTTAGGATTACGTCAACCAGGAAAACCGGTTCTTTGAAACTCTCCACTGATTTCCTCAATTGATAGCAAAGCTAGCTTGGTCGGTAGACCTTGGATATTGTATATTTGAGTGGTTTAACGGAGAACCAGAGCTTGTTTGAATTTCCGAAATTAAGGAAACAGCCAAACAGAGTTTTTTTCCTATAAATTCTGAGAAGTTCATGAGTTCTTTTCGAGGGCTAAATATACTACTTACATCCAGGTTCCAAGACTTGCAGTGAGGAACAGTCAAGAAAGTTGAAGGACCTGGATTAGACTCGATTAGATATTATGGATATAGCCTTGATGTATAGACCAAGCGCCGATCTAGGCTGTTTACCCTTTTTCTTCTTTCTTCTTCTTTACTGGCGTAGCCGAGTTAACAACAGCACGCCAGTCGTTTCTTCTTTTTGCAATGTGACGCCAATTGGATATTTCAAGCGAAGCCAGGTCCTTCTCCACCTGGTCTTTCCAACGGAGTGGAGGTCTTCCTCTACCTCTGCTTCCCACAGCGGGTACTGCGTCGGTCGGGTCGGGTCTACCCTAATTAACATATTTAAAAGCGGGATAGTCCACGGAAAAGTCCAGATTTAAGTATCGAAATTATTCTACGTAACTGTCTTTCGAATAACTTTTACAACTGCCACCCAAGAACATTTTGGATCTTACCGCTTGGTCTTGGATGTACAATTCTTCTTTCAGAGACCTGGTCCATAGTCCATCCCGCACTATAAAAACCAAGCAAGCTTTGGAAATCCATTACTTTACTCTATATACATATGTACATATATATATATATTTACGGTTACATAGGTGACTATATAAAATTCAAAGTGGAGAGCTATTTCTCTTAAAATTGACCCCGCCAGCATTGTAATTCTCACTGCTAAGTGGCAACAAAAGCCATTTGCACAATTGCTGCACGCAAGACGTGCTCATACATGCATACATACACACGCACATACGTGCCAACAAACAGAAGAAGTAAGAACGCAGCGACCTTCTTTCAAATTGCCTCATTTACCACTCGCGCCTTGCCGCTTTGCCCCTCTACCACGTCTTGTGGTCGCATTATAATTTGCACGTTAATTACAGGTTGAGGTTTACGAACTCTACGCTTGCGGCGGCCTAAAATGCATTGTCCAGCAACAACGACAAAACAAGCTTAGGTGCAACAGCAGAAGACATAGAACGAAGGGTAAAGAAAAAAAAAACGAAAAACAGCAAAAAAACAAAAACTGTTGAGAAGCTAAAGCAAAAGAGAAGTGGGCAGCAAAAGAAGTTAAGAGAGAAGAAGCGCGCGCGTGTGTGTGTGTGTGTGTGTGGCGGGCTAAGCATGTAAGCCCACATAAAATGCACTGAAATATATGCACATGTGTAGAAGCACACATACAAATGCGCCAGCTTGCATGTTGCACAAGCGCCCACATGTGGCAAGCGGCGACTCTGCATGCCCATGTGAAAGTGTGTATGACAGAGTAAAGTAACTATGTATGTATGTAAGTAGCCGAGCGTTTGAGTGAATGCCCACTGACCACAAGTGGTGAGCGTTGTTGCCACATTTCCAATTTGGCCTGACCAACAACAATAACTTTATAACAACAAACGGCTTGGCTGGCTGGCTGGCTATCATCTGCCTACACAAAGTGAATGTAAAGTGGCAATTAGAAGTAGACAAAAACAACAAATACAAATGAGAATAGAAAAATGGTAAGCAGCAGAGAGACTCAGTGAGCCTGGTCAGGAATAGCTTTGGTCGAATCGACAAACGGCCAAAAAAAAAGAACGGAAAATGCGCTTTGTGGTTAAGGAAATGTACAAAAGTAGTTGGCGTAAGTGTGTTTGAATGTATTTGTATCGGCTTGGGCTCAGCGTAATGTTGTAGTTGGCTGCGCTCCTACCTTTGTGGAAGCTGCTGCGGGTTATTTGGTTCGAAAAAAGTTGAAAAAATGTTTTACCATCACTTAGAGGCCTTCTAATCGCTATGACAATCAGCAGTTTTTCACTTTCTTCTGCGATTTTTTACACTTACATTTTCCGTTTCTTGTGCGCTTACTGCGTTTTGTTGCCTTTTTTTATTTATTAAATACATTTTCTCAGCTTCGATTGCCCTGCACTTGTTCGTGCCACAATTGCAACAATAGTGAAGACCTTTTAAATTAAAGCGGTATCTAAAAAGTGTTGGGTTACTTGTCATTAAACACTTGAAAGTATAAACTGTAATCTTCGTTTTTTGTTGTGCTCCGAAATCTCAATTTTTCTCATAAGTCACAGCTTGGCTTAGGACTCTTATGTCTTCATTGCCCTTTTTGTTACATATCTTACGTGCACATCCATACATTCTATGAAAAACTCTTTACATTTTCTTGTTCATTTCCCAATCGTCGTCAATTCACTTCGACACCTGAACTCAAACAGAAAATGTGTCCCCTCCATTATGCAATCTTTGACTCTTCCGCTTTCATTTCATTGATTCAACTTGCTTTTGTTGCTTTAGTCCGTGATTGTCGCTTGATTTGTTGTAATTTTCCCATCAACTCTCAATTTAGAAAAATTATCGGTTATTCCCTTTTTAATGTGATTTTATAAATCGTTTAATTTCGGGCATTATCTTCGATTTCATTTTCTTAGGCCTTTTAATGCATTCATTATTTGTTTTGTTCAGATTTAAGGTTCATTGACTGATTTCGTATTTTTAAATGTAGAAAATCCTTTTTCGTAATGAAGTGTGTTCATTTATGATAACGAAGGATAGATTTTGAGTGAATTGTTCATACTTAGGTACATACTGTTACATAAAAGGTAATTTATTTAGACTACTACTTTTTTAAAGAAAAAAACGGAAACTTCAATCTAATGAGGAATGTTTACTATCATTCGCAAGAAAATTTTTTGGCATTTATTTTTTGAAGATTATCTCTTTCAAATGTTGGCCGCGGCTACGTCTCAGTTGGTCCATCCGTTGAGTCCAATTTTGGATGACTGGTTCGAACATTTTGACTGGTAACTGCCGAATGACACACGTGATGTGTTGCTCCAAGATCTGAATCGAAGCGGGATTATCCGCATAGACTTTAGACTTTACATATCCCCACAGGAAAAACTGTAACGGTGTGATATCAGACGATCTTGCTGACCAATCGACCGGCTCAAAACGTGAAATTATCTACTCACCGAAGTGTTCTCTCAAAAAATCCATTGATTGATGCGATGTGTGAGAAGTACCGCCGTCTTGTTGAAACCAAATGTCGCCGAAATCACGAGCTCCAATTTCAAGCATTAAATAATCGGTTATCATGCTTCTCTCAACATCCATTAACACATTGATGCTTCGAGCGCAGAAATTTCGAACATCATGACTTCCCAGCCCAGAAGACTGGATACCGTTTTCTAAGCACTTTTTGCATTTGCGAAACATTTTTTTTCAATTGAAAACAAATTTTCAGCACTAACAATTTTTACTTTCTCATTCCTAACATTTGAACAGAAAACTCCTCTGAAATTTATTTCTGCGTACGACTCAGTGTTATTTGCCATCGAGAAAGCATTTTATCGAAATAATTTAATTTCAAAAACTAATATCCACACATACTGAAACTTCATCGGTTATCAGGATGGTAACGTGTTAAAATCATGTTCGTTTTTTCTAATCTGCAAAACAAATTAACGAAGCAGTTAACCTCGCCCGGGCTTCGTTGCAATCATTGAATTACCAATTTCTTGAAAACATGTTTACGATTACTGAGGAGAATTAATTTAATAATAATCAAATTAAGAATATTTTCGTTCAGGCTAATTACCATTTATTTAATTAAAATCTGGAGCAAAGTTAATTAAGTCAACAACAAATATAAATCTTGATGGTATTTTCGCATCGTAATATAAATACTAGGGTGTGTACACGATTAATTTTATACCATATAAGCTTCTTTTATATTGAATTAATATTGGCCAAAATTTCTTCGTTTGCTTATACATATTTGCACAAGAAAATGTATCTTTAAGAAGAGATATCTGTACATTAATACCTTCTTTATGAAAATAATGAATTTCAAAGCACATATCTTGAGGTTAGCATAAAAACTGAATCGAATATTACAAAAAACGGTTAGGAAGACTGATAGAGGATTTTAGAAGTTCTTTCAAATTGGAAAGCCCTTTCTGAAAGCGACTCCTTAAAAAAGTTGTCTGCGGTATGTACGGGTATACGTATAAGTTTCGAAAAAGAAGGAGAAAGTATCTTAGAAGTACTAGGTAAACACCATCTAGCAAACCCTGGTCAAGATTATGTACATATACAAGCACTTTATAGGAGTAAGTTTTATTAATCATCCCAGCCTGTTTGAAAATTCGTGTATGATATTCGTTAGACCTTTGACTGCTGTGACTCGAACAGTCAACTGGTATACAAGACATAATCAAATAGAGGTTCGGTTATACGGCTTCTATGGGGTATTATAATGTATTTGATTTTTACCAACGTAAATTTAGGAACAAGAGAGCAGAACTCAAATGATAGGGTCTTCATCTAACCCTGAAGGCAGCCGATCATTACATATTGTATGACGTATTGATATTATAGCTAACTGTATAAGATTCAAGCCCGCTATAAATTATATCCCTCATAAAATGGCTTTGGGGAGCTGACTTTATCAATGAAGCAAATATCTGAAAGGATAATTAATTCAAAGCAGGTTTGAAATGGTTCAAAATTTTATAAAATCATGCCACTATCCTTTCATTAGGATAGCTACAGCGAAAATATAAAAAAATTATGCTAGCAAGTGGAAGTGTTAGTAATAAAAAACTAGTCAATGTTCTCAATATCACTTACGGATCCACTCTTCGCTGCTTCAAATTTTAAAATCTGCTCTTAGAATGCGATTATAAATAAAATACAGTCAGTGAACGAATCAAAATCTATACGGACATAGCTGTATGTCAAGAGTAAATTGCAATACGAGAATTATATCCGTATGATTTTTAGTTAGCTCTAATCTTCAAAAGAATCATTAGTTTGTGAATTATAACATTTTGAATAAAGCAACTTTTGTTTTTGTGATAATATTGGATAGAAAGAAATTTCGCGTGTTGATAAAATATTGCATTTTAAATGGAAAATATACCGTTGAAGGTAAACTTGACCCAGGAAAATCAATCATCAAGGATTGTTATCATTCACGAATATTTGGGTATGAGAAAGATATGCGCAAAGTAAGTGCCGTGTGAGCTCACTTTTGACCAAAAACAACGACGAGTTGATGAGTCGGAGCAGTGTTTGGAGATGTTCAAGCGTAATAAACACGATGTTTTGTGTCGAAAAGTGATAATGGATGACACATGGCTCCATCACTTCATTCCAAAGTCTAATCGACGGTCTTACGAATGAAATGCACACGATGAACCCGCTTGTCGGCTTGCAAGGTTATGACGTCTGTATTATGGGATTCGTATAGGCAAATTTTTATTGACTTCCTTGGAAAAGGAAGAAACATCAACTATATATACCAATATAACTTATTGGATAGTTTGAAGGACGAAATCGCCGAAAAATGACCGTATTTGACGGTAAAGAGAGTATTGTTTCGCCAAGACAATGCACCGTGTTACAAGCCAGTGAAAACGATGGCTAAAAACCAAGAATTTGGTTTCGAACTGCTTCCGCATCCACCGTATTCTCCAGATACACCCGGAGCGACTATTCTATTTCCTTTCTCTCAAAATAATGCTCGCTGGTAATAAATTTTCGTCGATTGTAGAGGTGATCGCCGAAACTGAGGCTTTTTTGAAGCAAAGGACAAATTGTACATCAAAAATGGTGTCGATAAGTTGAAGGGTCGCTATGATCTGTGTATCACCCTTGAAAGAAACTACGTTGAGTACAAAAAAAAAAAACAATTTTGCCAAAAATGTGTACCATGTTAGGTTAGGAACTTTTTAATTGACCTGTTATATAAAAAGTGAGTATTTTTTGATTGAGTAAAGATTTGATTTTTAAATATCGTAATATCCTTCATAACAAATTCAAATTCGTGCGACTTTTTCAACCTGCTTTTGGAGAAAATAGTTCGAGCCGCAGAACTAAATAGAGAAGGTACCATCTTCTATAAGAGTGTACAGCTGTTGGCGTATGCCGATGATATTGATATCATCGGCCTCAACACCCGCGCCGTTAGTTCTGCTTTCTCCAGGCTGGACAAGGAAGCACAGAAAATGGGTCTGGCAGTGAACGAGGGCAAGACGAAATATCTCCTGTCATCAAACAAACAGTCGTCGCATTCGCGACTTGGCTCTCACGTCACTGTTGACAGTCATAACTTTGAAGTCGTAGATAATTTCGTCTATCTTGGAACCAACGTAAACACCACCAACAATGTCAGCCTAGAAATCCAACGCAGGATAACTCTTGCCAACAGGTGCTACTTCGGACTGAGTAGGCAATTGAGAAATAAGTCCTCTCTCGACAAACAAAAACCAAACTCTATAAGTCACTCATAATTCCCGTCCTGCTGTATGGTGCAGAGTCTTGGACGATGTCAACAACGGATGAGTCGACGTTGCGAGTTTTCGAGAGAAAAGTTCTGCGAAAGATTTATGGTCCTTTGCGCGTTAGCCACGGCGAATACCGCATTCGATGGAACGATGAGCTGTACGAGATATACGACGACATCGACATAGTTCAGCGAATTAAAAGACAGCGGCTACGCTGGCTAGGTCATGTTGTCCGGATGGACGAAAACACTCCAGCTCTGAAAATATTCGACGCAGTACCCGCCGGGGGAAGCAGAGGAAGAGGAAGACCTCCACTCCGTTGGAAGGACCAAGTGGAGAAGGACCTGGCTTCGCTTGGAATATCCAATTGGCGCCACGTAGCGAAAGAAGAAACGACTGGCGCGCTGTTGTTAACTCGGGTATAATCGCTTAAGCGGTTTCTACGCCAATTAAGAAGAAGAAGAATATCCTTCATAGGGTTGTGCGCTGGGTTTGGGACCCGCCACGTAAAAAACAATACCAATGAAAAGTAAGCGACAGCCTCGGATGAGAGACCCCCCTTTTGATGACGTTACAGCTCTGAAAGTATTCGACGCAATACCCGCCGGGGGAAGCAGAGGAAGAGGAAGACCTCCACTCCGTTGGAAGGACCAAGTGGAGAAGGACCTGGCTTCGCTTGGAATATCCAATTGGCGCCACGTAGCGAAAAGAAGAAACGACTGGCGCGCTGTTGTTAACTCGGCTATAATCGTGTAAGCGGTGTCTACGCCAATCAAGAATATCCTTCGTAGAGGGGATGCAATATTTAGCCAATATCTGTTATGGTTCTATAAGAAATTTTGTTCCGAAACATAATAAATAGCTTGAGAGAATCTATCTTAAAAAAATAAAAACTGTTTCTACATATTATTTTAATTTACGCCGCGGACTTGGGCCCACGACTTGTTATAACGTCACTCTCTCCATTTCTTACTTCAAATTAATAATTAACCAGTCAGGGTCAACTCTGATCAGATTGTATAATCAGTCTGGGTCAATTTTGATCATACAATCGGAAACAAACTGGTTAATTTTTCGTTTGGTTAGCGTTTTTAGTATGAAGCGTGTCAACGCTAGAGTCGTACTAAAAAAACTGCTTAAAGGACGTCAACTAGAGGTCAAAAAAGAAATGCGTAGAAGCCTAGCTGAGATGTAAGTTTCATCAAGCGACTAGTGACGAGACATTCTAACGAATGGCGCTACAAAAATGAGCTGAAACCAAATTCGCTGAAGGCACTGAAGACCAATCCAGCCGAGGCTTATAACAAAACAAGGTTATGTAATTTTAGAATTATCACAATCCGGGTCAATTTTGATCATATAGCCGAAAGCTTAGTAATGCCCTAACGTCCAGCTACTAATAATTTTGGTACTAATATTTATATGTAAATATATTTAAAGAAAATGCACATATGTACAATGTCCCCATGCTTGTGCTTCGATATCAACTCCCATCGCTCTCTGCAAAGTGAGCAGATAATCATTTAGCTGAGTACACAAACAACTGCAACATGCAAACATGCAAATAAGTAGCTTTCGTACCTGAAGTAGCAACACCATAGTAAATAAATACAAAATATTTATATATGTATACATATGTAAACACACATACACACATACAATATATTTATTTAGAGGTAAACATGCAACATGCAAGTTAATGCGCAGCAAAATCAAAAGCGAACTAATTTGACATGAAACAAAAACAACAACAAGACAAGCAATAATTTAACTCAATTACCAACATTATCAATTGCACAATGAAAACAACAACAAGCACGTGGATAGTAGCCACATGATAACAGAGGACCGTTCGCCCAACCAAACGAGCAACCACTCGTCGACCATTAGGTCGCAACATTAAATAAAATCGTGCTGCCACAGCTGCTGGCCCAACTTTGGTTAAACGAAGAGTTGGCGACCGAAAAAGAACGCCGTCAACAAGCGGTGACCGCGTAAAAGCCGCAACTGAAACCTGATGCCAACAAAAAGAAACACACAAAACAACAAAAACAACAACAGCAAAGTGAACATGTGTGCAAATGTATGTGTGCGTGCACCTAACTGTAATGCAATGAATCGGCAAATAAGCAACAACCACAATAACAACAACTTCCATTTGCAACGCCAGCAAATAACAACATCATTAGAGCAGCGCTGCAATGAATAATTTGCGTTTTGCGCTGGCAAATGTGCGCATTAATCAAATTCAGGCAAAAGCTGCAGTAACGCATGCATTTCGAACAACAACAATAACCAGCGCATGGCATTAGCAACAATGGTTGTGTGTGTATGTATGTGCAACATGATGTCGCTGCAAAAGTGGCAGGATTATCGCAAACAGCTCATAACGGCAATAGCAACGACAATGGCTCGTTCGTGCCACATCAGCCGAGCTAGCGCACATAAGCAGCTGCTGAGCGCTGTTGCAAGCAAAAGCCGAGATCAGCATTGGCAACAAACATGGCAGAGGAAAAGCTGGAAAAAACACACAAAAACAACAACATCAACAACAACACGCAGCAACGTTTCTAAATGCAGCAATGCAGCAGCACTCCGGGCCAGCAACATGACTTAGGACACAAGAGCCAAGCATATGAACAGCCTTACACGACATACATACACACACAAAAGCACTCCAACACTCGAGACGACAACTTGCAGCAAGCAACGCATGAAAAGTCATTCGCTTTGCATTTTTATTGGCTTCACTGCAGACGATTTTGTTGTTTTTGCGCAGAGGTGCGCGCTGTCCTGCGCTGGAAATGGGCGGCATTGGCCAACCTTGGCTGGTTGAACTGGTCCATCGCTTGACTTGACATGCCGCTGAATTGATTTTCCTCATCTCCATCGAAAGCGTTCGCTGTCCGGTTGGTTCTTGCCACACAAACACACACATAGACACATACACGTGTGCTTGCCACGAAAAGTGCCTACTCATTGGTACGCTAAAAAGCTACACATAACATCGTAATCATCAACTTCATCGGTTTCATCGCATTGCCACATGCCACATGCCACAAAGTGGCTGCAAATTAATGCATGAGCTACAACAACCACACACAGGAAATAGGGAAGCCTCATACCGGGCAAGCAAGTACCAGTACCGCAAGTTATAAGATCAACATTCGCACGATGATGAGGCAGCTCAGCGCAACAGGAAGAAACGCAAGCTCAAATGGTCTTATGTCTCCATTAAAGTGGATCACCTTAATAGGTCAAGCAATAACAAACAACTTGGGTTTTTATTTGGCTAGTAATAGTGTCTCTCAAGTGTATAGTCTATGCTTTAATTAGATTGCGAAGCTCTGATTTGCTGTGATTTTTCTCCTTTAGGTCGTGTCACATGTTAGTTAAGTGCCTTGTGTCTGCTATACTAACTTTCTTACGGTACGTAACGTAGATATTTGTTTATCCAAAAACTACATTTGTAAACCGATTTCAACAAAAGCTTCTTCTTCTTTATTGGCGTAGACATCGCATACGCAGTTACAGCCGAGCTTACAACAGCGCGCCAGTCGGTTCTTCTTTTCGTTGTTTTGCGCCAATTGGAGATTCAAATTGTAGTCAGGTCCTAATTCATCTGGTCTTTCCAACGGAGTGGAGGTTTTCCTCTTCATCTGCTTCCCCCGGCGGGTACTGCGTCGAATACTTTCAGAGCTGGAGTGTTTTCATCCATCCGGACAACATGACCTAGCCAGCGTAGCCGCTGTCTCTTAACTCGCTGAACTATATCAATGTCGTCGTATATCTCATACAGCACATCGTTCCATCGAATGCGATATTCGTCGTTGCCCACGCAAAAAAGACCAAAAATCTTCCGCCGTGCGTTTCTTTCGAAAACTCGTAACGCCGACTCTTCAGATATTGTCATTGTCCATTCCTCTGCACCTAAAGCAGGACGGGGATGATGAGTGACTTGTAGAATTTAGTTTATGTTCGTCGAGAGAGGACTTTACTTCTCAATTGCCTATTCAGTCTGAAATAGCACCTGTTGACAAGGGTAGGACTTCGAGGCTGTGTTAGGTTATACCTCCTTAATTCCACATTTTTGTTGTTTGTTGTTATAGGTTTATTAAAGAGTACATTCATCTTTACTATTTTCTTCTCCTCCAACATAAGGTCTTCATATGAAGGCCATCCACATATTCAAAAAGCCTAGCACTCTGATAAATTACAGAAACTTGCTAGACTCTATTGAGGTGATGTGATTCCTATCCAAATATATGGAACCAAGGACTTTGAGGCCACAGATTGTTGTGTAATCTCATCACTCAGATGCTCAAGAGTGTCCGGTTATTGGCGTCTGCATACCATGAGTGCCTTTTTAGCTTTAGACAGTGTTAGTTCCACATACCTAATGGAATGAAATGTGAGCCCTATGTATTTGACTTCCTTAGACATCTTCCACTCCCTGAGATCAAGGGTTAGGGTCCAAAAGCCCGGAAGAGATCGTCTTATTTGATCGAAAAGCAGTCAGTCTGGGGAAAGTTCAGTGTACAAGAAGCTTCAAATCTCTAAACAAAGGAGAACTTTTATTTGGAAGACATGTAAATGTGGATAGGATAGTATGAAGAAGCTTCATGTCGGATTCGTGTTGCAACGGGCACCAACAGAGAATGATAAATGAGGGACAAAAGTGTTCGTATGTAAACCCAGTCATATCCAGCTAAATAGAAAATAAGACGCTAAGCTGTATACCATCTAAGATCCGATACAATATTGAAATCTTTCAAAATGATACCACAAAGTTAAGAAATTGATCCGACATTTCCACAGCTAGAAATTTTACGATCATGACATCAGCTTGTCAATTCAAAGCAAAAAACTGATATTAAATCACCGGAATTATAAATGCAGACTTGCCATAGACCTGTAGTCTATAAGCATTAGAAGCAACATTACGGAATCTGATTAACGAGCTTTTACGCCTGAATAGTCTGAGTTCCAGACTTTTAAATACACATACAACTGCAAAGCCATATATGCAATTATAACAAAAAGCAATTCAATGTTGAACCGGAGGCCTGTTGTCGCGCAGGCCTGTTTTGTACATAACCATAGTTGGCAATGCCAGTTGGTGTTGTTATTGAGATTACCGTTGGAGCAGTAACTGCAAACATACGCGGTCGTTTGTATTGACAACTTGCCGCATTTGTTCGTGCCATCACCAACCACGACGACAGCAACGAGACGACATGGCCTGGCTGGGGCAATGCGTTGTTTTTCGCTTGATGCAAGTTGTTGGCGAATGGTCGCCAACTTGTGGCATCAACTCTTTATTGCATTTCAGGTTTTTTTCCGCTCCCCACTTGAACTTTTTTGTCTTCCTTTCTATACGAGTATGTTGCATGTAGCAGAATGTGGCTTGGTGCAGCAAGCAATTTCACGCGACCTTCTCCTCCACCTCCATGTCAAGGTGTAGGCAATGACTTGAACTTGTTTTTCGTTCGATCGTTTGTGTTGCGAGTGCCATGTGTGCAACGTGTTGGCCAATGGTGCTTTGGACACTCTCAATAGGCGGCAATAAACTGCGCGCCAGCCGCGTACGCCGCCGGCAAATGCACACGCACAGCCACAGCGACAGCGGTACGCAAATATTTGCCAGTTATTCGATGACGGTTTGTATGTTGGCGCATATATGAGGTCACATAACGGTGCATGGAGTCGAAAATGCAGGCAATCTGGTCCTGGTGGTTGTAAAAATTTCTTTGGTTCTCTTTTATAGTCTTTTTTTTTTGTTCCACACATTAAGAGCAGTGTTGCCACATGTTATTTCCATCTTTAGGCCGAGTTTTCGTAGTGTGTGTTTTGGAGGTTGTTCAACAAATGGAATATATAAGCTTCGACCAGCAATTCCAGCTGCCTTATATGGGACGACGGAACTAAGGATTATATTCCTGAAGGCTGTTTACTACGGGAAGATTCTCTGATAGCAACGGATTAAAAGTTAAGACTTTCAAAACTGCTGTGAGCTTGTTTGGCTTGTGTCCGTTAACCAAGCCCAAGACAAAGATATAGAAGTCTTAAATAAAAAATGTTGGCCGCGAGTATTTCGAAAGCTTTTCCACAAATAGTAGTAATATACTCAAATTGGAACTTTATACCAGAATTTTTAGGAACTCCATATCAGCTTTACATAGACATTTACTAGATAAATAAAATACCCGTAACTGGCAAAAATCTCGATATGAATATCATTCTGATACAGGAAGGTATATTTGGAATTCTAATACGTTGGAGGATGGAGCGCCATTCACTTGGGAGTGGCCAGAAAACATTCTTTAACATATGGCTCAAGTAGCACACGATTTCCGGTCTTAGACCAAGTATTCTCTCGGTAACAAAATTTCCGTTTGAATGCGTGCTAAAGTAAGAAGACGAAACATCCCTCGCCAGGGTTGGGCGCTGGGTTTGGGATGTATCGGATGAGAGAGGATGGTCAGCCCCGGATAAGAGAGACAATTGAGAAGTAAAGTCTTGACGAACAAAGACCAAATTATACAAGTCAGTCATCATTGCCAGTCCTGCTATGCACGGACGATGACAACATCTGATGAAAAGGTTCTCCGGAAGATTTATGATCCTTTGCGCATTGACAACAGAGGAAGGGAGGGAGCAGAGGAAGAGGAAGATCTCCACTCCGTTGGAAAGACCAGGTGGAAAAGGACCTGGTTACATTTGGAATCAACGACTGGCGCGCTGTTGTAAACTCGACTATAACCGCATAAACGGTGTTTATACCTATAAAGAAGAAGAACAAGTTGGTCGATGAATATGCATGAATCAGAAAATGCGATAATCCTTACTTTTCCAGTTTGTATAGGCAGATTTTGCGGAAACCGAAATAGTTTCAATATCATATTTCAAGTACTATTCAACAACATGGATTATCTATATTCTCGTAAGGATTTTTTTAGGTAAAACCAGGCTTCGGTAAGCCAAAGTGAATATCAGGTGCTTAGATTCTTCTTCATGAGAAAGTCTGTTATATTTCAGGTCACCCGAATTCTATACAAAGTGAATACTAGGTGCTTAGATTCTTAGAACTAATTCATGAGAAAGTCTGTAATCTTTTAGGTTCCCCGAATTCGATATAATTTACGACTAACGCTTCGTAAGCGTTCCCGTCTCTGAGTAAATGAACAAATCCTCGAGAGTACCTGCCGAGTCTTCTGTCACTTTGCAATTTTTGGAACCTCTGGTGAGTAAAATGTTCAATGTAGCTCCTTAGATGGGTCTTAATGCTTCACGTCGAAGAACATACTATAAGCCATTTATTATTTTTTGATGAGTCAAAAGAAGATGAAAGTATGTACGTGTATCGTCAGATAAGGATCATATCCTGTTTGATCAAAAGATCTTTGATTTATATTATTGGGGGACTAACCCTAAACCATAAAAAGTATTTCAGAATTACTTATGATCACTCCTGGAAAGAGGGACAATTACCCTGCTCACCGCGCGCTTTGCCAACATCGATTTGAACTCCTAACCTGGATTGACAGCTGGGAAACTTTTACAACTCTTTATGCTAATTCATTTTTGTTGTTTAGACAACGCTGTGGTGGAATTAATATTCCAGTATTTTGCTGCAATGGCAACCCTGGCATGCATAATTTTCCGCCAGCTTCTGTTATTGTCAGTTTCATTTCATTTTGAAGTTCTTCTTCCGTTAACCTTTCCCAATTTCATTTTTTGGTTTGTCCACTCGCGTTTGCCTGTTGCTTCCTCTTCGTCGATTTGCTTTTCTTTTTTTATTTTAATGTTTTATTCGCTTGCATTCAAGCAGCTGCAATTTTGAGTGCAGTAAACACACGCTTGGCCTGTTCATTTCGCTGTACGACTTGGTATATTGGCGTTTTGACCCACATTACAGTTATTCTCCATGCGGTTGAGATGGTGGTTCCGTTGTTGTTGCTGTTGCTGTTATTTGCAGCTACCAAAGTTGGCATGGGCTGCAGTTGCTAGCTACTATACACGCCCATTTCGTGGCAGTCGACAACCACAAAGCTTTCGCTTAATTAATCGCTCAACACGGTGAAAGTTTTTGCACGAAAGAGCTGTCCGAAATAAGACATGCTTGCAGTAAATGCAATTTTATATACACACAATTTAGTCTACATATATTATATATAAATGCTTTTTCTTGAAAGGCGGACTTCATAATGGTAACATCTGTCTGATCCTAATTGCAGGAACTTGTAAAGAACATGAGAAATATTCATCAGTGAGGAGTCTTAGTCGGATGTTTGTGAGCTGAGATGACTGACAGAAAAGAGAACCGCCAAATTGCGAATGATTGAAGAAATGTTAATCGAAGTGGTGAACATTGTCAATTATTGACAGCTGGACTTGTATCTTCTTAATTCTCAAACAGTTGACAGACATCGACGAGATGTCTACTTTCAGCAACAGAATTGAAGTTACTGACAACCAATGAGCTCAGTACTATTGGTAATGTAGTTTATGTACAATATTCGCCTAATAGTTTCATGATATATGTAGATCACTAGCTGTCTTAATTCTTTCCTCACGTCTCACATTTTACTTCAGCTACGAGAATATTGACCGTACGGTGCAATTGATAATCCGATCTTTATATTTTTAATTTTTAAACGAAAAATCGTTTTTCAACAAAAACTTTACTAGATTTTCTATTAGACTATGTCTCATTTCTTTACTATCTGGTATAAGAGCTTCCACCATAGCTCGCCTGATAAAAAGGCGCTATAAAGTTTGGTTCATTTCTATTAGATCATCAATCAGTGATAGGAATACTGCCCCCAGGTTGGGTATTTAGAACGGAGACTAATCCTTTTGCTTCTTTCCAAACCATCTTTAACTGATTACTTCAACTCCTTCTGAAGGAGAATTTCACATTCATTTCTGGCGGTAATAAGTTATTGGGGCAATTTACAGAATCAAGCTAATATGTGTTGGAAAACCGAGATGGTTTAGAGGCGAAAAACTTAAATCAGGTATATGCAAGGTGGCTGCATATTTACTGGGATCCAGATTAAAAAGAATTTTTGAGAAATGATTGCAAAAGTACCATCCATCTGGCTACCGGACTAGTACAGGAAATACGGAAGTTACTAAAATAATACGCAATGAAATTTCCTAAAGGAAAGACAGGTGATTCAGGGCGAGATGGAATGTCTTAAGGAGATGCAGGATCGCCAAGAAAAGAAGCGTGCTTTTTACTCATACGGTCCCGAAAAAACTGCTGGGCGATTGTTGACCTAATGCCAGGTCACAACCTATTGTCATTACTATCCAAATGGGCATAAGTAACGACAATACATGCAAAAGTGAAGGAAGGTAGGCATAAGGGAGACGCTGGAACACTTCCTATGATGCTATCTAGCATTATCTGGAACTCATTTTAAATATCTAGGAGCTCTGCAGTTCGAGGAACTAGATAACGTAACAAAATTAGATATCGAGTTGCTCACAAAGTTCGCAAAAAGCGTTGTTGATCTACATATATGACGAATAATTAAACTGAACCGCCATCTGGCATTACTAAAGACCAGCAGATCAATGTATGGCGTGACAAGCTAACCTAATCTAAACTCTTCATCAACTTACATCTTTCGCACAACCTTCTAAAGTAAGATTAGTAGAGAGTATATTTACATAAATCTATCTGAAAAAAAATTTCGAAAACTCAAAACTCAAGGATGGTCATGCAATTTCTGGACACACTGAAGAAGAGAATAAAGAGAATTATGAATAAATGTAGAACTCTGATTGAGGAAAAGATATTTTATTAATCTTTTGAAGGTTATTATAACTCTTTACATAAAAAGCAGAGTAACCTTTTATTCTTATTTGATCAGGTTTTAGGTAAAGATTGGAGTACCTAAATGCTGGGACTTTTGCATCCACTTGTAGGACTCGCTACAAACCTAAGATTAAGTTTAATTTGTCGAGCTTAGTTAAAAATCTTCTTAAGTTAAAAATTTTACCATTTAAGCGAGTGTCGTTAAACTTTTCACTGTTGAGAGAGGATTACTGACTCAGTTCAAATATAATAACAACAATTTAAAGAAATTTGGTAAACCAGAAAAAAAGAGTTGACGGATATTTACGGACTTTCGTATTATCCAGCGGATTTCATAATTGTAAATCATTATATAATAGACCTTGCTTTCCGCGCAATCAACAAAAAGGTATACCCCACAATCTGCGCCAACTACCGTGGGATAAATGTCCTCAACATCGCAAATAAGGTTCTATCGAGCGTACTGTGTTAATGGTTAAAGCCTATCGTCAACAAACTGATTGGACCTTATCATTATGACTTCAAGCCTGGAAAATCCGCCAAATCTTGGAAAAAACCTGACATACATCATCTTTTTGTCGATTTCAGCACGAAAAGTAGTTCTCTGTATGCCGCTATGTATGAATTTGGTATCCTTGCAAACCCCTTCAGAATCGGGAAGGTCCTCTACGAGTCATTCGATACCACAGGAGATTTCAGCCAAGGCGACTCCTTATCGAGCGACTTCTTCAATCTTGGAGAAAATAATTCGAGCTGCAGATCTGAATAGGGAAAGCACAAACATTTATAAAAGTGTACAGCTGCTGGCTCGCAACCCAACTTCGCACAAACACCCAATTCTACAAGTCACTTATCACCCCGGCCTGCTACGTGGTGCAGAGGCATGGACGATGACAACATCTGATGAGTCGGCGTTACGAGTTTTTAAGAGAAAGGTTCTGCCAAAGATTATGGTCTTTTGCGCATTGGCAACGGCGAATACCGCAGTCGATGGAACGATGAACTGTATGAGATAGACAAACGCATTGACATACTCGTAGTTTGGCGAATTAAGAAAAAGCGGCCACGCTGGCTAGGTAATGACGTCCGAAAGGATGAAAACACTGTAGCTTTGAGAGTATCCGACACAGTACTCTTCGAGGGAAGCAGAAGAAGAAGAAGATCTCCATTCCGTTAGAAAGACCAGGTGGAGAAGGACATTTCGAATAACCCATTGGCGCTAAACAGCGAAAAGGAAGAATGACTTGCGCGCTGTTGTAAGCTCTGCTATACCCGCGTAAACGGTGTCTACGCAAATAAGGAAGAAATAGTCAGCAAATTAGGAGTTTTTAGAAATGAGTTGTCAAATAATTTCATAGAAAAAGTACGAACACTTAAATTCAGTATGCATTTGCATTTGGGAACCCAAAGGCTGCTGGAAGAATTCGGCGAACTAAAAGATCTTCGATACCTTTCATGATATCAAAAACCGAATAATATTTTACACATAATTTGTAAATACTTGTATATTGAGTACCCACAGTCTACAGTCTTTTATACCTATAAAGAGTAACTACAAAGAGCAATAGTCAAAACTCATTTGGCTTTTCAAAAAAAAACAAAAAAAAATCTCAAAAATCTGCATTAAAATTACATTTAATTAACATCACTTGTGAATTGTTCATCTGCCAAATAATTTTATTTTAGAAATGAAATAAAGCTATTAAAGGCTTTCGCCTCAGGTATGTATTCCCAACATGCTTGTCACATTTTTTATGCTACCTAACCTAAAATTCTACACTCAATTATTTAATTTGAAATATGCTCGTAAATATTTAATGTACAAAAGCCACTCGATAATCGATGCCAAATCGGTTGTGACAAATTTATTCTATTTTAAATACATACAATAACAATTAATGCCGTATACCATAAATATTGCAAAAAACCGCAACCAAAAGAGAGACAGAGGCTGTGGCAGTCGACGGTTACACTGACGGGGAGCTGGATCAGCTCGGTGTCAGTGTTATGTTGTAAACCGAAAAACAATCTAATCAACTTTTGACATTTGAACTGGCTTACTACAACAAAACATTGCAAAAGTCAAACACACAAACATGAAAAACAATCAATGAGACTGAGCAAAAATTTAACCAAAACACCAAAATCGGAAAAAGGATATTTGTAAGTTCAAAAATGTAGAGTGTAAATGTATGCGTGTTTCATAGAAAAACTGCTGCATGGATGAATGCACAAAAATTTTGTGTAAATTTGTTAAAACGCAAATGGGCAAAAAGTCTATTTTCACATTGCGAAAGCTCTAATAAATCCAAAATATAGGGTGTGTAAGTCAAATGGTGCCTTGAGTGCTTATTTATTAGCTTTTATCGGTTCTGAAATCGTTTGGAAGTTTTCGAGGTATTTGTGCGAAATTTTATATACTTTTCCTTCCCAACCCTATAGACCTGTAGTAGAGCTAAGTCTGTGCTAGGATTATTAATTGTTTTCTCATTAAAGCTCTTATAGAGTTTACGTTGCACTCAACTGATGTGTTCTGAAGCAAGACAATCACCATTTAATCTGTGATGTTATCTTGCTGGAATTATACCCATATATTTCTTCCATGTCGGTGCGATGGGAGGGAATAGAACACATCATGCCATATATTAAATTCTTCAATGTTTCAAAACCGGAGAAACATGTATTTTATCTCCAATAATGAATTCAATTTGGTTCTTCGCTTTTCGATTCGAAAGTAATAATATAGGTATACTATATGGATATAATGGAACCTGGTCCTGCCAACAACTCACAGAGTTCAATTAATTTATATGGGTTTCCAAAAGTAGAGAGAGAGGGATAGAGAGAGATAAGATAGATTTACCAAGAGAGGCGGCAGAGATAGAGAGCGAGAAAGTGAAAAAAAAGAGGAAAGAGAAACAATTTTTCCTGGCTTTGATTTGCATAGTATAAAAAGTTCGATTTCACCCGAACTTAGTAGCTTTGCACCTCCGCGTCGCCAACCAGAGTATCGGATTCCAAGCAATTATATATACATATATATTTATAACTCATAACTGAGGGTCAGTTATATTCGGCATAAGGTTAGTTAAAAATACGACAAATATATCAAAGTTATCCCCCTTAATCCCAATACACTTGCATAATTTTTGTTTCAAGCCGCGAAACAGTTGTTAAGTCAATTTCCGGAATAGCCTTCACTGTGCGTAGCGATTCACGCATAATATCTTCAATTGACTGAAAACGGAACTTTTATCGGATTTTGCTGAATAGCCAGAAGTCACACGAAGCTAAATCAGGCAAACCGACACATAACACTCAAATAATATTCCTTGTTGACAGTTTGGCCGGTCGGTAGGAATTCAGATGCACCATATCTCGATCTTCGAAGACAATTGTCAACATAACATTGATTTTGTCCTCTTTGACGTTTTTTTTTGACTTGGGCTTACCTTTGCCACGGTATTCACGGTAATCCAATACTCAATTATACGTTTTATGACATCTGGGTAATCGGAAAGCATTGTTTTACAGACGTTAACGCGAAACTGTTTTCGAAAAAATGTATTGATTTTGGAACCAATCGTGCTTTCACTTCCGATATTCAAACGATGCCAGTAAGGACAGGTTTTCACACGAAATTTAAATTAAAATTTCTTACTATTTTTTGCCCACATTAGTGTGTAGTATATGAAAGTTGGAGGTAATATCGACCCGATATAATTTATTTCAACCTACACCACATACTAAGTATTTATATGACACATTCTAATTAAATGTTCTCTGGGTGTCATTAAGGTACGTATTATATCATAATAATACATAATACTACATGGATTAAGGTCAGTCGGCTTCCGAAAATTCTATTATTAGTTATATGGGAGTTAGATCAGGTTTTCACCCAATTTTATCCATTTTAGACAGAAAGATACATTGTTGCTAGAAAAACACGATCTCTTATTTTGATTTAGATAAATCACATATTGACCAATATACCCAGTATAAAGTCACCCAGAAGTTCGAAAAACTTTATATTAGGAATAAGAGGCTAAGGGAAGTATTGACCCGATTCAAGCAGTTTTTGTCATTCAGACATACAATTATCAGAAAAGCATTCGCCCCAAATTCCAATTATATATTTCAAACATTGACCGATGTTTTCGATAAAAGCTCAACTAAAGGCACTGGGGTTCACATATTTGGTACTTAGGGGCTCGAACAGTTTTGGTCCAATCTCGGGCCATAAGATGACAAACTTCAAAGAGGCTATTCCTGCAAAGTTTTATCTCTTTTAATTGCTTATTGATTCGGATATCGGAAATTGAAAGAATTAAATGAAATTTAAAATTGTGATATATGAAAAGTAGGCGTGTTTGCAGCTTGATCTCGCTCGTGTTCACACTGTAATATATGGAATGTCAGGAGAATCTTACTTTTTAAATGTAAAAAAAGTTGGGCGTGCAGGTCCCGAGATATGTGATTTTGCTTAAAAGTGGGAGGTGCCACGTCCATCGTCTAATTTTGATGCTGCTTCTCATATAAAACCCTTGCATAACATCTCGGGTGTATAATTTTATGTCTATACCGTATTTAGTTATAGATTTTACCTCTTTTAGTAGTTTTTAACAAAACCTTTAAATGGAGAAGCGGCGGGATTACCGTTCGATTTCCTTTATTAAAGAAGGGCTGAAAAAATTGTCCTGTGCAAATTTGGTTGATATGGCTTGAATGGTTTGGAAGATATATTAAACATTAAACTTTATAGGGGCGCGCCCGGGCGGGATCATGTCCACTTTTTAAAAGTTTTCAAACCACGAGTGTGATTCATTCTATCAAAATTTGAAATATGTATCTTAATTAGCGGCGTTGCACAAACTCATCTTTACGTTTTTAAACTAGGAACACGTGTACCAAGTGTCATCAAAAGATCTAAATTTTTCCTCAGTTTCCTCAAAAAAAATATTATGTACATAAATAATATCGGTACTGGGCTACTACACAAATTTTTCTTGCATTTTCCAAACAAAAAGTGTAATATTTCTAGAAAATAAACACCTGCAACACCCTTTACATGTAACAGTTTTGAAGCACACCATTGATTGAATAAAACATCAGTTTAGTCAATAGTTTTCGACCGCAGACGTTGGTATTTTATTTTGCGTTTACTTTTGATGCTGTTTTCCTCCTTATTTATTTGCATTCGTTTTACTTAGTTGCTTATTTTATTTTATGTTGTTTGCCGCTACAAAATTGTACAATTTCATGTTTTGCTAAACTAATGGATTGCCTTGGTTTTAGTGGGTAAATAAGCACAACTATACTCTGGTGCCTGAGAACATGCACAAAACGTTTGAATATTTCATCAAACGAATTTACATTAAATAACGAAAACAGCAAAAACAATTCAACACACAATTCTTTTAAATATTTGATAGTCCGAAGTGCAGCACAAAAATGCGTTTGGCTTGGACTACTACAGATGGATTACACCAGATGAGCAGGTAAGCAATCAACGGTGAGCTCAACACTTTGGTGCATTCGTCCTATCACATAAACTGTTGTTGCTTATTCGTAATCTATACCAAACACACAACTGTCCGACTACGGTTGAATCCTGTCAGCCCCACAGGCAATTAAAAACAGCAATTGACAGGTAAACCATGTGGGCAACAACACTTCACAACAACTTAAAAGTACAAACTGTCAACTAACGAAAATTACGGAATTTCTTTTTCTCGGCTTTTCTGTTTCATTCACATAGTTCGTTTTCTACGAGTGCGTTGCAGCAGCGGTTTCGAAATGTTGACGTAAATTAAAAATTCTTAAAGTCTTATGGTGTGAGCCTACTTTCTTCGCCTTTAGTGGGTTCTATATTGGAGTAATTTGGATATGGCTCGTTTGAGATCACAGAGAAAGTTTCACTCAATAAAACGATGTGTTGGTTTTACCAAATGCTTCCAGTAAATTTACCGAGGCTATTCTAAGATTATTTAGATTTGAGAAAACCTTCAGATCAAGAGAGATATCCGAAACTTTTTAGTCTGTTCGAAATTCAGAAGACAAAAATTGAGTGCAAAAGTTCCACAAAATTGAATTGAACAGACTATTTACTATTCCTCATAGCTTTTTCCCAGTATGGCAATACCAGTTTTACAATTAATAGCACTACCGAAGCAACAGCACCATACTGAGAATTACTTGTCTTTCTCTATCGAAACTTTAGAAGTTATCCCCACTGGAAATTGATATAACCTGACTTTTTACGGATTAGTCATCTTAAAAATAACATTACTCAACAAATCTGAAGAAAAAATTGCGATAGATATAGTTTTTTTTCTAAGATTTAATTTTCATCGTTGTATTGTGTTAATGTAGGTTCTTGATCCATAAGTTCGAGGAAGAACTCTTTTAATATAAAACTTGAACCAGGAATAACTTTAAACTTTGCTCATTTAAAATTACTTATTAATCTCTGCTTTTTCTGTGATCATTTAAAATCACATTTCAATCCTAAACTACCCTTCCGTTAACTCAGAGACCAAGGAACCAGTGATTTGATATTAAAACCAGTGACCTGAAGAAGTTCAACAAATATTTCACAATACTTCCGAGATTTCATAACTAGAAGCGTGTTTAGATACTTCAATTTTACGAGAATCTCTAACAGAGTTCAAAATCTAACTCAAAAGCTTCAAGAAAGAGTTTGTGAACCGCTGTTTTGCTCGCAACTCCTGGACAGCTTTTGCATTTTCATTCTTATCCGTTTGAGTTTCACATAAGTCCAAATGGAAATTTCAGCAAACTTCCTCATTATACAAAGTGTTTGTTGTTGTTATTAAAATTCTCCTTTTAGCTTTTGTTGGATGACGTGTATGTGTACTCACATATAGAGTATGAGTAGTAAGCGTCAGTAGGATTGAGTGTAGAAGAGCTAAGGTGGCTTAATTAATATTGGCAATGAGTGTTCTTGTTCCACACATATCTTATATACATTTATGTATAAATATGTGTGCATGTATGTATATCTCTATGCATTTTTCAAATAAACATTTTTAAAACTTCTTTCCAACAGTTTTTGCATCGAATTGCCTTGTTACACCCTATTTTGCTGTAATATTCCAATATATGAACATTATTAGGTATTTACACACATACATACATATGAAAACTATATACACATATATTTATGTGGTAGAAAGTGTTGCTAAAAGAAAGCAAAGGCTTCGAGAGCAATGAAATAGTGGACGAGATTGCCAAGAATGGTGTACGGATAACCCCCGAAAATGTGATCAAATTTGGGAAATCCTTGCATGGTCTATACGACAATCTGGGCAGAAGCATAGTAAAGAAAATCAAAATCCGATGGATCGAGCTACCTGAGTGCAAAACAGCAAAAGACATGTGCAAAACGGTAGATCGGGAACTATCGATAGAAGAGACTGTAGGAACATGACGGGAATACTAACTGGTCACTGTCTGTTGGTGACACACGCCCGCAAAATGGGTTTGACAGATCGAGAAAACTGCAGGAAATATCTAGATCCAGGCACCAGGGAAACAAAGGAGAATCTCTTGTGCACTTCTCTCGTTTTGGCAAGGCTACGCTGTAAGCATCTGGGGTCCAACGGTGTGATACACTCGAGTAGGTATCGATAGTGTGACTGCAGAGTCTGTTAAAATTCGGGTCAAGCGCAGGTATCCTAATGGACTCCTCATGGACCTTGTAACTGAACTCCATCTGTTTAACGTAACCCAACAGATTCTCATACCTTATAAATACTCTACAAGTATATGGCTAAGTATGAAAAGATTTCATCCATGTCAGGACAACAGCATTAAGTGAAGCTTTAGCTTCAAACCAGCTTAAAATTAGTCCAGCAGTTTATTATCTAAATAATTCCCTAAAAATTGGGACAACTTTTAAACTGATCCATATTTGGAAATAATCTATCAAGCTCACTAACGAATGTCTGATATTGAAACTAGTTAGTATTGGTATTGTCTCGGTTTACATGTCACTGGCGACATGATGACAGTTAGGTTATATACATAGAACAGACTTCTGAAGGAATAAAGGAAACGAGAACTCACTTTTCTTAAAACAAGCAGTACAACTTGTTTCTAAGGCAAAATGACGGTTATTAAGGTTATTATTGAGTTTTCAGTACAAAAGTAATATATCCCTATACCCCACGCAATGGACGTTATTAACGTTGCCGGTGTATTTCGAATTAAAAAAATTAAAAAATTGAAACTTTCATAATTTTATATTTGTAGGTTAAACAGAAATTATCTTTAAAGATTATTTGAGCAGCGATTTAGCAAGAAAATGCTAACAGTAATTAAAATTCATATATGTACATTGACACTCCTTCCTATCGGACAATATTTAATGTAGACGCCAGAAAATGTGTCTCAGCAATTACGAAGAAGTAAAGCTTATAATTTTCTACTTACAAATCAAATTTACTCGAAATTCTGGACTAATTGTTGCCTAACACTATGTATGTACATACTATGTATGTATTTTGAGATGCGCCTATATACCGGGTAATAAAAAATTAAAGTACTTTCAGACTGTAAACGAACTAGACCGAATACGAACAGACAAATGCAAAATTAGTATTTATTGAGATATGCTTCTATATAGTGCCGGTATCATTAAGACTTATAAAGTTATAAGTTTGCCACCTGTTTAAATATATTGGATAAAACAGAGTGTAAGTCAACTTTCAATTAGAATATAGCTATAAAATTAGAAAGGTAAAAGAACGCTTATAGCTGAGAACACTTTTTGAGAGGATTGCCACATTTTTCAAAAAAGGTATTCTATCAATAAGATTTATTTAATGAATTATTACAAAAACGCTAACATCTTAAAGATATTTAAGAAGACCTTAAAAGTTATACATATTAAAATATATTAGAACAAGGTTGCCACCTGTTTTATTTCTTGTTTGAATTAAATTTTGCAGTAAATTGTACAACAAGGACATTGAATCGAAAGTGCTCTACAGTTATTAGAGGATAATATTTTTCAAAAGGGTTGCCATTGGTTTATTTTTTATTAAAAAACGTATACCAACTAAATGGTTAATTTAACGAATTATTGCAATAAGACTAACAGCTTAAAAATATTTAAGAGGACCTTAAAATTCGCACATCTTAAAATATGTATGTACAAGGTTGCCACCTTTTAAATTTGTTTTTTAAATTAAATTTTGCAATAAATAATACAAGAAGTACCTTGAACGGAAAGTGTTCCATATTTAATAGAGGATAATATTTTTAAAAAGGGTTGCCACTGGTTTGTTTTTGTTTTCAGTGCTGACATACATACTATGTACAAATTTAGTTATTCAAGTAATTAGTTTTAAGAACAAAGTTTCGGAAAAAAATTTTGGACGGGTTGCCACATGTTTGAAAATGTATATTAAACCAATTATTACATTCCATTATAATTGGCAAAAGCGTATTTTTGATTTTTTTTTAATATTTCATTAAAATTATTTTGGTCAATTTTGAACTAGTGAGAGACTGGCATATTTCAGTCCAAAATTTCGTTACATATACATACATATGTAACTAAAAAGTTTCAACTGTTTGGTCAGATGGTAATTTGAAATTAGTTCATTTCACTGCGGGGTGCACACTGGCTAGCCGCTCGTGTTGATCAACAACATAATCGGTTGCAACGGTTACTGCAGCATTTAGCAATCTGTATAGCCGTTCAGACGAATCATGTTGCTCGCACACATACACAGACTCATTTACAGGTGCCAACTGTGAAACCGCATGGAGGTTAAGGTACACACTCAAACACTAACACACATGCAATTAGAGCACGATTGGAGCAGGCACACAGAAATAGCAGCACATAAACGTATAACGGTACATTGCAAATAAGTAAATACGCATGCAAGTGTACAAGATGTTAATAGAAACATAAATATGTATGTATGTGGGTGCACAATAATTATAAGACTCACATAGATACGTATATCCGATTCATAATGGCAGTTTTGCCAATACAAACGGAGGAAGCATTTACTTGCAGCAGCAAATATTGCTGAACATCAACAACAATGTGGACTTTCATGTGTGCAGTTCCTGTATAACTGTGTATGTGTGAGAGTGAGAGTGGTCCTGTGTGTAGTTAATTCATTTTGGCCAACAGCTGCCCTCGCACGCTTCCAATGGAATTAAACCGCACAATTATTAATTCCTAACCGATCAGTTCACAATGGCACTCCATTCCACACACACACACACACACACGAAATCATAAACTATTTGTTTCCGCTGTGATTGTATTTGTGTTCCCCACTAAATTTGTGTTGTAATCAATAAGTAATTTTAACAACTGGCTACATTTGAGTTCGTGAGGTAATGCTTGTGATCGGTAGGAAAGGGCATTTTACATCGAGATCTCAAACGGAAAGCGTACAAAATACAGCTTGTGCAAAAACAGAAGACGGGCGATTTCCCTAAACGACATCGCTTTGCTCGATGGGCTCTTGAAAAGTTTTAAAGAGATCCGACGTTTTTGAACCAAATTTTATTCCACGAAACAGGCAAATGTGTCGCATTTGGGACGAAGAGCATCCTAAAGAGATTCAAGGGCTGCCATTTCATCCAGAAAAAGCAACGGTTTGGTGTGATTTGTGGACCGGTGGAATATCGGTCCATATTTCTTCAAAAATAATGCCAGTGAGGACGTTACAGGCAATGGCGACCGTTATCGCACCATGATAACCGACTCTTTGATGCCTGAAATTGAAGCTCGCGATCTGGGCGACATTTGATTTCAACAAAACGGCGCCACTTCCCACACATCGCAACAATCAATGGATTTATTGAGGGAACATTTCGGAGAGCAGATAATTCCACGTTTTGGGATGGTCGATCCCAACAAGATCCCACCGTTAGATTGGGAGATCGAGTGAGGTTATGTAAATTCAAAAGTTTATGCGGATAATCCCGCTTTGTTTCAAGCCTTGGAACAAAATATCACGCGTGTCATTCGACAGTTACCCGTCGAAATTCTTGAACAAGTCATTGAAAATTATGCTCAGTTAATGGACGATCTGAGAAGTAACCTCGGTCAACATTCGAAAGAGATAATCTTCAAAAATATATGCCATAGAATGTTCTTTCAAATGATTATAAACATTCTCCATTAAAATTGAAGTTTCTGTGTTTTTTCTTTAAACAAGTAGGGAAGCTCGAAAGGGAGCAACAAATCCAAAATGAAAATCACTTTCGAACTCTGAAGCTGTTTAGAGTTAGTTCGAAATTTTAAGCCTTGTCTACAGCGATTAATTCTGAGGCTTAAACTCTGAGGGCAAACAATTTAAAAATCACATTGACTATTTTTAGTTGATTTTTTTTTATTGTCCCTCTTACATAGGCTAACAAATGTTGAGGGATTTATATAACTAATCCAGAAGTAGAAAGGAACTTGAAGTATTATATATGTAAGTTTATTCAAAGAAAAATCTTAGCTTAGTTGGTCAAACTCTTCAGAAGATGACTGTAGGTTTTAAATAATAGAATACTATCGATTTCTAGAAAAAATTAAAACATATTATTTATAACAACACAGATTCTCTTTGAGCACAGCAACTCACCACACAGCTGTTCCTACAGGTTAGCTCTACAAATGTCTTCACTTGGCACCTAATTTCAAAGTACATACCAACAGGCATACATAAATATCTCTCGTATACAGGTGTATTATATAACAGTACATAATTGCAATTGATGAGCTCCAACTGTTGCCAAACTAATTGTTTGGCACATTTATGTGGCACCTCCAGTGGTCGCCATATTTCAACACACACTTTCACATTCGGCAACAAATTTATTACAAGTGTTTGTATAGTATTTTGCATTTCGTAGAACTTTTGTAATTGCACCAACATCAACAATAATTAAATACAATACGATTAGCTGGAATAAAATAATTTGCTTTGGTAATAAGCATGATTGCTGTAAAGGCCGAAAGCTAACTAAATGGAGGCAGAGATGAATGGAGTTGTTCATTTCATTCAAGGACTGACAACTCTGTAGCGTTCCTTAACATTATTTGGGGAATAGAGTATTTTTTGTCGATTCAAAAAGGATACAAATTGGTGAGTATGATAGTCTAAAAGACTAGAATAACTTTGAAACTATTCTTGAAGCGCCAGGCGTTAGATTCTTGGACATCATATTTACAAGTCCACGTCTCGTTAGCAGTAGTAATCGGCGTGATAAAAATAGGGTTCTCTGCTACGTTTTCAATCATCTCTTTTGCGACCTGTACTCGATGTCGAATTTCAAGCACTGTTATCGTCATTAACAGAGATGGCTGGAGGACTCGCTGGTGGCAAGTTCTCGATGACTTCCTCTATTGAACGGTCTGTGTAATTCAATTACTAGCGTTCGGGATAAAGTAGACTCCCCAAAACACTGCTGTAATACTTTCAACGATTTTGTGATTTCATAATTCCACTAATAATACAAAGTTTGTATGGTAGCTATGTGCTATAGTAAGCCGATCTGAACAATTTTTTCGTATATTACATAATCACCTTAGAAAATAATCTGTGCTAACTTTTATGAAGATACATTGTCAAATACAAAAGTTTTCCATACAAGAACTTGATTCCGATCGTTCAGTTTGTATGGCAGCTTCCGACAAATGAGCAGCTTCCTGAAGAGAAAATGACGTTTACAAAATTTCAAAACGATATCTTAAAAACTGAGAGCCTAGTTCGTATATATACAGACAGACGGACAGATAGACAGTTGGACATGGCTAAATCGACTCAGCTCAACATACTGAGCATTTATATAATGTATATACTTTATAGGGTCTCCGACGCTTCCTTCCGGGTGTTACAAACTTCGTGACAAACTTAATATACCTTGTTCAGGGTATAAAAATCCGAAATATGTTTATCGATTTGGTTAGTACGTATAATCATTTAAATGGCCCAGTCCGAGTTAATTTTGATCAGATGGTACCAATATCAGATAGCAGACGTGGAAACTGACGGAAGAAACGTTTTAGAAGCTGAATGATTGATACATCAAATTACAGTTTTCGAAGCAATTCATGAAATCAAGAGGATTTCAACGTAAGTCTAATGACGATGCAAGAGATGATATGCATGGTAATGATGAAATATTAAAGAAAAGTCAGTTTCTTTTTGTTTAAATTATCTAAAGTTACATTAATAAATATAACATGCAAGAAAATATAAGTGGATAATTCACGTATTCTTTCTATACATACATACATACTTACATATATAACTCATACTGTCATCTTTTGTCAAGATATCAATCTCATATTGTGACAGACTTACAGTTACGCATCTGTCACTTCTTACGTATTTTTGCAATAAAAAGCCATAAAATGAATATGCTGGCTTTTTAATTTGTATAATAACCACAGTATGTAAATGCTGAAGTAATTAAAAAGCTTCTTGCCGTCTTCAATTCTCATAAGCCAATTATACTGGTTATGCAAAAAAACGTGTGGCAAAATCAGATGAAAACTTTTTACTTTTAAACTGGGTTAATGCGATAAAAGTGCTAAAATATTGGCTAATGCTGGCAAAAAGTAGTGAAGTAATCAAGTTAAGTATGATGCGTAAGAATTATCACCGCTTTTTAGAGATGTAAAGATTTTGATATAATGTATTATTGCGCAATTTGTAAGAAATCGTAAAGAGTTAGAGGCAATAGACTTGAGACAAAGCAGCTTTTATGGACTAAGTGAGTTGCGAAAAGAATGTGCCAATAATTGTAGCTATCGACGAATGCCCGGGAGGTGTTACAACATTCATCTAACCGAGTTCGCCATTATTCGGTTAGCCAGGAGAAAACAGCATTTAGTATTAGAAACAGTTAAGTGCATTATACTATAAAGCTTACGAAGGTCCTTGGTCTTACCAGTTCAGACTGGTTATAATATCTATATTAATGTACAATAAATACAAATGAGAGAGCAGATCTTTATTTTGCATAGATTGTGGCTACAGGTAAAACAAAAATTTTGTTAAAATTCGGTTTTTTTATTCAACATAGTTTCCTTCAAGGGTGATGCACTGATTATAGCGACGCTCCAATTTTTCAATACCATTTTTGTATTGCTTCAGATAGGCCTCAGTTTCGGCGATTACCTTTTCATTCAGCGAAAATTTTTTCCCAGCGAGTATTCTCTTGAGATCTGAGGACAGAAAATAGTAGCTGGGAGCCAGATCTGGAGAATACGGTGGATGCAAAAACCACATTGCAATTGTTGCTTCAATTAAAATTATATATACACGAAAGTAGACCGATATGAACATCAAACAACGCCACACTTTCCCCGCCCTTTTGACATTTCTCTTCAGTAAGGTTTACCATTTCATCATCCAACAACGTGTCGAAATTATTAAAATTTCCTACCGAAATTTGGAATCAGTGGCTTCAATCATGGTCATAATAGTCCTGTCAGATCAACAATGGAACGTCTTGCGCAAAAATTTGAATCCACAGGTACAGTACAAAATGTTCCCGTGCCAGTGAAAAAAATATGTGCCCGTAAAATATTGCTGCCGCCAGCGCATCAATTGAGGAAGACCCAATTCCTCTGTGACGTCGTAGTGGCGAATTTTGCGAAAAGATCTCGGACTACATCCTTATAAGATCAAATTGATGTAAGAACTGAAGCCGCTTGACCACCACAATCGTCGTATGTTCGCGAATTGGGTTGAGCAACAACTTGAAATTGTTCCGGATTTTCATGGAAAATTATCTTCATCGATGAAGCTCGATTCTGGCTGGATAGTTTGGCAATAAGCAAAATATGCGTTATTGGTCAGGCAGCAATTCACACGTACTCCATGAGTCACCATTGTATCCCGAAAAAATTACGGTTTGGTGCGGTTTATGGGACAGCGGCGTCATTGGGCCGAACTTCTTCCGTGAAGATCAAGACCATCATAGTACTGTGAATGGGAATCGCTACTGCTCAATGATAACCGAATGTTTTTGGCCCGAATGGGATGATATGGACTTGAAAGATATGTGGTTTCAACAGGACGGCGCCACAAGCCACACAGCGAATATTACAATAAATTTATTGAAAACCAAGTTTGGTAGCTCCATTTATGTGTTAGGCTCTTCAATTGACCTATTACTTGGATGTTAACATCAAAAAGGGGTGAGTCGAAACAACCATTCGTAAGAACATTCTGAAGGCCGTACTACCTATATCACCTCTGAAGGAGGTTAAGACAGCGAACGTCCAAAAAATATACAAAACGATATTGGTTACAAACTCTACAGATATAAAAAGAACCTGCAGAAGAAATCGTTCGTAAATATTAAAGTACAAAAATAAAATTGGAACTTTTTAGCCAATGTGCGACAATTAATGAAAAAAACATCCATGATTTCATCGCGGATGCCACTACCGAATAACACCGCCAGATTTTTCGAATACAAAGCATTAAAAAACGCAACAATCAGTTGAAAAGGAAAACCACTTTGCAGGAAAAAAAGAGAGCGTTCCTTTATCAAGACTAAACAAATCAATGAAAAATCGAAATGCTTCTGTACTTCCACCTTAAGTTGATGAGGAGGTGATCGAAATACAAAGTGTCTAAGGCTAACGATTTTGATGTGGAAGTTGCATTTCGTATAAGATGCTCAAGTAGCTAAAAAAATTTATATTTGATTGATTTTTTTCCAAGACTACTTCTAGCTCCTTTCACTACGATTTAAATTAAATAAAGCACACATTCAATCGAATGCACGGAGTTTTAATTTTCACCTTTTTCCATTACGTTTTCAATTTAAAACTCTTTGTTATTTGTATAAGCGAGTAGTGTTTTTCAAAAATTCTGAATGGCCATTGAAAATTTGTTGCAACTTACAAATGAAAGCAATTTGATTGAATTTGCAGCAAGTGCATTTATTTTAGTAACTCAACAAAACCCGAAAACCCCGTACCGCCAGCTGCAACTCTCCTCTGCGGAGCTTTTGGTGAGTTTTATGTTCTCGTTTACTGTTTTGTTTTTGATTTTGTTGTTGTGTAGATGTGTTTTGTAGCCAAAAGCAATTAACGTAACATAATCCGTCGAAAGCAATGGTGGCAAATACATTGCAGCGCGTAGCCGAACTTACTGCAGTCCAATGCAAGTTGCAAGTTATATACATATGTAAGTGCATAGTGCAACAACAACAAGGTAAGTAGCAAATTTTCAGTATAGTATTGGTGTCCACTGCCCTGTCAGCAGAGTCCGCAACTAACTCTTTCGCAGCGTGCAACTTGAGTATTTATTGCTGTTATTGTTGTTGTTGCGTCAGTGGTTGCCACATTGGCCACAAAACGAAAGAGAATCGCACATCAGCTCATCAATTGTTTTTAATTGATTTGAAAAACTGCCACAAACAAATACATTTGCACTTGCACACACGTGACCAGCGACAGCTCGCATACCTTTCTACGAGTCCGTAATATGTACCCAACCACTGCAGAGTGCCAATGCGGCAACAGTGTACTCATATGCCCCGCAGCTCTGTGCCACCGCCACAAGGGTAGCGGAAATTAGTTTTTCATGTACTTAATAGCGGCAACGGACCTGATTTGCTTGTCAGCGACAGGTGAATATACATATGTATGTATTTGATTTTTAATTTTTTTGTTGCTGTCGACAAATTTCGTCGTTTCATTTAATATTCGAGCTTACAATTTTATTGACATTTCTAATTCTTGGAATAAATGTGCTTCGTTCAGAAGGATTCATTTTGCTCTTGATATCCTTGATTCCTCTCTGTTATTTTTTTAAATTCTCGCTAATTATATTGGTTTATTTTTGCAAATTTGGTGCGCTATGAATCACACCAAGAATTGCTTTCAATGCCACTTTGAATAAAGCAGTCGCTGAAACAGCTAGTAGCAGAAAATAGCCACTAGATTCAGAGAAGCTAGATACCCTAGGAGACAGTACGTCTTCATACTCAGAAATCTTTGTGAAGTTCAGCTTCATTCCTGATTACCTGAGCCTCTAACTGCTCTCAATGCGGAGCTGAGCTTAATCGTGGCAAGGGAGATATCGGAGGTAGGACCCAGTTTAGGAGATAACAGTGATCTTTTTGATGGCTTATTTAAAGCTTGTACGGTAGGTTGGCCGAAGCCTATTACCAGATATGGTACTCGAAACAGTCAATTAGTCATTGATGTTGGTTTGTAAGTTAATGAGCTTTTGCTCCGATGTCTCCTTGTGGCTTACTATTGGATGACGGGCCTCCATATGAATTTGGCGAATGCTGGTCAATGTCATCATAACAAAAGAGAGAATAAGGAACGATACCTTGGAACAATGGTAAACTCATAGAAAGCAGGAATGTCATGGATTGCCAAGCTAATCAGAAAGATAAAAGAGGTCCAACAGGAAACATGGCGAGGTGGATTATTATACAACAAAAATGTGGATAAATTCTGTGAAAAACTCGATAAATCTGCGAAAGAGACGTTTGATATGATCAAGCAGGTTTACCCTGATGTTGCCTTAGCAAGAAGTGGTGAGTTTCGGTGGCACCAGGCCTTTTTGGAGGGCCAGCAAGAGGTCTCTGTTGAAGACCGAAAGAATGAGCAAATGTAAAGTGAAAACGATGCTCATTGTCTTTCTTGACATCAAAGGTATTGTCCACCATGAATTTGTTCCTCCTGGACAAACCGTCAACCCCAAGTTTTACGTGGAAGTTTTCAAGAACGAAGAGTCAATCGAGTCCGACAAGGCATCGCAGTCGATTGGAAGTTGTAGCCCGACAACGCCTCGGCTCACACCGTCTTTCTTGTGAACAGCTACATAATCAATCCTGTAGCCCAGATGTGCCCCCCTGGCCTTTTATTGTTTCCTTGCCTGAAACGGCCGATGAAAGTGGACTCAAGCAGCATGCGCCTCGGCTCTCAAGGATATTCCGGAGAATACCTTCCGTGACGCCTACAACGCTTGAAAATATTCCGAAAGGAGCAGTGCCCAGAACTGGTGTTATTTATATAAAAAAGAAATATCTCGAGACTCAGAAAGTTATCCAAATCAAGGCAAACTTATTCTCTAACTTTCAGTTCTTAAGTACTTTTTGAAGATAGTTTTGTTTTTGGTTTTTCCCAATTCCGAATGAGATCACGTTGTCGGCAGTTCGTTTCGGTCTCGTAGGGATGAAAAAGGAATTGGGTCACATTAGAATTCGATCATTGATCTGCAGGTTACTATGGTACTCGCACTTTTTCTTCTGGCTATATTATGTATTGGGCTCGTACTCCTTTTAAACTCTTCTTATAAACTTTTACATACGGCGTTTAAGGCTCATTCTTTCCACCGCGTAACTCAGTCCTACCAACGCGCAGCGAACTGGAGAAATATATTTACTATTTTCATCTTTCCAAGTAGAAGTTTCTTTGATGCTGCGGTCATCATCCATTTTCTTGAATCAAATGCGTTCTTCGACTTCCAAAGCCTATCTGTAACAGTTCCTCCAATGGATTATTAGTCTTATGGTAAGTCACGTCTTCAACAACTACTTTAATCAAGCCCTAATTGAAGTTATATAATTATGTACCTTGAAACAATTCGCAGGTAAAAAAAGGGAAATTAATAATAACATAACGTCTTAGAAGCATTCTTCCCTTGCTACATGTAGCGCTTATCCTGCCCCACCATCGACGACTATTAATTGTCCAAAAAGGGAGAATTCAAACAAGTGGCTGACAATCATATCTTAGATATAAGGAAATGAGTAAGCTGGCGGGGGAACAAGAAATGAGTTTGGCCAGAAAATCAACGAAGCGCAACAACAATTACGGCCACCGGAGTGTTTTACCAAAGGCAACAAAAGCAACAATGTAAGTAAGCATTAAAATCGTATATGTTTGCTTGTGTACTCAAGAACATGTTTGTTGTAGAGACAAATAGTGTAACTTAAAGGCGCATCCGACACGCTATCCGCACTTGCCACACCGCACCACTTCCACACCGTATATTAGCACCGGCGGGAGAATAGGGGTGCAACAGCGAAAACTGTGGGAAATTCAAAATATTCTCTGTTAATATGTAATCATAATTGCCACTGGCGCTACAACAACTGCAACAACAATCGTTTGAGCTCGATGATATCTATAGTTTGCGCTACTCATCTTCCACTGACTGGCGCTGAACGGCACGTCAATGCAGAGCGTCGGTGCTGATCCCTCTTTGCGTCCAGCGCGCTGTCGTCTGTCATTATACCTCAGGTTGCACTTGCCACAATTTGCTGCAACCAAACTTATTACAGTATTATTAGATTGTTTGTGAGCGCATGGTGTTTGCCAAGGGCATTCCTCGCTGCTTCTATGAGGGGAGATTATTATTATTGGTGAGCGAGTAGCGAGTCGCTGGCGTCGTTTGAAGTGGTGCGTCGGTGTGTGGGTGCGACGATAAGGGCAGTGAATGTCGGAGAGAATTGCATGGTAAAAGGTGCCACATTACGCTTTCGAACATATGTTGGCGTGCGTGCCGGTGTTTGTGTATCCGTTGATGTGTTAAGTAGTTTGATAATGACGTGAACAACTAATTGAACGATTGCAACTTTTACTTAGTGATAAGTACACTGAGAGAACCAACATTCTAGAGTGAATTCCTCTATTGAAGACTTTAAGAAAGTCGGAGCCTAAAATATTTTTATAAACAAGAAAAACCCCTTAATCTCGGTTGGACAGAAGCTACATTACCCTTCATAAATACAAATATTCCATACAAGATCTTGCTTTGATCGGTTAGTTTGTATAGCAGCTATAAAGTCCTATCCTGATCCTATCTAAACAATTTCTATGGAGATCGATATGTTATAGTGGTACGATGTCGGCGGTTCCGACAAATGAGCAGCTTCTTGGGAAGAAAAGGACGTATGCGAAATTTCAGATCGATATCTCAAAATCTGAGACTGAACTCTGACAAGTTCGCATATGTATAGAAGAAAAGAAATACGGACAGACAAACAGACAAAATTTTGAGGAAATACATAGCTTACAAAAAGGCCTAAACCCAACCCAAACCTTTAATGTTGTTTATGGGATCATATTTTGTGGCCCCAAATAAACCTCGTGAGAGCTATCTTCTCTGCAAACTTTTTTGTAAGAATTTTGTGTAAGAATCCAGTGAAGTCAGTTGATCCACGGTACATACATATATATTTAATTCTGAATTGGGTCTAGCAGTGCGAGAACAGTGGACTAGAAACTCATCACTTTAAATGAGAGCGACTAAAAGAATATATCCTCGAATGAGAGCCCTTTTTAAGAGAAAAACCGGTCAATCAAGCCAATTATCAAAGATCTTTGGACTTCTACCATAGCGACCATAAAAAAAAGCAGAACTTGCGGTCGATAAGTGTGGTCTCAGGACTGGGAAGAAGTCTGGTTCATTATTGCCAAATCCGAATGCATTGCTTAGACAGTTAGGACTTACGAAGTCGAAGTTAAGTCTGTAATAGTATATGACCTCAATTCATTGCAACAAAGTCGATCGTCACAGATTGTGTCAGTACTTGGCCTGGCAGAGTAGAATACTGCAATTTGTTCCAATAAAGTCGGTTGTCAAAGATTGCCGGTAGTTACAGAGATTCAAAAAGATTCGAAATTATCTGCTAACTAACAACCGGAGCCGTATACTTATTTAGGAAGAGCTTAGTTTTACCTACCAGTTCAGCAAACATGCAAAGGCTCTTTCTAGTTTGGCTGATCACTTTGGTATATATAACCCTATATCTGACTCTTTTAGTTTTAGGACTTAAAACATTTATGTGAACAAAACTATAATACCATTAGAACATTTTTTCGAAAGTTAAAAAGTATTTTGATACTAGTTGTACTAGTTTTTTTTACAGTGTAGTTATTACTTCGCTACAACCAATTATTATTATTATTATAGAATTTCATTTAATGCGCTATCTTTTCTGAAAATGCGAGTATATTACAACAACTTCATAAAAATAAATAATAATTGTATAATTTTCAAATTAACTTCAAAGTACCAGTGAACTGGGTACAAGTGCTCGGGGTCAACTGTAAATATACACAAACACATATACATATGTACTGGTACTGCCAAACGCACTAACCCAGTCGGGAAAATAACTACAAGGGCCATAAGAAGATGTTGCTTGATAAAACGGTAGTCAACAGCTTCGGAAGACATTTCTAGAATGATGCTTTCTTGAGCCAAATGAGACTTTATAATAAGAGAGACTCGAAACTTATAGCAGCCGTAGCTGAGAGTGTACACGAAGGCCGTGGAGAGTCGATCCGGCGCCGTTCGCAGCAATTTGGACTGACGTATGGAACGACATGGCGCATTTTAAGTCGAGATCTTAAATTGAAAGCATACAAAATACAGCGTGTGCAAAAGCTGAAGCCGCTCGACTTTCCCACGCGACATTGCTTCACTCTATGGCCTCTTGAAAAGGTCCAAGAAGATCCGACGTTTTCGAGCCAAATTTTGTTCAGCGAAGAGGCTCATTTCTGACTCAATAGATATGTCAACAAGCAAATTGCCGCATTTTGGACGAAGAGCAAACTAAAGAGATTCAAGAGATCCCATTTTAACCAGAAAAAAACAACGGTTTGGTGTGGTTTGTAGTCCGGTGGAATCATCGGTCCATATTTTTTCAAAAATTATGCCATTGAGAACGTATCACTGCCGACCGTTATCGCGCCATGATAACCGACAATTTCATGCCTGAAATTGAAGCTCGTGATCTCGGCGACACTTGATTTCAACAAAACGGTACCCTTTCCCACACATCGCATCAATAAATGGATTTATTGAGGAAAGACTTCGGTGAGCAGATAATTTCAAGTTTTGGGCCGGTGGATTGACCACCAAGATCGTGTGATATCACACCCTTAGACTTTTTCCTGAGGGGATATATAAAGTTTAAAGTTTTTACGAGCAATCCTGCTTCGATTCAGGTCTTGGAGCAATACATCACGCGGGTTATTCGCCAATTAGCAGTCGAAATGCTCGAACGAGTCATCGAAAATTGGACTCCACGGAGGGACCATCTGAGACGTACCGACGGCTAACATGGGAAAGAGGTAATCTTCAATAAATAAAAGCCGAAGAATGTTCTTTCGAGTGATAGTTGACTTTCCCCATTAAATTTGAAGTTTCTGTGTTTTTTTTTACAAAAAAGTGGGGAACCTCGAAATTTTTGGCTTAGAATTTAACATCCGTGCTATTATCTAAAATTTTAAGTAGTATATTAGTTTATCTATTTTAGAATCAAAACCAACATCAATAATGATGGGGCTCTCGATATTTAAAAACACTTTCGAATGGGGATTGGAACCCCATTAAATATGGTGACTAGAACAAGTTGTCCACATTATTGCAAACTGGCGAAAAGTAGCTTGCAGGGGAAACTCGACGAGGCTAGGTGAATAGCAAGGTATTGTGGTTTTGGAGGAAGTCGTTCGGAATATCGCTCACTAGTTCATCAAGATTTACCTGTGGTTATGGAAATATAAAGTCAGAGCTGAGCTAACTTGGCATCTCGGCAAACTTAAGCTAATCGGTGATCATGGCAGCCTTAGAACAAGTTTATACATTAATAAATTCCGACAATCGAATTTAGTCATATAGTATAAGTAACCATTCCATCTACACTACTTTTCCCTGCAGGGCACTAAGTAAAGACCGGGAATCAAACACATCCGATAATGATAAGACATAATAAGGGTACTTATTACAAAGGAATAATCTTACGAGCAGCAAATTCCCATCATTATTATTTATAACAGCTTCTTGGGTATTTCCACATGCATAGCGGCTGGAATGGGGAAACGAAGTGCTAACGGCAAATGCACGACATAGCTCATTGTTTACTATGAACACTTGTTCGCCTCCGCGACACCGGAAGGAGTGGCACTCCAGCCGCTGTAGGTGGAAGTTATGAACTGCCCACGAACACTTGCGTACGCTGGAAATGATGAGAAGTTACCGAGTTTGGTTGAGTTTTTTACGTTTTTCTTTTATTGAATTTTTCATTTCGTTTTATTTTCAGTTATATTCACGCAAGCGTGACGGATGACTTGACTCGCGTACACTTCACTTGACTTTGAACTTTTACGTTTCAATGACTTTTTCGGTGCACTCAAATGTTCGGGCCGGGCAAGGGTGCGTACGTAGCAACAGGCCAACAGCGTAACCACCACCACCACCAATATCATCGCCGTCGTATTCACTGTCTTGCAGCGGTCAATGTAGTCAGACTTTGCAGTAATGTGTGGTCAGTGGTGGTTGCGTCTTGAGCGTCTTGTCTGGCCGGCTTACGGTCTAGCTGCGTGGTTGGCTGATTGTCGCGCCTTTTCGGACTGTTTTCTCGTCGTAATGATCTTATGTTTTTATTGTAATTGCAAATGTTGTTGTAGCTGTTTTTAACCGCGTCTTATTACCTCAGCGGCGTTTGTGTAAATTTATTAAATTTGTAAAAAGCAAATTTTCGATTGGCCTTTGACTGGCGTCCGAGCCCACAAATCGTTTGTTGTGGCTGTAAAGTTATTTTGCTTCTCCGCTTTTGCTATCTTCTCTTATACCTTTTTAATAGTTAGGCATTCAAATCAACTTTCCGCCAGACATGTGGTCATTTTCGATTTCAGTTGGGTATGAAGAATTTCGCCGCTTTTCTTGGTTTTGTACATTTCGGTGGTAGGTTCTTCCGAGTTGGTGGCCGCCGTTCAGTTTAATGCGCTTTGGTTTTACCCACACCTGTTCAGACATCGCTGCTCATCGATGCGCTCGGTGAAGTTCGACATAACACCGCCCTTCTCGTGGGTATTCCTCGAGCAACCGTCATCAATTTGGGTTCGTTTCTTCGCCCCCTCATTTCTCTGCCCACATGAGTTGAAAGACTTTTGAAGTTGAAGACATTTGCGTAGTCAAGCGGAAGTTGATTTATTTAACCGTCTTCTGTCGTCGTTTCTTTTCTCTGTTTCCTCAGCTATTGTTATGGTGAGAGAATTTTCCACAATACCTCCCGGCTCCCAAGGTGTCTTCTGTAATACCAATAATTTTGCGAATTTTTCTAGTTTCACTTTAAAGCTCACACAGTGCGCGTTCAATCGTTGGCTCATCGTGCGCAGCATTGCACTCACTAAATTATTGAATCACTGCGGCTTCCGCTCGTTGCGGCTGGATGGCCGGATATGAGGTGTGGTAGTTATGTGGAATTTGGTGCATAGCGAACGATTTGATTTTCATCTGATTTGAATTGCATTCAGTGATTGAGCTAATCGTTGGGAATCGTATGGTTTTCCTTTTGTATTGTGTTTCACAGTAGAGCAGGAGCTCAATTGGATTTAATTTTGGATTTGACTTCACTACTTAGCACAATTAGCTGCTCAAATACGGCGTCTGTTTAGCACTTGGAATTTTAATAGGATATTAAGGACATATCTTTTACAGTTCTAGTGAGGTAAGTTAATTATGCTGATTCAGGCTCTTTGAGTTTGAACTCTATCACATCAAGAGCTCTAGGAGGACTCATTTCTACTCTAATGGTTTAGTTCACTCCAGAACTATATCCATCGTTTGACCATGCGTAACTAGAAGGATCTAATAACTGATTCAAATCCCATCTTCCCCGGAGGAGACTCTAAGTTATACATTGATAAAGCTAGGATAAATTACTAGATGACTTTATTTTACGATGACCTGACATCGAAGTGGGAATGAATCGGATCTTCGTTGTCATCTTGTGCTCTAGCACTAGAACTACCGAACTCACGTGCGCTTAGTAGGCGTTAGTTGACGACCAGCTCTTGTGCGACTTGAGAGATCATTTTGACCTAAAGTAGAACATAAGAGATCTACTAAACAGCTTAAAAGCTAAACAGCTTAGCAAAGTTCATCTTCATTCATGCTAAAGGGCTAAAAATCCTGTCGGACATAAAATGTCAAAGTTGAATGAAAGAAGGTGAGGTAGAAACAACCAGGCACTTTCTCCTCCATTGTTTACCCTTTGCAAGACTGAAGCTGAAGCATTTTGACATTCAGACCTTCAGCGAACCAGGAGATTTAGTCGAAACTGACATTGGCCGCGTCAAATCTTTATGAAACATTTTTAATAGGAGTTCTAGATACCAAAACGGGTCGGAGTTTTGAGCTGGACAAATTAGATACCTATTAGGATCGACTATTGACCTAAACCTTATGAACCTGATACTGTAATAACCAAAGGCGGAAAGATTTGCTTTCGTCGATTCCGTTCCAGTAATTTTTATGTCAAAGAAGACCAATTGTCGAAAAAATCGTTAAAATGACGGAAGTCGTTGAGTTCTACCATCATCATATAAGAATTGTTTCTATTACTAAGAAGTTAAAAATTACACAAAAAACCGTTTGGAACCATTTAAATAAGGGTGAATACAAAATGAAAACCGATGTATGGGTGCCATGAGTTAACACAATAAAACCGCATTTCCATCTGCGAATCGCGATTGAATCGCAACAAAATCGGTTCATTTTTGCAGGGTTGCATTGACGGTTCGCAATGTTTTACTATGTGTCTGGTGGAATTAGCAGAGAATCAATTACTGTGAGCTGTTTTCCTACGTTCAAACATTAGGGACCTGTGTGGTATGGGAATTAGTTGGACTGATGGACGTGTAGATGTTAGCGGAATGATGTCCACTAGTAGGAATGCCGAACAGTAAGGGTCGTTTGCGCGTGAATTGGCGTTTAAATAGGAACTAGTGCTAGTATTTGTGTGAGGGGTGTGTGGGGTCCAACCCCTGGTCACCAGTCTAGAGCAGTATGGCGGCTCAACTGGTAGTAGTTTCGGCTAAGAGGTCTGACCTTATACTTAATTGTGGTACTCCGGGGAGTTGGAGTTCGCTCCAACATGCTCATGCGGACTGGCCCCTCGGTGAGTATCGTAGAGGTTGTGATTAAAACCCGAATGCGGGAAGAACTGATACTTTGTCAGTTGAATATGGAGTTGCATTGCAGCCGGGTGTCGGACCCAAAGTACGGCAGAAGTTTTATATGGGCCTCAAACTCTACCAAGGTGGTTAGTGTGCCCATTCCACACTGCCAATTGGTATTGAAAATGCCTGGAAATTATAACGTACAGTGACTGGATCATTTGAAAAAGATAATCACCAGAAGCGGCAGCTTTGAGTAATATGAGAAGAATTGTCTTCCATCCGGAAAACGCCTGAACGTATCATGAGATTCTAATCTGTTATTGTTTATAGCGAAAGATATTGCTGGAGGTTTCTATGAGAGTGGCATTATGAAATTAACTTAAAAATGAAGTTACCAAACATTCTAGCTATGCTAAATAAAACCTTCAATTTAATGCAAAAATTTATTTTTACTACTAAATAGTTAGTCCTCACTATTAATTATCCTACTTTAAAACTGTTAATCATCAGTAAATCCTGGAATAGATACCGAGAGTTTAAGAGAGAAGCGAGACGCATATGCAGACAAAAAAAAAAAAAGAGAGACCGAAATGCGTGAGTACGAAAAGCTAGACAAGCTGGTCGATACATACTCTTGTAGAACCCCCAAAGGTTATCTAGTGACTGATGCCCAGATCATTCTCAAATTATTGAGGAAACATTTTGACAGGCTGCTGAATAGCAGTGAAAGTATAACACAAGAAGACGGTGAACCTGATTCCCCAATCGATGACGATGGAGTGGACGTTCCATCTCCCGACCATGAAGAAGTTCGAAAAGCAATTACCCGATTGAAGAACAACAAAGCGGAGGGGACCGATGGATTGCCGGTCAAGCTATTCAAATACGGCGGCGAGGAACTGATAAGGAGCTTATGTGTAAAATATGGTCTCGAACAAAAGCATACGCGAATCCACAAACAGGGAGACCCAAAAACCTACCGTGGGATAAGCCTCCTCAACATCGCATATAAGATTCTATAGAGCGTATTGTGTGAAAGATCAAAGTCCATTCATTGAACCTTATCAGTGTGGCTTTCACCATGAGGATCGACATACACCACCTCTTCGTCGATTTCATAACTGTTTTTTGGCTCCCTTGACACTGTTGACCTTTATAACTTTGATTTCTTGGATAATTTCGTCTATCTTGGAACCATCAACACCAACAACAAGTGCTGCTTTGGACTGAGTAAGCAATTGAAAAGTAAAGTACTGCCTTGGAGAATAAAGATCAAATTCTAGAAGCCACTCATCATCTTCGTCCTGCTATATGGTGTAGAGGCATGAACAACATCTGATGAGTCGGCGTTACGAATTTTCGAGAGAAAGGTTTTTACAGAAAATTTATGGTCCTTTGCGCATTGGCAATGGCGAATACCGTAGCCAATAGAACGAAGAGCTGTACGAGATATACGACATTGACATAGCTCAGCAAATTAAGAGACAGCGGTTACGCTGGCTAGATCATGTTGTCTATATGGACTATAACACTCCAGTTCTGAAAGTATTCGTCGCATTACCCGTCGGGGAAGCAAAGGAAGACCTCTCCTTTGGTGAAAAGACAAGGAGGAGGAAAATCTGGCTACACTTGGCGCCAAACGTAGCGAAAAGGAAGAATGGCTGGCGCTTTTTTGTAAACCCGGACAATAAAATAGAAGAAAAAGAAACGTTAAATACTAATTCTTACTATTAATTATCCTACTTTAAGATTTTTATTCATCAATAAATCCAGTCTTTGACTTCCCGCAATGTCGTATTAACCTCTTCCGACCATGGTACTTTCTTCCCTCTCGTTAATTGTTCACGAAAACTCAATGAAGTTGTTAAAATTTGCCAAAATTAAACACCAACATTATAATGAAGTTATACTATACATCATTGATGACTAAAGGGCCTGTACAATTGACTACCTTTCTAATTACTCGAATTACAGCAAATGGAATTTTTATAGAGCCACAAACTTAAAGACCCGCAGCAACTTGGTTATTACACTCGCCATTTGAACACATTTAAGATGCACAGTTGCGAATCGCGGCAATATTTTTCTTGCCACTTGATATCCATTTAATACGAGCATTAAGCGCCAAACGACATTTAAGTGAAAATTCCAGTTGAAATATTTAATGTTGTCCTTCAGACGAGTTTATTGGACGATATACCTTTTTTTAAGTAGTAAAATTTAAAATCAAGTTTAAGCACCGACATTGATTTACAGCGAAAGAGAAGAGGCTGCATTGCGACTGAGTGTGTGTGAGTGACTGATTGAGTGTGTGTGTGTGTATGTGTGTGGGTTCGTGAATATCCTGTATTACGGCAATGGCGCGCTGCGTGTGGCCATAAACAAGGTGCGTCTCTTGCCAACGTCTCTAGGGGGCGAGAGCGCGCAAACGGGGAATACTCGGAACGCAAAGTAGTATGTAAGTAATATAAAAAGCTTGCCAGCTTGCCAGCCAGAGGGGGCACTTTTTTATTTTATTTTTTCATTCTTATTTCTATTTTCAATTTCATTTTTATTACCATTTTTTATATGCACATTATATATTTTCTAAGCGCATTTCACATTTGGGGTCAAGAAAAATCCATTAACAGTCAGTAAAGTTAAATAGAATCCATTAGCCATTTTTGGTGTGGTACAAAGCGTAGCGCAGAATACCCATTTGCTCCCTACCGAGAGCGCCAACAAGCACGGTGCTGTGATAAAAGTAAAAAAAAAAACAAATCTTTCAGTAAGCGTACAAGCTCTCTACTACCTTAGTGGGGCGGTGGAAAATATGAGCTCTTGCAATAGGAAATTGAAATCGAAGAATTTGCAAGAAAAGCAGTAAATACATGCATACAAATATGTAGTTGAAAGTGAGGAAGAGAAGGTGATAGAGAGGGCGAGGAGTAGTAACTGAATGTAGTGAAAAATGAGGGAATGTGAAGATAATTTTTCTTTAACTACACATTAACGAGATTATACGCAATTCCTTATTTTCTAGTTTGTTGCCTTAAGCGTTAAGTTTACTGAAATTAATCGAAGTAATATTTAAGCCTTCTAAGGGGTAACAACTTGGTAGCAAGCGCTCACATGGTTTACGCCTACCTTAACTAAGTGAAACACAATTGAACTACTCTTTTGAATTCTATGCAGCTGATCTGTTCACTATGCTTTACGACCTGTGGATCAGCTAAGGTTTTTCGGTTTTATGTCCTTTTTCAAATATATGTTCATGTGTCGCTGCGCACATGTGACAGGGTAAAAGCTATTAACCCCTTGTGGCAGCGGGCAGCTAACACACGCTAAATATTTATGATTTTTCTTGTATTGCTTTTGTCCTTCCTTGTTATAAACGAGTTTAGATTTGGTATACAGTGCATAGAGTTGGAAAAAATATTACGAAAATACTAAGTTTTTCCGCTGTCAAAAAGGAAATAATTTTTTCTACCGCCTCAAAGGGTTACATGGGTTTTTGGGTTTCAAAAAATCAGTTTTATTATGACCTTGATAAATTCTATAACACCTCTAGAATGATGTCCTAAATTTTCAAGTTGATCCGTGTAATAGTTTCGGAGATACAGCCTTGAGAACTTCCCCACTCGAAGCTAGCCGGCTAAGTGCGCCGTCTTTAAACACGTTTTTTTCGAAACTGTGTTTTTGAAATTGTTTGATAAGATCTGAGACATTAAAGAGAAATGTTTGACTGACATTGACAAGTAATTCTCAAAGTACTTTATGAAAAAAGAACTTTCTTTTAGAATTACGAGTTTCATACCTCAATAGTCCCACGTATATCGGATATTCCAGCGTTACATATATGGCTATCACTAGAGCTGAGTTTACCAAGCGTTGGTCTATGACTAAAATATTTTTAAATTTGTACTTTCTCCTCTATTGTGCCGAAACACATTAGCCACCTCAACTTCCTCACCAGCCTATCACTAAGGCTCAAAGCTCTTTGTCGATTTATGAGGGACTTTATGATCAATATGTAAACGTATTAAGTATCAAAAGGTATCAGCGTTCTAAGCTCACGTAAGTGAGATCTCTGTTGGCGCTTGAAACAGGTTTTAAAAAGAAGATTTTTGAACGGAACAACTTTAATTTGTAGATATTAATATAATGAAATCGTTGCAACTTGAACATTCCGGTAATTTAAAAATTGATTTTTTTCATCATACGATTAATCGATTATACAATTTCGATAAATTTTAATCGATGTCATTTAACTTCAACACATTTCACATAATTACAAAATTTTTTTCATAATACGATTAATCGATTACATAATTTCGATAAAATTATATCGATATAGATCTAATTTCGATAATTTTTTATCGATATTTTTTTAATTTCAACACAATCTATAAAATTACAAAAATGATTTTTCTCATAATACGATTAATCGACTATATAATTTCTGTAAATTTTAATCGATATTACTTTTATTTTAACTCATTCCACAAAATTATGAAATTTTGTATTTGTATTGATAACTTTTAATCGATATAATTTTTATTCATACCAAAAAATATCAGTCGGTATTTTTAAATTGAATTTTTTTCATCATCCGATTAATCGATTAACTCATTTTGATAATTTTTAAAAGATATTGATTTAATTTAAATTTATGCCGCAAAACTATCAAATTTTATATTTTGTTTAACTTTGAATAATCGATAATATATGTATATTTATATATCGATAACTTTTAATCGATACAACATAAGTCGATAACAAAAAGGTAAAGCGAGTTTTCTGAAATCTCGAGAATTGGCAATATTTCCAACAGACACCGTAAGTCATTATAGTTTTGTCATTAGAGAAAAAAATCTCCGAGAAAATGTACGAAATACTCGTCTAACTGTACAGTAACTCACCAGCGTAAAATTCTTGAAGGTCTAAGAAATAAGTTTTTTACATCAAATATGATCGTTTACTGATCTAGAGATCAACTACGACGCCCCTGGAATTGGGTTTGACTGCCAACAAGCACAAAATAAATAATGCACTTATCGACACTACTGTGCCTATTTACTCAGTAGAGATACAAACATACTATGTAACCTTTGCTGTTGCCAATATCGTTTGCCGCTTAAAGTCATAGCATTTCGGTTGCTATTGTTGGTTGGCTTCTTCCATTTTGCAACTTGTTGTCGATAATGTCAAATGAGCAATAGCAAAGGCCAATGGAAAAACGAAAACAATGGAAAATAACAAGCTCACACATACAAATGTGTGTATTTTTCGCTATTCGTTTGTTGCGGTTTTGCTGCCCTTTATCATTGGAGCACACCCAGCCATATGGAATACACAAAGTTAGCATGTATTGTTGTTGTTGTTAGTTGTTGTTACTACAACTTTGGATATACAATATAACTTTGTATTAGCGCAACAATGGTATGTGTTGAACGTATGGATATATGCACAGTCACACATATACATACATATGTATGTGATATTACTATTGTGCAAGAGGATATTTGTATCTGTATTTTTATAACTTCGTTGTTTTTTGTTGTTTTATACATAAGCTTATTCGTCTTAAAAAATATTAAATCCTATGAAAGTGAGCGCGATCAGGATCATGTGATATTGTGATTAAATCACTTACTTCCGCGATATCGTCGTTAAATCATCATCCAAAATTTACAAATCCTAAAATTAAGGCCCATAAAAGTGATCGCGATCATGATATTGATGTCATATCATCAAATCATACGCTAAAAATTACACACTAGAGGTCTCTACGCGCAGTCGTCGTGCCAAAATTCAATTTTTTGAACGCCTAAAAGTATGCTTTGGTATTAAATATGATCGTCTTATATAAATAATGTTGCCAGCTGAAGTATTTTCTATAAAAGAGTAATCAAAAGTGAAGCATTGGTGATTCTTTGGGCTTAATACAACTATCAATACTAGTGTTTTCTGTACACTACGTACGTGTTCAAAAATGTATAAAAAAAAGAAGAAAAAAATGATAAAATACAAAAATTTACAAAAAAGAAAAAATTGATAAAACCTAAAAAAGTAATAGAAGAAAGCAATGAAATTTTAAACCATAGTTTCATGGCCTAAAAATCTTAGATAAATAAATGAGTTTTGCACCACGACCTAAGGTCTATTGTGCCTTACATCTTCATAAATTATTTACAAATTTTGAAATTCTTCAAAATCATAGAATTATTGGAAAAATAGTTTGATTATGTTAATTCATCAGACAGTTTATTTAACAAAATCCCATATTTCAAAAAAAATTTCGTAGGTTATTGCTTAAAATTTCAGAAAATCAAAGAAGGCCTGAAAAAAGCTTTTTTCAAACGAATTATCACACAAGAAGTTCAAGAAGCTTCTTTTCGCAAATAAATGTTACAAAATTTTCCTACAAAATTAAATCATTTCAATATTCAAATCTAAATCATAATAATTCATGACAGCGAAAAAAGTAGTTTTTAAACGAATATTTCGAAAGAAAGTGACAGATTTTTAACATTCAATTTTTGGTTGTACGAAATATCTTTCAAAGAACAAATGTGACGGAATTTAATTTTTCTTCACGCTGATTCTTCAGATTAAGCATGGGCGGGCGCCAAGGGCTAAATAGCTTGTTAATAATTTTACTACTCAGAAAAAATATAAAGTAGCAGAAATATAATGCAGAAATTTGGCATTTTATTTCAGAAGCAAAATTAAAGACTGTCTCCATTTTTGAATATAATAAATACTGCTAAGCTACCACTGAAGTTACAAAGTGTAGCAAAGTATGCAAGATTAAATTGTTAATAAATCCATTCAGATCCTTAACTATAAGTGCTAAATTTGAAGCAACAAGGCTTGATAGAGAACTTGGCAGAACTGTCCGACAAACAAAACGCGAAAATTTCTATGAGAGAATTTGAGGAATACTACCGGGTCTCAGTGTAGGGTACGCGCTTTTCGCGCTTTTCTAGAGAAGTATTGGATGGATTTCAACTGAGTTTGCTGCTTCCAGAAAAACTATGTGGTTTGGAAACCAAAGAAATGGAAAACCTTATTGACTGTTTGATAGATAGATTCAAAGGTCTTTTGGATAGCGACAACGCCATGCGACGTTTGAAGCTCAAAGGTGATCATGATTCCTGGCAGTGCCATTGAGGGCAGAAACAAAAGTCAAAAGACAACAAGTTACCAACTACTGTATTGAAAACGTTGAAGAACAGCGATGTAGACCTATACCCCACAGTTCACAGTTTTCTTCGCATATTGCCAAACTTATCACGATAAGCTTTTATTATAAAACAATTAAAAACTAAGCGTCTGACTTATTTTGTTGGCAAGGTTTTATCATTATTATACCGAAGGAATAGTCCAATCAATTTTGTTCTTGGTAGAGACACAGCTTTTATTAACAAATTCGTTCGAATTGGTTCAATAATGTAGATAATATATGAAACACAATGGGTAACACTGGCTTTTATTAAAACACAAAATATAGTCTACATTTAGGCGCGCTTATATGCAGTAGTTGAAAAGTGTAGGCAAACTAGAAAGAAGTTGAGCGCTTACCTTTATTTCACTGGCCAAATGATGTGTATAACGGCATTTATATATATCTTTATAACTGTAGAAACCTGTATATGTGGTAGTATATTGCGTGATTTGCATGACAACTCGAATTTTATAGCTTTCCTTTGCTGGCCGATAAAATACTCGCTTGCAGCTTTAAGCCGACAATTTCGTGTATACAAATTGCTGGGATTTCAAACTGCAAAAAAGCAAAACGAAAGCAACAACATGAAAAATTTAGACATGCAAAAAGGGGTTTTGTAGTTAAATAAAAAGTAACTAAAATGGCGTAGAAATAGTTAAACAAAAAGTTGCAAATAGTTGGTCATATGTGCATGTACGAGTGTGTATGTAAGTGTATAAGTAAGAAAAGTGGTGATATGCAACACAATGAAGTGCAGAAAAGCACATACATTGAACACACACACAAACACATACATATGCATATGTAAATGCAATACATGAAAAATGTGTGATACATTGTCAGTAGGAAAAATTTTGGCATAAATATAACCAAATATTACTTTTTTCATACAGTTAGCAATTTATTTTTAAACAAAGGGAGAACTTTAGTTTTACGCCTCTAATCTAGTTAGCAAACTTTATATTAAAATAAAAAAAAAAATTAAAAATATTTTTTTCAACTTCACTTTGCTTGCTTGTGCCTACTGGGTAGCTCAACCGCAAAGGTGTTAAAGTACCATAAGTATACACTTCAATGCATGTACAGTTATTCCATAACGCTTCTTTTGCACTTTTTTTACAAGCTGCTGCTGCTCATAGGCCAACGCGTCATAAATCATAATCGTGATCATCAACAATGCATAAATGTGGCAACCCGACAATGGCCACTTAAGTGCTGTGTATTGCAGTAACTTGAGGAACAAAGCGTGGCAAGTAGCAAAAAGTGGCAGCATAATAAAAATGCTTCAACTGGTAAATTTCTTCATCCTTTGAAGCGGCGCTGCTGAAAGGTGTTACACTATGCTTCAGCGCTTGGCAATAAAAAATGAATTGTGCCACATGCAGCTTAGCAAAGTGGAGCAGGGATAATCTTATGAAACCGAGTTTTGGATTTTTTTATTTTACTACAAATAGATGTGTGTCTACATGCTAAGGGTGTGTCCCTAAGTGAAGATAATTGCTGCCCAGTTCAACTTTTTGAGTTAAAAAATCGTAATTTTCGAAAATATTTTAAAAAAAAAATTTTAAATCGAACTTGATTTTGATCCCACAGTTGTATGGAAGAAATTAGAGTTTAGCTTTGGCAATGATTCGGAACATGTTTGAAAGTTGAGAAAACCTATAGTGAATCTTTATGTCCACTACTTGTATTACCTGAATCTATAAGAATGAGGTTTAATAAAATTTAGTCAGACATTCCTCTTGAAAAAATTTGATTCAAGTCTACAACCATTGAAATGGTATAATTTTAACAATTTATTTTGAAAGTAAGAAAATAGTAATTTTTTTAAAACATAAGATTCGGAAATCCCGACACGCTTTGACTTTGTACTGGATCTTTTGGATCATAGAGTCGTTAAATTAAGCTCTGACGGCTCTTTTCTGTCCACATATCTGCGAGGGAGCTGTAGGTGCGTAGAAACCGTTGGGTGAAATGGGACAGTGGGTTTCTTTACGGATGGGTGAATGCTTGGGGGAAGATTGATGGCGCGGTATATTAACAGGAATAATCTATCAGTTTCAGAGTCAGACTTACTAACTATTGCAGTGTTTTTCAAACAGAGGTTGCAGTCATTAAGGTAGTGAATCTACTACTCTGCAGTGCAGCTGCCTTCAAAGACAAGAGGAGCGACTATCAACTTTGATAGCGAGGAGGCGATACTAGCCTTGAGCCCACTAACCATTCGTTTAAAAAATACCTAATCTCGTTATCAATGGCATCGAGTCACTTTGTGATAAGGCTAGTCTAGGTGTCAGGACAAAGCAGAATTGCAGTTAACTGTGAAGTGTCTGGACAAAACAGAATCGCAGTTAACTGTGAAGCTGCGTAACTAGCAAGGAAGGATATCTCGTCATGGGAACGGGTCTGTGCTCCTCTTTTCTCATGTGCCTAATCACTGGATAGCTGGGCTTCGCGGGAACTTGGCCAGCGATGGACTAACATCGGTTCATGTGCTTTCGCAAGATCTTTTTGGCCCAAGATCGATCGTAAGCGATGCAGTGAGCTGGGTCTAACAGCCCATTGCCCTATCGACGTTCAAGCTGTAAGGTTGATTATCTTGCCGGATCCTAGCTGTAGAAGCTTTTTGGAAGAAGATGAGGTGAAATCATTTCAGCACTTTTTCATGATTTTCCTAGGTTTTTTTGAGAGTTTCCTACATAAGGCTTACATGTTTTATTCATTATTATACATATTACACTTTTTTCGGGATCCCGATTTTTTTTAAACATAATCCCACATATTTTATTAATTCCGACTTTTTTTGAAAACATTATGATTTTTCTTTGTTTTTAATTTCCTTCTTGTCTTGATTACATGATACTTCTATTTTCGGGATCCCGATGTGTTTTTTTTGAAAATATACTTTTTTCGGCATGCCGATTTTTTTTACATAATACGTTATTTGTATGAGGTTTCTCATAATCTTGGATATATTGCATTATACTGATATTTTCGGGATCCCGATGTATTTATTTGAAATAACTCGATGAAATAGAAATAATTAGTCTCAGAAAGCTTTTTGATAAATTTTACACAATCCCGAAAAATCCCGAAAAAAATTCGGGATTTGCAACAACAATTTCATAAAATAAAAACTACGCGGCTTACAAATGTTAACACCGCGTACCATCATGATTAATTTAATCATATTTTTTACAAATAACTACTTAAAGCAACAAAGTACTTTTGCGTATCCTTAAGTAGATAGTACACATGCGCTTGTTAGCAAAAGAAATATTTTAGTGTATCACTGTGGCAACATTTGTCACCTGCAAACACAAAAGACAGCCACTATCATTAATTCCTTGTTAGCGACCATAAAAATTTATGAACTCAGCAGCGTGAATACAATAAGTGTGTGGCAAGGACTATTTTCACTTTTCGAAAAACTATTCGCTTACTCATCAGCAGCTGGAGAATTCGCAGCAGCAGGAGTGTTGCAAACTGTATAAATATGCAGCATGCTGAGCATAAAAAAAATCCGCACGAAACCCTTTGCTGACTTTCAGTTGCATGCACTGGGTGCTTCACTTGAAAGCGAGTGGCCTTAGATGCCATGCACCGCAGCATGCACCCGAAGCGAGCTGCTCAAGCACTGATGTGATGTGTTATTTACAACAACATGCATAAATGTATGTATGTGTGTGTATTTTTGCGCAGCACTCATGATTGAAGTGGTCATCAATGGATTTTCATGTCTTGCGAGATTCAAGCTTGCGTGTTGTACAAAGTTGTAACCACGCCTGTTTGTGGCAGCCGAGATATATTCCTCAAATATATGTATATATATGTATACCAGTAGACATATGTATATATACATATATGTATATCATGTTGCATTTGTCTAGTGTTTATTGTTTGTTTCGCCTGTCGTGTTCCGTCTTTGATACAATAGTTTGTTGTTCGCATGCGAACGATTCGTAAAGCTTCGCAGAATGAAAGCAACGTTGATTATTTCCAAGCTCTGTATTGGTCATTCAATTGTCTTGTCTCCAGTGTACACAACAATGTATGCAATCTCCTCTACACACGCCACATATGCTCATTTCCTTTCCATATCAAACTCTCCCTACTGTTCATGCTGCCCCCACACTTTAATGTATTCCAGCACTACCCAACTGACGTCTTATCATTTCGACAGCATTGCGAAAAACATATTTGCAAGCATGTTGAAATTCTTTGTTTCATTTCTACACTACATGTGTGATTTTTTCTTCGTTTTAGTGCTCCTTGCCTCTCCTTGATATGTGTCCTTTGTTTCAACGTGCGTCGTCCACAAGTCCATCCGCTTCGCTCCTCCATTCGTCGCGTGCCTGTCATTTATACCATCTTTCTAGTATTTATTCCTGTTGCTTATGCCTTGTGGTGCAGTCATTGTCGTCTATTACTGCTACTTTCGCCAGTTTCCGTTTGTCGTAAATTTTGTCGGATTACTTGAAACAGCGGAAAAGACTTTGCGAACGCACTTGAATTGGGTTAGAACCGAGTGTGAGGATTGTAAGTTTGATATAGATTTTATGACCAGTAGCAAAAGTTCGCTCATTGGAGGAAGAGAGGGAGAAAAATGTGAGGATATAGAGTTGAAGGAAAATATTTTTAATCGCCTACTTGTACCGAAGTAGTTGTAGTACTTATATCACCCATTGGCTCAGGTATTAGCTCAAAATTTTTTTTGTTAGGCTAAGTCGCCCATCAAGCTTTACCATAGCAATCGAAATTTATAATGTATCTGTGCTATTGAAGGACGGAGAATGGAGTCATGTGTAGAAGTTCATGGAAATGAGAAAAGTTCTCTGGTCGCCATTTACTTGGGATTGGCCAGAAACAATTATTTTACACATGGCTTAAGCAGCTCACGACTTCTGACCCTAAACCAAGTATCCTCTGGGTAGCTAAAAAATATCCGCTTGAGAGCGAGCTAAAGTGAGAAGTCGAACCATCGTCGTCTTTTGATGACGGGTATAAGGATTGTGGACATGAACATGGAATGTCTGGTCCCTTAATGGGGAAAGTGCCGTTACCCAGCTGGTTGATGTCCTCGTGGAAATAAAGACTGATATCACCGCCGTCCAAGAAGTGCGATGGATCACACAAAGACTGAGACGGGCAGGTTCTTGTGACATTTACTAAAGTGGCTACATAAAAGAGCGCAAATGCGATATTCGATTCATGGTGGGAGAGAGACTCCGTCAACGAGCCCTGGATTTCACCCCGGTGGATGAACTTCTGATTAGAGCCCACGCCTCGACGGATTTCATGGTGAAACACATCCCTACATGGGCTGAGTCTGATCGACTTCGTCGGGCCCGAAAAATGGTTATCTGTATTAGTGGATTCCAGCATAGGAAAATTCACCAAGTTACCTGGCTGTCTCCGGATCGAAAAGCCACCAACTTGATATTATAGTTGTACTTTGAACCGAAGTCGGTATTAAAAATCGAGTTGGTAGACTTCTGTCAATATTTATTTATCATATTTTTTGCAAGCCTAATTAAATTCCGTACTGCCCGTTTTTGTCCTCTTCTTATTTGAAATAGCGCCGATTTCAAGTGGGCATTTACATAAGTATGCGTCGTCGTCTCCCATGCAAACGAGCATTCGGTCTGGGAAAAGTGTGCAAGGTCTCCTTATCCTCACATCACTAAAGACGCACAATTGTCGCCACATAATTCTGACTCTCGAAGTGCTTGAGTACGATGCCTTGCGACGGCTACTCCGTTCTCTTACGGCTGCCTTGTACTTAGAGAGCAAAGCGGGCGAAAGTTTCCTTTTTATTCCTTTACGCATTTATGTATTTGTTACGCTTGAGTCGTTTCATTAGTACTCATTGGAATCGCACATTTCGCCGCCGCAGCAATCCGAGTCGCAGCAGTAATAAGCCAGTGAGTGGGTGCTAATGAATGCATAGCTTTGGCGGTGGGGGTGAGTATATGAGAGTGGGGTGCGCTTGCGAACGAAGGCCATGCCATTATTATTGCTATTTATGTAGGCATTTATGGTAGTGGGCATATTTCAGCGTATACTTCTGACTTCCTAACCAATTTGAAACGCCACCATTGCACACGCCACAGTCCGCGCTTCACTGAGTCACTTTGATTGCTGTTGCTACTGCTACTGTTGCTGTCGTCACATTCAGAAAATGTCACGCATTGCTGACTGGCCAACAAATAATATGCTCTTCAATTAGCTGCGGTGGTCATTCACACTAAAGGACTATCAATTTTTGTTTATCACTTGAATTACTCGGAATTCATTTCGGCGTGAAGCGATTGTTGCGCATAATATATACGAGGGTGAACCGATAAATACATAGCTTATGGAAGAGATATGAATATTTAGGAAAGAGAGGATTTAGTTTTTAACATAGTCTCCATTTAGCTCGATACAGTTGAATCGGCGATGCTACAATAATTTGTAGACGTCTGAAATATACCTTTTCTGAAGGACTCCAAAGCAGGCGCATTCGGCCTATATTTTGGTTTTATGAGTGAACATTTTAAGTTTAGAGAGAATGTAACCAACCCGGCAAAAGAATTGTACGATGGAGAGGGGAACGCTTTTCCTTTAATTTACCACTGAATCTGCCGATTAATTTGGTACAACGTGGCCCTCTATAGGTTAGAACCTAGTATTAGAGAAAACAGACGACTTCGACTTTCTTCAGAGAAGGTTCATAAGGAAGAGTTCACTGTTTTCACTGTTCCTTGGCCTTTATTATGTATCAATTGATTCATGTTTCACATGATTCACGTTTCTTCGGAGTACGGACTGACTGTTTGCCAATAAGAGATGGTGGTCTTTTGTCACGCTATCCACGTTGGGAAACCCATGCAATGTCTATACGACGATCTCGACATAAGCATGGTAAAGAAAAACAAAACCTGTTGAAGCGAGCTATCTGGGTGCAAAACGGTAGATTGGACAAACACAAAATTCATATTGGCACTCGATAGAAGAGACTGTAGGAACATGATGGGAATACTAACTGGTCACTGTTTGGTAGCGACACACGTCCGCAGGATGGGCCTGACTCATTGAGAAGACTACAGGAAATGTCTAGAGCAGGGCACCAGGGAAACAATGGAGCATCTCTTGTATCTCTAAATATCTGGGGTCCCCATGGTACGATACACTGCAGGAGGTATCGATAGTGAGGCCGCAGAGTCTGTTTCAATATTGACAGTCGCTATTAAAGAGGAAGAGTCCCCGTCTACAGTGTTCAAGAGCTCTTTGCTTGCCCTGGACGTCGAGTCATCGACTGACATTTAACTTGTACAATTTTTTTAAGATCCAGAGACATGCCTGCTTCGACTCGCTCGCTCAATTCGGCGGAAATTTTTACAGGGGCAGTCTACGAGATTGTACTATACGATACAAATAGGCGGAGAGGAAAAGCATATTTATTGAACCACCCTCGTATATATATAAAGTGCCTGTGCGGTTGTATGTTTTTAAGAATATTTTCGCCACTTTATTTCTTCGTTTATTTTCCTATTTTATTTATCAATAAATAAACTTTTATTACTTAATGACTTCAGTGAGTTGAATTAGTTACACTTTGTTTGCCTACTTCTAAGCGTAGCCTTAATCCTTTATTGATTTGCTACTACACTCACACAGCCTTTATAACCCAGTAACAAATTGTGCGAGTAATCATTAAAGAGACTACAACGGATTTACTTTCTATTGGGTCTGATTGAGAATGAAGTAAGAAAGTTAGGTATAAACTGTACAACTTTTTTCAAAAAGACTACACCCGAACTCTCTGTTTGCCTTAGAATTAATTAGTGTCCAATACACCACCACATAGAGGTATTAATTAGTCTCATACGAATAGAATCAGGCTGTAAAATGAAGTCTAATCCAATGTCGGCTGAATTAGTAAAGGTGCCTAGTTCGAAAAACCTTAGAAATTTCTTCATTTTCGAAGCTTTTCGAGTACAAGTGTGAAGACTAATTTCACAGTCTCTATCTAGGAAATCCACCAACAAATTAAAATTAATTTCAAAGAAAAGGATCTAAAGTGCCACTGGTCACAAGTTCCTTTGCGACTACTCGCGGATTCATCACCTACTTTTCGCATATACATTTTCTGCTGGGAATGTATTCACTCTGTATAGATGGTTATGATAGAAATTATGTAGATTTGTTTATTATGCGCTCGTAAATTATACTTCGCTAGAAGTATGGAATATCAATTAAGAACTTGGCAAAAATGCAAATGTACTCACTCGTACAAGTTCCGTTTTATGGCGAGTTCTTTATGCGCACTCCTGACTTGTGGAAGCAGAAGCAGAATAATACGCTTTAAGTTATAACGGTGAAATCGTGCGTAGCTAAGAAGTTGGCACAGAAGTTTTGACAAATTTATTATTTTATTACTAGCTGAAGATTAGAATAGTTTGTGCAACTGTCTATGGGGAAATTACCTTAGGAATATCGTAAAACTGAAACTTATTTAATTTACAAGTATTGGTGAGCGTATGAAGGGTAAAGTTGTATGGTTTAAATTAATAAAAGTAGAGTTTTGGATGAATTATTCTTAAGTAATTATTTAATTGTACATAAAAGGCTTAATATACAGGGGTCCTTCTACTTATATACTCGAGTGGACGAAACATATATTTAACTTATTTACTCAATACAAGTCAAATTAAGTTATCCCATTTATTTGGACGTTAATATTAGAGTACCCAGTATAGCACTTTTTCACTTGTGACATCCTGCAAGCAGGCAACGTATCCTCCTTTCTTTGGTTTACCTTGATAAGTTAATACTTCAACTGTTTTTGGTTCAGCTTTAAATCTTAATCGCCGAACCTAGGTCGTAGAAAGTGCTATTGATATCTCCGCTAACAAGGCGGAGGGTCACGCCCTGCGGTCAATACGGAGAAATCTGTCTCTTCACAAGAAGGACAAAAATTTCGCAATTCAGTCTTCTTTCTTTAGGGGGTAGTGCCATTATACTCTAGAGCTCTGTCATATATCTCAAAAATATCATAGATAAAACAAGTAAGGAAGGACTAAACTCGGGTATAAGCGAACATTTCATGCTCTTGCAACTGGTAAGGATAATAGCCAGGGAAGTACCTTCAGGTACAAAAGGCCTTTTAGTTATATGGGTCTAGGGCGAGTTTTCACTGATTGTATTCATTCTAAGCATTCTTTAAGCTTATAAGAAAAACACGCTCTCTTAATTTTATTAAGGAACTCATATATTTGCAATTTTATGTTTTAGGTTATCAAATATCCGCCTTTTTGTCTTTTGAATTTCACGGCTATGTATGAAGCGCTACAGAGCTCGTATCTGGCAATACTATACATCTTTGAAAGGTCTTGACATAACCTACAATGCTATGCATGATTAGTTTGGATATTGCGTTCAGCAGTTATAGACGTATAAACATGGAGTTCACTAATGCCGAAATTCGCGCTATTTTAAAGTGTTCCTTCGTTAAAGGCAAATCCGCTTAAGAATAATAATAATAATTAATCTCACAGAATTAATGGTGTTTTGGGGGAGGGTGCTCTATCACTTCGAATTGCGGAGGAATGGTTTCGACGATTAAGTGCGGATAAAAAGGAACAAGCCAGCCGGCGGAGCACCCGTGACGACGAATACCGATCAAATCATGGAAAACATTGAGTTAGACCGGCATGTGGCATCTCGTGACATCGCACAGAAGATGGGATTTAGTCACCAAACCCTTTTAAACCATCTGCAAGGGCTGGATACACAAAAAAGATTGATGTTTGGGTGCCGCATGATTTGACGCAAAAAAACCTGCTGGACCGAATCAACGCTTGCGATATGCTGCTGAAACGGAATGAACTCGATCCAGTTTTGAAGCGGATGGTGACTGCCAACGAAAACTCACATACGACAATATCGAGCGAAAGCGGTCGTGGTCGAAGGTCGGTGAATCGTCCCAAACAGTGGCCAAGCTCGGATTGACGGCCAGGAAGGTTTTGCTGTGTGCTTGGTGTGATTGGAAGGGAATCATCCACTATGAGCTGCTCCCATATAGCCGGACGCTTAATTCAACCATCTACTGTGAACAACTGGACCACTTGAAGCAGGCGATCGACCTGAAGCGTCCAGAATTGGCCAACAGCTAGAGTGTAGTGTTCCACCAGGACAACGCTAGACCACATACTTCGTTCATGACTTGTCAAAAGCTAGGGGAGCTCGGATGGGAGGTTTTATCGCATCCACCATATAGCCCGGATATAGCGCCAAGTGATTACCACCAGTTCCCGTCCATGGCGAACGCGTTTGTTGGTGTAAAGTAAAACTCAAAAGAGGCTTGTGAAAAGTGGCTGTCTGAATTCTTCGCAAATAAGGAGGGGTGCTTCTACGAAGGAGGTATTATGAAGTTGCCGTCCCAATTCTAAGTTCCACTTTATTAGGATATGCATACAGACAATGACTAGACTCTCATTAGGTAACTTAGTTAATAATATATATGGCAATAGAAGGAAACAAACCTTAGTAATATTGTAGGGATCATTACATAGCACCTTCTCTTAAGTCATTACCTCAGGAAAATTGGAAAAGTGGATTCAGAGGAATGCAGAGCATACGCAGATGATGATGAGACGCTGGAATATTATCTTAGCTAATGTAAAGCCTTCAATCGGATAAGATCCACAGCTCTTAAAGGTCCAACTTAAGATACATTAGGCAGCCGGGTTGGAAAAAATCATTTTTTTTTCAAATCCGCTGAGATACTGGATAATCTTTGCCATGAACAATTCCATAGTATTTCTCTTCTAACTCCAAAGTCCTAAATAAAATTAGGCTTTTCTTAATGGGCGAAATTTTCCAATTATTAGCAGTAGAGGAAAAGAGAAATTTTAAATTCCCAATAATTCTTGCAATTGTTATATGTAAGCAAGATAGTAAACAACAAAGACCTACTACCAAGTCTTAAGTTCATGCAACTTGCTAAGTTAAACATAAATACAAATAGATCAAATCCTAAAGACTTGAAACTGAATATTACTACTAGCTGAGTTATTTCTAAGCACTTTATTTGACTTTCTCTGTTATATTCGACTTCTGTTTGTAGAAATGCTGCTTTCAATAGAATATGTGTAACCAATTGTTGAATGCCATTACTTCCACTTACAGACTATTATTAAGATACTTGACATATGTACTGGCATATGACAAAATAAGCTGACTAGAAAGCCATTGAAAACTCAAGTCTTTGACTCAATAATAACATCATTAACTTAAGTAAAGACACAAATCAATGAATTTATGCAAATAGGGGGATCCTAAAATGTACGAGGAACATTTTCTAACGACATTTCTTAATAATTTTGATTAGGAAACTTGCTTTGCCAGATGGTTTCTAATCTAAAACGAGAATATGAGGAGCTCATTACCTACGAGTATTACTGACCGAAAGTATAGTTAATTAATAGAAGTATCTTAAGGTTATAAAGGTAGCATAATTTTCTGACTACGAATGAATCATTGTAACTTTTAAGTCCCTCAATGCTTCAACTGGATCAAGATAGCAGAAAGCGAGGATTGTTGGAACGAATATAAAGATCTTCTAAGGGTCTACAAGAAGTTGGTGCGCAGGACAAAGCTAGAATCCTGGAAAAACTTTTGTAGTGGCTTTGAAAAGACCCACGAGGTGGCGAGGCTTAGGAAACTATTTTCGAAAATCCTCGCCGGTCTAATTCACAAAAGTAGCGGAGAGTGGACGGACAACTGCCCGTACACCTTGGAAGACCAGAAGTCAGAGTGGTTTCCAGGCTGTAAAGATAAGATAAGTTCTAACTAGGAAGGGAGTAGTGCGGTAAACTTTTCCGAACACATATTTACGAAGAATAAAGTAGAATGCGCAATCCGCTCATTCGACTGATACAAATCTCCCGGTACGGAGGGAAGCGATTTTTAAAGGATGCATGAAATTGAAGATGGAATTAATGATGAATAAACTGTTATGGAACTTGGACTTTTGGTGCCCCTAAGATAGTGGCATATGCTGACGACATTGCCATCTTAATAACGAGTTGGTGTCTGCAGACCATTAGCTGTATTATGGCCATCACTCTCAATACAGTCCCCAATCGAGCATCGCAAGAGGATCTGTAGATCTTAGAGAAAATGTATCTGTTTGTGTTCACAGGAAAGCACAAAATTCCTCTATGGAGCTTCTCTTCCATAAATGAGTTACAGCTCTCTCTCAAGGACCGCACCAAGTAACTTGGGGTAGTCTTTGACAGCAAACTGCTGTGGAAGCACAACGTGAAAGAAATAGTGAGAAAAGCTAGCCGTGCTTTATATGCGTGTAGGTAAATGCTCGGCACAACCTGAGGGTTCTATTCCTCTCTCATGTACTGTGCTATGCAGCTTTTTTAATCCAATTCCGATCTACAGTGCAGTATTTTGGGGGATAGGCCAATGGAAAGGGTTCAGAGGCTCGCTGCCCTATGCATAAAGGGAGTTTTAAGAACAACTCCAACGGCGGCGCTTGAACTGGTTCTAAACTTGCTACCTATAGACCTCTTCGCTGAAACTGCGCAGCAAAATCGGCGGGACAGCTACTGGCTGCAGGAGAATTTACATATAGAATCATCGGGCATAGCTCGGTGGGTAATGGCGGTTTAGCAAACAGCGGCTACATGATCCAACTTTTCAACTGGTAAAGTAGCATCAAATTAAACATTAAAAAAGATGGTTGGCGTAAAGTTATGTTATCTACTTGCAACACTTTAAACATTTATGTGAATGACTCGAAAATGGAAGATGGAGTTGGTGCGGGGATATACTGTTCAGAATTAGACATAAGGCAGCCTTTTTAGTTGCCGGACTAATGAAGTATATTTCAAGTTGAGGCCTTCGTTATTGCGAAAGCAATGAGATAGTGGATAAGATTGCCAAGAATAGTGTACGGCTAACACCCGAAAACGTGATTAACATTGGGAAACCCATGCATTGTCTATACGATGATCTGGATAAAAGAATGGTAAAGAAAATCAAAGCTCGATAAAAGATACTGTAGGAACATAATCGGAATATACAAGCTCGCATATTGGAGCTGGCAGATCGAGAAGACTGCAGTAAATGTCTAGAGTAATAACGTAGGAAATGTCTAGAGCAAGGCACCAGGGAAACAATAGACCATCTCTTGTGCACTTGACCCGCATTGGCAAGTCCACGCTGTAAACATCTGGCGTTCCTACGATATGATACACTGAAGGAAGTTTCGATAGTGAGGCCGTTGAGTCTGTTTAAATTCGCGTCAAGCGCAGGCAACCTAAAGTATGACTACTTCTCATGGACTTAATAACGGAACTTCATCCGGTATCGCAAAGAAGCAAATCTGATCTATACGTGGTTGATTGGCCTACCAGATTAACCTAACCGAAGCTCGGCAATAAAGAATGTATCTTACTGAAATGAAATGGAAATGTGCTCTTGTCGATTTGGATTTTTCCTACGCTCATACCTAGCCTTTTAGGAACCACCTTAATGTATTGTAGTTTAAAGCACTCACCCGAAAGCATATTGATTCAAGCACATTCAATGCCATAAATAATTTCAACATCTAATTTCATTTGCAAACAGAAAATCGTTTAGTTTAGTTGCATATATACATATATACATATGTAAATGTATATATATATATAAATAATGAATTGTCAATCGAAAGGGCTAACTATGAATGAGTCGGACATCTTAAATAAATAATCAAATTGCTTGCCTTCTATGCGTGAAAAATGCTGTCAATATTTACATATACAAATATATATGTATGTATATGTAAGTGTGCCTTTAAGGAACTGCTAAGTATGAGTATTGAGCTACTTGAGTTGTGAACTGTGTGTTTGCTCATGCCGAGCAATTTCAATGCTACTAATCAAGCCTCTGAATAAAAGCTTCACATATGCCTAGCCTGTGTTTACCAACATTTGTCTAATAACGCCTTCCAGCAGAGTAGCTCTGTAGAATTTGGCTATAAATGTGTGTGTGTGTGTGTACGTCCATGATTGTGAGTAAACACATAAACATTTGTAGGAATAAGTAAAAGTGTGTGTTGTTGAGTACTAACTGTATGAAAATCATATGTAAATAAGGTGTGCATAATAAGGCAATAGACGAGCGAGTTCACACATATACACTTATTTACATATAAATATATAGAAAGAAGTTGTGTATATGTGAGTATGTAATTTGATGGCGTTACTTGATTTTGCTTCAATAGCTTTGGCCATTTCCGTTTGCCTGTTCTTTTGAAGCCCAACAGCAAATGAATGAAATCGCATTGACGACTCATTTCATAATATTGCTTCGTAAACACATACACAAACACTCTTACATACATATATGCTGTTTATTACCGCCAAAAACTATAGGAGCATATGTGCTGTCCCTAGCTGGAATAGCGTCCACGACGTCCGTAGAGTTATCCTTGCTAACTAACTGAATGGCTAGTGCATTTATGTACACTGTACATATATAGATGTGCCATTATGCTTCTACGCCTTTGCTTAGGTGGCTTTGAAGGTATATAAACTTATCATAGCTGTCGAATGAAATGAGCTGAGGGCCTGCCGTTGAGTGAACGGGTGTGCCCATACGTGATTATTTTCAAGACTGGTTCCAAATGGCTGATAGGGTTTGCCCTGTAGGAAATCACAGCACCAGACAAATATTTTTTAACTTTTCTTCTTCGAACGTTCGTCGGAGTCTAATGAGAAATCATTTATTTTAAGAACTCGATATTAACAGTCGTGTGCTACCCTAACCTCTAACCGTGAAATCGTTGATTTCCGATATCAAGATATCGTCTATACGTATAACTAACATTCCATTCGCCAAAAGTATAATAGTTTATCTGAAATATATGTGTAAGACTTTCGAAGCTTATGCCTTAAAGCTCAGGTAAGGCTGAGCTCAGGCGACTACAGGGGTCACAGCTGGCGGATAGTGGACGGTCTATGCTAAGTAGTTTAGCTGCGAATAGTAATATGCAGCCCACCACCAAGAACTGCAGAGAGGAAGGCTTGCCTCAAAACGCCTCATGCCCCCCATGAAACTTCGTCGAAGAGGCAGACAGATGTCGCCTTTAAATAAGCGTCCAAAAAGCCCAACGGGGTTGCACTGAGGGAGAATCTACTTACGAGAGGGAAGCAACAAAGCGACGAAAGAACAGTACAGCGACCAGCACTAAACGTGCACAGACGTCGACAAAAACCCTGGACAAGCGCCCATCAGAATGGAGGCCAGTAAGATACCAATTATACTATAATGCTATAGTACTGGAAACCCGGAACGGATTAGTTTGACAAAAGGCTCGTGAGGGCAGTATTCTCTCACCTCAGTGGGTAAGAGTGACATCTTACCAAAATGGCTGGCAGGCTAATAGAGTTCTCATCTACGTCTCGTTAAAACCCTGGTAGGTCTTCAAGTACGTTCAATGCAGAACCGAGATGGTTTTGGCCTGATCTGGAAAAATCGAAACATTCTTGGAGGAAGTGTTGAGATGTTTTTACTTCACCATCTTGCAAGCAACTGGCATCTGGTAAATAGTTATTATCCTACAACTATTGAAAGGGGACCTTGCTGAAAACGAAGAGTTCCATAGAAAGAGCTTGTGACTACGCAACATTTGGTATTTGACTAACGCTTGCTGAGCTGGCCTGAGGCTCAATAGTCCCATAGTGAATTACAAGAAGTCAACGGACTTCCTACGCGTTCCCTTTACGTAGTTACTAGGACTGAAGTACCTGTCTTGGTAAGCTCTTCAGCCTTCCAATTTTTGCAATACCTCTACCGAAACCAGAACTAACTTGATGCTAAAGATAAGAAGTCTACACATTCCTTAACTAGTTTTGAGAACACAGTCAACGAGTCAAAAGCCCACTGCCCCCCTTCTTCAGCTAGTCTTACGCTTCTATGCCTTCCTCGAAGGTATGTGAACAGAGGAATGGCAAGTAGGGCTATGCTAGGCGAACTGCTTTGGAAATAAAGATACAGAAAGTCATCGCTTCCCACATTATTAATGCAAACATTTCTTACTGACCACTTTGCTGATGGTTGGCGTGTTAGCAGTCAATTTTCGCCTTCTGGTGACATTAGCCAATATTGAAATTGCTGCGCTCGATATGATTTTCAATCTCAATAAATACTTGCAATAGCCTTTACTGGCGCTATGAAACAACCAAGTGTGTAAATGTACTTAGGTATGGGACACATATGTAAATGGGTTTAAGGGGTTTGTGTGAAGTAAGTGAAGCATGGAACGCTGAATCTGACAAGGAATATCATAATTTTCTAACTAATATGTATAGGTACTAACTTATAATGCCTTTTATACGATTTGGTTATTCAAATAAAAGCAAACAAATTTTTCATATTCTGAATATAATCGGGTTAGAATCGACCAAATCGTTTCCAATTATATTCGGTATAAAACAATGAGTATTTGAAAGATATACTAAGTAAAAAATGTTAGTAAGATTACTCCAATAGAGCTTATTTATTATAAAATATTTGATACAAAAGCATCCGAAAAGATAAAATCTTAATTAAAAGGGATTATGGGAAGATATATGTAATGAAGAATTTCGCGAATTTCTACGACGAAACCATACTGATTATTTGCTAAACACGACATTCATTATTGAATTTTGGATATATGAACATATAGACTGATTTCATTCATTTTTATACACAAGGAACAGAGAGTGCTTATAATAGTTTTGTTCACCTAACGGTTGTTTCTATCACCTAAAATAAATCGAGATAGATATGGAGTATACATAAAAGATCAGGAAGACAAAACGTTCAACTTGAGAAATAATTAATTTATTAAATTTAATCGGACTCCTGTCTAAAGCAGTAAATTGAGGATGGAGTCATGAGCAGAAGTTCACTCGAGTGAGGAAAGTTCTTTGAGCCCCATTCACTTGGGAGTGGCCAGAAATGATTATTTTCCATACGGCTCAAGTAGCTCATGAATTCCGGCCTTAGACCAAGTATCCTCTGGGTAGCCAAAAAACATCCGTTTAAAGGCGAGGTAAAGTAAGAAGGCAAATCATCACCTCCACAGGGTAGTGCACTGGGTTTGTGACCCGCTACGTAAAAAACTACCCCCAATGACCAAAATGCAACAGCCTCGGATGAGAGACCCCCTTTTGATGAGGACCACTGAAAACGTATTAAGGATTACTATTTAACGACATACACCAGGAATGTCCAATCCTTTAATTGGGAAAGTGCTGCTGCCAGCTGGGTGATGGCTTCGTAAGAGTAAATAAGAGAGTCCGTGCTATGGATGGAACAAAGACTGAGACGAGTAAGTCTTTGTGCCATTTACTACAATGCTTATGATTAGTGCCCACGACCCGACGAAAGAAGAGGATTATGTGCCCAAATAGGTCATCTATGAGTGTTTGGGGCACACCTATGAGAGCTGGCTAAGCAAGGATGACAAAATCGTTCTTGGCGACCTTGGCAGGGGTGAGCAGAAAAGAAATCTTTGACACAACGGCCGGTAAATTCCGCTCTCTGAGAGCAGTCATCAGCAACTCGATGTAAGGAAACTGTGGGACGGCCTTCAAGCTCCTTACATACAGTTGGAAACGAAACTATAGGTTTTTTTGGAAAAGGCAAAAGAACAGCTGTTACGATGAGGAGTGTCGTGCCGCAAGTGAGTGAAAACAGACTACCTCACAACTTTACAATCGACCCCGACACGTGCGGAATGTGATAGATACCGAGAGTTGAAGATGGAAGCGAGAAGAATAATTGGAGAATAATTTGGCGATGACAGCACGCCCTTGTGTCAAATATGGATAAAATCATGTCAATACTTTACTTGGCCCAGATATACTTTACATAAATATTTTCTCACTTTCGGTTGACTTTATAGCGTATGTATGAACCAATATGTTAGAAATCTCAACGAAATTTAGAAATAATCTCTTTCTAATAATATTTATTTGTATTTATATTTTTGAAACTTAAATTTTAAAGGTACAAAGTACATATATACATACGTATCTATTTGGTTATAGCTTTCCTTAAATGTTGTCAAGCTCCAAAAAATAGTAAATTTTGCATTTTCTCTTTCTTGCGCATTGTGAATTTGTGCGTGTTAAATGCTTCGAATTTCGATTATAATATACATACATATACATATAGTATAGATATGTGTATATTATAAATTAAAGGATATTGCGCATTTGCACGTGCGTCGGTCTATCGAAATTGAAATACTTTGCTTTTATGAGCGCTATGTAAATACAAGTACTTAAATCGTTTCAAATAAGTATTGTAGAAACCGTTACACGTGTATGCGGATGAAAGCACTCGTTTCAAACAGGTGATTGACAGAAGCTATTTAGTCGTGGGAGGATGGAGCTTTTAAAAATTGATTGAAAAAGAAAAATTTAATATACATACCTGCCAGTTATGAGGAAAGGGTTAAAGAAATTAATAATTTAATTTAATTTTTAAAATTAAAATTTCTTCTACTTTTAACTTTAATGGAATCCTAATTATTTATATGTATTATTGATTTTGAGTTTTTTTTTATAGTTAAACAATTCAATCCGACAGTTAAGTTATTTACTGAGGTTAATGTAATGTAAGAAGTCATACTTCTGGGTAAGTAGTTACAGCAGGAAGGCTTTACCCAAATCTGCAAACCTGCGAACAGGCGTCGGTTTTGAAACAAGCCGTTCGCGCTATAAATGTGTATAAGACTTTATACTACTCGCCCAGCGAGGGTGTGCGCGGAGTTTGGGAACCGCCCCGCATAAACCACTCACAATGAAGAAGAAACAACAGCCTCTGATGAAAGCCCCAGTTTTGATGACGACCGCAGCAAATGTAATAAGGACTAAACTTTACTCTTGTCGGTCCGCAAATCTGTGACATAAAGTGTGACATCACCACCGTTCAAGAAATGTGATGGACGGGATAAGGACGGAGACGAGAACATCCTCGTGACATTTACTACAGCGGCATATAAAGGAGTGCAAATTCGGTGTGGCATTTGTGGCTGGAGAGAGATTCAGACGTGGAGTCCCGGTTTTCACTCAGGTGGAGGAGCGTCTAGCCACAATCCGCATCAGAGAAACAATTTTTAACATAACACTGATTTGAGCCCCGCTCCGACGGAAGAGAAGGACGATATGACAACGATGTAAAAATTGTGTTTGGCGATTTTAACGACTGGGTGGGCAAAGAAGGCATCGACAGCGAAACGGTTTTCTGCTCGACTTGTACTCCTGTTCTCTGAGAACACTCATCAGCAACTCGGTATAAGGAAACTGTGGCACGGCATTTCAAACTCTTTACGTACGAAAGGGAAACCGTTGGATTTCGAAAAGGTCGAAAGATCAGCTGGTACGATCAGAGCAATCGTTTCGCAGTGGAAAGAAAGCGAACGTCTACTTCGCAATGTTGTGATCGACTTGAAAAAGAGTGGGATAAATACCGAGAGTGAAAAGAGAAGCGAGACACATAAACAGACAAAAAAAGAAAGAGTCGGAAATTCGTGAGTATGAAGAGCTTAAGAAGCAGGCTGACAGGGGTAATACCCGAAAATTCTACGAAAAGTTGCAGCGACTGACGAAATGAAAGACTGGAACATACTCGTGTAGAATGTACTTATGGAGGGAACACTTCTTCAGCCCGCATGTGCGGCAGTGTAAATGTAACACCTGCAGAAGGCGAGCCCGATTTCCCAATCGATACCAATGGAACAGATGTTCTATTGCTCAACTATAATGGGGTTTAAACAGAAATCACTCGCCTAAGGAACAACAAAACGATAGGAGCCGATGGACTACCGACTGAGTTATAAGGTTCTATCGAGCGTAATGTGTAAAAGTGTGGAATCAAATTTCTGGTGCTAAAACGTTCACAATGTTCGAGAAGGCCTTCGGTGATAATTGTTTGTCGCCAACATGTGTTTTCGATTGGTACAAATTATTCAAAGTGGGTCGAGAACGCGTTGACGACGAACTAAGTCCAAAACAGCGATCAATGTCAACTGATTATCAATATACAACGTCAATATAATAAAGAAATTGGGGCTTGAGTATCGACGATTAACAGTCAGAGATCTCACTGGCATCGTTAGAATATCGGAAGAATCACTGAAAACCGTTTTGAAAGATCATTTGGGTCTAAGAAAAGTGAAAGCACTATTGGTTCCAAAATCACAAAACTTTTCGAAAATAGCGTAGCGTTAACGTCTGTGAAACAATGCTTACTGACTACCAGGTTGTCACGAAACATGTTATTACTGTCGATGAGTCTTATATCCAAGCTTACGACCCGGACACAGAGGATAAGTCGTTCGAGTAACGTGGCAATGGTGGGCCGAAACCGAAAAAACCACATCAAAAATGAATGTTATGTTGACAGTTTTCTTCGATTATCGAGGTGTGTTGCACTCCGAATTCCTTTCGATCCGCCAAACTGTCAACAAGGAATGCTATGAGTGTTGGCGTCGTTTGCGTGAAACTATTCGCAAAAAGTGGTCGGGATTATGGGCTGATAACTTAAGCTTTTTGCACCAAAAAATGCACCGTCGCATACTGCATTGATTCTTCGAGAGTTTTTCGCCACATTTTCAACCGTTATCATGCCGCAATCAACGTATTTGCTTGATTTAGCTCCGTGTTGACTCTAACAACTGTTTTAAAGATTGTAAAAAACGTTGACATAAGTGTATAGGGGTCAAGGGGAATTACTTTGAGGTTGAAGACATAGAGTTTGAGGAATAAATTAATAATTTGAAAATTATGTACATAGCCTTAATAGTTTTAGCTCATAGTAGTATATTTATTACGTAACCGATCTCAATTTCAAATGACAAATAATTTGTAAAGTTCTAAAGCAATCTCTTTCAATTTTTTTACCTAAAATGCAAGCATCAAACAGTGGATCACTTTGCATTCACAGTTGTCCTTCACTTTCTCTGTTATGCACAAGAGAGCTACTTAATAAATCAGTACCCTTTTAGCAATGAGGTTATGTGGACAAATGCCTAAACGGCAACTATCGCTAATTTCCATGTTTTCTTTAATTGATTAAAACCAAATTACGCAAAGCAGTTCAGAATTCAACGGAAAAAGAACAATTTTCGAAAATGAAAAATAAATGAGCGCATACGAAATGAGCATTGAAAGCGAGATGCAATTTAAAGTGAGCTTGTGACGCACTGCATGCGCCTCAGCGCGAGTGTCCAAAGCGACAATGTGGCACATTGGTTTGGTCACAGTGCAAATAGCAAATAAGCGAGTAGTCAAATAGCTAAATGGAAACGCTAATTGAACGTTGTTGCATTGTTTCAATGAGCTTTGTGCCACATTGTTGCCATTATAATGAAAGCAAAAGCAAATCAACAGGAAAAAAAACACAAAAAACAACAAGCAAATTGGTCAGTCATAGCGGTCGAGTGAGCAAGTGATGCTTGGCCACACTTCGCGTGCGTGTGTGTTCGATTCGCAAATACTTTCGCATATGGGTGTGTGTGTGCGCATGTATTGGTGCGTGATTGTGTGTACTTCTGCGTTTGGCAATTACTAATTGCCAATTGACCCAGTCAACAACTATTCTGATATCCACGCTCCGTCCAACAAAATCCCCAAATCGCTTGCTTATCTACGCCTTATCCGGAGACCTTCAGCGACTGCATTATAACATATGGTATATACATACATACATACATGCAATGGTAGCGTATGTCCTTGCTTGGCCCGCAAAACACATTCGAATTGCTTTCGCTTTGCTTCTGGTGCGACTTTACACACTTAACCTCCGGCTGCACCGCCAATTTCGGGTTTTGCGCATCATTACACACAAGACTTGTGCCGGCGATGGCTCTTGCAACTTTAGATAGACTTTTAATAGTAGTCAAAGTCGCAGACTTGTCGCAGTCGCAGTTGCCCGCTACGGCGAGCATCGATTTCCAATTGAATTACAGAACATGAGTAAACTATTTTTTCATTGTGGTGTGGTTGTTTGTTGTTGTTGTAGCAAAGATTGGTAAACAAAATGACTTTTATGAGCGTAGAGTGCACGCAAAGGCATGAACACACATTCATACGTAAAGCAAGTGCCCATTCAAAGCAGCCTTTGTGACATTGTTGAATTCCGATATGGACTTGACGAGTTCCCTGTAGGAAAAATAGTCATCTTGTTTATTTCGACGTTGAAGGGGTTTTACTTGGAGACCTTTCAGTCGAAATTGAATTCTTGCTACCTAGTTTATCATTATAATTCTCCAAATGATTCTGAGTGAGTGTGGTACATAGTAAGTTTCCAATTTATACTTCAAACCCAAACGAACCGCACTCCCTTTAGTCTATCTAAGATCGTGTGGTGAATCATGTATTTCCTGCCCATTTCAAATTCATCATTACCAATGTCCAAGCGAAAAGTTGAGCATCTTATTGCTTGGTAGTTGTAGAAGGTGTCTGGAAAAATACGAGCCAATATTTCAACACTTATGAAAGAAAATTGTCTTGCCTTTGTAAGATCAAGGCTTAAACACCTGGAAGTTCACACTTTGAGCTATCGTGCTCAGCTAGTGGGCATCGAAATAAAATGCCTGAACAGATTTGTATAGGTCTCAAGACGCTTTTCGTCTCATATGATCTGTACACAGCATTCCTATTTTTGACATTGATAGTATTTAGTAGTCCAAGTGCGATCCCCGTCTTGAGGATCAGTCATGGAATCTACATATGTAATCTAATGTCCAAGAGTTCATGAATTTTCTGCGGCCAACGTCAACACCGAAAACCAACGTAGAATAACTCTTGTCACTCATCATCCCCATCCTGCTATATGGTACAGTGGCATGGACGTTGAAAACAATGATAAGTCGGCGTTCCTAGTTTTCGAGAGAAAGACGTAAACATAGTCCAAATTATGAGGCAGCGGGTAGATTAGCTTAGTTTTTTCGTCCGAATGGATGAAATCACTCCGAAAACATATTCGACGCAGTATCCACCGGTGGAAGCAGAGGAAGAAGAAGATGCTCAACTCGTTGGAATCTCAAATTAATAACAAGTAATAGAAACCTGGCTATATTAGAAAATGCAATTATAATATTTGATGCTATAAATGCGTAAGATTTCGATTTAATCTACGGAATAAAATATTCACCGAATGGGCATCGCTGTAGCACTCTATTTGAAATTTACTGCACTATAATCTACAAGATACATATATCACAGTATGTACATATATATAGGTGATAGCTCGGCCTTAGAAGTTTCATGCTGGAAAATATCTGTACACCAATTACGAGCTTCACTTGATCCAAGGCCTCCACGGTCTCAAGACTCCTACGTATTTTTGATCTTTGCTTGACAGGAGTCTTACTATAGACTGTTAGATGGATTGATTGCGCAAATGGCTGATGGAATAATACTAAGGCGGCCTCCTTCCCGTTAAAACCTTGACAAGTCTCGGAGCATGTTTTCCTTCTGTCATCATTAAGTCGGAATGGTAGGCGTAAGTTGAGATGACTATTTATTTGCATTGGTCGGCTCTGAACGCACTGCCTCATATGAGCATGAGTAAAGCCTGACCTTGGCCTCTTAACTGAGGTAACCTTGGAATCATACGAAGCGTACAGGTTTCTTCTTTACAACATGCATAGTAATGACAAAATAGAATTTAAAAAATATGAAGGAGAGGTAAGGTCGGAACCGATTTTGATGGATAATTTTTCGGGAGGAATAGAAAAGCCGATATAATATGATTTATCGCCACAAGAGGGTAGACTGCCGACAGAAAATAAATGTATACCTGAAATTCGAGGCGGAATCGCTAGTACTAGGGTTCCCAGCGACTGTTAATGACTTTGTTAGTAAGCATGTGTCGGCAGTTAGAAAGCTGAAGTCAGATGGTCGATTGACGGTCAAGTTTTTGGAGCGCTCTCCTTCGTATATCTTAGAATGATGCTCTAAGCAACAGACCTTAACCTACTCTCAATAACACCAGATATTCGCAGCATGCTTTCCTACAGAGTCACAACTCCTTAGAAACCCCTTCATTTGGCTCATTTACGGCTACTCCGTTTGCGGCATCAAGTTGTTGATATTTGCCGAGCTGCTGCTCGCCTTGTCCATTTCGACGACGGCGTCATTGTTGCTGTTGCTGGTGCTGGTGCGGCCGCTACGACTGCTCAGTTGTCCAGCTGGTGCCTGGCCCCGCCATGGTCATAATAGAGCACGTTGCTCATTGTTGTTGATTATGTACGAACCTTATGTTGTCGTTTGTTGTTATTGTTGCTTGATTAAGCGATTTGTTTGTGTTTGCGTGCCGCCCAGACCGAGACTCTGTGTTTCATTCGTTTATGTGTGTGTGTTTGCGCGTGTTGTTTGCACCGAAATTCTCCAAAGGAACACAACACAAACTAATGGGATATTCTGCAAGCAGCAATACAAACAAAAATGGCAAAAATAGCATGAAAGGACCTTCAATCCACTACAAGTAATCTAACTCGTTTAAATCGCCAACAAATAGCAATCGAGTTCGTAGCAATGCAAGCGCCTCTCAGCACAAACAATTCGCCAACCAAACGCTAGCAATCGATACGTGCTGCTCCAGCTACTTTTCCACACAAACAATTTCACTGCTCATTGTACTCACTTTTGCCGCTTTACCACACTACATACACCCCTCGCTTGCTCGGTAGCTGCCTCTCGGCGAACATTTGCAGTCATACACAGAAGATGATGATGATTTCGCATCGTTTGCCATTGCAAAGTCCATTAAATGTTATGTCCTTTGGGCTTATGACTGCCATTGGTAATTGTAGTTAGCCTCGTTTTGGCAACTCCTTAACTTCGCACACACACACACACTCTCGCACGCACAGGCACCATCGCTCATGTACACGCGCACAGGCACATTGGCTCACATTAATTGGCTTGTATCTGGTCGTTGCTCTGTTATTTGGCATAATTTTCACATTTTCTCCGTTTGGAAATTGCACATTAAATAGCTTTTGAATTTCATCGGCAATGTATACAGTCCAATTTCATAATCTTCGAAACCCCTCGTTCGAAAACTCTATCAATCGCCGTCGTTCAGCTCTGAGGAGCTCGGAGTTCACTCGATGTTTACAGCACTCTGCGGTGGCTCTTGGTCAACTTTTGTTTGGTGTATTAAAAGTTGTAGATTTTAAAAGCGTTTGCCTGGCAAGTTTCATAGTGCATAATAGACTTGTGTCTGTGTATGTGTGCGCAGAAGTGGAATTGCACATGAGATTAGTTATAACAGAATTATGGCTTTCGGATGAAGTTTGTAATACAAATTTACACATATTACACATTCATAAACAATTTCGAAACAAGTGCATGTATGCAGAGCGGTACCAATATTTTTAGAATTAGAGAGAAAAATTAAGCAAAAATACTATAAAATCAAGTAAAAATGTTAACTTTGGCTGCACTGAAACTAAAATACCTTTCACGAATAAAAATGTGTCCATAGAGCACTGGATTTCGAGAGGTAAGTTTTTATGGCAGCTTCTTATATGCTATATTGGTGTGATCTGAACAATTTGTTCAGGGATTGTAGTAATCTATACAAATTTCTTGAAGATATCTTGCCAAATAAAAAAAGTTGTCCATAGAAAGACCTGATTGTGGTCGTTCAGTTTGTATGACAGCTATAGCCTAGAGTGGCCTGATATGACGAGTCTATGAACATGTGCAATGTTGCAGATCGATATTTTAAAAACTGAGAGACTGGCTGGCGTATATATAGACAAACGGACACGACTAAATTGACTCAGCTCATCACGCTGACCGTTTATATACTCTAAGGGTCTCCGACGTTTTCTTCTGGTTGTTACAAAATTTTTGCAAGCTTAAAATACCCTGTGGAAGGTATATTGCCTAAAACGATATCGAATGTTATTTAGAAGCTCAACTTCAGTCTAAAAGAAAAAATGAAGCCAAAAATTTGAAAATATTTTTATTCACAATTTTATTAAAGCTGAAAACATATCGACACTTACTACCATATACACAGCTACGTAATACGTAAGCAATTTTACAAATTTGCTTCACTAAATTGAAAGCCTAACGAATTTTGCAAGAATTGAACTTACACAAAATTTTGGATAATGAAGTAGTCATTAATTTGCATTTGCGAAACTTGAAATTTCATTATTTCAAAAAAAATTTTCCTTTCGAATACGAATTTAATGAAATAATAAATCTGTATGTTTAAGTATGGTAATTGAGAGGGTTGGTGTTTTATATATTGCGTCTCAAATTCAGTGCTGAGAAGCCTTTCATTAGGATAGTTGGTTGCCTAGATATACCAAAACAGCGTCATATCAAAGCAAAGAGTGAAGTGAATTTCATCCATGCCTGGGTGGGTGAGAGAGACATACCGCAATGAAGAGTTAGCCCTTCCCGTTGGACGAGTAATATGATATTTTTCAAAAAGCTCAATAATGCCGGGTTTTCAATAATGATGATGTGGTTTCAAAGAGTCGTTTCGGCCATCATCTGTAATTTTTTTCATTGTACTCAGTAATGTTTACAATTTTCTCGTGGAAAGATATATGTAAGTAAGAACAACGTTTAAAAATTATTCAATTTGTAGTCTTCCAATTCCAACTTTTCGTGCGCTTTGGCCATTTTATTGTCGTAATACTCAATTGGAGTCGAGAAGATTCTAAAATGTTTGTTCTGGCGTTATACCGTTGGACCTCTAGTGAGCTCAGCAAGCGCTGGTCAACAATCAGAACTTGTGCGACTGTGACATCATTCCAGCAAGGAGAGAACCGTAAGAGATTATCCGGACTACTGACTTTAAGCAGATCTAATTTCATTAAAATTATACTTAGGTGTTCTGATGTTCTGACAGAACACTGTCCAATAGGCTTAAATGCGTTGCGGCGGAGTATTCTATTGGACGCTCTTTGCCAAGGCTATATGGTGGAAGGCGAGGAGAAATAATCTTGCCATTTCGTCCCCTATTGCCCTGATTTTGCTATATTGAGATTAAAATATGTCTGTAGACACATCTTTGGAGAACCCAACGATTCGTTGATCGATATATGTAGATATTAAGATTTTAAGATTTTAAGATTTTTTGGTTAGCACAAAGTACGAATTTCTGTACAAGTGAGATTCAACGACTTTGGACCAGCCCCACTAACTAACTTAACTTCTTAGAGAAATGTTTTACAAACCAGCTGACAGAGTAAAAACATTTTCTTGGAATTTAACATACATACTAAGTATACTATGTTAGTTGTCTCAACAGCTCGAAAATTTCCGATTGAAAATCAATTACTTGAACTTTAATTTTCCACACTTTTTATTTAAATGAGAAGGCACAACTCTGGCGCAGCGAAAAGGTTACATTCAACACATTCGAGACTACAAAAATAATTCGGTTTGATGTAGTTTATATTGTTGCGTCTGTACTTTTTCAACACTCAATGTTTCCATGGACAGCACTATATGAAAAAATACCACTTATCTAAGCGCTAAATGGTTTTAGTGGAAAAGTGAAATAATCTATAAACTTATTTAAATTAAACTAGACAAACAGTTTAGAAAAAGTTTATATGAACAAAAAGTGCATTATTGATTGTAAAGAATAATTTAAAAATATAACACATTTGCTAAAAATTTTCTGTTCAGCAAGTAAAAAATCTTGCACATATGTACATACATATTAAAAATATATTCTTAGTAACACATAATAATTAATTTGAACAATGATAATCATATTTAAGCATGTATGCATTTACATGTAATAAGGACTTACCGATTGCTATGCCGCCATTCCGATCATACCGCATCGTGCTTGTCTCAGCAACCTTCATATTCACTTACAACAAAACAAACGACACATTATTCACAAACACTATACAAATTATTTAATTTTCACATTATTAAAACGCGCACTTACTCGACGAATTAAATTTCACAAAAATATTCACTAAATACTTATAAACACATTACACAATTTAATTTTTTATTATAAAATATTCCGCACCAACTTTTCGCATCAAAATATGTATTTGTTCACTTTATTTCTTTGCTCCTAAACTAAAGAGTTGATCCGTTATTGATGGCATTGTTGCTCATTTGTGTTGTCCGAGAGTGCTTATTCTTCTCATTCGTTCTCAATCATCAGTGCTGTTTCATGATATATTTAAGTTGTGTTATTGCTTTAGTTACATTTGCGACAAATCATGAGGTTATGATGTGTGTAGGCTCTCTTGATGCAATTTATTCGCATGCGATATTTCACATCAAAGGTCCGCTACGTCAACTCATACAACTTATTTTGTAAAAACTCTCATGTGTATACATATGGAAGTGCTCAGAATCACCTGATTTAAGTGTTGTTTCGGCAGGTGAAATAGAAAGTTGTGCAAAAATCCTTTTCTTGTATATATTGAGAACCTATAAAAATTATAATCATTTGTTTATTAAAAAACAAGAAAAAACGTTAACTTCGGCTGCACCGAAGCTAACATACCTTTCACAGGTGCATTTCTTTTAGTAACTATGCGTTCAGTTTGTATGGAAGCTATATGCTATAGTTATCCGATCTGAACAATTTTTTCGGAGATTACATTGTTGCCTTAGAAAATAATCTATACCAAATTTCGTGAATATATCTTGTCAAATGTGAAAGTTTTCCATACAAGCCCTTGATTCCGATCGTTCGGTTTGTATGGCAGCTATATGCTATAGTGAGCCGATCTGAACAATTTCTTCCTATATTACATTATTTATATGAACTATAACTCATACCAAATTTCGTGAAGATATATCGTCAAATGAGGAAGTTTCCCATGCAAGCATTTGAATTCGGTCGTTCAGTTTGTATGGCAGCTGTATGTTATAGTTTTCCGATATCGGCCGTTCCGACAAATGAGCAGCTTCTTGAAGAGAAAATGATGTTGGCAAAATTTAAAAACGATACCTTTAAAACTGAGGGACTAGTTCGTATATACACAGACAGATGGACAGACAGACCTACATGGCTAAATCGACTCAGCTCAAGATACTGATCATTTATATACATACTTTATGGGGTCTCCGGCGCTTCCTTCTGGGTGTTACAAACTTCGTGACAAACTTAATATACCCTGTTCAGGGTATAATAATAGAAGTTACATACAAAAGTTATTTATTATTAAGGCATAAAAATTATACCGGACGATCGTTTCGGTCATTTTCATTGTCTTCAGTAATGTTTGCGATTTTATCATGAAAAGATATACGCGAGGTATTATTTGTATGTACTATGAAAATTTTTCAACAACAGGAATAGAAGCTAAGGCATGCTATATACATATAAAGTTTTGAGGAATTTTATTTTTCAAGAAATCGATCGAATTATCTAATGTTAACGTAGTTCTTGACTTTGTGTACCGCCACTGAAAAATTTGGTAAACATATTTTCAATCGATTCGGGAGGCGATACTACTTCGTAACCCATTAATTCAAATTGTTTTTAACTCATTGCATTTATTCGTGCTATTAGTTTTCAATTGCTCCTTAAAATTTGAACGAATGGATTGACTTTCGTTCTATATTTGCGATCAAGGTCATAGAGAGAAAACAGGGGCACGGGAATGATTGTGGTGAAGTATCGGAGAAAAAAATCTTAAAAATATTGTTGAAGAGCACTAGACACTCTAAGATCTCCGGGCTCGAAAGGAATTGTCCGCGATCTCCCCACTAACTTCTTCACTGCTTATGATCTCTGTGAATTTCGCTTTTCCAAAGCAAAATATATCACATTAGCACTTAGCTACTTATAGGCCTTGACAAACCTCTGTATTATGTACATTGTGATAAAATAGTACCCCGAATTTGTAACTTAAATTCACAGGGTAAATGATATTAAAATAAAATATATTTGCTAAGATGGTATAGGAAGATTGTACAATGATTTCTCAACTACAAGTATTACTTGGATGCTGTGCGCATTAATTTGTCTAGCATTGAGAGCTACTGTTTCGTCATATAGTAGAGTTCCTGGGTTTAGTTTGACGAAACATTTTTATAGAGATCTGGTGCAAACTACAGCTTAGTTCCATCCACTACTTTCGAATCGAAGGCTAAATATTAATTAATATCCAAACTCGGGTTAGAAAACTCCAAGTCGTGTCTCCGAAAATATACACCTGATTTTGTGTGAATTCGAAATAGCAGAATAAAAGTGTGGTTAAGTTACCTAATATTTACAGACGGTTCAACTTCTGCATTGTTCAACCCATCGATATGGAGGTGTTTGGCTAAAAAACTGGTCACAGATTTATTCAAAGACATGTTAAACACCTGCTACTCGTGCTAATCTGCCGATGTATATAAGGTTTTAAGATGATTCACAGAGAACTTGAACTCCGTTAGAATGATGAAATTGTATAAAATGGGTTTACTGAAGTCAGCTAAACTATTATACTGAAAAAATAACCGTTATTGGACATTACGAGAAGACAATGATCAGAACATAGCAGCAGACTTTGTACACAACGGAAACAAGAAATCCATATTGTTACTTTAGACAGGCCATCCCAATCACCAGACCCCAATCCAATAAAGAAAAATTAGGTTTTGATGAAAGCATAACTATCAAGAAAACATTCAAAGTCAACAAAATATTTCATTCGGCTACTCCCACTAACCTGGAAGTCGCATCCTGTGGAATATGCGGAAAATTTATTCGCAAGGTGCTATCAAAGATGTCAGGTGTAATAGACAACGCGGGAGATTGGAACAATGCTTGAATATGACATATGTACTTTTGCTATAAAAAATGATAAAATCTGTATCTTGCGTATATTGAAAGAGCTTAAAGCTCGCAAATATTGCAGTAGCAGATCGTTTACAGCCAACAGAAATAAGCCTAGCGATATCAAGGTCCTTTGGGGTTTTCCACTCCCATCAACATTACACATTCACATACGCCTTTACAGTTATGTAAATAAAATTACACATGCGTCGAGTAATAAATTTCGAAACCTATTAAGATGGAGGTTTTTTAAACGATTGCCTCCACGTATGCGCTCGCATGGTAATAAAAGCGGACATGCCTATGTACAAGCAGTATTTAGCTTTGATCTTTACAAAAGTAAATGTCAAAAGATTAGAGTACACAAATGTGAGGCTTGGGAAAAGCGAAGCGTATAAAAAAGTATCAGAAATATTATGCCAATTTTTACAACTCCGCTAGAGTACGAGCATAGCAAAGCGCCTTGGCCTACAAATGTTTGTATGGTGGTCGCAAAGGCGGAGGGTGGGCGTGTACTTCATAAATTTCATTGCCAGCGCCATTTTTGGGCTGTCACGCACGCAAAGCCACTTGACACTTGATTTGTTGTGGCGCTTTCATCTTGTGGCTGTGACATTTCTAGCGACAAAGCAAAGGTGATTTTGCCAATGCACACAAACACACACACACATACGCACAACGTTTGCAACTTAAATTATAATTTCACATTTATTACTCGGCAAACACACAATCGTAATCGCGTTTAGGTCGCTGAAAGTGTGCGGCCCTTGATGGCCTTTGTCGAGGCGCGATAGGCCACTGCCAATTCTTTATGTAGCTGATTCCGCTTAACGCCTTTCTCATGGAGAAACATTTAATTTCTTTGCAAGAAGCAAAAAAAAAAAAAACAACAAAAAAACCATTGAAAATCAACTGGAACACGTTGCTAAATCCTATTTTATGTGCGCATACTAAGTGTGTACTTGTATGTGTGCGTGTGTGAAGGTACTATATGTGTGGAAAAGTTCAAAAGAATCGCTAGCCTTGCTAAAATATATATACTTGTAAAGGACAGTGAAAGTGTTGGTATGTAAATGTGTTTAAAAGTCATTTTATTGGTAGTGCTAGATATACATGTACAGGGTGGTCCATATTTTTAATAATCAAAAACTATTTGAAAAATAACAGAGAATTTAGACTGGAAAATTCTTTTGAAAGTCAGAATCCTATAAATCATCTTACTATTAGCAAGATATTGCACACTGTTGTAAAGGAAATGAATTCGGGCAATGCAACCTAGAAAAAGAGTTACATGAAAATCGCTTAAACGTAAGATTTTCATTAGAATAATGGACCAGTGAACTGTGATCAACAGTTCTAATGGCTAACTTCAAATATTCACCGACGAATCAAAGGGTGAAATAGAAGTAGAAGCGGGCTTCTTCTATAGTAATCTATGCACAGAAGATAGCGTCAAAATAAATGACTACAATTCAGTCTTTCCAGCCGCAACTAAGGATATAAGAGAAGGTACCAAGTGGGTTTCTGTTGTAACAAGCAAGTCCATAAACCTTCTAGTGGATAGCCTATCGACAATTATGGCTATCCGTAGCGCCAATACTAACATAAGTCTCCCTGCGCTATGCCAGTACACAGTAACTAGATTCTCAGTAGGGTAAATCGGTTTGAAGTTAATAAATAAAAGGAAAGAGAAAGGCAGATGCGTTGGATCACTTAGGACAAATGTCTTCTCAGCTTTGGGAAATTTCATTTCCAGCTATCATAGGCTCTTCACTTACTTCAAGTGTTGTTTGAAGTAATGGACTCTAGCGGAACACCTCAGCTCTCAGAACACTAACAACCCAGGGCATACCATAAAGTTACTTTGGGGTAATGACAGCTTGGGTGGAAAAAATCTGAGTTTTTTACAAATTCACCGAGTGGTTAATGATGGCTTAAGTGCGAATGCCTGCCGTCTGGCGCTCATTCGCATCCTTTTTCAAACCAAACCAACTGTAACCAACAAAAAGGGTTTACTGAAAAGTAGTTTTGGACAAAAGAGAATTACCTGGATCGGTTGGAAGTTAGGTCTTTAACCTATCAATGAATACACATGCCCTATCGAAGCATTATCGATCCTCTCTTTGCATTAAACATTTTCAATTTAGGTTATTTTTGTTTTGTATTTTTGATGCGTTGTTGATTAAACCCCAAACATTATGAGGATCTGTTGCTTCAAAGACGATCAATACGATCTTACAAAAGATTAAACAAGACATCGATAGCAAGGAAGCTGAATTCAGACCGCCGTTTGCCGTCCAAAATCGTAGAGTTCTACGATGATAGGCATCTGAGCAGCAGGCTAATACACTCGAGTGGGTTAAGAAAACAAAGGGAGCCATCTATGGATTCGATACTCCCGATGGATGGGAAAGCTGATAGCGCTCAGGCTTCAGATGTGGCGGATATGACAGGTGGGGATGGTCAAATGATCATGGAGAACGACCCGACTCTTTGGGACATAGCGAGTTCTAGGACCGGTTCGTCAATTGGAGACTCAGTCCTCAGTCTCGAACAGCTGTTTAAGGAGGTGTGGGTCAAGCACGAAGTGGGCGATGAAGTAAGGCTTCTGAAGGAGAATCCTCCAGATGAACCTCCAACATGCGAAGGCGACCTCCGTCAATTTACTGCTTTGTCAAAAACAAGACGAAGCCGATGTCGTCCTGATCCTGGAACCGGGGCGGACGAGTAACGGCATCTCTGGATTGAGGGCGAATAGTCATAAGCTGTAGAGCCTGTATGCTGGTCCAAAATGAATTAATGGTACTTTTTATTGATATTTCTTTTACCTAATTTCAGTAACGCTGATATGGCAAAGTTGGACAACGGAGATTCCTGGTTATTCTCGCAGACATGCCGCACGGGGTTATGGTGGAACTACCATCTTAATTGTCGAGAAGGACCTTCGCTGAAGCGTCACGAAGAGGAACCGGCGTCATCATTGGTTTCGACGCCAAATCGCGGCATTCAATCTGGAGCTGACACGCTAATTGATTTCATTATAAGCGAAAACTTGTTCATTTGTAATAGTGCAAACCCTCCTACATTCGTGTGACTGCAGGTAGGGAGGAAGCTCTTCACCTCACCCTGACTTGAAACGGAAGTGTGCATTGATCTCAAACTGGAGGGTCCTTAACGATCACTCCTTCTCTGTTTATATATATAACAGGTTCAGTCTAGTAGGAGAATGTCTGCCTAAAAATTCTTTTAGAAATTCTAGGAATACAAAGTGTGTAATGTACCGAAAGGCTTCGACAAACACTCCCACGCGCGCCGGGAGCGCTCATCACCGACGGTGGACGGACGAAGTCTTCAGCTGTCACTGTAAAAAACACCGAAAGGCAGGGAGAGCTTTTCTGTCCACTATATGTATGTAAAGAAAATAGAGCGTCAAGAATATTCAATTAGGCCTGTAGGAGTAGGTCAACTGACGACTCGGCGTTATATAAAATGGGACTTGCAATATACAAGTACGAGTTAAGGAAGGCAAAGAGAACTTCATGGAAAAGCTTCTGCGAGAAATTAGAGGGCTGCCCAAACATTCTAAAATATCCGAACAAATTATTCAGATCGGATCATTATACCATATAGGCGTCATAGAAACTATATAAGGAATAGTTTGGATTTGTGAAGCATATTAAAACTTCGGTGCAAATGACGTCAACACTGTTTCTTGTTTTAATTTTGAAAAAGAACCACATAACGGACCTCCATATACATATATACGTACATTAGTATTTGTTATTGTTGTGCCCTTTGACCATTCTCAGGCGCTGGCATTTTTTGGCTTTTTATTTAACTGTTTGTATGCGCAAGCATGTAATACATATATTTGCATATGCTCTGTATTCGGTTGGGTGTGTGTGTGTGTGTTTGCGTCGGCATGTTTGTATTTCACATGTTAACTTGCCCTGGTTTGTCTCTATAAATTTCTGGCGCTTTTTCAACGCGTTTAAACTTTGCGTTCTGTCATAAAAATGATAAATTTTATTGCTTGCATTCAAATTCGCAGGCCAAACTGGTAATACAAAGGGACGCACACTAACACAAACACGCACCAGCGCGCACGCATGAGCAAATTGTAATACACACACACGCACATACACGTACTATGTGGCGAATGGCGAACACAAGCACGTGCTCGCCAACGGTTTGCGTGTAAAAATCGTAAAATTCAAATATATCAAATACTGAAAGAGTTTTTAAAAGCTTTCACTCGAATGAACTGCTAAAGCGAATATGTGCTAAAAGCATGTTTGTGGTATTTCATGCACGCCCCTCATGCCGCGCGCACACAAATATCTTATGCTGTAAGTATGGTCTGATCCGAAAAATAAACTCTTTTTAAATTGCTTTGGCTATGACAGACACATTGTCTGATCAAAATGTTTCTTTTAGAATAAATATTATAAATTTGGAATAATGCTATCCCTAACTTAGTGAAGCGCGGTGTCTCAATGAAACTTTGATGTACAAATGTACTTCGTATTTCAGATAAAAAGATCCAAACAGTCATAATCATGCCCTTGTAATAAAAATCAGATAAGATTGGATATATGTATAAAAGTCCACAAAATAATTTTGGATGACCGTAAAGTGAAGTTGTTCGAGACAACAGGCCCTCTAATGATATCAACTGAACGTGTACATCATATTATTCACGAATATTTGGGTATAAGAAAGCTCTGTACAAAGTGGATGCCGCCCGAGCTCACTTTTGACAAAAACAACGACGAGTTGATTATTGGGAGCAGTGTTTGGAGATGTTCCAGCGTAATAAACCCGAGTTTTTGACTTGACATGTGACCATGGATGAAACATGGTTCCATCATTTCACTCTGAAGTCCAATCGATAGTCATCTGAGTGGATTGCACCCGATGAACCCGCTCCAAAGCTTAGAAAAATGCAAGAGTCAGCCGGCAAGGTTATGGCGTCTGTATTTTGGAATGCGCATGGAATAATTCTTAATGACTATCGTGAAGGACTACTGACTACCAAGAACCAACAACGGCGACTATTGCGTAGCGTTATTGGATCGTTTAAAGGCCGAAATCACCGAAAAACGGCCGCATTTGAAGAAAAAGAAAGTGATGTTTTACCAAGACAATGCACCGCAGCTCAAGTCAGTGAAAACGACAGCAAAAAATCCATAAATTGGGTTTCAAATTGCTAACGCTTCATCGGATTCTTCACCACCAGCCAGGCCACCAGTAAATATTTCGTATTCTCAGATCTCATAAAAGTGTTTGCTGAAAAGAAATTTGGGTCGAATGAAGAGATAATCGCCGAAATTGAGGCCTATTTCGAAGCAAAAAACAAATCGTACTACAAAAATGGTATTGAAAATAATATATTGGATCGCGCTATAATCAGTGTTTCACCCTTGAAGGTAACTATGTTAAATAAAAAAGAAGCCAATTTTGCCCAAAAATTTATTTTGTTATGGTACGCCGAGGACCTTTCAATTGCAGATCTAACCCGGTCCCATTCCGAAGTCAGCGGGGCAAAGGCTCTCTCTGGCTAGCTCATCAGCTTTGCAATTGATGCTGCTGTTGAAGTAGCTTCAAGCTATTTCTGGTAAAATCCGACTCAGACAGACACTCCTTAACTAGCTTTATAGCAAGTATTGCCGTTCTGCTGTTGGAGTGAATGTTAACCTCCCAGAAAGAGATTGCACTTCGAAGCAGTACAAGTATGTCTATCGCCACCTTGATAACAGCCAGTTCTGCCTCAAAAACCCTCTAGTGATCCGGTAGCCTAAAAACTAAGATTGACAAAGAGTTCCCTGAAGAAAACTCCTCCAACCTACCCTAACAGTTTCGACCCCTTCATAAAAAAGCTTAGTGTGCCCTTTTTCTAAATACTGCACTGGAGAACCCGATGAGAACCGCCATTTGGACACGTTCAATCGGACGCATCAAAACCCACGAAAGCTTTCTATCAAAAATATTCATCATCTTACCAACAGGTTAAAGACGTGATCCCCGAAAGAGGACAGCGGTACGTTAAGGATCTTATACCTCTTAGTAAATAAAACTATTTCAGTTTTACTTGGTTTTTATTTCGCCTAGTTGGATATCACGTTGAGGTGCCCTCCGGTTAGCTCGTTGATGGTATTTAGGAATTTTCCTTTAACCATAGAAACATCGTCATTTTCTTTAAGTAGGTCGTTAATTAGCAGGACCCAAAGCAGTGATAAAAATACCCCATCCTGCGGTGTGCTCTTATTAATCTTTTTACTACGATCAGTCTGTCGCAAAGAAGACTACAAATAAGGTGTTTGAGGTTCGCTTCCATCTCAAACTTTTCCAGTGCTCTTGCACTGCCTCTTGATGGCAATTTGAAAATGTATTTTCCGTATAAGTCTTCCACAGGAATCGATCTCTACATATGTTAGTAGCCGAATAAAATCTTTTGTTGATGTTAAATATTTTATAGATATTTTGGCATTCATTAAAGTCCAAACGTGCAAACAAGTTGACCAATCTAAAGTTACAATATGGTTTTCTTGTTTCCATTGACTACAGAGTATGCTTCAATGTTTTGGATCATTGTCATCTTGCAGTAACAAATCATGATTATTTTTTCGTGAAGTATTTCAGCTGACTTCAGTAAACCATTTTTATACAATTTATTCTAAGAGCGTTAACTTTTTCTGTAAAGCATCTCAAAACCTCATATTACTGAGCAAAATCATTTTGGATGACCGTAAAGTGAAGATGTTAGAGACAGCAGAAAGAGTTGAGAGTTGTTCATGAGCAGATGTATAAACTTGTACCCTGTGGGGGCGGATAACAGTCCTTTGAATAAATGTTTATCATCACAGCCACACAGCTTTTCTTAGACTGAACAGTGGTTTCTATTGAAAAAGGCGTACAATAGCTTTGTCCTAACTTTTGGATGTCACGTATTCCTTACTCTTCCAGGCTTGTCATCATTGCCGGTCCAAGGCAATTTATCCCCCTAAGCAAAGGCCAAGTTTTTACAAGTTGTTAAGGGTTTAAAAATGTAAAAAAAAATTGGCCAAAAAGCGGCTTTAAAATTATTGCGCTCTAGGCAATTGCCTAACTGGCCTATATGGACGAGCGCTGCTTATTATCTAAGTTTCCAGCTTCTCCATAATGACTAGTCCATCTCTTTGTAAACATACAACTCGTATTTATATACTTTGCAGTCTTTTAAAAGTCTATTTGGAACCTTTAGTAAGCTTCGTTGGAAAGCTGCTTCAAAACATTTTTTATGTCTGTACTTCTAAATCTTGAAAACTGACCATTTAAGATCGAGAAGTATAGTTAGTGGGACATTGTTAGAAGTCTCTCACGCAACTCTTCTATGTCAGTAGGATACAAAGTTGTAAAAATAGGGTAGCGGTAAGCAATGCTCTCTGTTAACCTCCTACTAAGGTCTTCACAATGAACACAAATTGAATATGAACAACCAGTGTGGACCTTCTTTATATTAAGAACATGTGGTTCATTTGACTGTAGTCTAATCAAATCATTTCTAATAAAGCAAGTGTGACAAGTTGATTTTCTTCTAAGTCTAAGCTGTTCTGTGCAATGTCGAGCAAATAAATTTCTCATATTGTCAATGCATTTGCTTATTAGATTAAAACTTCATTTGCAAATTTTAACTTGATTTTCGTTTTTCATTTACATTTTTTTTATATTTATTTTCTACCAACAGAACTTTATCTAAACTAGATTTAACACTTAAATTGTTTTACAAACAAGCATGATTTTATTTTCGTAGCTAAAACACTCAACACAACCATTTTTGAAGTGCAACACAAATCCGATTTCAACCAAGAATTGAAAAATACGCATTTGCATTGCAAATGTTTGCGTCTTGAGCAAAAACAAAATGGAGGTTAAAGATTGCGCAATTCTATGCTTAATTAATTCGAAAATGCATATACACGACCATACAGAATTGTAGTCGCATATGTATGTATATGTGTTTGTGCGGTTCTGTGTAACAATTAAGTTTATGCGCAAGGATTCATCTTGCATGTGGATATTCATGAACTACAAACAAGAACAAAATCGCACGAGAAGATGTGAATGATGCAGGATCGATGATTTTGTGGAGCTCACTTTTCTACATATAATATGTAAATATATATATTTGCTTGTATGTATGTAATTAAGTTCGTTTTTACCTTGTGGTAAAAGGTATTGACTGCTTGAGAGAGTGCTGAACTGGTGGATTTGAAGAGTGCAATATTCCTGAAACTTATGGATTGGGGTTTAGTTTTATAATACTTTCTAAAACCTAAGGTACCAATAGTCACTTTTCAGATCTCGACAAATATTGTGGAATGGCCTTTCGTGTGACTAAAAAGATACAATTTCAAGTATCTGACAGAAAGTGGTAGCTGAGGCCTCAAACTAACTTTTTCAGATATTTGCGCAAACTTTTATTTTCAATGGAGAGGTTGGTATAAGAAGGGTTCAAGTATTAAGTCAAATATAAATGTCTGAATCTAAAAGAAAGGGTTCAAAAAACTTGAAAATGTATATTCGAAACTTGCGCCCTGTGCTCCTAACTTACATTTCAAGTTTTACTGTTAAATTAATATCATTTAAAATACTTGGTTTATTAATTTAATATTTTTGAAGCACAAACAATTTTGGAGAGTCCCTCGGATCTTATGACCAGAAAAAAATATTGAGGTTATAAAATCGGTACTTTTTGCAATATATGGATTTCGTCTACGGTACCACTAACGGTTAGTTATTTTTGTATTTTTGTTCCCAAAGCAATATCCTTCATTTATGTGCGAAACGGCTCCAGTAGGAGGTAAGCATTGGTATCAAAATATTAGGTCTACTAAATAGAAATCCATTATTATTCCGATAGATGGCGTTAGTAATCTATATCTCGCATTGTAGAGGTATGGCGTTTCAAAGATCAATTTTTTTATTAAAAGATATTCTCAGACAGTTATGGATTGCTTGAATCAGTATATCTTGGCACATTTTCTACGATGTAGGTGAAACTCAAGGAAAGCGGCTGAAGATGTGAATAGTGTTTCTAATTTAGATACTGATGGAGTCAAACAGGTGCAATTTTGGTTTCGTCGCTACAGGATAATGGAAATCGTCGAGTCCGATCCTCAACTAAGCATTGTCCAGTTGCTAAATATGGCACATTGGTATACCAAAAAGAGCACTAAAAGAAGCAATGACTCTAAGACCCAGCTTATTCGACAAAATGTACAACGCGTTTATAATAGAAGATGTGTTCTCCGACCCGTGGAAGTTTGGTTCTACTTCCAAAACCAAAAAAGCCACCAGAAAAACTTTCATCTTGCCGACCTTTGTGCATGCTCGACACATATCACTTGGAATTAGCGATCAAAAAAGCCGCGGATTATCAGAGAGACAATATGACTCTATAAAAAAGAGGTCCACTCTTGACGCACCAAGAGAAGTCGCTGATACTGCGAAATGTGCAGTAAGTGGTAAAAGATGGCACAAAAAATATTGCGCGCTAATTACCCTGGATGTGAAGAATTCGTTCAACTCGCAAAGTGGGAAAATATAATCAAAGCTCTATACAAAGTACGTACACCCTAGTATCTCGTAAATAGATACTATAATGAGCTATTTCGAAAATAGGAGATTGTTATTCGACATGGATTAGGACACTCAGAGATACACTATATCGAGGGGATTACTGCAAGGCTCGATCCTAGGCCCTCTACTATGGAACTTGATGTACGATGGGGTGTTAAGAATACTTGTACATCATCCAAAAAGCATGAAAGCAATCGCATAAGCGGATGATCTCATGGTGAGAGCAGTGGCGAAACATCTGGATGACCTCCGGCTGTGCAATGATAGAACAAATGGTCTGCGTCAATGGTTTGCTACCATGAGATTAGAGTTTGGGTAGCAGAGCTTGCTCATAAGCACAGGGAAGGTGGAAGAAAAGGTATCACTCACCATAGGGAGTGCGAAATTTTATTTCACAGCTGTAACGATTGAACCACCTATCATAGCCGTCTGCAGGCATAAAAAAAGAGGAGAGAACCAAAAGCATAACAATGTGGCAGCAACGGCGGCAAAACATCAACGAAAGGACGGTGGACTCACTTCTAATTGCAGACTTCCATTCGAGGGTAGATACACATGGGGATATGGACTTCCACCTAACCTAAATACTGAGTGGTCATGGATGCTTTAGAAGCTATTTGTTCCGATTCCATCACGATCTTAGTCCGTTGACGTATATGGAGTGCATCGCAGATTCTAAGTACTTATTTTTCAATGCTCTCGTTTTCAGATGTGAGAGAAAAGTTAAAAACTTCACTTGGCGGTAGTTTTTTTGGTGAAAAATTTGACAGCACACATGTGTCAGTCCTCTGGTAAATGGAAAGCTGCAAACGAAGCGTCAGCTCTAATTATGACAAAACTGAGGCATTTACAGTATATTAGGCGTCACTCAGTCCATATGATAGATCAGACTTAAAATATTCCTCTTTCCCATGAAATAATGCTTAATCAGTTGGTTCCGTGGGAGAGATATGAAATGGGAGTAACTTAGGTTTAATGGATTAAAGTTAAAAAAAAAAAAACAAAAACCCGATATAAAGCTCATATATCGAGCCACATGTTGAACTCAAAAGACCACACGGACCGAATTTCCATATGCAACTCGCTGCTGAATCGCAACATAATTGATTTATTTCTGAAGCGGATTATTCCTGCTTATGAAATGTGGGTCATTTATGGTAATAACGTTTTCGGTGACCCGGTTCGGTGACCCGGCGCAAACGTTGAACAAGATCCTAGCTTCAGAAACGGTATCCTGGTTTGACAAGGAATCACATATAAGGACTATAAGCTTCTACTCTACAACTAACCTTTTAACTCGAACTTATACCGTCAACAATTGGATCGTCTAAAGTGCGCAACTGCCTAGAAATGTTCTATAAGAGCAACGCCAGACTACACACATTGACTGTGACTTGCTAAAAACTTCGGCAACTTGGCTAAGATGTTTTTTGCATTCACCAGGTAGTTTGAATCTGGAATCAAGTGATTACTACCTGCTCAAGTTCTTGGCGCATGATTTTGCAAGGAAATTACTCGCATCAAGAGAAGGTTATAAAAATTTAGTATTCTACAAGCACTAGAAAAGTTTAGGTAAAGACTAAAAAAAAACTTAGAGAGTCTACGCAAACTACCGTTATAGTTCCTGGACTTTCCAAATTCCGCTTTACCAGATGAATTTTTGATCGTGCGGGTTAGAGGCATACATACAGAAATATACTAAGCTGGTAGCACGTTACATTCACTTTCAACTACCCTGAGTTGAGTATAAAAGCAGTCATTCCATAACTAGTCCATTTTAGAAATTCCTTATTTTGTTTTGTTGCCTGCTCGTATTTTTAAGCTACCTACTTTTGTGTTTAGCAATTCGGTAGAGTGTATGTCGGATTGTCTGTTGGAATAATTGCATATTCATGCGCTTACAATGCTTTCCGCACACAGCCATTGAGTAAATGTGCTGTCGAGCGGCAATGTAATTTATACAGTTTGAAATATCAAAAACTACTCGCACAGACCTACGTCAATTCCAGATCGATTCTAGTATTTGGTGTTGGACGAATGAAAGATTTGTGGATTTGTGGAAAATGAAAGCATAACGATGTTGTTGCTTTGTATGTTATACGAACCCGCATGAATACTTAGTAAAGGAGTTAGTGTGTGAACATTTCGTAGAAACTCATTTTGGCTGTCTTTCAACAACCCTGTGTATTTTCAAGTTTATCAAATCAAGTGAAGATAAGTGCGCATACACACACATAGCCACAAAAGCGCACTCGCATTAACACCAAATATTGATACAATTTTCTTCTGTGCATTTCCGACAGAAACCACACTGGCAAGCATGATTTGAGCTTAGCACTTTTGTTGTCATTTCTAGCGGTACGAAATATAGACTGCTTGAATTTCGCAAGAATTGGGTGAATACTCTTTTTTCAATGTATTATGCCCCAAAAACAGAAATGTTAATTAGCTACTACAATGATTTTTGGAAGTGACCAAGGCTATGGTGTTATCACTTAGAATTCGGATTTAGATTTGTAAAAGCTCAAGGAACGAGAAGAGTAAAAATTTCGAAATCTAATTATTTCCGTTAATACCAAAATGAACAAATAGCAAGGCGAAATGTAATGCTTATTTCAGAAACTGTAACGATATAACTTACGGGTTTTTTAATAGGAACACTTCAAAAGTAGACTGATAGGAACAGCAAATGATACCATTTTTTCCCGCTCTTTTGATATTTCTCTCCAATAAGATTAGCCATTTCATCATGAAAAGATATACGATCCAAAAACGAGTCAAAATATTAAAATTTACTACCCGGAATTCGGAGCCAGTGGCTTCAAATTTAAGAGTGTTCCCGTGCCAGCGAGACAAAGAAGTGCACGTAGTGGCGAGAATATTGCTGCCGCTAGCGCATCAATTGAGGAAGACCTAAATCAGTTTCTCACACGTCATTTTCAAGCGTTGGGCATCTCTGTGACGACGTTGTGGCGAATTTTGAGAAAATATCTTGGCCTACATCCTTACAAGATCAAATTGACGCAAGAACTGAAGCCGCTTGACCACCAGAATCGTCGTATGTTCGTGAATTGTGCTGAGCAACAACTTGAAAGTGATCCGGATTTTCATCGAAAAATTATCTTCAGCGATGATAAATGAGCTAAATGGCCTTGTTAATAAAAAAATATGCGTTATTGGTCAAGCAGCAATCCACACGTACTCTATGAGTCACTATTGCATCTCGAAAAAATTACGGTATGGTGCGATTTATAGGACGGCGACGTCTTTCAGCCGTACTCCTTCCGTGATGATAAAGACTGACAAGTTATTGTTGAGATACCGTACATCCGTTTGAAATCGAGCTTAAGTGAAAAAGCGAAACATTTCTCCTCAGAGTTGTGTGCTAGGTTTGGCACCCGCTGCTAAAAAGACGGTTAAAATCACGTAAATGGTGTCTACACGTTCTTAGAAAACTCAACTTCTGCTAGAAATAAAGCCGAATGATCATTAAGCACATCGTACGCGCAATGAATGGACTCAACACGAGCTGTCCACCATTTCAGTGATGACGTTCACTTTTGGTTGAATGTGTACGTCTAAAATCAAAATTGTCGCATTTGAGGTGTTGATAATCCACAAGCCGTTGTTGAAAAGTTGGGACATCCTCAAAAAGTTATTGATTGCTGTGCTCCCAGAAGAAATCATTGGGATCATAATTAATGACTTTATCGTGCGTGAATTAGAGAACATTGATGTGGATGACCTTTGGTTCGAACAAGATAACGCTACATACCAAGCAGCCAATGAAACAATCAAGTTTTTGAAGGAAAATTTTGACAAAGCATTCTCTCACGTCGTGTGCCTGTGGCCTGGCTTCCAAGATCGTGCCATTTAACACCGCTCGACTATTCTGATGAGGTTGTGACACTGATAAAGAGAAAACAAAGAGAATTTTTGGCACGTTACTGATAAAATGCGGTCCTAATAGCTACAAAAAGTAGTCGACCATTGGTCCTCTAGCCAGGAATTTATTAGAGCCAGACGTCGTGATCACTTGCAGGAAATCATTTTTAAAAAATAATTGTAAACCCTTATCTTTATAATTAGCCCAAATTCTTGACCATAGCATGAAGCTATATACTTTCTATTTTATCTTGAAAACGACATATCTAAAAACAGTTGTTGCGTTACATTTTACATACAAATTCGGACCGCTTCCTATTAGACATATTGCAGTTATTATCTGAAGTATGAACGTTATTATGTAAGAAGTTCAAGGTTACTTTTAGCAGCAAGGCTGTATGTAATGATTCTGCTCTCGAGCTACTGCTTAGGGATAGTACAATCACCGACGGCTCGAAAACGTCGGAGGGAATTGGTGCAGGATTCGTAGGACCACAAGCAAAACTCTCCATATACATATATGAGAAGTTTCCCGTTCATATTCCAAGTCTTTGCTGTAAGTCGGTGCGTAGAGTTAAAGCAACGAACCATCGTAACGAACGTAAAGTTATACTCAGCGACAGTTTAGCGGCACTTAAAGCGATCTCTGCGTACGAGATCTAATCGCTATTGGTGTAGGAGTGCACAGAACGGCTGAACAGTCTATCAGATCGTAACCAAGAGCACTTTATCTGAGTGCCCGGACACAAAGGTATAGTCGGGAATGAACTTGCTGATGAGCTCGCCCGCTCCGCAGCATCCACCGATATGGTAGGACCTGAATCTTTCATTGCGGTTGGTCCCCATACTATAAAGGAGTTGCTTCAAGGCATGCGCCAAGCCAAGTTCCTAATGAATGGTTACAAGCTTAATAGATTTAAGTATGTAATCAACCTCAAAAGGGACTAACTCAGACTACTTGTCGCTTTCTATACTGGCCATTGTATGCTCAAGAAGCATTTATATCCTATAACATGGGGCTAGCTTCTTGTGCAATATGCCGGTTCTGCGATATGGAGCCTGAAAGACCAAAACACTTGCTAATTGACTGCACAGCAGAATGCAGGCGCAGGATAAAGGATCTTGGATCCATGTTTCTAAATAGGGATCACCTCGCTTCAATAGCACCAAGCATTATATTGAAATTTATCAATACTCTTTAGCCTCAGCAGTGAGTCTTTGTGGCTTAGGATAGACCTTAGGTCGCTGTGCAATTCTCATTTATTTATCACGGTGCCTCACGGTATTGTGGTCGAGCACGACGAATGCGTGACAAAAGACGCTTCATAACACCAAGGTAAAACACAGCATTAATCGTTTGGCCAGGTGGGACGAACTCTCGGTGTACAATACCCTCGGAATCGTAAAAACAAATCAGCATTGCCTTTATTTTTGACTTCTGAAGACGACTTCTGATCGTCACAGAGGTCCTCACGACCTTCTTGGAATCACTTAAACCACTCATGCACATTACTACGGGATAGGCACTGATCAGTGATCACCATAAACTTTTTTCATCATTTGAAATGTTTCAGTAAACGTTTTCCCAAGTTTAAAACAAAATTTAATATTTGCTCTTTGCATTTTACGACCGATGACCAAAAGCTGTTGTCACTTTTTGATCGATAACATCGATTGCAGTTATCCAGTTGTCTTAAAATTTTTATGAAATGTCAACAAGAGATCAAACTTTTTATCTCATATACCCACCAATAGGTGGCTCCACCAGAAACAGTTATACTTAAAGAGTTATATTTCTTTTGCGACAGACCCTGTATAAAAAAATACAAAAACAAAAAACTCATTTTTTATTTATTAGTGTTTTTTAATGAAAACAAATTGTCTCCTATAAACATACATATCTACAGAATGGTAATCCACTTGATACTCGTGCCTTTCGCTCGTCAACAACAACTGCTAATCTCTTTCGCTTTGCTACAAAATCAGCGTAGCCTTTAAAAAACACGACTTTTGCCACTTCATAAATCATATTTAACCCCACCCGCAGCATGTTAACACAGTTCAAATACTCAAGCGCACCATGCTATGCGGTAGTCCATGTTTAAACTAATACACATGTCTGATCCCTTACATGGCTCGGCGACTTGGTTGAATGGTTGCAGGGTCGCGATTGCATGCTTCGTCGGTTTGTTACGGCGCTACATGTTGACCAGGTCAGTTTATGTAGTTAGTTGTGGCGTGCGAGACGGCGTCGGCGTCTATCATTTCATGCAACCCTCATTGCAACAACAACATGTTATAATAAATAATATGTTACAAAAACAATAGCACAATAGTATAAAGTTACTTTGGAGCGGCAAAAGCATTGAGTGTATGGGTAACGGTAATATTAGAATCGACTGAGCTGGCGAAAGCGAAGCATTTCCGACCGCAATTTCTCCGCTTCGTCCATTTTAATTGCATTTGAATCGCGTGTGGGGTATTAAACCGGTAACATTGCTTAACAGCTTGGTGGGTGGCTCTGTAGCGGTAGTTGTTGTAGTTTGCGATAATAAAGCTGTTTTGCATGTCGAGCGCCAATGCATTAGCAGGTTTTCTATTTGCTTCACACTACTAAGCCTTTGCACTTCTTTGAATGTCTGCTAATATTTTAATGGTATTGACTGGAGTAGAGTGCGGACTGACCTTAATTTGTTGGAATTTTTATTGAATTCGCAGGAATCCTTTCAATGATTATCGGCGAGAGGCATATTAAACTTCAGATTACATGGAAAGTTGTTTTTTATAAGATGCAACAGTCAACGTCTGTTGAGATTTGAATGCTGAAACCGTTCCCACAACAATCGGATATAAGTAACCGTAATGGACCCGGTATTTTATACGGCCAAGGACTGTCAATTTGAACACTGAAGGTATTTTTGCTCTACACATACCAGATGTGCTCAAAAAATGTAAAACCTGAATTTTCTTTTTTGGAAAAAATATTTATTCCTTCTTCTTTTTTCTTTTCCGTTCTCACCTTTCAAATAGTCAAAATGCTAGCGGTTCTTCCAATCGTATAAACACTTCTTAAACTCAAGTAGGAAAAGGTCACACGGAGCCAAGTCTGGTGAACATGGGGACTTGGGCATAGTTAAAGTATTCTTTTTGGCCAAAAATTCACGAGCGAGTAACGAAGTGTGAACAGGTGAACTATCGTGGTGAAAAGCTATGAATTGTTCTTCCACAAATCCGGGCGATTTTTTTGGTGATGCTTCACATAAATGGCGTTGAACTTGTACGTAGTGCGCCAAATTAACCGTTTGATCTTGAGGCAAGCTTCATTCATAACCATTGCTTTCACTTTTTTATCGGTTGTTGATGTGCTGGGGCGTCTGGGCCTCTCGTCATCTGCAACGTCTTTATGACCATCTTGGAGCCGCTTATACCTTAAGGCACAAAACGTCAAACAGAAAATCGGAATCCAAGCAGTGGTCCGACTACGTCCATTTATGAAATTCGCGTTACTTTTTTGCCAGAAATATCTACAATATCTCGCTTAGTTTTGGGTGATACGTACAACCGTAAGGGGAACAAACCTATTATACTCTGTAGCAACATGTTGCAAGAATATAAATATTTATCGTATTTTTGGGGCATGCACATCAACATGAACTAGCGAAATTTCAAAATTACATTATTTTCTGAACAAAATGGATTCAAATCGATGGATTCAAATCGAACTCAATTAGATTCAAATAGAACAGATCAACTGACTGTACCGTGCTTGAAATGCTTATTTTATTGGAAAGAACTCTTACCCAAAGACCTGAATCATTTGCACAAACGACGTCGCGTAAAGGTGGCAAAAGAAAAACTTGAGAAAGTACCTGAGAACCCTACATTCATCAGATGCATTACTACTGTTGAATAAGCACGGGTTTATGAATGTGATGTGGAGACTGTCCCACAATCTGGTGAATGACCCTCCAAAATGAGTTAAAACCGAAAAATTACATCAAAAGTTGTGACAGAATTTTTGGGTAACAAGAAACGAGATTCATCGCTCAGCCACGATATTCTCCAGATTTGTCTAATTGTGATTTTTTTCTGTTTTCAAAAGTATAAATTCTGTGCCTAATCATCCTAAAGCCGAAGCTTAAGCCGAATGGTCGAAAACAGGACGAAATTGGATAAACCTTTAGCATGCTGATGTTGGCTGAGAAAGAGCCTGTTTTGGAGACTACAAAAGATATTTGAAAAAGTTTTATTTTGGTAGTCTGGCTTAGATTCGATCAGATGGTATACATGGTAAAATTTAATAAATCCACTAATATTTTGGAGAGTAAAACGAGAAAGCTTCGACCAAAAATTCTTTTAAAAAATAATTTATCAAAAATAAAATATTTTGGAGTATTTATATAACAGAAGCGCTATCGAATCACGGCAGTTTAGCAGAAACTTCTCTGTAGAGCTTTGCGAGCGATTGTGGAGAACACATGCTTAAATATACTTTAACGGTTTTGTGATATCCGCTTTATAGAATTTGAAAAATACTGATAGCAATCCATGAATATTTCTTTAATAAATTGTAAATATTATTCAGTGAGGAAAGGAGTAAAGAGTTTAATACCTGAGAAGTGGCGTCTTATGTATTTATTCATACAAGAAGCTACATATAATTATTAAATATCTGGATAATAGTTTTTAAGCAAAGCGCTGTTATGCTATATTTACACATAATTATATATTTAAGCATCCAGATAGCATATCTAGCTATTTAAGTGTCGTGCAGGAAATCTAATTTCCGTAGGAGAAAAAAGTTTGATAAATAAGCGAAATTTGCAAAATACAGCACATGGAAATCTCGAAATGTTATGTCGTTCGTATGCCAGTTTACGACCACATTTGTATCTAAAGCTTATTAAATACCTCAGGTATTTCCAAGTCGACTTATGTATGTATTTGCATTTCCCAATAACATTTGAATGAAGCAACAACTTCTGTCAACACTTTCGTTGAGTTTGGAAATTTCAACTTCTTCCTACGGATATCAAACGTTTCTGCTCGACTTACTTCCAGCAAACTTCACTTTACAGTTGAATTTAGTCATTGTTAGATATTCAGCAATAATCGTTTAAGCAGTTTAAGCAGATATGACAGAAACTACAGGACAAAATATGCTCACATTTCTAATACTATCGAAGAGTTTAGTACATGAACAGGTTGAATGCGTTGAATCATGAATCGTTGAGAGAAAACGGCAAGATTAGAGGAAGAATTTCAGACTAAAAATGTACTGGTTAGACGAAGTTTCAGAATTATACAATTTTTTTTTTGAAGGTGAGTAAGAAAGAGTTTATGAGCATAAAAAAGTTTAAAAATCAATCAAATTATTACGTAATATTCTAAGAGCACCGTCGTTTTCTAACGCTGGACAATAACTTCGACAAACATTATATAACATTGAATCCCTTTTAAACAATAGTTTCAAAGCTACCAATAACTTCAGATGTAGGTTCTCGGCCTACCATATTAAAACAAATATTTTTGGCTAAATTTTTTTTTTTTATTCAACATAGTTCCCTTCAAGGGTGACAGACTGTTTATAGCGATCCTACAATTTTGAAGTCAGGTTTGTGTTTTGCTTTGAAATAGGTCTCAGTTTCGGCGGTCTCCTGTACATTTGATGAAAATTTCTTACCAGCGAGATTTTTTTAGTATCTGAGAATATGAAATGGTAAGTCGGGGCCAGATTTAAAAAATGTGGTGGATGTGGAAGCATATTGCATTGCCTTGGTGAAACAGCACTTTCTTTTTCTTCAAGCCGTTTTTCAGCGATTTCGTCCTCCAAACGGTCTAACGGTCCTTCCTTATTCACTTTAGTCAACAAAAATTATTTCATGTGCGTCTTAAATTATGGGCGTCTTCTCCTTGCCAGCCGACTGTTGCGTTTTGACACGCTTTAGAGATTGGCCTTTTTAAATAGTTCGATTTGTGTGACGCATCGCGCACTTCTTCAAAATTCGGTGAACATAATCGCCCAGCAGAGTCGGAATTTCCATGAATCGGTAAACCCCTTGTGGTTAATGCGGATCGTTAACGACGCTTTGCTGAGTGCATCGAAGACCCTATTGCTGCTGTGCTACTGTGTTGAGCAGAGTACCGAAAAAGACCCGAATGAGTCTATCCGCCATAGCGCGCAACAATCGGCAGAGATCCACTTAATGAAAGATTTTGCGGAAGCGTCTTGGTTTTCGGGCTTTAGATAATTCAACTCAAGAGCAACAGAAAGAATTGAAGCCCAGCGACCATCAAAAGCTTGTTGCAATTTCCGTGAATGGGTCCAAAAACAGATGTTCACCGATCTCGATTTTCACAAGAAAATTTTGTTCAGCAATTAAGCTCTCATTTAGTTGAAAGGGCACGTGAAAAAAAAAGGTTTTATCTGGTGAGGTTATGTGAAATCGCTCGTCTACGCGGATAAGACCGAGACGATTGACTCCTTTGAAGAAAATATTCGGAGCGTTATTGCTAAAGTACGGTCCCAATTCCTGAAAAAGTGGATGGAGTTTATTTGAGCCAGCAACGGCGATCATTTGTCAAAATCATTTGTAAACATCATGGTAAACTTTTATTTTTATAAGAGGGCTAAATTCTTGGCCATAATCATATTATGTGAAAAAACCGCGCCTACTTTGCCCCACGAATTAAAAGACAGCGGCTACGTCCAAATGAATGAAAACACTGCAGCCACTCGACGCAGTACCCGACGGGAAAAACAGAGGAGGAGGAAGACCTCTACTTTTTCGGAAAAACCAAGTGGAGAAGCATCTGGCTTCGCTTGGTATCACCAATTGTCGCTAAGCAGCGAAAAGGAAGAACGACTGGTGCACTGTTGTAAACTCGACTATAACCGCATCGTCTATGCCAATCAAGAAGAATAATCATAATATGTGATATGGCTATCAATTTCGAAGGTCAGTATTGAAGAAACAAAATGCTAATGCTTTCCAAAATATGTTATTTGCTACGAAAACACAAAGTGAAGAGAGAGTTGAAGAAAATAATTTCGATAAACTTCACAAGAAATATTCATAGCAAAATTTCGAGCAACGAGTTTATTTTTCTATGAAACATGCACATACACCTCATGTCAATATAAATACTTTTAAAATACACCAAAAATTGTTCACCATTAAATAATATATATAATCTTCTAAACCAAAACAGAAAATACACAATTTTTTTTTTATAAAATTATAACTGCAATCTCAGTTTGTCACTACCAGCCCGAGTTGTAACCCTCACGTCTGACCTCCTCCACAATCACGGTACCATCCGGTCGCACACGTTCTGTAATTGTATCCACCTCAACATTACCGTAAGGACCTTCCTTAATCACTTCAACGCGCTCCGTCACCTGGCCATATGGTTGTTGATAGGGCTGTTGGTAAGGCTGTTGGTAGGGCTGTTGGTAAGGTTGTTGGTAGGGCTGTTGGTAGCCGGGTTCGTTTATATTCTCGGTGATGTTAACATCAACATTGGGGCGATCGTGATGATGATGGAAGAAAGACATTTTGCGTTAACGACGTTTGTTTTTTTGTTACTAAAAAGGACTCTACGTGTGCTCCACTTACTAGCGACCGTTAGACTGACCGTTTACAACTGAGCGATAACAAACGAAATGTTAATTTATAAATATTTAGAACAGAAATTCCGATGTTACTCGTCTATCTATTGTGTTGTCGAAAAGCAGATATTACTAATTGGAGCGATCGATCAAACATTTTATCATGGCTATGTTATTGGGAGCTTCGTGGAATAACGATATACATAACTAAATGTGTGAAGAATTAAGCCCCTACCGGATTATGGCTTGATAAGAATATTAGGTATTCATGTAGCGCTGCGTGAGTCAACATAACTGTTTCAATGCAATGTTTACGAATGTATTTATCGCTTTGATTTGAAATTAAGCCACGCGGAGCTTCTTTTGTTTTTTTGCCGACAAAAACAAAATATTTACCAAAGGCATAACTATAAATACCTCTGGCGTAAACATTCAGGTGCTAATGCGAGGTCTCACCCATCACGAAGTCATATGTGTTATGTGTGCGAAAAGCTTTTTTAACAAAGAAAATTATTTTAATTACAAAGTACAGTCTACATGGCCATTGAAGGTGCTTCCCAGCGTGAAATCTTATACCCAAACACATATTATTAGTATTTATTCTGTTTATGATGTGACTAATTGTTTTAGACTTTATACTTTGTACTGATTAAGACTATGATGACGTGCATAACTATATTTAAACGCCGGTGACCTTGTAAAATGTAAATATAAATGATAAACATGACGAGCTGGGTTCATTTAGTCATCCGGCGACTGTCTATATATGTATACGCGAACTAGTCCCACAGTTTTTAAGATATCGCCCTTTTCTCAACAAAAAGCTGTTAATTTTTCGGAGCCGCCTATATCAGAACACTATAGCTGCCACACAAACTGTAATGAAAACCTTTTTATTTGGCAAACCTTTGGATTTGTTCACAAAATTTCGCATGTACTACGAGTATTATCTAAAGCATTACTACGATATCTGAAGAAATTTTTGAGATGGTTGATATAGAAACTAAACGATCAGAACTAAGTTCTTCAATGAATAAACTTCAATTACAAACTTTTTTAGGCCTTGCTACAATCTCTTAACATATTGTTCGGATTGTACTACTTTAGCTGCCATTTAAACAGGCGGATCAAAATCCAGATATTACCAGATCTGTGGATACACTTTTATGATATAAAAAAGCACCTGAGTAGGGTGCTATGGCGTCGTTGCAGGCAATGTCAATGTTTTTTTTATTAAATACAAAGAGGATTAAAGCGAAAGGCATGACCTTGATCCTGAGCGTGCTTCTGGTTCTACTAATTAAAGAATCAGTAAATTTCTTGCAGATCTTCACAATAATGTCTCGGAATTCAGCGAAATAGACTAACACATTTTTAACCAGCTCTAGTTGGAATTGGTCAACATTATTTGGACACTGCACCAAGGAAATCAACGGTTGAAAAGTGGTTTACTAAGTTTGAATGAGGCCAAATAAGCACTGAAGGCACACAACGCTACTGCAGGACATCGAAAAAACTACGCTTTCTCCAGGACTGATGAGGTGGACCATGAACTACTTGAGCGGTCGGCAATCATCCGTACTATTTCGAGGTGAAATATCTAAACTGAGAAGAATTAAACAGGGTTTTCCGCAGGGTGGTGTCCTCTCCCCGCTACTGTTTAACATCTTCAACTCGAAACTCTAACACATCCACCAGAGGGAGATTCCATAACCTCGTACGCTGATGATTGCACGATATTGACGTCGGGCAATGGAATCGATGGCATGTATTCAAAAGTAAACGGCTATCTCTCCGACCTTTCTCGTTTCCTCACTGCATGGAACCTAACACATTCCCCCACCAAATCCACAGCGACCATATTTACGAAATGGACGAAGGAGTATAGATTTCAGCTTAATATTACAGTCGATGGCATCAAAATTCCGACAGTCAATAATCCTAAGATTTTAGCTGTAACTTTTGATAGTCGATGCTCCTTCACTCCCCATACGACCGCATTTATCGCCAAGATACGGAGCCGCAACAAAATCCTCAAGTCACTAGCCGGTAGCACATGGGGAAAAGACAAAGAGACGTTGTTGGCAACATACAAGGCAATCGGCCGGCCGGTCCTCAATTACGCTGCACCAATATGGTCGTCTGGATGCAGTGGTACGCAGATGAAGAAACTTCAGACCTGCCAGAACACTGCACTCCGGACCACGACAGAATGCCTCTTGATGTCTCCCATCGAACACCTACATAGTGAGACGCTTATGCTCCCAGTTAAGGAGCATAATGAACTCCTCTCAAAGCAGTTCCTGCTAGGATGTTTTCGTAGAAATCACCCTCGCAGCCACCTGCTAGAAGCGGAACCGCCTCCTAGGAACATCAAGAGGTCATCCCTTAAATACGTCGACGACATTGAACAGTACGCCGACCGGACTTCGGACGCTACTAACTTCCGACAGGTACTGACCGCCACTCACAGTGGAACTATCAACACCTTCACCGACTCCCTTCCAGTTAATGGCGTTTTTGGAATCAAATCACCATCCATTGCAGACGAAGTGGTCGAGCTGCCGCGAGAAACGCGAGTGACCCTAGCGCAGCTTCGTTCTGGATACTGTAGCAGGTTAAACTCCTACTTATCCAGAATAGACCCCGACATATCCAATGTATGCCCTGCATGCAACGAGCCTCCGCATAACACTGACCACCTCTTTGCATGACCTGCCAACCCCACTCATCTAACACCCTTTTCCCGTTGGTCCGACCCCGTCGAAACAGCACGTTTCCTGGGCCTTCCGTTAGATGACGTCGACGACATCACAGATAACCTTTGCCATCCTAACGGGGATTGATAACCGTTATAACAACAACAACATGAAAGCAGTGGACGTCCTCAAGAGGCTGAAGATATCGAAAAGGTCCCCAAAATAGTTTCGGATGCTCCTAAAGTGAAAATGTTCGAGAGAGCTGTGGCTCTAAAGTTTTCAAAGAAACGTATTGGATATATTGTGATTGAATATTTGGGTATGCAAAAGCTTTGCGCTGAGCGAGCTCATTTCTGACCAAAAACAACGACGAGTTGATGATCCGGGGCAATGTTTGGAGATGTTCAAGCTCAATAAACCCGGAGTTTTGCGTCGATATGTAACAATGGATGAAACATGGCTCTATGATTTCACTTCAAAGTTCAATCGACAGTCAGCCGATTGGACTGCACGCAATGAATCCGCTCCAAAACGTGGAAAAACGCAACAGTCGGTTGGCAAGATTATAAGGTTTGTATTTCGGAACGCATGTGGTATAATATTCATCTGCTATCTTCAAAAGAGGAAAATCATTAACAGCGACTATTACATTGGATTATTGGTGCATTTGAAATACAAAATATCGAAAAAGACGGTCCCATTTGAAGAAGAAGAAAGTGCTGTTTCATCAAAACAACGCACTGTGTCACAAATCAATGAATCCAATGTAAAGATTTCAAGGATTGGCATTCGAATTGCTTCCGCATTAACCTTTTTCCCCAGATTTGGTCTCCAGTGACTATTTCCGATTGTGAGACCTCAAGAGAATGCTCGCTTGAAAGAAATTTAGCAATAATAAAGAGGTAATTGCAGAAACTGCGGCTTATTTTGGGACGTAAGGGGCTATACCAGTGTGACAATTTCAAAAAAAAAAATGTTTTTGCTTTTTCGATAGCTTATATTTCCAAAGATATCCTGTGAAATCTGTAAGGTCGTATCTTGAATACTTTTTGGTTGGCAGCGTTTTAAAGACCGACCGCTCACAGGTACAAGCATACGAGGTGTGTTCAAAAAGAATCGCGACAGTTTGCTGACAGTTTTCCTCGATTGCAGGGGCGTGGTGCATCATGAGTTCTTGCAAAAGAACGGTCAATAAGAATATTACCTACAAGTTATGCGCAATTTGAACAACCGCCCGGATTTATGAAAGCTTTTTTGCACCACGATAACGCCCCTGCTCCCCAGTTCTGGCCCCCTCTGACTTTTTCTTGTTCCCTAAGCTGAAGAGGCCCATGAACGGACGACGTTACGCTTCTTTTGACGAGATAAAGACGGCATCGAAGGAGGAACTGAAGAAAATAAAAAAAAAAAAATGATTTTTTGAAGTGCTTCGAAGATTGGAAAAACCGTTGGCACAAGTGTATAATATCTCATGGGGATTACTTTGAAGGGGACAAAATAGATATTCATGAATAAATAAATAATTTTGAAAAAACACAAAATTCGCGATACTTTTTGAACACACCTCGTATACTATAAGTGAAACTTTGAACGCGTTTTTCTCGAACCGACATTTTTCAAAATCGCTGACGTCATAACTGAACGAGAAATTAACCGATCGACTTAAAACTGAGTATTGTTAAACATATTTACTATACAATGACAAACGATCTTTTTGATTGGTTGAAAATTGTTAATTTGGCATTAAAAAACGACCATTTTTTTGTTTGAGCTATTCATTCAGAATCATGTCAGCAGTTGGGCACTTTTTTTTGGCACCTCCGAAGGATGCACAAAACTCCGTTATTTTTCAATATTTTAGTTAAAAAAAAGTCTTCAAATATAGCGGAAAATTATTACGTGTAAAGAAGTTCAATGCATTCAATCGAGTACTTTCTTACAAAAAAATTTACGAAAATCGCTTAATATTTCATGTCTTACACTGGTATAGCTACTTAATGCAATGATGAAGTTAATGAAGAAACAAGCTTTTCAACACTTAAACCTTAACATATAAATTATTGACAATGGAAAATATCTTCAGCATTCCTTTCTGAAAACAGCTGATAAAAAGACGGTTTTTAAACACTTACGAAAAGCTTCACATTTCTTAAAACAACAAACATCGCTTTATTAAATAAATAAATAACTTAAAATTATTAAACATTTTTATTGAGCAACCATAACAAACATCACTCAGTAGAATTTCAATTGAAGTATGTACAATTGTCTTCAATCAGTTTTTCACTGTCACTGATTTGCACGCGAATTCCTTCAGGCATTTCAGTGCTACCAACGCGGATTGGGCGGATTATTGTAGTGTCGCGGATAACCGTAGGCGCCAGCGCCGTTATTATAACCGCCATTATTGTTGTTGTAGTATGGTGCTTGCGGCGGCATATATGGCGGAGGTGGAGGAGGTGGTGGCGGATAGCCGGCAGCATTACCTTGAGTCATAACTACGATCTCAGTCCGAGGCGGCGGCGGCGGTGGAGGAGGCCGATTAAAGAACGCATCGACAATCCCTCCGGGAAAAATATCAATCTCAAAACCTGGACGACGATTGTTATAATAAGCGCGATCGCAATATGGATCTTCATAGTATACTATCGGTGGCGGCATGACACGCAATTAAATTCAATCAAACAATAAGTAAACCAAAAATTCTGCCTTTTAGAGGCGCACTGCAGCGTACGCGATTTGAATGCCAGCAGCTGTCGTTTGCTCTGGGACGTCTATTTGCTGGAAGTGTTGCGTTGAAACTGCCAGTTCAATGGCGTAATTGTTTACATATAACCAAAAGTGTTAAACCACTGATTTGAGGTAGATTACTTAGGTGCAAACCGAAATACGCACAAATAAAAATCGGGGATTCTTGGCGGCATTAATTATGAGTCAGTTTTGGCTGATAAGTTATGTGGCCATGGATGTTGGTTTGTGCGCACCAAATAAGTTTGATAAGGTTAGACAAATTATGCGTGATTACTTTTATCAATGCGAGTGATGGTGATAGCGCGAAATTTTGCACTGAGTTAAATAAATGTTAATGGATATTTTCAGGAAGATAAAAAAATAGAAAGAGAAACACAGTTAGGTGCATTGCTCAACGAATTTTAGGTGCTCTCGTAGAATATGAAAAAGAGTTGCCAGCTGTTCAACTAATTTCTGTAGTAAGCAACTTCACTTCTCTGGGTGCCAGGCCACAAAGGCATTGAGGACATTGAAATATTGGACGAGATTGCCAAGGATGATATTCAGAAATTGGTAATATTTAAAGACATGGTAAAGAAAAACAAAAACCGCAATTCCTATTTGCAATCGATAGAAGAGACTGTAGAAATATGACCGGAATACTAACTGCTCACTATCTGGTAGACTGCAAGGAATGTATAGAGCAAGGCATCAGGGAAATAATGAATCATCTCTTGTGCACTTGACAAAACTATGCTGTATGCATCTGGGGTCCCCACGATATGTTACACTGGAGGGGGTATTGATAGTGAGGTCGCAGAGCAACTGAATTCCATGTGGTATCGCAAAGGACCAAAACTGGTCTATTGGCCTTTCCAAATTAACCTTACCGAACCTAACGTAAGAAGACTGATGGATATTTATAATTGAAAAAAGTTTGGTGAAATTTTGAAACGGTTTAAATATTTTTTGTATACTGAGCAAGGTATATTAAATTTGCCACGATGTTTGTAACACCAAAAAGGAAACGTCAGAAACATTATAAAATATACAAATATATAAATGATCAGGTTGATGAGCAGAGTCAATTTAGACATGTCTGCCTGTCTGCCCGTCCGTCTGTTCCTCTGTACATCTTTCATATCTAGAAGCTTCTCATTTGTAGGAACCGTAGGTATCGGACCATTATAATACAAACAGAACCAGCGTAATCATATATTTGAATGGAAAACTGAGTCGATTTAGCCATGTCCGTCTGTCTGTCCGTGTGTCTGTCCGTCCGTCTGTTCCTCTGTACGTCCTTTTCTCCTCGATAAGCTTCTCATTTCTCGGAACCACCGGTAGTAGACCACTATAGTACAAACAGAACAAGCGTGCATGGAAAACTTTTTAATTTTATGAGATATTTTCACGAAATCAGCCATGGATCATTATCTAAAGCAAAAATGCAATCTCAGAAGATCGGATTCCTACAGCGTATAGTTAACGTTTTTTCTTGATTTTCAGTTTTGATGATAAATTCACAGAATTATTGCAATATTGATAAAATTTGTGGGATAAAATATATAATTAAAGATTAAGAAGTCTGAATTTTGGAAGAATTGTTGATTTTTTTCTTCTTAAAACATTTATTCATGACTGCATTCTCAGAATTTCACTTTATTTTAGTTCCACGCATATAATTTGTAGTTATTTTATTATTTTTACAGTCACCTCAGGATTAATACACGTATTTCAAGTTTTAATTATGGGAGAAAATCCCTGAATGAATGAATAACCACATAAGACCACGTTATGATTCGTGCTTATTTGCACATTTCAACATAACTTCAACAGGACTAGACATGGCAGTTCGGAAACTACTTGAAATGAACATAAAAATGTTGTAAATATGAAAAATATAATTTTTTATCATTTTTAATTTAAAGGTTTGGACATTTTCTGTACAACAAGCGAACATATTAAATCAAATTCAAAGGGTATTGTTTGTATGGACTTATACATAACTAATTTGCGCATTTATGGACATGTTTATGCATGCATGTATTTGTAATATTGACTTACCTTACCTTGTTGATTTTCCGATCATAAAGGAGTCTCGACATTCGCCATTCACACTGCGCTCCAACAGAAATATGACCTTCAAACGCGCACAAACTTGAATTGAAACTATCACAACACTTTATTCACAAACACTACACAAATTAACTAATTTTAACACAACGCGCACTAACTTACGATTTAAAATTTCACAAAAATATCCACTAAACACTTGAAAACACTTATTTTTTACCATAAAATAATGCGCACTAATTTTCACGTGGAAAAATTGTTTCACTTGATTTCGTTGCACATAAACTGAAGAGCTTATCCGTTATAGATGACATTGATGCTCATTTGCGTTATTCGAGAGCGCATTCCTTCTCATCAGCGCTCAAACACAACTGACATTTCATGAGATAATTAAGTTGTGTTATTGTTTATTGTTTTCGTTGTGATAAGTTATGAGCGGAGAGGTTCTCGTGATACAATTTACTCGCATGCGATATTTCATTTCAAATGCTCGTTAGCTCATTTGAGGCAACTTATTTCAACAAACTCGCATGTGCATAAGCTCGCAGTCTCACCTGGTTTTGTTGTTTTTTGCAGGCATTTGGAACCTAAAAGGATAATAAAAGAATTAGCTTATATCTTCACTTTTAACTGACTAGTTGTTATGGACTCAAGTAAATTATTTTTAAGGTATGTGTGTGCATAATTCATTTGATCAATTTTCGCATGCAATAAAAGCGCTCTCAGAGAACTTAAAATTGAACTAGATATGCACTTACGCATTGACATTTTCTTTTAACTCTTTTAAATATTCAAATTAATGTAAAAATGTAAATTTTAATATAAAAATTTACTAAAGTTCATTCTCGAATGAAAAGCAAAAATACATATAATATAAAAATACAAATAAATATGTGACTTCTGAAAAATTATATATGTAAGTAATATTTTAAAGTTAAAAAAAATTATTGCTTAATAATCGTTCTATTCAATTTGAGCACTTACATATTTCCATAAGGAACCCTAAAAACACAGAAAGTAATTATATATAATAAAAAATTGATTATATTCTTGTGCAAAAAAAAATATTGGATTACAATGGAAAAGAGAAGGAGGAGAAAGCATAATGTGAAAAATAATCCTGAAGCATCTTTATTGTATGTAGAAATATACTATTGGAAATCCTAGCAATTTTTTTGAAAATGAAAAATGGTTGCTTGACGATCTCTTACATTTGGGTTAATGTCTTGGCTATGAAGTGTGTCAATGTTAGACTCGTATCAAAAGATCTGTATCTTTTGAAAAAACGTCTTCGAATATAAGTAGGTCAGAAAAGAGATGCTTGACTACTTAGCGGAGGACTCTACACTCATAAAACGCAACACCATTCGTGACTAGACTTATGAATGCTTGGTTTTCGGGGCTGTGGAATCATCGGAATATTTCTTTAAAAATGATGCCGGTGAGAACGTAACCGAGTCATGTTAACCGACTATTTGATGCCTGAAATTGAAACTCATGATCTCGACGGCACTTGGTTTCAACAAGACGGCGCCACTTTCCATGCATCGCATCAATCAGTGGAATTATTGAGAGAATACTTCGTTGAGCAGGTATTAAAGTCTAAAGTCTTGGCGTACAATCCCGTGATTCAGGACTTGGAGCAAAACATCACTCGTGTCATTCCCTAGATACCAGTCGAAATGCTCGAACGAGTCATCGAAAATTGGACTCAACGAACGGATTGTCTGAGAGGTAACTACGCCAATATTTGAAGGACATAATCTTCATTCTTTTGAATGATAATAAACATTCCCCATTAAATTTGAAGTTTCTGTGTGTTTTCTTTAAAAAAAAAGTAGGGAACTTTGATTTGGATCACCCTTTAGTATTACAAAAGCTTATAAAACATTCGTTTGCAAGCAAATCTTTGGCCACTTCGTGAAAAAAGCTTTTGATATACATTCGTCTTAGAGTGACCAGAAAAAAATATTATTTATTTCCTTATCTACTTGTGCGAAAAAGCTTCCTTGTTTACCTTACGATATGGCATACTCGGACATAGGTTTTGCATGAAAAGGTGGGTAAAGAAAGCGGAGGAGCTTGAATAAGAATTTAATAAAGGTATTCACGAAACATATGATTGTTTCAGTTACTAGGTAGTATAACTTGGTATTGGGGTTATATGTAAGTAGTATCTTTTTGGTTCGAACTATATAATATCAAACAGTTTTTTCTTTGTTCTCACGAAAGAGTATGGAAAAGCTTCATACGTATATCTATTATAAAAATGATTTTCAGAGAATTCAACAGTTTAGAGTAGGTCTAATGACAATAGGTGCTTTCATTTTTCAACGAGAAGCTCTAACAAGCATCTACCAGAGTTGTAAACTGTATAGAAAAGCCGCATAAGAAGCAAATGATCAAATAAAAACTCGACCATATCGATCCACGAAGACGGCTAATGTAAGGTTCAATATCAAATGAGTCCGTGAGTCTGGAGAACTCTTAAAATAAAGAAACAAATATCTAAATCATACATATTTGGTATATAATATATCTCCATCAAATTTATCTAGTCTCAATATAGACTTAGAGGCTCTATTCAATTGGATTACGCTGGCCTTCACTTAATATCTGTTTAATTCTGCAGAATTACTACCAATCAAATTCACTTATTACCTGTAGATAAATATGGAAGTAAACAAAAATTGTTTATAAGCTTTTTATTAAACCCTTGAGCTTGAGCGCCTTCGAAAAACAGAACATACGCTGATTAATTATTTATGACAATTGATAACTGCAGGCCGATAGCAGCGCAGACACAAATAAACTGTTATATTTTAGCAAAAACTAACATTTCTTATACTTGGTATGGTAAAAAATAAATTTTATTAAAGAATTTCAAGCAATTATAACTAATACACATTCATATATAAGTACTATAAAAATGCATATTTCACCACACAAGGTGTCTTACTAAATATTTCCTTTAAAACAGCACTTAAACACTAAATTGTTCCAATTGACTTCTACCGAATTTCTCAATAACGCGGCGGATTGTGGTAGTGTGAATCAGGCCCCGGTGGTGGCGGTGGATAGTAACCAGCGCCGTATGGTGGCGGTGGCGGCTGTGGCTGCCCGGGTACTACCACAACGACCGGCTGACTGGGCGGTGGCGGCGGCGGCGGTGAGTGATGGTGGTGGTGATGGTGATGATGGCGTCGTCGCCACGGTGGTATAATTTCCACTTTAACTAATGGTCGCCGTGGTGGTCCCGGTGGCGGTCCGGGTGGTCCGCCGTGTGGTGGTGGTGGTGGCGGTGCCATTACACTAATCAATCTCTCTTACAAATGTTGGAGTGCTGTTTCGCCTTAATTGAATTGCTCGACCAGGTCTAATGCTACGTCTTAATTTGCCGCTGTCCGGTGACTTACTGTGTATGTCAGCGTAATGATAAATGAAGTAGCGTCTACTCATTAGAGTTGGTCGCAATGCGTTCGCTATGTTCGCAGTTAGTTATCGTTGTGACACCTGTGTATGGGCTATATGTGAAATCAATAATCGTAAATTCAGAGATTACTTATCGCAGTGCTGTGTGCGTTGCATTGCGCAGAGGTGTTGTAAAGATAAGCGCTGTGGCGGTGATAAAATGGTGTGCCAGTACTATTACAATTGTGTGTTGCTGTTGTTGTTGTGACTTCAACAGTTGTGGATAATATAGTGGGGTGGATCTGTGCATGTACGCATATGTGGATTAGGCTTTTATGGAAAGCACTTTTATTGATGACTCAGTTTCAAAAACTTGTTGTTGAACTATGAATTGCAATTCTCAAACGGGTGCTTTTTGCACAGTTTTGTTTACGGCGAAATACAAACTCCTACAGTGGGATGAAATGGCGTTGTAAAATGTCAGTAAGCACCACCGTCGGCTCAAACAGAAAGGGAAGTGTTTTTCCGAGCTGTCTTATGGGTTATTATCACTACTGAATTTGAAAGAATACCTTGCGCCAACGCATTTTCCAATCCCCGAAATAGTTGTTAAAGTCAATGTTTATTGTCTGCAATTGACTCAAAACGGTTTCCTCGGAGCGGTCTTTTGAAATTCCTGAATAGCCAGAAGTCACAGGGAGCTAAATCAGACGAATACTGTGGTTACGGCTAGATATTGATTAAAAATATGTTGAAAAACTCCCAAAAAATCACGGTGCATTAGCGTGGTGCAAAAACTAACTGTTGTCGGCTTGAATTTCCATCCTCTTTTTAGGAATAGTTTCACGCAAACAACGAATAGCACTGAAATAGTATTCCTTGTTGACAGTTTGGCAGGTCGGAAGGAATTCCGAGTGCACCAAACCTCGATAATCGAAGAAAACGGTCAACATAACTTTGATTTTCGACCTGCTTTGACGTCATTTCTTCGGTTTCGGCTCACCTTTGTCACGATATACGGCCGATTAATCTGTTTCCGGATTGTAAGCATAGATGCAAGACTCGTTACCAGTAATAATACGTTTTATGACATCCTGCTAGTCGGTAAGCATTGTTTCATAGACGTTAACGCGACGCTGTTTTTCGAAAAGTTTTGTGATTTTAGAACCAATCGTGCTTTCACTTTTCCTAGGCCCAAATGATCTTTCAAAATGGTTTTTACTGATCCTTCCGATATTCCAACGATGCCAGTAACAACTCTGACTGTTAATCATATATTCTCAAGCATCAATTTCTTTATTTTATTGAAGTATTGATCATCAGTTGATGACCATCCTGGGCGTGGTTTGTCGCCAACGCGTGCTCGACCCTCTTTGAATAATTTGTACCAATAAAAAAATACTTAATCACGAGAAACAATTATCTTCGAAGGGTTTTTCAAAATTCTGAACGTTTCCACCCCAGCAATTCGCTTCAACCTAGAAAAAATTTTCGACGAATAGGTTTTCGCGCGAAATTTAAATTAAAAAGTCTTAGTGTTTTTTGTTCACAGTAGTAAAGTAACGTCCTCGGGACCTTCACACTAAGTTTTAATTTGAATAAAATTTTTCAAATTACTCCAATATTATAATCATTATTATAATATTGGAGAAAGAGTTGGTCGTTTTGACATCTGTTACTTGATTTGTACTCAGTTTGGTTTGCCATTTTATAATGAACAGATCTACGCAAGAACAAAGTTTGCAAATCGGGCCAAATTGTGTACCAATTATTAAGAATTGTTCGGTTCGGAAGATGCACCGTGCGCTTCGTTCAATATGCGGTCGAAATAATTGCCCAGCAGTGTCGGTAATTCGAGCAATCATGGATCGATTTCGCACCACCTTTACTCCAGATAAAAGGTATAGGTAGAGTGCAGAGTAGTGAAGAAGACGCCAATGAGTCCATTCGCTAACCAGCGTATTAATTGGAGCTGTGCCCATTCACTTTATGTAGGATTTTACTATGAACTCGTGCAAGAGTTGAAGAAAACGACTAACAAGCGAGTTGGCCGCCGATCCCTATTTTCAGAAGGATTATTTTTTTCAGCGACTAAGTTCACTTTTAGTTGAATGGGTGCGTTGGCAAATAAAATTGTCGTATTTGAAGTGATGATAATATTCAAGCCATTGTTGAGACGTCGTTACATCTTCAAAAAATCGCTGTTTGGTGTGCTCTATTGGCAGAGGTCTATATTTCAACAAAACTGAAACCGGCTATAATGTCTCAATCAATGAGGAACGCTATAGATCTACGCCTACTGACTTTTTCATGTCTGAATTGGACAATGCAACGAAATAATCAACCTGGTGAAAGAGACCTTTGGTGAGCGATCAGGTGCCTGTGATGTGAACTTCAAGATCGAGCGATTTAACATTGGTGGATTATTTTATGTGCGGCTATGTGAAGTCACTTATCTATGCAGATAATCCTAAAACGATTGACGTCTTGAAAGAGAGAATTTTCGGCATTTCATTGCTGACATACGGCTCCAATCACTGAAAAAGTGGGTGAAAATTGGGCCTTTAGACTGAAATTTCGAGTCACATTCTTACACTTTTTATGTGTGAATGGTGTGTGCGTGTAATGTCTCCAGTCCAGAGCGTACGGAAGCTCAACTAGCAGTAATTTCGACTACGAGGTCTGACCGGAGATTTAATTCTGGTACTACGGGGAGCAGGAGCCCTTGGAGTTCGCTTCAACCTGCTCATGCAGACTGACACCTCGGGGAGTATCGTGGTGGTTGTGGTTAAAACCCGAATGCGAGAAGAACTGGCGCTTTGTCAGTTGAATGTGGAGTTACACTGAAATCAGGTGCCGGAGCCAAAGTACGTAACGTAAGTAAAGGTTAGTGTGTCCATTTCACACTGCCAATTGACTCCGAAAAGGCTTGGTATTTTCAGAGCGCTGATCAACGCTTTGATTTGATCTGCTGTGGTTTTGAGCGTCGTGAGGTATGGCTGTCATTAGCAAGTAAGTAGAATTTGTCAACAGTCTTGTGGGAGCCAAGCCGCGAGTGGACGTCTGTTTTTTGTTGACATCCCCTGTTTGTATCCTGTATTTGGTCTTGCCCTCCTTTACTACTAAACCCATTTGTTTCGCTTCTTTGTTCAAACGGAAGAAAATAAAACTAACGGATTGTACCTTCTCTATGCAGATCTGCAGCTCGAATTATAATTATTACCTCGTTTGGTATTGAACCGCTCGCAGAGGTCCTTGATTGACCTCTGGCATACGCCATTTTCTAGAAAAAAAATTGGCTCACTGTAATGTGCAATCTCAAGGCATGCGCCTAATTGTAGGCAATTTGATTTTCCTTCGATTATCAGTACTTTATATACTAAATATGTATGACAGATACCTAATGATTAAGGCAACGCTGGAAGACTTGACGTACATAGTGCGGTCGAAGACCTGAAGTCACTAGAAATGTAACTTTGAGAAAAGTCTATACATATATACATACATTTAAGCTGTCGAAAATAAACCGACTTATTAACTCTAGTCCTAGGTACAAATTTAGCTATATACTTGTATAATGTATGTATGTATGTATAAAATTTCGAGTAAAAATCATTTCAGAAAATAAATTACCACCTCATTTCTTACAGCATGAAATTGAAATATGTGTGCTTGTGTAGGTTTTTGTATACATGTATGCGTTAGTGCCAATGTCTGCTGCAGCGTCAATGCGCCTTGCAAAATTTATGCTATACTGTCAAAACGAAATCGCTTGACAGCGACTGTCAAATTTTCTCCTCCTTTCAACCTCAACATTGCCATATATGCAGAGACTCGCAAAAACTTTATTATTTATTTCTTTGGCTGATTTTATTTTCACAGCGAGGTTGAAATTAGACGATGCAAAAGTACGAAGAAAAACGAAGAATAAAAGCAAATAATAAAAGAACTGCACGCAGTTACTCGTAAATCGATAACTGTCAAATGTAGGGAATTTAAATATTTATCGAATACCAAAATTGATACAAACACACACGCACACATGTGTATGTATATGTGTGCTTGGGTTTGTGTGCAAGTGATGGCAAAGCAAAAAAGAGTTGAATATGAAATGAAAAAGCAGTTGAAAGACGCCTCCATAGCCACGACGCATATTTGCGCGCACACACACACACACACCATACATGAATTGACAACAACACTCAAAACTCAGCTATGAAGTTAAGACCGAGAAGAAGTGCTGCAGCGCAGTCAGAAAGGCTCCGGCGCCGCCAACAATCGCAGCTAAAGAGTACGAAGTGAATTACACAGTGAAGTGCTGCCACGGTATCTTGGGACCCGGACTCTGGTGAGAGCAGCTGCAGCGTACAAGCACACACACATACATATATACACGCATACAGTAACATATTTATTTTATGTGCAAGTGAATATTATTATCTTGCCGCAGCAACATACATATCATCATATATATATGTACATATGTGTGTATATGTGTTCATATACAATAGGGTGATTTACCAAATTGATTATTTTTGACGAGACGCCCCCTAAACGCTTAGTTTTACATCTAAAAACAAATATCAGACCATAAAAAGCCCTTAATTTTCATTATAAACCTTGCCCCAAACACGATCATTTCCCATTGAAATTACATATTTTGCCACACATATTCTTGTACAGAATGTGTATTGACAATTTTTTGATATACTTACTCCTTTAAAAGTTATTCGAGGTTAAAATTAACTTCTGAGTAATATGCAAATGTAACTAAGGAATGTTTAATAAAGGAAATCTGATGTACTCAAATGGTTTAAATTTGATTTGATTTGCAAATTTTTCTTATTTTTATCTTAAAACTATAGCATAATATATTTTTTAGAATAAACAATTGAATTTTACAAAAAAAAATTTCAATATGCCGGAAAAGTTCGAAAATTCCAGAAATTACAGAACTTATTTGACCTTAAAAACTTTTAAAGAGTGAGTATATCGAAAAATTGTCAAGACTTTTTTGTACAATTCTATACAAGAATATGTGTGTATTCGTAAAAAGTGGCAAAATCCCATGTTCACATGGTCTGATATTTTTTTTTTAGATGGAAAACTAAAAGTTTATGGGACGTGTCAAAAATAATCAATTTGTAAATAACGGACACCCTAATATACAAGTATGTGTGCACCCGCCTTCATCTATGCAGTCTGTCAGTGGCAACACAAGACAAGTCACTTCACACAGCCATTAAATGGAATTTTACTACAAGACGAAGGAATTGCGTTGAGAGCTTGCAACCGCAGCGGCAGCATCGACAGCAGCGCCACCAAAAAGTAAATGCACAGTTATACACGCACACATACATGTGCATATGCATGTGGATTGGTGCAAATATTCGCACACTTGCATACAGTTGCTTGTGATTTTGTGGCCAAACGCAGCGTCTAGGACGACTACAACAACAAGAACTACGATAACTGCAGCAGCAACAGCGATAATAACAAAAACAACAACACAAAAAGGACGACGACGACGACATTTCAATTTAAGAAATGCATTTTATAAAAATTTTAGGTGTTCAGCGCTACCGAAGCGTTGCTAACTGACTGACTGCTGACTGTGCAAACTTGCTGCTGCAGCAATTTAAATTTTCCTCTTCTTCTTCTTCTCTTCTCTGCGTTTGCTTTTGTTTTTGTCGCTTTTGCTTTGAGTGGAAATTAAAGTTTAGTGTTTCTGCGGTTTGACAGAAATTTTTGATTTGCGGTTCAATTTTTTTTTTTTTTTATTGTTTTTGCATCAACAAAGCTTGTTGCACAAGAGCGTAATAAAGAGAGTTCTTCAGCTAACGGTTGCTTGTAATGTTGTAGAATAATCGGTGGAAATATGGGGTTATATACATATACTAATTTCAAATAAACCTGAATGACAGGATCAAATGACTTCCGAATGTGTCTCTATATATATTTTTGTCTATATAATCCATAATCTATTGAAGTAGACTTCGAGCAGTTGAAATGAAATTTAATACATTCTGAACAGGTTTGTTCTACAAAAACGATATCAATATCTAAGAGAAACCTATAAAAATAAAATGGCAGAAATAAGTTAGTATGAAGAGCTTGAGAAGCTGGCCGACAGGGGTAATGCTTAAAAATTCTACGAAAAGATGCGGCGACTAAAGGAATGTTTCAAGGTCGGAGCATATTCTTGTAGGACCCAAACTAGCTGATATATAATAGTATATGATGTTCAGAGCATACTAAAATTATGGAGGGAGTACTTTTCCAGCCTGCTGAGCGGCATTGAAAGAGTAACAACAGGACATGGTGCACACGATTCCTCAATCGAGGACGATGGAATAGATGTTCCATTGCCCGACTGTGATGCGGTTTAAATAGCAATTACCCATCTGAAGAACAACACAGCGACAGGGGCCGATGGCTTACTGGCCGAGCTATTCAAATACGGCGGCGAAAAACTGACAAGATGCATACTTCAGCTTCTTTGCAAGATAAGGTTGGATAAAAGCATGACCGACGATTGGAATTTCGGTAAAAAGGTGACACCACAATCCGGCCAATTACTGTGGAATAAGCCTCCTTAATATCGCATATAAGGTTTTATCATGAGTCGTTGTTAAAGACTTGAAGCCCACCGTTAAGAAACTGATTGGATCTTATTAGATCTCGAAAATTTACTATCTACCAGATTTTCACCATACACCAAATCTTAGACAAGACAAATTAAAGGAAGATCGACACACACCACCTCTTCTTCGATTTTAAAGTCGCCTTCGATAGCACGAAAAGCAACTGCTTCTATGTCACTATGTCTGAGTTTGGTATCTCCACAAAGCTAATACGGATGTGTAAACTGACGTTGAGCAATACCAAAAGGTCCATCAGGATCAATGAGGACCTCTCCGAGGTTTCAGACAATGCGACTCCCTATCGTGTGACTTCCTCAACCTACGGCTGTAGGAAATAATTCGAGCTGGAGAACTGAATAAGGGAGGTACAATCTTCTACAAGAGTAAACAAATGCTGGCGTACGCCGATGAAATTGATATCATTGGCCTCAGTCATAACTTTGAAGTCGTAGATAATTTTGTCTGTCCAACATTAACATCAACAACAATATCAGCCTTGATATCCAACGCAGGCTCACTCTTGCCAACAGGTGCTACTTTGAAATGCGTGGGCAATTGAGGAGTAAAGTCCTCTCTGGACGAACAAATACCAAACTCATTAAGGCCCTTATCATTCCTGTCCTGCTATAAAGTGCGGATACATGGACAATGACATCATCCGATAAGTCGGCCTTACGAGGACGGTAAGCTCTACGAGACATACGGCGATATTGACATAGTTTAGCAAATCAAGAGACAACGGCTGCATTGGCTAGGTCACGTTGTCCGGATGAATGAGAACACTCCAGCTTTGAAAGTTCAGTACTTGATGGTAGAAGCAGAGGAAGGTGAAGGCCTCCACTTCGTTTGAGAGATCAGGTAGAAAAGGACCTGGCTGCACTTGGTATCTCGAACTTTCGTCAAATAGCGAGAAAAAGAAGAAACGACTGGTACGCTATTGGTAACTCGGCTATAACCATGTAAGCGGTGTCTACGCCAGTGAGGGAGAAGAAGAAGAAGAAGAGAGTTAAGTAAAGGCTTGTTTCTAATAAAGCAAAGCATGCGCTTGGAAAGGATGCCACACATAGCTGGACTTAAAATGGAGAAATCCGCTTAGAAGCATTATTCATCTAAAAAAATCATATAAGGAAGAAAAGTGTACCAATGTGAGGGAGCGTTTTATACTCTCACAAATTGGGAAGATTAAAGGTGGGTAAATACTTTCAGGTTTTGCAAAACTTCTTATTAAACAAGAGAAAACGTTACCTCCGGTTGCGAGGAAGCTATAATACCCTCCTCAAATACAAAAAAAATTGCTTACTAGAAGAATTTACAATCAAAATAAAGAGGATAATAAATATTTTTAATTAAAAACAAGGTTGTGTATTTGAAACATTAAAATGTAAGCTTCCATCGAATTTCGTAAAAGAAACACATTTTTTGGTCAATTATTTAAATTTTTTGGTTTTTTTTTTCACATAAATTTTAGGTCCTTTAAGTGGTACATTAGGAGCTGAAGGGAACTTTTGCAAGGACTACTTTTAAAAGCACAAAATACTAATGAAAAGTCTTAGACTAATATAAATGCTTTTGAAAAGAAGTTTCCCTTGGAGCTCCTTAGCTTATTAGTAATTGTAATGATAACTTGACGTAACTTGTAGATTGGGGATCACGTGTGAGATCAAAGACCAAAGGTTTTAAACCTTTAATTTTAAAGAAGCCGTCAAGAGTTCGACAGTTGCCTTAGCCAAGTGTTGCAACGGAATATCGAAAGGCCAAACAGGCAGCCAAATCAACGAAGTTATTATACAGACTCCCCATTTCCGAAAGTATTAACAGACAGCTATGCTAAAAAAAATTAAAGCCGCAACCCTGCAAAGCGGTTCAGCGGAAAACAACTTCGAGTTTCACACTGGCGTTAACTTGCCAAACGAAGAAACCACTTCCGTAGTATGAAGAACCAATGAAGCAGAAAAAAGTTTTATAACTCACATTCCGCTTGTTGAATATAGAAACAAATTTAAGTACGAATGTTGCAAGTAAAAACCCGAGAACATTTCCTACTATTCAAATCTATTCAATGTTTCCTTTTGTAAGTTGGCAAACACTTTCAACTAAATAATATTATTATTATCTCTACAGTTTCCTTGGTGTTAGTTAAGCGTCAAGCTATTCCGACAATGTTTGTATGTAATGTTGCCACTTAGAAGCCCCATTGGTTTTGTTGTCGCTAGCGTTGCAAAATATTATGATCTCATTACGAAGTGAGTGACTGAGAAGTGGTCGCCTCAAGCAAACGACGCATAAGTACACCGCAACATATGTCGTCTAACAGGGTATGGCATGAGAATTGAACTTAAGAAAGGAAAGAGATCTTAGAATGTTGCGAAAAAGAAGTTTTAGTTTTCAAGAAAAGTGTGGAAGGAAAAGGGAATGAAGACTATTTAATTTAAATTGGGGCAAAGTTCGATGGGACGCGGGACAGTCAAGAAGGATGTTGAGTTGTTTCCACCCCATCTTCTTCCATACAGCTTCTGCAGATGGCGTCTGGTAGGATTCTCAGCTTCACTGTGGCTGCCAATAGGGCAATGGTCCGTTAAAAGCCCTACAATTAGGGAGAGACTAGCCTAGATCACTAGATCTCTTGCGATTGATCATGGGCCATAAGGCTTTTGTGATAGCGCATGTATCGATGATGGCTCAGCGCTGGCCAAGCTTCCGCGAAGCCCAGTTATCTTGTACTAGAACACAAGAGGAAACGGTAGCACCGACCATTCTACCGATATCGGTTCTAGACTGCCTTTTGTTGCTAGCTCATAAGCTTTACAATTTCCTGCAAATCCCATGCTACCCGGCACTCATACTGGTTTTATCACAAAGACACTCGATGCTATTGATAGCGAGGTTAGGCACTCCTTGAGCAACCCGGAATGCACTGTTAATGGGTTGAAGGCTTGTATTGTCGTTCTGCTATGAGTGAATGGTCACTTCTCTGAAGAAAGCTGCACTCCGGAGAAGTAAATCTACTACTATTTTAACGGCTGCAACCTCGGCTTGGAAAAAACTGCAATAGTCAGGAAGTCTGAAGCTAGAGTTGATGGAGAGTTCATGACAGTAAACTTATTCATCTACCCTCCTACCAAGCTTGATCCCCTGGTACTAAGCTAATCTTTCAAATGTAGACGCGCTGTAGATCGATTCGGGAATACTGAATTCTGTTATATTAAATCTGATCTAAGAATGTTAGGGGATTTTCTGGGTCTGCGTGTAGTATAAAATGGAGAAAGAGCAGCATTGTGGTGGTTAAAATGTCGTCCGAGTAGCAAAATGTCTATACATTGTCCTAGCTTCAAGCAAATCTATGATAGTAAAGAAGTTCGGACGGGATGACCAAGAAATTTCTAAAGGCTTCTGAATTGGATTGGGATTGACAAAGACTATAACCGGAACCGATTTCATCGATCTCTTCATCAGAGGAGTAATAAATTCCTTCGAGGCAAACGTTTTTACGGTAGCTGAGGGATATTTCACATGAGTTTCCGGTATAGTTTTCAGTCTCGATCCCTTTTCTTGTTTCCCTACTAAGAGTTTTGGATGGAAGTTTTAGTTGGAATTCAATCTCTTCATTATATATATTACTTAATTTTCCCTCACAACACCCTGTACAATATTCGGGGAAATGGCATTTACTAGCCGTAAAATGAGCAGCATTAACAGCAGGAAAAAACTGGCACTAACAACAACTCCAACAACTGTGATAACAACGAGTCGGGCCCCGCAAACTGCACTGTGTGTGCGTGCAATAAAAATAACCGTTAAATAGAAACAGTAATAATAGAAAAGCAACAAAAACAACGACTACGCGGCAGCGTTCATCAGCGTCTGCTACGCCACGCTAACCACTTCACGTCTTCATAGCTCATGCCACAGCCGCCGCACCGGCCGCGCATAATCTTGAGTAGCATTTTGTTTGGCATTGTTAGCCATTAAAAGGGGTTAATGCCGGGCTTGCCCCCGCCGCACACGCAGCTCCAGCGTCGATTTAGAAGTTCGGCTGTAGTTTAACTTTTGTGCTAAGAGGTTAAAACTTTGTTGCCGCTTTGGCGTTGTCGGCGCTGCTACTTCAACGGCCCACCACTTGGGCACGCCTACAATTCACACGCAGCCATTTAAGCTTTGACTAGTGTGTTTATGGTGTGAGCGTGGGGTGGGTGGGTGCTTAGTTGCGTGCGCGAAGTATTCTCAGCGGTGAAATTGTTGCGCGCATTTAAAATGAGTTGAACTGCCCCGCCAGCCTTACTCTTGGTACCGTTAGTGCTAAATGACTGAGGCGAATAATGAAAGGCAGGTAAACACATACGGTAAGCTTTGCTAAACAAGCGAAAGCGAAGAAAGTGAAAGAGGCCTATGGAAAGCGACTACCTTCATATGAGCCTGTCCTCTCTCCTCAAACTAGGCCGTGATAAATCCCAGTTGGACGCATTACAAGCGCATTATGAGCACTAAAATACAAAGTCGCCGGTTTAGGTTGAGTTTGTGTGTGGGCTGTCACGAAGTGGGTAGGAAAAGGTGTGCATGTGAGCTCTTGAGTTAACTACATCAGAGCCTGTTAAACATAAAGTTTCCACCTTCTTATCACACGACAAGTCTTATAATTAATGCAATGTGGGTAAGAGTGGAACTAGTGCTACTCAGTGGGCTGTGAGTTTGGTAGTTTGCTGCGTTTACCCATTAGTGGGAAGAAATAAGAGTAGCAACAAATTTTAAGCCGCCTTTAAAGGACTCCAAATTTTCGCATTGTCTATCGACTCGCGATTAACATTGGAGGTATTGTAGGACTTTTTTTCCGACTGGAAAACTTTTATGTACACTCCCAGAAAAGCGCTCCAGAAACTTAAAATACGATTAAATGGAAATTAAATAAGATATCGATCTCATAAAATTCACCATTCCATCTAGTAGTAAGCTGGAATGAGTAACGCTTGAATTGGATAAGGATGGCGATAGAAATTCTCATCCCTCGGATGGCGATAGCAATTCTCCTCCGAAACCCTCAGTGGCTTGATAATTTCTATAAATTGGATACTCCATTGGCAAACGTGCTATGTGAAAACAACCACAAAAGCAATCTGAGTTGTATTGTAGAATAAAAACCTGTTTTTGACTATTCTCAGATCACTTTTTGGAGAAGTTATTCTTTTTAACTAAGTTTGAAACTTATTATTTTATTTCTCATATAACTTTAGCTGGTTGTTAGGCGACTCAAAACAATTTGTGGAATATCCTTGTACGACAAGGTTTCCAAGTAGGAATATTGTGAACGTTCTGCTTGTTACATAAAGGTAAGTTTTTTTGCGATAAGTCTTCTGTGAACGTAAGTTAAGCTTTATAGTTCGAAAGGTTATGGCACTATTTATCCAAAAACGTATTTAACATCAATTTTCAAGGCTTCTATAATATCAATTAACAAGGTTAGTTTATATGCATTCATAAAACAGTTGGCATATATTTGTGAGTAAAAGGTTACAGATCAATTGGAAAGTCCCCAGCCTACCATAGTAAAACATTTTTTGGACAAAATTCGTTTTTTTTTGTATTCAAGAAAGTTCCATTCAAGGTTGATACTCTGATTATAGTGACCCTCCAACTTTTCGATATCAAGTTTTGATGTACGATTTGTCCTTCGCTTCAAAATAGGCCTAAGTTTTGGCGAACACATTTTCTTTCGATACAATTTTCTTACCAGCAAGCATTCCTTTGGTATCTGAGAATAGGAAATAGTAGATGCGGAAGTAATGCAAAATCGAATTCGCGGATTTTTGCCATAGTTTTCATTGACTTGACACGATGTATTATCTTGGTGAAACAATTTTTTTTATCTTCAAATGTCGTTTTTCAGTGATTACGGCCTTCAAACGCTGTATAATAGTCGCTGTTAATAGTTCTTTCCTTTTCAAAGAAGTCAATAAAAATTATTCCGTACGCATCGCAAAATACAGACGCCATAAGCTTGCCAGCCCACTGTTGCGTTTTTGCATGCTTTGGAGCGGGTTCATCCTACGGAATGATATGATCATTGCACTTCGGAATGAAATGATGGAGCAATGTACCATTCATTGTCACATATTGATGCAAAAACTTTGGTTTATTATGGTTGAACATCTCTAAACATTGCTCCGAGTAATCAAGTCGTCGTGGTTTTTGGTCAAGAGTGAGTTCGCGCGGCACCCACTTTACACAGAGCTTTCTCATGTCCAAATATTCATGAATGATATTAAGTACACATCTAGTTGATATCTTTAAAGTGTCTGCTATCTTCAATAACTTCACTTTAGGATCAGCCAAACTTATTTCGTGGACTGTTTTGATGTTTTCGTCGGTAACAACTTCTTTTTGCATTTCATTGCGTTCACCGGCTACGCTGCTCATTTCACCGCGTCTATCTTAGCATATCAATCCTTGACAGTTGATTTTCCTGGGGCAGTGTCCGGAAACTCATCATGAAGCCAACTTTTAGCTTCAACTGTTTGTTTTCCCTGCAAAAACACGTGAAATACGTTTTTATCCATCATTGCCGTCATCATTCCTTTTAACTCCTCAAAGCTTCGCTTGAAATAAAGTTTTCTTTCCCAGACCTCTAATCTCATTCATAAGCTCGAGCTCTGTTGTTAGTATTTTTTTTCGCTTTTCAGACTTAACAGCTATCTTATTTTCAAGGATAATCTGTTGAGCTCCACCTGATTTTTGAGTTAAAAACTTTTTTGGCATCAATAAATGTTTCTGCCGGGTTATCCATTCATGCGCACACTTTCTCCACTGCTGTAACACTTTCCACATTTACATGTCGCTTTTCGTTCCTGATGTCTTAACTAATTAATTTATGTACTAGTACACACACCCATACCCACCAACATGCATAATTTTATGCAATTTTCATATGAATTAATGGTTTATTGCTTGGAAGTCGAAAGTTTTCATTCGCGTTAAGCTAGTTATGTAATTCGTTAAAGCAATTCCAACTGGTTAATTATGTAACGCGTTGAAGTTTGTGTTCCTGTTTGTTTTAACTGCTAACTGGTGGCAACTATATACACACATACAAACCACTATTTACATTAGAATTTACATAAACATATTCTTTAGATAACTAACGAGTTTTGGAAACTTAAGCAGTTTAGGCAGCGCAAATATACGGATTGCATTAATGATGGCGTGAATTAACTAAATTCAAGGCTGGAGAGGTGACAGTGTTGAATTGAGGAGAGAGTAACAAAAGCCTCCTGCTCTATGTACTACGCGATGCAGTGTCTATGAGGTATTCTTGTAGGCAAAGAACTTAATAAACATGTTGAGGTTTAGGGAGAAGTTAAAGTTGGGAAACTCGAGCGCAAATGAACTGTTTCAAAGGTGAGATGACAAGGTTACAACTGTTGTAATTATGAATTTTTCAGTTGGAGATAAAAGAATTTAAAGTTAAACATCAAGTCCACATTAGTATCTTTGCTACAGAGTCAATGTTTGAAACATAGTTGTATAATGTTTTGTGTTGCAATAAAAGGTTAGGTTAGGTTAGGTCGTAGGGTTGATCCAAAAAAAGATGGATCTCAGTTGAACAGATATTTGTCTTTGGTGTTACCCACAATCTCCATAAAGTGCACCCTCATAGACATCATAGATGAATACCAGCCGTTTCGTTGCATATCGAAGGTGTGTCTCTGAGATATTTGAATCTAATTCGGGCATGAGAGGAGAAAGTGAGAAGACGATTCCACCTTGCCATCCTCTTTACAGCTTTGGAGTGTAATAAATAGTTTGGTAGGAAAATGGTATACATTGTACCATACGGCGAGAAATCACCTCATAGACGGAGAAACTATAGTAATTATAAAATTTGCTCAAAAGTCTCAGTTTCCAGTAGAGTTAGAACTAACCATTATTTGATGAAGAAACACTAAAAATTGCACATATCTTTATAAGTTCTCTTTATCTATGGTCACAGCTGAACGAATTCTCTTCGCTGTGTTTTTGTTTACCTTTTCGAGCCTCTTTGCTTGTATAGCAATGAATTCGGAACGAATGTTTGGCCCTATCCTCGTCAGTGGTACGAGGATAGTCGATTTAAAATTGGATTTCAAATACCTCCAAACAAACTTTAGGGTAAGTAACGGATGATCCTCTTAAAGGTACTTTGTTCAATAGTCTTTTTTGACAGATCACGATCTTGTTATTTATGTTTAGAATTGTTTGATTCAGGCTCATGGAAAAAAACGTCCTGAACCTGTCGAAATGATGGTACGAGTCGTCGAAAATCGGAAACGCATGGATCATCAGAGGTGTAGCAGCGGCCAATATTTGAAAGAGATAATCTTCAAAAAATAAATGCCAAAGTTCTTTCGAATTAAATATGAAGTTTCTGTGTTTTTTCTTTAAAAATGTAGGAAATCTCGAACTGGTTATTCCTTTATATCTAAACTTGAGACCCTTGTCTTCATTTGTTACTAAATTTCTATGGCGCTGGCTTATAGAATCCGGAAGATACAAAGCGTTATAAAATAGTAATTTTAAGGTCTACTTATGGTGATAAAAATATGGAATCCTTCTGGTGACTGATCTAATGGAAATACTTAGAAGACTTAGTGCCATTAAAATAAGTTGTGAAGGTGAAAAAATTGAGCTTGGTAAATGTACAGCTTAGAACAGCACATACAACATTCTGAATAATTCTATGTCGGCTCATAGAATCAAAACCAAAATCAAAATCGAGATCAGATTATATTTACCTTACGATTAGGATAGATCTCGGAAATGTTTTCATTAGTTTGGAACTGCTCTTAACCTAAATATTTCAATGCGTGTGACTTGTGCAGTCTCAGGGCAACACAGTAAACGACCCCAAATGTATATTCATGTATTCTGTATACAAGTATGTATATGTATACTAAGTGTATGTGCGTGAGAGTAATTTGACACTTAATCATAACAATCAAGTTTATCATAGCAACAATGGCACATCAGATGTCACAACAAACATCATTGACTGTTGCAACAATAACGGCGAATTATATCCCTTATCTGCAGAGTTGTTGTTGTAAATGAGCTGTATGTGTACACCTACATTCATATGTATACAGCATTATTAGTTAACTAATTAGTGAAGCTTACCAACCGATTCAATTAGTATGAAGGGCGGAGTGTAAGGGATAATCTACGTCGCTTTGTTCCGATTAAATGCTTTCGCGTATAAATAGTTATCAATGCGAGTGCAGTCGCACTTAGTTATGCCCATTTTCATAAATGCAGAGCAGAGTTTATGATGTTGTGTGTGTGTGTGTGGTGGGGGCGGGTGCATGCCACCTGCTGTGGCTTGTGGAAGGAAGGAAGTGGAAGAGTTGATTGATTTTCACGGGAATGCGGAATATGGCAATTAAGCGAAAAGTCAGTAACGGAAATGTTGCTAATGAAGCAGACACCATATGTAGTGTCTATGTGTGTGTGGGCTTATGTAAATAAGTCGATAAAATATCAGATATATTTATCAGTGTACCATTTATATGGTATGTGCTTATCAGTGACGCAAATGTAGAAATCTATTTTGAATTGAAATTCCAGTTAATTTCTGCTGGTCATAAGTGAAACGGTAAATATTTATAAATAAGTAGATGCTCTTGTTTGATATATTTAGAAGAATTCCTGGAATTTTTGAAATTTGAGGAATATGTTTGTTGTTGTAATAGCAGAAGTCTCAATGGATTAAATTAAAATAAAGTAGCTATGATTCTATGCTCAATTCTAAAAAGTTTATTAAAAATTTGATCCAGAAATATAACCCCATATAATAACCAAAGCGCGTGTCCTAAAACTGAAATTTTTGTATTGGAAAGAGCACCTTTAATATTTTTAAAAAGAAGTTTTCTTTGACATATTGAGGCGTATATATACATAATCCCCATTAAGGGTCCCCGCGTGGTACATTCAGATAACCTGGACTACTGCGTCACGGAGTCTACTTCTGGTGGTAGCTTCTCCGCGCATTAACCTTCGTGAAATATGTATGTATATCCGGGGGCGAAGTCACTAGAGAAGAGGCTAGCTTTTTCTGAATCGAAGCTGGTAAGACTGGAGGAGTCTCCGCGCATTCTTTTAACGTTCGGCAGTATGTACGAGGGCTGTATATATTCGTGGGGCAACACTAATGTTGCCATGTATACATTTCCATTGGAACGTTTGACATTTTCTAGCATAACATCACTCAGAACGAATTAATCGTGAATTGTTTTATTTACAGGGAATTAAAAAATTCATCTCGGCCAAAAAATGGAATTAACTCGTGAACATTTTCGTGTCGTGGCCGACGCTCGCTCAAACACGAATTCCGTGAAGGTCGTCCAAAAACAGCCGTTGTGCCAGAAAACATCGATGCCGTACGTGAACTGATAATGCAAGACCGCCATGTAACATACCTTCAGATAGAGGCATGCCTATGCATTTCTCCCACCAGCATACATTCAATATTGCATGAACACCTGGCCGTAAAAAAGGTTTGTTCTCGTTGGATCCCGCACAATTTGACAATCGCTCAAAAAAAGGCTCGTGTGGATTGGTGTAAAGAAATGCTGAAAAAATACGAACGCGGTGCTTCAAAAGACGTTTATAAGATCGACACAGGTGACGAATCATGGATCTATGCGTATGAGCCCGAAACAAAACAGCAATCGACAAAAAAAAAAAAAAGAAAAACCATTTTCGTTGATAAATTTGCCTATTTACATTATGAGGCCAGAAATATATATAGCAACCTACGTATCCTTCAAATAGAAGTGGTAGACAAGGTGCTGAATCTATGAATTTCGCGCGAACTTAGCCTTCCGAAGTTTGTAAATGTAAAAGTTTGCAATTGATCAGCAGGAGGAGCTAAGTCGACTTAGCCATATCGTGAACTCTTCACAAAAGATGGCATATATTGTTATCTAAAGCGATAAGTATAAAATGCTAAGGGTAGATATTCCTTGAAGATAAAACTCACTCACTCAATAAAAAAGAAAAGGGATCTGGGATATTAGCCCAAACATCGCTTGAAGAAGTAACTGCTTACTGTGTCACCAGCGGCCATACCTCCAATATGAATGGAGCAGTCCTCAGCGCTTGTGGAGCTACTACCAAACGCGCTTTAGCATGTCTATAAAACTCAGACCTCGAAAGGGTAGAAAGCGCCAACTCCACGGAAGAGGAAGCTTTGCTACGCTCCTCGGAGGATATCAATGGTGCTTCTTCGGCGAAAAAGACTAGGATGAGAGCAAAACTCAGTAAGGCGGGATCGAAAACGAAAGCAACCCATAAACCGGTGCTAAAAGTCCACGGAAGACTTATCTGCAAGTCCAACTGGATGAAGGTGTAAGAGGACAGGTTGGCTTAGGCAGCGACAAAAAATGGAGGAAGGCTGAGCTTACTATGCGTCGCAGTCGTATTTCTCATCCGAGAAACTGATATAAGCAAATCGGAACGAGTAAGAAATTGCAGCCAAAAAGAAGCTGTCAGCTGGAAGCGAAACCGCGATCGGGAGAAACCTTCAACGTCCAGGGCTGCAGCTACGGCCAGCTAGACATTTAATCATAGCACTCATTGATCAATACAACCCCTTGGACAATTGAAAAGCGTTTAAGCTGAAATTATTGGAAGCGGTCTTCGCAACATTGAGTGGACGTTCGGACACGCCTGTGCCAAATTTGGATGTTGCGAGTTGGCTTAGTGGGGTAAAGATCCTAAAATGTATGGACGACGCGTTACTGCTATGGGTAAAGGATATGGTTAGGAAGTTCCAAGCTCTTGGAATTGCGTCGTTCTGGAAAAAATGGAACGCAGTTTCATTCTGTTGCGGATCCGGACATAAAATATAATGACGACCCCTCAGTGTTATTGGTGAAGTAAGTGGTTCGGAAGTTTCAAGGAGGAGCGCTGTTCTGGAAATAGTGGATCGTCGTTACATGTCGTACATTCGGAATCCTAAGGTGCTCGTACCACGCACGGTAAAACTGAAAGATGCACTGAATCTACAATCCCGATGTGCCGACCGAAGATTTTGGGGAGGAAGCGTATGCTAAAGGTCAAATCAATCCTCCTTCGGCTGATGATATATTAAAGGTTCGTGTAGATGGTTTGGGCGTAGGTAGCAAACATCTTCGTCTCAAGTAGCGCAACCCGGTCGACTTCAATTAAAACACGCTGGAGAAACAAAAGGTCAAAATTGATAGAGGAGATAAATACACACACTGTAATTATAATTCAACTTAAATAGATGAATACTGAGTTAGTCCAATATGTATGTAAGTCTACATTATTGGTGTTGCAGATTGAATTACATGTGGTAAATGTGTGTTACAATTGTGTGGTCATTAAAATTTAAACTTGAGCAGATTAGACAAGTCCACTATGCATAAGCACACATTACATTGGCCTCAATTACTAAATATGTAATTAGGACTAGGTATTTGAATAAGGACAAAGCATAATTGATATGAACTTGAGGCTGCCAGAGCGGTTTATATGGAATTATATTGAGAGATTAAATAAATCTTAGATATATACTTACGTAGATGTATATATAAATCTCTGAATATATATGTATTTAGAAATGTGTGGTTGTTTAAACATCTTCTTTACCTTTTGCATTTAAAGAGGAGCTTTAAGTTTTCCAAATATCAGCCAGTGAGTTTTTGGAACAATATTTTTCATATTTTACACCGCAACAGCTCCAAAGCGATTTGTTTTGAATTTTAATTTAATCTCACCATCGACTCGCACTTTGATCTCTCTTTCATAAGCAAACAATATCTATAAAGATCTGTATTCATAAACCTGCTGCGAAATTAAATTTCTATTCATGCCCGCAAAAATGAAAATAAAAATCTAATTAAAATATTTTGCTAAGCCAAAGCCGAAATTGACTCGAGCACAGCACACACAGGAAGTAGAAGAGAATAAATCAAAGCTATTTTTATATTCTACCACCGATTGCACAAGATGCTGACCAACAACTTAAAGGAAGCGAAAATAAAATAGAAAAAAAAAAAACATCACAGACGCGTTGAACCTATGTAGACACACAATCACATGAAGCATAACTGTAATTTATGCTACCTTTCAGCAGTTAGCTTGCGGCGCAAAGGTTTGTATGCGATTATGCCCTGTAGGAAATGTGAGAAGTGTGGATTTCGGGAAGTAAGGGTGACAAAGCGAGTTCTGAGTCGCCTTTCAATGTTGGTCTGTTTAGGTCTAAACGGTCGCCAGGTTTGAGCGGAGATATGTGCAAAAGCCAGCGGAAGTTCATTCCATAATACCTGGAGGCCATTTATAATAAGTGCTTCTGCGAGAGATAATTTTCACCGAGTGGAAAAGTGCAAGGATTGCCCCTCTCCTGAAGTCCCCATACAAAATTAGGAGCAATCTTCGTTCTTATCGGGGCATCAGTCTCCTTTAGGTATTTGGAAAAGTGCTGAAAAGAGTTATGGTGGAACGGCTTCAGGAGCTAACGCGGAGTATGTGTTCGGATAGCCAGTATGGGTTCAGAAAAGGACGCAGTATAGAATCAACATGGTTTCAAATATATTCAGAATGTTGTTAGGGAGAATGTCAAGGAGGCGTTTGACTACCTAAGCGGGGATCGAGTGGTGCAACGAATGGAGGAGCTTGGCTTTTCGGAAATTACTCTTTGCCGGAGCTACTTTTCCAACAGAAAGGCCTCTCCAGTCGGCATGAATGGCAGTGTGGGGATCGGAGTGGTTCGTGGCTGGCCGCAGGATTCTATCTGTGGTCAATATATTTGGAGTCTCATGATGGACTCTTTGCTTGGGCAGCTCAAGACAAGTGTTGTGCGCAGTCTGAGTTAGAGTGGACAAGAGTACAAATTGTAAATACTTGGCGTTTAGGTGTGGGGGTAGACATAACGATGAAAAAACGGTGAAAATGCTGTTTAAGGGCAGATTGTCGCCGGTTCGTCCACCGATTGTCTGAGTACATGAGATACTAACAGGTATGTGACGCAAACCACCCCGTCTTGACCTAATTATCATCCCAGGGACTGTTACATTCAGGTAAAGAAAGTGCTTGAGTGTGTCTTTTCTGCAAAATGTGCAGGATGTTTCTAGATGCTAGGGTCAGATGTAGGCGTGGCAATAGTCCTAACGGTCGAGAGACTTAAGAGTACTTTCGAGACGTTAGTTTTGTTGAGGGTAACCCAGACTTCATATTCTGTCTGCGTCTGGGTTTTCTGCTAACGTTGCAATACAATTTTGCATCAGAGGCACCTATCTGATAGTTCGGCGTGTTTCTGTGGGGCAAGAGTCTAGCATTGGGTACATGTAATTGCAGAATGTCCTATGTACACGGACATTAGAGATCTGGGTGGTATAGGGATTAGCTGGACTGATGGACGTTTAGATGTTAGCGGTGTGATCTCCACTAGTCGGAATACCGAACAGTTACGGTGGTTTGCGCGTGAATTATTTTGGCGGCGAAGACGTTTAACTGGGAATTAGGGTTAGTCTTGGTATGAGTGGTGTATGTATGTGATGTATGAGGTCCAAGCCCTGATCACCATTCCGGAGCAGTATGAAGGCTCAGCTTGTCGGCTACAAAGTCTGACCGGAGTTATAATTCTGGTACCGCGGGGAGTAGGAGCTCTTGGTGTTCGCTCTAACCTGCTCACGTGGACTTGCTCCTCGAGGAGTATCGTGGTGGTTGTGGATAAAACCCGAATGCGAGAAGAATTAACACTTTGTCAGTTGAATGTGGTATTACATGGCAACCGAGAGCCGGACCCAAAGTACGGAAAAGGTCTTAGATGGGCCTCGAATCTGGCATGGTTTTGCGGTTTCCTTTAGAAGATTCGATTTTTACTGTCAATTTTTATCATAATTTTTTTATTTCATTCAGTAAATCAATTAGTATACATATAACACAAAGATTTGTCTATAGAAATAATCCGGAAGAGATCAAAATATAAGTTTTTTTATCGACTAATTATTTAAAAAAAATGTACAAATTTCCTACAGGACATGCCCCAACACACATTTACATAATAAAGAAAAAATGTGCTACTTCGTAAATCAACGACAAATTCCAGTGACAAGGTGTGAATTCAATTCAGCTGTAGGCCATTTTTATTACATTTAAAATTCAATGCTTGTCGCAGCAGTTGTTGCTGTAATTTCGGCTGCTTTCATTACGCTTGATACCTTCTCGGACAAATACAAGCTCATAAATAGCAACAACAAGGCTGTAACTATAGCCTTTGCACAATAATTTCCGTTGCCACTCAAGAGGGCCTCCACGCAATTTCCTCGAATATGCCTACCATAGCAGCTTACGAGGCGTTCATTAAGCAAATATGGACAGGGCGACTGTGACAGTATTGCTTTGGTCACTAAGCTGGGCGTGTATTTGCTTTGGCAACTGCTGGAGCGGCGTGGTGGTTTCTTAGTTACTTATACGCTTGGGATATATAATACATTTGCACACTCAAACACCTGGCACATGAAATGCTTGCTTTTGATACTCCAGCCAAGTGCTCCCTCACTAGCCGTGCGGTGAAATCGTAATTTCATATTCAAGGAAATAAATCACAAATTATTGTTTGTTGGCGTGTGTATGTATGTGTATGCGCTTATTTTTTCGTATTTCTTTGGTGACCAACGAAAATATACATTATAACGCTGCAAAAGGCCAAATTAGTAGAGGATGGAATTTCGTTAGAAATTTTTATGGTCCTTGCATATTTGCAGGCGCGCAAAAACCACTTATTTGCACTTAATTGAGCAGCTAAGACAACAATTTATACACACGAGTGAACCGTTTGTTCTGCTCGTTTATTGCCGGAAGTGAGCAGATGCATAAATACCTACTCGCAGAGTGTTTCCACTGTTTTCGGACGTTGTGTTCATTCAGTGCCATGTTTGCCTACAATTCTACACACACTGTCAATATTTATTTAGCTGAGAGTACAATGCTTTCTGTCTTGCCCACTTGACCCTACTCAAATAATTTGACGACAATCAATTTATTGCGCTTCCAGTTTGTCGAAGACATCAATTATAGACAGTTTCTTTCTCATGCTATTTGAATTTGTTCAGAAAAATATGGTGTGAGCGTACAAGCTCCGATTTACTTGAATGACCGTTGTATTAAATTTACACCGCCGAAGGTACGCTTCTTTGAAGAGAAATATTTAAAGACTATAGTGCTTGATAATTGAGAAGATGTTTCGTGAACGTAAATAACTTTGCAACTTAATTTGGTTAGTTTTTTGGGGAGTGTCAGTAGTAGAACTCAGAGAAAAGACAGCTGAATTCTATCTTAGAATTTATCTCTTCGACGGTTCTGCGGACTTCATGGATCATATTATTGAATCCGGCTTATTTCTTGTAGCAGATTTTGTAGTTAATTAATTATCACGACTAAGATTGCAGACTGAATTTCATGAAATTAAAGAAGGAGGAACTAAAAACCCGAAACCACTGACTGGCTGAGTGTTGCTGAAGGTTCATTTTGTCTGTGTGATCTTCGCCTGAGAATTATTTTATGTTCCTTCACGGTCTTAACTAATCTTGAAAAAAGTCATAGAACATTAGTAGTACTGGACTGGAGAACTTAGAACAGAACCAACGTCAAAAAACTAATGGATTTTCTCCACCTTTGTCAGATATCATAAAATATGTTGTGTGCGTTTTTTTCAAATATTGTTTATGACTTAATATTGTACGGATAGAATTTTTATAGATCTTCATGAGCTCTACATAGACATTTAATTTCGAAAGTTTTTTACTATATGCTATCTTTGAAAGCTTGACAGATAATCTTTTCACTATACAAGTAAATGGAGGTCCATATTTAGACTTCCTGTCTATTGCAGATCCTCCCAAACCTAGGTTGTAGCCATTCAAGTACTAGTAGATCTGCTGCCCCGTAGTGCAGCCTCCTTCAGAGAAGTGACCATTCACTCAGATAGCAGAGCGGCGATACTAGCCTTGAACTCATTTACACTGTGTTCAAGGTTACTCGAGGAGTGCCTAACCTCACTATCAGTAGCATCGAGTGTTTTTGTGATAAGACTGGTATGCGTGCCGGATAATAGTGGAATAGCAGGAAATTGTAAAACTGATGAGCTAGCAAGGAACCCTAGAATGGATATCAGTAGGATGGGAGCTGGTAGGTGTACCCGTATTCTCATGAGCTTCGCGGAAGCTTAGCCAGCGTTTGGCCAAAGATTGATTACAGGAGACCTAGTGATCCCTTTGCCTTCGGTAAGGCTAGTTTCTCCTTAGTTTTTGGGCTTTTAACTGACCATTGCTTTATTGGCATCAATGATGTAAGGTTGGGAATCTTACCAGACGCCGTTTGTAGAAGCTGTATGGAAGAAGATGAGGTGGAAACCAATCAACACTTTCTTTTTGACTGTTCCGCGTTTGGGTGGACAAGACTTAAACACTTGAGAGCGTATACCCCAGACATCCCACCGAACGAGTGAGAATGGAAATTAAACGCCTGAGCAATTATATTGCTTACTAAGCGTTTTGATAATTTATAAGCCCAAATTTAGGAGTTCTTCTTTTATATGGCTTCATAAAGGACTACATTTACCAGTCCATGTGGAATCATCGATCAACCATCTAACCTAAGGGCAGTTGGAGTTGTCTTATAAGGCTGAGCTTGAAAAATATTATTAATGAACTTTGGGACATGCATCGTCTTAATTAATTTAGTTAATTTAGGCTACCCACAAGTTCGAAGTTCGGAGAAGTCTTCCGAAGTTCCTGCAGAGATTGAGAAGCTAACGATTAAACATTTTTCTGGGGGCCAAAAATGAGTGTCAACGCTGAGAGTTTCAATGATGTGTGGCTCTTTATAAAGAGGTATACCTCAAGGAGACGTGGTATCTCCACTTCTGTAGACCTCAACAATGAATAAATTGTTAATAGATCTTGAAGATATGGTGTTACATATTGTGGTCTACGCTGATGATGCGACGATTTCGGTTAGAAGTAAATTCTCAAATACACTCGCTAAACTTATGAAAACCTTAAACCATAAACAACATAAATCAATGGGACGTATCATACGGGCTAAACTGATATGCTTGTAAAAAATAACTAGTATTGCTCACTAGGAAACACATGTTACCAGAAAATATATAATAAATTGCGCCAGACTTACAATAGAATAGAAAGCAAGCTAGTTGGGATTAATTTTTGAGAAGAAGCTTTTACGGAAACCAAACTAGCGTAAAAGCAGCTACAAGATTTTACACCTGTAAAAGGATGGCGGGGTCCATTAAAAGACAGCGGTTACGCTGGCGAGGTCATTTCGTGCGAATGGACGAAAACACTCCAGCTCTGAAAGTATTCGACGCAGTACCCGCCGGCGGAAGCAGAGGAAGAGGAAGATCTCCACTCCGTCGGAAAGACCAGGTAGAGAAGGACCTGGCTTCGTTTGGAATCTCCAATTGACGCCACATTGCAAAAAGAAGAAATGACTGGGCCTGGGCATTTCGACCAGTGATATGTAGACAGAGAGAAATCGCTGGAGAAGCGACAGAATAAGCTATTTCATGGATGGGTTAATGCTAGGGGAAAATGTTAGAGGGGAGTATTCTGTAAGGAGCTCTCCGTCAAGCGTAGCTTTGGACTACCAGACGAGTATTCTTCAGGCAGAAGGGACTGCTATTAAAGTAGTAGTACATTTCCGAAGTGCAGTTTCTTTCAGGGGGGTGAGTATTCAGCAGAGTGCTGGTAGCCTTGGGCTTGCAAATTGTGTGCTCAAAGTTAAACAAAGAGAGTTTAACCTGACCAGATATAACATCAAGCTACTTCATTTTCGAGCTCGTTAGAGTGCCTGGTGCAAAATCGCTAGCAGCTTGCATTGGCGATGAGATAGCTAAATGACCTGGCTCATATCGGAATGTGTACTTGTCATTGTTCTAGCGCTGCACCAGGTGTTGATTGACGAGTAGCCTTTCTGGCCTGAACCGGACTTTAGCAAAGCTCATCTTGCCGTTGTCGTATGAGTATTTTTTTAGACATTGCTCACTAGGTTCAAGTGGATGCAAACTGGTAGAGTTGTGTGGAAGAAGGTGAGATTGAAACATTAAGGCGCTTTCTCCTCCATTGCTTAGCTTTTAAAAGACTGAAACATCTTGGCAGGCACACCTTCATCGAACTAGGAGACAAAGCCGAAACTGACATCGTCCTAAGCACTTCGGCGAATCATCAATTTTATGGGAACTTTAGGTACCACAACCATCTTTTAGCCTAACCTAGCCTATTGTACCTTCTTTTCATTGTCTTATTTCTATTAGTAATTTCTTTCAAAGTATGTCTAGAAATATTACAGCTTTCCAATTATTATCTAACTGTTTTTGACTTATTCATTCTGTCCTAAAAAAAAGATGAGATTATTTGTATAAATCATAGTTGAAGTACAAATTCCACTGACCCGGTGTAAAATTTTCATGTTTTCTAAAATTTTTAGAATATGTTCTCCAACAGTTTTAGAAAGGCGAGAGGCGAATATATCATTATTATGTAAGACACAGAACGGTGGCAGGGGTGGCAGAACATAATGTTACATAAAGCATAAAATGTTGCCAGAAACTAAATCTTGACTTAGTTGAAAAACTTTTAAAGTTTCCTTCTACATTTGCTATTTCTTCTGCTGCTGTTGCTGTTGTTGTGATTCGAGCCGTATTAGAATTCACTGCAATACATCGAGTGTGGCATAAACAATACAAGGAGAACGACAGGCAACAAATTATGCAACGTCAATTGAAAGTGTTTTACTATTCTTGTGTCGCTGTGTTTGTGCCGCATGTGCAACGCTGATATGTTGCACATTTCGCACAACATGCAACAAAAGCGTGCAAAACTTTCGAGAACTGCACGCACATACACACATGAATATATATGGAGGAGTGTGATTGAATATATGCGAAGTTAAGTGTAAACGCGTGAAAGGAAGTGGCACCCAACCGAAGTGGCAACCGCCTGCGCCACGTCGAACAACTCAAGCCATTGTGGACAGGAATGTCAAAGCTGCACAAATATGAATATCGCTGCGCATACAGGCTATTATGTATTCATACACTTAACGGTACACGGTGGAGTATGAAATTGCACAACAACAAACACACACACGTACACATGCAAGCATTCACGGAAAAGCGATGATCAGACGCAGGCAAAACTTGCATGCCGTTTAACACAACGACTTAATTTACATATCGGCAAGTGTGCCAAATTGCAAGTGGCATGCAAGCGAAGAGCAAAAAAACCATATTAAAAAAAAATAAGAAAAAGAAGTATAATACCCTTTACAAATACAAAATATGCCTTAAAGGAACTTGATCCATCAGTTTGTATGACAGGTGTCTGCTGTATTGACTGGAACGCAACACTTTTTTCAGAGATTGAATCGTTAACTTGGACAATATTCCAGGCAAAATTTCGTGACCATATCTCGCCAACTTAAAAAATTTTCCATACAAGGACAGGGTTTTGATCGCTCAGTTTGTATGGCAGCTATATGCTATAGTGATCCGATTGGAAAAATTTCTTCAGATATTGTAGCGTTGCTTTGAATAATAACCTATTCCAAATTTTGTGACGATATCTTGCCAACTTAAAAAGTTTTCCATATAAGGACAGGGTTTTGAACGTTCAGTTTATATGGCAGCTATATGCTATAGTGGCTTGATATCAATGGTTTCGATGAATGAGCTGCCTCTTGCTGGGAAACGGATGTGAGCGAAATTTCAGCTTAATATCTCAAAAACTGAGTGACATCAGAACAGACTTTATTTACCCTGTTCAGGGTATAAAAAAGAAAGAAGTGCAACAACAAAAGAGTACAAATTGAAGGTATACTCGCACACCTAGTTGAAAAGATATGCAACAGCGCCAGCAACGGAGTGCATTTTCTAATAAAAGTTCACTTGCAACTTGCAACAGGCATAATGCTTAGCTGAACTTTGCCACACACACCCGCATACACACATCCGCATATACACATGCAATATGGAAAATAATAAATATGCCATGTCATTTTGGCGTTTTGAAGAAACGGAAAAGTTGCCGCTGGCGCAGATTGAAACCACAGCAGCGGCGGCCAACTAACGGTGGCACTGTGGCACTCACTGACATAAAATGCCACGAAGCGCCGCTGGAGTAATTGTTTTCCACATGCAAAGTGACAGCTGCCACAAAAGCGCCAGTCACCCAGCGCAGGTGAACCATGCGACCGACCGTCCACCACCCGACCCATCGACCACCCGAACCGGTGAGGCCAACCAGCCAGCCAATCATTATTCCGAGCAACTCAATTCAAACTATCGCTGTGTGACAGCTCCCGGTGAGTACACACACCGAGTTGCCGTCGGCGTTTGGCGTTCGAGGACGTGCACGCGCTCGACCTAACTTAGCTTTTAATCCGCTTTAATAGTTTCGGTGTTGCGGTGTTAGAGCGCATTTACCGGCTGACGGCAAAAGCTTTTGTCATCAATGTGCCAATAAAGTTTTTAATAACTCATAACGATTGCCCGACATTACTACATACATACACACATATATGGTACATTCATATCGACGTGTGTGTTAACGGCGCGTTTGAAGGAAATGCAGTAAAGACACGCACACGCGATTAAAATCATAAAATCGCCGGCCATTTGATGGGCGCTCGCACATACACATCGATACCTAGAAGTGTGATGGCATTTTATTGACGTTTAAATATGGCTGAAGGTTTGGTGGAAATGGTGTTAAAATTTTCTAGAAATCCCGATACTAATTGAACGGCTCTGTAGTTTTAGAAAACGTTTTATACCCAGGCAGCATGTTGTGTCGAGTATAGAAGTCTTGTTGAACTAAAGATTGTTTGTAAAAGTTTAAAATAGTCTAATCCCAACAGGAAAAGGTCTAACAATGTGACTTCACATGATCGTGGCGGCCAATCGACCGGCCCAAAAGATGAAATTGTATGCTCACCGAAGTGATCTATCAATAAATCCATTGATTGATACGATGTGTGGGAAGTGGCGCCGTCTTGTTGAAACCGAGATCTCGAGCTTCAATTTCAGGCATCAAAAAGCAGGCATCAACATGGTTGCCATTGACGATTATGTTTTCATTGGCATAATTTTTGAAAAAAATGGACTGATGATTCCAACGGTCCACAAACCATACTAAATCATTGTCTTTTCTGGATGAAATGGCAGCTCTGGAAACTCTACAGGTTGCTCCTCGTTCAATCCTACAGTAAGACAGCGATATACGCACAAGCTCGGTCGGGTTGTCTACTTATCTCTAGCATCGAGACATTTTTTATGATTAGAGTGGTTTAGGTGCTGACCACGGTGGTATTGCAGGAAACTGTAAAGCAGACGTGCTTGCTATGATAGGTACTTCAGTCTCAATATCTGCGAAGACGGAACGAGTAAGAGATCCATTGGTTACATGTGGTTCACTATTGGATTGTTAGACCTGGGACCAGTTAAGCTAAGCTAACCGTTCGTCAACTAGCAGAGGCTGTGTAGTCGCAAAGTCCTTCTAGCTGAGGATAATCGTAGGAACACTTCGCTCTCAGCAAGGTCTATCTTTCAATTGTTAACGGCGATCTCAATGAACACTGTCCGATCGTGGTTCATGTAGTACAACTGCTATTTGGAAGAAGATCAGATAGAATTATCTCAACACTTCCTTTACGAATGTCCCAAGCTAAAAACACTTCGAAAATCATACCTTTACACGTCCAGCCGATATAGCGGAAATATATACAAGTATATAACACCGAAGTAGATTTGTGGTAGGTTCAGGGCATTTTTTCCAACAACTGATTTCGAATTACTGGCGTTTTTAGTCTGGCTTCACAATGGCCTGTACATAACAGTCTAAGTGTGAGTCCTCGACATGCTGACAAGTCAGCGAACCTAATTTAATCTAACTTACAAATCAGTAAAGCTATTGAAACTTCAGACTTCCTGACTATTGCAGTGTTTTCCAGGCCGTGGTTGCAGCTAAGATACCCTAGAGCCGCTATCGGTAGAATGGGGCGGGTCGGTGCTCCCGTATCCACTAATGTGTTCTACTACTAGATGACTGGGCTTCGCGGAAGCTTTGGCCAGCGGTAAATGCGCTGTCACAGAAGCCCTTGGGCCCAAAATCGATCACCAGAGGTTCAGTGATCTGTTTGCCTTCAGGCTATCCTCTCCCTAGTTTTGGGGCTTTTAAAGGGTCTTTGCCATATTGGCATCCACGCAGTTTGGCTGGGAATTCTCCCAGATGCCATCTGCAGAAGCGGTATGGAAGAAAATGAGGTGGAAAAAACTCAGCAATTCCTTCATGGCTGTGTAGACTTTGATTTCGCGGTTCCATGTGTTCACTGTTTTCCTCAAATTCGACTTCCTTGCGGGTTTCAGTCTACCGATATTCTAGGAATAACGTCCTATGCAAAATATGACCGATTCATTTCCATTTATGATGCCGCGTTTCGATTTGGAGAGATCCAGTCATTAGCCTTACTACTACTGGTAATGCTTGATCAGAATAGCTTTCGAGGACATCCGTTAAAAAAGCGTTTGCAATTCAAACAGTCGCTACAATGTTTTAATCTTCTAACGCTTGGATACAAATGTTGATCTCCAAACTTTATCCAACGTGGACAACGTTTAGCGCAACCCTTAAATATATGATTCAGCTATAACACTGACCCATCAGTGGTTAAATAGCAAAACTCATCGACTACTTCGAAGGGCGTGGTGGCTATTTGCAAGACTGGCGTCTCAATTGTTTTGCTGCACATAATTTTTGTCTTTCCGATATTGATTCTAAGTTTTCTTTAAATGTGAAATTGCTAGGACAACTGAATGATATCGTTCGCATAGTCCAATGAATTAGTTCTGCTGATTTTCTAATGATCAGCGCTAAATCGCTGACAGCTTATGAGTATTGTCATATATTCTCTGTTCGCGTACAGCTAAGGGCAGAGCCTGTCACCAACTAAGACATCCCAGGAACTGCCAACCGAGCTCAACACCTCGCGCAGCATTATAACTCGTTCCGTGCTACTGAAAGCAGCAAACTTATCTTTTATATCTGCATACGGACCGCGTTCATCAGTAATTTCAATTTTTTGCTTACGTGCCAAACGCCCAGTGGCCCAAAACCCCTTAACGTATTTCCCAATACGATTCAATTATTTATCATTAACGCTTAATCCTTATCGAATCACTTTGATGTGGCATAATTACATTTGCATTTACACTCGCTCGCCTGTAAAAATAACTGGACAACGAGAAAAAAAAAAACTTTCAGCAAGTATAGCGGCAACCTTTTCCCAATCCACTGTAAGTCCTGTGTATCCTTTCGACGAACGATTTTCATTAAGGAGAGCTAAAGGTAATTTCTTGCGCGGCTGCAAACCACAAAACGTGCAACGCATAATTTCCACCCACTCATTCGCATAGTCATTCGTGTAATGAAAGCAACAGCTGAAAGCAAATGAAAGCATTTAACATTTTACAACAACAAGTGGAGCACAGCTCAAGCTCCAGCGATTCGACAGGAGCGGTGAACTTTTTCGTCAAGAATTTTTAATTAAATTTCGTATATTTTCAGCATGTTTTTAAGAAAATATTGTTGCTGTTGTTGCTGCGCAGTCCTTTCGCTGCCTCATGTTTATGTATCGTCTCGTTATTTGCCACATCTTTTTGTGTGCAACATTTGCTTGCAACGTAATTGTGCGCTGTCGTGTCCTTGCTGCGAATACCGTTACTTCATCCTTTCGCATTGCCTGCTGGCGTTTCGCTACTTTTTAAGCGCGCGTCGTGCGAGTCAGGTGCAACCGGTAGCGAAGACAGCGCTGTTGAGATCTTGTAGATTGGACTTTTGTTTCTTCCTTCACCTGCTTTTGTGCATTTTTTCCTTCTCGCTTTCCGATCACTTTCAATTTTCGCGCAGCTCCAGTAGGCGTGCGTGTGTGTCTGTGCGTCTGTTTCGTTTTGTTCTCCGAATTTTTATTAAACCGAATTTTCCTGCGTATTTTAAGTTATTGCAGCCACTGGAGTACGAGTAACGGTACTTACGTATATGCAATTAATTTCTGTAATTAAGTTAACTGTAATTGTATTTTTCTCTCCCGTTCTTTGAGGCACATATAGGAAATGAGCTAATTAATGGCGTATAACCTTGAGATTTTGAACGATTCGGGGCATAACCTCCATCTCTTAGCTCTCGTAACATGTTGCACAGAGCGCACAATAGCCCTTTTGTTTATTTATGTAAGCTTTTTAGTATAGGTGAGTATTTGATCGATATTTGAAACTAATGTTTCTTAGTCCTGCACCTAAAATCAACCTATGACTAAAAAGAACAGCTCTAAGAAACCATTTTGCCGGAACTGAGGTTTTCAGTAGAAGCAGTGGACGTAGTTTATATATAGTTCCTTATCGGAAGAATAGTTCCATAGAAAAGAGAGAATATAGTAAAAAGGTCATTACTTAAATTATTGTCTTGTGGTAAGCCTGGCTGAAAAATAAAACTGACAAGAAAAAAAAACTAAACGAAAATCGAATAGGAGATACAAAAATATGTTTCCTAATTTTGTATTGCTTTCGCAGAGGCCATCTTTTCAATCCAACGAGTGAATTTTTAACACATATTTGCTACCCATAGATATCGCCGCTAAGTGTTTGGCCTCGAAAGTTGCTATCAGACTCAGGGAACTAGAGTCTCTAAGTGCACACGGTCTGAACATTCCGAACTCTTAGCACACTATCTCTAGCCCTTTTTTCTGTTCACATATAGTTAGTACTTGCGAAGGAGATATGGGTGCATTAGAACCCGTTAAAGTAGATAGGCAGTGAGCTTCTTTCAAGTTCTGTCAAAGTTGGTGGATTGGTATATTTTTTGGAACTCCTTATCAACGTCAGCTTCAGACGTCTTGACTATTAAAGTGCTTTTCAAGCCAAATTTGCTGCCAATATGGCAATTTCAGCGGAATGTGTGGATGATGATAAGACGCTGACTGATTATTTATTCGAATGCCTAGCCTTATGATGGGCGAAAAGAGCTATCAATACTACAACTTAAGAGACATTGGATAGCTGGGGAAGAAAAGAATCAGGTTTTTTACCAAATCTACTGAGTTGCTGGATAAGGCGTTTAAGTTACGGTCTTACGGTCAATACCACGCTAGTATGGGTGCCAATCCATAGCGGAAAAGCGCCAAAACTGTCGAGTTGGCAAGGAAAGGCACCTTACTCCCGCTGTCAGTACAATGGTAACTTGTTTTATTTTACGGGAGCTTTCCCAATGTCATCATTGTATACGCTGTCGCAAGATCGATCGTAAGATATGAAAGGAGCTTTTTGCCCTTAGTAAGCCCAGCCTCTTCTTAGTTGTGGGATTTCTTGGCTTGCCGACATCCATTCTGTAAGATTGAGCTCGGAGCAACGGACGCCAGCTGCAGACACTGTATGGAGGAAGACGAGGTGGAAGCATCTCAACACCTCCTTCTTCATTGACCCACTTTTGTCAGCTCAGAGATGGTGGAAATACACATTAAACGCCTAAGAAAATTTGCATATGCCATAAGCGCTTTGCGATTTATAAGATCGAATACATGAGTTTTGTTCTTATGGCTTCAAAAAAACTGGGTATAGTAGTCGAGGCGGGATTTAGAACTTGAGAAATGCTGTACAGTTGGGCTCTCTGAATAACACAAAATAGTAATTCGTACCGTTGTTCATCACACTTTCATCATCTCTATTCAAATGGTGTGTTAGCGACCGTGGTAAGTGGACTCTTCATATATAAAATGGCGAGCTATTTCATGAAAGTACACCAATTATCGGTATAGTCATAACCTGACGTCTAACGTTAGATATTTCTGAGAAACATTGGTTTGTTATACCCTAAATTTGATAGAGGGGGAATTATAAAGCAGGTCTATATCGATTTGTTCACTTTAGAAAATCGAATGGATGCCAATACATCAGTGTGATTTTAACTGTTATGACTTGCGACAGTCAAAGTTAAGTTTAGTAAGGTCTTTCTTGCGCAAACATTTTCACCCTAATGAACTCAAGCGGCGTTGCCTATCTGAACCAAGTAATTTTCTCCTATACATGGAATATTCTCAAATACATACTTTAACTTCCAATGAAAATTTAACACTTCATAAAATTCAGAACAAATACTTTTCAGATCGAATAATTTGTTAATAATTGAATAACATATTCAATCTTCTTCAACAAAACTGCAAAAACCACCGAAGTGCAACCATTTGTTGGAGAATTTATTTACAAAGCACTTGAAGCTGCATATGTTTTAGCGGGTTTGAAAGCAAAAGTACAAGTAAGTATGTATATCAAAGCAAATTTATTTTCACTGAAAGACATCTATTTTATTACTAGGACAGTTTGATAAATTGGAAACACTAGGAAATTTTAATAAATACAAAATAAAACTTCAACTGAACTATTTTTTTTCAGTCAGACTCGTGTATATAAATGAGGTAATCTCCTAAACTTTGGAAAGGGTAAATTCGAACCTTGGCTGCTCAGAGAATCTGGATAATTCGACGACTTTGCACGTGGGCACTCTGGGTTACTCGCACACCTTCATTTCATTCCAAAATACGTGGATAGTTAGCTCGTCGAACCTAGCCTTGGTTTTCGCTTATCTGTTTATAGGTGAAGATTTACGGTAAGGGCTTGCTTGCTGTCGGAAGCTTTCGATTAGTTTTTATTTTAGGCTTCCTGATCACCGTGGCGTCTTCCAAGCGGTGGTGGCTAAAACAAAGGTAGCAGAAGATCTACTACTCTGGAACGTAGCCTCCTTCAGAGTGGTTACTATTCAATCCGATGGTAGGACAGCGGTGAATCCCCTAAGTGTACGCTCAAGACTAGTGTAATGATGGCTTGACTCCATGTCTCTGGCATCGAGCTACTGGTTGAGGTCCCCGACCACAGCGGTATTGATCTAGCTAGAAGACGCTGATGAGCTAGCTAGAAGAGCTACTTCAGTCTCAATAACTAATTTTTGGGAACAGGAAGGTGCTCCATTCGGTTTGATGGATGATCCCTCAATGTGGCGTTTGACCACACGTAGACTCTTTGATGAAGCCAAATGAAAAGTGAATCATGCAACTGGCAATCGGAAAAATATTCAATCTTACTGCATAAGTTCCGTTTGTACATGTCCAGTCAGAGCTCCAAGAACCATTGGAAGCTGGACTTTGCCGAGTGCGAGGAGTTGACTAGATTTCTTACTATTTATCCTGAGTCAGAAGATCCAACAGCTGTTGGTAGTTGACCTATGCTTGCTGATTTGGTCTGAGGCCCAACAACCCAGACCGCTGTTTTTGAAGCTGAACCTGTTCTAGCAAGCTCATAAGCCTTGCAACTTCCTGCAATACAGCTTTGGCTCGGCATTCATTTGCTACTGAAGTGTATTGGTTCATATGGAGTTAAGGTTACTCTCGAAAGGGAGCGATATAGGCAAATGAGTCACGATATTTTGGTTGCCAACATCAAGTAATACATTGACTCCTAATAGCCATTTTATAAGAAGTAGTTGATATATCTGGAATGATTGTATAAGTATATCGTTTGTGCAGTTAACTGGTTGTTTATCAACCAACCAACCAACCTCGCATATACATATTACGAATTTCCACACTTTCAGTCCCAGACTCAAGCACATACACACATACATATAGAATAAAAGTTTTGCCAAATATTTGTTTACAAACACAGTGCTTTATAAGGTAAATAAAAATAATATAAAAGAAAACTAAAAATATTTTCACCAAAAAAATGTGGGCCATAAAATATGTTGATGACCACTTTCGCTATGCTGAGGTAACGTAAATTTTAAACACTTCGTAAACAGAAACACATACACAGACATGCATATGCTACTTTTTATTTTTCTTAAGAAGAGACTTTTAGAGTTTCGCTCACTTCGCTGTCAACAGAACGCGCAAGCACTAGTGCCACTCGTCACATACTTTGGTTGTAAATTCCTATTTGCATCTGTCGGCTGTAAATAATATAGAGTTTTAACTTTGCTGAAGTGCTGGTTTGTGCTTTATTTAAAACAAGACAACTTTTACTTGCTTTTTCTCACTTTGAAAGCATCACGGTGCTGGGTGCGGAAATATTGGACGCACTCACTGATTTTCGCAAAAACAACACATACAACCGCTACTTTTTAGCAGTAACTCAAATGCTCCTTTGGTTTATACTTTCAGATGCGTTTGCTTTCGTCAGTAGGAGAAAAAGCTTTGATACATACATCTATGCCTTTTGAGGAGGAGGCGTCAGGTGCGAGTAGCTCTTATAGTGGGAACAGAATTTTTGCCAAACATTTGAGAATTTTTTTAGAAAAGTAATGGGTTTGTCTCCAATTTATCAAATTTTAATTAGAAGCGACACCTGCTTAAAGAAGCAAAACTGAACCAAGTATCACTTTCGACCAGTAAAGGAGCTACTAAAGAGAATTTCTTTACTTATTCAAAAATTATTATACCCTGAACAGGGTGTATTAAATTTGTTTGTAATACCCAAAAGGAAGCGTCGGAGACCCTATAAAGTGTATATATAAATGATCAGTATGTCGAGCTGAGTCGATTTAGCCATGTCCGTCTGTCTGTCTGTCCATCCGTCTGTATATATACGAACTAGTCCCTCAGTTTTTAAGATATCGTTTTGAAATTTTGCAAACGTCATTTTCTCTTCAAGAAGCTGCTCATTTGATGCCAATATCAGACCTCTATAACATATAGCTGCCATACAAACTGAACGATCGGAATCAAATGCTTGTATGGAAAACTTTCACATTTGACAATGTATTTTCACAAAAGTTGGCACAGGTTATTTTCTAAGATAACGATGTAATCTTCGAAAAAATTATTCAGATCGGTTAACTATAGCAAATAGCTTCCATACAAACTGAACACATAGTTACTAAAAAAATGCACCTGTGAAGGGTATATTAGCTTCGGTGCAGACGAAGTTAACGTTTTATTATGGAAATATAATTATCACACACTCTCCCTTAGGATCTAATTTCGATTTCAAGCAGGGTTGCCAACTGTTGACAAAAGTTAAATTGAACCAAAAACAACTTTAAACCGAGAAAAAGCTACTACGACTTACATATTTGACGATAGATACAAAATAATACTGAGAGAAGCTGGCTGACAGCGGTAATGTTCAAATATTCTACGAAAAAATGCTGTGACAAACGGAAGGTTTCAAGACCGGAGCATACTCTTGTTGGACCCAAAGTAGTGATCTTGTGACTGATCCCCAAAGCATAATGAGATTATGAAGGTATCTCTTCTCTTACCTGCTGAAGGGCAGTCAACGAGTAACATCTGGGGATGGCGAACCCCATTCCCCAATCAATGACGATGGAATATATGTTCCATTGCCCGACTGCGATGAGGTTCATTTACCCGCCTGAAGAACAACAAAGCGGCAGGGGCCGATGGATTACCGGCCGAGCTATTCAAATACGACAGCGAAAAACTGACAAGGTGCATGCATCAGTTTCTTTGCAAGATGTGTAAGATCGGATGAAAGCATGACAGAAATGTAGAACCTAAGTGTGCGCTACCCAGTCCACAAAACGGGGGACCGCAAACTCTAAGCCAATTACCGTATCACAAGCCTTTTATCGAGCTTAGTATGAGATAGACTGAAGCCCACCGTCATAAATTAATTGGACCTTATCAGTTAGCTGTAGACCTGGACAATCTACAATCTACCAGATTTTAACCATGCGCCTAATCTTGGAAATGACGACATCTGAATAGTCGGCGCTACGAGTTTTCGATAGAAAGATTTTGCGGAAGACTTGAGGTCCTTATAGTAAAGTTATAATATAGTAGAGTTATAGTAAATTGCTTTGTTGAAACATTTGAAGGATATTTAACTCAACAGTCATTTGAATTACATTAGTGTAGACTATCCAGCTATTCATACTCGTAATCGGCTTGAATACGACAAATTTTGAAATATTTTTTTTGATATATGGCAACCCTTTAGTAAACTACGACTTAATTAAAGATTTATGGAACATTTTCCGAAATATTTATATTTGGAAGCATTTTGTGATTACTCAAAACTTTTTATAAGTGGCAACCCTTTTAAATAAAAAATCTCTTAAACATATACGTGACAGCATTTACCGTTAATTGCCTTGAGTTTAGGCAATTTTTTACATAAATAATTTTTCCCGACAGATGGCAACCCCTTATTATAATATGTCTAAATCAAATATCTATGGATCACTTGTTAATATATATTTTTTTAAGTATTTATATTTAAAAGCAATATGTGATATATTCAGTATTTTGCATAGGTGTCAACTCTTTTACAAAATATTCTTAAATGAAAAATTCCTCAAATATATACTATATTTGGTATATGTCGACATAACTGCCTTGTGTTTAGATAAATTTTCAAATAATTTTTTTTCATAGATGTAAACCCTTTATTGAAATATGAATGAATTGCAGATTTTTGGAACCCTTGCCGGAATATTTTTTCAAGTATTTATAACAATTTGGAATCAGTTTATGATATACTCAGTAATTTTTCAAAGGTGGCAGCTCTTTTTTTTTAATTTTTTATTTTCGCATTTTTATACTGTAACTATGGTTCATCAATTGGGTACCCATGAGACTAAGTTATGTATTCAGGGAATCGCTTAAGAAATATCTTTATTAAAATAAATGCATTTGGGTGTTTTAGGCTAGAATTTACAGTCATTCTGAACTATATAGTTGTTATAAAATTCTGCTGGCAGTTTAAGAAAAGTATTTAATACAGCTTTGGTGATTGCAGAACCAAAAACATATTCCATTCACTTTTCTTAATTACCACTAATTAAACCACTTAAAAGTGGCTCTAAAAGACGCCACATAGCTACCAACGTTTAGCATCCCTACCACAACTAACAAAGCAACATTCATTTTCTGATGACTCAACTGTCTCGGAGACGGCTAATTTCGTAGGTGTTAAAATAACAAGCTTGCGCGCGTAATAACCATTTCGCTGAATAATCAAGGCGGAAGAGTAAGCGCCTACAGCGTGGAATTCTCGCCGCCGACGCCGCAACCAAATTGTGGGCTGACCAGCGCGTAAAGGTGAGGGTGAGGGTACAGTGGCAGCTAGGAGCTATTTGTTATTTTGATTATTGTGCTGTTTTGCTTGTGCTCATTCAGCGCGCATTGTTGTATTTGCCCATTGATGGTCATAACTGCCGACAGCCGTCGGCAATTGAGGGTTATAAATATTTAATTTGTATATTATGCGCGAATTGGGCGTGTCCCGTAATGCAAAGCAAGTAGGCGCTAAACATTTAATATATAATTAGACGCGTGCGGCTGTTTAACTCACCACCTTCGGCGGCTTGTTATTACAATTACGAGAGTGCTTTGGGCCCTAAACGAACTGCACCTTCTTTGTAGAAATAGTTGTAGAAGAAAAGAATACAACAAAGGCTTATTTCCATTAGAATGCTAATATTACAATAAGTTAGGCAATACTAATTGTCTTCTTTAATATTCATAAAATTTTGTTAGACGATTGTAGTACTTTGAACCGAAAGACTGTAGACTAATGATAGACTTCTCGATTACAAAGTAATTGTATTTACAATGACTTAACTAAAGCGCTAAGAAAGACCGATCGGTCATCATGAAAATTTTTATATATTCCAAAGACTTTAATAATTAATATACAAGTAAAACAACATTTACCACGCGCATATTTGCGAGATTTTTCATTCAGACAAAATTTAGAAGAGTTGCCACCTGTGAAAAACTGTACTGTATATATTATAAAATGATTTGAAATATGTATACATAAACAGTTAAAAACTATTCCCACAAGTGTTCCATAAATCTTTTATTTAGTCATATTTTAATAAGGGGTTGCCATTTGTAAAAAAAAAATATATATACTTATATTTCAAAATTTTTCCACACCCAAGCCCCTTACACAACTCTTAACAAGGTACAAGGTACAAGGCTATTCGAAAAATTTGATATTTGGAATTTTTTGTAAAAGAGTTGGCACCTATCAATAAAACCGAAACTGAGGAAAATATTATCAGATATGTGCAAAACTTAATAAGCACCCCAAATCCGTTGGCCATAGCATTTTTAATAATTATTTAAATTAATTCGGAGATTAAAAACTTTCTCCGGAAAAAGGACTTTAAGAAAGGATTCCTAGAAATCGATGGATCTTTAAAAAAGCCGGATCTAAGCATACTTACGAATGGCTTTACAATTACTATAAATGATGTCAATATGATTTAGGTATAGTAAATTCGTTATTTACTTTTATTTTAAACCCACAATACAGTGATTCATAGAACCTCGATAGAATTCCTTGGTTGGGATTACGAACTTCTCTCGAGACGTTTTTTAAAAGTCGATCATTACGAAAATAGAATTAAGTGCATATTTAGGCAGCGATAAAAATATTTTGCATTACTCGTTGGCTCTCAAATGTAGGCAATGCAGTTTGATGAATGCTTTAATAGAATTTTTAAAAATATTGCCTACAATGAGGCGCCTGCTTCATTAAAGCCAAGAACTACGTCGTGTAAACTCATACAAAGTGGAGTTTAATACAAATGAGTTACAATTTTTAGAAGAGAATAAGTCATTAATGAAAATTGTTATTATAATTTCGTTTACTATAAACGCCTTATATAAGTTTACTTCGTTTCGCACTTTTTGCATAACAAAAATTTGACGAAATATGTGAACTTTTATTAAATTTAAAAATAGTCACGAGAACTCTTTCATGTGACAGATGGTCAGCGAATACTATTTCCAATATTTTCTTATTCAACCTTGAGAATGTGCTTGCTCCTTACTAGAAGATAGAATTAGCATTTTTTAGCGATTCTTCTCCCGGCGTACCTTTTTTCGGCTCTCAATGCGCTCTTGAACTATTCCCACAAGCATTGAACGCTGTTTGCCTGCTGTTCGCACAAATTAAAATTAATATTCATGTACTTCATTTACTCATTCAATTTTGTTGCTAAAGAGTTGCTTCATTACAAACATACATATACAATTACAAATTTTGTATTTCGTTTCGGCCAACATTTTAGTATGCAAAATGCGACGTCAATTAATTTTATGCATTCCTTATGTCTTCGTAAGCGTAATTTTATGCAAACTCTTTCACCAAAACGCAAATGCACAGACACACACACACACACACAGTCATAAGCACGTAGATACTTTATTGTTGTTGGCATTTGAAATTTATATTGCGTCGCCAGTGTTTTGTGCCGTAGTGGCCCGCATTTCGGGTCTCTGCTGCCTAAGTAGTCCAACAAATATTTGCTGTTCTCATAATAGCTATGCAAATGAGTATAATTGTTGTTGCTGTGTTATGCTGTATTGTTTTTGTAAGAAGTTTACAAAATGATTATTACATTTTAAATGTATTTTGTCGAAATTGTAGATTTTATCAAAAAATCGATATTTGTAATTGCAATGGCTGTCTTCAGGGGTATGATGGTATGATGGTATGGTGGAATGGTGGTATGGTGGTATGTGTATGTGTATTTGTACATGTGTTTTGGTGTATGATTGTGTGAATGTGTACGGGCTTATAGTATACGCATTAATTGGGCTATTCTACTGCGCTGCATGAATGTTGCGTATACGCACTGTTGTACCAATATAATATAGGAATTGGAATTTTCTTTTAACCATTGTATGTATTTGTGTAACTGTGTGTTTATTGCCTTAATTTGTAATGACATTATTTCCACTTCAACAAAATGGATTGCTACAGTCATTCTGAAGTTCTATAATTAAATTTTTTTGCCTATATTTGTTAATTAATATTTTTTTAATAATTAATGAAAATTGTTCATAAAAGCGAAAGTTAAAAAAAAAATAATAAAATAATATATGTGTGCTCACATTTGTCAATGCAATTCAAAGATCTTGTTCTCGAAAAGACAACGTCAAGTATTCAGTTTTATTTCAATAGCGTTAGCTTTTCATTTTTGTCCAAACCTCCAAGTTATTATGAGACTAAACAACAAAGGACCCAAAGAATATGAAATCTGTATGTATATAGGTCAAAAAAAAAGTCGGTGTAGACAAAAATTTTTTTTATCCAGATTTTATTTAAAGAAAGTAAACAAGATATGAAGTTCTGATCGAATTGGTTGCAAAAGTCAGAGATGTGGCTAGTTTCCTTTAGTAAAGTATTTTTGCCTTAATATATTAGCTTGCAAGGTATGTGTGTAATAAGTGGGTCAAAAAGAAAAAAACATTCAAAATCGGGAAACTCTAAGTTTTGTAAAAATTGTCTGCTTTGCAAAAATGGTCACTTATAAGAAAAACAAAATGTATGTTTCCTACAAGACTATGTGTTTTTCGATTTCTAATTATTTTCTTCTTTAAAAACAAAATTACCTTAGAATAATAAAGATTTAACTTTTAGTATCGTTTGAAAGCTTAGGTTTAAGAAAAATTCGTACGAAACCTTTTTGAAGCGCATTCAATATCCTACAAAATCTATGAAACGAGATATTTTTTCAAGTAGTTAGAAGCGAGATTTGATTTTTTTCTATCTGATATTAAGAAAAAAACAAAAAAAAATAGAAAATTCTAAGGCGGAGAACCTTCTTGTTAGAATTAAGAGCAACTATTTAGAAATATTTTCTTGCATGGGTCTAAGAACCTCAGAGTACTAAGTGAAAATCGATTTTTTAAAGAGACATCAACCAAAAGTCACTTAGTTGCTTACTCAGATGACCTTATTGTGGAGTGTCTAAGCACCTAGATGAGCTACGGAGCAAATGCAGTGAGTCCAAAAATGATCCGCGCCAATAGTTCTCCTCAATAATTTTAGAACTGGCTGAGCAAAAGAGAGAAGTCTTGCTCGAAAATACTAGAAAAGTGGAGTAAAGTATATTTCTAACCATAGGAGTGTGAGACTCATTCACAGCCACAACTAAAGTGTCTGGGAGTAATAATAGACCCAAGGCTCAAATTTTGGGACTACGAATAATACTAACATCCTTAACGCCTTATTAAGAATGATAGTAAATAAAGGCTGCGTGCGTTTCAGCCCAGGCCGTCTGCACTAAAAGTGTTCAGTGTTTTTTGAAAAATATCAAGCGATGCTGCTGAAATAATAGCCAGTATGGTGCCGTTTGATATTCAGGGAGACGAAGAGGAGTTGGTATACAAGCTATAAGAAACATCTATAGAAGCTAAAAGAGAAGAGAGAGTCAAAAGCTTAACAATATGGCAGCAACGGTGGCAAACCTCACTCAAAGGAAGGTCAACCCACAGATTGATACCGGACTTCCATTTTCGGAGCCACAGGCGACATGGGGACCTGGATTTTCTCCTAACCCAAATGCTAAGTGAACATGTGTACTTTAGAAGTTACATATACCGATTCTTTTTTTAAGTGCAAGGGAAAACTTAAAACTGTACACATGTGTCAGTTCACTGAGAACTGGAAAGCTGTCAGCGAAGCGGCAGCCCCAATCATGACAAAACTAAGATATACTATATAGAGCAGATTAGGCGTCCATCAGTCTACGCCGTAGAAGAGACTTAAGTCTCATCACTCCCACGAAGTAAAACTTAATCAGGTGGTTCCGTGGGAGAGTCTGGAGTTGGGAGTAGGTTAGATTTAACGGATTGAAGTTCCGCACTCCGGCGTTTGATGTTTCCGCCTGCTTTACTTTACAGTAATGATCGATATATTATATTCAAATGAAAAAGAAAGATTTGTTGAAAAAAGCATCAAGCTGTCATGTTATTTTTGGTCTCTATTGTATGGCATTTTATCATGGAAAGTCTTACGCCGTTTACACGAAAATTCACGTTCGGTAAAGAATGTGTTTTGCGCGCTTCGCTCCACTTATGGTCAACATAATCGGCCAACTGAGCATACTGTTCGCAACACCATCACCCATCTTGAAATCCAGGATACATTATTGGATAATATTTGACCATGTAGATCTCACTCAGCACGCAGTGAAGAAAATAAAGCAGCCATAACTGAGAGTATACACGCATACCGTTGAGAATCGATTCGGCACCAGTCGCTGCTGCGTTGCAGCTGAGTTGCTACTCAGACTGACGTATGGAACGACCTTTCGTATGTTTCGTTGTGCAAGAACTGAGGCACCGCGAGCTTCCTAAGCGACATCGCTTCGCTCTGAGGGTTTCTAAGAAGTTCAAAGAAGATCCGAGAAGTTTGCGAGCCAAATTTTGTTCAGAGATGAGGCCTATTTTAGGCCAAAAGCGTATGTAAACTAAAAATTGCCGCATTTGGAACGAAAGCAATCTGAAGTGATCATCCAGAACAGAAGTAAAAAGGGTTTGGTGTGGTGTGTAGGCCGGAGAAATTGTCGGTCCGTATTTCTACAAAAATGATGCCGGTGAGAACGTAACCACAGTAAAAATCCAATCTTGCACAGACTGTTCTCAGATTACACACCACATTGGCGTTTGCACAAACCAAAATTGCTGCAAGTTGTCGCTTACCAAACAAAAAACAAAATCATGTTGCAGCAACATTGTTTCACCACAATTTACTCACAGCAACATGTGGCGTGATGCTCACGCTTTTAAATGTGACAACAAAAGAGATATTGCGTTCGGACACGCAAAATGAAATCAGGTTAAAAGGCGAATGGAAATAGTCTCGACTTAGCGCATAAACAACAACACGACAAACAATGCAGCAGCACACACGCCAAACAACAAACAGCTGAGGGAGCCAAACGAACAGCGAAAGCCGAGTATTTGCGCTCTCTCGAATTAAAATAAAAGTGAAATTTATTTAATTTGTTTTTCCTTAAGGAGATTTGCCCAGCCGAAGCGCAGTTGTTGAGCGTCGAGTGAGTGCGCTTTCTAAACTGTACAACTACCTCATGTGTGTGTGTGTGTATGTGTGCATGCGGGCATGTGTGTGGCATAGAGGCCTGCAGAGTGGTGCTCAAGACGAAAAACATTACAAAGAAGAAGGTAAAGTGAATATGGCAAAAAATGAAATGAAGGCAAAAGCACACACGACATCAAGTGGCAGCTGGAGACAAATGACATTTGATAAAAGTGTGCTGTGCTTGAAAAATTGACCTACATAAAAATGGTATGCAGTTGGGTTTGCTGCTTTTGCTTTGCTATTGTTGTTGCTGATATTTTTGTATTGCTGCAAGAAGCTGTTTAATGAGTTGTTATGTGGAAGGAAAAGGATGTGTTGTAATACATACGTATATTTTTGTATATATTCTATTCAGTAAAATATATTAGGCGAAGTGGATGTTTGAGAACGTCTGGCTTTGGAATGAAATTGTAAATTGAATTTTCTATATATTTTAAACATAATCATATTGTTAAGAAAATAGATGAAAATTTTTTCGAAGGCTTATACTGACGATTAATGACTGAATATTTTTTATAGTCAGGGAATTCAAAGTATGCTGCTACAAATGGAAGACTACGAACGAATTTCACGTTTGAGAAAATGTCAGTGTTATGCTCAGATTACTTTAGGACCAACGTAGCATTTTGTCTAAAAATTTCACCACTACAAGAATCTTAAAACCCATAGGTTTTTAGTCTTAACTTGAAGTTGGATGTTGTTTGAGAGCAGTAATACTAAAAACGTTCGGAATTTAGAAGATAGGAGTTATGGTTCTTATATCAAAGTAGTAAAACTGATTATCTGCTTGCTTTTTCGTAATTTTTTAATGAAATTTCGCACCAAAATACCCCCCTAGCTACCATATACCCTAAATAAAGCTATATGCGACCTTCAGCCTGTTGCCAAAGCTCAAGAAACTCAGGAAGAAATTAAGCTTTTCTATCAATAGAAGATTAAAGTGCAGCTTCATTGAAACAACCAGGGTCTGCAAGGCCAAAGAAAATGTGAAAACTTGAATCTTTGAAGAGTTGAAAAGATATTGGCAAATAACCTTAAATATAGCTGCGTCAGATTACATCGAGAGCGACAATCTTCATAAAAAAGTTAGAAATTTTTGAGAGCGGTAAGAGTCTTCATTCCTTATAAATCATAGGCAAATCGAAACAACTTAATAAATGTATAATATTGCAATGGTAAGAATATATTTGAAAAAGCTGGCACTTACCAAATCGTTTTTCATGTTGATATAAGCTTGCTTGATGCAACTCTTGATTTCTGTAATAACTGAAAAAGTAAGAAAAAAGCAAAATTAGGTGCGTAAAACAGAATTCAATTATTTTTTCATAGAATAAACTTTTTCGAACTAAAAATTGCAGTAAATTTTAATGAAAAAATTTCATAAAAATTGAATTTTTTTAGCTATTTGGTATTTTTAGGTTGTTACTGCTTTTAATATGGTCTGATCCTAAATGTAGGTAAGGTTTATGTGCTTTAAGGTAAAATAAGAGAACTAAAGGAGATTAACAAAAAATGTTGCCTACATCTAGAAGTAATTCTAAAGAGCCTCTTATTCAAATCTTAAAAACTAGTTCTTATTAAGTAAGTAATGTGCTTGGAAGTTAATCTAATCCTAAATGTAGGCAAGCTTTATGTGCTCTAAGCTACAAAAAAAGAACTAAGGGAGATTAAAATAATATGTTGCATACATTTGGGAGTAACACTAAAAGGCTTCTCACTCAAATCATAAAAACTAGTTCTTAACAAATCTAAAAAAATTAGTACGTATTAATTAAGAAATTAATATGCTTGGCAGCTAAAATGAATACAAAAGCTAATGCGAAAAACACCCCATGACTCCCAACATTTTGAGGGGAAACAATTAAAGGGTAACTTTTTTCTTCTTGCAATCGAGAAAAGTGTGGAAGCCTCAAAAATGAAATGCAAAAATTTTTAAATTAAAACAGATATTTCTTTTCCAGCATTCAATAATCTATAAGCTGCCCTTAATATTCAAAATACTCAAAGAAAATACGATAACATTTAAGTATACAAGGTACTCATAAAACACTTTATTATCTGAAACTTCTTTAATAAAAGAAACTCTTAAAATTTTGAAGAAGCTTAATTGGAAGCATGCATTTTTCAACCGCTCGCTTCCATAGCTCATACCATTAGTTACGATAATAAATATAAATATCTTTAAAAGCACGAAAAAAAAACACTACAAACAGTCTAACCGAAGCGAAACTAACCTACATCAATTTCGCATTGCGCCGAAAAGTATGCTACAATTTGCATAAGCAATAGAAATTGAGCTACGCAGAGCACACAACGAGCAAGGCGAGCGAAAAGAGCACAAAAGGATGAATGCGTTAGTGAAAATGAACAGCTAATAAGAGAGCAGATGAGTGAGAGAAAATACGCTTAAAGCAGCAGTCAGTCGCTAGAAGTGCGAAGAGTGTCTTTAAAAGAGAACCAGCCGCTGAGCTTAACTTCCAGGCGCTCACTTCTAAGCTAACGGACAATCAGCTGTGCTTCGCTTGGCAACATGTTGTGCAATATCTGCTTTAGCATACAACACGAATTAGGAGTAAATACGAAGGCAAACCAACGAATGACACCACCGATGAATGGAAGCTGAGCAAAAGGAGCTTTTTAATGTATAACTGAAACTTTTACAAATCAAGCGCACAACCCGCTTTGGCCAAACAGCCTGTTTGTGAGTCCGAAATTCAACGAACGCCTGCACGAAACAACAGCCGAACGTGCGACAAGTGACGAACGCACAGGTCAACTCGCACGCTGTCTCGTGACTAGCACAATTCATAAACAGTTACAAAACTTAGTTGTCGCTTAGTTGGTAAGAAGAATCCTGCGGCTACGGGCGGTGCAAATCCGAAGGAAGAAGACGCGAGCTCCGACAAAGCCACAAAGGCAAGAAGCAAATGGCATATAGTGAAAGAAGAAGAAGAATAAGTGAAAGAAAAAAATCACACAAAAACAAATAAGCGGCGCGAAAAATAGAACGTACAGCAAGTGAGTGTGTGTGTGTGAAATACAGTTATGTACAAATAAACACACACATACAGCGCATGTGAATTGATAAGCGGTATTGACGAAGCTGAAAGTGTAGAAAGTGAATGAAAGTAGTATTTGTTTTTGTTGTTGTCGTACATAGATGTGCGCATTTAAAGTGAAATATTATAAAGCTATGCCGTGTTCCAGCCGCCACACGCGAAAATAGTCACATTTCCAGAAAATCGTTCAAAAGTTACGTATACGTCGTGGCGTGCGCCTGAAAACACACTACAAAGCTGGCAAAATATTAACAAGCGCGTGTTTCGTGGTTTTTCTGCTTTATAGTGCGCTTAAAATCGTCATGGCGGCCGCGTGCAGTATAACTGTGAAATTCACCAGTCACATGGGCCAGCATATCAAATAAAAGTTAGCCAAGCGCTGTTCCGGTGTGCTCAACCGCTGCGTACATGTAAGGAAACAAACTGCTATGCACACACGAAAACACACACACACAACTTTGTTTTGTTTTGTAAAACTGTCAAGTTCATTGTTTGGATAAGCGAAAACAATAACAAAAGCAACGGCGTCAGTGGTAAGAGAAATAAAAACGTGCTTGCGTCAGCAAGTTTGAGGTTTATGCTTCAAAGCCAGTCGTGCAACTAGTCTCATTGCTGTGGTTATTGTAATTGTTGTTGTTGTTGTTATGGCTGATTATGGCATTTGTTGATTGTGTTTACATAGTGACTTGAGCAACGCTACAAAGTAGTGACAAAGCGCGGCAAAATGTCTTAGACGCACAGTATACTGTTAGAGAATTGGAGGCAGTGAAATTGTTGTGTGCTTAAATCTGAAAAAGTGACTAATATATTAATGAAACTTTATTGTAATTTAGCTAAAAATTGCATTACCAACTAAAAGCCTTACGAAATAACATGTTCGAAAATTTTCGAAAATAAAAAAAAATTGAGAATATTAATAAGTGCGAATAAAAGTAATTGTAGTTAAAGCATGGAACTTTCACCTACTAAACGCTTTAAAAAATAATGTGTTCGAAAATTTTTCGAAAAAAAAATTTAAAAGTTAAGAAATTCGAATAAAAATAATAATTATTGTTATAGTAGGGGATCTTTACTTAAATTGTGCGTTTTAATTTTGCTAAAAATTGTATTATTTCTTAAAATCCTCAAGGAATAAGATGTTTGAAAATTTTCGGAAAAAATTTAAAAATTCTAATAAAATAATAATTATTGTTATAACATGAGACTCTCTCTCTTAAGGCTTCCGTTTTAATTTAGTTAAAAATTTTATTATTACTTTAAATCTTTAAAAAATAATATGTTCGAAAATTTTCGAAAATAAAAAATATTTAAAAAATTAATAAATATGGAAAAAAGTTATTATTGCTAAGAAGTTTACTTAAGATGTGCGTGCGTATGTGTTTTAGGCGTTAAAGAAAGGAGTAATATTGTTAGAAAAATATTTCTAGTTGAAATTTTGAAATTGTTTGGCTGATTTCGCCTTTTGGCACACATTTTTAAACAACTTGTGAGAACTTTTTGTACCAACTTCAATTAAGCAAGACATTTGCTCGTATTTCATGGGAAGAGTTTTTATTAAGCGAAAATTATGCAAACTGGTTTCATTTAAGTGGCAATTGCTGTACTAATAAATGATATGCAGTGGAAATTTTCTTTTTAAATTTTAAACTTCTTGTAATCGCTCTGTTGGAAATGTACGCAAAAATACATATCATGATTAGATTGCTATTTTAATAATTCAGGTTTCATTGTTAAATGAATTTCGTATATGACAGGCTTTTATTTCAATTAGCTCTAAATACGGGCTTAGGCGGAGGTACTCAAGCAATTGCTTAGATGTTTTAGACGGAATATATCCATGTTGTTGCAAAATATTACCAAGTATTAGAGTGCTATAAGCAAATTAACACAAAAACATACTAACTAACACACTCTTATGTATAAATTTGAATATAAAATAGAGCTATAAATAGATTTTGTCAAACGCTCTTAATGCCAAATGCGGCCTTGTGTATTTGACAAGCCATTAACCAAAGTTGCCGGTAGATTGGCAAACAAATATATAATCTGAAAGTTCAAAGCTCATCACAATTTGTCTTTGATTGTTCGAAAGTTTATTTCAAAGTATTCAAGGCATTACTGAAATGACAAAAATTAATAAAAAAAAGATGTGGATGAATGCAAAATTTCATATTTTTTTATGTTTTAATATATTTAATTTTATTTTATGGCCATCATGGCAGCGAATACTAACGAAATTTTTGTTTTTATGTCTGTTTATATCCTTTAAGAGCACAGGTGTGAAAGAAAAGCTTTTTATGCCACAAAAAGTTTAAGACTCCGTCTCATCGTGTCTCTGCAATATCTTTGCTCTTCACTTTTCCAGTTGCGACATTTGAGATCGCAAAAATTTATTATAGACATACCGTATTAAAACTAAGTTTATACCACCTAAGAGTCAGAAACAAATAATTGTTTAGGTTGTCGCTTAAACCGTGGTCAGTGGTAAAAAACGAAGCGACAACATTTATTGGGCAGAAAAGTCATCCACCTTTAGTCAAAAGAGGCTACTTTTTTTGAATGGTTATCAAAAATACAAATATTTCACTATGGAGTTGTTTTTATACCCTGAAAGGGTAAATTAAGTTTACCAACATGTTTCTAACACCCGAAAGGAATTGCCAATACCCCATAAAGTATATGTGAATGATCAGAACAACGAGATCTTGATCTTCATGACTATGCTGTACCTCTTCCTTTAAAGCATGCATGATTGTGGGCTTGCTGCAGTAGAGCTGTGATTTCAAATAACCCCATAAAAAGAACTCTAATGGTGCGAAATCACCCGATCTATGGGCCAATTCTGATCACGGAAATATTTCATGCAGTAATTGGAGTGTTTCATGGGCTGTATGACATGTGGCACCGTTTTGTTGAAACCACCTATTGGGCACATCAATATCATCCAATTTTGGCAAAACTAACTGGGTTATCATGTCACGATATCGAGCACAAGTAACCATGACTGCTTGATCAGCCTCATTTTCAAAAAAGTTTGGTTCACTTATGCAATCCAAAATTCACACCAAACAAAATATTGTGGATGTATTTGTTTTTCGACAATCGCATATGGTTTCTCAGAACCCAAAAAGCGGCAATTTCGGCGATTAACAAAGTTATCAATCTGTCTATCTGTATATACGAAAACTATTCTCTGAGTTTTTGAGATATCGATCTGAAATTTTATACACGTGATTTTCTCATTGCTGCACATTTGTCGAAATGATCGAAACACTATAACTCCTTTATAAACTGAAGCGATGGAATCAAGTTCTTGTTTGGAAAGCTCTTCCACTCGATAAGACATCTTTACGAAATGTGACATGCCATATTGCCCAAGCAATTCCTTGTATGGAAATGTTATATAGTAGTTTGAACACATATGAAGTTAACGTTTGTTCGTGTTTTGTATATCATTGGAGCTATCTCATTGTCATCTTTATTCAGTTTTTTATTGATTACGATTCACTACATCATATTAGATATACGCTGTCAGATATAACCAATATATAACCATTTTATGACCACAATTCAAATTTTATTTGAATATGAGTGGTTTCTATTATATCGTTTTCCCTTCGCTTTTCAAATTATGAAAAGTAAAGTTACGTTATTTTGCATTTTAGGTGACGGATATTATAATATTTTATATTTTTAGACTCAGTTAGGACAGTAAAAATCTTGAAGTTTTTTTTCTATTTTGCAATTTCTACACTCCTAATAATACAGAGTTGCATTTGCATAAGTATTTTTGAAGATTATAAATTAAGAAAATCCTGCGCTTAATATATAAAGTCTATGTTCCAAGTTGGCGTTTGTTTACACTGAGATGAATACTCGTAACGTTGTCTATAGATATCTACCAAATATGCCAAGATATCCAAAAAATTGTCATTATAACCTTTAACACAAATTTCGATTAAGTTTGAAAAACTTTTGGGTGTCGCTAACGGATCATAGCAGCCTTAAAGTAGCTGTCTGTTAAATCTAAGAAAATAGTTTCGAAGAATAACGTTTCAATCTGTTAGACAAGCATGTTAGAACTTCTGATACGATCTATGAAACTAGCTGCTTATGGACACTTTTCCTACAAATTCTTCAAATTCGATTCACTTGGCTACCGCCTAGAAAGTGATAGTCTTTATTTTTGCTTACAGATAATATAACATTTTAAGATCTCTTATTGGAATGACGATGATGTTAACAGTACAGAAATGAAAAAAAAAATAGCTTAACAATAGCATTTCAATTGTAATATTTCCCAGAAATCTGTGGTTTGCGTGGTTTCTTTTTTGTGTGTTTCGTCATTATTCAATACTCAAGTACCATAAATATCACACAATTGAGCCTTTCAAAAACTCTTAATTAAATTTATAATTAAATATCATGCAATTAATTGTAAATCTCTTTAAATTGTTCTTAGGCTAATTTGCCATAATCCATTCATGAGCAGGGCAGCGCAGAGCTAAAGGTGTGGCTTGAGCTCGGCAACTGCGGTCAGTTGCTATGACAGACGCATTTAATTTAAATTAACCGCTTGCAAATGCACTTAAATCGTATGTATGTATATGTATGTATGCATGTGTTTGTGTGGGTGTGTGTGTAATAAATTCATCCGCCCACGGTTAACGGTGCTTTTGTAAAATAAGTTGCAATTGATTGAGCTCGCCAACATAAAACTTCTACAATTAATTCAATGATTTACGAGTACTTATATTAAGTGGAGATACTTTGATGTAAAATTTAATTAAAAACGTGGCTGATTGCCACTGCAGTAAAAAAAAAAACAATAATTAATGGGGAAACATACATATTGATTTAAATGTTCAAGTATTATATCAACGAAGATCAGTTCATGCATGAGATATGTTAATGAAAAACTCATGTTTGCAGAAAAAAAAAACTTAATTATTCTCTCTAATGCTCTCTCATATAATCCTATCGTCCATATGTGAACGTCTACGGTGAGTTCCTTACACATTTTGTAACTTACAGATTATTGTCCTTGGCTCAAATTGTACTAGGCCCTGCTTCCTTCTATATCATATGACAATTATATCAACAAAAATCGTGCGAAGAACTTTAAACTATATTTAGTATGACATTTAATACTATTATTCCTGATTTAGAATACTTATAATGTTAAATCAGCCAAAATTCTGAGAGACTCTTAGTACTGTGATACTGCTGATAACTCAATTGGACATCGTGTTCCTTAAAAAATCAAAGCTAATCACCACCAAAATATTTGCTTTGGACATGCCGAATTGAAGATTTTATTTTCTTCCATTCCAATAAGCGCATGCCTGTGAGATTGGATTAGGAAAGGCTATTAGAAATCATATGTATTAGCATCGGATTAAAAGACGGCCTCACAGAGATAACGCTCTGATATTTCTTCACACTCAGAAAATTAGCTACCCAATTCATCCTAAAAGTCGCCATTATAATATTTACCACAAATTTCGATTAAATGTTGTTACTTTTTTGTTGTGGCTAAATCATTGTAACAGCCTTTACAGAGTTGTCTGTCAAATTGAAGATAGTTATGAAGCATACCATATCAATCTTTAAGACTGGCATGTTAGAAGGTGAACTTCTGATATGATCTATGCGACTAGCTGCTGTGCCTTACAACCTCAAAAATATTTGGAATCGCCGTGCTGAATTTTCCAGCATCTGTATTGTCTGGTTACTTTCCAGCACGACCAACAGTTTTTCGGACCATTGCACTGAGGGGCTAACACGTGGAATAAATAATAATAGAAGAGGTGACTACGACTATACAATCTTTTGATAGTGTGTTTGACAGAAATTTTTATAGTAATGACGACACGAACGCATTTGTTTCTGTGCATTATTGGAAGTAGACAGGCAGACCAGTTCACTTGTGTGGTATAAAAAGTTTGAAAGAACACAAATCGTTATAAAAATTTACTAAGTTTTGATGAAGGATTCATAACACATATACTACTGAATTCTGAAGTACAAAGTTTTTTTCTGGAACGGCATAAGATGTGGCGTTGATACTTGTAGTGATTCATAGTTGTCCATAGAGGAAGGTTGAACCTCAATTTTTATAAAACCCAGAAAGTAAGATCTGAGACCCTATGAAGTATACTTATTGTATATAATGCGTGTAGGCAGATGCTCGCGCAACTTGGGGGCTTTTTCCCTCTCAAATGTACTCTGGTGCTACGCAGCTATTGTTAGACCAATTCTGCTCTACGATGCAGTACTATGGTGTACGGTCCTACGGAAATCCACCTAAGCAAATAGAATTCAGGCATAGCTCAATGGGTAATGGCGGTCGGGCAACAGGGAAAGCAGGTTCACAGTAAACATGGAAAAAGATAGCTGCCGTAAAGGTATGTTGGCCACACTCTAATCATCAAACTGACAGATCGATAAGACTGCAGGAGATGTTTAGAGCAGGGTACCAGGGAAACAGTGGAGCATCTCTTGTGCATTTTTTCCGTATTGGCAAGACTAAGCTGTATGCATCTGGGGTCACCCCGGTATGTTACACTGGAGGGGGGATCGATAGTGAGGCTGCAGAGTCTTTTGAAATTCGCGTCAAGCGCATTCTAAAGGCTGACTAGTATTATTGGACCTTAGAACTGAACTCCATCTGATATCGCAAAGGACCAAAGCTGGTCTATGCATGGCTTATTGGCCTACCAGATTAACCTAACCTAACCTAACTTATAAATGATCAGTGGAATGACTTTTGCCTCTACATCTGTATATACGCATACTAGTCTCTCAGATTTTGAAATATCGATGTGAAATTTTGCAGACGTTCTTTTCTCAACAAGCAGCTATTGATTTGTCGGAACTGCTGATATCGAACAACCATAGCATATAGCTAACATGCAAACTAAAAGATCAAATTCAGGTTTAAAATCTTTGCATACCCCTTTATACTAGCGACGTCAGCGCTTGTTTATTTATAACAATATTTAATTGTTAATAAAAAGTTGAATATGAAATTTTCCTTCAGTTCAACTTCTGTTTTTTTTCTTCATTCACATGCTTACATTAACCACTTGCAGGATAAGTTATAAAAGTTCCTTTCCATTAAGTGTTTGAAAATTGCTTATGCTAGAACAATTGAACGAATGAAATCCTGTGCAATTGTTTTTTGCATATAATAATATTACATAGAGTACCTAAAGGTAGATTTAATAATTGGAAAACTAGAAAATAATGACGAGCAACTAAAAAGCGAGTTATACAATTAAGTTTCTTCAAACATTTTTTTACTAATACTTCACTTTGCTCAATATGGGCTCATATGTAAAAACCTTACAATGCAATACATTGAGTAATGCGTAGAGAATTAATTCAATGCTCATCTGGGGTTAATCGCGGAATTAATTTTGTAAAAAAAATTAAAAAACGCACTTACCTAAAGCACTACATACATATAATTTTATGCATATTGTAAAGCTTGTATGTGTGTGCGCGTTAGTTATAACGGGATTCCACAGCATATTGCATTTATTTGCTGGAATCAAAGCTCTGCTCAATTGCGTGTGGTCATTTCGATTTTAATAAAAATACAGGCACTTAACAAAAAACTCCCACACACACACACAGACAAGCATTTTGTTATGTAATATAATTGAATCAATGCGCACTCAGCCATATAAGTGGGTGTTTGAGTGTGTATGTGTGTTTGCGCGTTTGCGTAAATTAGTACAACATTGAGGCACTTCAAGCAATGCAAAGCGAGCGCATTAACTTTTCAGTGGAAATCAGCATAATAATTGAACATAATGACCGTGGCAAGTGACAAATTGAATGAATCAATGAATGAGCATAAATGGGCGGACAATGTAAAAAATTATAATCAAATAGATTGCATACAAAAAGACTCATGCATAAAATTGCATTTCTTTTATTTCGTTAAAAAAAGACTACCGTTAACACAATAAAATTAACTGTGCACATAAACGCATATATATACATCAGTATATGTATATATAGGTGAGCATTTGCGTAATACAGTGAAACTTCGATAAGTCGTAACCTCGATTGAAAAACCTTGATATGTATTTCTTGAAAAAATTTGGAAAAATGCATGTATTTCGGTCCCTTTGATAACTATGAGACAAAAATTGAAAAATGTGTACCAGCAAACTCGTATTTTTTTATACGTGACGAAAACATGTACGTTTTTGGACCGTTACTATTTTACAGTTACGCTTATTCATAAGTTTTGCTTTGTTTTCTACAACTAGCGTAGATTAGTAATGATGTCAAGTTCTCGTAAGTGCAAAATATTGCCAATTAAAAAAAAAAAATTATTCATGCCGTAAAAAATGGTGAAAAACAAGTAGAAATAAACACACATCACATCAATTTTGAAAAAAAGTGATCTGTATTTGGGTTTGCCCTCAAACACCAAACGTAAGCGCCAAAAATTACCAGAATACCCGGAATTAGAAAAGAGAGTACTCACTTGGTTTTTGCAATGCCGAGAATCTAATATTATTCCAGTTGGAGGACATTTACTAAAATAAAAAGCAAAGGTGTATGCCGCAAAATTGGGCTTAACACAATTCAACACAAGTAATGGCTGGTTGGACAATTTCAAGAAGAGAAATAATGTAAGTTTCAAAAAAAGTTTGCGGTGATATGATGAAAAAATGGAGAGAAAACATTCAAAAGTTAATAGAGAATTATGAGCCCAAGAATATTTTCAACGCAGATGAAACGGGTCTTTTTTACAAGTGTCTTCCTGATCGCACTTTGTTTTTAAAAGGCCAAAGTTGTCATGGTGGCAAATTGAGCATAATCAAAAGTTTCAAAACATTTTACCGTAAAGAAGTTGTTGTTAAACTGCTTGAAAGCATCGAGGAGAAAAGGATTATTTCATTTCGATTTATGATGCAATGAATATTGCTCATAAAGCCTGGACAAATATCAGTAAATCGACTATTAAAAACTGTTTTCGAGCTTGCGGTTTTGTTAAGGATGCAAAATGCAGAAACACGTGTAAACTTTGATGACTACATTCATGTTTTTCTTCTAATTCTGGGTTTCGAAAACATTGACGATGAAAACGATGAAACATTTGAAATTCCCTCAGTTTCCACAAAGGTTACGAAAGCTTCAATTGAAAATTTGCGTCTTTTTTTCATGGCATCAAATGTTGAAGACACTATTTTTAATGACATTGTAAACATTGATAATGCCATAGATAAAACACGCCAAAATAATGAAAAATGAACACTTTTCTTAATTTTTTTGTACAATTTTTCAAAATACATACATACATATATTGATTGAATAACATATGTACTTTATATTTTAAAATTTAAATATGTACAATCATTTCTTGTTTTTTATGTAAAATTGAAAAAATGAATAAAAAAAACTCTATAATTCGTATATTCTGTATGTTGCCTCCATAAGTTGTATAACTTGATAACTTGAAAAACTCCATAACTCGTATTTAAATTGTGGTCCCTTGCAAATACGAGTTATCGAAGTTTCACTGTACATTGTATTGAGCGCATGTGGCTGAAGGGCTCTGATTGAGTACCGCAAATGAATTATTAATGAAAGCACTTAAAACAAAAAATAATTATAATAAAAGAGCTATATAATTACTCACATAAATGTATGAACTGCAGACGTGCATTTATATAGTTAAATTAACATATAAAAAGGGTGCTTGCTTGGAGGTGTAGCATTTCCTAGAGGGATAGCTGTCAAACGAGCTGTCAAAGCAAACACTTGTGCTCATATTAATTTCTAAAGTGTGGACGCGTGGTATATAACACACATGAAGAGGTTTCTGCAGGTTCATATATATTTTCCTAGAGGGTTAGTTCTCAAACGAGCTATCAAAAATTACATGGCTATGACAATTATGCTCAGTATAAATTGACAGAAAATCATGCGGACGCTTGAAAAAAGCTAAAGAGCTCTACAATTACTCAAATAAAGGGTGTGGTTTTCAGATATATACACATCATTTTACATATACATATGTACATCCTATGTTATCTAAGATGTGTAGAATTTTCCTACAGGGATAGCTGTCAAAGCAGACATTTGTTTTTGACATTTTTGCTGATTTGGTTTAGTAATGTACACGGTTACGGCTTATATTGGCAAAGAGTTGAAAAGGCGTGAAAAATTCTTTTCAAAGCTCAAGTTTCTGGCTTTGAATGTGTATCTACATTTTTGGCGTTAAGCTACCTTTTGAAAATAATTGACAATTCTCTCTATTTTCTGCAGAAACTCTCTCGGAACTCAATTCTTCTTCTTTATTGGCGTAGACACAGCTTACGCTTAGCCGTAACTCTCTACAACTAACTACAAAAAATTGCTGTCCAGCATATTTACCATGACTGAGGCACTATTGGTCCATAGTTTTCAAGTTGGGGCATATTGAAAACTCATTGCTTCCCCAAATCAAAAGCAAGTGTCTAAGTCCTGGCTGGTTGATTCAATAAATCATAAAGTTCGTGATAGAATCAATCCATTGGGAAGAGTATTTAGTCACCAAATCCTACTAAAATATGGAACTATTCTAGATAGTGTGATTTGATGCCGTTAATCTAGCTTCAGCAGAGTACGATGAAAGACTGAATATTGGGTGCGTTATTGTTGAGATACTATTGCCTAGTCTGGAAATTATTTTAGAATAAGACCAAAAAGATAATTTTACATGAAATGCTACGACTGAAATACTGTTGCAAAGTGAGATTGAAAGAATAATTATCCTGAGAAATATTTATTGAGATGGAAAATTGCATACAATTTGTTGACTAATGTAAACCGATATTGGAACTTACTTTTTTGTTTCGATATAAAGTATAGCTCTAAAAAAACTCACTATATAAGTGTGTTTAACTTGATAATATTCGAGAGGTAACCAAAATATTGGACTTAACTTTTATGTTTCGGTTTATTATTTGCAAAAAGTAGAGCTCTAAAATTACACCCTTTATACGTGTTTTAAACTAGGAATACCCGAGCGATAACCAACATATTGGACTTTAGTTTTATGTTTCGGTATCATATTTGCAAAAAGTATAGCTCTAAAAACACATCCTATATATGTGTATTTAATTAGAAAATATACCAGAGTTAACTAAAATGCTGGATCTTACATTTATGCTTTGGTATCTTATTTGCAAAAAGTATAGCTCTAAAAACACCCTTTATATGCGCATATAATTAGAAAACACTCGAGAAATAACCAAAATATGGGAGTTTACTTTTATATTTCGGCGTCCTATTTGTAAAAAAGTATAGCTCTAAAAAAATACCCTTTATATGTATGTGCAGTTGAGTAGAAAATACTCGAGAGATAACCAAAATATTGGACTCACTATTATGTTTCAGTATCTAATTTGAAAAAAAGTATAGCTCCAAACAAACACCCTATATAAGTGCATTTAACTAGAAAACAGTCGAGTGAAAACTTTTCAAATGCAATAAGCTAAATTATTAAAACAAAATAAGTAAAAAAATATGTATGAAAAACTGTATAAATATAAATGTATGTACATATGTATATTAGGGTGTCTGTTATTTCCCAAGTTAATTTTTGTTTTTTCTGCTCTTCTTCTTGTTTAATTTATTTCAACAAAAAGAAAACAAGGATCCGACGTAAACAGTTCTCAATTTTTAATTAAAACAAAATAAATCACTTTTTTGCCATATATTTGATAAGTATGTTTTTTTTCTTTTGCAATAAATTTTTATCGCCAAAGCAAATAACTCTACCATTTTGAAAAAGTGATATTCTAATACAAAACTCTCCGCTGTACCAGAAAGGGCTTAAACATTTTTTCCAGAAAAGCGTTCCTTTAAACGTCATACGCAATTAAATTTATGCTTGAAATGTACTGTATGCTTATAGGACACCATGCTGTATGAGCAACATGGCATATAATACAAATCCCTTGTATGGAAGCTCAGTTTTTTTAATGTATTGCTTTAACTGCGTATAATTTTGAAATAAATATTTTTATGAAAAAATTAGTCAGACCGTTTTTCTAGAGCAGACAATTTTGTATTAGCAGAAGACTTCTTCAAAGTTGTAGAATTACTTTACAAGACTTACTAATTTCAGGCAAAATATCGCATTAAAAAATATAAGAAGTAATATGCTTTAGGCAACGTTTAAAGTGAAAGCATAAATATTGTTTACTTTGGATTATCTCTTTTTGGACAAAAACTGAAAATTCAGAGGAAAAGAAAACATAAAAATCATTTTTAGAAATAACGCACACCCTAATGTATACCATATATACTCGTATGTAAGGCATTAGCATATGGGAGCAAAGTGTAAAAAGTTGATGAATGAAATATATAATTGCTTCACTAGTTGGTACAATGGGTTGCAAATTTTTGTATTAAAACAGGCGAGAAAGTCAAGCGATATGCAAGGCAAAATGCTAAGCAAACAAACAAACTGATATATAAGTACTTATAAAAATACAGTCGTAATTTATTTGCTTTGCGGCAATGGTGTGATGTTATAAATTACCTTTGTTTTCAATTGCCATAAAAAAATTTATAAAAATAATAAAATAAATAAAAAATTCAAAAATACAAAGACCTAAAAAATCAGTGCAAAAAAATGATTTGGTTTTCACTGCGTATACAGTTATAATTATATGTACTTTAGTAAAAAATATGCAAATGTTTATTGCGTACAAAATGTTGCCATATGCGTCGAATTAAAATGAGTTGAAAAAACAGTTGTTTGATAATTAACAAAACAGAACATAACTTGAACACTTGAACACTACAGTTATTAACTTAAATTCAGCGTGAATTAAACTTAAGCGTACTTCAGGTTATAAATAAAACCGTCGGGATTAAACATAATTAACGGAAAATAAATCGCAAAAGTATTAGGTAATAATATGCCGTTAAGTCTTAATCGTGCTTTTAGACAGTAATTAAACTGTATTATTTAATTTTTTACAAAAAACAAAAAAATAAAAAAGTGGAGGTTATTTAAATGTCAAGGGTTCGTATAAAATCCGAAAAAAATAAATTGAGTGTTGAATCATGAACTCATTTACCAGCAAACGAACCACTTTATCGGCAATTCATAAGCAAAATGAACTTTAATTTTCTTGGGCTTTTAAAACCCTATAAGCTTAATTTTTTTATAAATATTTGAAAATCTCATTTTTCAAATTAAATTTCTTTGAACTCATTAATAAGGTGGACATTTATGCGAAATTCGTGAGATATTAACAGTAATGGTACCAAAGTAAGCAAAATTCATGCTCAAAAATAACGACAGCACGGTTCAATGGAATTTTCGGTGATCACGGATTTTGTCACGACCACTTTGAAAACGCTGAAACCACTCGTGCACTCTGCTGCGGGATAGGCAATCATCGCCATAAACTTGTTTCATCAATTGAAACGTTTCGTTAAAAGTTTTAACAATTTTGAAACAAAATTTAATGTTGGCTCTTTGTTCGAAGCTTATTTTCGCACCGATAACACAAACATACTGACACTTAAAACGCAATAACTTCACTTCCAATCAATGCAATGTCATGAAATTCCCACTGGACAATCGATAAAGATAGCAAATTCTAACGCATCAGTTGACATATAGAAGGCGCCACCAGGGGGCTCTAGATTGAAAAAGTTCTGTTTAGTTTGGAACCTACCTTGTATACTGATTTCTCGTGAGGCCACGTTAGAATCCCACTTGGACAGCTAGAGAAGCACTAAGTATGGATCGAAAGACCGTCACATATGTATGTATCTACAAAGCGCCTTGAGCCAGCCAATATCGTTCTAGCTAAGTCTTCGGGTTCGTATAAATTATGGTAACCGAAATTCTGCAACCTTGGTCTGGCGTCGATAGTGGAGAAGAAAATGTTTAGATATTTCCACCTCATCTTCTTCATTGTAACTATTTTTGACAAGTTGCGTCCTCCAAAATCTTCAGCCGCACCGCTTGAGTGCCAATGGGACAGTATCCAATTAGGACAACTATCAATGCAACCATGTGAACCGTGCTAAAAGCTAGTAGTTCCATGGATCTTTTACGTTCCGCTTTGGGACAGAAGTCTTTGGCAAACCCAACCGTGCTGGTTGCTGACCAATGCTTAGTGAGCGTAGCCCATTGATCCGATTTTCGAGTGCACGAAGCCAGGGAAACACCAGCTCGTTCCCATACTGACGGGAGTTGGGTAACGGTGTCTTTTATTTCGAGTTCATTGGCTTTACAGTTTCGGAAGATTCCGCTGTGGCCCGGCATCCAGACAAGTTTAATGGGGAAATTGTTTGATTGCTACAGCTGATGAGGTTATGTACTCTTTGACTAGTTTTGAGCTCACTATCAGCAACCTCAGGGTCTAATTAGCAACTCTGCGATCATAGTGAATGCTTGAAAGACACTGCGGTGTACTGGCAATCTTAAAAAAGAGTTGACTGACAGTTTCCAACAATAGACTGACCGAATAACTTTCCCCTTTATCTTCCAAACGTAGAAAATCCCCTTAGGAGTAGGCTCCACGGCGAAGTGGTCCGAGCTATTAAGGATGTTATCGATGTGAGAGGATATAAGGGGCCCTTATGTATTATGTCCGGTTTCTTGGAGTCTGTCCTCGGGTGTTATATGTAGAATGACATTAAATGCCATCGTTGGCGTTGTAGGTACTGCAGTAAAGTAAATGAGAGCCACTCGTTGAACATGATTTAACTGTTTAGCGAATGTTGCTTTACCCATCGCCCTCCACCACGCAAACACACCATAGTTTTGGCCTAACTGCGGTTTCGTGAAGCCAAAGCACAACTTTTGGTGGAACTTCCTATCAGAATAGATAACTCAAATATAGTTTGGCTTATCCGAAACCCAGCTAATACCTACGTTCCTTTAGCCAATCTCTTACACATCGATAATGATGTCTTACAATTGATTTTATATATTTAAAATTTATAATTATTATTATTATTATTACATTACTTCTTTCTTATAATATTTTCTTCTTCTAAGCCTGAAAATTTCGTTTCTGTGAACAGCTGCATGAATTTTATACCTACTTTCTCATATTGAACAACCTTGATGGTAGATTGTTGAGAATAATTTTTATTGTGATACCTTTCTTTGCAACACCCACAAGGGTATTTTTTCGAAAGCAAAGTTTCAATTCTACAAATTATTCTCACAATTTAATTCTACTATGTGATCTCGCGATCTGTCCTTTAGCCATATATCCGTACCTTATCTTATATACCATGCCGTATAAGCAACATATTATATATGAATCACTTGTAAGGATGCTCAAGTAATTTAATGTATTGCTTAAACTGCGTATAACTTTGAAATAAATATTTTTATGAGAAAAATTATTAAAATATTTTTTTAGAGCAGACAATTTTGTATTAGAAAATGACTTGTGATCTCGCAATCTGTCATATTGCGATATAACCGTACCTTATCTCTCACTCTGTCAGTGTTTGCCGTGAAAAGGGTAATGAATGATGTTTAATGAACTCAATACTGAAACACAGTGGTACCTTTTTTAAAAACTGAGTACTCTTTTATCAATAAAATAGTTTTAAAACTTCAAAAAATTAATTCACAATATTTTTAGAGGACACTAGCAACATAGAACAGACCATAAAAACACTCTGGTGTATTGTAGGTGTCCGATAGAACAAAAATATTTACTTCTAGTCTTATGGCTCCTATTGTATACAGTAATGCAGTTTATCGGCAATTTTAATATATATAATAATTTGTTTTGTGTACCGTTGCATAGATTTGTTCTACATAGTAGAGCATTGATACTTTAATATTTGTATTTCCAATATTTTTTCATATTTAACTACTTTCTTTTTGTATTTTTCAGATGGATAACAAAATGGCTTTGGAAAAAAGTATGTGAACTGGTGATAAATAACAGAAAAAATAACTGAAACTTGAGAGTGTAAGTGTCGAAGTATATATTTACGTGGAATAATTAAATGGATAAAACTTTAATTACAAACATACATAAGTAAACAGATTACTGCCAGAAAATAATACGGATTTAAAATATAAATACATTTAAAAAAAGGGAATTTTAACAAAATATCTATATTGATATATAAGAAAATTATGAAATCTATGAATTAGGCTGCAATAAAAGACAACAAAAATTTAAGATGAGAAGTAGAAATGTATTAAATAAATATTGAAAAAAAATGCTGTATTAAAAATGCAAAAAAATTGTTAATTTGAATAAAAAAAAAAATTAAAAATAAAAAATTAAAAAAAAAAAAAAAATAAAAAAAAATAAAAAAACACAAAAATAGTGAAAGCAGTTCTTAAAAACAATTAAGAAAAATATAATAAATAAATGGTGAAAACATTTTTTGTGAAAAAAATTCCAAAAAATTAAACATTTTGAAAAACTAAATTTTTGAAAATTTTTATGAAAGAAATATTATAAATAAAAGGTGAAAAAAATATTTGTAAAAAAAGAAAATAAAAAAATAAGATATTTTTGAAAACGAAATTTTTGAAAATTGTTATGAAAAAAAATTCCAAAAAAATAAATTTGCTTTTTTCGTTTAATCTCATTAATATCAAATGAATTGGCTTCTGAACAAATAAAAAAAAATATTGCAAAAACAAATAACATGACTTCTTCATAAAATGACTTAACTCAAAACAATATCTGTCCATTAAAAAATATATGTATGTTATGTGGAAAAAGTGTTCAGATTACAATACATAAAACCAAAAGCTTGTAACAACAACAAGGGAAAGCCGGTTGATTAAAAATAAACGACTGAAAAAAACCTTCAACACAATTTTTACTCAAAACCTGCCTTCGAAAAGTGAAAAACTCGGAAAAGCACAGCGGCACACATATCAATGACCTGGATCTCGTCAGCAGCTGGTCAAGTGCTGTCGCATGTTGATTATAAACGGAAACGATAATCACAAAAGAAAAGGCATTAACTAAGACCTGAGCAGTAAACAACTTGCCACCAGAAACAAAGGCCCATAAAATAAACGAAAACATATAAAGAACAAAAAAGCGAAAACGACGACCTGCCCTAAACGTATTAAAAAAGGCAGAAAAAGTAAAACAAAAAAATTGCTGTGGTCGATTACATGAAAAGCAGTAACCGGCAGCGTTAAACAAAACGCCAGTGGTGGCAATAATTTTCGGCAAATAAGGACACATATATAATTGCAACACACACACGCGAGTATATTGTCAACATCGCGCGTCACCGGGGAAATCTAAAAGCATAGAGGAGAGGTGCCAAAATGTCGTCGTGGCGGTGTTGCGGCAGTGCCGCCAACAGGGCAGCCATAAAACTGCTCATTATCGGTGAGTTTAACTGAGACAATTAAAGTTTTTATGATCCGCTTAAATTCACAATACACTCGCACACACACACATGCATATTCATGCGTATGATGACATATACCTTATACCCTCATATACATGCAAGCTTCGTTCATGGCATAGTAATTAGTAGTATGGGTACACCAGGTCGTATGAGTGCTCTGTTAGTGATAAACACGCTGATACGAAAGACACAAAGGTGTGTTGTACGCTTGACCATGTTGGTTTTAAGTACTCCTACAGTGGGTACGCAGTAAATGGTAACATAAAAGCATTTTGCAACATTTCAAATTACAAATACATCATATACATATTAAATATAACAAGAAAAAAGATAGTATCCTTCACAGGTGCATTTATTTGTTTTGCTCGGTGATTTTAAATGGCAGCTAAATGCTATAGCGGTCAGATCTGAATAATTTAATCGGATATTATTATAATGAGTAAAAATCTATACCAAATTTCATGACAAGAACTTCAGTTCAATAAGTAAGTTTGTATGGCAGCTATTTGCCTTAATTGTCCCATCTAAACAATTTTTTCGGGGATTATAGCGATGCCCTAACTGATAATCTGGGACAAATTTCGGGAAGATATCTCGTCAACGGAAAAAGTTTTCCATACAAGGATTTGATTCCGATTTCTTAGTTTGCATGACAACTATATGTTATAGTTAATCGAACTGAACAATTTCTTCGGAGATTACAATGTTGCCTTAGAAAATAACCTATGCCAACTTTTGTGAAGATACATTGTCAAATGAAAAAGTTTTCCATATGAGAAGCTTCCAATTTGTCAGTTTGTATGACAGCTGTATGCAATAGTGATCCAATTTGGCCAGTTTTTCGGAGATTATATCGCAGTCTTTGATAATAATCCGTGCAAAATTTCGTGAATTTTTTTGGAATAAAAAAATTTTACATTCAAGAACTCAATTTTGATCGTTCAGTATGGCAGCTGTTTGCGTGGTGGTCCGATATCGACAGTTCCGACAAAAGAGCAGCTTCTAAGGTGGAAAAGAGAGTGTTCGATATTTTCAAAATTCGAAAGACTAGTTCGCATATATAGAGACGAACAGACAGATCGACATGGCTTAATCAACTCAGCTAGTCAGGCTTTTATGGCACCTCTGGGGTACTTCATATACCCTGTTCAAGGAAAAATAAGTTAAAAAAATTTTCTTGTTAGAATTTTGTACCGACAATAACCATAATTACCATTATACCCATTGATCCAATTATCTTATAAAATTTTTCTGTCTCCAAGAGTCACTCAACTTTTTTAGTTTTTTATATATTAGTTTTTTAAATATCTGGCAACCCTACTGGAAATTATGTAAAAGAAAATTTTAATTCGAGTTTTCTCTGATGCTATTTCCGATTACTTCTAAATTTTAAACAAATTCGCATGAAAATCTTAAATATTTTAAAGCTTGGCAACCCTACATTGAAATTACGCTGTAATACCTTCAAAAAATATTTGGGTGAGTTTTAATTAATAATTTAACGGAAAAAAAGTATGAAAAATATCTGATGATTGGCAACCCCACATTTTATAATGTAATGAATAATATACATACATAAATGAATGTGACATTTTTTAGGCGATTATCAAAAAAATATAATTTTCCCTTCATTTAAATTTTTGTGACATTTGGCAACTCTACTAAAACTTTGATCAGTAAAAGATAACATTTTCCTTCATTTATATTTTTGTGCATCTGGCAACTCTACTAAAATTATTATCAAAAAAAGGTAATTTTTCCTTCACTTAAATTCATACATACATCTGGCAACTCTACTAAAACTATCTTTGTGTAACAGCTCTTAACACACCATCTTTTTTACTTTCAATCAGCAGAATATTAAATAGCTTGACATTATATAAATATAAAGTTCAAATAAATTTGTTTTTGATGATTTTTGAAAATTTTAAAATATTTTTTAATTACTTTCTTTTTGATAAAAATAAAAAAAATTAACAGTTTTTATAACATACTTAAAACTTCATTTATTTTATGCCTTTCGTATCAAAACTTCACTGTACTTTGCAAAAAACGCTCACATGCGTGTCGTTTCGTTACACATAACGGTGGAGACCGGCTCGTCTAGTATTGAAGGACCACCATTTAAGCTTCGTTCTTTCTGTTTTTCTCAGCCTACACGGTGCGTTAGTTGCCTCGGTACTAGGTTTATTCGACTGCTTCACCTTTCATTTCGGCTGTTTGCGCTCGTCCACTATCGCACCTTTCGCCATCAGCTTGCCATTGGCGACACAATAAAACGCAAATGCGTGACCCCGTCGCCAAATGTGCACACACTGACATACTCACACATATACACATACGGAGTTGAGCTTTGTGTGCGAGTTTGCTGTGGCATTCCGACGCTAGGCTGGACACTGTCACGCATAGCGGGACATTTGGCAAAAGTGCTTGGACTCAGTTGATTCACCATAATGTGTATCGTACATACACATATGAAGGTAAATGTGTACAGGCATGAGTTTGACCGATATTTACACAATCATTTGCGAATCCTCTCGATTGAATTGTGACGCTCAGCATTTGGCGAGTTCGTGCTCTTTGAAATTCTGTCATAGCGATAGCGTCATTGTGATCAGTGCCCCATGATAAAGTCGTTTAAGTGTTTCTGTGTAGCAGTATATATACTATACTCAGTTTTGTACGAAATCTAAAAGCAAGTTCTTCCAAATGAAAGTACCAGTGAGAGCTCATCAAGACACCTAATTCACATATTTACAGTAATTTGGTACGAAATATAACTTTTCATATATATATATTTGCATACATGATGTGTCGACAGAACAACTTTTAGACTGCAAAATGCACCGAAAAGTCAAAACAGTCCCAGACGTGTGTTCGAGGTTTATTATAATAAGAGAGGAATCGGACCATATTATATATCCGACAAATATGGGATTCGATAAAAAAAAACGGACAAGTCGTGTAGTCCTGCTGATTTTAACTAAAAATATCAAAATAAAATTTTCAAGCCCCATACGAATATTAAGTGCTGCATCAAGGCTAGGATTGCAGCAGAATTATACATATATTATGTATATTAACTAACCGTAAAAAAAAATTAACTTTTCCATCTTTCTCAAGCGACGATTTCGATTCGTCATTCTGCTCGCTTGTCTAATTTCATTCTCTTGCAAAACGGTTGCACGTACTTAGTTTTGGCATAGATTGTGCTACAAAGTTTACGTTATATATAGAGTGGAGAAATTTTCAGAAAAAAGTGGCGTCTGCAGTTGGTGGCAGAAAGAGAAGTGGTCCGCCTGGCGTGGTTGCAACCATAGAAACTATTTGCGAATGTATACAAAGAAATCTCCTTAAACAGTAAAACATTTGTCAAGGTAAATGTATATATAGACCAGATCTTAGAGACTTATTTGAGATGATTTCCACGGCTTCTGCAGTACCACGCAGTCAACCGCCATGAAAGCATCCCTTTTACAGGTGAAAAAATGTTCACATTTGAAAAAATTTTTAATAAGCAAACGATAAAATTTACGCAAAAATTTTCAAAGAAGCTATAGAGTTGAACGTGGTGAACATCTAGCTACTGTATGTTGTAGCTTTGATGGGTAGTCTTCTGTAAAGGCATTACAATTCCTCACTTCTGTAAAAGAGGCTTTTCACCTCTTCACTTTTGTGTAAAAAATAAATAAAATTGGGCCAAAAGTGTAACAGCAGAATGTTTTAGCAGGCGTGCTGGAGCAATTAAGCAATACTCTTTTCTTATTGTGTTTGCCATCAAGATGCTGCTCCATTACCCAAGGCCAAAACCATGCAGCAGTGGTTAAAAAGCAATACTCCAGATTTCATAGCTGCAGATAATTGACAGTCTGGAAGTATAGATTTTCATCCATTGGACTACAGTTTGTGGTCAGAGTTGGGGGACATAAGCTGTCGAATATATAAAAATATAATTTACGCCACAGTAACCTCGAGACTATCAATAAATAATTACTTCGAACAGAGTCGTCTATGCTAATAGAAACTGTACATACTGCTTTTGATCGACGACCGTATGGTTTGAGGGCTTGTGTGTAAGTAAAAGGTGACCATTTCGAAAAAAATGCACATTGTTGATTTAATATATCCATTATTAAATAAAAAAAAAAAAATAAGTATAATACATTTAATTTTTATAAAGACCTGAACTTGTAACAGAACTTATGGCAGAACTCAGTTGAGTCAACAACGACATTGAACTTAATAAAAGGAATTACGGGATAACTCATTAATGCAGTATGTCTGCTTGCTATTCTATCATTATTAATTACGTCTAATAGACACATAAGCAAATAAAAAAAAATTTAAGTAAAAAACTTTAAAGCATAGATACACATATAGTTATAGGGACTGAATGTAAGTTAGGTAGCCTTTTGAGTAGTTCAAAAGATTCTTCAAATAATCAAACTAAAGTGCAAAACGAACAGAGATAAACGAGAAACTGAGTCTAAGTATATACAAAGAGAAGGAGTGTGTTCAGTGGAAGCGCAGGTGTGACCAAGTCAGCCATAAACACACCGGTACACCAACAAATAAACACAAACAACCCGCAGTGAAATGCGAAGTTGTTGACAGGCACGCAGGCAATAAAATTTAATATTTCATTAAATCGCGAAACGCGCTGCCACGAGTTGCGTCATTTGCCGGAGCGATAAGCACACACGACACAACACGACAAAGTTATATATGCTTAGAGTACACACACGCACTCACTCGCAAACACACATGCATGAGCGGGAGATTAACAAGCGCTCAAAAGGACCGCAACCACCAGGAACTTGCCGCTAGCTAAGTTTAGTTGACACTTGCATCGTGGTCAGTGCGAGAGCAATATGCGGCCGCTCAGCTCGGAGGTGTTTGTTTGTGGTGCGCGGCAGAATGATGAATGAGAGGGGGGGACAGCATTTACTAGTGGCTTGCGAAATTCCACGTGCTGCGCTAATTAAAAATGTCACATTTTCTGCGACAGCTGTTGTCGGATTCTGTTTTTTTTGTACTATTTATAACCAGTTTTTACTTAACTTAGATTTTCTTGTTGCTTGCATAAGGCGAACCTTTTCCTTTTTTAACCCTGACATAGAAATGGATGAAATTATGCTATATTTGAAACATAATACAAGCTATCCATTCGTACATTTGCAAATGGTGCGGTACATAAAGGTTGCCATGGCGTATGAGTGTCATTGGCTCTCAATTATAGCTCGCATAGATTTGTTATTACGTATTAGAAGCATAGAAATACATGGAAATATGTATCTGTATATATAAATTGAAATATTAATACCAGCGTATATTTATAGACATGTGTTTTAAGTTGATGTATTTATTCAGAAAAATATATCTATGTGTGTGTATATTAATGATGCTTTTTTAGTCTTTTTGCATTTCCCACTCATTTGAGCCAAGCCTTGTCATTACATATATACTCAGTTCGTTTAGTAAAATATTTTTGAATTTCTCCTTATGAATAATTTAAAAAATTATTTTGGAAACTCACCAGAAATAAAAGATGAAGATGAGATATGTTGGTGTCACGTGATGGATGGTCACAGAAGGTAGAAAAATGCAACTGGAAATAAATAATAATAAGAGTAAGCATGAAAATTCTTAGAATGAGGAAAATTTGGATATAATTTAACACAGATATTTTTGCTTGGGGTTGCCAGAGTTAAAAATAAAAGCTCAAAAAATTATTTATGCTGTTATATCTACTTTTAAATTTAATTCTTTTAGCTTATAGATCACATATATATGTATATGCCCGAAATTATTATCCCAAAATTTGAGGTTGATCCAATTTTTTTTAGGTTATGTAATCGGCTTCTAAAGCCTTAGGCGCTTTTTCTCGAAACGTTGATTTCAGAGTCGGTAAGGAAAGCTTCTTTGAAAGAGATGGACCGATCGACTAAAAGTTTCTTTCTTAGATATATTTGTCAGGTAATGATAAAAAGATATGATCTTTGATTATTTTCGATTTTTAGGCATAAAAATTCAAGTATGAGCTTAAAGGGAATCGCCTGGAGAAGGATCGATGCAGTGATATTGATAGTAAGGATTGTAGGACTTTAATACATATATCCATCTTCCCTAAGTCTAATAGTAGCCTTCGCTGCCAAGCACCTACCAGCTATATCTACAAGTGCAACGTGTAGAATGGTATTGAGTGCCATTGTTTGAGTTTTCCTTAGTACACCACAGTTGCCGATGAGCGTCACTCTTGGAAAATACTCCAACTGCTTAGCTAGTTTGTCTTTTTTCAATCAAAAATACTACTTTTGGTAAAAGGCTCTACCTCTTCCCAATTGCTGCTTTATAGCAGTGTAAGGCGATCGATGTATTCTTCCATTTTCTCCCCGATTTTTGGCTTGCAAGAGAGCTTCCTATCAAGGATAAGACTCAAGTATTTCAACCTGTCCACCGATTGAAGAACAGAGCCTTCCAACGAGGGGAAAGTTATATCAGGGCTTTTAAATCTTCTGGTAGAATCATTAGTTTGATTCTCTCTGCTCACTGTGTTACCACATTTAGATAACTTTGGGTTAGATAGTAAACGGTGTTCTTTTCCTTTTACCAAATAAGCTTTATCGTCTCCATGGACAACCATTTGGCAACTTCTTTATTCAAGTTCCTTCAATAAATCGTCCATCACTAGGACACAGAGCAAAGAAGAAAGAACATTACGCGCTGCCCCTATTTACTTTCCGAGAACTGCTGCTTTCCTCACTCCGCCACAAGCGCTCGTCCCAGAGAAGACTGTATATGATTGCTTCGACCTCAAAGCTATTAAGAGCTCCAATATTGATCTCGGCTGTACGATATTGATGGCCGAAGTTCACTTAAGTTGCCCACAGTATATTTTATCTATAAATGAGCTACTCGAAACAAAGCAGTGTCAACCGCCTTGTCTTAGCTGTAGGCATGCTCAGCGCCTAAAAGCTCGTTCCTATGTATTTGACTTTTAATGTTCGATAAGTCTCTCTAGAAACGCGGTGAGACCGATATGAGTACAGGGTTTGTCCGGAAAGAAATAGCGGCTGGTCAGTTGTCTCCGAGCAGCTGGAGAGCCAGGACAAACATTTTCGCGCAACCTGTTTCTGTGAGTGGGGCAAGCCGAAACCCGGTAAACCTGCGACAGAGACGTTTGATATGATCAAGCATGCTGCTTTAGCAAGAAGTGGTGTGTTTCGGTGGTATCAGACCTTTTTGGATGTCCAAGAAGAGGTCGCTGATGAATGACGCCTTCAATGCTTGGAAATCGCGCTGGCAGCGCTGAAGGAGCCTATTTTGGAAGTTTTTAAAGAATTGTAACGATTGGTTCAATTTTTCAAATCGATTCAGTCCTTTTACTTTCCGAAAAAAACCCTGTATAGTCATTAGTAGTGATATGAGAGCTTTTACTGGACTTCGGAACGAACGCCACTCTAAGGTGCCTACTAGTCGCCGGTGGCCAATCACATGAGTGATACCTTTGTTAGACCTTGGAGCTGAGCAGGTATATTGCCATCGTCTCTCCGAGGCTTAAACGGCTTAAAATGGTTCATAGCGCACGTGAGATGACGCTTGTTAAGTAAGTCTGAGAAGGGTTTTCAGGCTTTTAAAATTGTCGAAGGGTTACTTTTTCCAGGAATAGCCATAGCAACTGATCACTACTCAAAACCCAGTACCGAGTCTCATATTTCAGATATTGCAATGGTGTCTTTTGCTTGAAGATTTAAAAGTTGCTTAAAATTTCTGAAATTTAGAATGATGAGCCGTTTCTAAGACAACAACAATAATTGATAATCATGAGACTATAAAAGAGCTTCTTTTCAGCCGCGAAATCGCGCCACTAAATTGAACTTAGGGTACATCTACGATTACAACCGCAAAGCGCTAAAGCACTTAATCGAATATGGGCTTGAGAAATGATTCTTAAGCACACTTCCAAAAGCGCATAATTAATTTGTCAGCTTTATGTAAACAGGTGTATTCGCGAGCACAAAAACACATACACAGACATATGAATATGTATATAAAAAAGCACAAACACACACACAGACATGAATATGTATAAATAAATTTGCATTCGCTTTTATTATTGTTAATGCGATGGAACAAGGCATAATTTGGTTTATTATTTATACGCATACATATACTTGCGTATGTGTGTGTGCAGTTTAACGGGGGCTTGGATTTATTAATGGCCTGTAGGCGTTGCAAATTAATTATCAACTACATATATACTACAACTATGTGAGCTGCCAACAACACATACACACCGAGAAGCAATAAACAGCAAACATACACAACTACAAATATACAGAGATACATATACACATATGCACATATCATATATACATACATATGCCCATATATTGTTACATATGCACCCACATAGTTATATACATAAATGATTATAGAGAACTCAGGTAATCACTTTAATGGAATTTGTAATTTAATGCGACAAATGAGAATTTCAACCGCGACTTTTTGCGGTTTCACATACACCGACCGCCACCACCAACGCCGCGATATCACATGCCATTTGCACACATTCACACACACATTTCCTATTCATTTTTGAGTGCTCAAATTACCCAGGTGTGCACAGCAGGCTTTTGTTTTTTTCCTCCTTGCTTTGTGCCTTTTATTCCGCCAAATCTCTAACAACGTTGTCTTCACCTCTTAATGTTCATTTCTAATATGCAAACATGGTGCCACCTATAAATTACGTTTGCTAGCTAGAAAAGGGGCAGGGGGATAGCGTGTGCGCACATGTATAGCACAGCTTAACTGTTTCTGTTGCTGGCATTCGAATAAGTTGCGGATTTACAATTTTAAACACGCAAGTCTGCGAGCAGAAACTCATGCGAAAATCTATGCTTAAACCGAGCCGTAGGCGCTTCGACTGGTAGTCGAAAATATTAGTAAGGGTTCACAATTTACAAACGTGTGAGTGAGTTAGTTTATAAGTGAAGGAGGTAGCTTATGAAAGGTCGATGGAACTGAGTAGTTTTCTTAGTTAGTATTGGTCTAAAACCCAATCCTTTAGTGGCCATAATTGCGATTTTCGCTTCACTAACCTCAACTACTATAGCGTGTTGTGGATTTAGTGGCTTCAGACGTAACAGGTCAATTGAAAAGTACCCGACGTACCATTGTAAAACACTTTTTTTTGGCAAAATTCGTTTTTTTATTTAACATAGTTCTATTCAAGAGTGATACACTGATTATAGCTGCAATGACACTCATCTGATATCAAATCAATCCCACTATTCCATTCCATTCTTGTAGTATGATTTGTCCTATGCTTCAAAATGGATCTCAGTGTCGGCGATCATCTCTTCATTCAACGAAAATTTCTTCACAGCGAGCATTCTTTTGAGGACTGAAAACAGGAAATAGTCGATTCGGGCCAGATCTAGAGAACACAATGGATGTGTATGCAATTCATTACCTTTTGCCATAGCTTTCATGGCTTTTGATAGTTCTTCCTTCTTCAAGGTAGTCAGTAAAACTTATCCAATGTGCATCTAAAAATACCGACACCATAAACATGCCAGCGAGTTGTTTCGTTTTACCACGTTTTGGAGCGTGTGCAGTCCACTCGGATGACTGTCGATTGGACTTCGGTGTGAAATTATGGATCCATGTTTTATACATTGTCACATGTCGATGCAAAAACTCGGGTTTATTACATTTGAAGCTTTCCAAATAGAGAGATATCATTGATATGCTACATATCTCCAACAATTGCACTTTATGGTCATTCGAACTTATTTAGTGGACTTTTTGATGTGTTTTTCTGCAACAACTTCTTTTGGGGGTCCACTACCTTCATCGTTCTCAATGCTAATTTCGCCTCGTTCAAACTTAGAAACCCAATTTTCAACGATTGAGTATAAATAATGTTAATAAATTCAAAACTTGGCTTCAACATTATTTTTTCGTACCAAAACCAATGCTTCATTAACACAGGAAAATCAATTTAAAATTTTTTTTTTACAATAAAAAAGTTACTTTACTCAAACTGATATAAATCAAATACTCATGAACCGACAGCTGTCAAATTTATGCGCACGTTTTTTGAAGGTTAGCGTTAACTATAAATCTGATTGACTTAATTCTTGTAGCGCCATCAGGGCTGGGCACTTTTCCATTGGCTTGTTATAAACTCATGGTGAGAGCTATGTGGCAACATTACAAATATACCAATAATTTAAATTTTTTTTAATAAATAATATAAAATCGCCTAAAAAAAGCAAAATCATTCACTTTCGTAAAAAAGCCACTAACTGTTACTTGAAGAACATTGCAATTACTAGAGCTTTCACAGGTCCCGCTATTTTCAATATGTTAAAGAATATCGCTAAGCATATATGGTAAATAAGGCATGCAGTCTGCGAGGCTAGAAATATGTAGACTATCAGTTATTTATAACAACATAACTCTCTCTCTACTAATTCCTCAGGGGAAAGATTTTAATATTAGCCTGAGCTGATGTATTGAGCTTCTAAGACCTTTTCGTTTAAAATTTTGGATTTCACAAACTATTGTCCACTGATCTTTATATAAAAGATTTCACTCCAAATGAGAGATTAAAACTTGTACTTAGAACAAATTACGGCTATACATATGTATATACAGGGAAAGTGTAACAAATTAAAAAAGGCATAAATTCGATTTGGAAAATTATTTTTATTTATTTTAAAGTGCAAAATGTGTGAAAATAATCATAAATTCAGGACCAATTCACTTTTGCTCGATATGATCACCTACCTTTTGCCTTAACAATGGCCTTGAGAAGGTCAAAAAACGAATCGCAAGCTGCCCGAATGTGACTTGCCGGTATTTTGGCCCACCGACGGACAATGGCTTTCTTCAGCATCTCCAGACTGATGTATTTTTTACTTCGGATTTTGCTTTCCAAAATGGCCCAGAGAGAATAATCCATTGGATTCGCATCTGGTGAATTCGAGGGCCATTGTGTGGTTATAATGAAGTTCGGAACGTTGTTTTTCAGCCATTCTTGGTTCACTCGCGCTTGGTGAGACGGTGCTGAGTCTTGTTGAAACGTCCATGGTTTGCGACCGAAATGTTTGTTTGCCCACGGCTTCAAAGCAGCCTCCAGAAGACTTTCCCGATAATATGTCGTATTTACTTTGACGCCGGGCTCGATGACAACAATTGGAAAGCGCCCATCTGCGCTGACAGCGGCCCAAACCATTATTTGTGGCGGGTGCTGCCTCCTGGTGGCCAACCGATGACTTAAATTCTCTTATGAACGGTCGGTCAATAAACCCTATCGTTCTGTGAGTTTACGAATTGCTCAATTGGAAAAATTGTTTCGTCAGAAAACATAATGTTCGGAATTTGACCGCTTTCGGCCAAGCGAAGCAACTGCTTCGCTCTCTCAAGTCTTACTTATTGCTGCTTCGGTGTGCGATCATGGGCCTTTTGGAACTTGTAAGGCTTGACCTTGAACTCATTTTTCAATATGCGTCGGATGATGCAGTTTGATTGGCACTTCGTCGTGGATTTCGTAAAACAAATACAAATTTGTATCACAAATGTGATGGGCTTCTATCATGTGGCAATTATGATGCCGAAGTTATCGTAATGGTGTTGCCTATACTGCCCTCTATATTCAAATACCTATAAGTATATTCCCTATCGAATGGCCTAGAATGATGTATATCGGGCAATATCTGAGATATTCGAAAGCAATAAGGTCAAAATGTATTCTTATAAGGAAGGGGATTAGTTAATTTACGTCAGATCAGTGTATAATTACAACAATACGACGGATAATGTTATTAGAAATAACAGCAAAGGCAAATGTGAGTGAAGAAATGGCTTTTCCACTTAAAAAATACTTGAGATTAAAGACAATATTGGGAAGGATAAGGAGGATAAGTATGGTAAGATTAAACAAATGAAGCGCAGTAAAGATTTTTGAATCCCCTTAGGCCAATGAAAATCGTGATATGGCACCTAAGAGATTAAGAAAATATATAAATTTCGTATAGATTATTGTGTTAAGCTACAATTTCCGAACAAATTGCTCAGACGGGATCTCTACAACATACTCGTATAACCGCCATATAAACCGATTGATCAAAATCAAAACAATCACTTTTTATATTTGTGGAAGGCATTAAAGATTACGTACAAACCTCCTTTTTATATTTTAAAAATATTTTACTAACACACAGTATATGCACAAAATATATCCATAAACAACCTGCACAAATAATATATTATTTCCTTTAATCATCGCCAATGGCTTGTGCTCAATACTCAGCAATCAGACAGTATCATTTAAATATTATATCACCTGAAGCAGTAAACATAGAACGGTATAAATTACTTAATTTAATTCGAGACACACACACATTTGTACAGACGTTGAGTAGGCGAAATTGTCTTTGTTTATATATGTACATTTGTATGTATATATATGTCGAATGTGTGTGCGTAGCCTTGCGTGTGTATTGAGACACACATTCGCTATTGTGTGACAGGTAGAGATAGCCAGCCATCAATCAGACATTCGATTGAATTGGTAAATGCTGAGTAAACTATCTCTCTATAGCTTATCCATTGGCTCATCACTCGGCCTTAACAGCACGAATATGTATATTAGGGTGGTATACATTTTTCGAGTAATTGAATTTTTGGAGAAATATAAAACTTTTGCGGCAAATAAAAAATGCGAGAGGTGAAAGAATATTGATTTCAGTATTTGAAATAGTTAAGGTAAACAAAATCGTTGTCATTTCTTGGCATTTTCGTAGACTCGATTGCAGTGAAAATAGTCCAGAATACTCTCTCCGAGAGATCGTACATTTAGAGCTTTAAGCACCGTTATATAAGAGCAAAACGGGTCTATATCTGATTTAATTAATGATATAACATAGCTCGTTCAATGAAAAATGCAAAAAAATTCAACACAAATCAGTCGAGTTTGAAATTTGCCAATAAATCAGGCATTTTAATTTCAGGAACTGAACATTTTTTATTCTTAACACCCTGATAACATGTACGAAATATGGGTGAAATCGGTTCACAACCACGCCTTCTTCCAATAAAACGCTATTTTGAATTCCATCTGATGCCTTCTCTGTTTAATATATATGTATGTACATCAGGAACCAATGATGATATAAACTTTACACAAATACGGTATTTGAAAAATATGTAAATGACGGATAATGAAATCTCAATTATCACTTTATCATGGGAGAGTATAAAATGTTCGGTGACACCCGAACTTAGCCCTTCCTTACTTGTTATGCTTATGGTATTGTTCGCCTTTCAGACGCTTCTTTATTAAAAAAAAAAAAAAACAATTTGTTATTCGATAGACTAAAAAATTATAAAAAAAAAACTATAAAAAAATTTTAAAAAGAGCCACCCTAATGTGCATTATGTATGAGCACATTCATCCTTTGATTGTGTTTGTTTTCGAATAGGCGTTTGATGGCTGCTAATGCTATTGTGTGGCCATTGTGTGGGTTAAGGCTTTCTACACGTAGCAAAGACACAAATACGCTCAAGAGGTGGGGGTCAGATATGTGCATACATTTTGGATGTCTGTATGTATGTGTGTGAATATGTAATTTGCCATTCAAAGATTTTGCGGTTTGTATTATTGATATGGTAGTGGAGAAATTGTGTGTTTTTATATATTTGTAAATACAGGGTGAGCCATTCTCCATGCCAGTATAGTGGATTAGACATTTAAGAACCTCAATTCATTAGAGACTTCAGCTCTAACCAAAAATTACTTCATGCCGCAGCAACTTGCAAATGCACATACTCCTTGGACTCGTGGAATAGATCGGGAGCAACAGGTACCAGACAGGTTGAGCGCGGAAGGACAGTAGATAGTTAAGATGCAATTCATCAAAGATCTGTTTATTCGGATTAACTGAGTAAAGCTATTGGAGATAGTTTTGTCTGTTCTCTTCTCCTTCAATTGCATCGCTGAAAACTTGGACGACTGCATTACTGAGGCTTTCCTGGTGGTTTTTTCTTCGTTTACATACCAATGTGGGATGTGAGTATGGCGAGCGGTAGCTGAAGAAGGGTCTCCTCGAGCTGTTTCACTGATGGGTCAGAGATTGCAGGCAAGTTTGGAAGGGGAGTTTTCTGTGAAGAGCTCTACTTAAAGCTTAGCTTTAGATTATCGGACTACCAGCGGTAGCATTAATGCTAGTAGGAGTGCAGCTTATTTTAACGAGGTGAGCATTTATTTCTACAGCAGAGCGTCGATATGACCGTTAAGGTCACAAACTGTGCGTTCATAGTTAGTCAAGGGCTGTCTGTCCCCACTAGAAATCAACTTATTTCATGGGCAGATTCGCTTGGGTTCCTGTTAATAGCGAAATCGCTGAAAAAACCAACGCGTCAGATCTCCGTTATCATCTAGTACTCGACCTATGGACCCAGCTTCTCTGTAACTGCGAGATCCTTCTGGTGTAGAGTAGAACGTAGGAGATCTGTGAATCTGGATTGATGGATCTTGAAAGATTTCGGCAGTCCTGCCCTCGGGTAACAAGCAGAGTTAGCTGAAAGTTCCATTAGTCGCCTCAACAAACTGATCTCCGTTGTCATCTAGTACTGGACCCATGGACCCAGCTCCTCTGTAACTGCGAGATCCTACTGGTGTAGAGGATCTTGAAAGATTTCGGCAGTCCTGCCCTCGGGGTACTAATAGAGTTAGTCGAAACTCCCTCAACAAATTTGTGATCGGTTCAAAGCGCTTCGTCGATTTATGAGGGTTTCTAGGATCAATTTTATAGGAGATCTAGATACCACAACACACCCGCGTTATAAGCTATACAAGTGAGATCCGTATTAGTATTGGCAAGTTAACCTAATCTAATTTAATTACAGTCATCTGATAGCCATGCCAGTATTTTAACGTCACTTAAGCCACTTCGGGAATGAATTAAAATTTGTTTACAGAAAAATCAGAGCTAACATTAAAAATATTGAAGCCCTACCATTGATATCGCTTAGTATAAAGTCAGAAAAGTCGACCAAAGGAGCGGATAACCTAACCAGCAACCTAGTCGTTAGATTGGTCTCTCTCTGAATTATTTTATCAAGTTTTATTGGCAAAGCTAAGTTTCCATGAACTATTGACGAAGCTTAAGTCAAACGCTTATTGAACGAAATAAAAAATTTGCGCACCTTGTATTTTACTTTAAAATTAAATATTTATATATCTTCATATATTAATTTTCAATGTGTCTGTCCATAACTATTGATGTTGCAAATCAATGTTTCATACTGAAAATTTTTGATTTGCTTCGAAACAAATGGAAATCAGAAAACAATAAAAAATCAATTAGTCTGCAACCAACTGCTGCAGTGAGAACACGATTTATTTATCTGCAACATCGGCAAAAATCAGTTAAAAGCTTTAAACCCTGCAGTCAAAAACACATACATGCATACATACTCATTGTTGCTTCGCATACACTTTCGTACACAAAACGGTTTCTACAAATTTTGCTCACACCTCTCCGTCTGCTACTGCAGGCACGTTCTTAATTTTGACAATTTAGCAATAAATGAAATCAAAGCAGATGGATTAGACACGAGAAGCCACAAAGTGTTAAAGCTACAGTCTTGCAGCGAGGGCCAGGATACACACACACACACATCTAAGTATATATTTATATTCGAACAAACCTACGTTGTGTGCTCAAGGCAAACAAAAATAGAAGTAAACATTTCGCACAGAATATCGAAAATAAACGGAGTATGCTGCCTCGAGCGGCGTGTGTGTGTGTAGAATGGAGCGGAAGCCTTGCAAAACACATGTTGATGCCGAAATGCCAGTCAGCTTGCTGGAGTTTGTGGTTTTATTTACACATAGCCGTAGCTATCCACTAATGCAGACAATATATATATTAGTGTGTATGTGCTTTGACAGAAGTGTTGGCAGCGTTTGGTGGCTTTGATAAAGTACTGCGGCAGGAAGTCTGGAGGAATTGCAAAACACAAATGAAGATAGCACACGGTGTCATATGGAATTTTTGTGTTACACTGTAATAAGCACAGCTCCATACTCCTTTGGAACAAATAAGCGAACGGTTTCATATAACAGTCAGCTCCTTTTATATAAGAGTTAGCTCCCATTAGGAAAGCTGAAGCTGGTATGTTGAGGTATAGGTTACAAAGGTACCCTATTTCAAAAATTAGGATTAGATTTGCAAAATATGTAAGAGGACAATAGGTATGTAAGAATGAACGCTCACGGTTATTTTCTGGCAGCTCAAGAATACATAATGTATTTTAAACCTCGAACCTTAAATTTGAACACCAAACTCTTTCGTTTTTTTCTTTTAGAAATTTAGACAAACTCAGTCAAGATTTGAGCTCTCAGTGTTCAAAGTTTCAGTCAAGAAGTTAGATACAGTATTTATCAGATTGTTGCTCCCATGAAAAACCTACTGTAACATATCCAGACATCAGAAATAATGTCGACGGAGATGTTTTGGAACTTGGGGATACCGACAGTGAGCAGTGAAGGATTTAAATCCGACTTTATTTATATATTAGCCAATTTGGTTAACGTCAGAAGATCCCGGCATTCGAACGACCCATATTTAGCTACATTTTCAATAAGAAATTCGAGTTCTAGTTACGTAGTCAAAAGTGGGACTTAATATGTGTATGGGTCCGTAGGGTAATTACCAATAATAACCATCCGTGTTCAGAGTTTACAAAATCTTTGCGGATTCCATATTTTGAAATACATAAATTAGATAAATGAACCCCAGTTTCTTCTGTTTTATCACAGATCTCATTAATCTAGAGTCAAAATAACAGTTTCGGCGCATCATTGTTGATCTATAAAGAAATCATGTTGGAATGAAGGAAGCCTATGATACTCTTATGGATTCCAACAGAGCAGTATAGCCTATCCAAGATTATGTCCTAATAAAAACATACTTTTTACAACTTTTCAGGGAGCAGGACTTAAGTTTTGGTAGGGAGATTGAGAAAGAAGAAATAAATTAGCTTAAAAGCCTCATTAGCAGACCTATCGACCTAACATCCTCTTCCGGACTCCGCTAGCTATGTTTAAGTAACTGCAGGACTTAAATAAACGAATTTTGTCAAAAAGATGTGTTTTACTATGGTAGGCCGGGGACTTTTCAATTGATCGGTTATATCATTAGTTATCTAAAATGGACATATATCTTTTAGATTGAAATGTCCGTTTTGAGAACAAAGCGACTTCAAAGACCACTTTTTGAAAATTTCTAATACGTTGACTAGATATTTTGCATTTATTTAGGGCATTTTTATGACGGAATTCGATAAGTACCTGTTCGAACCTCAGGGTCATACACTATTTTCCTAAATGTATGCAACAAAAAGTGAACTGAAAAGCTCGCCATAATATACCGAATATGATTATGGAAGAAGTTACACAGCTAAAGGTATCTACACAAATTTATATAAAATCGAGCTGTTTGAGCTTTTAATGTAGAGGATAAAGACAAAGAGCTTTATTCCTCACTAGAAAAAGCATCAACTTACTTCATCATCAAACTCGTTTGGGTGTCTGATCATAGTGAAATCGTTGGAAACTACAAAGCCGATGAAATATCAAGACGGGCACCCAACGAGTCAGATCTCTGTGCACTATAAGGCTTTGTGCGACACCAACTTTCCATGAAAGTAGTGGAATTCTTTACTAAGTTCATGTAAAAACCAACACTGGAGTTTACAAAATTTTGCTTTTTGAACAACGCCACAGACTGGGTTTCACGATTTCCAACTTACTTTCGCAGGCAGCGCTCGCCTGGCTTTTTCGTGTTGCCATACGCTGTCTACGTTTGCTTATGCGGCGTGCACACAGTACAGTACATATTGTATATATATGTACATATGTGTGCCTCCCACTTCCTCACCACACCGCTCCAGTTGATTGACTTCCGTTTGTGATGCTTTAATCGATTTACACCCAAAGGACATTTTGTTTGATTGCGGTTTGCTGGTGTTGATGCTGATTCGAAGAATTCTCCTGTACGCCCGTCATACAATGTCAGCTGCAGGGCCTTCGATTGTTGTTGTTTTATTGATTTTTTTCGAATTCTTTGCTTTACAAACACATTGTTTAAGTGTGTCTGTCTTATACATGTGATTTGGTAAATTGGTGCTTTGCTTTGAATTGTGTTTCACACGACAAAACGTCTGATTGCCGCTTGAAAGAGGGTGACCATGTGACAATGATTGTTTATTGTGTTGCTGTAATATAGACATTCCACTTTTCAGTCATTATAAAACGGATATCATTTCAGTCAGTGAGGAGGTTCTGATTTCGTAGATTTTTGGAACTTTGATCAGGTACAACAGGGCTGGATAAGGGTAAGAAATAGAAATGTGATTATGTTGAAGTCATTAAAGTGTTCGGCCTATAATAATGTATTGTTTCAAGAGAGGTCGTGAGTTCGGTGATTATAGAGAGTAAAAATGAGGTCAGGAATTCTCAATTCGGCGATATTTCCGAAAATATTTCGATAATATATTGTGACACTATTTAACAAAAACAATAAGATGATTTTTGATTTTTGAACACAGTCATTGTGAAAATAATTGACCTATAAGTCGCGGTGGCAATCTGTTTGTTGAATCAATCAAGTTGATTGATTGGAACTTCCTTTCCATTTGCTCAAATTTAATCACCCTTTATCATTATATATATATGTACATATATATCGGGTGATTTTTTAAGAGCTTGATAACTTTTTTAAAAAAAAAAAACGCATAAAATTTGCAAAATCTCATCGGTTCTTTATTTGAAACGTTAGATTGGTTCATGACATTTACTTTTTGAAGATAATTTCATTTAAATGTTGACCGCGGCTGCGTCTTGGGTGGTCCATTCGGAAAGTCCAATTTTGGGCAACTTTTTCGAGCATTTTGGCCGGAATAGCCCGAATTTCTTCGGAAATGTTGTCTTCCAAAGCTGGAATAGTTGCTGGCTTATTTCTGTAGACTTTAGACTTGACGTAGCCCCACAAAAAATAGTCTAAAGGCGTTAAATCGCATGATCTTGGTGGCCAACTTACGGGTCCATTTCTTGAGATGAATTGTTCTCCGAAGTTTTCCCTCAAAATGGCCATAGAATCGCGAGCTGTGTGGCATGTAGCGCCATCTTGTTGAAACCACATGTCAACCAAGTTCAGTTCTTCCATTTTTGGCAACAAAAAGTTTGTTAGCATCGAACGATCGCCATTCACCGTAACGTTGCGTCCAACAGCATCTTTGAAAAAATACGGTCCAATGATTCCACCAGCGTACAAACCACACCAAGCAGTGCATTTTTCGGGATGCATGGGCAGTTGGCCACCAAGATCATGCGATTTAACGCCTTTAGACTATTTTTTGTGGGGCTACGTCAAGTCTAAAGCCTACAGAAATAAGCCAGCAACTATTCCAGCTTTGGAAGACAACATTTCCGAAGAAATTCGGGCTATTCCGGCCCAAAAGTTGCCCAAAATTGGACTTTCCGAATGGACCACCTAAGACGCAGCCGCGGTCAACATTTAAATGAAATTATCTTCAAAAAGTAAATGTCATGAACCAGTCTAACGTTTCAAATAAAGAACCGATGAGATTTTGCAAATTTTATGCGTTTTTTTTTTTTTTAAAAGTTATCAAGCTCTTAAAAAATCACCCGATATAAGTGTCTGTCTGCTTACCGCATTGTTGTCTGCCGCTTACAGCCGGCATAGCGAATGATTGACAAGCCGTTGAATGATAACAATTTTTGACGCATTAAAAGTGTGAGGGAAAACAGCTCCATATTTTAGTTGTATATACAGTATAATTTACATATATGTGTGTACGGATGTGTGAGAATGTAATTTCATTGCATATGTTTTACTTAGAGAAGTTCAGCTCTGATTTTTATCGATCTTTTTGTACCCAATCGCTGACATTTTGTAGCAAAACAATAATTTTAGAAAAAGAAGTTTAAATAAAAAATTATTAATAAAATGTTTTAATTAAAAATCAATAAATTTTTTTTTAACAAAAAAAAACATTTTGACCATTATGCTTTCTAAGCAGTATTCCCAATCAAATTGTTCTATATTCAAATCCATTGTCTATTCTTATGTATTTACTTTGAAAAGTTCTTGTCATCGCCAATCATTTTTAAATTTGTTTGTGTAGCTCTGCACTTGTTCATCTATTAGTAATTGATTTCTAGCGCCTTTGAAGTACACTCTCTTTCCAAACAAAGCAAATTATGATATTTACATAAAACATGTTCCACTTTTAACTTTAAGTTAGCTACTCGATTTCACCTTACGATTGACTAGATCAATTTCATGTGTAAACGCCTACAAGTCGCCAGGAAGAAACACCGACGCAACGACATCCACACACACACACATTCAAAATATTCACATATGGCACATGGATATACGGCATCCTAATTTTATTTTGGAAAATTAAAGGTTAAGGTTCTGCGAGAACCTAATCGAGAACAAGATGAATTCCGATTAAATAATTTCGATAATCTATATACTATAGCTGGTTATAGTCAGTTTTCATCTTAATCTTTGTTTTTGCGCATTGAACTGTAAATACTGAAGGTTATCGGGGACTTTAATAATTATCCGTATTTACAGCTCATACCTTTGTACTTCTATTGGAAGAGTGAGAGCTTTTGCTTCCGCTGTCCATACATGGGTCTCCCAATTGAAGGAACTTTTCGCTGAAGCACCATCTTCCATGCGAATGATATGACCCAACCAATGCATTCGTTGAATATTTTATGTCATTGTACCTCTAATACAGTTCACGGTTCTATTTTATTCGGTACTTATCGCGCATACAGACGGCTCCAAAAAGATCACTCCAATGCTTTGAATGATTTCTCATCTCAGTTCGCTATCGTCTGTATTTCTGCGCCGTATAATAAATAGGACGTGAATGATAGGAGATTCATATTATATAATGCAGTTTTGGTTCGTCGAGAGAGAAATCTTCTACTCAAATTTCTCTCGATCCCAAAGTAGCACCTGTTGGCAAGAGTTATTCTGCGCTTGATCTCCAGGCATAGATTATTGGTGGAATTTATGCTGTTTCCAAGATAGTTGCCAACATTAACTTTATAAATTTGCAGTTGCCAACAATGACGTAGTCCCTAATGGAAGAAATTTGTATGTGTGGCCTCCAGGTACTTTGTCTTGCCCTCGTTCGACACAAGACCAACCTTTATCGCTTCTTTTTCTTGGTTGAAAAAGACTGTCGATATCGTCTGCGAAACCCCAGTAGCATTGTACTTATAGAGTATTCAGTGACACTGTGGTGCACTTCCAGCATTATGTTGAAGAACACACATAAGACAGGCAATTCACCGTGTCTAAAACTTCATCATCAGTTGCTTTTCAATGATTTTCTCTATGATCTGGTCTGGTTAAAGGCACACTGATAAGGTCCAATCAGTTTATTTACAATGTACTGCAGTCTTTCACACAACACTGTCGAAAGAATCTTATAGGCAATATTAAAAAGATCGATCCAGTGAGGATTTGCGCTGACTACGAATATCCCTTCTTGTGTATAGGGCAGAGTACACTCATATTCTAATCATTAATCAATTCTAATCATCTGATCAAATCATGCTATGTGGCTGAAATATGCACCTCTTCAGCTCCGCGCTACGCTTTATAAACATCTCAGCCGGTAATCCAGCGGCACCATGGGCTTTGTTGTTCTTAAGCCACCTTACAGCTCTTTTCAGCTAGTCTTGATCGTGTGGTGCGGCCATTTAGAAGTTTCGACTTCTTTAACTGCTTTAACTTCTGACAAAAATTTTCGGGCCAACCTTCTGCTAGCGGTCTTATTGCAAGACAGTTACAAGTATTACCTGAAGTAATTATCAATTGTGTACTAATATAATTAGATACTAATTTAGCAATTAGGTAATTGCTTCATTACCATAATCTTGTAAAAAGGATAATAGATATCAAAACTTCAAGACTTATGTTACTTTAATAAACCTTTATAAAGTGTGTTTCAACTGTCTAGAGCATTACCAGCTATTTTTAAGGAACGAAAACTGAAATAGAGTCCTATTGGTTTAATTCTGCTCATTTCTAGGTATTGAACTACAACGATGGCAGTGAATTTATTAAATTGTAACAAATAATTTCATTCCCCTTTCGAGCTCCATTAATTCCTACAGGGTCGCTCTCATACTTGTAAATATATATGGTGTGTTTTTTAAATGCCGCTACTTTCCACACCACAGCCATCTCCACTTATTGCATGCTGTCAAAGCATTGCTCGGTGTGCAATTTCTGTTGCTTTGATTATATCGAACAACAAAATAAAATCAAATTGAGCATGGCACATGCAGAGGAGCGACTTGTTTTTACAGACGACTAATTTAAATTGAATGTGTGGAATGAATGCTTCTAGATACACAGATCCCTTGTGGATGTGTGTGCGTGTGGGTTAATTTTTATTTTGCTAATATCTGCATCCTTCTTTTTACAACCACTTTCTCTGAAACTCCCGCTGGTATTCATATTTCAATTAATATCTTGATCTCATATTTTCCATTACATAGAATTCATTCCATTTATTCCATCATCAGCCACAAAGGCCAATTTGTATGGTAACTAAATAAAAGGTTAAAATAATATGAAAAGAGGAGCACGAAGAAGTGATTAGGAGAATTGTGCATAGAAAAATGTAGAAAATGGTGAAAATTGTTATGGTGCTTTTGACCCAATTAGTTGGTTGGAATTCTAAATGGAAATGGGAAGTGACGCTTTTGTTTTGTTTTGTTTTATTTGCATGTTTTATTTTGCTAATTTGAAAATTGGTTTATGAATGGAAATTAAAATAAGTTGGCAATTTCATATAATTTTGAAATAATTGCTTTCAATCGCTCAAACTATTACTTTTTAGAAGTTTTCTGAAGTGGTTCGAGGAGGCAAATGAGGAGCTGAATATGGGCGATAATCGCTAATAATAAGAACGATATGTAACTACATATTTATTTGAAGAGCTCTAAAAATAGTTCGTGAAAAGAAAAGCTTTGTAGAAGTGTACGCAACCAAGCTACTTAAAAATGATTTTTTTGATTTAAAAAAAATATCTTGTGACAAGTTCTGAGTGTGCCATAGATCAAGTGTGTTATTACTTGTAACGGGTGATCCAAGCAGAGGAACTTTTTCAATATCCTTTCTTTCCGAGAACTGACGCCGTTTGACATTCCCAAGTGACATCGCTTCGTTCTATGGGCTTCAGAAAAGTTCCAAGAAGATCCGACGTTTTCTAGCCAAATTTTGTTCAACGAAGAGACTCATTTCTGGTTCAATGGGTATGTAAACAAGCAAAATTGCTGCATTTGTAACGAAGATCAACCTGAAGAGATTCAAGAGCTGCCATTTCAACCAGAAAAAGCAACGGATTGTTGGTCCATCGGTCCATTTTCTTTAAAAATGATGCGGGTGTGAAGCTCGTGATCTCGGCGACATTTGGTTTCAGCAAGATGGCGTTACTTCCCGCACATCCCATCAGTCAATGGATTTGTTGAGAGAAGACTTGGGTGAGCAAATGATTTCACGTTGTGGACCGGTGGATTGGCTACCAAAATCGTGTGATATCACACCGTAAGACTTTTCTGTGGAGATACGTAAAGTTTATAGTCTATGCGGAAAATCTCGAAGCAATCCTTGGAGCAAAACATCAGGCTTGTCATTTGTCAATTATCAGTCGAAATGCTCGAAGGAGTCATCGAAAATTGCACTCAAAGGATGGGCCATCTGCGCAGTTGAAAGACATAATCTTCAAAAAAAAAATGCCAAAGAATGTTCTTTCAAACGATAATAAATACTCCCGATTAAATTTGAAGTTTCTCTGTGTTGAAGCAGGGAACCTCTAAAAAGATCACCCTTTTGAATCCTCTCATCCTCCTTCAATATACCGCTTTTGGCAGATAAAGGCAAAAAAGAACTCGGATCGCAGACTTTCAACCATATAGGTGAAATACCGGAATTGAGATAAAATACCCAAACAGTTTTGTAACAGATTCAGGACTTTATTTCTGAAAGCTGGTATCCAACTGCTGTAACATTGGCATAGCTCCATCTTTGAAGGTATTCGCCGATGGTAGCGGAGGAAGAATAAGCCCTCCACTTCGTTGTAGAAATCAAGTAGAGTAGGGCTTGGTTGTACTTGGTATCTCAAAATGACGTTCAACAAGATATCTTAGTTTTTTTCAAGTTACAATTTGCACGGACGGACAGATAGACAGGATTTCTGCTTTTTTCGTCATCCTCATTATTTATCTACATATATATCCTATATCTATTTCGAGTAGTCTTAGTAACATGTTGCAAGAGTATAAAAATACCATTCATCTAAGGGCTAAATGGTTTTAGTAGGAAAGTGCAATAATCTACAAGCTGATTTAAATTAAACTAGACAAATAGTTTAGAAGAAGTTTGTATGAACAAAAAGAGTGTTAATGATTGCAAAGATTAATTTGAAAATATATACATACATGCATAAAGACATACTTATCTATGTAAATAATAGAGAATTTTTAAACACATTTGCGGAAAATTTTCTGCTCAGGAAGTAAAAATTTTACACATACATAGGTACTTGTATATATGAAAAAAATATATTATTTATAATATGTAATAATTAATTTAAGAAATTATATGCGTGTTTATGCATGCATACACTTACATTTAATATGGACTTACCGTTTGTTGTGCTGCCCTTCCATCATACAGCAACGTGCTTGTCTCTACAACCTTCACATTGACTTCCAACAAAAGAATTGAAATGCGCACAAAAATTAATTGAGACTTTCACAACACTTTATTCACAAGCACTACACAAATTATTTCATTTTCACATTATTTAAACGCGCACTAACTTGACGATCAAAATACACAAAAATATTCACTAAAAACTTAGAAAAACTTTGCACAATTTAATTTTTCACTATAAAATATTCCGCACCAACTTTCGCGTCAAAATATTTGTTCACTTTATTTCTTTGCTCATAAACCAAAGAGTTAATCCGTTATTGATGACATTGATGCTCATTTGTGTTGTTTGAGAGTGCTTATTCTTCTCATTCGTTCTCAGTCGTCACTGGTGTTTCATGACATATTTAAGTTGTGTTATTGCTTTAGTTACATTTGCGACAAATCATAAGGTTATGATGTGTGTAGGCTCTCTTGATGCAATTTACTCGCATGCGATATTTTATATCAAATATCCGCTACGTTAGCTGATACAATTTCTTTGGAAAAAACTCTCATGTGTATACATACTATGTATGTATGTGTTTAGAATCACCTGATGTACATAAGTATTTTTCGGCAGGCGAAATAACAAGTTGTGCAGAATCCCTTATTTGATAAATTGATAACCTATAAAAGTTATAATGATTTGTTTATTAAATTGTGACTGCTAAAATAATAGAAGTTACATACTAAAGTAATTCATTGTTAAGGCATGAAAATAGGGATGATAAGAATTTATGTGTCGTTTCGACCATTTTTAATAAGACCGTTCCATTTTTTTCATCGTCTTCAGTAATGTTAACAATTTCATTCGCTCGAAGCAATGAAAATATTGCTGCCGCTCAGGCCAGTGTTCCTGACAACGCAATTTGTCTATTCCAAGACATTCTCAAGATTGGAACTATCTCAAACCACAACCTGACGGATTTTGAGAAAGGATTTGGGCTTACATCCGTATGAAATTAATCTCCCTCAAGAACTGAAGCCGTCAACGTGGTGAATTTGCTGATTTTGCCTTGGTAGGAATTGTGAATAGCTCTACGACTTTAACTGCCTAATCAAAAGAATGACTACACCCCATTACACTTTGGACTGAATAGGCAATTGAAGAGTAAAGTCCTCTCTCGGCGAACAAATACCGAATTTTACAAGTTTCTCATACCTTCCGTCCTACTATATGGTGCGGAGGCATGACACCATCTGATGAGTCGGCCTTAGGAGTGTTCGAGCGAAAGGTTTTGTGGAAGATTTATGGTCCTTTGCGTATTGACAACGGCGAGTACCGCAGTCGATGGAACAATGAGCTGTATGAAATATACCGCGACATTGACATATTTTAGCGAATTAAGAGACAGCGGCTGCGGTGGCTAGGTCATGTTGTCCGGTTGGTAGAGAACACTACAGTTTTGAAAGTTTTCGATTGAGTACCTGCCGGTGAAAAAGCAAGACCTTCACTCCGTTCGAGAAACGGTGCTGGAGGAATAAATTGACTGAGAGTTTATGAGAGTCCTGTGAAGGTTAGTACCACAGCAAGTCTATCTGGTTGGACGTTGGTTCAACAAAGAGTCGAATGTTAGTATATAAATTTACATAAATGTTTTCTCTTTGACATGCTTTCTTTAAGCTCTTGTAGTCTCGTGTAGTCATGTAATTTCATAACCTTTCTTCCTTCTCTTTCTCTGTTTAAAGCAGCTCAGTCATTGAGATAGTGAGTTCAACTTAAATGCCACAAGCGATAACACACTGAATCAAAGTCTCGTCATTACAAAATTTTAGTAAAAATTTCAGCAAACGCTTTGCAAACTGGTCTTAACGGTAATCTAATTGAGGGTAAAAATATGCGTTTCACATGGAAATGGCAGCCTTGAAATGTGCTTCACATCAAAGAGTTTTCCGACATGCGAGTTAACTGGAGTGTCAGCGTGTGTGTGTCTAACGCTGCATGCACACACACACATACATATTTGTATGAGCAAAACTGCTCAAAAATGCTGTGTTTTCCCTTTGCCATTGGTTTTGCCAGCACGTCTTCTGCACCCTCAATTTGCCTTTAAGTAAAATATTATGTTTTTCAACGCACCAAAGCAACAACAGCAGCAAGTACGGCATCACTTGAGCATGATATGCTATTTACATGTTTGAATTTTTAATGATATATTTGCCAAGCAAAGGAGAAAGCACGAGGAAAATATGTTGAAGGAAATGAGAAAGTAGTCAAATGACTTAAGTTTCGCATTGTTGTTTTATAGCCATGCCTGATATGTAATATATGTACATGTATGTGTGAGTAACTTGCTGATTATGAGGAGTGTACATGTAAGTGTACATATATGCATGTGTGCTTATAAGTATGTATATTTTTTTCACAGCGATGTACTATGTATGTATATACATACATATGTAAGTGCATATGTTTATGGTAGCTGCGTGAGAAAAGCGAACGCGTGATGTTTAATTTTATATAGTGGATTTTTTTTACATAATAAAATATCCTTATGGAATACAGTCGAGTTTTAGTGCTACTCCATATGCATATGTGTAAATTTCAATATTTTTTGAATAGTTGCCACCCTTCTGATAAAATTAAATTCAATATGTAAATAAAGAATATATTTCCTGATCGGGGGCATTTAACACATCAATTTAGGAACACTTATAAACTAAGAAAATATTCTGAAGAGAGTTGCCACCTAATTAAAAAAACTAAAATATAGTAAAATATTCGTTTCACATCAAAAATATATAATGGCTTGCAAACAAAAAATAATTAAAAAAGGTTTAAAGTGAATAGGGTTTCCAATAACCCCAAAAAGAACAGAAAATAAATGCGGTTAATTAGAGTTGCCAACCAAGCGAGTCGTTCTTCTGATTAAAAATGTTTACCTGGAGTGCCTTCTTCAATGAAAACATGTAGTTTCGTAATGGAATTTGAGTTTATCTGCAGATCGAACCATGGAATCGAAGTAAATATGGAAAATATAGGCGACAAAGGCCGTAAAAAATTGGATAAATTTAAAGAATAATTTGGATAGGAGATATTTAAAGCAAAACTATTCAATATACCATCATTCGAACAGCATAGTGCTATACACCAGAATCATGGGCGCTATTCGAAAAGGACAAAACCAAACTGCAAATCTGCGAAAGAAAGATTCTAAGTGAGCTGCTTGGAGCAATAAAAGCTCTTCTCTCTCTTCTTCTAGCTAAGCAGAGCTATCTATTCATTATTCGCTTCTCGATAACTTTGCTATACATACGACATTGGGGAAAGGAGTCTACAGTTACATCTGCAGTTGCTAATAAGGGGCCTTGGAGGAAGGTAGAAAATGCTAAAAGTAAAGGTTTCCTGATATCAAAACTCAATATGGAGGAAAAGAATGGAAAAAATGGAAAAAGTGGGCAGAGATATCATCCAAAACGTCCGTCGGAGAAGTGACAGCCACCAACGGCGGCCAGAGTGAGGCTACTTGCTGTGCCGCCAACGGACATACTGTTGTGAAGTTAGCAGTTCAAAGCGGTTGTAGTGCTACTGACAAATTCGCTTTAAAATGCTGATTCATGAATGGACGAACCGCGAAAGCATTAACAAGATCGAAAAGGAAGCTTTGCCATGCTCTCCGGTTGATGCTAAAGGTGATAGTATGTTAATAAAGACTGGGCTCAGTGCAAAACCTGAACAAGAAGATTTCAAGACGAAGCTATATAGAAAGAAGCATTCAAAGTCCAAGTCAAGTTCAACTGCATGTAGAAAGAAGAGTAGAGGTCGGCTTGGGCTAAGAAAAAAATGGAGGAAGTCCTAACTTACTATGCATCGCGACCACCATTATGGTCGAACGATGCGAATTTTCGGATCGAACAGGGATTTTGTGGTCAAATGCTAGAATTGAAACTTAAAGCGAAACAGTTGGGGTCAGTCAGACGACCAAAACGAAAAGCCGACAGTTTAAGGTTAATTGCGTCAGGGTAGACGAGTAGAAAATTACAAACTTCTGAGCACTACTAGGTTCATTTACCGAAGCAACATCTCAGGCAAATAACAGTGAAGCAGTGGAAGACAGTAGAGCTGAAGCTGCTAGATGCCTTCCCGAAAATGGATGGAGACGGGAACGCCTATGCTAACTTTGCGGGTTGGCTGAATATAGTGCTATGGGGAAAGGAAGTGGTGGTGAAGTTTCAAGACTTGTGACCTTGAAATAGTGGGCCGAAACTGCATCAGAACCATTTCAAAATTGAAGGTGCTTATATCTCGCACAGTAAAACTCCTAATGAACAAATCGGCCGAGGAAACTTTGTTCGTAAGGTTCGGGAAGATGACGTGGGAAGAAGGTAGCGCGGTGGTAGAAAAGGGTCCTGCTTCAAAAAGCGTTAGTTGTTTGTCTATACTCAGTGTCTTACGCAATATTCAGAGCGATATTGTTAAACTGACAAAACTCATATTTGTATTTTTCCTCAGTCTTAATGAACGTTCACATCTGGCAACAATTACATATCAAGCAATGCACAAAACCCAAAAGCTCCACTTATCTGCAGATCCAAGAGTAGATTATGAAATTTAATGCAAACTCACATGCAGATAGTTAGGCCAGTGGTATACTTAATAAAAGTTAAGCCAACCCACTCTAGCCAAGCGCACACTTCTCAAATTGCATGCTGCGCCGTGCTGCCTCGAAAGCTCCGCTGTATGCATAAATCCTTTTGGTGAGAAATTAACATTTTCGCATAGTTAATTGCTGGAAAATGCGCTCGACATTTGCAAAAGGAAAAGCTGTACTTTTCTGCAGCTGCAGTTATCACTCGGTTTTAAACGGAGCAAACAAGAAAGTAAACTGATAACGAATGAGAGAAATGCAACACAAATTTGCACTAAATTAGCCTCATTTGCAATGCGATGCGAATGCTCTAGTCGCACACATACAAACACACTCACACATACATAGGTTCAGAAATGCTTTGCTGCCACTGCACCGATACACCTTGACCCATTTTGTTGCGGCATGGCGAACAAACGCATTAACAGCTGAAGATTTTTGCGCCACATCGCTATGCTCGTGTATCTTGGCTGAATTTCGGGATCGCGGGGCGCTCTTCATTTAATTTCGCAATTCTCATTTATGCATTTTAATGCATTTGCAATTTTTCGTAATGAATATGCTCCACTTTTCAAGCAGCGTATTTATTTAGCCATCAGTTTGAGAGAAAAATTAAAAAAAAAAAATAAAATTAAAAAAAAAAAAAAAAAAATTAAAAAATATAATAAATAAATATAATTTTTTTGCAAATTTTTTTTTTAAACTTTCGTTTTTCAAATTTGTTTAAATATTGTCTTCATTTTACATTTCTAGCAATGTGTGCGTGTAAGTGGCTATGCCAAGCACTCTCTCTTTAGAATCTGAAATTTTTCTGGTACAAACATTTTCGGTTTATTTCCAATGCATTGCCTACATTTGGGAGCCATGTCATTAGGTAGTCTCTCAAAAAACATACCGTACGAGTGTGTAGACTCAAAAATTGAATTTTTAAGGAAAAATAATAATAGAAATAAAGGTATATAAAATGACACAGTGGTACACATTTTTTTAAAAATACTGTATACCAAAAACCTTTTGTGATACAAAGTTAAATCTTTTTACAGTATTTTGGCAATATTAAGGCACCAAAATTTACAACTAAATCTTAAATACTCCTCGAAATATTTCAGTAGATTGCCTGGTAACGACTTCTGTGAGAAGTTGCTTTAACATTGGTTGATTGGTTGAAAAGGGAGGCAAATGAGCGCCAAACTGCAGGTCATCATTAGGCTCATTGTGCTCCCGGGTTAGAAGCAATATCAATCAGCAACTCAGTCTATTGGGTAAAAAAAAACTGATTTTTTCCACCCCAGCTACGATCTTGAAGGTAGTCGACCTATGATTGTTCCCAAAATATTAACGTTTCCTTTTGCCGAGAAGTAGGAGTTTTTTGCTGTCTACCATTAAAATTACCCCAAAGTAACTTTGTGATATAGCCAGTGATGATAGTGTTCCAAGACCTGAGGTGTTCGTTTATAGACTAAACAACCCTTGAAGAAGCTGAATAGTCTAGATGAACTTAGGAGAATTGATGTTGTTGTTGTAACGGGTACCTACTCCTTGATAGGATAGTGAAGATTCGATAGTTGTCATCGACGTCATCCAACGGTAGACCCAGGAAACATGGTTTTTCGACGGAGTTGGACAAAAATAGTGGGGTTTCAGATGTATAGGGTTAACAGCCCATGAAAAGAGGTGACTAATGTCATTATACTTGTATGTGAGGGAAATTGTGTTTCCAGCTGCTCACGTCTGCCTTGTTACGTCAGATACGTACTGGATGTCTTGTTATTTCCTGTTTGCATGCTATGTATAACCTTAATTGCCGCATGGCTATCCACTAGAAGGATTATGGATTTGCTTGGCGGAGTTTCTTTTATGCCCACAATTTTGGCCTGTAAAACTGTGTATATATTACTAAATATAGAAGAAGCCCGCTACTGTCTCTATTTCGTTCCTTATTTCATTGGTGAATATGTAGATTTCGCCCTTGGTACTGTCGATCGCAGAACTACTGGTCCGGTCTTCTTTATTGGGGAATGAAAACGTTGATTTAAACTCGACTCATAAAGTGATAATCATACTCTAATCTCTCATATAATGTACTCACACACAGTGGAAGGTCTATATTTAACTAACTAGATGAATTTGACAGTGATTCCTTAATACATATTTCTCGTTTGATAACAGCTCGACGGTTCTTTTCAGTTTTAATGACAAGTTTCAGTTTTAGATTAGAAAAAAAAAATTGCTATCCTTAAAACGATAACAAAGCTCCGAAATTTACCTTGAGTTCAGTGATTGAACTTGCAATATTGGTTAGAAGTTTTTTAACCTCAGCTAGTATGACATCAATCCTGATAACACCAAAAGTAATGGCGTCATCCTCGTTATATTCCAAGAAACTGTTGGGAGCTTCATAGTTCCCGTATGTCCGGCAAAAGATATATCATATTCAAAGCGGTCTAAGCTGCTGTAAGGACAGATATCTTTCTAATAATGAGGACTGACTTATGACAAAAAGATGGTGGGATGAAATAATCTTCTAGACTTTCCAGTTTTGGCAGATCGAAGTTCTATACTTCTTAGCTCACTCTGGAATTATGAGTAGTGTTCCTAAAAAGTTGGTGGCGGCTTCATGTTGTATTGTTTACGTTAAGAGGTTTCTTCCGAGAAGGTCATGGTTAGGCAGACTTTTATATACATATTATATTGTGTTGTAGTAATATTTCTAATTCTTTCTATTTCTTTATTTTCAGGTAAGTCATCATTTGAGAATATGGGACTTAATTGTTTTCAACAACGAACGATAATTGATACACCGTGAAGTATTGGTATGGCTAAATATTTAATTTTGTATTATTATACTTTACAATATATAAAATCAAATCATGTGAATGGAGACTCGCTTCTGATTAAATTGAGTGAATCGGTCCGAGCTATAATACATTATATTTGGGCCAAATAGCTGCATTGTATTATCTTTACGTACACATTTCTACTTTGAAAAAAATCTTTAAAGCTAGAAAACTATGTGAAAAAGATAAGTGGAAAAGTCAGTTCTGAGAGCATAGTATGACTTACATACTTTCTACTTGACCTTGCGTCTGAAATAATTCAATATTTTGATGAAACTTTCCAGTACAACATAGTGCTCTGTTAAGCCGAAGTTCGAAGTCAGACTAAGTCTTAGCCCATACCATTTATACACATTTATAAGTTAAGATCTTGTTTCTTGATGAATTTTTAGATTTACATAGCAAAAGCATTGAAACTCACATTAAAAACCACAATAGGGAAATCTGATTTAACCTTGGATGTTCAGCGGTTTTTGTGGGCCTCTAATGACGGCAAGTCCTGGGGTTGCAATCTGGCAACTCACAACTTTGTAGCAAAGTTTGACATTTTAGTTGTTTTGGCCTACGAGCGCTACTTGTGTTGTTTACAGTAACTTAAAATATTCGTCACAACCAAAAATTGGAATCGCGAATATTTCTGCTCGACCAATTTTTGCAACTTTCCAAGTGGATTAACCCAGTAACAGTGGAGAGAGATGAATTTAATGTAAATTTTTGGCATGATGAGCCTTCACCGAGGACCATTTTTTATCGATGGTTTGATGAATTCGATCGAGAGCGTAGATCCATTACAAAAGGAAATTATTTGTTTTACTGCAAACTATTTTTGCTGTGCACAAACTGATATTGGGAGAACGTCATATGACCTATCATAAAATTTGGCCAATAATAGACATTAGTAGGGTCAGCATGCATTAACTATTGCATGAACAATTGACTGAAAAAATTGTTAATGTTGGATCCCGCATGATCTGTCAATCACTCAAGCAAAGGCTCGTGTCGATTGGTCGAGAGAAATGTTAAAACAATACTATAGCGGTGTTTCGAAACACGTCAGGTGATGAGTGACTTAACTTGCGTTTGTTCCCGCGTACGTAAGAAATAAACCAAGAGGTCAACGTTTTTTCACACCTGAAGAGGCAGTTGATGCGTTTAGAATGCAGGTTTTGAAGATACCTCAATTTGGGTTGCAAAAGTGCTTAGAGAATCGGTTCAAACGCATGCAAAATGTATAGATCTTAATGGGGAATATTAAAAAAAGCAAAAACAAAAACTCTTTCGGTAATAATAATATTTGTTTTTGATCTCAATTTCCGAAATATAAAAGGCAGAACTCGTACCATGGTATAAGTTCATATCGCTACAAAAGCAAGTAACGAAAGTAGTTGAGAGTGTCTTGCCGACCATATAAAATAGTAAGATTTCTGTAACATTGATAGACTCATTCACTTCCTTTTTCGTGGTGAACCTTTCAGAGACAAATTATTGATAAGAGGATAACTGTGAAGAAATGCAAACTATTCGGTTATAAAATGAGTAGGAAGCTGGAAGTCATTCTATTGTGTGGTATAACTGACATCTGTTTAGAACGTGTTCCTTGTCTCTGTGGCAACGGATTTAGTACGATTCGAATAAATCCGAAGATTGATTCATTAGAAATTGTTATGGCCTGCCGAATGCCAAGTTTTACGATATGTGGGAAAATATTTTTGATTTGTATTATTTTTAAGTCAGCATAATATATTGCTATGAGCAAAAAATAGTAAAACTTTGTTTATAATTTTAAAATGCTTAATTTATTCCCCAAAATCTATATCGTTACCCCCAAAGAAAATCCCCTTGGACCCAAAAACACACTTGTGGCAATATTTTGCCCAATCCACGAAACTGTTATTAAAGTCAATTTCAGGAATAGTCTTCAATATGCGTAGCGATTCACGATTAATTTGTTCAATGGACAATTTCGAACACATTATTTAGTTTAGAAAACTTTATACATGGAGATCTCCATCGGACGCCTCTGATAATATCATCAGAATTCAAATAGATTACATCCTGAGAAATAATCGCTTGTGTTCTCAATAAAAAAGGTCAATACATATCCAGGAGCGGATGTACCTACGGATCACAACTTACTACTGGCAAAATTGCTTACGAAAGTAAGCCTAAAATTAAGCTAAATCTGGATAAATTGAGAGGTGAAAGTGTGGAACGCCTATTTGAAAGTGAAATTAATGAAAAATTCATGATATCCGAGATAGCAAAAAACTTAGAAGGTTTAAATATGTATTTGATAGTTATGACACTTTACAGGAAGTGGGCGGCCCATCTTCGAACTTAACCTTCTTATGGAGCCAAGGAATACGTGTACCAAGTTTCATCATGATATCTCAATTTTCATTCAAGTTACAGCTTGCACGGACGGACACAGACGGACGGACATCCGGATTTCGAAAAGAAAAGTATATGGAAAAAATAGATTGAAAACGTTTTTTCGGATGACAGTAGATTGAACCAGAACCTTCATCTCCATAACAGACCAACTGGCAGTTATATTACGAAATACGAAATAGAGAGAACTATACAACCAATTAAAAATTACAAAAAAAAAGGTCTAGAGGAGGTTCCAGCTGAAATTTTAAAGTTAACAAGTGACAAAAAGATGACGTAACGCTTTTTAACCACATTTATGGCTACGGCCAATATCCAAAAGACCGGTTAAAATCTACATTCATACCACTACCTAAGAAAAATAATACGAAACATTGTAGTGAATACTGACTAATGTCACATGTTGCGGCACGATATTCGTTGAAAATTTGGTGGAAAAACTCATGCAAAAAGTTGTTGTTGTTATTTTTACGATTAGCTTCGCGCAAACGACACATAACACTTAAATAATATTCCCTGTCGGAATTAATTCGGAGTGCGTCAAAACTCGATAATTGAAGAAAACTGTCAACATAACCCTGATTTTTGACCTGCTTTGACGCAGCTCTTCGACTTTGGCATACTTTTGCCACGATATTCGGCAGATTAAACGTATATTTCTGTCGTAGGCGTAGATTTAAGACTCGCCGCCAGTAATAATACGCTATTTTGGGAATAAATTTGTGATATGGAACCAATCGTGCTTTCACTTCTCTTAGGTCCAAGTGATCTTTCAAAATGGTTTTCATTGACCGTTTCGATATTCCTACGATGCCACTAAGACCTCTGACTGTTAATTTTCGATTCTTGAGCACCAATTCCTTTATTTTATTAACGTGTTAATCATCAGTTGTTGGCGTTGGCTATCCTGGACGGGGTTTGTCAAATGCACTTCAGAGAGACAAACATATAGTACATATACCAAACACTAATGATAATTTTGATGTGACATTTGACACAGATGTCACTGATACTAATATTTCGACTAATGGGTTTTCGCGCGAAATTTAATTTCCCGCAGAAATCGCTTGTACGTTATCATACCTCCACAAACCATTTCTTAAATATGCAAAGCATACATCCAACCATCAAATGCACACATTCCAGTCTCACCACAAGTTAAGTCCACAAGTCTGCTCCTTTAGCCTTTCGCGCACCCTTTCACCAACAAACATACACACACACACATATACATACACACAGCAATTACGAAAAGTTACTTAACAAATTCATGACCCATTTAAACTCGACCTAAGTGAGTAGGTAACAGGCAGTTAGCGCCACTCAAACGCTTCACAAACTTCCACCACTTCAATTTCATAAAACTCTTAACATTGCCACAAAAAATTAAAAACGGTGAAAAAAAATACAAAATACACAAGACAACAACAACAAGAGCGGCGGCAGCAGCAGCGAAAATGTAATATGCATGAAAATTTATGTAAAAGAGAAAAGTTTAAAGCATTTTTATGCATATAACGGGGTTGCCGGTTGTTGTTGTTGTCGTTGGTGTGCGCTAATTGTGCGCCACAGCGTCACTTGGCAGGGGGCGCGCTTTGCAGGTGGCGGCGGTTGGCGCGCGGCAGGCAGACGTCGACATTCATTACATTTCAATTAGCCATTTGCTGGCCTTTCTTTCTTTCCGCGCTGGCTGGCTGGCTGGCTGCCGGGTTGCTGGTTGCCAGCTCGCTTGGCTCGTTGGTTGCGTCGCTGGGTGGCTGGTTGACTGCCAGGCGAATTTCGTATGCGCTGCACATGTGGCATGCAACACGTGCTCTGCGTAGCCGCCAACGTCAACAGTCACTCGCTCGTATGTATATGTAAGTGCCTGCGAGTGTGTGTGTTTGTGCGCGCATGTATTGTATTTGTGTATGTGTATGTGTGCATATATGCATGGAAATATGACAGGCTGCATCAGGTGGCTGCCACTTTTGAATTTTGCATATTGTTGCATGCATCATACAGTGCTACAGCTACACAGCTCAGCTTGCCACACGCGCGCTGTTGCATGCGAGAACACAAAACAGCAGCTTTTCCGGTATTTTGCTATGTGCCGCGTGGCAATGTGATGCTGTGTGGCAGCTAGCGGCCCATTGGTGTGCCAACGCCAGCTAACGGCAGTCAGGCAGCCGGCAGCAGGCCACTAATGCTGTTTGCGCCCGTCGCCGTTACAATGGCTGCTCTCGCAAACGCACACATACGCGTGCGTAGTGCTTCCGCTTTGCTTGCTGTCAGTCATTATGCGTTATGAATTTTTCATTTGCATACCTCCGCCGCCCAGCATTCGTCGTTGTCGTCCTCGTCGGGGCGCACAATGACGACACTTCAGCAATGTTGCAAGTTGCACTGCTCGCCTGCTAGTTGTGCAGCAGCAGGCAGTGAGCAAACAAATAACAGGAAAAAGTAAAGCACTACACACACTCACGCACACCTATACACCCGCAGAGATTTGCATGTATGTGTGCGGCGTTATGTTCGAGCGGAAAAATGCCCATTTTTTACTTTCTGTGTGTGTTTTTAACTTTTTATTTTGCTGTTGCCTGCCACGCAATGTTGCACTAACTGCGTCGAAATTAGGTCGCGAGGTCGGTGTGTTTACCGTTGCTTGCTATGTTTTTAAAGCAGTATTTTCTTTGTTGTTGTGGAGAAATACGTGTAATTGGCGGCCGCGCCTGCTGCCCGCCCGCCCCTCTCCAACTCCGCCAGCGATGCGCCCATGCATTCGTAATATGAGGGCGTTTGTGCGTTAAAAAGCAGCTGGCACGGAATAAAAACTGCATTAGTGGTGCGCCGTGATTACGTATTAAAGCGCTGCTTAAAGTCAATTAACGTGCATATTATAGGTTATGTTGAAAAGGCATTACCGCTAAGTGGTTTCAAGCGAAAGCAAGTAAATTTTCACTAAAATCAAGCAATTATGGATTGTGTTAGTCGGAGTTTGCTTGAATTTCACCTGGAGCGATCGACCAACGCGTCGCACGTGTGAGAGAAAGAGAGCGCGAGAAAAAAAAGTGGTGGAGGGAAAGAAAAAAATTTAAAATACAGACTTGAATAATATTATTTTTGCTATTCAGATGACAGGTCAACTTAATCAAGACAATTATTTCGCACAAAATCTTTATTGATCTACCGCGGGGATTAAGTAAGAATGAATATAAACTGGGCTATATTCACGTAAGCGGTGTCTACGCCAGTAAAGAAGAGAAGAAAAAGTGAGAATGAAATACTCTCCAATCCTCTATTTCGGTTCAAGATAAAGTGCAAGCAAACTTTTGTAGAAATTTTTGGTAACAACAAAAAGTAAGAGCAAGTGTTTAGCGCCGTCATGCTAATGCCATGCGATTCTAACTCTCTGATACCCGGCGAATTTTTTAAAATTATTGTCAAAGAAAGCCATATGACTAGCTTTGAAATGGAATGATTTCTTTTGGCCAAGTTTAGTTGCTTTTGGCTACACTCTATCTCAAACAAGAAAAAACGTTAACTTCGGCAAGCACCGCAGCTAATATGTACCTATTCACAGATGCATAGCTGTTGGTAACTATGTGTTCAGTTTGTATGGAAGCTACATGCTATAGTAATTCGTTCTGAACAATTTTTTTGGAGATTATATTGTTACCTTAAGCAGTAATCCATGCCAAATTTCGTGAAGATACCACGTCAAATGCGAAAGTTGTCCATACAAGCCTTTGATTCCGAGCGTTCGGTTTGTATGGCAGCTATATGCTATAGTTAACCGATCTGAACAATTTCTTCTGATATTACATTATTTCTATAAACAATAACTCATGCCAAATTTTGTGAAGATATGTCGTCAAATATGAAAGTTTTCCATACAAAAACTTGATTCCGATCATTCAGTTTGTATGGCAGCTATATGCTGTAGTTAACCGATCTGAACAATTTCTTCGGAGATTACAATGTTGCTTTAGAAAATAATCTATACCAAATTTCGTGAATATATCTTGCCAAATGTGAAAGTTTTGCATACAAAACATTTGATTCCGATCGTTCAGTTTGTATGGCAGCTATATGTTATAGTGGTCCGATATCGGCAGTTCCGACAAATGAGCAGCTTCTGGAAGAGAGAATGACGTTTATAAAATTTCAAAACGATATCTTGAAAACTGAAGGACTAGTTCGTATATATACAGACAGACAGACGGACATGGCTAAATCGACTCAGCTCGACATACTGATCATTATATATATACTTTATAGGGTCTCCGACCCTTCCTTCTGTGTGTTACAAACTTCGTGACAAACTTAATATACCCTGTTCAGGGTATAAATATTTCCGCTAGTTGTGCAGAAGCTATAATACCCTTCGCATGGACAAAATCTTCCACAGGAGGACTTTTAAAGATCAATTTGTAAGGCAGCCATACTGACTAGATCTGAACAATTTTCTTGGAGATTGCACATTTGCCTTCGAATATAACCCATGGCAGATTTTATGAAGATATCTCTTTAAATGAAAAAGTTTTCCATACAAGTCCTACATGTTATCGGCCGTTCTTTGTGAGAAAAGTACGGGTGAAATGTTTCAGATAGATATCTCAATAACTGATGAAGTAGTTCATATATATTCAGACGGTTAGACAGACGGACGGAGTGACAGATAGACATGGTTTATATACATTGAGTTAGAAGAGCACCCGAAAATTGTAAATAAATTTTTTTAAATATGAGCGCAATCTGTCAACCAGTTTTTTTTACAGCAGTTGCTTAAGGGGGGTAGGGGTTTTCACTTTCGAAAATTTTTTTGTCTTATCTTATTGTTTAACATTTCAAGAATATGTCCTTAAAATTTTATGTCGATAGAAGTAATATTCTTAGAGTTATCGTCTTATTAGTCTCCTGGCCTTTAACGCTCTAACTCTAACAGCTGAGGGCGGTCGGGATAGAAGTGCAGCTTTAGACGCGTTTTTCTCAAAACTACTTTTTCAAAGTCCGTGTTCACTGTCATTTCAAAACTACTTGATCGATTCATTTCAAACTTTGAACACATTTTTAACATATAAAATACCGCCCCCCAAAGTTTATTAAATAATTTTTTTTTTCATTACCCACAAAATGGCGGAATTTTTAGTGGAAAATAACAGTTTTACACTTTAGATGGCGCCAAAAATTTTTGAATGCAAAAAAAAAAATTCAGAGAACGTTGGGGGGAAGATTTGATTATAGTTAAACTAATTTTTCTTAATTTTTTACTTTCGCATAATTTCCAGCCGAGTTATGGTGAACACCGCAAAGGCCTATTTTGTCAAGTGTTTCTGGGAGAATATCTGTTACCGGCATATGCTTCTATATTTCTGCATGAAAAAATTACAATATATTGTCAAAAGTGTGCTAAACAATGTACAAAAGGTCCGAATAAAATTACTCAATAAAAATTTGAGAAATAAATGCACAAAAAAGGTCTTCACCAGATGCGAATCCAAAGGATTATTCTCTCTGGGCCATTTTGGAGAACAAGGTCCGAAGTAAAAAATACACCAGTCTCGAGATGCTGAAGAAAGCCATTGTCCGTGAGTGGGCCAAAATACCGGCAAGTCACATTCGGGCAGCTTGCGACTCGTTTTTTGACCGTCTCAAGGCCACAGTTAAGGCAAAAGGTGATCATATCGAGCAAAAGTGAATTGGTCCTGATTATTTTCATACATTTTGTACTTAAAAATAACTTTTCAAACCGAATTTATTGGGTTACACTTCGAGTGCCGGACCCTGTTTTGCTTTTAATTTGTATGCTTAAATAATTTTTATTGCGTTTTTATGTAATGGGTGTGAAAAAAACAATTCCTTTAAAATTTAAATGGGAGTACAAACCCAGTAATGTGAATTAAAAAATTTTATAAGCAGAATTTTTTTTGTTTTTTAATTTTAAACTTTTACAGTTTTTTAAAAAATATAAATAAAATTGTAAATAAAATTTATGAATTTATAAAAAAGTAGTAAATACTACAATGTTAAATGGAAACAAAATAATTTTATTTTATATTTGATTAAAAGTTAAAAAAATCTCAGAAAATCTTGAAGTTTACTAAACTAATATTTTTTGATTTAGTAATAATTATTTGTAATTATGATGTTCAATTCATTTTTATAGTTTTTTATGTAAAGGACTTGAAAGAAATTATGTTGTAATTGTTTTTGTTTTTAAGAAAATTAAATTCTGCTTTACTAAGAAAAGGTTGTCCATATTGCTTATTTTCTCAAAATGTTTGAGTCAAAATATAAAAAGAAAATAAAAGCAAAGAAAAGCAAAGAAAAGCGATTATAACCTGCAAAATCCTATATATTCTATCGCTTAACAACAAAATTTTGCTGACTTTCCTTTCAAAGAACAAACGCCGCTTTCTATATAAATTAATTTGAGTACAACTATTTTCATCACATTTCCAATTTTCACATATCTCCTAAATCCTGCACTCCTTTCACACCTTACTCTCATTCAATTACACACCGCGTTTAATATGTGACATTTTTGTTGGCAAACAAATCATTTCGTTACAACGCTAAGTTTTGTTTTTGTTATTGCCATTTCCTCAATTACTATTTATCTTGCAATTTCTGCCTCTCCATTCCGTAATTGCATTGTCTGTTGTGGTTGCCACAAGTCGCTGCTTGTTATTGGCAACAACTCATCACAACAATAATTATGCACTGATATAAGGGGAACAAAAACAAACAACATACACGTACATAAGCATAAAAGAGCGCCAGGATCAGCACGCCCATTGTGGCTCATATCCTTCCGCTTCCGCATGAAATTTCAATCAAAGACTTGCAATCGAGATTCGCATAACATACTATCTTCTTTCTCTTCGATACGCGTGTGTTTTCTTGTTGCAGCATATTTTTCTACGTACCTGCGTTGATTGTCTTGCTCATTTTTGCATTCTTTGTTTTGACACTTTTTTGTTAGCTTTTCTTCTGCTTTGTTGCCTGCTTTTGTTTTGCTTGGCGTAAATCGTAATATGACGTTTTTATCTATCGTATGTTGTAGTTGTTGTAGTTGTTGCTATTCTTACTATTCTTACTATTGTTGCCTTTTTTGCGTGTTTGTACCATAGCCGGCAGTGGCAGTTGGCCTCTTTATTTTATTTGCACATTGTCGGCTTTCATTTTAATTTCTCTTCAATTTCGTTCTTAACTTTCCTTTGTTGTTATTATTGTTTGCACTTTTCGTTGACGCTTTTGTCACTTGCACTTGCAACTTTCACTGCATTCATATTTCCATTCAAATACACTGGCAACGGTGTAGTGCATAAATGAAGTCGAAACAAAGAGGCAAACAACTTTTGAATATCAACACAAATTATACTTGACGTTTGTTACGTATACGCCTCGACGTCCGGCTGAGACAATGTAAATGTAAGTGTCGGTCTCAATTACATTATGCGCTGGGAGAAATTCTTATGGAATGTCAGAATTGAATTTGAAAGACATTTTTTATAAACAGATAAGAGATTCACATGAAGGCCGAGCTATAATAGATGTTGGGATATTGGTGAAAGGGAAAGTGGATTAATGGAGGCATTTCGTTCCGACTATTCGATTTAATGGTATATTGAAGACCAAAAAGAATAGACATCCCAAAATTGCTAAGATCTCCTTGTACTAAGCTTGCAGCTCAGCTCCACAATGCCTTGGACGACGATGGTCGACGACCCGATCCTGTGTGACTGCAAGGTCTTTTGTCCTTAATAACAATGCAAAAGATCTTTGGAACTACTTAGTAGTGTTTCGTACTGTACTCTGTGGAGGAAGGTGAGATGGGAACAGCCCGACATTTTTTCATTCATTGTCCAGCTTTTGCAAGACATCAGACTGACACATCAAAGCAGTTTTACGTACCAGAAGACAAACCGAAATATTGTTATAAGCTCATACCGTTTTATCTATTTGTAAGGATCTCATGATCCAGTACATACGATTTTACTTAGGTACCACCACGGGTAGGCGTACTACGTTGTTCAGCAGATACCGCTATTAGGATTGACCTCTTAATCAAATCTAACATAAAAGCAGAAGTTATTCGAGAAATCGAGGCAGAAGTCATTGAACCAGCCCATTAAATATCGTAGAGAAAATTACATCGACCTTGTTGTTGTAACGGTAAAAGTAATCCGCCAACTCGTCGGACCTTATCACTGTGATTTTATACCTTAAAAGTCTAAATTTGTTCAGATATTCTATTAATACCAGATTTGGAAAAAACCAAAGAACCCGGGAAACAGGCTACGTATCTGTGAACTCTAAAAAACCTTCTCTTTGCTTCTTCAGCAGCAAAATGACCGAGTTTGATGCAACATTTAATTGAACATTTGGAAAAATCTCAAGATCAGAACTAGAAGAAGATCAAAAAAAGATTCATATAAGTGTTTTAAGACAAAAAATGTTATCAATCCATAGACTAAATCCAAGGCAATATCTAATAAGCCGCTTTTTCTTAGACCAAGGCCAAAAACACTAATGAAATTTCATTGAATTATGTGAAGTCGTAACTCAGACTATATTCTCTCAAGCTAAATTTCAATAGTCACATTTCGAGTAAGGGTCGTAACTCAGACTATATCCTCTCAAGTTATATTTCGATAGCCACTTTCGGATATGGGTGTCTTAATAGACGTGAATGGAGAAAAGGTTTAGTAGGGAAATGTTGAAACAACATTTCTCTATAGAGATGTGTCCAAAACTGCAGAGTATGGTCGGGTGAAAACTCCAGTGATCTCGAAATCTCTTTTTCTCTCTATTCAGCTACCAAACTCAATTAGTTTCAAGCTTAAATACTAGGTATAGAGAAGGCCTGTGGGGTTCTATGGTATTGAAGAACTACAAGAGGATACCGAAAGCAACGATATACACTGACAGTCAGGCAGGATTGCTGGCCTTGTCGATGCCACTTATTAATTCCTGCGTCAGGCAGGTCAATTCCACTTATCTATAATTTGGGCTCCCGGCCATGGGAGTATTTTTGCCAACGAAAAAGCAAACAAATTGGCGAAGCTAAGAACCTTTTGAGATGAATCCAAGGCGGAGTTAATCCAATAAAATTATAGCTTTATACTCATTTTGAAAAATTAGCTCAGATCAGATGGGAATCAATAACCAAATAGAGATAATGAAGTAGAAGACAGTACGATAAAACTAAAAAGGTACAGGAATAGTATTTATAGACCACAGTATTTACAGATCTACAGTTACTATAATGGAGAATTGAAAAACATGTGTTAAGAATGGTTTTATGCCGTAAGTGCAAGCTAGAAGGGAATAAGTACACGACTTTCCACTTTCTTTGTAAATGATCAGCTCTTACACAATCCAAACACAGAATACTGGGAATCCATTAGGCAACAAACCATGAATATCTATCCAGGAAGAGTACAACGAATGGAAGTAGTTCATTGAGAGCGTAAAAAATGAAACGGGACAGAAAGACTATAAAGGTCCCATATAGGGCAACAAATGGCGCTAATTGAAACCATAGTGATAACACTCCTACCATACCAAACCATATGTGAAGTAGGATTAGTAAAACGATCTTTCAGTTAGCTTTGTCAAAGGTCTAAAACCAACTATGTATATCTTTAAAGTCATCCGTGAGGGCAAGATTATGATATTTAAACTTTTAATATTTAAAACTAACCATAATTACGATAAGCGTTCACAAACAAGTACTCTTAGGTAGAATTTTTGTTTAAATTACTTGGCCTTGTTAATTTTTCTCTCAGTGTATTGGCAATTTAGTCTTCCATTGTTAGATGAATTTCTTTGCTTTCCTTCTTGTAACACTTGCTACTCTATTACAATGTTTTTGTTATTATTATACTGTTGTTTATGTGAAAAACTGTGTTTTGTTTGTCCAAGAAACTTGCTCTTTTACACACATATCTATTCTGTGCTATCTTCCAGCAGTAACTAACACTGATCCTCAATATATGTATATGTATATATATACATATATGTGTCTGCCGAAACTTTTGGGTTTTATGACTGCTCTTGCAGTTTTGCTGCTTTCTATGCATGAGTGTATAAGTGAGCGCTTTGCATTTTCTATCAGTTGCGTTCGTGCTTTCGAGTGCATCTTTTATGGCAGCGTTGATATTCACATCACTTTTGTATTGCAGTTAATGCCCGTATTTTTCCACAATTTCTGGCTTTTGTTTTCATACTTTTTTGTGTTTTTCTATTCTTCGTTTTCTTTTTTATTTTTACTTATGAGACATAAGCTTGCACTTCAACGCTGCACTGTTGCGCCAACTTGTTGTGTGAGCTTTCACTTGGGCACTACTTCCCCTAGCCACTTGTGCTGCGTTAACATCTCTTCGTTTTTAGTTGCTGTTGTTGTTACTTCTTCGGCGGCACCTAGAGCCACGCTTTTTGGTGCACCTGCCCCGTTGTTCGCGTTTTCGTGTGGACTTAGCTACGCAGCCTTTGTCGTTCTTTGTTCCTTTGCTGTTTCATTGTTTTACGCGCCGAGTCTTTAGCATCTTGTTGCCTGGCCGTGCGCTTGTCGCTTCACCGAAGCTTGGTGCGCGTACATGAGACCTTTATGTCTGACTGTCGGTTATTGTTGTCGCAATACGATAATTGTTGTTGTTGCTGCTGTTGTATTTTGACTTGCAATTTTCTTTTTCTTTGTTTTCGCCAAGACCGTTTGCACTTTTTCAGGCACTTCTTGCGCACTTTTGCACTTTCCGCTTCCGCGCTCACCCTATATCTCATCTCCGGCAGCTGCGTTTTCATTCCGAGTCGTTGAACTTTCGTGTAATTTGCACTGTGCGTTGGTGCATCCCGCTTACAGTCATCTTGATGCGTTTGCTTCTTCGTCGTCTTTTTCTTGAACACCTTTTGGGGCAGGTGTGGAAGTTAGGATGCGCTGTTGACTCGTTCTTCTTGAAGATTAAGCTTGGTTGCCTTCAAGGCATTAAGCGCACGGAGCCCTTTGCTGTTTAACCTATTTGTCACCATGAAGAAGTCTGCTGTGTAGAAGAGTGCAGAAGAAGAGTGAGAGGTAGACAGCAATGCTCAAAAAAGAGTAGGCTTAGCTCTCCCTTTCTATGTCACGAGTCGATATTGCATTACTCTCGGCATTCGTAGTTATTATTGTTTTTGTAGCAGTGGCAGTAAATATTTCACAAACAATTTTGACTAATCCTATCGAGATGACAGTCGAAAATATAGGCGGATCTGCACCGTTACGTTTTCGTTGTTCACAGTTTTGGCGCTCCCACTGAAGATACTTATTGAAATCTTCTGTCTCTTACAGAGTTTTTGGAAAGTTTACGTAATTAATTCGATTTCCAAATAGGTTACCCTCATACGGTTTTTCCAAAATCGATGGATCTCACTAGGACCGATACGTCTTTATAGTCCCATAACCTCCAAAAAGTGGATCATAGTTCGGCGAAGCATTTTGAGCTTACCACACACTTATGACGGTTGTTAATTTCAATCCCAGCCACTTCTTTGCGTTTTTCAAAGGTGTATCTACCGAGATATTTCAATTTCACTCCAGCAAAAGTGTGTCAATAGAAGAGGAAGCGACACTTCGTCTTTTTCTTTGTAAAGATCACAAAGAGTGGCCTACAAAATATTTAACGGCACCGCGTTTGAGTTTATTTGACATGGCGGCGAGATTGACTTTGCTAAGAGCAAGTAGTTTGGAGTTCCTTTTACGGTTCACTCTGTACCAAAAGGATCCCATACCCCCACAAGTCAAGTTGTTGACTGAACTCATTGGAGATCCATAGGTCCAAAGCCAAAATGCTAGACCATCGGAAAACAGAATCGTTTACAATCGACTGAAATTGGGGTAAAGGGGGATCCCTAGCAAGCTCATCGGCTTTGCAGCCTCTGAGCACCCACAGAATTTTAATATGAAAGAGATTAGAAACTAATGCTAAAGAGGTCATGTGCTCCTTGACTAATTTGGAGCGCACAATCAGCGATCGAAAACAGTATAGCCGTTAGGTTATCGGAGTGTTACTTCTCCGAACGAAGCTGCACTATGATGCAGCAAATGTACTCCAACTTTTATAGGAGCCAACTCCACTTGAAAGATGGTACGGCGGTCTGGTAGCCTGAAACTGGAGTTGAAGAAGAGCTCCCGAAAAATATTAAACCTCTTTCGTTCCCTTTTTACTTCGATTAATCCGAGAAAAAGCTCACTGCACATCAAAGAAAAGAACAAGAATATGAAATACGCAAAAAATAAGAAGAAACTACAAAAAAAGACACGTAACCTTAAGACCACATGAGCGCAAAGCGCCACACGCGCTTGAGAGCGCAAATAACGGTATCACCTTTCGCGGCCATCAATGCTGCTGCTTCAGCGACTAGTGATTGAGGCTTTCATTTCGGAAATCTGCATGCGTGCGTTGGACAAAGTAATTACTGAGTGAGGTTCAAATATTTGCAACCCTGAACGCCGTTACTCATTTTGTTATTTACCAATTTCTCATTGTTTTTGTTGTTGTTGTAATTTCTCATTTCAATCACATTGTGTTTTTCTTAATTTCGAAACAAAACTGACATCTTTCTTCATTATGCACTTTGTGCCAGCAAGATGGCCGGTCCCACTGGCTGCTTCACCCAAGCGTTGTCAAGGATTCGCCATGAAAAAGCTTATTCATTTTCTTGGTGTACATTACACATAGCGTTTGTATGAATACGAGTGTATCAGTGTGTGCGTAAGTGCGTTGGTTCGATTCACAATTGAACTCTGACTGACAGTCTGTCATTCTGTTGGTGCAGTGAGGCGCTGAGAGGCAGAGTGATGTTGCGTAATTACTTGTTGCTTGGTGAGGCGCATAAACGTGAGAGATATGGCTGCATACGAGGGCATGCCAAAAAGTAGGTGGATGGAATAACTATGAAAGGAATTACGATTTATGAAGGAGTCTCTGTTTTTAAGAAGTTTATCCCGGGAGAAGAGGGTCATGTGTAGAAATCCACGTTCGCTGAGTGACATTCACTTGGGAATGACCAGAAAAGATTCGTTTACATATGGCTCAAACAGTTCACGACTTCCGGCCTTTGACCAAGTATCTTTTGGGTAGCCAAAGAACGTCCTTTTGAAGGCGAACTAAAGTTAGAAGGCAAAATATCCCCCACAGGGTTGTGCGCTGGGTTTGGGACCCGCCACGTTAGAAATATTCCAAATAAAAAGGAGACAACAGCATCGGATGAGAGACCCCCCTTTTGACGACGACCACTGCAAACGTATTAAGGATTACGATTTAGCACCTGGAATGTCCGGTTCCTTAATTGGGAAGATACTGCTGCCGTCCAAAAAACGTGATGGACTGAGGCGAGTAGGTCCTTGTGGCATTTACCACAGTGGCCAAAATGGAGCGCAAATTCGGTGTGGGATAAGTGGTGCGAGAGAGACTCCGTCGCCGAGCCCTAGAATTCATCCTGGTGGATGAACGCGAAAGTTCTTCAAACAAATCGATAATGTTGTGATAGACGGAAGACACGTCTCCAGTGTTTTAGACGTACGATTACTCTGAGGTCTTAACATCGGCTCGGACCACTATCTTGCAGCCAAGATACGCAACACCTCTGTGCAGCTAAAAACGCACGTCAATAAATTAATAATTCTGCTTCTCCTTCATTTTAGATTTTTTCAATCTCTTGAAGTTTTTTAGACCTTTCGCTGGGCGATACTATGTTTTCTCTTTGGAAAATATGATCTCCGAAATCTGGACTAAAGTCTTGGGAAAAACTTTCTTATCGTTCAGAGATGAGAACAACTTAAACAACATAACGCTCGTAAGCCATTTACTTCATCATGTATGCACTGTCGTAAATGACCAGATGTACCTTGAGTACTTAAATCATAATGGTGGATTACTCAGTTTCACATTACCGAAAAAAACGAAACAAAAAAGCAACATCCTTCATATTTTGCTTTCATGTCTCATTTACTCTGCCTTCAACCGCTCATTGCCACTTTGTATTGAATCTATATTTACACCTTACCTTTGCTTTGATCCTACAGACTGGTCCTCTCATAAATGGCTGCGCCCCTCATGCGCCACTGTTCATGCCCCTCTCGCACACTTAGGGCTTACATACAGCCTCCTGTCACTCAATCTTTATACAATGTTTCTTTGAGCACCTCCTTTCAGATTCTTTTTTCTTCAATTTATGCTTCAGTCGCCCCCCCTCAAAAGGTTTTCTGTCATTATATTCGCTTTTAAGCGCAGTGCCTCTGCCTCTGAGGAGTGAGCATTAATACCGTTGCATTTCTTATTGCACTTATCGCTGTTGATTCCCTTGTACATTGGCACATACTTTGCCATCAACATCGATAAGTGTAAATACACCAATACTGTGCCGTAATCCTTGAAGCATATCTTTCATTACCTCTTCAGTACCTCTCTCCTCATCATTGTATTGTGCCAAGTCCTCGCACTCGCTATGTATCAACTAATAATATCGAGAGTGGGTAGGTTACGGGCGCTTGGTGTCATCCACCTTCCTGCTGATACTCAATGACTGAGTTAATAACTCTCCAGTAGCTTATTGAATATCGTAAGCTGTGCGAAAAATACTTGAGAGAAATGCAGTGAAAAGAATAACTCCCAAAGACGCTCAGCACTGTTGTATTCTGGGCGATGCCAATTAGTCATTAAAGTCGTTGGGGATTGAAAATGATAATTACAAAAATTACTTGTTCAAAACCATTAGTAATAACTGAGATGAGTTAAAAAGTCGCTATTTATGAGTTAATTGCACTTTGTGAGTGTCTTCTATGTTAAGGTGCATGTTGCATTATTTATAGTTTATTATTACTATGTCAAAAGAAGAGCTTGTACAGCAGTATTTTATGCAATTATGTATATGGTTATGTAGCACATAGTTTTACATTTTCTAAGCTGCACTGTGTCAAGTTATGTCATTATTTTACATAATACGAGTCCTTAGTACTGTCATACGTTCTGTGACAAGTTCACGCCGTTATATATTGTGACAAAAAACTACCCGGAAATTGTGAATAAAACGCGAAATATTTAAATATTTATCAATATTTGTTTCGACGTCTCAAAGTAATTCCCCACCAGATGCAATACACTTATGCCAACGATTTTTCCAATCCTCAAAACATTTTTCAGAAGCACTCTTTTGGGTTGGACTTGAGCTCCTTCAGCGAATTTTGTTTTATCTCTTCGATAGACTGAAAACGGGTTCCACGGAGTAGCAATTTCAGTTTGGGGAACAAGAAAAAATCACACGGAGCCAAATCTGATGAATACAGTGGCTGATCGATGGTATTCATTGCGTTTTAAGCTTTTAATTCAGTCACAAGCTGGGTTGGAAAAGAAAACACTTCAGCTTTGTCGGGGTACGACGATCAAGAACGTGTTTTGTACCCAAAGTATCCACCAAAATCATGCTAACAGACTCGTGAGAGATGTCGAGCTCTCTTGCCATGACTCACAATTTTCAAGCGCTATATTCTTCTTTTTTTGATACTTTCATAACTTGAATGCTATGGAACTAGGAATTTTGCTATACAGTTTCGGTTTTTTACTTGGCAAAATATAATGCAGTCCATCGAAGAGAGTATTGCTTAACCACGCCTTCTAAAACATCCTGCTGGTACAATTTGACCCCAGTTTTGAGCTTTTTCTCAGAAAAGCGAAGAGGTGTAATATGAAATAATACATTTAACTGCGGATAGTTCCCAACCTTTCCCGTCGATCCGCCCCTGATCTTAGCAAACCTCGATGGTGTATCTCAATACCTTATAAAGTGAAAGTGGCGGAATTGGGCTCGCCACTTAGCTGCTTTCACCCTGACATCCTATAGCATCGGTCTTCACTTGAACTAACGGGTTCTCAATAAGGACGCTACAAAAATAGATCAATAGGGACAGCAAATGACGCCATATTATATTTTTTTTCAGCAAGGTTTGTCATTTCCTCATAGAAACATAAACGATCCAACAAAGAGTCGAAATTATTAAAATTTACTCCCGAAAATCAGAGTCAGTGGCCTCAACTTTAAAAGCGATACGTCCAATTTATTAGTACAAAATGTTCCCGTGCCAATGAGACAAAGAAATAATCGAGTATTTTTGGCCCGAATAAATGATATAGACTTGGAGAACATGTGGTTCCAACAGAACGGCGCCACAAGCCACACACTGAATCGATTTATTGGACACCAAGTTTGGTAAACGTGTTATCTCACAAAATTACCCAGTAAATTGGCCGCCTCGATGAATTTGAAGCAGTTTCGGGCGATTTACGCTTATATTGATATCACAAAAAAATATTTAAAAAAATTTTTTGTAGCGTTCTTATTGAAAAACCCGTTACAAATGACGGTGCTACTTGATCTACTAGCATCATAATTTTCTGGACAATATTTTCATTTGAAAAAATTGTTTGTACGTTTTTCAAGCCACAACAGAGTTTTCACAATGGCGACATTCCTATTCCATAACCTCAATACTTGGCCCTGTTGGCTTTCATTGTACATATTTTAATTAAAATATTTATGCAAAGGCACCCACAAAACAAATGATTGCTTGCAAACAATAACATTGTTCTGATGATTGTCATTATTTTCAGGATTAGTATTTGTCGTAATCACAATTATTTTGAAATACGCTTTAAATAATTAATTTCCAAACTGCACACACACAATGCAAATTTCAAAATAAAGATTTTCGCTTTAATAAAATCAATCGGTTCAATATTCGAGCAAATAAAATATGAGCGCCACACAAAAGGATCCATACAATTTCCAATAGAAACAAATATGCATACAATATATATATATAAGTATATCTATTGATGTGTATGTGTATTTGGTATATTGAACAAAAGCTTGCTAATTAGCAAATCAAACCGACGACCACATACCACAGCATGTACCGTAATGTGTGTGTGTTTGTTTATATATGTTTGTTTGCGCAAACATTATCGACGACAAACAATCGCTGAGCGACAAGTGTGTCGTGGCGCAGAGGCGAAGTGACAAACTGGCAGCTGTAGCCAGAAGTTCGGCAGCTTAATGCATTTAGAATCCCATAAAAAGCTTTTAATTTTTTTGCATGCGCTTTCAATAAGTGTACTGACATATATTGTTTTACTCACGAGTCCGGAGAGCTCTAATACAAATAAGCGAGCATATAATTGTATAAACAACGGCAGCGAATTACTCAAACTTACAGCTTTGATTTTTAGTTTGTATAAACGTTTGTCATTGTGATTGTCAAAAAAGAGATACCCTTGACATAATTGACTTGACTGAAATATTATGTATGTGAGCATGAAGCAACTCATTGCTCTCAGTATTTACTGCCATATGAACGGTAAAATGGTTATCATTATTTTAAATGGCGGTAGTGAAAGAGATCACCACATAGATTTCAGAGCAAATTAGCATTTGTCAAAAAGTGACAACAAAGTAGTAAGCCTTGAAATGTCGCAAAACAATTTAAATTTTTGCTAAAAATGTGAAGGCATAAGTGGTGGATAGTTTTTAGAGGGAATTTTATATGTTGTCAGCTATTTTCCTTTGCAGAATTCCTATATGTCAAAAGTTCAAAACTGACACTTATCACATTTCACAGATTTATGATCGCAGCTGTCAGGTTAATAGAATGAGAATAAGCAGTAGAGCTATACATGTAATTATTCAGAGATTGATTGATTGAGAGACTGAATTGTTTAAGCTCCAATTATCATATTTACTGTCATCTTTTTATAGCGTTCATTTTTCCACGCTTCCAAATATGTAATTAATTCATTAGGCCCCATCAATAGTACTTAGGGGGCCTTGGTACCTAAGACTAAATCAATAAAAGTCGAAGCGAAGCAAAAGCTGAATGGATCATCAAACTAATCAATAAAAATACTAGACAACAATTACAACTGCCTGCTGAACTATTTAGAAAAATATCAATTTACAATTAGAATTTCATAATTGAAATCAAATTAGTGAGAAAAATGGATTCTTCTTCGATTACAACTTGGACTATACTTACTATGTCATTTGGAAGGATTTTGTTATCAATTATTGCTTGTAAGTAATAACGCTAGAAAATCGAGTTTTAATCATGTTCTGATCTTTTGAGATAATTTGGTTGATATTTATCTCAAGCGTAAATCTGATTTGAGGCGGAACTTCACAGGCTTTAACGAGAAACCTTACAATTGCCTTAACCAATAGTTCTTGCTTCTGTCTAAGATAGTCGAAAAATTTTTAGTTCATTTATCGAGGAATTCGATCGAGGTGTAAGATCACTCCAAGACGAATTTCGTAGAGGTTTGGACTACATCATCAGTTTCTGTTTCGGACACTATTGATGCTGTGCTTAAGCTGTTAAAAACAATCGTCATGTGAGCTATCATGAGATTGACTACAGGGATTAGTTCGATTAGTGGGCATTAGTAGTACCAGCATACATTCAAAATCCTACGACAATTTGACGGTAAAAAACTTTAATCACCTTAGACCACAAACAATCTTTCAATCGCTCAAAAATTTCGATTCGTCGGGAAAAATTAAAAAAAAAACATTCCATAGCAGTGTTTCGAAACACGTCTCTGGCGTCATGAAAGATGATGCAACGTAGATTCACGTGTATGTGCCCGAAAGTAAAGAGTAGTCAACTGTATCGTGTTTCAAGATGAGCCGAATCTAAGAAAAGTTGTTCGCGAACGAAGCACTTCCAGTCAATGAATGTCTGTCTCTTCTTTTTATACTTGGCATGTCGCAACTATACCACTAGAGTAACGCAGAACAATAAATTCTGAGTGGTACAGAACCATTTGTTTGACTGTTGTTTTTCAAGAAATCAGGACAACCAACCCCCGAAAACGGTTCACTCTTCACCCTGGCAATGCAAACTCTCACACTTCGACTGCAAAAAATGCATTTTTGAGCACGCAAAAGAACGATTTGATCGGTTATCCATCGTGTAATCTTGACTGCACCGAATGACTACTTTTTATTTCCGCTCGTAAAAAATAATTGAAGAGATCAACCTTTTTCGACATCTGACACCTGGAGATGCCTCTATCAAAGTGGCGAAAGTACTTAGCCAATTTTTTTAAACGTATGCAAAAGTTAATAGGTCTTAAGGAAGAATACTTTGAAACACAATAAAGAGATTTTCAAATATAATTTATTTTTTTGTTCTTCAATCCCAATAAAAGGCAACCCTCGTAGCTATCATAAAAATTGACTGACCATAATCAAGAAAAAATATTTATCGCTCTTTATGCTATAAGAAATGCACCTGTAAAGGGTATTATAGCTTCGGTACAGCCGAAGTTTACGGTTTTTATTTTTATTATAGTATTTCTAAGCTTGGGCATTGGACTACAAGATGCGTTCCCCTCGTGGCGCCATCTATACGTCGACTAGTGCGTTAGAATCTGCTATCTTTATCGATTATTCAGTGAGAATTTCATGACATTTCATAGATTGGAAGTGAAGTTAGTGAGTTTTAAGTGTCAGTAAGTTTGTGTTATCGGTGCGAAAATGAGCTTCGAACAAAGAGCCAACATTAAATTTTGTTTTGAAATTGGTAAAACTTTTACCGAAACGTTTCAATTGATGAAACAAGTTTATGGCGATGATTGCCTATCCCGTAGCAGAATGCACGAGTGGTTTCAACGTTTTCAAACTGGTCGTGAGAACATAAATCAGGATCAACATATGGGCCAATCAAAATCCGTGAACACCGGAAATTTCATCGAAACTGTGCGAGAATTCATCAAAAATCAGCCGAAATCTTCTTTGAAATTCATGGAACTGGAATTGAACATCTCAAAAACATCGATTTATCGCTTTTTGACTGAACATTTGGGCTTACGAAAGGTATGTGCACGGTTTGTTCCGCACAAATTGACTGACGATCAAAAATTGCTCAGAATCCAACATTCGAAGGACGCATGTGACCGATTATGTGACCAAAAATCACATTTTAACCATTAACTACTCCCCGTATTCACCTGATATGGCACCGTGCGACTTCTTCCTTTTCGGAAAAATGCATTTGCCCATAAAAGGAAAGCATTATGCAGACGTAGAGGCCATTCAAAAGGCTTGCACCGGCATACTGACGGCCATACCGGCCAACGAGCTAAAACACTCGTTCGACATGCTTTTGGACCGTGCAAAAAGCTGTATTGAAAAAACCATTTGTTCTGTTTTTTTTTAAGTCCTGTTTACTTTGGAACGCTCCTTGCATTCGAGTGTTTTAGCTCAAAATGAGACGTAATTAAATAAATAATTTTTTAATAAACGTTCTACTTAGTCATTTAATCGCATAAGAAATTTTTATGAATTAATTATATAATTAAAAGATTTCTGATAGAAAACGGTCAAACGACAGGTAAAAATTGCGCTTTTGAGAAGAAAAAAAAGTCACTTTGTCACCCTTTAGTCAGCCAAACAGTTCATATCAACTCTAAAGTAGTTTATAACTAGTTGAATTCATGACAGAGAGCACATACATACACACACACACACTTAAACAAACATACCCAAATTTCAATGTAAACACGCTTTTGGCTCTGCGCAAACAAACACGCAATCAACGCCACAAATTATTGTGTACATACAGATCTATATACAAGTACGCATGTGTGTTTGCATATATTTATTTGTGCTTGTGCCATTTGGATCACCACTACTGTTGCATAAGATTGATGACTGCTGTCAAAAAGGATATCTTTAATTTGCTGAGCTCTCTGTGGGGGATTTGGCAACCGCAGCGATTTCAAGGCTGTTTGTGCTTTGTGTCTAATCCAACGGAATTAATTGCGTATAAAAATGTGTGCATGTGCGTGTATGTGTTGTGATTACATTTCAAGTTCTTCTTCTTCTTGCTATGATTTGCAAAAGAAAACAAATCAAGAAGCTATTTTTATTTGTATTTGTTTATCTCCGTCATTCACACTGTTTTGAATGGAATTTGCTAAACATTATTGAAATATATTTGCGTATTCTGTTTGACTTGCGACAGTGTTTTTTGCTTCAAGTCAGAGGTGACGTCAAAGTGAGTGCTTTAAATAGGAAGACTTACTTAGAAAATATTTTCAAGGAGTATGTTGGTAGTAATTTCGGAGTCGGAGTTGAAATAAAAGTCTCCAAACCAAAGAAGTGGTAAGAAGATGGCGAAAAAATTAAAATCATCTGATCTTTGAGTATTCAAGGCTAGTTTTTGACCCTCTGCCTTTTTCTTAACAACAGTTACAAGAAGTTGCGTCTTGAGATATTATTTGGCTGAGGGAAGGATCCAAATGTTGTTGTTGTTGTAATGGTTATCTAGTTCCCTAAGGGTGGTAAGGTTCAGTCAATTAGTCATCGAAGTCATCCAAAGGTAGGCTCAGAAAACTTGCTGCTTCGACGGAGTTAGAGTCATGCAGGGACACCTTGCATGCTGGACATATGTTTGGTATGTCGAGTAGATTCTGGATAACTAGGAGTTTAACCTGCTACAGTATCCAGAACGAGAAGAATCGTGGAAATACAATCCCCATGACAGCCGGTTCTACGTTACCAGAATTAATTCGAATTTTATCCGTCCGAGGGTTGTTTTTTCGGAGATCTAACCTCGTTTGGAAGAAGCATAATATTTTTCTGTGCATTGGATTTGAAACTGAAAATGATTGACCCAACCTTATTACCAAATATGAAAACAGTCATAAAACTATCTCATTTACTTTTCGTCATAACCTTGACAATTCTCGACTTACTTTCAAAAAAAAATCATGAAGAAATGGGAAACTGTGATCTTTTCATGGCTGTACCGCAGCTCAAGCTTGTACGGTTGTCGACTGTCGTAAGCTTCTATCAGCTTTAGACTTCCATATCCCAGCAATATTAAAACAAGACGAGGCACTTATCTTCAGAATTCTCACACAGATTCACGCTGAACTCTCTCACCACACACTCAAAATTAATTGGGATTTTTAAAACCTCAGGGTTGTTTGCGTCGACCTTTTTCGGTAAGGCTGATAGACCATATCAGAATCGCTGAAGCGGTAGACGGTGCACTCATCATAAGTACCAGACGGGACGGATTAGAAATTCGGAATTCGGAAGTTATACTCTTGGTCAGTTGGAGCTCACGTAAGCTCATCATGTTTTGGATTCAAATACAAGCGTAATTTTAGGACCACTTTTTGGTCCGGTGTTAGAATGTTATGTGGTCTTCGAAGCTTTTTACTCTCAGCAGGTACCGTAAAAGAATTTTGACTAGACGATGAAGTATAAAGGTTTTCGGAAGCTTTTTTGACTCTGATTCGCATACTGCATAAGGATTTTGAGTAGGCCGGGGGTTACACGTGCAGTAAGGCTACAAAATTTTCTTGTTACGTTGAAAGTATTTTGGGCTCTGCTACGCATACTTTTTGGACTCTGCTATGCATAAAGATTTTTACGAGTTCTAAAGTCATCCAATAAGTAAGATATGCACTATAGCTACAAAATTTTCCTATTCCGTTGGCCTTTGAACGCTTGTTGGCCTTTGCTCCGCATACTTTTGGAATTCTGTTCTGCATAAAGATTCTGTCTAGTTATTGTCCGATAGTCGTCCATACAGTAAGACTACAAAATTATTCTGTTCCGCACCGACGAAGTTGTCTGAAGGAAGGATAGTTGGAACTGTCTAAGGTTATGGTATAAGACTAAAGAAGCTTGTAGAAATTTGCATCTTACTACGTAAGTCTTCCAGGGAAAAATCAGGAACACAGTTATTCGTCTTTCCAGTTCTTTCCAATTCATTTTTATTAAAAACAAAAAATATTTTGTCGACATTTGGCTTTGATCTATCCACATAAAGCGCTAAGAGTGGCTTTGAAAAGGTTTATGATTAGAATAGTTTTTTCATCGACTATGAGCCTGTTTGTTATTGAACTTGATTGGATTAGTTGGTTTAGTTTCTGATATTTTTGTATTAAAGCTCTTTCGAACTTTTAGCTGCACTTAGTACGACTTCGAAGCTTCTCCTGGCGATTGATCCAAATAGTCATTTCAACAACATTTAGTTCTAAAAGTCTTCTGAATCTTTCTTTTCCCTGAAATCCATTTTAAAAGGTATGCTGGTGTCAATGTGAAAAGAACGAAGGATGTTTACCCACTTTTCGTAAGAGATATTCTCTTTAAAGCATAATAAAGATATTTTCACAAATCTGCCAAAAAATTACCTAAATTATCCCCTGAACCTTATAGTATTACGAAAAGTTTAAAACTCATTTAGTCCAATTGCAAGAAAGAGTGAAATAAATCCAAAAAAAATCTCGCACAAGCAAATACACAGGAGAAAAGAACACAAGAACCTGTAAGGACTTCATACGAAATCATTTTTGAGGCAGCAATTGAAGTAGGCAAAAAAGAGAGAATTTTAAAATCACAAGTCATTGGAGATTTGCTAAGGATACAAGTGGGCATGCATTCTTAACAGCTCAACTGACAGCGAATTTGATGCAAACCAAAGCATGCGTCAGGCAAGCTTTAAAGCTTTTTCCGACTGCCAATTAATGGTGGGCCAAAAAATAACAGCAAAACGAAAACAATAACGGTAAATGTGCAAGCGAAAACAGCAGTAAGAAAAACGACAACATTCAAAACAGAAAATCTCTGCAATTCGGAACATCAAAAATTGCCACAGCAACAAAAACAAAGCGTAATTTTACAGAGAAACGAGGAAAGGGTGAAATGGCAAAAAGTAGGAAATGGACACACATACACACACACTCACTGCTAAATGAAGGCGCACTAAGTGGCATTGCTTTACATTGGCTCGCACTGAACGTGTATTTACTGTAAATTATCAGCTAAAGGTTGCACTTATACACACACGAACACACATTTACATACAAAAATGTATGTATACATATACATATACATTTGTGTATATAGACGCATTTATTTGCATGACTTGGTATCCTGGCAGGAGTATTTGACTGATGAGCCTTAAACTGCCAAGCGCTATCCATGTATGTGTGACTTGCTACGCTTTTTACACTTTTCTATGCTTTTTACGCTCTTCGATGTTTTTTCTATGTTTTCTATGTCTTTCTATGTTTTTCTACGTTTTAGCAATTTCGGTGATTTTTTTGTTCTGTTTTGCCAAATGCTTTGCTGCTTCATTCATTGCGGTCATTCTTTAGCTGCTATTCAGGAGACCGCATAAAAGTCACAAGACAAAATGGAAGGGAGCAACGTAAAAGACAGGTACCCTAAGGACATTGTGTGGAATTTAATTTGCCATTTAAGCGTCATACGTCAATCAAGATTCCAACAAAACGAACAAAAGCGATAAAAAAAAAGCAAACAAATAAAAAACATAAAATAATTGCACTTGACTGTGCGTGGGTGGGTGTGTGTGCGTGGGTGGGTGAGCGCCTGTGTGCGAAGTTGGAAATCTGCATGCATGAATAACAGCATGTCCGGCAGACAGGCCAACTGGCAGACAGCTAAGTATTGCATTCTGCAGCAGAGAAAGACAAACACCCACACATACATGCATTTATATGGTAAAAAGACAGGGCAGACGGCATGCCGCCGCATGTAGGTCGAGCGGAGGTAAAGTGGTTATATCCTGTGCGAGAATAGGAAGTGGGCAAACAAATGGACTTGCATATTTAACGCAGAGCATATATATATATACATACGATATTTAATTTATACATACATTTGTGTGTGTACCTACACAAAAGCGCCCACATAACTGTACCGCAATGAAGAGAGCACTTAGTAGAGCAACCAAAAGATTTGTAAGATTTATATCTAAAATGGAACAGCTCAAAATATCTGACCAAAGTTTAATTAGAATTTGAAATTCCGACAGTTTACCTTAGAAGAAATGCGAACACTCTTATTTCCGGCTGGTATAGCCTCTAAAAAGTTCTAAAGTGCGTATTCTGAGGCATTTGTCGTTCAGTCGTTCTATATTATTCCGAAGTTATAACTGAGTTATAACGGGAGATCTAAGTGGAAGCCGTTCGACCTATCTTAGCGACATCGCATCGCTCTATGGGCTCTTATAAAATTATTAAATGGGCGCACAAAAGCCACCTGGGATCCTAATTTCTCTTACTTTGATATTGAAGACCCCAAACCAGAAACATTCAAAAGCCCATGCCAGCAATTCCTCCCAATCGTAATGTGAGTACTGAAATCGCTCTCTCGATAATTCATTTAGAATCGCTGGAAGGTAATTGTTTTCCTGCCCATCTTGAGCTCATCGTGATGTGTATGTTTGCATTGCGACCTCGAGTATTGATACTGAGGTTGAAAGGTTTTATCAAGATCTATAAACGACTATGTAAAACCCAAGGTCATATCTGAAGTTACTCATTTCTTTATAAGTTACTTCGTACGCAATATCGTACCTAACCCGACTTAGTTCTGGAACTTGCACTAAACGAAATGTTCTTTTTCGCTTCCAAACAGAAAAGTTATAGTCAAAGTCTTGCGATAATATTCAAATTTAACAGATTGTTAAAAACGCTGTGTGAGTACTAGAATGGGGTCCTTTTATGATCAACTGCTTATTAAAGCCAATTTCCGAATGATCCAAAAGATTGTAAAAGGCGTGAAGAACTTTCGGTGCATCTCAAGATTTCGCGACTTCTAATATTCGACAAATATATGATCAGTGTGAATCAGTTAATGGTGAGACACGGTCAAAATATCTGATAGTTTGCAATTGTCTGGAACTCTTTGAGATAAAATCCTTTTCATTATTTAATTGCAAAAGTTATGTTGGCGCTCGATAGAAGAGGCTGGAGGAAGCAATACACTCCCGCAGAATGTGGCTGACAGATCGAGAAAACTACAGAAGATGTCTAGAGCAAGGCACCAAAGAAACAAAGGTTTATCTTTTGTGCACTTCTCCCGCATTAAAGATTATGCTGTAAGTATCTGGCGTAAACATCTGGGATTCCACACACAGAAAAAGGTATCGTTAGTAAGACCACATAATCAAGCGCATCAAGCGCAGGCATCCTAAAAGTTGACTACTCCTCAAAGACCTTATAACTGAACTCCATCTATGCGTGGCTCATTATCTTACCAGACTAATCTAACCTAATGCAATTCCGCTGAACCTTGAAATTCTACACATTTTATGCAAATCAACCATAATACCCAATAATAAGTAAATTCCAAGCATCATCAAACAGTCATTGCCATGAAATTCGCAGTGAAGCTATGCAATATTAACTCGCAAGGTGTGCGGGTTACGAGACACGCTACAGCGCCGCCACCACTGCAACATCATTATCATATAATGTCATCAACGTCTGCCGCATGTCAGCGCGTGGCCGAGTCAAGCCTTAAACGTCAATCCACGCCAGCATATAGGGGCATGCAGAGGCCAGTCAGTTAGTCACATGCATCTGCATCTTTCAAGACCGGCGTACGCTTAGCAAACCGCATGCAATTAGTGGTTGCCTTCCTGCCGGTGACTGCAGGCCTTCCGGCGAACTCTGCAGCAAAGGTAACCAGGCGCAAACCGACGCGCTTACACACAAACTGCGAAAGTGTGGGATGCACATTTTCATTACATATATATATGTATATATAAATATATATGTGCTATCTTGTGTCATCAGCTCTATCATTTGCAGAATGGACTGCTTAATATGCGTAAGATAGTGTCAGACGTGCGCAAAGCAATGCAACCCTGACCGTCCGCGGTGCAGCACTTGCCTTGCCGTGCTCTCAAATGCTTTAATTTTATGTCGCCATTTAGACTTAACGGTATTTGCTGTATTTCTTTCAGTATATACGAATCTTCGGGTTGTGAGTCGCGCTAATCTGAAATTCTCTTACGCTGGCAATACAGCTTTGGTTTTGTACATTCTTTTGGCATCTCTTTTAACACTTTCCCATTTTCATTCTGGAATATTTAGGTTTTTGTTCCAGAATAAAGCCTGCGCTGTTAGAAACAGTTGATATACTTTTTCTTCATTATTTTCTTTTTTTGCCGACTCAGGTAGGCTTAACTTTGATTTCATTTCGTTCATCGGTTTGCCATGCAATATTTTTGGTACACTTTTCTTAATATTCCGACTATTTTTTGATTTCCATAAATATTTTTATGTATTTTAAAGTATCACCAAAGAACTATTATCAAAGTAGCTGGAAACCACTTCTTCAATTCATATGGATTATTTTTCTCTTGGATATACCAAAGAAGTGCAAAGCACGATCCGTAGTTTTGCCGAATGACACGAGGGCCCGACATGTTTGCTGCAAAACAGGTACAGGTACAAAAAAGTCGTACCTGGTCTATTTACACCACAAAAAAAAAACAGCAAATATGAAAAGTCGCAAACTGATATTTGTGGACTTAATTTAGAAGTGGTAGTAATTTTCATTGTTGCTTCGAGCAACCAAATTCATCGTTGATTCTGGACCTTAACATAATGTTTGTTTTGAATCTTTAAATAATGTGTTTCGTGCGCTTTGCTCTTCTTATGGTCAACTTAATCGGCCTACCGAGTCTACTATTCGCAACAATATCAGCCATCTTGAGACCCAGCATTCAGACGCCGTTCATAGCAACTCGGACTGACATATGGAACGACTTGGCGCATTTTACGTCGGTAACTTAAATTGCAAGCATATAAGACCCAGCTTCGTTCTAATGGGATCTTGAAAAGTTCCATGAAGATCCGACGTTTTCGGGCCAAATTTTGTTCAGGAATGAAAACCATTTCTGACTCAATGAGTATGTAAAAAAGCGAAAATGCCACATTTGGGACGAAGAGCAACCTCAAGAGATTCAAGAGGTGCCATTTCATATATAAAAAAGCAACGGTTTGGTGTGCTTTGTGAGCTGGTGGAATAACGGTCCATATTTCTTCAAAAATGGTGCCGGCGAAAACGTTACCGTCAATGGCGACCGTAATCGTGCCATGATAACCGACTTTTTGATGACTAAAATTGAAGCTCGCGATCTCAGCCACATTTGATTTCAACAAGACAGCGCCATTTTCCACACATCGCATTAAGCAATGGATTAATTGAGCGAACACTTCGGTGAGCAGATAATTTCACGTTTTGGGCCGATCGATTGTCCACCAAGATCGTCTGATATCACGCCGTTAGACTTTTTCCTCTGGGGATATGTAAAGTCTATATAGTCTCTGTGGACAATGCCGCTAAAATTCCAGCAGTAGAGCAAAACATTACGTGTGTCACTCGCCAATTACCAGTCGAAATGCTCGAACGAGTCATCAAAAATGTAAATATTCAAATATTCAAAAAATGAATGCCAACGAGTGCTCTTTCGAAAAGTTGAAATTGGAGAACGTTTAATTTGAAAAAAAGAAAATTATATAATTTGTAAACGTTGCTCTTGCGTATGTCTTTCCATGATGCTATTGTAAACATTACTAAATACAATGAAACAAAATTGCAGATCATGACATATTAAAAATAGCCGAAACGGCACTTGGAAATCGTATCACTTCTATTGGAAAATTCCGTATTTGGTGAAGATATGCCTAACCAAATGTACCAAAAATGCTCTAACTTTACATTACCACTTAAATAAAAACTCGCAACTTTGTCGTACTACCAGACTATTAGAAACAAATTGAATGAGTCATCCAAAAAATTATTGAAAACTCCCTTACTGGTTCAACGCAACTTTATTTCTATCCCCAACTTTATTTTCAAGCTGAACTGAAGTATGATTCACCGGAATAGTTTTTGCGTCATCAGCAGTAATTTGACTGCGAATAGCAGACAGACGACAGCATCCATTAAACTCACGCAAATGCGACTATAGACTTGCACCACTAAACGCAATCGCAAATACAAAAACAAAATTTATATGGACACTTGGCTTCGCTTGTTGCTTTCCATATCCGTTTCAACTGCAGGGAAATCCGGACTTCTTTTTATATAAACGTTTTGAGCAGGATTATATTCGTCTTGTTGGTTTACACTGGCATAAGATATAATCAATATAGATAAGGGGATGTTTCGATGACTGAGTAGATAATTGAGAAGTAAAGTTCTCTCTCGACGAACAAAGATCAAATAATACAAGTCACTCATCTCCGTTCTGATATATGCATAGACATGGTCAACTGACGAGTCGACGTTACGAGTTTTCGAATTAAACGTTCCTGCGACTACGCTGGCTAGGTCATATCATCCGAGTGGAAGAGAACACTCCAGCATTGGAGGGTTTCGATTTAGTACCCGACGGGAGAAGCAGAGGTATCGGAAGACCTCCATTCCGTTGTAAAGACCAGGTGGAGAAAGATCTGGCTACACTTGGAATCTCCAACTGGGGCCACACAGCGAAAAGGATGACCGACTGGCGCGCTGTAGTAAACTCGGCTATAACCGCGTAATCGGGGTATACGCCAATAATGAAGAAAAAAACACGTCAATTGAAAAGTTCCCGGCCGGACACGTAGAAAAATACAGTTAAAGCAAAAACTTGGCTGGGATACGAGTTTACGGACAGTGTCCTAGGAAAATCAATCATCAAGGATAGCTATGCTAAGTTTAGACGCGGTGAAATGAGCACCATCGACGGTGGACGCATTAGACGCCAAAAGAGGTTGCTACCAACGAAAACATCAAAAAAGTCCACAATATAATGATCATATGGATCATCATATCATTCACGAATATTTGGGTATAAGAATACTTTGTGGAAAGTGACCAAAACAACTACTCATGATTCGGAAATGTGAGATGTTTAAGCGTAAGAAGCATGAGTTTTTGCATCGATATGTGACTGACCGACTTCACCGCATTCGCCTAATTTACCTTCGTGTAACTTCTGGCTATTCAGCAAATTCATATGACCATCCGAGGAAACCGTTTTGACTCAATTGAGTATATAAAAGCTGAATCGAAGAAGGCTCTGATGGCCGTCACGACGGAGAATTTTTCCCAGTGCTATGATGACTGGAAAACTCGTTGTTATAAGTGTATTGCAGCGGGAGGGGATTACTTTGAAGGAGATGAAATGGACGAAATTCACCTTTCAATTTGATCACTGTAGTATATCATATTTCGGTTACAAAAATCGCTTGTAACCAAATGTACACGGAACCTAATAACAAGTATCATAGTTAATATTGTGGAAAATTCGAGCGTAATCCGTTCATAATTTGGTTTAGAGACGACCACTGATTACCTTCACAATATTTTTGTAATAGATCCCAAATATTATTACTCACATATTAAATAAAAATAATATTTGGTTGCATCTGAATATAAACCGTCCTCAGTTACTATTTTTTTATTGTTATGTCTGACTGTCTGTCATAAATTGCAGGCGGAAGTTTTGCCTAAAACGTCGGTCTCTGAGTGCTTGGCAAAGCGATTGCCTTTATGAGCGCAGTGATTGGCTAAATGAGGTAATAAAAATAAAAGCAAAATAAAATAAAAATAAAAGTAGTATCCAAGGCAAAAACTGCAGTTAAATATAATCGTTTCAATGAAAGTAATAGCAAAGACAATTTTTTTCTGCCTAAAACCTTGCTGGCTGAACTTAAAAGTTGTGACTTGAGTCCTCCGTAGTAAAAAGTAATGTGCCAAGTTAAATATCTACAACAAATATTTAATTACATCTGTGCGCAAACCAACCGTGGAATGTAATGCTAAATACATAAATGCTTTTCTTAATTGAATTAAATATTAGGAAGCGGCTTTGAATTATCAACTTATCAACTTGGCTGGCAGATTTATTGAATATTGAATTTTCGGCATATTTGCGTGTGAATGCTGGTTTCCGCAAATAGTTTCTAGATTAAATGTAATTTAAACTACTAATTAATAATATGTGCACATACAATTAGTAATTATTTTCGTGTGTTGTGCCACTTGTTTTTCCTTAATCAACCGTAATTACTTTGCTTTGCTTTGAGTGACATTTGTGTGGCTTTTAGCATTACGGATTTTCTATACAGTTTGGAAGAATTTATGTAATTTAATGAAATATTACCGCAACAAGTAGGAAAGCATATTTATATAAACCGCAATACGAGGGGGTGTAGGGAAAGTAAGTGAAGTTAGTTTCAGTTTAAACGGAGTAATCGAATATGTGGCCACAACTTGGGCCCTGATCAGGGTCAAAGAGAATTTTGCATACTTTTAGATTTTGTGATGTCAGCGAGCATAACTTTTAGGTTATAAATCTATAACGACAACAAGACAACTTAGAAAAGATTTTTATACAATTCTTCGGCTTACAGCAAACTGCTGTGCCGTTAAAAATAAAAGATTTTTATGCTCAAAATCGTCGATATAAATATTATCGAATGAAAATGTCACCGAAGATGTTAATGACCGATTGAAGAATGAACATAGATCCTTAATACCCTTATATAGGACATATAGGTTCAAGCCAGAACTAGATATATACTATACTCTACATGAACAACAAAAATGAGATACAAATCTTTTCTTCTATTTGATTAAAAAGCATTGATCACACTTAGAAATTAATGATTTGAAGACTAGTTATGTTATGCAAGCCAAGATAAGAACCAATCACAGTGGAGTTTCAAACCAATTTGGAGTTATGCTATTATATACAACAGAGAGAGAGAGAGAGAGAGATTGGGTACACATTTGTGAAACAGAATTTTTATATAATGTCTTTAAGCATTGCCGAAAAAGTAATTTGAATTTTGTTTTTAATATAATGATCCATTTCTGAAGCTAAAACATATTTTGAAACACTGTTCTGATGTGAGGTCATTGTTCGATCAAATGGCAGACAGAACGGCCAAGGTTTGGATTACAAGGCGATTGAGGTAAAACGTCCCAGCTGCGGTACTTTAAACCATTTTCGCCGCCCAGGTCGTTCTTTGTCTTCCAAGCAAAAATTACCACATTCAAATTGTTCAAACCCCTTTGGCACGTTCGCTCAGCTAGACCATAAAATCCCGTTTTTTAGTAAAAAAAACAATCATTAATTAGGCTTCAAATGAACGCCCTAAAAATAATCAAGTAATAGCATAACTATGGCGCGGTAGTATGGTGGATGGCATTATCGAAGAAGTATTTATTAAGCCTCTCGAACAGCTGCAACGGACCTGCTTGTTGCGGATTACGAGAGAAATGAAAGCTATCCTCGACATACATATGCAAGTAAAGTATGAGGCAATTCTTACGGCCAGCCAATACATGTTTTTAAGCCACTGGAGGCATTGTATTCAACCTTGTCAAGGAACTTGGGTTAGTTGAAAATGTGACCGAGATAAGGAGTTGTATGAGAATTAAAAGCAAACTTTTCAGTCCCCAGTAAAGAGCAATGGACCAATGGTTTTGTGCTCGAGAATTTTAATGACAAAATCTTCATATTAACTAACGGTTAAGAGGGTGAAAAATGTACAGGAGCGGGCTGCTTATGTAGCAATCTATTGTATAGATTCTACATACAGAAGGCAGCTGCAAAATAAATGACGACAAGTTGGACCTTTAGGCCGAAATAGTATAACAGAAGGTGCCAAGTCGGCCTTCAAGTGGATAGCCAAGGGGCACAGCATTATGTCAAGTAATCAGGTAATAACGAGACTTTCATTTGGTAACTCGGTTAATATCATCCGGGTACCAAGTCATATAGGAACACCTCAAGTCTTGGCACGCAGGGCATACAACAAGTTAACTTTGAGGTAGTGTTGATGGTGGACAAACAAAACAGATCAAAAAGCACTTACTACTAGGTAAAAGGGATTGTAGGAGTCATTGCAGGTCACCTACCTTCATGAAGCCAGAAAATTGGAAAAATAGATTTAACGGAATGCAGAGCATACGCCGAGAATGACAAGACGCTGGAATATTATCTACGCGAATGCCAAGCTTTCATCCAGATGAGACGAGTTGAACCTCACGGCTTCCAGTATTTTTAGGTAAAAGATATTTGGCAGGTGGGAAGGAAAAAATCAAGTTTTTTACCAAATCTGCTGAGTTTCTGGATAAGGCTTAATTTGATTGTCATCTGAGAGTACAATGAGCCTAATGATGGCTTAAGTGCGGCCGCAGTAGGTGTAAATTAGCCTCCTTTTTAAACCAACCAACCAAATATCATATGGTAAAAGTGCAAAAAAAATATAATAATTTAAAGAAAAATGGGGAATAGGTACCCAGCCACAGATGAGATACTATACGCAATCCTTATTCCTACGTTCGTGTAAACACCTTGTTCAACGTGACAACTTTGAATCAGATGTGATAACCAACCTGTGTGGATCGTAAATGCTTTAAAGGTTCAATAGGTATACAGCATCTCTCCAACAGGAGGTGCGGCTGCAAGTGGGATCAAGCGGCTCGGTACAAAAACGTGTTCAGCAAAACTATCTCCCTCGCTAGGTTTGTACCGCTAATTTTAGGACCCGGCACGTAAAAATGTTATTTCAATGAAAGAAGCACGAAAGCCTCGGCTATTGACGACTACAGAAAATCAGAAGGGAGCACGACGCTGGCTAGGCCATTTCATTCGCATAAAATATTATTTTCCAGCGAATCATGTATTGGCTCGAAACCCATAGTTGAACAGCGGAAGTAAGGGCGCACCCGTATCCAATGAAAGGACCAAGTGCATAGGGACCTGTCTGCACTTGGAATGTACAACTAGCGTGACCTCACAAAGGTTGGAGGCAACTGACGATGTTTCGTGTTCTCGGCACAAACCGACCCACGGTTGTTAAGCCAAGAAAAAGGAAAAAAATATAAGAATATGAATTATTAAATTTTCCTAAAAGTTTGTGATTAAACCTACACCTTTCCATATTTCATTTAGATAGTAATGAATACACATCATAAAAATTTCACTTCTATCAACCATATTTGCTGAACACCACTGTATATTGTTTGCTTCCACAATCGCTTTAAATCTAATAACATTTGTTGTACACTTAAGAATATTGTGCAATAAACTGTGTAATCTGCAGTGATGCAACAAAGTGCTTAGCAAGACCAGTAATTATAATATATTATTAAGATTTAATACATACATAAGCAGATATTAACTTGTTTTCACTTTAAAATCAAATAAAATGTACTTAGTGCCAGAGCTTGATTGCTAAGACTAAAGCCGACATTATCTGGCATTTGTATTGAGTAGGTTTAACAAATAAGTAATTATGACAAAAAGCTATTTGACCGAATTAAGTAGGCAAAAGTCGAGTTATACCAAACCAGTGCAGAACTAGGCCATTATAATTCCAAACTAGTCCCCAAGCTACCACAACGCCATTAATTTCACTGTTTCTTTGAAAGCCAATGTTGTTTTAGGTAGTATCAATCACACACTGTTGAAGAAGTTTTGAAAGCATCGCTTAGCAGCATAAATCGTTAGACAAGATATCATTACAAGTCAATAACAACTCATCCACTCTGCAACCGTTTTGTACTAGTTCTCAGTTAGTCTTGAAATATATATAACACAACTAGTGCTTTAGAAAGACGGGCTATCCTTTCTACTGCTGAGTTTGGACATCAGTTATACTGCGGTATTTACAGTTATTTGCGTATTTCAGCAGATTTGTGGCAACAACTACAAACGGAGATAAAGTCATAGAATTGAAGCAAATAATATTTTCAACGCGACAAAAACAGAAATTCATATAATTTGCAAGTGAATTGTTCGAAATTAATTATAATTTCTAAATTATAGATTGACTTGAGAAACACACTACGTTATAATTATATGATAAAGTGCAATGCACAGAGATAATAAGAAAGTGCTTAGAATTTAATTTCGCATTTGAAGGCATTAAAATTTAATGCGGCTCTGTTGGCTTTTTTTGCTATTTAAGTTAAATTCAAAATACTTCACTGCTCAAATCTATACAAATAATTTCCTTTGGTAATCATTAAGTGAGTTGTAAATCAAATGAGGCTATTGCAAATATTTGGAAGATAAATTATACTTAGTTCTAAGAAATTTAATTTAATTTCTGCAAAGAGATTTCATAAAGCGCTTATAGAAGCAGTAATGTTGAGTCAATATACAATCAGTTGGCGACTAATTCGAAAGAATTTCAGAGCACAAAGCATTGTCTCAAAGAAAGGAAAAGATTGCTTAAACAAAATTGTTCAACATATCAGAGAACCTAACAGCGGAATATAATGTAAACTCCATCTATAGTAGATTTCAACAAAGTTTTAGCATTAGCCTCTTTTTTATATTATTTTTTTGATACTTATAATAATCCTCATGCAATTTAAGATCACTAATGGCAAGTCAGAAATGATAATTGGTAAATGATTTACTCAAATGAAATGATGAGAATATGGGCCGAGACATGACTTCTAATAGCCACTACTTATATAGAATAATAAAATACCAGATTTGTATAGAAATTATCGCGAATTTTCGCCAGCTACGTATACCAAAAAGGGATACCGCACAATTTGCGCCAACTAACGTGGGATAAGCCTCCTCACCATCGCGTATAATATTTTATCAAGCGTATTGTGTAAAAGATTAAAACCCACTGTCAACAAACCGATTGGATTTTATCTCTATAGCCTTGGGCCTGGAAAATCAACAACTGACCAGATATTCACTATGCGCCAACTCTACAAACAGACCCGTGAAATGAGAATCGCCAACACACCCCCTCTTCTTCTTTGTCCGGTGAGAATTTCATGACATTGCATAGATTGGAGAGAAGTTATTGCGTTTTAAGTGTCAGTATGTTTGTGTTATCGAAGCGAAAATGAGCTTCGAACAAAGAGTCAACATTAAATTTTGTTTTGAAATTGGTAAAACTTTTGCCGAAACGTTTCCATTGATGAAACAAGTTTATGGTAATGATTGCCTATCCCGCAGCAGAGTGCACGAGTGGTTTCAGCGTTTTCAAAGTGGTCGTGAGGACATACAAGTAAATGACGATCAACATGTGGGCCAAACAAAATCCGTGATCACTGGAAATTCCATCGAAACTGTGCGTGAATTCATCAAAAATCAGCCGAAATCATCACTGAAATTCATGGAAATGGAATCAAACATCTCCAAAACATCGATTTATCGCATTTTGACCAAACATTTGGGCTTACGAAAGGTGTGTGCACGGTTTGTTTCGCACAAATTGACTGACGACCAAAAATTGCTCAGAATCCAACATTCGATCGACGCTTGTGACCGATTATTTGACCAAAAACCACATTTTAACCATTAACCATTGCCCATATTCACTTGATATGGCACCGTGCGACTTCTTCCTTTTCGGAAAAATGCATTTGCCCATAAAAGGAAAGCGTTATGCAGACGTAGAGGCCATTCAAAAGGCTTGCACCGGCATACTGGCGGCCATACCGGCCAACGAGCTAAAACACTCGTTCGACATGCTTTTGGACCGTGCAAAAAGCTGTATTGAAGCAGATGGAGACTATTTTGAATAAAATAAATTGATTTTGCTGAAAAACTAGTTTATTCCGTCCTTTTTACTTTGAAACGCACCTTGTAGTTTAGCGAATGAAGAGACAGCTGCTATGTAATGGATGAAAATACTTCAGTTCTGAGAGTATTCGATTCAGGACCTACCGATGGCAGTAGAGAAAGAAGAAGACATTCACTCTGTTGGAGAAATCAAGTGGAAAGGGACCTGGCTACATTGGCGCCAGACATAGAAAAGGAGGAACGACTTGCGCGCTGTGGTAAACTCGGCTATAACGCCGCCAATAAAGAAGAAGAAAGACGTGTATTTGGTTTTCGATTGTTTTTTTTTACGTTCTATTTCTATTTCTTTTTTAATGAAAGCTGACAACTTCCAATTTGAATGTTTAGCTAATTTTCTACAGCTGTTTTGCTTGGACACGTTTTTTTACGTCTTCGATTTTTGCTTATTCAAAAAAAAAAAGTACTTAAAGAAACTGCTAAAATTTTGTGAAAAAACCTCAAACTAAGTGCGCGGACGTATTTCGTTGTTGACTGTTAAGCTATGTTACCTAATCTTCTCAGATTGGCCGATCAGATGTGTACGACGAAGATCGTGCCGGGCGCCGGAGCGCGCCAAGGAAAGACGAAAACATTAATGAAGTCTGGAATATAGTATTAGCCAATCGTCGAATCAGCATTAGAGAAATTGTGGAGGAACTAAACATACCGATTGGCTAGTACCATTCGATTTGAACCAATGATTTGGGTATGGGATAGGTTGCCACAAAGTTTGTGCCAAACGACAACATTAATGAGTTCTTGAGTTCTTTCTACAAACCAAAGCTTAAACATCCTAATGGAAGTTCTTATTGAAGAAAAATACGCTTCATTTTTCAGTGTTTAATAAAATACACATACTTTTGAAAATATTTTTGGTAATAAACTGGGTAATTCACAGCAATGTCTAACATCAATACTTATTATGAAATTAATTGGCAAATCACTTCAGAGATCTCTCTTCATGATCGTTATAGCACTTGGTGTTGAAGAGTAGACGATTTTAAAAAGTTATTCAATTCATCGAAGTGGCATCATTGTCAATTTGTCGTAGTTACATTTGATGTAATGGGTACTGTACGCTTTGTCACTTTGTAAGTCTGTCACCTCTGTAATAAATGTCTAATTCACCTATGATCATATGGAATATAAGCACTGCAAGATATTTCGACTACAGTTTGATACATCTGACACATGTATGGTCCGAAAATACCATATGAATTAAATCAGGTGACATCCCACAAACGGCCAATAGGAGGAATTGCATTCTATCAGAACAAGCTAGGTCACAAACATCAAAAGCACTTTAGAGCTTCTTAAACATCCTATTTTCACAGCGGACCTAGCACCAAGAGATTATAACCTGTTTTTTGCTATGGCGGATAAATTTTCTGTTAAAAATTGCACTCAAGAGAAGCTTGCGAAATTTTTGTTTCGCAAATTTCCATGGAAACTATGTACAGTTTGCTATCCACTTCCAAACAAGCAGCAAACTCCACTCTGATTATCGGTTTTGCAGATATTTTTATATGATTGTTAGAAAATGGAAGTGTCCGCCCACGCCTTACCCGAAATATACATCATACAAGTATGTATATGTAAGTGAATATATGTGTACATACATATGTGAGTGTGTAAGTGTCACGCATACTGTCTATTTTTATGTCAATTTTCCCATCCAAATACGTAGTATGCATGTATTTGAACAGGAAATACCATTCGTTTCCAAAACCTTATTTAAAGTAGTTGCTACGCAGTGTTACCGCCGGTGTAACTGGTGTGTGCGTACTGCCACCATTGTTGCTAGCCCAGCCACATAACCACACACACACAATTACATATGTATGTAAGTAACGGTTGCGTTGGCTACATTGCGCTGAGTGAAATTGGTTGCGTATAACGCGCACATTTGTCGCAGCGGAAGGAAGAGCATACAATCAACAAATGCTTTTAGTAATTGCAAATGTGTAAGCGAACAACAACAACAAAAACAATAAAAAACATAAGTTTTTGAGCACATTTTATGGTTCGTCTAGACGACGTTGGCGACGCTTGTTGATAGGCGAACTGCCCGCGCTGGTCTACTATATTTACGCTTTTAATGCTAAATGCTAATGGAGGCGTAAATTTGTATACTCATGCAACATGTTGCTACAGAGTACAATAGTTTTGTTCACCTAACGGTTGTTTGCATCATCAAAACCTAATCGATTTAGATGTAGGGTTATATACATATATATACATATATGATCAGGATGACGAGACGAGTTGAAATCAAGAAAAAAATTTAAGTTCCGAAAAAGTGGGCATGACCCCGCCCTCTAGGTTTACTGTACATACCTCTTACACCACTGACGCTACAACAAATTGCCTAGCACAAATATTATAAGAACTACTACCGATAAAGTGAAAATAAATGAAGTTCGCGGATAAACCGGAACCCTCCCCATATAACCGTACTGTTAAAAACTACTAACAGCGCAATAAACCCTTAACTAAATACGGCAGAGACATTAAATTTTACCTCCGAGATGGTGTGTGCAGGTTTTATAGGAGTCGGTGTGAAAATTGGGTGGGATCGCACATTTTTAGGTGAAGGTGATACCATATTGCGGGACCGTCCGACCGATTTTGACTAAATTTAGTTCATGGTATTCCTCTCACATCCCTATGTTACAGTGTGAAAATTGCCGAAATCGGACTACAACCACGCCTACTTCCCATATAACACAATTTTAAATTCCACTTAATTCTTTCACTTTCTAGTGCACAAAATAAGAAGCAATTAATATAACGGGATAAAATGTTGCACTAATAATTCCTTCAAAGCCGCTTTATGACCAAAACTGTTCAAGTCCCTAGGTACCGAATATGTGGACTCCAGTATCTATAGTTGTCTTTTGTATTGGGTTTGTTCGGAAAGTAATAGGACTGATTTTCTTCCGCCGCGACTGTACTTCGGAGAGTGCACGCAACGACTGGATTCTGTAGAAGGTGTTCCTAGCTAACGAACGAAAGGCTGGTCAGTTGTCTCCGAGCACCTGGAGAGACATGACAAACATTTTCGCGCGACGTGTTTCTGTGAGTGGTGCAAGCCGAAAATGAAGCGTTCTTTAAAGCAGCGGTACGCAATTAAATTCTGTGTGAAACTGTGACAGAGACGTGTGATATGATCAAGCAGGCTTACCCAGATGTTGCTTTAGCAAGGAGTGTGTGTTTCGGTGGGAACAGGCTTTTTTGATGGGCCGAGAAGAGGTCGCTGATGAAGATCGGAAGAATGGGCAAATCCAAAGTGAAAACGATACTCATTGTCATTTTTGACATCAAAGGCATCATCCACCATGAATTTGTTTCTCCTGGACAAGCCGTCAACGCCAAGTTTCACCTGGAAGTCCTTAAGAGACTCAAACGAAGGGTCAATCGGGTCCGAGAAGACATCGCAGCCGATTGAAAGTTGCATCATGACAACGTCCCGGCTCACACCACCTTTATTGTGAACAGCTACCTAACCAAGGCCCACATGCCAACGTTTCAGCAGCCGCCCTACAGCTCAGATGTGGCTCCCCAGGACTTTTTTTGTTTCCTTGCCTGAAAAGACCGATGAAAGGCAAGCATTTTGAGATCACAGAGGGAATCCAATACCAGAAGTATGGGCTTTTAAGGCTGTTACAGAGAATGCCTTCCGCGACGCCTTCAATGCTAGGAAATCGCGCTGCAGTGACGAAGAAGGCACCTATTTTGAAAGTTTTTAAAGAATTGTAATGATTGGTTGAATAAATTGTATTAAATTGACACAGTCCTATTACTTTCCGGACAAACCTTGTATACAAGTATATGAGAAATACAACTGAAATTTTGAGAGAAACCTTTCCTGGCATTAGTAAGTCCGTGCATTAAAAATGAGCTCGATTGGGTCCCCGAGCCCCCATATACCTAATATGGAGGTTGTCGAGCTTCCGGTCGACTTTATACCACATAAATAATCTTATATAAAAATTTTAATGCAACTGAAGTTATTTCTCGGACTTTGATTCCTGCAAGTTGCAAAACTATAAAGTGACCGGTTGCACCCAAACTTAGCACCTCCTTACTTGTTTTTTTCTTTTTTTGTGTTTGGGGCCGGCGACTGGTGCGGCGGCAGTTGTCATGCAAAACATGAATGTAACCGTTCTCAAATCATCTATTCTTATTTTCAGCGGCGTGGTAGCAATTTGTCATACATTCATTGTTGTTGTTGTTGTTTCGTGTAAAATATTGTCATTCTTGTTACTATTTCAGTTAAATTGCTGCTATTGTTGTTGTTACTGTGTTGGCGGTATGGTTTTGTGATTGCTTTCACAATTCACGGTGTTTTCTCGGCATTCCACTTGGCATGACTCATTCAGTGCGCGCAACGGAGCAACCCTCGTTGGCAACCCTAGCGCTGTTGTTCATTGTTAAATTTCCATTATTAATATGTTAAAACGTAAATATATTGATGCTGTGATGTGCTGCTACGCGATTATACACAAGCTGGTTATGTCTTTATTGTCTGCTCTGGGCTCTGGGTTAACACCCACCGCTCAATTTCTATGCGCACTCGTAGGTTTGCTTTCAATTTGAGAACGAATTAAGTGAAATTGATTTACTCTTTTCGGTGTTTCTTTTGATTGGTTTTGCTTGTGCAATATTATTTATGCAATGTACCGTTTATGGCGTACATTAGGCTGCAACCATAACGGGAATGTATTTAAGTTTAATGGTTTCTATGTAATCATGGCTACAGTTAAATTACAGTTATATTTATATCCACACAACGCAATGAAAGAAATGTAATTTTGTTCCAATCAATCAAAAGACTTGTGGAAATTATTAAAAAAAGTTAGATTCTTAAATGGTAAGCATCACAAATTGGTTATAACGGTATATTGATGGCTTTCCTTGGTTGACATGCGCGTTTAAAAAGTATATGCGATATTCGAAAACATTGTTTTGAGTTTTGATACTCTAAACAGGGTATATTAAGCTTAAAAAGAAGTTTGTAACACCCAGAGAAGAAGTAACGTTGGAGCTTCCATAAAAAATATAGAATATACAATTGAACAGCGTGACGCGCTGTGTCCCTTTAGCCATGCCGGTCCGACTGTCCGGCCGTATATACTACATATATATCGTACCGTATGGTATGTGTACTAGAACTTCAGTTTTGAGATATCCATCTGAAATTTTATTTTGCAGAAGTCCTTCTCTTCCGAAAGAGCTAACCATTTGTTGACACTGCTGATACCATACCATGTCGTAAAGCTGCCATAGAAACTAACCCGTCAAAATCAGGTTTTTGTTTGGAAAAATTTCTTATTTGACAAAATATCTTCACAAAATTTTACACAGATTATTGTACAAGGCAATGCCACAATCTCCAAGTATATTGTTTAAATCGGATTTCTATAGCATATAACTGTCATCTAAGCTGACCGATCAAAACTAAGATAAATCTTTGTATAGCCTTTATGCCAAGATAAATGTACCTATGTAGGGTACTATAGGTTCGGTGCATACCAATTGTAGCAATAACCTGACTTGAGCGACATCTAGTGTATAACTATTTTACCATCTCTTTCAAAAAACAATTTTACTCTCCGTTAGCAACGTGTTCACCAAATACAAGTCAGATATATTGAGGTCTTGCTATTACCTCGACTAGGGTGACACTTGTATTAACAATAACTCTCTCTTTCACATTATTATGGGAACAAAGAATGAAGCCGCATCTAGTCTAGAATATTTTCCCAAAGATTCGAGGCATTCGTAATAAAAGTGTGGCTCCTCAGGCTAGACTGACTGGCTACTTCAAAGGCGGTGGTTACGGTTTCTCAGAAATTAGTTATGCGATTATATTAAAAAATGTTCACAGTTCTTCTAAATATGATGATATCGTAACTGATAGACGGATTTATTTTTTCAATTATATCTAATTTTTTCAAGCCAAGCGACTAATGGAAGCTTTCAAAACCGGATTATACTATTTACGAACCCAATGTGACGATCTTGTGACTGAAGCACTTAGCATATAGAAATTATGGAGGGAACACTTCTCCAGCCTGTTGAATGGTAGAGGAAGCCTAACGCCAGGAGATGGTCAACCTCATTCCCCAATCGATGACGATGGAGCAGATGTTCCATTGCCGGAACATGAAGAACTTCCAATAGCAATTACAAGTCTGAAGAACAACATATTCAAATACGACTTTGAAGATCATTTAAGGAGCATGTATTAGAAATATTACCTGTCATCAAACAAAAAGTTATCGCTCTCGCGACTTGGCCCCCACGTTACTGTTGACAGTCATAACTTCGAAGTCGTAGATAATTTCATCTATCTGGGAACCACTATCAACACCACCAACAATGTCAGCCTCGAAATCAAAGGCAAAATAATTCTTGCCAATAGCTGTTATTTCGGACAGAAGTAAAGTCCCCTCTCGATAAACAAAAACCAAATTCTACAAGTCACTCATCATCTCCGTCCTGCTATATGATGCAGAGGCATAGACGATAACTACATTCAATGAGTCGCAGTTAAGAGTTTTCGAAAGAAAGATTCTGCATGTCTGGCTATGTCATGTCGTCCGAATTAATGAAAACACTCCAACTCTGAGTATTCGACGCAGTGCTCGACAGCAGAAGCAGAGGAAGAGGAAGACCTCCCGTCAGTTGGTAAGGTCAGGTGGAGAAGGACTTGGCTATGCTTGGAATCTCCTCCGTAATACTTCCACGAAATCTTCATGAGAGATCCCCGTGGGGGATCCCGTCTTCCCAAAATTTGTCTTGTTCGTCATATTCCCCCCTCTCAGCAACAGAGCGAGTGTGAGTAAGTGCCTCACTATCCTTTATAGACTTAATCTTATATATCCTCAGGTTCAATGAGGATTTGCAGGACCAATGAAAAATTTTAATTAATCCGACGCACGATAAAAAAACACTCCTTCCTCTCAGTGAGGTATCAACACCAAACTCTACTCTACCTGACCTATAGGGATCGCCGAGTCAACAGTAATTGGATTTGCTGTATATTATACGGTGTATTAAGCTTTATCAAAGCTGTGACTTTTTCGAAAATTATAAACGGATCAATTATTTGTTTATAAAGAGTCGGTGACATCAAGTTGTCGTTTTCTTGGTTTGTCTACGCGAAAAAGTATCAGTATTTGAAATGTGCTCTCTATCCTTAAGTGTAAAGAACTATCCTTTTTTGAACTTTATAATATCCTTATCTTATCTTTATCGCAATCAGTAACTTTGAAAGTAATGTCATGCGGAGCCGATTTAGAAAAAATACTTCAACCCCAAATATCTCTACACATCATCCTCGATACAAGGATTTATTCTGCTGCGAATAGTCAAGAACTTTAAACCTCTTACTTGCTAAAATTGTAGATAGAAACATGGTGGACGTAGAGCTCATTAGATTTGTTCAAAGACCTCTTAAGAAAATTTGAAATACAAGACTTTATCTTCCCAGCTTAGTACTTATCTAACTATTATATTATGGTTTCATAAATAGATAAAGAGAGAAGATAGAAATTTGAAAAAAAAAAAATCAAATTGTTCTTAAAACAGCAAAAACAAGTTCAACTAATGTTTGAGTGCTCATTCTTCATGTAACGTTCAGTGACGAAAATGTATGTTTCGAAAAATTGATATTCATCATAGAAAGTAAAGCGAAATTTTCACTGCCTCAATCGACAATGCAAGCATTTCACTGAAGAGAGTTACTACCTATTGTTTTTGTTAGGCACAAGTATTGCGAAATCCTTGGTTGTGTATTTGTTTTGCGCGTTATTGTAGATTAGTGTATTTTTCGGTTCAAGATATTTCAATTTCCAAAATGCCGGGCGCCGCAGCTCCCACGCAAAGCACAAAATAAACAAACGCATTCGGTGGCGAGCACACACTCCTCTTCATATGTGTGACCATATCCAGTGTTTATCTGCATTGCTGGTGGACCCCACTCGACCACCACACACACACGCTTTACACGCAGACAATCAATTTACAAGCATTGAATGCTGCCAGTTGGCAATCAGAAAGCAGCAGCAACAGCAACAGCAACAGCAGAGTCATCGTCATCATCATCATCGTCAATATCCACAGTGGCGCTACAACTGCCACTAGCAGCCTTTTCTACATGTAGTTAGTCAGTTGTTGTTGTTATTGTTATTGTGGCATATGCGCGTATGAGTGCGCACTCACATGAACGGCAAGCACGCGGATGTCCAACGGTGCGTATACGTAATATGAATTTTTATTCGTTTCCCCCGCCGCGATTGTTAGTGTTGTTTTTATTTTTGTTGTTATTGGTATTGCTATTGCTGCAGCCTTGTGAAATTTAACTACTTTTGATATTCGTAGTGTGTTTTGTTTATTTTCAATTTGGTCTCAATACAAGCGCACGCACACCCTCACTCAGCTGTGAGTTCATCTCTCTGCCTTTGCTATGTGCTTATACATATTTTCATTTCGCTGCGCAAATAACAATTTCTCATATGGAAAAATAATGCTTTTATTGCTCTGCGTCACAGGCTGGTTTCATGCTCTGCATATTGTTGCGGTGTGCTATTGCCATGGTTATTGTTATTATTATTGTATTACTATTAGTTACTTTTACAAAGAGAAAGGAAAAGAGAGCAAGCCTGCAACAAACTCGAATGCTTTCTGATCACTGAAGCGAACACTTCAATTTAATAAAGGAAAATAGTTTCGTGGTGGCAATACTCAGAGCAGTAGCTTCGAAGTTGAGAATCTGCTTTTAAAAGTATATAGTTGAGTCCATACTAAGTCACATAACACTCTAACACTAGTTATACTATATATTGGTAACTCGCATACACGTCTTGAAATTAATCATTTTACTTAAAAAGTATGACGAGGAGTCGATATGAATCGCTTTGCTACTTTACTTCACCCAATTCTCTTTGTGGGGTCACCTTTTTGTAAGTACCAAAATCCTTGCCTGAGACATATTGTTGTTGTTATAAGATCTATGGTGTGGTAGAATCACTTCAGCACTTCATTTATAATGCTAAAATTAAAGCTCATTAGAACTTATTTTCCATCTTTCAACCAGGGTAACTATCTAGTCTTGAAATTAATCAACTTAAAAAGTATGAGTCGATTTCTTTTTCTTCATTCTATGTCCAAGAACTCGTGGAGCTCATACAGTACGTGGTTCCAACTTCTTCGCTATTCAGCGCTCACGCAGACGTCAGCAAAGATCTTGCAAAGCCAGTTGCCTCAAATCTTTCAAGTGCTTTCTCATCTCGGTTCGTCATCGTCATAATATGGGAATAATGAGAAACTACTCAATTGTTCTTCGTTCTCATAGTATCAGGCTCTTATTATTAGTGGAATTTATGCTGGTCGAGACGTATGAAGTCCTTAATTTTTTCAAATGTATAGCTGCCAACAGAGACTTAGTTGACAAGGCCTTCAGATCAACCTTTTTCGCTTTTTCTACGCTGTAAAAGAATGCGCTGACGGCTCTCAAAGAAAACAATGTCAATATCATCTGAATATAAAGATTGCTCACAAAGCAGCATCGTGCGCCAGTCTTTCAATATAATCTCTCACATCATCCTCGTATACTTTGAAAAGATCCAAAAACTTGTTAAGTAATCTTACATCTTTTTCTGGCATAGACAGCGCTTACGCGGTTATAGCCGATATAACAACAGGTAGCCTGTCGTTTCTTCTTTTCGCTATTTGGCGTTTATTAGAGATACCAACTACAGCCCGATCCGTCTCAAACTCCAACGGAGTGGAGGTCTTCCTTTTACTCTGCTTCCACCGGCGGGTACTGCATTGAATACTCTCAGATCTGGAGTGTTTTCATCCATTGGGACGACATGACCAAGCCAACGTAGTCGCGGTCTCTTAATTCGCTGAACTATGTCAATCTCGTCGTATATCTCGTACACCTCATCGTTCAATCGACTGTGGTATTCACCGTAAATCCAAAGCCTTTTTCTCGAACACTCAGGCCCACCCGTCATATTATATCATTGTCCATGCCTCACCACCATATAGCAGGATGGGAATTATGAAGGACTTATATAGTTTGGTCTTTGTTCGTCGAGAGAGGACTTTATTTTTCAATATCCTACTCAGTCCCAAGTAGCACCCGTGTGCAAGAGTGATCCTGCGGTTGGATTTCAGGGCTGAGAGAATCCTACAGTTTATTATTTTGGAGATGCCAAGAGTATTTAGTCGTGATATCGTTGTTTACTTGGTCATCGTTCAAAGTCGGAGGCCGTTTTCATATAACTTTCCATACTCAAATGGACGGATACTTAGACTTACTAATTAGAAGCTTTTTAATAGTAGATAAAATCTTCAATATTTTTCAATACATTCCGAGGAGTCATTGCTTCGAATAGCTCTTTCACTTTCACTTTGAATAATATACATAGCGCTGCCGTAGGAAATAAAGGAACGTGTGGTATTTGTGACATATGTATTTATCTCGATCTTCATCAATTGCGCACACACGCGCCTCCCTAATAATTGACATTGTAATGTAATTACCGTATGATGCCATTTGCATATGACGTAATAGTGTTATTGTTGTGTCGAGAGGTCATGCCCGTGTGCTGCGCTCTCTTCATTCAATGTTCACTGTCGTCTGTGAAAATGTCATGACAGCATGTGTCTGCTCAATATGACATGTTATAATTAATGTCTGTGTTGAACTTGCACGTTGAATCCGGCTGGTTCCTCCATAGCCAGAAGTTTATTGAATAGTGTGCGTAAGTAATCAGATAGTCTAGTTATATGTAGCAATTTAACGTTTGAGCTATTTCAATATTATTAGGATATTAAATATATATTTTTTTAATTTATGTTTCGCTTGATATTTGTCCATTAATAATTATGCGCATAATATGCGTTATAGGGTGTCTAGAATGAGATATAACTCTCGATCTCATGTATAATATAAAGGATACAATATGCTGTAAATTTGCGAAACATCAATCGAACAGTTTGTTATATGTAAAATTATATCTAAAAGTGTACGGAGATACATCTCTAGTATATTCAACCGACTCAAAAGTAATACCATATATGTATGTATGTATAACATTTTTGCTTCCCATTTTACTCACAACTTAATTTCGAACAGTACTGTTACATTATATGCGGGGGGCATGGTTTTTCGCCGATTTTACATATTATCATTATAAAGTAGAGTGGAAAGGTTTTGTTATGAGTTTAGTGGTATTGGCAGAGAATAATTTACTTGAACTGCTTCTCTGATACCAAATTCTTAATTCGAGTCTGTACAGCAATTAGACCAACTGAAGGAAACAGTCGTCCAGACGCAGCTAGTTATCTCTGAAATTTAGTTGAGAAGTTCCAAAGCAACAATCTTATACCAGACCTAACACCAAGTGATTGCAACCTGTTCCTGGCTATGGTGAATGATTTTGCTGTTAAAATTTTATTCTAAAGAAGTTTGTAAAAATTGCCTCCCTCAGTTTTTTCCAATATGGGCGATGGTTTATATGCAAGTGATATTATGAAATTAGTTTCAAAGTAGCAACGAGTTATCGAACAAAATGATTCCTTCAGCGGTTGTTGACTTGTTTGTATGTCCAACTCATAAACTCATGTCTCATCAGCACTTATCGCACGATCAAGCATGTCGAAAGAGATTTGTTTACGGTACACTTTTTGAAAAAATTTCAGCGAGAACGCGTTTCCTACTTAAAATATTCACCAAAATCATTCGAACTGTGACGCTCCCTTGCCATCTCTCTAACACTTGCCTGATAATTTTCAACAAATTTTCTTCACTCTTTTAATATTTACATCAGTTCAAGAGGTCGTAGGTCGTCCAGAACGAGGCATATCTGTAACAATCTCTCCTCCGTATTTGAAGGCTTTGTACCACTAGTAGGCTTGTTTTTTTGATAAAACTGAATCACCATGAATGTTTTCCAACATTCGTAACGATTAGAAATACAAAATATGAGATAAAATCTTTGTTCGATATTTTCATCACTGTAAAAATCGCAACACACTGCTGAGGTATACCGACATAAGCAGCTGCTGTAAACAAACGGACAGACTGACTATGGCAGATCGCGCTCATATTTGACTTAGCAATTAAGGACAGTCCTACCAACTTGGCACAACACATTTCAGTAAATATTATTTATCAGTGGAATTTAGTTACAAATTGCAGGTGTCTTTTTGTCACAATGTATTAGAGAGATGCTCTCCGTAGTATTTCCGTAGTATTACATAAACAAGGCTCAGAGCGTTCATAGTCTCTTTTGTGTTTATTTTTTTTATGGGTAAAAACTTCGAGCACTTCCGCGTTCATTGTATTACAGAGATGGTCCTCGCAGTGTCATATTTTAAGATTCAGAGGATTTATTGTAACTTCGAAGGAACTATAGCTGAAGACTTCAGTTCTACCCGATAATTCTAATTGATTAAACTCTAACCTGTTAGCCTTTCAGGCTATTGCTATATGATATGGATCAAAATTCGTGTAAATCAAATTACAAGCCCCACCACAAGGAGCTTTGATTGAAAAGGAATCATACAGGTTCACAACTAAATTAGATATGCGAAGAATGGATGACCCAAGAGTTTCATGCTCAGCCAAAACGTTATTAATTTGTTGCGGTTAAAATTCTCTTTAAGTTTCTTTTAACAAAATGCAGCAATGTGTGTTCTTGAAACACACACACACGAATATTTCCTTATATAAAATATCAGTTGTTACACAATAAAATATATACATTTGTACATACGTAAGTATTTCTCGTATGAACAAAGCGAAATACCACAAATTGCGATATTCGGTTTATGTGTTGTGGCAACACAAAGGGCTACGCACCAGCTGAAGAGAGGCAAGCTGGCGGGGAGCAAATGCCACAACAAAACGTCAGCGATGATGGAATCGGCGGCGACAGACAGCCAAGCAGAAAATGCAAACGTTCGAAGCACAACTGACGCATGCCGAAATTGGTAACAACAACCAACGCATATTGCAACAAACACTCACTCACATACAAGTATATATGTATGTATATCAAAAAACAGCTGTTGAGCCATGGAGATTTGCAGACAAAGTTTTTTTTAGCTACATTTTATTTATATTTTTATTACGTCAATTGCGCAAATGAGTGGCAGAGCAACAGAACAGGAACAACAACAATGGTGGTCATAATAATCATAATAATCACAAAAGTACAATAACTAAAGCGGGTGCGTGTGGGGCAAATACTGTGTAGTAGACAGAAAAAATCTTAGCGGAAGTTATGCAGTGCAGCAACAAAAACTACGATAAAATGAGAGAAAATTGAAAACGGTGCAACCTAATGATAAACAATGGCGTTGCCAGTTAATTGGTAGTTGTAAAATGTGCACTGACACAGTGCGGAAAGGGGGAAGGTAAATAATGCCTATTTTATATGAACTTGTAAAATGATGCAAATACAGGGGTGGTGATAAGAAAATTTTACAGAGGGGCTTAATATTATATAAGAAAATGCCTAGTGACTTACCTTAAGTCTCACGATTATCATATCTGCACTTGCATGACGCTGTATACAAAAATCCTTTGACGGTGGGTATTTGGTCACTGAAAAAGATACATATATATGTACATATATTTTATTATATATATTTTTTTTAGATTTTGCTTTCATAATTTTTATAGCAGATGTATCTTAAACCAAAAAAAAAACACGTTATCTTCGGCTGTACTGAACTATACACAGTTGCATTTCTTATAGCAACTATATGTACTACGATGACCAAAAAATAGTAAGACAGTGTGGCCATAATTTTTAAATTCTTAATTTTTTACTCAAAATCTGTGTTCTCAACCTCAAACCTCAAAAGCAATCTATCTTGGCCTAAATACACTTATTTCAACGTTTTTTCCAATCCCAGAAACAAATGTTAAAATCAATTTCCGGAATTGCCTTCGATGCGCGTAGTGATTCACGTTTGTTGTCTTCAATTGACTTAAAACGGTTTCCTCGGAGGCGTCGTTTGAGTTTGATGAGTAGCTAGAGGTCACACGGAGCTTAATCCGGCGAACACGGTAGTTTCGACATGATATCGGTAAAAAATTTTGCAAAAAACTCACGGAAAATCACGGGTCCAAAAACCGAAAGTAAGCGTAGATCCAAAACTAATCGCCAGTAGTAATAGAACACATAACATCCTGGTAGTCTGAAAGCATTGTTTCACAGATTTTAACGCAACACCACTTTTTTTAATTAGTAATTTTGGAACCAATCGTGCTATCACTTTTCTTAACCCTAAATGATCTTTCAGAATAGTTTTCACTGATCCCTCCGATAATCCAACGATACCAGCAAGATCTCTGACTGTTAATCGTCGGTTCCAATTCCGTTATTTTATTGATAACACAAACATACTGACACTTAGAACACAATAATTTCACTTCCAATCTATGAAATGTCATGAAATTCTCACTGGACAATCGATAAAGATAACAGATTCTGTAGTTTCTAACGCACTAGTCGACATATAGATGGCGCCATCAGGTGGCGCTAAAATCTAAAAGTCCTGTTTACTTTGAAAAGCTCCTTGTATAACAAAATCTGAAAACGTAACCGGACAACGACTTCAATCCAGTAAGTAACTTTGAAGTCGGATTAATTCCACTTAATAAGAAACAATACTTTTATCTTGATTTTTAAAGGTTCTATATACCATCGTGGTCCGATATCGGCGGTTCTGACGAAACAGAAGGCATATAGTATTACAGATTGATATCTCAAAAACTCAAGTATTGACTCGTATATATAAAGAGGACATGACTTAATCGACACAGCTCCTAAAGTCTTTCGTTCTCTTTTGGTGTTGCAAACTGCGCGACAAATTTAATATACCCTGATCAAGGCATAAGTAATGATAGAATATTCTTTCGAAATTGGCTTCAGGTTTTCAGGATTATCCACTTGTCTGATCAAATTAAGGCATTTGTACATCCAAAAGAGAAATTTAAACAGATGCTATCTCAAAAGATTTAAGTTATGAAACAGGGCTTGAAGGAAACTTATTAGTACAACAGAGCAGTCGCAGGAAACCCTCTGTTTTTGTTTGGACTAAAAGTCAAAACTATTGAGGCCGAAAATCGAGCAAGTAACCTTTTAGTATGTTAATTGTCGGATTTAATTTTGGATAAGCGGTACTTTAAGCTAAACAAAACTTTGTAGTAATAGGCGACGCGGTAATTGCTTTAATATTAACTTTGTTCTGGACACAGAGGTGCCCTAAGAAAGTAAATATTTCTCTCTCTTCCCATTTACCTAACTTCAGCATTATTGGAAAGAAAGGGCTCTGAGAGGAAATATAATGCAATCAATCATATACACGGAGAGGCAAATAGTACAATTCCTCTAAGAGAATTCAAGGCGAGATACTTTTAATATTATAGTATTTCCATAACCATACGTAATAGAACTAAACCGAAAGAACTTAACTGAATGCGTCACAGTATGACTAAACCTAACAGTGGTCCTGAAAAATAGTAGAAGGCGAATTATATACAAACTTATAGCCATTATTAAGGCGCTTGCTAAAAATCTGCGAAAAGATGTAAACGTTGTCAGTGGTGTCGAAACGTAGGACTGTTTCGACAGGTTTCGGCGTGCTGTTTTCGAAGGGTCGGGCCATAGGTAGTATGTGTTGAAAGAATGGGTTTTGCAAAAAACGTGGTTAGAGTCATGATGGGACTTATTGCATGCTGGACAAACATTTGGTATGTCGGGGACAATTCCAAAATATTCAGAACGATGTTACGCAGAGGCCACTGTTGATTTTCGTGGAAAATGTTTTCTATCTGTCTCCAGCCTTATCTTTAGATACTGTGCTACAGAACAGTCGTTAAAAAATCGTACTGGCATGATTCGGAGTATTTATAAATGATTTTTAAGGACCATATGGCAACACCCCTCGTGCAGATTTTTTACCGCCGCCAATGAAAGGTAAACATGTCATTTACATTGACGCTCAGATGCGCACTAACCGTCTGCCAGTCGCTGATGGCAATTGTCAAATGTGCCATTTGTTGTGCGAATGCGTTTGTTTTTATGACAGTCGCGACAATAACTGGCAGCAACAATAACAACAACAACAATAAACAATTGCAACAATAATCGTCGTGGGGCACTTGCACGGCAGCAGCATGCACAAGAGCAATTGGTTGGCACAAAAACACAAGAAAAACATATAGTACAACAACAATGCAGCAACAAAAGCAATCAGTTGAAATAACAAAAGTGATGAGATCGCGGAAAAACGACGAGCTGAAAAAAAATTTCTATCGCAAAACAAAACATTGTCGATTGTATTAGCAACAATGACAACAATAAAAGCGATAACAAGCACACCAGCAACAATAATAACAACAATAACAAATACAGCAATATTGTCAATATCGAAACAGAAGGCTCTGATTTGCAATAAGGCTTGTCAGCAACAGGCCGTCGCTTGTCTCCAACACTACACACATCCACTCACCCTTCCAACGCCGCAAACGTATCAACAGGGCACTGCTGCACACATCTCGTTACCGTTACTCTTGTAAATTTTAGAGCTTAACTTGCTTGTTTATACCATGTCCCACCGTTGGCGCGTGACGCCGCGCGCTTAAGGGCGTGGGGAGAGCGTTTTTTGCCGCTTGTTAATCGTAGCCAAGCTGATGAGGATGCGTTCTGATTGCAAATACTCGGCAAGTGTGTGCCACACACACACACCCACACCCATATATTCGAGCGTCTGTGTGCGCAGATTAACATCAACAGTTTTCCCCTCAAACGTTGCCACCCCCGACAATCTGTCATCCATTTTGCTGACAACTTTTGCCGAGAGACAATGATGATTGTCGCAAATGTTGATACAAAATAAAATAGCGCGTGGCTTGCAAGTGGATGAGTGCTGCGGTGCTGAGGGTGTGTGGGGCCCTGAGCTGAAAATCAGCTAGGAAATGAGTGTGTGGAAATAAATGATAATGAGTTGGCACAACAGTTGCACTCATCCTGCCAACCGGCAGCCATATGCTAAATAATGTATATAATATTGCTTGAGTGGCAAGTGATTACGAAAATGATAATGCCATTACCAGTAATGATAAGCTGAATGCGCGGCTTGATATTGATTTTGCATGCTTACTCTTCTTAATATACAAATACTATATACAGTTCAGTTACAGGGAGAATATTGATTATTTCAAAATAATTGTATTATCTGGGGATTATATTTTCTAAAAATGTTTAAGACTTTAACAGAAGTAAATACTTATCGAACTAAAAGTGCTTAGGAAGTTAGCATTATAGGTATTTACATATGCCATGTACCCTAAGCGCTACAGTGAGATCATAGCAACAATATTTCTTCTTCTTCTTTACTGGCGTAGACACCGCTTACGCGGTAATATCCGAGTTAGCAACACCAGTCGTTTCTCCTTTTCGATATTTGCCGTTAATTAGAGATACCAAGTGCAGTCTGGTCCTGGAATAGATGAGCCAAAAGGTCTTGGGTCAAAAGTCTTTAACGGCAGCGCATGTATCCAAGGTGGCCCAGCGCTGGCCATGCTTTCGCGAAGCTCAAGTAGTAGAACACAAGAGGATACGGAAGAACGGACCCGCTCCCATTCTACCAAGAGCGGTTCTAGGGTATCTTTTCTTGCGAGCTCGTCAGTTGACAGTTTCCTGCGATTCCGCACCAGTCTTATTACAAAGACGCTTAATGCTACTGTTAGCGAGGTTAGGCACTCTTTGACCAGCCCTGAATGCACTGTTAATGAGTTCAAGGCTAGTATCATCGCTCTGCTATCAAGAATCGAAAATATGGAAAAAGTATTGAAAATTCCAACCATCATGCAAGCTATTTCGATTGCCTAGGAGCACAAAACATGGATTGGAACTTTTAAAAAAGATATATGGATAAATGAAGCACAGTTTACTAGTGTTGAAAAATGGGTCACTTACGACAACAAAGGTGCAAACGGTGGCTAAGCCAGGATTAACAGTCAGGAATGTTTTGTTATGCGTTTGGTGGGATTGGCAATGAATCTTGTAGTATGAGATACTCGCCTAGTGCCAATCTCTTAGCTCTAACCAGTAGTGTTAATAATTTGGATGTCTGCAGGTAATAATCGCCCAGAAAAACGAGCTTCGGTCAAAAGAAAACCGATTGTTTTCCATCAAAACAACGCCAGAACGAAAGTGATTTGCCAGAAGCAGAGAACATGGTTGGAAGGTTCTTATGCAACCACCTTATAACTTGGACATCGCATTAAATGATTGCTACCTTTTCGTTTTTAAGTCAATAGATTTTTCGGGTGAAAAATTCTCCTCAAGTGGAGCTTATGAAAATCGACTGAACCAGTTTTTATGCAAATAGGCTGGTGAAATCCTATGAAATTAGCTTAAAAATTCCAACAAGTTTTCGCTTTATTCAGTTAAGTTAGAAAGCTACTATTCCCACAAGCCATCACACAGTGGTAGTTTATGCGCTTTTTAGGTCTGAGCGCGGTTTCTCCCTAGTTTAGTCCCTAATATGTTTCTTCTAAATGTTGTATAATCACAACAGAAGCAAGTAAATGTTATACTCCTAACAAGGTGTACTCAAATCGGACCATATCTTCTATTCCTTACAAACTGAGCAAATATTAAATATTTAATATATCGCTTCCAATCGTGAGAGACCTATCTTGTATGTGCGCTGCAAATAGAGCCGGCGTAAGAAAGATGAAGTGGCTGTTATCGATAGAAGAAGTAGCTTATTTCAGATTTATGCTTTCTGTTGTAAAAGATTGCTAAATGGTTGTCGTGAATAATTCGTACAAAATATTCTCGCCAATGAAACATAAAAATATATATTATTTAACCACGTCATCTGTCAGATTTGGTTCTCTCTCAAATATGTGCTTATTAGAAAAATGAAAATATTTACTTTTAAACTTTTCTCCTACCAAGATTTGTCAATTAATTAATTTATTTTCTTGTATTTTCAGGTAAGTCGAAGTTCTATAAGTAAAAGTAAGTTAAGTTGAGTTCAGCGACTCATCTTATTTGCGCTGGCAAAAATATAGAAATACATACTCATACATACTGGGTATGAACGTGAAGCATTGGTGTTAGGTTAGCTGTTATAATCATATTTGCTGGATTCACGGACGGCGTTTTAAGTTTCCTCTGAAATGCGGACTAATTTCTATGAGAATATTCGTAAATTGCAGAATACCTGAACGTCGTCATTTAGAGGATCTCGCGCATGTAAGTGTTATGTATTACTTGGATTTAGAAAAATAAATATATGAGTAAATGGTGAGGAAAAAATACATAGAAATACTTTCCTATCATCAGTAGTTTTAAAGATGCCTATCTTCATTTACGCCATAACTGTAAAATCTTTTCTTGTTAATATCTTGACTAAAGTAGTAAATTATTTTCTGGTATAGGCGTTCGATAAAGTATACTACTATGAGCAAAAAATAGTAAGACTTGGTTCATTATTATAAAATTCTTTATTTATTCTTCAAAATCTATATCGTCTCCTTCAAAGTAATCCCCCTTGGCCCAAATACACTTGCGCCAACGTGTTTTATAACCCTCGAAACAATTGTTAAATTTCAATTCATATTCAAGTTTAATGTATTTAATTGTCTCAAGACGGTTTCCCCGGAGCGGTCGTTTGAGCTTACTGAATAGCCAGAAGTCACACGCAACTTAATCAGACGAATGCGGTGGTTGCGGCACGATATTAGTTGAGAATTTGGCGAAAAACTCACGACGGTGCATTATCGTGGTGCAAAAACCAATAGTTTTCGGGCCATAATTACGGTCACTTTTTACGAATAGCTTCGCGCAAGCGTTGAGAGTTTGGCGATCGGAAGAAATTCAGAATGCATCACATCTCGAAAACTAAAGAAAACTGTCAAAATAACTTTTTTGACCTGCATTGACGAGGTTTTTTCGGCTTCGGCTCAACTTTGCTACGATATTCGGCTGATTGATCATCGTTTCTGGTTCGTAAGCGTAGATTCATGACTCATCGCCAGTTATAATGCGTTTCCTGATATGCTGGCGTCGGAAAGCATTGTTTCACAGACGTTAATGCGACGCTGTTTTTCGAAAATTTCAGTGATTTTGGAACCAATCGTGCTTTCATTTTTTTAGGCCCAAATAATCTTTCCAAACAGCTTTCCTTGTTCCTTCCATTACTCAAAGGATGAAAGTAAGATCAGTGACTAATAATCATCGATTCTTAAACACAAATACTTTTTTAACGTGTTTATTATCAGTTGATGTTGATAGCTGTCCTGGATGTGGTTCGTCGGTAACGCGTTCTCGATACTCTCTGAACAATTTGTACCAATAAAAACACTTGCTCGTGACAAACAATCATCATCGAAAATCTTTTCCTAGATTCAGAACGTTTCGGCACCAGAAATTTGATTATAATCGGTGTTATTTTTCTCAAAAATATTCATACCTTTGGTGCGAGCATATACTTTACTTAAAACAAAATGTGAGTCAACTCGAAATTTAAGCCATGCTAAAAGTCACTGAGGTTATTTTTACTATTTTCGAAAACAATTTACATTTATTTGATGACAACATGAACAGAAACTAATGGGCGACTAGGAACGACGTATAGAAAAGAGGCAATAATGTCGAAAATCCTTTCTGAATCTAGTTAAGTCTGACTTTTCTTTAAATCCTTAGATTTTGCAGAAGATTATTTAACAATCTAGCCAAACTTTTATCGTTTCTGTAAATACTGTCTACCCCTCTTCTTCCTAAATGATATTGAATTCCGAAATCATCACAGCTGCGGGTAAAATAGAAGCGCTGCATTCTGTCCATATGTATGTATGTATAACAGTCAACTATTAAATATTTAATTTATTTTGATTTGTCCGCTTTGCTGATTGATTTGTGGCTGACATGACAGCGGCTCAATCAACACTGCTCGCTAGCAACATTCCAGTTTTCAACGCATCATTCTACTTGGTCATCCACAACAACAAATGTCAGCAATATTTTTCGAAAATTTGCATTTGTATTAGTTTTTCGGGCTACACACACGCCTACATATGTGACACAGCATCTAATTGTTTTACACTTACATATAAACATATACATATATACATATATATGTGCATGTATGTCTGCATATACTAGTTGTTAGTAAAATATTGCGTCATGATAAATTGCTTTAGTGAATGCTGTATATTTTATTGGTGTTCACGACTCAGTGCTTTTGCGGCAAACGCAGCCTGCTGAGGGTCTCTGTGATGTTGCAAGTTGCCTGTGTCGCTGCGTTGCTACCATTCGGGAGATTTATTGCAACAGCAGCAGCAATAGACATTTCCGTTGCGTTTCGACTTTGTTTGATTACATTATGTCGACCGAATATGCCAAGCCATGCCCCTTCCTATGCCATGCTCTGCTCTGCAGTGGAACACCCACTTCACAGTGTTCGGCGCTTTCAACCACCGATTATGCTTCTTTGGCTTGTACACGCTCGCTTTATTATGCCACAGCGCTGAAATAACATTCGAATGTTACTGCAACTACAATGACAACAACAAAGGCAACATTTTATAAGAGTTGCATGTTGCATGTAACCTTGCAGTTGGGGTTGCTCGTCACAAGTGCGTTATTTTTTTGTTGTTGCAGTACGTATTCAACATTGCGTGCTGACTTCCGACAACACTGCGTTTGCGGTTTGTGTGTGCGCACAGTGGGGCGAATGGGAAGAAAAATTAGAAAAAATTAAAAATCGAAAATTGAGTAAAAGGGTTCGTTGGCGAATGTCTTGCGAGGTTTCAGTAAACATTTTATAAAAAAATAAGAACTGTTATATCCCGGCGCAGTAATAAATTGAATAAATCAGCAAAATTATTAGATTAAAACTTTACACAAATAGCGCTCTCAAACTACTCTGTTTTACGCCAAAAAAAATTGTAGAAGTCTGATTATAACAGGTCAATAGAAAAGTCCCAGCCTATCACATTAAAAAAAAAAAAAAACAATTTTTGGGAAAATAATTTTTTTTTATTCAACATAGTTCTCTTCAAGGCTGACACACTGATTATAGAGCCCCTCCAATTTTTCGATACCATTTTGTAGTACGATTTGTACTTTGCTTCAAACCAGGCTTCAGTTTCGGCGATCACCTCTTCATTCGACAAACATTTTTTCTCAGCGAGTATTTTTTTGATATCTGAGAACAGTAAATAATCGTGGGGTCCCAGATCTGAAGCATACGGCAGTAGCGAAAGCAATTCGAGGTCTAATTCATGGATTTTGCGATCATTTTTACTGGCTTGTAACACGGTGTTTTGCCTTGGTGAAGCATCATTCTCTTTTGATTGAAATGCCGATTTTCGGCGATTTCGAAAATCAAGCGGTCCAAAAGCTCGGGTTATTTACACTTGAACATCTCCGAACATTGCTCTGAATCCTTAACTTACCGTTGTTTTTGGTCAAAAATGAGCTCTCGCAGCATCCACTTTGCTCAGAGCTTTATCATTCCCAAATATTCGTGGGTGATTTGATATATACATTCAGTTGATATCTGTAGAGCGCCTGCTATCTCGAACAACTTCAGTTTACGGTTACCCAAAATTAATTTGTTTAGTTTTTTGATGCTTTCGTCAGTAACAACCACTTTCGAGCGTCCATGCTTTCATCATATTCGGTTTTTATTTAACCGTGTCTTAATTTAGCACCCAATCCTTGATGAATGCTTTTCCTGAGCCAGTGTCCGGAACTCATCATCAAGCCAAGGTTTGCTTCAACTGTATCCTTTCTCTTCAGAAATAATTCCTGTTTGTCCAGTTTTTTCACATTGAGAAAAGTTCAATCAAAATGATACATATATGTAATTCATAAACTCATGATTGGACAGCTGTTATATTCATACAAGCGTCTATTGAAGGCTTGGGCTAACTAAAACTCATAGCGATTTAATTCTAGTAGCGCCATCTATGTGTCAGGCCGGCGACTTTCAACTGATCTGTTAACTTTTCAAGGACCCAAGCACCAAACATGTGAAGCCCAGTACAAGAGACTGCTTTTACACTGAACAAATCGGTCTATCTGTGAGGTCTAGTATTGAAATTCGGGAATAATATTTTTGTAATAACTTGAATGTGTGCAGTCGAGTCTATACTTCCCTCAGCCTCCATACAAATATAAATATTCTCGAATTTATAGTGGACTTTTATCGGTCCATATGTAAGAAAACTTAAAGGAATTCAGAAAGAATTTCTTTCTAATAACAGTGTAACCTCTTATCTAAAATGGAAGAAATCCGGACAATACTTCAACCAGTCCCCATAAACCCCATTTTCGGACTTTTAAATATAATTATTTTGAAATCAAATTGCTTGATACTGAATAATAATAAAAAATAACTGATTTTCTGAAACTTTTTTTGAAAGCTTTTACGCTGTGCTGAGCGTTTATAAAATCCGATATCTTCGAAATTAAAAATTTTTACTTTTTGTGTTGATCTAAAAGGAGGACTCGTATTTCATATAAATTACAGCACTTTACTGTTTTTCGCGGACTATATTTTTACTTTCCATAGCAGAAAGAGACCTGTAACTATTTACATTGAAATCGGAGCACTTTTACTAATTCTGCTCGGAGCTTGTTCTTAAACGTTACACTGTGCCGCACATGGTTGTATGTGCGTGTATTTGTCAGTGAAACTGCGTGTGTCTCCTTGCACTCCATCTACTCGAAAGCAATTACTGCCTCTTCCCCAACGCAGCGTGCGCCTTTCAGCAGCACTTAAATTGATTTCCTCTTCACTTACTATCATTTACATGCTACTATTTGTATAAGTGTGAATGTGAGTATATGCGTAATAAAGAGCATGTATAAGTGTGTGTGTGTGCTTTCATGTGTCTGTGTGTGTGATAAGTGTGCCAGCGTGCGTCTGTAAATTTTCGGCAAATTGCAATTTTATTGAGATAAATCACATTCTAAAATAAACTGATTTTTCGCAGACTCGCAAACACACACATACACTCCCAGTCCTTCACAAACACACTCCCTTTCTCCATTGTTAGTGTGTTTGTGCGTGCATTCGTTATTATATTTGGCATTATTTCTTTCAAACAAGCTCTACCCGTATTTATTCACGCAACATTGCACCAAATTTCATTTCAATGAGTGAGTGAGTGAGTGGTGATAAATCTGTATGTATGTGTGTGTAACTGTGTGCAAATGCATTTATTGCGTTCCCTTTCGAAAATCATAAATTTCTAGCAATTAATGTTCGATACAATGTCACACTTTGACAGCTGAGTCCTCACTGCCGAAAATGGTTTGAGATTTCCTCTTCCTCTTTGTTGTGGGTTCCGCATGAAAATATACGGATGATTTCATTAGTTTTCAATTGAATACATTTGAGAGAGGCTGAACACTAACAACGATACTGACAAGACGACACTACGCTGGGACTGTTCATGAATTGTGAATTATTATGGAGAGCTCATTAGTTGGAACTACATATGAATAGAATTCAACATTTATAAAATCAGAATATTCGTAACTTCAGTAACATTATAGGCTTTCGGACATTCCCTCTTCAGCCTAGGTCTTTAACAATTGCTTAACTCGGCGGTATACATATTTCCAAAACTATTTTTAGACTCGGCTTTAGGACATTCTTCATTTATATTATAGATAAAAGAGGAAAAAAGTGAAAAGGAACAGAATGAAAATATTTCAATATTATATTGTTGTTTTTCGAACCCTCTTCTTTCAGCGCGCTATATTTTAACTCTTGTAAAGCTAATATTTGAGAAATATGAGGAAACTGGTAAAAAGATTGACATTTTAATGAATAGTTTTTGTTTAGTTTTTTGTGGTTGCAAACTCAAAAAATTTTCTACTGTCAATTTCGAGACTTTTTCGCCTTGAAGTCATTTACAATAATTACACTGATATAAAATCTGTGAAACAAAACTTAATAGCCTTGAAGAAACATTACTATAATTATAATGAAATATTCTGTACATATTCTCTTGTAACGTATGCTCTCACGACAAAAATATGCCCAAAGTTAGCTAGCAAGGAAAAGGCAAAGCGATGAAGGCTAATATTCTCTTTTTGAACTCCTCGCTCCAACCCGCTCAATACATATCTGTATCAATTGATGTGCTTAAAAACTTCTCGCTACAATTATTGGTGTTCTGAGTGGATATTGTCCAATAAGTTTACATGCATTGCGGCTGTGTATTCTATCGGACGCTCTTTGCCAAGGCTGTATGGTGGAATCACCTTATCACTTCGTCCGCTGTTGCCAGCTTTTGCTAGTTTGAGATTAATATCTCTGTAGACATGCCTTTGGAGAAATAAGCGAAGTTATTGTAAGCAACAAACTTCTTCTAAGAATTTTGCGTCACACAAAGGACGAATTTCTGTACAAGTGAGATTGAACAACTTTGGATCAATGCAGCGATCTAACCTAAACTAACGTCCTGAAGAATTGTTTTACAAACCAGCTGACAGTGTATCAACATTTGCTTGGCATTTGACTACATACTATACTAAGTTAGTGCTATACTATGTTAGCTGTCTCAAGAGCACGAAAATTTCCGAATCACATTGTGAAAAAATTTGAGCAGGAATCTTGGTCCACAACTGAGAAGGAACAACTCTGGTTCATCGAAAAAGTTACCTTCAAGATTGCCATATTTTGAGACTAAAAAACTGCCATTAAATCTCGTGATTCTTTTGCATCGAAGAAGCTGTGTTTGGTGTGATTTGTATTATTGGTTTATACTTTTTCAACACTCAATATTTCCATGGACAGGATTATATGAAAAAAATACCACTCATCTAAGCGCTAATTGGTTTAACTAGGAAAGTGCAATAATCTACAAACTTTTTTAATTTGAACTAGACAAACAATTTAGAACTAGTTTATGTGAACAAGAAGTGCTTGATGATTGTAAAGAGTGATTTAAAAGTATACATACATATATGTATGTATATGTAGATATGTATGTACAAATTTACATAATTTAGAAATTTTAAACATATTTGGTGAAAATTTTCTCTTCAGGAAGTAAAAGTTTTACACAAACATATTAATATAGATATTATTAGTAAAATGTAATAATTAATTTGAGCAATTATAAGCATGTTTATGCATGCATGCATTTACATACATACAATATGGACTTACCGTTTGCTATGCAGTCATGCAGCATCGCTCGTGTCTCAGCAACCTTCCTATTTATTAACAACAAAAGACTTGAAACGCGCACAAATATGAATTGAAACTATCAAAACACTTTATTCACAAGCACTACACAAATTATCTTATTTTCATATTATTAGAACGCGCACTAACTTGACGAATAAATTTTCACAAAAATATTCACTTAACACTTATAAAAACTTCACACAATTTAATTTTTCACTATAAAATATTCCGCACCAACTTTTCGCATCATAAAATTCCTTCACTTTATTTCGTCGCCCATAAACCAAAGAGTTGATCCGTTATTAATGGCACTGTTGCTCATTTGTGTTGTTTGAGAGTGTTGTTGTTCGTTCTCAGTCGTCACTAGTGTTTCATGACATGTTTAAGTTGTGTTATTGCTTTCGCTGCATTTGCATGAGGTTATGATGTGTAGGCTCTCCTGATTCAACTTACATTTACTCGCATGCGATATTTTATATCAAATATCCGCTACGTTAGCTGATACAATTTATTTTGTAAAAACTCTCATGTGCATACGTACATATGTACATACATGCTCAGAATCACCTGATATAAGTGTCTTATCGGCTGGTAGAACCCGAAAGTAGTGCAGAAATTCTTTTCTTATATATATTTTGAGAACCTGTAATAATAGAAGTTGCATACTAAAATAATTTATTGTTAAGGCATGAAAATTATATCGGATTTTTCAATAGGGATGATATGATTTTTATGTGTCGTTTTGAACATTTTAAATATGTCATGGTCTGTAAGACCGCTAGAAGTAATGAAAATATTGCTGCCGTTCAGCCAAGTATTGCTGCGGACCTCAATTTGTCGATTCCAAGACGCTCCCAAGAATTGGGCCTGTCTCAAACCACAACCTGGCGACTTTAGAGAAAGGATTTGGATTTGCATCCGTATAAAAATGTTCTCATTGACGAACTGAAGCCATTGGACCATCCTGCACGTCTTCAAGTTTCTGATGTTGCCTTGGAACAACTTGAAAACGATAACGATGTTTTAAGAATTACACCTTCTCCGATAAGGCTCTTTTTCATCTGAGTGATGCTGTAAATAAACAACTCTATCGATTTCGGTGCGTAGAAACCCCACAATTATTCAACCATTTTACTCACCTAAAATGACAGTTTGATGTTGTTTTTGGTCTGGTGGCGCCATCGATCTTAGTCGAGTCTTTTAAGCTTAAATTAGGTATTGAAGGGTATACCTACCATATGTAGGTTTTTAGACAACTTTAGGGTGTCATTATACAAGTATTTACAGACTATTTATATGTCTATATCGGTATATCGAATTCCGAGGTGAACTTACTATAATGACTGAACTATCCACACTTCTTTCGAAATGAGAATGGTAACACCATTACTGTCAAAGGAGAGCTGTGCAGATCGATGATAACCAACTTTTTATGGCCGCAATTGGAAGCTGTTGATCTTGATAACACCTGGTTCCAACAAGACGCGGCTAAAAGCCACACAGCACCTGCGACAAACGAATTATTGCGAGAAAAGTTTGGAGATTCGATTACTTCAAGTAATTGTGACATTGAATGGCGTTCAAAAAGTTGTGATTTAACATCATTAGACTACTTCTTGTAGGGTTATTTGACATCATTGATCTTTAGCAATAAACCAGACTCTACTCAAGCTTTAGAAGTCGAAATTGAGCTTGCTATTCATGACATACAGCTTGATTTATTGGAAGAGGTACTCGACAGTTCAGTTCATCAGACTCGTTCTTGTAAAAGAAGTCGTGGATTATAGTTGAATGATGTTATGTACTCACATATTGGCAAATATTGTGGTATGAAGTCACACGGAAGTAGGAAAACCTTTATATTAGGTATATAGTGGCTGAGGGAAGTACTGGTCTGATTCAACCCATTTTTGATACACAAAATTACTTTTGTAAGGAAATGATTATCTCCCAATTTTAATTATATATCTCCCACAATGACCAATATTTTCGGTAAAAAGTCAACTTTAGGTATTGGGGTGCACATATTCAACACCCAGGAGCTTGAACAGATTCAATTAGATTTTTCTATTTTTGATAATGAAGTGGTATACTCGGTATATTAATTTCTTCTTGATTTATTTACTAGAAAGTGGGAAGTAGGTGTGGTTGTAGCCTGATTTCGTTTATATTCATACTGTAAAATATAAATACCCGGCAGATCCTGGGGCTGCAAGCCAGGTATCATAAGATAGCTGTATACTAATTTCGTAGGGTCTATTGCCATTTATGGAGCGGTTGCTTGGGTGTCTCAGCCAACGCCGTCTTCGGTGGGCCTTCAACTATCGATGTTTCTGAGCTTCAGGGACAATGTGCACTTGCTCAATCGCAGCACTTAAAGACATGCTGGAGCTCACATCTTTGTATCTAGCGATGCATACCAATGACAACAGAAGGTTTCGGCAAAGAGAAGATTATGTCGTCTCAACAAATGAAAACCCTAGGGGAAGGCACACCATTGGCCCTTCTTCCAAGGGACGGTGTTACGATGAGCGTTAACTTTATAAAGAAATTCGGAGTTACCCTCGGCAGTAAAGAGGAGTGGAACGACTCTACGCTCGACATACTACTGAGGGCCAGCACTATCCAGTGGTACACTGACAGCTCAAAAACACTGGAAGCATTAGAGCAGGCAATGCGGGACCGCAAACTAAACTATCCATACTAATGGGAGGTTTTGCGAGCATCTCTCAAGCAGAAGTCTTTGCTATAAGTCGGTGTGCAGAAATCAATTTCCACCGCAACTTTCGAGTCAAGCAAGCGGCACTAAAGGCAACATCAGCGTATGAGATTAAATCGCTTTTAGTGGAGGAGTGTTTAGAAAGGCTGAACTGATTATCAGTGTGCAACCGGGTATACCTAATTTGGGTGCCGGGGTATAAAGGGGTATCCAGCAATGAGATAACTGACGAATTAGCCCGCTTTGCGGCAGAGTCCATGATAATGACGCCAGAACCATGCATTGCAATGGGGTCCCACACAATAACGGAGCAGCTCCGAATGGAGGAGGGATTGGGAAGAGAACAGCATTGGTAGCAGGCGGCATGCAAACTTCTTTTGGGATGGTATAACCTTGCAAGGTTTAAGGAATAATCAACTACTCTAGTGACGAATTCTTCTTCTATACAGAACACTGCAGTCTCAGAAAGCACTTGCGCAAACTGTTGTCTGCGACATCGAACAGGAAGCTCCAGAAAACCTGATTTTGGATTGCCATGTAATTTGCAGAAGCAGGCCTTAGGTTCCATCTACATGGACAGGGATCACATCGCCTCAGTTGCACCCAGCAGCCTCCTGGAATTGCTCAGGATACTGAACCTTGGTGACCATAAGTGATATAGAGTAGGGTGCAGTAGAGCTCAGGTCGCAATGGAAAATTTGATATTTATCTAGCTAACATATAAATGCTGAAAGAATATTTTAAACCGAATTGGACTGAAATCGATCGAGCAAGTCCTAAGAAATTATATTTGAACGAAAGAAGGGCATATTTGGGGTTTGGAGGTGCTTCACAGAAAACGTGAATGCTGTTAGAATGATAAAATTCTTTAAAAACGGTTTTCTGAAGCCAGATAATACACTTCAAGGTAAATTACCCGTATCAACACTGTAGAAGACAAAAAATAGAAAGATATTGTTGCTTTAGATTGGTCAGCATAGTCACCAAATGTTAACCTAATTTACTTTGAACGTCTACAAAAGATTCATTGGTCAACTACAACATACTTGAAGGTAAAGTACTGTGTGTGAATATGAAAATTTAGCTGCAAGTTACCATCATAAGTGACAGACTATAGTAGACGACGTTGGAGATTGCATCAACTGGTGAATAAATGTCAGCTATATTAAAATAATGTATTTTCTATTGGAAAACAAAAATATGTTTTTCGAAAGCACTGTAATTAGTCGCTCCGATCTTTCTCTAACGAGCGTTATCAATGCTAATTCGAACTTCCTTCTTCGTTAATGGTTATTTTTTTCAGCTCAGCATTGCTTTTATCATCTGACTAAATACAAATCTGTTAGCGCAATAGCAATGTCTGCATTTTTAAGCTTCCAAATAATGCAACTGAAGTGGATTCTAGTTATTCAATTAAGCAATGCCGCTCAAAACGGGAAGCAATAACCTTTGTGACCATAATAACATCTCTACAAAATTATTCAATAAATACGCATAGAATTGGACAGATGAAAGACAGTTATATTTATGTAGTAAACTGACACTTGGAGTTCGTTCACTTTACAAATTTTATTTTCGGTCTATGAGCTGGAGATGTCTACGACAAAATTTAGAAAGCACGAGCACATACATACTTATGTGTGAAAGTATGAGTGTATGTGTGCATGCACACGACTGTGATGTGTGCATACATAATACTATATAACTAATAAGTAACTTTGCCACACTCACACCCACACACACACACAATGCAAGGCAATTAGTTATGATTGCCGCAGGGAAGCCCTACACGGCGTATACGCAACATGCTTTATTTCAATTGCAAAGTTTAAATTGTATTTATGTAGTTATGCTGGCTTGTATTTATTACTATTCATATATGCCTGCCAGCTAATAGAGTTATGCGTGTTTGTATGTGGAAATAAAAAAAAACTAACGGTAAAGTGTAGAGTGAATTATATGCGGAATATTTGATTGCTTCAAAGAAACTTTGCGTAAGTAAAACTTATTTGGCATTTCACAAGCATGCTGCATGACGCCAGCAATAATTTATTTATTAATGTATGCTAGTGTGGAAGTGTAAGCATGAGTACTAGGATTATATTTAGAGTGCATTAATAATTAAAACTGCTATATAAATGTTAAAATATTTATTTTTTGAGTAAAAATTTGAGATGACTCTGGTAAATTTTAGAAAACTAAATGAAATAAAGAAAGGTCTCACTTTCGCTACTCCGAATAATAACCTTCATAATTAAATTTTCATAGCATATACGGCTTTAAAAATATATTTACGTTTTTTGTGAGCAGACAGCTTGTATGGTAGCTATAATTTATATTGGTCTGATCTGCACAAAATGTGTCGAGGTTATAGCTATGCCTTGAGCAATAATCTATGTAAAATTTCATGAACAAATCTTGACAAATAAAATAGTTTTTCAAACAAAGACTTGAGTTTTGTCGGTCGGTTGTATAACATCTATATGTTATATCGATACGATCCAAACGATTTCTTCGGAGATTATAGTAATGTCTTAAAGAATGATCCATGCGAAATTTCGTGATCATAACTTGCCAAATGAAAAGTTTTCTATACAAGCACTTGATTTTGATCGTTCAGTTTGCATGACAGCTATATGCTATAGTGGTCCAACCTCAACAATTTCTCCGAAGATTGTAGCGATATCTTAGAGAATGATTCATGAGAAATTTCGTGATGGTATCTTTTGGAATAAAAAAGTTTTCCATACAAGGGCCTGAGTTTGTTCGGTCAGTTTGTATGGTAGCTATATGCTATAGTGGTTCGATCTAAGCCATTTCTTCGGAGATTATAGTAATATTTTGGGTAATAATATGTGCCAGATTTCATAAATATATCTTGAAAAATAAAAGAGTTTTCCATACAAGCAATTTATTCTGATCGTTCAGTTTGTATGACAGCTATATGCTATAGTGGCCCGATATAGACGGTTCTCGCAAATAAGCAGCTTCTTCAAGATAAAAGGAAGTGTGCAAAATTTCAGATTAATATCTCAAAGACTAAGGTACTAGTTCGCGTATATACAGATAGGTGTTGGACTTGGCTAAATCCGGACACCTCTTTAGCACCCATATATTTTTGTTATATACTCGTAAATATTTTAAAAGATATCTTATTTAGGTTTAACAAACTTTGTGGCAAACTTAGTACTCGTATAACCTGTTCGGGGTATAAAAAATAATCGATAATATTAGTTATAAATATATAAGTGAATACGTTTATTCACACACTTTTCAAGTATTTTGGGATTTCTTAAATTGTTGTAAGTGGATATATGTAAGTCACAAAACAAAAACACTTTCTCAGAATATTGAGAAAATATATCTCAGAAATACCCTCAAAAACAAACACATACACATTCAAAATCACCTCACATTGTAGAAAATGAAGGAGAAATCAAAGCGCACCGAAACAGAAGTTCCATCGTAAATACCAATAAGCTATAAAACAAGAGCGACAAAGGAAGAAAATGCTTTGCAAGTAACATAATACTAACTTGCATTAAAGTGCACAACAACAGAAACAACATAGACTCAAAAAACAACAACAATGTTGCGACAGGCAATTGCATAAAAAGCAAACATTGTTGTTTGAGCAACTTTGCAAATGCGGAGCGAAGTGAAGGGTAAGGAAATTTACGAAGCTAGCAGACGCTCTTTGAAAAACTTTCACTTCGAGGGGTGACTATATTTGCACATGCTTTGCCACCTACGATCTACTGGCGTGCATATCCTTCACGCCTGGTCACGTGCCTGCCGGAGTATATGAGGGCGTAGGCAACGAAAGAGTAGAATAGTGAAGGGTGAAGTCTTGGCTTTATTTTCCACATATGTAGTGGTAAATTTTTTGAAGAACACTTTGAACAGATTTTAAACACGAATAGGAAAGCAAATAAGGAGGGTAAACACTGCTTAAAAAGCGCAGGAAAGATGAAAGTAGTCGAAAGGAGCAAAATATTTCTAACCTCAAAATTATGGCAATAATTTCAGATTAAAGAAAAACATAGTTTTTTAATTGAAAATATGTATATTTCTTTCCGCTTTTCAAGTGCTTGTATATTTAAGGTATTAGTATTATATATGTATCTACTCGAGCATATTGTCTACACTCTAGTGACATAGTCTACACAGAAAGCTTTGAACAGCCCGAAACCGAGCCCGAAAAAATTCTTGATGCTATCCGCGTGCGCGATTGATGAGCTCAATGAGGTTTGCAGTTAATTGTACATGGGACCATATTTTGATCTCTGAAAACTCAGAAAAGTAAAGGGAAACCGCTTTGGTGGACTTCGGAGCTAATGGGAGACAGATTTTTGAGCAGAAGACTCTTCAGCAATTTCCGCAAAAGTGACTCTAGTAACGATTAGGCGTTGTATAAGGCAAGTCTGGCTATATACAAGTCCAAGTTAAAGGAAGCCAAGTGAACTTCATGGAAGTGGAGAGAGTTTTCATGATTGCTAATGGTTTAGGCAAATTCTAGCGAAAAAAAAAACACTAACCCACCGGGTTCTACGAATTTCACATAGAGGTTGGACCGTGAGCAGTGAGGAGTCGCTGACACTACTATTGGGTGCTTAATTTTCGTTGAACTATTCCGTTCAAGATGTGTCACTGAGGGAGATTCGAGAGGAGTTTAGATACATCTTAGACCTTTTGCATGAACTACACCTTACTTAATTGCTCAAATAATTTAAGGTTTTTAAGTCTCCGAACGATGATTGTATTCCTAAAACCACGGAGCACCGTGTCACGGAGGCTATTCCTGGTGGCTGCTTCTTCGCTCACATACTGATGAGGAATATGTAGACAGGCAGAAGTCGCTGAAGCTGAGACGCATTGGGCTTCTTCATGGAAGGGTCGAAGCTAGGAGAATAGTTTGGAGAGGGAGTATTCCTCAAAAACAGCATAGCTTTAGGCTAAGCGACTACTATAGTGTCTTTTTAGCAGGCACATTAAAGTAGCAGTAGACTTACTGCCCCAAAGTACAGGGTCTTTCACTCTGGCAACAAAGTGGTACTACTAGCGTTGAGCTCGCACACTGTGCACTCAGAGTTAGTCAAGATGTCCCTAACCTTATTAGACACAGCACTTAGCTACTTCATTATAAGACTCATTTCGGTGCTTGGTCATATCGCAATTGCTAGAAACTTCATAGCCGATGAGCTAGCAAGAGATGGTACTTTTACCCCGTTCACTGCGGAATTGGAACGAGTTGAATCTGTTGAACTACTTGCCTTTATAAAAGTTCATCTTGCCGCTATCGTATGAGTTCTTACTGGTGGCAAACATTCAAAGTTGCATGGAATAGTACTCTTTCACTTCCATTGTCAAGCTTTTGGAAGACTGAAGTTGAAACTTCCGGGCAGTCATACCTTCGGCAAACCAGGAGACATAGCCGAAATTGGCGTTCGCCGCCTCAACAAATTTGTGATTGGCTCAAATATTTTATAGGAGTTCTAGGTACCACAATGGAACGGGCATAAGCTGTCTAAGTGAGATTCCTGTTAGGATCGACATTTTAACCTAACCTAATCTAACATCTAGCGTATCACTAGTTTCATTTTGGGTAGTTCATGCGCATAATGCCATTAGAACATACAAACGATGCACAGTTTTATAGCTTAAATTTCTTTCTCTCTAAATCAATCACTTTTTAGCTTACTCTCATGTAGAGAGAACAGACTGAAGCAAACGCTTAGAAGACACATGTGCATTTGAAAACCGAAAATAATTTAAGAAAATGCAGTTTAAAGCACAGCCAGCAACCAAACTTTGACTGCAATATTATTCTATATAAATAACGGTATACCTATTCCTATGCATTCTCTAGCTTAACCCACTCGAGTATATTAAACATTCTGCATTCTCGTTCATGCTACAGTTCCTCCAGCTTCTTAAACTTAATACTTTTATAAGTATTGTTGTTGTTGTCTTACGCACGTACATGTTGTTTATTGCTCGACATTGTAGTTGTTGTACTAACTCACCACACTTGGCTAACTACTTCTCTAGTTAAAATTTTCGCTTTTACTACATAAACACACGCAAACACAAAACTAGTAGCGTGGCACGTGCAACATGCCACATGCAACATGCAACTTGCAACAAAGTTTATGCAGTTTACATTGCCATGTATTTTACGGCGTCTTTACTGCTACAACTTTGATGCAACAGTTGATTCTAGTGGCGCTGCGGTCTAAAAATGATAAAAGAATAGTAAGTGGATCTGAAGAAGTTGCAAAAGACAAAAAAAACAAGAAGTTCCCGCTTAGTACAGCAACTTAGAAGGTAGATATAATACCTATGTATAAGCAGAAGACTACTAGAAAAGAAATAATATTATCCGACCCAAAATATAGCTTACCATAAAGTTAAGTAATCTATGGTAAAATATTTTTTTAGAGACTTGACTTGAGAGCGCAGTCTCGTTAAAATAATCACCCAAGTGTCAACAAAACTTTGGAAGAAATCAGGACAAGAAAATGAAAAAAAGGATTGTTCAGGAAAATCACCCCTATTGATGCAAGAAGACAAAGAGATGGCTCAGTATTCTAGTACATAACATTTCATGGATATATAGTATTCCTATATATGAAAAATATTAAGACCATCAAACAATCTCTGATTCCCAACTCATATGGAAAAAAACATGTAGAGGAACGCAAGGTCAATTCCAGTCGGAGTAAGATCTCTCTAGAAATTACTCTGAAGCAAAAAGTTGCTGAAGGTTTTGGGGCACTTCCAAACTGAAGATTGTTTTTACGAAAGATTTTTCATGTCAGGACTACAGCTGAAGGTTAACCAATGTTTCGAAGCTAGTTCTTGTTCAATATCGGAATAAAAGCTATGATCCAACGCCTGCTATCAAATGTTGATTTAGCAGGTCAATTGAAAAGTCTCCGGCCTACCATAGTTAAACAAAAAATGTTTGGCAAAATTCGTTCTTTTTTCAACAAAGTTCCATTCAGTGTATCAGATTATGGCGAACATCCAATTTTTCAAAAGCATTATTATAGTACGATTTGTCCTTTGCTTCAAAATAGCCCTCAGTTTCGGCGATCACCTCATGACTCGATGAAATTTTTTTCCAGCGAGTATTCTTTGGAGATCAGAGAACAGAAAAAAGTAGCAGGATGCCAGATTTGGAGAATACGACGGGACGGGCAAGCGATTCGAGGCTCAATTAACCGATTTTTGTCATGATTTTCACTGACTTGTGACAAGGTAGATTGTCTTGGTTTCTTTTCCATCGAATGCGACCTATTTTTTAGCGATTTCGTCTTTCAGACGCTTCAGTAACGACTATGTGGTAGTCGCTCTTGATGGTCCCCTGGTTGGTTTTTTAAGGTAGTTGACAAAAAACATTCCATACGCGTCCTAAAATACAGAGAGAATAATCTTGTCCGCAGTCTGTTGCGTTTTTTCCACGTTTTGAGGTGGGTTTACAGTGTGTAGTGCACACGGATGACTGTCGATTGGACCTCAGAGTGAAATGAGGGAGCCACGTTTCACCTATTCATCTAACTCGGGTTTAATACGCTTGAATATCTCCAAACACTGGTCCGAATCTTTAAGTCGTCGTTGTTTTTGGTCGAAAGTGATCTCGTGGGGTCCCCTCTTTGCACAGAGCTTTCCCATACCCAAATGTACGAGTCATTCATACTTATTTTGTGGCCTTTTTGAGGCTTTCGTCGGTAAAAACCTTTTCTATGCGTTCTACATTCATAGTCCTCGATGTTCATTTCGCCTCGTTTAAACTTAGTGAGCCACTTTTTAAAGGTGGATATCCTTGGCGCAGTGCCCAATGCTTTATTTACACATGAAATTTTTTTCATCCGATTTTTTACAAAAAAAGTTGCTTTACTCAAAATAATATAATTCACAAACTAATGATCCGTCAAATTCATACACGTGCTATAGTCATGACTAACTAAAGATCAAATGCATTTAGTTCCAGTAGCCCTATCTATGTGCCAGGGCAGGGTGCTTTGAATTACATGTTAATTGGAAATTATTAATCCCAAGTTTTCGGATGCATTACTCTGTCTATGAATTTAATTTGATTTTCCAAATTTTAGAGCTTTAGTCTCTTAAAAGAAGAACTTAGTCAAGTGTAGAAGTTCACGCATGTGAGGAAAGTTCTCTGAACGCTATTCAGGAAAGAAACCAGAAACGACCCAAGCAGCTCACGACTTCTAGTCTTAGACCAAGTACATATCTTCCGGCTAGCCAAAAAACATACATTTGAAGGAATCTCTCCTCAAGGCTGTAAGCTGGATCCGGCACGTAAACAGACATCCCAAATCAAAAGAACAAAAATTCCTCGGATGAGAGACCCATCTTTTGATGACGACCGCTGCAAATGAACTAAGAATAAGCACATGGAATATCCGCTTCCTTAATTGGGAAGGTGCCGCTGCCCAGATGGTTGAGCCGTCCAAGAAGTGCAATGGACGGGACTGAGATGAGCAGGTCCTTGTGGCATTTATTACAATGGCTGTATAAAATGCCGCAAATTCAATGTGGTATTCGTGGTGAGAATGAGACTCTGTCGCCGAGTCCTGGCATTCACCCCAGTGGATGAACGTCTAGCCACAATCCGCATCAAAGCGAAGTTCCTCAGCATGTTGCTGATTTGCGCCCACGTTCCAATTGAAGAGAAAGACGATGTGATCAAAGATGTCTGCTATAGCGACTTATATTTGGCAAAGAAGGTATCTTTGGAATAACGGTAGGTATATATAGATTTCATGATGTAACATCCCCAAACGGGTAGAGGCTGATCGACTTCACTGGGACCCGAAATATGGTTATCTGTAGCACTTCCAGGAAAATCCATTAAGGTAACTTGGATCGTAAAGCCAACAACCAGATCCATTATGTTGTGATAGGCGGAAGACACGTCTCCAGTATTTTAGACGTGCGTACGCTCCGAGGTCCTACCATTGACTCGGACCAATATCTTTTTGCAGCGAAGATTAGCATCTGCCTCTGTGTCCGTACGAGTTTCTACTCGACTTGCACTCCTGTTCTCTGAGAGTACTCTTCAGCAATTCGGTATAAGGAACTGTGGCATGGCATTTTAAGCTCCTTACGTACAGCTGCCAAACCATTGGTTTTCGGAAAAGGCAAAAGAACAGCTGGTACGATGAGGAGTGCCGTGTCGCAGTGGAGAGAAAACAGGTTGCCTACCTCGCAACGTTACAATCGACCACAACATGTGCGGGATGGGATAGATACCGGGAGCTGAAGAAGGAAGCGAGACGCATTTGCAGACAAAAAAAGAGGGAGGCCAAAATGTGTGAGTACGAAGAGCTTGACAAACTGGCCGACAGGGGTAATGTTCGAAAAAGATGCGGTGACTAATAGAAGGTTTCAATATCGGAGCATACTTTAGTGGAACCCCCAGAGGTTATCTAGTGACTGATGATGATGGAGCAGACGTTCCATTGTCCGACCATGAAGAATTTCGAATAGCAATTGCCTTACCAACAAAATAAAATTAATCTGAGAAGCATACTAAAAGTATTGAAAATCAAAGATAAAGTAAAGTAAATTAAAAGACACACGAACAAAAGTAGTCCCTAGGGTAACTGCCGATTTCCTTTGCTATAACCGAATGTGAGACCCCAAAAGCAACGACAAAGAGAAGCCAGTCCGAGTAAGGCATTAAGACAAATATAAACTTTTTGCGCGAACTTTCATTTACAGCTGGTTTCTCTTGCGCTTCGACGCTTCACTTACGTTTACGCTTTATTGCGATTTTATTAATAACAGTTAACGCAATGTTGCCTCGAACTTTATATTGCATTTTATTGCTGAGCATCGTTATTCTTACTATTTGGCTGCCATATGCCGGCTTGTTAGTTTTGTGAGAAATCTTTGATACTGAATGTATGCCATAGACATAAAAGCTCGGCGCGTGAGTTGATGCCAGCGGAAATGGCTTTTGTAGAACAGGAGCACTAATTAAATACCGGTAAAAGTATACTTCATTTAGTGACTAGTAATTTGCAAGAATGTTTAATGCTATAAAGCAAATGATTTTAAAATAGAAATATTTAAGTCTAACAACTTTGCGACACACTGTACATAACATAAACCGCTCTCATGTACTGGTGTTACCTATCGATTTTAAGACCAATTCCGCTTTACTGTGCAGTAGTGTGATGGACAGACTTATGGAACTCTGCCTACCAGAAGCCACTAGTACTAAACCTGTCTTCTATAGACCTCTTCGTTTAAAGCGGGGCAACTATTACCTGCATTAGATTTTTACATAGAACCTTCGAAGTATTGGGGGTTTGGCAAACACCGACTACATGACCTGACTTTTCAGTTGCGAAAAAAGGGGACAAACTACCCAGAGTTAGGCGCAAGGTAGCCGGACATTATTCTTTATTTATTTATTCCTTTTTATTTTTTACGTGGTGGGTCTCAAGCCGAGTGCACAACCCTGGGGAGGGAGGCAGCCGGACCACTGCAGTAATTTTCAAACAGAAGTGTTAGTTATTAGGAAAGCTGAGGAGCTTTAACTTCGTTCCGCATAATGGCTCGAGATATCTTGGAAAGCAAGGCAGTAATGGAGAGTGTCGCCAAGCCATCTCACTTTTACTGCGTGCCAAGCCCCATAACTAGAAGGCAATGAGATAGTGAACGAGATTACCAAGAGAGATGTGCGGCTGTCCCCCGAAAACGGGGAAAAAGACGTTGCACAATTGGGGTCACAGTTTGAAAAGACTGCAGGAAATATAAAGAGCAAAGCCCCAAAGAAGCAACAGGGCATATCTTTTGCACTTGTCTCGTGTTGGTAAGGCTACTTTAAGCATTTGGGGACCTCACGCTATGCGTCACTGGAAGAGGTACTGTTAGTGGCACCACTGAGTCTATTGAAATTCGCGTCAAGCTCAGGCATCCTAAATGACGACTACTCCTTCGGAACTCTATCTGGTATCGCAGAAGACCGAAACTAGGCTTGACTCATTATTCCACCAGACTAACTTTAACTAATCTATGGTTACACCAGATAAATTTGTGCCCTTTCAATTTGATCAAGATTTAACATAACGTAAGTCTGATATAGTATTTTCAATTATGAGCTCTCTGTCTTTCAGGTTTTGTTGTCAAATTTAGGCATAGATAACCAAAGTAGTATGTTGGGAGGAGATCGTCTAAAGTCCGTCCCGTTTATAATGAATCTACACAAAATATGGATAAAGACCTCCGCAGTATAAAATCAGCAAAATCAACGAAGAAGTTGACGAACCTGAAGTATCGCTTAAATGCTTTCCGTTCTCCGTTCCCAAGACAGTCGGGTCTACGCAAACGGAATGGACCCGAAATCCGGTCAAGGATTGCCAACTCGGCAGATTTCTGTCGTTACAACAATAACAACAACGGACCAGATGTGATCACAGCGAAGTGACACAGTGATCGTGTTGGAGCCACTCCAATAGGCCAAATAGATGAGAATATGAATATAAGTTAAGATGTAGATATTGGCATGTAAATAAGATTTTGTTATTTTGGTTACGTGAAGTATTAGCTTTTGTTGACATCAAACTTTTTGAAAGAACATAGAGATCTCGAAAATCTTACTTTCAGAGTGGATAGTGTCTCGGGACTGCAGACAGGCATAAAGTAATTCAACCAGCGTTATAAAATAATCATGGCCAATCCCTTATCTTCTTAAGGCATAATAAATACTATCAAAAACACGTATTCCGAAAAAAAACTAAACAAGAATAAGAGCTCCCACACTTTAAATTTGCCGCCAATCGCAGCAAAAAGTCGCCATTTCAATGTTTCAATTTCATGTCACTATGCGTCTCTGCTACTAATTTGCTACCGCTTACTGCTTAAGTGCAACTCCTTTTCACATTAGCGATACTTCCTTTTAGTTCGGTCTTGCAATCCCCCGCGCTTGCCACCGCTGCGGCGCACACAAATTCCGCTATCTATTCTCAGTTCACTAATTTGCAACAGTGTTGCAAATGTCACGACACTGCAAAAGAAGTAAAGTTAAGTCAAGTCAACTTTTGTGCTGCTTATCAGATTGACGAGGGCCAAGTGTCAGTTATTTATGACAGCTGTAAAGTTTAAGTACCGTCAATGCTGGCGCATAACTAACCAGCTGTTACCCAGGCAAGCTCATGCGCGACTTTGCCATCAAAATGTTTACTAAACACACTAATACAATGTCAATTGTTGACTTACAACGAGAGTACACCACTAAATACACATAACCTCAACTTCATATATATTTCTATATATAGGAGTATATTAGGGTGAACCTTTAAAAAGCAAGTATGTTATTTTTTTGGGTTCATTGAATGGGCTCCGATCGTGACGAGAACTTCTGCTTTATAAATGAAGATTAGTAAAGTTTGAGAAGTATCTTCAAAGAAATCCGAAATGCTCTCAGATGAATCTTTAAACAGTTGGTCTTCAGTAGAGTCCATAATATATGCTAGTTTAGCACCCTCGACCAGTACCAGCTGTGGGTTTTTGCGATTTAGGTGCTTCAAATCTGATCTAAAAATTTCTTTTCCTCAATTTAAGCACCGCCCTAATGTAGTCTTACGGCGTACCACTACCGCTATCATACCTAGTACACTACTGCCATTTTATGTTATATGACTGTTTGAGGACTTAGCTGGAAATCCCACATTAAGCACTTGCCACTCAGCTGACTTTTCTCATTTGATGTACTCATGAGATATGTATTTCCACGACACTTGAAGCTACGCGATGTGATTTGAGCGATGCTACAAGAAGTGCGCGCAAGAAACTATGCAACTGTGGCGGCGCGAGCTGGTTGCAGAGACTTTATGGAGCACACAATGTTTGCAAATAAATTGGTGTTTACATTGTGTAGAATGACGTATTCCGGTTAGGAATTCATGAGTGTGCAAGAGAATTAAAATAGTGTTGTGTTTCTGATGCATATCAAGATGAGTGGAACTAATTACATGGCATAATTCACATGTACCAGAGTTTTGCAAAACCGTTAAGTTAGTTTAAAGAGAAAAATACTGAAAGTGAGAGAATAAACGATAACCTTGGACTTAAGCATACCTTCGAAAAAATATTTTTATGAAGCCGAAACGTCAAACATAACAAGGTTTTATTAAGTCAGAACTGCTTCGAGAATATTTTTGGAACCCGAAGTATCGACATCGTCTGTTAATCAGCGATCGTCGTTAAACCTCCTATCACTATACCTCTACTCTCTTAATTTACCTGATCGCCAGTTTTTACTGTCGTCTCTTGCAATGCGATCATATTTAGCTTCTTCTCTCGAGCTCAATCATCTGGCGTTATAGTGAATTGAATAATTTTCAGCGATAGTGATGGATTCCGCAGAGCGCAGGGATGCTTATACGAGTACAAAAGATGCTTCGGCTCTTATATGTATTTTTTTTTAATTAGATATTATTTCGAATAGAATAGAAATATCGCGAGGTCACTAAAGTAGTAGGCACAAAATCTCTACAGCAGAAACTTCCCAGTTTTCTTGGAACAACAACGATATATCGGCGTGGATCGAGAATGCAAATTTCGCCATCCCAGTACATACCATCATAAGTACATACCATCCTCTATGCGCTAGTTCCTTCCATTGGCCTGTTGCGTTCATCCCTTATGAGGTCACGCCAGCTGTGCTTTCCAAGTACAGAATGGCACTAGTTGCTTTTAATGGTTATGTCGGCGTCATTGTCCATTCATGGATCTCGTATCGAAGGAGCTTTTTACTGGATCATCGTCTTTCTCATTTACGACATCACCTAACCAGCGCATTTATTAGATTTGTATGCGCTCTACCAGATGCATGTCGCCGTAGAGCTCTTGAGTTCGATATTAATTCTTTTTCGGTAGCCAATTTTGCAAATAACAGTTATTTCGAATGCCTTAAATACTTTCCCAGCTCTATTCGCCATTATTTGGACGCGTCCTATATAGCGTCATAGTAATAGGACGGGAAAGATAACAGACTTAAAGCGTGAAATTTTCGTTTCTCGAGAAAGAAACCTTAAACTCAAATGAAAACCATTGCTAAAGTGGCACCCGTCTATGGTAGAATAGATATTCTACGCTTGTTTGAACTTTTCTGGTTCCGAAATAAAGAGATACCTTCACTTTTTCAAGTTTATAGCTAATAGTGACCGAAGATGAAAAGAATTTTGTATGTGATCTCCAAATCCTTTGTTTTGTCCTCGTTCAACTCAAGATCAGCCTCTTCCGCTTATTTTTCTAAGTTGAAAAAGCCTACCGCGGATAGAAAGGAATATAGAAAAAAAATGAACGGAAATGGCATTTTGTCCACTAACTAAGATATCTAAATCTCTTATATAAGGTCTGCTAGTTTTTCGACGTAAAACAAATGAGGTACCCTTCCCTACGTAAGGCAACCAAATTTCATCCGCCTGGAAAACAGTCGGTTTTTAGATGTGTTCTTGCGTTACGGCGTTGACCCTATGGATGTCCGGTAAGCTTCGAAAGCGCTGGTCAACCACCAGAACTTCGAGGTCTTTATGGTGCAACGTTAATCATAAGAGATCTTTCGGACTACAAGCAATTAGAAAAGCCGCCGCAATTGTAGGTGTTTTGACTGGACACTGTCCAATAAGCTCACACGTGACGTGGCTAAATATTGTAGATACTATATTTTGTCGGACGCTCTTTGCCAAAGCTGTATGGAGGAAGGCGAGCAGGAATCACTTTCCCGTTATAGCCCGTCGCTTTCTTCTCCATTTCTCTGCGTTTGCCAGACTGAGATCAAGACACACACCTTAGGTGAGTCTAGCGAAGTGGCTGGGCTTGGATTTTAACCTCCTTAGTAAATTTTTGGAAAGCACAAAACGCTTCGTCGATCTATGAGGATCTGCTGACCCGCGTTTAGATGTTTATTGGTAACACAAATATCTGACCAAGTGAGATCCATCGATGTTTGTATAAACTCGGCAACCTAACTTAACTTTGATAAAGACTTAACAGTAAATCTTTCGCTGTTTAGACTCAAGATTTATTAAAATCCCATACACTGTCATTGCTCGAAAGATTTACTCCTATTATAAGGACCATAAATCTAAAAATCTCAGATATTTAACTCAAATTATATAATTTAAAATGCTCCAATAGACCCATTGTTTTCTACGCTATTCAAGCACATGTCCACCAACTGAATTTCAGAATTCTTCTTCCATTCTTTACGCTCACACCCAACTTCTACCCAACCTGTCAAATAAATCCCTTCAGTCATTGTGGTCACCAATATCTAATGATTCTGAATATATGCGCCAACTACCACCACAACTACAACCGAACGCTTACGTGAAAGCCTGCACCAAAACCGAAAGCACAAAAAGGATTGTTTGGAAACAAAAAAGAAAGTCTGCGTTAGAAAAAGACTGCCGTGAAGATAAATGACCAGCGCGTCAGGAATAACGAAGCTAAGAGCTTGCTGGTTAAACGAATTCATAGTTTCACGCAGCAAATACACACACACACAGGCACTTACAACTACAACTGCATAACTCTTATATAAGACACACAAAGATATCAGCGCACTGCCAAAACTTTCGAAGGTGAAATATTGAATGTGCTGAAGTGAAATGCAGAAACTCACAAAAGCGTACGGCGAACAGTAGCTCACCTGCCTGCGCTGGATGTGGGAAGCTGAGCGCAGTGAGCTGATAAGTATTCCATGAAATATAGACAATAATTTCAAATGGAAGTTGCATGGCTCTATTTGAGAGCTCGCTGCATTTTCGGGTTTTCGAAGCTTGCAGTACACACACACACACACGCATTCGTACATTTTTAGCTTTCCTAAGCATGAGTTGCTATAATGGCGCTGTCTGTATGTCATGCGCTTCTATTCATTGCTTTTTAGGGTTCAAAAGTGCCGTCTTTTGTTTGTATTCACCGCGTGCGGTCAGTCGAAAGTTTTTCATTTAATTTAATTTTCTGTTAAGTTTCATTTTACTTGATTTTATTTCCCAAAAATTTGTGACTCCATCTGCCGTTTACCTTTTTTCGGCTCGCTGCTCGTTTATCTTGTTACTCGCCCGTTTGCCTTTTTAGCATGTCATTGCATTGCATATTTTAAGGCGTCAATGCCCTCACCGCGCTAATAGGTAACAGCACATCCTTTACTTGTGTGGGTAATTTATTGTATATTTTTCATTTAGACAAACGCATGTATACTATTTAGGGACGATTTAATTTACACACACGCATTAGGGTGGGTCTGAAGTGGAGAATATTGATAGAAGAACTACAGAAAGCGCATATAACATGGAAACAGTTAAGAGCGATATGGTCGCTTTATAATGTCGCAGTCCCACGGGCACGCTAGTAGAAGTCTAGACGCTGAACTCAATTTTCGACCAGTTTCAATCATAAAATGTCTGATGCCGCTACAATTTCACGTACGATATTTGTACGAAGTTCATCAATCGTCGCTGGCTTGTTGTCATAGACCATAAATTTCAAGTAGTTCCACAGAAAATAGTCTAACGGCCTCAAATCCACGAACGAGGCGGCCAATTCAGTGGGCCATTTCGAGAGATAACACGTTCACCAAGCTTGGTTTTCAATAAATTGATTGTGACATTCGCTGAGTGGCTTGTGGCGCCGCCCTGTTGGAACCACATATTGTCCAAGTCCATATGAACCAATTCGGGCCAAAAATACACGGTTATCATTGAGCGGTAGCGATTCCCATTTACAGTAACGTGCCGGTCTTGATCAACATCGGGCCGTATGACGCCGCCCACCCATAAACCGCACGAAACTGTAATTTTTGGGATGCATTGGTGACTCATGGAGTACGCGAAATTCACACTGCCTGACCAATAATGAATATTTTGCTTATTGACGAAGCTATTCAGCCAGAAATGAGCCTCATCGCTGAAGATGATTTTTCGATGAAAATCCGGATCATTTTCAAATTGTTGCTCAGGCCAATTCACGAACATACGACGATTCTGGTTGCAAACGGCTTCAGTTCTTGTGTCAATTTGATCTTGTTAGAATATAGGCCAAGATCTTTTCGCAGAGATATGCCCAACGCTTGTGAACGACGTGTGAGAGACTGATTTGGGTCTTCCTCAATTGATGCGATAGCGGCAGCAATATTTTCGACACTACGGGCACTTTTTGTCTCACTGGCACGGGAACATTTTGAACTGTGCCTGTGGATTCAAATTTTTCCACTAGACGCTCAATTGTTGATCTGACAGGACGATTATGACGACCATAAATTGGACGTAGCGCTCTTAAAGTTAAGACCACTGCTCCGAATTTCGGTAGTAAATTTTAATAATTTCGACTTGTTGTTGGATCGTATACCTTATGGAAGAGAAATATCAAAAGACCGGGAAAAAGTATGGCGTCGTTTGCCGTCCCTATCTGTCTACTTTTGTAACGTTCCTATTTAAAAAAAAAAAACGTTATTTTGCCAAAGCTCATTGGAGAGAATAAAATCAAGGCTGTATATAGTATTCCGTAACATTCTATATATGTAAATTCTCCCTTTTAACTGGTCATTTATGATACAATTTCTGAGAATATCACGAGTTTTATCCAGTTAAGTAAAATACATGAAGGGAACCTTTATATACTCTTTGAGAGAAGAAGAGTCAGTTAGAGATTGAAAACGAAAGTTAGAGAGAGAGAGAAAGAGAACGTGAAAGAGAAAAGTAAGAGAGGTAATTAAATTTTTATGTCATGCGAGAGGTACGTAAAGTGAATGTGAGATAGACAGAGATAAAAAGAGAGTCTAAAGGGAATGTTAGATAGATAGAGAGTAAGAAATTGTATGAGGGAGCAAAAGAGGTAGAGAAAAAGGGTTATTAAAATTTTATGGAATACGAGATCTTTACATAAAATGATCGACAGATAGTATTAAGAAAAAACATATTAACTTTTTTTGAGAGTACAGAAAAGCAAATACGACCAAATTTATTTCGGATCATTGGACCGACGCTCTGTATGGACCGGTACGGTGAAATGTCTACAATAGTTTTAAAAAATGTGGAGAGATCCTCAATGATTCAAACAAGAACCCAGCTTATCTAACGACTTGCAGGACCTTTGAGTTGAGGCCTTATTTGACAGCTTTGGAAAAATATTATATATAGCCTTATGGACCGTTTAAGTTGAACTTATAGGATTTGGTCGATTCCGGTGACTTGGACAGTTATCAAGGGAAAATTTTCCCTTATAATATCATTTTGGTTCTCTGAAAATATATAGATGTAGGGTTGGACATGGAAAGCGTTACGTGCTTTCAACTTTTCAGTTCTCAAGAGAGAAAAAATTTAAGAATGACAAACACTTAGTACATACCTAATGTATAAAGAGCCGAACCGTAAACGACCTCACCAATATGCCAATATACGTATATATGTGTTTATCTAACTGTATCTGTGTGAGTGTTTTCTTCCACCGAGTTCACTTAGTTAGCTGCGCTGTTGAGCTTGAGACTTACACACTTCCTGCTTGCTTTAAATTTTGTGGCTCACCAACGCGCCAAGTAATTTAGGCTCAAGGCCACAAAAGTTGGCCAATTAATGGCATCACAAAGTTTTGTTGCTTTTTTCGGTGCTTTTGTGCCCAGCGACTATTTTTGTTGCCGTTGGCAGCACTGCGCTGAGTAGGTGTGCATACTCGTATAACTGTGTGCGTGTGTGTGTCCGTGCGAAATGCTCAAATTACAGGCATGAAGAAATAAGTGCAAAAACGCTATTTGAAGTGCATGGATATGGCTATGAATATTCATTGTTGTTGTTTGTATGAAATTTAAGTTTTAATGGCATTCGAAAGGCAAAAGTTTTTAGCAAGTAATGATGTGGACTCGCCAACCATCAGCAGCAGCAGCAGCAGCAGCAAGTGGCAAGTAGCAAGCCCAGCTGCAATTCCAGCTGCTTGCGCAGAGTTTCTTCCGGTCTTTACTACTTCTATTTTTAACTTTCTACTGCCTTCTTTCTCATCAACCTACTTATAAGCATGCTTCCGTTGCCTCAGTTGTGGCGCTGGTGATTGGTGAGCGCATTGATGCTGTTGTGATTAATGATTCGCCTTTGTAGCAATTATGAAGCGGAAAACTAAATACCTGCTAAATATTAGATATATAAGTTACAAATAGTACGCGAGAAATGTGCGATGGAGCATTCTGAACAATTTTTTCTTAGGGACTATAAGTCTATAATCGATAAACTTGCGATTTTTACCGCGAACTTTAAAAAACATGAATGATTGGATGGGAGATATGTGATATAGTTTGTCAAGAGAATTCTAAAATGCAACTGTGAATAAAATTTCATTCGGATATCTCAAAACCCATAGTCTCTCAGGTAAAGTTGTTCAGAATGATCCGCAAAACATTTCCCGCAGCCGCGGTTTTTCCGTTTTTCCGCTACTTGTAAATGAACCCGCCCTAATGTGCACATATCTGTTCCTAGTGAGCATGCTGTATAAAATTGTAAAGCTCTAACCTAAACAGTTATGTGTACATGAAGTTTATTTGGATGGCACCAAAGCATGATTTTAGTAAATTATTTATGGAATCAACATGCTCACGCAGCATGTTCTCATCCATCAATTAAAAGATAAAACTGCAAAAAAGGCGAAAGCTCTGCAAAACTCAATTAATAAACCGGGTTCAGAGCTAGAGGAGGCTTTGTTATGAAACATTGGACCCTACAGATAGTAGATATCATAACTACATCAACAAACCTCGTTTTTTTTTTATTCTCAACATGATTATTTAAAAGAATGTTTTCCCCGAGTAATCGAGTTCTTGAGATTGTTATCATAAAAGGTATTCTACATACTGCAGTGGGCAAGAAATAGTAAAACTTTTTAATTTAAATTTCGCTTCAAAAACCGTTCGACAGAATACTTTTTTTAAGTTAGCATGACTGTCAGTATTATCTGTGCCAAATGTCATATCAAATAATCATTACTGATTATGCTTTTTTAGATAGAGGAAGCATCAAAAGCCGAATTCGGAACTTTAATCCACTAAACCTTACCGACTCCCAACACATATCTCTCCCACGAAACCACCGGATTATATATTAATTCATGGGAGAGAGCAAAGGTCTAAGTCTAGTCTATACTATGGACTGACTGAAGCCTAATACACATACTGTTAACGCCTTAATTTTGTTGTAATTAGAGCTGATGCTTCGCTGACAGCTTTCCATTTACCAGAGCGCAAAGTGCTGTTCAATTTTCCACCGAAAATCTACCGCCAAGTAAAGCTTTGCACTTTTCCCTTAGATTCGAAAAACGAGGGCATTACGTGCTCCCAAGATGATGGAATCGAAACAGATAGCTTCTAAAGCAGTTCTATTAATTTTTGTATGCGGAATCAAATTTCTGGTATCGAAATGTTCAAAATATTCGAAAAGTTCTTCGCTGATAATTGTTTGTTGCGAGTAAGTGTGTTTGATTGGTGCAAATTATTCAAGGAAGGTCGAGAAATAAAGGAACTGGTGTTTGAGAATTGACGATTAACAATTAAAGATCTCACTGGCATCGTTGGAATGTTGGAGGGATCAGTGAAACCCATTTTGCTCAGCGAAAGCACGATTGGTTTCAAAATCACTCAACTTTTTTCGAAAAGCAGCCTCGCGTTATCGTCTGTGAAACAATGCTTTCTGAATACCAGGATGTTGTGAAACATATTATTGCTGGCGATGCGTGTTGGACCTATGCTTTCGACCCGAAAATAGTCGATTTGTGGTAAAGGTCAAAAGCCGAAAAAAAACTTCTCAAAGCAGATTAAAAATCTAGGTTATGTTGACCGCTTTCTTTAGTTATCGAGATATGGTGCACTCTGAATTTCTTCCGATCGGACAAACTGTCAACAAGGAATACTAATTGAATGTTATGCGTCGTTTGCGCGAAGCTATTCGTAACAAGAAGCCGGAAATACGGGCCGGCAACTATTGGTTTTTGCACCATAGTTTTGGAAGAATAAATTAAGAATTTTAAAATTTTGAACAAAGTCATACTATTATTTCATGACAGTAGTTTATCTAAAAACAAATGTGCCCAAAAAATAATTTGATAATTTGTAATTAATATTCCGTTCCTCTCAAAGCATGAGATCGTGCTAAATCGTTTTTCGAAGAAGCTTTAATTTGATAGAGTTTTTCTACTTTGACAATTTACTCAAATTTTAAATTATTCTTATGTTTCCAAACGCCGCAGTACAAATATTTGGTTTTCTACACCAACAGAAATCATGATATATATCCATATCTGCTTGTACACCTTTCTGGGGAAAGTCACGGCACCCCGCGAGTTTCGTTTCTTTTCACTTTGCTCTGGATGATGTCATTATATGGTGAAGACCGCTCGGAAACAACGCACTAGCTGTGCAGCTGGAGCGTTTTTAAAGAGCGGCTCTCATCAGCATCTGTGGAGCACTAACGACACCATCAACATTGGCAATCATTGCCATTCTACCTAAAGACACAGCTGGTAGGTGCGTTGCGCCGAAGGCTACTATTCAACTTAGGTAAGTTGGGTATATGAGCGTTCCGGGAAAAAGCCCCCACCTCCCACGACATACTGAAATTCTGCACTACTTCAATTACACTCCTATAATCTATACATTGCCTCGTGGAATCTTCTCCTGTTGGTTTCATTTCTACACACATACCTGCGATGGATTTATGGGCAAAGACGTTAGAAGTGGAAAAAGTACAGTAAGCTTTTTTACTAAGGGATCGAAGTCAGAATAGGGGTTAGGAAATGTAATTTTCAGCTGTTAGCTTTTCAATAACTCGAGTTTCAGGCTTCCAGATCACAGTAACTTCTTTCAATAGGAGATGGCAACCATCAAGACAGCACTAGACGAATTGCTCCGAAGTGCAGCTTCCTTACAAACTTTGAGATCGCTGACCGCACTCTCAAAACTAGAAAAAGAGAACATGATCTCATTATCGATAGCTTCAAGTTTCTTCTACATATATTTGCATGGCCGATTAGCTTGCTAGGAAGCGCACTTTTTCTCCATTTTCATCCATTTGGAAGGACACTGCTAGAGGTTCTTCCTTTCAGCTGTTTTTTTTCTAAGTGGCGATTCAAACCTGGTCTTTTCAACGGAGTGGAAATTTTTCTCGTCCTCTGGCGGTTACTGCCGACGACAAGACCTAGCCAGTGTAGCCGCTGTCTCTTAATTCGCTGAACAATGTCAATTTCGTCATATAACTTGTACAGTTCATCTGTTCCATCGATTCGATAGTCATCGTTGCCAATTCCGTAGGACCTTTCTCTCGAAAACTCGTTACTCGTAAACTCACCAGATGTACATCGTACATGCCTCTGCACAATATAACAGAAAGGGGATGATGACTGACTTGTAGAATTTGGTTTTTGTTCGTCGAAAGAGAACTTTACTTCTCAATTGTCTACTTAGTCCGAAGTCGCACCTGTTTGCAAGAGCTATCCTGCGTTCGATTTTGAGACGTTGGTATTGGTGTTAATGGTGGTTCAAAGAAAGACGAAATTATCTACGACTTCGAACTTATGACGTGGGATCCAAGTCGCGAATGCGATGATTGTTTGTTTAATGGCAGGAGATATTTCGTCTTGCCCTCGTTCACTACCAGATCCGACTGCTTCGCTTCTTTGTCAAGTCTGGAGAAAGGAGAAGTAATGGCGCGAACGCCAGCAGCTGTGCACTCTTGGAGCATATTGTACTTTCTCCATTCAGATCTTCTATTTCTTCAGGAGTAGATTGAAGAATTTGCGCAATGGGGAGTAACCTTGACTGAATCCTTTTTTGGTATAGAACGGCTGGGAGATCTCTTCCCTATTCTGACGAAGCTTTTCGTATTGCAAACGTTTGTTTGCACTGCCGACCATATTCTACAAATAAGCTGATGCATTCTTCTTAACACTTCGTTGTCGCCTTATTGTTTTTCAAACGGGTATTGTTATTCGAACTTCTTCAAATTCAGGCAATGGAATGTCCACTCCATCGTCATCAATTGGGGAATTGGGTTCACTATCTCCTGGTGTTACGCTATGGGCGTCAAACCTTAGGTCACTAGATCACCTCTGAGGGTTCTACGAGAGTAGGCTCAGGTCTGGAGCCGACTACCACCGACAGTTATTTTGAAAAAAGTAGTTATGAGGTTTAGGTCTTTTATACATTTTCGACCGAAAAGAGGAACTAAACTTTAAACTGAACTCCTTACAAACTCGTACTGGTGTCATAAATACCTCGGTAAAGTCAGTAAATCGGCGAAAATTTTACTGCAACCATTTTCGCCCCTTAAGCCAAATAAGTAAAGTAGTAAAACCCGTAAAAGCACTACGCATTCAACTTCATTGTGGATGCATTAAAAATTGAGTAGCTTCCGTTGGAAATCGGGCAAACCATAAAACTTCAATTTAAACGCCATAAAATGGCAAGAACCCGCATCATATATCAGCGCCCAAAGACCAGCAGCGGAGCGAAAATAAAACCAAAGCAAAAATAATAAAACAACAAACAATAATAAAACAATAACAAAAGCAACGAGTGCGCGGTAAGTGAGTAACGGTTGAGCGGGCAAACAGTGCATAAAGGATGATAAAAGGGGAGAATGAACGTGCGGAATGTGTGCGAGTCAAGGCAGATCGCCGCAATGCGAGCAAATCGCACATTTTTTTGTTTGCCGGCGTTTCAGCGCGCCAAATACTCCATTATGAAATAAAGTACGGCGCGCCGAGCTATCTATCAACGCAGTCAGAAGCGCGGCGAATGTAAGCGACCGCGCGAAGGTCATGCGGTGTTGGTATGGACTTAGCGAAGGCGAATGGTCAGCGGATCAAGCAGTTGCTTTTCTGCGGAGAACCCACCACTGCCAGTAGCAACGCTGTGCCGACTCCGCCGTTGCTACTCTGTTTGCTGTACGTGTTTGCTGCGTGTTGCATCTGTTGCTGCTTGGACGCGTCGTGTTGCGCCTCGGCTATTTCGGCTGCTTGTTTATTTCGTCGGTATTTGTGATTAATGGATTTTTTTATGTTTATCTATAAATTGGATATTTTTCACTGTCTTTCCGGGCAAAGTCCTCCAATCCATTTATTTCGTGGGTTTATGTGTTGCTTACATTGTAGTTGTTATTGTTTTGGTTGGTACGTTGTGCTTTCACAATTTCATTGCTGCTTCTTACTTTTCGGTTATTATCGTACAAATATTATCCTGCTGCATTTACAGCTTAAGCGCAGTTCAGCAGCAAACTTCCGGAAACGGAAATGTATTTTGCAGTTTATCATCGATTGTCAGTTGTTGCCAGTTGTTGTTGTTATTATTGTTGCTTTTATTGTTATGTTGTACATTACATGTAAAAATGCTGCTGGGTGTCCGGCGTGTTGGCGTTGCAACTGTAAATTTTATTTTCATTCTGTTGATTTTCTCTCATTTGTTATGTGTTTGTTTGCTTTCACTTTCATTTTCTCCGATTTTGTTCTTAATTTGATTGATAGGAATTTAATTCCTTTTTTTTTAATTTTTTTAAATTAAAAATAGAATCCATTAGATTTTAGATAAGAGAAGAAAGGACAAACGAAAGTTTGCAGTTGGTCCCTTCTGACTCTAAAGAGTACCAACTCTATAATCTCCGTTCAAGCCGGTATTCAGTTCTGCGCTCTCTGAACAAAACATGACTTTTATGCGAGAAAGTTCGGGTATCTAGTGCAAAATTCAAGAGCAGATGATATAATTCTCTTTTATTATAGAAAACTCAAGAAATGGAGAATATTTTCTCGAATAAAGGCAACTTGAACATTAGTGAAAATTTTAACGAACTTCAGTTGATGACTGAGGTTCAAATTTAAGTTCGCAAACCTACTGCGATCGGACCCTTTTGTGCAGTAAACGTAAATACATATATAACAAAAATAAGAAGACACCTCATAGATAAAGTAAACATTAATAGTTCTTGTAAAATAATTCTTCTAAAAAAGACGAACAGAAGAGAACTTGAACCATGGAGATGCAATTTTTTCTGATATTTCATCTTTCTGACAACTCTGGAAACTCACTGTGGAACTCTACTCTTTGAAATATTTTTGATACCCAACTTTTTTTGGGCCATACCGAACATATCCATTATGTCTGCAATGGCATTTGAATGGTATCCTCAATAAACGAAAAAATTCTTACTGGCGAAAAAAGTACTTTAAGACTTCTTTGATTACCGACCCACCGCAATATTCGAGATCTGACAGCACTGATACCTTCTGTCGAATTTATTCGGACAAAATGCATTATAACCCATAGCTGTCGATCTCTTACCGAAGTAGTCCTATGTTCTAAAAAGTTCCATGACGTATTCGAGCGGTGAAGCGCCCTAGAAAAGACCAAACGTGCAAGTAAGCTAGAGAGCGTTCAAAGAGTGGCGCTCATCATCGCTATATATACCGACGGAAAGTGTATGGACACGAATGTTGCTATCCGGCTCTTAGTATCTGTGTACTTCAATGATCAAGCTTCTGAGCATTCCAAAATACTAACACGTTTGGACTTTAGACGTGTACTTTGGATCAAAGAGTCGCCAAACCAAACTCTGACGGTTTTTTGTCTGCCCACTTACCTCCGAGCGAGTTGTGGGTGAGTAGAAGCCGATCAAAGGCAGCTTTAGATTTCCTGGTTATTGCACTGTTTTTCATGTCAGGGCATCTGCCATTAAGATACCAGTAGATTTTCTGCCACGGATAGCAGCTTTCCTCAGAGAAATGACTTTCAACTCTGCACGGCGATACTAGGCTTGAGTCCACTAAACGTGTATTCAGGGCTGTTAACCCAGTTATCAAAGGCATTTAGTCACTTTGTGATAGCACAAGTATGGGTGCCTGGCCACAGTGGAGTCATAGGTAAATGAAAAACTGACGAAGTGGTCAGAGAGGCACCCTATTCCTGCTATCAGTAGTATGGCAACAGTCGGTGCCTTATGTATTCTACTACTGCATAGCAGGGCTTCACAGAGCTTTTGGTAAACGCTGGGCTATCATCGGTTATGCGCTATTGCAAGTCCCTTTTGGTCTAAGATCTATTATAAGAGCTCCAATGAAGGTGTGGAAAAAGTCAATGTGAAAACATCTCAAGACTTATTTCTTGATTGTCGTGCGCTTGCAAAATCCAAGCTAAAACAGTTAGGAGCTCACAACTTCGGATATCCCACCCAGCTTGCGGGAATAGAAATTAAACATGTGATCCAATTTGTATTCACCATAGGAGTTTCACTTTTAGGACTCCACAAAATACTATAATAGTATTCCAAGCGCGACCTCTGGTTCAGCCTTGGAAGCTAACCATAGCCTTAAATATACATAGAAGTCAGAAATCCAAGATTCTTTCAAAGTAAGATGCAGATTTTTCAAATCAAATCTTGTTTGGAGAATAGAAGATTTACAATATTCAAAAGTGACGATGCATATAAGGACAGATTTCGTTCTTGGTTTCTAGCTCAAACTCAAGTGAGGAAAAAATTCAGATTTCTTATTCGACGTCTGAAAATATAAGTTTTATACCTTATGCAGCTTTCTTCTTTATCGAGTGTTTTGCTCTGGACTAGAGGAAAGGACAAACTTGATGCATTTTCTCATATGGAGGTTATTTATATCACAATAATACAAACGGCTTGGCTCTTCTTTTTAATCTCAGCGTTTTGCTCTTCCTGAAATATCTGAAAATTCTCTTGAAACCCCTCGACAAGACTTTGTCGCCTAATAAATAATTTTTGCATTTCCCCGACCATCTCTTCGAATTACTGTTGCTGGGGAAAAGTTGTGAGCAATTTTCAGGCTTGCTTTGCATGCCACAATTAAGCATTACCGAGAAGAAGATGCAGCAGAGACACGATGGAAAAAGGTAAAATGCTTTATGGAGCGTATAATTACGCAAATTAGCGTAAATGAGTGAGAATTTCTCGAAACGAGGAAGTGCCATGGCCAGAATGGGAAACCACATTAAAATAATGAAAAAAGAAGTGAAACAAAAATGCGGGAAAAAATGAGAAACACAATAAATTTTTACTAAAACAATGCGAAAGATAATAAAAGGCACAGAATAACAACAATAATAACAACAATAAAAAATGACACGAGTATAAAAAACTTTATCCTGACGGTGGTTTTATTTTGATCAAGGCATTCCATTGCCGTTGGTATTTGATAAAAATTTCATTTGGTGTAAACAAGTGGTGTTCACCAAAAAAAGGGTAAACTGGAAGAAAACCGACAGAGAAAAGAAATCGAAAAACAAGTGAGCTATATATGTACATGTATCCATATAACCAAACTGAACAATTTGCGCACAAGAAGTAGAAGAAGAGTTGGCGCTGAAAAAAGTTGCCATAAATTATTGCTGTGGAAACGGGTTGCAGCGCACAAACGAGTATTTAAGGCAAAACGGCAAAAATTTCGTAAAAGTTAATGAAGTATAAGGAATTAAATTGAAGTAAGGGCGTTGCGCTGCGCAGCGGGTGGGCGGCAAAAAAGATTTCGCTAAGCAACTTTACGGCATGCGCTCGAACTTTGGCCGCAATTCTTTTACCCATAATCAGCATAAAACAAAACGGTGTGTAAAAATGTTCAGAATAGAGGAAAAATGTATTAGACGCAACGGACGATTAGAATTTAGCAAGAATTTGCAGAATCTGCAAAGTGACAAAAGGATAGGAAACTCAAGCGCAACAGTGACAAAACTTTAAAATTTCGGGCAGTTTTTTTTCAGTTAGAAAAGAAAGTGTAACTTGCTGCTTCCGGCAGCTATTGGCATTTGCTGATAAAGGGTGTGTTTATAAGAGGTGTAGAAAGTTGAATCGGCAGTCAAAGTAAATACAAATATTTGATGGTTCGGTTGGAGATACTTGCAAATATTACCAGAGAAAGAGACCACAACCGAAAATGTGATTTTAACATGATGCTTAACATGAGAACCTATTTCCAAATTCTCCGTGAAACCAAAGAACCGTGAAACTTTCCGCAATGACAATGATTTCTGCCTTTGTGGGTGTATAAGTGTACAAAATTATCACTTTTTGTTGAGATCTTTCAAATCTACTAACATATATGCATTCAATGCTTGTAACTCAGAACCTTTGCTGATCCATTAATCTCTTACAAAATGAATATGAATCTAACTCTTCCACCAAAGTGGTAAAAGGTTCAAGCAGGTCGGTCGAGAAATATATAGCCTTTGTTACTAGCCTGGTTCTTTCAAAACGAAGGTCTGTCAATTGTATGGGTAAGTAATGAGGTTTCAATTCGTTGGACTCTGTTTTTAAATGGTGTTTCAAGACAATGTTTCAGAGCGAAAAACAAACTGCGACCAATATTCGGAGTGTTATAAAACCTGCAAGAGCGCCAAGTTTAATTTATGGTCTTGTGACATCAACAATTGAGCGTCTAGTGGAAAAATTTGAATCCATAAGCACAGCACAAAATGTTCCCGTGCCTGAAAGAAAAATAAGTACCCGTCGTGTCGAAAATATTACTGTCGCTAACGCATCAATTGAGGAAGACCCAAATAAGTCTCTCACACATCATTCTCAAAGGTTGGGCATCTCCGTGACGATGATTTTGCGAAAAGACCCTGGCCTACATCCTTACGAGATTAAATTGACGCAAGAGCTGAAGCCACTTGACCCACACAGCGAATGTCACAATCGATTTATTGAAAACCAAGTTTATTATCAGACGTGTTTGGGGGTCTAGTCATAGCGGAATCGCTGGAAACTGATTCGATAAAATCAAATTAGAAATCAAACTTGTAGGATCGCCGTTATCATCTTGCATTCTAGCATTGGACTTATGGAACAAACGAGCGCTTAGCAGACGTTGCTTAACGAGCGGCCTCCACGCGAATGCGGCCTAGAGTAGAAAGAGTAACCGATCAGCTCATCTACTTGCCAATAGTAAAGTTTAACTTGCAGCAATTGTAAGAATACTCATTGGACATTGTCTAATAGACATTCATGCCGGAAGGTGAAAATGCAGTCGAACGCAAACTGTTAAATTTATATTGAAAGAGCTGAAGTGGAAATATTTCTGCGCTTTCTCTATCATTATCCAGCTTTTGCAAGATTGAGATTGAAACATTTCGGTAGTCATACTTTCGACCATTCAAGAAACATAGTCGCAACTGACATTAGCCGCCTCAGACAATTTGTGAACAGCTCAAATCGCCTCCACGATTTATGAGGGTCTTCATATTCAAATTTATAAGAGTCCTAGTTATCCCAACGCCTCGGCTATAAGCTGTCCAAGTGGATTCCCTGTAAGGATCACTACTGCTACTTCAAATAACAACTGTCAACTTCTAAAAATCGCACCTTTTACTTTTAGATTTACATACATAATATATATATACTTATATATTGGAAGGGTTCTCCAATTGTGTGAAATGTCCGCCTCGGTCCACTTCAAAGGACACTTACGCCATACGCAAATGACATAAATTGAAAGCGAGATGAAGTGGAAAATTAAATGTTGCAGCGACTAGGCGAACGATGATGGTTACATATAAACAATCAAACCCAAAGCGCAAATCAAGCGTTGAAATACACTCAAGCAATTCAATTGTGTTGTTGTAGCAGTAGCGGCAAGTTGCCAGCGGGTTCACAGCATTATCTATAACTACTATTTACATATACTTGTATACATATGCACAGTTATATATAGTATGCTTACAAGTATGTGCTTGCATATTAAGCCCACGCTTAGGTAATGTGGGCTTAACTGCTTGACAAGCCTAAGACTAGGCGAACATTTTGCGGTCTAGCGGGTCGTTTGTTAATGGCATTGAGTGGTTCATTTGTTATGTTGAGTTGGTTTTAGTTAAACATTTGGGACATATTACATATGTACATAGCGAAACAAAAGCTTTTTATTATTAATGTTGCATTTAATTATAGTAGAGTCTTGAAGACATTCCACTAATTGTTTTCGAAAAGGTCGGAAAGCAGTATTCTCCAGGTAGCATTTAAATTGCTTTCCGAAATCTGGTAAAAATTCGTGTGAAAGTTGTCTGCAGAAAGCTTCAGTGTACCCTCCAACCAAAGCTGTGTTGAATAAGAAGCAAACTTGGTCGCCTTAAAATTGATCAAGTAGTTTATAAGATATGAGATTCCTTTGGACGGAAATGAGAGACAGCAAAACATTGTATCGCTGAATCATGTAAGCCCCCTTTTGGGTATGCCGAGCATTCTTTTTTAAAAAATCTAAATAATAACCTGCCAAAGTTCCATATGTACAGATCCAAAAAAACCATTGGTTTTCGGAAAAGGCAAAAGAACAGGTGGTACGATGAGGGGTGCCGTGTCGCAAAATAGAAGAAAAAAACAGACTGCCTACCTCTTTACAACACGTGTAGGATGGGATAGATACCGATAGACAAGAGAGGCTGAAATGAGTAAGGAGCTTGACAAGCTGGCCGATAGGGGTAATGATCTAAAACTCTACTAAAGGATGCGGCGACTAACGGAAGTTTTCGAGACCGGAGCATATTCTTGTAGAGTCCCCATAGATGAACCAGTGACTGATGCCCAGAACATACTGAAATTATGGAGGGAGCACTTCTCTAGCCTGCTGAATGTCAGTGAAAGCATAACACCTGGACATAGTGAACCCGATTCCCTAATCGATGACGATGGAGCAAGTTCGAATAGCAATTTCCCGTCTATAGAACAACAAAGCGATGGGGGCTGATGGATGGATAGCCAACCGAGGGTAAAACGGAATATATCCTGTCATCAAACGTCGTAGATAGTTTTGCCTATCTTGGAACTAGCATTAACAATAACACAATTTCAGCCTAGAAATCCAACTCAGAATACCTCTTGCGAACAGATGCTGCTTCTGACTGAGTATATAGTTGAGAAGTAAAGTCCTAACTCGACGAACAAAGGCGAAACTCTACAAGTCACTCATCATTCTCGTCATGCTATATGATGTATAGGCATGGACGATGACTACAGTTGATGAGTCGGCGTTACGAGCTTTCGAGAAAAAGGTTCTGCGAAAGATTTATGGTCCTCAGTTGATGGAACGATAAGCTGAACAAGATATATGACAACATTGACATATTTCAGCGAATTAAGGGACAATGTCCGTCCGTATAGATGCAAATAGCGAAAATGTAAATGTATATAAATAATCAGTGTGATGAGCTAAGTCCATTTAGCCATGTGTGTCTGTCTGTCCGTCTCTCCATCCCTCTGTTTGTATACACTATACGAAGTAGTCTCTCAACAGTCAATATGATAACAAGATTAATATGAAAAACTGCAGACTTTCAAGACATTCCTTAAGGCTTTGGATTATGTCAAATTTTAACGGAAACTGGTACCAAGGCGACTATAATACGAGTAAGACCTCTGAAATTAGTAATTAAATCCAACAATATGGAGGAAACTATTATTGCATGGCGTATACAATCCTTCTAAAGGGACTACTAAAATCCAAACCATGAAGCGTACTGGATTGAGGTGCGCGGACGGGCGATGATAATATATATATATTTTTATAGCCTCTCCGAATTTACCTTTTGAGTGTTGCGAACATACTCTCGTTTAACTTTTCAAACATGGTGAAAAAATAAATGTTTCGATCGAAAAAAAACCAAGCAACATATTGATTTCCCCACACTTAAGGCTTAAGTTTTCCTTGGGGATTCCACGAAACAATTTGTTAGGTTATTGTAACGCAAAAGAATAGCTGGAGATCCAGTAAAAACACAATGACCGCAATTACGGTCGACTAAGCTGTCAAATAACAAGCTAATTATCGGTGCAGAAGTATGTTTACATAAGGGAACATGAATGTCTACAAACTGACGACATCTGAACTCGAATAAATATACTTAAATACTAGCTTACATGTATCAATATATGAACATAAATACCTGTACACACGCAGTTATTTAGTAGACGCACAGCGGTTAATGACAACTAATAATTCAATTTGTGACATTTAGTGGTGCATTGCTGTCGCAATTAATTTGACACATCCAAGTGTCAGGATATGCTCAGACAGTTGCTTATTGGATCTGAAAATAAAGGGAAAACACTGTATTTATATATATGTTTGTATGTAGCTGAGACATTTAAAGTGTAGATAAAGCTAGCTCCAAATTAAAGGAACTAAGCATATTCATTATACCGAAGAAACTCGGGTTCTAGTGAAGAATAATATGGGCAAATAAAATAATTTATATTGCGATCTTTGTAAAATGGTGGTGATGCTAGTTTATTATTGTTGGAGAATATGAAGCAACCTAGGTAAGTAAGGGTACCTAGTCGAAGGAGAGGAAGATGTTAAGAAGTGAAAGACCAATATGGAACCAAGCGGACAAAAATAAAGTATTCATATTTGATAATAACTGAAAGAATAGAATAGAGGAATGTGGAATAAGTCACAAAAATTATCTGCCCTAAATTTATTAATGGAATTATAGAGAAACTGGTGAATTTATAGAAATTCTACCAAATTCACACCGCACTGATTAACCAAATATCTATCTATCATTAGAGCCATTTTTATCAATATTGAGATTGCTGCGAAGGATGAAATGTTTACAACGGGTTCTAACACCTAGTCATAAGCTACAAAATAAAAAACAAAAATTAAGAACCACAGCTAATATCGTCTTCTGAAACCTACGAATGTGCTCCTCTACATTATGACAATTACCGGACCACAGCATATAAGATTTCAGAAGTTTGTCTTATCTCTAAACGTTAATCCCAACTTCTCTTGCTAAATGAAGACAAATGTTATGGTTATTGGAAATCTCTTCACTGAATGACGTTAAATTAGCAATAGGACCCCAGAGTTATTACAACCTGTCTTTATACGACACGCCACTGCCACGGTTTATAGCAAAAAAGACACACCATTTAAGACATGACAGTCGTCTGTTTGCTAGAAAGTAAGGCATGAAGAAAAACAATAACACGATATAAATGTGCTTAGTTCTTCGAAGGTACTTTGATTTCGGCAGGTAAGCTCTTAAGATTAGTTATACCGAACAGTCATCGATATTTTCTTTCAAATTCTGTCCGTATAATATGAACTCCTATAGTTCAGATTATTTCTAAAACAAGAAAAAACGTTAACTTCGGTTGCACCGAAGCTAAATACCCTTCACAGGTGCATTTTTGTTAGTAACTATGTGTTCAGTTTGTATGGAAGCTATATGCTTTAGTTAACCGATCTGATCAATTTCTTCGGAGATTACATTGTTGCTTTAGAAAATAATCTATACCAAATTTCGTGAATATATTTTGTCAAATGTGAAAGTTTTCCATACAAGCATTTGATTCCGATCGTTCAGTTTGTATGGCAGCTATATGTTATAGTGGTCCGATATCGGCCGTTCCGACAAATGAGCAGCTTCTTGAAGAGAAAATGACGTTTGCAAAATTTCAAAACGATATCTTAAAAACTGAGGGACAGACCGACATGTCTAAATCGACTCAGCTCAACATACTGATCATTTATATATATACTTTATAGGGTCTCCGACGATTCTTTCTGAACAAACTTCGTGACAAACTTAATATACCCTGTTCAGGGTATAAATATATGTACCAATTAAAGATCCTACTTCATTTGCCATAAAGTTCGCTGTCTATTTCGATATCATGGCAACGATATTAGCCTTGAGTTCGCTGACTGTGCGTTCAGAAATAGTGAAAGGATCTCCACACTCCTTATCTGAAGCACCGCGTTATTTGATGATTACCCCGCTTTTGGTACCTGGCCACAACGATGAACTTGCTAACAAAGGTACTTCAATTTCAATAACTGCGGAATGGGTCCGTTGGCTTCTTGTAATTTACTACTGAAATGTTGGTCTTCAGACCAGCTCAGCAATCGATGGTCAACTACCAGCGCTGTAGGTTATTCTAGCTCAGGGTAAATCAACGGTTGTAGGAGTTCTAATCGGACACTGTAACCGGATGCCAATTGCTTCGGCTCATTGGAAGAAAATGAGATAGAATCATCGCAACACTTCTCCTCGAATGTTCTGCTTTTACCAAATCAAAACAAAAACACCTTGGATCTCGTCCTTTTAGAGATACAGGTGATATAGCTTAAATGGAAATTATTCAAGGTGTTTTTGTCAGTAGCTGATATCCAACTACAGAACTTTTCGTCTAGCTGCACAAAAGAACTGTGATCTAGGCCATGCTGAAGGTGCAGGCATCTAAAACAACCTAAAATCTTACTTTCATAATTAGTTTAATTTTATATCTGTTAGTTTAAAAGCTTAAATGGATTTGATAGTGAACGACGAAATATTTCCTGTTATGAAACAAAAAATCGCGACTTGACACCCAAGCCACTGTTGACAGCCATAACTTTGACGGGTCAGTAGGGTAATCTTTTTTCAATTTTTTTTTTGCATTTTCTGTTCTCTTATGCCCTTAGAAACCCACTTTACCATTGGAAGGTTTCGAAAAAGGCCCAAAAATAATAATACCGCTCGACGTTCGGAGCGCTCGGAGTGCACACCTCAAACTTTAAACGCGTTTTTCTCGCGTTTTTGATTCCGGTCGAACAACTAAACCGATTTGCTTAATTATTTTTTTAATGTTCACAAAACGCCTGTTCCTACTAGATGCATAATTTTTTATAATTTATTGACAATGTTATGACAAATTTTATGTCAAAAAAACATGGGAAAAATTAAAAAAAAAAAAACGTTATTTACTTTTTTATTTATGAACATTTTTTTCATGATTCTCGTAGGGATGATAACCATTCACGTACTTTTTAAGAATAAATTGGGTTTTTGTGTTTCAGATGATCCCAACATGAAAAATAGTGTCCGCCAGTGAAAAAACGTATCTCATTCCTTTGCCATTTCTCCGAAAGTTGTCGTCGAGTAATTCCGAAAAAGTTGTTTATACACTCCACGATATATCTCATGATATGTAAAAAAGGTTCTATTGTAGAATAAAAATTTCTATGAAAAAAAAAATTGTCAAAAACCAGGCCAGATTACCCTACTGACTCCTTAAAATCGTAAATAATTACGTCTGTCTTGGAACCAGCATTATTAGCAATCACAACGTCAGACTCGAGATTCAATGAGAATAACTCTTGCCAACAGGAGCTTATTCTGATTGAGTAGGCAATTGAGAAGTAAAGTCGTCTATCGACGAACAAAGCCAAATACTACAAGTCACTCATCATCCCTGTCCTGTTATATGGTGCAAAGGCATGGACGATGACAATATATGATGAGTCTGCGATACGAGAGAATAGTTCTGCGGAAGATTTATGATCCTTTTCGCATTGGCAACGGCGAATACCGCAGTCGATGGAACAATGAGCTATACGATCTACCAGTAGCAAGGCTTAAACTCATCGAAATGAGTGCTATTTCATCGGGTACAGCTTCACTGTGGTATGTGGCATTTGTTGCAGCTCGCGGCAAATGCTAGAGTGTGCCAATTTTTAAGTAATATTTCAATTCAATTCGATTGACGACACACACAAATATAAAAACCAAATATATATCATATACTTCATGTTTAGATTTATTTATTTGCATTATTGTTTTATTGCTTTACTCAGTTCATCTTTTTCATGTTGCCTCACTCGGTTGCGAACTTGACGCATAGTGAGTTCTCCATATCCACATATGTACATATATGCTTGTGTATATAAACATAACTGTATTTAGCAAATATTTTCCTACACCAAAGACAATAAAAGCATGTTGACACATTATAAATCATGCATTATTTATGTACCAATGACAATTTGCTTATGCAACCACGGCGTTAGTAACAACAGTTAGCATGAAGTTGTGTTGATGTGCGGCGCTAACCACTCCGAACAGCTGCTACTTGCCCCGCAGTACTAAAATGGTTTCGTAAACCGCCCCTTACCCGCTTATTTCGCACTACGCTGGGCAAGAAAGGTTGATGGGAGTATCAACAAGAACTGTTTGCCACTCATGTCGGTACAACCAAATCGTATACTGTGGCTAACGGTATTTGGTGATGGTAGCTATGGCCTTGCATCAAACTTTCCATATTGAGTTGGTGAAAAACTTATTAGATTTGCAGCTGACTGTTTATCTACAGCATAAGAATGCCGCTCGCATCACATTTTGTCATTACGAAACTAGTTATGAAGTGGTTAGAAAAAAACTAGTTATTAAAGATATATTTTTAGCAAGTTAATTGGTTTATTAAATGTGATATGATATGTAGTGGAGAGGTAAAAACCTAGGAACTAGTTATGAAGTGGTTAGAAAAAGACTAGTTACTAAATAAGATAGTTACAAACAGACTAGTTATTAAATAGGATAGTTTACCAAATTAAATGGATCGTTAAATGTGATATGACGTTTAGCGAAGGAGTTAAAACCTTAGCGGAAATTTTGAAGTGGTTACGAACTAGTTATGAACTAGTTTTGAATTTGTTACAAAAAATATATGACTTGGTTGAACTACAGCATTCACCTTATTTATATTATAGAATTTATTTTATTAATATTTATTTATAAATAAATCAACCTAGAATAGTTCCTTTATCGGTCGGTATCAAATATCCACTATATACATACATATTATTTGACTCGATTTCCATCACCCTACATGGACGAAGTCTTAAAGCAACGATTCTTTATTAATAGGTATATTTCATATACGACAACAAGCCCTTCACTGTCAACTGGCAGCAGCTAAATGACAGTAGCCGTCTGACAGCCATCTGACAGTATCCCATTGACAGCTTCCATATGACAGCCAATTGACAGTTCTTTGAAAGTCATTTGACAAACATTTAATAGCAGCCTTCTAACAAATAATTCAGCATTCAATTCTAGAAAATAATCCAACAGATTTTTCTTTATTTCTCAGCTACTCTACCATACGCGCTTTCCAATAATTCCTCACCATTCCCTGTAAAATCTGAATTTAAGGTAAAATTTACGAAAGCTCCAACCCACCATTCTCACAGCTGGGTTTTTCTGTTGCCTCTTAATATATGTATATATATAATAATTTCTTTTATAAGAAAGGCTTTCTACATTTATATTCCCTTTCATATCCTTAAGCATTTCGCCTGTCATACCGTTTTTATCTCCTGTCTCATGCCTGTCATTTGCTGCCGCGCTAATCCTTACAACAATAGCCAGTGTCGAAAATTGTTTCACTTAAGTTACTTTACTTTCCTACCTGTTAACACATTTGGCCAAAACTTTTCACACAAATAACTGCAAGACAAATGTCTTTTATGGCATATGTGCCTAAAGCCCAAACATTCCAAACACACACACATACAGACATCACATACAACTACATATGTTTATAGTACTTATTATGGATTGAGCTGAAAATGAGTTTGTGAAATTGTTTTTGCTGCAGTTTCTGTACAAAAACAATTTCGCAAAGCTTTCTCTTTGACAGCGAAAAGGAAATCATGATTTATGCAACACCTGACAGTGTTGTCCAGAAGCGGCAGTGCTGGAATATTCCTATGTCAATTATATGGACTGCAAAGATTTTTCGTAGCATACATGTAGGAGCGGACAATATACATGGACTGCAAAGATTTTTCGTAGCATACATGTAAGAGCGGAGCAATCTTGATGCGCATTTTATACATTTATACAGGTATCGGTGATAATGTCTCTGTTTTACAGAGCTTTTGCGAATAATTAAACATATTTTTTTGAATTAATAGCTCCTCGCTATTTTTTTTCTAATGCATGCTCCTTATCAATTTATCGCTGCCGTCTTTAAATGACTCGGCCGGCAATCCATCGGCCAACGCTTTGTTGTTCTTCAGACGTGTACTACTTGCTATTCGAACTTTTTCATGGTTGGACAATGGAACGTCTGCTCCACTGTTATCCATTGGGAAATCGGGTTCAGCATCTCCTGGTTTTATGCCATTCAGCAGGCTGGAGAAATGTTCCCTCCATAATTTTAATATACTATCGTCACTAGATCACCTCTGGAGGTTCTACAAGAGTGTGCTTCGGTCTTGAAACCTTCTGTTAGTCGCCGCATCTTTTTGTAGAATTTTCGAGCATTACCTCTGTCGTCCAGCTTTTCAAGCACTTTATACTCACGCATATCGTGATGTGATTATCATTTGATTATTCCAGTTAATTTCACTTATATTAGTTGCTTATTCGATTCGCAATTGTACCAGTTTTGGATAATCAAAGACATCTACTGAGCATTCCTACCGGAAAGTAGTACACGAAATAAGATTTTACTAACAATCAGCTCGTAAACTTCCGTTTTGCCGACAGTTTCGGCCAATCGTTTTATTAACATTGTTGTGCAGCAATAAAGCGAAATATTTGCGCACCTGTCTACATGCAATTGATATTCGTTTAAGGACAACAGAGTCCTTTTACAACCGAACGAAAAGTAAATTGCAAAAAAAACACAGAACTTTTGGAAGCGAAAAGCGCGAAAACAGCAAAAGCTACGCGAAACAACAAACAAAACAATTGAACGGATGAAACTTTTGAACGCATTCCGACTACGCACTCTTGGTTGCTGTTGCTGTTGGTGTTTCGACTGCACGCCCCCCACCGGCAGCGAGCAATAAATTCGTATATGTATTATGCGATCGTTGGTGTGTTTGTTTGTCTGCTGTTTTGTACGCGGCTGCAGCTGCTGATTGCCAAAAGCGAATTCTCATGAAACGAAATGAAATCAAATGAACGTTTGGCAACTCGTTACGCGCATTCCTATACAGCTGGAGCAGGAGCGCGCGCCAGGCGCCAAGGCGTCGGTGAAATGAAGAGGAAAAAGAGCGTTGCAAGCAAAGCGAAAAAGCGAAGGGAACTAACTAACAGTCCGCGTCTGCCGTAAGCGCAGAGTTACCCCATTCGATGCTACGCGTTTACAATCAGCAAACTTGCTGGTTCAATTCGCGCGCGCGCTGCCGGTGCGGCAGGTGTCTTTGAGTTGGCGTGCGCCGCGAGCGTATGCGCGAGGAGTGGTGTGGCGGCGCGCAACTTTTCGGCAAACGGATACACCAATTTAGACACTTCTCAAACAATTTGTCGAGGGATGGCAACTTTTACAAGCTGTTGCACAGTGTCTTGTAGAGGTAAGTAAATACGCGCGGAGTCAAAAAATACGCTAACTCATTTAATTTAGATACGGAATTGGATGCAAGGGGGAAATGTATAAAGTAAATAGGATTTAACAACATAGGGGTTTAAGTGGTGTATGCCAAAGTTAATTATTAAGGTTCTGGCTTGAGTTAGAGATCTTTAACCTTACTTGTGGAATAAGTATACTAATATCGATTATATGGCTTGTGTTTTCACCCAATAATCGGCCCATTACTGGAAAACTGACATATTTTCCATGAAAGTTGAATTCTTATCCAGCATTCTTGTTACAGAGAAGATCAACCCGCTGAAGCTACCATAGCGACTAGTTTCAACATTTTCGTGTCAGAAATTACATCTAGGAAAGTGAGGGTCTAGGAGCATCTTTCTTAAAGGTGTCCGGACTGATCTGGGTCCAGCTACTATTCCATCCTTTAAATACGCCAAGGAGTTATTTGCGTGGATGCGCCTAAGCCGTGAAGATTAGTAACAGCCTTCCAGCTCTCCACAAAGACCTTTTCATATTCCTTATTTGGAACCTATAGATTGTACAACGCTTAATTGCTGATAGTCGCATTCCTACGGGCCTTTTTAAAGAGCCGTATAAAAGAGTCTCCGATTTCCGAGAGCCACCAAAAGTTGTCCCTCGCCGATTGGTGATGTAATAGAAGAAGAGCTCTCAAAAGATGCTTTCCAAGCCGTGCTGAAGACTTCGACGCACTTAGAAGTAAGAAAGGACCTCTGTTGGCCCATCTAGAAGCGCTCATCTAGAAGCGCTCGTCGGCGCTTCCTGCAGTATAGACCCCAGTTCGGTTTTTGAAGTTCCCATAGGTTTCCTTAGACGAACTCACTGGGTCTAAGCTTAATGCGATATACCTATGGTCAAAGAATGAATGGTCCTATAGTTCCTTTCAATCTAAGATCCGAGCTCCCTTTGCGTTTGAGGCTAGCTGAGGAGAACCTCCTCCCTGGTTAATGTGAAAAAATGGGTGGGTTACCCTTGTTAAACATAAAAAGATCTTCGTCTGTAATAAATTCGAAAAGCAACTCATCTCTCTGATTTGTGTTCGAGCTTTCCCAGATTGCATGTCGCGAGTTTGCCATGGAGCCAATGACGACATGGTTCCTTTTTACCGGGCTTGTTCATGTGCTTTTCTTAGCAGCGTGAAAGGTGATTCCATCTCATCCTAGTGCGCCATGTGGGCGATATCGCTGACATTAGGTAAGAGAAAAACTTTTGTTTCGTTCCGCATTAGCAAGTAAGTCATGCATCGCTTATCGTGAACAGCTCAACAGTTTATTGGAACAGTTAGTTTGCGTAACCCGCCTTTGCATATTGGAGGTTAACATGAAAAAACTTCATTCTGCAGGCTGTTCTCCAGCAGCGCTAGATCAGTGCCCTGTTCCTTATCACTCCGCTCCTTCTCTAATAGTCGCTAATTGATGATTCCGGGTGGAGACCGGGTGGGTCTACTACCATGATCTCTAAATTGTCTTGTTCCTTTTCCTCTGCCTTACTAGAGGGTTGATGGCCATCCGTCTGGCATCCAGCCAGCTAACGGCTCCTTTGGATTCCTTGAGAGGACTGAAGGATTCCATATTCAATTCTAGTTCTACCAACAAGGGTTGAATTACAGCTAACAATATTATCCCCACACTTAAGGATCACCCTAATATGCATATACTGTACTTCAAAACTGGCGCACTCAAATTCTCACTAATTCACATGCTCGTATATCTCATGTATCGTCACACAAGGGGATAGAGCTAAAATAAACACAAAAGTGAGAACAAAGCACAAAACGAGGTACGGAGATCAGTTGCACGCCAACAACAGCATAAAGGTGAGCTGCAGCAGCTTAAAATGTTGCACAACGCACACACACACACAAACGGGCACTAATGAATTCGCCGCGATAGGAAAGTTTAGCTTCAGGTTAAGCACAAAGCTGACGAAGTATTCGTAAACAAAGCAAGCTGAGGGTGTTGAACGACCGGAATGCATGGTACATTGCGACCAGCGCTGGCAGCTCAACCAGCATTTGGACGTAATGGATGAGTTGGTGGGTCTTTGTTGTTTAGTTGTTGCCGTTTTTCTTGTTCGTATTTCTGTTTAAGTTGTCGGTATTGTTGATACGTTTGTTGTTACTCTTGTTTGTGTAGTTGTTGTATTTTGTCTTTGTTGTTGCTGTTGTTGTTGACAGCAAATATTTTTGTCTCTGCAACAACTCGTTTACAATCGCATTGCTGCTGCAACTCGAATAGTTCTTTACTTCAAACATTTAATGGAAGTATGTGTATGTATTTATGTGCGTGTGTGCGGGTGAACACAGCGGACATAAAATCCACACACAAATAAACGTTGCATTTCTGTTTTTTACCTTTTCGTATTGTACAATTTTGTAGAGGAAGGAAGCAAGTAATATACAAAAATTTGGCAGGCACAAGTACATAGTCATACACAAACTCACATGCACACACACATTCTCCCACTCTTCCACACAGTTTCCGACAACATTTAACTGCAGACTAAATCCCAAAATCTAGGAGAGCGTACATGTTCATCTGGTCACTCTAACCGCCGTTAATGGCATTGCATTGACCACACAAACAATTCACTTGCCGAATGAGTGACTACCCAGCTTCCCTCAGCTAGCTCGTCGGCTCGTTGGTTCGTTGGCTCAGTGACTTAGCATGGCATAAACGAGCGGATATCGTTGCAAATAAATGGTTAGTGAAATAAAAATTGCGACTAAAAATACAATTTCCTGGAAAACTATAGCAGCGTTGGAGGTGTTGTAGGGGTGGTATGGGTGGGAATATAATAAAATCAGCTGAAAAGCAGTGAGAGGGAGAGAAATTTTTTATGAAAGTGTATTAAAAGAAATAGTGTGTATGAAAATTGACGAATCGAACACGCAATTGGTCTAAACGAAACAGATTGGCATAATAAAATAGATACAGAATAGCAAGCAATTAAAACATTTTAAGAAAGCATCTTCTCTTCTATATTAAAGTCAAAGCTTCTGCGACAACGATAAGCGAAAACGAGCCTGGTCGTATCGCGGTGAACCGTAGCCGAGCGACGATTGACGTTGAAGCAGATTCTGCGATTTGTATGGCGGAATTGGCAGGAAAACAATTTGTATGAGAAGCACTTCTATGGCCAAACTCCGGATGGACTCTATCAGTTGTTTGTTCATAGAGACGAGGGTTTCCATGAAGTTGTTGAACGATAGAGTAGGATAGAGAATGAATTTAGAATAGCCGGGGACCTGCATGTAAGTGGATGTTAAATGTCGTTATGTGGCACAATCAATGCCCTCGTTCAGCTTTATTGAGCCATTTTTATATATTTTTTTCATATCACGTACAACCCTCAGTAGTAAACAGAAGGACCACTTAATCGGAAAATATACGCATTTGCCGAGTCTCAACAAATAGCTTAATCGTTCGATTTTCATTCCCTCTAATTCACCTGAATATCTAAAGATGAGATATTCAAAGTAGTTTAATCTATCTATCACTTAATAAGAAAAAATTAAAATTTATACTATATGGCCAAGCGGTGTCTATTTGTCAGAACTCCAAAAAAAATCTTTGAGGCACAATCAAACTTAAATTTGTTCTCGTATATAACATTAGAAGAACGTAACGGTTGGGTGCTATGGCTGGGTTCAATAGGTGAACTCCAAGTAAGGGATTAAAAGACAAGTGACTGTCCTTTATAAAGCGAGGAAATCTTCGAGTGGAACATTAAGTTATAACTATGCGAGTTGAGTCTATCACAAATCTGCTTAGACATTTTATTTTCATTTCTTAATTCTCCTGAATGTTTGAAGAAGTGAGACTCAAAGTATTTTAACCTCGATATCGCATGAATCAAGCAGTAAGTATTGTAATAATTATACCTTGCCTTTCTCCATGCAACTTCTACAACTGAAAATTAAAATGAATCACACCTGTTTATAAGGAGATTGAATTTATTGAGAGCGAAGAGCATTTACCTCGGACTTGAATGATCTCACAAGTATTCAAGTGCTCACATGAGACTCAAACTTCAGTTATTTTACAGTAAGAAGACAATGGTACTACTACTTGGTTAAGTCTCTGCACTTTAGTATAGCAAGAGGGGAATGATGAGTGACATGTAGAGTTTGGTCTTTGTTCGTCGGGAGAGGATTTTACTTCTCAATTGCATACTTAGTCCAAAGAAGCACCTATTGGCAAGAATGGTTCTGCGTTAAATTTAATGGCTGATATTGTTATTGGTTTTGCTGCTTCCAAGATAGTCCAAGTGTTCCATCCATAACTTCGATATGCTCTGAAAATTAGCCACTAGATCACCACTTTGGATCGTACAAGAGTATGCTTCGGTCTTGAAACCTTCCGTTAGTCGTCGCTTCCTTTCGTAGAATTTTCGAACACTGCCCTATCGGCCAGCTTCGGAAGCCCCTTACTTACCCGTTTCTTTTTTGTCTGTATAAGCGTCTCGCTTCCTTCTTCAACTCTCGGTATTTATGCCATCCTCTTCGTCCCAGCTGTTTCATCGATCTTTACGAAAACCAATGGTTTCGCTTGCAACTGTACGTAAGGAATGTGAAATGCCGTCCCACAATTCCCTTATACCGAGTTGCTGATGAGTGCTCTCAGAGAGTAGGTGTGTGCGAATAGGAAATCACTGAAAGTCGGTTGTGGCAGTAGCTTCGCATCTTCGTAAGTCGTACCTTCTCTGTGTTTGTTAATAGATGTGCTTTTCTGTACAGAGGCGGGTGCGTATCTTTGCTAAAACAATATAGTAGTCCGAGTCGATATTATGTCCTCGGAGCATACGGACATTGGAGACATAATCTAATGAAACACCAACGGCATAAATGGAGAGAGACGGCAAAAAGCAGAGCAACATGGATGTGCATTGTTTAATGGGCCAAAGCTTTATAGGAACTATAAAGCCGGATGGTGATAATGTTGCAAGCATAAGACTTGAATTAGCCATTGATTTGTCCAACGTTATTATTTGTGAGATTTTCAGCAGCATAATTTTTGGTTTTCAGGTACTCGAAATATAAGTTAGAACTTTTTTAGTGACATTATGAGAGGTCTATTTCAAATATATTGAAATAGAGAATGCAAGAAGCATTAGCACCGTCTCTGAATTGACACATTTTTGAATGAAATGGAGCGTCTATCTAACATACAAATTTTTTATAAATATATTTTCTTTTCAACTTAAACTTTCAATACTTCTAACATCGCTCCGCCAATTCTCAAAAGGTTTATATATTTTTCCTTTGCCGGCTATTGATAGCCTGGTCTACAAATTAAATGTTATTCCAGTAAAATGCCATTCAAAATTTACGTCATATTTTCCATAATAAAGTCAATTTATATTTATTATTTAGCGGAGCGCATTTTTTCCCTAATATGTTTGAGGTTACGTAATTCCGTTAGATATTTTATAGTACGCGCGCACAGTAGAATGAAAATAAAAATTCGAATAACGTTCATATAACGGTTTCGGACAAAAACTTTTCTCTTCAATTTGCATATTTTTCCGTTCTTATTTTGAGTTTCATTTTTGTTTTTGTTGTTTGCAGGACCGCAATGCACTTTTATCACCCAAACAGTTTTTAGGTTAATCTGCTTTTCCCTTTTTTGGCATGTTTTCCCTCCGCATCTATGTATCTTTATACGAATATTGCTCCGCTTTTTGTTGCTCTCATTCATTAGTGATTTGCTGGCGCAGCAATGTCAAAGGACTTTAAACGATTGAATGAGCTGGTCATTTATTTAGTTCTTTATTTTTGCGTTTTGAAGTCGCCATTTTTTTCATTCTTCGCTGGAACCAAAAATGGGTGGAAAATTTAAATTGAAATGGCGTAACTGTAAAAAGTTGTCCAATTGATTTAGCGGTTGTTTGGTTATATTTGTATATTTTTTCTTTTATGTTTTAAATGGTATTGACCATTAAGCCGAGAGAGGAAGCCAAGTGGCGTTTTTTAAGCGTGGAACTTGCATTTAAGCGATTATTTTAAATTTAATTTGAATACATGAAAAAAATTTTGATTTACAGCCAAGAGCTTAACGAAGAGAATCTCGTGTATTGAAACTCTTACAATGTACGTTATTAAGGAAAGGATTGTGACTTTTATTAATTTAACCTCATCGCTTCGAGAGAAAATTAAGCGGATGTTCAATAATCACAGTATACAACATCCGACTTAGTATGGGTCCAAACCAAGTTTTTTAGAGAGATTGAGTCAAAGATAAAAACGCAATTTTTCATTTTTTGAAAATCTAATTTATCGCCTTTGAATTTAAAAGTGCCACTTATTAAAATTCATATCATTTTTTTCCCAGATTCAGCTTTGATACGATTTTGAAGGCCAACTTCGAAAAACGGAGAATGGTTTTTTATGGAACCAAAACCATTCTTTTTTGTTCTTGAGAAATTGAGTTTTTCGAAAACCGAAATTATTGCTTTCGAATTTTAAAATAGAGTTTATTAAAATTGGAATTATTTTTTTCGAAGAAACGGCTTTGATGAAAAAATGCATAAATTCTTTCTTATTTCTGAGCCGGGACTGGCACCGAAATCATTTTTTTGAGAGTTATTCGTGAAACGAAATAATTTGCTTCGGATTTCTTAAACGAGCATGAAAAAGTTCAAATCATTCATTCGAAGTTCCGACTTTTATCCGTTATTCGAGGCTAATTTTGAAAAACAGAAAAATTGACAGAGTTTAAACGTGGTACCGAGATTGAGTTTTCGAAAAATCGAAATTACTGCCTTAGAATTGTAAATAGAGTATATTAAAACACAAATTATTTTTTCGAAGCTACGGCTGTCATACGATTTTGGAGGCTAAGTTCGAAAAATGGAGACATTTCTTTTTTATTTCTGAACCGGGGCTGGGTTTGGCACCAAACCCATTCTTTCGAGAAATTTAGTTTTTCGGAAATTAAAATAAGTTCTTTAAAATTTCAAAAATTAGCACGATGAAATTCGAATTATTTATTCAAAGTTCCGACCTGGACCCGATATTTAAGACTAATTTCGAAAAACGAAAATATCTGTTTTCTTTTTTTTTTTTGACCGAGCGTTAAGTGTGGAACTAAAACCATTTTTTCGAGAAATTGATTTTTCGAAAATCGAAATAATTTCCGACGAATTTAAAAAATGAGAATTATAAAATTCGAATTATTTATTCGAAGTTCCGACTCCGGTCCGATATTCGAGGCTAATTTCGAAAAACAGAAAAATTCTTATTTCAGACCCAGCAGTAAATGTCAATCAATTTTTTCGAGAGATTGAGTTTTTCGAAAATCGAAATAATTGCCTTCGAATATAAAAAATGAAAATTCGAATAATTTTTCGAAGTTCCGAACACCTAGCAAAAATGTAGACTTTGGTATAGTTTAATTATGTAGAGATAGAGAATGATTTAGATGGAAAAAAACGTCTGATCACTACATTTGGCTTCGCTAGTATTACCTCGTGATTAACCAGCAATAATCTTTGATTTTATTTAAATGTATATTCGATACATTGGGGAGCACTCACCACTTAGTTAAATGAAATAAAAATGTCTGTTTAATTTTGTACACGTTGGGATTTTTAACAAGTTTATTTAAATTTATTGATTTTATTATACATATATGTATAAAATCATTAGAAACGATATCGACGGGCGAGGCGGCGACACTCCAATTCCGGGGACGATTTATCACTGCTGCGCAGTATCGAAGCGAATGTGTTGCTCGAAAGGTTTAAAAACGAATTGTGCCTCCTGTCCTGTTGTCCATTCTTTTTGTTGAGAGGGTACAGGTGTGGTGAGTTGTGTTGGTGTAGTGTGGTGATGTAAGTGGATGGCGCCATCGGTTGTGGTGTATTGTCTTGCTAGGGTGCGCCAGTTTTTCCCAGGGAGAGTGGGGGGATGCTTAATCATTTAAACAGATTTCTTTCTTGTTTAAAAATATTTTTCTCTAACATTTTTCAAGCTTTGAGTGATTGATATAATTCCAGCGTTAGACTAATATGACGTTCTGTTATAATTTTCCCTTTCCCTCCCCAAGCCGTTTACCCTCATCCAATCGTCGAGAAATCGAAACAACTCATCGCTTTTAATTGATATTGGTTTTCGAAACTTTAGTAATTACAATTGCTATGCAATTAATGTTTACTTAACGGATTCTTACTACTTCACAAATATGGCTTATCGCTGTTCCAACAACTCAGCATTGTTGGTTAACTACCAACAACCGTTAGCAGTGCGCAAAGGCAAGCAAAGCCTATACGCTTGTAAATAGTTGCTAAAGTGGCTATTAGATTGCTTGGGAATGTGAAAAACAAGAGTGGCTTTAGTGGTTGAAAGCAGTAGCAACAACAATAACTACAGCAAGTAAAGTAAAAAGCAAACAAAGTGAGTAAGAACGCTCTGAAATCGTGCTAAACTCGGATTATTATTTGCAATGAATAATTGCTATGAAAGAGCAACTCGATATGGAAAAAATGGTTCTACAGAAGTATGTCAAAAACTTCAGTCAAAATTCGATAACACCACCAACCACCAACTGATTAATATATTCCATTTTTAAGGAACGTTCTCAGAATACTGAGCATCGGAAATCGGTTGTAGAGTGAAAATAATTCAAGAAGAGCACTAAAAAAGCTGGGCGGAAGTTTTGAGGTGGAGCCTTCTATAAAGAGCGCTACCTCAATCTTATCTTTAGGCTACTGGACTGCTTTAGCGTCTTTAAGGCAGTAGTGGTTGCTATTAAAGTAGCAGTAGACCTACTACACCGTTCTACAACTTCCTTCAGAGAGGCCGGTATTCATTTCTACAACAGAGGGACAATACTAGGAGTCAAGGAGTGTCTAACCTGATTAGATATAAGTAGCACCTAACTATTTCATTAGCAGACTCTTTTAGATACCTGGTTATAGCGGAATTGATGGAAACTGCTTACCCGATTAGCTAGCAAGAGAAGACACCTTTACCCGCTCACATGGGAACGGGAATGAGCTGGATCCCGGCTGTCATCGTTGAAGTTCTTAATGAATATTGTCCAATAGGCCTTCATGCTAAAGGTCTAAATATCCAATCGAACGCAAATTGTCAAAGATGCATGAAAGAAGGTGAAGCCAAAAAATTACGGGACATTTTGCTCTTTCGTCCAGCTTTAGACAGATTGAGTTTGCGACATATCGGCAGTCATGTCTTCGGCGTACCTGGAGACAACTGATATTAACATCAACAAATTTGTTATTCGCTTAAAGCATTTTGTTGATTTATCAGAGTCATTTTTATCATTTATATTTGAAATCTAAGGAACACAACGAACCGGCTATAAGCTGTCTAAAGATCTCTTTACCAAACTAAAAGTGGTACAAATAAGAGGAGGTTTACTATTCTGTCGCCTAAATAGAAATTAAGTTAATCTGACTAAGGAAGAGCGATATCCTATATCAGATCTCTTAATCTCTACAGCGTCCAAATTTCGTGTTTTGTAATTGTGTTTAGATCAGGTTTTCTTACAGATACAAGTCATTCAAAGTAAACTGTGCGAGCGGTGTATCCTTCAGGTACTCAAGTCGTCATCCCTCTTCGTATACTGGACTCAGAAATCATCCTTCTTGAATCAAATGTTTAGAAAATTAATGAGAATAGTAGAGACCAGCGTAAATTTCTTTGTATCAGCACTTCGACCATATGCTCGACTCTAGCAAAAACATATGTCAAAGACACAAACCTTTTTGCCATTTTCGGCCTTTACGGTGGATGCATAGGTTTGGTGTAGTCCTGATGGAACCCCATCTTTATCCTATTGGCCAAGCCTGATCACTTCTGACTTATTGGTTTTTTCAAGCGGTCCAATCTCTAAGGTACATGTCCGAATTAGAATTTCCAGTTCTTACCAACAAATTCAGAGTAAATCCTGCCTAACTGCCAATACCAAAATTTCCGTTAGATACCAAACGAGGTTTCAGACAAGGCTACTCCCTTTAGTGCGACTTTTCCAATCTAGTATTGGAAAAAAAATTCGAGGTACCATCTGCGATTTTCGTTCAGCGTTCTCCAGAATGGATACGGAAGCGATGCAAGTAGGTCTGGTAGTGAACGAAGGCTAGACAAAATATCTCCTGTCATCCAACAATCTGTCGTCGCGATCGCGACTTGTCTCTCACGTCATTGTTGATAGTCATAACTTCGAAGTCGTAGATAATTCCGTCTATCTTGAAACCAGTATTAATGTCAACCTCGTCAACAACAGGCGCTATTTCAAACTAAGTAGGCAAATCAGAAGTAAAGTCTCTCTCTAAAGTCGGCGTTACGATTTTTTTAAAGAAAGGGTTCTGCGGAAGACTTATGATCTTTTGCGTATTGGCGACGGCGAATACCGCATTCGATGGAACGACGAGCTGTATGAGATATACGACGACATTGACATAGTTCAGCGAATTAAAAGGCACCGGCTACGCTGGCTAGGTAATTTTGTCAGGATGGAAGAGAAAGACCTCTACTCTGTTGAAGAGATCAGGCGGAGAAGGACCTGGCTGCACTTGGCTTCTCGAATTGGAGCAAAAAGAAGAAACAACTAGGCTATATGCCGCGGTTTCTAGCTAGTAAAGAAGAAGAAGAATATGGTTTACAAGTACAGTTTGATGTTGATTATTTTCACTAAATGTAACAATGACAATATACTCTATGCATTGTGCTGTACTTGGGTCTAAAAATAGCTCTAGTTAAAAGTGCTGTTGAAACAAATTCCGCAGCCTACAAACGTCAGCCGACAAGTATGAGTAAATAACAATTGCAACAAATGGAAATCAAAGTAGCGACAGAGCATTGCTCAACAAACGCCTACATACACACACATACATATGTTTTATATATGGTGTAGATATATGTAAACATGCAATATATGCGCCGCAGCCGCCACTTTACTTGGCAACATAAATAACAACTTTAGTTACACAAATGTATGCACACATACATACAGACGTATGTAGTTGTGTGGCAACTACATATGCACAAAGCTGACGCAGGAGTCATAAATGCAACAACAACAACCACTGCAACAACAACAATAGTCATAACAATGCGATTATAGCGGAAAAGAAGCTTGAAGATTTGCCACTGCTCAGAGTCACTTTGTTGCGACTGCCACGAATCGCCTACCACAACCCCTCACACCCACACCATCTTCAGTGCTCAAAGTCAGTTTTAGTTGAGCTGCCGCTTAACCGAGGATTTACCGCTACTACGTTTTGTGCAACTTAACTGCCTACCACATATGGTTGCAAGTATAATTGTATGTGTGTATGAGTGTCTCTATGCGCATATGTATGTATGTGTTGGTGTCCCAATATGTGTATGCGTGGGTGTACGAGTGGCTGTATGTGGCGTAAGCTTGCTTTTACTGGCTTTTACGGTTACTTGCAACGAACGACAAATGTTACAAAACGACAAATGTTATAAAGCCAACATTTACCGCACAGCTTAGGTGTGGACTACGCTGGTCGCTTAGTGTTCGTTGCTGTTTTTTTCCGTGTATGCATGGTGTTCCGCTTTTGCTGTTTGCTTTTGTTGTTGTGTCGCGTTTGCGGTTCCTTGTTGTTGTTGTTGACGTTTTTCAAGTTGTTGTTGTAATTGTTGTTGTTTTCTCCTAGTTGTTGTTGTGGAATTTTTTCTTCTTGTTGTTGTATGCATCGCATTCCACTCAGGCATTTTTTGTTGTTGTTGTTGTTGTTGGGTTTACTTATGGTTGTTGTTTGATTGTAGTTGTTGTTGTTGTTACATGTGACTATTATTGCTTGTTTATCGTTGGTTAGTAGTTGCACGTTGGCACACACCCATATATTTATTGCTATAGCGTGTTGTTGCCGCATGCGGCGGCGGTAACAACTTTGTGGCACTCACTCATTGTTTCGCTGTAGTTGCCACAGTCACATCGTTGCGCAGACAGTTGCGGTGCCAACTACTAAAACAATAATAGCTTTGCATAGTTGCATTCGGTGAAATGTAAATGCATGCTTAAATAAGGAATTCACACGCACACACACACACGCATGAATTTGTATATATGTACGCGTGCTTGTGTGCGAGTTCTTGTTGTTTTGGAGTGGCAAAGCACTTAGCATTTGCACTAAGCAAGTAATTATTTATTTCACTTATACTCGCAAGCGCACACACATACACACATATGAACGTAGAGGACAAACCATTATTTGCTCATCATGCGCAGGGGTACTTAGACCCGTGCACACACACTCACATATGCATATATGCATACAACCATGTACCTTTATTGCGTTGCGGTGCCCCACGCACGTTCCACCACTCGTAGCAGCGTCACTTGGGCCAAAGTGTTGAGTTGCTTGTGTGAATTTGTTTGCTTGCATATGGTTTGGTAGCCGCTAAGGTTGCACTAACTCAAATAATTAAATTTATTCTGCAATAAAGCACAAATACACTCATGTCTATGGATATAAAGGCACTTGAGAAGGAATAGATATACTAGAAATCGTATTTCTGTGAATAAAGGGTGTCTTTTTAGAGCCATAAACTTTCCTTGAGGGATATCTGTCATACCGGCTGTCAAAATAAAACAAGTGTTTGTCCTTTATTCTCAATATAATTCGGCAAATGAAACAAGACTTGGAAATTTCTGACCAAAACATGCAAACTTGCTCCTATAGAATTATAGTTACCGTCAACAGTAGTTGTGGTTTCAGGTGAGTACCGGCCGATGACGGCCTTACCTCACGGTGCTTTAAAGCACATAGACCAAAACAATGCGTTGATCAGCGCCCTACATAATAAGTATTTTTTGCAAGTACTACTTGGTTCCAATTGGTCAGATGGAAGGGACACCTTTTCCATCTTTGTCGAGTTCGAAGCCGACCTAAAACCACTGCCGTGCTGTGGGTCCGGCACTCGGGCGAAGTGCGACTACACACTGAACTGAATTTTCAATTCTACTTTTCTTTAGGTTTAAACCACAGCCACCACGAATCTCCCCAAACTCCAAACTCGAATTCGAACGAACTCCAAAGGCTAACTGCCCGCCATGTTACCAGATTTAAGTCACCGGTCAGACCCTGTAGCTTTTGCTACTACCAGTTGAGTACCCATCAAACCCAATAACTGGTTACATTTGTCGCTTAAACTTCAAATGTCTTTTCATTAGAAGCAACCTCATTCAAAGTCTATAATATCAGTTCAGGCTGAGTATTACAGCACTACTTCTTAGAAGACTATGCTGAAATTTAAATTTCGAGGTAAGCCAAATAACAGACATAGTATATAGTACATTAGATTTTAGTCGCCTCTTACGACACTCATACCTTAAGTCCGGCAAATTATATCCCCTGCTCACTAGAGTAATCTTTATCGTCAAATCAGTTTCAGTTTGTGGCCAATCAGCTCATGATTTGATTCCAGTATCCCAGTTAACTTTTGAGAAGAAAGAACCGATTATCCTGAGGTATTGATGTAAAATTTGATATACAGAATATTCTTCTAAAGACGATTGTCATATGCCCTAAATCTCTTTCAAACACTATATGCATAAACTAAAACGAGGGGTGCACATATTATGGCCCACGCTGAGGATGTGCGAGTTTCGAATGTCGGAAGGTGTGCCTTTTTAATAAAATTATACATCGGAATCACTTTCGGAATACCACATCACTTTACGAGTAGTATATTCCAAGCGGAGATCACAGCAATTAAGCAAAGCCTATATGTTCTGACTAAAGATGTGCTCACGACCAGAGAAAAATATTTATATATATATATATATATACTTGTATAATATATATATATATATACTATTAGTAGATCTAACATCCACTTTCAAGATATACTTGCAATTAATTCCAGGATATAGTGATAATCCTGGTAACTGTGAGGCAGATGAACTAGCTAGAGCAGGCACAATATCATAATCAGACTCCGACAAAGAAGGAATATATTTACTTCTGGCCAATATATATAGCTATGTAGCTGAGTCTCGGTGGAATCAATCGTTAACTTGTTCAACAAGCAGACAAACATGCCATAAATGGAATATATGGCGTAAGAGCCTTAGGAGGAGTGTTAACAGATCAAAAAACCATAAAATAGCCATAGCAGCTGCCGAGCGGTAAAAGAAGAAGAGCCTATAAAACATCTTTAATACGAATACAACATGTCGGTCTAGGGTTTCATGTCACTGTCCCGAAAGTTGCACATAAAACTTTTGGTATTATGAACTTCATCAACAGAGAGTTGCTCAGAGAGACCTTATAGAATAAAGGGATTTCAGCTCCGGTGATTTCACTTAAAGGTCTATGTGCGTCGTCAAGCATGCGCCCTGCCAACTCTTCTATTTAAAATACCACTAAAAAACCCAAAAAGCACTCATTATATAGAGAAACTTTTTTTTTTGAAAATTCAATGGTTTGAAAATGCTAACTTTCTAGTTATTTGATCGAGGTAATTTCGATCATTTGATGCTCTTGACAGTATACGACATAAATCTTCTTGTTAACTCAGTTTATAAAGACTTTGTGGCGATTAGAAATAACATGCCCAAGCAAATTTAAGAAAAGAGATCCAACTATGGAAAGCTTCAGAAAAAATTGTTATATGCCCTTCTTGGCTTCAGCCATAGAACTAAACGATCAACCATTTTCGTTTTAAGGAGCTTAACCAGCTATGATTTATAGTATGTGTATTGTATTACATAATATGTATAACAAGTGCGAATCGAATCTTTGCTCAAAGTTGAGAATTTGAAAGCGGTGGCACAAGCGCTTGCCAGTGATTTAAAAAGAATTTCCAAAACATTGACGATGCTCTGATGTTTCGTTAATTCTTGGTGATCAAAAGAGGCTCTCTGATATCCAGATTATGAAATTTTCATTAACCCAGGTGCTTAGTTGGGAATTATGGATATTCTTTGATGTAAAAGAAAACGGTTTGCAATGGAAATTAGGGATGCCGCTTAGAATTTCTTTCTGAAGCACAGGGTAAGTTTAAAAGTTACTTCTTGCGTAATGCAGTCATGCAGAGGAATCATATTAATGTGTTTGTATGCCTCAATAGACATCCTTATATGTATATGTTTTTATGATTTCTTTTATTTCGTTGTAAAAACCTACTGAGTCCAATTCGAAATATCATGCATTTATTTTACCAGCACCTCGCACTGCAGACACCCAACGGTGAATTTCTATCTGCAACGGTGTAGCATCATCCATCGCTCTTAATGTCGCTGCAATCTTTTCCGCTGTACTAAAGGACTAAAGGGGGTGAACAGAAGTGAGTGTGCGAGGAGACAACAGCTATCACTTCCTTATGGCAGCGCTGACACGCATTATACTCGCATTTGTGCCCCTGTGTGACCGTCGCTTTGTAACTGTATAAGAAAGTCCACTGTCAGAGTATTGTGTCATGTGGTTTAAGTGTTTTCCGGTTCGCAATAGGGAAAAGTGCTTTACAACACATGCACGGACACAAACAAAGACGGGTTATAAGGAAATTGTATGAAATCATGGAATTCGCGAGAAAGGTGGAAAAATGTTGCTTACAATCTTAAAAAAATAAAAAACAATATCAAATAAAACAAAACAATTAGGGACGTACCAAATGCGGGGGAATTCGAATAATAAATGCTCTGCAAATTGTAGCCGGTGGGGCGCAAGTCAGAATATAAGTTATACTAGGGTTAAACCTTTTCATCGATTTCATTTGGGGGTAAACAATTATTACTTATATTATTTCATTGCTCCCAAATTAGACTGTATTTAAAGCAGCAAAGTAAGTTAATTAAATTGAAGAGTCGAAAAAGTCTTTTCGTATTTCCATTCAAACTTACAATTCTTTTTACCATTTTGGTCGACTGCTTTTTGCCATTTTTCCGCTAGAGACATTATTCCATCAGTGTAAAACTTTTCTGGTTACTCGGCGAAAAACTGCTGGCTTTTCTTGAAGCCAACTTTACTTCATTAAGGGAGTTCTGCATTCACCAAAAGGAATTGTAGTCTGATGGTGCAAGGTCAGGGCTATATGGTGGAGGCATCAAACCTTCCCAGCCAAGCTCTATATATAACATGTGCTTCGCTTTATTCGCTCAGGATACAAATTTAACAATACCAATGTAGTATTTAGTTCCCACACAATACTATGACCCATCTAACTCAGGCCCAGTTGTCCGTAGCAGTCTTATTTGACAAGATATCAATACAAACTCCGTTGTCCTGATGAAAGACGAAGCCCTTTCTGTTGATCAGTTCTGGCCGTTTTTTTCGATTAGTTGCTTCAATCTCATCAGTTGTTGACCATAAAAATGTAGAATCAATCGTTCGACCAGGCTGGAGCAGCTCGTAGTGCATGATTCCTTTCCAATCCCAGCAAACACTCAGCATAACCTTTTAAAACGTCAATACTGGATTTGCAACCATTTGTTTAGCTACACCACGCTTGAACCATGATCTTTTTCGTACATTATTATCGTATTTGATCCACTTTTCGTTCCCTGTTACCGTTCGCTTCAGAAATGGTTCGATTTCATTTCAGCAAAGAATCGTAGATGTTAATTCGGTATATTAAACTTTTCACAGACAATTAGGTGGTACCCAGCCATTGAGATTTTTTTGTAGCCAGCCTTTTTTAAATGGTTCAAAACCGTTTGATGATGAATTTTTAGTTCCTTAGCGTTGTAATGGCTGCTTATGTGACGGTCCTGGTCAATCTTTTCCATAATTTTTTCGACGTTTTCAACGATAGGTCGACCAGAGCGAGGTGTATCTTCCACATCGAAATTTCTAGAACGAGCGAACCATTGTTGTACTACACAAACTGATACAGCATCGTCTCCGTAAACTTCACATCTTTCATTGGTGGCTTACGAGGCATTCTTACCTTGTTTATAAAATATTTCAAATATTAGTCTACCGAATTTCCTCATTATTTTCACTCATTTTTGAACAGCTGTTACTTTTTTTCAACTTTACCGAATTTAATTTTTTTGGTTGAATAAAGCTTGAAATCTCGCCTTTCCAACGCTATATGATACGACACAATGTGATTGGTAGCACTAGAGATATACGACTGCAACGATATCTATTGACAAAATACGAAACGACTTTTTCGACTACCTAATATAGCTGTGACGCTTTCTACTACTATACATTGTTTACTATACATTGTTTACTGTTTACAGGAATTAATTTTACTGTAGCGATAAACCGGACGCACATTGTCCCCCATTGCACATGCGCACACTCGCATTCACAATCAAAATATCGTATTTGTTGCATTAATTTGATTTTTCTGCACTTTACTTTCCTTCAGCACATTGTTGCTGCTGTCATTCTTAATGTGGTTGTTATTGTTTATGTACTCACAGTTCATCGCTATAAAAATGAAGCAACAGAAAATAATTGTGCCTCTTAAGCAGGCATGTCCTGACACAGGACACTTCCGGTGCAACAACACTGTTGCACTTTGTGACACTAAAAGCCTCATTGTAGCAACTTTGTTTACAGCGAATCATGCCGATGAAAATGTGATCTCTGTAGTTATAGGAATGAGACCAACTACAAATGTGCATAAATGAATATTAATGGACGACAAGAATTTACCTCGCAGTATTTTTTATGAAGACATGGCTCAAGATACAACTTTAACAACTCTGCCATTGTATATTATGGCGTGTTAAAAGCTTCGGTTTATTCAGCAATTTAATATTTTGTTGTTATGTATGTGTTTTCTGGACTTTTTATAATTTGTTGGATAGAGAATATACTTTCAATTAGCGCAACATTGTATATGGATTGAAGTTGGTTAATAGCTGTGGCAAACTCTTATGAATGATGCCACTATTTATAATTGAAGTTTTTGTGACCAGCTTGAAATCTTCAGAGACATTATATTATAATTCAGTTAACCGTCTTCCCATCGCAATTTCTCCCCACTCTATATTTGAAAGCTGCTCTCTTCCTATTATAAGCAAGCAACAACAAAATCATTCAATGCAATTCAAAACAAGAATGATGGATATTTCATCGCAATGTCATGAAACCAATTTTTTGTTCGATTCGTCATTTTGGATGTATTTGGTTTTCTTCTGTTGTTGGGATTTATTATTAAAAACTATTGATCTCTGGAATAGCTTCATTAATCACCAATATGATAAAGTTGCAGATTTCTGTTTCTCAGATTGACTCTTAATTAAATATTTTGATCTTAAGCAGGAAAGATCAAATTAATCTCAGAACCTTCTCACCGATGGCTCTTCTCCAGTTTTTTATGGATCCAACTGTAGATTGAACCAGATATTAAAGGTGAAAAGAATCGCAACTAACCTTCGAAAGTTTCTCGACGATGTTTCGGATTGTCGATCGGTTGCACAGATATGTTTTGTACTGATGAATTTCATCAAAAACAAGGAGAGAACATAATACAATGTGGAGATTTTAGTCCCAGAAATTTCACAATAGACTTCTAAAACTCTAGATGCGTCGTCAGATATCCATTCTAGGTAGGTCTTAAGGTGTTCAAAATGGAAATCAGGCCATTTTCGGGCAGGTAACCTAAAGCTCTATTGAAGTGAAAGGTCTATCTAACAAAACAAAAAAATACCTTTTTATCTTATGTTACTACTCAGCTATTGGAGAGTTCGTAAATATTTCACATACTTATGCCATCATCTTAACTCGAAAAAGAGTTAGGTCTTTAAAAGAGCCGCCAAGCCCAGGAAGGTCCAGAATTATTTCGATACCAACAATTATTTTTAGCTATCCTATAGATTGTATTTTGGTCATCTCTGCGGGCAGTGCAATATGTACTTAGCAACAAACGAAAAACGTAAGCTTTTTGTCTTCCATGCTCCCTCTTTCTTTTTTTTTCTTCTGAAAACTGCACTTTCTGGAGGTCTACATACAAGTCATTCATGGTAGCGATAATCTCCTCAGTCAACTCAAATATCAGACCGCCTTTTTAAGTTTGGAACGACCATACGTACAAGAGCTCTTGTTATTCGAGTTATCGACTAATTGGATTAATCTGATAGGGCAATACCCGAATAATAAGATTCGGTTTGCAGTATTAGGATAGTCGTAAGTCGTCAACCATTCGATTAACCTGTTTTGCCAACTGGTGCTATTTCGGACTGAGTAGGTAATTGAGAAGTAAAGTCCTCCCTGGACGAACAAAGACAGTCCTTTATCAGCCCCGTCCTGTGCAAGAACATTGACGATCTGACGAGTTGGCATTACGGGTTATCGAGAGAAAGATTCTGCGCTAGATTTATGGCCATTTGCGCATTGGCAACGGCGAATACCGTAGTCGCTGAGCGATGAACTGTATGAGATATACGACGATGTTAACAAAGTTCAGGGAATCAAGAGACAGCGGCTACACTGGCAAGGTTAGGTCGTCCAAAAAGATGAAAACACTTCAGCTCTGAGAATACTCGACGCAGTACCCGCAGAGAGAAGCAGAGGAAGAGCAAGACCTACACTCTGTTGGCAACACTTCCTCTCCGATTGGCGACAAACAGTGAAAAGGAAGAACGACTGACGTGCTATTGTAAAATCAGCTTTAACCGTATAAGCGGTTCTACGCCCACAAAGAAAAAGAAGAGAGACAAAGCATCGATAAAAGCTCTTGGTTCCAATAACAGAATATCGTCGATTTGTAGAATATGCGGCATAAATGGATCTAGGTAGCAAACAACAAGCTATGTTCGGGTTACAATTTCATACTTTTCACTTCTTCTGGTTATGCTCAGCTATGGCTTTGGCACTTTGAATATGCAAGGTAAGATGACAATACATAAAAAGGATGCTCATACGTCACCTAAACAGATATTAAATTGCCATTCTTCGGACAGCTTTGATAGCCTGCAACAAACGTAGTTAATTTAAGATTGTTCCTATGCAGGAAATTAGCTTCCGTCTCTTTCTCTTTGACAAACATGTGTTCCACATTTCTTCAACTGCTTGCAGCAGTATATATACATATATGTTGAGATTATATAAACGAAGTATATATTTAAATGCAATATCTTGCATTCTTCCGCAAGCAAGTTACGCACGATTGCTCTTCCATTCGCAGCTAATCCTCGGGAGATCAAAGCGCATTCTCTGCTGACTATATATTTATATTTTACAGTATACGATACATGTATGTGTGTAAGTGTATGTATATTATGTATATCAATTTATCTACCATCTTGAAGTTGCATGCGTTCCAGCGTATGTTGCTTCTCCGCATTTTCTCTTCACCCTTCCTTTGCTTATCATTGCCTGCTTGCTCGCTCGCCATGTTTGCCTTCGAGTTTTCCACTTTGCTGACTGGACTATTGGACTGCCTTTAGTTTATCTCCGTGGCACATATTGCGTTTCGTTTTGTTGTTATTGTTGTTTTTCTTGTCGCTTTAAGCGATGCCCGTATTTTCCCTTTTTCACTTGACTGCATCGCTGCTGCTGTTGCTGCTGCTGCTGCTCTTCTTGCTCCTTTTTCTTTTTCATATATTTTTATTACATTTATTCATTGCATTGTAGTGCATTCGTTGCAGCTGTTTTCATTGTTGTTTCTGCTTTAAATGGCACTATATTTTTCTCCATTTAATGGTGTTCCTTTTATGACCACTTTAGATTAGTGTTGTTGTTATTGTTGCTGCTTGCTTGTTGCTATGCAATTGTGTTGACTTTCGCATTTAAAGAATTCACTTCCGTTCCTTAGAGGAATTTCAGTATTTATACCCTAAACAGGGTGTATTAAATATACCACAAAGTTTGTAACACTCATAAGAAACATTGGCGATCCTATGATATGTAATATATTCGATGGAAACCCTATTTAGACTTATATTTGATGGACTTGCTATATACTCTCCAAAAAATTGTTTTTTGGTAACTTTATAAAACAGCCAGTTAACTCTTCGCCAAGATATCGTGTATCCAGAACACTCATCATCAAATTTACGTTAAAGCTAAAGCTGTTTTTGAATTTGGCGCGAAGTTTTTAGCTGCCGAAGGAAGCATCGGAGTGTTTATAAAATATATGCCATGTCCGTCTGTCGATATATTGTATAAGCAAACTAGCCCCTCAGTTTTCGAGATATCGATTTGAAATTTTGTATGGATCCTTTTTTCTTAAAGAAGCTGCGCATTTGTCGGCGCCGCCGGTATTGGACAACCATAGCGTATAGATGCTATACAAATTGACCGATCCAACTCACTGATACACTGACTATATTGACTGTTCAACCTTACAATACCACATTTTTATCACGATTTGTCCTGTGTTTTGGTGATAACCTCATCTTTTGACAAAAATTTCTTTCTAGCGAGCTTTCTTTTCAGATCACAGAACAACAGATAGTCGCTGGTGGCCAGATCTGAAGAATACGGTGACGGTTCAGTAACGCTATGTACTTTTCGCACCCCGAAATACAAACGCCATAAGCTTTCCAACCGGCTGTTGTGTTTTTCCACACTTCGGAGCGGGTTCATCATGTGCAGTCCACTACGATGACTTTCGATTGGACTTCGGAATGAAGTGATGAAGCCATGTTTCATTCCTTGCCACGTATTGAGTCAAAAACTCGGGTTTGTTACGCTTGAACATTTCCAAACACTGCTCCGAATCATCAGCTCATTGTTTTTTCGGTCAAAAGTGAGCTCGCGCCGCACACACTTTGCACAGATCTTTCTCGTACGTAAAATGCTCGTCAATATTATTATATACACGTTCAGTTGATATCTTTAGAGTGCCTGCTATCTCGAACAACTTCACTTTTCGGTCATATAAAATTATTTTCTGGACTTTTTTGATGTTTTCGTCCACGACAAACTCTTTTGGGCGGCCACTGTGTTCGTCATTTCACCACGTCTAAACTTAGCATACCAATTCTTGATGGTTAGTTTCCAGGGCCAGTTTCTGGAAACTCGTCAGCAAGTCAAGTTTTTTATCCTTTTGATTCATCTTTCTATTTTTTTCAATTGTTGAATTTGTCAAATTTAGACTCATATGGTCTAGTAGCGCCATCAATTTATGTGTCAAGCCAAGGATTCCCAAGTGACCCGTTATAGCTGTCATACAAACTGAACGATTAGTATGAAGTCCTTGTATGGAAACATTTTTTTGTTTGACTTCAATCTTCCAAAGCAACGGTGTAAGATGTAAAGAAACTGTTTATCGGACATCACAAACTGAACGATCAGTTCTTTTAAGGAATCTTTTGTATTTGTGAAGGGTATTATACTAGCTTCGGAGCGACAAAAGTTAACGTTTTTTTTTATTTATTTTATTATCTCTTGTTTACTTGTTTCTCAATATTTTCGCTGTTTGTTTTGTTTTTCATTTTTATTTTCATTACTATCCTTTATCTTAATTTCTTCGAAAAATTCTTTTACTTTTATTTCTCACATATCGTTTTCGCTGTCTTCTCTCTCTCTTTCTCTTTGTTTTGATTTTCTCATTTAACTGCTTTCCAAATATTGATATTCCAATATACCTTTTAGCATATTTGTCCGCTATCCATAGCAATTAATCGCCATCGTTTGCACACCTCACCATCGCAAATAAAATCACACACATATAAACTCTCTTGCACACACACTCTTGTGTGGCTGCAATTGTTGTTTTCACTGTTTGCTCTCAGCTGCTGTGATTGTTTGCGCTCGAGTGCAACCGCAAATGAATTTATTTATGCTGCAGCAATAATTATTTCATTAAAATTCTACTCAGCGATTTCGTTCAGGTGATGTAATTGCGAGTATAAAATGGATTTATTTTAATAACGGTAGTTTTACTGGGAAAACATACATTTTTTAATGAATTTGGCATGGCTTCGTGGAATTGCTATTTTTTTTTATTGTTATTTGACTTTTATATAAGTTAAATCGGTTATTCACCACGTTCACCTTCCTTTCGTTGGAAACTACTGAATTGAGAGTATTATTTTAACAAATTTCAGCACAAAAATTAAATTTAATATTACTATTGAAACGTAAAGCTCTCATGTGAATCAGTTCAAAATTTAAGCCTTGAGCGTAGTGCTGACCAATTTTAGATTAAATTTCATTCCTCGAACTTTGAATACAATCAAGACTACTTCTCCCTCGATATGATTTTAAAATCAGGTTATCTACCTTCCCAAAACCTGAAATGAAGCGGGATCGTCCGCATGGACTTTAGACTTTACGTATCCGCACAGGAAAAATGATGATCTAATGATGTGATATTACAATATCGGCCCAAAACCTGAAATTATTTGCTCAACGAAGTGTTTTCTCAATAAATCCATTGTTTGATGCGATGTGTGGGAATTAACGCCATTTTGTTGAAACCAAATGCCGTCGAGAATCAATTTCAGGCATTTAATAGTCGGTTATCATGGCGCGATAACAGTCGCCATTGCTGGTTACGTTCTCTCCGGCATCATTTTTGAAGAAATATGAATCGGTGATTTCACCGGCTCACAAATCACATCAAACTGTTGGTTTTTTCTGGATAAAATGGCAACTCTTGAATCTCTTCAGGTTGCTCTTCGTCCCAAATGCTGAAAACTTACTAGTTTTTATACCAATTGAGCCAGAAATGGGCGTCATCGCTGAACAAAATTTGGCTCGAAAACGTCGGATCTTCTTGGAACTACTTCACCTTGGATCACCCGTTGTAAAAGGGATACATAAGGACTTCCCAACCAAGTTCCCAGAGCGAGTTCCCATCGAAGTTTATTACCTGGTGTTGAGCTGATGGAATATAATTCCTCTCCTACTGTGCAAAGATGGGCGCATCTGGACGATTGCTTCCTTTAGTCGATCCAATTGTAGTCAGTTGTACAGTTTCGAAATAAAAGTTTAACCGCAGAGGAGTAGGTCAAACTACATGAATCTTTGCCAGTCCCACCAAGCACCAAACAAAGCCTATCTGATCGTAAGTCCTGACTTAGTCACTGTTTGTACCTGTTTGTTGGGCTAGGGGTTTATTGTCAGGAACTCGAGTGACTACTGGAGTGTTTTTCAAACCGAGGTTGTGTAGCCTCGTTAAGAAAAGTGACTATCCATTCTGAGCCTTGAACTCATTAACCGTGCCTTCAGATCTGGTAAATAAAAGGAAGCCTCATCTCGTATCAATGTCATCGAGTCACCTTGTGATAAAACCCATATGCATGGCAGGCCACAGAGGAATTGCGGATAACTCTTCGTGTGTTTTAAGTACTACTGGATAGCAGGACTTGGTGAAAGATTGGTCAACGCAGGGCCACCAACGGTCTATGCGATGTCGTTAGAATTTTTGAGCCCAAGATCGATAGTAAAATATCCAATGAGCTCTTTGCCTTCAGACCCTACCCCCTTCCTAGTTGTGGGAATTCTAACAGACCATTGTCTTCTCGGCGCCCATGCTCAAGGGTTGAAAATCTTATCGGACGGCAGCTGACAGCTTGAGGAGGACTAGGTGGAAACATCCCAACAATTCCTTTGATTGGCCCGCGTTTGCGAAAACCAAGTTGTCCGACCAAGATGGTGGGGATGAAAATTAAACGACTTAGCAGCAAGCTTGTATTGTTCACACGGCACCTTGCTGACTTACGAGATTGGAACGAGATCGAATAAAGGAGGTATGTTTCTATTTTAGATGTACAAAGGAATGCGTTTAGGGGTTTAAGTAAGGTTTATGTATTAGTCTACCTGGGACGAAGGCCGGTTCCTTTAGTTTTCTAGTTTGTCTGTAAATTTTTTTGCAGGTCATACTCAAATAAAATAAAAACGTGGATCAGTCATTGAACGTAATCAAACCTATCCTAGAATACGAGTATATCCGATTTCGCTCGTTAGGATATCTTTACCTTTTCAACGACAATAACCATCGTCACATGAGAAGTAGATTTTATTTTCAGTTCTGGTTTAATACATTGTCTACTTCTTAAGTAGAAAGTCGATTAAAGATTCCACATAAGCCACAGATACATATGTAGAGAAAAAACCAGAATTTATAAGTTCAAAATTAGCCAATCATTTTCTGATTTTAACTCAATTCTACAACTTAATATCCATCTTCGTCTCGCTAAATTTAGAGCTTAACATTTTCGCCTTTCAATGATTATGAGTAATTAATAGCCACTGCAAAGTGTCGTAGACCACCGGACAGGCGTCGACCTAATTCATCGCTTAATTTTCATTCGATTTAGGTTGACTTCGGCATCTATAAGCATCAAGTCGAGATAATTTTTAGTACATCGTAGCTACGACCGATTCTGTAGTGTAAGATGTGGATATGTACGATATACTTGTATATGTATTTATATATCTGCTTTCACGTATGCGTGCGCGTTTAACCATTTACATTTCCGGGCGTTGTTAATATGCTTGCCCACAGAATCGTGCCTCGAACTAACCAAATCCCATTAAGGGGAACCGTTGCTGCATCTTTCATATTGACACAAGTGCCGGAGACAGGCGAATGGACAACCAAACAAAAAAAAAACATGAGAGATATACGTAAACGTTGGCACACATGCGGACGAGAGAAGTGCAAATATTAGCAACGCTTGGATATATACTGATATGTAGATATACATATGTATATGCAGATGACACATGTGTGCTGTAGGAAAATGCAGTAGAGTCGGAAGTAAGCTGCCAGCTTTATCTTTCTCTTTATTTAGATGTATGTTCTAATCCCATAACTTCTCTCTCCTACAATACGCTAGAATTTATGAATTTACAAATGAGAGAGCATATTTTAACGAATCCATCTTAGAACTTTTGCTACTGATTTAAGGATCTCAAGAACTTGAATGAATACCATGGTTGTCAGACCAATGATCATATATGGAGCGGCAACGTGGGTGTCAAGATTCTCATTCAAAACTGTTGGGAAACAGCTGATCAAAATGTAGAGTCTGGTATGAGTACGTATTAATAATTTTTTTTTGTCAGGGGGGGAATCTTCCAAAAGATACTGCCTTTGTAGAAAGGCAGCATGCATGATTCATATTGCCTGCTAAGGATGCACCTCTATCGGGATCACGCATAGTTAGTATTATCTAACTTTACTGGACTTGCGGAACAGTACGCCTACGTACTAAACCCTTAACCCCGATTGCTTTAGCTTGTATTTGGGTCTGCGGGACCGCCGTTGAGCATTTCTTCGCAGGACTAAGCTGGGCAAGAATGCCTCTTCACAAGCTCCCTGCGGGATTATTCAGCTATTCTCAAGCTTCCAGCTGGACTGTTGCCAAGTGTACGCGCTCAGCCGCACTAGAGGTCACTCTGGATCTCACTCTGCTCCATATTGTTGCGGAGATGACAACGAAGAGATCTACCTTCTTCCTGCTGTTCTAGTTTAGTTCTGCTGGACATGGTAGGAACGGAGTATGCGCTCAGAAACGAGATACAGGGTTGACATGCACTCCAAGCGACAGCATTACCAAAAGAATTTACTTTGTAAAAGGATTCAAAGACTCACTGGCAGAAAGATTTAAAGGGAGGATTCTTGAGGAATATGGTCGTACAAGCTCAATTCACTGGGTTGCCACTGCAAATAACGCCTTACTATCATGGATGCCTGGATATAGAGGCATCAATAGTAATGAGCTAGCCGATCTCCTGGTGAAAGAAATTTGTGAAACCAATCCGATAGGAACGGAGTCGTTCTTCATTGTGGACCCTCACACTTTACGAGTGGAAGTTTTTTTCTTATTGTAGGAGGAAGCATCGAAAGCCGGTGTACGGGACTTTAATCCACTAAACCTAACCTATTCCAATCTCCAACCTTTGGACCAAGTATTACTTCATAACATTACGAGAGGAGGCATGAAAGGAGGAAAGTAGAAAACATTTCTGGCAGCAAGTGTCTGTGCTTCTAAAGGCGAGACTGTCATTGCGAGAGTTCGATATAAAACAATTCAAGAAACGAATCGCTCTTTTCAGCACAAAATTAAGACAGCTTGTGTGATTTTGTACGGGTCATTGTAGGCTACGGTGTCGTCGTCACAGATTGGGTTCTGCTTCACGGATCTGTGTGTGTTAGCAGAGACACCAAAGCATATACTAGTGAATTAACCGGCGATCACAAGAAGAAGGTGTCAGGCTTTCGGGCAAATCAATCCAGTGAGCGAAGATATTAAACGAAATGATGTGATAACAGAAGATGGCGGGCACAATAGACCACAGCGTGCAGCGCAACGAATTAATTTCGTAATACGAAAGCTCGAGGAGCATTAGGAAAGTATGACGGGAAAGAATCGTGGACGCAAGACCAGCTGGACAAACAGTGATAAACGAGGACTTACGATCAGAAATCCAATATAGCTACCCCTTACGGTCAAACACCTAAATGTGACTTCTACCGTCATCTATTGGACAGTCGCAAGGAAGTAAAGGATTTATTTTTACTAGACTTTACAACTTAAGATTTTCAATATTCAAAACCATAAATATTAGACTCTAGCGAGCAAACCTGTGAGTTTAGCTTATGCTGATTTCACAGCGAGAATGCCTAAGTCATATTTTTCCTACTAGGCATGTATGAAGCAAAAAATGTAGTGACATATTTATAAATTAGTGCATGCAATTGATAGCTATGTGTGTAAAAATCAACGGTTATAGGTGTGTGAGTATTTGTATGCATGTATGGGTGCAGCACAAGTGGCGCTGTATACATTTCCATACGTGACACAATAACTTTGGACACTCGCCGATGCGCATACAAAACGAAGACACTACCAATTTGATACATACAAACATATGTATATAAATATATTTCTATATATATGCTTGTATATATGTAAGTATCTAGACCGACACCAAACTGAAACTGCAGCACAGCAGCAAATTACTTGCGCTACCAGGCAGTGGTCGAGTCACTGGTCAACCAGTCGTTGCAGTAACCAAAGCACGTTGCTGTTGTTGTTGCACGAATACGCACAGCGGTAGCAGTAGCTGTTGTATCTTACATGTATATGTATATATATGTGTGTAAGTGTGGTTACGTGTGTGCCACACTGTCTTGTATATTTGCCTTACGTTCACCGCATATAAATCTTGATTTCTTCTTCTTTACCCCACAAGCCACAGCCTCCACGAAAGCTGACTCTGGTCTTTTGCTGCACAACTCGCTGCCCGACTCAGCTTTTAAGTGAACTTTAAACACTTTTATTAATGGCGTATTATGTAATATATACCATATGCATAGCTCTATGTATGTGTGTGTGTCACAAGCTGTATCCCCGTGTTCAAATCGAGCTTGTGTGTGCTATCAACAGGCTGCGTTGTTGTGATCGACGCCGCCGCAAACTCAACTTTGATTGCAGCAGCAAAAAGTAGTTATTACACTTAGCCCTTATAGGCGTCTCACGCACACACAGGCACAGATACATGTTAACATATGAATATATAGAAAAATACACACATATAAGTATATATATATATATATATATAGATATATATTTCATGTTATGTTTGTTCGGAAATTGACTTGGTTCTCTATTATATAGACATATGTGTGTGTTTGGCTGGTGTCTTTGCGTCTCGCCGTAGTGTTTGCTCACGTTTTCGCAATGTTATGTGTCGCTGTGTGCGCGCATGCGTTTGCTTCTGTTTTGTAAATGTTTTAATTAAAGTAAAATCGAGTATATCGCCCTGTTTAATTTGTATGCAGTGCACTTCCTTTACATGTATGAGCATTAGGGGAGCTCGTTAAATGTACAAAAAATCGATTTCTGAAGAAAATCTTCTTTTTTAGATCGGAGATTATAGCGTGGTCTTGTACACTATCATTCTTGTCACATTTCATGAATATATCTTGAGAAATGAAACTTTTGCCATATAAGAACTTAATTTTGATCTTTGAGTTTGTATGACAGCTATATGATATAGTGGTCCGATCTGAAGCATTTCTATGGAGAATGCCTCTATGTCTTGGAAAATATTTCATGCCAAATTTCGTGTAGATATCTCCTCAAATAAAAAAGTTTTCCATACAAGCACTTTATTACTATAGTTAAGTTTATATGGCAGCTATATGATATAATGGTCCGATATTGGCGGTTCTGACAAATGAGTAACTTCTCAAGAAAAAAACGCTGTGTACAAAATTTCAGAGCTATATCTCAACAACTGTGGAACAAGCCCTGATGATAAATTTAATTTTGTAACTTCTCGAAATACAATGCAAAACCTAACCTCTGTGTGATACACCTTTACCATGTCCGAAATTATTACTTTCAACTACCATAACCGCTATTGTTGTCTTGAGTCTAAATCATCATATCAAATTTAAGAACCAACCTTATACACAAACCCTACATACACAGCTAATATCAACACCTTTCTGGCGCTTCGGAGGCGCCAGTGGTTGTCGCAGTCATTACTCTGCACTCGATTTGAACATGAATATAAATGTATGCATGCCTCCACGTACATATTTTTATATATAAAGCTACGTATATATACATTTTATAACGGCTCTATATTGCAGCCAAGTTGCAGATGTTGCATTTTGTACGCAATTTGCTGCTGCTGCTAATTTTAATTGTAAAGATTATTTCACAAAGGATTTATGGATTTGCGACCACTTTGCTTTTACTAAAGTTTCTCCGAACCTTTTTGACTTCTGACTATTTTATCAGGTTTAAGCAGGGTTATAATCAGTTCACTTATTGCTGACAAAAGTTTTCTCTAATTTCACTGGCTTAATAACAGGACAAAAACACAAAAATCAGAAATCAGTTGTTTAGATATATATATATTCGGAATGGTTACTGTCTTCATAAAGCCTTGAAAATATCGTAAACTTCAGAAAAATAATATTAAAATAACTGATTTCAAAACTGGTGTGTGTGAAAATCTGGTCGATAGTAGATTTTCCAAGTCTAAAGCCACACTGAGAAGGTCCAATCAGTTTGTTGAGGGTGGGCTTTAATCTTTCACACACTACGCTTTATTAAAACCTTTTATGCGATATTAAAGAAGCTTATCCCACGATAATTGGCGCAGATTGTGTAGTCTCTCGTTTTGTGGACTAGGCAGAGCACACTTAGATTCCAACCGTCCGGCATCATCCGACCATATCTTGTCAGACTATGGAACATCAATTCCATCGTCATCAATTGGGGAATCGGGTTCGCCATTTCCAGATGTTACACTGCTGTCGGTCAGCTTCTCAAGCTCTTCATAGTCACGCATTTCACACTATTTCCTTTTGTGGCTGCATATGCTTCCCTCTTCAACTCTCGATATCTATCCCACCCTAGTACCGAGTTGCTGATGAGTGCTCTCAGAGAGCAGAAATCGCAACCGTTTAGCTGTCTATGATAGTAGCTTCTCGTTGTCGTACCTTCTTTGTGTTGACGGTGTTATGTTGAAAACGTTTGCTCATTAACCGTAGTGACTCAACGACTAAGTTTTTCTCCCACCACGAATCCCACACCGAAATTGCGCTACTTTATATGGTCTCCGTCCTTGTTCCTTCCTTCGCATTTTTTGGACGGCGGTGATGACAGCCTTTACTTTTAAGAGGATACCTTACCAATTCGACGACCGGACATTTCAGGTGCTTGGCCTTAAATCATAGTTCTTATTACGTTTGCTGTGGTTGTCATCAAAAGTGGGATTTCTCATCCGATGCTGTTGTTTTCTTTTCATTTGGAGTGGTTTCTACGTGGGGGATCGCAAACTCTACGCACAACCTTGCTAGGCGAGTAGTATAAAGCTTTATACACATTTCAATCAAGACTGACTCCCAAACCTCTGGTGAGTAGACGCTGCAATTACACTTCAGCGAATCCTTAAACCGAATATATCGGAGTGGCTCCGCTGAGGCTTCAACGGGTTGGCTACCGCATATTACACAAGGTTTAACGTAAGAGTAGGAATTGGGTATATGTAGTTCTACAACTAACCTATTTTCCGCATAACATAGATGCCATCTGATCCAAAGATATTATATTTCGATTAATCTGAGAAAATTACGGCCTGCCATTACTTCAAAAACCTATTTTCATGATCTTTTGCTCGTACTACATATCGCTGTTTCCTAAAGACTACCTTTCTGAATTTTTGACGAACCGTACACGCATCCACTATCACTCCCGTTACTAAGTTCTTTTTTACTGTCCGAAAAGTTTGGCTGATTCCCACAATGACTGGTATTTGATTTCAGACAAGACGACTCCTTATAGTCCGACTCTTTTAATCTGTATAGTGTACAACTGCTGGCGTATGCCGATGAGATCGATAGCATTGCCCATAACAATCGCGCCGTTAGTTCTACTTTTTCCAGGTTGGAGAAAGTAGCGATGCTTGGTTGTGAACAAAGGCAAGCCGAAATATCTTCTGTTCTCAAAAAAATAGGTGCTAGTACGGATCTTTCGATAAACAAAGATCAAATTTCTTTGCGCATTGGCAACTGTGAATACCGCAGTCGATGGAACGGTGAGCTGTGCAAGATATACGAAGACATTGGCGTACAAGGTCTGTCGCAAAAGAAACAGAACTTTTTAAATATAACTGTTTCTGGTGGCGCCACCTATTGGTGGGTATATGAAATAAAAAGTTTGATCTCTTGTCGACATTTCGTAAAAATTTTAAGACAATTGGATAACTACAATCGATGTTATCGATCAAAAAGTGACAGCAGCTTCTGGTCATCGGTCGTAAAATGCAAAGAGCAAATATTAAATTTTGTTTTAAACTTGGGAAAACGTTTACTGAGACATTTCAAATGATGTTTATGGTGATCAGTGCCTATCCCGTAGTAATGTGCATGAGTGGTTTAAGGTCGTAAAGACCTCTGTGACGATCTGAAGTCAGTCATCTTCAGAAGTCAAAAATAATGACAATGCTGATTTGTTTTTACGATTCCGAGGGTATTGTACACCGAGAGTTCGTCCCACCTCGCCAAACGATGAATGCAGTGTTTTACCTTGGTGTTATGAAGCGTCTTTTGTCACGCATTCGTCGTGCTCGACCACAATACCTTGAGGCAGAGTCCCGGCGCCTGTTGCACGATAATGCGCGTGTCATCGGTCGACGCTTGTCACTGATATTTTGACAAAAAACTCCACATTAACCATTAATCACTCACCCTACTCACCTGATCTGGCACCCTGTGATTTTTACCTATTTGGAAAACTTAATTTGCCCATGAAAGGACACTGGTTTCAGGACATTTCAGCTATCCAAAAGGCGACAACCGATATTCTCAAGAGCCTTCCAAAAAATGATTTTAAACGCTCATTTGAAATGCCAATTGGGCTAATCGGGCTAAACGCTGTATCGAAGCACAAGGAAACTACTTTGAATAAAAAAATATAACTTTTGAAAAATATTAATTTTTTGTTGTTTTTTTTAATAGTCCTGTTTCTTTTGCGACAGACCTTGTAGTTCAGCGAATTAAAAGACAGCAGCTGCGCTGGCTAGGTCATGTCGTCCGAATGGATGAAATCACTCCTGCTTTGAGAGTATTCTAAGCAGTACGCGCCGATGGAAGCAGAGGAAGAGGAACCCTTCCACACCTCGGAAAGAGAAGGTGGCGAAGCATCTGACTACATTTGGAATCTGCAATTGACGCCAAGCAGTGAAAAGGGAGAACGACTGGCGTTTTAAACTCGACTTTAACCGCGTAAGCGGTGTCCAAAAAGTAGAACAGTATGTTCAATTTTACAGATATGACTTTGGGAATATGTATGATAATTAATACATTTATCCTGTTTCGCTTTCCTCGGGATTTAGCGTACATTTCGATTGTTGACTTATGAAAATAACTGTCAATTCTATTTCAAAAAGTCATTAGGCGCTTATTTAAATAATTTATAATAATACAAACATTTTCTTTTTAATTTAAAACTGCAATAATATTGTTAAGCTTCCCCACCACACTGTGGCAGATTTGACTCCTGCACCAAAGCGACGCCAAAAGCAGGCGTTCGCTATTATTTTAATTGCAATTGAGAGCGCAACGTTATATACGTATGTAGATATCTACATAATGCATATATGTATAACGCCGGTAAATGCACTTTGCTCATGTGTATTGCATTTGCAAATGAATAGCAGAAATTAAAACTCAAAAATGCGTAAAGCAAACTGAAGTGTCGGGAATAAAAGGCAAAACATTTTAATGCTATTTATGTGTGTGTGCTTAAGTATGCGCGTATATGTGTAAAGATACCCAGTAGGAAATTAGAAGATTTATTGATTATAATATTGAAGAAGAAAGAAGATTAATCACTTTGGTCAATATTTATTATCTACTTGAGAAAAATAAGAAATGAAAACGTGTTGCCAGATTTTTAAATTTTCGATAAAGTAATGCTCAATATTTGAATTTGAGTTTTCTGCTAGGATTTATGTATGTACATATGTTTATTCACACGCACCGTGATGAAAACAAATGCATTATGCGAATGAAGTTTATAAAGCGGCGGCTGGCTGTGTGCGTGTGTGATTGACAAACTGGAAATGGGCTTTGCGTGCACAGTTGGACACATTAAAATAGCAATATTTCGCGTGGACGAAGTGTAGATGGTAGAGTTGGCATGCAGTTGACGAGTTATTTTATTTTTATTGTGACTGCACGGAAGAGTAAAATGGGCTTTAAAAAAATATTTGCTTGGTTCACAGTTAATGCCGCAGGCTCAAACAAAATGTCGGAGGTAAATCAATAGAAAGCAAAGGTAATTATGGTAGGAATTTTTTTTACAAAATTTTTTCGTTTCTATGAGACTGTGATTGGAATTTTCATTCTCATCTAAAAAATGTAAACCTTAAGAGAAATATTTCAAAATCAAGTCTTTATATAAGAATTTTTTTCATTTGTCAATATATCTTAATGAAATTTTGTACAGATTTTTACTAAAGATATTGCTGTAATCTGCGAAGATTTCTTTCATATCGGACAACTATATCATATGTAGCTGTCATACAAACTGAACGGTCAAAATCAAGTACTTGTAAGGAAAACTTTTTTATTTGACAAGTTATCCTCATGAAATTTGGCATGAATTTATTTTCCAAGACATAGACGCATTCTCGACAGAAATGCTTCAGATCGGACCACTATATCATATAGCTGTCATACAAACTGAAATCAATCAAAATCAAGATATCTTATATGGCAAATTATGTTATTTGTCAATGATATCTTCAATGAAATTTTTTGTAGCACAGATTATTATTATTTAAAGACATCTCTCAAATCGGACCACTATATCTAATAGCTGTCATACAAACTGCACAATCAAAATCAAGGCCTTATATGGCAAATTCTTTTATTTGTCAAGATATCTTCATGAAATTTAGCACAGATTATTATTCAAAACATCTCTCTAACGAAAATATTTTTGAGATCGGACTAGTATATCATATAGCTGTCATACAAATTGAACGATCGAAATCCAGTCCTTGTAGGGAAAACTTTTTTATTTGACGAGGTATCTTCATGAAATTTGGCACAGAGTGTTATCTAAAATATTGCTATAATCTCCAACTGAATCTTTCAGATCAGGCTACTATAGCGTGTAGCTGCCATACAGCTGACCGATCAAACTCATGTTTTAGTATGGAAACGTCTTAACCAACTTTTTCATTATACTCACAAAATACTACTACGACATTATTTCTCTCCAGTGTATCTACATACATATAGTACTAGTATACATATAGTGAGTGCTGCCGCACGCTGACGTAGGCAACCATATGCATGGAAAATAATTCACATTATAATTCAATTAAAAGTTATGTTTATTTAATTACAATATGCGCGCAACGTGCTCACGGCGCAAACTGGCGTTGGGGCTGTGAAATGTATGAAAAATAAGCGAACTTTGACTGCGAAACAGCGTGAATGTGCATGTCAGCTGCCAAACTGGCCCGAGATGCCCGCCAAAAGTGTGCAAGTGCAACATTAACGGTCTACCGCAGATTAACAACGCAAATTAGCAGCTGCACGCACACACCAACACCAACATATACATACGCATATACAGTACGCCACTATGCGTATATGTATGTACATTTATAACAGTATATGCATGCATGCATGCGATGCTTAAAATATCAACTGTGCGCAAAATTCAAGCGAGGTCGCCATGGCGTATGCGTAACCTACAAATTCGCTTATTATAATGCATTATATGTGTGGCAGCGCGCTGCTGCGTGCAACATCCAAAACACGCATACGCCAAGTGGCATGCAATTTATTTGCGAATTTCATGCTTTCTAATATCACTCATACGCCCGTGTGTACCACCCGCCGCTCTAGCATACCTGCCACTGCTGTTGTTATTGTTGTTGTTGTTACTGTTACTTGTCATTTATGTTGCTGCTGGTATGCCATTGCCATGCCATTGTTGCCACTAACCTGCTGCTACAAGTAGACCTATTTAATATTTTTGTTGCTAATGTCGTTAGTGGTTGTTGTTGTTGTTTTCGTTGTTGCTGTCCTTACGTTGTAGCTCTTATTGTGGCCATTACAAATTGTGGCAATTGTTGAATCTGCGTTGAGCAGCTGTTTTAGGTCAAGTGCAGCATGCGCCTGTTGCAATGTTGCAACACTACATACATAATTCACAATGCCACATAATTTTAGGTGTTCACTCGGTGTAACCTCTAACTCAATTGTACTCATATGCCCGTTGTGTTCGTGTGCGTGTGTGTATGAGCATGTGGCACACGTGGCATGCGCTGCATTTGACGCTAAAACTATGCTTAGCTGAGCTTCAAGCTGCGGTGCGTTGTTATGAAGTGGCGTTTTCAAATGTCATCAAGTATTCATTTCGGAGAGTAAAATTTATTATTTTTTCAAAATTATTTCTGTGGGAATTTAAGTGGCAGCACGTAAAATGTGAACAGATAGTTGAAAGTTTGGCAGAAAAGAATTAAAACTTTAGATGGCTAAGAGATCATTCTTTCGGAAAGTTTTCTGTATTTAAATCAATATTTTGTTTCTATAGAGTTACAACCCACAAAAAATTTCCCATGTGAGACTAATAGAAGATACTGTTTTTCTTGGAAGATGTTTGAATACGTATTTTAGTATAGAGTTACCACTCAACACACTCATTACACTATATAAAATTTACAAAATAAAACTACTATAAAATGAAATCAAGGTGAGTGCTTTAAAATGTGTACTTCGAGAAGTATTCAGATGCGTTAGCCAAACATACACGGCTTAAAATGATAGCAGAAGTGTTTGGCAGAGTTAAGGTAACCTCATCCCAGCGTAAGAAGGACTTATCTAAGTGGTGTATTACCAATGGATATTCTTCCCAGACACAGTTTACCAAAAGAGTAAACTTCACTATGAAGCTCTAGGTTACCCTTAGCAGCAAAGCTGAATGGAATGATTCCACTCTCGAACTACTAACTAGGGATAGTGCAATCAAGTGGTATACGGACAGCTTGAAAACGTCGGAGAGAATGGCTGCAAGAGTCGCAAGACCACGCAGCAAACTCTCTATACCTATGGGAAGTTATCCGAGTATTTTTCAAGCCGAAATCTGCCATAAGTCAGTGCGTAGAGATAAACCTCCAACGCAACTATCGCAACGAATGTATAACCATACTTAGCGACAGCCAAGCGCTACTTAAAGCAATATCTGCCTACAAGATCAAATCGCTACTGGTACATGAATGTAGAGAACGGTCCAATAGTCTGTGTGCCCAGTTACAAAAGTATAGGCGGGAATGAACTCGCATTCACTAACATGGTAGGATCTGAACCATAAAAGAACGACCCCTCAAAGAAGAAGGATAGGGGGAGATATTAGCAATAACTCCAAGGCATGCGCTTTGCCAAGTTGCTAATGATTGGTTACAACCACAGCAGAATTACATGTTTTCATCGAAGGGTGTAATCAACCTTCCAATGGACAAAATCAGGCTACTTGTCGCATTATACACTGGCCACTGTAAGCTCAATAAACACTTACCTAACATGGGCCTAGCTTTCTGTACGAATTGCCGTTTCTGAGAGAGGGAGCCTGAAACGCCCGAACAAGCCACTTGTATCAATGGTTTCAAATAGGGATCACATCGCCTCATTAGCACCTTATCGTATCAATATGCTGGGTCTAAGTGGGTCGTTGCGACTTAGGAAAGGGCACAATAGATCTTAGGTGCAATCTTCATTTATATGTGTTACCTCTTCTTTTCTTCAGAAAGAAAAGATTTTCAATGAGATAACTGACATTTTGCCCGATTTATGCGATATAAAGTTATTCGAAGGTTCGGAAACCTCTATATTAGGTATATGGGGGCTCACCGTCTAACAAGTTTCATTAAGATAAATTAATTTTTACTTATCGGTTTACCACTCGGTTTTCGTTTGGTCATCCTGATCATTAATATACTATATGTATACATAATCCCAAAACTTTCTCGATAAGTTTCAGGAGATGCATACAATCGTTTGGTGAATTATTATACTCCATAACAACATGTTATAACATGCTAAAGTAACCTCCACAAATAAAGAAGATCAAGAACTCGTTTTTGATCGATCAGTTTTTATAGGAAATAGAGCGTCTAGTGATGCGATTTAAGAAATTTCCTCCAAGATTGTACCTTTGTCTTAGGCAATAAACAGTGCAGTATTTCGTGAAGATATCTGGTAAAATGAAAAAGTTCTTCACACAACCACTTGATTCTAATCGTTCAGTTTGTATAACAGCTAGTATATATCATAAAGGTCCGATATCGGCGGTTCCGACAAATGAGCAGTTTCTTAGGTAGCAATGGAGGACGTTTCAGATCAATATTTCAAAGATTGTACATTTTACATTAAAAATGAAAAATAATTTTTCTAATTTAAAAAAAAAAAATTGTATGAAAAGCTCGAAAAATCTATTTATGTATCGTTGAAAAGCAGAGAAAAAATCAAAAAAAAAAAATAAGCCTTCTAGTTATTTTTAAATGAAACACTTTTTGCGTATAAAGAAATATATAAAGGCATTTTCTTCAAAAGTAGAAATTTTGAAAATTCACAACTCCAAATTATTATATTAAGTCCAAATAAAAAAATGTTCAATAATTTCCCCAAAGAAGTAAAAAAAATGGTTTTTATGAAAAACAATTTGCATATAAGTGTTTCATGGAATCTCCCAAACATATTTAATAGGAGCTCCGACGCTTGCTTCTGGGTTTTCCAAAGTGCGTGGTAAAGAAATCTAACTTTAAAATTTTATGGCAATTTATGAACGACTTATGAGCTAAGTAACAGCCTGTCAGTTATATAAAGTTAAGTTCAATAGCTAGACAAAGTAACTAAGCGCTGCTTTTATATAAATATGTGTTGCTAAGTGCAACCGTGTATATATCAGCAGATAAATTCATATGCCTCCAATGCTTTTTTCCACACTAACGAGCAAAAGGCAAAGTCTCAAGATTTACTTCAACATTAATATATACATATGTACACAGGCACATACATAATGCTTTTATTTTATCCTCTCGCAAAATTTTTCATTGAGTAAGAAAATAGCTTTTGAAGACCAACGCAATACAAAAATATTCAAAAATGTCAATCTGGAAAGCATTTTTTTCCTGTGATATAAAATTTTCTTTCAAGTGTGATGCTAATTAGCCTGATGCTCGGTATTAATAATAATATTCAGTTAAGAAACTACTTGAGAAAGCTTAGTCGAATCGTTGAAAACAAATATTCAGTACCACTTCACAGGATTTTTGTTCAGTCGTATGCTTTTTTAATATCAGCAAGACTTTGGTTAGTATATTCAGTATCACGAAGTTGAGTACTATAGGAAAAAATACTACTCATCCAAACACCAAATGGTTACAGCAGAAAATGCAATAATCTATAAAGCCATTTAAATTAAACTGAAATACGCCTAAGAGCTAGTTTATATGAACACAAGTATGTATTGATCATTGTAAAGCCTTATTTAAAACAATATACATACATACTTACATATTCATGTATAGTATGTACATGCATATTATATAAGTTTAAACACAATTGCGAAAATTTTCTATTTAAGAAGCAAAAATCTTACAAATATTTAAAAATATATTATTAATAAAATGTAATAATTAATTTGAGCAATTATAAGCATGTTTATGCATGCATGCATTTACATACAATATGGACTTACCGTTTGCTATGAAGTCATGCAGCATCGCTCCTGTCTCAGCAGCCTTCATATTGACTTACAACAAAAGAATTGAAACGCGCATAAATATGAATTGAAACTTTCACAACACTTATTCACAAGCACCACACAAATTATTTGATTTTCACATTCTTTAAACGCGCACTAACTTGACGCATCAGAATTCCACAAAAATATTCACTAAACACTTATAAAAACTTTACACAACTTAATTTTTCACTATAAAATATTTCGCACCAACTTTTCGCATCAAAATATTTGTTCACTTCATTTCGTTGCTCATAAACTAAAGAGTTTATCCGTTATCGGTGGCATTGATGCTCATTTGTGTTATTCGAGAGTGCTTATTCTTCTCATTGCTGCTCAGTGATCAGTGGTTTGTCATGCGATATTTATGTTGTGTTATTGCTTTCGTTGCATTCGCGACAAATCATGAGGCTATGATATGTGTAGGCTCTCCTGATGCAATTGACATTTACTCGCATGCGATATTTTATATCAAATATCCGCTACGTTAGCTGATACAATTTATTTTGTAAAAAAAAAATCTCATGTGCATAAATTGGTGCTCAGAATCATCTGATTTTAGTGTTTTTTCGGTAGGCGAAATAACAAGTTGTGCAGAGCATCCTTTTTTATATAAGTATATTGATAATGTATAAAAATTATAATAATTTTTTTATGAAAATTTTACTGAAAATTAATAAAAGTTACATAGTAAATAATAATAATAAATTATGAAGGCATGAAAATTATTTAGCTCCCATGCAAACTGGATTACACAACACAAGCCTTTGTAAGGAAAATTTTTTTATTTGAAGTGTTATCTGCACGATATTTCTTACGCACTATTTTCTAAGCCAACGCTTTAATACGCGAGAGTTTTTTTTTCGATTGGACCACTATAGCATAAAGCTGTCATACAAGCTGAAAGATCAAAATCATGTCTTTGTAAGGAAAACTTTTTTGTTTGAAGTGTTATCTTCACGAAATTAGCTATGATTTATTGCTTGAAGGAATGGTACAATCTTGAAGAAAATTTTCCAGATTGCGCCACTATAGCATATACATATGTAGCTGTCATACAAACTGGCCCATCCATCTCAAGTCCTTGTATGGAAAACTTTTTCATTTGACAAGATACATATTATATTGACGATATTTCGTACCCGCTATTTTTTAAGACAACGCTATAATACCTGAGACCTTTATTGTAGATCGGTTCAATATAGCATATACATGTCATAAAAATTTGCATATCCTTCTCAAGTCCTTGTAGGCAAGACTTTTTCATTCACATCATTCATGCACACTCTTTTTGAGGCAACGCCTTAACATCTGACAAAAATTTCTTACATTGGACCTCTATGGCACATAGCTGTCATACAAACTTAGCGATCAAAATAATGTCTTTTTAAGAAAAACTTTTTTATTTGAGGAAATATATTTTCAATATTTCGTTTACCCTTTTTTCTAAAGCAAGGCCTTAATATCCGATAAATTTTTTTACGACCGGATCAATATAGCCTATAACTGTCATACAAACTGGCGTATCCAACTCAAGTTCTTGTAGGGAAAACTGTCATACATTTAATGACTACAGCATATAGCTGTCATACAAACTAAGCGATCAAAAATCACGTTCGAAGCAATAAATATTAAAATAAATACAATGTTTTATACCAATAAAATATTTTTAAATTTTCTAATTCGTTATTTCCACTCGAACTTAGCTCCTCCTTACTTGTTGTTTGATTTTTTGCTTGCCTTTTTTCATGCTGGCGCATTCATTTGGCTCATCCGCTGATGATTGACACGTAATACAGCTCGTAATGCTTGATTTCATATAATTTCATTTGTCTGAAATGAGCATCAAGTTGTGTCGGGAATAATAAAATTTATCTCAGACAACACAGACAATTTTTTTTGCAAATAATAGACATACATACATATATAGTATGTGTGTATGTAATAGAGTCGAAGCGGCACTTAATTCCAAGTCACACCAGTTGCTATTGTTGTTGCTTTGCAATCTATTGTTAGCAACCGTTATCTATTTGCGCTACCAATTTTCTCCATAGCTGCTTAAGTTTCCACGCCGCTTCCCCCTGAGTTCATTTTTGATAAAATTGCGTTCGATTTTTGCTTTTTGTTCGTTCTTGTCGGCTTCAATTAAATTGAAGAAAAATAATTGCCCAGTTGTTTATCGGCTGCATTGCAGGATATTTGACCAGCAGCAGCAGATACAACGAAATTAATGAATTATTTGTAGGCCTACAATGCCATGCCGACATCATAACACACATACACCAACGCTTGCACGGCTCACTACCAATTGCCGAATTTCGTTTTGTTCGCTTCTTCGAAAAGGAAAACACGAAAACGAAAATTCTGCGTGTGTTGAATTTTCAAATTCTGTAAAATCTAAGCCTGAGCAGCTTAACGCAGGAGATTGCGTTGAAATGTGAGCACACCGTAGAGTGTATGTATGTGTGTGCGGTCGCTGTGTGTTTGTGTTGTATTTGTTTTGAGTGCTTTATTGTGTGGCTGCGCTGCAGATTAATTTACACGCATCAAATTCATTTTGTTGGCAAAGACTGATAAGCGCAAACTTTGATTTGGAATATCAACTCAGGACGGGCCGGTGTGGCGAGCGGACGGTAGAGGAAATCATAAGGCAAAACAACTTTTCGAATTACTTTCGTAGAAATATATTTTTAATTTCATTTCACTTCACTTTTATTTAATTTAACTTCTTTAGCTTAGACTGGAAAGTTAAGTAAAATTTAAATTCAATCCAACAATGGAGCTTCTTTAAGTAAGAAAAAAAAATATTCTGAGCTTAAACTAATTTTTTGAGGCTACTATGATTTTCTCTTTGATAATACTCTGATAGTCAACACAATTTCAATGTAATTTAGCAAAAACTAGAAAAAAATACAAAATAGTCCACACAAGAACTTGCTAATGATCTTCAGTTTGTATGGCACCTATCCGATACGATTTGAGCGATTTGAGAAATTTCTTTGAAGATTACAACATTGCCTTAGGCAACAATCCATGTAAATTTTTCTTGAAAATACCAAATCAAATAAAAAAATTTTTCATACAAGAATTTGATTACGATGGTTCCGCTTGTATAGCAGCGGTCCGATATAGGTGATTCTCACGAAAGAGCAGTTCTTTGCGGTAAATAAATTTCAGATAAATATATCAAAAACTAAGGAACTACTTCGTATACAGACAGACAATCGCCTCAGATGCTGATCATTCGCGTATACATATATTTCAAAGAGTCTCCGATCTTTCACTCTGGGTATTGTAATTTAAATATACCGTGTTGAGGGTATGAAAAAACATTAATATCGTCAATCGATCTTATAAAACTCATTATTGTTCCCATAATGAACCGAATAAAAATTATGCGTTTCGTATAGGAATTACCTTTATTGTAGAAATAAAAAACAAATAATATTTTGGAAGATTGACAAAGTAAAAGGTGATCCATCTCGAGGTTTTAAAGGAAAAATACAGAAACTTAAAATGAAAAAAGCAATGTTTAATATAATTCAAAAGAACTTTCTTGTTACGTATTTTTGAAGATTATCTCTTTCAAATGTTGCCGCGGCTACAACTCAGATGGTCCATCCGTTTAGTTCAATTTTAGATTGACTCGATCGACTGGTAACTGACGAGAGACACCCGTGATATTTTGTTCCAAGGCCTGAATCGAAACAGGATTGTGCGCAGCCTCAATGTTAGGCATCGAATATTCGGTTATCATAACCTAATAACAATCGCCATTGACGGTTATATCGCAACAAAACCATTTTTTTGTGGATGAAATGGCAGCTCTTGAATCGCTTCAGATTGCTCTTCGACGCAATAGTGGAAATTTTGCTTATTACAATGGCTATAGTGGCAGAAATAGGCCTCATCGCTGAACAAAATATGACTCGAAAACGTCGATCTTCTTGGAACTTTCCCTAACCCTAGAGCGAAGCGATGTGACTTGAGAAGGTCGAGCGGCTTCAGTTTTTGCACAAGCTGTATTTGGTTGGTATCAGGCATGTGACGCAAGTCAAATACTTAGCGAACATAAAGGAGCGATTGCAGACAAACGTAGGCAAAATACGACGAATTTGGGGTCTTGGACGTCATGCTCTCCGCACCATATATTGTGGCTTGTGTATAGTCTGCATGGTGAGAAGCAGCCACGACAGTCTTAGGGTCCCAAAAACTCCTCTCAATTCAGCGTTGTATGATGCTTGTCTGTTTGCCTGTATGTCGCACCGTCTCAACGCACGCTATGGAGGTTCTGTTAGATGCACCCTATCTTGAGCTGATTGTCATACAGCGTGCTGTGGAATGACTGGATCTCCGATGATGATGGGGAGAGGAAGGGATATCTAGGGAGCAGGAAGCTTCTAGATAGTAGGGTCAGGTGTGGGTGACAAGAAGTTGGGACATTAGTTCTAACGGCCGAGTGACTTATTAACGCATTCGGGATGTTGGGTTTGTTGAAGATAACCCAGACTTCAGATTTTGGCATTGCAGCCATTGTGTCCATTTCACACTGCCAACTGGTACTAAAAATGCAAGGCATTTTCAACGCATTGATTTGATCCGCTGTGCTTTTGAGCGCTTTGGGGTAAGGCTGCTGTCAGCAGGTACCCACATTAAATACACCGGACGTTGTCAACAGTGATATAGGAGCCAAGTAGCGAATGCGACGACTGTTTGTCTGATGACAGGGGATATTTGGCTTGGCCTCGTTGGCAACCAGAATCATTTGCTTCGATACTTTGTGCAACTAAGCGAATTAAGCTATAAACACAACAAATATGTGTAATCTGAAGAATTTGTCAATGAGGACTTTATTTTGCGTCGTCGACTTTGTATCATCAAACTCAAGAATTTAAGACTGGTCTATTAAATTGATGTAAGTTCAGCAGCTTTCCATTTAAGGTTAGGATTCTTCGGGTTACATATCAACAAAACTCCCTTAACAACCACAAAACTCTATCTATCTTATCGATCTAAGGTAAATTTCAATCCAACTATTGAATTTGAATGGATAATAGGCAAGGTACTTAAGTTTTAGTTGGCAAAGGCCAAAAAGACAAACACGAAACAAAAGCCCTCGTTGCTGCGCCAGGCAGAGAGTTCTGTCATACTACAAGGGTATCAATTGGACTATTATTTGCTAGAAACACAGTTATGAAAGTTGTTGTTATAAATAAATATTAGATTTTCTTACGAAATCATCGAATAAGCGCTAGATTGTGAATAAAGTCAGCAGTTGTATTAAAATGTACTTAGTTTTTATTTTAAAAAGTCAGTTATGCCTAATACTTAGCAGGTGGGCTGCTTTAAAATATCAGCTTTACATCCTCTTATATATGTATATAAATACTTGTACCTACTAACACTTCAACCAATAGGCATTTGCCAGTCGATATTCTTCCAGATAGCCCGCTTAGCTGCCAAAGCGATTTGACATTACCTTCAAGCATTCCCAAGTGCAATAAAGAATGCTAACAACAAGACGAGTTCCCTCCAAACACAGCACACGTGACTCAACTTAAGTACATACCCTGTAGGAATATTTGATACTCTCTGAATAATACACAGAGTATGCAAGGATTTCACAAAATTTTTATCATTGTAAATAATACCATAATTCACTTACCAACTCTGGTGTTCCGAAATCTGTAAATTCGTATTATCAAACTAGCAAATTTCAACCAAACTGAACATGAAGACTGCAAGTAGAAAATATAAAAATGTAAAGTAGTATATATTTATCAAAGTACTCTAGAGAAATAGAACAAATATATAATGATAAATAATAGACCTCATAATAAGAAGTAAAAGCACCAAACTTTGGCTTTGACGGTGGTGCAATTTAATTAAGCACATTTTACTTTACCAATATCCAAATTTCTGTCAAATTTACACTAGTTCGTATTACCAGGTAGTTCGCTAGAGCCAAGAAGTTTCCTACAGGGTACTTAAAAAAAAATATTCCACATAAAGAGTACTGAACTACAACTACTCCAATATCTCAACGACTCCGGGTAAAACTATTGACAAATAAACAACAACAGAACGCACCTTCAGGGCCTTTGGTTGACAAAGCGCAAAAAAAGTCAAAATACCAAATCAGTGAATACGGCACATTTTCATTTTTATTGTCTCACAGCTTCTACATTGTGTGGTTTTGTAGTGTTGCTCCCATAGCTGGAACTGTCAGTGACAGGTGTCGTAGGTGTTAGGAAACTGTCGCCTACATTTTTATGTATGTGTAGCTGGAGAACAAAAACTACAATCTAAAATGAAACTAAGGACGACAGTGCGTGTTACGAAGGAGTTTCTCGTTCAAAAATTATGGTAAGAAAATATGTGTGTGACCGGAATTCAGTTTCACAGCGAAACGAAGTAAGGTAGTACTTGTGTAACAACCGAAATAAACCGCAATCACTACCAGTTAGACGGAGTTAACTCTTTTAATGTAAACAGTTGATATGTGATATAGCTATACCCTATGAAATGTCTATTGTCAAAAGGTTTATATTTGAAAGCAGTAACACAGTTATCCAGTTATGTAAATACCGCGCAAGAATCGCACAACCACTTGCTATTTTGTCTCTGTCAGAATATGTTAGTTTGTGGGAATTATATAAATTGTTTGTTCCATCCGATAATATGCAAGGCTTGGTAAATCAAAAACAGCACTGACTGCTGCGGTTCACTCCTATAAATTCCAGCAGTGAGGCCCATTGCTAGACCAGCTTTGGCAACAGTTGGGGCCATATGTCAGCAACAAAGCGCAGAATATTCTCTTCAAAAGCGTCAATCGTCTCGAGCTTATCTGAGTACACAAGCGACTTCATATAAGCCTCCAAAAAATGGTCCGTCGTTGCTAAAACGCATAATCTTGCCGACGGCGCCACATGCCCGCAAGATAATACCCTCACAATAAGTTTCCTTCAATAAATTGTTTGTTTCGTTGACTGTTGCATGGCATTTAGCTCCGTCTTCTTGGATCTAAAAGTCGTCCAAATAAGCATTCTCAAATTGAGATATGAAAAGTGAGCAACCATGGTCTATGGCATTCTCCATTGACAGCAATACTATATCCGGCTTTATTTTTTGATAAAATATGGACCGAAGCTTTTCTCTGTCCATAGAGCACACCGAACAGCTTTTTGAAGATGTAACGGATGTTACGTTTCAGCAATGTCTTGTGGATCATCATCACTCCAAATGCGACAATTTTATTTACTACTAATTTACTACTCAACAAACAGTGAGCTTCACCGCTGAGCAATATGTTTTGTGAAATTTGGGATCGATGGCCTTCCAGTTTTGGGCTTTTGCAATATTCAGCTAATTTGTCGAACAAAGCTTATTTTTAAACAAAGTTGCCTGTTTGAATATATATTACTATCCTAAACATATTCCAATGACCAATTCCTAGGGAAGTTGTTAAAATGAGATTTTCTGTGCCGTACTTCCTTTCAAGTCGCTACCTTTTAATCTTCCTCACGTATTTTATCTCGGGATATATTTTTCTTCTTCTTCTTTATTGGCGTAGACCCGGTTTACACGGTTATAGCCGCGTTTACAACAGCGCGCCAGTCGTTCTTCCATTTCGCTGTTTGGTGCCAATTGGAGATTCCAAGTGTGGACAGGTTTTTATCCAACTGATCTTTCCAACAGAATGGAGGTCTTACTCTTCCTCTGCTTAACAGGCGGGTACTGCGTCGAATACATTCAGAGCTGGAATGTTTTCATTCATTCGGACGACATGATCTACCCAGCGTAAACATCTGTCTCTTAATTCTCTGTTAATGTCGTCGCATGTCTCGTACAGCACCTCGTTCCATCGACTGCGGTATTCCACGTTGCCAATGCGCGAAGAACCATATATTTTTTACAGCACCCAAATGCGACAACTGTTTGTTTAATGGCAGGAGATATTTCGTCTTGTCTCCGTTCACATCTTAACCATTTTGTTTCGCTTCTTTGTCTAAACTGAAGAAAATTAACAGTTGTACACTTTTGTAGAATATTGTACCTTCTCTATTCAGCTCCGTAGCTCGAATTATTTTCTCCAAGAGTAAATTGAAGAAGTCGGTCGAAAGAGAGTCACCTTGTCTGAATCATCGTTTGATATCGAACGGCTCCGAGAGGTCCTTCTCATCCTGACAGAGCTTTTGGTATTGCTCAACGTCAGTTTACACAGCCGTATTCGTTTTTCGGGGATTCCAAATTCGGACTTAGGGACAAAAATACAACTCCTATTCGTGCTGTCAAAAGCAGCTTTAGAATTGTCGAAGAGGTGGTGTGGGTCGATGCTCTTTTCACGGGTGTCTTCTAAGGTTTTGCACATTGTGAGTATCTGGCCAGTTGTTGATTTTCCAGGCCTGAAGCCACACTGACAAGGTCCTAACAGTTTGTTGTTGGTGGGCCATAATCTTTCACACATTACACTCGATAGAGCCTTATATGCGATGTTGAGGAGACTTATTCCATGGTAGATGGCGCAGATTGCGGTGTCTCCTTTTTCATGGATTGGGCACAGTTAAATTCCAATCGTCTGGCGTGCGTTCGTCCGACCATATTCTACAAAGCTGATGCATTCTTCTTATCAGATCTTAGCCGCTGTATTTGAAAAGCTCGGCCGGCAATCCATCGGTCCCCGCCGCTTTGTTGTTCTTCAGACAGGTAATTGTTATACGAACCTTACCACAGTCGGGCAATGGATCATCTATTCCATCGTTATCGATTGGGAAATCATGTTCGTCATCTCCTGACGTCACACTTTCACTGCCCTTCAGCAGGCTGGAGAAGTGTTCCCTCCATTATTTCAGTATGCTCTGGGCATCAGTCACTAAATCATAAGAGTATGCTCCGGACTTGAAACCTTCTGTTAGTCACCGCATCTTTTCGCAAAATTTTTGAGAAATACCCCTCTCAGTCAGCTTGTCAAGCTCTTCGTACCCACGCATTTCGGCTTTCCTCTCCTTTTTGTCTGCAAATGCGTTTCGCTTCCCTCTTCAGCTCTTGGTATGTATGTATATCATTCCGTAGGTGTTGTCGTTGATTGTAACGTCTGGAGGTAGGCGCGTTTAAATTACTGAATTTTCGAGTATGACTTTCTCTAATTGTTAACTTTGTTTAACTTTTCAAATTTACATATATGAGCAACAAGAGCGCAAAAACTTTTTTGTACATCATTTTTTTAACTGATCCATGCACGATTTCTAATTTTCTCATGGCCAACTACCTTTTATACCAAAAAGGTAACTATTTCCACGTAGTAAATATATTTAACCAGATTATTTAGATAATAGCCAGAAGATTCACTGCGGTTACATGGAAATAAAGTGCGACCCAATTTGTCAATTTAATCCTGTATCGCTGCATTTTTTAACATTTTATTTATTATTCGCTAGAGCTTTTCCAAAATTATTCGTGCTTGCATTGCTGACACTTTGGTTAATCTCATTTGCAGAATCGTGGTGTTTTAAGCCAAACAAATGAGTGCATACATTAAATTTACGTCAAATATTTTTTGCAGCAGCTTAACAACGCTAAGCGCAGGCAAAATAGCGCGTGCAGAAAATTCGCTCTCTGAACTAATGCCAATTGCGGGGTTTCCGATGTTTTTCAAAAATGTCGAATGAATATTTTCTGGGGTTTTTGTTCGAGCTTGCACACATACACAAACATATGTACGCTTGTATGTAATTCGATATAGGAGCATTTTTCCAGTATTTGAAGGATTAATTCGGCGCTAGGCTTTATTTCGTGCAAAAAACGAATGCCGCTTTTCTATTTGGCAGCGCTGTGTATTTGCTCTGAATATCGTTTTTTTATGCCTTTCATGCAAAAAGTTTTGTTTTGCACACAAAAAAGCCTCTTCATTCCTCTTCTTGAATTTTCAAATATTGAATTTTCGCCGCAAGTCTTTTAATACCGGCGAATCGGCATTAGCTGCAGCTGCATTCAAGCGTAACGCTGCGGCTACACGATTTTGTCGAAAGCAGTTCCGAGTTTATGCGTTTATTTAAATAGAATCGAAAATTGAGTTTTTTGTGTGTGTTTTGGTGTAGCTGCAGACCGGAAGTATTGCCGCCTGGATTATGTTTTTTAAACACTTACAACATGTTACATAGAGTATATTGGTTTTGTGCACTGCAAAGTTGTTTCCAAATGCCACAATTAAGCTACATATCAGCTATCTTCGTTTCGCCAATACTTAGAGTGTGGCGAATAGAACAATTAGCTGGTATAAAAACTTGAGACTGGTATAATTCAACTGGTATTGGATAGCAAGCAGTTATAGCAGTTTAAGTTGGCAGTAGATTTGTTGCTTCGAATTGCAGCATCTTTCAGAGAGTGCTGTGTACCATATACACTGCGAGCTGGGCACAGATATTAGCTCTAAGCTCTAGCCCTGGCACACGGTTCTACTTAAGGCATGTTTGCCCTCACTATCAATTGCGTGGACTTATTTCGTGAAAATACTAAAACGAGGGCTTGAACAAAGTGTACGTTCGCGGAAGTTGAAACCCCGTTTACTTATGGTTTACTTTTTTATAGCTGAGTCACAACTTAGCTTATGGTAATAGCTGAGTTCGATCCAAAAGTAAGCCATAAGAGAACGAATTTTCCACTTACACTAGAGCTGAAGATGTGGTTTAAGTCATCCAAACAGAATTTAGTAACCTCTTTGCGCTCTGTCATCTATCGCATCGATTTAGTTATAGAGAGTTTCAGTAGGCATTGCCTTAAACACGCTTTAAAGCTAAAGTTAGTGTCCGTAGTTTACGGTCGAAGTTGTCCGGGTTGTGACGAGATACAATCAGCTCAGCTCTTCCTTTTCGAATGCACCGCTCTTGTGAGGCTAAGATCAAACTTTTGGCATTAAATAGGAGCAATTATTATTTTGATGAGCTTAAGATCTTTGGATAATGAAAATATACTTCCTTCTCAGCAATTTTTAAGTTTTATAATGGACAAAATCTGAAATCAACAACTAAACTTAAACTAATCAAACGAAGGATTTTGATAATCTTATTATCTCTTTGTCGGTTCTTTTATACATAAAGATCAGAGCTCACTCTTAGTTAGCAGAGTAGTGGCAAATCGAAAACAATCCTCGGTTTGAACTTTGTTGTTTCAGCGGTTTTCAAGTCCCTTTTATAACATGCGCTAGCCAAGCCTTGTGAAGTCTTGGGTCACAGCTAAAAGGGAGGAAGCTTAAGCGCAGCCACCCGGATATATTCGGTTTAAGAGCTCGCTAAAGTCTAATTGCAGCATCTGCTCTGCGGATGCGAGCGGGCGTCGATCTTTATACCACTCGCCTAGCAGGGTTGTGCCAAGTAGACACCACTCCCAATGAAAATGAAACATGCCATCAACACCAACAACAATATCTGAATCGAGATCCAACGCAGAATAACTCTTGTGAATAGGTGCAACTTACTTTGGATTGAGCAGGCAATTGAAAAGTAAAGTCTTCTCCCGACAAACAAACACCAAACACTAGTTCGTCATCATTCCCGTCCTGATATATGGTGCAGAGGCATGGACAATAATATCATCTGACGAGTCGGCCTTATGATTGTTTGAGAGAAAGGTTTTGCGGAAGATATATGGTCCTTTGGGCATTGGCAACGGCGAGTATCGCAGTCGATAGAACGATGCGGCAAACCTAACATCAGCGAATGAAGAGACAGCGGCTGCGCTGGCAAGGTCATGTTGTCCGGATGGAAGAGAACACTACAGTTTTGAAGGTTGGCGCTAAATAGCGTAAAGAATAAACGACTGGCGCGCTGTTATTAACTCGGCTATAAACTGGCACAAGAGGCTCCAGGATTCCAAGCATGATTTTCGGAATTTAGTCGACTACAATACCCTAAACGAACTGAAACAAGAGTCATCACGATTCCACTGTTGTTGGTGTTTTAACGGGTACATTGTTCCCGTTAGGATGGTAAGGATTAGGTAAGATGTCGTCGACGCCATCTAACGGAAGGGCCAAGAAACATGCTGTTTCAACGAGGTAGGACCAAAGGGAAAAGGGTATCAGATGAGTGGGTTGGTTGGGCATGCAAAGAGTTGGCCAGTGTCATGCGGAGACTCATTGGACGCAGGACATATATCGGATATATCATAGTCTATTCTGGATAGGTGGGAGTTTAAACTGCTACAATATCCAGAACGAAGCTGCGCAAGGGTCACTCTCGCTTCTCGCGTCAACCCGAGCTCTCCGTCTGCAATGAGCGGTTCGATTCCGCACGTACTTCGCGCTAGTCGGTCTCTTACTTAGTCTCTTACTTTTTCACATTTTTATGCATTTTTCCCGAAAGTTGACTCTTCAACCTGTCAACGAAGAAGTGCGGAGCGAGGCATAAATCATCAATCGAAGTTAAAATTCAAATAATCTCGTCTGGCAACTAACGAACTAACTAACCAAAAATACATAAAATCGGCGCCCACCAATATTTCAGGTAACAAAGCCTTTGTGACCAAATTCATACAACCATAAATAAATATATACATACATATGTATAAATGGTATATACATATGTATGCGTGTGAGCGCTTGTTGGTCTTGGGCTTTGGAAATCTAAGCACTGCGCTGAGTCATTGAGAACTCAGGCGTAACTCAACGCAACAAATCCAGCCAGACTAACAAGGTAGCCATCATAATACGCCCTGATTTGGGCGGCAGTGGCTCAACAGCACATAACGGGCGACTGTGTCGGTGTGCGCGTGGCAAGTCTGGGATTTCGGCAGGCATTCATTTGGGCAGGCTTTTGTGTATCGATGAATTTGCGGCATAAATTTTCATGTTGTACACGCTGTTCGGCGTTTTGTTGCACGAATGAATCGGAAATTTTTCATATGCAAAACACACACACATACATATATAAATAAATAACACGAAACGAAACGAAACGGTGTGCAACAACGCGTGTGTGCAGCAAAAGAGCCGGCACCATGCCAACGGCAAAATTTTACCGAAATAAAAATATTACAACTACAAAAACACAGCCAACAAAATAAAGCAGCTCGCAACAAATGCAGCGCAAATTGAAATAAATTCTCCAGAAAAAAAAACGAGAAAAAGCAAATGCTTCGAAGCAAAAGAAATCAACCCGAAAAATTGCCATGAAATTGTTGTCTGCGATTTTGTTGATCCCCAATTTTGTGTGCGTGTTTTTGTAACTGTATTTATTTATTATTTAAATTTGGCGCTTCAATATTTTTGCTGCACAATATTTGCATAGTTTTTGTTGTTGTGGTTTTGCTGTTTCTTTGAAAAGCATACCTGCCCCGCCTGTCCGTTTGCTTGATTGCCATTTTTGTGTTGCGAGTTTTTTCTTCAAACGTCATTTTAATTGTGTTTTTGTTGCACGCCGCCGAACGGTGATTGTGTTGACAATGATTTAATGAAAATCGTCATGTGGCGTGTGGCATGCATTCGATATTTATTGAACACTGCTGTTTTTACCGTAATGTTTTCGTTATGATATTTTGCCGATTTCTTGTTGTTTGTTGCTCCGTTGGCAGGTTTTCGGTTTTTGTTTTGAAGCGCATCCAATTTATTTGCCGTGTATTTGCACGTAGCGCAAACTTATATAATTCACTTGCGCACGCTTGCCACACGGAGCGCATATTTAATTATTATTGCGTTTTTTCTTAGTTTTTGTGTTTTTTTTTTTTTGTTAGTGCTGCAACACAAATATATTTGATTTGCCGTTTTTATGTGCGTCAGTAATTAAATTAGGACAACCTAATTTTTTTTATTTTTTTTTTTAATTTATTTGAAAACAACATAATATATATATTGCATAATGAATTGGTGTCACATTTGTGTCATAGATTAAGCTGGCTTACTAAAAGTTGGTGAACTCTGATTGACTTGTATAGTATTGTATTGCAGTAATTTGTTTTTTATTATTTTTTTAGAAAATTATGTAAAATTTAAATAAATATAAAACAAGAAAAAACGTTGCAACGAAGCTAATATACCCCTCACAGGTGCATTTCTTTTAGTAACTATGTGTTCAGTTTATATAGGCAGCTATATGCTATAGTTAACCGATCTGAACAATTTTTTCGGAGATTACATTGCTGCCTTAGAAAATAATCTATACCAAATTGTGTGATTATATCTTGTAAAGTGCAAAAGTTTTCCATACAAGAACTTTTTTCCGATCGTTCAGTTTGTATGGAAGCTATAAGCTATAGTAATCCGATCGGAACAATTTTTGCAGAGAATACATTGTTTCTATAAATAATGACTCATACCAAATTTCGTGAATATATCTTGTCGAATGCAAAAGTTTTCCATACAAGAACTTGTTTTCGATCGTTAAGTTTGTATGGCAACTATGTACTATAGTCAGCCGATCTAAACAATTTCTTCGCATATTACAATATTGTCTTGGAAAATAACCTGTGCCAACTTTTGTGAAGATACATTGTCAAATGAGAAAGTTTTCCATACAAGCATTTGATTCCGATCGTTCAGTTTGTATGGCAGCTATATGTTATAGTATTCCGATATCGGCCGTTCCGACAAATGAGCTGCTTCTTGAAGAGAAAATGACGTTTGCAAAATTTCAAAACGATATCTTAAAAACTGAGGGACTAGTTCGTATACATATATACAGACAGACAGACGGAGAGACAGACGGACATAGCTAAATCGACTCAGCTCAACATACTGATCAATTATATATAGTATATACTTTATAGGGTCTCCGACGCTTCCTTCTTGGTGTTACAAACTTCGTGACAAACTTAATATACCCTGTTCAGGGTAAAAAAATATTACCTTTGGTTGCGCCGAAGCTTTATTACCCTACCCAGGTGGTGCAGAACTTATAGCATAATAGGCATGACAACTCTAGCCGCCATTCGAAGTATATTCGAAAGTGTAGAAGTCGCACAGTGTAGATGCCCCAAATACAAGCGAATAGTAGTCTCGGCGAGTTTCGACGTTAGAAACGCTTTCAATAGCGCGAGATAGACAGACATGATCGACGCCTTGAGAAAAAATCTAAAATCCCCGAATCTCTCAATGCTGTGGTGCGGAGCTATCTTAGTAAAAGAAAAGTGTTGTACCAGACTAGAGAGGGACCACGACAAATAAAAGTATAGATATTGGGTAAAGTCGAAGAGTTGTCTTGCCTATATAACTACACAGCAGAGACGACGCAGAATGCACATTATTTTAATTTGTGCCATGTCATAGGGAACGCACAGCCCTAGAAGACCTAGTTGATCCAGTAAATGTGGCCAATTTAATTGTTGGAAAAAAGGCAGGATTATCAGAAATACGTAGCAATTTTGTTACGCCGAAAAAAGCAGGACGCAGGTGCGCAGATGTAAATCTATCAATGAGAAAAATGGAACGCCACACAGATGTAATGCAAACGCGGTACCAGGGTGGGCGACGGTTCCTTAGAACGGGTAGAGAGGGGGGTTCTTAGTGACCTTCAACTGGCACATACCGTTGCTTTGACGACAGCTCTGATGATGCGGAAGGCATTTACCACCCATCACCCACAAAAAAATGGGAATAAAAAAATTTTATCTTGACTTTGATCCACGTGCTGTTTCGACGGGCTCGGACCATAGAAGACGGATGTCAGATGTGTCGAGTAAGCTGGGTATACAAAGAGGTGGTGAAAGTCATGCTTATTGTCTTCTGTCGTCAACTTAGTTGAGGAAATGCCTCTTGATGCTCCTAGGTGGCAGTTCCGCTTAATGCAGGTGGCTACAGGAAGATTGTAATTTCTATTGGTCGAATTTCGACTACTGGTGACCCTAGTAAAGTATTAATTTTCGATATTCAAACCACAGCGCCCTCTGTCTTTTTTTTATATCCTGAACGAGTTGCCAAAAAAGGTTGCAGCACCCAGAAGACTCTATAAAATATATGTACAAATTTCAGCATGATGAGCTTATCTGATTGAAAGAGACGGACCTCTTTGCCTGTTTGTTTGGATTAATGCGAACTAGTCTCTCAGTTTCTGAGATATCGATCTGAAATTATACGCACGTTTTAACCTTCCCAAGCAACTGTTCATTTGTCGGAATCACCGATATCGGAATAATGTAGCATACAAACTGAACGATCCGAAGGAAATTATTGTAAGGAAAACCCTTTTATTTGATAAGATATCTTCACAAATTTTTGCGTGGACTATAACCCAAGCCAACGGTACAGTTTGCAGAGAAATCGTTCACATCGGACCGCTATAGGTCAAAGCTGCCATATAAAATAATCAAATAAACTCAAGTTCTGGCATGGAATACTTTTTAATTTGAAACAGTATCGGCGCGAAATTTGTCACAGTTTACTGTCAAACACATTTCTACGATCTCTGAGTAGATTTTTCGGATCGGACAACTATAACATATAGCTGTCACGCAAACTGACTGATCGAAATCCATATAAAAGTCTTTTATATCTTTTATGTTAGAAGAAATGCTCCTGTTAAGGGTGTTGAAACTTCGGTGCAGCCGAAGTTTGCGTTTTTGCTATTTTCCATTTGTTGTTGTTGGATTTAGCTTTAATTTAACTTCGAAAAATTGTTTCAACAACTGTAAAGTATACTTATAGTTATATATATATAATATATATTCATACATTGAAATCTGTGGTCATTAGGAGAGTAATGTTATGGCAAACCTCGACTATTTGCTGGAAATTCGTTGTATTTTTCTGCACCAACAAACACACAAGCAAGCGTTGTAGTTTTAGTAAGCGCTGTTGAATTTATTTTTTCGATATAAATATGGCCATATGAGGGAACACAAACACGTATTAGGGTGTTATATATATAAATTTGCATACACCTCCAGTTGTATGTAGCATTTTGTTATATGTACACATGTATAGTCAAGTAAATTCATGCAACATTTACGCTCCATCTGCCACAAAACTAACTACTGTTATGTGGCTTGTAAAATTTCAATATACCTTTTCCCTTTTAATTCTATTTTATTTGAATATTTTTCTTTCATTTTGCCAATTTTCGATTCATACACAATACACACACGCACACACAAGCTTATGAGTGTGTGTATACAGGTGTAACTGTGTGTGGTATGCCTGATCGTTTGCAATTAGTTAAGCGCCTGAAATATGAACTCTGTGCGCATTTGGGGAATTTGTTGCTCATACGTCATGTTGAGCCTAGTCAAACACTACGGCATGCATACAATACATACGTAGTATATATAATGCATGGTTGTTGCTGCCGGCTGCTGGCTGCTGACTCATTTCGCATTCTCCATTTTCATATTTTAATATTCATTTATATTGCATATAAATTTATTATTGCCTTTGCTTGTACGCCGATTAATGTTTGCTGTGTTTTAGACATTGCTAAATGTAGCGTAAATTTTATTGAGATATCATTGTGTGCGATTAGCAGTGTGATTAGTTGCAAAGCAAAAATGAAATAATACAAAATTGTGGAAATTGTTTATTAATTAGCCCAATGGGAGTAGCGGTGTCAAAGTGTTTAAATGACATGTGCACTTATTGTGCAGTTTATTGAAATTGTTTAGAATTTTTGTGTATGGTGGGGAGTGAGAGAGAGAAGGTTTTGCAGTTTTTGAATGAGAATGAGGAATATTTTTTTGAATAATTATATTGTGCATATAAACTGAAATTTTAACAATTTATGAATTCTATATTTTCACTTTGTTGGGTACAGACTCGTGTAGCTGCTCTCATTTGTAAATTTTGGTATAATGTCACTAGAAGTTCGAGTGCGTCGCTAAAATGATTAGCAGAGTGTAAAATCGTTCTACAGAATCTTGAACTTAGCACAGTTACCCACCAATTTTAAGCTAAAAATGTATTTTTCTCATATCTAACAGCCTTCTCCTCTCAAACTCAAACTCCCAAGCGTTTACGATCTCACCCAAAGATATCCAAATGTGCTAACCAAGTGGCAGAAACAAAACTGTTTGGTCATAAATCCAAATAAAACTGACTCTGTTGTTACTTTCCGCTCGTTGAGGGGCTATATTGTTCATCCAGAGGACAGTGTGAAGTACTCGCGGCTCTAAAAATGGTAGTGAGAGTGAGGAAGGCATTGGTCGCCTTAATTTAGTGAAGAGAAAAGCAAGAGGTGTGGTCTCTCACCAAAAGTGGTGTTTTGGCTCAATGAAAACGTAGCAATGTCAATTTGCGACTTGGAAAACCAATAAACAGCGCGTTGTTGGCAATATATATGGGAAGCGAACTGACCTTGCAGAAAAATGTATCAAAAAACTAATTGCTACTTAAATTTTTTTTTGATTTTCTGAAACCCTCACACACTTTGACTTCATACCGGATCAATTGGATCATGGAGTCGTCAAACCGAAATCCGGCGGCTCCTTCTCTGCCCATATACCGGCGGGGAAATTAAGAAGTCATTGGAAGATAGAGGCAGTGAGCTTTTTTAGTGATTGATCAAAGCTTCAGAGGAGGATTGGTGGAGGTGTTTACTGTCAGAAGCTCTCTATAACTCCAGCTTCAGACTTTCTGACTATTGCAGTGATTTCCAAGCCGATGTTGCATCTATTTAGGGGCGGGGAGGGGTTTGTTAAGGTTTTCATGGTAAAACAATTACTTTTTTTTTGCAAATTTATTTCTTAAATATGGATTGAGTGATTTTATTCGGACCTTTTGTACATTATTGAGCATACTTTTGACAATATAGGATACATGCGCTGTCGCAAAAGATTTTTGGCCCACAATCTATTGCAAGTGATCTAGTGATCTAATAATCTCTTTGCTCTAAGTAAAGCCAGCCTCTCCCAAGTTATGGGTACTTTAATAGGTCATTGCCTTATTGGTGTTCATGCTGTAGGGCTGGGAATCTTCCCAGGCGCCATCTGCAGGAACCGTATGGAAGAAGGCGAGTTGAAAATAACTCTACACTTCCTTCTTGACTGTGCCGCGTATGGAGGTTAAGACTTAAACACTTGGGAACGCATACCTTCAGTCAACCCACCGAACTGGGAGTGGAAATTTAATGCTTGTGCAAATTTGTATTGGTTTCTAAGCGTTTTGCTAATTTATAGTTCGAGCACAGGAGTTCTTCATTTCTATGGATTCACAAAGGACTACATATAGCAGTCCACGTGCGATCTCTCTATATCAGCCATCTAACTTAACTTAAATCTTCCTTAACCAAGAGACTTGAATTTGACTCTCAACTCTTACCATCATTTTTGTTGAAGTCGAGATTGGATGAATCTGCTCCGCTATAGCTTGCAGTCAAAAAGATGCCTTTCACGAGTGGTGAGAAAAGAAAATTTTTTGGTATATATTTAAGGAAGAAAAATGTATATTTAAATTAGTCCAAAAAATTATGGGTTCTCTGTGTTCTAGGTTGATCTTAATAAACGAGTTCTTTGAAGTTATTTTGAAAAGCTCTTGATCATCTGAAAAAGTTTGAGCGAAGCCATTCTCGGAATAAGCACAAAATAGCCACTCGCTTATAAGAGAGCGCGACCAACGCAATATTTTCACTCTCAGCGAAGTCTACCTTTCAATGGGTTTAACTGGATACTGTCCGATTAGGATTCATTGCCAGTGCACCAGCTGTTTGGAAAAAGATAAGATAGAAGCATCTCAACAATTTCTCCCTCCTCGAATGTGCCGCCTTTGTCAAATCAAGGCTAAAACACCTCAAATCTTATACTTTAAGGCATTCAGAGAATATACTGGAAATTGAAATAAAGCACCTAACCAGATTTGCTGATAGCTAATATCCAACTACACATGGTCTGACCGGAGACTTAATTCTGGTACCATGGGGAGCAGTAAGCTCTTGGAGTTCGCTCCAATCTGCTCATTGTGTTTGATCTTTTGGGGAGATTCGTGGTTAAACTTAAATGCAGATAAAATTGAAAAATTTAGTTCAGTTTGGAGTCGCATTGCGGCCGGGTGTCGGACTCAGAGCACGGCAGAGGTTTTAGATCGGATCGAAACCAAAAAAGGTGCAAATAGTGTATTTTTAATAACAAACAATTTAAGGGGTTACATGCGTTTCCTCGGATAAAAATAAGCTTTTTACAAAAATTGTATTCTCATATAAAAATGTAATATTTTATACGATTTTTTTATTGTTGCAAATATATACTATTAACAAAAACATTCGGAAATAGTTGGAAAAAATATTTTAAACTCGCAACATTTTTTTCAAATAGTTGTAATCGAAAAAAAATTATTCGTCCAAGTATTTAAAAATTGTATCTCAAGGAACTGTGTAAAATGTCATAAAGATTGGTTGAGCAGTTCTCGAAAAGTCTTGGCAACGGACTTCAAAAACAAAATTTCCACATAAACGCGTTTAAAGACAGAGCCTTAACCTAGCTAGCGTCGCACAAGTTCTCAAGGCTGTATCTCCGAAGCTATTACTCGAAACAACTTGAAAATTTAAGACAATATTCTAGAGGTGTTGTAGAATTTAATAAGACAATAAAAATTTCGATTTTTTGAAACCCGCAAGCCCATATAATACCTTAAGGGATTTCAAGCGCACTAATTGTGCATAAGAAAAACAAAAAAAATTAAATTCTCATGCAACTTAATGTAATTGAAATAAATGTTGCACTCAAATATATTTCCATGGCTTCATTAATTTTTATGCCTACTTTTTTCCCGCTCTTCTCTTCTCTTTCTCAACGCGCAGCGCTCGCCTATCTGCCACATGCCATCGATGCGAATGAATCACTCGACACACGTGAAGGTGTTGATTTGGTGTTGAAATGCCGCTTCACCGAGCACTACGATGCCAAGGATTTCAGCTTTTACTGGGCGCGCTGGAATTGCTGTCCGACGCAATTTGAGAATGTGGCCATCGGCGATGTGCAGCTGAACATGAATTACAGGTAAGCGCAAGTATTCAACTATATCAGTATGTAAGTAAGTGTGTAAGCTATAAGCCGTAAAGAGCAAACTGTAAGCAGTAAACAATCAGCAAGCGGTGAGTGCTGAATGGTGAATGGTGAGCGTTGAGCAATAAAACAGTAAGCGCGCTACGAAAATCCGGGCAAGTTAAGCACATTACCGGGAGGCCTATGGACATGTAATATATGAGTGTATGGGTGTATAGACATACATACTTACATATGTATGTCTGTAAGTAAGCGCCGTACTTTGCTCAACCGACCAAATATTCAATCATTTACTCAATTATATGTATGAATATGTATGTGTGTCGACTACTACACACACCGCTATTCCTGGTCCGTCCTTCTTTGTTTGCCGCATTTTAATATTTTTCCATTTGTGCGCCAATAAAACGCAACCGCTGCCATAAAACGTACGCGCATTACGGACAGCATTTGCCGTTGAAAGTTTTTAGCTGCTGCTGTTGTTCTTATTGTTATTGTTAGTATTGTTTTCGCTCTTTACAGGTTTGATATGCGGACTGATGTGAGTAAATGTGTAGCAAACAACAACAACAACAACAGAAGCATGGTACGCATCCTCTTATACAGTTCCGCATATGTGTTTGTATGTATGTGTTTATATACATGTGAGTGTGTGTGCGTGCTTTTGCCATATTTATGTTGCCGCAGCAATTTCATCGGTTCATTCGAATGGTTAATAAAATCAGCACTTGACGTAATTTGCACGAATTATTGCCAATTTGATGTGCATTCGCGTGTGGTATTGAATTTATTGCTTCATTGTTGTTGTATGGTTGTGCTGTTGTTGCCTTGCTTGTTAAAAAGGCAAACGGCAAGCATATACACATCGGCCGTGGCCAGCGAATGACCGTAAGGCAAAAGGTGCCAATGATATATGATGTTGGCCGGGAGTTGCCAGATGGTAAAGTTAAAGTTGCAAATATTTCATATAAATCATAAGTGGGAGGGGAGAAATTCCGCTTTCAAAAAAGCTATAAATTTTATGTTTAATGTAAAATTAAATATTATACAAGAATAGAAGCTGCAATACCCCTCACAGTTTGTGGCTCAGATCTGAGCAATATACTCGGAAACTATAACGCTGCCTTGGAAAATAATCCAAAGCAAATTTCGCGGAGAAAAAAGTTTTCCATATAAGAATTTGATATTGATCGATCAGTTCGGACGGCAGCTATATTCCGTAAAGGGCCGAATTCCGCGGTTCTACTAAAAAAGCAGGTTTTTGGAAGAAAAGGTCAGAGAGACAATAAATAGCTTGATTGACAGAGCTCATCAAGCTTATCATTTATGTAAATAGACAACACCGACTTTTCCTTCCTCGTGTTACAAACTTCGTACGGCAATACTTATTGATTTCTTCAGTAAAAAAATGCCGGTCGTTTGTATAATAAATACTGGATTATACGACTCTTACAGATCGACAAGCGCTTTGAGCCGGTTTAACAGTTTCGGTTATATCTTCTGGTTTGCCGAAGGTAAAGTCACCGAGCTGCTTCAGCCTCAGTCTTGCAAAGGCTGGCTGAACAAAGAAAGATAAACTTTGAAAACTAGCGCCCGAGAAGATTGTCTATAGGACAGTTTCCAGTAAAAACTCGTACAATTGCGGCAAGATGAACTTTACTTTGCTCGGGGCAAGTTGTTCCAGTAGATCTCTTGCGTGCTACTCTAGGCCATAAGGACCTAGAACGCAAGATGCACAAGAACTCCGGTCTCATTCCAATGTGAGCGGGACAAAGGTGTCCTTTCGGCTAACTTATTGGTTTTGCAGTTGCCAGCGATTTAGCACCCAAATGAGCCTGAAGTTGAAGCAGCTTCATGCAATTTCTAGTTCCCTGTAGGAAACGCTCTCTTCAAAATTTCCTCCTAGCTTCGATGGGTCTAAAAATCTCAAAGGAAAGTAAAAACCCGCACTGCGCGTCTTCTTCAGCGACTTCCCATTTATATCTCCCTCTATGGTATGTGATCAGAGAAAAGGTCGCCAGTAGTGGTCTTCATATACCACTTCGCAGCATTACGTCTACCAGTCCGCAAATGCTATGTTTAAAGCATTAAATGCTATTGTTGGTGTAGAACATAGTGCACAGTATATGCCGATTAGAACCGCCATTTGGACATGTTCAAGCTTTTTAACAAGTGTGACCTTTTCGAGCGCCCTTCACCAGACAAATTCACCACAGCACATAATTGGTTTGACTACGGTTTCGTAGAGCCAAAACACCACCTTTGATGAGGGTCTCCAACTTTCCCCAATAGCTTCTATACAGCTTTTTAAAGCAGCTGATGACTTCCTTACCCTCTCCGCAATATCTGGTTTCCATAAAGGTTCTCTATCAAGGATAAGTCCTAGGTATTTCACCTTATCAACAGGTTGAAGACCGGAACCCCCCAAAGAGTGGGGCACATTAGAGATCTTATACCTTCTAGTAAATTAAGACCATTTTACTAGGATTGACTGCTAAGCCGCTTTATTGTTAGTTAGTATACATAGTTAGATATCACTTTGAGGTACAATTCAGTTAGTTCGTTGACTGTATTTAGGAATTTTCCTTTAACCATTAGAACAACATCGGCTATGACCCGACTGTCCGCTTCTTATGTTCTTTGAATAGGTCATTAACCAGCAAGACGCAAAGCAATGGAGAAAGTATCCCGTCCTGTGGAGTGCCCCTACTCGTATTAACCTTTCGAGATGTCTTTGCACTACCACACTCCGTTATGACCGTTCTGTCGCAAAGAGGACTATGTATGAGGTCTTTGATTCCATCTCAAAATTTTTCAGGGCTTTACCATATTCACAAAAAACAATTTATGTTTTGAAGACTAACCATATGACTATGAAATACCATACAGTTAGCTTTAAAACCCAACAAAACTACAACCATCCGATTCACATTTGATCCGAAAGCGATCACAAGGTCTTAACTACTCAAAGGAGGCTCTACATTATTCACACTAAGGTAGATTATATAAAAATAGGGGCACTAAAGTAGCTATCGTAGAACAACCAAGGGAACGTAACCAAGTACCATATCTGAGTGCCTACGCAAAAGTATAGCAACAAGCTGGCTTAAAGTCTCCCGCTCCGCAGCATCCACTAACATGGTAGGACCTGAACCATTTACAAGGGTGGGTCCCCATAGCATAGGAAGCTCCTCCGCAAAGAAGTAGGATAAACTTAGACTACTGGTCGCAAGCAAGCTGACGAAGCAACTCATTAATATGGTATAACGACTTCCTATTCTATACGCATTTTTTGCTCAATCGTTTGTTCGATTCGCCACTCTCAAATGCTATTAAATCACGCATTTAACGCTTTCACTATTCGAATCATACCAGAAAAGAAAATATGAATTTTGTGGAAACTCCAAATTTTTCAAAAATTTGTTTACGGTTACCCGCTAAAAATTTCGCTAGATCCGGCATCACTCCATAAATCAGCTACAGAATTCGTATTACAATAATTCATCGGTTAAAACGAGTAGCTGCGAGCGATAAAGATGACTGCAGGTGTGAGGGCATATATACAGATAAATGTATATAAATGTGTGTGTATGTGAGCATGTCATAAATTTGTAAGTGTAAGTGGCACTTATTGATGCAACAACAGCAGCCAGTAATTCATTTTCAGCAATTTTTATCGATCTTCGGCAAATGAGCAGCAATATTGCAACGCAGAGGCTATACGGAAACAACAACTACAAAAATAAGGGTACAAGAAAAAATTACAACAAAAACGCAAAAGACAAAAACAAAAATTACTATTACAATAACGTAAGCGCAGAAGACAGGATAGCTCAACAAAAAAAACACAACAAAAACAATAACTACTTGCAGTGTATAGCAAAGTACCGTTGAACATTGACAGCAACAGCTTTATAGCGTTGACATAAAAACATCAGCAACAGCTGTTGACGCAAAACATGTTGTTCCACGGCGGCTGCGCTACAACAAAGCCAACAATGCAGGAAGCACCGATAACAAAAGATATCATTAACATGGGCCACTTGACGCGCACACGAACGCTGGCCGCGCAAAGTCGAGCGGAAGCGACAGCAAAAACTATTACATAAAGTATAAACAATGAGAGAATAACGGTAAAAAAAAAAACTGACGGCGGTATTACGTTCACCATACGGTCAATAATGGCGGCATTACAATGGCAAAACAAAACAAAAACAACAATACACTTACATTATTGTGTATCTATGGTGTCTTTTTCATACTCGCTGGAAGTATGCTTGTTGTTGTTTTTGCTTTTTGTGGGTTATATCTGCTGTTATCTTCATCTGCTTAATTGTTTACAGTTTACCAACGTTTTCGTGCGATTTCTAGGAAGATTCTTGCTGTTTTGAGTTGCTTATTTTCCGGTTCGTTAACTTTGGTCGCATAATTTAGGGCAGAAATTTGCGAATTTCAAGCAGCCAATCTTGAATAGTGTTCTTAAATTCCATTCCATATAGCACTTCTCAATATGAACGATCTCGGAGGGACAAGAAGGAATTATTTTTTGTTGGTTTCAGCTTTCTTAAGATTTCCGAAATACCATTATCTAATTTTTCGTTGTTCTTTCCAAAACCGTTATTGTTACACCTAGAGTAATACTTGGTACCAACACCTTTTTGTTGCTCCTATATGACTGTCCGATCTTTTTGGCCTAGGGTAGAACACTTGCCCTTAGCAAAGCTCATCTTGCCGTAATCGTAGATGTATTTAATGCTTACTAACCAATGAGCCTGCAAGTCAAGGCTTGAAATTTTGTCAGACGCAAGTTGTCAGAGTTTTATGGCACTGGAAGCAGGCACTTTTTCCTTCTTTGTTCAGACTTTGCAAGACTGAGCTTGAAACAGCTCGCCAGTCTTACTTTCGGCGAAACTGACATTAGCCGTCTCAACAAGTTTATCATCGACTCAAAGCGCTTTGTCGATTTGATGAATTTTATAGGAGTTCTAGGTACCAGAATGGATCGGCGACTAGCTATCCGAGTGAGATCCCCGTTAACTATAAAAGATCCGATAAATGGAAACTCTTAAAATTTTAAGACCGACCACGTTTAAAGCTTGGCTTTACGGTTAAGTGCGTACTCGGCATGTTTTTAGCATTCACCACATCCCTTATTGAAAGAAATTACACACCATTTTTGTAATGCTTATACATTTCATATAGAAAAAGTGAGCATCCATCCAAGATTCCTTATTGGAGCACTTTAGAGCAGAGTCATATTTCTTCTTTATTGGCGAAGACATCGCTTACTCGCTTATAGCCGAGTTTACAACAGCGCGTCAGTCATTCTTCCTTTTCACTGCTTAACGCCAATTGGAGATACCAAATTCAATCAGGCCTTGCTTCATCTGCCTGTCTTCCTGCCGCGGGTACCGCGCCGAATAATCTCAGAGCTAGAGAGTTTTTATCCATTGGGACGATGTCAATTCGTCGTCGTTTATCTCGTACAGCTCATAGATCCATCGACTGCGGCATTCGCCGTTGCCAATGCGCAAAGATCAAATAAAAATTCGTCGGCCGCATATTTCGTTTATACCCTAGACCATGGCGACGTCTAATTTTACATCAATGAGGAGCATTTCTTGGACATAGATCTATCTTAAAGCTTGCAGATATCAATGAAAACTCAATAAAAAAACTTTTAGATTAACTTTTCCAAGATTTAGATGTAGTTAATCTAAAAATTCAACATTTTCATTTCAAGAAGTCGTGTGAAGCTTTGACTCAACGGAATGAGTGGTTAATGCCGCGAATGATCCCTTTCTACAAGATAAATAATTATCAACATTTGGAATGTTGAAAAAAGTATTAAACAAGCCTTAGCGGAAAATCTTTAGTGATGCCAGCTTTGTAAATCATGCTCATCTCTTTATCACTGCACTCTGAATGTCCAGTGTTCTTGTTTTTCTTTTGTACGAATGTCTGATCAACCAAATCGGTAGCAAGATGTGTCAGGAACCCCTATCAAATTGTAAAACGTTCAGTGAGCTTAAGTAGAGTTCTTCTTATCATAGTTACTATACTGAAACAGAACTTTTTACGGTGGGGCTTTAAATCCTGCTCAATGCCATTTATCGCTGTTGTTTTGAAGGAGTTGATTCAAAGTGATAGAAAATGTAACATCTTGGCTTACTGCTTGGGCGAGAAAAAGGTTGAAACAACTTAGATCTTATAACTTTAACCAATTAAACGAGCTGGCAAGAGTCCAAATAGGTTTATCAGGCATTCTATCGATTGATCAGAGCTTAGAACCATCGTTTAGAGCTTGAATCCATTTGTAAAAGCAAGAGACTTGCCCAGAACTTTGCAAGCGAGTTTTGCGTCTCCAAAAACCCATCGTCTATGAAAGACGGTTGAGTGGTTTACCAGCACTTTTGTTCCAGTTCATACATAATTCCAGCCGAACCCATAACGGGTTCAACGCAAGAGGTCCTTGTCTGGAGGAAATTTTTGCTGTCTAGTCTTCAAAGTTGTTTCTGTTGATAATATTTTGATATTCGCGCCACACAATGTTGCAAAAACTGCCATTATTACCGCCTTTTGTTGTTGTGCACGCATACATAAGTGGGTCTGCCACACTACTATTTATTGCGCACGCTTTCAACCGCACTCAATGACAATGGCAGTCATTCAGCGCTTTTATTCTTGCGCTCCGCAAGCCACTGATGGTCACATTGTTGCCCCGCTGATTGAAATTTATCAGTCATTCTGTTTATTTGCACGACCTGGCCTTTGGCAGCAGAGGCATTGCCGCCGCTACATTGTTGCAATTATTGTAACATTGTTTTTGTTTTCACTTCTGTGTTCTGTGTGTTTATTGTTACTGCTGGGAGCAACGCCTACGCCGACGTCTTTGTGTTGCGCTCAGCGTCGCTGTCTGCTTCATTTATTGTGTTGTTGTGTACGCCGAATGAACGTCAATGTGGGTATGTGTGTGTATCGGCAAGTAATCATCAACATTTTCATATCCTCATTCTTCCATGCAACAATTTGTGGCACAATAGTGTAGCAAATTGCGCGTGAATTGTTTGTTGTTGCTTACGCAATGGCAAATACATTGATATTTTTGTTGTTGCACCAAAGTGAAGAAGATTAACTTAAAAGTGTTAATTGGCCGTTAAACAGCGCGAAATTTTTACAACTACTTAATTGTTATGCTTAATTGTTATGCTTTGGTGCTGCTTTTGTACAAATTGATAATCTTTTTTGAAGGGAAGTCGCGGAAAGCAAATGAAAAAGCACTATATTAATTTGCAAAAATTGCGTTTAATGTGAGAGGTGCAAATTCTACCCTTACCTCACCTCAAATTGTAGTAAAATTGACCAAGCATAGGCGATTGTGTCTTCTCAGGTGAGAAGATATTTTCACCAGAAATCTCTTTTCAGCAATTTAATTTCCCATTGAGAGCAAAAACTTTAAATTCGTACAGTGGCGGTACGAACAAACAACTGGTATAAATCGCTTAGACTGGTATAATCAAAAAAGAAGTTCTTAGATGAAAAGACATTTTCTTCCAAACATCTCTTTTCAGCAATTTAATCCCTCCATTGAAAACAAAAATCTGCGTAGAACTTTAAAATTCGGCCAGCGCGATTCGAACAAACAAATAGTGTAAATCGCTTAGACTGGTATAATATAGATTGACTTTTATCTTTCAATACTAAAATTTCTAACTACCGTGCTGTACACAATATAAAGACTTTATATAACCTTATGTTTCATACACTTGTCCGAAACGCTTTGAATGAAGATACATCTGAATTTGACTAAATTTTCCTGTCCGATACTTCTCCCATATGAGAATGGGGTAATTTTGAACTCAACTGTATTATGCAATTAGTATAACGTTTGTTTCGACACTCCCCTGAGACAATATTTTCTTAAAACGAAAGATTTTAGCAATTGATACGATAAATGAAAGTCAACGTCAAATCTATGAACCCATCTGAACAAATATTACGACCCGAGCCAGTCCCAGTCTGAGCCTTTATGAATTGTTCACTCTGGTGAACAGTTTGTTTTACACCCTTTTTTGTGAACAGTGAGGTGTTTTACGAAGTCTTCAAGAGCGATTTGTACCTCATTTCAAAATTTTTGATTTCTCCTCCTTATTATATTGTTTTCCATATGAGTTTTTGTAATCAGCATAAGCACTTAGTCAGGCGGATACCGCACTTTTATCGGTATTCGATTATTCTAAGGATTTCAGCAAACATAATCAAAGGTTTAAGAAAGATTTCAGCATTTGGCACGACAATTGATAGTCTAGACAAATTCTTACATGTATAGCTGCTTCTTATATCTGTTGCTAGCTAAGGCAGTCATGGTCTTTCTCTAGATTTTGTACAACATATAGAAATTTCAAGTCACCTCTGCATAACTAACGTATTTGATGGAATATGAAATAAAGTACGTCTTTGACAGAAATATCCTTAGAGTTCGAGAATTGACCGCTTAGCCAAAAAAGGCTAAATCGATACGCTTTAACTCCCTGCCCTCTTTAACTGACACCCTCACAATTGGGTCGATATTATCACCCAGTAATACGAGCAATTATGAATCGGTTTCGTATCACGTTTGCTCTGGTGGATAATGCGCATCCTCAGAGATGCCGTGCAGTTCGCATCGAATACGCCTTTGCTGCTGTGTAGCAGAGTATCAAAGAAGACCAAAGTGAGCCTATCCGCTAACGCACGCAATAATTGGACCTATTCCTATCCATTTTATGGAAACTTTTGCGAAAAGATCTTGGTTTACGGACTTACAAAATTAAAGTCGTGCAAGAACTCAAGAAGAACGACCATAAAGCGACCGTTCGGTAAATGGACTCGAAACGAGACGGCGACAAAGCTCACTTTCGTTTGAATACGTTAATAAACAAAACGGTTTCGTTAGGACCGATGATGATCGTCAAGCCATTATTGAGATACCGTAATATGTTCAACAAAACAGTATATTTATTGAACTTAACTTTTGGTGGGCACATTAACTCGTGCCGGGGTTTGTGGCGTGGCTCAAAAAATATTTTTTGTGGGGTTATGTGCAGCCACTGGTCTACTGAGAAAAATACGATACTACTGACACCTTAAAATGAGAATATTCGGCGTATTATAGCTGACAAGCGACTTCAACTTCTACAAAAATTAGTAGAAGATGAAAGACAAACAGACAAAGTAACCATTAGTTTGCCTTCAAAAAATTTCATGGCAAAACAATGTAATGCAGTAGAACACCTGATAAATGATGCTATGGAAAATAATAAATACTGCTCTGCTATGTTCCTTGCTGTCCGCCAATCATTTGACAAAGTCTGGCAGCTAATCTTTATTATTTGCTACTAAAGCCCTACTTGCACAATCGGACGTGTTACGTTAGATGCCGTGAAGCTGAGTCGGATTTGAGACCTATTCGTGCTGGTGTGCCCGTAGGCACAGTATGCTGATGATACTGCATTGCTAGCATCAAGTGGCAGCCCTAATACTGTTTCTGGCAACTGCAGATGCAATTGAGTGCTATAGAACCGTGACTCACCAAATGGAGCATTGGTATGAATACTGAAAAGTCCGTACAAGTAGTATATACCCTTGAAAACTGCCCTCAAGTGGCTTTATATGGTCAGTTGTTACCAATAAACACGTGCGCAAAATATTTGGAAATTACAATTGATAGAAGACGCACAAAGGAGCTCAGCTAAGACTAAAGTTGGCGCAGCTTTACTGGCTACTTAGGTCAATATACCGCTGCAGTCTGAAGAAAAAGTAATACTTAGGGCGATGTGGACGTACTCAAAGATTTTAGACTCCTTCGTTTGGAGCATCATGAAAATATATTTGCGATTCAAGCGCTGCAGAATAGTTTACAACGTAGAAGATTGCTAGACCCTCCCTTCAGATTTTATTAATGTATAAAATTTAATTTAGATTTTACGCATGTCTTTAAAAAGAACTTTCAGAAATTTGAGGTTGAGCTTCCAGGTTTTCGCTTAACAAGCTCAGAAGTAATAGCATGTAATTATTATTATTGAAGCCAGCGAACAATCGCAACACTGAGATGAAGACAACTCGACAAAACAAAGCTTGGAGTACCTAGCTTTATCGATTTTTAAAAATCCTTTCGATCAATCTTTAATAGAATTTAGATATCACATTAGATCGGTATTTTCGTCTGTTGAAGTGGGATCCACTGTTGAATAGACCTCTCACAATATGCGATTCTTGATATATGAAACAATATTTGTTCTCAAATCCAACATAATGTTTAGACCCCTTGGCTATATTGGGAGATCGCTGTTTAAAGGTTTCGACACTGTTAAAGCATTTCATAACCAAATTTCACGAGTTTAAAGGTAGACGCGACTACTTTGGACAAAAAAACACACACACACACACACACATACATACATATATTTGTATATGTATGCGACACAACTGCATATTTATTTATGTAGATATTTTTGCGCTTTTATCCAGCTCAACGCAAAAGTCCCTTTTAACTTATTTGCATTTCAATTTGCATGCGCTGAAATGACAGAATGCGATGACAAGCGGCATTGACTATGAATAGGAGACGCCATATACACATATACATACATGTATATAGGGTTATAAAGTGGGTGAGGGGGCAACAGCATAGAGATGTCCGCGCGTCGATAAGGGAAAGTTGTTGAAAGTGGCGCGCTAAAGTCAGCGAACAGGTTACCGTTATATGGATTATATGTGGTAAAGTGAACGAAATTGCAAATGTATGCGTATGTAGGTATATACATACATACGGCTATGTATGGATGTGTGTGTATGTGTTGAGCCAACGGATTTGCAACAAAAATTGTGCGTGTGAAGTGATGTTTGTAGGTGTTTACATAAAGCGACTTATAAAATATAGGACGCCTGTGTTGGTGGCAAATATATGTATGTATGTACGGTATTTTATATAACTGTAATGTTTATACAGTGCAATTGTGTAGCACAAACAACACAATATTCCCACCAGCAGCCAACACCTACGCGTCAAAATGTGAAAAGCTGCCACAACGCCCCGCACCATGCAACTTCATGATGTATTCATGCGTGGGGTGAAGGTTAAACGCTGTCACACACACATACATACATACCAAAGCAATCAAGTGAACGCACAAATGCGACTATATATATTCCATACTTACACCCACACACACATACACTATATACAAATACTCAATTGGAGGCGCGTAGGTGTGCCAGTACATATATGCACACACAAATATACATATATACATTTACTGATATATATACAACTCACCGGGCCTCGCACTATATCTGCTCCCGCAAACTGGAACATTGCATAAAATTGCGGCCAAAAAATAAATGTAGCACAGCAGCACCAGAGAACCTGCGCCGCCGACAACAGCGGCAGCAGCAACAGCGTGACAACAAAAACATTAGCAACAGCGACGAACCTCAATCAGTTGAGCCATTGCGGTCAACAACAACCACAACAAACAAATATGGGTAAAAGAAGTGTGCCAGCCACAATGAATTGCGCAGTCATACACTCGGCAATAAAAGTATGTGCCACATATACAAAAGCGCATACACGCGCACGTATGCATGTATGTATGTGTGTGTATATATGGTGCAAGCGTTTGTGTGACACTGTTGCAAACCCACATTCGTTCTTGCCACATTTACATATGTATGCGCAACTCTGGTTACAAAACCAACAAAGCACAGCAAACACCAAAAACGTACAACAACAACAAACATCACTTGATCCATTTTTGCCATTTTCATGGATAAATAGGCGAAATTATTGCGCTCATCAATCAAAATGTGTGTGTGAGTTCGCAGCTTCCTCTTGTGCAATGAAAATGTAATAACGGCGCTGCACAGTGGGCTATTGTCGTACTTTATGTGGGTTAAGTTTTTTGTAATATAGTTTCACATAGTTCATACAACTGAACTGAACTTGTAGCATACGCAGATTTTATTGAACTTTGTAATTCGGTTGCACAGCTTCTTCTTCTTCTTAATTGGCGTAGACACCGCTTACGCGATTATAGCCGAGTTAACAACAGCGCGCCAGTCATTTCTTCTTTTCGCTGCGTGGCGCCAATTGGATATTGCAAGCGAAGTCAGGTCCTTCTCCACTTGGTCCTTCCAACGGAGTGGAGGTCTTCCTCTTCCTCTGCTTCTCCCGGCGGGTACTGCGTTGAATACTTTCAGAGCTGGAGTGTTTTCGTCCATCCGGACAACATGACCTAGCCAGCGTAGCCCTTGTCTTTTAATTCGCTGAACTATGCCAATGTCGTCATATATCTCATATAGCACATCGTTCCATCGAATGCGATATTCGCCGTGGCCAACGCGCAAGGAACCATAAATCTTTCGCAGCACTTTTCTCTCGAAAACTCGCAACGTCAACTCATCGGTTGCTGTCATCGTCCAAGCCTCTGCACCATATAGCAAGACGGGAATTATGAGTGACTTATAGAGTTTGGTTTTTGTTCGTCGGGAGAGGATTTTTTTTTCTCAATTGCCTACTCAGTCCGAAGTAGCACCTGTTGGCCAGAGTTATCCTGCGTTGGATTTCCAGGCTGAAATTGTTGGTGGTGTTTACACTGGTTCCCAAATATACAAAACTAGTTTTATAATTTCCTTCGCGAAAACTTAAGAACATCAATATAGATTTTACGCCCCCATCGATAACTTAAATACCAAAATGCTGATTCAGTAACCTGATACACCACCCAACTTTATGAAAGAGTTTAAACTAATATGGTTAACATTTTTCTTAGAACATTGGGCATCGTCCTGCGTATTTATGATGTCCTGAACTTGGTACATTATGTTTGACCCGACGCCAGTAAAACCCAGAAAGGAACGTTGGAGATCTTATAAAACATATTGACATGGTACTACTGTGCCCAAAAAATAAGGTGACATTTGAATTTAAACTGCGCGCGTCGAAGGATTTGGAGAATTATTTTTTTTTAGGTTGGTAGTACTGTCAGACACATTTATGTCAAATTTCATGTCAAAATATTCATTAGTGTTTGAGATACGTGTCGTTTTGTGAGCTGCTAAAAGTGAGTTTTTCGTTTTTTGCGATGTCGAAATTTGTTGAGCAAAGAATTTGCATTAAATTTTGTTTACGGAATCAATTTTCTGCTGCGGATACGTTGAGGATGGTGCAGAAAGCCTTTGGTGATGAGGCTATGTCTAAAAAAAATGTTAACAAGTGGTACAGTGAGTTCCAAGCCGGCCGTGAACGTGTCGAAGACGAAGAGCGTCCAGGGCGACCATCAACCTCAACCGACGAAGCTCACGTTCAACAAATCAAAGATTTGGTGTTGAAAAACCGTCGATTAACAATAAGAGACCTTGCTGATGAAGTTGGCATATCGAAAGGCTCAGCCAATACTATTTTGAAGGATGTTTTGGGCCTCAAGCGCGTCAAATCTCGACTGGTACCGGAAACATTGAATTTTTTGGAAAAAAGGCGTCGCGTTGAAGTGTGTGAGACGATGCTTTCCGACTACCAGGGTATCATGAAATGCATTATATCTGGCGATGAGGCTTGGATCTATGCTTACGACCCCGAAACAACCGATCAATCGAGCGAATATCGTGCCAAAAGAGAGCCGAGACCAAAAAAAATCGCGCCAAAGTCTATCAAAAATCAAGGTCATGTTGCCCGTTTTCTTCGATTACCGTGGTGTTGTGCATTATGAATTCCTTCCAACCGGTCAAACAGTCAACCAGGAATATTATTTGAACGTTATGCTTAGTGATCTTGACGCCTTGTTATCCGTATATACGCCGATTAGTTCCTAAATTTTTGAGATATACTTTTATTAGTGAAGCGTGTTCTAACTTCGGTGCAATTGAAGTTTAACTTTATTGTAGATTTATTGTATATTTCCAATATACTTTTGAACAAACCCAACCAAACACAGAAAGAACATATCCTTCTATTAAATATGAAAATAAATGTTATATTAGGTCTGCAAGAAGATCTCTTCAACAGGCTCGTAAAAGTTCTATAATGAGGCATCAGAAAACCAACTTCTTAGAAAATGTAATTTGAACCACAAGCGATTACTTGAAACTTCAAGGAAGATAAACTTCTATTAGCAAACAATAGTAAGACTTTGTTCATAATTTTAGAATTGTAAATTTATTCCAGAAAATCTAAGTCGTCCCCTTCAAAGTAATCCCTTTGGCTCTAATACACTTGTGCGTGTTTTACGTTTTCTCCAATCTTCGAAACAGTGCTTAAAGTCAAATCCAGGAATAACCTTCAATGCGCATAGCGAATCTTGTTTAATGACTTCAATTGACTCAAAACGGTTTCGTCGGGGCGCTTGTATGTATGAGTTCGCTAAATAGTCAGAAGTCACACGTAGCTACATCAGGAAAATACGATGGTTGCGGCGCGATATTGGTTGAAAAGTTGGCGTAAAACTCACGAAGAATCAATGCAGTATGCGACGGTGCATTATCGCGATGCTAAAACCAAGAGTTGAAGGTCCATAATTTCGACCACTTTTTACGAATAACTTCGCGCAAACGACGCATAACCTTGCTGACAGTTCGGACGAGCGGAAGGAGTTGGGAGAGCAGCAGACTTCGATAATCGAAGTAAACTGTCAACATAACGTTGATTTTTGACCTGCTTCGACGTGGTTTTTTCGGCTTTGGTTAACCTTTGCCACGGTATTCGGCCGATTAATCGTCTGTTTTCGGGTCGTAAGCATAGATCCAATGCTCAACGCCAGTAATTATACGTTTCATGATTTCCAAGTAGTCGAAAAGCATTGTTTCACAGACGTTAACGCGACGCCGTTTTTTGAAAAAATTTAGTGGTTTTGCAACCAATCGCGCTTTCAATTTTCTAAGGCCCCAATGATCTTTCAAAATGGTTTCCACTGTTTCTTCCGATATTCTAGTGATGCCAATAAGAACTCTGATTATTAATTGCCGATTCTCAAGCACCAAAATCTTTATTTTATTGATTTGTTGATCATCAGCTCATCATCAACGCGTTCTCGAGCGTTTTTGAATAATTTGTACACTTGTACGTGACGAACAATTATCACCGAAGGACTTTCTCATCATTCTGAACGCTTCGGCAGCAGGCATTTGATTCCGCGGATAAAAATTAACAAAACTTCTTTGTGGAATAATTTCACTCATTGCCGTATTTATGTACTTCAGAAAGACAAGCATATACTAAAGATTAATGACGTCACTGACAGTCATAACAAAATAGAAAAAATTATATAATTTTTGTAAAATCTAAAGCCGCAGGTTACACAATATCTGTGGATGATAGAAAAATTCTGTTTTCAGGTTTGACTTCAGGGTATCAAACTGCATTAGAGACACCTAAGAATTTTAATGTCACAAATTATATGTCTACCAGTGTAATCTGCTCCACCGCAGCTACAGGTTTGCAATCGATCGGATTTGAGCTCAGGCATGCCTCTGAGCTCTTCTGAAAAAAATGTTCCTATCAATAAACCAGTATCAGTATTCCAACCGTTTCTTCACACGTGCTTTCTTACTGCAGGATTTTTGGTTGAACATTCCAGAAGTTTGCTTTTAACATCTTTGTGAGGTCTCATCTTGTGATCTCTCATATAGTAACGCTTTCTTATAGTTAGCGTTTCATTCGATCAGACTCTCTGTCATTAGTAACGCCTAGCTTCGACAGTTTCGAAAGGAACTCTTAATTTAAATAACTTAAGCTTGAAGCTTTCGCAACGGACAAATTTTAAACACTTCTTCCACTGAAAGTTAATTTACACTATGTGTCCACCCTAACTATTAATTTGTACAGTTATATATTTATTTGCCTGCAATAATATCTTTTATCACTACCATGAAGGTACACCTATATTTGATATAAAATTTTCCTATTGTTATCTTTTATAGCCCCTGGCCTCGCAAAGGTAATATATAACTACAATAATGACACAACAAAATAGCGTCATTTGTCTTCACCTTTTGTTTTTAACGGTAATATTCTTCCGTGAGTCAGTACATACACATGTAATATGTCTTTCAATTGAATTCGCTTGCAACAAGCAAAATAACAATAAGCTGTCAAATTTCCATAATAAAAAGCCCTAGATGCAAGCAACTTAAATTGTCACAAAGCAACTAGAGGCGACAGCACCATTGCTACTAGCAAAAACACTTAAGTCTCTATTAACACTTCAACAACCAATAAAATTGGAAGGGCAGAATTAAAAATGGAAACGCTTCAAAAGCTGTTAAATATATATATTAACAAGAAAAAACGTTAACTTCGGTTACACCGAAGCTAAATACCCTTCACATGTGCATTTCTGTTAGTAATTATGTGTTTAGTTTGTATGGCAGCTATATGCTATAGTTAACCGATCTAAACAATTTCTTCGGAGATTACACTGTTGCTTAAAAAAAATAATCTATACCAAATTTCGTGAATATATCTTGTCAAATGTGAAAGTTGCCCATACAAGAACTTGATTCCGATCGTTCAATTTGTATGGCAGCTATATGTTATAGTGGTCCGATATCGGTCGTTCCGACAAATGAGCAGCTTCTTGAAAAGAAAATGACGTTTGCAAAATTTTAAAACGATATCTTAACAAGTAAGGAAGGGCTAAGTTTGGGTGTCACCGAACATTTTATACTCTCGCATGATAAAGTGATAATCGAGATTTCATTATACGTCATTTACATATTTTTCAAATACCGTATTTTTGTAAAGTTTTATTCCGCTGTCATCATTGGTTCCTAATGTACTATATATTATACAGAGAAGGCAACAGATGGAATTCAAAATAGCGTTATATTGGAAGAAGGCGTGGTTGTGAACCGATTTCACCTATATTTCGTACATGTCATCAGAGTGTTAAGAAAATATTATATACCGAATTTCATTGAAATCGGTCTAGTAGTTCCTGAGATATGGCTTTTAGTCCATAAGTGGGCGAGGCCACGCCCATTTTCAATTTAAAAAAAAAACCTGGGTGCAGCTTCCTTCTGCAATTTCTTCCGTAAAATTTAGTGTTTCTGACGTTTTTTGTTAGTCCGTTAACGCAATTTTAGTGATTTTCAACATAACCTTTGTATGGGAGGTGGGCGTGGTTATTATCCGATTTCTTCCATTTTTGAACTGTATATGGAAATGCCTGAAGAAAACGACTCTGTAGAGTTTGGTTGACATAGCTATAGTAGTTTCCGAGATATGTACAAAAAACTTAGTAGGGCGCGGGGCCACGCCCACTTTTCCAAAAAAATTACGTCCAAATATGCCCCTCCCAAATGCGATCCCTTGTGCCAAATTTCACTTTAATATCTTTATTTATGGCTTAGTTATGACACTTTATAGGTTTTCGGTTTCCGCCATTTTGTGGGCGTGGCAGTGGGCCGATTTTGCCCATCTTCGAACTTAACCTTCTTATGGAGCCAAGGAATACGTGTACCAAGTTTCATCATGATATCTCAATTTTTACTCAAGTTACAGCTTGCACGGATGGACGGACAGACAGACAGACATCCGGATTTCAACTATACTCGTCACCCTGATCACTTTGGTATATATAACCCTATATCTAACTCTTTTAGTTTTAGGACTTACAAACAACCGTTATGAGAACAAAACTATAATACTCTCCTTAGCAACATTGTTGCGAGAGTATAAAAACTGAGGGACTAGTTCGTATATATACAGACAGACAGACGGACAGACAGACGGACATGGCTAAATCGACTCAGCTCGACATACTGATCATTTATATATATAATTTATAGGGTCTCCGGCGCTTCCTTCTTGGCGTTACAAACTTCGCGACAAACTAAATATACCCTGTTCAGGGTATAAAAATGTATCTTCTTAAGTCGTATATTGGAACGAAATGCTCAAGCAGTTGACTAGTATAATGTCAAATTTGTGATTTTAGATTGTCAAAATCTTCTTATGTTTAAGAAACAACGATATAGAAATAGCTGAAACTCTATTATGTTAAGGTTACTGGCCAGCGGCTACTTCATACATAGGTCTTAGATACTTATTAATGCCAGATGGAGGTATAGTTTAATCTGAGCTGAAGTATTGATCATACAGGACGTCAACGCTTTTTGCGAAATTTAAGAACGACTTGATATCTAATTTTGGTACTCATTGTAGTCTCTTAAACTGCGAAGCTCCCATATATACAAGTATATACGCCGAGTTCTAGATAAAGCTGGACAGAAGCGTAGAAAGTGTTTCATGGTATCTGTCATGCCAAATGCCCTGAACTTTCGGCATGTCTCGTCGTTACTTATGCCCATCCGGCTAGAATGTGATGCCAGTAGTTTGTGACCTGTCAATAGGCTAGCAACCGTTCCGCAGCCCTTTTAACCGTGTGAGTAAAACGCAAGCGTGTTTTTCCACTGGACTTTAGTACATTAGTACATATTTTTATTTTCTATTAAATACAAGTCCCTTCAAGGCTGATACAGGGGGCGCTCCAACCACGAATTGTCCTCTGCTTCAAAATAGGGCTCACTTTCGACGATCCCCATATTATTCAACGAAACATTCTTTTCAGCGAGCATTCTTTTGAGATGTGAGTACAGGAAATTGTGGCTGAGCGCCAGATATGGAGAATACGGTGGTTGCAGAAGCCATTCGAAACCCAATTTTTTGAATTTTTCGAAAGTTTTCACTGACTTGCGACACAGTGTAAGGCTAAGTTATAGACGCTGTTCATGGTTCTTCTTTTTTCAAGGTAGTCAATAAAACTATTCCATGCGCATCTCGAAATACAGACGCCATAACTTTGCCAGTCGACTGTTGAGTTCTTCCACGCTTTGGAAAGGGTCCATAGTATGCAGTCCACTCGAATGACTGTCGATTGGACTCCGGAATGGAATAATGGAACCATGCTCCAAACATTGTCACATATTGATGCAAAAACTCGGGCTTATTACGCTTGCACATCTACAAGCACTGCTTCGAATCATGAACTCGTCATTATTCGTGAGTGATTAGATCTACACATTCAGCTGATTTCTTCAGAGTGACTCACGTGACTTCACTTTACGGTCATCCGAAATTATTTTCTGAACCTTTTTGATGTTTTCGTGGGTAAAACAAACGCCTTGAACTCCTTTTGTCAATTTTTCACAATAGAAAAGTTTTTCTTTTCAAAAATCAATATTTTAAAGATGATATATTTGACAAATTTATGGTCCGACAGCTGTCGAATTTATACACGCCCTTTTTGAAGACTACGGCTAACTATCGCAAGTGTTTAAATCTAGAAGTGTCATCTATACATATGTCAGGCCGTGGACTTTTAACCTGTTATATGCCGCCGCTACAGCTACTGTCTCCCTGCTTCTAAGGGCATTCTCCGACGTATTGCGACGCGAGACTCTTCCATAAATTGCTGTTTAGCTATATATTAATCTTATTTATGTTGTTTCTTACATTCTTAGCTAAGTCAACCGCTTTCCTCACTGCAAAGACTGCCGCCTGGAAGATACTGCAGTATATCGGAAGCTTGAAGAGTCATCTGAAACCTAGCTGTGAGCAGTAGATTTCGGCTTCCCCTCTTTTAGAAGCATATGTACTTGATAACAAAAAATTTTTAGGCTACCAGCGAGCCCATGACAGTTGATCAGCTGAAATACTGAACAGCGGACAGACCGTAACTAAGACCGTATCCAACCTCAATGTAACCACGTTGTCAGATTTTCAGCTGTATAACAATATTCTTAACCGCCAGATTACTGCATAATTTTTTCATATCGCCACTCCTGTTGCCATAAACAGCAGAAAACTCGGAAAGCGAATTTAAAACAAAAATTAAAAAAAATTGCCAAAAATATTATGCGACTTCGAGCGGAAAATTCAAATGACAAATACAGCGCTTATTTATTGCAATATGCTTAGTTGGATAATTCATACACATATACATATATTTGCACGTGTACTTTGCAGACATATTTGTGTTGATATCTAGCTAGCGTATTATATTTTATTTACGGCTTCATTTGATACTTTGTACCCACACCGCTACAGGCAAATAATGTTTTTACTAGTCCGCAATTAAATGCAAATGAAATTGACAATTTTTTGAACTGAAATGTAGACGGTGAAAATAATGAAATTTTTAATTCAAAAAATGTTACATGCTTTATTTTTTAAATTACAAACTATTTTTGCATTACCAGTTTCGTTTTTGAAAATAACATATTAATTTATTGAAAAGTTTTAAAATGGTTGCGAAAATTTTTAAGGCAATTTCGTGCTGTCCAAAAGCGAATTTCAAGCAATTTTCAATTCTTTAGGCATATTTTTTTAGATTTTAGATATTTTTTATTTTTCTCATGCACGCTATAATAAGCAATTCATATTAAGCTAGAATATGGCCGATAAGTTTCCGGTATTTTGACGAAAATTTACCAGTGACGTGCTTTTCAAGGAAAAATTTCTAGTAAATAATATATTTACATCCTAGAATTTTAAAACACCAAATAGAAATGTGAATTTTCCATTTTTATTTATTTATTATTTTGCTTGCCTAAGAAAGCGTTTCAATTTTTAATGCTTCATGGGGCTACAGTAAATTCGAAGCAAATAGAATTGCAGCATTTTTCTTTAAGCTTTAGAATTTTCTTCAATTTAAGCTTTTTAAGTTTGCTTGCAAATAAATGCTTTGATATATGCACATCATACCAGAAAATAGAAAATATAAAATATAAAAGTAAGAGTAAAAGGTGGAATTCTTGTGAAACAGAAAATTAACAATTAGATGAAGGCTGTAAAAAAATCGTTTCGAAAAATGTGTCGACGTACACATTATTTAACAAACTGATAGATTTGCTCTAGAAAATACCGGTTTTTCTGATAGAGATGATATGATGTCTAAGTGTCGTTACGGCTATTTTTAATATGTCAATTAACGCTCCAATTATTTCTGAAGACTCAATTAATGTCTCTTCAGATGTTCCACAAGCTAGTCATCTTGGTTTGATTTTGTTTTCATTATTTACTCGTATTAACGATATCTCTTCTGTCATAGAATTTTCAAATATTTTGTTATATACCTGGTGTGATAGAAATGATTTGCCATTGAATCTCAAAACATGTAAGACAATGTTCTTTGCTCATAGATCTGGATTCCCCTTTCTTATGTAATAAAAGACATGTTACTAGAACAAGTTCTTAACTTTATTGATTTCGGCATTACTATGGATCATAAGCTTAAGTTTAGTCTTCATAATGTTATCATAGTCTTGACAGAAAAAGGTATTTCAGTTTTGTTAAAAGTTGGTCTAAAGACTTTAGAGATGCTTAAGTTACTAAATAACTTTGGTTAGACCCATATTGAAATACGGTTCTGTGGGGCTCTATATCTAGACATTGTGCAGGTTAAGTATTCCTCCACACACTAGTCGTTGGAAACTTTCGAGTCATAGAGAAATGTTTGGTTATATGCTTATATATAAATCTATAATATATAATATTATATATAAATATAAATATAAAACACTGTCGATTCCGTTGAGAGGGAAATCCACAAATTATTCATGAACAACCATAAAATTCACTCATATTGACAGTTAGCTGTGTTTTTGGTATGTTGGAATCATCGATCCGTACTACTTTCGAAATGAAGCTCGTGACACCGTTACTGTCAATGGAAGGCGGTGTAGATCGTTGATTACCAAATTTTTATGGCCGCAATTAGAAGAAGTTGATCTTAACAAAATAAAGTTTGGATATTCGATTATATCAAGAAATGGAGACCTCGGAACGGCGTCGAAGAAGTTGTGATTTAACACCACTAGACCACTTCTTGTAGAGTTATTTGAAGTGATTGGCCTTTAGCAATGAACTAGACTCTCTTCAAGCTTTAGAAGACAATATTGAACGTGCTAGTCATGGCACACGACTTGAGTTAGTGGAAAGAGTACTCGAAAATTGGGTTTATCGCATTCTTTCCTGCAAAAGCAGTCGGTCAGGCCAATTGTATCGTTTGTGCTTTACATTAAATAAAAACAATTAGTGTGTTTTTTCATATCACTCTTGTTGGAAAACCCCTTATAAATACTAACTTGCACTGAAATTTTATATTAATATTGGAGATATTTAATTTAAAGTTAACTGACAGTGATAGCACGAAGTCTGTAACACCCATTGGCTATAATAGCAATAAGCTACTAAGTCCAGGTTTACTAACTAGGGATAAATAGTTAGTAAACCTGGACAGAAATGAGCTCTCCGTCAAGCTAAATTATAGACTAGCGGACCACTGTATTGTTTTTTTAGGCAACAGTGACTACTATTAAGGTAATAGTAGGTGTATTGCGACGAAATATCTCCTGTCATCAAACAAACAGTCGTCGCGCTCGCGACTTGACACTCACGTCACTGTTGACAGTCATAACTTTGAAGTTGTAGATAATTTCGTCTATCTTGGAACCAGCGTAAACACCACTAACAATGTCAGCCTAGAAATCCAACGCAGAATAACTCTTGCCAACAGGTGTTACTTCGGACTGAGTAGGCAATTGAGAAGCAAAGCCCTCTCTCGACAAACAAAAACCAAACTCTATAAGTCACTCATAATTCCCGTCCTGCTGTATGGTGCAGAGTCTTGGACGATGTCAACAATGATGAGTAGACGTTGCGAGTTTTCGAGAGAAAAGTTCCGCGAAAGATTTATGGTCCTTTGCGCGTTAGCCACGGCGAATATCGCATTCGATGGAACGATGAGCTGTACGAGATATACGACGACATCGACATAGTTCAGCGAATTAAAAGACAGCGGCTACGCTGGCTAGGTCATGTTGTCCGAATGGACGGAAACACTCCAGCTCTGAAAGTATTCGACGCAGTACCCGCCGGGGGAAGCAGAGGAAGAGGAAGATCTCCACTCCGTTGGAAGGACCAAGTGGAGAAGGACCTGACTTCGCTTGGAATATCCAATTGGCGCCACGTAGCGAAAAGAAGAAACGACTGGCGCGCTGTTATTAACTCGGCTATAATCGCGTAAGCGGTGTCTACGCCAATTAAGAAGAAGAAGGTGTATAGCTCTGAAATGCACTCTCATTCAGAGATGTGAGCATTCACTACAACAGCAGACCCACGGTCTCATAATCAATTAAAACCCTAACGCCGCCACCAATTCCCTCTCAGTGCATGGCGTACTTGTTGTCAAACCACCACCCATTGCGGCCGAAAAGCTCGAGTTGCCGCGAGAATCGAGAGTGACCCTTGCGTAGCTTCTTTCTGGATACTGTAGCTGGTTAAACTCCTACTTATCCAGAATATACCCTGACTCCAACATATGTCCGGCTTGCTAAGACTCCCTTCATGGGACTAATCACCTAACCCTACACATATGACACCCCTCTCCCTATGGTCCGAACCCGTCGAAACAGCACGTTACCATCTTAACAGGTAACCGTTACAACAACAACAACAACATAAGCAGACCCACAATAATACCGTTAAACTCGAGAACTGTGTGCTCAAAACCAGATAGGAAGTGTCGGTGCTTAGTGGTAATAGCATTAAACTACTTTATTATTAGACTCGTTTGGGTTCCTGCTCATGCCGGAATCGCTAGAAACTGCAAAGTCGAGACATATGTACTTGTCCCACCGTAGTGAAAATGAGTTGTATCTCCATTCTCTACTTGCGTTCTGGCACTGAACCTATGGACCTCGGGTGTGTTAAGCAGGCGTTGGTCGACGTCCAGCCTGACGCAGGAGCTCTACAAACACTTAACAAAGTTCAACTTGCCGCAATCGTAAGAGTTCATACTGGGATTTTAGACAGGGCTAATATGGGTAGTTATCAGATGCAAATTGTGAAAGTTTTATGTAATAAAGCGAGTTGCAAGTATGCAGGCACTTTCGGCTACCTAGCGTTTGCAAGACAGAGGTGGTAACATCTCAGCAACCATACGTCCGGCGAACCAGGAGTATAACTGAAATTGACATCAGCAAATTCTCAAATTCTCGACTTATGAGAGTCTTTATGATCAATTTTATGGGAACTCGGGTACCACTAAGGTGTCTAAATGAAATACCTATTATGATAAGCCTTCTAACTTAAGCTCACTTAATAACCCAGAATATTTTGGTATATGTATTGGGACAATATACCGCTAATTTAAACAGTATACCCTTCATATTTGAATCATTAACGGTACTCTCTGGTTTTCCATAATTAAACTTTAATTAAGTGGATGTTTCTAAAATAATAGATGACTTGAAACAACCCAGCATATTTGGAGAGTTTTGCTCATAAAATGTAGTATAAAGTCATAAGGTCTAGGCTTTAGTAAATTATTGTTGTTGTAAAAAATGTACCCAAACTATTTCTGTAAAATGCTGTCGAGTTGTGTTCGCAGAATTTGTCGGTTTTGGTCGGAATACAATCGGTGGATTTGTTGAATATTAGTTTGGGTATTGACTGGGTGTAAGTATACATAAGTAGCTCTTTGTTGTCATCTTTAAAATGCTGTCGAAACGTTTATGTTTCGCAGAATCTGTCGGTTTCTTGCGGTCTGCCTGCACTACTTTATCTATCACGTGTTTCAGGCCTATACAACTGGGATGCCCAAAGGCTCTAAGAGATGGCGGGCCGGATGGTGGCCCGGGGGCCGTATGTTGGACAGGCCTGGTCTAGGCTTTAGTAAATTATTGTTGTTGTAAAAAATGTACCCAAACTATTTCTGTAAAATGCTGTCGAGTTGTGTTCGCAGAATTTGTCGGTTTTGGTCGGAATATAATCGTTGGGTTTGATATATACATAGTAGGTCTGTATTCCAAGAAACTTTGGTTATTTGAGGTATAAAGTATAAACGCCAAGATTTCTTACTGTTATTTTCGCTACTATTTGAATTTGCTATAACTCATTTATAAAATCATAACCTAGGCTAACTTAGGACGTATGTAAGATTGATCCTAACGATGGATGCCACTTGAACAACTTTGAAGAGTGGTCCCTCGTGTTATCGAAAATCTCTTATAAATTAATCACCAGATTATCATAGCTTCATGAAGGGTTATGGCGGTAAATATAGTAAATCCTAGCTCAGTCTGACAAGAACCAGGCCAAAGAGAAGAAATTAACAAGATGATTTCACCTCATCTTCCTTTATATCGGGTGATTTTTTAAGAGCTTGATAACTTTTTAAAAAAAAAAAAACGCATAAAATTTGCAAAATCTCATCGGTTCTTTATTTGAAACGTTAGATTGGTTCATGACATTTACTTTTTGAAGATAAGTTCATTTAAATGTTGACTCATGTGGTTTCAACAAGATGGCGCTACATGCCACACAGCTCGCGATTCTATGGCCATTTTGAGGGAAAACTTCGGAGAACAATTCATCTCAAGAAATGGACCCGTAAGTTGGCCACCAAGATCATGCGATTTAACGCCTTTAGACTATTTTTTGTGGGGCTACGTCAAGTCTAAAGTCTACAGAAATAAGCCAGCAACTATTCCAGCTTTGGAAGACAACATTTCCGAAGAAATTCGGGCTATTCCGGCCGAAATGCTCGAAAAAGTTGCCCAAAATTGGACTTTCCGAATGGACCACCTAAGACGCAGCCGCGGTCAACATTTAAATGAAATTATCTTCAAAAAGTAAATGTCATGAACCAATCTAACAAATCTTTCAAATAAAGAACCGATGAGATTTTGCAAATTTTATGCGTTTTTTTTTTAAAAAAAGTTATCAAGCTCTTAAAAAATCATATACAGACATGAACCACAATAATATCGAAATTGATTTTGCTTGGAGACGCCTTCCAGCTCACTCTGAGCCAGAAGAATATTGCAGCCATACAAATGCCGTTTGTTGAGTAGCGCTTGTCGAACTCACGATAGGTCCGTAAATCCAACGTAGGAACGCGAGAAGACAACGTGGTGGGGTCCTCTCTGGCAATCATTATCGAATTGTTAACATAAGTCTAACTGAAAAAGTCTCTCTATATAGAATCCGATGAACTTAAACCCTTGTTCAGCAAGCTTCTTCCTTTCCAAACAATATTTTGAATTACAGTGTTGGAACTGCCTAGCAGTAGTCCCAGCTTAGTTTTTTTTTGAAAATACTGCCACTATTCTAAACAGCCAAACTTGTGCCGTCCAATACTTAAATAGACTTACTTAAAATTCAATTTCCCTTATTCCTGGCTTTGAGTTTTCTCAAAGAAAATCAAGATTTACAGAAACCAACGCAAAAACGAATACCAACTGCCACCAAAAACTTGAAAAAGGTGCATGTAGTGGACTAATACTAAAAAGCTTACTATTTATGCCAGCGAAAAATACACGAACACCGAAAAAATGTTCGCTGATTTAAGCAACGCTAAAGAATTTAATACCAGCAGAGCTGGCAAGGCAGCAGCGCAAAGCATTCTTCAAGGCGCTGCGGCATTACCCTTTCAAAGCAACAAGAAAAGCCGCCAAAGTGTACGGCTATGCGTAGCTGAGCTAGAGTTTTGAGTATTTAATGAAGCAAAAATGTCTGCCGACAACATAAATTTCCTTTTTCACGCGGCGCTTGTTTGCTTACGAACCGACGCTTCGAGTGTTTTTACCGCTACACCACGACACGTGCATGCGAAAAAGCGACCACGAGCGCGACCGCGTCGGTAAGACAAGCCGCCTAGGTGAGTTCGAACGTTGCGTACTCTCTTTGTGGCGCTTCAAAATTTATAAACTCTTCAAGTGTAAATTTATGCCTTTCGCAAACTGAATTTCGAACGTTATGGAAGCTGGTGGCAGCCCACGCGGGCAGTTATGCAGAAAGTTCACCAAAAGCAAGCGCTTTCAATGGCTCGCTATCGCAGCCGCAACGTTAACGAATTTAACCGCAAGGCCACCTGACCTTGTGAAAACCAATTTTACTCTGCAGGGCAATTGAGAGGGGTAGGGTGCCGCCACATTGAGCACACGAGCCGCCTACAAAAGCATACATGTCTTTATGTCTTCGTGTTCAACTCATCTACATGCAAATTTTGGGTTCACTTCGACGCCAGTCTTCCACGCAAGCTGGCGTTATAATACCTTTACGCCTCCCTTCAAGTTATGCCCATCATGCTAGACGGAAGTGGTCGTCGCATCGCAAGTGTCGCTTGCTGATTTGCGCTTCCGTACCTCGTCCGTTTTGCTTCACTTTCATGGCCGTCACTTACTTTACCCTTCACTGGTTTTGGTCGTGCCGTGCTGCACTCAGCTTTGTCCTCCATTCCTCGTTTATCTTTAGTGCTATCATCGTCGTCATCGCTTTAACCTTTACTATCGATAGGAGCGAACATACTCTGCGCTGTACCCACATTGTGGACAAAGTTTATGAATAATTTAGCTGTCGCGTTTTTTGTTTGGCATTCATTCTCTTGCCATATGTTTCACTCTTTCGTCGCTGCGGCAGATTTGTCTTATTAATTATAGAAATTTGGCGGAACATGTTGGCTCATGTAGGTTGTTGTTTGTATGCCTAGCGATTTGAAGAGAAGGAGTTTTTGAGAGATGAAAGAGGCGACTGTTTGTTTAGTGAAGAGAAATTATAGAGCTTGTGTGTTTTCAGTAAAAAAAATTTCGTGACTAGAGCAGCGTTCTGCATCTTCTGCTTCCAACTCCTTAATAATATAATATCCTTAGAATTTTGAACATTATACCGTTACGTTCTTTGATTATTTTTTAATTTTTAATTTATTTAATTTTTCCCTTTATCACCAGACCTCCCAGCAATTTTATTTCTAAAACTGTCTTATCTTTATCTGTCTCTATATCTATCTCTGTCTTTAACTCTGTCTCCATCTTCATCACCATCTCTATCTCTATCCCTACCTATATCCATATCCATATCCATATCCAAATCTATACTATATCTATATCTACATATATCTATATCTATATATCTATATCTATATCTATATCCATATCTATTATATATCTCCCTTTATATCTATTGTTTTTAATTTTTTCATCTTAATTTTTTTAAAGTTTTATATTTTTCAGACGACATTACCTTTATCTTGATCTCGAGCCCTTTAGTTAACACATTTTCTTTCTTTTTTCGGGAACGTGAGCTCGCCTTTCAGAATTATCACCAACTTTTCTTCACCATTATTCATATTTCTCCTTATCTTTCCATGTTTCTTAACGTTATCTAATAAATAAGGATCCGACAAGTTTTTTGAGAACTATTTTCCGAGGACTTACAGTTTCGAGTTTGAGGATCATATCCTCTCTAATAAATAATTATGAAGTATAAAGAAACTATTTTATTAAAAGTCTCTGGGAGAAATTTCTAGTTTCCATCCATTTTTCCTCTTCTTCCCTCATTTCTTATGGTACTTTCTAAAATGATCTTTACATATATTCTGAAACATTTTTAAACTTGTCTCCAAAAATCATCCATCTTTCAATGAGATCTCTAAGATGACAACGCACTAGCGGAATGTGACTCTCAATCATCGGTACAACTCACTATACAACCAGCTCCTGAACCACACATCCCAACGAAAACAGCACTGAAAATAACAAACTTTGATTGTTTAACAATTCAGCACTTCCCGGTTCCAGAAAAATCAAACACATACGAATATTTTACTAAACTTCAATAAACTGTCGTCAAGCATTGAGTTGCTATAAATTGGGCGCTTTCTGTTACCACCATTTGTCTCAACCGCTTAAGAACACAAGCAAGACTTGTTTGTCATGTCTCAGCCTATTTTAAACATATTCTTGTTCGTATACAACGAAGAATGTAGAGTTCACTTGTTCTATACTGTGCACCCCTTGCATTTGAAGCTTTCAAGCATATGCCTGCCTAACGAATCTCCGAATTTTTCAGGCACACTTGCTTTGTTTTCTTCCTCTTTGCGCCAAACATATGCTTTGTAGCCTGTCTGCGGCTATGTTGGCTTTGACTTTTCCGCAGGTGAAAATTTTACGCCTGCTAATGTTGTTAACGATATTTGGAAGTGTTCTTGCGGTCTTGTCCTTGCGCTTACTCCGCTCACTTCACTTGATTCTTGGCAGCTGTTCGAGTTGTTTTCTTGTCTCTTTCTTTTTTGATTTTTTTTTTTTTTGATTTTTTGTTTTATTTATTTGCTGGTTTGCGATGTAACACCTGCTTAACATGTTTTCAATCTTAAGGCAACAGCGCGCTTGGTGTTCGAAGCTGGAGCGCAATGTTCTCGCTAACTAACTGTGGCAGCGAAAAGTGTAGGTCCTTCGTTAACATTTATTATGCTTGTTGATGTTGTACTCGTTCTCGTTGACGTTTTTATTGTTGTTATTGGTTGTAGAATGCAGCTTGGTTTGTTATCAATGTTGTTATTGTTGTCGTTTCGTTGCTTGTACGACGTAGAGCATACGTTCGTCTGATGTTTCCTTTTTTGGTGCTTTACTTGTCGCAGTTCTGTGGTTGTTATAACTGTTGTTTTTGTTTTTGCTTTTGGCTTTCCCTGCCATGCTATTATTCTTGTCTTTGCGGTTGGTTTATATAGCATATCGTTTGGTCATGTCGTTAGCAGATGTCTTCTTACTTGCGTCTTAAATTTTTGGTAGAGTAAACCAAAAGTACATACTGGAGGTATACTTGCACCCAGTGCCAGATACTATACGTAGGAGGTTAGAGTATTTACAATTTATTTCGAAAATTTAATAATGTTTATTACATTTCCAGTAACATATTTTTGAATCGAGGTAATTTTGTTAACTACTTTTTTCAAACTATCATCCCGTATTAAGGAGAAGAAAATGTTACCATACCTAATACAAAAATAATGGTATTAGTCTATATTTTCATCAATACCTGTTGTTCCAAAGTTCAATAGCAGCAAACCCCTTTTTGAGATCTTAGATCCATCCCTGCTAGCACCTACATTCGAGTTCTTAAAAAATTCTGCTCTAAAAAGTTTTCAAACATGTGTAGAGATGTCTCTTAGAATTACAGTGTAATCATCATAATATCTCTATAGTGTTGCCAGAATCAAAGTTCTCAAAAACATTGCAATATCCACAAAAGATACCATGACCTGTTGAAACACGTACTTTTTAGGAAAATTAATAATTAGTTAACTTTATAGGATACGACAATTTCCTCCCCAATAAATGAACTAAACTTTATTTCAGAATAGTCCATAGGTCGTCGCACTACAAAATTAGACAAATCAACTTTGAGAATATAATATCTAATGTAAAAGTCAAGGATCCGCGGTCAAACAATACCGCGGTGCATATCTTTCCAACTTGCATCAGCTATGCCTGTCTGGTTGGTGATTAAAACGATGATCCAGCCCAAAATACCATCCCTGAATAGTATACATAGGTCGTTTAGATTCTAAAATGTTTAAGGTAAATAGCGTAAAACAAGAAATGCCATTACCTTTATTTCGGGTGTTTAAAGACCGATCCGGTCTTGGCTCGTTAAATGTTCGTATATTGTAGCGACGCCTTGGATAATAATCTACGTTAAATTTCGTGATGATACCTGCTTAAATAGAAAAGGTCTCCATACTAGGACTTGAGTTGGATCGGGAACTATAAGCTATGGTTTCCAGTCTTCGGCGTTCCGAGAAATGATCTTCTTGGTGAGAAAAGCACAAGTAAAAAATTTCAGATCGATTTCTATAAACTCCAGAAACTAGTTGGCGTATATAGAAACGGACATGGCTAAATCGATTCCGTTTGCCACGTTCATTTATAAATGGGCTTTATAGGGTCTCCAAAGTTTCCTTTTGGGTAATAAAAATATCGCGGCCAACTTCTTTATTATTTAAGCAAATAAAATTCTGAATGCTTTTGTGTTATATTTTTTGCAAAACATGTGGATTCGAGTGATTCTGCCACAAAAACCCTACTCAACTGGTACAAAGCCTAAAAATCCATTTATCTTTCGGAGGAACTTCATGCCAGCTGTTTAGTGCTATCTAAAAAAACAGTAGAGATTCGACAACTCATTGGCTTCTTTATCAGAACTATTATTACTTTTAACAGATTAGAAATAAAGGGTGCTTTTAGAGATATGGGACTTTTATCTCATATAAATAAAGTGAAGAAATGTATAAGTTCTTCAATCTTTCCACCTTGCCGAACCCACCAATAATGCATAGTACCTGGTTTATCAGTTGTTCTGAACCTAACGTAGCCGGATAAAGAAAGTGTAGCCATAAGAGAGACTCAAAGATTCGAGCAACAAAATCTCATACCAACAATGTGGTCTTGATGGAAAGAAACAAAAACTCGCAAATCATATGACTATAGCCTTCTATATTGGCGGTACCCACTAAGCTATAAGTGATTCTCATCAGCGTTTAACACTAGTTTTGGAAGTAGTTTTAGTCCACTTTTAAACGTAGTTTCGGTGCAAGCCTTCACAGGATATATCGGCGAACGTAAGTTTCAAAGACACGATTTCGACATGACAGCTAATGTAATAGCTATCCCTTTAGGAACTTTTTTGTATAGATCTAGAAACTCAGGTGAACTCAATCCGTGTGCCCTGCTTTAAGTTGTTTTTATGGAAAAATAATGGAATTTTCTTTAACACTCTATAAGGCATAGGTAAGTTAAGGTTAGGTCAATGGGCTGATTTCTCGTAAGGCCATATGTAATCCCACTTGGATAGCTAGGGACACTTGTCCATTGCTATGCCCATCGCCTATCGACAAAATGCCTTCAGCTTGCAACAAATTTATTAAGGCAGCCAATGTCAATTCCTGCCAATTCGCTAGGTTCGCAGAAAATATAGCGGCTGTGAAGCCTCAACCTTAGTCCGACGAAGGCTAGACAATGGAAGAGAAAGTGTCTAGATGTTTCTAACTCATCTTCCTGATTGCAGCTTTGACGAGATGTGTCCTTCTAAATACAAATCCTTCCGTCCTTTCAAATTCCATATCGTGGCTGTCGATGGGAGGGTATCCTGTTAGGATACCAGCCTAAAGAAAGCCGCTCTTGAGATAAATGCATCTGCTACTACCTTGATAGGTGGCACTTCTCCGTGAAAGACACAATATTTTATTACATAAAAAAAACCCGAATCTCAATTTAAAGCATCGCCATACTCGAAAGCGTACACTTTGAAACAGCATTACAGCAATACAAAGTGAATTCGTTAAAAGAATGGCATATTTCTAAAACATGCTAAAGCATGAAATATGGATGCAGCACTCTAGACACCGGATACATGTGTCTCCATCCCTTAACATGCCACATTTCATTATTTTAATTTTGCAAATTATTTTTGAACATAAATTTCCTCTAGATTATTTAATTTTCACATTAGCTAGCTGACAGCTTGGCGCAGCGCTCTTATCAGGTGGCAATCTATTTATACATATATGTATATGGCATACAAATAGAATGAATAGAATGAGTTTAGACATCAACATATGAGTATCCACTGCAGTTGTCAGCGGAAATGGCAAAAATCTCATTTGCTACCACTTCCGCTAGCTCAAATAAAAAAGCGATAATAATAATAATAATGTTATTTTCCAACAGCGGAGTGGTGAATACCCGCCACGAAAAACACACAAACAAATAAAGGAAAAAAGTCAGCAAAAATGTACAAATTACAAGTGAGAAGTTGACTTCCGCGCAACGCCCAGACCACTTAGTCTTTACCAGGACATCCTACTCTCGTGGCGCAGCTGCTGTGCCTGCGAACGCTCGAAAGTGTTTTGCATCCTGTTTGCTGTTAGACATACCCTTATTTTGTTGCTGTTTTCTTATTGCCCACGGTATCCTACTTTTTTGCTATTGCCAGCCTTCGCGTACTTTTTTCTAGCGCCGCCAGCAGTTTTAACACGCTCACCTGATCCTTGTCGCTGCTACTTCGCATACATCGCACTTCCGTTTTATCTCATACGGTCTGCTTTCGGTCGAAATGCTGTTTTTGTTGTCCTTCTTCGCTATTTGTTGTCTGCCTCCATATTTCTTGTTGTTGACAACACGTTGGCGTGGCATGCTGCGGCCATGTTGCCGCTTGTCTTACGCCTTTTGCCTCACTTTCGGGTGGAATTCGGTTTCCTTGTACTGAAATTTCATCGCTAAGTCGTTTGCGGAGGCATTTTTTGGTACTTATGCTGCTTGAAATACTAAGCCGTACATTATATATTTAATTCCGAGAGACAAGATTACAATAATAGCAATAAGAGCTATCATATACATATTAGAATAATTATCCATTTCAAATGCAATTTAATTTCTTATCTCTAAAAAGAACTTTCTTGATAACACGAATACATTTGAGACCAAAAACTGCCAGATAGACCTTAATTGGACCACGTTTTTTTAAAGGAAACGAATAACAGCTGATAGAAGTCAATATCGTTTGTTAGCCATTATATTTGTCCAAGAAAGGAAGCTTAACAGTCTCTGCTTCAACAAGACGGCAAGAAATGTCTATGTATCTGAAGGTTGAACTCGTTATCCGGCCAATACATATTCAAATGAAAAACGATATAATGATTACAGCCAACCGGCTCCAGATTTGGAGGCAGACTTGGCATCACTACGTGCATAGTTATCGGCCTAAATTGGCAACATGACCGAAAAAGGAGACCTTTGTGGAATTAAGCAGATCGTTTTCATACCTAGTTTCTGCTGGGAAGTCTACATATTTACCAATGCACTAGAGAGAGAAATAGGATTTAGTCGATGGCGTCAAGATTCCGACTGTCAATAGTCCTAAAATTTTAGATATAACTTTTGACAGTATGTGCATCTTCACTCCCTGTACGACCGCGATCATCGCCAAACTACAGAGCCGCAACAAAATTTTCAAGTCGCTAGTCAGCAGCACATGGGGAAAGGACACAGAAACGGTGTTGGCAATTTACAAGGCCATCGGCCGGTCGGTCCTTAACCACGCCGAAGCAATATAGTCGCCTGGATGAAGTGAAACGTAGACGAGGAAGCTCCAGACTCTGCACTCCAGACTACGACAGGATGCATTTTGATGTCTTCTATCGAACACCTGCATAGTGAGGCCCGTATGGTCCCAATTAAGAAGCATAATTAACTCCTTTCCAGGCAGTTCCAGCTGGGGTGCTTTCGCAGAAATCATCCCTGCAGTCACCTGCTTGGAGCGGAACCGCCTCCTAGGGTCATCCAGAGGTCATTCTTCAATTACGTCGACGACTTCAAACAATACGCCGACAAGACTTCAAACGCATCTAACTTCCAACAAGCACTGATCGCCATTCACAGTGGAGCCGTCACCACCCATTGCAGACGAAGAGCTCGAGTTGTCGCGAGAAACGAGAGTGACCCTTGCGCAGCTTTGTTCTGGATAATGGAGCAGGTTAAACTCCTACTTATTCAGAATAGACCCCGACATATCCTGCGTGCAATGAGTCTCCGCATGACACTGGCCACCTCTTTGCATGTCCCAATAACCTCACTAATCTGACACGTTTCTTGGGCTTTCCGTTGGATGACGTCGATGACGACTTAGCTAATCCTTACCATCCTAACGGGGATTACGTACCCATACAACTACAACAACATGGATAAATAGGTGCAGGAGCGGGTCTTTTCTGTAGTAATCCATACATAGGAGGTAGCTTCAAACTGAATGATTATAATTGAGTCTTTCAAGGCGAAATTGTGGACATAAAAGAAGATGCCAAGTGGAATCCTGTTCTAACCAGTAAGTACATAAGCCTTCTATTGGACTGATTGTTGTGAGAATTGCCAATATGAAGTCTCACTGCATTAGGTTATGTTAAGGTACCCATGTTAAAAAAGTAGAAGGAAATGAACCCGCAGACCTGTTAGTCAGCTGTTTTAATACTTGTTTGAAAAAATGGACTCTAGGGGAACACGGTCGGGGTCAGCTCGGAACACAGTTTCCTTAAACTGCTCCAGAACATTCAACTCCCTCAATGGCTGTTTGAAGCAGTGGACCCTAGAGGAACACATCATTTCTTAAAACACTGGCCACAATGCATACCGCAAAGTTACTTTGGCTAGTTTAGATGGTAGAAGTACTAAAAATCTGCTAATTCTGTGCAAAAATTAAGTAAGTAATATTTTAGGGCTCCTCACAGGGCACCTAACCTTAAGATCAGACCTTCAGAGAATTGGAAAACTAGATTCGTCGAATTTAAAGCTTTCACGGAGGAGGACGAGGCGCTGGAATATTAACTATGCATGTGTTTATTATTTTCCGGAAAAGAGGAGATATATTTCAGGAATCTTTATATACCATACAGGAACACAGAAGTTGGCGCAACTCGGCATTTGATTTTCAATAGAGGCTTAAAAACTCTTAGTCACTTTTATGGCAATTGATCCCACTAGAATGCTGATTTCATATTGTAAAAAGATAATCTTTCTACTGCAGCACTAAGTTTGGAGACTTTTATATTTCTTTTTCACCCTTTCCAATACAAAGCCTTTTTATATTCAGAACTCTTCTATATTAAACAGAAATGTTCGATTTTTCTTTGCAAACCAATAAAAACTATTTCATGTAGAAAATTGAAACAAAATTTCGACAGCTATTAAATTATAATTGCTCCAGCTAAATTGAATACATCGGAGAGGAAAAAATGAGGCGATTTAACTGTTAATTGCCTCAGCTAATTAAAGAAATTGAATATGGTTTTTTGTTATAATTGAATAGCATTCATACTGAACCTCACTTTATGGCATAAAGCGAGAACGTGTTAAAATATAAATTTTTTCTTCATGCGAGTATTTTCAACGTCATAAATCAAGCTGTGAAATGTTTAAAAAGCATACAAAAATACTCATACTCATTCGCCACGCTGTAATTTTATTAGTTTAATGTCAATTTGAAGCGTTTAGAAGCGATAAACGCTATGTGATAAAATAATGTATGCATGTATGTGACATAAAAGCGAAGAACACATAATCAAGAAGAATGACAGGAATTTTCTTGTGAAATGAAGAAGACAGGGACTTGTGGACAAAATCTGCATAAACATATTTATATTCACGTATTTTTATATGTATATGTATGATACATTAGGGTGGCCTTAACTCACAAGTTGGTTTTTATGCCTCAGAAGAGAAGAATGGACCAATGATTATATTATTGACAGTACCAAGTGGAAAATCTACATATTCACCGGTCCATTAGAGGCAGAAATAGGTACAAGAGCGGGCTTTTTTTTATAGTAATACATATATATACATATAATACACTAGAGGACCCGCCCATGTTTTACTGTGGCTGATACATAGGTAGTACTAATAATACCATCTATGTATATGATTTTTATTAGTTATATTATAAGTATTAGTTAAGGAATAATCGCATTTTTGATGAAGCAACAAAAATGAATCAAAACAACACTTCAGTATGCACCTATTTTTTATGCCAGGTCTTTTGCAATTTTAAATTGCCTGTCAAGATACCCCCTCCAATAGTTAGCAGGTATCAAAGAAATGTTATAGCTACCCATAGATGTATTGAATCACCCAATTTATTACTTAAGAATAAACAACTCTGTTCACGTTATGAAAACCTGTCTACAGATGTCGCCTTTTACTTTGGCATCGTTTTGTTTATTGCACGTTTACGACAATTTAAGGTTTGAATATTGGATACTGCCATGATAGCGCCATTTATCGGTCAAACATTCCAAAATTAAGAATTGATTAAAAATGAAAAATTAATTTAAAAAACATTTTCCAGTGGACCAAATTGTGAATCTAAACCATTCTCGAATCTCCTTCAACACACACAAAAAATTTCATCAAAATCGGTCCAGCCGTTTAGGAGCAGTTCAACTACAAACACACGGTCAGAAGATTTATATATATAAAGATAGATAGCTTCAAACTATATGACTGTAATCCAGTCTTTCAGGCCGACACTGTGGGCAAACTAAAAGGTAGTGGACCGCTACTCTAGCGAGTAAGTACATAAACCTTTCTGTATACAGGATGTGACTTCTGGCCCAGACCATTGAACTCCTTCAATGACAGCTTAAAGCAATGTACCCTAGAGAACAGATCAAGTCATAGAACGCTAAGCACAATGCATTCCGCAAAGTTACTTTGGGTAGATTTGATGGTGAATATACCTAAAAGCTTCAACTTCTATGCAAAAAAGGACTGAGAAATATTAAGGGTTCGTCACGGGGCAGCTCACCTTAAGATCGCACATTCAGAATTTAGTTTTTTATTACAAACGCCATCTTAACTTTAAGCTTTTGCCCTAAAAAGTAGAATGCGACTCAAACAAGATCTATATTTCACTCTATATTTCCAATTTAAAGCGTTTTACCTTACATATTGTATAACTATACATGGAATTTTTTTGATCTTTTGCAATAATTTTTTTTTCTCAAAAACAAAGCATCCTCTAACTTTAAAAGAACGGCATTCTATTAGAAAATTGAATATTCTGCAAAAAAAAAAAGATCTTAATAACTTTTTTCGTAAAATTATTGCTTTAAAAGTCATACGCAGTTGAAATTATGCCTCAAATGTACTGCATTCGTATAGTACACCATGTGGTATGAGCAACATAGATTGCATAAGGCACTTGTATGACAGCGCAGTATATTTAATGTATAAGTTTGACTGCGTATAACTCTTGAATGAGTAATTTTATCGAAAAAATTGTTTAAACATTTTTCATTGAGTGGAAAACTTTGTATCAGAATATCGCTGTCCCAAAGTCATAAGCTAATTTTTTTAATATAAAATATCTAAATAAACGACGTTATATGCAAGAGAAGCGATATATTATTTTGGCAAGGCTTAAAACTAAAATAAGGAAATATTTTGCATTGGATCCATCTTTGGAAAAACTGACACTTCCGGGAATGCTTGCAAAAACGAAAAAAAATCCACTTGGCAAATAGGGGAAACCCTAATGTACATACATACATATATCTTTATGCACCCATAAATATTTGAAAAGCACGCCGTTGAGTTTAGTGGCTGCTACACTTAAGTGCTTATAAGCATATAACAAAGTTATAAAGTTTTCAAATAAAAAGCTTACGCATGAATATATACATACATATGCATGTATGTATGTATGTAAGTGAGCAGTTATGCTAAGCATTTCAATCATATCAGCTTATCACTCAATATCTGTGTACATATTTATGTCTGTATTTTAGCGAGTATTCACTAAGGATTACTTGACAGCTTCAACATGCAGCGCAGCATATACATAAATACTCATAAACTAACATATATAAATCTATATATACATACATACACACATATATACATATATATGTGTATATACATATGTAAATATGCATGTGTAACCACCAACTCAGCTGCTCATTGCAGCAGCAGCGTCATCGCTTGCTAAGCTTTATGACATAACTAATTTGAAATGACATGTCATTATTTGCGAGCGTAAAACACGAGCGGCAGTCGTATGCCACGGCAAGTGTTGGCATTCGTAGTGAAATCTTTCTAAACAAAAATCACAAGCTTTTGTTGTTGTAGTTTATTTTATGCCTTAACAGCAATGCGGCGCTATGTATGAAATTTGTCTTCCGCTTCGTCTCTTCACCGATTATAAAATTTGTGTAGAATTGTGAGAAAATTAATGCAAATTCGCGTTGACAGTTTGTCAAGGCGATAACAAAAGAGTCGAGATGAAAATGTAAAGCTGAGTGTGGAAAAGACGATGTGACATACATACTCGTATGTTCTGGGTTGGGTTAGAGCACGACTAACGCATAAAGTCAAATGGATAGTGAGTGGGAACGAAGAGACAAGTGGAATGACATATACACATAGATTGAGGTAGGCAGGCATATTGAAGGAATTGAGTTCGGACCCTGTAGGAAAATATTGGAATTGCGACTTTAAATGCTAATCGAAGAGAGAGGCGACGATAACGATGAAGAGTACTGTTGGTATATAGAAGACTTAAGGTTGAGACACTTCTCCATAAATACTTACTTCTGTATCTAATATCTGAAATCACTTACTGCTTAAAATTACCACTGTTTTGCAAAATGACATTGAGTAATATCGTCAACTCTGTTGGAATATAAAAGCTATTCCCTCACTATTTGACAAATAAAGCTGCGATATAGATACGAAAAAATGTAAGTGCTGCAAAACAGGGAAATTCTCGGACTCAAAATATGTTGGCTTAAAAAATGGAGAATTTCTTTGTTACATATGATTTTTTTATCACCGAAAAAATCAAAAATTGAAGGAAAAATTGTCGTTTTCACTTAAGTCAAGCTTTCATGTAAATTTTAGAAAAAATTCAGTAAAACTTCCGTCAACCTATGTACATATGCTCGCTAAATCTCAATACTTTCCTTAACTCTTTCGTATCAATATTAATAAGTACCCTACCCATATTTTTCCTACAGGCATGCAACATTCAAACGATATACCGTTATAAGAATCACACACGTGCATTGTGTGCGCGATTCTCATGTGACTTATGTATAAATAAGCAGATTGTAATGTAATAATCGTGTTGTTATAACAACAACAGTGCATAAAACATGTGACAACGCCGAGCACGAGCGGGTAACGAGGACAAAAGGATTGCACATCATTATGCAGCGTAAACAGCGGAAAATATATTCAAATATTCTTACTATTTTCATACTAATTAGATTACTAAATTAATTAGTGGTGAGAAGTTTTATTAATAAACGAAACGAAAGTCTATAAACGAACGGAACAGAACGATACGACGCTAATTTCAAGCATACATATATGTATTTCAAGCTGTTAACCTCAAAAGCGTTCAAATAATGATGCGATATGATATTATTCTTCAAAAGTGGCTTCATTGTGGGAAAATTTATTTTCAGCGTTCTTCATATTGATGTCCTTCGAAGAGAAGTTCAATCAAACAAGCCACCATTTTTCGATTTTCAGCAAAGTTTTAATCAAACAAAGCTTAACTTCTTCACGATCTCTGCGATTTGGACCATTATAACCACTTAAAGCACCAACTAGTGCTCAGCAATAGAATTCCGCTGTTTTCGTAATTTTCGTCGATTCTAAACATGCGTGGTACCCCCTAGACAGTACAGAACTTCCAAATATTCACATATAAATAGGCTCAATATGCTCGATTTTGTTCGAGTATCAACTTTATACTATATACAAACTTCATTTTAAGGCCACGATTTTTATAAGAGACTACGGTGTAGAAGTCCAAGCAGGTCAAAGCCAAACGTAGCGATTTGACGGTATGTCTGCGTTCGTTACCTTAATAATATAGCCATATCAGGTTTTCCCCTCGATCACAATACAATCTATCGTCCGACCTCGGCCCTCTCCACATCTGTTATAAGATATATTTTTGTCTACCGCTTATCATGATTCTCTCACCAGATCTTTATTGGTAACTCATTTCATTTTATACTAGTCCGATCCCCACAAGAAGAGCCCTTTCGTAATTTGGTCTTCCTGTAACATCGAATTATTTCGATCTTAACTAGCCAAACAAGTCTTTTGAAGACGACGAAGAAAAATTAATCTCTTTGAGAAGTTATCTTCGACTAATTGCTATTGCGAAAGCCGCGGAGCTGCCCTATAATGCACTTTCAGGTGATTCCAGAGCCAACATCAACATAAGTACGTAGACAGCCAAGCAGCTGTGAAACAGTGGAAAGTGTTGCCAGAAGCAAGCAACTCACGTCTACTAGGTGCCAGGTTACAAAGACATCGAAGGCCATAAAATAGTGGACGAGATTGCCAAGAATGCTGTACGGCTAACACTCGAAAACGTGGTCCATATTGGGAAACCCATGCATTGTCTATACGACGAACTCGACAGAAGCATGTTAAAGAAAATCAAAACCCGATGCAACGAGCTACCTGTGTGCAAAATCGCAAAAGTCGAGTGCAAAACGGTAGATAGGAAGTACACTGAATTTCTATTGGCACTCGATATAAAAGACTGTAGGAACATGATGGGAATACTAACTGGTCACTGTCTGGTGGCGACACACAAACGCGCATAAGACTGCAGGAAATGCTCTGAGCAGAACACCACGGAAACAGTAAAGCATCTCTTGTGCACTTGTCTCGCATCTGGGGTTCACATTTTATGATACACTAGAAGAGGTAGATAGATAGTGAGGCCGCAGAGTCCGTTAAAATCCACGTCAAGCGCAGGCATTTTAAAGGATGACTATTCCTCTTGGATCTAGCAACTGACCTCAAAGCATTTGGTATCGCAAAGGACCAAAACTGGTCTATGCTTGGCTTATTGGATTACCAGATTAACCTAACCTAACTTAACTTCGACTGAACGGAGTATATTAAGATTGCCATGAAGTTTGTAACACTCCAATGTTCTATGGAGTCCCGACTACTGCAGTGTCTTCCAGGCTGAGGTTGCAGCCATCGAGATAGCAGCAGATCTGCTACTCCGGAGGGTGTCAGGGAAGTGACCATTCACTCAGATAGCAGAGCAGCGATACTAGTCCTGAACTCATTCACAGTGCGTTCAGGGCTGGTTGAGGAGCGTCTGGCGGCACTGTCCCTGGCGGCGACAGTATTTATTATAAGACTTGTATGGGTGCCGGGCCACAGCGGAATAGCGGGTAACTGCAAAGCTGATGAGCTAGCAAGGAAGAGCACACTAGAGTCACTATCGGTAGAATGGGAACGGGTCGGTGCTCCTGTGTCCTCTTGTGTCCAACTACTGGATAGTTGGGCCTCGCGGATGCTTGGTCAACGCTGGGCCAGCATTGGTACTTGCGCGGTCGCAAAAGCATTCTGGCCCAAGATAGATCACAGAAGATCTAACGATCTCTTTGCCCTCAGTAAGGCTAGCCTCTCTTTATTAGTAGGGCTTACTTACTTAGAAGAAGATGCGGCAGAAACTAGCCAGCACTTCCTTCTTGACTGTCGCACATTTGGGAGATTAAGACTTAGGCACTTGGGGGCACATACCTTCAGACATCCTACCGAACTGGTGGATGTAGATATTAAGCGCCTTTGCAAATTTGTATTGGCTACTAAGCGATTTGCGGATCTGTAAGTCCGAACACTGGAGTTCTATTTTCTATGGCATCACAAAGGACTACGTATAGTCCACGTGCGATCTTTGATCAGCCATCTAACCTAACCTAATCTTACCCTTGTAACATTCCGAAGTAAACTTCTCATTCACCATTAAACCTATAGATATGTAAATGATCAACATGACAGCTGCCTTACAAACTGAGCGATCAAAAAACAGTCCTCATACGAAAAACTTTTATATTTAACAAGATATCGAGAGCATCGGTTTGATCACTTAAATCTTGTTCAGATCGGACGATTATAGCATATATGTAGCTGTCATACAAATTGACCTAATAAAACTCATCTACCGATATATATGTACGGTATAAGGTCAACTGGGGAACAGAAAACTGAACAATCGGTATGAAGATTGCACAAAGTGTTGGAGGATTTTAAACCTTTGGAAAAAACAGCGCTATTTGAGCTACGCTCCGCTTCGATACCTACTAGCCTTCTGCTAATGGGCTTGAATATAAGCTTAGCCTATTATTAAGCTTCATCGAATAGCTTTCTCATTTTCTCAAGGCTGTACATATATATATGTACATACATATACATATGAGTATCAGTATAATGTTATATAATTGGAATTGAGATAAAGCGAAATTTATGTCAACTCCAGCCACGAAAGCAACATGTGTAAGACATAAATTTGCATATACTCAAGTCACTCATAAATCTTTCACACACACACACACACACTTAACATTATATGCTTGTAATTCCTTCATACTTAAATTGCTTGTAAGTAGTAATCCCGTTTTATGACACCGTCTTATAGCTCCAAGGACATAAGCCATTTTCTTGGTAATATTTTAGCTGTTACCATAAGAAAATGTGCAATTTTTTGGGGCAATTTTTTAAAGTCTTCTTTTATTTTTTATTTATTTTTGGTAAGCTAGAAACCATGAAAGCCGTTATGTATCAGCAAACACATAACGTAACTCCTTTCAGGCGTAGAAAAAAGCAACTTAACAATGAAAACTTCATATTTCGGCAGCACATACGCAACAGGAACGCATTACAATAACAACAATGGCAACTTCACGCACAGTAGCCAGTGTAACCGCTACTTATCTACCGATACTGCTTTGTACCAAGCTTACCAGCCGCTGTCCGACCACACACAAGCGCCTACACGCCTTTGAAGTGAGTGGTTTGCGCTGAAGTTCTTATACGAATGGAAGAAAGTAAGGTAGATATTATTTCGGGTAAAGCCGAATACTAAATATTCAAGGAGACTGTAAGCGGTTATGGAATAAAATTAAGCCGAAAGACCGAAACATTAAAACATGAGATCTAAGGGAGGCATTAAGGGAATTCTTCCTTACTTCGGACCAACTCTCATTATGTAATTGTAACTCGATAACCTAATTTTTTGAAGTATTGGATATTGTTCCATAAAATAAGTTAAAAAATCAAGACGAAGTCTTAGACCAAGTATCCTCAGGGTAGCCAAAGAACATCCATTTGAAGGCGAGCTAAAGTGAGTAGGCGAACCATTCCTCCCCAGGGTTGTGCGCTAGGTTTGGGACCCGCGAACTGAAAAAAAACCAAATGAAAAAGAAACGACAGCCTTAGATGAGAGACCCTCCTTTTGATGACCAGCTGATTCTTGTCCTCGTAAAAGTAAAGGCTGACATCACCGCTGTCCAAGAAGTGCAATGGACGGGGCAAATACTGAGACGAGTAGGTCCTTGTGGCGTTTACTACAGTGGCCATATAAAGGATCGAAAATTCGGTGTGGGATTCGTGGTGGGAAAGAGAATCCGCAAATGCCCATCTTCTCTCTGATAACTTTTTTTGAGTTGGAATTTACAAGCTCCAATTTTCTCAAAACACCAAGGAGTACGAAATTCGCTTACTGGAACGAAAAAATTGAAAACTAAAAATCAGTTCATACATCCCTTTGTACCTACAAAAGTAAACCGGTATCTTTCCAGAATATTCTACTGAGATGAAACAACCACTTTCTTAACAAAATCAATATACTCCTTCCCAAACGTGGTGCGTGTGCATAAAGCGTTATCGAAACGCATTTTCCATCAACGACAGCGAGCGCATGCTGGTGTACTTACGAAATCCCTCAGCGCTGACGCATCGATGCTATTGATGATAAGTAATGACTCGACACTGGCAACGTTGTAGAGATGGTGCTCAACGCGGCGGTACAGCGCTACAGCTACGCTTATTGGCGATTTCGATATTGCAGATAAGAGATAAAAAGTAAAGTTGATAAAGTAGTAGCTGGAAATTACAACGTTGTCATCTCCCATAGCTCTTCAGTTACAACAACTGCTGCTTGCAGTGTTCTCCAAGTTATTGAAATAAGCTGCTGAAAGCTCTCCGTTGATGGTGATGTTATATTGGTGGCACACATACACACACACACACGCATACAAATACATGGATGCATAAGTGGCGTTTGTATGTGTACGTGTGTGTGTTTTGGTGGTACGCATCGTAAATCCGCTTACACGCTGCAGTAGTACGCCGTTGCACTACGTTATCCACCAATTCTGCACCGCTGCGTCAATGTGTGCGCCTCATGCGGCTGGATTATAAGTTATGACATGCAGAATTATGTGTTGCCATAACATTGCGAGCAAATGAATGAATAAGTAGGTAACTGATGGGAGTAGCTAAGGACGTCTGCTGGTGCCTGGTTGAATATGGACACGAGCTTATGGGAATTAGTTCCACTACATAATGAAATTATCCTTTTTTTGTTCCCTGAATTACCTATTCCTTTAATTATTAAAATGAATTGAAAATAATGTGGTACTGTCGAGAGCTTTCATCGACCTTTGTCTTTTCCATGTTGTGCCTCTTAAGCTTTGCTAACAATTTGAAGGTCCTACAGGTCTTTACAGTGAGCTGTCAATATTCTCAGTTGAATCCAATCTTTTCACCGACCTTCCTTCGTTCTATCTTATGCATCTTGAGCTTAGCCAACAACCTGAGGTCCTACAAGTCTTTACAGTGAGCTGTCAACATCTTAAGTTGAATCCAATCCTTTCAACGAACGTCCTCCTTTCCATGTTGTGCCTCTTGAGCTTAGCCAACAACCAGAGGGTCCTACAAGTCTTTACAGTGAGCTGTCAACTTTCTAAGTTGAATTCAATACGTTTCTTTCTTTTGAGTATCTAACTTTGCAGGCTCAAGGCTAAAACTCTTTGGATCTCACACCATCAATCAGCTCAAGTAAAAAAGAACTCCTAAGCAAGGGATATAGTTTCAAAACGTTTTGTTTATACGTGAAATTCAGGCAAAGGAGTTCCCTGACTTCACAAGGACTATCTTATCTATTTAAAAAGTGTGACTCCAATCTCGGGATTTAGCCGTAGAACTTAGCCCAGGCTTTGCTTTTTATCCCCCCAGTGCAATTATAGCCTGGACTAGTCCAGGTACAGGACCTATGTGAGTCTGTTTGGCAGAAAGAAAGGCGCCGAAGCTTTTATTCAGTTCTGTAGAGGTAATATGAAGTATTTTTTGACTAACTCGAACATGATAAAACAATGAACAAACAATATTAATACTGTGTGTTATTAGATTGATTGAACTTAGAGCTCAAAGCCAGTAGTCCCCTATTGGCGAAGAAAAACTTGCTCTTTCAACCAGAACGGTCCACTTTCGACTCATTCATGTTTTGTTAGAATCAATAAATTGAACGAAATATCTTTAAATAGGGCTTGCTCCAAAACCAAAAACATTTCACTCATATGATGAAAACGAAAGCTTAACCATCTCGTACCGGTATCGAGTGGACTATTAAAATAATGTCAGAGTGGAAGCGAGAAGCAATGCTATAAGATAGCGCTACTTCTAACATAATTCAATTTTTTCTTCTTTATTGGTAGACACCGTTTACGCGGTTTTATTGGTGTACCCAAGTTCTTCTCTACCTGCTTTTTTCACGTAGTGGTGATCTTCCCCTGTTTCCCCCCGCTGGTCCCAGAGCTGGAGTGTTTTCATCAATTCAAACGACATGACCTCGCCAGCGTAACAGCTGTTTCTTATTTCGCTGAACTATGTCTTTCACTCTGATCGTCCATCGAGCGGTATGATCATCCTTATTAAGTTCGAATTCGCTTGAACTATTATCCAAGACATTCAGACACAGTTCGAAATATTGAACTTTGTATCGTTTTGCTCGCTTTCACTCTGACGTCCTATAGCATCCGTCTACGCTCGAACTATTAACGCTTCAGTCCTCAGTCTTGATCTAAATTCAACCCTAGAGTAGTTACATTATTCTTGTCTAACTTGCGGCCCAAACTTTCATCATTTTATCGAAAACTGGAAACAAGATGCTCGCGCAGATGATTTGAGAGATTTGTGATTGAAAATATCGACACGACTGTCCAAGTGTGGTGTGTTGAGGCGTGTCAGTGTTGTACCTTCTGAAGTAGTGAATTAATGTGGTGAATACTGCGAGTCAGTATTGTGCTTGTGTGAATATAGTTTGAGGGGCCGAAAGAATAAATTAGCCAATTCTTGATGGAAATTTTCAAAAGGAATAATGCCACTATTTCATTCAAAACAACATCATTTCATTAAAACTCGTTTTAACCAATACAGTATTCGCTTAGTATCAAATAATTAGTGGAGTTTCATCTATGTTCCCTGTGAAAGTTAGAAAAACAATTCAGAAAACTCTCTAAAAAACCTTCAAAGAAACAAAGACTATATCTATGGATTAGACTACATATACTTTTAGTCAGCAGTTAACAGCTGGAAGAATCAGATATTGAATTGACCTCAATATGTATATAAGGAACGTAATAGATATAGGAAAAGAATACGTGAAGTAGATATGCTTTCCAGGACCATCAGGTCCGTATTTTTTAATGTTCTTGGCACCATAACAAGTAAATTATTACACAAAAGCTGTTACCAAAGCAATATTCCAACAAAATTGAAAAGAAAATTCCTTAGCCTTAGAGGTATATACTATATGTATGTATGCATATCGAAAATCATTACTCTACAACAACAGCAACAGTGTATAAATATGCTGAAAATATTAAAATCTATGAGCTGTCATAATTTTGAATGTCTTCAAATTGTTGTTTTTTGTTTCGTGTTGCTTTTATGCATAAATTCATGAAGCAATTTCCCAACTGTAAACTGCTAAAGACAAACAAAAACAAACAGCACGCAGAAACACAGAAAACAAAACATTAATGAAAACAACAACAATATGCGAAGTATATAGGAAGGCAAGTAGAGTATTCGAGGTCTAAGCGCCGTGACCTCAGCCCATCAAATTATTAGCTAGCGCAGTGCCGCAGTAAAGATGCCACTGACGGACGAGTGCGCGCACTTAAATTCGCTTAAATGATAATTTCGGTCATCAAAGACAAATGTCGTTTACGCTAATTTCAACGGAAATGCCACACAATTGGCAACCGCCACTCAACGCCCACGCCGCCAGCGTGTATATATGTATGGTGTGTATATACATATACAAATTGGTGTATTCGTTATGCCGGCAGTGGAGACGCAGCACGTTGCGCTGTTGATCTTACTGACCTGTTTTGGTGTTTCCAACTCACACAGCGTTGCATTTGAGCGCCGTACACGTGCCTTTGTAGCAACAGAATGAGCTTTGCATTGTTGTTGGTATTTGCTATGTTTCGCTTTGGTGGGGCGTCAGCTGGCGTGTTCGCCCGTGCCCATTAACTGGAACGTCACACAAGCGTCACATTTGCGTGTTGTCGAATTACGCCCATAAGTGCGCTTTAAAAGCGTATAAACAATCGTGCAGTGCTTAGCTAAGGCGTAATCTTTGACGATTCGAAATTTGTTGCTGTTGTTTTATTTTTTTGTTTTTTTTTCTCAACTTAAAACTTTCCGCTTCCCTTTGGTGCTTTTTGGAGATGCGAATTTTCGGTTTAAGCAGCGCCCTTTTAACGTAACCCTCGCCAGCGCTCCTTTTGCGCCTAAAAGACCGCTACCCTCTTCTTTGTTTTCGATTTAGGTTTTTTGTTTTTGCTTTTTTGTTTACATCATTTACACTACAATCGCTTATTGCCATGTTGAAGTTGAACTTCACTTTGTGGCGCCTTCGTCCGCCCTTCTCCCCTCCCCCCACTGATATCTTCACCCATGCTCTGTTTATCCCATGGCTGGCCCTTGTGCGCTTGCTTTTCGGTGTTTGCTTTTAAGCAGATTACAATGTGGGCAGTTAGTCGTCCTTCAGCGCCCGAGCATTTCGGCCGATTTAGCCGCAAATGTGCGCCGCTTGCTTTGATACGAGCTTTTGATGTGCGCTTTGGCTACCCCCCTGATGGTGCTTGAGGTGCTATGCGTTAGCATAAAAGCCTTACTTTATGTGCACGTTATGCGGTAATCGTGTGCCTTGTACTCGCGTGGGTGTAATCTAGTGTGATTGCTGTTGCTGTGCCGGCTCTTAGCTGGTGTGGGTGGCGTTTATCAGTCGTTGGTGTGGACACTGTCGTTTAATACTCAATAAAAATATATTTTTGAGGATTTTTGCGAAATAAATTTTTAGTCTATTGCGATTTAAAGCAATGCAAAGAGCTGAGCAAAAGCTTGTTTTAAAAATTATAAAAAATATGGTTCTTTATTTGGACGAGCTTCACTTTTCTAGCGCGAAACTAGTGTATAAAGTCCAGTCTAAAACCCGAAGTCAGGCAGTAACCACATTCATTCTCAAACAAACTGTATTTTCATTTCAAAGTTAACCAAACCATTGGTCTGACAGTATAGTAATAGAAGATCGACTATGTAAAATATGGACGAAATGGGCCAACATTGAGTCTCCCGTTCCGAACATATAAATGCACCACAAAGTCATAGACGAGAAATTGGGTGATAGGCTACATCCCTTATCGGTTCAAAATTTGAGAGCTAGGCCCGCTTTATAGTAAAATTGTATGCCTTCTTTCAATTCTGCCAATAAATTAAACTCTGTACTAAAAGAGGCCTTAATCGATTAGGCTTGTTCATCGGTCTTCATATAATGTGTACAGTCTATTTGCTGTATATTTTATTGCTAAAGGAGACAACTCATTCTTATAGTTTAATACCTTATTTTCTCTATTGCTGAACAATGTAACAGACATTTTTATGGGTATAGAACTTTCACACTACCTAAGCAGCTGGACCTTATTCAAAGAGCGGTCCTCATCGGCATCAGTGCTGCACTAAGCATTATCTCAACACTGACATTCAATGTCATTCTACACGTTGCACCTGTAGACATAGCTGGTAGATGCTTGACAATAAAGGCTGCTATTAGACTTAGGGAAGTTGGGTATTTGAGGGTTTCGGACAGGGACAGACTGAAATTCTACACGGCTTCGACTGAATTTTTCCAACCTAGATCTCTGCACCACAGAACTTTCTCCTGACGGTTACTTCTCGGCTCATACTCCTACGAAGGATTTGTGGACAGGCCAAAGACGTTGGAGGAAGAGTGGAATAAGCTTATTTACGGATGGATCGAAGTTGAGGCGGAGAGTAGTTGATCCAGTCCTCTGTCCGAAGCTCTCACTCAACATTTGTTTCGGATTACCACACCTCTGTAGCGTCTTCCAAGCGTCCATCCATGCAGCGGTAGATTTACTGTTCCGAAGTGCCGCTATCTTCTGAGAGAATTCACTCCGACAGTGGTTATACTAACTCCGACATCGCTGACTATGCGGTCAAAACTAGTCAAGGAGTTCATTAGCAATACCTTCAAGCTTCTTCCATATTAGACTAGTAAGGGTACCCGGCCATAATGGAATCGATGTCGGTTCTCTAACACCCGCTTGCGTTCTGGCGTTAGACCATTGGACCTCCAGTGAGCTCAGCAGGCGCTGGTCAACAACCAAAACTTGTGCGACTACGACAGCCTTCTAGCCCGGAAGGAATTGTAAGAGATTATCCGAACTAGAGGCTCTTAGCAAATCGATTCTCGCTACAATTATAGGTGTTCTGACTGAAGATTGTCTAATAGTATATGCGGTGCGGCTGGGTATTCTGCCGGACACTATTTGTCAAGGTTGTATGGTGGAAGGCGAGGTGAAACCTTTTTGGCACTTCGTCTTTTATTGCCCAGCTTTTGCTAGACTGAGATTGAAATATCTTTGTAGACACACCTTCGGAGAACCCAGCGAAGTTGCTGGGATAGATATTAACCGCCTTATCGTAAGCACAAAACGATTCGTCGATCGATATGGATCTGATGCTCTATATATTAAGTGTTTTTGAGTAACACAAAGGACGAAGTGAGATTCAACGACTTTGGATCCACCCCACGACCTAACCTAATCTAACTTCCTGGAGAATTTTTTTACAAACCAACTGATAAATTATACAACTTTTCAACATAGTGGATAATTTTGAGGAGGAATCGTGGTCTACAACTGAAAATCAGTTATTTTAATTCTAATTTTTTATACTTTTAATTTTATTAAGAAGGCACAACTCTGACTTAGCGAAGAAGTTACATTCAATCCCGATATTATTTTGCTTTGAAGAAAAGAAGTGGATTTTGTCAAGTTTATATAAGCACTGTTGGTGTACACTAGCATAGTATACTTTTTCAAAGGTCAATGTTACCGGATTGAATACTATAGGGAAAAATACCACTCATCTAACCACTGAATGGTTTCAGTAGGAAAGTGCAGAAATCTATAAAGCGATTTAAATTCAACTAAACCAACAGTTTAGAACTAGTTTATATGAACAAAAAGTGCATAGATGATTGTAAAGAATAATTTAAAACAATATACATATGTATGTATGTATGGTATGTACATAATATTTTAATTTTAAACACAATTGCTGAAAATTTTTCAGCAAATAAAAATCTTACAGATACTTACATATTAAAAATATATTATTTATAAAATGTAATAATTAATTTGAGCAATTATAGACATCCTTATGCAAGCATGCATTTACTTACATATATATTAATATTTATATAATTTGGACTTACCGTTTGCTATGCTGACGTTCCAGCCATGCAGCATCGCTCCTGTCTCAGCAACCTTAATATTGAGTTACAACAAAACGATTTAAACGCGCACAAACTTCTAGAATTGAAACTTTCACAACACTTTATTTATATTTTCATATTATTAGATCGCGCACTAACTTGACGGATTAAATTTCACAAAAATATTCACTAAACACTTATAAACACATTACACAATTTAATTTTTCATTATAAAATATTCCGCACCAGCTTTTCGCGTCACAAAATTTGTTCACTTTATTTCGTTGCCCATAAACTAAAGAGTTTATCCGTTATTGTTGGCATTGATGCTCATTTGTGTTGATCGAGAGTGCATATAATTCTTCTCATTAGTTCTCAGTCATCACTAGTGTTTCATGAGACATTTAAGTTGTGTTATTGCTTTAGTTGCATTCGCGACAAATGACGAGGTTATGATGCGTGTAGGCTCTCTTGATGCAATTTACTCGCATGCGATATTTCATATCAAATGTCCGCTATGTCAACTGTTACAACATATTTTTGTAAAACTCTCATGTGCATACATGTACATACACAAGTGCTTTGAATCACCTTATTCGAGTATTTTTTCGGCAGGCGAAAAAGCCAGTTGCTCTGTACAACTTTTCTTGTATGCATTGATAACCTATAAAAAATATGATAATTTTAAATAACATTTGACTGTTAAAATAATTGAAATTACATACTTAAGTAATGTTTTGTCAAATCATGAAAATTATAAGTATTGCTTTTGAGAAAATTTTTTCCAAGCGTTTGAATTACAAGAAATTTCTTTAAAATAAATTAAAATTACAACTACTCATTCTAAAGCGGAACTTGTGGACCCATTAAATTTCATTGAAATTTCGCACAGATTGGCCGCTATTTGCGGTGTAGAGTTAATTGCCATTTGAAAATCCTTAGTTAGATATTTGTGGACTAGGTTAGGTAGGTAGGTAGGTGGAGGTGGAGTAGTTGCATATCGACGCATCTAAGGCTTTGAGAGACCTATTACGATACTGCACTAAAGTGCCCTCATTCTATAAACACTATATTGAGAATCTCAAGGTAGATCAAGGTATTCTTTCTCTAACTTAGTTGAAATCCTAAGAGACTTAAGAATTTTCAAAGCTACCTGGCTGTCTATATATAGTAGAAGTATATTCCTTTTTGTGAGCTTACTTCTTGGAGGCTTTTTCATCACAGCAATTAGATCTCTGCTTGGAAGACACTACACTGATCTGATAGATGAAAGGCGATTTTGATAGCTTGTTGTTCTAGAATACTCCACCTCCCAATCGGTTCGAAACCATCAGTACAGATGCTTATCTCAGCACCCTTGTCTACCTCGCTCTTTTCCTACGTTTATCTGGAGAGGAAAGTAATATTGGGTACCGAATTTAAACTCAACTCTGTAAGATTTCGAAAGTTCGTGATTATGGTAAGAGACAAGTACTTTTAAGTATTATCGAATGCTTCTTGTTACTAGCTCGTAGGGAGAATTCTCTCTCTAAGAGCTGATTTTGCTGTCATTTACTTACAAAATATAAGGTTACTTAGCGTATTCGGGAATTTATTTCTAACCGAAACAGACACATCATAAGGGTAAGTCACAAAATATACCCCCCTTCTTTTCTAAATCCAATAAATTTGTTTGAAAGTTGTCGGCAGTTGTTGAACAGTTCACTAAAAGATACAAGACACCAGTGGCACCGCTGACAAAAAGGGGAAAAATACGTCTACAACCAGCGAATATAGTGAAATATCTAGGGCTCATCCTCAATAGAAACCCGAATATCGAAGAGAGAGCAAAAATTGCATCGATCCGAACTCTCTACCCATATACCGGTGAAGGAGTTGTCGGTGGAAAGAAGCCGTTGAAGAAGAGGGCAGTTCTTTAAGGATGGGTAAAATTTTGGTGAAGAGGTTTACCATCAGGAGCTCTCTACCAACTCCAGCTTCAGACTTCCTAACTATTGCTCCGGAATGCAGCCTCCTTCAGAGAAGTGACCATCCCCTCAGATAGGAGAGCGGCGATACTGCCTTAGAACTCATTAAATTTAACGCCTATGCAAATTTGTTCCAAGGACAACGTATTAAAGTGACTTGTTGGTTGCAAAAACAACAGAAAATTGTAAAATGCAACTCTGCCACAGAAGTAACCCAATTTGTGCTGCTAAATATAGAAACAAACAACAAGATTTCGTAAGAACACTTCCAGAAAAGAGAATCTTAAACGAGTGACTCGAACTGCCTTGAATCGCCACGACACACTAATCCCTTGTATACTTTGACACCATACAATTAAATATGTAAAGTAGGATCCTCTATATCACTATCTCACTTCTGTAACTCTTTCTCTTCCTCGCTACTTTTCTTGAGTCCCCTTATCGATTGCAATTTTTAAGAAACTCTACACCAAAGCGTATACAAGCACTTGCCTCTCTCATGGTTGCCAACTTTATCTAATAGATTAGCGTGCTCCTCCCGCTGGGCACGTGCTGCACACAGGCATTACCCAGAAACTAGGTGAATGCTGATTTAACAACAACAACAACAATATTAATGCGCATAAAAGTTGAAATAAAATAAGTTAAGTAAGAAAGTGAGAGAGAAGATGAGGAAAAGCGACAAAGGACAAAGGACAAAAACAAAAACGATGCTAAATTACAAAACCATTGAACACAATTTGTAAATAATTCACATCAATGACAGCTGTCGCCGGCATTTGTGTTGCAATGCAAAAGATCCAACGGCAACATGGACAGACAGCGGCAACGCTGCTGACATCCGATGCTGATAATATTGGCAGTAGCGATTGTGCTGTCATCTGCTACTTTCTACATAAAGAAGCAAGTAAATGCAGGTCGCTGCTTGCTAGCACACACTTCCATGTATGTATGTGTGTGTGTGAGTTGGTGACTGTGTATGTGTGGCTGTGGGTGTTACAGTGAGTGTAGCTGGTGCGAAGCAGTATTTTATGGTGGCTATGTAAACCTTGGCAAAATACTGTTATGTGCACTTAAACACTTGCAATAGAAAACACACATGCGTACATACATATATATATGTATATACTATGTACATACATATACATATTTATATATATTTACATATACACATAAGCACCTTTGAGCGCCTCAGTTCAAAAGTACAAAAGTGAAGGTGGGCACGTTGCGAAGTTTCTAGGCCAAGCGTAAAGTTTGTACTGTTGTTTTCATGTTTCTGTTTTATTTGCACTAACGGTGTTATTGGCGCAATTGGTGACTTTGTGACATGCATCCGCATGTATACAGAAACTTCCACATTTTTACCACGCAAGCAGAAGAACTTGTATTAAACTGTCTTACAACTAGTTAGACAACTAGTTAGTTAGTCCATCTGTGAAAGCAACTGGCAGATTTTTGCAGCGTGAGCTCTTAAGAAGCTTTCAATTAAAACATTTCGATCGGAAATAGACCAGTTACAAACTAGTTCACACCAAACTAAAAAAAAAAATAACAACGGGTCTACTATTATCTTAATTCACTTATTTTCGTACTAAAAAAGAACTAAAATTATTAAAGTCTCCTCCAAACTAGTGGGCATTTTCGAAAAATAGATGATAGATATAGACTCTTTGGAAACGATAATGCATCGAGAGATATTTTATTCCTATTTAAAAACACACTTGCTTCTAAACCACTTTTCCAGGGTCTAACTATATTAAGAATTTGGATCCGGTCGGGTGTGAGAACTTTAAAACAGCCAAAAACTCAATCAGCAATATAAAAACAATTCCCAAAATTAAGATCGCCAAACTCAAAATCCCCAAATTAACATCCCTAAGTTTTCTTCGTCCACTCAGACACTCCAGCTCTGAAAGTATTCGACGCAGTACCCGCCGCGGGAAGCAGAGCACGAGAAAGACCTCCACTTCGTTGGAAAGACCAGTTGGAAGGAGAACCTGACTTCGCTTGAAATCTCCAATTCCCGTCAAGCAGCAAAAGGGAAAAACGACTGGCGCGCTGTTGTAAGCTCGGCTATAACCGCGTAAGCGTTGTCTACGCCAGTAGAGAAGAAAAAGTTTTTTTTCGGATACTTCAACCGCCGTTTTATTGGCTCATTTTCTAAATTAATATTTGACGAAAGGTTAGCCGATGTCTAAAATTTTAACTTGACCGTTTTAAATAGAGCTTCCTACTTTTTTAAAGAACAAACACAGAAACTTCAGATTTACTGGGGAATGTTTATTATCATTCAAAAGATTATACTTTGGCATTTATTTTTGGAGGATAATCATTTGTTGGCCGCGGCTATATCCATTAGTTGAGTCCAATTTTCGATTACTCGTACGAGAATTTCGACTGGTAACTGGCTATTTAGCTCCAAGGCCTAAATCGAAGGGGAATTGTCCGCATGCACTATTGACTTTTACATATTCCCATAAGAAAAGTCTAACGGTGTGATATCACATGATTTTGGTGGCCAATCGACCAGCCCAAAACGTGAAATTATCTGCTCACCGAAGTGTTCTCTCTAAATCCATTGACTGATGCGATTTGTGGGAAGAGACGCCCTCTTGTTGAAGCCAAATGTCGCCGAGATTACTACGAGCTTCAATTTCAGGCATCAAATTGTAGGTTATCATGGTGCGATAACGGTCGCCGTTGGCGGCTACTTTCTCACCGGAACCATTCTTGAAGAAATGTGAACCGATGCATCCACTGGCTCATAAACCACACCAAACCGTTATTTTTTCTGGATTTAATGGCAGCTCTTTAAGCTCTTTAAGTTGCTTTAAGCTACATATATGTTATAGATAACCGCATTACGTTTAGTGATTTTGAATTAGATACGTATATCTTTAGCTGCTTAATAGAGTGTTCTGTTTTTAACAATTTTAGTATTTTTCTGACTATTTGAATTTGTGTAAAGAACTTTCCACTGAAAACTAGTTTTTTGTTTCACAAGTTCAATAAGAGACTAGCGTATTTGTTTCTATGGGGTATACTTGTATACAAACATATAAGAACATATGTACTATGAACAGTTTGTGTATACTCATATTAATATACATGTGTTCTCCCAAGTGAAAAGAGAAGTAAAACAAGTAAGGAAGGGCTAAGTTCGGGTGTCACCGAACATTTTATACTCTCGCATGATAAAGTGATAATCGAGATTTCATTATCCGTCATTTACATATTTTTCAAATACCGTATTTGTGTAAAGTTTTACTCCGCTATCATCATTGATTCCTAATGTATATACTCGTATTATACAGAGAAGGCATCAAATGGAATTCAAAATAGCGTTATGTTGGAAGAAGGCGTGGCTGTGAACCGATTTCACCCATATTTCGTACATGTCATCAGGGTGTTAAGAACATATTATATACCGATTTTCATTGAAATCGGTCTAGTAGTTCCTGAGATATGGTTTTTGGTCCATAAGTGGGCGAGGCCACGCCCATTTTCAATTTTGAAAAAAAGCCTGAGTGCAGCTTCCTTCTGCAATTTCTTCCGTAAAATTTAGTGTTTCTGACGTTTTTTGTTAGTCGATTAACGCACTTTTAGTGATTTTCAACATAACCTTTGTATGGGAGGTGGGCGTGGTTATTATCCGATTTCTTCCATTTTTAAACTGTATATGGAAATGCCTGAAAAAAACGACTCTGTAGAGTTTGGTTGACATAGCTATAGTAGTTTCCGAGATATGTACAAAAAACTTAGTAGGGGCGGGGCCACGCCTACTTTTCCAAAAAAATTACGTCCAAATATGCCCCTCCCTAATGCGATCCTTTGTGCCAAATTGCACTTTAATATCTTTATTTATGGCTTAGTTATGACACTTTATAGGTTTTCGGTTTCCGCCATTTTGTGGGCGTGGCAGAACCGATTTTGCCCATCTTCGAACTTAACCTTCTTATGGAGCCAAGGAATACGTGTACCAAGTTTCATCATGATATCTCAATTTTTACTCAAGTTACAGCTTGCACGGACGGACGGACGGACAGACGGACGGACAGACGGACGGACGGACAGACAGACATCGGGATTTCAACTCTACTCGTCACCCTGATCACTTTGGTATATATAACCCTATATCTGACTCTTTTAGTTTTAGGGCTTACAAACAACCGTTATGTGAACAAAACTATAATACTCTCCTTAGCAACATTGTTGCGAGAGTATAAAGATGTGCAGCAGTGTTTCAAGCAACTATTTACTCCCACTTTTACATATGTGTGTAAGTGTATGCACCACTCCGTCTTCCTTAATAAACAAATATAAATAAGATCTCAGCGTTGTGTAACGGAAACATGCTGTGCAAATAGTTTGCTATTGAGGAAGTGATAAAGTCAACAATTTGATACTTTTTTCAATTTATTAACAATTGCGTTAAAGCGCTTTTTCTATTTCTTTTTGCAAAACTACGATTTTGAATGGCTTGAAGTGTAGTTTGAATGTGATAGTTGATAAGAGTGTGAAAAAGTGGTCGTAAAATACATTTCGAAATCATTACTTTTGAGTCGATAAGCAAGTTTAGTTGCTCATCAGTTTTTAGTGCGATATTGGCTGTAGGCAATCAGCAATCTTTGGTGTGTAGAAATTGTGACTATGACTTTGTAGATCGTTGTTCAAGTCACAAGGACTGTAATAGGTACTTAAAATACATGTAGATAGAAATTAATCGAGAAAAAAATTTATCAAAAATATTTGCTTGTGGTTAGTACATTATTCACTGAAATCTCGAAAATGAGGATTATAAAGGTATATAGTTTACTTATAGAATATGTTTGGACTGAAACCTTACAGTACGGCTGATTTAATTAATTTTGTTAAACAATGTCTTAGAAAAAAGGTAATGGAAAAATCTATAGCGATTTCTTATGCTGAGAAACACTTCAGCTCAAACTGGAGACCTTTTTCTAGCTCTAAACGTTCCATTCTGGTGAAATGGCTTGCAAGTTATATGAGATCTAGAACAAGTTTTCATCCGATTATTGCTAATATATGCGGTACGAAGTCAACTGGGCGATATATGTGGGCTAAGAGAATTATTGATTCAATTCAACCGACTTTTGGCTTACAAGCATAGTAATTCACTTCCAATTCTTTTAACATATCTCACAATGTGTCCGATATTTCTAATAAAAGGTTCGCAATTGGAACTTTGATGCACATATTCGGTATCTGGAGGATTGAATAGTTATGGTCCGATTTGGACAATTTTGGACATAAAATGATTTACTTTAAGTGCATTATTCGTACGAAACTGTATCACGTTACATTTACTGGTGTCGAATTGGAACACTGGCATGTCAAAGGATCGGATGAAATTAAAAATGGACAACAACTACGCCCACTTTCCTTATAAGGCGTGGTTGTAGTCCGATTTCGCTCGTTTTCAAAGTGGCACATATTAATGTCATGGTAATATTATATACCGTAATGTGGGCGATGTCACGCCCATCGTCCAATTTTAACACCGACTCCTATGAAGCCCTCTTGTATCAACCTAGGTCTAAAATGTAATGTGTCTGCTTATACTTGTATATTTATTGATTTATATCGCTTTTTGTAGTTTTTAACGGAACCATTATATGGGAGTGGTCGGGATTACCTCCCGATTTGATCCATTTTTACAGTGTCGGTTGGCGTGATTAAGGGATTTATCCTGAGCAAAGTTGATACATTACATTACTTTTGTACACGAAACCTCTTAGAGGGCGGACGAGACCCATTTTTTTTTTATTTTCAGTCCAAAGGATCCCCTTGTTACTGCGATCCCTGCGCAAAATTACAGTTCTATACCTTAATTTAGTGCTTAGTTGTAGATATTCATTTAATGACATTTTGTGGTCGTGGCAGTACTCAGATTACGCCTATCTTTGAGCTTGTCCTAACTTTTTGCCAAAAAACACGTGTGCCAAGTTTCATTAGGATATACTCAGGTTACAGCTTGCACAGCCCATACTATTTCCCTAAGGACACTTTTTTGGTGAGCGCTCTTTTCTAAACAAATATTCTTTTCAATGGTCAATAAAAACACAAAATGCATTCAGAAATGTATAACTTCTTGAAGCAAATATGTCCTTAATAGGGCAAGTAAAGTTATTCGCAAAGGTGGTACGGATCGGTAGGAAACATCACAGTCTCTATAAGATATATGTGTATAAAATGTTCAGCGTGGCGAGCTAAGTCAATTTACCCGTGTTCGCCTGTCCGTCCAGCTTTATATACTTAAACTAGTCCCACAGTTTTTTGGATATAGATCTGAAATGTTGCACAAAGCGCTTCTCCTCAAGAAGTTGCCCGTTACCATAACGGAGCTTCGCCAACGCTGGACTGTCGGCCGTTGATGTGCTGTCTCAAGATTATTTTGGTCAAAGATCGATAGTAAGAGATCTAGTGAGCTGTAAGCTCTCAATGAGGCTAGCCTCTCCGAAATTGTTGGAGTTATAATTACGGCGGAAACTTTTTAATTTGACAAGCAATAGACACGAAATTGGCCCAAAAAATTACCATTTTTAATACCTGTAAAGGGTATTTTATCAAAGCTTCGATGCACCCGACATTTTTTTCTCTCTTTTCTTTCCCACTCCATTTCAAACCAACCAACTTTATAAGCCATAAGTTTTATGCCCATTAAACAATATTAACTCGTTAGTAGTAATCTTTAAAGCGATTAAATTCATTAAGAAACTTTAAATCGCTCTCACCTGCACCGCAACACAACAAAAGCAACATAAAGCAATAAGTAAATAAGTAGGCAACATAGTACATTTATATTAAATACCAGCAACCCCTTTGTTATGCCCGAGAGACGGACATTGCTGCTGCTTACCTTCATTCATTGTAGTTGCCTGTTTGGCCCCAGGCCGGGCAGGGTAATAAATTTCAATAGTTATGGCGAGATAAATGTGCAAACTAAATACACATTGGCCGGCTTTAATAAATTTTCAAATATAAAAAACAAACAACAACAACAACAACAGCAATGTAACAGAAAGTAAATGGTGCGTACACGAACAACACACACACAAAAACAACATTAACAAGAAGCGCAAACATATTCTAATAATCAACGCAATGTCCGAAGGGAGTAATGTGTAAGTAAACACAAACAAGACAACAACAAAAAAAAAGCAACAAAATGAAATAACGATGGTCGTCCCTTTGGCGGGGAAGAGGGCAGCAAACTATATTATAATTGGCATAAATGGAAGAGGTGAGAAAAATAAACGCTTCTGTTAGTGAGTGTCGTGCAATGCGCCAAGGAAAGTGGAAGTAATCGGTTTTTATGGTGTATGAAACTGATATAGTTTAAAGTAGTCGGCAGTTAAGTATCTCGACATAACAGTCAAGAGTTTCTAGGTGTATACCTAACAGGTCTTTTGTTGACTTATTGACAGCTAGTTAGAAAATATTCCTAAATAATATAGATTATATTCAGTTTCAGTTAATCGGTCACTTTTAAGAGACTGTGTAGCGATAAAAAGTACTGAATAACGATTACAACTACCATCCATCCAAGTATCGACTTAGATTTGGAAGTGCTTAATGTAATGCTGAAAACGCGGTATATAATTTCTCGCATATAAGTCTTATTATAAACTTCCAATTACCATTAATTTATGAAATAATTTTTCCTATTTCTTTATTCTTCTAAGAAAATCTAGGTGTTCCACAAGTTCAATTCGCTTAAATTATAAAACTTTTGAGTTTATTGGTGTTTCACAAGTTCAATATACTTAAATTTTATATACATTGAACCACATCTAATATGTTTTTATACTTTTAACACTCGAAACCAATAATTAAGATATTATACGGAACCAAACAAGGAAAATAAATCCTCATATGTTTGGAATTAGTTCTTATTTGTTAAAATTATGAAAGCTTTGACGTTTATAGTCGTATTTTATCTAGAAGAACTTCCATTTCGAAATTCCATAATATGGCACCATTGTAATGAAAAATCTTCCAGTAGTTCGTTAAACTTATTTTCGATTTAATTTTTTGAATATCAAAGAGCTTAACATGAAACTAAAACAATGATTGTAACCAGACTGAAACCCCTAAGACCAAAGATCCTCACCAAAAGGATCAACACACCATCAGCTTTCTAGGCGGCTTTTGACAGCACTGACAGCTGCTGCCTGTTATCTCAATTTGGTATGCCTGCGAAAATCAAACGTTTATAGAGAATGAAGTTGAGTCCGATCATCAGCTGCTTCAAAATCGGGAAGAACCTCTTTCAACCGTTGCTTTTTCAGTATAATGCTGGTGAAAACATGCTGCTAATCGGAACTGCAGTGACACTCTCTACTCTAAAAGTACAATGCTACTGCTGATTGAGAAGCCTATCCCTCCCTCGACAAACAAAAAATACGCTCTGTACTTCTCTAATAATTGCTGTCAATCTATACGGCGAAGAAACATGAATGATAACGAACCGAGATTAGAAAGCACATGGAGTATTAGCGAGTACTATTCTTCGCAACATCTTTGGAGCCGTCCGCGTGAACGATTAATAAGGAGGGTGATGGTACCACACTCTGTATGAGCTCTACGGCGGCATGGATATAGTTAGGCACATAAAAATCCCATGGTCGCACAGGTTAGGGCGTGTCGTTCGCGTGGAAGACGATGCTCCAGCGAAAAACACGTTCGACTCAAGTCCCATGGGTGAGCAACAAAATCAAGCGACCTGTCTGCCTTTAGAATGTAAAACTGTCTACTTCTTCACTTCTTCCATATGGTTTCAGAATTCCTTCGAGACCTCGCAAAGGACAAGGACATCTGGGAAAGTTTTATGTTCTCGGCCCAGACCGACCAACGGTCGAAGTGCCAAAGAAGAAGAAGATCAAAATGAAAAAATATATTAGCCAACAGAAAGTCAACCAAACAGCTCTTAATTTACGAAAAAATAAATTAAATAATTGTTCTCAGCTTGCTGGTATTAATTTTAAACAAATATCATTACTTTCGAGTACTTTAAAACGTCTCTTAGGTTTATGAATTCCTGCAAATTAATTGACTCTGCTAAAGCATGTCTCTGAACTATTTCTTTTTTAACGAAAACTCATTCTCACAAAAATATTGAAACCAAAGTAACCGATTCCTAATAACTATCATTAACTCGCATCACTAGTTCATTGTGTGCTTTTAGGCGCAAAAACAAGGGGTATAGTTTAGTACCTCATACAATTGAAAACTCTTTATAAAAAATGGTAAAAAATGGGCAATGCGATAAGTGTAGCTGAAAAATAATTTAAAAAGGGCGCAACGAATGTGAGATTAAAAGAAGCTCGGTTCTAACCGCAATAATGAGGTGTGTGACAAATGTGCTCTATATGTAGATAAAGATATATATGTCAGTCGCACAACTTTGACAGCTAACCGCGTGCACGAGTATAGCAATTGATGCTGTGCAGCGCGTGGCGGCGGTTCAGTCTGTCCTTACGCTCATTCAAGATATATTGCCCTCCTGAGGCTACTCCATGCAAAGCAAATAGAGTGACGGCAACACTGCGCAAAACTACGAAGCGGACTAAAAATATATGTTTACATCTGAAGGCATAAATTATAAATAATCTGAAAAAATACGGCATGCGGAGTACTGATAGCGGCGATTGCAGTGAAAAGATCGTAAACTGAGAGATTTATGTTTTGTGACGTTTAATAATTTTTAATAGAAGTCGTGTAGTTTGGAAAAGGACGAGTAAAGAAAGAAGAGGTAGAATAATAACCGCACATATTTCTTGATATTCCCACTTTTGCGGAACTAAAGTTGAAACACATCTAACCTATTTCAAGCAATTAGAATATGCCCAGTTGGAATCCATATCACAGTTCTAAGCATATTTGTGGCAGGTTGAAAGAGCTTTCAAAAAGGTTGGCGATCTTAGCAGATTCTAGTCACTACAGTATCAGGGCGGCATTTATCTTAAACACCTAACGGAGGATAACGTCAAATAAACACAAACTCTTGAAGTTACAACATCAAGAGAATCGTTTACTTTTTCTATATGGTCTCAGGATTACTTTTGGAAAGAAATGCATATATACTAAATTCGGTTTAAGAACGAGTATACTTCATAAATCTTTTACCAATGGTCATGTATACCAATCAATTTAAACTTTCTCATCTTGAGCTTTTTCAAACTGAGCTTTTGCTGCCAAAACTTTCAGATGCTGCCAATTTTAAAGTCCTTAACCTGATACAAAACTCTCTGTGGCTTAGTCATAAGGGAATTTAACCTGGCTAAGGGATTGTGCAGTGGGGTTGAACTGTATATAAACACCTCGAAGACGACCATCGTTCCATATACGAGACGTAAGTCCCTGCACGGCCTCAGGAACCTGACCCTTCAGGGCAGAGAGATAGAAATGACTAATGTGGTGAAATAACTTGGTCTCACACTGGATTCCACTCTGCGGTGCCATGTCCACATGACCGACGGCAGCCCTTGAAGTAATACTTAACCTCACACCACTTCACCTAGTAATCGGTCAGGTAGATAAACGCCCTCAATTGATAACAGATGGTTTTGGAAGAGCTAAGATAATCTCATTCCAGCGTATGAAGGACTTAAGTGGTGAAATACCATTGGCCCTTCCCCCAAAAGACAGCCTTACTCAAAGAGTAAACTTCACTAAGAAGTTCAGTGTCATCCTTAGCAATAAGACTGAATGAAATGATTCCGCTCTCTAGCTACAGCTTAGGGATAGTACAATCAAGTGGTACACAAACGTCGGAGAGAATTCGCTCAGAAACTCTCCATATCTAGAGAATTCTTTGTCATAAGTCGGATCGCCACGAACGTATAACCGTACTAGCGCGTGTAACCGAACTCAAGTCCAGGAAAGGAGTTTAGAGAACGACTGAACAGTCTATCGGAATGTAACCAAGTGCACCTTATATGGGCGCCTGGTCACAAAGACATAGGCAGGAATGAACTGACTGATGAGCTCGCTCGCTCCGCAGCATCCACTAACTTGGTAGGACCTGAACCCTTCATCGCGGGGGGTCTTCATATAATAAAGGAGCTGCTAAGCAAGAAAGAAGAAGTAGTCAGCCTTCCAAGGGACAAAATCAGGCATTCTAGACTGGCCACTGTAAGCTCAAGAAGCACTTAAATAACATGGACCAAGATTGATTAACAAGGAATGTACCGCGACCTTAGGTCTATTGTGCCCTAGATTTCCAGTTCTGCGGAATAGAGGCTGAAACTCCAGTCTGCAGATGCAAAATAAAGGCCTTTGGTTCCATGTTTCCAAATAGAGATTAAATCGCCTTAATAGTACCTAGCAGTATATTAGAATTTATCAATATACTGGGGCTAAGTGGGCCTTTGTTTTCAAGTTTTGAAGGAAGTACTTCAAAGCTCTTATCTAGAAAAAAGAATTTTGATCTCGATATGTTGTTTCCAGATCAATCGGAAAAGTTCGGAGTTCAACTCTTTGAGACATTAGCTGACATTTTCAAGCCAAGAACTCATCATTGAGCTAGCGTTTGGAGCTCTCCTCTCCTTTTGTGTTCTACTACTTTATAGCTGTTCTTCGCAGAAGCTTGGTAAGCGCTATTTTGCCAACCGTTCATGCGCTGTCTCAAGATTCTTTTGGCCCAAGTTCGATAGTAAGAGATCAAGTGAGCTCTTTGTCCTCAGTGAGGTTAGCCTCTCCCAAGTTGTAGGAGTTCTAATTACGGCGTTCCTGTTTTAAGGTTAAGAATCTTACTGGATTCCAGCTGCAGAAGATGTATGAAGGAAGACGAGGTAGGAATATCTTTAATAATTCCACCTTTATTATAGCGCGATTTCGAGTTCAAGACTTGGGCATTCAGACTTTCAGATATCTCACTGAGCTTGTGGAAACAGAAACTAAAAATCTGAGCATTTTTCCATTGGCTACAAGGCACTTTGCTAGTTTATAAGGTAAGATAAAGGAGTTCTGTATATATGGATTCACAAAGATGGAAGAAGTCCAAGTGTGAGCTCTGGATCAGTCCTCCGACCTAAACTAACCTAACGGTAGAATGTGATGTTGCAACTTGATATGTCTACAACAGACAGTGTAACAAGCGGATATAGAATATTGCTCTAGAAGCTGGCAGCCATAGTGGAGGGAGGTACGAGGGACGTACATACGTAGTTATACTAAAGGGAGGGTTGTGGGTTTAGTCAACCTAAAGAAGACAAAATTATAGAAAAACTTATCATATGTCGGCAGACAATTCTAGAATGTTTAAAGAAAAGAGCGAATTTGGGAATAGTAAAAAAATTGTCAAAGAGGTTTTAACGGCTCAGACAAAATTGTGAGAGTCTCCTTAATTTTCAAGTTTTTGGATCCTAAAAAATGAAGTAAACCCCTGAAAATTAGACCCAAAGACATTCCGTTCGTCGTTAATAGTCGTTAGATGTTGTTTTCCATTTACTGAACTGAAGTTAGACACAGCTGTGCTGACCTCAAAAGACATTCTAGTTGGAGCCAAAAAATCAAAGGTACTTTTGTGCATAAAACATATTTGATCAAAAAGTTATTAAAGAGCACAGCCGCAGACTGGCAACAACGGCGAAAGCTTTTTGAGATATTTCCCACGCGACAACAAAAGCAACAACAACAAAAATGACAACAAAAAAAAACACACATAACAAAGCTACTTATGTGTAAAAACTCGTCGCGCCATGTAACGGTAAAAAGCACTTTCATGTTCGCCAACATTAGCCGACTGACATTAGTCGGCTTTGTTGTTGCTATTGTTGTGGTTGTAATATTTTGTGTATGTGTGTGTTCGCGCTTGTTTTTCTCTGCGCGCATTGAAATTATGATTCGATACCTTTTACCGCGCCAACTACAACAACATATACGAGCAAAAAGAACGAAAGGAAAAGAAAATGGAAATAAAACAGCAACAACAACAACTTTCATGTCTTTTGCCAAGGTAATTGCCTGCAATTTGCATAACAATCCCAACTGGCTGCTTTGCATAATTCTCAAGACAGCAGTGGCAGCTTCAGCGATGAAAGTCGAGTTCGCCGTGCGAGACGCTGAAGGGTGGGAGACGAAGATCCAAGGCAATATACAGTTAGCATACATTGTGTAGAAGTTAGAGCTGCAATTGACGGGAGGAGCTTTGGGGAAGACGCGCTAATGCAAACGATATCGCTGATAGAACTAATGCGCCGGCGGTCTTGTGAGATGGCTTACTGAGAGAATGGCAAATGTGGCCTGAAGACAGGGAGGAGTACGCGGCAGCTAGGGAGGGTGTAGGGAGCAGGCGAACTTGTAAATAACAGCAGCTAGGCTACTGCTACCTCCGCCTTCAATTCTTTCTTGACACACAACAACATAACATGCTTGCCACACAACAACAATAAAAACACACCACACACTCCTCACTTTCTTGGTCGCTCACGTGTTGCGATGTTAACGGTATGCCGCCTACTTAGCTTCATATTAGCTCGCCACCGACAAAATGAAAGCTGCCACCGAGCAGTCGCTTGGAAAAGTGGTTGAATGCCCACCAACAACAACAGTGTGGCGGTGAAAGCTAACGCACGTGAGAATATGCCCGCAGCTGACGCCGCAACAGGCAATTATTAGATGTGTGTTGCAGACGCTGCCAATATGTTTGTTGTTGTTGTGTATATTTTTGGTACCCCATTTAAACGCCTATAAGTATGCTACTCGCATGCAGCCATTCAGATATGTGTATTTGTGTTCGAAAAAATCAACGACACGAGCAGGGAATTAAAGTTGTTCGATGCGTGGAAAATGAGATTCTCAAGGGTATACTTGTGCTCATTCCTATAAACACACATAACCTCACATATGTGCTTTCATGTAGATAAAAAAAATAACTCTAAACGCCTGAGTCTGTAAATCCTGTAGATAAACAAGGCTAGCCTCTTAGCTTGGCGAATGAATGAAAAATTAGTATACGATAAACCGTTAGTTAAAGAGAGGATTGTGGTTTGAATAATGGTTTGAATGCAGCAGGTAATATGCAGTGAGTTGTATGCTAAAGGATAAGGTGAGTGGAGGTAGGAGTACATTATTGGAATTAACGGGTTATATAACTTTCCAATAAAAAAGGGTATTTTTTGGGTAATATTATTTAATTAGAAATAAAAATAATGAACATTTGTAGAATTTAATGTACTGCAATAATCGTCGATTCATTTTGAGAAGTTTTGGATTCTCTTCATCGCGTAGCCGATCCTCAAAAGGACTTCCGAAGAAAGGTGTCTGGCGATGAGAAAAATGTTTCTGCCTAAACTTATATCAGATCGAAAAAGCCAAAAAAACTCATTGCTATTAAAGATGAATAGGGATAATAATCAAAACACTCCACAACTTTGGTTTTTGTTTTTCGTTGTTTGTAATACCATCTTTGTGATACTATGGTTTCCGACTACGTACATAGCCTTATTTAACGAGGTAGCTTAGTTAAGAAAAAAATCTATTATATTCGACTTCATCCCGGCAAATTTACTTTCTAATACCACTAGTTAGAGAATACTATCTAGGTTCACGACTCGGAAACATATGATCAGTCGAAAGAATATCGCGACAGAGGTGAGCCGAAGCCGAAAAAACCACATAAAGCATGTCAAAAATTGAGGTTATGTTGACAGTATTCTTTGATTATCGAGGTGTGCACTCCCAATTCCATCCAACCTTCTAAACTGTCAACAAGAAATAGTACTAGTTGATTGTTACGCGTCGTTCTCACCGACAACTCTTGGTTTACGCACCAAGATAATACACTGTCGCATAATTTTTCGGCAAATTTTATACCAATATCGTGCCGCAACCACCTTATTCGCCTGATTTACCTTCGTGTAACTGCTGGCTGTTCATCAAATTAACATGACCACTCCGAGGACACCGTTCTGACTCAATTGAGGATATAAAGGCCGAATCGAAGAAGATTGATGATCATCACGACAAAACTTTAATTTCCCAGTGCAGGGATGACTGGAAAATAATTATGAGCATAAAAATCGACGATCTACTGACGACAGAGAAATTAAAGCATCATTGAGATGAAAAATCAGGACAAAATTCACCTTTCCATTTGATCACAGATAAACAAGATGCGTTCAGAAAAAAAGACTTTTGAAACTAGCGCATTGAAAAGTGGCGCCATCTATATGTCGACTGGTGCGTTAGAATCTACTATCTTTATCGATTGCCTAGTGAGAAGTTCATGACATTTCATTTCCTGGAAGTGAAGTTATTGCGTTTTAAGTGTCAATATGTTTGTGTTATCGGTGCGAAAAAGAGCTTTGAACAAAAAGCCAACATTAAATTTTGTTTCAAAATTTTTAAAACTTTTACCGAAACGTTTCAATTGATGAAACAAGTTTATGGCGATGATTGCCTATCCCATAGCAGAGTGCACGAGTGGTTTCAACGTTTTCAAAGTGGTCGTGAGGACATAAATGACGATCAACATGTGGGCCAATCAAAGTCCGTGATCACCGGAAATTCCATGGAATCTGTGCGTGAATTCATCAAAAATCAGCCGAAATCATCATTGAGATTCATGGAAATGAAATTGAATATCTCCAAAACATTGATTTATGGCATTTTGACCAAACATTTGGGCTTACGAAATTGTGTCCACGGTTTACAATAAAATTAAAATACCAAAATTGCTCAATCCAACATTCGGTCGACGTTTGAATACCGATTATTTGACCAAAAATCACATTTGGTATAACCATTAACCACTCCGTATTCATTGACATGGTCCCGTAGCATTGGTACTTCTTTGTATACGAAAAATGCATTTGCCCACGAAAGGAAAGCGTTAGGCAGACGTAGAGGCCATTCAAAAGACATGCACCAGCATACTGGCGGCCATTTTGAATAAAATAAATTGATTTTGCCGAAAAAACCAATTCTTCTCTTTTTTTTTGTAAGTACTCCTTACTTTGGAACGCACCTTGTAGGTGTTGCCTTTCCAAGGTCTAATCTCAAACATCTTCGTCTTATTTCCATAATAAAAAGTTCGAAAATTTGAGGCCTTATTAATTACTTTAGATATGCCGACATTTGCTCCTCAATCGCAATGACACTTTTCCTACTGGAGACGCATCAATTCATCTTACTGAAGAATTTTTCTTCAAAACGCTAATGTGAGTTAAAATTTAAAATATCAGAAATGAAAAATCCTGCGTTAAAGTCTTAGATAATTATAAAACCTGTGGCTATTGTTGTAGCAGTTATTCAGTTTTTCTGGAGAGGTGACAAGACACAAAGGCCTTCTAAAAGAAGACCGGGTTGCTTCCATGGGGTCGAATCATAGAGAGATCGGTATTAGATGACTATGTTTTATAGAGCATGAAAAAGGTAGTATGCCGAGGTCGATTTTGGATAAGTCGAACCTTGATCTACTATGGTTTGCTCTATATTCGCGAGCAAACTCGAACTTTTCAACTGCAATGGGTGGTGGTTTGACTCCAAAGGCGCCATTCGCTGGGAGGGAATGAAGAAACGTGGTTATAACTCCACGATTAATTGTGTTCAGTGCATGTCTGAACTCAATTGCGTTCGCAGTCAGGTCGGTGAATTATACTATTTCGTTCACATAAGCAAGGAGTGATCTCTTGATGCTCCTAGGCTCTAGGCGGCTGGTTTTCACGATTGCATCCTAGTAGAAACTGCTTTGAGAAGCCTGCACTGTGCCTCTTAACAGGAAGCATTCAGCTCTCACTATACAGCTCTTCGATTGGAGACACCGGGAGACATTCTTTTATGTACGGGGCACAAGTCTGAAGCTTTTTCGTTCTACATCATCAAAGTGACCGTACCGGTACTGCGTAATTCATGACCAACCGGTCGATTAACATGTAAGCTCACAACAAAGCTTTATTTTTTTCCCCAGATGCTGCGGGCTAATGACTTGCGGGTTTGGTTGAGGCTCTCAAAGTTGAGAATAATTGTTATCGAAAGAACGGCTGACGAAGGTACCACCTAACATTTTTGCTGGTGCTAACAGTTGGAATTTTAATCCATCGTCTGCAATATTTAGATCAGTATAGACTGGATCGTCGTGTTATTCGTGAAAATGATTGCTGTGAATTTGGTGGGTGAGAGTGTCAAACTACTCGCGAGGAATGAGTCAAAAGGACATATGAGACCGATTTCCGAATCGGTAGCTAAACATTCTAAACACTTTTTGATTGTGCTCAGATGTCTAATATTCCCGTTGCTCTCAAATTGTTATGAACTTACTACTGCCTCTCCGAGCTGCTGCGACTTTTTAACAAGAATCAGCCGATTTAAGCGAATTTAAATATAAATGCGATTTAAGTTTATTCTACATTTTGTCTCGAATCTGTCTTTAGACGTCTTCGCTAAAGAAAAGAAACCGCTCTTTTTAATACTCTTTATACATTTTTAAAGCTCTCTAAGGTTTCGATTTAAAGTTGCACGAAAGTTTCGCGAAGGAATGCACGAAGTAGCAGGCAAAATGCAAGCAGAAAGTGAAGCATTAACACGAAGAGCGTAAGGCAGACAAAAACACAATTTTTTGCAAGAAATCACAAAAAAGCACAAAAAAAAAACACACACACACTTGACAACAACACAGCGGAGTCCCCGAAGTCAGTGTCGCCAGCGCATTTTAAGTAGTACAAATTTGTAACATTTCATTGTGGGCAGCGGTGTAATAAATTTTAGCGCTGCCAAAATGCCAAAGCGACAAGCGGAGCAAAAAATGAAAAAAAACGAGCTTAAAAACGAACTAAAAACGAAAAGCAAAGCGAAGAAAGACGAGAAAGAAGAAACGCGCAGCAAAAGCGACACAACTGACAGCCCATGCCGCCGCTTTCAACGTGAACAGCGCTTCACAAGCATTTGAAGCGGCAGACGCACAACCGAACTCGCTGGAGCAAACCAAAGTCCTCAACTCCGACCGCACAGCCACAGCTATAACTTCATTTTTTCGGCTTTTATTTATGCTCGGATCGTGGAATAAAAGAATAATTGCATAACAGTTTGAGAATTTTTTGAGTACTGGCGCTAAGTATCCGTAGTTTTTAAGCAATCCACGGCTGGCAGGAAGTTCGGACTATTGGGCGGCGGCGACGCGACGACAAAACGACTTCGAAATTGGTTTTAACAAATTTATTTTGCGCTATTGTATCGTGGAGATTTTTAAATAATGTTGCCATTTGCGTATTTGATGTTAATTTATGAGCAGCGGAGGATGAGAGGTGGAGAGAATACATCTGAAGAATGACCAAAAAAAGCAGCGCAACGAATGCGAGTACCGATGTACAATGTATAAAAGTGAACTGATTTGAAAGACAGCAACTAAAGTGTGCGGAGTAACGGGAATAACCGAATTGCTAATGGCGTATTGTGCTCGCCCGGAGCGCTAATATTGGGAGCGAAACTCTGCGGTGTACTGAACTCGAATGTGAAATGCGTGAAGTGCAGGCGTGGCAAAAGTAACGGCGTTACGACTTTTGTTTATTGCTGTTGTCCGGCGTATTGGTGGTATACCGAAACTGTGTGCGACAGTGTATTGGCTATGGCAGCGGACCTCTTGAATGCCGGAAAACTTTTTGCCCATTCGAAAGTGGAAAAGTTTTTAAATAGAATTTCAATTTTAATAAACTTCGGTGCCGGGGCATGAAAGGTGTGAGTGTGGGTGCATGCAAATAGTTGGCAACACAATGGCTGAAAGCAATTTGTCGCAAACGCGGTTTGGTGAGGTGAATATGGATAGGTCAGTGCTTATGCTGCAAAAAGAATAGGACTGGTTGTGTAAGAGGAAGGCGAGGCAAACTTATATTAGTCGGGAACTAATAAAACAATCATTTCAGTGCTTAGTAGTGTAGGTTGTGGGCTTAGTAGGCATACAGCAAGCCACTAGTTCTACCTTTACAAAAATTAGTTAAAGTGATTTCTTGGAGACAAATTGTTCGATTCCCAGATATTTTTTTTTTCAAGTTCTGTATATTTTTCTCCATGCAATGACCCACAACTATTATTTTGTCTGCCATTGGTGGTATTGACAATATAATCTAATATATGAGTTTAGATAAATAGGATAATTTCCCGTGAAACCATGAATATTTCCATTTGATCACCTAGAGACTTTTGTCTGTTATATCGCCCAGTATTCCAAGTATGGATCACAAAACCCTCGCATGTCGACAAAACGCCTTGAAAATGCTACAAATTCCTTGAGACGACTAATATCACTTCCAGCCTGGCTCATACGGTTCGCGTTAATCTTAGTCTGGCGAAAGTTGGACAGTGGATGCGAAAGTGTCTAAATTTTTCCACGTCATCTTCTTCTTTTCATCTTTGACAAGTCGCGTTCTCCAAAATCCTTTGCCTCACCGCGTGAGCACCAATGGGAGAGTGTCCAGTTAGTACGCCTATCATTGCAGCAATGTGAGCCTTGCTAGCAGTCCAATGGATCTTTTATGTTTCACCCTTGTTCAGACGGCATACGCAATCCCACAAGTGCTGCTTGCTGGCCAACGCTTCCTGAGATCGCGCGAAGTACAAAGTTCCAGTGTGCGAATGATCGAAGACAGGGAGACGCCTGCTCGTTCCTATCCTGATGGAATTTAGGTATGAGTCCGCTTTTTGCAAGCTCATCTACTTACATTACAAAATCCGACAATTCTGCTGTGACCAGACATCCCAGCCAACTTTAATATAGAAGTAGCTCGATGATACTGCTAGTGATATCCTGCACTCCTTAAATTGCTTTGACCTCACTCTGAGCGAGTTCAAGGTCAGTAAAGTAGCTCGGCCTTCGGAATGTACACATCAGTGACATTACAGTGATCTGGCTGTTCGAAAAAAGAGTTGATTTAGAGCTCCAGTTGATTTAGAGATACCCTCTATAATCTTCCACTTGAGCTTCGATTCCTTCGTGAAAAAGCACACTGCGCATTTTCGCCTGCGACTCCACCCCACCGAGATATCTCGCGGAAGTATGTACGCGGAGAAGCTGCCGCTAGGAGTAGATTTCACGGCGCAGTGGTCCAGTGGACTGTATCCTTTCCAGTAGTAATTTAGTTCTAGGTTAAGCCTTGAAAATGCGAGAATCACTGCAGCAATCGGGGACCCATTTTCAGAGTAGCTATAGATTGCATGTAACTGTAGTGTATAAAAAGAAATGAAAAGTCTCCCTAAAAAATACGTCCGTATATCCGCCAGTCTGTCCGCTACGCACTAGTCCCTGAGTTTGTGGGATACAGATCTGAGATTTTGTACAAGTTTTTTTGATTCTTAGTATTGCTCATTTGTCGGAACCCAGACGGAAAACATATTTTAACCGGCCGATGAAATCTTTACGTCCTTTTGATTCTTGGACTTTGACATTGGAAAATTTGAAGAGGTTGACGAATTGTGTCATTCCGCATGAAAACTGATGGTATTGAATGCAAGTTCTTTTCCACAAATGGTACGTGATTGGTTGTTGGTGACGGCCTTAGTGACTAATTTACTAACAAAGCAGTAAATTAATAAGATGCTCCAGAGGTTTCGCCCTATACGTATACCTTGAGTATTTAGTTGTGGAATGGAGATCTACATACGTAAAAAACAACCTCAATTATCTGACTTTTTAACCACAAATCACACCAGATGACAACTGATCACAGAAAAAACTCTTAGGTAGTAATGAAAGACAGTAAACCTTTCTTAAAATGCATTTTCTTAATTTATTATTTTCAAAGCTCATTTATTTTGGGAACGGTATCATAATATGAATTCAAAAGCGCACTCCAAATGGAAAAAATTTTAAAATGAAACAAATTAAATGCGAAATATTTTGTAAAAAAAATTTCTTGAGAAAAACTGCTTAAATTTTTAATTATTTAAGATTTTCTACTACTTCAACATCCCGCTCTTCTCAAATTTGCTTTGCCAGTCGCATTCAAGTCAACTTAAGCACGGCAAAGTCGAAAATTTAAAGCTCACTGAATGCGGAATAAAAGCGGTGGAATAACTCAAAAGTAAAGTAAAACTGTAAATACACACACACATACAAACATACTAATGTATATATATGTATGTACATACGTTTCCTTGAGCTTGTTTCCAAAAAAAAAACCAGCTGTCTTCCGTTGATTTGCTTTGCATGTCAATTTTAATTAGATAATGGGGAATGTCATTTTAACACCACACTAAATTGGAAGCGCTGACATGAAACGAGCGCGGTGCGAAGCAGAGCGAATTGAAGGATAGAGGTGTGCAAGCATTTCACGAATACATCAATCATACGCCCTGTTGAACAACTAAAGGCGTCTGCGAAATGGGTGAAAGGAAAGTGATTAAAGATAAAACTCAAAGAGAATATGTTAGATTTTACTATAATTTAGATTTACAATATGTGGGCAGGTGGCAATAGAGTCGAGGAAAAAGTGGAAGGGCTGGTACTTTTGCAAAAGGCTATGCACGTTAGGTGGCGCTGTACACAAGTTAGTAACAAAACCGGTGTTTACTAACCGATTTGACTTAAGAATTGAAGTATTAATTTAAAATACTGAAAATTCAGAATTTATTAAGGGATTACTGACAAGGAAAAATGTGGAACTCCCTGAAAAGAACCCATATAAAAATTGCTAAGAAAGGGTGATCTATTTCCAGGTTCCCTACTTTTTTAAATAAAACACACAAAAACTACAAATTTATTGGGGCGTATTTATTATCATTCGAAAGAACGCTCTTTGGCATTCATTTTTTGAGGATGATCTTTTTCAAATGTTGGCCGCGGCTACGTCTATGGTCCATCCGTTGTAGTTGTATTCAATTTCGCAATGACTCGTTCGGGGTTCATTTCGTCATAAGCGCGCCAGACGTTTCTTCTTTTCGCAAAGTGGCACTGCGTTCCAAACGAAGTTTTCTCGACCTGGTCCCTCAATGCAATGATTCCACCGGCGGGTACTGCGCCGAATTCACGAACCACATCCAAAGCGTTGTGTTTTCTAGATGAAATAACAGCTTTTGAATCTCTTTAGGTTGTTATTCGTCCGAAATGCGGCAATTTTGATTGTCTACATACCCATTGAATTAGAAATGATTCTGATCACTGACCAAATTTGGCTCGAAAACGTCGGATCTTCTTGGAGCTTTTCAAGAGCCCATAGAGTGAAGTGTTGTTGCTTAGGAAGAGCGAGAAGTATCAGGTCTTGCGCAAGCTGTATTTTGTACGCTTTCAATTTAAGATCTCGACGTAAAAGGCGCCAAGTCTTTTCATACGTCAGTCCGAGTTACAGCGAACGGCGCCGAATCCCCTCTCCATCGCCTGTGTGTACAGTTACAGCTACGGCTGCTTTATTTTATTTCCTTCGTGCTGGACGTGGTCTGTTCGGTTGAATGTTATTCAATAATAAATGCTGGGTCTCAAATTGAACGATGGTGTTGCGAATAGTACACTCAGTAGGCCGATTATGTTGAACATAAGCTTAGCGTAGCTCGCGAACTCTTTACAGAACAAGATTTTTAGGAATATAGTTGAACAATTTGAAAACGTTTTTCAGGCCTAAGTCTTTCTATGATGAAAACGATTATCGGCGGTTTTGACAAATTGGCAGCTTCTTGGGAAGGTAACGACGTTATAAATCGATAACTGAAAAATTCATGGACTCGTTCGCATATACCATAAGCAGACGGACATGACTCATGCGTGATCTGTCAAAACAAGGCTTTTGAAAAACGTACCCTTACTTGCATAACCCAATATAGGTGGATTATGCGAGTTGTTTGTACGTTTCGACTCTCTACAAACTCTATGGAATTCCGACACAGAGATGGGAACTGGAATCATTACTTCGTCCAAAACTGGAATCATTACTTCGTATCCACAGCTAATTTCAAAATTTATCTTTTGTATTTCACAATAATATGTAAGAATGATATCAAATGACTACAGCTATAATAATAAAGTGTAGGCAACCCTGCATTGGTTAAAGAGCAAACCATTATGGCGTAGACGGAAATAAATATAAATATGAATGACAAATAAAATATGAAAATGACACAAATAACAATAAGAGATGGAAACAATAAAATTAAGCAACAAATGTGTATGAGAGAATAACAAAGCGAATTTTGCGAAATATAAAGATAAGAAAAAATCTAGAAAGCAGAAAACAGAAAACAGCTTTAAGCGCTTATAAGCCGCATAATCATAAGCAAATTAGGCTATAATGGAATGGGTAATATGGCGAAAGAAAAAGGGAAGCAGCAAGAACGTAGCGCAAAAGCCAATTATAAGAATAAACATGAAAGTGAGTAGACACAGGCTAGGATATAAGCATGCTTATATGTACTTGAGAGGGTAGTGCCCTGTAGGGAAAAGCAGGCCAGGTGTTCCACTTGTTCTTTTAACTAATTCATACTAGCCTTGAGCTATAGCAAACTTAAAAATTAAAGTGAAAGATTTGAATTAACTCTGCGAAGAACTTGATTATGTTTAATTTGATGGTTTCTTTAATAGAAAGGTTCTGAACTCTTACTAGTAATAGCACTTGTTGAACTAGAAATACTATGTTTGTACTATTGAATTTCCCTACAGGGGTACCTAATCCACACTCATAACTATGTATATACCTATATACCATACATATCCACACTTGAGCGTCGCTGACAAATGACATCTGCTTGAGAATCTTCACGCGCGACACCAGCGCGGCAAGTGGGTGTTGAGTGTCAGCGACGTATGCTAAGCATGAAGACATTTATATGTATGTGTTTATCATTTTTTTGTAGTTATGCTTATTTGATACATTCCTCTATGCTTTTTGCTCGCTATGACAGCGCCAAATTATATGAAAGTAGTAAAAAATAATATCGCATGTATATATATATGGCATGTGTGTTTGTGTATTTGTGAAATGCCGACAAGTGCTAATGTAAGCTATAACAAGGACTGACACCAAAGCTGTTCACATGTAGATATTCAGAAATATATGGTATACTATTAAGAGCAAAAAATAGTAAGATTTTGTTTACAACCTTAAAATTCATAAATTATTCTAAAATCTATGTCGTCCCCACCAAGCAAACCTCTGTGGCCCCAATGGACTTGTGCCAACGTTTTTTCCAAACCTCGAAACAGTTGTTGAAGTCATTTTCCCGATTAGCTGTCAATGCGCTTAGCGTTTCAGGGCTACAATTGACTCAAAACGGTTTCCTGGAGCGATCGTTAGAGTTTGCTGAATGGCCCGAAAGTCACATGAAGCTATATCAGTTGAAGTCAGTGGTTGTGACACGATATTGATTGAAAATTTGGTAAAAAACTCAAGAAGAATCAATGCAGTTTGCGACGGTGCATTATCCTCCTGCAAAAACCAAAAGTTTTTGGCGCATAATTCCGACCTCTTTTTACGGAAAGTTTTCCAAAAACGACGCATAACCCTCAAGTAGTATTCCTTCTCGACAGTTTGGCCGGTCGGAAGGGATTCGGAGTGCACCGCAACTCGGCAATCGAAGAAAACTGTCAACATAGCCTAGATTTTTGACCTATTTTGACGTGCTTTTTTCAGCTTCGGCTCACTTTTGCCATCATATTCGGCTGATAATCTGTTTCCGCGTCGTAAGCATAGTTTGAAGACTCATCTCTAGTAATAACTCATCTCTAGTAATTCATGACATCCTGGTAGTAGGAAAGGATGTCATGAAACGTGTTATTACTAGCGATGAGTCTTGGATCTATGTTTTTCGAAAAAACTTTGTGATTTTGGAACCAATCGTGCTTTCACTTTTTTTTGACTCAAATGATCCCTCAAAGTGGTTTTCACTGATCCTTCCGATATTCCAACGATGCCAGTAAGATCTCTGACTGTTAATTATCGATTATCAAACACCAATTCCTTTATTATACTGACGTGTTAATCATCAGTGGATGTTGATGGCCGTCCTGAACATGGTTCGTCGTCAACGCATTCTCGATTCTCTTTGAATAACCCTCTCGAATACCGCAGTTAAGCTTGAACTTTTCCCTATTTCCTTACGATCCTCTTAACCACAATGAGTTTATATGAAAAGCAGTCACGTATCACCTAGCCATATCTACCACTTGTTACTTGGACAGTTTTATAACTATCTTCGTAAGATCATAAGAAAACATCACCGACCCCACAAAAACGCCAAGCTAGCGACAGCCTCAATGCGAACTGGAGCTTCGCAATCTTTATGCGGTGTACAAAAACCAAAGATTTCAACTTCAAAGTTAAGTATATACTTCTATGAGGCTGCGAAATATGGAACCTCACAGCCTCTGACCTACCAGTTTCCACAAACCGATGCCTTCACAGTATTTTCGACATTTCCTGGCTCGTCACTCTCGCTAATACGAATTTATGGCCACGCAGAAGTTGATCAACCTTATGGACTGAGATTCTCAAAACTAAAATGTGACTTGCTTGGGCCTGTTCTGAGACAAAATCCCGACACAATAACCTGAAACGTTTTCGACTGGAATCCACATGGCAGCCGTCAATGAGACCGATAGGTCGATATGCCTGTAGCATAAATTTGAGGACCGAAATATCTAAAGTCCAAAATAGTTATAGTTAAAAAGAGAAGATAGCGAAATAAAGGATTGTACTTATGATCAGCCAATCAACCCAAGGGACCGAGATTCTCAAAATAAAATGGGACAGGCTGAAGGCTGAAGGCTGAGACGAGATCCCGACACAATAACCTGGCACGTTATTGACTGGAAATATCGTTATCGTCAAAACATGGCAGCCGACAGAGAGGCCGAACTATTCCCACTTGTAGAATAAATTCGGAGACCGAAATATCTAAGGTCAAAAAAAAAAGTTGCAGCTAAAATAAGAATATAGCACAAAATCGAAATAAATGAGACAGTGTCAGTGTATTCTTTGCTACAGTGTAACCTCGAAGCTGCAGGATACAATATATATATATATATATATATATATATTAGTCCGATAAAGACAGAAATTTGGCAGATAAAGTTCCACAATCTTTGAACCTATAGTTTTATAACGTTAGCTGTATTGCTTGAACTCACAAGAACATTCAATAACAACACAAAGGTTCAGTCACTCTTCAAGGAGACACGTTCCTTCTAGGGGTCTCCTTTAACTACCGTCCTACTCTACTATTATTCACGGTTTTGTTTCTGAGAATCGAAAATCTCAGAGTGCGTTACTTTCTTATTCGGAAAGTCGTATTTAATAAACTTGGATTATTTTTCCAGAACTATCAGCACCTAGCAAACAGAACAAAGCTTATCTATAAATCCACACTTTTGAAGTTCAGACTATTGGACCTATTACATCTTCCTACAAAAAGCAGGAACTTATACCAAAAGAAATAACCACATTTAGAGCCAATCATGAACCGAGTTAATGCTAAATTACCCTCTAAATCTTACCAAAGGATATGAGCATGTGTCAGCAGTCAACTCGACGTATATATACGAAACTAAGTGTCTTGAAACAGCGCTGTCAGAACGCTGACAGCTGTTTTACATGTGCCGACATAGTGTGAAGAAAAATAAAGAAAAATTGGATACAAAAACTAAGCTGCCAAAGGGGAGCAGAGAAAATTTGTACGAAACAAGGAAAAAAGTGGCATGAAAGAATTTCAACAAAAAAAAAGTAAAGAAAGTATGAAGGATAAGATTAAGGCCAACCGCCAGTCAGTCAACTAGCAGCTGGCACAGACATGTCGCGTCTTTTGTGTCTCACTTGGTTTTAGAGAATGTGTTAGTGTGTATGTGTGTGTGAGTGGCATATGCAAAGTGCTTATATATATAGCTATATTAATATATAAACTTGTATATACGAAGCTTCAGCCATTGAGTGGCAGTCAGGGCGAGGCAGTTGAGTAGCTGACGCTGAAGAAAACGCTCGGAGCAAGGTAACGCAGCGCACGTCGTCTTCGGTGTTAGGAATATATACACTTGTATGTATGTATTCTTGCCTTAAGCCCCGTCTAAGCCACTCTCCCCCCCATCCAGTTTCCAGCATTGCTTGCTTCGGCTTCGCATCGAAGATGTTGAACTTTTTAAACGGATGAAAGTGATAAGTTTCACAATTTCTCTTGTTCTTCTTTCAAAGCAAAAAATTTTTTTTAAGTGAATAAATCAGCGATGACACAAAGCAGCCATAAAGCAAAATCGCATAAAAATATTATGCACATACATATTATATATATATATATATATATATATGTATTATATAACGAAATAAGCGCGAAGCGTTTAACTGCGATACAAGTGAGGAGAATATGTTTCGTGAATGGAAAAATATGCTGAAAGTTGCTGGCAGTGGGCGGCTTGAAACTTTCAAATTCATATAAATAAGTGTCACTGGCAGAAATGGCGAAGCCAAAGTGCAAGCGAAGAATGAAGTAAGTTAAAAAGCTTAGCAGCAGCTCCAGCCCTTCTAGTATCTATTATGAGTTTTTGCCATTCGCACAACGCCGCCCACACAGTTTAGCCAGATGCCAAAAAATATGGTGCCAAAGTAAAAAAAAAAATAAATTCCGCTTCCGCTTATATCCGCTTTATCGAAAGTTGTCTTGCTTGGCTTTGTCAGTTGTCACTGCTTGATATTAGATCTTTGCTATTTCTTCGGCAGACAAAAATCGACGAGCGTTTGGCCCGCAGCAGGCAATATCATGCTCTTACAATAAGGTTATCCTAAATTTCTTTAGATCTTCAGGTACTCTGAAGAAAAAAAAAACAAAAAGAATAAAATCCGAAACTCGAAAATTGCAGAGTTATCTTGCACAATAACCCGTGTCAAATTACATGAAGCTAGCTCGAAAAGGAGAAGTGGTTCATACTGTAACAATAGTTGGAACATTCAGTTTGTATGGCAGTATGTATATGAATGATTTCTTCGAATATTCCACCATTAATTTGGACAATAACCCAAGCCGAATTTCGTGCTGATAACTCGTTAAATGAAAAGGTTCTCCATACAACACTTGATTCCGACAAATAAATGCTGTAGTGTTACGATATCGACGATTCCGACAACTGAGCTTCCTGTTGGAAAGAAAAGGTCGTGTTCAAAATTTCAGATCCATATCTGAAAAAACTGTGGAACCAGCTTTCGTATATACAGTTAGATAGACATATACAGGCTAAATCGACTCGGGTTGTCATACCGATCAGTTATACACATTTTTTATTCAGTCACCAATGTTTCCTCCAAGAAGTAACAAACATCGTGGTAAACTTAATATACCCTCTTCATGGTGTAATTACCTCTAGCGCTCTACTTCGAGCTTAACCCGTCCAACTTTAACAAAAACTTCATTCAAGTTCTTATTCTTTATCACGATTTCTGGTTTACGAAGAGGTTTTATATTATTTACAAAAATGCGTCGGACGCTTTTCCATAATTTTAAAAACCAAGAAACTCAAACATCACTCTTCTTGGTACACTCATCTCATAGGGAGTATTTCGTTCTCATCAGATGATATGGCACCTCCACTTCTACAGACCTTAAGTAATCCAATCGGAAATCATCATAAAACTCGTAGAACTTTCTGTTTCAGCCTTTCGTGGCACCGTTACAAATTCAACTGCTTAAAGCTTTCACAAAATCAATTACATTTAAGCCATATTTTCTGCTTTCGTTGAGAATGATATACGAACGGTTCTTTTAATAGATTTGTACCAGTTTATTCGTAAAGCTAGCAATAATAATAAAATAATAATAGATTTTAAGTTGGCTAAAAAATGTTCAGTATATGCCGTATGTTAGATCATATACTGAAATTTTTGCCAAATAAAGCTTTGTTGACAGTTAACCATAACTTTACTGACGGATCGAAAAGCTCAAGCTTTGATTCGACTTAATTTGACAGTTTCTTAACTGAACAAGTCTCTAGGATTCAAGGTATCAACCAATTTATTCATAATTTCGGTTACTCTGGACTATTCTGTCTCTTTTATACAGATGAAAGAAGAAAGTTTTAGAAAGCTTTTAATAAGCAAGACGACAAAGTTTACGCAAAAACTTTCAAAGATACTAAAAATTTAATTCCAAGGGTCCAATGTTGTCACCGTTCAGTTGCTGTAATGGTTTAATAGGCAGTGTACTTTTACACGTTAAGTCTGGCTTTACATCTCTTCACTTCTTCAATGGAAAGTATTGGATCTTTCAGCATGATACTGCTCCATTCCATAAAGCAAGCATCAAACAGCGGGACAAAAATAAATATTCCTAGTTTTATAGCCGCAGATGATTTGCCATTTTGATACGAATGTATTAAATTACAGCTTGTGGCCAGAGTTAGAGAATACGGCCTTTTACAAAAATTTGGAAAGTCTGAAAAAACCTAAGTCGCTGGACTAAAACTATTCAAATGTTGCATAAATCTTCCAAATCAACGTTATGTATAGGTTAGGTTAGGTTAGGTTAGATGGCGGACCTGAAATATCACACGTATCGTGTAGTCCTTTGGGAAACCATGAAAAAAAGAATTGCTTTACAAAACGCTTAGTCTGCTAAAATTTCCAGCTTTATAGCATAGAGCCATAGACATAGGGCAATAGCCTGTTGAAACCCCTTATTGCGATCGATCTTGGGCCAAAAGGATACCGACGTGGACCCAACTCCCGCGAAGTCCAGTTATCTAGTAGTAGAACTCAATAGGATACGGGAGCACCGACCCGCTCGCATTCTACTCATAGTGGTTCTAGAGCGCCTTTCCACATCACAAAAGCCCTCCACTACATAAAAGCTTCATCATTGAATGGTGTCCTAGAGCCAGGGGACCAATTTTGGAGAGAGACCCACCTTTCACTAATGGCTCATCTACACTAGTATAAAGCAATCGATGCCATTTTTACTCTTTCTTCGATATTCAGCTTCCATGATAGCTTCCTATCAACTGAATTTTCACAGCAACCGCCGGTTGCAGACGGATACCTCTCATTTGCAGCAACGGTACCAACCGAATTTTGTATATTCTAGTAATTAAAACCACCTAGGTTCCTTTGTCCTACCCTTGCATCTACTCATACTTACGCGGTACTCAGGAGCTTTTCTTTGACCATAAGTTCTACAACAACTGCATAGGTAATCACCCGGCAGCCCCGATCCTCAAGTCTTTTAGCAGATCGTTAACGACCAGGATCCACAGCAGTAGAATGAAAGAGAACTTCAACTTCTGGGGTTCCCCTACTCACATTTCGTCAAGCACATGCGTTGCTCCATTCAGTTTCAATTACTCTGTTGCACAGAAGACTGAAAATGAGGTGTTTGAGGTTTGTTTCAACCCCAAAAATGTCCAGAGAAGTTACGACTGTTTCCGGCAGAACGTTGTTGAAAGCTTCCTTAATATTAAGGAAGGCTCCAACAGCGGTTTCTTAAACCTTAAAGCCTTTTTAAGCCATAATAATGTAGTATGCAGGGCAGTACCCATCGACCTGCCATTAAAATAGGCATGTTGCTCGCCTGATAAATGGTCCCTCGGAATGCGCCTGCTTATGTATCTGCCTATCAGTATATGTATATTTATTTTTTGATAAAATGGTAGGAGACAAATTGATATTAGGCCTATACTAAAACAAGTTTTATTTAAACTTTCTGGTTTTCGGTATATTTTTTACTGACCATAATATTTATGCTACGTCTATAGAAAATATATTTTTAGAAGTGTAGAATTTCCTAGAGGGATAGCTGCCAAATCAGCTATCAAAGAGAACGCATGATGTTGACATTTATTTACAGAATAATTTCACGAACTTTCGTGCAAAGACTTAAGGTGACTTTACTAGCGGTTGAGCTTTTTGGGAATATATAACTGAAATCAAAATAATTTTAGCGACACATTTTGAAAACTGAAACTAAGTTGCAATTAAAATTAAGCAGACAAATGAACGGCGACTTCTATGTTCCTACCGTCAATAACAAATAGTCTAGTTGAGAAGAGATACCAAAATACTACATTGAGACTAACTTTTGTTGACTGAGTCATGCTGATACAGTAAATATAATTGACGTGTGCTGAAATGAGAGGGTGCCGTTGACTTAAATTTTGTTCCTAGCTGGTTTAAATTCAAGACTCGGCGATACTTGACAAAAAAGTGGCTTTAACTTGAACCGAGAGCATGGTCTTCATAAAAAACTGTCATAAAGTCGAAATACTGACCAAACAACAAATTCCATACAATTTGCTTGCCAATAAAGCCTTAATATTGACCGTAGTAATTTTTATGTTTCACTCGAAGTAAAAGTAATAAACACAACCTTCACCATCAACTTTGAGAAATTATAGCATTACAACCAACAAACTTACGCGCACCTTGCGCACCCCACGCTGTCATGACAAGATATCTTTCTTTGCATAATAGCTCACAGAAATAGACCAAAAACAAATTAGCGGCTGAAAACAATGACCCAGAAAAGATGGTGGCATGAAAATGAGATATTTTAAAAATATTTCCCTAAAAGCAAACCTGCGAATCGCCACACAAAAGCGCATAAAAAAGTTGCACATAAAAATATCAAAAAGGAATAACTCAAGGCGGAGAGCGAAAATAATTTTGTGTCGCCAAGAAATGTGGCGAAAAACTTTTACGGCCACTAAAAGAAAAATGGTGGCCGGGCAGAGGCAACAAGGCAACAAACTGTTGTAAATCACACAGAATGCCCAAATGGCCAAGTAGCCAAACGCAAACAACAAAAACGACGGCTGCAGCTGCTGCCACCAACGAAGCAAGCCTCCGACCGCCGCCCAACGCCATTGCTGCCGCGCCAACTTCATCAACACACTTTTGTTTACTTGTGCCACTTGGCGCGCGCGCGCAAACGCGCTGTCATTGCCATTTTCTAATTTTCACTTGCCAGCCAGCAAACAAACAAATCAACAAACAAACCAACTCGAAATTGGAGCAAATGCGGTGGTGTGGCAGTGAGGAGGCGCTGAGGTGCTGGGCTATTGTTGGTTGGGGGTCGGTGTGTGTATACAACATCACCAACGTTGTCCTTCATTGCGCCGCCACAGCAACCGAGTGGCAATGTAGCCGCTGTGCATACAATAACTTTGACATGCACACAATAACTTTGTTGTTGCCACAGAAGCAGCAGCAGCAGCGACCGTCAAGCGTCAGGCATAGCTCTCATAGCTGGGAGCTTCAACCGCAGCTGTTGCCCTGAGTGGCTAGCCAGCTGCTGCCATCACTGGTCGGTAGCCAGCAGTTTGCACGCTTTCACCATTATCACTTTTTCAATATAAATATGCCTCAACCCGCCTCCCTCTCTCGTCGCACTCACAATGCAGTTGCCACTGTGCTTGCAAAAACCGAAAAAAAAAATCAAGAAATATCTGTATCTATATGAATTTTTCCCACACACTTTCAGGCCATTCTCCACTTCATCTTCTTTTTCTTACACATTTTGTCCTTGTTCTCTTTTGCAGAGTGGATTTTCGTCCAGGTCGTGGGATTTATGACTTGCAAATAAAAAACACCTCATACAATCGCGATAATGGCCGCTTCGAGTGTCGGATCAAGGCCAAAGGCACCGGTGCCGATGTACATCAGGAATTTTACAATTTGACAGTTTTGACACCGCCACATCCGCCAATGATAACGCCGGGCAACATAGCCATTGCCACCGAGGATAAACCGTTAGAATTGACTTGCAGCAGTGTGGGTGGCTCACCGGATCCGACGATAACGTAAGTAAAGTGAAATTGTTAAGTGAAAATTGTGACTTAACGACAGGTCAGTGGATAGAAAGTAAATAAATTTAGTCTCACCAAGCATACACACATACATACATATATGGTTATACAATGTATATTAGATAGTTTAAAAAGTACACACACACACTAAGTATTCACCACACAAGCGGAAATGTAAAAACAAGTAGCTGCCAAGAAATAAGTGGATTTAAAGCACTAAAGCAGGTGTAAACGACTTGATGAGCAAGATAAAAATATTAGCGTTATAGTAATGCAATAATCTAATTTTGAATACTGGAGTTGTCCGCAGCTCTACAAAGCACAAGTGGAGTTAGAGTAAAAATTTGTAAAGAAAAGCTGTATACATTTTATTTTCAGTGTCTATTAGCTCCTCCTTCTAACTGCATATGTGGTAACTAGTAAGAATCACACCTATGTTGACTTCATATGTAAAATTAATAAAACTCAGGCTAAATCTGTAAACAGCTCATATCACAACCATAGTAAATCAGAAGTGAAAAATAAGTAAGTAAAAGTTAAGTTCGGTTTCACACTCTCTTATGAATCAAAGATGGCGATTTAAGGTGTATTCCTAGTTTAACGCAAGATTGGAATTTCATACAGGGTGTCTCAAAACCAACGCACTATTTAAATTTGGCACTATCTATATAGTAAAGTGTTCACAACCCTAAAAACCCCAAATCGACAGCTGACAGTTTAGTATAAAACGACAGACCTTCATTACTGAACTATGCATTCTGACATAAAAGTACCCGGAAATTTCAAAAATTGTATAAAACGTTTCATATTAAATTACTCATTAATATTTATTTTGTCTCCTTCAAAGTAATCTCCACCAGATGTACTATATAGTAGAACATTTTTTATAAACACTTTTTGGGATATTCTTCAGCTCCTTCAGCGAATTTCATTTCATCCTTTCGATCGACTAAAAACAGCTTCCACGGAGTGGCAATTCCTACTTGTGGAACAAGCAAGAATCAGACAGAGCCAATTCAGATGAATACGGTAGTTGATCGATGGTATTCATTACGATTTTGGCTTTAAACTCAGTTACAATCGTGGCTCGATGCAATCGGCATTTACAAGTATAATGCTCTCAATATACATCAGACTCATTCGAACGGCTATACCTTTCCCTTTTTATACCCTGAACAGGGTATATTAAGTTTGTCACGAAGTTTGTAACACCCAGAAGGAAGCGTCGGAGACTCTATAAAGTATATATATAAATGATCAGTATGTTGAGCTGAGTCGATTTAGCCATGTCCGTCTGTCTGTATATATACGAACTAGTCCCTCAGTTTTTAAGAAATCGTTTTGAAATTTTGCCAACGTCATTTTCTCTTCAAGGAGCTGCTCATTTGTCGGAACTGCCGATATTGGACCACTATAACATATAGCTGCCATACAAACTGAACAATCGGAATCAAGTTCTTGTATGGAAAACTTTCACATTTTACAAGATATATTCACGAAATTTGATATAGATTATTTTCTAAGGCAACAATGTAGTCGCCGAAAAAATTGTTCAGATCGGTTAACTATAGCATATAGCTGCCATACAAACTGAACGATCGGAAAAAGTTCTTGTATGGAAAACTTTTGCATTTGACAAGATACATTCATGAAATTTGGTATAGATTATTTTCTAAAGCAACGATGCAATTTTCGAAGAAATTTTTCAGATCAGCTTGCTATAGCATACAGCTGCCATACAAACTGAACGATCGGAAAAAAGTTCTTGTATGGAAAAGTTTTGCATTTTACAAAATATATTCACGAAATTTGGTATAGATTATTTTCTAAGGCAACAATGTAATCTCCGAAGAAATTGTTCAGATCGCTTAACTATAGCATATAGCTGCCATATAAACGGAACACATAGTTACTGAAAGAAATGCACCTGTGAAGCGTATATTAGCTTCGGTGCAGCCGAAGTTAACGTTTTTTCTTGTTTTTTAATATTTTCATCAGTTGAAGAGGTCGAAGGTCGTCAAGAATAGCTCGACCGTCTTTGAAGGCTTTGTACCACTTGTAGACTTGTGTTTTTGAATCAACGCAAGTCTTTACAACCATCGCAACCATTTTTGGTATTTTTTAATTTAATCACAATTTGTGAAAAAGTTTTGAAATGACGGGAAATTTAAATCTTGCGATAATTTTGAGACACCCTGTATTTTCAGGTGTATGCAAAACTTTGAATTAAGCATTTTGCGAAAAGTTCATAACTCATTAAATTATATTCTAGGTCGTAAACTCCCTTGGTCACTTTGCTATATTAGGCTTTATATCCGTAATATTGGTACAAAAGTCAACGCAGTTAACTAAATTAGATATGTGTGATATCAACTCAACCCAATAGACTAATTATAGTATAATCGGTATGAGGTAAACATCGACCAGTTAAGCTGAAGACAGGATCCACTTATTTGATACCGGTCTCAACCGGTCTCACTCACAACTTCATATTAAGTTTGACATTTTTGATTTTATGTTACTCAGACTGTTTTAACATATGAGCGCTATTTGTGTTGTCCACAGTAACTTAAAATATTCATCTCGGCCAAAAAATTTAATTAAAACGCGAGCATTTCACCGCGATTATTATTTTTTTTTTCAACTTTCCATGTTAATTCACTCAGCAGCAATGCATTGATGAAATTAGTTTAATTTTTGGTCTAGAAGCTATATAAAGGACCAGTGTTTATTGATGGTATAAAGAATATTTCGAAAAAAGAACTAAGCAATTTTCGATTATTAACATATATTTTTTCTCTAATTCCGAAATGTAAAAGACAACCTATGTAGAATACGAAATCTGGCGTAATTCGTTATCTAATTTTACGCATTGAGTATATTTAGTGAGTTGACGCACTTGTACTAGTTTTCATCATAACCGTTATATGGGTAATGCGGGTGGTTTAAATTCGATTTAGTCTATTTTTACAATGCAGTAAGTTAGACCGTAACTATTTGTATTGAAAAAGTTTGGTTGATTTAACATCAATGGTTTGAGATATATATATGTATTTAAGACACATTAAGAACCGAAGCCATGCCTACATTTCCAAAACTTTACAAACGAAAGACGTTGCTACCAGACAAGCAGAATTTTATTCGTATCATTTACTCTATATATAACTCTATAACTATCTGGATTAGTTTTAGTTGATACATACAACCGTTAGGTGAACTAAACTATACTATACTCCACACCAACATGTTGCAAGCGTATAAAAGTGTTTACACAATTAGAAATTACAGTTTTCTATTTAACCATCCAAACTTATAAAAAAACACTATCCAGTTAAATAATGGGCACCTCATTAACCACCAATGTATACGAATAAAGAATGTCAGTTTCATTTGACACTACTCTATTAAGCACCAAAGTTAAGTCACTTCGAATAAAACACAAACTAAATTAAACTCAGATTGTACCAAACACATAATTTCTTAAAGACCATAAGCAAACAAACTCGAAACAAATTAAAGAAACACACACATTAATATAAAAGAAGTGCTGGTTACATAAAAGAATTATATTAAACTACGAGTTCTTTAAACCTCCCAATGGCAAGGACTTACTGTCAGGATAAATCAAACATTATTATCGCCTAAAATCGAGTAGAAATGACTGTATTCTACTAGGATGAAATCAGCTTGTATGAACTCTTCTTCTTCAAATATACGATAATGTATGATCAGAACAATGTTACGGCTTTCTACAGAATGGACAGCAAACAAATTTTCCTGCTGTAGTGATTCGAAAATGTGTCAACTCGACATGGATTTAAAGCATTGGTCCTACAAAAGTCTATCAACAATCATTACACATTACTAATATTTGCTTTTTCATTGCCGGCGATTTTAAAAGATGGTTATATTTCATTTAAATTTCGATCAGAGAGGGCTCCACTTATCGCAGAACTACCGGAAAATATGACTACACAAGCACCTGTCTGACGGAAAAGGCGCATAAAAACCTTAACAAATTATTCGCTGCAATGAATTATCTTTTAGTAGATTTTAAAGCATAATTTTGCTTTGCGTCACAAAGCTCTCACAGTGCCTTTAGCACCCAATCTACTGCTAGTTGGCACTGTAGCACTTTTATGTGTGATTGAGATTGCTGCATTTTGCTCAGCCAAATCAAGCCTAAGCTATCAACTGTTCGTAAAGGAAAGTAAAGCAAAGTTAAGTTAAGGTCAAAATGAAATTAAAAGTAAACCTAAATTGATTGACTTCGAAAATTATGTTGACTTAAGAACAAAGTGCGAGAACAGAAACGGAATTTTTCATGTAACGTATACGCAGTGTAGTACTTTATGAAGGATAATTTGAAGTGAAGCGGTGGCATACAAAGCAGCTGGAAACTTTAAAAGCTTGGTAGCAAATTAGTATATGAGTATTTACTTCACTTGCAGCGAGATTTATTTTAGTTATTTATTTTTATAATTTTTTGTTGCATTTTTGATGGTGCGCGTCCAATTTCGCTAATAGCTGCAGTTGCCTATTTAGTACTTTATGGTTTACGTGCATAGATAAAGTTACAAAATACTCAATATTAACTAAAGATAAGGAATACAAGTTGTTCAACGAATATGGTTTGGATTAGAAGTAAGTGCTTTGCAAAAAAACGGAACTCTTGGTCACACCAAGCCTGAATTAAAAGACATTCATGCATAGACTCCATAATATTTGGATATCTGATACCATATACATATTAACAAATCACTTTCATAAGAGAAGTCGAAGTATCACTAATGGACAAACTGACTGCTATTGAATATAGATATTTTTAACAGAAGAATTTAGGTTGAGTTAAAGCATAGATGCTGATAGTTGTGGCCAATGCATATTTGACAATGGTTTTCAGAACGGTTATCAAATTTCAATTCAATTAAATATTAATGAGCTTTTTCATATTCAACTTTTCGCACAGTTAAGTTTCTCCTTCGCTAACCCTTGGCTATATCACAAAGAGTTGATTAGCGTAGAAGTATTAGTGCACAAAGAAATATTAAGTTGATAACGCATTTCTCTTTTTATATAAAGAAAAAATATGAAAAGAAATCTTAGCTTTCCTATTACTTTTATCGTTCAGAGCTTGGAGTCGTTTTCTTAATAGTTTTCACTCGAATTTCAGACGTTTTTATACACCCTGAACGATTTCTGTTTGCCATGATGTTCTGGGTGTCAACGAAGCAAACGCCGGCGAAACTGAAAGAATATATTTATTTCATCAGCGAGGCAAGCTGAATAAATTTGGACATGTTCACGAAGTAGTACCTCAGTTTTTAAGCTGAAATTCTACACATGCCTTCATTTTCCTAAGAACCAGCTCGTTTTTCATAACCGTCGATATCGGACCACTATAGCATATATGCAACATACAAAATTACCAATCAAAATCATATCCTTGTATGGAAAACTTTTTTGTTTGACAGTTATTTTTTTTTTAATTTGGCACAGATTAGTGGCCAATGCAACGCCCCCATCCCGGAAAATATTTTTCAAATCGAAAGATATTTGATATAATATATATGCCATACAACGGTCGACCAAAATCAAGTTAAAGATCTTTTTATACACCTGAAGAGTATAATTGCTTCATTGCAGTCGCTGTTCTTCTTGTTTCATAAAAAAAAATAACGCAATGGAATTTAGGTCAATTGGAAAGTCATCAAATACTTAGATGCTGATATCAACTGTTGCATATCATATTATTTTAGGATCACCTATTCATCTGACAATGGTTTTCAGAACGGTTGACAAATAAATATTTAGAGATGCTTAAGCGTAATAAATATGTTTTTGCGCCGATATGTGACAATGAATAAAACATGGCTCCATCATTTCACTCCGAAGTCTAGTCGACAGTCATCCAAGTGGACTGCACACAATGAATCCGCTCCAAAGCATGGCATAATTTTTATTGACTACCTTGAGTAAGGAAGAACCACCCACAGCGACTACTACAAAGCGTTACTGAAAAGCGGCCGGTTTCAGTAAAAACGATGACAAAAATTCATGAATTGGGCTTGGAATTGCTTGCGCATCCATCCAATTCTCCAGATTCTCCCTCAACGACTATTTCCTGTTCTCAGATCTTAAAAGAATATTTGCTGGGAAGAATTTTTCGTCGAATGAATAGGTGATCACCGAAACTGAAGCCTATTTTAAAGCAAATGTACAAATAAATAAAGTGTATATAGTAATTTGATTCCCTAAAACAACTAAATCTACGTCCAATTGAGTAAAGTGTACGTTCTCCCAGCATTCGGTTTTAACCACCTCGATACTCCCCGAAGGTCCAGTCCGTATGAGCAGGTTGGAGTGAATTTCAAGACCTCGTGTGTTACCAGAATTAGGTCTCCCGTCAGAATTCCATACTGCTCTGGACTAGTGACCAGGGGTTGGACCCCATACGCACATTATACGCACACACCATTCAGACAAAAAGCTAACTCTAATTCTCAGTTAAACGCCTTTGTCGTCTAAACGACCATAATTGTTCAAAATAAACGTTGATCAGTCCATCTAACCACCATACCACCCAGATCCCTAATGTCACAGCAATAACATGCAATCAATCCACGAACCGAGCTCCACACTAACACCCCGACCTATCAGACAGGTTCCTACGATGCAAAAATGCATTTAGAGGCCCAGAACCAAACCCCGACATAATCTGAAGTCTGGGCTACCCTTAACAAATCAACGTACCGAATGCACTCAGAAGTCACTCGACCGATAGGACTATTGTCTGAGCGGTATTGCTACCTTCACTTGACCATGTCGGATATTCAGTCATTAAACAGCGGTAACACACTCAAGCCACTGCTTAACCTGAATGCAACACCCTATATGACAATCAGGTCAAGAGGAGGTACAGCTAACAGAAACTGCATAGCATCCGTTGAAACGTTGCGGCATACAGCCTGTTTTGAGAGGAGTTTTTGGAACCCCAAACACTCCGCAAAACGCGTCGTATTTTGCATACGATTGCCTGCAGTCGCTCCTTCACATTCGCCAAGTATGGAGTGAACACACATTCTTTCACTCATAGTCAGCCCTCATGGTCAGTACAGGTATTGACAGCAATCACGTAGTCAGAGAACTTTGAAAACGATGTTTCAAGAAAAACACTATCGCAGATTGCAGTAGCCGAGCAATCTGGCCTGACGGGCCGCGCTCCCAAAGGTACTACTTCCTACACTTTTACTGTGATTGCCTTGAAACTTTGGGAAATTGATATTTTTTAAATTTCAAAACTTGCGTAATCTGTTAAAGAAACGCCTATTTCTTCCTTCTTCTTTCCGATTATACGAAAAAAAATTTTAAATTTAAAAGGCTCTTCTTTAATTCAAATTTTAAATCAAAAAAATATTTATATACATCGTAGCTGACTTGAAGAAGATTCTTACAGAATAGGCTGATTATTTCAAATTCGAATTAGACATTTTTCGCCTAGTATCGGTTTCTACTACAGACACGCAATCTACTTTCCGCCAGTACTCCACAAAGCAAAGTACGAAAGAATCACTGAAGCCACAGCGACATTAAGACTTAATTAAAAAGAAATGAGCAACGAAAAGTAAAACGATTTGCTGCAGGAGCACACATACACGAACAAACAAAGCAACACACACAGACATAGAATGAGCAACGCGAGATAGTCAAGTCGGACAAGAAATTCGATAAATTATTTTGTAATTTCGCCAAGGCGTCCTGCTCTAATGCGCCAGCCAAGCGATAGCTACACTTGATTGTACAAATAGACTTTGATATATATAATTTCTTACATATATATATATATATATATATATATGTATGTCAGTATTCATACAAATATATATATTTATGTATTTGCGTGCATGTGCCCTACCTTCTTCATTTACAATATTTCACTTTCCCTCTCTCTCTGGCTTTTTCACATTTTATACCGTGATACATGTTTTTATTGTTATTGCAGTTGGTTTCGCGAGGGCAGCAGCGTACCGTTACAATCGTACATACTGAAAGGCGGCTCCAAAAATCATTACACCAATGCAACATTACAAATACTGCCAAGACGCGCTGACGATGGCGCCAAATATAAATGCGTCGTTTGGAATCGTGCCATCTCCGAGGGTCATAAGCTGGAGACAACTGTCACGCTGAATGTGAACTGTAAGTAGGCAATCAAATTAATTGCTTTTGCGCCCGCACAAACACACACACGCACAAATGTACACACAGATGCACACACATATATACATACACTCTCTCAGTTAAGCGAGTTTATTGGAATTGCGCGGCGAAATCAGTGAAACTAAAAATTTTGTTTGCTTGACTGGCTGAACGGTTGGCCGGTTGGACGGTTGGCTGGCTGAACGCTTGGCCGGTTGGATAGTTGGCTGGTCGTTGCGCTGGCTGGCTGCCCGTGTGGCCGTCCGACTGCTGTCTGCCGATAACAAGAAGCCACAAATAAAACGCATGCGAGTTGATATCTAGCAATTGTTCCGTTAATTCTTTGCACTAATGAGCGCAGAAAAGCGAAAAATTTCATTTTTAAGTTGATAGCGAAGGCGGTGGAAAGCGATTACGAAAAATGCGAAAAATGCTTGTCTGGCAGTAAGAGAGTGGTCGCGGCCAATGATTTAAAATTGCCACTTTCTGCTGCAGAAATTTTTAAAGAGCGACTTAAAAAGTAAGCAAATTATGGTAATTATCTCATCAATTTGAAAAAAGGAAAGCACATTAAGGCAGAGAGTAGGGGAACGAAGGAACGACGGACAACTTTAAGAAATGGTGATTACTGCAGTTTTTCAATACTTTTGTGGTAATTAGTTCAATTGTACAACAAACGATATCAGTTAATCTGTGTTAAAATCAACGACCTTGGTATTATGGTAGAGTTTCGGTTAGTTGGTTTAATGAGTTGGTGCAGTCTCACAAGCTAGAGCTCATCTCAAACTCAGACGGAAGACGCATTACTCTGTTTGTGAGAGCAATTACTCTACACAAAATCAGATCTCTAACTAAGGCACTCATGATTGGGATTTGTAAAGAACCGATTAGCATGGCAAAACGTCTAAATTGAACTAAATATCCCTGCAACATTATTGTCCAAATTATACAAGGTCCTTTCCAAAGTAAACAGGACTTAAAACAAAAAACAGAACAATTGGTTTTTTCGGCAAAATCAATTTATTTTATTCAAAATTGTCTCCTTCTGCTTCAATACAGTTTTTTGCACGGTCCAAAAGCATGTCGAACGAGTGTTTTAGCTCGTTGGCCGGTATGGCCGCCAGTATGCCGGTGCAAGCCTTTTGAATGACTTCTACGTCTGCATAACGATTTTCTTTCATGGGCAAATGCATTTTTCCGAAAAGGATGAAGTCGCACGGTGCCATATCAGGTGAATACGGGGGGTGGTTAATGGTTAAAATGTGATTTTTAGTCAAATAATCAATAAGCTTAGAATATCCAATTGGCGCCACGTAGCGAAAAGAAGATACGACTGGCGCGCTGTTGTTAACTCGGCTATAATCGCGCAAGCGGTGTCTACGCCAATTAAGAAGAAGAAGAATCGTCCTTCGAATGTTGGATTCTGAGCAATTTTTGGTCGTCAGTCAATTTGTGCGGAACAAACCGTGCACACACCTTTCGTAAGCCCAAATGTTCGGTCAACACGCGATAAATTAATGTTTTGGAGATGTTCAATTCCATTTACATGAATTTCAATGATGATTTCGGCTGATCTTTGACGAGTTCACGCACAGTTTCGATGGAATTTCCGGTGATCACGGATTTTGATTTTGATTGGTCCACATGTTTATCATCATTTATGTCCTCACTACCATTTTGAAAACGTTGAAACCACTCGTGCACCCTTTTACGCCATAAACTTGCCTCATCAATTGAAACGTTTCGGTAAAAATTTTACGAATTTTAAAACAAAAATAAAATTAATGGCTCTTTGTTCGAAGCTCATTTTTGCACCGAAAACACAAACATACTGACACTTAAAACGCAATAACTTCATTTTACATACAAGTATTTGGAGAGTCTTTGTGAAGTGATCTTTATGTAAACTGAAAACCAAAACTAGCAATTCGCTTGTCTAGCTTCTCTACTGAATTTTGTACGGTTTTTAACATTTTTTAACACAAAAAAAATATATAAAAGACCACTCATTTATTTTCTTTCCCAAATCTAACGCAAGTGGTGCCTAGAAGTGATCAAAATAATACAATCCGTATATAGTACATAGCACTTTGAATCAACCTCCTTAGAAAATTGATTTTGATTAAGGGGTTATATACTGTTATACTTTAAAAAAAAATTTTTTTTTATTTTATATTCTTAATCTACTTATATTTAAGAATACACACAGAAAATTTCACATTGTTCCGGTGAATATTTTGGAAGTTACACGCAAATTTTAAAAGGCGTTTCAGAGTGCTTGGAAGTAAAAGGCCAAATGGTATTTTCAAAGTCGGTGACTAACATTATTCGAAAATGGCTACACTGTTTAGCCTCAAATTTTAACACCAACTTCTTATATATATTTTTTAGTTACTAATAGAAGATTTCTTCTCACCGATAAATATGTTTTTTTTTATAAGCAATTTTAAGCCGAAATTTTGGTCGAAAATAAATTTTTGGATCAACAAATTTAAACGTTTTCGCAGAAAAAGTTCTGAAAAATTCGCCTTTTTCGGCCTTCTGCCTGTGTTTAACCACTTAAAGCTTTTTCGATAGGATAACTTAAAGTAAGAGACCCATGCTGTATCGATCTAGTCTCCTAAAAGCCGCACGATAAAGAAGTTTATCTACTTCTAAGAAAGTTTTTGCACACGTAAAGATCTTTAGACTCAACGCATGGTCGGGCATTTTACAAGTAGTATGAAGATTCGAAAGTTTGAAGCAGTCTTTGTAAAACCAATATGTTTTATATTTATTTTTTTTTTGTCTGTTACAAGTTCAGTATTGATAATGTTTTATTGAAATTTGAAGCTTAAACAAATTTTAAATAAATCTATCTGCCCCCTTTTTATGATATTTTCAACGTCATTCCTCTAATAGATACCGTACTTATTTCTCAACTCGTTGTAGTAAAAGAAAAGGTTTGTGTAAAATAAAAATGGTCTCTGCTTGTCGATGTTGGGTCTCTTTGGAACAGACTACATTCTTACTTTAACAAATTTTAACAAACAGAACGACCAAAAAAGAGTATGAGTATCTGCTAAAAGCAAACTAAACTCATGATCATGAGACTCTAGTTATTTTCATTATTTTACATCAAAAATATGACATTATCTTTCCTCCAATAAGCGGCAATGAAATTAAGGCAGCTATGACTCTGATCGGAAAATAATCAAAGTTCTCCACGGGAATATAAGTTTCAAATGAAGAAAAATCTCAAATTCAACGCAGCGATTCAAAATTACTCATCATAAACATCAAACGGAGAAATAATTCATAACAATTTAATTTGCAAAAAAAACACTCACCAAATGTTACGTATACGCCATATCCCACTCAATCCATATGATGCTGAAGTTATTGGTATAAACTTCAAACGTTACGTATACGCAGTGGCAAACTTCTTTCATTTAACGCTAATATTAAAAGTATAAGCTGGAAAGAAAATAAAAGAAAATTTGAAATTAGATCATGATTTAAAGTAACACTTTCACATATTAAAGGGTGATCCATTTCGAGGTTCCCCAATTTTTTTAGAGAAGAACCCCAGAAACTTCAAATTTATTGGGGAATATAAACTATCATTCGAAAGAACAGAAGATGAAGAGTCCCTCTTTCAAATGTTGACCGCGGCTACGTTTCAGATGGTCAATCAGTTGAGTCCAATTTTCGATGATTTGTTCGATATAAAAGCGATGTTTTGACCAAATCGAGATTTTAAGAGATTTAGAATTTACATATGCTCAAAGGCCCAAAACGTAAAATAAAATTATCTGATCACCGCAGTGTTTTCTCAATAAATACAGTGATGCGATGTGACGCCGTTTTGTTGGAAGAAAATGAAAAAAGTACCTCCACTTGGATCACCCGTTTTATTACAAGTATATTTTTGTAATTATAATATATAATTCCTAGCAAAAATTGTCCCGCCAAATATTTACAATTTTCGGTAGTGGACAAATTCATAGTTAGCCAAGACTTGAATTTACGAATTAATAAAAAATTTACTACAAAAAAAGAACTGGGTCCCTCCATTGCGATTCAGTGGTGACTAATGGTTAGCAATCAAGACGATAGGACATCGAATTTAAAGGATTCAATAAAAATAATACTAAATACACATTTCCCACTGTCAGATGCGAGATATTTCGAACCAATCCCGCCAAACCGTATGTCAAAGAGAAATCCGTTTATACTGTTCTACATGTAAGTAGTTGGGAAAATTTTATATTCCCTACAAAAACGATAACTCACCCTGGCGACATTTATTGACGTGGAAGATTCATTCAACAATGCTGTTATTGAATATCGCTTCTTTTGACTTTAACCAGAACCTGTTGGCCTGGTTCAGCTATACGCTAAACAAAAAAGACAATCCATCCACGTTGGGCAGGAAGGCATCCTATCCCCCTTGCTTTGGGTTACCTATATGAACGCATTATTACTTCTCCTCAACAGGGAGAACTTCAAGGTTGTCTGTTATGCGAACAACCTCACAGTACTTTGAATTTTAATATCTTTTTCTTTTGCTCCTTAAGGGGTAGAACTATTGCACTATCGAGCTATGTCATATATCTCACAGTTTTCCCAGATATAAAACTAAGCTGGAGAGAACATATTAAGGGCATAGCTTCCAAACTCTTCGAATCTGCAACTCCTACAAAGAGTTATTGCCTCAAAGTGGGGTTTACAACTCTACATTATCCATTGGCCCTATACAAGTATCACTTGTCCCAAGCTAACGTATGTTTCCTGCTTGCTGGGGCTAACGGTCGCAATGGAAACCACTTCTACAAAAGCTCTGGAGGTTATCCTCAACTTCCGGCCAATATATAGTACATACAAGTGAGGTATGAGGCAATGCTTACGGCCAGCTGGTACCAGGCTACGGACATTGTATCATACCACATTTGTTAAAAGGAGATCCATAAGGAATTAAACACAAAATTTTAATTTCCCAGTATAAAATATTGGGCCAATGGTTCTGTGATTGACCCTTCCAACTGCGAAATCTATACATTCACTGACGTATCAAAAGTTAAAACAGAAAGAGGAGTGGGCTTCTTCAATAGTAATCCATACACAGAATGCAGCTTGAAACTAAATGCCTACCACTTGGTATTCAGGCAGACATTTTTGGCAAAACAAAAGGTGTCAAGTGGGCTTCTGCTCTAACCAGCGAGTCCATAAAGCTTCTGGTGAATAGCCAAGTGGCAGTTAAGACTATCCATAGTATCAATAATTAATCTCACTTACTGGCAATTACTAGACTTTTAGTAGGCAACTCAGCTAATATCGTCTGGGTATAGAGGAAAAGCTAATTTTTCAAACAAGGTCCGCTCGGTGTAGCTGAAGGCACAATTCCCCTAATCTGCTTCAGGCCGTTTAGCTCATTCAAGAGTTACTTGTAGCAGTGGATCTCAAGTCTTAGAACAGTGCTAGCACAAGGCATTCCGCAAAGTTACTTTGGGTAGTTTTGAAGGTGGTTAGACCAAAAGCTTCAATTTCTTTACAAAAATTTACTTAGCAACATTGTGGGGATCATCACAGGGCATCTACCCTTAGAAGCTCACCTTCAGAAAATGGAAAAAGTGGATTTGGCACAATGCAAGGCATGCGCAGCGCATGTTGAAACACCGGAACATCATCTACGTGAATACCCAGATTTCAACCGGATAAGAAGGGATATATTCTACGGCTTCCACAACTCCATCTTAAGAGACATTGGGCAGCTGGGGTGGTAAAGAATCTGATAATTCACCAAATCATCTGAGTTGTTGGATTAGACTTAAATCGGTTACTATCTGGGAGCACAATGTGCCCAATGATGGTCGAAATGCGGCCCCCGTGGTCCGAAGCTTATCTTTCATCCAACCAACGAACTAAAAGCAGCCAAAAAATAATTATCAGCAAGAAAAAATGTTAACTTCGGTCTCACTATTTACAAATAAAACAGTTCCATACAAGGACTTGAGGTTGATCGATCTGTATGGCAGCTATAAGCCATAGTGGTCCGATATCAACTGTCTCGACAAAGAGGAAAATTACCTGTGCGATGTTTCTAAAAGTGGTGGACTAGTTCACCTATATACGGACAGACAGACGGACATGGCTCGTCACGTTGATAATTTTTATATATGTTTGTAAGGTTTCGGACATTTTTGTTTGGATGTGGCAAAGTTCTTGTTATAATATTATTAAACTCTAAGTGACACACCCAGCGACTGTTTTTTGTAATTGTAAAAGTCAATAAGAGGTTTTAACTTTCTACTATGCTCCGTAGTCGTATAGTAAGAGTTCAGTTTTCGGAGTGAAAGAGACGATTTGTAGAAACATCTCAACTACAGCGTTTTCATATATGCTGAAGTTTTGCTTTTGAGTAGGCAAAAAATGCTCCAAATATAGACCGGACGGATCAGTAACAATAACTCGGCTACAGCGCCTCTAAAGTGGACCTCAAATCATGCAAATATTCAACCGAGCAAGCAAATGTAACAATAAACGCCAAGCACTTCTTATTTACATTTTACATTTTATTACATTACAGTGAAATATCACTCATACGCCATGTACGCCATGTACCCACTGAAGTGCTCACAGTATGATTATTATATTTATTAAATGTACAATATATACTCAGTTAGAATTTTTCGGACTGTATTAAGGAAAGCATATTTATACACACGTACCGAAAAATATATACCTCCACTATGCAAATAACCAGCAGCTGCACAGCAATTTCCCTAATAGTGACAACAGAGTACTTCAGTAAAAAAAATTCCAGCAAAAGCTGCAAATTAAATTGGTTACCCCAATAAAGTAAACCCGTATAAGTGCAACTGACTTAACCAGCTGTATGAAATCACAAAAATCATATTAAACAACAATACCAAATCCACATTTCAAGAGCATACCTCAGTATGTTAGAGTATAAACTCCTCAGCATTTGCATAGTTTGTGAAGAGTGCTTGGGAAATGAAATTTCGTACGAAAAAAGGACAATTTATGTAACAACATATGCAAACATGTGTGTGTGAAAAAATCAGACGTATGTCTGTATATGTGCGTTGTAATGGCTTTGGTTGCAGCAGGTCCTTTGCTTTATATCGTTTCGGCCTAAAGCTGAATTAAAATATTAATTTTGGTCGAAAATACCTAAAAATGTAAACTATGCAAGTGAGCACACATACGCACAGCTGCAAATATCTACACATGCTCACTGGAAATGCTATTCTATTATGCAAAAATATATCTTTTTGGGTAAAAATGTCATTTCAATAAGCAGTCGAAAGTGCCTGATAATGCCGGACTTTTACGACAAGTTTTCAGTTGTTGGCACATTTTATTTTTATTTCTCTTACTCTCACCAGGCATACATGTGTATGTGTATTTGTGTTGAATTATGCTCGCATATGTAAATATTAAGCATTTTTAGCCCTTACATGTCTTACATGCCTGACTTTTGCTTGCGAACATTAATCATGCCTTGCTGAGCCGCCTGCATTCGTGATGTGACACAAAAGGCTTCGGCATATGGCAACTTGCTGCAATAAGGTCCACTTTGTGGCGTGGCAGATACCGAAGCGTGGAGTTTGGTAATTTTTTAGTCTCTAGCAGAAGACATAAGATGCCTATATATGAGACAGTGAAGAGAAATATGAATGGTCATAAATATTGGGGCAATTCCAAAGATACTGCAATTTAAAGGTTGGTCGGAATCCGTCACTGTTCTAAATTTTACTACTAGAAACATAGAGTGTTGGTTAGTGTTGGTATTCTAGTCTAGAAATCAAATTTTGGGCAGGTTTTTGAATTTTATTAAAAAAAAAACCAAAATATATGCTTACTATCCATCTTTTTATGGTGTTTTTATTGATATCTTAAGAATACAGAAAACAAATTTTACAAAAAAATATTAAAAATTAAAATAATTAAAGGGGGGAGAGACAGGTGTAAAAAAAAATGGCGCATCCTGGCGACATTGATCCTGACTCTCCTGGTGATCTGAAAAAAAAAATCAAAAGAAATTCTTAATCAGTAAGGATGCTGTTATAGTCCCTACCTCAGGGAACAAGAAAACAAATTTTTTGAAAAATGGCGACTGCCTGAAAATAAAAATCATTTTTTACGCTTTTTTTTTGAAATTCCTGAATTTTTTTAAAATTACAAAAAAAAAATTTGACACGATGCTGGTAGGAACGATAAAGGATTATATAAAGAAAGTTCACACAAAATTTCAAGTAAATCGGTTGTATTGAACTTGAGATAATGCCGGTACTGTGAGGAAAAAAGTAGTTTCGAGAAAATAGCGTTTAAAAAATTGGATACGGCCGAACCGTGCTAGGTACTGCGTCGCTAAAGTAACTGTAGCTCTTAAAATAATTTTAATATTTAAAAATCCTTTGGAGGATATGTTCTTAAGGGTCTAAACTTTAAATATATGAAAAAAAATCGAATTTTTCAAAATTCTAGAGTAGAATACCCCCTTAAGACTGCCAAGATAAGTCAGATTAAGTTATGTTAAGTTAAGTTAAGTCAAGTTAAGTTAAGTTATGTGATGTTAAATTAGAGCTAAATTAGTTTAAGTTAGGTTAAGTAAAGTTCAGTTAAATTAAAATTAGAGCTGAATCGGATAAAGTTATGTTAAGTTAAGTAAAATTAAGTTAAGTAAGTTTAAGTAATATAAAACTAAATTTTGTTATGTTTTGTTTAAGTCAAGTTAGGTTTATTTTAGTTAACTTGGTTAAAGTTAAGTTAAGTAAGGTTAAATAAGGCGATGTTAAGTAAAGTGATGTTAAAGTTGGTTAAAGTTAAGTTAAGTTAGGTTAAGTGAAATTAAGTTAAGTAAGTTTAAGTAATATAAGACTAAATTTTGTTATGTTCTGTTTAAGTCAAGTTAAGTTTATTTTAGTTAACTTAGTTAAAGTTAAGTTAAGTAAGGTTAAATAAAGCGATGTTAAGTAAAGTGATGTTAAAGTTGGTTAAAATTAAGTTAAGTTAGGTTAAGTGAAATTAAGTTAAGTAAGTTTAAGTAATATTTTATTAAATTTAGTTATGTTTTGTTTAAGTCAAGCTAAGTTTATTTTAGTTAACTTGGTTAAAGTTAAGTTAAGTAAGGTTAAATAAAGTGATGTTAAGTAAAGTGATGTTAAATTAGACCTGAATCGGAGTAAGTTGAGTCAAGTAAAATTGAGTTAAGTAAGCTTAAGTAATTTATACAAAATTTTGTTATGTTTTGTTTAAGTTTAGTGAAGTTTAAGTAAGGTAAGTTAAGTAAGGTTAAGTGAAATTAAGTTATGTCATGTTAAATTAGAGCTGAATCAGATTGAGTGAGTATAAGCGAAATTAAGTGAAGGTAGTTCAATTAATATGAGACTAAATTTTGTTATGTTTTGTTTAAGTTAAGTTAAGTTTGTTTACGTTAAATTAAATTTTTTGAAGAAGTTAAGTTAAAATTATGAAATTATGTGAAATTAAAGCTGAATTTAATTAAGTTATGTTAAGTTCGGTTAAGTGAAATTAAGTTAAGTAAATTTAAGAAATATTAGACTAAATTTCGTTATGTTTTGATTAAGTTAAGTTAAGTTAAGTTAAGTTAAGTTAAGTTAAGTTAGATTGTATTAAGTAAATTGAGTAACATAACATAAAACTTCCAATTCTTAAAACTTAACATTGAAAAACTTAGAATGCAGTGAGGTAAAATAAGATTAAATGTGTTTAGATGGAATAAAATTAAATGAGTCTAGGGTAAGTTGAGATATTAATGATGAGCTTAAGTTACATAGGATAAGGTTTGACTTTATATCAACACTCATTTGGTTTGACTTTAATCGGAATTCATCTGTTAGATTCGGTTAGTTTAAACCAAGTATGACATTCCGCCTCGTTATCAGTGGTAACGAATCACTATGTGTTGAGACTAGTTTGGATCCTAAGCCCCAGCGGAATCAGAGGTAATTGCCAAGCTGACGAGGTGGCAAAGAAAGGCATCCTAGCTCCGTCAGCAGGAGAATGGAAAAAGGTCAGTTTTCCACTCCCTTCATGCGGGCTTCACAGGATCTTGACCCCTCTCGATCGCGAGTGTTCGAGTAAGCTTCTTTGACCGCAGTAAAGTCGGACTCTCTCTAGTTGTGGAGGTTCATACTTGTAATTTTTTCTTTGTTGTACAAGCTGTAAGGTTGAAACTCTTACCGAATGTCAGCTGTGGAATGTGCATAGGAGAAAACCTATGAATCCTAGAAATCTTTCAACACTTCCTTCTTGACTGTTCTATCTCTGCGAGTTCAAGACTGAAACACTTGGGAGCTCAGACAGAACAGAGGAAAAGAAATGAAAAGCATCGGCAGATTTGAAATGGACTCAAAGCTTAACCGACTAATAAGATTAGATGTAGGAGTTATATTTTTATAGCTTCCCAAAGAACCATATAAAGTAGGCCAAGTACAATTCCCATTTTGTGGATCAGTCATCATATCTGACCTAATCTAAGTACGATTAAATAATTTCAGCTTCGGTTGAACTAAATTAAAAGAGGCTGGCTTAAGTTATTTTAGATTAGGTCAGATTAGATTCGGGGTTCATCTGTTAGTTGAGGTTAGGTTGTGATTAGAGATTAGAATAGTTGAGAATAGGTCAGGACTTAGAAATAAAAAGATTCATGGGTCTTGGCTATTTAGAAAGTTAATAAGATAGCTTCATTTACAATGTGTCACGTGGGCAAAGAAGTGTTTGTCGGAAGTCAAAAGGTTGGAGCGGCTCATGAAAACTCCAAACTAATCTTAAGAAGCAGCTATAGAGAATTTTAACAGTAAAAGCCAAATCGGATCGGAACCCTGCGAAAACTATTTTATATACTTACTTAGTCTATACAAGACCAGCCTAAGTTCCGTTTATATTTCCACTAGCTACTGTGGACAAAAAAGTAAATTTTTAGAAATTTATTGTTAAGACGCTGAAAAATGGCAAACTCTTCACACAAAAGCTTTCACATTCGCGCCTGGAATTGCACCCCGTGGCAGGATCAACGTGTCACATGAAGCTATAACGGCATGCAGGACTGTGATTGCGACAAAGATTTCCACAATGCGTGCCACTGGACAAGTAACGGCACTACAAGCCAACGAACCTGCTGAAAGTTATACGAGTACGTAGACATGTTGGAATTCAGCAAAACTCACACACACACACACACACACAAGCACACAAATAGAAGTGGATATATGGGTGTGTACGCGCATGAAAAGCTATAAGCTCTTATCTGTTGTAAGGTATTGTATATTTTTGAATTACGCAGAATGCGACAGGAATTCATAAACGAGTACGAGTTGCACAACAAAAATCTCATAAATAATATTGAGAAGTAAATTTACTAGCACATACTGGCAGCAACATCTATAACAACAAAAACAACAACAAGAAAAGAAACACTCGTGACAGTAGGCTGAAAGCTGTTTCACATGTTTACCACTCGCACAGGCAACACCAGCCCGGAGAGGGGCACTGCAGGCAGCAGGCGGGTGGCGGCAAAATTGTGAGGATTAAGTCTGAAATCAGAATATAATACGCATAGTTATGTCGTAAACACACACAACCAAGCACGCACACACACACACACTCATACTTGCAGGAACGGCATGTGATCCTTCCTCTGGTATTGTCTAGTATCATGTTGTGCTGCAGGCATTCCTGCCTTTACCCGAGCATGCGGTGTGTTTACAGTAAGTTCTTCATAATTCTTGGCGCTATTGTTAGTTATTGTAAACAAAGCAAAAATAAATAAAAATAAAAATTGCTATGTGCCTGCAGACAAGCATTTTTATATGTATATTTGCCGTACAAGTCTACTTTCAGGCGCTGGACCACAGTTTTAACCCAAAGGTAACCAACAAATGCCACTTAGAATATAATCAAATTCTCGGGCTATTATGTTGCCTACATTTAGGTGCACATACACACGCTAACATGTTTGTGGGTTTAACAATATAATTTTGTAGGCTATTTCTAGACACTCGTAACATGTTGCGCGGAGTATAATGGTTTTGTTCAACTGACAGTTATTCGTAACATCTTTCACTATTCGAGACATACATATGTATAGATGTGAGAAGTTTGAAAAGATCTGATGGACTCTAGACATTGATTAAAAAGCAAATTGAACGATTTCAACGAGGATCGTATATCTTGTGGGTATAGCAAAGATAAATATAGTTGTCAATTTGATCCGCTAGATGGCACTGAAAGCTTATTTGCAATTCGATTAAGTTTATTATTTGTATATTACAATAAATCTTATTATATAATAATACAAAGGCATATCCGGTAGATGGCGCTGAGATCAAAGTGGTTCTACAAGCAATCTTTACTACAGACGTCTTTTTATATTTGGAGGAAATTTCTTATATGTTGCAGGTATAGCAGAATTGTCATTTCGGTCCGCCAGATGGCACTGAAAACGTATTTGCAATCCGATTGAGTTTATATTACGACAAGTTTATCACAAGAAATATTATTATGTAATAATATAAAGCATAGTCGATAGATGACGCCAAGATCGAAGTGGTTCCACAAGCCATATTTACAAAAGAAGTGATTTTATATTTCAGGGACATATTCGCCACATCAAATAATATTTCCATTTCATAAATATGTCCACTAGGTGGCTCCAAGATCGGAAAATATTTAAAAACCCATTAATATACAACGGATAGACTCTTAAACTAAACAAGAAATCACTTCGTGTTTTAGGTAGTACCTCCATGGTTTGGAAATAGACTTGTCGCAACGTCTGGTAAGACCGTTAGTTATCCATTATATTAAAGGACAAACTTACGGCATATGACACGCCGTTAGGAATTTATGGTCTATAGATGGGGCAGCGAGTGATCCAGAAAGGCTTTAAGAACAAAGCTTTTATATAAATTATATGTGTAAAAAGATCATAGCGTTCGAATTCTCTAAACAGCTGGAGCTGAAAATCGGATCGAAATCGCAATTAATCGGGACATTGTAGCGCCTAAAAAACGGCGTTCATAAAAAATGTAATCAAACTCTGTGGTTAGGCTAGTTGTGAGAGTTGTATGGAAGAGGGTGAGCAGGAAACATCTAAGCACTTTAACATCCACTGTCCAGCTTTGCACGACTGGGGCTTAACTTAACTTTGGCAAACCAAAACACATAGCTCATCCAGCTTTAGGTGGGAAGGTTGGAGAACGAGTCTTCTGGAAGCTACTAGATCAGATTCAAGCTCTTTCAACATCAAGCTCGTTTGCGCTAGCTAGCTAGCCAGAGGTGTTATCCATGCCCCGCTCACGTCGAAATAGGACCGTGTTGGATCCTCATTGGCGTCCTGTCTTCTATCAATGGACCGGACCAATGGACAGCTCAACACCTTTAGGGGACGCTCAAAGTGCTTTGTCCTTTTCTGGTAGTATTATGATTCAGAATATAGGAGTTTTTAGGCATTACAACAGATCGAAGTTTTTAGCTGTTCAAATAATATCCATGTTAACATCGACCTACAAGGTGCGTTCCAAAGTAAACAGGACTTAAAAAAACAGAACAAATGGTTTTTTCGACAAAATCAATTTATTTTATTATAAATAGTCTTCTTTTGCTTCAATACAGCTTTTTCCATGGTCCAAAAGCATGTCGAATGAGTTTTTAGCTCGTTGGCCGGTATGGCCGCCAGTATGCCGGTGCAAGCCTTTTGAATGGCCTCTACGTCTGCATAACGCTTTTCTTCCATGGGCAAAAGCAGTTTTCCGAAAAGGAAAAAGTCGCATGGTGCCATATCAGCTGAATACGGAGAGTGGTTAATGGTAAAATGTGATTTTTGGTCACATAATCGCTCAGAAACGTCGATCGAATGTTGGATTCTGAGCAATTTTTGGTCGTCAGTCAGCACACACCTTTCGTAAGCCCAAATGTTCGGTCAAAATGCGATAAATCGATGTTTTGGAGAAGCTCAATTCCATTTTCATGAATTTCAATGATGATTTAGACTGATTTTTGATGAATTCACGCGCAGTTTCGATGGAGTTTCCGGTGATCACGGATTTTGATTGGCCCACATGTTGATCGTCATTTATGTGCTCACGACCATTTTGAAAACGTTGAAACCACTAGTGTACTCTGCTACGGGATAGGCAATTATCGCCATGAAGTTGTTTCATCAATAGAAACGTTTCGGTAAAAGTTTTACCAATTTTAAAACAAAATTTAATGTTGGCTCTTTGTTCGAAGTTCATTTTCACACCGATAACACAAACATACTGACGCAATAACTTCACTTCCCATCCATGAAATATAATGAAATTCCCACTGGACAATCAATAAAAATAGCAGATTCTAACGCACCAATCGTCACATAGATGGCGGCACCAGGGGGTGGATAGATTCAAAAAGTCCTGTTTACTTCAAATAACCAAAATCTGAACCCAGTACGTCCACTTCTTATGGTATACCATTTTTAATCACTTCCAGTTCATTTTACTTTATTCTGGCAACGCTCAAGATATGTGAATAGCACCTGTCTAATATCGAAAAAGTCCCTAATCGCATATCTCACTCCCAGAAAATTGGCATAAGGTACATGTATTGTGTATAAGTTCCCCTACGAAAGAATAAAGTTTTCGAAATCAAAAATACATATATATAAGCTCCCTTAGGAAATAATCAAATTTTCAGAACCAAAAAGTAATATCTTATTCAGACACTACGCTAATTTTCAGTTACTAGTGTTTGGTTTGACCCAAACTTAACAATACCTTACTTGCTCAACCATATTTCGTTAACACATTATAGTTGAGATTTTCCTGCATCTGCTGCCCATTCATTGGCAATATTTTAAGAAATTTTAAATTACTATTACATTATCGTTGCACAAGCCTTTACCGTCACACGAAGTGGGTAAATTAAGTGTAATTCCAACAAAATACCCAACATGGGTGCTGTATTATTATTGATGTCCCTTGTGGCGCAAGAGTTGACCCTACTCTTTAGTAAGAGCAACTAAACTTTAATAACACATTTTATGTTGAGGGGATTCGAAGGCAAATTTCGAATATGTAGTTATTGTAATTGGATGTACCAGTCGAAGGAATAATATGTAAGAGCCAATAAATACAAAAATAACAAGTAAGGAAGGGCTAAGTTCGGGTGTCACCGAACATTTTATACTCTCGCATGGTAAAGTGATAATCGAGATTTCATAATACGTCATTTACATATTTTTCAAATACCGTATTTTTGTAAAGTTTTATTCCGCTATCATCATTGGTTCCTAATGTTTATACTGTATTATACAAAGAAGGCATCAGATGGAATTCAAAATAGCTTTATATTGGAAGAAGGCGTGGTTGTGAACCGATTTCAGCCATATTTCGTACATGTCATCAGGGTGTTAAGAAAACATTATATACCGAATTTCATTGAAATCGGTCTAGTAGCTCCTGAGATATGGTTCTTGGTCCATAAGTGGGCGGCTCCACGCCCATTTTCAATTTTTAAAAAAAGCCTAAGCTTCCTTCTGCCACTTCTTCCGTAAAATTTAGTGTTTCTGACGTTTTTTGTTAGTCGGTTAACGCACTTTTAGTGATTTTCAACATAACCTTTGTATGGGAGGTGGGCGTGGTTATTATCCGATTTCTTCCATTTTTGAACTGTATATGGAAATACCTGAAGAAAACGACTCTGTAGAGTTTGGTTGACATAGCTATAATAGTTTCCGAGATATGTACAAAAAACTTAGTAGGGGGCGGGGCCACGCCCACTTTTCCAAAAAAAAATTACTTCCAAATATGTCCCTCCCTAATGCGATCCTTTGTGCCAAATTTCACTTTAATATCTTTACTTATGGCTTAGTTATGACACTTTATAGGTTTTCGGTTTCCGCCATTTTGTGGGCGTGGCAGTGGGCCGATTTTGCCCATCTTCGAACTTAACCTTCTTATGGAGCCAAGGAATACGTGTACCAAGTTTCATCATGATATCTCAATTTTTACTCAAGTTACAGCTTGCACGGACGGACGGACAGACAGACAGACATCCGGTTTCGACTCTACTCGTCGCCCTGATCACTTTGGTATATATAACCCTATATCTGACTCTTTTAGTTTTAGGACTTACAAACAACCGTTATGTGAACAAAACTATAATACTCTCGTTAGCAACATTGTTGCGAGAGTATAAAAACTATATTGTTAGGAACTAATAAGTTAGGTTATGTAAATTGCTGAGTTGCTGCATACTCACATCAGCCACACAATACGTGTTTTAGTTAAAACCTTCATCTAGAACTTGAAAGAAGGAAAGAAACGAAAAATGGATTATTTGGCTGACATTTTTATAAAAAAAAATTTTTGAAAAACGCGTTAAAAGACGGCGCACTTAGCCAAGCTCGCCTATAGCGCACAAGTTCTCAAAGCTGTATCTCCAAAACTATTGAAGACTTAGGACAGTATTTTAGATGTGTTGTAGAATTTATTAAGACAATAAATAACTTCGATTTTTTGAAACCCGTAAACCCATGTAACCCCTTAAGGACGGTCTGAAAGTCTAAAGAATTACCCACACATCTGTGCTTAACAATTCACCGAAAGAGAATCTTTGTATGGCAAAGTTAGCTAATCGTTTTGAATCTTGACTTACACCTTTTTAATCCCCGAAGAAAACGTCTAAGACACTTTAAATTAATTATATAAGTGATCAGCATGATGAGCTGAGTGGATTTGGTCATGCAATAAACTGGGACAGTCGATTTTCATACTTTCCCTTGAGGCGAATTTTAACCAGATCCATGATATAAGATGGATACATAAAAACTTCCCAACATCAGGGGCTATTGGCGTATTACCATCGATGTATATGATCTAAGGATCACCTTCCTAATGGATTCCTTTCCTAATGAGCAAGCCTGGCCGCTTCTGGACGCTCCTTCCTTCAATTGTTGACGGTTCAGGTCTGAATAAAGAAATTAAAGGTAGGAGAAAATCAGAAAGTATATAATTCCATGCAAATCTCATCAAATACACAACAAACACTTCAAGGCAATCAATCCTGGCTTGATCGCCGTTTGTGCTGGATTACCACGATTCGACCAGATCCGATTTTGCTTAAAATCAAAAGCTAATGAGTCACTTTTAATGACCAAGAACTCCGGGCAAATTCGCTCAGGACAAATCCCTTTAGCACTCCTACTGACACTGTGTACTATAATTGGATGAAATCGGAAGATAACCCCGTCCACTCTCCATTTAACGATGCTGTCAAAAAAGTACTGAAAGTGCGATAAATCGTTGGCTAAATACGCCAGAGACACAAAACTTTTCAGCGTACAAAGTGGCTGATGGGCATGGTACCTCACATATCTCGGGCCCATCCGACCTATTTCAAGTTAATTTGGTACGTGACATCCTTCTCACATTCCTATGGAACAGTGGGAAAATGAGTGAGGGGGAAGCATCAATAGCCGGTTTTTAGAAGCTTAATCCGCTAAACCTAACCAACTCCCAACTCAAGACTCTCCCACGGTATCACCAGTTAAGTGTTACTTCGTGGTAGAAACAGAACATCTAAGTATTCTCTATCAGTTTTGTCATTATGAAAGCAGACGCTGGCTGAGAATGGAATGCTGAAGGGAATCGTTAACAGCATTCCATTTCTCAGTCGACTGACACACGAGTGCCGTTAAAGTATCAACGAGCGAGGGCAATAAAATAATACTTGTATATGTTCAGAGTCTTCTATACAGTAGAGGCCCGCTAAGCCGGACATGGCCTAATCCGGATACCACTGTAATCCGGACAGGGTTAAAAAACTCAAAATTTCTATTAGGTCCCTTGTAATCCGGACCGACGTTCTCTATCCGTATTCTCTAATCCGGATCACATGTTTATTATTCACTACATTCGCTTTTATGCTTTATTGGTTTAAGTGTTTTTGTTTTTTTTTTGGAACATGTATATTATTTGTTACAATAAACAAACAGAAATTTATAAATATTTTTTCATAATACATAGTTCTGATATGTCTTTGGTAATCCGGATTTCCTTATATTCCGGATAGGGGCCGGTTTTAATTGATCCGGATTAGCGGGCCTCTACTGTATATACAGTTCAGACTAATGCCATTGTGGAAAGCACTCATATCCACTAAATATTTGGGTCAGATGGAAATCCGGAACCTCAAGTCGTCTATCTAACCACGAGTGGATGTCCGGAATAAGTCTGTGGGTCCAGCGCCCTTTGCATACGGATTGGCACCGCTGCTGTCACAATTTGTTGCTTTTGTACCTGTCCTCTGACTTTGCCGATACTATTTTAGGCGCTGATAGCTGAAATAATCGCTCGCGTTCGTCTTCCTGGTTGTCAATGGGTGGCATACTGGCTAATACTTAAGCAACGTCGGTTGAAATAGTCCGAAGAGCACTTATTGCTCGAATTGCAAAAAGCCTCTGTACTGCAATTATTTGTTTGGCCTTCTATTTTTAAAAGAACTCATTATAATGTTTACGAGGCATGCAGAGGCACATATTTCAACCAGAGCTTTGATAAAGTATGAAACCGGGGAAGCTGTTTTGAGCCATTAAACATTTTGATGACATTAAACGTGAATTGCTACGCGGATTGAAAGCTATTCCGGAAACTGACCTTAACAACTGTTTTGAAGATTAGAAAAAACGTTGAGACAAGTGTATTAGGGCCAGGAGGGATTACTTTTAGGAAGACGACATAGATTTTGAAGAATAAATTAAGATATTAGGAGGTATTCAAAACGAACCATATTACTTCAGGGTGCCCAAATAGACCAACTATTTTAGAAAAATTTACGTAATAAATTTACGCTTTCAATACTCGATCAACCATATTTGAGCTCATCATATAATACTTGATGTTATCTATGCATGAAACTTTCATTTGCGCAGAGTTTAATAAACGAAATTGATTTTTTATCACCTCCATATATCAATATATTGCGACCGCTGAATAATAGCTGCAAATACATAAATGATCATATTGGCTCAATTGCATATTTATCAGTAGCTGCATAAGAGCCGAAATATCAAAAAGCACACACAACCGAGCAAATATGCGCATACTAACACACAAATAAACCGCTCATAAATTTTGGTGCACACGCAGACACACACGGCGCGCGCATAAGTATCGCCAAGCCTTGAAGACTGATGCGGCGCTGCGGTTCAAATATGAAAAATGAATGGCAAAAGTTGGAAGGCGATGGAAAGCGAATAATTTAAGACCTTTAAAAATGCATAGAAAACTGTGGTAGTAGCCAGGCAAAGAACTAGGTTAGGCGCGCCTTCGCATGACCGCCCCAGCAAGTGAAGAGTTGCGACGCGTCACTGATCGGCCCCAACGATCTGAGCAGCGACACGACTGACTGCCTACAGAAGCAAAAGAATAATAAAATGAAATAAGAATTGAAAAGCAGGAATCGAGAAATAAAAGCATTAGCTGGCAACAACAAAATGGCGCGCAGTGGCAGCCAATTCGAACGCCATTATTTCGCAAGCCATGAATTTTCTATATTTTTGCACATATTTCTCAATGAATTTTTTCTATTACGTCTGCTTGCCAGCATGTCTAAATTGCAATATTACTTTGTTGGAGAGAGCGCGTTTACATATGTGTATGAGTGTATGTGTGTGTGTGTGAGTGCGCGCTTGTTGGCTGACATTGCTAATGGATTTTAAATGAGCATCATAAATATGAGTAAATTGCAGCAATGCCGCCGACACTGATGCTGACGCCGTTTGTTGTTGCTGTCCACATTGGTGTTGTTGTTGTTATCATTATTGGTGTTGTTGGCGCTCTCCATATAACTCTTGTTGCTCCTGCCTGCTTTTCTAGCACAAGCGCCTGTTTCAGCCTATATGTATGCTAAATAAATTCCATTGTCTGTGTGTGCGTGCGTGTGACTGCTGGCAGCGTCATCAACCGTTATGGGCACCGTTATTTGTACTTTGCATGCGCCTTTGCACGCTATCACAGAGTGTCCAAACAATTTGCTGTCGCTGTTTGTTGTCCTAGTTAGTGAAGCTGCTGGTTCTCCGAAGGTCCCGCTGCCTTTTTATTTTTCTAATTTTGTTGCAGGCTTTCTATTTATTATTGAATTCACTTTAAGTAAGGCAAATTAGCTCGCGAGGGATTTGTCAGTGAGCTTTTTTACAAATAGATCGAAGTTAAAAGGGAGAGTAGGAGGTGCAGTCTTCTGTCGGGAGCTCTGCATTAACTCTAGTTTCATACTACCAGACCACTTTGCGGTCTTTCAAGTGGAGGTTTCTGGCATCAAGGTTTTCGGTAGGTGTTCCGATGTCTTCTTGTATTCTGGCGTTGCACCTTTGGAACTCCAGAGAGCTTGGCGAAACGTTGGTCTATAACCAGGACTTCTGCGACTGCGTAATCCTCCTGGCCCAGAGTGAACCGGAAAAGATGTTGTTATTGTTGTTTTAACAGTTATCTACTCCACGTTAAGATGGTAAGGTACATATAAGTTGTCATCGAAGTCATCCATCGGTAGGTCCAGTAAACGTGCCATTTCGATGGGGTCGGACCATAGCGTGAGGGCTGTCAGATTTGTAGGATTAGCTGGACACGCAAAGAGGTAGTTAGTGTCATACCGGGACCTTTTGCACGTTGGATATACATTTGATATGTCGGGGTCGATTCTAGATAAGTACGAGTTTAACCTGCTACAGTAAACAGAATGAAGCAGAGCAAAGGTCCTTTTCGTAAAAGATCCTCTCAAATATAGTCAGTCTTGCCGCAATTGGGGGTTTTCTAACTGGACGCTGGCTAAAAGGTACACACACGGTGTGGGTAATTATTTCGTCAGTTGCGCTTTGCCAAAAAACAGAGTGGTGTAAGGCGAGGTGGAGTCATCTTACCACTTACTTCTCGGCACACACCTTTGGTGATTCTAGGGTTGATATTAAGCGAGATAATGCATTTCATGGTAATCAACTTTTAGCAACGTACGGATAACTTAAAGAACGAATATCTTCTTAAGTCAGATCCTGCTGCCTTCGTTAATACCATAAATGTGATTAGCATCCGCACCAGTATACATGGCTGCTCTTTTGCAACATATCTCATACTCAATTGCCTTTGCCAAAAGTTATAATTTGTAAGACCCTGTTAACGGCGGCGGTACACTTTCTTCTTCGCCAAATGGAGCCGCTTTTTCTGTTTTAAACTTCTTTGGAGTAAGCAACAGACAGTTTCTTGGTATTAAGCCACTGGATTCATGCTAAGTCGATGTTTACAAAAGAACACAGAAACTGCTACGGTCCGCCACATGATCTCATACAACCATGAAGAGATCTCCCATTTACTCTACTCTCCGACAGCTTTCTTATTATCAATATTTTATGATGGGTTTGGCCATCAGCTCAGCTATCTCGGACATCTTCAAACGGCGATCGGCTAATACGAGATCTCGGACTTTTTTTCTGCATCTTCTAAATGCGGTTCATTAGAAGAGACATGCAATTACGGTGGAACTCGTTATGCTGTCACCTTTGACTAGAGTGACTCGCTCCCAAAGAACCGATATTGCTCCTACTCATTTTTTCTAAAATCTGAGAATTGAATCTCTAACCGATACTTCGGCTACACCTTTCTTCTAAAACTCGTGGATACACCCGCTTCCACCCGTGGTAAAAACTGAACTAGGAGTCTGATTCGGCAGAAAGTATGCTAGTTAAGTCTCGGTTGATAAAGTTACGTCATTATCGGACCGCACGTTTAGATAGCCACGTGATTTGTTGAATACCAAAAACGTTCTGCATTTTTTTGTTTTTTTTTTTTGTTTTTTTTTTTTTTACCTTCCTAACGCGGGGCAGTCAAGCAAAAAGTGTTGAGTTGATTCCACCTCATCTTTTTCCATATAGTTTCTACAAACGACGTCTGGTAAGATTTCCTGTAAGGCTGGTATTGGCAGGGACGCCGATAGGGCAATGGCCTGTTAAAGGAGCCACAACCAGGTATAAGCTAGCCTTACTGAGGCCAAAGAGATTACTAGATCTTTTGCGATCAATCCTGGCTCAAAGGGCCGATCGGCAATCTTGCCGATGGTGGGCCAGCGCTTTCCAAGCTTCCGCGAAGCCCAGCTATTTAGTACTAGTAGAACACAATAGGATATGGGAGCACAAAACGCTCTCATTCTACCGATAGCGATTCAAGAGTGCCTTTCCTTGCTAGCTCATCAGCTTTACAATTGCCTGTGATTCCGCTGTGGCCTGGCACCCACACCAGTCTTTTCACAAAGACACTCGATGCTATTAATAGCCCTGCCCTGAAAGCACTATTAATGAGTTAAAGGCTAGATACCTTACAACATATATAACTTGCGTTTTGACGAGAAGCATCAAGAGAGATAATAAAAATATAATATTTTATATGAACCAGGTCGGCATCACATTTTGAAAACACATAAATATTCAATTTATTATTCAAAAGTTTTCTGCCACACTACAGCGGGTTTGTATTGTAATAGCACTGCATACTCAAGCCATAGCAAGGCACATATCCGGGAGTATGCGTAAATATTTCACCTTTTGTGATTTTCACTTCATAAATAACTGCCAGCATATAGCATTATATGATACGCTGCGCTTCACACCAACACAGACTTTACTAAAGTCGACGACAACACCGAACCCAACCAGCAGCATTCGGTCTACACGCTTGGCGTTTGTTGGAATATAATCGTAACTTCAATTTCCTTCATACAGCCAATACGTGACAGCGAAGCTGTGAGATTTAAAATACTTCCTGACGCCACTCACTCGCGCACACGACGCAGGTACGAAGTCATGCATACGCGTACGACTGAATTACCTTTTGCAATTTTTGAATATTTTGGAAAGAAAAGTAAAATACATGAGTGCCGTAAAATGAGGCGAAATGGATGCACAGCGTCTCGCGCTGCGTGGCACATGTTTTATCAGCAAATGGCTTTGGTTGGTTGGATGCTTGAATGGCTGGATGGCTGAATTCATGGCTGGCGTTTGGCATTGCCATCCTCTCTTGTCCACAAGGCACGCTGGCATCCGCTGTTGGCACGCTTTTATGCCGCAAACTTCAATGGCTTTTATGCGACTCGTGGAGTTTCTACTGTTCCTGTCAGTTGTGCTTGCTGATGGAGTTCACAACTTCACTCGGTTTTATGCTGATCATTTTTAAATGACATTTTCGGTTACTCAAGCTCACGAGTGTGTGCATATTATTCGTGTTTTAAAATTTTATATCCGACCATTTCAATCAATACGAAACTGATGGCTGAATGTTTTATGCGTAAAGTCCCTCCGAACTTATTTAAAATACCAATTATCGCTATTAAATCACTCTCCAAGCCGAAAAAGAATTATTCAAAGGATTGTTCATCTAAGGCTATAACATTTTTCGCCCCAAGAAAGAGCGGCCAAGAATAAATCGGCGCTTTAAAAAACATGACCATTATTTATAAGACCGAGCTTAAAAAGCCAAGAGAGCCTGGTGAAGAGCCTTTTTCAGAAGTGTAGAGGGCTACTCCACTGGACCATCTAGGGAATGCTAATGGTATATAGATTGTGAGCAGCAAAGAATCACTAATGCTTTCCGTTGAATCATTCGGCTGAAGAAGTGCCATTGGGGTGTGGAGTGCTGTTCTGTCTTCTTGAACATTCAGGATGTACGTCACCTCATCTGGGCGCTAAATGCATGCAAGCCTTTGAAGTCCTCAGGCTTTGATGGCATCATACCAGCACAGCTGCAACCGAAGGTCAAGGTGTCATGCAGCTGGTTGGTCACCAACTATACGAACTGCGATTGTGTAGAATCGGCCATGTTCCGAAGGCTTGCTAATTGTTTGAGGTGGCGTTTATACCGTAGGCTGGAAAGAGTTCTCATGTCGGCGCCAAGGCAGTCAGGTTCATTGGACTATCCACTTTTCTCTTGAAAACGTTGGAGACACTTATGGATCTGTCTACGAAGCCATAGTAAAGCTTATAATATTCTGTAGTGCTGTTCCTCTGCTTATATACGACGAGGATATGTGAACTGGGCGAAGTCGCTGGAAAAAAATTCAGTAAGCTTTTTTTGTGTGGGTCGAAAAACTAGAAAAACAAGGAGAGTCTGCTGTAAGGAGCTTTGTCAAGTTAGTTTTTGGCTACCGCACCACTGCTGTTTCTTTCAGGCTGAACTACCTGCTACTAGCAGCAAACTTACGACTTCGCTCCGTTCTCTAACTACATTAGAGTGCAAACGAGCTGTATTCTAGTTGGCTTCGTGTGTTCTAGCACTTAACCTACGGAGCTCTCGTGAGCTTAGTGAGTTGATCGATGGTCACCCCTAATTTTGACAAGGTTTATTTCGACACAATCGCATAAGTTCTTGCTGGACATCGCTCATTAGGTATAAGCTTGTAGATCTAAATATCTTATCGTACGTAAAGGATCAAAGTTGTTTGGAAGAAGGTGAGATAAAAACATGCAGACATCCATTGTTCTGGCACTTGTAAGAATGAGGTTAATACATTTCGGCAGCCATACTTTCGGGTAACAGGGAGACAGGGACGAACTTGACATTAATCGCCATAATTTGTGATCGGCTTAAAGCCCGTAGTCAATTTATGAGGACTTTTAAGATACATTTTTTCACAGTTCCAGATACCCCAACGGACTGACGTTAGAAGCTGTCCAAATGAGCTCGCTATTAGGATCGACCATTTAACTTAGCCTTCAGATGAATAAAACATTCTGAAAAAGATGCTTTCCATTGCATGTACGGAAAATTTAAGCAATAGAATACTAATCAACTTAATGCATCACTTGGAAAACCGCGCTAATTTATTAATAGACCGAATAGATCGGCCTGATCTGGAATCCATCTCATGCGGTACATTTTGGATCCATCAGAGTTACCAGTTTCCCTGAAAACGAATTCACTAGTTTTGTTTAAAAAAAAATAAGGAAGGTATAGAGTAAACATCTGGGATGGTGTTACTTATTGGGATGGACCAAAGTCCCAAAGCCACAATCCAAACAGCGGGAAAAAGAAACATATTTGTAACAGTAAATGGATTTGTTATATTGGTAATCTAGGTTACATAGTTCAACTCCATTAAATTACAGAAATTTTACTATTTAGTATTAATTTGGATCACATTCCATGCTGATAGAGACCAATATACGGCGAGTTACTGTCGATCTAAGGTCACTTATACTCGAAAATAGCTAAAATTGGACTTAGGACTTTTCACACAATACTTTCAATTAAAAAGCATTACATTCGAACTTCAAATACATCACTTGGCCACCTTTATTTTAGTCTCCCAAATTCCGTTGCATCGTTAAACCAATCATTTACACTCATAGAAAACATATAAAAATTAGCTGTTTGAAGAGCTGCTCCATCAATTAAGATATTAAAGAGCAGACAGTAAAAACACAAAAACCTTGGTTCAGACTTTAAGTAAGAAGTTTTCTAAAAATTTCGTAGAATCTTTTCTCCATTTCTTGTTGCTTTTCTATCTTTTCGCACGCGAGCATTGTCTGCCAGTTTATGTGGCGCTTACTCAGTCAGCTACCGTGCGGCATGAAACCAATCAATCCATCAATCAAGCAACTAAGTTAATTTTCGAATATCACACAGTCTAATCAATACACACACACACTCAAATTAGACAAAAAACAAGACACAACCGAAAATGCAAACAAAAAACAAAAATATAAAATTGTTTTTGGTTGCATAAACACACAAAATACTACCAGCAACCACAGCAAAAATGTATGAAAAAATCAAAAATTTCGAAAACTTCAACTTGAACAACTTTTCCACTTGTGGCTGCGCCTACCAAAGCCGAGCGGTGTGCGTACACCAATTTGCTGCTCGTTTGTCGGCGCGTATGTTCTTCGGTGTTTGCACAAAATCATGCGAATACATTGAAATCAATCAAAACTTTGCCGAAAACCAAGCTAACAAATAAATAAACCGCTAGCCAGCAGCTATGGCAAGAAGTCGACGCCACGTCTGCTCTCCTCGCCGCAAAGTTGTTGCCTTGTGGCAAGAGCATTTTGCCATTTCTGCTATTTAAGACTTTCATCAACTTATGCGTGTTTATATAAAAGCCAAAAATTTCCATGGAACTCAATTTAAAGTAATTAATGTTTACTTGCTTTAAAATTTTGCTGACTGCACTGAGGAGTTTTTGGCTGGAGTTCACATTTTTGTGGGCAGAATTGACTTAGACATACTTATTAATTTATCTGGAATACTCATTATTGAGTAATTAGGAAAATTCCATCAACTCAACCTCTTAATGTTTGACATATGAGGCAATTAACAGTTAATTAACAATCAAATAGTTGTCCAATTAGTCCAAAGTGTAAAGCGCTTGTTGATTTCTCTCTTTGAGACTTGAATACCGAAGGTTGCGTTGTATTATTGCAAAGAAGCTACTGAGAAGCGGTAGAATCTCGCACCTAAAGCTGTGATTTGGCGCTACGAAACCGTGATTAGATTAGGTTATGTTAGCCTGGTAGGCCAATAAGCCATGCATAAACCAGTTTTGGTTCTTTGCGATACCAGATGGGGTTCAGTTTCTAGGGCCAAGAGGAGTAGATATCATTTAGGATGCCTAGGCGTGACGCGAATTTTAACAGACTCTACGGCCTCACTATCGATACCTCCTCCAGTGTATCATACCGTGAGGACCCCAGATGCTTACGCGTAGTCTTGTCAATGCGGGACAAGTGCACAAGAGATGCTCCATTGTTTCCCTGGTGCCCCGATCTAGATATTTCCTGCAGTCTTCTCCATCTGTCGGCCCCATCCTGAGGCCGTGGGTTTTCACCAGACAGTGATTTATTAGTATTCCCACCATGCTCCTGTAGTCTCTTCTATCGAGTGCCAATAGGAATTTTTTTTCTGATCTAAGCTTTGCACATGGCTTTTGCAGTTTCGCCCTCAAGTAGCTAGTTCCGTCGGATTTTGATTTTCTTTAACAAACTTCTGTCGAAATCATCATATAGACAATGCATGAGTTTCCCAATTTTTGTCACGTTTTCGGTTGTTAGCCGTACACCATTCTAGGCAATATCGTCCATTATTTCATTGCCCTCGATGTCTTTGCGGCCTGGCACCGAGTAGAAATGAAGTTACTCTGACAACACTTTCCACTGTTGCCTGCTTTTCAAGCCACTTTTGGCCGATATGCGATACGAGGTTACTGCCTTGATTGCTGTGAAACCTTGATTAAGTTTATACTGATTAAGTCAGTGGTGCACTACATGAAGGTCCCAGAAAGGAATATTCTAAAATCATCTCTCATTTCGTCACTGACAGTGAGCTCAAAACTGATCAAGGAGTTCAAGACCTCACTTGCAATAACATCAAGCTATACCACACTAAAACTTGTCTGAGTGCCTTGCCGCAACAGAATCGTCAGAAACAATAAAGGTTTTCTTGAAAGAAATAGCCAAATCCGTTCAGAATGGAAACGAGCTTGTCTTCTCAGTATTCATGTATGCGGGTTTGGATCTAAGAGCCTCGTGCGAACTCAGCGGACGTTGGTCAGCAATCAGAACTATTGGGGTTGCGAAAGCCTTCTAGATTACAGTGGAACCTTAGAGATCCTTTAAGATATTAGCTCTTAGCGAACTGCACATCGCCTCAATGACAATTGGCCTAACTAGACACTATTCCATTGGTACTCATGGGGCGAGGCTAAGGGTTTTTGAGTACTCAACTTGTCTTCTTCACCGTCCAAATTTCGTCAAAATAAGCATGAAGCTTTGTTGTCAAACTTCCTACAAACCCGATGAATTGATTGGGATAATATGGGCGCCTTAATAAATTTGTGGCATTCTAGGCGTTTTGCCGATATCCAACATTCTTCTTGTTCTATACCTAGGAGTGCTGGGCATTACAAGAGAGAGACATCTCAAGCGGTCCAAGTGAGATTATTCGTGGCCTCACAAAAAAATCAACTTATTTAGCTAATCTAACCTACCCTGTAGTTTACAACAAGCCTTTACTGAGACAGAATTGTCACTTTTACTGTATTACATTTAAGAAACGCTTTTTAAGTCCGTCCAGGCTAACGGCCGAATTCACCACATAGTGTTCAGCGCGCTCTTTTTCAGAACTTCGAACATCTACCAACTTTGTGGATACAAAATTGAAATTTGATCGAAGACTCGTTTCCAAGAGCACTAAAAGTTTGTCTGTTCTTGAGTTGTGTCGAAGGCAATTGAACTAAACACATACCTAATGAGTTCACAGCAATAGGTCCCTTCTAATAATTATCGATGCTGAGGTAATAAAAGCTTAGGATGAAAGTTTCTAAAGCGAAGCCTTCGTACAAATTTATGGTACGAAATATATTGAGATAACAAAATATATATTTTCCTGTAGCTTCTTTAGAGTTCTTGTATCCAAATAGAAGTATGTTAGATTAGGTTAGAATGGAGTTTAGTTACTAGGTCCGTGAGGAGTAGTCATGCCTGCGCTTGACGCGAGTTTTTTAGTTTTCAAATCGAAATAAGTTGTTAATGAAAGTATAAATTATTACAGTGGCTAAAATTCTAGAACCCTTATTTAATATTTAGATCTGGTATTGCTTTACTAAAGTTTTTAACTGAGCAACTTGTTCAAGCTAATTTTCTGAAATCCTGGTTTAATTAACTGCGGTACTAAAAAGTTAAATCTTGAAGAACTTCTTCAACTTATGCAGTTTCTAAATGAGAGCAATAAAAAGTTCGAAGCAACTTCGCTCATTCTAGCCTATTTTCATGGTTTGCTCGACTTTCACAAAGTTTTCGTTACGGAAACCTAGAAGGCTTTCTAGTACAAATTTTAAGGTTTCTCCACTGATCTGTGAACAATTTATGTACAAATGCGACTACTGTTATTTCTCGTTACTATTCCAGCTTCAAAACGGACGGATTGATAGTTTTTATTGTTAATTTTCGTTGGAAAAGTGTTATTGCTACTAACAAGGATACACCTGGTATGCCTCTGTAGTCTCTTAAAGACTATAAAAAACTCACTCTCTTCGATGAAAATGCTAGAAAAGTCTTTTGAACTTTAATATGGGTGCTATTCTGAATGAGATTAAGTTTCGATTAAAAAATATTTAGCTTGAAAAAATTATTCTGATACAGTCTTAGCATCACAACTGAAATTAAGTGAAGTGTTTGTATGAATTTCGGCAGTAAAATGGAGAGTTGAAATATGAAAGATGCTTTTGATATACGATGCATTGATTTATATATCACATACACATATGTTTGGATATAAAATATGGGAATCGAATTTCGATGAATATGGAAATTGTTAATTTTCAACAGCAAAACTTTTTATCCATCAAAAAATTACCATGCGAACATACAAATATAAATCTTAATACCAATATTTGCATAAAGCTTTTAGAGAGCTTTTCCAACAATTCTAATATATTTACGTATATACATCATATAAAAGTTAAATAAACAAATCTGAATCAACAAAATTAAATGTCATTTCTTGAATAATAACTTTTTCGATTTGATCTTGAGTTTGTAGCAAAGCACACATAACGGTTTAAACACATACATACACATAGAATAGAATAAATCTTGTGGCACACAAAAATAACTTTTCAGAGAAAGCAATTTGATTTTCAAAGAAATTAAGTACAATGGAATTAAATACTCATGCTACAACAAGGTAAAGCAACTATTTGCCAGTAGAGAAGGTGAAATACGTAATATATATATACAAATATACGTAGCAATATGTCAACTTGGTTATTAAGTTCTGTTGCGGTGGAAATTTTTCTTTCTTTTGTGCTGCAACAAATGAAATTTTTCGGAAAAGCGAAAAGTTTTAGAATGTCAAGAAATAAATGCGCAGAAAACAAAGTTTTTACCGTTATATTTTCAAGAAATATATACACAAAAATAAAGTTTACCGTTATTTTTCTTAGTTAGCAAAGGGTCGAGAAAGCTTTTCATAAAAATATACCTAACAGTTCGGCGAAAATGAGAACCGCATAAATTGGAGCTCAAGTGCGGTGAAGAGGATTTCTATAAAGAAATTTCATAAATAATTGCATATAATGTATACATACATTGTATATATATATATGCTATTGCTTATAAATAAAAATATAGTTTTTTTAGAATCTTTGAGGTCACTAGCTCGATCAAGGACGAGACTGCAAGAAGAGAATGTCGTCTACAATTAGCTCGCTGTAAGTTGTGAATTTTTGGCTTCAAGTTGTATATTCGCTTGAATTAAAGTAGTAGACTGGATAAGTAACGAAAAAAGCGACACGACGATAGACGAAATCAACTCTCTTCATAAGTAGCTGGGAAAATAAAGTTATAACTCGAGCCATCCTTTTGTAGCTTAGTCGGTCTTACAGCATGTGTGCAGCATGGAGAATATCATGTACACATAATGTTGGATTAATAAAGCCTTTAATTGTTAAATAGTTTCAGTATTTCCTTCAGGCAGAATTCAGGAAATTTCAGAGCTAATTGTCACTCTTAAGGTCATTACTGAACTTTGAGAAAAATACTCTTTCGAATACATCACTCATCAAGCTTCAAGTAGAGATATCTTTGGCAAACTTATTATAGATTTTAAATGTGGAAAAGAGTGAAAAGAGTTTCTATTTTGAAGATCCAGGGTCATGCAGGAGTTGAACGCTCTCAAAAAGAATGGTTACAGTAGCCGGAGATCACAATAAAATACGAAACCAACGACATTCCTCCCAAATTTCTAAAACTAACTAACTTCATCGGCTTCCCACAGCGGGCAGGGGGATAATTCGCCTTCCGTAAGGTATTCCTGTCGTAAGAGGCGATTAAAATCCATAAATAGTACATAAATGATATCATAGACTTCAAATGAGATTGCTTCTAAGGAAAAGACATTTGAAGTTCAAGCGACAAAAGTCACCAGTCATTGAGTTGTGGCATACTCAACTGGTAGTAGTATAAGCTACAAGGTCTGACCGAAGACTAAAAATTTGTACCACGGGGAGCAATTAGCCCTTGCAGTTCGCTACAATCTCTTCATTGGGTTTGGCCCTTTCGGGAGATTCATGGCGGCTGTGGCTTAAACCTAAAGGCAGGTAGGATGGAATAATTCAATTCAGTATGGAGTCACACTGTGGCCGGGTGCCGGACCTACAGAACGCCAGAGATTTTACATCATCCTCGAACCCAACCAAGGTGGAAAAAGTGTCCCTTCCACCCGACTAATTGGAACAAAAAAATACGTGCAAAAGTCATTTATTATTTAAGGTGCTGATCAACGCATTGTATTGATTTATGTGCTTTTAAAAGCGCTGTGAGAGTCGCCGGCAGGTATTGACGCAAATCACAACGATTGTTAACTTCATCGGTTAATCTTACATATATTAATATATCCATTACGAGTATTTACGGTCTTGCTTTGGTTAACCAAGTCAAATAGAATGGTTACATTAGTCGCACATCCGTTCTTATTTCCTCGTCAACACTGGACGAACTTTATATAAAATAAATATGATAGAGCTCATACTGAATAAATTACTCCGAATTCACAGGCAAAGCTTTGTAAAAGACAGCGACGGCTGAATCGGAGAAGTACGGGGCAAGTTTGTGCTACTAATAGGGATGACGTGGTTTTTACAGCACGTGCTGGCTATGTTTGTGTAGGATTTGTGTCAAATATTGCTCGTTGCATTCTCAAAAATTTACTGTTTGATGCGGATTGTGGTATGGCGTCGTCATAGGGGCTTATTTCTTTCAAAATCAAAGGGGATTGATAGGGATTACTATCAATAGCGATCATTATAACGTGATGTTGACCGACTTTTTTCCCGCAATTTTATGAAATGGACGCGGACGATCTACTATTTCTAGCTAAATGGTAGGCTGCCTCAAATTTTCGGTCTAAAAATTATGCGATTTAGCGTCTCTAGATTATTTTCTCTGAGGTTTCGTTAAATCAAGGGGATACGTTTGAGAAGCTCGAGGACAATATTCACTGCACTATAGCAGAAATGCTGCACCGGGTCATCGGAAATTGGGTTATAGGGGTGAAGATATGCAAACGAGGTGGGAGTCGCCATCTTGTCGACATTTTACTCAATTTCTAAGGGCATAAAATTATCTGCATGACAAAAAAAAACCATTCTTACCAAACTTAAGTGTTCCATATCATTTTAACATCACGGCATTCTTGTTGGTCGGCCCTTTAGGTTGGTAGGAATGCAGTCTCTTCATGCTCAATTACCACTAAATGCGGTGTTTTGATACACTATCGGCTTAGTACCTGATGGATTCCAAGAGATCGATGCCGGGTTTGTGATAGAGCTATGCACGCTCAGAGGAATTGAGGAAGGTCTTCCAAATGGCCAATGCCCCGTTATAGTTAGTAGATGTAAGTTTGTATATATCGGGTGATTTTTTAAGAGCTTGATAACTTTTTTTAAAAAAAAAACGCATAAAATTTGCAAAATCTCATCGGTTCTTTATTTGAATCGTTAGATTGGTTCATGACATTTACTTTTTAAAGATAATTTCATTTAAATGTTGACCGCGGCTGCGTCTTAGGTGGTCCATTCGGAAAGTCCAATTTTGAGCAACTTTTTCGAGCATTTCGGCCGAAATAGCCCGAATTTCTTCGGAAATGTTGTCTTCCAAAGCTGGAATTTGCTGGCTTATTATTAGCTTTTTCGTTAAATCGCATGATCTTAATAAGGGTCCATTTCTTGAGATGAATTGTTCTCCGAAGTTTTCCCTCAAAATGGCCATAGAATCGCGAGCTGGGGGCATATTTTGAAACCATGAGTCAACATTTAAATGAAATTATCTTCAAAAGTAAATTGCCATTCTTAACGTTTGTAAAGCAAATTTTATGCGTTTTTTTTTAAAAGTTGCTCTTAATCGTTCCGATATTCTTTTCTCGGTCTAAATAAGTCCTAAGTCGTTCTATTTTGCCATTTGGTTCGCAATCTTGTTCTTAGCTATTTGTGCAAATTACTTTACTTGGCCAGCTCGTATACTTTTTCCTTCCCGAAAATGTTGCTATGAACGGGAACCCAAATTATGGAGAACTGAAGTTTATCTGACAGTGGGCTTAAAGCCTTCATACATTTTTTTATTACGCTGGAATTGTTGTATGGTGACGATAAGGCCGGCAATGCCATTTGTTTGTCAGTGTATATCGTAGCTTTCTGAATCCTTCCATAGCTAATCAGTAGAACTCTTAAGGGCTTCTCTATGCTAAGTACTTTTATTTGGAAGATCCTCTGGTAATTATACAGTAGAAATCCTAAGGTTTTCCTTATGCCTAGTACTTTCGCTGGGAAGGTGCTGGCTGAGTTTGGTAGCCAGATAAATAGAGAGATCTCAAGACCTTTGGAGTATAAATACATTCCTAGTCTGTAGTCCATTTTGGAAGGGTCCAATAAATATAGATAGCAATAGACGAAAGGTTCTAAAGTTGGATGGAAACTTTATTCTGAAATTTTCAAAGTTGGAATGCCAACTTTTAAGTGCCAATTTCCCTACAGCTTCCTTGTCCGCCACTTATGGCTGACAGTGTACGAACTTCAGTTGAGTCGTGAAAGAAAGCGAATGGCGAAAAATTCAATTAAACAAGCTGGAAGTGATTTTTTATTAAACCATTAATTGCGTGCCAATTGCACGTAACCGTGACACATTAAGTACCTACGCATAACAACAACAAAGAAGGGAAAGAAATAAAGGCAGAGGAAGAAATAAAAATTGTATTGAGTTGACAAGACGGAGAATGGGCGAATAGTGAAATGAAAAGGCGCGAAGGAAAACAAAGCGAAGCGTAGAAAAGGTGGCAAAATAACGGGATATATGTATGTTTTTACACAAACGTACACGTATTTTTAATGAATAGTGCGCAGCGAAGGTGAACATAAGTATATTTACATACAGTGTTTCAAAAAAGTAAGCGTGTAAATGGGAAAAATATGCAATAACATACACATACATGCTTGTATGAATGTGTATGTATGTATGTATATACTTTTGACTGATTGAACGCCGTGAGCGTCATGCGTGTGCGCGTGAAAATGCAAAAACTAGCTGACAATGTGGCACAAAACGAGAAAAAACAAGCAGCGCAGAATTCAAAAAAACGCTCGTCACAGTGCAATATTGTCGCAAAGCGGCGATACAATGTAACGGTGTATTTTTAAATTTGTTGCATTGCTTTTGTTGCATCAACATATGGCACGTGTGCGTGTAAATGTGTGCGTGCATGCGTTTATTCCGCTTTCGCGCATAGCGGAAAATTCAATTTACACATTTTTTCGCTCGTTGAACCCTGGCGTCAGAGTGACGAGCTGAAATGCATACACAAACACACACATACACAAATTACCACGTACCTATAAATAGGAGCAATTTTCCCGCTGAGAACAGTTGGAACTGGTAATACTGATGAAAGCCAGATTTACGGGCATAAGGAAGCAAAAGCTTGATTGCGAGAATTTGCTAGTAAGTGCCTGGGGCCTGGATTCCACTGACTAAAATAGCAATGAAATTATTAACGACTTCAAAGCGCATCAGTGGAGAACAAGGTTATTATCCAGAACATTTAGGCCTCGAATCGGCGCTGTTCGCAGCAATGCGTGTCATTCGCCAGTTACCAGTCAAAATGCTCGAACGAGTCATCAAAACTGGGACTCAACAGATGGACCATCTGAGACGTATGTAGCTGCGGTCAGCATTTGATGATTCTTATCAATTGGAAGTGAAGTTATTGCGTTTTAAGTGTCAGTATGTTTGTGTTATCGGTTAGAAAATGAGCTTCGAAGAAAGAGCCAACATTAAATTTTGTTTTAAAATTAGTAAAACTTTTACCGAAACATTTCAATTGATGAAACAAGTTTATGGCGATGATTGCCTATCCCGTAGCAGAGTGCATGAGTGGTTTCAACGTTTTCAAAGTGGTCGTGAGGACATAAATGACGATCAACATGTGGGTGAATCAAAATCTGTGATCACTTAAAATTCTATCGAAACTGTTCGTGAATTCATCAAAAGTCAGCCGAAATCATCATTAAAATTCATGGAAATGGAATTGAACATCTCCAAAACATCAATTTATATCATTTTGACCAAACATTTGGGCTTACGAAAGGTGTGTGCACGGTTTGTTCGGCACAAATTGACTGACGACCAAAAATTGCTCAGAATCCAACATTCGATCGACGCTTGTGACCGATTATTTGACCAAAAATCACATTTTAACCATTAACCACTCCCCATATTCACCTGATATGGCACCTTGCGATTTCTTCCTTTTCGGAAAAATTCATTTGCCCATGAAAGAAAGCGTTATGCAAACGTAGAGTACATTTAAAAGTCTTGCACCGGCATACTGGCGGCCATACCGGCCAACGAGCTAAAACACTAGTTCGACATGCTTTTGGACCATGCAAAAAGCTGTATTGAAGCAGAAGGAGATTATTTTGAATAAAATAAATTGATTTTGCCGAAGCACCAATGATGTAGCTTGCCATACCGTTCTAATTGCATCGCAAAGAACATCTATATTTTCAATATTTTTGGTGCATATAGCTCTTTTAACATCACCCAGAGATGTTCTGTAGGGTTTAAGTCTGGGCTGGACGATTCCCACTCCAAAACATTGATAGAATTTTCATTAAAAAACCTTTGTGTCAACTTAGACATATGCTCTCTATAGTTATCTTCCTTATAACAGAAAAATTTTCCTCAGCCCATGGCAACATGACATTTTTTAGGATGCCAACGTATTGCTCCTTGTTTAAAATTCCATCAATGTTATGCAGTGGACCAACACCATATCAGGTAAAACATTCCCATACCATGATTGATCCTTCACCATACTCAACCACGCGTGGAACCTAGCGCGGATCACATTCTGGAATTATTGGACGGCGAACATACCTTCGACCATCAGGTCCTAAGCGATTAATTTTTGTTACATCAATCCAAATGACATACCTCTGTTGATTTGTTGTCTTAGACCAATGAGAGTTGGCAAAGTCTACGCGTCGATTCTACAAATTTTAGTGGGTTCCTGCGTGCTGCTCTGCCGTGAAGTCCAGATTTGACCAAACGTCTGGCAATTGTTCTCTTGAAATTCAAAACAATTTTTTTTGCGCATTTGTCTTTATTCGAATTTCTTGGGACTTCTTTCCAGACTGACGAAGGTCAAAAATGTACCTGGGAAGGGTAGGAGTACAGCTGCAGCTTTTCCCCATTAAAAAACTTGAATAATACATTTTCAAACACCACGTTGAAACACACCCTTACCAGAAATATCACCAACCCACCTACAAAAAAGTGAGTGTTTCTAATTAGCTGTCAAGAGCTGTATATATATATCAGTTACAATTTTACAAGTCGAGAGCTTGCAAGAAAAGCACCCTTGCCTAAATCATATCCCGATTGGAACGAGTATGGGTCGCTATATTCGTGTATTCGGGTGCTGAATCAGCAACCAGCACTTGTGGGGTTGCGAAAACCTTCTAACCCAGAGTAAAACGGAAAAGATCTATTGAATTACCAGCTCTTAGAAAAATTTACATCGCCGTCCTATCAGGAGATTATTCCATTAGAATCCACGCGGTGCGGCTAAAGATTCTGGAGAATGCAACTGGTCAAAGTTGGAAGACGGAAGATGATGAAAGGGAACTTCTCGACACTTTTCCTTCTCTGTCCAGCTTTCGTCAGACTAAGTTTGAATCATTTCGGTGTCCCCAAGGCTCTGTGTCGATATGCGACGGACTTTTTGATCCATACCAAGGAGTTCTGGGCATCAAAATGCACGCTAGCTGCCAAAGGAGAGTTATTCGGGAGCTCACGAAAAAATCAGCCTATTTACCTAACCTAACCTAATCTATTCACTGGACCGAACTTGTAACAATATTTATAATGTACTGTTATTCCCGGCTTTTTACACCGAAGTAGCAATTTCTTGACAGATGTAAGATATGCAATATCGAAAGATCAATGCAAGGAAAGAAGGCTGATTAACCGTGTTTGAAGAAACGAGATTCTTATTTAGAATTTAGTGTTATTTATTTACTTGTTATAACTTAATTATTGAACTGGTACTCTTTCTGAGACGAATGTCAGCTTTGTCTTGAAAGGCAACGAAAATGGCAGTAGATTGTAGACGATTAACTTACAAGCTCCGAAATGCTCTGTTTTCTGAGGTCGAATTTATGTTTTATCTAGAAAACGACAAAAAATCGTAACAGATCGCAGAATATTCTTTTAGAAGTAATGACTTTTTACATATACTACAACGGACTTTGTCTCGACGATGACGGGGCATTATTACTGGTTTGTGAAAAAATTTCTCTCCGAAGAATACGATGTTTTTGTGTACTTAAACCAAATGTCGGTTTATCAAAGGCGGCGACATCTCTCACTAGACTCGTATAAGTATCTTTCTTTACTATTTACAATTTCTCTTTCTTTACTATTGACAATTTTATAGCTCTCATTAACGAAGGAAATAACAAAACGACCTGACCTCGAATTAATTGTGCTGACCAGCTAAGCTCCGCTTCTACCGCAACCGTTTGTATCTAATTTCCAAGTTTAAACAATATTATTTGTAGAGCAACCTATTTGTTTTTGTTGTATGAATAACAGCAGGTAACAACAATAGCAACTCGGTCTTTCCGCTCACCCCTGACAACACATTGATTTATGACACCAATATCAACACTTAGGCGGCCATAAACAAAGTTTACCGAACCCTGTGGGCACCTTTCACATCCGCCATTTTTAATGCAGTTATGCTCGTATACCTATACATAGTATGTCTGTGTATGTGTACCCTCTTTATGGCTGTGCATGGGCAGAAAGCAGTGCATATGTTTTCTCGCTGCTAATGACCGACATTTACGTGCAATTTCACTTAATTTAAATGATGCCGCCGGGCGTTGCATGGCGATGGCAGTAATAATAGCAACAACAGCAACATAGCTTATGCGTCTAATTGCGCACACCCATTGAGCAGGAAATGTCCAACGTCACGGATCATAAAAATCGGACACATGTACATATACATGTATGTATATATGTATGTATATGTATATGCATATACATATATGTACATACATATATACATATACATATTTGTGAGTGTAGGCATGGTGCTGGACAAAAGTCAAACTATTATGGGTCATAAGCTTATGAACGTTAGTAGGTACTCGTACAAGTAGCCGACTTGCTTCAGCTTCGTTTCTAACGAGTTCAGCCACAGCCGATGGGCGTTTGGCGGCCGCGTCAGTGCAGAGCGCCTATGCAATGGTGAACTATCGATGCTAGCGGATGTTGTATATATGTATACATATGTTCTATACTATATAAAGCAATAATGAATGCGTATATGAAAAAACAACAATAACAAAAAAAAGGGTAAACAAAAAAATGTGGCACATTTAATTGAGCGACAACAGCGTGAGTGGCAGGAACGACAGGCGTGTACATAATGGCGCAGCGGCAATGAACGTTGTCAACACGCGTTGAACGACAACTTTATTTCTGCGCCCGACGAAGACCAGCGATGGGGTGAGTGAAGGACGGCAGGTTGGATATGAGAAATAAAGGTGAGGTGATGACAGCGTGTGGGCCGAGCTCGTTATTAGTGGTCAACTGATGTTGTAAAAATGGCAATCATAACAAGAACAACAACAACAATTGAAAATATAAAATTTACTGCAACAACAACAACAAATTTTTAAAACTAACAATTGCTACAAAATATATAATGGTAACAACGACCACAAAAAAAATAACAACAACAACACATGCCAAAAACAACAATTTCGGAGAATAACAATTTCCAAAAAGCAACAAAAACAAATTTAAAACCAACAATTTTAGAAAAAAATTGCAAAAAAAACAGCAATAAAAAATTGTACAGCGAAAAATGTAATTGCAACAAAAACACAACAACAACAACAAATATATGCAACAACGCCAACAATTTCCAAACACAACAAAAACAATTCCTATACAACCTGTAATGCAAACAACGACAGCAACAAAAAAATAACAACAACAGCAATTGACAAAAACAGCAATTTCACAAAAACATTAAAAAAACTTAAATCCTAAAATTCCTAAAAAAATACAAAAACAACAAAAATATTTAATAACAACATTTCCCAAAAAAAGCTATAGTTGCAACAAAAATAACAAGAAAATATTAAACACAACAATTTCTATAAAACCTGTTATGGTAACAACAGCAACAAAAATTAACAACAACAACTAATTTCCAATAACAATTTCCCAAAAAAAAAAACAACAAAAATTAATTTAAAACCAGCAATTTCAGAAGAAATGCGAAAACAACAGCAATTAAAAAATTTAACAACAACAATAGTATCGAAAAACAACGACAACAACAGTAACCAAAAACAACAACAGCAACAATATTTTATAACAACATTCCTAAAAAAACTATGGCTACACCAAAAAACAACAACAACAAAATACAGCAACAACAACAATTTCCAAAACCAACAACAATTCTCGAAAAACAACAACACCAAATGTAGAAAAACAACATCACTTACACCTTCAAGAGCAATTGCAACAACAACAACCCCAATTTAAAATAAAAACAACTATCATCGAAACAACAACAACCCACTAATTGCCGCAGCTGAGTGACTTTATTTGTATGTTTTTTACAAGCCAACGCTGAAGCGCGTCCTCTCACGCAACGCAACGTTTTGGTGTCATCGTTATTTACGCTTGCGGCTGCCTCATATCCTGCCACACGGTTCCCGCAGCACAAACATGTTTTGCCATTTTTCAGCTATCAACCAACATTTATGCGCTCGCCTGCATGAGTGGCACTGACGACATGCATAGGTGTTTATATGTATATGTATGTACATATATACGCAAGTATGTGAGTATGTGTGCGTGTGCAATGGCAGCGCTAAGAGTCGCACTGAGTGGTGGGGTGCTGCTGCTTTCGTGGCAGCATTTACAAATTAAATATGAACACGCATACCAAAAAGGTGGTCATAAAAATTTGCATTTACCGCTATAAGTGAGCCGCCATGCCTGGCAGCATTTTGATGCGTTGCACACAATTTGCTGCATAAAATTGATATTCATATTTATTACAGCCAATGCAAGCGAGCCGAATTTACCGCTAGCGTAAACATCGGCTTTTGGGAATATTAACAGATGGCCGTAACGGCCAATGAGGGGTGGCGAGTGGGATGCTATTTTGAATTTTAAGTGAATGAAAATAGGAAGCATTAATTGCCATGTACTGTGAGGGCATTAGGGATCTGAGGGATTGAAGTGAGCCCAGATAATTCAACGCTGCTGAGTTTATAAATTTTCGACAAATTTTTTTCGGAAATTTTCTGTTTCAAGTATTTCTAAAGACACTTAAAGAAAAAATATATATTAATGACCAACTTAAATTCACCATTAGTATGGTGAATTTCTGTAAATGGACGCAGTTTAACAGTATATTCTAATATTTATAATAGTTATTGCAATCTGTAAGAGTTTAGCGTAAGTTCATAAATAGTCATATGTGCTCTTCACTTATTTGTGAAAGGGGTATAATATATTTTATTTATACAGGTAAAAATTGAGAGAATGGTGAAGATCAGTACAAAAACACAAAATTGAAAAAAAGGAGAGACAAAATTATATGCATATGGTATATTAGTGTAATGTCAAAACACTACTTCTTGATTTCCCCACTGATAAGCCAACATACACAAGCTAAACAAGCATAAACTCACCACACTCCCTGTCAATATTAACATCGACATATCTTTCTCCTACACCCTAACTTTCCATGTTTGACCTTCCAGAATTGAATTTACCACACATTATATTTTTCTCACCACACCTTAAAAATTATATGTCAACTCAACTCAACTCGATTTCCCAACAGCTAAGCCAATATTCACAAACTAAATAAGCATAAACTCACCACACTCCCTGTCGATTGTAACATCGAAATATTTTTCTCCCCACACCTGAACTTCTCGTGTTTCACCTGACAATATTGAATTTACTACATAATATATTTTTCTCACCACACCTTAACTTTTCATGTTTCACCTACCACGATTCAACTCAGATGTGCCAATTTTGAAAATATTGTCAAAAAACAATCAACATCATATATCCTATTTAGGTTTAGTGTTGACATTGTATGCAGTTAAATTTGAGGTTAGACTAGAGTGGTCTCCTTCGTGAAGTAAGCTTTAACTCAGCATTTAAGTAGAACTTAAGAGTTTTTAATTACTTTATCTTATTTATCACCCATGAAATTTTATTGTATTTTTTCACCATACCTAAATTCACCACGATTTAACTCACAAAGTTGAATTCAACACATGAAAATATCGCTCTTAAATTATCAAAACTTTTTTCAACACAGCTAAGTTCACCACATTTAACACACTAAAGTTTGAATTCACCACACAAAAATATCTTGCAAATCATATAATCATAAAAATATCACGCTGGAATTTATAATGCATTTTCGCAACACACCTAAATTCACCACATTTTAATACACCACAGTTGAATTCACCACATAAAAATCTTTGTAAACGTGGTCTTTAACACCTAAAATATACCTAATTGTGTATAGTTATTATTTCAGCAATTTTTTATGAGTTGCGCTTAGTCTTCGTATTCGAAATAAGCTTTAAGCCTACAGTAATTTAAATACACCATACCAAACTACTTCACACCATGCGATAAATTTCTCTTCACATTATCAAATTTATACCCCGAAAGCATATATTATATAATAATATTATTATAATTTTTTCACCCCACCCAAATTCACCACATTTATGCCACCACTGTGTGAGATGTTACCACCCTTGCATTTATAATCGAGTTCTCTTTAAGCTCACCATTAAGAAACTCTTCACAATATAACTTGAGAATAATCTGAGAATATACCGAGCCTTTTAGGGATGAAACGGTTCACTATAAAACGACCACTATAAAGTATATTGACCAATTCTATCTTTTCAAAACAAATCGAAATTACAAATCCAAAAAACATACGATCAATTTCAAAAATACGATCTGGTTGAAAAGGGGGCTAACTCTAGTTTTCAAAAGCGTTAAAAATAATCGTTTCTTATCTCATAAATTAAACCCACATATTATGGGTTTATTTTATAGAAATCCATAACGCCGGAGCAGCAGGTCACATATATGCTTTGAAGACGCTTTACTTCATTATATTTGTGCTTCTTCTAATTACGTCATTATGATCTTATTTACTTGTAGTTTATCCACGCGTCGAGGTGGGACCACAAAATCCGTTGCGCATCGAACGTGATCACATCGCCAAATTGGAATGCAATGTCGATGCAAAACCCAAAGTCTCCAATGTACGTTGGTCACGCAACGGGCAATATGTTAGTGCCACGCCTACGCACACTATCTATCGCGTGGGGCGCCATCATGCGGGCAAATATACTTGCAACGCGGACAATGGGCTGGGCAAATCAGGCGAGAAGGACATAATACTTGATGTGCTCTTCCCACCCATAGTCGTCATCGAATCGAAGACACACGAAGCCGAGGAGGGCGAAACAGTTATGGTGCGTTGTAATGTCACCGCCAACCCGCCACCCATTACCATCGAATGGTTGAAGGAGGGAGCGCCGGATTTTCGCTTCACTGGCGAACTGCTCACTTTGGTAACTGTGCGCGCCGAACACGCCGGCAACTACATTTGCCGTGCTGTCAATCTGATGAACCCCTACAACTCGAAACGTGTAGAAGGTGTTGGCAACTCCACGGTGGCGCTGTTGGTGCGACACCGACCCGGGCAAGCCTACATAACACCGAATAAACCGATTGTGCATGTGGGCAATGGTGTTACGCTCAGTTGCTCGGCTAATCCGCCCGGTTGGCCAGTGCCACAGTATCGCTGGTTTCGTGATGTGGATGGTGAGTTTAGTAATACACAAAAGATTTTGGCGCAAGGACCACAATACTCCATACCGAAGGCGCATCTCGGTAGCGAAGGCAAGTATCATTGTCATGCCGTTAATGAGTTGGGTATTGGTAAGATGGCTACGATTATACTCGAAGTGCACCAGCCACCACAATTTCTGGCCAAACTACAACAACACATGACACGACGTGTGGGCGATGTCGATTATGCGGTCACTTGCAGCGCCAAGGGTAAACCTACGCCCATTATACGTTGGATCAAGGACGGTACCGAGGTACTGCCAGGTCGTAAGATGTATGATATACGCACAACGCCTACCGAGGGTCAAGGTGGCGTCGTAACAGTGCAAAGCATACTGAAGTTCCGCGGCAAAGGGCGGCCGAATGGCAATCAGTTGGTGCCTGGTGATCGTGGACTCTACACTTGTCTCTACGAGAATGAGGTGAACTCGGCCAACTCGAGCATGCATTTACGCATCGAGCACGAGCCGATTGTTTTGCATCAGTATAATAAGGTGGCTTACGATGTGCGCGAGTCGGCGGAGGTTATGTGCAAGGTGCAAGCATATCCAAAGCCAGAATTCCAATGGCAATTTGCAAATAATCCTTCGCCGCTTACAATGTCTTCGGATGGTCATTATGAAATTGCAATACGCACGGATAATAATGATGTCTATACCTCGATATTGCGCATAAACCATATCTCGCATTCCGATTATGGCGACTACACTTGTCGTGCTGTCAATCCACTCGACACAATACGCACGCAGATTAGACTGCAACCCAAGGGTGCACCGGAGCGGCCCACCGCGCTCAAAGTAATGGAAATATCGCACAATTATGCCATACTCAGCTGGATACCGGGCTTCAATGGCGGCTTGTTGAGCACAAAATTCCTTGTCACTTATCGTCGCGTGGCAACACCGCGCGAACAAACGCTTTCCGACTGCGCCACACACACCTACACCACTTCCATTGTGAGCAGTAGCAGCAGCAGTAGCGCTGCTGCGAGCTTTACCTCTGGCAGTAGCGCTGGCTCAGCAGATTGGTTAGAGTTCGATTGCTATCGTGAGAATCCCTGTAAAGTAATGCCGTTGGATCAGTATCAAAGTTATATGTTTCGTGTGTATGCGCTGAATTCGAAAGGCAGTTCGGGCTACTCCAACGAAGTGTTGGCCACCACAAAAGTCAGTAAAATTCCGCCACCCCTGCATGTCACCTATGATCCCAACTCGCATGTTCTGGGTATCAATGTGGCGGCGACATGTCTGTCATTAATTGCAATAGTCGAATCATTGGTGAATCGCGAAACGCCAATGGCCACATGGGAGATTGTGGATACAGTGACATTACTCCCATCCGGCAGTGAGGCCACATTCAAAGAGGCAGTAATTAATCACATTCCACAAACGACACATTACAGCGCATCGGGCCGTACACTGGGCCATGCTGAGGACATAACGTTGGCGCTGGCGGAGACGGCGCAGGGACCGACGGTGCGTGTGAAATTGTGCCTACGCACCAATCACGACCATTGCGGACAGTATGCGAATGCGGAAAGTGAGTATAGCCAGTACAAAGTAGTGAGTGAAGTTGATGTGAGTGTCCCAGATGTATTTAGTTTGAAATATTGCTTCCTCTCGGCAGCGCCTTTACCGCGGTTTACATTGCTCTTTCATTTCAAAACTCTCTGATATATAGCCCATCATTGCGAATTCGAGAGTTTTTGTTGGAAGCTACTACAGTTGGAAATTTCTTATATTCACATAGGCAGAAGTAGTAATCACCCAGAACACAATAAATCTATAAAGAAAATAGGGTTTGACCCAGTTAACCTTCTGCGTGTAAAGAGCCCATCCTCTATATAGATGAATTATGACAGTCTTCATTTCAACTACCATTGGATTCCGATCCTACGAAGTTAACACATCCACCCAAAATACTCCTGAGCCCAGCCTCCTTTATAGAGATCTTATACTCAATGCTCAGTTATTCAACCTCTTATTCTTCTTTACTGGTGTAAAACCCGCTCGCAGTCGTTTCGTCTTTTCACAAGGTGGCGACAATTGGAGATTCCAAGCGAAGCCAGGTCCTTCTTTCCAACGGAGTGGAGGTCTTCCTCTTCCTCTACTTCCCCAGGTGGGTACTACATCGAAAACTTTCAGAGCTGGTTTCGTCCATTCGGACGACATGACCTAGCCAGCCTAGCCGTAATAGAAATTCAACAGCTACCGGACTTTCGTTTTTAATAATCTTCTTAGGAGACATAAACAAGGCGCTTAGTGTTTTAAGATAAAGGACCAAACTAGTTTGGAATTTCAGCTATCACAGCGAGCAGACTATTTCGCTGTATCCAAGTATTTCCGTCCATAACCTCTAAATACTAATAATATTCTTTGATGTCTTTGTTAACTTCGACTGATCACATGTGGAGATCCACAAATGGCTGCCTTACATGAATCCATATACATATGTAGTACAAACACAACTTCCTCACCTTTCTAGGTTAACCCTGTTCCATTACACTTTCTAAAGTTCATGTCCACTTCCATGACACCATTCCTACTTCACATTTCGCCAAACTCATCGCTAATTTTTTTCTTTTCTTCACACGTCACCATTCATCAATCGACTCCGCAAACATTTGGCATGGATTTGAACGCAAATCACCGCAGTTGGCAAATCATATATGCCTGAGACATCAACGCTAACGACATCCGCTGTAATAGCCATAATCGTCTCGTCCATTGCATTCCTACTGCTCGTCGGACTCTTATTGCTCTTTTGTCACTGCCGACGCGTGGCATCCAACAAGAAGAAGACCAACACCAGCTCACCGGCCAAAGAATACGACCTCGACTCGGGTCGTCCATCTATAGTGGCGCAAACAAATCAAGCGCCACCACCCTATTATCCAACCGGTAGTCTGGATAGCAGCAAATCACGAGATTCGCATGCGATGGAGCTAACACTCACAGCTGTGCAGGATAACGAGGAACAACTGCATCAGCAGCAGCAACAGCAACACCAGAAATCCGCCGCCACTGTAGCGGGCATGACAGTCTATGGCTCGCAGAATGGTTATGGCTATCATGTCACATCGACGCTTGGCAGTGGTGGTGGAGGCGGCGGCAGCAGTGTTGGCAGTGATGCGGATAGCTACCAAGTGACGCCATTAGCGCACTCGGCCATGGCGGGGCGCAACGAGTGTAAGTACCCAATAGTATATAGTGTGTAAGTTTCTGAATGTGCAATGCACCAATTGACCACCCGTCCAAAGCACCCAGCTCCCATTGCATCATGAACATCTCACCCTCATTTGGCGTGCGTGTAAAGACAAAGCTCGCAAGGATTATGTTTGCATTCATAATTGTGCTGATGCGGCGTTCGCTCTTTCGTTGAATGTTTTCATGCGGCGTCGAATCGTAATCTCATTTCGGCAGTGGCCCAACAAGACAGCGCAGCGCTGTTGGACCGTACAAAAGTAGTTAGCGGATGAAATTTGTCCGGTTGGTCAGGCAGTCAGACAGCGAACTGGCCACAGTGAGACGTCGGCGGGTGTGATGCACAAATGCAATTCTCAGCATAATGAGCGAAATGAAAATTGAAGTTGCCTTTGTAGAGAGTCGTGTACGAGTTCGAGGCGTTTCACGCTAAATTGGCAAGTTGCATCCTTCACTATTTCAACTACTTTCAGTTCACGTTGCGTGCGTGTGTGGGCGTTAGAGTTTAGGATGAATTTCAAATGTTGCTAATTTTGACATGTCGCAGGCGTTGACACATTGAAGTTGAAATTTATTGAATGTGACAATGACAAGGAGCGCACTGTTCTCGCAGTAGGTCCCACATGGAAGGTCAGCGCGGGCGTGTCAGAGTGCGGCTTATGCAATGATTAATATTAACGCAATTAAGCTCTAACTAAGTAGAAAATGTAACCTTTCTTGACAAGATCGAAATTTACAGTTTAGTTTTAAAGTTCTCCTCGCAATTTCGTCCAAAATAGTTCGACTCTAGACAGTTTAACTTCAGCAGTTGTACTATTAATGAAAGCTGAAACCTTGTGCAAACCAGATTACGACTCTACATTCTTGTTCGGAAAGGTTAAAGTAGAATAACAAAAAGAGTATTTGCTATAAGACCACCACGAGCTCAGCTAGATTCGAAAGGGTCTCTACTAACCCTTGGTTATTATGTGAAGCCTCTCATAGGTAGGACCATTTAATAATGTCTCTTCCTCATCTAGCTTGAAATTAAATAACTATTTCGATAGCTTCGTCTTTTCCAGTTCAGGAACAGAAAGAGGTTTTAAGTCAGTGGTAATCGCAAAACTGCGCGAAATTTATGAAGCTTGTCTACGAATAAGACTAATGGAAAGCCGCCAGGCGGATTTAGCTTTTAATGACGGTGAACTTTGCGAAAGATAGATAGATGAGTTATATGAATCGTACAAAGGTTAGGATGGGACCAGTGCAAATGAATAAAAACCCTACAGCTAGTGGTAGCGGAGAGAGAATAACATTTCCAACATCGTATATATCAAGGAAGAAAGACTGGTTGTTTATAATTGGCTCAAACTTGAGATGCATAGGGCGCGTAGGCTCAAGTAAAAGAAATGTTCGAATCAAACGTATTTTTCAATAAGAGCAAACAAAAAGGGGTTGGAATGTCAATGAAATTCTTTATTCCTGTGTAAGTACATTCGATGCCATTATGTAGGGAACTCAAGCGTTCATCAATCGTAGCTCCACAGGAAATAGTCTAACGGCGTCAAATCGCAAGACCAAGGTGACCAATTGACTGGGCCATTTCGTGAGATAACACGTTCACCAAACTAGGTTTTCAATATTATCCAAGTACATATCATCCAATTCGGGCCAAATACATTATTTGGTTGGTTATCATTGAGCGGTAGCGCTTCCCATTTACAGAAACTTGCCGGTTTTAATCATCAAGGAAGAAGTAAAACCCAATTACGCCGCCGACCCATAAATCGCACCAAACTGTAATTTTTTCGGGATGCAATGGTGACTCATGGAATACGTGTGAATTGCTGCCTGACCAATAACGCACATTTTGTTTATTGACGAATTTGAAATGAGCCTTATCGCTGAAGATGATTTTTTGATAAAAATCCGGATCATTTTCAGATCGTTGCTCAATCCAATTCATGAACATCCGACGATTTTGGTGGTCAAGCGGCTTCAGTTCTTGCGTCAATTTGATCTTGCAAGAATGTAGGCCAAGTAAGAAAGGGCTAAGTTCGGCTGCAACCGAACATTTTATACTTTTTCAACTTGCTGGAATCAAAGTCTACAAAATAGCTTAGGATACAACCCAGTGCATTGCCAGTATAAAATGTTAAGGAACAGTTGAAATTCACTGAGCACCGAAATGAGATAACAGATGACTGGAAGCTTGTAATCTGGTCACTCGAATCAAAATTTAATTATTTCCAACCAGTTGGCAACCAATATTGCTGGCATTACCAATGGTGAGATCATCCACAGGAACCATGTTACACAAATAATGAAGTATGGTGAAAGTCCCGTAATGGTATAGAATTGCTTCACATGGTTACATGTAATACCTCCACAAACTTCTACGGTATAATGAGAAAACAAGACTTTCTGCATATTTTGCAAAGAATATACCTGATTTTATGGAAAGGAGTGCTTGTTGCAAAATATAAGTTATTTTTCAATATAATGATGACCCAAAACGAACATCCAAAACTTGAAGTAATGGCTTGGCGACTTAAATTTGTTATTGATGAAGTGGCCAGTCCAAAGTTCTGATCTCAATCCGATTGAGAACTTGTGGTCAATCATCAAATGAAGGTTAGGACAACACATAGTGACATTCCAAATTATTTTACACAGAATTTGGTCGAAAGTATGCCAAACCTCCAAAGCTTGAATTATGAATTATGTATTATGATATGTATTATGAATTAAAGAACTCGATATTTTATATTCAGTGGTGTTGTGGAATCTGCTAGTTGTCGGAATCAGAATTGAAACCGACAAAAAAATGAATATGTGTCACGAATTCAGATATTAAGTATTGCTTTGATGTTCAAAACAGAATTTGTATTCTTTTGCAAGTCATTTGTCACATTAGTTAACATCTGATTCGAATATTGATTTTGCGTATGCTCGAAGAGATGAAAATCCAATCAGATTCAGTAACACCATTGAAAAACAGAATTGGTTTTCAATTCAAATCTGTCTTGAATACCACAACACCCCTGATTATTAACCATTCTATTCGGAATTGAATATGAACTAAAGGGATAAACAGCTTTTTAAAATGTACATACATATGTATATGCTACTTCTATACTTATACAGATATAAAAACACAAAGCAAACACTTGTACTCATTTTTGTTCCCCATATGTATGTACATAATATAGAAGTTTTAAACATATTTGCTAAAATTTTCTGTTCAGCAAGTAAAAATCTTCCACAAACATATATTAAAAATATATTATTAGAAAAATGTAATAATTAATTTGAGCAATTATAAGCATGTTTATGCATGCATTCATTTTCATACATACATACATATGTAGATATAATATGGACTTACCGTTTGTTATGCTGACTTTCCAGCCATGCAGCATCGCTCCTGTCTCAGCAGCCTTCATATTGACTTACTTACATTGAATTGCGCACAAACATGAATTGCAACTTTCACAACACTTTATTCACAAGCACCACACATTTTATTATTTTATTTTCATATTATTAGAACGCGCACTAACTTGACTTCAAAATTTCACAAAAATATTCAATAAACACTTATAAACACTTTACACAATATAATTTTTCACCATAATATATTAGACACCAACTTTCGCGTCATAAAATTCCTTCACTTCATTTCGTTGCTCAAAAACTAAAGAGTTTGTCCGTTATTGGTGGCATTGATGCTCATTTATTGTTCGAGAGTGCGTATTCTTCTCATTCCTGCTCAGTCAGCACTGCTGTTTCATGAGACATTTAAGTTGTGTTATTGCTTTCGCTGCATTAGCGACAAAAGAAGAGGTTATGATGTGTGTAGGCTCTCTTGTTGCATTTTACTCGCATGCGATTTTTCATATAAAATGTCCGCTACGTCAACTGTTACAACATATTTTGCAAAAACTCTCATGTGCATATATATATATATGTACGTGCTCAGAATCACCTGATTTAAGTGTTTTTTCGGCAAGCGAAATAGCAAGTTGTGCAGAACCTTTTTTTTGTACATATATATATTGAGAACCTATAAAAATTATAACATTTTGGTAATTAAAATTTCACTGTCAAAATAATAAAATAATTTATTATTAAGTCATGAAAATTGCATCGGGTTTTCCAACGGAGATGATATGATTCTTATGTACATATGTGCTGTTCCGACCGTTTTTAATATGTCATGGTCAGTCATTTTTATACTCTCGCAACAATGTTGCTAACGAGAGTATTATAGTTTTGTTCACATAACGGTTGTTTGTAAGTCCTAAAACTAAAAGAGTCAGATATAGGGTTATATATACCAAAGTGATTAGGGCGACGAGTAGAGTCGAAATCCGGATGTCTGTCTGTCCGTCCGTCTGTCCGTCCGTCCGTGCAAGCTGTAACTTGTAAATAAAGATATTAAAATGAAATTTGGCACAAAGGATCGCATTAGGGAGGGGCATATTTGGACGCAATTGTTTTGGAAAAGTGGGCGTGGCCCTGCCCCCTACTAAGTTTTTTGTACATATCTCGGAAACTACTATAGCTATGTCAACCAAAGTCTACAGAGTCGTTTCCTTCAGGCATTTCCATGTACAGTTCAAAAATGGAAGAAATCGGATAATAACCACGCCCACCTCCCATACAAAGGTTATGTTCAAAATCACTAAAAGTGCGATAACCGACTAACAAAAAACGTCAGAAACACTAAATTTTACGGAAGAAGTGGCAGAAGGAAGCTGCACCCAGGCTTTTTTTAAAAATTGAAAATGGGCGTGGCGCCGCCCACTTATGGACCAAGAACCATATCTCAGGAGCTACTAGACCGATTTCAATGAAATTCGGTATATAATATTTTCTTAACACCCTGATGACATGTACGAAATATGGGTGAAATCGGTTCGCAACCACGCCTTCTTCCAATATAAAGCTATTTTGAATTCCATCTGATGCCTTCTCTGTATAATACGAGGAACCAATGATGATAGCGGAATAAAACTTTACAAAAATACGGTATTTGAAAAATATGTAAATGACGTATTATGAAATCTCGATTATCACTTTACCATGTGAGAGTATAAAATGTTCGGTGACACCCGAACTTAGCCCTTCCTTACTTGTTTTTTTTTTAATTGCATTCAGTAATGTTTGCAATTTCATCATGGAATAATATACACAAGAGCAACGTCTACAAATTGTTCAATTTTTTTTATCAAAATAATTATTCTCAAATTGAAACTTTTCGTGGGCTTCATCTAAAGTAGAGAGAGAGGATACAACACTGATATTTATTCCCGGTATTTTCACAACGAGCCTCCTAAAGGCTTGGATGCTTCGTCAAACTCTTCCTAGGTATATGTAGATATAATCGCGTTAAAAAAATTTTGAAAACTTTGAGTGGATTTTAGACTATTCATAAAATAAAATCTGGTTTCTAAGACATTTTCTATCAACACATAAAAAAATGTTTCGTGATCTTCAGTTCCGTTCAAAAACTATCAAGACTTCAAACAATACACGCTTTCTAAGCATGATGATTGTCCTAATTAAAGATACTTTCAATTTTATGCGCAGAGTTGTATTGCCCTCAGAGTTAATCGAACTTCACTCGAAAATTTTCAGTGGAAAACTTTAGCTTAAAATATTCTCCTGAATTCAATTAGCAAAACTCGCTGATTTTCAAATAATTTCGCGTTAATAACTTTGCCCCCAATATACCTCTCTCGAAAGTTTCTGCTATACGGCATACTTGAAAAACAATGAAACGGAAAAAATACAATTTTCTATGATTTCTAAATAATATTTAGCATGTAATGCGACATGCCACCTAAAATGATGGGCGAGGGCGAAGCAGAAGAGTGGGGATTATTGCTAAACATAACAATAAATGAGAGCAATCAAAAATTACGCGGCTTTAATTGTTTCACAGTGGTGAGCAACAAATGACTTCTGAAAGGAGGGTTAGGTAAAAACAAAATGAGCGCGGCAAGCTGAAGGAAAAAGAACGGAAACTAATAGTAATGCAACACAATTACATTTGAAGTTAATGATTTTAAGGAATTTTACCATTATTATTATTACGCTCTTTCGCTTTTCAATAAAAAAATTAGTGCTGTTTGTGTTAAACTGTTGCGAGCAGCAAATCACATTGAGGGCGAGAACAAAAGCCAAACAATGCCAATATTTGTACTTGCAATCCGTAAAAAAAATAGTAAAAGCGCTTGGCAACCCTCCAAAGGAGCGCAAAAATGCACCCAAAGGAGGAAATATGAATTGTAAGACAAGCGCCAACTGCCGCCAAGCGGATACCGGGGGCCTCACGTAACTGTTGGCATGATGCTGTGAGCTCAATGCAATTACAAGCACAACAACAATGCAAACAAAAGAAAACGGAGCGTTGCATAAGCGACGCTGTGTTCACAATGTCGATAGTCAGTGTTGTGATACTTTGGGCGCAAAGTGAAGGCAAACGCTCGAACCATGAGCACAAAGCTGTACGTGAAACAATGAGAAATGTCTCTGAGGCGCTTTTGTTTACTTCATTGGATTCATGGTTTCAAATTTTTTTTATAGGTAATGTACTAAAGGTCTGTAGTTTAAAGACAAGGTCGATACCAGGACGAAAATTTTGAGTTTTATATCATAGAAGAAGTTTAGGTTTTCTCGATGGGGCCTAAATTTTAGATAACAGTTTTTAAGCCCCATGTGTATGACAAAGTTCTTTGAAATGTGGAAAATTACTAGAATATATGTGAGGCTGTTAGATGACGCATCTAAGCCTTAATGAGGTCTAATGTGATACCACCGGGACTAATATTCTTTCATTTAATTTTCTCCTCTCTGAACCTGCTCATACTTCTGATGAAGTTCTTTAGTAAGAAAATCAACGCCAGTTCCATACTTTGCCCGACTCATTACAATTTTGTATAATTATCTCTCTTTCAGCTATATTATTTTGGGCGTTTCTAAACAGTTCATAACCAAAACCCGACCTCGCTTTGCCATTCGTAGACCAGATTTGTGTCAAAGGGATATACTAGCTTGTAGACAAATATTTCTTATAGAAATCTTACACAAATTATTCTCAGCCCGCGCTTACTTCATATAAACCCTTCATTATTTTAAATGCGGGAAGAGAGAATTCTGACCACTTTATTCAGAGATGGCCCTAACTTAACGGGGAAGATTTAAGTTTCGGCATTTTGCTAACAGATATAAATTATAGCTACCAAACCGCAGTGTTCTACATGAAAACTATTTTTTCTACCCTTTTATAAGTGCAGAATTTATAGTTGAGTAAAGCCCCCTAAGTTCAGTTCAGAGTGACAATTAATTCGACGATTTCAATTACTTTACTATAAAATTATTATACGAAAGAAACATATATTTGTATGTATGTATCCGGACCAGGTAAAGTTTTTGTAAGTAAAACATACATACATACATACATATAACGCGTATACTAAGTCCATTCAGGCCGGGCATATGTATGGCTGTATATAAGCGCACTAGGATTTCATTTTTTAAAATATCTATCTGAAATTTGGCAAAGATATTTTTCTTCCCTTCAAACTAAACGTTCAAAATCAAGTTCGTATATGCACAGCCTTTTTATACTCTTGCAAGCTGTTGAAAAGTTGAAAGCCGGGTAACAACCAAATTCGCCCAACCCGAATTTCGCAAGAACTTCTACCGAGTTTGTGAAATTAGATGAAATCGGATGAAAACCCCGTTCACTCCCCAATTAACGGTACTGGTCAAATATACTGAAAGCGCGATAAATAAACAAATTCGATTGTTATCTAAGGCAACGGAATAGTCTGCTAACTTCCTTATAATATGTAGCAAAAAATAGTAGTACTTTGTTCCTAACTTTAAAATTATTAATTTATTCCTCAAAATCTATGTCGTCCCCTCAGGGTAATCCAACGTGCCTTCGAATCCTCGAAACGATTGTTAAAGTCAATTTCTGGATAGCCTTCAATGCGCGTAGCGATTCAAGTTTAATGTCCTCAATTGGCTTAAAACGGTTTTCCTTGAGCGATCGTTTGAGTTTGCTGAATAGCTAGAAGACACACGGATCTATATCAGGCGAAAACGGTGGTTGCGGCACTATATAGTTAAAAATTTGGCGAAAAACTCACCAAGAATCAGTGCAGTATGCGACGGTGCATAATCGTAGTACAAAAGTCAAGAGTTGTCGGCCCATAAGTCCGGCCTTGTTTTACGAACACCTTCACGCAAACAACGCTTAACACTCAAATAACATTCCTTGTTGACAGTTTCGACGGTCGGAAGGCATTCAGATTGCACCACACCTCTTTAATCAAAGAAAACTGTCAACAAAACCTTGGTTTATGACTTGTTTAGACGTAGTTTTTTGGCTTCGGCTCCGCCTCACCTTTGTTAGGCCTATTGATCATCTGTTTCCGCGTCATAAGCATAGAACTATGACTCATCGCCAGTTATAATATATTTCATGACATCCTGGTAGGTGGAAAGCATTCTTTCACAGACCTTGACGCGACGTTGTTCATCGAAAAAATTTAGTGATTTTGGAAACACAAAAAGCTTTCACTTTTCTTAGGCCTAATTGATCTCTCAAAATGGTTTTCACTGAACCTTCTGATATTCCTACAATACAAGTAAAATCTCTGACTGTAAATTGTCGTTTCTCAAACTCCAATTTCTTTATTTTATTGACGTGCTGATCATCAGTTGATGTTGATGGCCGTTCTGGACGTGGTTCGTCGTCAACGTCTTCTCAAACCATTTGATATAATTTGTCCAAACAAAAACACTTGTTCGCGACAAACAATTATCACCGAAGGTCTTTTCCAACATTTTGAATGTTTCGGCACCAGAAATTTGATTCCGCACACAAAATTTAATAGAACTTCTTTGTTGAACAATTTCGCACGTAATGACCCACCCGTAAAAATCGCCGAATGCGTATCATATACTTCAGAAAGTCAAGTGTATACTAAACAGTAATGATTATTTTGATGTCACATTTGGCACAGATGTCACTGACAATCGTACTAATCTAGAAAAAAATACAGTGCGACAAATGGGTTTTCGCGTAAAATTTAAAGTAAAAAGTCTTACTAGTTTTTGCCCACAGCAGTATTGTTCGGGTCAAAATAATTTGTAGCTACGAAGCAAACTGAACGTTCCAACTCAAGTGCTTGTATGGAAAACTTTTCTATTTTCTGAGACATTTCCACGAAATTTGCACAGATTAATATAGAAAGTAACGGTATAATCTGTCTACAAATTTTCCTGATCGAACCAGGTATTATAACATCGGTGCAACTCAATACCTTATTAATGAGAAAAGCACCACTCCCTTAAACCCGCTGAGCTACTTACACAAGCACAAGCTTCATGTGTATAAACATGCAAATTGTTGTTGCGTGCACTTCCACTGTATTGCAGTATTTGTCGGTAACTTTTCCTCTTGGCACACAACCGATGTTCATTGAATTTATATTTTTTCAACTTTTTCTTGTTACATTTTGTTCCAGAACTTTTCATTGTACGCTGCTTTGTTGCTGTTGGTTTTGTTGTAAATTTACGGTTGTCACAAGTGCTTGTCTGCGCGTCGTTGTTGTTGTTGTTATTATTATTATTGTACTTGTTTAGCATTTGTTTACGTTGTTCACCAATGTTTGTTGTTTCGCTAGTTATTATTGTTAGTGCTGTGTTGTGTCCACAGTTACTTGAAATTTATAAGTGCGCATAATTAAAAGGGGAAAATGCTCAAGTTTCATTTGTATACATTTCCGCTTCCGCTTTGATTACTTTCACCATTTACCGTTACTGTTGCCTTAACCAGCGCACGTTTGTCCTCCGCCATAGTTTTTGCGTTATCGTCACTTTCATTCTAGTCATCGCCGGCCGTCGACGCCGGTTCTGCCGCTTTCCGCTTGTTATTTAATGCTGTTGGCCTGTGGCTTAGCGTACGGCGCGGCGTACATTTGTTGTTGTTGTTGTTGTATGTGTTTTATGCTTATTAGTGTTGCCAACTGCTTGTACCTCGCCGACTAGCCATGTGCCATGGAGGCGCGTCGCTAACTGGTCGAGTCGAAGTGAATAACTCTCCCACAATGGCCTGACCACAGTGGTTAAATTAGATGAATTGAGGTTAAGTGGGCTCAATGTGAGCACTAAACTTAGTTTTAGGGTTCCTGGGAAGCTTTTATTGTGGCAGCGAAGTTCGACATAAATAGGCGTTATATCCAGGTTACTTGGCGCTTCACTATTGAGCTAGTGTTAGGCTTTGATAGTCTTTTCTCGGCATGCAAGCCACTCTTCACTCAGTGAAGCTTGAAAGGACTGGTATACAGCCAACTGAGAGCGATCCAACACATGACCGTACGAATTAATAATCTAATCTTATCTGATCTGATCCAATCTTAGAGAGCTTGCTTAGTCTTCACTGTTTTCAACTAATTCGACTTCAGAAAAAGTACGATACGAACACAATTCTTTTAATTGAGTATTATAACTCCGAGATCCAAGATCGAGAGATCCGAGATTTACTTTCGATGAGTTGAGGGTTCGTATGGCGAAAACTTTTTGTAGAAGTAAAGTGAAGTCAATTTTCGTTATAAAAAGCAGCAAAACAGTGGGAAAATCCTCCTGACTACAAGTATTCATATATCCTTCATTTAACTCAGAAAGTGCTCTGACACTCTGCTTAACTTTTAAGGTAACAATAAAGAGAACTTCTTGTGTAGTCATTTGAACATATGTTGACTAGAATATTTGACCCTGACAAAAGAACAGTGTAGTCCCATTTATTAAGAGAAGATCCCTGCCGGGCCGTAGGAGTCCATGACGGCAAAGTGTTAAAGATTTGCAATGAGGACAAATGTGTAGGTTGGAAACAGTATGTGGCACTGACTATGGCCAAAGGCACTCATGGTGTACAATCGCCTGATTGGTATTCCTGGAGCTGCTAGTCAAGGATTATCAAATGGGTTTACACCATGATCGAAATACCATTTATTACATATGGAGCGGTAGTATGATTAGAAGGCATCGGAAATTTCTTTAGAACTTCAACTATTCAAACTTCAAAGACTCTGCGCATCAAGTGGCATGCGTCCATGCTCGGCGGCAGCACTAGAAGTCATGCTAGAGCTCACACCGCTTAACCTAGTAATCAATCAAACAGCTAAACATACAGTGCTGCAAACGAAGGGTATGCTAGAGGGAAGGTAATTTCATCCCAGCAGAAGAAGGTTGTATGGAACACTATTAGCAAAAGGATAAAGTTGAGAAGAAAGTTTGTAGTTATCCTCATCAGTAAGACTATAGAGTAACTACACGCATGACGTACTGTTAAGGGACAGCACTATTAAGTGGTACAGTGACGGCTTGAAAACGTCGGAAGGCATTAGTGCAGGTATCGCAGGACTAAATTGTTCCAATCAGACGTTTTCCAAGCATGTTCCCAGCTCAAGCTCAAGTAGCAGAAGTATAGCCTCTTGCACAAAGTGCCGGCTTTGTGATATGGGGCCTAAAACTGCCTAGCACCTGCTGCTGGACTGCACGGAAGTCTTTTGTATTTGTGTAAGGTATTATAGTTTCGGTGCAACCGAAGTTAGTTAGTTAGGAACACAGCTCACAAGTATTTGCTGTCATATAAACATATTTTAGCCGGTATTACAGTTTTTTATATGGGGTTTAAGGAGGTGAACTCAATTTTGATGCAAAAGTCGTTCAATATTGTCTACAGACATACAAAAATATCCTTTTTTTTGAACGAAATTGCTGCTCTTGAATCTTGAATTGACGAAGAGCACCCAAATGCGAAGACACAAGCTGTAGTTTGTACGCTTTCAATTTAAGATTTCGACGTAAAATGCGTCAAGTCGTGGCATACGTCTGTCGGAGTTGCTGCGAAAGGTGTCAAATCGTCTTCGTGTACACTCTCAGCCACGGCTGCTATATTTTCTTCACTGCGAGCGGGACGTGATCTATTCGGTCGAATATTAACCAATAATGAATGCTGCTCTCAAGATGGGTGACAGTGTTGCGAATGATATGATCAGTAGGCTATTTAAAAAAGTACCTTTACTTGTATCGCCCGTTAGAAACTGTCAGCTGGTAGAAGAGAATGAGACAATTAAATATTTTCTATACGATGGTAAGGCTCTCTACAGGAAGAGAATAACAACTATCAACAGAGGGTTTCTTGACGATGTCTCGGAAGTTATGCCGATTAAACTTTTCGTGCTAATGAACTTTACCAGAAGCACGTCGTGGTTCTGAGAGGTGCCATTAGAGTGAGAGGACTTTAGTCGTAATGGTGTCACAATGGGTCTCAATAAGGACCAAGGTGCGCCATTGGACTGCCGCTCTACCTATATTTTAAATTATACTTAAGTGATTCTGGTTATTTCTCTTTGGTTTATCTAACCATTTTCCTTGAAATTGATGTAAAGAAGGAGAAAACTTGACAAATCACAGAATAACTACCAAATAATGTTGGAACACCCTATAAGACAGTTATAGTTATATTTAAGAAATATTTATGATGGTACGCGATATTTATTTGTAATTTTTTTTTCTGAAATTGTGTCAAGCACCGAATTCTATGAGCTCACCAAATCTTTTGATAAAAAAATTTAGGATTTTTTTTATGAAAAAAGAACGAGTGAGTAAATAGAATTCAAAATAAAAGCTTCTCACAAAATCGATACTACTTTTCGTGACCTTTTGTAAGTCACCGTTATCACGAACGCCCTCAACATGATTTCTATATTCTCTTTGCAACGCTTTTGAGAGAAAATATGTAAATAAATCAAACTACAACAATAACTTTCAAACACATAAATTTACATAAAATAAGTCTAAGCTCTATAAACACATTTACATACGCTCTTCCCCCCATTTGCGCGCTCTCTATCATTCTCTCGCCGACTCTTTGTCATGCTGGCAATCTTATCTATTTCGTTCACCGCAAATATATAGGACCACCATTTGGTTTGGATGTATATGGCGGCAGCAACAGTAACAACAATAAACAACACAATGGCAGCAGCAACAACAACAACAACAACAATATTAATAACTTGCAATGCAACAGCAACAACGAGCAGCCGAGCAAACCCACCGCACTGACTATTGGTCACGTGCCAACGTACTCGTGCAACAGCAAGGCTGGCGGTGGCGATGGCGTTGGTGGCAGCAGCGACAACAGCAACAATATTTACACTAGCCGCGTTAATGGCACGAATGACGGCGCAGGGGACGCCGCTGTCGGCGATCGCACCGCAAAATGTGTTGCAACTACAAAATTAGCCGCAGCAACAACAACGAAGGCGGCGGACGCAACGAGAACAACGACAACGGCAACAACAATACAAACGGGCTGTGACATTGGCACAGCGGGCGTGTCAAGAGCGCTTATGTCGCTGACAGCAGCGGCGTATGTCCGCAAAACCGCGAAACCGCCAGCAGTTTCAGGTAAATTTAATTTGCACCCCTCGGCGTGCCGTGGCGTGGCGGTGGCGACAGCGATGGCGGTTGGGGGCGTGTTGGCGGTGGCTCCGCAAACTTAACAATTGCCGCACAATCGCGTTGCGTGGGGAGCGTCGTGACAGCCGCCGCTACGTGGCATGTGGATGTTGCACATTGCACTTTTTGTCTAACGGTGTTTTAGTTAGTTGTCTTCTACCTCGTTTTGTTGTTTTTTTTTTGTTTTGGTTTGCGTGCTTATGAAATGTGTAGGCAGTTGCGCTGTTTGTTTGTTGTATCCTTTGTACGCTTTGTTGCCAACGCTGCCGCACGCCTGTTAGCACTTCTGCCACATTGCACGCCTGGTGGCGCGTCCACACCGTTATCTGCCGGTCTAATGCACTGAAGTCTTGGCTTTTTGCAAGCGCGCACTAACTTTTGCACAGTTTCTTAAGCTTCTTTCTTATTTCATTCTACTACTTCATAGCACGCTGCATACTTCTGTTTATTCGACTTTTTACCGTTATAGTTAAGTATATTTATATGTATGAGTAATATATAATCAGCTTACGCGTCAATTGTGCGCAATATTCAGGTTTGTTGCGAATTTTTAGTCAAGGTAAAGAAATCAAAGAAGCTTTTATGATCAGAGAATATTAATATTTAGTTAAGGAGCCGATATTGGTTAGTACTCGAATAATTTTTCAGTGGAATATACATAAATGAAGCGAAACCAAAGCGAAGCGCTTCCTTTTGTCTAAATAAAGATAAAAGCCCAGGAAATACCTTGAGCTGTTGGCAAAACCTTATATTAAACAAAGTGAAGTATTGTCCTAATTTCAGCCATTTTAGGCAAGAAGTTACTCAGTCATTAGAATCAGACTATTTCTGAATTTCGTTAAGATTTCTTACGTATTGACCCATACACGCGGCAAAAAGTCAACCTAAAATTCAGAAATATTTATATTAGGCATATGGAATCCGCATTTGGGGTGAAGAGCAACCAGAAGCCGTTCAAGAACTGCCCATGCATCCCGAAAAATGCACTGTTTGGTGTGGTTTGTACGCTGGTGGAATCATTGGAAATAATTGACCCGATTTTAACCAATTTTTGGCATAAGAGGTTACATGGGTTTCCTCGGCTAAAAGAAAGCATTTTTCAAAAAATTTTTTTTCGCATAAAAAATTAAATATTTTTATACTATTAACAATGAACTTCTGAAATTTTTGGAAAAAAGTATTTTAAACTCTGATTTTGCGATGCCATTTCTGGCGACCCCTCCAAAAACAGATACATCGCGTTGGTAGAATAACTTCTTACAGCACCATCTAAAGTGAAAAAGTACGTGTTTTAGTTAAAACCTTAAAATAGAACTTGGAAGATGGCGGATGGAGAAAAAAACTGAAAAATGGATTTCTGGCAGACTGAACTGTTGTAAAAATACAAAATGAAAATTTCAGTGAAATTTTCGCGACATTTCTTTTCAAACAGTTGTGATCGAAAAAATTCTTCGTCCAAGTCTTTAACAATTGTGTCTCGAAGACCTGTGTAAATTGAGAAATCTTGCCAACCGACTTCAAAAACCCTACTTAGAGAAAAATGATTTTAAAGACGGCGCACTTAGCCTAGATAAGATAATAGATTTAATACGATAATCAAAAAATCGATTTTTTTAAACCTTTGATGAAACCCTTGATAACAACATATCAAGAAAATATTATCCACGAACTTCAGTACTAGAACTCACAGATTGATCGAAATGTTCTGTAAAAGATCAGCTAAATAAACTGTTGAACACCACGGGCACACTTGTAGAATTTCAAACACTGAACACAATTTTCGACGGTTTTCAAGCATAAATCGGCCGCTACTGCTGCAATTTCACGTTCGATATTCATACGAAGCTCATCAATCGTGGCTGGCTTGTTGGCATAGACTCCAATTCAGGCCATAAAGATTCGGTTATCATTAAATGGTAGCGATTCCCATTCACAGTAACGCCAGTTCATAACCGCGACAGTTGTTGCTCAGCCCAATTCACGAATATACGACGATTCTGGTGGTCAAGCGGCTTCAATTCTTGCATCAATGTGATCTTGTAAGGATGTGGTTTAAGATATTTTCGCAAAATTTACCACAACGACGTCACAGAGATGCCCCAACGCTTGAAAACGACGTGTGAGGGACTGATCTGGGTCTTCCTCAATTATTATTGACGACCATAAATTGGACGTAGCGCTCTTAAAATTGATTCCGAAATTCAGTAGTAAATTTTAAAAATTTTGACTCGTTGTTGGATCGTATATCTTTTCATGATGAAATGGCAAACCTTAGTAAAAATAAATGTCAAAAGAACGAGAAAAAAATATGGCATCGTTTGCAGTCCCTATCCATCTACTTTTGTAGCATCCCTATTGAAAAACTCGTTACATTAAATCATTTAGGAGTTACGGCCACGTCTACTTTTAAAGAAATTTAGCTCACATCTCGCTACTCTCTAAGCCTAGTCTCTGTATAAGTAAAAATTACAGTTTAGTGTCTTAACTCAGTGCATAGTTATGTTATTAAATTGTCTTTCATTTTCGGCGGTTTTATGGACGTGGCAGTGATCCGATTTCATCCATCTGCAGTATATCACAAATTTTCAAGTTATCGCTTGTACAGACAGACGTAGTATTAACGGGCAAACAGTCATTCGACATTCAACGCACTGGTTGACAGACCGCGCTCATATTTGGCATAGTAATTAAGAACAGCCCTACTAACTTAACAAAATAAATATTTTATTTTTTTTCAAAAATTCTTTACCCAGGGAATTTTATTACAATTTTCGGGTACTTTTTTGTCACAATATATATATATATATATCTATCTCGTTTTGAATTGATGGCCTTCGATTGGATGACATATTTAGTACTTCGGATTAGATGGTTTTTAAAGAAATTGAACTAACGAGTATATATCATAAAACTAGGAAACTATACGGACTTGTGGACAATGTACCCGAGAAAGCTTAACCTAAACTCTTGATGTCAGCTATATCATAAGTTTGCTCCTAGACTTTTCTTACAACTAAATCTAAGCATCTCGAAGAAAAATATCTTTTCACTACACCCTCCGCCATAAATTTTATATAGAACTGTTTGTAGGTAACTCAAGCTTCACCTCATGGATTATAAAACTCTTCTTTAAAAATTCAACATATCCTACCTGGCGTCGCTACACCAAGTGTCCTGCTAAGCCAGCATCATTGTCAGCATCTAGAGAGAGGTATATTACTTTCTGCGTAAACATCGCTCACTAAGCGTTTTCACCAGCTTAAATATTAAATTTCGCATTGATCTACAAAACAAATTGTCACCTAAAATGCAAAATAACGTAACACCACTTTTCATAACTTTACTCATATTGAACAAAATTTGAGTTTTGGTTATAGAATGGTTATACATATATCGGTTATATCTGACATATATATGTAATATGATGTATTGAATCGTAAGCCAGAAAAAATAACATTTCGATTTTTTGATGATACGTTGGTTTGCATTTTAGGTGACGAAATATTGATCAAGGAGGAGCACCAACTTAAAGTTAATTTAGGAATATATCGATAACTTCGAATCTCAGCCTCTTTATGATACGAAAACGCTTTTTTGTTGGCGGTTTCACAGTGACAAAAATATTTTTTTTTTATAATTTTGAGAAATTCTGAAGAATTGGCAGTTCTTAAATGGTTTTAAGTCCGGGTCTGCTTAGCTTATGAAGACCGCGACTGTCGTCGAAACGGTTATCAAATGAAATTTCATGCCGAGGTATCTTCGGACGTGGATATACATAGATAACTGTTATAATAATTTTTTGTTCTCAGAATGTACTAATTTCGTATGCATTTTTGAGGGTAGACTTACTAAATTTGCGTAGCCTCTGGTTAAGTTAAAGAAACACAGGGTCTCAAAGGAATACAACATTCGAGTATTTTGAATAGAGGGCGCTATTGCCGACCAACCATTCCATTTTTTATAATTTCGCGAAGAACATGAATATTTCAGTTCCAGGCACGCTTATCAACGATTTATTTATGTGACAGCTTACCTGTGAAAAAGAAAAGAAAAAAATAGAATTTTATAAGCAATTTTTCAACCAAATTTTATATGTTTTTGTAAATATAAACTATTTAAAATATGTAAATAAAATAAAATATAATTAAAACTAATATGCACCATTCTTTATGCAATACGTCTCTTCCCACCTCACTCACTCACTCATTTTCAATTTGCACCAAAAGCACAAAATGCCAATTTTCTTGCCACGCTCTCTTTATCAACTGCTTCACATACCGCTAAAAATACAATTAATTTCATTGTTGTTTTTCTTCCACATTGTTGCTGCTGCGCTTCTACCACCAATCCACAACGCTGGCAGGGTCCACAGGCCTGCACTATCCGTCAGCCGAAAATAATTACTCCACCAAGTCGAACAGCATCTGCAGCAGTCTAGCCAGCGCGCAGGATACATTGTGGCGTGTGAAAATGGCTGCCGCACAACAGCACTCCTCCGCCGCGGTGGCAGCGGCGGCGGCGGCGGCAGCAGCTGGCGCACAAATCTACATCGAACAGCCGCCCGGTTCGATAGCGTATGGCACTTGTCTGGATCCGCTGACGCAATGCGTCGTGGACTATGTCGGATATCCGGTGCCACCGCCACCGCATATAACGCAAGCATCCGCCGTCGCCGCCGCAACGGTGGCAACGTCGACGGCTGGCACTTGTGGCAATGGCATTCCGCACGATTTTTCAAGCTCCGGCAGCAGTCAAAGTCCTTGCGCGCCCACCAACAGCGGGTTGAGTGTCGTCAGCCAAGCCGCCGCTATAGGCGAGAGCGGTCAGCGGCAGGAGTATGTGGCGGAGCTGCAACAGTTGCACGAGCAGCAACTACAGCACCAACAGTATCAGCATCAGTTGCAGCAACAACATCAGCAACAGCTGCAATCACCGCCACAGCCGCCACAACGTTTTGGCACATTGAAAAAGTCGCGTCAGCAACAACAGCAGCAACAGCAGCGCATGGAGCAGCAGTTAGGTAAGTGTGACCAGTATTAATATCGCTCTTTTGTTGGTGTGTGTGTGTGTGTGTGCGCCAAAATGAGGTGCTGAAGTGGAGTAACCAAGGAGAGAGGCCTTCAGAATTGATTGCATTTGCACCTAATAGCACCGTGTGTGTATGTATGTGACTCCTTGCGGAGGCGCTGAAGTTCAAGTTTGCGTTTACTGCTGATTCCCGAAATTCGTAATTGAAATGCTGTGTGTTCGCAGCAGTTAATTTTCCAATCGGCAGTCAAGCAATAAGCGCGGAGCCGCAGGCGCTATCGATTGACTGCGTAAGACAAAGCAGAGCGTATCGCGGCTTTGGTTGACAGCGAATTAATGGTACCGAATCGTGACCATAAATTCCGTGATTTAAATACTTTTAGTTCAGCACATTTCACTCTAGGTGAGATGAGCCCAGTTACTTAGGTATTTAAGCCAGATTTTTGCTTTTACATACAGCCCTGGATGAGTTGGAAACCCGCATCCCAACATAAATTTAAAATCTTTTATATTTTGAGGCACTTTATTGAAATTTAAAATAATGCAGATTTTTTGGCTGCACTTTTTAACTTTTTTTTGTTTAAGAAGTGGGTTGAGAACACTTCGAAGCTATTAGTAGGTTTATAAGGGTCCTCAATGATACCCAATGGAGTCTAGTCATCTAATAACTTGCTGATTTTATGTATATTTTAGTTTCTACCATTCTAATGGCTTTTTTTTATCTAACATGAAGACCGCGTGGTGGTCTTATTTTCGTTGGCTCTTCATTCACTTAGCTTAACCGGTTTTTTCTGACTTTTTATGGTATTCCATTATGACAAGTGGCCTATGGTCTACCTTTATTATTTTTTAGCTACTAAGTTCGATATCAACTTTTATAAAGAGAAGGAACCATAAAAACTGTGCAAGTCATTTTCACTGATTATATAACCTGTATATTTTATGGTTAGATCGGAATAGTAAAAATATTGAAACCTACACCTAAACTGATTGCTTAACTCCCAGCATAGATATTTTTTATAGTACCAATTTTAGTAATAAAAAAGATGCATTCTACAGAGATATAATACCTTAGATCCGTCTATCTTCGAAGTTTTCTCCGTTTAACTCTTTAATATGGTTAGCCTGGAAGCACAAACTCCTAATAAACTGGGCAAATATTTTACATTCTACAGGTGGATCTAACTTCAGGGTCTATGTAGATATTTTTATAGTACCAATTTTTATATTTAGGGCTACTGATGGGAAATATAATACTTTTGAGACCAACTAACCTACTTGACACAAAAGATAGTTATTGTCCTGTTAGGAAACTTTGTACCGTGTGCTATACTATAATTTAAGATTTCTGCTTGTACAGAAAAAATGCCATAAGAGATCTTACTCTGCATACCGAAATTCACCACCTCAGGATGTAAGGGTTTCTGAGAACAGTTTCGAAATTCTCCACATCAAGTACTACTTGTATCTAAGAAGAGTGACTTCAAGTAGTTGAGAGCAAATACATGATCAGAAGTTATTAAAGAGATCTGTAGTTTTGGGTGCAACGAATATGCAATCCGATAGCGGTATTCAAAGAAAAACGATCAAATGTTCAGGTATTTAATTTTGAATTCAGAGAATCCATGAAGAAAATCAAAGACCTTATCCTATATTGTTTGTATCGTCTAGAAATCACCTTATTTTAACTACCGAACTTGATGGCTCTCAGCCTGAATTCAGTCGTCTCTTTGAAAAGTTTCGCAGTAAACACTTTCTAATACACTGCTTAAATATTTTTACTCCGGTCAGAGATGTTGCCGAAATAAACAGTGGCCTCCAAAGTTAACACTCAGAATTTGTGTCACTATAAAACATCACTTCGTGCTGATAACCGTGTAAGACAAAAGAACAGATGTACGCGACTCAGGAGCAAACACTTTTTACAAGAAATTTAAGAGCACAACAAGAGCTTTGGAAACCCTACCTCCAAGTATGGAATTCAGTGTACCTTTTTATCGAACAAAACTTTAATTCTCGTATATCAATTTACTCTTTGAGGAAAGTTCTTTTCTCAATTCAAAAATCAGAGTTTGGGTATCGAAAAATGCTTATGAACTCATCTACTGATAATCATTGAATAGACAACTCTTCTTTGCAGTTCTTCAGAGGCAGTTAGATGACTAACGGTCACTTAAAAGTTAGATCACGCATATATTCAAGATAGTGCGGTCTGAAACCTAACGTATACGAAGTCGCAGAGAAAAACAGGGTTATAATACTGAGCGCTGAATAGATATATCAAAGTTTCACAGAAGATCTATGAATGCAATACACTTCAATATAGTCATTCGATGAGCCTTTGGCTTGGCTCCAGACATTTTTTGACCACATTTCATTTTCAACAATCGTGGAACTTTGGCATCCCTAGCTTTAATATATTTTTTCAGCAAAGCTTATTTACCTGGGATTACTGCGAGATATTTTACAGCGCCTGAGTAATTTAACTCTCTAAAGTAGCCGTAATGAATAGCATGAGTTTCGACTTCATTATAAAAAGAAAGAACAGGGACCATTTTATAAAAATTTTCTCTTTATTGACTTTCCATATGATTCGATCCCTAAAGGGGTAACAGAGTTTACGAATGAAAGAATTTTTAAACTTTATTTACAAATGAAAGCGTAAGCTATATTTAAAACTTTCTTTTCTTACTCTTCTAGCAACTCAATGAATAATGGCCTTTAAGACAAAGGTGGGTCTAAGAAATGCTGGTATTTAAAATTAGTTTGGAGAATTTATGACGTACATAAGTTCAGACGAAAACTTGAAAAAACTCTGCCTTCTACAATCCACAACATTCTTTGATTCTGATCAAAATTTTCATTAGATATTATTCGATATTACAGAAAGCCATTTTGAAAGATTTATTTACCTGCCTTCCTTGAATCTTATTAAGCAATAACCATACCACTATTAACCTAAACCTTCAGTCATTCCAAAAATACAAAAACAGGTGAACACAAAAACGAGTTAAAAATAATAACAATAACAATAACAAATTACACAATAATACACAACACAAGAAGATGATGTGCGCTTTTCGGCATTAAAGCCACTTATTTTCTAAAAATATTACCACAAAGCAATCAGAAATAGAAAATGTCCGTACATTTCCGCATTTGCATGCGTGTGAGTGTGCGTAAGGATGAGAAAAAATATAAATAATAAAACAAAGCAGATAAGCAGGCAAATCACTGTGATTGATTATGCACTTAGCGCACAAGCACAACAAAAACAACAATGAATAGGAACAATGTGATAGACAGCAAGGAAGTCAGTTCTTTCTCTGCTTCTACTTTTCTATACGTATAGTACATACATACATATGTGCTGCGCTTTTACAATTATATATATTTACTACGTGAAAAACAGGAGCGTTTTGCGGGTTAATGGGCCCAAACTCACGACTATGAGAAACTAGTGACAATAAGAGAGCATCACTGAGAGTGATTTTCGAGCATTGGCTTGCTTTGTTAGGTTGAGATGAGAAGGTTATAAAAGATAATGTTTGATGGTACATTCGTCTTTTCACATATGGGCACCCGATTAATCAGATCTTAGAGTATGACACCCTTTAAAAGCTCTCAATTTAAAAAATCTCAAGCATTATGATATTGAAAAACACCCGCTCTTCAGTCATAATTTGAAGAAGAAACCATATATTCTCAAGGATTGAAATTTTTTAAAGCGCTGAAAAGATCAAGTCGAGACTTAGAGAGATCGCTTACTTTTAGGGGCAAATAAAATAAGGAGAAAGAAGAAGAAAAATTATTATAGAATATACAGTACATATATAAAGTTTCTGTAACAACTTATGGTATCACTAGCTGTCATATTCGTCTTCTATAGCAACACTTCATGAGCCAAACTATCTGATTTCGGAGTTTCTACCCTCCAGAATGGCATTTAGTTCCCAATTTGTTCTATTCGCAGTACACTTAACTTTCAACGACTTCAGAACTTCAGGCCCAAAATTAAGCACCTCACTCAGCAATCCATTAGATGCTGACGTACGCTTGTTATGCTTCAAATGAGAAAGCATATTTCTTAGCACAGTCAAAGAAAGTCACATATACATACATCTACTTTACCATATACAAATACAATATACATATAAATTGTGACTATGCAGTTGCTTTCTTCCACACTGGTGGAAGCAGAAAATGTTCGTGGGAGGACATTTTGGTAGCTTTTGACTACAAAAATTTCACTAGTTATATCAGCTACTAGCATCCCCAGGCATCAAATCAAACTAGAGAAAGTAGTGATTGCGAAACTAATGGATTAATGGGTGTTATTGCACATAGGCAAAACCCAGTTCGATGCTGGTTCCGACCAACCTCAAAATTGTCTAATATAAGGATAAGGATAATCAGAATGATACTTTGAGTTTCTAACTTGAACGCCACATCTATCTCGCAAGCTTTGTGGAGGTTTAGAGGAAACAATTCTATCTTTGACTTTGCTGAATTCTAAAAGGACTTTTTCCTCGTATCGGACACTCTTAACTGAAACATCTAAACATGAAAATGGTTGCCGCTGCGGCATTCAGTGCACCTTTTTATCGAAGAAAACTCTAACTCTTGTGTATCATCTTACCCTTTTCTCAGTTCAAGATCAGCGTGTGGATATTGTAAAATACTGCTAAACTTATCTACTGATGATCATTGAATAGATAACTTTTCTTTGCAGAGGCAATTGGATGATTAACAGTCACTTATTAGTTAGATTACGGTTATTTATCAGTTAGTTCACGGACACTTATTAGTTAGATCACGGTTACTTATTAGTTCGGACACGGTTACTTACCAGTTAGTTTGCGGACACTTATCAGTTAGATCACGGTTACTTATTAGTTACTTACCAGTTAGATAACGATAATTTATCAGTTAGATCACGGTTTCTTATTAGTTACTTACCAGTTAAATCACGCATATATTCATGATGACGCCGTCCTAACTTATACTAGGTCGCAGAGAAAAGCAGTGTTACAATATCGAACGCTCCGCTGGAAGCATAAGTATATGGAAGCCGATGAATGCTATAAACTTGAATATAAAATTTTTCCTCATTTCACATTTAACACCTTCGATGAGCCCTTGCTTTGATTCCAATCATATCAATTAATTTTTAGTTTCGAACATATTTCAATTTCAACGACAGTGGAATCTTATGAGCACGCTGAAAAAAGCCTGCAGGTTGACGATCTTTCTATCAACTGAACAACTTCAACCCGATATTACTAGAATGAGCATATTTTCATCGCTTTGCTTGGGCTTTTGTCTCGTCAGTGGTGTCAGCAACGTCAGATATCTTGCAACCCCTCCGCGTAGGTGCATAAATCCGTCCTTGTGCAAAAATAAACTCGCACATACCTATGTATATATATATTTCATACTTTTATATAGCAAACGAAAAGTATCTATCCAGCCAAGATATCTGACATAACATAACTGTGCATAAAATAAATATATAAATTTGCTACAAACATATGCATGCGTTAGATTTTTCATGTTATCCGCAGATTTGCGCACAACCACTTGGCATACTGCCTTCTATTCAAGCATAAATTATACATATGTGATGTGTACAGTATTGTGCAAAATATAAGCAGCTTAGTTTAGCTCTTTTTAATTGCTTTCAATTATTATGTTTATTGGTTAGAAAGTAATGATGCTAGGGCCATTTCGGGTAAATTAAACTACTTTTGAATACGGCGCCACCTAGCGGTAATATGTTTTTATTACTAAATTGACTTTTCCTTAATAATGCATATATCTAATATAAATAGTAATATACATAAATTGGAGTATAACTTCAACATTTAAATGCGTAGTAAAGCTTGCATCTGCTAACGAAATTTACAGAAGGGGTCCTAGTTGAGTAAGTTGGTTTTGTGACACTTATTTCTTCTATTCACCACGCTCAAAAGTATAGTATATCAAACCTTCTGCGTAATTCGCCATCAGACTCATAGAATCTGAGTTTCTAAATAAACATGTGCCTTAACATTCGGAAATCCCTGCTCGCTTTGAATACAAACCAAATTTAGACGTATTTTTCTCTGCCCACATACTTGAAGGAGGTAGAAGGTTAGACCTTCTTCACTGATGGATCAAAGTTCAGATGGCAGGTTGGTGGAGGAGCATATTGCCAGAGTTGACAGTTCTTAGTCAAATAAAAAATCCGGATAAAAATTCTGGTTACGAAGACCCGACTGTCGTGGGAACAGTTGTCTTGGGAACGGTATGCGTTATGTCACTATCAAAGGCATCGAGTCACTTTGTGAGCAATGGATGCGAGGTTACAGCGGAATCACAACTAACTGCAAATGTGACGAGCTGGCAAGGAAAGCACCCTAGCTCGCTATCAATATAATGGGAATAAGTTGATACAACACTCTCCTCGTATTTTATACTACTGGATAGCTGGGCTTCGCGGGAGCTTGGCCAGCGCTCTACTACTATCGGCACATTCGCAAGATCTTTTTGGCCCCAGGTTGATCGTAAGAGACCCAGTGAGCTCTTTTTCCTCAATAAAACGAGGTTTATCTTAGTCTTCCCACTATGAAATTGTACTACCTGCATCCAAGAATAAGATTAGGAATTATCGGATTCAAGCTACAGTAGCTATATGGAAGAAAACGAGTTAGAAACATCTCATCACTGCTTTCTAGATTGTCATACGTTTGTGATATCAAGGCATAAGTACTTGGGGGTTTCCACTGATCCCACCAACAGGGCTGGAACAAATTAAACAACTAATCAAATTTGTACTTGCCATGAGAGGCTTTGCAGACCGGATACAAGCCTTTTATTTTTACGTTCTCACAAAACAAGTTTGCCATGAAAAAGCTTGTGTTTGTCCATTCAGTTTGTCTCGGTGGTTTTTTGACGAGAAAAAGTTAGGTTAGGTTAGATGGCTGATCCTTAACATGACAGGAGATCACACTTAGACTGTAATGTACAGTTATTTGTGAAGCCAGATGAAGAACTCTTAAAGTTGGATGTCAGATTTTAGCAAAGCGTTCTGAACCTTTCACAAATATGCTTAGCTGTTTTATTTATATTTCCGTTTTTTCACCTGGATGTCCAAAATATAAGATCCGAGGTGTTTTTGTCTTGATCAGACAAAGACAAAAGATCGGACATTGAGGAGGCCTTCTTCCGAACAGTTGAGGTAACTGGCATCCGAAAAAAAATGTCTATCTTACCGCATGAATCCCGATTGGACAGTGTCCATTTAGACTTTTCTAAGCGCGAATAGTTCCCTAGACCTCTTACGATTTTCCCCGAGCCAGAAGGACCTTGCGACTGCATAGCTACTGGTAGTCAATTAGGGCTTGTGCAATGGGTCAGAGGTCCAACATTCCAGTTGTGAACCACAGTAAGCCAACGGAACTAAAGTACCCGTCCTAGGAAGCTCCTCAGCCTTACAATTTCCAGCAATACCGTTTTGAATTGGCACCCAAACCAGTTTAATCAATAAGTAAGCCGATGCTAAAGATAATAAGTTTAGTCTTTAGAGCACAGTAAGCGAGCTCAAGGCTAATATCGCTGACATATTATGAGAATGAATAACCACTGTGCCCCATCTGTAAGAAGCTCTGCTCCGGAGCAGTAGATCTTCTGCTACTACTTCCGCTTAGAAGAGGACGACCCGCGGTGGCCAGAAAGCCTAAAACTGGAGGTGATAGATAGTTCCCGACAGTATACAATTCAGCATTATAAAAAATACTTGATTACCAGTTACAAACTTTTTGCACGCTATTGTACATATGATTTTATAAAGGAGAATGTTTCGCAAGTATCCAGCTACGAGCAAAGGAATTCGTAGCTTTCAAGGTGCGCCATAAAATGGCATATATGTATGCGTGTATGTGTATATGTGTGAGTGCTCACGTGTGTCTCACATTGTCTTGGACTAGCGACGCGTAAGCGACGAAGCAAAAGAATAAGTAGCGGTAATAAAACGTAGTAAAATAGAAATGACAAAGAAGAAGCGACAGCAAATACAAATAAAACTCGCACACATGCATAAACCCACACACACACTTACACATAAAGTCGCATGTGCGCGTTGCACTGCCGTTTGTTACACTTGAGTGCAATCGGAGTGATGCGACAGGCTGCATAACTTAAAAGTAATCGCATATCTACGAATAACTGTAAACGCACACACACGTGCGCCTTAAAGCCTTGCTGGCACTGCATACAAACTTGTATGTCGGTGTGTGTGTGTGTTTTTATCACACAATCAATAAAGGATATACGCAATGCACACGTTGCAACACACGCAAAGCTAACTGTGCTTGACTGGCAAATATGAAAAGAAGAAAAAAATTGTACTTAAATTTAAATTCAAATGCCAACTGTCAAGGCACATCCGCCTGGCAGGTAACGAGGAAGCCGGCGGCGCTGATGGCAGGTTGCTTCTGCAGCGGTGCGTATGCTAGTGTGTGTGTGAAACTACGTGCATTTGTGTGGGTGCAGCTGCGTGGAATGGAAATGCTTTTAAACACAATTGCAGATTGAAATTCACACTTAAATAAATTTTATAGGATTCTCAAGGACTCTGCCGTTGCATGGTAAGTCTCTTGGAATGCATTTAACCAACGAGGCGCCGTAAAAAATTTAATTGCAAGGAAAATGAACTGAATATATGGAACATTTGTGGTTTGATATTTCTAACTTATACTAGTAGAAGAGCAGTAACTGGAAATCTTGACAGCCGGTCAATAATTTAAAAGTCCGCGGTAGCAACTGAATTACCTCGCGGTTGAATTAATTGTTAACTAGATTTTGGCGAAAAAGTACATGCAAATAAAATGCAAAATATTTAGTTATTCATCAATATTCATTTTATCACCTTCAAAGTAATCCCCACCAGATGTAATGCACTTATGCCAACGATTTTTCCAGTCCTCGAAACACTTTTCATAAGCACTTTTTGGTATGGCCCTCAGCTCTTCCAGCGTATGGCCTTTAGCTCTTCGATCGACTTTCGGCCGAGTTTCACGGAGCCGCAATTTCAGTTTAGGAACACAAAAAAAAAATGGCACCGAGCCAAATCTAGTGAATACGGTGGTGGATCGCTGGTATTCATTACGTTTTTGGCTACAAATTCGCTCACGAATCCGCGAATTGTTCTTTCACAATTTTGGTCGTTTTTAACGGATGTTCTCACGCAAACGCCTCAATGCGGCCTAATAGAGCTCGTTATTGACCGTCTGTCCATCCAGCACAAATGCATGATGCACCAAACAACGAATATCGAAAAACACAATGAGCATCACCTTGATTTTTAAGCGACTTGACGTGGCGTCAGCTTTATCGGGTGGGGTCGAACAAGAACGCGTTTCATACACAAAACATTTTCCAAAATCATCCGAAAGGACTTGCGAGAGATGTCGAGCTCTCTTACCATCTCTCTAACACTTGCCTGCCGATTTTTAAGCTTCACTTCATCAGTTGACGAGTTGAAGGCTTTGTACCACTTGTAGGCTTTTGTTTTTGAATCACAGTAAGCATTTTAGATGACTCGCAACGATTCCGCACACGAAATTTGGTTAGAAATACAAAATTTGAGACAAATTCTTTGTTCGATATTTTTATCCAAATCGCAACGCACTACTGAGGTGTAGGGCCTTGAGCAGCTGCTATAAACAAATCTGTTGGCAGATCGCCCTCATATTTGGCAGCGTAATTAAAGACAGTCCTAACAACTTAGCAAAATAAAATTTTTGAAAATATCATTTACCAGGGTAATTTAATCACATTTTCCCTATGCTTTTTTGTCACAATGTATTGCAAACTGAAACCAATCAAAGTTCTTTAGCACCAATTCCAGATATTACTGAAAATATAGAATCCACTAATCCAGAAGTTCTGCAATATCGACTTGTTATCGGGAAAACCAACATTTTAAAGAAACTTTCAGACTGCCTATTGTAGTGTGCCATTAGACAAATGACCCAATAATGATTTAATCTTTTTGATCCCTTTCAATTAGGAAAAGCATGAAACCATGATTCTGAAAGATTTGCCTTACCACTGGTACAAGTTTTGATACTGCGAACTAAAGCCTTGGTTATACTATGTTCGGACCAAAAAGAAAAAGCATTTTGAAAAATGTTATCTTGTGGAATCTTCGTTCCAACGTGTTTTTTGATAAGTTTTCACCCTTGACAACTATCGGAAGTTCTTGCTCTTGCAAGATAAGTGCAACGATGACACAAAATGCAAAAATCAACGTAATATGCAAAATTTGAGATCGATATCTCCGAAAAAACGAGAACTAATTCTGATATTTATATACCATTGCAAATAAGAGATAAATTGATTCAAGGTTTTCATGATGATCATTTGAGAATCGCCCTAATATTTTATATCAAGCGACAGCTGCTGTAGTCAAGTGACAATTTATTGCCGGGCAAAATATTAAAAATCGATTAAACTAGAGGCAAACTTAATATACCCTGTTCAATTGTACTTTGCATTGCTGAGTTCATAATCATTAAAGCCTCGTTTAAGTGATAAAAGAAAAATGCTTATGAGTTTCCTATTTTTGACGACGAACTTTTAGTCTAAGGCTCAGAATCTAATTATTGGTATTCATTGTTGAACTTAACTATGAAAAGAGTATTCTTTAATAAAATGTGCCTTCAGCGACTGAGTTTCAATGGTCTTAATAAGCTAATAGTGCCTTCTCCGAAAAGAATTTTTCAGTTTCGAAGAAAGAAAAAAGTCACAAGAAGCATAATTTGGCAAATGTGGTGGCTAAGCGATGACTCTGGCTCCATGCTTGCTCAAAAAAATCAGTCTCAATCATGGAATGTGACGTGCCATTATCGTGGTTTGCCCACAAATCCTCTCGTTTCCACCAATTTACTACAGTTAGACGCCTCAAAATCCCCAAGTAGTATTCCTTACTAACCGTTTACTTTGTTGAACGAATTCGTGAACCATGAAAAACAGAAAACGATGAGATAATGCTGTATTATACAGCATCTCTTTTATTACTAATAATGATTTTTTTTCAAAAGATGCAGGACCTTCGGTACGGGTCTAACATTCTCACGCTTCATATCCGCGAGATAACCAAAATATCTTGAATCGATCCATAAGAGATCTTGAGTTACTCAGCTATCTCTCTGATATCAACAAAACAATTTTCAAACACTGCGACTTTTCGATGTTAAATAAAATAGTAACAGTGGTGGATGGACAACCCGAATGAGGCAAGTTTCGATAGCTCCACAACCTCCACTAAGTCGTTTGTCCCACTCGAACGCTTGTGTTCGTGATAAAGTAGACTTCCCAAAATACTTCTCTAACATTTCTATTTACAACAAAATTTAATTTCTAAACTTTCGCTATACATACTTTCATAGGTATTGAGCATTTTTCACTATCTTTAGCCAACTGAATGGCAAGTCTTCAATGTATATTTCAAATTCGCAAGATCGCGTATGGTATGAGAAACATTCTGCTTTTGCTGAAGCTTTCCCCGAAATCTTCTACTATGGTTTTCATATTAGTTCGTAATTGAATAAGCGTCTTGATTTAGTTGTGAGAGTTGAACACTGCCACTACATAGAGCCTAATGTCGATATATTTGTCGACTAGAGTCAAAATTGTGTTTTCTAATAGCAGTATTACCTATACAGGCCAAATTCTGATGGCGATATCTTCAAATTTATTACTTATAAGTAGCTCACTGCGAAGTTAACGGTCAACTAAAGAATTATGTGCGCGGCTTTGCATATCGGCTTCGGTCTCAAAGACATCACAGACTTCGGCAGGGCTACAACTGTAGAAGCTGAAACGGCTTGCATGCATCTGTATGTCGTAAAGTAATCTCCTCGCACCTGATGAAGGAATTAAGTGATGTAATACTCGTACTATAGTCTCTTCTCCCAAAGGAGAAGAGTAAACTTCACCAAGAAGTTCACGGAATGGAATTATCCCACTCTCGAACTACTGCTTAGGGATAGTACAATCAAAACGTACACCGAGGGTTCGAAAACATCGGAGGGAATTGATACAGGATTCCCAGAACCATGGACCAAACTCTTCATACCTATGGGAAGTTTTTCGAGCATTTTTCAAGCACTATCGCAACGAACGTATAACCATACTTAGCGACTGTCAAGCGACACTTACAGCAATCTCTGCTAGCAGGCGTGTAGAGAACGGCTAAATGATCCAGCGGAATCTGGGTGCCCGGTCACAAAGTAACCGCCGAGAATGAACTGGATGATGAGCTCGCCCGCTCCGTTCATTGCGGTTGCTCCCCATACTATAAATATGGAAAAAGCAGTTGGCAAAGAGAGGTATTGGTAACAACTCTAAGACATGCGTCATGCCAAGTTGCTAATGGTGGGTTATAATCTCAGCAAATTTTAATATGTAATCTCCCTAGGGACAAACTCAGAATACTTGTCGCATACAGACTGAAAAGAGCAAGCTTAAGCAGCACTTATATAAAAAGGGCTTAGCTTCTTGTGTAAATTGCCGATTCTGCGACAGGAAGCCTGAAACTCCAGAGCATCTGCTAATTGACTGCGTAGAAGTCTGCAGATACAGGATAAAGGCCCTTGTATCCATACTTCCAAATAGAGATCACATCGCCTCATTAGCACCTAGCAATATATTGGAATTTTATCAATAAGCTGGGGCTAGATGGATCGTTGTGATTTAGGAAAGAGCACAATAGATCTAATATTATCTTACAGCAAAATACTAGATATTCAACTTTCTAGACTTAGCTTTCTCTTCCTCTTCAATTTAATTATGTAATTAATCGATTTCGTACTCGTAGCTCTCAAATTCATTTCCAGGACTTGGATGAAATAACTGCTAGCGCAATCACGCGGTGATTGCTTTCGAATTTGTTAAAATTAAAGTGTTCAACTCTCTTCAAAATATGAAAAACATATGAATACGTACATATGTATATCCGTATATGTACTATGTGTAAGTCCGGGATTACGTATAACAGCCACTGCCGACACAATGCTCATTTAAATTTCACCGCAGCTAATTTGTACCCCTCTATGAATGAATTCTGAACAATTTACTCGGAACACTCAAATTGCTTGGCAGCACACGCGCTTACAGCCACTCAAGTGCAGCCTACTTGTGTATAACGGTAAATTATAGTAACATCAATTGCATGGCACACCCCTGCGCAGCCGCTACACCCACACGCTGCACCGGTGTGCGAACGTGAAGCGAGTGCGTTTAATTGAATCTTGGCGATAATCAATCGCGCGTGTTAACCACACCAATTTCCGTTGTGGCAATGCATCGACAGAGCAATATTAAATTATTGCTGCATATGCGCATATACTATACATATTCATATACATGTGTATGTGTGTGTGGGTGGGTGAGCATGTTCAACAAAGTACACTTGCTGGCATATGTATTTGTAAACACCCACATATACATAAAAATATACATGCATGTTGGTGTATGTGTGTGCGGACAGGTGCTGAAGTGGCCGCTGCATAATGTACGAGCACAATATATTATTCCTAGACGAAATGCTGTGGCAAATATGGTGGCGGCCACACACACGCCCACACATATGTACATATATGGATAAATATTTCTCACACACACATACATATACAGGTGTAAGTTGGAGCGCGCGTAAAATATGTGGCAATTAAATGAAATATTCATGACAACAAAAACAACAACAACTTGCTTGCATATAAATACATCAGCAATTTATCCATGCATATGCATATATGTGTGCATAATTAAGTGCGCTTTCATGAAATATTTTTTTTTTTTTGATTTTTTTTCCGCTCGCATTGCCGTTAGGCCACAACGGTAGCGGGAGAAATTCACAATTTCGCACAACAACAAAAACACGACAATGAGGACAATAACAATATTGCGCAGAGCGCTCAATCACATGCAATAACACACGAAGGTAGTCGGGTTACAGCGGCAGCAGCAACAACAATAATGCATGTGAAAACAACAACAAGAAAAGTAAAACAAAAACAACAGCAACAAAAAATATTAATTTTTCGTGGTAATGCAAGCACAACAACAACATTAACTAAAACAACAACATTTCTTACAACAGCAACAACAACAATAATATGTATGTATGTACATGTAAAAACAACAACAAAAACAACAAAAATCTGAGGCAACAACAACAAAACAATACAAATATTGCTTTTCCTGGTAATGCAAGCACAACAACAACATCACCAACAACAACGAAAACATCTACATTTCCTACATAAGCATTCTCTGCAAATACAGCAGACATAACAACATACATATTTGCAGCAGCACTAACAACAACAGAACATCACTTACAACAACAACATATGTAAAATCCCACAACGATTGCAACAGAAACAACAACACCAAAAGTTTTGTTTGCGCTGATAACACAACTACAACTACAACAACAACGGCGGCGACAACAACAATATTAATAATATTAACAACAACAACAAAAACTTGCAATACAACTACATTAAAAATAAGCCAAAACAACAGCATCATGTAGCCGTACAAACACAACAGTAGCAAAAACAATAATAACAACAGCAGCTTTGTCAACAACAAAAAAACCACAGCAAAAACCAAAACAGCAACAACATCAGCATCCGCATAGTCAAGAACCAGCAACAACCAGCAACAGAGCAACGAGCGACACAACAACAACAACCAGCAAACATATGCATTAATTTGCCACTACAAAAATAACAATTGAGACTGCATATTGCACTTGTGCAGTTCAAGCAGGTGGCATGACATGGCTCAAGTGGCAAACGAAAATTGCAAAAACGAAAAAAACCCTAGGAAATTGGCTTGAAAGCAGCAACGGCGTCAGCGGCGCAACAAATAAGTGGCTAATTGCATAAACGGTAATATGGCGGTTGTTGTGGCGTCACACCGCTCGGTGATTGACAATCAACTGTGGGTGGCTACAAACGCTTACTTCGCAATGTCAAGTTTCAACCGTGTACTAATCAAGAGGCTTTTCGTTATGAGCCGGAACGACATTACATTAGTGTACGCTTAATTAACGCAGAGTTAAGCTTCGACTTGATTTTAGGTTACTTATTGTTGACTTGGCTCATGTATTATTGCTTCGAAACGGAAGGATTTCACGTTGGTCTCGAAAAATCGAAGTATTTTCGAAATATCGAAGACTAACTTTAACCGAACCCTACATAACCTCAAATTTCAGTTTATAATATAAAAGCGGATTCCACGATTTAAAACTCCCAGCATAACCCAGAACCTTCACAGAACCTTCTAACCTAACATATTTTATAATACTAAATGTTGAAGAGTTTTAATCTAACCCCACTTAACCTTATTTTCAAGCAGATGTTAAGTGGTTATTCCAATAAAGCTGCGACGAAAGAATGCTGATGATTTACTATATCGAAAATTTAAACAACATCTCTCGGTAGCAAAGCTCCTCGAGAGATTCCAAACACTCATTTACTCAGACATGTCCTAAATATATGCTGATAACAACTCCACTTATAATTATAACGCAAATTATTCTTGAAGGAAGTACTAGGCATAGAGAGGGCCTGCGGATTTCTACTCTCCGTCTGCCCGTTACTCTGTCGGTTTTTTGGATATTGATCTGAAATTTCGGACACGTCTTTTTATTCTCAAGAAGCAGCTTATTTGTCGGAACCGCTGATATCGGGCCACAGTATTAAAAAGCTGTCATACAAACTGATCAACAAGAAAAAACGTTAACTTCGGCTGTACCGAAGCTAATATACCCTTCACAGGTGCATTTCTTTTAGTAACTATGTGTTCAGTTTATATGGAAGCTATATGCTATAGTAATCCGATGTGAACAATTTTTTCGGAGATTACATTGTTGCATTAGAAAATAATCTATACCAAATTTCGTGAAGATATCTTGTCAAATGTGAAAGTTTTCCATGCAAGCATTTGATTCCGATTGGCAAATATTTCAAAACTATACCAAATTTCGAATATATCTTGTCAAATGCCAATAAAAACTTTTTTCCGATCGTTCAGTTTGTATGTTATAGTGGTCCGATATCCGCAGTTCCGACAAATGAGCAGCTTCTTGAAGAGAAAATGACGTTGGCAAAATTTCAAAACGATATCTGAGGGACTAGTTCGTATATACACAGACAGCCCTACATGCCTAAATCGACTCAGCTCAACATACTGATCATTTATATATATACTTTATAGGGTCTCCGATGCTTCCTTCTGGGTGTTACAAACTTCGTGACAAACTTAATATACTCGTACCCTGTTCAGGGTATAAAAACATGTTCCAGTATGGAAACTGCTATGTGTGTGAAGGGTATTTTAGCTTGAAATCAATAGAAGTTAAAGTTGATTACTGATGTGTTGGCACTAACGTTGACGCTATTGACAGCACACGCTGTCAGCATTGCTGCTGATAACGGTATATTGGCAACGGTGACGCCAGTGATGACGGTCATATTGACACCTCGCAACACAGCAGCTACAACAACTTTTACGCTCAATGAAATTCTTACAATACACGAAGTATGCCAATTATGTGCAATTCAAATGTGGATGTATGTGTCTGTATGTGTGTGTGTGTATGGGAAGCACCAATACACAGGCAAAATGAGCTATTTCAGCTTGCAGGTACACACATATTTGAGAAATTTGCATGGCAATAACCGCATAGAATACAAAAATATTACATGCCCAACAACAGATGTGTGTGTGTGTTTTTACACACACATATAAAGCTGTATGTGCGGCAATTCACACGGCAAACCGCAACAAAACAGCCAAACACATTCCCGGCGTACCAGTGTGAGCGCGCTTAAGTGACTTCGCGCAGGTGTTGTGCACGCCACCCATCAACAACAATCGACTCCGCGGCCTAACTGTTTCGGCTCGCCTGTAAATATGCTTCACTGTTTCCGGTGCACGTTTAAGTGGCACTCATACGCCCCGTTGACCCTCGTGAATGCCGCTAATGGGCGCGAATGTGTGCGCATGTGTACATGGCTGTAGTTGTATATTACACGCTTGTATGTATGTGTGGATCGGTGTGTTCGCCGGCCACCGCAGCCGTCGCTAACGCTCGATGCGCGGCGCATTTTCCACTTCAAAGCATCGCTTCAAAATTTAATTACTGTCCGTAATTGCAGGCTCACATGCAAATACACACACGTATACCAGCGCACACATACATTGTCGCATTTGTGTTGCTTGAAATGCTATATTTTCATGCACACTCTCACATATGTATGTATGTGTGAGGCGAATTTTATGATTTAATTGTGTGTGGCGCGCAAAATACTTCACTTTAAAATGCGTTTAACGTGTGAATGTGTGTGTACATATCTTACTGCGCGTTTGGGTTAAGTGCTTTGACACTTCACGTCCTTTGCCCGCCACTTTTTCGTTTCTATAAAACACCCCGAATGCTGTGCCACACTTCAGATTCCCATTTAACCTTTCCTTCACCTTCATATCACTCCTGTGTCGTCAGTGTGTGTCGTCATGCCATCACATTTATTGCTACTTACCTGCTCCGTACCTTTTCACGGTAAGTGTACTCTTTTCGGCATTGAAAAAGTCATCAAGCCCTTTTTATTGCCTCCTCACATGCGCGCTAATGTATTTTATATCTGGATGTTACCCTGTAGGAAAATGTACCAGTGCCAAAATATTCCGATTCAAATGTATGTACTATATATGACTTTAGTAGCTCACCCTCTTACGCAGGCGATTTTGTTTTTGCAATGCCCACCAGAGTGTTAATTGTCTCCATTTAAACACATTTCAGTTACCATAGTACTAGTTCTTAACTAGTCCGAAGTTGCAAAAATTAGTCGATGGTAGGTAAAACAAGAAAAAACTGATATTCGACTGCACCGAAGCTAGAATACCCTTCACAGGTGCATTTTTTATGGCATAAAAGGATACAAAAAGATCTTTACTTCATTTTTTTAGGTAAGTTTGTATAGCAGCTATATGCTATAGTGGCCCGATCTGAACAAAAAGATTATAGCCGCACCTTGGATAATAATTTGTACGAAACTTCGTGAAGATACCTTAGAGATTAAAAGAGTTTTCCATACAAGGAATTTACTCTGATCGGTCAGTTGTATGGCAACTATATGCTATATTGGACCGATCTGAACAATTTCTTCATATATTATAGCGTTCCTTTGTGGAATAATTTGCACCAAATTTCGTGAAGATAATTTGCCAAGCATTTGAGTTCAATCGGTCAATTTGAATGACAGCTGTAAGCCATAGTGGTCCGATATAGGCGGTTCCACCAAATGTGCATTTTTGGTGAGGGCAGGATTTGTGCAAAATTTCAGAGTGATATGTCGGAAACTGTAACTGTATATATACATACATATACAGAAAAAAACAGACGGACTGGACTCGCCACACTGATCATTTACATATATATATACCTAAAATGCAAAACAACGTATCACCAAAAATATCGAAATTGAGTCTTTTAGCATAAAATTTTTAGCTTCCGCTAACAGATATAACCAATATATAACCAGTTGGTAACCAAAACTAAAGTTTTGTATCAGTATGAGTGCTTTTGTTTTATGAGTTTTCCTTCACCTGTACACTTATAAAAAGTGATTTTACGTTATTTTGCATTTTAGGTAACGATATGTACTTTATAAGGTCTCCGACGTTTCCTTCTGCGTGTTATAAACTCGTGGCAAACTTAATATGTATATAGATATGTACTCTATTCAGGGTATAAATAGGCAAAAATCGTGGTGACTGCTTATGAAGAAGACGATAGACTAAAAAGTTGCTTTCAAATTTATGAGATAGAGATAGAACTTTGGAGCATAATGGACCATAAACATGTCACATTGCATTTCTGAACTTTTAATCTACACTTATAACTAATATACTTGGTGGATAGTGACGGTTTGACAAGCACCGAATACATGATCTCGCTTTTCAATTGGGAAAGTGGGTTTAAAGTAAACGTAGAAAACAAATGGATGGCATAAGGATATGTAAGCTGCGCGTAACACTCTAAACATTCTCGAAAATGGAGGATGGAATTAGTACGCAGATATGCTGCCCAGAGATAGACATAAGGCAGCCACTGCAGTATATTTCAAGCAGAGGTCTTTGCTCTTTCCAAATCCGGAGAGCTGATCTCTAATGCACCTGTCGGCATTTCCGAAGTCAACATCTTCGTAGACAGCCAAGCAGCAATCGAAGCAGTAACCTCCTATCGCATATCGACCAAAAGTGTTTTGGGAAGCAGGGCTGAAGTGTTGCCAGAAGCAAGCAACTGCATTTCTACTTAGTGCCAGGTCACAAAGACATCGAGGGCAATAGTAGACGAGATTGCCAATAATAGTGTACGGCTAACACCTAAAAACGTGAGCAATATTGAAAACCCATGCATTGCCTTTACGACGATCTAGACTTAAGCATTGTAAAAACTCAAAACCTTATGGGACGAGCTACCTGTGTGCAAAACTGCAAAAGTCATGTGTTAAACGGTAGTTCGAAAATATACAAAATTTCTATTGGCACTCGATAGAAGTGACTGTAGGAACATGATCGGAATAATAACTAGTCACTGTCTAGTGGCCACACACGCCCGCAAGGGGCTGACAGATCGAGAATACTGCAGGTAATGTCTAGAGAAAGGCACAAGGGAAACAATAGAGCATCCCTTGGGCACTTGACCAATATGGGCAAGACTGGCCTGTAAGCATTTGGGATCCCAACAGTATGATACACTGGAAGAGGTATCGATAGTGAGGACAGAGAACTCAGTGTTGTGACACTGCGAAAGAGCGCCTTCTTCTTCTTCAAATGCGGCCATCTTTTACGCGATTAAAGCGAAGTTTACAACAGGTCGCCAGTTGTTCTTCTTTTTCACTGTTTGGCGCCAGATTTATATATATACATATTGTATATAGATCGTATATCTCGTGCAGCCGCAATAGATCATAAATTTTCTCGTAACGCCGACTCATCAGATCTTGTCATCGTCCATCCCTCTGCACCACAGAGCAGGACGATGATGATGAGTGACTTGTAGAGTTTGGTCTTTGTTCGTGGAGGGGAGACTTTACTTATCAATTACCTACTCAGTTCGAAGCAGCATCTGTGGGGAAGAGTTATTCTGCGTGGGATTTCGAATCAGACCTTGTTGTTGGTTATGACTGTCAACAGTCACGTTGGAGCTAAGTCGCGAAGTACCAAGTTCAGACATAGCGGTATAGAGGCAGTTCCTTTTCGTGATTGATCTTTCTTCGCGGGTCGTGTTTCTTTCTTTCGTCCTTCAACCGGTCCAATAAAGCTATATAATGGTCGCTATTGATGATCCTTTTTTTTTAGGGTAGTCAATAAAAATTATTTCATGCGTATTTGCTCGGATGACTGTTGATTGGACTTCGAAGTGAAATGATGGAGCCGCGTTTCATCCATTCTCGCATATCAATGCAAAAACTTGTGTTTAATATGCTTGAACATCTCCAAACACTTCTCAGAATCATCAACTCGTCGTTGTTTTTGATCAAAAGTGAGCTCTGCGGCACCCACTTTGCACAGATCTTTCCCATACCTAAATTTTCATGAAAGATCTCGAACAACTTCTCTCTAGAGTCATTATTTTGAGACATTTTTTGATGTTTCCGTCGGTAACAAATTATTTTGAGCGTCTGTGGCGTTCACCATCTTCGCTCCTAATTTCATCATCTCTAAACTTGTCATACCAATTCTTGATGGTTGATTTTCTTGGGCCGGTGTCCGGAAACTCGTCATCAAGCCAAGTTCTATATTTTTTCTCTTCAAAAATCAATATTTATCATTATGAAATTCCTTTTTGTCCATTTTTATCGCAATATCAAAAGTCGCCTCACTCAAAATGTTATGATTTGCAATCTAATGGTCCGACAGCTGTCAAATTTATATATACGTATATTGGAGGTCAGGTCTAACTAACAATCATGTGGATTTAATTCTAGTAGCACCATCTATGTGTCAAACTTCTTCTTCAGTCGTTCTTTATTTTCGCTGTTTGGCAAAAAACTCGAAACTTTCGAACCACTTGAGAATGCACTCAGTTTTGGTTTGACAAATAATTGAAGACTGCTATTAGTATCAGAGAAGCGGAGTACATGACAGGTTCCAAGGATATTTAAAGATTCTAAACAATTTCGAATTCACTCCGACAGCAGCGCAGCTATACTGGCCTTAAACTCATAGACCTACCATATTCATGACTGTGCGCTTAAAGCTAAACGTGCAGTTCATGACCTCATTTGCCATAGCATTAATCTTCTTCTATATTGGATTTGCGGTATCAGCAGTAATTTTAAAGTGATGAGCTTGTTTGAGAGAACATCTTTACCACAATTTCAATCGCTTGGAAGCGAGTCGGTGCTTCATTATCCTTTTGAATCTTAGTATCCACCGGTGCTATGTAAGCGCTGGTCAAGAACCAGAACTTGTGCGGCTGAAAGTTCCTTCTGGCACAGAGAGAACCCTAAAGACCTGCTAAACTACTCACTCCTAACAAAGGCAATCTCATCGCGATTGTGGTTATTTTGAGTGGATACTGTCCAATGAGCTCACACCGGTGATACCAAATACTTTTGTGGATGCTTTTTGCAAAAACTGTAAGAAGGAAGATAAAGTGGTATCATCCAGCTCCTTTCTTCTCTACTCCCCAGCCCTAGCCAGACTGAGATTGACGTCCTTTGACGAAGTAGCTGGAATTGATATTAACCGCCTTAAAAAAATTGTGGTAAGCTACCAACGTTTTGTCGATTTGTGAGGATCTAGTGATCTATTTTTATACGTTTTTGGGAATCACAAAGGATCAACATTCACAGCCGTCAGCAAGTGATATTAAACACTACGTTCGGTGCGAGGATAAACCCTACAACCAAGCCCAACCTAAAGATCATTTAACACTGTAACGATGGAACGAAATCCTTCTCAAGACTCAATGTTGTAAAATTTTCGAACGAAAAAAGCCAAATTCGTCCTATTTCGTGAATTTTTTGAAAAACCAAATTCCGTCCCTCTAAATAAACACCCTTTACAAGAATTTTGTCCACAAACAATCTTGATTTATGCCAGCCCTTTGTCAAGTCACAACTGATTAACATTCAAAGTGACTGCAAATATTCCCAGCGAGTTATCAAAACAAACAAAGAAGAGGAATCTTCACGCTTTTGACCCCTTTTCTGTCAAAGTAAATATGGAACCACACAAACCAACGGCATAAACAATATGAATATTCACCGCATCGGAATGACTTCATCGCAAAAACCACGAATAAGCGGGGCAAAGAGGGCGCTGCAAATGAAATCGGTCGACGATGCGTAGGCAGAGGCAGAGAGAGAAGAGCGCTGCGAAGGGTTGACCAGAAAACACTTTGCATTAATGAAAATCACAATTTTTAATAACATTGCTTTTGTTTTGTGATTATAGTGGCACACCGAGTGTAAACAGGCAGCTGTTTTGCGGTTTTAATGTGTTGAAAAATGTTTGTGAATGAAAAAATAAAAACAAAAAAAAAACAATAATCATTTGTGGCATGCAATACACAAATACAAACAAACATAAGCAGCGCGGCGCTGTGATGGCACGCTGTTTTCGCATAAACCAAATAAATGCACACAATCATGCATGCGAGCGCAGGAAAATGTGGATTTCGAAAGGTGTACAACACTTTTATGACACACTGTACGGCAGGCGGTGAAAGCGTGTGGTAAACAAAGTGTGGAGAAATGGTGAATAACTGCGAAAAAAATATGTGACATGAAGCCACAAATGTGGACAGCCGCATATAAACATAAATATGCGTGAAAGCGTAACAACAACAACAACAATAAGTGCAAATATTTTTGCTACGACACAGCCGTGTGCGAATATTTAATGCGAAAATATCGACCAACGAAAATACAAAGGTGCAGGAATACAGAAAAAACAGCAACAATAACAACAACAGCTACAATGAGCATCCGTATGGAACAGCAAATATCTTAAGTGTCGCCTGGCAGCACTAGCACCATATATAATATATGTATGACTGTAAGTATAGACACTCAAAAATGAGATTTTGATAAAAGTCGCCGTGAAGCATGCCGAAAGCATCTCTGTGTAGATTCTGTGTAACGGAGTTTATGACTCTTCACATGGCAGGAAAAAAATGACAAAACAATCGCTGAAAATGTTAACTGCGTTCGAAGCAAGAACACTATAAAACTGTCTTTACACAAGGACTCTTTTGACTGTTTTTTTGTAGTCGAGGAAAAACCGCCCCTGAGTCTAATTTTCGATGACTCGTTCGAGCACTTCGACTGACCATATGTCATGGTATCGACACACATCACCTTTTTGACGATTTCAAAGTCGCTTTTGACAGCACTGATAGAAGTTACTTGTACGATGTCACGACTAAATTCGGCATCCCTGCGAAACTCATACGGTTATGCAGAATGACGTCGAGCAGAACCATCAGCTCCGTCAAAATCGGGAAGGATCTCTTCGAAACGTTCGCTATCAGGTTTAAGAAAAAGATATTCCTTCTCATGCAGTACAATGCTACTGGGCTACGCAGATGATATTGACGTCGTAGGCTTTAACAACAGAGCTGTTAGCGCAGCCTTCCAGCCTAGAAAAAGAAGCAAAAAAGGCTGGTCCTCAGATGACTTTGTATATCTCGGAAGTAGCACAGATTCCACCAATCTAAGCCTGAAGATCTAGCGTAGAATAACTCTTGCCAACAGGTGCTACTTTGCGTTTGGTAGATAACTGAGTAGCAGATCCCTCTCTCGACGAACAAAAATTACGCTCTAAAAGTCTCTCATTATTCCCGTTCTATTATACGGAGCAGAAACTAGGAAGATGACGACCCTAGATGAGAAAGTACTTGGAGCATTCGAGATAAATGTTTTTCACAACATCTTTGGAGACGTTCGCGTGATATGGTTATAGTTAAGCTCATGAAAATCTATGAATGTACTTTTTAGGCCATATCAATTGCATGGAAGATGATGCTCGAGCAAAACGCCCTTCGATTCGAGACCTGCGGGTTGTTAACGGCAGAAAGGGCGCCCACGTAACCAAAAGAGAGGACACGTTCATAGTGACCTGTCTGCATTTCGGACGTACAGCTAGCGTGACCTCTCAAAGGATAGAGGCAACTGGCGAAACTTTGCCTTCGCGTCCCAGACAGGCCAAAGGAGAAGAAGACATAAATTTTACAAGAAAATTTAAGAATCTGATATGAAAGTTACAATAAAATTGTCCAGCTCAAGTTGTCGATCTCAAATTGAAATCACTCGCCGTATAACTTTGCCTACTGCGAGCTGCAGCGTGTTGTGACAAGCTGAATTGAAATTTATGCGATTTTTCGAATGAGGCATAATTGATGAAGAAGTCGTTTACCACACCGAGACTACAGTAGTACATATTTATAAAAGATACAATAACTAAATAAGATATACATATGTATATTTATAGTTTTTAGGAGATTTACGAAATGTCATTGCATGCAAGTGTAACACTTTTGTTCAAACAAAACGAACGAAGGTTGTGGTTCGACTAATTATTTCTGACTGAATCCGGCTATTGTGTCTCTTTTACAAAAAAACAAACCTTGGACGTCTGACTTCAAAAAGAGAACACAATGAATGTTCTTTTAAACACAACGGACCGATGTTCTAAGCTAAAGTGAGACCCCCATCTCATAACATGATCTAACCTAACCTAACCTCATCTTGACCAACTTCAGTTTTGACTTCCTCGACTTTGCTTTTCAGATTGTTTAAGAGCAAAGTGTACGCTAACAATTTCCGCGCGAAAGACGAGCTCAAGGCAGAATTTCCGGCTGTTCCAATCGATTGGGTCAACTAAAGCCATGCATGTAATTCTTCCTTAATAAATCAGCTAAAAAGAGACATGAAAGGATTCAAAAGAATTTGAGGCGATCCTCAGCTTACTACTAGCTTCAGAGACTACCAATAATAGTTTCATCAAACACTAAGTGGTGAGAAGAGTTAAGTTTATTATCCATCATACAGTGAGAAATGAAATAATGCCGAACGCATAACACTCTACTATACTTCAAATAATATGTTTTTGGCTGGATACTAAGTTAGAGTTCTGAATTTTTAGGCTCTATAAAGTCCAGGGCAACACAAAACCAGTTTTGACACAGCTTTGGAAAAGAGTGGACATTTCTAAGTGGAATTATTTCTTCTAGGCCCTGAAAGTGTAATTCTTTGGTGATTAACGAACAGTTCTCTCCATCGCACGACATCTTCTCTAGATTTCATAACTGGAGGTTTTAGCCTTACATTTACTACGCTCTTAAGATGGAGCCCTTAAAATTAGCTAACACACCTGCGTTATGGTTCTGATGGAAACCTTCGAGTTCACCCTGCAGTCTTATCTTGTTATCTTATTAAGGTTGTTCTAAGAAGAAAATTATTACCGACTAAAGATATGTATCTAGAAAGATTGTTCAGTGCAGAGGGATACATGGATATTATGAAAGATGAGATAATAAAAATTATTAGCAAAAGTAAAAATTTTACAGGCAAATTACCATCTTCTCATATCATCATTTAGATTTTAAGACACTTGTTTTAAATTAAGACGAGCCTAAAAAGTTGTTCACACCGTTCGACGACTAAGAAATTCTTTCAAGAAACTTTGTACTTTTGTACTTTTTATTTTTCCCAAATACTATTATACCAATACTTTCTCAATATGAATTATGTGCGAAATAGATGATCCGGCCAATACAAAAATACCAAAAAGTACCGCTATTCGAAAAAAATTGGGATCCAATAAATATAGTTATAGCTTTCATAGTGTTTTAAAGACTACAAATTAGAACTTAGGCGGACCACGGAAGCTTCGCTTCTCTCGGTGTGATTCCATACTTTATACATCGGCAATATAATGGATAGATACGTTATTCTTTGAAGAGGTTTTATATCAACTTAACTAGTTCTATTAGTTACAAGTAGTTCCAAGGGTAAAGTCAGAAAAGCTGCGACTAAAATGCATTTTTTTTTGGGAGAACGTTTGTTTTACGGTTTTGTTTTCTTCTGTAGCACTTCAAAAAAAAAGCAACACATGAAATATAATTGTTTAACTCCCTTTTAAGGGGTCTTACTAACTGAAAATACTTTTTATACTTGTATTTCAATAACATTACCCATTTTGTCACCCTCGAAGCATCCACACACTCCTACAAAGATCTTTATCTATACAGAAAAGCCATTAGTGATGTATTACTTCCACAATGCGTCACACTAAACTCCTCTCTAATGTCCTGTCTTTGTAAGCAACACCAACGCTTTCATTAAAAGCATTAAACGACGGTTAGTGCTTTAACCTTTCCTCACGCTGGTTTCATTGAATTTCGTTCATCCAACGCATCTTCTTTGCCCGCTTCTCCGCACTCGTGATTTTGATGCGCATATTCTGCAGTCGTTTTTCTTTTCTTTTTGCTATCATTCAACGCCTTTGAAGTGCTTTTAAGTTTCTAACTCGTTTGGCAGCGCAGAATAGCTCAAGTATGACTTTGGTGTGTGCTCTTTCTAAACTCATTTCCAACTCATTATTTGCAACGCCGTTTCAGTGCACCTCCACCGCTTGGTGTTGTTGTTGTGCTGGTGCGACGGTAATTTGTTTGCTTAGTTTTATAGTGTAAATGTATATTTTTTTTATACACAAGGGCTTTTCTTGCGACGAGACGGATCATAGCTTAAGAGGGAAAAGCTGATAGCTTCAATAATAATTTCATAAAATCACGAAAAAGGAAGTTGAAATGGGCAAATAGATATGAACACAAACAACGATTAGGAAGGTTTTAGAGCCTTGACAAAATTCAACTCGTAAAGTGTTACTTGAGATTCCTTTCAGCTCTATCATGCAAAATATATGATTTTTTTGTTTCTTCTGAACTCTTGTATGATATATGGAGTCCGTCTGGTTTTATAAAAATACCAATCTCTAAAAGTATAATTGAAAAAATTGTATAAGATCTTTTCTAGAGAGCTTTCTAGAAAGACTATTCCATCAGTGTAAAACTTTTCTGGTTTCTCGGCGAAAAACTGCGTCAAGTAATTTTCACAGGCTTCTCTGGAAGCCAACTTTACTCCATTAAGGGAGTTCTGCATTGACCGAAACAAATAGTATTCCAATGGTGCAATGTCAGAGCTATATGGTAGATGCATTAAAACTTCCCAGCCAAGCTCTCCCAGTTTTTGCCGAGTCATCAAAGATGTGTGTGGTCTGGCGTTGTCCTGATAGAAGACGAAGCCCTTTATGTTGATCAGTTCTGGCCGTTTTTATTCTATTGATTGCTTCAATTTCATCAGTTGCTGACAGTAAAATGTAGAATAAATCGTTCAACCAGGCTGGATCAGTTCATAGTGAACGATTTCTTTCCAATCCCACCAACCACTTAGCATAATCTTTCGAGGCGTCAATCCTCGGTTTGCGACCATTTTTTGAGCTTCACCACGTTGTTACCATTCGCTTCAAAAATGGTTCGATTTCGTTTCGTTTCACAAAGAATCACAGATGTTAATTCAGCTCATTGAATTTTTCACAGACAATTCATGTGGATCCAAACATCGAGCTCTTTTTGTAGCCAGCATTTTTTGAATGTTTCAAAACCGTTTGATGATGAATGTTAAGTTCCTTAGCGATGTCACGGCTGCTTATATGACGATCCTGGTAAATATTTTCTATAATTTCATCGCCTTTTTCAACGACGACCAGAGTTAAAGAACGGAATTTCTAGAACGGAAGCTAGCGAACCTCTGTAAACTTCACAAATTTCATTGGTGGCCTGCGTGGCATTCTTCCCTTTTTTATGCAAAAATTTCACAATATAGCAAATTTCGTCATTATATTCACTCATTTTTGAACAACTGCTACTTTTTTTCAACTTCTCCGAATTTAGTTTTGGTTGAATGAAGCTTGAAATCTCGCCTTTCCAACGCTATATGGTATGACACAATGTGATTGACTGACTAAATACAAAAAGACTTTTTCGACTACCCAATATTATTGAAAAAATAGTAGTTGAAAACGATATGAATTTTCCTATAAGACCGTCCCTTTACAATTATGACCTCATACTTAGAGAGACTTTATTAGACGGGTCTAAGAATGTATTTTTCAAAGTAGGCCCGGCTGGGTTGTGAACCGGGCTGAGTAATAAACCATTAGCTCCTTTCTTTCTCTTAATTGACCGTAATCACCATCAGTCATTGTAAGCTTATATTTTTTATGAAACAGCTTTTGTACCAATACAGAAGCGTACTATATAATCAGATTTGTTGTGACAGCTCCAGCCATGGTATCCCGAAAAGTTTTCTGATTGTGTGTAAGTTATGAAAACGGTGTATACGCCAATAAAGAAGAAGAAAATGTTATTCAAGTGGCTGTATTTTGTGTTTAGAATATATCGATCTAACATCGGTCATATCATATTGAGATTATAAGAATCATGTTTTTGACGTTTCCAAAATTGCGTCGCAGGTAAGTTCTGAACGATCTCGATGGCTGTGTTATGACGGCTCGAAAACGTTGGAGTGAATTGGCGCAGGACCACGCACCAAACTTTCCATACCTATAGGTAGTTTTCCGAGCATATCCCAAACAGAGGTATTTGTAATAAGTCGGTACGTAAAGATAAATTTGAAACGCAACTATAGCAATGAACGACAGTCAAGTGGTCCTTAAAGCAATCCCTGCATACGAGATCAAATCGCTTTTTCTGCTGGAGTGTATAGAACGGCACAACAATCTGTCAGCTCGTAACCATGTGCATTTTATCTGGGTACCCCGTCACAAAGTTATAGCTGGAAATGAACTGACTGATGAGCTCGCTCGCTCCGCAACATCCATCAAACAAAGTATTTAGGACCCAAACCGCTAATTGCGGTTGACCCCATGCCACAAAGGAGATGCTCCGCAAGGTTGAAGGGCTGGATAGGGAATGGTATTGACAACAACTGCATAGCATGAGCCATGCCAAGTTAGTCACAAGGGACAAACTCAAGCAAATTGTTTCCTTCTACAATGACCATTGCAAGCTCAAGATGCACTTACTTAACATGAGCCTAGTTTCTTTTGCGAGTTGCCGGTTCTGCAACATGAGGCCTAAAACTCCAGAACATTTGCTTATTGACTGCACAGCAGTCTGTAGACGCAGGATAAAGACCCTTGGATACATGTTTCTAAACAAACAGCACCTAGCAGTATATTCGAATTTATCAATATGCTGTGGCTAAATGAATGTTTCGCGGTGCAATCCTAATTTATTTATCTAGCCTAATCTAATCTAATGAGTTTTGGTGTAACAAATTTAGGTGTGGTGAAATTATGTATGGTGAATTTAAGTGTGGTGAATTTATGGGTGGTGAATTTAGGTATGGTGAGTTTAATTGCGACTATGTACCTTTCTTTAGTTGAAAAAAAAAATTCTTCGGACAGAAGCTACACAAGTCCAATTCATAGCAAAAACAACAATGCTTAGATTTAATCAGTCTTTATGAAAAACAGCCAACGGCCACCATCCCACATTTTAAATATTTTCCATAAGCGCTAACTGCACTAATTATTTCCGTTACAAATTATTTTATAATGAATTTTTCTAACCTCAGCAAAAAAATGTGTGTGAAAAATGAAAATAACTGTAATCTATCAGCACATGCCACAAAGAAATCGATTTTCTGCCAAGCAACTAACATTAATCTTAATTTCTTTTCTATTCTCTCTTCACTACAATCTCGTTTCAGCGGACATCATACAGGATTTAGCTAATTAATTAAATCAAATAAGGAGTAAAATAACAACAACAACAAACAAAGCAACTGATATTAAATTTTTTATATATGTGGTAAGCTTAGGAGTAGTTATAGCAAAATACCAAAAAAATAAAATAAAATCGAAAAAACAAAGAAAAAATTAAAATTAATTAGAACTCCACAAATTTGTGAATACACACACATACAAACATATATATATAGACATATACATATGTACATATTTGTACACGCACATTACGCTCTTCACATCCGGCACTGTTGTATTTAAAAATAAATATATATATATATTTACCACTTATTATATTGTATGTACGTAAGCTAAGTACATAGTGATACGCATAGTAAATAAGTGAAAAATAAAATGGAAAACAAAAACAAAATTAGTAAATAAGGCAATAGGACACTGATTAGCTGACTAAATATGGTACATAAAGGAAATTAAGGAATTTTATTGACTGTTTGAAGCTATGAAATAACCGAAAAACCAAAAAGCCGAACAAACCGCATGCCACAACAAAAGCAAAAACAATTAACCAAATATGCATGTTTCATTTGTGTTTGTTGTAGTTTTGGAGCAAAATTGTTGAGGCGGAAAAGTCATTTAGTGGTTTTGTGTGTGATTTTTGCCGAAATTCGCACTCGAACAAAGCATTTAAATTGCGCATTAACGCAATGATGCCAATAGCAATAACAACAGCAACAACAAAAAAATGTTAAACACAAAAATGCCGGAAAAATTGTGCAAACAAACTTAGCATTTCACACTAATTTCTATTGTGGCACGCACAAACACAAACGAACGCTCAGAAAAGCACGCACACACACACGCACGAAAAATCGAATTGTGTGTAGTAGTATGTGTGTATGATGAATATGTATGCAAACAATGCGGGAATGTTTTGAAATGTATTGTTTTTTTTTTTTTGGTTTTTGAAATATTTAACTTTTACGCGCCGCAAAGTATGCAACACAATGCAATGCTTGCTCAACACTTTGCAGCAAATTCAATCACTCGTGTGCCGATTAATGTTTAATACGTTTAGCAAGCCGCCAAAAATGTCCTGCAGAAAAATTATTGTTTTTGATAATTTTACGAAGGTTGATGCGAGGGCTGAGAGACGAAAGTGCGATGCAATGCGGAAATATGCGCTCAAGTACCGAGACTACTCTAAAGAAATATTGAAAACGACAAGAACAGTCTGCTTCCTTAATTTATTCAACTAAATAGTTAAAAACTAAAAATTTCTAATTGTCTTAATTATAACATGACCGTGGTTTGTACTAAAAGAAGTAAGTTCAGACAAATTCTCGATATCTGAACAAGTTTCAGCGATATGATATGAATTTTAGTAGCTTGAGCCTATGATACACGCATGTACTGTAAAATTAAACTGCTTCATATATGCTAGCAATGCAACTCCATGTCTGTTTTCATGTATTTTGCCATTCAGCACCAATTAAGCTCAATATAATGTTAGCTGAATAATCTGCTGAATACCAAAAGTACTTGAAATTTTTTTAGGTGGTTTACTATTTGGTGCTTTTGGATTTCGGTACTTATTCAGCTCAATATTACGTCAGCTGAATAATGCGCTGAATGTGAATACTACTTGGAATGTTGCTTAGGTGGTTCACTATTTGGTGTCTTTGGATTTCAGTGTTTATTCAGCTCCATATAATGAAGATAGTGGTAGCTGAATAAGGTGCTTCACTATATAGTTCTTTTGGAATTCAACGCTTACTCAGCTCATTATAATGTTGGCTGAATAATGTGCTGACTACCAAAACAATTTGAATTATTGTTTAGTTGGCTCACTATTTTGTGCTTTTGGATTTCAATGTTTATTCAGCTAAATGTAATGAAGATAATGATAGCTGAATAATGCGCTTAATACTAATACTCTTGAAAAGACTGATGAAGTGTTTCACTATTTAATTCTTTCGAATTTCAGCGCTTATTCAGCTCAATATAATGTTAGCTGAGTAATATGCTGAATACAAAAGCTACTTGAAATGTCGTTTAGGTGGCTCACTGTTTTGTGCTTTTCGATTTTAGTGCTTATTCAGCTCCATATAGTGAAGATAATAGTAGCTGAATAGTGCCCTGAATACCAAAACTCTTGAAAAGCTTTGTAAGGTGTTTCACTATTAGGTTCTTTTGAATTTCAGCGCTTATTCAGCCCAAGATAATGGCAGCTGAATACAGCGTTTGAAGCCAAAGCTTATAAAAATGATAGCAAAGAGTTGAACTCTACGGAATATTAATTTAAAGTCACCTTATGAAATCGACACTACATTTAGAAATGAGAATTGTAATTCCTTTTCCTTAAAAAACTCGAAGTAATCATCTGATAAGACTTTAGTTCATAAAAAACGATTAGCTCAGTCAATATTTTCAAACTAGTTTTGAAAACTAAAGTTTTCTCAACCTCTAAATACAAATAAGTCTGGTTAGAAAGGAAAAGAAATAAGTCTGCCTAGAAAGGAACGGACAAGCAATCTGCAAACTGCTTACAGGTTGATGATCTGGAAAGTCTATTATACCTGAAAAGCTTTAGAAATTACACAAACGCTAACGACTAATGGGTTCTTGGAATCTAAAATTAATTTGTTTCACAATAATCTCTTCATCCCACAACGCTAGTTTCATGGTAGCTCAACATGGTCTTTATTTCTTTGTTTTGCTTTATGAAATTTAACTCCTTTTAATCAAAACTTATCGAGACCGGCTTCGAAAGTAAACGCTGTTTAGGGAACTTCAAAATACTAAGCTCAACCTAGGAGGTTACCTACTTCGATTCCTTCAAGTTCAAGTAAAACTTAAGAGCAAGAAACAAGGACAAATGAGCATAAGGAGATCCAAGATAAGTGAGTGATCTAGAAAAACAATTTCGGCTCGATCGTTCATCGAGTGCAAGCTTCCAATACGAGTACAATCGACAGGAGGTTCTTTCGTATATAGAAATAGCGAAACCGGATATATTCTTGCGAAACCTGTAGACGTACAGGAATCAGGGATACGCAATAAGGAAATAAGTCGAGTAAATAAAGCAAGAAAAGGGAGCAGTAACATCAATACAAATACCAAATTGTGGGTTCCTCGGGCATTCAATATAATCACTCGAGTAGTATGAGTTAAGCGAATGTAGAGATCCTCATTAAAATAATTTTGGATGCATATCAAATTTGAAGAAAACTGTACCATAAGATGCTTAGAAACCCAGGCAGCTAAATCCTCCCTTTTCTATATCTTTTTCTACTTAAGTACTAATTCCAACACTGACGTTCTTATTGGGATAGTTAGGTATCAAGAAGAATAGTACATATATTCTGTGTACTCATTGAGCAAATTTACAACAACAACACAGCACTGAAAGCTTGAAAGCTAATATGCAAATTATAATTGTTCTGTATGGCTACAATAACAGTTTTTGCAATAAATAAAGCAACAACAATAACAATTTAGAAATACGCAGTAAATTGTGCGGTATTAGTAAAATTCACGCGTGATTAGTTCGGAATTTGCCGAAATGATTTATGTTTCAGCGCTTAGCAGGCGAAATACCACGCTATTGTTGCTGTTACACTAAAAATATTTGCTTTTGCGGATAATTTAACAAGCATAACACACATGTTAGTATGTGTATAATGAGCTGGATTAATTGCCGAGCGAAAAATGCCAGAAAAATGTATGACATTTCCAGCTGTTAAAAAACTGTTGAAAAAACTAAATTTTTTGCACTACTGTACTTTTGTAAAAGTTTAAATTTTTGCAAAACCGTTTAATGCAACTTTATCCGAAAGCACAACTGAATTGAGTTAATTTTGAATTTAAAACCGTAGACATACAAATTTTCTTCAAAATTAGATAATATATGGAATTAGGCAAAAATTATTATTATTTTATCAAAGACGAGTAGTCCAGTGATGAGAAAAGACAGCCTACAGAAATGTAGAATATTGAAAGAATTTCACACAATTATCATTAATAAACACCGGAAACACGTTTGAAACTTAAAAAAAAGTAGTGAGTTTATCTAAACTTAGTTAGAAAAATAAATCAAACTATAAAATTTAAATGTGGTGAGTTCAGTTGAGGTGAGTTTAAGTGTGGTGAGTTGGGGTGAGTTTAAGTGTGGTGAGTTTGAGTGTGGTGAGTTTTTTGTGCGGAGAGTTCAAGTATTTACAGTTCAGCGGTTGTGTGTTCGACATCTTCATTATAAATTTAATGAATTTATGTGTGGTGAGTTTAGGTTTTATTAGATCAATTGAGTGTAATGAGTTAAAACGTGGGGAATTATCCCTCACCTGATTATTGATATGAACTGGAGTTTGAGATAATTCTTAGTTTTTTGATAAATTATGTCATAATATCAAAACTACAAGTTTTTATGACAAGAAAAAGTCTTTATATAAAATAAAAGTATAATGAAGAAGATATTCATATTATTTGGATTTGGGAGCAATATTTGCTGTTTTTTTCCGGATGAACAACCTGCACCAACAATCTACCGCGACAACATTGTTGTCCCTCCACTCGACCATGCAAAGGTGAAAAAAGCTCTAAGTTGGTTTAAGTACAACAAAAATCCAGAGGCCGATGGATTACCGACTAAACTGTCTAAAGTCGGCGGTGAAGTTGGAATATGAGTGTACTCTGCCTTATTCACAAGAGAAATGCGCTATATTCAACATTCTTTATTTCATAGTTCTTGATTTGGTCGGACTTTATCAGTATGGCTTTAGACCTAATGATTGGAATATGATACGACACTTGTACCGACAACAATACCTTTTCATCGATGTCAATTCACATCAGAGAAACTCCACAATCTGCGCTAATTATCGCGAGATCAACATTCTTAATATTTCATATAAAGTTCTTTCGGTAGTATTGTCTGATATATTATACAGACTTAAGCAAATCCTAGATACGACACTTGACATACCGACAACAATCACCTTTTCATCGATGTCAAGTCCGCTTCCAACATCACTGATAGAAACTACCTATTCGACGCGATGACTAAATTCGAAATCCATGCGAAACTCCTATGGTTATGCAGAATAACGTTGACGCTCCATCCAAATCAGGAAAGCGAGCTCTTCAATACCAGATGATGTTTTAGACAGGGTCAATATTATGCTAGAAAAAGGGCGGCTAATCTGAGCCGCAGTAGTACTGTCTATTCCAAAATTACAGTACTACTGGGGAACGCAGATGATATTGATATCGAGGGTAAGACAAAGTACCTGAAAGCCACATAAACGATTTCTCGGGGAACTACGTCCCCGTTGACAGCCATACGTTTTAAAAAATTAGAGCTTACATCTCGGAACTAGCACAAATTTCACCAATAATTAAGACATGGAGCAGAAACATGGACGATGACGTCCCCAAATGAGAAAGTATTTAGAGCATTTGAGAGAACTGTTTTTTGCAAGGTCAAGGGAGCCGTCCGAGTGAGCGATGAGTATCGAAGAATATGGAACCACGAACTGTATCAGCTCTACGGCGACATGAATGATGATCCAGCCAAATGCTCTTTCGACTCAAAGCCCATGGGTGGACAACGGAAGCAAGCGCGTCCACGCATCCAATAGAAGAGCCAAGTAGATGGCGAACTGTCTGCACTTGGAAGGTTTTGTGTGCTCGGCAACACTTTAATTGTTCTAGTTAATATTTAACTCACAATATTCTTAGTTAGGAAATAAACAAGTATTTCCGAGAATCAAGGAATTAAGGAAAAATATTTGAGCAAGCTTAACTGAGTCTTTATATTATAGGATACGGAAAACAGTTAACAACCTATCACACTTATGTATGTGAGTCCACAGAAAAGATAAAAATTACAAAATTACACATATAAAAATGTGTTGCCTACCTTTAGGCACACGTAACAAACTACGCTTTCCCGCGCAAATGAGCGCTAAATTATTGCGTAACTCTAATATTTGTAAAACAATAGGTAACGACCGAAACACTGATTTTCATTATTATCTGTGATTTTAGAAACATTTTCACATAAAATATATGTATGCATGTACTGTTATGGGTGCAAGCCACGTGAACGCTTAATAATTTGCATTATACATGGAAAACCGACCACAAAGCAGCGCCCACCGAAAATGCACAGTTAATCCGATTTAATTTGTGTTTGGTTGAGATTTCTATTAATATGATGCAGTTATCGTTGCCTATCATTAGGCGCTTAGCTGTAAAATGCATGCGCTTACATATTTGGCGCATTAAAAAGGCAAAATGGAGCAAATTATTTACAGTGGGCGCTGCTAATAATGGTCTAATAAATGTGAAATAAAAAAAATCAAATAATTTTTTTTATTTGCTAATAAAACACCTTTTTTTATATAATTTTTATGTAAACGCTACAAAAATTATAAACACACATGTACAATTTTAGTATCGAATTAGTTGTTTTTCACAGCTGGCAACCTGGCATGTTGACGCCCATGATTAACCGCTTCGTTAGCATTGTCCTTCTGGTCTCTAATAAAATTCAACATTTGTTTAGCCTGCTTTTGGGCATTATATTAGTTTAGCGGATAATTAGGGCGCGCCCAACTGTGCTGATTTTACACGCTCGCGCCTAGTTTCGATTTCTCTCGCTCACTCACACACTGTTTTACGCTCTTTCACTTTCTCTTGCCGTTTATCAACCAACCCTGCTGTGTAAATTCATACAAATTGCTGTTTGCTTTCTGGCGCATATTTTTCACCGAGATTTTAATTATTGCATTAGCGTATATTACCAAATCAAAGCTTACTATTTACTATTTACCATGTAACATTTGCATTTTGAATTTCCGAAAAATCGGCGTGTCGCCTATTATTTTATTAACGCACAGCGGAGCGCGCGGCGACGCTTTCGCCTGAATGCAGGTGATTCAATGAGCGTACGCAACTAAATGCCTCACATTGGCCATCGTAATATAATTTGTTGAATTAATATTCGAATTCCTGGTAATAAATATAATTGGAGAATTATTTGCCAAACGCACGTTTAATATCATTTCGGGCATTATTTGTATACGCGAATTCACAAGAATACTATAGATGGCGCGGCGCGGGGTAACAAATTTATTTGATTGCATTACAGTTATTTGCGTACTATGCAAGCGATTCTATGTAAATTTGTCAGAAATTAGTGCGTTAAATTTGCAATAGAATGCCCGCTAAAGGTCAGAGCATGTTGTGTTATCATATTTGTACTGTTCCAAGAACTAATTTTCGAATTCAAAATCAAAATTTTGTTGGGATATTAGAATCGAGTCCTCAAATGTGTCGCTATTTGCATCAGTCTTCAAACGAAACGATACATAAAACAAAATATTTGTTAAAAATATATGTTTCTTTTAGGTGGCTCTTCGATCGAACTACATTGTGACAGAAAAGTACCCGGAAATTGTAAATAAAGCGCAAAAATATCGAAATACAGAGTTTGTTCGGAAAGTAATAGTACTGATTTTCTTTCACCGCGACAGTACTTCGCAGCGTGCGTGCACCGACTGGATTCGGTAGAGGACGCTCCTACCATAGCTAACGAACGAGCGGCTGCTCAGTTGTCTCCGAGTACCCGCAGAGCGCGGACAAACATTTTCGCGAGACGTGTTCGTTAGAGCAGAGGAACGCGATTATATTCTATGGAAACTCGGTAAATCTGCGACAGAGACGTTTAATATGATCAAGCAGGCTTACTCAGATGTTGCTTTGGCAAGAAGTGGTGTGTTTTGGTGGCACCAGCCCTATTTGGAGGGCCGGGAAGAGATCGCTGATGAATGAGCAAATCCAAGGTGAAAACTATGCTCATTGTCATTTTCGACACCAAAGACATCGTCCACCATGAATTTGTGCCTACTGGTCAAACCGTCAACGCCAAGTTTTACGTGGAAGTCTTCAGAAGACTCCAACGAAGAGTCAATCGTCCGACAAGACATCGCAGCCGATTGGAAGTTGCACCACGACAACGCCCCGACTCACACCATCTTTCTTTTGAATAGCTACCTAACCAAGGCCGGCATCCCAACGCTCCGCAGCAGCTCAGATGTGGCCTCCGCACTTTTTTTGTTGCCTTGCCTGGAAAGGCCGATATAAGGCAAGCATTTTGAGATGACAGAGGGAATCCAAGGCTATTCCAGAGAATGCCTTCCGTGAAGCCTTCAATGCTTGGAAATCGCGTTGGCAGCGCTACATCGACGCAGAAAGAGCCTGTTTTGAAAGTTTTTAAAGAATTGTTACGATTGGTTAAGTAATTTCTTTTTAAATTGATTCAGTCCTATTACTTTCGTACCAACACTGTATCCCCGACTAGATATAACACACTTATGCCAATGATTTTTTCAGACCCGAAACACTTTGATAAGTACTTTTTGGCATGGCCTCCAGCTCCTTGACCGAACTTTGTTTTATCTCTTCGATCGACAGAAAAAGTCTTCCATGGACCAGCAATTTCAGTTCGTGGAGCAAGAAACAATCACACGGAGCCACATCTGGTGAATACTTTAGTCGATCGGTGGTATTCATTAAGTTTTTGGTTTTAAATTCGATCACAATCGTGACTCAATGCGAAGGTTTATTATTATGAGGACATCAGTTTTTCAAAAGCTGAACATTTCAAGGGAAAATACCTGGATATTTCTTCTTCAACATTCAACAAAAATGTTAATACACTTTCTTTGACCGAAATCTCTTTATTGCCTTTCACAAGCTTAAGTCATAAGCTATCTACTTCTGCAGACACCAATTATCAACAGATGAATGCAACACCAATGAAAAAGGAGCATATTAGGCGAAATAAAAGACACATTAGAAGTTACGCTTGGGTTCTAAAGAGTTGCTCGTCCCAGACTTTGTTTCAAAGAAAACGCAATTCGTTTTAATATTACATAATTTCAGACACGTTTATTTACTGGTGTCAACGTGGTGCGAAATCGGCACACATTTGTTTGAATTTCCGACTCCACTGGGCGATTATGTCGAACGAATATTGGACACAGAGCGCGATGCGTTGCGCGGACCCAACCCTTATTTCGGTAAGAAATGTTCAAGAATTTACAACATTGCTCAATAAATCATATAAATCAAGGAACAGTTCTAAAAGAGACCAACTCCCATAAAAGTCTAAAAAGAAAACCCGTTATAAAAGGAACTGAATACAAACTCACGGTCTCGAATGATGAGTTTACTTCTTAATAAGTACCGGCTTGTAATGAGTTACAAACAAAAGAAAGAAACAGAAAGACCTGACCTTTTATCCTTTAGGATTCCGGCTGCAAACTAGCTAAGAAAAACGCTAAATGAATACTGTATAGCAGCGCGCCTGCCAAATTCCTCTTTTGCGATAGATCTTATTACTTTTTCTTCTTTATTAGCGTAGACAATGCTTATGCGGTTATAGCCGAGTTTACAATAGCGCGTCACACGTTCTTCCTTTTCACCATTGGAAATTGCAAGAGTAGCCAGGTCCTACTCCACGTGGTTTTCCAACAGAATGGAGGTCTTCCTCTTCCTCTGCTTCCACGACGGTTACTGCGTCAAATACTCTCAAAACTGGAGTGTTTTCATCCACACGGACAACATCACCTAGCCAGCGTAGCCGTCTCTTTTAATTCTCTCAACAATGTCAATGGCATCGTATACCTCGTAGCTCATCGTTCCATCGACTGACGTTTTCGCCGTTGCCAATGCACAAAAGACCATAAATCTTTCGCAAAACTATTCTCTGAAAAACTCATAACGTCGACTCATCAGATGTTATCAACGTCAGTGCCTCTGTACCATTTAGCAGAACGGGGATAGTGCGGGACTTATAGAGTTTGGTCTTTGTTTGTCGAGAGAGGACTTTACTTCTCAATTTCGTGTTGGTAAGAGTAATTTTGCGTTGGATTTCGAGGCTGACATTGTTGTTGGTTTGAATACTGGTTCCAAGATAGACGAAATTATCTACGACTTCGAAGTTATGACTGTCAACCGTCTTTTTTCTATTTCGTCTTGCCCTCGTTCAATACCAGACCGATTTGCTTCGCTTTCTTATTCAGTCTGGAGATAGCAGAACTAATCAGCAGCGCTTTTAACTTAGCGGGATACAATTGAGAACTGACTGACAGAAAGAATTGAGACACGCGAGGCAGAAGTTTTGAGTTGTAAACGTGAAAAAGTAAACTAAGAGTGAGATCTCTTTACCATTTAAAAGCAATAATGAAGGACGCCGACATTTGAAGCCGCAATCGTTCGTTCAGGTTTATTGGGGTATGGCTTGAACGGAAAGAAGAAAAGGTTTTAAATTGTGTGAAGCGAGGAAGCTTCATTGGCAACTATTGTTACAATGTCATTTCTGATACAAAGTAACACATAATAGAACATTTCAAAAATTTTGACAAATTCAATTAATTTTGAAATGATTAAAAATCAGCTTTTGTCAAATACATTTCTCATTTTCGATGAAAATCTTTTGGCGATTACGGCGCCGTAAATTATTGAACAGACTTCTACTAACTTAAAGCAATTGCTGGCGCGTGAAAATGACATTTCACCTGCTTTAAAGCGGCAGCCAGTCAGTCCTGCACACAGTCCAGTCCAAATAGACTGACTCAACTAATGTTGTCTGTGTTTAAGTGTGTGTGTTTGTGTAAATGCCTTTACAATTTATTTTTCACTAAATTATTTACACATAACACACATATTTGAGATTTCAAAGTGCAAATATTTGCAAGCAAAAACAAATATTTGCGTATTTATTTGCATAAATGTGTAAACACGAGCAAACAGCAATGTATACACACCGACAGACAGACACAGACACTGGTAGGACATAACAAAATTCGTCAAATAACGTAAATAAAATCATAGAAAATTCATTACTTAATCAAAAATTCATGGAAATCCATTGACAATGGCAAATGCCTGGCAATTTATATGCTTTGGACACAAAATGTTAGCATAAGCACAGGCGCACGCAAGTAATGGTAATTAAAACATAATTTTGCACCGAAGAAATGCTCGCATGAGTATGAGTGTGTGCGTGCAAACAATAAGCCACAAATGCACAAACACAATTAGACGCGTGTATTAGTTAAATGATTTTTAATTGATTTTGCTTCCAAGAAAAGTCATGCGTAATTGAATTTATGCATTAGCAGACAGTTTGTTAAGGCGAGTGAATGCACTTAGCGTTAACGGTTTATTTGCTCATTTACAAAGCGAAATTTGCAGCAATTTTTAGTGTGCAACATCAACCGGAAATGCACAGTTGAGGTAGTTATCATTAATTGTAAAATAAAATGAATTTGACTTAGAAATATTTTTTATTGCAATTTAAATGTAAATAAAGCAACAAAAATGTATGTATGTATTATTTATATGTAAATGTAAGTAGAAATCATAATTTATGAATAACAAGAAATACAAAATAGAGACTTTACAAGCACTCAACATGAAAAACTCACAGTATACTGGAAATAAGTGTTTAAAAACATTAATTTGAAGATAAAATTATTAAATTCAAACATACAACCGAATTTGAGTCCATATCGTCACCTAAAATGCTACGATATTTTGCATTTTGCACCACTTTTCATAAGTTTACAGGCCAAGGAAAATGATGTATGTATTAGGAACCACTAATATTGACATAAAATTTGAGTTTCGGTTATAAAATAGTTATGATAAATGGTTATAAATTGGTTATATATGGGTTATATATTGGTTATAACTGTTAGCCGGAACTTAAAAATGTATGCATACATTATATAATAGTTATTATAAGTGGTTATAAATTGGTTATATATGAGTTATATATTGGTTATATATGGGTTATATATTGGTTATAACTGTTAGCGAAAATTTAACAATTGATGCATACATATATGTAATATGCTGTAGTGAATCGTAAGCAATAAAAAACTCAATTTAGATTTTTTCTTGACACGTTTCTTTGCATTTAAGGCGGCGATATGTACTTGCAGTGACCGGGTTACCATCTACATACACTGTGCGACATAAACTTGGGTTTTTAAATTAATTTCACTGAATTTTCTTTAACTTGCAAGAAAAATTTATAAGAAAAGAGAATAGATTATTATTCACAAATACAAAATTTCGATGGAATAACATGTTTTCCATCATTCAGTTTGTATGGCAGCTGTATGCCAGAGTGGTACAAACTGAAAAATTTCTTTGGGGTTTATACCGTCGGTTCGGAATATAATTCACGCAAAAACTTTGTAAAGATATCTCTTAAAATAAAAGAGTTTTTCATACAAGGGTATGAGCTCGATCGTTCAGTTTATATGGCAGCTATATGCTATAGTAGTCCGATCAGAAAAGTTTCGTCGGAGTTCGTACCATTGCTTTAGACGATAACTTCAGTCTGATTTCCCGAAGATATTTCCTAAAATAAGAGGTTTCCTTACAAAGATATGATTTTGATTGAACAGTTTGTATGACAGGTATATGCTATAGTGGTCCGATCTGAAAAATTTATTCGGAGCTTACACCGTTGACTCGCAAAATAATTCCCGCCAAACTTCATAAAGATATCTCTTAAAATATAAAAGTTTTCAATACAAGGATTTGGTTTTGTTCGTCAGTGTGTATGACAGCTATATGCTATAGTGGTCCGATCTGAACAACTCCTACGCAGTTTGTACCGTTGCTTTGGGCAATAACTCATGCCAAATTTCATGAATATATCTAGACAAATAGAAAAGTTTTCCATACAAAGATATGATTTTAGTCGGTCGGTTTGTATGACAGCTATATGCTATAGTGGCCCGATATCGGCGAATCCAACAAATAAGCAGCTTTTTGAGCAAAAACGGCGATGTGCAAATTTTCAGATCGATAACTCAAAAATTGTGGCACCAGTTTGGCTATATATAGTTGGCTAGAAGGACCTGGCTAAATCGACTCAGCTCATCATGCTGATCATTTATACATACAATACGAGTAAATATAGCAAAGTCTCTCCGACTTTTTCTATAACATCTGCAGTATAAACTAAACAATAATAAAGTAAAAAAATTAATTTTAATATTATGAAAATTTTGAAATAATCGCCTAGTGTTTAAGGCAAGTTTCAGTTATTGCTGTCCTTCGATGGAATTCCTTTTGAAATGTGTTTATACTCAAATGCTCGCAATAAGTGCATACTATAATTATTAATATTTTTCCCCACTTTTCTTTTTCTCTCACGCTCTTTCCAATTACTTTAGCATTTGGGAAATTAAATTTTTCCACTTCTGGACCACCCACATCTACCACAAAATGTTTCGCACAGTGTATAGGTAGCGCTAACTCAAGCTATAAAAACTAAAAAATATTATTTTATGTAAATTTCAATAGTTCAAAACTAATGCATTTATATAAAGGATTACATTTTTGTATAGAAAATGTAGATTTTAACATCATAAAAAGAGTAAAACTACGCATTAACCCTAAAATATCATAACCAGAAAGCACAAATGTAGCAAACTGAAGAGACCGCAACAAGTTTATTAACGAAGAAATATGCATTGCCACAAGCCCAGAAATCTGATTAATTTATAACAAAACATCTTAGGATTCAGCGCTCACTTTATTCTCTAAGCTCTATTCGCTTTGTTCAAGTGCGTTTTCAAGGAAAAAAATTTTCGATTGAAGAAACAAGAAACTCTTCAATTAGAATTCATTACTAAAGGTGCAACAGTTTTCTATGCTATTTATTTTATTAGACCAGTTTATACCAGTTTTTTTTTTTTTGTTCGAATCGCCAGTTTGAAACGCACAGTTGATAAATTCGAGCATGACTCCAAAATGAAGAAACAAAAAACATAAGCTCTTTCTTAACCGACTGAATTTGGCTCTGCGTCCCAAAAAAAAAACTAAACAAGAACTGAAACTGACAGGTATTTGAAGATTGTATATTAAACTTTCTAAAAAAATCATTTTAAGCTGAGGTGCATTTCTAGCCTAGCGACTTCATCAACAAGAAAAATTGTCGCTATTTTTTTTTGTGATCAAATTTTTTTTTTTTTCAAAATATATCTATGTACAATAAATATTTGTTGCATGTAATTAAATTTCGTACATAAAACAGTGAGAGAAGCAGCAATTTCGAAAGGGTTGTAATGCTGTTATTTGCACTGGTGATATTTAAATAGAAGTAATATACATATGTAGAACTTACCTTCGTATACAGCACTAATATAGTTATATAACGATTAAACACACGCTTGTATGCACGGAATAAACTAAAAAGAAGAAAAAAAAATATGCTTGGAATGAAAAAATTAAACAAGAAATAAAGATTGTATATTAAACTTACAAAAAATATAATAGGGAAGACTAAAAAAAATGCAAAAAAATATTTGAAAAAAAAAACTAAAAATAATAAAATAAATAAATTTAAAAAAAATAATTAGTTTTTTTGAAATTAAGAACTAAAAATAATAAATTAAAAAACAACAAAACTGAAAAAAAATAAATGAAAAAACATAACAAAATAAAGACTACAAATAATAAATTAAAAACAATAAACAAAATTCAGAAAAATTAATTAAAACTCAAATAAATGTACAAAATTATTGAAATTAAAACCTAAAACTAATAAAATAAAAAAAAATTTTTAAATAATTAATACGAATTAAAAAAAATGTAAAAATAAATAATGAAATAAAACTAAAAATAATAAAATGAAAAAAATTAACAAAATTAAAAAAAATAAAAACATTAAAAATAAAAAATTGTAAAAACATTGAAATTAAAAACTAAAAAAATACTAAAATTAAAAACAACAAACTCAAAAAAAAGTTAATAAAATTCGAGTAATTAATTAAAGTTAAATAAATGTAAAAACATAATAAAATAAAAACTAAAAATAATGAAATAAAAAATTGACAAAACAAGAAAGTATTGAAATTAAAATTTAAAAATAATAAAATTAAGACTAAAAATAACATAAATTAAAAACAATTAACAAAATTCAGAAAAATTAATTAAAATTCAAATTAATGTAAAAAATTTTGAAATTAAAAACTAAAAATAATAAAAAAAAATAATGAAAAAAAATAAAAAATTTAAAATAATTAAATACGAATTAAAAGAAAGGTAAAAATAAAGACTAAAAATAATAAAATGAAAAAATTAACAATATTAACAATATTAAACAAAAAATTAAAAACATAAAAAATATGTAAAAACATTGAAATTAAAAACTAAAAATAATGAAATAAAAAAAATAACGAAACAAGAGAGTATTGAAATCAAAATTTAAAAATAAAAATATTAAGACTAAAAATAATAAATTAAAAACAATTAACAAAATTCAGAAAAACTAATTAAAATTCAAATAAATGTAAAAAATTATTGAAATTAAAACTAAAAATAATAAAATAAAAAATAAACAAAATTTAAAATAATGAAATACGAATTAAAAGAAATGTAAAAAATAACAAAAAAAAAAAAAAATAAAATAAAACTAAAAAAAAATAAAAAATAAAATATAAAATTAAAATTAACAAAATTAAAAACATAAAAAAATATGTACAAACATTGAAATTAAAAACTAAAAAAAAAAATGAAATACTAAAAATTAAAAAAAAAAAATAAAACAAAAATAAAAAAACTGAAATAACAAAAAGTTTGAAATAAAAATTAAAAATAATAAAAACTAAAAATAATAAAATTGAACTAAAAAAAATAAAGAAAATAAAAAAAATTGACAAAACAAAAAGTATTGAAATTAAAATTAAAAAATAATAAAATAAAAAAATAAAATTAAAAATAATTAATACGATTTAAAAGAAATGTAAAAATAAATAATAAAATAAAACTAAAAATAATAAAATGAAAACAATTAACAAAATTTAAAAAAAATCAAACATAATTAAATAAAAAAATTAACAAACAAAACAAAATTAGAAAAAGTAACAAACATTAAACAAAACTCAAAATTACAAAAATACAAAAATTATGTATTATTGCGAAAATATTTGCGAAAAGCATTAGAGAAACTATATAAAACTGAAAATGTAAGTGTATAGAGATAAAAACGCAACAATTTTAAAATAAAATGTTTTTTAGAAATTTTGAAATAATTAACTTTTATGCAACAAACTCGTTTATTTATTTAAAGAAATCATATATTTGTGTAAATAAGTACCGAAAGGCGCGGCAAAAAGTATTCGCTCGCAATTACTGCAAAAATCGCTAAAAAAAATATTGATAAAATAGCGGTTAAAAACTCAAAATGAAAAATGAAATATTTGTAAATAATTGAAATCATAATTTTACCACTACAGCCAACTACTTATGTATGTGTGCGTCTACTCTCATTGTAAATTGTATGAAAAACACATAACACAGCAATGCTTCACAAAAAAATCGCATGCGAGATTTGCATGTGCCTGCCATAAAGAAAACAGCGGAAAGCGCAGCACAGCCACGCACATGAAATTTAAGTAACAGCACGGTTATTATTAATAAATATAGATATACATATATACAAGCATGTAAATGTATTATGTAAGTGAATATACATACATACACGTATACTTATACATTACCGTTAAGTGAAATTTATGATGGCAAGAATCAATGCAAATAGTTTTTATTGTACTTCTTATTCCTTAAGTAGCTCTTAGACTTTCTTTTAAATATTAGACTTAGCGCAGCCGAGAGGCAAAGCAAAACCAAAAACAAGAACAAATATATAGTATACATTAGCATTGCATATGCAATTGCATACATACACAAGACTAAAGTTATTCAATTGAAATTTAAGTAAAACGAAATACGAAATGATATACAAACAAAATGAAAATGAATGCAAAGAAATTATGAAAGAGTAATGAAAAATAAATGAAATGAATAAAACTGAGTTGGGAAGTGTGTATCTCATTTACTATGAAACCAAAATGTGCTGAGTAAGTAAATACTAATAAAATTTGAGATCAATATTTGTGAAAAATATGAAAAATAAACTATAAAATAAGAAAAAACGTTAACTTCGGTCGCACCGAAGCTAATATACCCTTCACAGGTGCATTTCTTTTAGTAACTATGTGTTCAGTTTATATGGAAGCTATATGCTATAGTCGGCCGATCTGAACAATTTCTTCGGAGATTACATTGTAACAATAATCTATACCAAATTTCGTGAATATATCTTGTCAAATGTGACAGTTTTCCATACAAGAACTTGATTCCGATCTTTGAGTTTGTATGGCAGCTATATGCTATAGTCGGCCGATCTGAACAATTTCTTCGGAGATTACATTGTTGCCTTAGAAAATAATCTATACCAAATTTCGTGAATATATCTTGTCAAATGTGAAAGTTTTCCATACAAGAACTTGATTCCGATCATTCAGTTTGTATAGCAGCTATATGTTATAGTGGTCCGATATCGGCAGTTCCGACAAATGAGCAGCTTCTTAAAGAGAAAATAACGTTTTCAAAATTTCAAAACGATAACTTAAAAACTGAGGGATTAGTTCATATATATACGGACGGACGTATACATATATACAGACGGACTGACGGACGGACAGACAGACAGAGGGACATGACTAAATCGACTCAGCTCAACATACTGATCATTTATATATATACTTCATAGGGTCTCCGACGCTTCCTTCTGGGTGTTACAAACTTCGAGACAAACTTAATATACCCTGTTCAGGGTATAATAAGAAAATACAGCTTGAGCTGCACCGAGGCTATAATAACCTTCTTCTTCTTCTTTATTGGCGTAGACACCGCATACGCGGTTATAGCACTTTTTTGGTGCCAATTGGAGATTTCAAATGTAGCCAGTTCTTTCTCCAACAGGCCTTTCTAACGGAGCGGAGATCTTCCTCTTGCTCTGCCTCTCTCGGCGGGTACCGAGAGCTGGCGAGCAGCTGAGTTCTCTCTATTCGCTGAACCACTTGTATGTCAATGACGTCGTATATCTCGTCCAGCTCATCTTTCCATTAAATGCAGTATTCGCTGTTGCCAATAAGATGTTGTCTTAGTTCATGCCTCTGCACCATATATCAGGACGGCGATGATGAGTGACTTCTAGAACTTGGTCTTTGTTCGTCGAGATAGGACTTTAGTTCTCAACTAGATAGCTAGGCTTCACGAAAGCTGGGCCACCATCAGTACATGTCGCAAAAGCCTTTTGGCCCAATATCGATCGTAAGAGATCTACTGATTTCTTTGCCTCAGTAAGGCTAGTCTCTCCCTAATTGTAGGGCTTTTAACAGGACATTGCTCTATTGGCGTCCATGCTGCAAGGTTGGGAATCTTACCAGACTCCACTTGCAGAAGCTGAAGGGAAGAAGATGAGGTGGCAACATCTCAACACTTCCTTCTTGACTATCCCGCGTTTAGGAGGTCAAAACTTAAGCACTTGGAAGCGCATACCTTCAGTCATCTCACCGAACTGGCGGTCTGTTCAAATTTGTATTGGTTGCTAAGCGTTTTGCTAATTTTCTTCTTTTCTGTGACTTCCAAAGGACACCATATATCGTTCACGTGCGATCCATCTAGCCGAACCTATGAAGCAGAGGCCAGAGTTATTTAGCATTGGATTTCGAGGCTGATGACATCATCATGTTGGTGTTGACGAAATTATCTACGACTTCGAAGTTCACTACAAAATCCATTTGTTTCATTTTTTTGTTCAACCTGGAGAATGCAGAACTAACGGCGCGGAGATTATGGCCAATTAAATCGATGTAATCGGCATACGCTAGCAGTTGTACGCTCTTGTAGAAGATATATGTACCTTCTCTGTTCAGCTCTGCAGCTCGAAATAGATTATCCAGAAGCGAGCGGCACAATAGCGAGCCGCTTGTCTGAAACCACGTTTGGTATCGAACGGCTCGGAGAGGTCCTTCCCGATGCAGACGGAGTTTTTGATATTGCTCAATGTCAGTTTACACAGCCGTATTACTTTTGTGGAGCTACCAAATTCAAAAATAGCGGCATAAGGGTAGGCCCTTTTATGCTGAATATTTTCTAAGGCGACTACTGTCAAAATTTCAGCCGAATCGAAAGCGAAGACCATACCACTAGAACAACGCAGAATAATAAATTCTGAGTGGTATACAACCATTCGTTTGCCAAAAGTCTTTCAACAAATCAGGACACCAGCCGCCGAAGACGGATCACTCTTCTCTAAGACAATGCGAACTCTCACACATCGACTGAAACAACTACATTTATGAGTACTCAAAATATTAATTTGATGACTCATTGACGGTATAGTCTCGACGAGGGACCGAATGACATCTTTATATTCCCGTACGTTAAAGATAAACTAAGAAGTCAGCATTTTTCGACGTCTGAAGATTCGGTTGCGGCGTTCAGGTTTTGAGATACATCAATCAGATCGACAAAAGTGATAGATCTTAACTGTGAATATTTTGAAAAACAATTAAGCGATTTTCGATGACTAAAATTGATTTTTGTTCTCTAATCCTGAAATATTAAAGAGAACCTACGTGTTATAATATGTATCAACTTGTTGCAGAGTATTAAAAGCAGTTCGGAAGCCCTCTTAAGGCCATAAAAATAACCAATAACAATTTTCGGGGGGGAATGTCGGTAAAATGACCTTGAGTTGTTCTATCAGTCTGCAAATATGACCAAAATTACCAAACAAGAACTTTATAAAATCATTGAACTTTTAATAGAATTTTTGAAAACCTATAATATGGCCTTTTGTGTCTAAAATCTTTTCGACTTTACATTTTCAGTTTCGAAAACTTTCGGTGAAATATGTCAACCAAATTTTTAAATACATAAAAATTCGCTAATTAAAACCAAATTCTTCGATAGAAAATAAAAACAAATTTCATACATACATCCACACATTCTTGCACAGCGAGCAGAAATAAACCGATTCCCGATTTCGTGTTCATGAAGTTCTGAGGCAGGAGAGCACACGAGGCAGTGAATCGCAACCGAATGACGAAGGGATTATTGAAAAATGTTCGCCGAACGCTGAGTATTTGCATCAATTTCATTTTAGCTTGTTGCTACGAAATACTACCGTTATTTGCAATAACAACAACTCAATATGCAGAGTATGTGGAAGCGAAGGCAGCAGCAACAACAACAAAAACAACAACAATAGCAACAGCAACAGGAAAAACGCATGCCGTACGGCGCTGCCATAGCGAAAACAAAAAGAGCAACAACAACAGCAGCAACAATACCAACAAAAGCAGAAGCTTGAGCTGCAGCAATAGCCAGGAAAACAATAGCCACAACAAGAAGATAAACAAACCAAACAAAGCCACGAGCAGCGCTGAAAACCCTACAATAGCAAACAATGAAGCCTGCCACCAGGCGCCCAAACGTGCGCTGAACGAGCCGAAAACGCACAAACCATCGATGCAGGTAAGTCGATCGCATAGAAGAACTGGTTGGCTTTTTCTGAAATTTTAATTAACAAATGCACACAACGGAACTAGTGTTGTAATAACAACAACAGCATCGTAAGGTGCATGTGTGGGTGTATTGGTATGTTCGCATATAAAATCATCGACAAACAAATGCACGAATAAAATTAATGTATTAGGTTAGGTTCGCCGTTCTATCTGATGAGAGAGCGCTTGAGCGGAGGGCCGAAGTATGGTTGCCTTTAATTGACCACCACGCGTTTTTTAGCTTCAATGTAGTTCTCAGTTTTTGGGGCATTCACTGTAAATTTCTTAACTTCACTTTGGGAAATGGATATTGGTTCGAGTATTGAACATCAAAAGTTATGAAATTTTTTCGCTTTCCTTCTTTATTTAGGCTTACAAGGCTACCTAAAATCTATTGTGTCACAACGAATCCATGAGCCAAGCACGCTGATAATTTCCAGTATCTTGCTGGGTGCTATTGAGACCTTTTGAGCCGATATGATACACACATACATAGTACCAAGGTCCTGTATTCTGCGTATGCAGAGTGCTGCAGTCTATCATCAGGTCTTCGGGAGTTTTCGGCACAATGTCGCATAACCGGCACAATGTTTGCCAAAAAGCTATACCGGTGTTGAAGGAGTGCTTCCTGAGTCTACAGTGCCCAGTATAAAATGCCACAAGTAGCAGGAATTTTCTCTCGGTAGATTGATTACACTATTAAACCTACAGGGGTTGTAAGCTCCCATTGGCAACTTTCCCTAACGCATGATAGAGAGTTGTTACCAAATCTCACCTCTTTACAGAGCAGCTTCTGGTAAGGGTACCAACTGCAATGTAGGGTTCGGGTCCTATCATCCTGAAAGCAGCTGCAAAGCGTTCAAGCTTATCAGCGAAAACATTCCTATATACCCTTGGGATCTGGCACTCAGATAAGGTACACTAAGTTGCAAGCTGATAGACTGTTCAGAGTACACAAAAATCCGCCGCATCAAAGCTCCATGACGCCGTAGGGCCATCTTTACTTCCCAAGGCGGCCCGATGTTGGGTAGGCTCCGGTCGAATGCAGCACCCTTTACTCCGATTGGGAGCAACCGAATTGGTCTTACTTTTACTATATTATTCGAAACTAGTTAGAGAGATTTCCAGTCCTTCGGAAATAAATAACCGAAAGGAAAATAATAAAACCAATTAAAATCAGCCCTCCTGATCTTAACCTACTTTAAAAAGTCTATCCTCAGTCCAAGAAAGAAGTAAGTCAAATAAATATAAATAAATGACCAATTGCTGTCACATTTTAAACGCCAAACGAATGGAGATTCTAAGAAACAGCTTGGAACATATTCGATAGAATTGTATCATATGTCGACGAGCTCACACTGTTATGTCCTCAATAAAATTCATAGAGGATTAATATACAATTGTAAAGGCTCACAGTATTTGTTGGTCACAATAAGCTTAGAGAACTTAACGATTTTCAAAAAAACAAGTTTCTTCTTCTTTTTTGGCACTAGAACAGTCGGGTCGGTGTGGGCCTAGAACACAAAACTTCGCCTCTATTGTTTACGACACGGCATTCGTTCAATTTTTATGCGCTTAACTACATATGTATATCCATGTAGTCGGAGAGTTCATACTGTTAGTGGTTTCACCTTTTTCGATATTCATTGCTCTCTGGAACAGCTCCAAAGATCTTGCGGAGTAGTTCTCCCGAATACTCCAAATGCTTTCTCATAACGATTCGTCATCGTTCATGTTTCTCCGCCATATAACAGGACGGATATAATAAGATGCTTAAAGAGCCTAATCCTCTTCCTCTGCTTCCTCCAGCGTAAAAGACTTCGAAGTAATGACTGTCAAAAGTGATCTGGGCGCCAAACGTGAATACGACGACTGTTTATTTGATGACAGGAGATATTTTGTCTTGCCCTCGTTCACCACCAGACCCATTTGCTTCGCTGCCTTATCCATTCTGGAGAAAGCAGAACTAACGGCGCGGATATTGAGGCCATTGATATCGATATTATCGGCATATGCCAGCAGTTGTACATTCCTCTATTCAGCTCTGTACCTCGAATTTTTTGCGTCCTAGTCGTTTTTGTTAAAACCTCGTTTGGTATCGAACGGATCGGAGAGGTCCTTCCCGATCCTTATGGAGCTTTTGGTATTGCTTAATGTCAGTTTACACAGCCACATAAGTTTTGCGGGAAACCAGATGAAGGGTGGTGTGTATCGATCTTCCTTTCATGGTTCTTTTCCCAGGATTTGATACATGGTGAAAACTGATCGGTTTTAGATTCTCCATTTCTAAAGCCACACTAAAAATATTCAATCAGTTTGTTGACGGTGGACTTCAGACTCTCACGGGGAGAATAGAGCCAATTGTAGAAGTTGACGTAAGTGAGGAAAGTTTTCTGAGTGTCATTAACTTGGGAATGAAAAGAAACGATTCATTTACATATGGTTCACGCAGCTCATGACTTCCGGTCTTCGACAAAATAGTCTCTGGATAGCTGAAAGACATCCTGCATTCTAAAATACTAATATCGAGGTTTTCTTCAAGATTCTGCTTATCAAAAATTGAGTGGTCATAGATGCGAAATAGGTTTTCTTAGATTAATGTACCTGGAGATTTACGATCTAGGTTTTAAGCCGTCGATGGAGCTATAGTCAGCTGAAAATAACTATGGGAAATCAAATAATGTTAACTGAGGAAGTGAGGTCGTCAGTTGAAGCTCGTGATCTCACATTTGATTTCAACAAGACGGCGGAAATGTAAAATCTAAAGTCTATGCAGACAATCCCATCGAAAATATAATAAATGTGTTAAGCACTTTCCATTAAATTTAAAATCTGTTTTTTTTTTCTTCAAAAAGTAGGGAACCGTGAAATGGATCATCTTTATAACTATTTTGAGTTAGTAAGTGATGGTTTCTTCTTCTTCTTAATTGGCGTAGACACCGCTTACGCGATTATAGCCGAGTTAACAACAGCGCGCCAGTCGTTTCTTCTTTTCGCTACGTTTCTCCACTTGGTTCTTCCAACGGAGTGGAGGTCTTTCTCTTCTTCTTCTTCCCCCGACGGTTACTGGGTCGAATACTTTCAGAGCTGGAGTGTTTTCGTCCATCCGGACAACATTACCTAGCCAGCGTAGCCGCTGTCTTTTAATTCGCTGAACTATGTCAATGTCGTCGTATATCTCGTATAGCTCATCGTTCCATCGAATGCGGTATTCGCCGTGGCTAACGCGCAAAAGACCATAAATCTTTGGCAGAACTTCGCTCTCGAAAACTCGCAATGTCAACTCATCCGTTGTTGACATCAGTTAAGCAGGACGGGAATTATGAGTGAAGAGAGGACTTTTTTTCTCAATTGCCTACTCAGTTAGCACCTGTTGGCAAGAGTTATCCTGCGTTGGATTTCTAGGCTGACATTGTTGGTGGTGTTTACGCTGGTTCCAAGATAGACGAAATTATCTACAACTTCAAAGTTATGACTGTCAACAGTGACGTGAGTGCCAAGTCGCGAGCGCGACGACTGTTTGTTTGATGACAGGAGATATTTCGTCTTGCCCTCGTTCACTGCCAGAACTAACGACGCGGGTGTTAAGGCCGATGATATCAATATCATTGGTCAAAGACCGGAAGTAGTGAGCTGCTGGAGTCATATGTATGGTTTAGGTATTTAAAATTTCAGTTAAGAATGAAGGACCTAAACAATAGCCCTATTTTCGACTTGAGGGATCTCTTTCATTTTTTCCAAAAGTGTTTTTGGCATTATTGAAAAATAAGTAACGGATATCCGCCTAAGTAGATACTATTTAGGCAAGAAGAACTTACCGATTTCTTTTATTGAAAGCACTTAACATGAAAATACAGTGTCAACCACCTACAACTAATTACAAGTTTCAGGTACGCTGTATCGCCTTCTCTTCACTCCAAATTTACTTCAAGCGACTCGAGCAAGCGATTTTCTTAATATCTGCCATAATCTTAAGTGCATACTTAAAGGTGCAGTAATTGTTATTGCCAGCAATACGATTAAGCATTTACTTTCACTGTTTTTTTGTCGCAATTGTTGTTGCCATTGTCGCCGTTACGCACATTAAACACTCTCCGATTGCCATTTTGCTGGCGAGGAGTGAAAACAATTTAATGATAAGCATCAAATTTCCACAAAATGGGCTTATATTTTACGTGCAATGTTAAACAGATTGCGAAGTCGTTTGCCAAGCTCGGCTACACGAACACATGGGCACTACTTGCAACGAATCGTTCTAATTTGTATCGCTCAAAAGTGCGAATTACAACGGATGAAGGAATGTCTGCGAAAAAGGCAACAAAAAATTAGCAAAACTTACTCATACCAACACTTCGCCGGCGAACTGTCGAAATCATATTACGAAGTACTCGTCCACATTTTTTCGGTTACTTAAAGTTCATGGCGCCCCTAAAAGTATGCAAAGTAGGCGAAAAACGGTTTCTCGAGTACTTTTAAAGTAATGTTGAAGTTGTTTTGCTAATGCTGCATAGTTGTTGTTGCACACACTTTCTATGCGTATATTTTCATAAATCTCCTTTAGATTTCCACGCCACTTGCCAGCAACAATGTAGTAATACAAAGAGCCGCAAACAAAATTGTAGAAAACCGCGAAATTCTCCAAAGTGAAAGTAAAATGGTGGATTTGTATGTGATGAGCGCCAAGAAGAGTGAGTAAAAGAGATGGAGCGCGTTAATAAATACAGTGCTGCATCTCATTTACCACAAAATTGCAAAACCTATAATACGCTTTAGCTAATGCGTTTGTGCTTGTGTGCGAGATAAGCGCTTACCGTTAGGAAGCTCGCGGCTGCCGTTAAGGTAATGTACAGCTAATCTCTCTTACTCACCTTTTACTGTTATTGTGTTTCTGAGAATGTAAATAATTTCATTTTACTTAAGGCGGCCAAGGACTTAATTGGCGTATAGATAATTTCAGCGAATTTAAAGTATTCGCAGGAGAAAGAAGTTTACTTATATGATAAGAATAATTGCCGCTATACATACATTAGACATAAGATCTACCAGAAATGGCCCATTAGATTAAGTTAGGTTTAGACGTCGATGTTCGTTCACAGGGATCTCACTGGGACAGCTTGGAACCCCGGTTTTGAGGTGGCTAATGTCAGTTTCAGCTATGTCTCTTGGTTTGCCGAAGGTAAGACGGTTTTAACCTCAGTTTTGCAAAGGCTGCACAAAGTACTTGGATGTTTCCACATCACAATCTTCCAATAAATTTTGACAACTTGCGTTCGACAAGAAGAAGAAGAAACATGAGTTCGCTAAAAGCAAGTATCTCCTGCGTTCCAGTATAGAGCAAAAGGATCTTACATTCGCACAGAAGCGGTTCGTCGACAAACGTCTGCCAAATGCAAGCGAGGTCCACTGTCTTGTGCTGAAACGCAGAACGCAGGATGCCAATGGAGAACTCGGTCCCCTTCCGATCTGAGCAGGGCAAGCTCATCGGCTTTGCAAGCCCAAACTTTGCACCCGTCCCCGATACCAAATTTAACCCAGACTGACTAAAAAATGCATTTTCACGGTTTGTCCGGAAAGTAATACGACTGATTTCTTTCCGCCGCGACTGTACTTCGGTGAATGCGCGCACCAAATGGATTCGGTATAGGGCGTTCCTAGCTAACAAACGAACGCCTGGTCAGTTGTCTCCGAGCACCTGGAGACTAAGGACAAACATTTTCGCACGACGTGTTTCTGTGAGTGGTGCAAGCCGAAAATGCAGCGTTCGTTAGAGCAGAAGTACGCGTTTAAATTCTGTGTGAAACTCGGTAAATCTACGACAAAGACATTTGATATATTCAAGCGGGCTTACCCAGATGTTGCTTTAGCAAGAAGTGGTGTGCTTCGGTGGCACCAGGCCTTTTGGGATGGCCGGGTAGAGATCACTATTGAATGAGCAAATCCAAAATGAAAACGATGTTCATTGTCTATTTTGTCATCAAAGGCATCGTCCACCGTGAATTTGTTCCTCCTGGTCAAACCGTCAACGCCAAGTTTTACGTGGAAGTCCTAAAGAGACTCAAGCAAAGGTGCAATCGGGTCCGACAAGACATCGCAGTCGATTGGAAGTTGCACCACGTCAACGCCCCGGCGAACACCACCTTTCTTATGAACAGCTACCTAACCAAGGTCGGCTTTCCAACGCTTCCGCAGCAGCCCAGATGTGGCTCCCGGACTTTTTTTGTTTCCTTGCCTGGAAAGGCCGATGTAAGGCAAGCATTTTGAGGATCCAGACGACAGAGGGGATCCAAGCAGCCTGCTCCTCGGCATTCAAGGCTATTCCTTGTGACGCCTTCAATGCTTGAAGATCGCGCTGGCAGCGCTGCATCGGCGCAAAAGGAGCCTATTTCGAAATTTTTTAAAGAATTATAACGATTGGTTCAATAATTTTTTTTAAATCAACTCAGTCGTAATACTTTCCGGACAAACCCTGTAGCTATCTCTCTAATGACAACACGACAATTTCCAAGCACTGTTTCATCGTCATTATCGGCAAGTTTTCGATGACTTCACGACCTTTACTGAATGCTCTGTGGCACTCAAAAACTTGTGTTTGTGATAAAGAAGACTCCCCAAAACACTTCTGTCACATTTAAAACCGCATTCCATTCAAACACACAGAAATGAATTTAAAGTCGTTCTCAAAGAACGCCAAAAAGTTTGAAGCAGAAGAACAGCAATCATTACTGTATGAAGATTGTTGCCAAACATAAGAAGAGATCGCAGAAGCTGTGCCATTTTAAAATGCTTAAAATCAGCCGAAAATTTTCCAACACAAGGTGGTGTACAAATGCATTTATTGCGTTCCCTTTCGAAAATCATTAACTTTTAGCAATTAATGTTCGTTACAATGCCACACTTTGACAGTTTTGAGGTTTCCTCTTTCTATTTGTTGTGGGTTCGGAATGAAAATATACGGCTGATTTCATTAGTTTTCCATTGAATTAATATAAGATAGGCAAAAACACAAGAACAAAACACTCCGTAACCGAATTGACCCGAACTTAAATTCTTCTCTTAACAGTCTAAGTCTTTAATAGTCGTTTAACTCGACGGTATATTTTCAAATGGGTTTTAAGACGGTCTTCCTTTACATTATAGAAAAAAGTAGTTAAGAAACAGAAAGAAGTTATTAAATTATTATAGTATTGTTTAAAATCTTGTTTTTCGTACCCTCTTTTTTGAGCATACTATATATGTATGTACATATATTTTACCATATAGAAATTCTAAACACATTTGCTGAACATTTTCTGTTCAACAAGTAAAAATCATCCACAAATATATTAAAAAATATATTATTATTAAAATGTAATAATTAATTTGAGCAATTATAAGCATTTTTATGCAGGCATGCATTTACATCGATAAAATATGGTCTTACCGTTTGCTATCCTGACTTTCCAGTCATACAGCATCGCTCCTGTCTCAGCTGCCTTCATATTGACTTACTTACAACAAAAGAAATGAAATACGCACAAACATGAATCGCAACTTTCACAACACTTTATTCACAAGCACCACACATTTCATTATTTTATTTTCATATTATTAGAACGCGCACTAACTTGACGATAAAATTTCACAAAAATATTCACTAAACACTTATAAACACTTAATACAATTTAATTTTTCACTATAAAATATTCCGCATCAACTTTTCGCGTCAAAATATTTGTTCACTTCATTTCGTTGCTCATAAACAAAAGAGCTGATCCGTTATTGGTGACATTGATGCTCATTTGTGTTGTTTGAGAGTGCTTATTCTGCTCATTCCTTCTCAGTCGTCACTGGTGTGTCATGGGATATTTAAGTTGTGTTATTGCTTTAGTTGCACTCGCGACAAATCATATGGTATGATGTGTGTAGGCTCTCTTGTTGCAATTTACTCGCATGCGATATTTCATATCAAATGTCAACGCTACGTCAACTGATACAAATTATTTTGTTAAAACCCTCATGTGCATATATGTACATATATGTAAGCTCTCAGAATCACCTAATCTTAGTGTTTTTCGGCAGGTGAAACCCGCAAGTAGTGCAAAAATTGAATGCCAACAGACTTTGAAAGACTATTTTGCAAATCAGAAATTCTGCTTGTACGCTACTTTTTGCCTCACCGGACTAATGGCCCAAACCTTGCCCCTTCTGCTACCATTTGCCTTGGTTAATGTAGAATGGCCTCTCTGGAATACGGTTCATTTCAAAACAGGTATAGGGATTGGCTTGATTTAACAACCAGGTCGGCACAAAAGTAGCCTTAATTCATTCTTGGCTGTCAAACCGGCGCTCTTCGTTTGGGACGGAATCCACAAATTATCAGAACTATGGAAAAATGTTGTAGGTCCCATAAGGCAATGCTTTTAATACTAACGTTCAAATTTGAAAAAAAAAACCGCGAATATACATACTTAGTTAAGTTACTATGATAACCCTTCTAAGAATTTCATACCGAAGCCAGCTCGACCAATCTCAACTTCTATCCTAAGGTACATTGTGTTTATAAAAAGTGCTCAGAAATTGTAAATAATGCGTAAAATATTTAATTATTCATCAATATTTGTTTTGTCGACTTCAAAGTTATTCCCACCAGATGTAATACGCTTATGCCAACGAATTTTCCAGTCCTCGAAACAATTTTCATAAGAACTTTTTGGCATGGCCTTCAGCTCCTTCAGCGAATTTTGTTTTATCTCTTCGATGGACTGAAAACGGGTTCCACGGAGCGGTAATTTCAGTTTGGGAACAAGAAAAAATCACACGGAGCTAAGTCTGGTACATACGGTGGTTGATCGATAGTATTCATTGCGTGTTTGGCTTTAAATTCGGTCACAATAGTGGCTCGATGCGACGATGATTATCAGCGTGTTTAATCCAGGCACTGTTCTGCCACAATTCTGGCCATTTTCGACGAATGTTCGCAAGCAAACGTCTCAATACTATTTGGCCTTACTCCTTATTGACCATCTGTCTCGTCGGAACAAATTCATGATACACCAAACGATGAATATCGAAAACAAAAATAAGCATCGTCTTGATTTTTGAGCGACTTTGGCGTTTTGTTTTTCCCCTTCGATTCCGATGTTTGTTGACTTGTTTGCTTATCAAACTCATAAATCCATGTCTCATCTCCGCAGTTAAATGGCTCTACATTAATTCGGAATTCGCATGAGCAAGCATGTCCAAAGGAACCTGACTCTGGTACCCTTTTTGAAAAAAAATATCAGCTTTATCAGCACGTGTCGAGCAAGAACGTGTTTCTTGCCCAAAATATCCACCAAAATCAGTCGAACGGACTTGCGAGTAATGTTGAGCTCTCTTGTCAACTCTCTAACACTTGTCTGATGATTTTTAAGTACCATATCCTTCACTTTGCAAATATTTTCATCAGTTGAAGAGGTTGTCGAGAACGAGGAATGTCTTCAACGATCTCTCGACCGTCTTTAAAGGCCTCGTACCACTTGTGTTTTTGATAAAACTGAATCACAGTAAGCCTTTTCCAACATTCGCAACGATTCAGCTTATGAAATTTGGTTACAAAAAAAAGTACGTAGTCTTAAGAACCTGACGTTTATGAAACTTCAACTACTTTACTTGCAATTTTTCTTGCCTTTAAGTTCCGTCTAGGCAAGATACGACATAATACGTATATTTATGTAAACACGTTTAATTTCATAAATTTAATAATAACTTAGGGCAACAGCATGTACATGCTTAGGTACCGTCGAGTCGAATTTCCACTGCCGCTCTGCTTCTCATGAAATCCTCCCTTTTTGACACTGTGATTTCGTCGGCTCACTTTATGCAGCTTCCTTAGCATGTAAGCGCTTGTTTGTTTTTGTTTTGTGTTTAAGTCGCTTGCAGCTAAAACGCCATTGGCCTAGTAACGTGTTTAAATCCTATTGTTTCTAGTTCACTGGAATTTGCCTTGCGGCAGCGCAGCAGAGCAACATGCTAGAAGTCTTTGCTGCATGCCATGGTGTATTATTCATAAAATATGGCAGGCACGAGAACATAACTCACACAAACTACTAAATACAGCTTGGAAACTAAACAAATGTGCACAGCATTACGCCCATACATATTTAAGGCCTTAAACATCGAGTCAATAGGACTAAAATGCTCATTTATTATTGTTCAAACAATTTCCCCCTGACCTCTTAAATATTTTGATATTCAAGAGGAAAATGTGAGAGATGCGAGAGATGTAAGCTGGTAAGGCATATTGTTTACTGAAAACTCTACTGAGTACCGCTTACTTAGTTGCCTAGTTAACCGGGTTTTTCTTAAGATTTAGATAGCTTTCTAGTCTTTATGTGTCAGTATTTTAAAGAAATGACTGGGTTCAGAACCAAGTTGAGGTTAGATCTTACTATACTCACTGAGGCGATGAAACTGACCAATTCAGATTTGAAACTATGAAAGCCTTTCAGTAATATAAACTGGCCCTCCAAAAGCTCATCATTCTATCATTGTTGGGCAGAATCACGGACGCTACTATAAAAATACAAAACTCAACGGTAAATCTCCGTAAAACAGATCCTAAGAAAAATGTTTGGAACTATAAAAGATAATGAAGAGTGGCGCATAAGGGGAACCATGAATTAAACCGTCCTATAAAAGATGAAAATGTTATACTCTTTGGAAGCCACAACATTCACCACTAAGGCAAGGAAAAGAGCAAGAAATGAATAAACTTGGCATTCAAAATTGACAAGAAACCGCAAATGTTGTGTCTGGAGCTCACAACGTTTTTGTCTTATAAACCGATGTTCTAATACCAAACAAGTGTTTACCGAGATCTTAGCTAACCGGTCTTCGCTTTCTATTCTGCAATAAGGTAAATTGAGATCCAAGAATACAAAAGCATTTCAATTTTTTTGATAAATTTCATAGCGGTGTCTGCTCAGTACCTTGTTATTCTTCACCTATTTCCTAATAATTCTGTTTCGAAGATAGACGCAGAAGGTGAAAAATATTCGTGGGGATCTTTTATAAGAAAATCGGAACCGGCGATGATATGTATTTCAATCTTTCCAAAGAACCAAAAAACTCATCACAACGTTGACCTATAGACTTTTGTTCAATTTGGTAAAGTTTTGTCATTTTTGGATCGGAATGTGGAAACGTTGCAGTCAGCAGAGTCTCATTATACTTCACAAAATCAATTTTTTTAGAACAGGGTTTTCAGGGAGACAGCTAAATTCACTTTTACTTAAAGTGAACAATATTTTTGTACATTGACGTACCGTCCGTCAGATCGACTGAATGGTTATGATCTCTCTTATAATCCCGAAGATTTTTTTCTTGTATAGTCGACAATACGAACTTAGTTGTAATGAGGTAATTGAGAGACAAGTTCTAGGATAAAGAGGAACTTAACGTTAAATGTATAGAAAATTTCTGTATGAGCATTTTGCAGCAATTTACGTTCATATAATACCTAAGGTTGGGTCTAAGTGTTACGTTTTCTATGGAGGATGGAGTCATGTGTAGAAGTTCATGCAAGTGAGGAAAGTTCTCTGAGCGCCATTCACTTGGAAGTAGCCTGAAGTGATTCGTTTACATATGACTCAAGCAGTTCCGGTCTCCGATTGAAAATACTCCAGTTCTGAAAGTATTTGACGCGGTTCCCGCCGGGGGAAGCAGTGGAAGACCTGTACTCCGTTGGAAAGACCAAGTGGAGAAGGAATTGGCTACACTTGGAATCTCCAATTTGCACGACAAAGCGAAGAGGAAGAACGACTGGCGCGCTGTGTTAAACTCAGACATAATCACATAAGCGGTGTATACGCCAATAAAGAAGAAGAAGAAGCTATGTTTTCTATAAACACTCGGTCCTACTGCACTATATCTAATTTATCTTGGGTTTAGTAATTCGATTAGTTATTCTGCTGAGCTCATAATTTCGTAAACCTAGTTTCAACTGCAAAAAAAAAGGCGATACAAAAGTCTTAAGTACAGTAATCGTAACACAGTATAACAAGTTTTACCAGGAACGAAAGTAAACAACTATTTTTTTTTTTTTAATTTTGGCTTTTCAATGGAATCACGGGTACGGATTCTATTTTGAAGTGTTTTGGGGAGTCCACTTTGTACAGAACACTAGTATTTGACTAAACAGAGCGTTCAGCGAAGGTCGTGAAGTCATCGACACCTTGCCTTATTCGAGTCGGCCTCTGTTATTGAAGATAACATCGAGAATGTGAAAAAAGCTGTGCTTCAGATGGATAGCAGATGAACTCAACATCTCTTGTGAATTGACTTACCATATTTTGGTTAATGGTTTGGATATCAATGCTAAACACTTACTCAATGACCTGAATTTTTTACAAAAACGGCGTCGAGTACAGGTCGCAAAGGATATGCTTGAGAACGTAGCAGACTGTAGATTCATTAACGCCTTATTACAGGTGGCAAAATGTGGGTTTTTGAATATGAAGTCGAAATTGTCCAACAACCTAAATGAGCCGAAACCAGGTAGTGAAGGTTGTCTCAAGCGAGGTTTATGGCAAGTGTAATGAGCTTGAATAAAAATATGACAGGCATATCATATTGGCTATAAAGGAACTTAGTTTGACGATAATAATAACAAAAATAATAAAAATGTGTACTAAAATAGATGGAAATGTAGTTGTTATCAAATGATATGAAGGGACTAGCCGCTGGTAGTTTTGAGGAACACTGGAGGTGGCGATTGGGTGTTTTTAAGTGTCCTTACTGTTTGCTGTTCGATTCATAGTTAGAATTAGGAACCTGGCATCCTTCCCAGTGAATGGCATAAAACATAGTCAAAACACCACTCATTGCAGGCGAAGAGCTCGAGTTGTTCCGAAAATCTAAACTGACATTTGTCTAACATCGTTCTGCACACTGTAACAGGTTGATCTCCTATTTATCCAGAATCGACCTGGAAATACCAAATAAATGTCCTGCGAGCCGTGAGTTCCCACATGACGCTAAACATCTCTTTGCATAGCCACTCATCTAACACGCCTCTTCCTATGGTCCGCCTCCATCCAAACAGCACGATTTCTGGGTCTTCTGTTAATTAACTTCGATGAAAACTAATCCAAACCTTGTCACCCAAGAGCTAGTTTCCGCTGTAGTTAATTGCTATTAAGCAACAGCAGTCCTAATGGGATGTTTATTCACGAATATTTATCCTGCTTACAAGTGAGCAAGAAATCGCAGGGGGCTATCTTCTAAAGCTTCCCAGGTCTTTCAGTTCCTTCAGTGATTGTTTTAAGCAAAGGACACCAGTGGAATACTTCAGTTCTTGGATACAGAGCAATGGATCCTAGTGGAACACTTCAGGCTTTGGAACACATGGTTTACCACGAAATTACTTTGGGCTAGTATTGATGGTAGACAGACCAAAAAGTTTCTAGTTCTAGACAAAAGGAAACTTAGTAACATTGTAGGGATCATTATAAGACACAGACTGAAGATATTCCACGGCTCCCAATACTACAACTTAAAAACATTAGTTAGCTGGGATGGAAAAGAAACAGGTTGTTTACCAAATCCATTGAGGTGCTCAATAAGACATAATTTAGTTACCGCCCGGGGATACAATGGTCTAAATTATGGTCTAAGTGCGACCGCCTGCAGTTTGGCACTGATACGTTGCACATTACAACGAACCGACTAATCAACCAAGTAAAATATCTCTCCAAACACTAGAAACAAATTCACCTAAGAAAATTAAAGCTTAAACTTCCTGTAATTTAAATTTTCAACTTTGATGCCCTACCGGGACCAACAAGGCATAGCCTGCAGACATGATTTGTGCTTACACAAGTACTTAAGACTACCACTATAGACCGGAATAAAAGTTTGTAAACAAACAGGGAACACACACACACACACAAACGCCTAGCTCTATTTAATTTAAATAACGGTAAACAAAGAAAAAGATACACTTGTGACGCTGCTCGCACGTAAACAAGTAAAATAAATCAATTTGATTGCCACTTTATAGTCTCAGTGACTTAAAACACAAAGACACAACACACACACGCGCGGACACGGGCGCAGATACTCACACACACACACCCACAGAGAGGCAGTCTTTTACAAAAATTTACAATGAGTACTTGAGTCCCCCGACGCTGTGAGCAGCTAGCTGAGCATCCCATCAGCTATTAAGTTTGCTTAGAATTTTCATTGAGGCGTGACGATGAATGTATGCGTCGGTGTATATGTGTGCGTTTGTGTGCGTTGTGTGTGTTTCATCTGTTCAGCACCTCAACGCATATCGCTTTGATCATTGCGGCTTCCCTGGGGTCGTGTACAATGTGCCTCCGATACAAACTCATTTACGAGCCTCCAATATGCATTACATCTATCCATATTTGTTTGCGTATGTGTGTGTGTGTGTGTGTGCGCCTAAGTAGTTGTAAGTTGTTGACCGTAGGCTATTGCGTTAGATAGTTAGCTGCTCCCATATAGGTTTGCATAATTTTAACGCAGTTTAGTGCGCCTAGAGCAGATGTATGTGTGTGCGGTCCTGAGGCTGCCAGCGCTTTGCTGCTCCTTTGGGTGCACACTGCAAATTTGACACGTCGCGCGTTGGAGCGCCGAGTTACATATCGGAACGTGACGACGCCATAATTGGGGCACCAGGCAATGCATTTATGGCATACAGTGTTGTAATTTACCGAAAGAAATGAGGTTAGGATTGAAAATCCGAAGACTACAGTTCCATATTGGTAAGGAAACTAAGGTTATCTAATAATAAAGTTCTAATCTGAGTCAAAACACATCTCCATTTTTAACAGAGAATTCGAGAAGGTTTCTAAAGCACGATCCAGACAGCTCCTGAACAACAAACTAGTCATCGGGAAAATATTTGTTTACTTGGGAAGCTTCGAAATTAAAAAGATTTTACTCCAAAGTATTACCAAATATGAAGGATCATGAAAGTTCTAAAATTCTAAGTTAATTTATGTAAGGATCAGTATATCCCTCGTCTCGTATTAAAGCTGGGGTAACAAAAAACATTTGGGAGCCAATCAGAGTTCGTCTATTAATAAAGATCTAATCGAAGTCAAAAGACATACTCCTTTCAAACGCAGAGTTCAAGAAAGTTTCTAAAACTCGATTCAGACAGCTCTTGATTAATAAGTAGAATTCTGAAAGTTCTAGGTCCTCAGTTGATTTATGTAAGAATCAGTATAATCCTCATATTCAGGCTAGGGAAATATTCTTGCCTATTTACTACTTGCTACGTACAGCTCATCGTTCATCGAATGCGATATTTCCCGTGGCCAATGCGCAAAGCTCTCTTGAAAACTCGCAACGTCGACCCATCAGTTGTTGTCATCGTCAAAGCCTCTGTACCATATAGCAGGACTGGAATAATGAGTGACTTATAGAGTTTAGCTTTTGTTCATCGAGAGAGGACTTTACTTCTCAATTGGAGGATGGAGTCATGTGTAGAAGTTCACGCATGTGAGGAAAGTTCTCTGATGGCCATTCACTTGCTCAAGCAGCTCACAACTTCCGGTCGTTGACCAAGTATCCTCTGGATAGCCTAAGGACATCCGTTTGAAGGCGAGCTAAAGGCGAAACATCCCCTACATAGGGTTGTTCGCTGGGTTTGGGACCCGCCACGTAAAAAACACCCTGTTACCTCATATACTGACCAATATTTTCGATCTCAAGTCGATCTGAACAATACCAAAAGCGCAGTCAAGATTTTTTCAACCTGATGCTAAAGAAAATCATAAAATCCGCAGAGCTAAATAGAGCATAACATGAGCGCCGTTAGTTCAACTTTCACCCGGCTAGACAAAGAAGCAAAGCAAATGGGTCAGGTGGTGAACAAAGCCAACCCAAAATGTCTTCTGTTTTCAAATGTGATAAACAATCAACGCATTGACGTCTTAGCTCCTACATCACCGTTGATCGTTATAGTTCTAAAGTTGTATTTAATACGGTACTCGGAGTTTTCGATTGAATGGTTTGGTTTTATGGTTCCTTGAACATTGCTTAAGACGAATGTCGCAGACAATTGAACGATAAGCTGCACGAATTATACAACGACACTGACATACAAGTGGTGTTCCAAAGTAAACAGGACTTTTGAATCTAGCGCCACCTGGTGTCGCCATCTACTGGTGCGTTAGAATCTGCTATCTTTATCGATTGTCCAGTGAGAATTTCATGACATTTCATAGATTGGAGGTGAAGTTATTGCGTTTTAAGTGTCAGTATGTTGGTGTTATCGGTGCGAAAATGAGCTTCGAACAAAGAGCCAACATTAAATTTTTTTGAAAATTGGTAAAACTGTTACCGAAACGTTTCAATTGATGAAACAAGTTTATGGCGCTGATTGCCTATCCCGTAGCAGAGTACACGAGTGGTTTCAACGTTTTAAAATTGGTCGTGAGACATACAAGTAAATGACGATCAACATGAGGGCCAATAAAAACCCGTGATCACCGGAAATTTCATCGAAATTGTGCGTGAATTCATCAAAAATCAGCCGAAATCATCTTTGAAATTCATGGAAATGGAATTGAACATCTCCAAAACATCGATTTATCGCATTTTGACCGAAAATTTGGGCTTACGAAAGGCGTGATCATGGTTTGTTTCGCACAAATTGACTGACGACCAAAAATTGCTCAGAAGAACAGAAACGATCGACGCTTTGACCGATTATTTGTCCGAAAATAACATTTTAACCATTAACCACTTCCCGTATTTACCTGATATGGCACCGTGCGACTTCTTCCTCTTCAGAAAAATGCATTTGCTCATGAAAGGAAAGCGTTATGCAGACGTAGAGGCCATTCAAAAGGCTTGCACCGGCATACTGGCGGCCAAACCGGCCAACAAGCTAAAACACTCCTTCGACATGCTTTTGGACCGTGCAAACAGCTGTATTGAAGGAGAAGGGGACTATTTTGAATAAAATAAATTGATTTTACCGAAAAAACCATTTGTTCTGTTTTTTTTTTAAGTCCTGTTTACTTTGGAAAACACCTTGTACTTGATTGAATAAAAAGACAGTGACTAAACTGGCTGGGTCAAGTCATCCCAATGGACGATAGCATTACAGCTGTGAAGGTGTTCGATTCAGTATCGGCCAGTGGTAACAGAAAACAGAGAAAAACTCGACTCCGTTGAATAAATCAAGTGAAGACCAAAGTGGTTTCGCTAGGTGTATTCACTTTGTGCCACAAAGAAGTGCGAGAAGAAGAAAGGGTTCATGCGAACCGAATCAAAAATCATTATAATCGTGTAAGAGGTGTGTGTAACAATGAAGTAATAATAAAGTCGATCTGAAAAACGAAAGATAATAGATAGAAAGAGATCAATACCTATCTCCTGTTTTGTGGGAGCTGAGCAAACATACCATAATCCAGTCAAGTTCATTGTATTATCCCAGAAATCTAAGGATATATGTATGTAACCCGAAGCAGAAGCGTAGACCGTAACCACTTTTGGAATAATTTCAGTCAACTGATAAGCAGAAGTAATATAGGCCAAATATCCTTTTAGGTTAGGCTAGGCCAATAAGCCACGCATAGACTTGTTTGGTCCCATGCGATACCAGATGAAGTTCAGATGCCAAGTCCAAGAAGAGTAGGCGGGCGTGTGTCGCCACCAGACAGTGACTAGTTAGTATTTTCATCATGCTCCTCTACAGTCTCTTATATCAAGTGTCAATAGGAATTTCGTGTACTTCCATCTTCCGTTTTGCATACGAATTTTGCTGTTTTGCGCCCAGGATCGGATTTTGATGAAGGGAAGTTAGACTTTTTGTTTCCGAAAAAACTTAGCTTTTTTGAAAAATTCCTAAACATAACTGTTGAAGTTCAAATCTTCGTGGACCGCAAATAGTTGATGGGAAATTAAAATGACGTATACCCGGTCCGTGAAGAACCGAACTCCAAAATGTTCAATACGAAACTCATGATAAATTTCGTATTTTCTGAAGTGTTATTGATGAAAACGCAAAGAGAGTAAGGAGTGTCTGAAAAATGCTGTGGACGCACTGGTTCCGGAATTTCGTTTAATCACGACTAACTCTCCAAAACACAAAGTATTCTATTTGGTAATAGTTGATAACAGACAAGCACCTAAGCAAGACCGCATGAAAATGAACTTTATAAAATCAGATTTTAAGCACTCTATAGTAAACTTGAAGCCACCGTGCATTTTTCAGCACAACTTTAGGGTATAGTCACACAAATGCCTCCTACTGAATATACAAGTACAGCGCGAAACAGCCGCGTATGCAGCTAATTTCGTGGTGAATGCAAAAACTCCGCAGTGGGTATTACAATGGGCGAACAACGGATGCCACTGATAGATGTTCGGCGCATGCACGACGCGTTAATCATTTACATGCGACAGTCGGATTGGGGCATTGGGTGCGTGTAGTGCTCGCGAGCAGGCAAGCAGGTATGCTGGCAACATTAAAATTACTGCTGCTTGCAGGCTGACTAACTTTTATGCGTTGTCTGAAGCAATTCAAATTAGAAATTGTCATAATAAATTGTGTGAAATTAGGAAAAAAATAAAAAAATAAATAAAAAGGGAAATTTATGGAGGAAGAAAAGTATTCAGGCATGAAAGTGCTAGGCAAAAATTATTTTAATGGATATTTTTTAGGGAAAATGGTAAAAATTTGCAATTATTAATTCCCACATTTTACAGTAAATATCATTGAAAGGTGTAGAGTATATTGCTGGTAACTACTTTTACAGTTTCTTTCAACGTAGTCGTGGCTCAAGCAGCTCACCACTTCCGGCTAGATCAAGTATCCTCTGGGTAGCCAAGAAACATTAACTTGAAAGTGTGCTAAGGTGAGAAGGCGAAACATCCCCTCATCAGGGTTGTGCGCTGGGCTTGGGACCAGCCACGTAGAAAACCCTACCAAATAAAAGAGAAAAACTGCCTCGGATAAGTGACCCCCTTTCGATGACGGTCCCTGCAACCGTGTTAAAGATTATGATTTAAGGGCATGCACCTGGAACGTCCGGTTCTTTAGGAAGGTGGCACTGCACAGTTGGTTGATGTCTTCATTAGAGTAAAGGCTGACATAATCGTCGTGCAAGAAATGCGATGGGCGGAACAAGGACTGAGGTGATTACGTTCTTATGGCATTTACTACAATGGCCACATAAAGCAGCGCAAATTCAGCATGGGATTGGCGGTGGGAGAGAGACTCCGTCGCCGAGTAGTGGCATTTACCCTGGTCTAACCACAATGTGCATCAAAACGAAGTTCTTCAACACATCGCTGATTTGCGCCCATGCCCCGACGGAAGAGAAGGACGACGCCGACGTCGAGAAGCTGCAATCACAACAGACAGCCAAACGATTTTCGACTCGACTTGCACTGCTGCTCTCTGAGAGCACTCGTCAACAACTCTTACAGCTCGGTAAGTAAAGAGCTGCCACCCAAACCATTGGTTTTCGGAAAAAGCAAAAGAAGAGCTGGTACGATGAGGAGTGCCGTGTCGCAGTGGAGAGAAAGCAGACTGCCTAGCTCCCAATGTTACAATTGACCAAAATTCGTGCGGGATGGGATAGATACCGAGAGCTGAATATGAAAACGAGACACATTTGCGGACAAAAAAGAGAAAGGTCGAAATGTGTGAGTATGAAGAGCTTGCCAGCTGGCCGATGAGGGTAATGCACTAACAGAAGGTTTCAATACCGGAGCATACTCTTATAGAACCCCCAGAGGTGATCTAGGGACTAAGGCCCAAAAAACACTGAAAGTATGGACGGAGCACTTCTCCAGCCTGCTGAATGGTAGTGAAAACATAACACTAGGACTCCCCAATGGAGCAGTCGTTTAATTGCCCAACCATGTGGAAGTTCGTACAGCAATTACCGATCTGAAGAACAACAAAGCGGAATGTATTAGCTTCTTTGAAGAATATGGTTCATTAAGAAAATATTAAAGTCTTTATACCTTTGAAAACAGAGGCCCAACTATAATGATGTATATATGGCTCAACGAAGACCTCCACTCGACTGTATGTGTATATATAAGACTTTGAACACTGCTTTCTTATGTTGGGTCTATAGCTATTTTCGTGCGGACTTTTTCTTTTTATTCAAATTTTTTACGTTGATCGAAAAAAAACTCTAAGTATTACCCGTCAGAGGCTATAACACTTTCCCATCCTTTTGGGAATTTTTGTATTCTATCTTAAAAGAACTATGCCATCCAGCCAGTCACGAAAGAATACAGCTCAGTTTTGATATCCTGTTCTGATGTGAACCGTATCTTATAACAGAGAGGGCAGTCTGCATCGGCCGGAACAAATGGTAGTCAGAAGCGGCAAGGTCTGGGATATAAGGCGGGTGGTGGAAAACTTCCCAGCCACTGTTTTTCAAATGGCTTTTAACAGGTCTTGCAACATGAGACCGAGTGTTGTCTTGATGGAAAATTATTAACTCGTGTCTAGGCGCTTTTCGGCAATAGCTGGCTTCAATTTCATGAGTTGTTGTCGGTAGTGTTCCTCAATTAATGATTTCATCTAATTTAAGAAGCTCAAAATACAACACGCCTTACTACAGACCTCATCAAACACGGAGTTTTGCCTTAGTGTCATGGATATTCGTGTATGCTATTGATTTGACTGATTGGCTAGGCTTCAGATATGATTTTTTGTGTCTAAGTGTGTTGCCGTAATGTATCTATTTTCATTCCCAGTCACAATCCAATCCAAAAACATGTATGCAGCTACTTCTAAACGCCTGAAAAAGGCTACTTAGGCAATTGACCAAGATTCTGCACGCTCTTCTTTTATTTGACAACAATCTTCATCGAGTAATGCTTCCAATTCCTCATCTTCAAACTTATTAGCCGCCCAGGACGTTCTTCATCTTCGAAGCCAACACCTTTGGTATATTCGGTCAACTCGCCCATGTTCATCATAGATTTACACCAAAGTACAATAACCTGCGGCTGAGGTTTTCTTCATACCATATTTAAGTAATGAAGAAGAAATCCCCTCAACAACACATTTTTTCAGGCACAAAGTTCGACATATTTGATTGAAAAAATGTCTTATTTGCGCTTCAAATGATTGTTTTATACTGAAAAGGTCGCACAATGGCATTAACTTTCCAACGCATGTTTGGAATATTGAAACAATGGAATAATTATTACGCTACTCCAACTCTTGGCAAACCGCACGAATATGTTTATAGACCCAATATACACATCTAACATATTACTACTTCACTCTAAACCCAATTAGCCGCTGGTCAATCGTCTTTCTCCGTTTTTGTTATCCCAACTTACTTTTCCTTAGATTCGATTAACACACCAAACCGCTAAAGTAATTAAACTTTTAGTTATTGGATTCTTGCCCCCAAATGTATTCAGTATTTTCAAATTATTTATCTATGAACAGTGATTACCACTATCTCAACACTTTCGGCCAAAATAGAAAGCATGATAACAATAATAAATACAACAATGCTAAATCTCCACAGATTCATATATGTATATAGGTATATATGAATAAATACCGTTAGCGTTGCCTTTGGTGTATCAACAGTATCTGTGTAGTGGTGCCAAATGAGAATTCGTTTTAGGTGTGAAGTGGGTTGGTGAGTTTAGTGAAGTGTGTGTGTAAGTGTGTGTTGGTGTATGGAGTCCTATGTTGTTCGGGGTCGAGCAGATAAGAAACGGCAATACATGAATCACTGACTACCTTTGGGAAATTCTGTCGGTTATTTGTAGTCACTGTGGGTCACCTTGTTAAACAGCAAATTAATTGCTTGCGGTATTTGTTTGAAATCCACATTAGCATATTGAAATGATATTCAATTTTACCGATAAACTGATTTAAGCGCAACCACATTATGGGGCAATGTGTCGATGGAGATTAATTCTTAAATTAACGATTTGGTCAAACCGAAAATTAAGGTGTTAAACATTAGGATTGAGTTTTATATACATATTTAAGGTTACACGAAATGTTAGATTTAGAGTAAAGAGTATTACTAAGGTTATCTGATTAAGGATAAGTTAAAATTCAGTTTGGAGTGTTAAGTTTAAGTTTAAACTCAACCACAAGATAATATTCAGAAGGTAACGGTTATACTCAAAGGAGGAAGAATAAATTAAGACTTTAAACTAAAAGTCACCAAACCAAACTACCAAATTTGACCCGGTCTGACAAAACAACTATTAATTCACGTCTCATCACCAGTAATAATGTATTTGATACGTTGTCAAGTATATCTTTTCCGGTTTTTTGGTACTAATCTAGCATTGACACGTTTCATAGCCAAGACATGAACCAAAATTGATTGAATCGATCCTTAAAACATATTGATATCCTCTTCTAAATGCCTATTCTAACAATTTTTTACCTAGTCAAACAATTTTTTGCACTGTTTTTTTGATGTTATCGTCATTAGGTGGATTGTATGGCTCTGATCCAACACTCAGCTCTCATAAAGTAAGTTTTTGATGATTTCACGATTTTCGCGGAATTTTTTGTGTCACTGAAATATATATAATATAGACTCTCCAAAGCACTTCACCCACATTTAAACGATTATATAACCGAAATTCCATTGTAAACACAAAATTTCATGCAAATTCGTTGTTAAATTATTTTTCTGGTTGTACAGTTACCTTTTAAGGCTCACATAATCTAAAGATTATGTTAAGAATATATTTGTCATTACGATAATTTAATCTAACAATCTGATTAAGTTTAGAATGACTTAGAATTGGTGTCAAATTTTAAGGAATGAAATAGAAAAGTTAGATATTTCTCTACGCTTGTTAGGAATGTAGCATATGATATATAAGGGGTTACATGGGTTTACGGGTTTATGGTCTGATTAAATTCTATAACACCTCTAGAATATTATCTTAAATTTTCATGTTGATCCGAGTAGTAGTTTCAGAGATACAGTCTTGAGAACTTGTGCGCTTGAGGCTAGCTAAGCTAAGTGCGCCGTCTACAAACGTGTTTTTCTCGAAACTGTTCTTTTGAAGTTGGTTGGCAAGATTTCTCGAGAATGAAATCTTACACAGGCCTTTGAGATACAACTCTTAAAGTTCTTTTTTCGACTATTTAAAAACAGAGTCGCGAAATTTGCACGAAAATTTTTATTTCAATGTCTGCCAAAAATTCAATTTTCAGTTTTTTTCCTTCGTCCAAGTTCTAAGTTAAGGTTTTAACTAAAGTGCGTTTTTTTCACTTAAGATGATCTTGTAAGGAGTTATCCTGCCGATGCGGGCGCATCATTTTTCCAAGGGATCGCCGGAAATGGCATCGCAATGGCCTAGTTTAAAATATTGTTTCCAAGTATGTGTATATTTGTAACAATGCAAAATTCTAATAAAATATTTAATTTTATATGAGAAAAACATTTTGAAAAACGGTTGTTTTTTACCCGAGGAAACCAATGAAACCTCTTAACTCACACATAAGTTCGAAGCAATTGTTATCCTAATATATTTTTTAGCGCTGAAATCGACGGGTCCACTTAAAACACAAAATCTCTACTGAAGTTAATTCGCCAGAAAGTTGTATCTTTTTCTACACGAGATAGTAAGTTTGATATAAAAGAATACATGTACTAAGGAGTATGTAGCAATCTATTCATTCCTTATCAAATCTGGAATCCCTTACATAGAGATTTTTTGTCTTTTCAGGAAACAAACCAAGTTGTAAGATCGTGAAAAAACGTAATACGTCTTCTTAGATAACTACTAGCCATTCCGGCGAAGTATTAGGGTTCTTGTGCCAGATTATCCACTGATCCCGCACGCTCTTCCTACGGTATTGTGCTATTAGATATTGGATTTTCGGTACCCTTGAAAAAATACAGACGGTTCTGAAAAATTTGGACGAGAGCATACACAACCTCTCGATTGCCATTGAACTGAATTGTAATCAGGCACATAAAGGAATTGATTAGATGGTTTTTTTGGATGGATTTGGATGCTTTCAGATGGGATTCTATTTTGTATTTCAAGCACTGTTAGCACTGTTTACTCTGCGGATGTTTCGGAAAATACTTTGTGTATTTAAGTTATACCTCTTTATACATGACTTATGCAGTTTTATACCTTGATAGATCTTTCCATAAAGCTTTGATCTCCCTTCCAGATCGTTGTATAGGCAATACTTCGATTTACCAATATCGATCAAGTTTTCGCGTAACAGCCGTAATCTATTCTTGGAATCCCTTCCTCTATCTCATTGCCCTCAATGCTCCTCGGCTTTCCCCATAGCAAAAGCCCGACAGCTTAAAAGATTGTATTATGACTAACTCTGTACAGTACCCTGCACCAATTCCGTAATGTATTTCCGAGCCATCCGTATAAATGATTGATGTGTTGCTCATAGCGTATACTTCTTCCCTGTGGAAAACCTCTACATACTTCCTTGGACATTCCAGCATCGCTTCATTCTGCTTTTAACCATCTAGAGACCTAGAGGCTTTTGACGCAACGCTGTATAGCAGAATCAACACCTATTGACTCGTAACTATTTAGAATAGATACCGAGAAACGTCATTGAATGCTACAGATATAAAGAGGAACACTCCAGGAACGTATTCCTTACATTCAAGAACCATTTTATGTTAAATACCAATATAGGCAGCGTCTACGGATCTGCCTTTTACGACTTGCGCTTTGGACAAGCTTTTAGGAGGCGCTGCGGCCGTGTTATGCACGTTCAAGATTTTTTCTAATGCTTTAAGAAAGGAAGTTTAGCTTAGAGGCCTGAGAGGTTGAAAGCTACCCTAGCCGCTCTTCATGAGTACTGCATATAGCTGAACTTTAAGCCCCTCTAAAGAACAAAGCACAGTTTGCAACATGGCTAGAATAGTTCCATATTGCATATTACATTTTATTCTCTGTAATGATGTACTTTATTCGAAATTTTACTGCACTATTTCCTTCGAAGCTAAAACTAAATGGATTCTTATACCCAGGAAAGTACGCACTAACTTTTCTTTTTAATAATCCCTCACTTTCTGCGTAAATAACTGTTCAACACAAAACATTAGAGCATATATCTGCCATACAAACGGACCGAAAGCAATATATAGATCTTTTTATATCCTTTTATACTATAAGATATGCAGTTGTGAAGGAAATGACAGCTTAGGTGCAGCTGAAGTTAAATTTTATCTTGTGTTTTTTTTTTTTTTTGGAAACGAACGAAAAAGTACACCACGACTTTACCTTATCAGCCAGCGAATCTCACTCGAGCATAACAGCTACGCTCTGAGTGAGCAGAACCTAACTCATGGAAACATAATTAATTTGTCTATCTAGCATGTGCAACCTCACAGCTCGAATTAACCTAGAACTTTGTTAACATTTTGCGGTTTCACAAACAAACAAACACACGCACACAAACATAACACAGTTGGAGAATAAGAGAATATAATTTGTCGTACTGGTCGCCGACGTATTCACCAAACCAATGAGCTCGCACCTGCCTGCGTTGCGGAGCCGGCACTATGGCAACCGCAAAATTCAATTTTTCATATGAACTCACACGCAAATTTTTGGGCGGTCGGCGCGGCAAATGCGGAGACCAAAGCGACCGCAGACCCCAAAAACCGCTACACAGCTGAGGACTCATGTCAGCGTTGCCGACAATATCAAACAGTTAGCTTGTCAGCGGACAAATTCATATAATATATAGTTCTACCTACACACATACACACACACATGTCATGTATACATTACGTGCAACAACAAAGCCGCGATGTCAAATCACAGAACTAAATCAAGCAACCAACTAAGGGCGCAACCAAAGCGCAACAACACCAACACCAGTGCAATCCTTCAACGGCCAACACACAAATGTCGCGCGCTGTCATAAATTATAAACAAATTACTAACAACAAAAACAAAAAACAACAAGAAAAATTATTGCACCGAAGCTATAATACCCTTCATACTTTCAAGTTATTCTTAAAAGAAATTGATTTTCATAGTTTAGTTTGTAGTTTGTATGACAGCTATATGCTATAGTGATCCGATCTGAACAATTTTTTCAGGTATTATGCCATTAACTTAGAAAATAACGCAAACAAAATTTGGTGAAGATATCTTGTCAAATAAAAGAGTTTTTCATACAAGATCTTAATTTTGATCGTTCAGTTTGTATGGCAGCTATATGCTATAGTGATTCGATCTGAACAATTTTTTCAGGGATTATGCCATTAACTTAGAAAATAATTCAAACAAAATTTGGTGAAGATATCTTGTCAAATAAAAGAGTTTTTCATACAAGATCTTAATTTTGATCGTTCAGTTTGTATGGCAGCTATATGCTATAGTGATCCGATCTGAACAATTTTTTCGAGAACTATTTTGTTGCCTTGCACAATAATCTTTACAAAATTTTGTGAAGATATCTTGTCAAATAAAAGAGTTTTTCATACAAGATCTTAATTTTGATCGTTCAGTTTGTATGGCAGCTATATGCTATAGTGAGCCGATCTCAACGATTTCTTCGAAGATTGTACCATTATCTCAGGCAATAATTCATGTCGAATCATGCCGAATTTGGTGAAGATATCTTGTCAAATAAAAATATTTTTCATACAAGATCTTAATTTTGATCGTTCAATTTGTATGGCAGCTATATGCTATAGTGATCCGATGTGATCAATTTCTTCAGAGATTGCACCACTGTTTTAGGCAATAAATCATGCCGAATTTGATGAAGATATCTTGTCAAATAAAAGAGTTTTTCATACAAGATCTTAATTTTGATCGTTCAGACGGACAGTCAGTTCGTCACATGATCAGGTCATATACTCGTATATATTTTATAAGGCCTCCAACATTTACTTTTGGTGCTGCAAACTTCATGACAAACTTTATAAACCCTGTTCAGGGTATCACACACACAAAGAAAAAACCCTGTCACCAGCAAATGCGTGTAGTATGGCGTGGCTAACGGGAAACGGACGAACTTAACCTCACAAATGTAATATAATGAATTTTATGCAACTCGGAAACAGAGATTTTCAACGCCGCCAAAACAAATTCGTAGCATAATTAAAATGTAGTCGCTGTAATTTTGTTTCACTGCGGTCGTTTGGCCGGCCCGGTGCCTGTGTGGTGCGTGTGTGCCGCAACCGCGGTGGCATTTTCCGTTATTACGTAATGTTTTTAGTTACATTTCGCCGAAACTAAATATAAATATAATTTTACAAATGCGTGACTTTCGTGACATTTGTGACAGCGCGACTGCGGCGTATCGATGCAGTCGATCACAGTAGTACTCGTCACATGCGGCGACAATATGCGAGCGCACTCATACGCCATGGTGTGCCGCCGCCGATTTGCTTTATTACATTCGCGTTACAATTACTATTATATTTTAATTGTTATTATTGTAGGAGAAGGGAGCATAATTATGATGTGTGCAGTTGGTGGTCCGTTGCAGAGTTGAATAGACGATAAATGTTTCGAAATTCCACAATCCAGTGATGTTTACAATAAGCGTTTCACAAGTTCATTTAAGTACTGAAACACGAAAAATGCTTTAAATGACAGTCAAAAGTGTGGATTGTATATTGTAAACCTTATAATACTAAAAACTTTATTGGAAGATACAAACTGACTACTGTTTCGAGTTGTTTCTGAAAAAGTAATCTGATTTATAGCTGTAAAAATCACAAATAAATTAAATCTGAAGATAATTGTAGAATTTATCTAAGGCAAATAAAAAAATATATTTTCAGAGAGAAAAATTAAATAGAAGCTCATAATGCGAAGTGTTTAGGACTTAATGAAGTTTTCAATCAGGCTCAACCGTTCCACAAGTTCAATTAAGTACCAAAATATGGAATATCTTCCTTTTTATATCATTATTAGTAACTAAAAGGGCGGGAATACTTTGATTCTCACTTCGAAAAATTGCTTTACAGTTATATTGAGAGAAATTCTGTGCAGAGAAAATACAATAAATGTGTGGTGTGTGGTCTCCCTTTTTGAGAATTGGGCAGAGCATACTTAAATTTCAATTCTCGGGTATGCTTTCATCCGATCATAATCTACAAAGAAGGTAATGCATGCTACTTATTAACTCTTCGCCACCATATTTAAATAGCTCGATCGGCAATCCTTCGGCTATGGCTCTCCTTCTTCCGCGCTCTACGTACAACGTACAGCAAGTGGGTATAAGATGAGTTGTAATTGAATTCAATGTGACCTCACCAGCTGCTCGACGCATGCACTCAAAAAAGCAAAGATAATTCACTTCCACATTACAAAAAAAAACAAAAAAAAAACAAAAATAAAGTTTTCGTAGTCTCTTAATTACTTTTATCTTTTTGATTTTGCATTTAGTAGTTTTGAGATTATTCCACTCAGTGACGTTGGTATTCATTTGTGAATTCTGACCAACTTTCTGAATTCATTTAAATGCACTCTTTATGTAAATATATCTATGTGTGTGTGCGTGCAATTCTCTGCCTTTTCTGTGATGCATATGTATGTGTGTGTGCGGCTGGGTATTTGTATGGGACAAATGAAAGCGAAAAATTTCTACGCTCTTGACAGAATGGTGTTTAAGTTTTGCAACAAAGTGAAAAACTCAAAAGGAAAATGCACACAAAGGTAATCAGATTAATTTTAATTAATTTAACATACAAGAAACACAACCAACTACGCATGTATCTATGCTGATCTCCTGCAAGTGTGCTTGCGTGTGTATGTAGTTGATGTAAAGAACGCTTGCACTTTAGGGCCAACTGCCACAGTCACAAGTGAAATAAAGTTGGTGCAGCAACGCAGGGCACATACTCACATACATATGTATGTGTATGTGAAGGTGATGAGAACTTTCAAGAGCTGTATGATACAGGGTGTGATTTTGGAAAATAAAATTAAAATCCTCTGCTAAAATTAAAGCCTTCTAAAGCTCTTTTAGGAAAGAGAAGGAAAATAAAGGAAACGAGAGGAAATGCAAACGAAAGCAAAAACAATAGGATTTTTTTTCGTCAAACCGAACTCAAAGAAGACTAAGCATAGAAAGAAAAATATACGAATTTAAAAAAGAAAGCATGGATAGAAGGTGATAGAAAGAATAAAGGACAAGATTGCATCAAATGCAAAAAATGAAATAGAAAATGCAAAAAAAAATAAACGAAACGAAATCATTATGAAGAAACTAACGTTGGTTGCTCGAAGTTTCCATATAAGAACTTGATTTGGGTCTTTCAATTCATAAGCTAGCTATATGATATAGTCGTACTACCTGGTAAAGTTCTTCGAATATCGCCTTGCCTTGAATCGATCTGAACGATTTCTTCGGAAATTGCACAATTTTTTGGGCAATTATCGCAGCAAAATTTTTTAGGGGGTTAAAAGTTAGAAATTTCAAAAACTCAATTTTTTAAATTTTATTTTCTTAATGTACATATATTTAAGAATACACACAGAAAATTTCATATCGTTCCGTAAAATATTTTCGAAGTAACACGAAAATTCGAAGAGGCGTTCCAAACTTTAAACGCGTTTTTCCAAAAATTGGTGTTATCAAAGTCGGTGATCAACTTTACTCGAAAACGGATAAACCGTTAAGTCTCAAATTTTAGCACGATCTTCTCAAATATATCTTTTAGTAACTGAACAAAAATTTTTTCCAACCGATAATTTTTTTTTATAAGCAATTTAAGGCCAAAATTTTGGTGAAAAATCGATTTTTTTTTTTTGGATAACCGATATTTTGTCAAAAAATTGTGTTTTGCTTATTCCTTCTTATTAGTTAGTAGATTTAACATTACTTTAACGAAATCTGTTTGGTTTTTTAGTTTTAGATGATCCATTTCAGAGATATAGTGATCATCGTAAAACGTCTTTTTTGAGAGGAGCTCCCGGAGTTCAGCTGTAGTTCTTTTCCAAATAAATATTTTTACTAATACAAAATATTAAATTACAGCCAAAGGTACAAATTTTTGAACAATACGTTTAAAAGTTTTCTAAGAAAAATTCTGGAAAATTCGTTTTTTGGAATTTTTAACTGTATATAACCGCTTAAGATATCTCGCCAATTGAAAAAGTTTCTAAACAATAACTTCATTCCGAATTTGAAGCTTTGTATATGCTATAGTGATCCGATATCGGCGATTCCGGCAAATGAGCAGCTTCTTGGGGAGAAAAGGACGTGTGAAAAAATTCATATCGATACTTACAAAACTGAGGGTCTAGTTCCCAGGGCATTGTGACCTATCTCAACGGCTTTAAAGAAATACCAGTAATCAGATAATTGGGGATCAAATGACTAAGCAATATTTAACGAAAACCTATACAATGCATTGATCTATGCATGCCCAGATCCATACAGTTTTCATTACATTTTGAGCTACTTTGAACCTTCCAACAACAAAGCTTGGTCTACCTTTGGTTCACAGAACTAAGCATGCAATTTGTTTGGGTACCACTTTTTTCCACATCGGAACTCCTCTATGTAATAATTATACCATTAACCAGAACTACAACAACACCCTTTTTAAAAATACTTTGCGAGCAAATATTATAATAAATACGATGATGCTATTACGATGGTTTCTAAACAGCTAACAAAAGCCGAGGTGGCTTCAGCATGCCAGCATGGAGAAAACGATAATACGAGTAATAAGTTCAGTAAAAGTCTGCTATCGAAAACAGCGATTTTTTAGCCTCACAAGTTCTTAGGACCACCGGCTGTAGACAGCTGACGCTGCGCAAACTGATACATATTCAGTTGGATGAGCCGCCGGTTAATGCGTTGAGTATGGCTTCCCAGGCAAGCTCATGCCGCTTGCGATTACACGATATTTTATTGTATTCCAAAACCTAAATCGGTTACCGCCTAGGCTTAAGTCAAATTCCAATAAGTTCCATTAAATTTTGTGTCCATTAAATTTTGTGTCCGCAATCAAATTTCTGGTGACGAAACGTTCAGAAAAGAGGCCTTCGGTGATAATTGCTTGTCGCTAGCAAGATGGCCAGGACGGCCATCATCATCAACTGTTGATCAATACGTCAATAAAATAATGAAATTGGTGTGTGAGAATCACTGACGATAAACAGTCAAAGATCTTACTGGCGGCGTTGGAATATCGGAAGGATCAATGAAAACCATTTTGGAAGATCATTGGGCCTTAAAGATTAAATTAAAATTAGTTCTAAAATCTCTTAATTTTTCGAAAAACAGTATATTGATTTGTTATCGTCTGTGAAACAGTGCTTCCCGACTACTAGGATGCCTTAAAACTTATTATTACTGGCTATGAGTCTTCAAACTATGCTTACAACCCGGAAACAAACGTTCAGTCGGCCAAATATAGTGGCAAAAGTGAGCCGATGCCGAAAAAACCACGTCAAAGCAGTTCAAAAATCAAGATTATGTTGACAGCTTTCTTCGATTGTCGGGGTGTGGTGCACTCCGAACTCCTTCCGATCTGCAACCGTCAAGAAGGATTAATGAGCGCTATGCGTCGCTGGCGCCGGAATTATGAGCCGACAACTCTTGGTTTTTGCACCCATATTGCATTGATCTTCGTGAGTTTTTCACCAAATTTTCAACCAATATCGTACCGTGATCAACATATTCGCCTGATTTAGCTGCGTGACTTCTGGCTATTCAGGAAAGTCAAACGACCGCTCTGGGGAAACCATTTTGAGTATTCCGGAAATTGACTTTAAAAACTGTTTCTAGGATTGGAAAAAACGTTAGCACAAATGTAGAAGGGCCAAGGGGAATTAATTTGAGGGAGATGACAAAGATTTTGAAGAATAAATTAATGATTTTTAAATTATAAATGAAAAATATATAGACAATTACCCAGATTTCAACTCGTTTCGTCATACAGAGATAGGACCAGTGTTTTAAGCTGTCCGATAGAGGTCGCTAATTAACCTATCAATTAATTTAAGCGTCTTTTGCAGGGGAGACTCAGTCTTCCGGCTATAACCTCGTCTCCAACTATTTGAGCTTTCTCATCAACAGGAACCTTATAGACAAAATAAAGGTTCGGTTATCCTTTTTCATGTTTTACAGTATTCTACGTATATGTGGCAAACTGGAGGACCCTGTATATAAAAATATATATTTAATATATACCCGCTATGAATAAATGCGTGCGTGCAGCGGGCAAACTACTCGGCGCTTTTGTTGATGTTGCAAGTATACTTTTGTCAACATGGCAAAAGAGTGCGACAGGAACAGGAGCAGGAACTGTGCGGCAGCAATAAATGTGTCAGCCGCGAGGAGTAAAACTTGGGCACAGCGCAAAGTTGCGCCAAAAAGAAAACTGTAACGAAACAAAGTGTTGCGGAATGAGATAAGAAGTGTGGAGCTGTTGCAAGCTGCAACTGTTGGGTACACAAAACCGACTGGAAGACACACATGCAAGCACGCGCATTTATGTATAGCTGAGTGTGTGCAGCTTCACCTGAACATAAGCTGATGCGTGGGTAGAACACACAAGTCACGCAGCCATGTAACATACACACATACACACTTAGCAACATGAAGACTGTGCGGCGTGTCATTTAATTAATTTAAAGAAAAAGCATATCAAGCGACACATCCTTCAACTCTACACCGCCTTGTGCCCCACTCAACTGCGTTTACACGCTGCCGCATGCTCACCTCAGCGCAGCTGCTGCGACATTGTTTGACAAATTGCAGCAAGTCGGCAATGTTGCTGCTCGTGTACAATGTTGCTGGGAAATTGCAGCTGCAATTGTTATCGCTTTTATTGCTGCTTTTGTGCAATCGCTCCAAGTAGACGACATATAAACTTGCTTTCCATTTCATTCCGTCCGTCCGACCGTCCATCCGTACATTCGTCCTTCAGCTTATTCGTCCACTCTGGAATTGAGGTCGCAATAACTAGCAATCGCAGTCTTCATTGTGTTGGTCTCGAGGATTATACACGCAAGCAAAGACGCGTTTCAGCTCGGACGCCTGCAAGTAGCTTAAGAGGTAGCGCCACGCTAATAGCAGCAACAACATTCGTACGGCAAATCAGTATTGTCGTACCTGGAGCGCCTGCGGACATTCTTAGCTCAGTTGATTGCGCGTAGACGCGCGAGTGGATTTTCCCGCTTTGTCAACGAAAGCACGCAAAGCTCCGGGGATGCGCTTACTACTGTTTAGAGGTAAGCAGCGCAATTGCTTTCCGGATTTATTTTTTTTTACAATTATTGTTATTGGTTTCTTGTGTAGGCGATAAGAGTCTGCATTTTCCTCTAATTTTTCAGTTGCGACAACGCTTTGATTTGCGAGAAAAATCTGTATTAGTCAGCAGAAATCTTAATTTATGTGATCTTTCTGAGGAATCATAAGCTTTTGCAATGGTACATTGGCCTGAAAGTTGCTTAGCTCACAGGTCAATTGAAAAGTCCCCGGCCGACGATACACTGCTTATAACGACCCTAAAACTTTCCCATACCATTTTTGTAGTATGATTTGTTCTTTCCTTCCAAATAGGCGTCAGTATTGGAGACCACCTCTTCATTCGATGAAAATTTCTTCCCAGCGAGCATACTTTTGAGATCTGAGAACAGGAATGCCGTTTTTTCGGCGATTTCATCTTTCAAAGGGGCCAATAATCCTGCTGAGAGTCCTTCTTTTTTCAAGATAGTAAATAGCAATTATTCCATGCGCATCCCAAAATACAGACGCCATAACCTGCCAGTCACCTGTTGAATTTTTCCATGCTTTGGAGCGGGTTCATCGTGTGCAGTCCATTCGGATGACTATTGATTGGACTACGGATGTTTTATTCATTGTCACATATCGACGCATAAACTCAGTTTTATTACGCTTGAACATCTCCAAACACTCTTTCGAATCATCAACTCGTCGTTTTTCACAGAACTTTTTTATACCCGAATATTTGCATACCTTGATGGTTTATTTTCCCGGGACAGTGTACGGAAACTCGTCATCAAGCTAAGTGCTTGAAATTTTCACCAGTATAGTTAATCACCGCAGACAGAATCTGGTAGTAATCACTTTATTCCAGGTTAAGGATTAGACTTTAAGTTAGATTCATAAGAGCCTCTGAACCAAGCTGACGGAGCTTAGGAGCGTCATTGTCGATACGTGGGGCCTGCTGTTGTGTAGGTGAAACACAGTTCTTCTTCTATAGGCTGTTGTTGTTATGTTGTATGGTTGAAAAAATTTGCTGAAATAATTTGAAGGAATGCTGTCGAGTTGACAGTGCTTGGTCGGATAAAAATTTGGGTCCGTATCCGACTGTCCATAGCTTCTATTGGCCAAAGCTGGCCACTACTGAGCCATTGCTTCCTTCAAACGCTCCAATTGTTAACAGTACAGGTCGGAATTAAGAATTTGGCCTTACATAAGTAGCTCATAGTAGACGTTGTAGATTTTCTTAACGTTCAATCCTGTCTAGGCCACAGTTTGCGCCGGCTCACCGTATTCGACAACGATCGTTTCGTTAGATGTTGTCGGAGGTCTCAAGTTACCCACTCTTTATTACCAGTAATCATCTGCTGAATCGGTTTTATGCGATTCGCAGACGGAAGCTTGGTTCATAAGGGGTTTTACGAAACTCAGTAGCACCAAACACGAGATATAAATCACTAAAGTCATCTATTGGAGACATAATGGATTTCTTTTTACTAGACCCAGTAAAAGAAGTTTTGTCATAAATTCAATACGGCGCCAGCTAGTGAATGATTTTTATACTCTCGCAACAAAGTTGCTAAGGAGAGTATTATAGTTTTGTTCACATAACGGTTGTTTGTAAGTCCTAAAACTAAAAGAGTCAGATATAGGGTTATATATACCAAAGTGATCAGGGTGACGAGTAGAGTTGAAATCCGTTTATCCGTCCGTCTGTCCGTCCGTCCGTCCGTCCGTCCGTGCAAGCTGTAACTTGAGTAAAAATTGAGATATCATGATGAAACTTTTTACACGTATTTATTGGCTGAATAAGAAGGTTAAGTTCGAAGATGGGCAAAATCGGCCCACTGCCACGCGCACAAAATGGCGGAAACCGAAAACCTATAAAGTGTCATAACTAAGCCATAAATAAAGATATTAAAATGAAATTTGACACAAAGGATCGCATTAGGGAGGGGCATATGTGGACGTAATTTTTTTGGAAAAGTGGGCGTGGCCCCGCCCCCTACTAAGTTTTTGTACATATCTCGGAAACTACTATAGCTATGTCAATCAAACTCTACAGAGTCGTTTTCTTCAGGTATTTCCATATACAGTTCAAAAATGGAAGAAATCGGATAATAACCACGCCCACCTCCCATACAAAGGTTATGTTCAAAATCACTAAAAGTGCGTTAACCGACTAACAAAAAACGTCAGGAACACTAAATTTTACGGAAGAAATGGCAGAAGAAGCTGCACCCAGGCTTTTTTTAAAAATTGAAAATGGGCGTGGCGCCGCCCACTTATGGACCAAGAACCATATCTCAGGAGCTACTAGACCGATTTCAATGAAATTCGGTATATAATATTTTCTTAACACCCTGATGACATGTACGAAATATGGGTGAAATCGGTTCACAACCACGTCTTCTTCCAATATAACGCTATTTTGAATTCCATCTGATGCCTTCTCTGTATAATACGAGTATATACATTAGGAACCAATGATGATAGCGGAATAAAACTTTACAAAAATACGGTATTTGAAAAATATATAAATGACGGATAATGAAATCTCGATTATCACTTTATCATGCGAGAGTATAAAATATTCGGTGACACCCGAACTTAGCCCTTCCTTACTTGTTTCAAGTACAGTTCTCCATTCCGTTCCAGTTAATTGAGTAAAACCAAAACAGATCACAAATATAAGTTTGGCTGATATCACACGATCTTGCTGGCCAATCGACCGACCCAAAACGTGAAGTTATCTGCTCATCAAAGTTTTTTTTCAATAAATCAATTGATTGATCCGATGTGTGGGAAGTGTCGCCATCTCCTTGTAACCAAATATCGCCAGGAACGCGTGCTTTAATTTCAGGTATCAAATAGTCGGTTATCATGGCGCGATAACGATCGCCATCGACGGTTGAATTCCCACCAGTATCCAGTATTTTTGAAGAAATATAGACCGATGATTCTACCGGGCCAGAAAATACATCAAACCGTTGCTTATTCTGGATGAAGTGGCAGCTTTGAATATCTTCAGATTGCTCTTCGTCCCAAATGCGACAATTTCGTTTATTTACATACCCATTGAGGCAGAAATGGGCCTTATCGCTGAACAAAATTTGGCTCGAAAACGTCGAATCTTCTTGGAACTTTTCAGCCCATAGAGCGAAGCGATGTCGCTTTGGAAGGTCGAGCGGCATCAATTCTTGCACAAGCTATATTTTGAACGCTTTCAATTTAAGATCTCGATGTCATATACGTCAAATCGTTCCATACGTCAGCCAAGTTGCTGCGAACGGCGCCAAATCAATTTTCCACGTGATCTATTCGGTCGAATATTATCCAAGATGGACGATGAACGAGATGAACGATATTCAGGCGTAAGTCTTTCCACGATAAAATGCGAAACAATACTGAACACAACTACAGAGTCAGAGTGTAACCACCTTCAGACTGTTCGCGCAGCTGTCGCACTGGAATCAGCTGTTAATAAATTTGCTGAATGACAGTTCGGAGTATTGTTCACAAGTGTACAAAAGCGTTTTGCCAAAAGTGAACGCAAAAAAATTGATCAGCGATAGAATTGAAAAGTCCGACCGCAGCATCCGCCACATATTGAAAAATGAGCTCAAGGTCAATCCTTACAAGTTCCAAAAGACCCATGATCTCACACCGAAGCAGCAACAAATAAGACTTGAGACAGCGAAGCAGTTGCTTCGCTTGGCCGAAAGCGGTCAAATTCCAAACATTGTGTTTTCTGACGAAAAAATTTCTCCAATTGAGCAATTCGTAAACTCTCAAAACGATAGGGTTTACTTGACCGACCGCTCATACGAGAATCTAAGTCATTGGTTGGCCACCAGGAGGCAGCACCCGCCACAAATAATGGTTTGGGCCGCTGTCACCGCAGATGGGCACTCTCCAATTGTTTTCATCGAGCCTGGCGTCAAAGTAAATACGACATAATGTATTATCGGGAACATTTCGGTCGCAAACCATGGACGTTTCAACAAGACTCAGCACCATCTCACAAAGCGCGAGTGAACCAAGAATGGCTGAAAAACAACGTTCCGAACTTCATTACGACCACACAATGGCTCTCGAATTCACCAGATACGAATCCAATGGATTATTCTCTCTGGGCCATTTCGGAGAGCAAGGTCCGAAGTAAAAAATACACCAGTCTCGAGATGCTGAAGAAAGCCATTGTCCGTGAGTGGGCCAAAATACCGGCGAGTCACTTTCGGGCAGCTGGCAATTCGTTTTTTGACCGTCTCAAGACCATAGTTAAGGCAAAAGGTGATCATATTGAGCAAAAGTGAATTGGTCCTGAACTTATGATTATGTTCACACATGTTGTACTTTAAAATAAATAAAAATTAATTTTCCAAACCGAATTTATGGTTTTTTTAATTGGTTACACTTCGAGAGCCGGATCCTGTAGCTTGGCACGACTCACGCGTATTCGGTTAAAAAAAATGCTATTGAAAAAAATACCTCTACTTCGATCACCCGCTATCAAAATATTATAATCCATATGGTGCAACCGTCTACAAAACAATAATAAGTTGATAAAATTTTATCGAAACCATACAAACGGGTTAGGCAACACGTAAGTCTCAAACAAACATTATTATTTTTTGTTTTAATTTTAGATAAGGAAACTTTTGTCTGTATGTACATACATATGTATTTTCATTAATCGTTTGGAATTACGAACATAAAGAATAGTGTGTTCATTATATTTTAAATAAAGTCGTTTACCAGTGCACGAGTACCAGTTTAATTATAAATATATATTTATTTATATATTGTTCATACATATTCATATGTATGTTGTGGTGTGTTACTTGTAAAATACTAAACAAAAATAACAGCAACAGGGCTCAAAAATAGTTATGACTCAAATGAAAATATAGCGAAAAGTGAATGTTGTGCTCAGCGACAGCGAGCCGACTGAGTGTTAATTTGTCACTGCCGCCGTTGAGACGGTTAGGTGGCGAAATTATCGAGTTGATGTGAGAAAGCTGGCAACAACATACAAATCTAAAATGTGCATATATATTATATAATTGTAAACAAATGTTTATATTATAAGAGGCTTCACACATTTTTTAATATTTTTTTTTGAATCTTTCCCTCTCAAATACTTGTATTTATACTTGATGTAAAGAAATTTTCTCCAATTGGCCGTATTGTTTACCTCTAAGAGGCGCTATTTTTATTTTAGTTTCCTCTTCAATTCACATACGAAAAATCTTTTACAATATAGAAGATACAGCCAAATCTATAGAAGGTCGAATTTTGATCGCCGGAGAGCTAAATTCGAAAGCCATAGAGCGGGGCATGCCAAACACGGACACGAGAGGACAACGCATTCTAGAAATGCCTATGCGGTTTGATTTAATAGTGTTCAATACGTGGAACGCAACCACTTTAAGAAGATCGGGATGCGAGGAATATACACCAGACATTACCTCAGCATCAGAGCACATGACAGGCTCACTAAAGAGATGGAGAATCCCAGAAGACTATACTGGCAACGATACTCAGTATATATCCTTCATGATCGACAACGGAATAAACGCCACACAGAAAAGGAAAAATACATGGACACGAAAATGGAACGTTTGGTAATTAAACACTCCGAAATTAATTTCAGAAATAGACTAGCATATTCCGCTTAACAGCTCTCCCAAAGTTGTCAGGAAAATTGTGTTGCACACTATGCTTCGTATAAGAAATCAATGCCCAAGACTTCACTGAGAAAACTAAAGCAATAGTTTACTGGTGGACAGAAGATATCGCTGACCTAAGATGCACATGACAGAGAAGCAGCAACCGAAGAAGCCGTTCAAAATTAATCGGCGAAAAGGAGCTTAAGCATGCCGTTGAGGCATGCAAAAAGAAAAAATGAGAGCAACTACGCGAGGATGTTAACAAAAATCCCTGAGTACTCGGGTATAAAATAGTTATGAAGAAACTCAGAGCTCGAACCAAGCCACCTGACTTAAACCCTGTCAAAATGCATTCTTTCTCATCCAAAAAAGAGTCGGGGGAACCAAAACAGACTATAAGACTTTCAGAAAGCTGAAAGATTTCCTGAAATTTGGAAGAAACAACATCTTGTCCTAATCAGAACAGGAAAAGGGGATTCCAGCTTGCCGCCCACTATACATGCTCGACACAGCGGGAAAGCTCTATGAAAGACTACTTAAGCCTAGACTGGAAGCGGCTATCAATGCAGCTGGCGGACTCTCCCCCAGATAGCACGGTTTTAGACCCGAAAGGTCAACTCTAAGCGCCAACCGAAGCGTCATTTAAAGTGTAGAAGTCGCATAGCATAGATGCCTCAAATACAAATGAATGGTTCTGTTTACGACTTTAGACGTTCGAAACGCCTTCAAGAGCGCGAAATGGACGGAAATTATCGATGCTTTGGAAAAAAATTTCAGAATTCCCGATTTCCAAAATGCTGTGGTACAAAGCTATCCAAGTAATAGAAAACTGCTGCTCTAGAATAGAGAGGGATGTGGCGAAGTGTGTTCAATTTAACGAAAATCAGTTCTGTAGTTGAGGAGTTTACCACGGACAAACGTAGTTCGTAATTTATATGTATACTAGGGGATCCGGCCACGCGTTGCTGTGGTATACATTTTATGGCGTCTATTTAAGAGAGCTTTCACTGTATTCTTTATTTATGAATTGTTTCAAATCCTATCCTCTAAGTTGGTTCGAACTGGACACAGGCTGCTAAATTTTATTAAAATCGGTTCAGAAGTTTAGAAGTCCATCGCGGACAAACAACGTGACACGTACTTTTTATATATTAGGATATAATAGTAGATACTAATTTATAAAAATATTTCAACAGTTGAAAAATGTATCCAAAATGGAAAAACTAGTATCTTAAATAATTAGTCATGGTTCGAAGATAACGAGTAAATTGTAGGATTAACTAGTTTATTCGAAAAAAAATTGCAAAAATGTCATAATAATTATAATGTAGAAAAAAAAATTTTTAACGCCACAATTTTCACCTTGTTAACTTTCGCCGATTGGATCCACATTTACTTGACAGAATTTGATAAACTCATATACTATACATGTCATGTCTACGTAATACATACCTGAAATTATAAAACAAAAATCAATTAGATCAGAAATATTATACATATGTATGTATTATGTACATTTTTATGATATCAAAAAATAAACATTTCATGAAAAAATATTTGCTTTATATTCTTAGTTTTATTTTTTGTAAACACAAAACAGATAAGCGGAGTTCGAGCGCACCTAAAGGGAGAAAAATTAACAACGTCAAATTTTAAATGTTGACTAATTTTCGCTAAAGCAAGTAAAAAATTCAAAATTCAGGCATAGTGAGATATTATCTGTAATATATCTTAATGAAGCTTGATACATATATGTACAGAATCAGACATGTGGCACGCCCATAACGCGGCTTTATGCCGAAATACGTAAAGAAATGTAATCTGGCAATACTGCTCATCTCAAACTTATTGAAGCAGGTTTAAAGCGTTCATAAGGCTTTTAAAAGCTTTTTATATAACACATCACATTTCAGCACGTAATACTATAGTGTCAAATCGAGCATTCACCACAAATACCACCCAACAGCTTTAGATGTTGATTAGTTCAAAAAGTGAACAATTGACGTAACACCGCTCACTTTTACGAGGAATTCGGGATTCCGATTTCATAATTGGTTTGAACAAATTTTATTTTATACCTACTCGACGTACCCTCTCAGCGCAGTTCAACAGTGAAGAAAGTCGAAAAGAAATCACGCATTCAATTAAGGTCAATAGACCTCGTTTTATACATATCGATCAGTATTGTAATATTTATCACGTATTAAGTGCTTAAAAACAATTTCGATGTCAAAAACTAATAAAATCGTTACATAACCTCCTTGCTTCCGGATTTACCAAGTGTGACGAATTTAGATTTTCTGACTTCCTTAATCCTAAAGTGGTTTGTTGCAAAAAATAGATAATATTGGTTACAGCTTCTTCTGGGATCTCCATTTACCCAATATTATTTTTATAGTTTTTTCAGTAAACTTCGCTCCATAAATACCTACCATATATATTATTAGTCATAATTGAGATAGCTTCGTGAAATTATTTGAGGGTTGCTCTCTTCATCATAATATACTATTTGAAGTTAAATAGTAAAATTAAATCGATACATAGATTCTTCAAGTCTCCATATAAATAATATTGTTATTTCCACCCTTCTGTCAAAGAAAGGCTATTGAATCACCAAAGGCTACTTGGATCACCAGCTATATATAATATGTATGTACATATCTAAATTGGGCGAAGTTAAGATGTTAAAATTTATATATTATATTTAGTTGAGTCGTTTTGTTTAGTTTGGACATGCCCATTCTTCTAGTCCTCATATACACACGAACTAGTGGCTTGGTTTTTTTAGATATTGGTCTGAAAATTTGCAAACGTCCTTTTCTCACCGAGAAAATACTCATTTAATGGATCTGCCAATATCGGACTACTACGGAGGCTGCTATATATATTTCTGGCAATCTGACATTTCCATTGGAAAGTTTGACATTTTTTAGCATAACATCACTCAGAACGTTTTGTCATTTAATCGTGAATTGTTTTATTTACAGGGAATTAAAAAATTCATCTCGGCCAAAAAATGGAATAAACTCGTGAACATTTTCGTGCGATCATTTTTCACAACTTTCGACGTGGATTATCACGACAAGAGTGCATTGATGAACTAAAATCTTTGTATGGCTATGAAGCACCATCCTATAGCACTGTGAAAAACTAGTACAACGAATTCAGTCGTGGCCGACACTCGCTCAAAGACGAATTCCGTGAAGGTTGTCCAAAAACAGCCGTTATGCCAGGAAACATCGATGCCGTACGTGAACTGATAATGCAAGACCGTCATGTAACATACCTTCAGATAGAGGCATGCCTATGCATTTCTCCCAGCAGCATACATTCGATATTGCGTGAACACCTGGCCGTAAAAAAGGTTTGTTCTCATTGAATCCCGCACAATTTGACAATCGCTCAAAAAAAGGCTCGTGTGGATTGGTGTAAAGAAATGCTGAAAAAATACGATCGCGGTGCTTCAAAAGACGTTTATAAGATCGTCACAGGTGACGAATCATGGATCTATGCGTATGAGCCCGAAACAAAAAAGCAATCGACCGTGTGGGTCTTTCAAGACGAGCCAAATCCAACGAAAGTTGTTCGTGGAAGAAGCACTTCGAAGCAAATGGTCGCCTGTTTCTTCGGCAAAACTGGTCATGTGGCGACTGTTCCGCTTGAGCAACGTTGGACGGTCAATTCTGAGTGGTACACCACCATTTGTTTGCCTGAAGTATTCGGAGAAATTCGAAAAACGAACAAGAGAAGACGAATCATTGTGCACCATGACAATGCGAGCTCTCACACATCGGCTCAAACCAGCGCCTTTTTGACCGGCCAAAACGTCGAATTGATGAGTCATCCGCCGTACAGCCCTGACTTGGCACCCAATGACTTCTTTTATTCCCACACATCAAGAAAATAATGCGTGGTCAACGATTTTCGTCGCCAGAAGATGCTGTTGAAGCATTCAAAAACCATGTTTTGGAGGTGTCTCAATCGGAGTGGAAAAAGTGCTTCGAAAATTGGTTTGAGGGCATGCAAAAGTGTATAAATCTTGATGGAGAATATTTTGAAAAACAATAAAACCATTTTCGTTGATAAATATTCCAATTTTCATTATTAGGCCAGAAATATATATAGCAGCCCTCGTATAACATATAACTGCTTTACAAAGTGCACGATCAAAATCATGCCTTTATATGGAAAGCTTCTTTATTTGTCGATAAGAACGTATAACCGATATCTCCAAAAAATTTGGCATGGTTTATTGTCTATAGCATTGATGCAATGGCCAAAGAAATTATTCAGATCAGACCACTAAACCATAGTTGCTGAACCAACAGAGGTCATGATCAAGTCTTTGCTGGTACGACTATTTTATTTGTCGAGATATCTTCATGAAATTTGACACAGATTATGACCCAAGACATAGCCAAAATCTCCGAGCTAATTGCTTAGATCTTCAGTATAAACTGATCTGAAACAAAAATAAGAGGAAAGGCTAAAAAGTTCGTTCACAAAAGAGTATTGCACTCATACGCCCAAGTTTTTTGGATAAAATTTGCAAACATCTCAAAACATGTCGCTCGAACTTAACTATTACAAGTTGCCTGAGTTGCCTCACTTTTGCTGAATTTTTTGGGTATTTTTGTCTCCAAAATTTCTGCCAAGCATGTCAATCGCGTAATTTCTTTTAAAAATTCATAGCGCAAAAGCGTGTTTAACTGTTTTCACTTGCGCGCTAAGTTGTTATGCAGCAAGCACATAGCAACAAAAATACATAGAGCAATAACGATTCAAAAGCGCCGTTGATGACACCATATAAAATGAGCGATGATGGGCAGCAGGCAGCGGACGAGGCAGTAATGACGTCGACAACGCTGTACACAATTAGCTGACTGACGAAGCGGCTGGCTGCTAATCGCTTTATCAGAACGAAAATAAGTAATGTGCAGTGTAAACATATGAAAAGAAATTGTTGTTGTGCATGTGTGTTCTTATGTGCTTAGTTATGTGTACATAGACATATATGTTCATAAATGAGTATATGGCATATGAGGGTACACATGGGCCTTCATGAGCTTAATCACATTTGAATTTTCAACAATTGCTCGCTATCATTGCAGCACATTGTTATTATTGCCATTGTTGTTGTCGTCTATATTATTGTCGTTTATATTGTTGTTGTTATTATTACTGTTGTTGCTACACTTTGTACTTTCCTCCAACGCGAACTATACATGCCATTATGCCATTATCGTCGGGCTATGCTGCGCTTCTTCGCTGTGGTCAAAGTCGGAACGGGCTGCTACTCGCTTCCACAGCCCGAACACCCAACCACCAGCACGTCGCCAGTCATACGCCAAGCGTGGCACAGCGCTGACGCTTATTGCTATCGATTTTTCGCCGCTTGAAAAGTGCGAAAGTGAAACGCGCGCAAACTCGTGCTCGCCGAAATTTCGCATTGAACTGTCAGTGCAAATGTCAGTTTGCAAGTGCAGTTGACGGAGAGCGCACGAGAGCGAGAGTGAAAAGTGTGCAATGTGAGAGTTTTGCTGATGCATCAGCTGTCATTTGTTGTTTGTTTACAAACGGGCTTTGAAAAAGAGTTGCAAAGTGTGCGGTTTTCAGGCGATTGACAAAGTATCGTTCACCGTAATGGCTGTAGTTGTTGTTGCTGCTGCCGCGCTTGTGTTGCACCAAATGTTGCGTGTTGCTGTAGGTTAGTGTTGCCTACTGTGTTCGTAATTATTGAGCAGTTTGTTGAAAATCTGACATTTCGCCGGAAAACAAGTCGGAAGTGAGTGCCAATAAAGTTTGCGGCGTTTTTCGGCAAGACGGCAGCGACAGCGGGAGCGACCGCCAGGCGTTAAGCCCAGAAATACAGCTGTATAAGTGGAATTAAAAGCAAAATCGGTGCAAAAAGAAATCAACGCAAAAGTTTACTGTTATAAAGCGATGAGTGGGTGTGTGCGTGTGTGTGTGTGTTTGGCAGACCTGCGGTTCGACCCATTAACGTGCAAACGCCAGTGAAATGTGTTATAAAGCACAACAATAATGTGTAATGGAAAAGAATAAATGCAAAGCGAGCGCATAAATGCTGGCGATTTGGAACGGAAGTATCATTTGCGGCCATTAGCAGCGTCAAAAGGTGCTGCCGACGCAGCGTCCAGGGCGCAGGCAGCAATAGTGACCGCTGACAGTGCAAATAAATCTCACTCTTACTTAGTTTATATATATATGTACATATGTAGGATATGGTCGGTGCGGTGGTCGGCACACTTAGTAGCCTTAATAATTCAATGAAAATCAAATTACAGTTAATTGAGAAAGTCACGAGAGCAACGCATTTGCAAGCGAATGAACGGCGGCGGCAGCAAGCAACAAAAATGCACGAAAACCATGTCAGAAAACAACAAACACGCACAACAAAAACAGCAAGCAAGTGGCAAAAACAACAAAAGTAGCAAAAGCAACAACAATAACAAAAGTACCAACAACAACAACAAAAGTAATGCTGCTCAGAGCAACGCCAAACACAGTATGAAATATTAAAAACAAAAATAAAACACAAGCAACAACAATAACACTGTGTGTGTGTTGCAAATTGCTCACAAGTTAATGCCGCACCCAAATTGATAGTTGAAACTTATGAAAAATTGCCAAATAAATATTAAAAGTAAATAAGAAGATAATAATGCGACAACTAAATTAATGGCACTTTATCAATATAACTGTACAAACATATGTCTGTGTATCTATTTAACTAGCGAATTATTAGCACAATTAATGAGAAGTGAGCAAAAAGAGGTTTTACTAATAGTATATAAACAAATAAAAAAAATATACTTAATTTAAAAAAATAACAAAATAAATTTAATTTAAAAATTAATAAAATGTATATCAATTTTCATAAATTTTATTATACAAAATTTATTGAAATATAAAAAGCTTTTAAAATATAAAACAATTATGGAAAATATATAAATAAAATATACGCAAATAAAAACTATGAAAAAGAAGATAAAAATAAATAAATTTTAATACCCAAAAATTATTTTGTAAAAAAAAGATTATTAGTTGTAAAAATTATAAAAGTATTAAAAAATAAAACACAAATAACAAAAATAAAAATAAAATAAATAAAATAAAATATAAACAAAATAAAAATTGTCAATAATACCAAATTTCATAAATTTTATTATAAAAAGCTTTAAAAAAATATTATAAAAAATATATAATATAAATTAAATAAATAAAAAATACGCATTAATAAAATCTATGAAAAATGAGATGAAAATAAATAAATTTTAACACTCTACAATTATTTTATAAAAATAATACTATTTGTAAAATTTATAAAAAACAAAAACAAAATATAATAATAAAAATAAAATAAATGAAAAAACAAAAAAAAATCATTTATTAAATTTCATAAATTTTATATAAAAATATATTTTATAAAAATAATGAAAATACATAAATTTGTAAAATATTTGATAAAAAAAATATTTATATAAAAATTATAACAATATTTAAAATTTACAAAATTAAAATGATCGAAAAAAAAAGAAATGAAATATTTTAAAAAAAAATATTTTAAAAATTCAATTTTAATTTTCCCAAATTTAGATTATACAAATTTGAATTTTCTAACATTATGTTGTAACAAGTTTTTATTTAAAAGCTAATTAAAAAAAGTATATAAAATAAAACTTATCAAAAAATATAAAAGCGGACTAAATAAAAAATTAAGAAGGCATTTTATAAAAAAATATATAAAATAAAAAAATTAAAAAAAAAAATTTAATGCTGAAGTAAAATTAAAAAATAATAGAAAATTAGGTAAAAGTTATAAAAAAAATTAGAGGTATATAAAATAAAAAATTAAAACAAATAATAAAAGCAGAATTAAAATAAAAAATAAAACAAAATATTTTAAAAATATCTTACATTTTAACCATACACGAAAGTGCACAACTTTAGCACAAATATTAGATGAGCTTATTTTAAAAAGAGAAATTTAATAATCTCACATAATAATTCAATTGAGCAATTATAATAATTGAAAAATTATTAATTTTCCTTACAAAATATATAATAAAAAAAACAAGATCATAATAAAGGAAGTAACTAAAAATAGAAAATAAATATTTGAATGTATTCAATAAATAATAAAACAAAAAAAGATAATAAAATAATATAGCTGTGAGCGAATGTACGTATAAAAAAATAAAACAAAATAAAAATTAAATTATTAAAAAAAAATTAATAAAGAAATATTTATAAACAAAAAAATAATAAGAAGAAACCAAAATAAAATCAACTCTAAATATAATAAAAAAAACAAAAACAATTTAAAAATGCAAGTTTAATAATATATTGAAAATTACATTAAAAACACACAACTTAAGCTAAAATAAAAATAAAAATTAAACAAAAATTATATAATAAAAAAATAAATTTAAACTTAAATTCGAACAAAATTTAAATAAACTTAAAAATAAAAAAAAAAAATTAAAACAATTTAAGTAAAAAAAATATTTATAAAATTAAAAAAACGCACACACTTGAGAAAAAAGATTTATATATTTAAAAAACAAAAACAATAAAATAAACTTTAAATAAATAAAAAAAAAACTTTAGAATGCAAGTTTAAATAATAAACAAAAATTACAAAAAAACTTAAGCTAAAATAAAAACCAAAATTATATTAAGAAAAAAATTGTTTAAAAATTTAATTTAAAATTAATAAAAAATTTAAATTAATTTAAAAAAAAAAAATTAAAAAAACGCACACACTTAAAAAAATGTTTATATATTTAAAAAACAAAACCAATAAAATAAACTTTAAATAAATAAAAAAAAATTTTAAATGCAAGTTTAAATAATAAAAAAATGCAAAAAAAACTAAAACTAAAATAAAAACAAAAATTATATTAAGAAAAAAATAATTTAAAAATCCAATAAAAAATTTAAATTCAAAAAAAAATAATTTAAAAAATATTTATAAAATTAAAACTAAAAAAAAATTTATTAAAAACAAATTACAAATAAAATAAAAATATTTGTAATAAAATAATTGTAACTTACTATACGCATACAAAAAAGAAATCTGCACATAATACCCAATTCTAAAGCACAATAAACCCGCTGGAAGCTGAAAACATTATGAACTAAGAACAAAAACATATAGGTATAAATAGTACTAAAAAATGTAAAAATAAATTAAATAAAATACATAAAAAAACTTTAAAAAATGTTTCGGAATGACGTTAAAATAAACTTGAAAATAAAAGAAAAAGTTATTTATTTTATAAATTAAAGATTTTTTTAAATTAGTAGAAACCGAATAAAAATTAAAAAAAAAAATATATATAAGTTACATTTTTAATTTATATAACGAAAAAACTACCCAAGCACTGTGATTACAAAAACAAAATACCAAAAAATTAGAAAATACCAATAAAAATCAAATATAAAAGCTTTCGCCAAACCAAAAAAAATGTCAAAACTATTCCCATAAAATATTAAACTAATTTTTAAATAAAACAAATGTAAAAAAATCTAAACAAATTCCACAATCAACAAAGAAACAAATAAGAACCAACAAACGTCGCACAACAATACTAAGCTCAAAGTTAGGTAACGGAGAAAAAACGAGCACAATAAAGCACAACCGAACAATTAAATTCAGTTTTACGCCATCGTTTTTCACACGAACGAATCAGAAGTCAAATCAAAGCAAAAATATTTGGTTATTACATAACCAAAGGAACGTTTGGTTTGCCTTCAGTTCACTCGAACAGAATTGCAGGCAATTCCGGCGCTGGGAAATTATTTCCCTCCAACAAATTAGCCGCAATCATAATTAAAAGTAAGTGTGAGTATTAATTTCAGTCTAGAAAGAAAATTACGGTATGCTAGTAAGAAAGCTTTATTTGGGGCGGCATTGCAGTTTATAAGAAATGCTTTGGTCGGAAGTCACAGTTACATATATTTATTTAAACGATATATATAGAGCAAGAAAATCGATATTTAGAAGCTTAGACAAGGCTTTTACGCTTGATGAACCGATATTCTTCCTCTTCTTTACTGGCGTAGACTCCACTTCCGCGTTTATAGTCGAGTAAACAACTGCCCGCCTGTCGTTTCTCCTTTCCACTATTTAGCGCCAATTCGATCAGATCATTATCCACCTGATATCTCCCACGGAGAGTAGGCCTTCTTCTTCCTCTGCTTCCACCGGCGAGTACTGAATTGAAAACCTTCAAAGTTTCTATCAGGACAACATGACCTAGCCAACGCTGCCGCTGTCTCTTAATTTGCTGAACTATGTCAATGCCGTCGTATATCTCGTACAGCTCATCGTTCCATCAACTGCGCGGTATTCGCCGTTATCAATGCGCAAAGGACCATAAATCTTCCGCAAATCTTTTCTCTCGAACACCCCCTATGTCATAGTCCATACCTCCATGCCATAAAGCAGGACTGGAATGATGAGGAACTTGTAGAGTTTGGTCTTTGTTCGTCGAGAGGAACTTTACTTTTCAATTTCCCACTCAGTTCAAGGAGGCACATGTTGGCAAGAGTGATTCTGAGTTGGCTGAATATTACTATCACAGAATTAAAGAGAATGGCGATGAGGACCAATAACAATAATGCCACTACCACAAAAATCTAGTTTAGTTATATGACAACACAACAATTAAAGCAGGGGATGGCTTATGGACCTTAAGAGAAGCTTTATCATGGCAAAAAATTCTAGGATTTCCTTCCAAGTTAGTAGAAACTGTCATCGAACTAAGAACGTGTAACTAATGCTTCACGGTGGTCACCGAATTGTCCAATTGATAACTTCGAACTCTCGATCGGCAGGGTAAAATTTACAATGAGCTGATTCCATAAGATCAAACTATTAATTCGGACCTGTACTGCTAACAATTGGACTGTCTTAAGGCAACCATCGCCCACAAGCATTCAATTGTGTCAAAAAACAGAACAGTGCTTCATCAAAACAACGCCGGACCAGCACATCGACAATTAGCTCTGAAAAGCTCTTATGGCTGGGAAGCCACCTTATAGTCGGAACTTGGTACCAAGTGATTACTACCTGTTACTGTCTGTGGCGTATGGTTCTGCTGCTGAATACCTAATTCAAAAGTAGCCTATTAAAACCGACTCTTCCAGCTTTTCGCCAATAAAAATGAGAGTAGCATTGTGAAATTACCTTCAAAATATCAGCAAGTTATCGAACCAAACAGTGCTTGTTTGACCTAAATCGGATCATTCTAACTATGCAAAATATAACTTTCAATTGAATATAAAAATAAAGGATATCTTTTTACTAGACCTTATATGTGATATACAATCAATAATGTTTAGAAAATAGGACTAGGGACAGAATGCATACTGCGTTAATGCTAAAGCTCATTTTTCAGCTATGTTTTACTCTTCGGAGAGCCCGGAAGTTCAAGTAGCACAATAGACCTAAGGTCGCTGTTTTTCCTCGTTTATTAATCAATCATCCGAAATTTAAACCAGAAGTTGCTGCCAACACGCACAAGATCAATATTTAAAATAGACTTAGAGAGTATTCCACATACCTTTGAGCGTTATTTTTTAGAGAGTTATTGAACTACTATATCGTTATTTGTGGCATACATGGCATAAGCCGCAGCACATTATAAGATAATACCTTTAAAATCATTTGATAAAAAGTCATATCTGCCCTGTACACTCAGCTACATTAACACCTTAACATCGGATAACGTTACGAAATCCATCTTAAAAATTCCGAGTGTATGACTCAAGTTAACACCCATTCGTACATGCATATATTATATATTTGCGGTTTACTTGCAAAGCGTCATAACATTTATTTCAAATAATCCACCGGAGTCAATATATGCACAAGTAATTTACAAGTGTTACTAATCAGCAAAAACAATAATGCCGAAGGGTTATTTTTTCAATAATTAAGAGTGTAATTGATATGAGTATGACAAAAGTTCATTGGAATTTTAATTTACTTTATAGCTTGTCGTAAGCTTATATTTTTAATTGCGATGACTTGCATACCATGGGACTCATGAGGTGGACTTGAAACTGTACCCAACTCTTACTGAAAACGAGGTTGGTTTGAGTTCACTTACACGAGTTACAAAAAATACCCTGTTTTCTGATTTTTTCGACGGTCACACATAATACATATGTATATAAAAGAAGTAGTAAAATAATGTTTCCAAATAATAAGCGATTTACTTGGGGTTCACCGAAACCGTGTAGTCCTTATATTCTGACCCATATTGCGTAGCATAATAGTTGTGTACAGCAAGGTGTAGGGAAACCTGAATAAAAACTCTCAAGAACTTTAAATAAACAACAATACAGTAGAGGCCCGCTAATCCGGACATGGCCTAATCCGGATTCCACTGTAATCCGGACAGGGTTAAAAAACTCAAAATTTCTATTATGTCCCTTGTAATCCGGACCGACATTCTCTATCCGTATTCTCTAATCCGGATCACGTGTTTATTATTCACTACATTCGCTTTTATGCTTTATTGGTTTAAGTTTTTTTTGTTTTTTTGGAACATGTGTATTATTTGTTATAACAAACAAACAGAAATTTATAAATATTTTTTCATAATACATAGTGCTGATATGTCTTTGGTAATCCGGATTTCCTTATATTCCGGATAGGGGCCGGTTTTAATTGATCCGGATTAGCGGGCCTCTACTGTAATAAAAAGTCTAGGACTAAGATATAACACCAGGAGATGAAATCATCGACATTCATTGTGTGAGTTTATCCACCGAAATATCCGAGCTTCAATCTTAAGCAGGCTGACCTCACTGACTTAGGCTATCCCAGGAAAATCAACCATCAAAGATTGACATGCTAAGATTAAACTTGGTGAAATAAACACCGACGACGGAAGAAGAAGACGAAGAAGAACTCAGTGGACACCCAAAGAGGTTGTTTCCGATGAAAACACAAAAAAGTTCGCCAAATAATTTTGAATGACTGTAAACTGAAGGAGGCGAAGTGAACTGGGAAGCAGTGATAAGCATCTATACAGATGGGTCCAAACTAGATAATCGAGTGTGAGTTAGTGGGTTTTCGGCAGAATTAGATACCAGAATCGTCTTCTGAATACCGAATGACTGTAAAATGAAATTGTTCGAGATAGCAGAGACTGTAAAGATATTATGAATGTGCCATTCACGAATATTTGGGTGGCTCTCTGCAAAGTTGGTGCCGCGGGATCTTTTGACTAAAAGTTGATGATTCGCAGCAGTGTTTGGAGTATATTAAATCGATTTCAAACCAATTTTTTGCATCGAAATGTGACAACGGATGAACCCACCATTTCACTCTGAAGTCCAATCGACAGCCATCCGAGTGGACGGCACACTATGAACCCGCTGCAAAGCGTGGAAAATCGGAACAATAGGCTGGCAAGGTTATGGCGTCTGTATATTGGGATGCGCGTGGAATAAGTTTTATTGACTACCTTGGAAAAGGAAAGACCATCAACAGCGACTATTACATATACATCGTTATAGGACCCTTTGAGGGACGAAATCGCCACAAAAAATCGCATCAAAGCCAGTGTAAGCGATGGCAAGAATCATGAGTTGAGTTTATAAGTACCTATGCATCCTTCATATTCTCCAGATCTGACTCCAAGTGACAATTTCCTGTTCATAGATCTCAAAAGAATGCTCGCTGTGAAGAAGTTCTCGGCGAGTGAAGAAATGATCGTCGAAACGGAGGCCTACTATATTTTAAAGCAAAGGACAAATCGTACTGCAAATATAGTATTAAAAAGTTGGAACGTCGGTACAATCTGAGGCGGGCTGAGTAGAATGGTACTAGGGCAACTTAGTTAGGGAGTCTCGAAGATGATGCAGGGAACATCCGATGAGCTTTGAAAATGTCGGGGAATGTTCACTTGATGGTTTCTTCTTTGCACTTATACCCACATGATTAGGTGGGTTGAACGAAGTCGCTAGAGAAGAGACGCAGTTCGCTTTATCACGAATGGATCGAACCTAAGGGGGAACGTTGGAGGAGAAGTTTTCTATCGAAAGCTCTCCATTACTTTAAGTTTTAGACAGAGTTTTAAACAGCGAAGTATGCACTCTGTTAGCAAAACGGTAATATTGACATTTAGCTCGCTGTCAGTGCCTTCAGGGTAGTCAAGAAGTGTCTGACCTCAATGGTAATAGCATCAAATTACTTCATTATCAGATTGTTTTTAATAGCGGAGTCGCTGGAAACTACAAAGACTATGAGCTTGCAAGAAAAGTCATCTTTACCTCAATCTCATTAGACTGGGAACTAATCGGTGCCCCGGTAATTTTCTGCATTGGGGAGGGTGCAGTGGAATCATTCAGGCACGCTCTCATACACAATTCACCTTTCGCTCGACTAAAGGTGAAGTATTTTCGTAGTCTAACTTTTGCATTGCTTCGAATATATATTAACCGGTCAAAAAATATGGGACAAACTCAAAACCCTTCTCAGATCTTTTTGATTCATTATTAGGAGTTCTGGATATTACAACGTACCAGCGTTTCTAGCTGTTTAAGTAGGACTACTTATGACCTCTCGAATATCGACCTGATTACGTAACCCTACCTAAATTGGGTTCATATCCTATGCGAATGGACACATATTCCACGAACCCAACTTAGGTAACGTTAGTTAAACAAGCTGATATGATGCTAATTTTAGGTTTCACACAATTTGTTACCTTCTCTTTCTTCTGTGCCTAAACTATTTTCTCTTCTTCTTTTATTTTATTAAAAAGAAAGCAATTCTTGAACCTTTAAAAATCCCTTAGAATAAGTTATCTACTCAAATAATGCTTATTTCCAGTATTTTTTTTTGCTTTCAAATCAACTCGAGACAGTATGGGGTAGCAATAAGATCATTAAGAAAATACTTAAGAATCACTCATTAACAAAACATTGCTTTCTCGAATTCATTCGATATCACTTCACTTTGAATTTAAGTAGAAAATTAATACGATTAAACAATGTTGTAATTGACTTTAATACTTTTTGATTTTCTTCTCTTCTCTACACCTCTCCGTTCATCGCTTCTCTTGCAATTGTAGCAAACCCGCTCAAGCGCGCCGACTAACGCCGACAGTATGGGCAATACGCAAACAAACAATAGCGCGCCAGCTCATGAGCCGCAAACGCCGACAAATGGCGCAGGTGGTGGCACTGGTGGCGGCGCTGGTGGCACGCTGAAGAGTCGTCGCGGCAGTCGAGTCAAAGTTTTTGCACGTTTCAGCCAAAGGAAACAAGCAACGCAGCAACAGCCGACAGCGTCCGCATCGAAGGAGGCCATCGTCGCCACACCCACATCGACTTCCGCTTACGATGACTCGATCGAGGAGGAGCTGCTGATGCTACGCCAAAGTCATGCGTCTGTGATAAGGCAATTGGAGGATGAACAAATGGATTTTCGTAAGTTTGTGGCTTTCATTCTATTGTGTCTTGTAAAACAGTTTTGGTTTACTTTCTTCCTCCTCCGTTTTGTTTGGTTCTTACTTTGTTGTTGGTGTACATATTAAAAACTTGCTCCTGAAATCCCTCTACACGTATACTCTACTCTATAGTATATACCCTTATACATATATACATATATACCCTAATGCTACAGCAGTTGCTTATCAAGTTTCACCAAATTGTTGTTTTTATTATTATTGTTGTTCATGTTGACTTGTTTGCTTGTTACATTTGTTACCGTTACTCTGTACTTCCTGCGAAGAAGTTGCGAAATTCTATAAATATGTCTATGTATTTTTAAATTAAACGGAAATGCAATTTGTAGCGTTAAATATTTACTGATTTTGGCAGTTGGCTGATTTACTAGCGTTTCGTTTTATAATTGTTATTTATTGTTCATTATTCGTTCTTTCGTCTTTTCATGTTTCGTTGTTCTTAACTTTAATGCTACTTTTATAGACATTTTGATTGCCTTTTAAAAAGTTGGAAAATATCGCAGAAAAAAGAGTTTTTTTTTGCGAAAAGTTGAAAGTTAATTTTTTTGCGATTTTCCTCTTTCCTCTATGTTGTTGTAGTTTCCGCGTAGTGTGTGTAGAAAACAATTGGCAAATCATTTCATTAAATACAAGCAAATACCCAAGGCGATTTCGCTAAACGTACATCTACTCAAAAATCCAATTTTTTTAAATAAAGTCTTAAAAAGTTTTTGAAATATTTTCTTCGACTATATTTGGTAAAAAGTACGGTTTTGTAGAAAATGTCAGAAGAATAGTTTGACCGATAATCTAAACATCAAGCATTGCCGACAATTGTAAAGACTCTCTTGTGGTTTGTACTTTTTATCTTTCCCAAAAGAGTTTCAACGCCGAAATAACAGCGAGTCGCTCTGATCATCTCTTCTGCCTCGAGCCCAGCGATAAGAACTCGGCCGCATTTGTGGAAATTCGTATGTAGTCTCCAAAGACATAAATATAGTATTGTTATACTGGCCGACTATAACGCCATGCATAGACCTACTGGTCCTTAGTAATGCCAGTTGGAGGTTCAGTTTAATTTGAGGTGAAGAATTTGTCACACAGGACGTCAACGTTTTTTGCGAACTTTAAGAGCGATTTGTTGTTTACATTTGATACTTTGTCCAGTTTTTTGAACTCCGAAGCTCCTAGATACTTGGGTCGAGTTCTAAATACTTAATGCTGAACAAACGCATAGAAGGTGTTCCAGCGTCTCTCTCTAACCAAATACAATGGGTTTTCTAAGTTCTGTAAAATTAAACATGAATTCGGTTCTCATTGCCTTCCCGTCCATAGAAGAATGGGAAAGGGGTGAAGTGTACAGGGAAGAAGTAATAAACACCTACTTGTATATGGATAGGTCCTAACTAGATAATCGAGTGGGAGTTGAAAACACACCAGAATCGTCTTCCGAATACCAGATAACTACAGTATCTTCCAAGCGGAGATCACAACAGTTAAAGAAAGACTTTTTATTCTGACAACAAATATATCCACATATACAGATAGCCAACCGGCTGTTAGATCACTAAACCTTTGACGGTTTCGACATAGCCAGTGAAAGAATTCCGTGACATCTTCCTATTCCTATTTCGCGATGAGATTTCAGTTGAATTGGCCGGAGCAAACACAACCCTATAATTAGACACCAGACCAGATATGCTTCTGGCTACAAAAAACTCTTGTGGGGGTGTTAACGAGTCAATGTCCAATTGGCAAACGTACCAGCAGACTGAGAACTTCATACCATAAGACTATAGAAACTGTCAGGAAGTTAAACAAGGAAAGACTATAGGAAAATAATCGCAACTATTCTTGACGATAACTTGGAGGTAATACAAATAAAATCTATTGTACTGATGAACTTCAAGAACAGCACAGGGTGGTTGAGAAAGAACACCAGTGACGGAGAACAGGAGTGGCGGAATCTTAATCCCTGTAGTTTCGCAAAAGGCTTTGGTAAATTGTCAAATATCCACTCTACCTACTTAACTATTCACTTAGATGAATATAGGCAATGATCAACGGACTTTTCGAAATGCTGTAGAATTAGACTTGAATCGGTTCTCAATATTACCTTCCCTTCCATAGAGGAATGGGAAGGAGTGAAGTATACAGAGAAATAGTAATACAAGTAGGTATCTATATAATAGTGAAATTATTGATTTTTGACGAAATGGCAGCTACTCAAAAAAGTAGTTAAAGAAGGTCATGTGCAACTTTCACCCGATAAGTCCAGCCATTACGGAACAATTTTACTCATCAACTCTGAAAACAGCGTTTCGAGCATATAAGGTTTTAGGAGCTGCCTACGCTCACTTAAAAATCTATTACAACTACACTCATATCCAGTGGCGTAGCTAGTGGGGGGCGAAGGGGGCCGTCGCCCCGGGCGCAACGTCTTGGGTGCGGAAAAATGGTATTTAAAAACTCCAATTCGGGCAAAAATTCCTGCAAATTGTGTCAAAAGTGTACAAGATATAGGGAGAAAATGGGTTTTTTCTATAGCTTAATAAGATGTCTTGTAAATTTACTATCAATTTCCTCAAAAACCGTATTGAGAGAATTTTGGAACTTCAGAATTAGCGTGGTTTCTAGTTCCTAAGTTTTGAATACTTAATATCGAAGGTATTTTGTAAAACTTCACTTTTGTTCGAACCACTTCATGAAACTTGAAGGTAGGTAGATAAAGGGGGGCGGCAGAACATCCTTGGCCCCGGGCGCCCGAAGTTGTAGCTACGCCACTGCTCATATCTCTAAAAGTATTTGCCGAATTAGCCCCAAATTTTTGGAAAATATTCACAAATATGTGTAGATTCAAAATATTATATTTATACGAAACAAAACACCGATATTATTTTTAACTCACAACTGAATATACTGCTTAACTAGTTATTATGGTCTAAACGTCTACTGATGAAAGATTTCTTCTCGTTCGTTTCAATTGTTCATAGAACCTTCGCAGATGTTTTCAACTCATCTGTTATTATCATATTCTACGATTACATAACATTTATTACGACTGATATGATGAGAGAGATATTAAGTATTAAACTAGTTCCTCAGTATAGGATTTTGAGATTATCTTCACTCTTAGATAACTAACATTGTACCAATTTTGCTGATGAGCGTCACTTCTATACTTTTTGCGCACTACCAGATATTTTTTCGCTTTTAAACTTTCTTTCAAGAGATCTCATTTTGAGAAATGAGCACAGTTATGCTCCATAATATATGTTTTGTGCATTGATAATGCAATATATACTACTTCCATGGATATTATTAAAAGGAAAACTCATTTATTAAAGGATAAATAGGGAGACAATATGCAATAAGGATACAAAAAAGGATATTAGATTAGATAAATAAATGAGGATTGCACCGGGACCTAAAATCTATTGTGCCTTAGAAAAATAAGGATATACGCTAAATACCAGCTCCGAAAAAAGAAAAATCTCACATGAAGCCAAATCTGGCGAGTACGGTGGCTAAGCAATGATTGTAGTTTCGTATTTGGCTAAAAACTCAATCCAAATAATGCTATAGATTGCGTATTTACTTATTTTGGTACGAGTGTAGCGTTGACACGTGTTGAGTCGATCTATAAAAAATGTTAATACTCTGAAGCCAACACTACGATTTTAAAGCACTGTTACTTTGACCTATTTCTTTAACTCTTTCGATGTTATCGTCATTAACAAAGGGTCGATGGCTTCACCCCCATCAATGAATGCTTTGTGCCACTCACTAACTTCTGTTTGTTATAAAATACAAGGTTCGTTCCAAAGCAACCCGGACTTAAAACAAAAAAAAAACAAAACAAATGGTTTTTCGGCAAAATCAAAAAGTCCTTTTTACTTTGGAACAATCCTTGTATACTCCCCAATACATTTCTGCAAGATTTAAAATGATTCGGTAGCCAAGATTCCATGTAGAATACAAAATTTCAAGCAAACTTATTTCAGTTTAAATAGACCAGCACAGGTATGAAACAATAAATGATCTTATGAGACACATAACTTGTCAGACCCTTCTTTTACTTTCGAATATTGTATCAAAACTTTAATAATAGACCCCAAGGATCTATTAATATACCTAACCTAATAGGCAGCTTCATAGATGTCTGTTTGAAATGATGTAAGGAAGATGAAAGAAACCTAAGTATTGATGGAACATCCGCAACTCAACATAAAAATGCTAAGGCGAATATTTAAAATATGTAATTGATTTGCCTGGATTGATAAAGAGCCAAGACGGTTCATCTGAAATCTCAAACAAGAAACGGACTTGGAATAAATTCAACTCAACTTCACCCAGGCTGCAACAGTAGGTAAATAATTCCTATATCTAAAGGAGTATGGAGAAATATGGGTTCCTACATCTAGCGGAATGTGACTCTTAATAAGAACAGATGCTCACAAGACCGTAAAAATGCTTTCCGTCTTAAAATAATTTAAAACTAAATAGTATCGACAGTAGATCTGAAACTCAACATAACGCAACTATTTCTATTCTTAGATTGATGTCCTTAGATTGATAAACTACTGAGAGCCAGACGCTTCAAATTAAGTCTTAATAAAGGAAATAATTTAAAGTGGAGCCATTTTCCATATTTCGACAATAAATAAATTTTGGTTTTTAATCAGCTATAATCTCGGTATTTCGAAAAATATGAGTCATACTGAAAATGAGAAGTTCTCTAGACACCGTCAAAATGCCTCTCTCGTTAGAAAAATTTTGTAGTAGCGAATCTTGCAGAGCCTCTGTAATCATAAGTTTAACGTGTAGTATGACACAAGAGCAGAAAAGCTCCCTAGCAGCCCGGAGATCGGAGATAATTATCTGAGAGTGCCCTCTTTGCAAACTCATCAACCTTACAATTCAGGTCCAGGTGCAGGGTTAGCTATAAAACTGTCATAGTAAAGGCTTACAAGCTCAGTAGCAGTTATTAATGAATAAAACGCGGTATCTAACTAATTTTTATCTCTTGGTCAGTAAAGTCAGGTTCAGGTCAGGTCAGATTACATTTCGAAGGAATAAATCTACTTCTTCGGCAAAGACAATATCCGCTGCTTTAAAAACGCTGCAATGGTCGGCATTAAGCTTAGTTTCAATATTAAAATATCAAACTCAAACGGATGAATTTCAGAGATTTTATGAACAAATTCTTAATACTTTAAAATAACCTTTGAATTGTATTGAATGCCTAAAATATTCGCAAAGCCGAATGTATTTCAGTTGCAATATTTTACTAAATATAATAATATCACAAATTTAGCAGCTGTCACTGAAGCGCTTAGCTTAACAAATCCTTTGAAAACTCACAGAAATATTTATAAATACACTTATAACTGTATATATGTATTTATGAAAGCCATATTACTATTAACACCAACAGAAGTGTCGTCGCTTCCAAACACTTCAAAACTGATTTGCATTCTTTTGAAGCAGTAATACTTTGTACACAAGCACTAACAACTATTTCAAACTGTATTTGCACACAAATACCAACACAAACGCACACACACATACACATACACAGAGATCAAGTGTTAACTGCAATCGCAACAAAATTCATAATTCATAAGCTATACATTGAATGGAATTGAATATTTTTTAAGCCTTTCGCACGTAGCGAGAAGTGTGCTTTTAGGCGTTCGTGCATATAGCCAAAGCAACCACAGACAGAATGCAGTTAGTTTGGCAATGTCGCGCATTATAATGACATGTTTACGTGTGTCTATATATTTGTAAGTATTTTTGTGTGGATGCAACGGTGTTTGTGTGTATGTGAGTACATGTGACACAGTCAAAGCAGCGGCAATCCGTTCGTTAATACATTCACCTTTACAGTTTTTCGCTTGTTTATCTAAAGTCGGCGGCAACACCGAGACCTCTCACGCATACAATCTCCTATAGATAGCGTTGAGGCTGGTGTAACAAACCTATCAGCTTTTGGTTGAAAGCCATTCATATAAAACTACACACACCCCAACGTTATTTTTTCACCTACACATACATACAGTTAGATAACTATAACATTAGTGTAGTCCTTTTGCGTGCCTTAGAAAGGACACGCTTAGACCAGTTTTGTTCCATTGCGATACCAGAAGGAGTTACGTTACGAACTCCCTGACGTGTAGTAATCCTTCAGGACACGAATTTCAACAGACACTTTGGACACACTGAGGATACCTCTTCCAGTCTTTCATACCGTTGGACGCCAAGTGCTTACAGTGCGGGACAAATGCACAAGAGATTCACTAATGAATCCCTGAATTGCTCTAAACATTTTCTGCAGGCTTCTCGATCTGTTAGCCCTATTTTTCAGTGCCGTGTGTCAACACCAGACTGTGACCAGTGAGTATTCCAAACATGTTCCAACAGTCGCTTTTATCAAGTGACAGCTAGAAGCTTTAGTCTAGTACACATGACTTTTGCAGTTTAGCAACCAGTTAAATCTTTTCGTTGAATTTGGTTTCCCTTGCCATGCTCCTGTCCAGATCGTCGTATGGACACCACATAGGTTTTCCAATATGGATCACATTTTTCACGGGTGAGCGTCGTAGACTACTCTTGAAAATCTTGTCTACAATCTCATTGCCCTCGATGCCTTCGTGACCTGGCTGTCAGTAGAAGTAAAGTCGCTTGGATCTGGCTACACTCTGCACAGCTGCCCTGCATCCAAGACACTTCTGGTCGATAAGCGAAACGAGGTTAAGATCTTGATAGCTGTTTGAATGACCACCTAGACATTGGCTCTGGAGTTGTCTGCTAATGCATTAGAAGCACGCTCAGCAGCTTTCCCGCAAAGACCTCTGCTTGTAATAAACTCCAGTGTTTCGGCTGCTTAAAAGGCTGACCTTTGTCTAACTCTGGACAATATAATATATCTCTCATGAACTCTGTCTTCCAATTTTGCGCCATCATGTAGGGTAAATTCGACACATTTTTTCAGACATCGTAAGTCTTTAGCTCCTAACAAACACATATTTTACATAAATGTAGTTTCTCACGGTAAAGAAATTATGATTTATAAAAAAACAGGCCTAACAAAACGGCTTAACAGCCTCAAAAGCTATATACAATCTGATCAAATTTGACCCGGATTGCCAAAAAATATTTCGATTCACGTAATTTTGTACTATTATCGCCTTCAAAATAGTCTCCTTTTGAGCCAATACAATCATGCCAAGAAGGGTTAATCGAGTTTTCCATACACTTCTTATAAGCCTTGGCTGGGATGGACTTTAATGCTTTGAGCGAACTTTGTTGTCATCGATTTCTGTCCGTTTTTGGACCACTACTCACGATATAGTTGAAGAGTTTCGACATCATATTGATAAACCAACATCTCGTCGCCAGTAAAAATGCGTTTAATGAATGTAGGAACTTCAGCTGTGGTGTCTAGTATCTCTATTACGACCTCTTCTCGGCGTCATTTATGCAAAGCGCTGTGATATTTTAGTACGAGTTCTAAACATTGACACGCTTCATATCCAAAGCATTAACCAAATGTGTTGAGTGGATCCATAAGAAATGTGGAGATCCTCTGCTATCTCTGAAGTCGATACAGCGATTTTCAAGCATGCTTTCGAAGATTTTGCGACCTTCACTGAATGCCCGGTGCCACTCAAATACTTGTGTTGGTGAAAAAGTGGACTCTCAAAACACAATTGTTTTCAACGATTTTGTAGCATTGATTCCATTGGAAATACACAATTTCAAACAAACTTGTGAGTCCATTTTTTCCATGGTAAAAATCGCCAGAAGCAACCTTCGAGTCGTATATAAACAGCTGCCAAACAAAGTCATTGACATATGGAGATCAAACTTCACACGAACATTGTTAATGATTCGCAGTTTAAATGGATCGGTCCGAGTCAAATTTGATCTATAGTATGATCAGCGTGTCTGCATCTTATTAAGATCCACTTGTCGGTCAATTTGTCTTTGTTTTTCGAAAAAAATCACATTGTCTTCGGATGTGGACTCCAGCAGCTCAATCGCAACTAGTCTGTCAGCAGAGGCCATATGGAGTGCAAGTAGTATATGGCGGCTGATATTAGTTTCGTGCTATAGACCAGCTGTTGTGTTACTAGTGCTGCGCTGTGAATGATGTGGTCGAGTTAATATTGATGATGCACGAATCGGAGGACTGGCGTCTCGCCACTGACGTTTGAGGATAGCCGCCGACTTCAGTTGTCCGATTAATCGGCTTGCATTTTTCAAAAACAGTTTTTTTGGTTCGAAAACAGGAAGATATGTCCAAAACGGTGTGTTCACAGTGGCCAGGGTCAAATTACATAAAGTTATCTTCAGTTTTAAGACAGTGTGAATCAATAATTCTTTAGGCATGCACATCAGAATCTTCTTTTTCAGCTGTAAATTTTCGCATATTAAGTTGACAATATAAATATCACACATAGATTTGTTGACAGCTTTCAATAGTTTTAAAAACACCCTTTAGAAAGGGTGATCCATTTCGAGGTTCCCTACTTTTTTAAAGAAAAGTTTAAAATTTAATGGGGAATGTTTACTAACATTCGAAAGAACATTGTTTGGCATTTATTTTCTGAAGTTTATCTTGACCAACCCAAAACGTGAAATTATCTGCTCACGAAGTGTTCTCTCAATAAATCCATTGATTGATGCGATGTGTGGGAAGTGGCGCCGTCTTGTTGAAACCAAATGTCGCCGAGATCACAAGATTCGATTCCAGGCATAAAGCAGTCGGTTATCATGGCGCGATAACGGTCGCCATTACCGGTTACGTTCTCACTGGCATTATTTTTGAATAAATATGTTTCGATGATTCTACCGGCGTAGAAACCACTCCAAACCGTTATTTTTTCTGAATAAAATGGCAGCTCTTGGATCTCTTCAGGTTGCTCTTTATCCCTCTTTATCCCAAATGCGGCCAATACATGGAGCGAAGCGATGTCGCTTGGGAAGTTCGAAGGGCTTCAGTTCTTTCACAAACTGTATTTTGTACGCCTTAAAATTTCAACATAAGATGCGCCAAGTCGCTCAATACGGCAATCTGAATTGCTGCGAACGACGCCAAATCGACTCTCTGCCTCCTTCGTCTACTATATTTTCTTCGCTGCGTGCTGGGCGTGCTCTATCCGGTCGAATATTATCCAATAATGAATGCTGGGTCCCAAGATGGGTGATGGTGTGGCGAATAGTACGTTCAGTAGACCGGCTATGTTGACCAAAAGTTGAGCGAAGCGCGCGAAACCGTTATTTACAGAAAGTGAGTTTTTGTAAAAAAGTTGAACGGTTTGGAAACGCTGTTCAGACGTAAGTCGTTCCATGATGAAATGCTAACAACACTGAATAAAAATAACATGACCGCTGGACACGACTCAAGCTCGATCTGTCGAAAAAATATTATTGATATCTTTGTCTCTGAAAATAAATAATTTTTTTTTCAATACTTTGGGCTCACCCTAATAAGCATTATATATATATACATGTGTGTACATACACCTGCACACACTTGTTGACACTTTCCTATAGCCTTTGCGTGGCGACGGTGTTGCCACACACATTTGAACACACGCCATTACGTAACAGCAGCGCTTGTGTTGCCGCTCGTCACGCGGCCAAAAGTCTAAATTCAAAATCAAATTTCGTACGCTTCAAATATTTTTATGGCAATTTTTCTGTGCCCACATGCCCCGCACCGCCATCGGTTTCCAATTCATTTTTTCAGCCATTCTCTTTGTGCTGTTGTTTGTGGGTATGTGTGTGCGTAGGTGCCACTACCCACCGCTGCGCTTTTGCCGCGTGAATTTGATTCTTTGCTGCGGTGTTGCGTTGTGAACGAGTTGAGCGTTACGGCGTGTTGCGTTGCGTTGCGCTCCGGGGAGTTTCGCAGCTGAAACGTGGTCAATTAAGTTTGCAACGTAACAACGCGCTGGCGTGTACCATATTTATGTGCCACGGTTCGCATGCGTGTGTGTGTGTGTGTGTGGGTGACTGTAATTGAATGTACATTTACAGTTAGTATAACTTGCCACAGAACGCTGCACAACTACCGAATTATGTCGTTGCATTGCCGTCATTACCGGCGGTGCTGCACAAAATGCAAAATATGCACCGCTACACACCCACACGCGTGCCCCAACACCTAACGGTGCATCAATACCGTGGCTGCGGAGCATACGCTCCCGAATGCGCTTGGTTGCCTGTTTCGCTCATTGACAACTCCCGTGTGTTGCCGCAGGCGTTCGAGTGTGTATGTGTGTGTGTGTGAGAATAAACTTTTCGCCAGGCGATCTGGCATAGGCAAACGATAAATTCGCGCATATTAAAATGCACAGTTATACTCGTACGGATATAAAACAGTTATGTATGCTGATTGCATAAGCGTAACGCTTGTGCAAATTAAAAATAAAACTTATGCAGAGTTGTATTTTGAATATTGAAATCCATAGTGGCTACTGATTATAAATTCAAACTCTTTCTCGAAACTGTGATGTCTAAGGAAACTTAATTTTATAGATAAGGGTAAATTATTTAGTCTTGTGTTAGTGGCTAAATTCACAAAATTTAGTCAATAAAAACTTATGTTGCATACTTTTTGGCGCTAAATGATGTGAGCTTATTTCATTCACTCAAGGGAAGGATATATAAAATTCTCAAACGTTTAACGAAGTAGGTGTCATAGAAAAATTCATAAATAGTTGCACTAATCGTTCCATAAACTAAAAGATTCCCCTCGGAAAATTCCAAGTTCCAATGGAAATTGGTATCCGTCTATAACACTAACATTTATTTTTTCTTAAATGGAGTTCGATGACCTCGAAACTAACAAAATGAGCTACTATTATCAGTGGAAGTGAAATCAGCGCCACGCATACCTATTACTGGCACCTTGTATATCTAATCTCATGTCTCGAGAGGACCATAAGGAACAAGAAGTTTGCAGACATTTCACTAACGAGCAGACATTCAAAGTTTTGGAAGCGGTCATTACAGCTTCGAATAGGTTTGAGATTATCGAATCTGAAGCATATAGTTTTGAAACTATTCTATGATAGAACAATCATAGTAAAAGGGCGCAGTGCGCAAATACAGCGGTATGTAAGTAAGTAGGGCCAGCTCACAAGTTGGAGTTCTCTCGCCACTTCTGATCACGGTTGTCAATGATATTCTGGAAAAGGTTGAGAAATTCGACTGTCGAGTGATTGCCTATACGGATAACGTAGCTCTCAGAATTGAGGGAAAAATTCTAAATACGGTGTATAAGCGAACTCAGGGATACCTTAGTATTTTAAACAACTGGGTTGGTCTCTCCATAAATCTTAGTAACACTGAACTAATTTTACTCACTCGGAAGTACAAAATCCCGAAGTCCCATCTACCATCAACAGAGTCTTCGAACTTTTGACAGTTTTAAGTACCGAGGTACCTACCAACAACGAGATGACAGACATCTGTTGCCCTGTATTGCTGACGGAGAGCTATAGGCAAAGGGTGGTGAATCGCACCAAATATGGCGCTGATTGCCTTGTTGCAGTGAACTTAAACTAACGAATCTGGGTATTTAGATAACTGCTGGGCACTATGGAATCTTCGAGACTTCGATTTCACTCAAAAATAATTGGATTACCAGGTAGCCGAGCCTAGCCTTAGTTGTCGTTTCTCTGCTAACACACCTTCATGGGAGGCATGGGAAGGTAAGACTCGCTGGAGAAGAGGGACGGTGAGCTTTTTTTGGAAAGATTAGAAGCTTGCGGTGAAGGTTGGTGGTGGAGTACACTATCAGGGATTTTTCATCAATGACACAGTTTTAGGCTTCAGGACATAGGGTCAGTTATTTTTCATGACATTGAAATAGTCTTTGGTGTGCGTCTTTTTATGAATGTCTGATCAATTATAGAAATGCAACTCATTTAAAATTTTCATAAAGCAAAATAGGGTAAACCTTGTAAATGTTGATAAGAATAGAACTCAGGAAAAAAGGTTTAAATTCGGCGAGAAACATATCGAGGATATAAGGGATGAAGCTCTCTTTAAATATGCTCACCTTACAATGGAAATTATTAAGCTAATTTACAATTTGCTATACATATCAACCTCTTTGATTTCATTAATAATTCAATTAAAGAGTACCAAAAGTGTGAGTGAAATAGATTTTTCTAATCAGAAAATTTTCAAAAATTTCCTATACAGTGTCTACTCTCTGCAGAAATATTTAGTTTCTTTCATACAAATTATTATAACTTTTCCATAAATTTATTAATTTTTGAAGAAAAGTATAGGAACAGAGATTAAATATAGAATAGTATACAAATATCTGGAACCTTGACCCCAAATGTGGTCTCCCAGCTCAATAATACAGTTATTATAACCTATAGAATAAAGAGAACTTATATCATCTAAATGGTTATTAAACCTACGATCGACTCTTGCTAATGATTTTTTATAATATGTTATGTAACATAGCTATGTTGTTAATTATTTTATATCGAACTCGGTATGACTTTTATCCACAAGCTATTGATGTGTAATAATCACCCACAGTATACAACGTTCCGAAAAACCAAACGAACACTCAAATAGACGAGGAAGGAGCTAGGTCGCTTAAACTTGGAATGACTTTTACAATCAAGCTATTGATGTATAATGATCATCTAGGATGTACAATATTGTGAAATACCAAACGAACACTCAAGTAGGCAAAGAACGAGCTAGGTCGCTTAAATTTGGAATGACTTTTATCATCAAGCTATTGGTGTGTAATGATCACTTACGATATTCAACATTCTAAAAAATCAAACGAACACACAAGTAGACGAAGAATGAGCTACGTCGTTTAACCTCGGAATGACATTTATTCTCAAGCTCCTGATGTATAATGATCACCTTCGAAATACAAAATTCTGATAAACCAAACGAACACTCAAGTAGACGAAGAACGAGTCAGGTCGCTTAAATTCGAATTGACTTTAATCCTCAAGCTATTGATGTATAATGACCACTTATATATTATATAGAACTTTCTGAAAAACCAAAAGAATACTCAAGTAAATGAAGAACGAGTTAGGTCGCTTAAAATTTGGATTTTAAAATAACTTTTATTACTATGTTGAATGTAAAGTACCACCACTTTTATCTTCCACAATAGAATGCTGAAAAAAGTGGAAAAGGTCAAGAGATCACTATATACTATATGTACATACAATATCAACCAACTCTATGTAGAATTCTGACGACATTTGAAACCTTTCATATAAAAATATGTTTAAAAGGTTTTTCTATGATATCGCCGTGACAAATCTGAAAATATTGGGAGGTACCACTTGTGTTGAGTGTTGGGAAATCTATGCTCAATATATATTTCATCAGAATCTAGAGATTTCTAAGTTAAAAAGTTACATCAGTATCTAGACATCATGAGGATCTACACACCTTTGAGATAAAGAGATACTTACATCACCAACTGTGTATTTCGAAATCTTGAGATTTAGAAGGGTAGTTCCTTCGTAGTGCCTAGCTGAAAAGTTCGGTGTCTTTGAAGATTTGAAATACCGACGAGGTAAAACCAATCAATTGTTATATATTTATACTTATATGTATGTATATGTTTCTACCATATCGCTGTCATCATAAAAACACTCTAAAGAAATTAGTATTTGAGTTGTAAATCCGTTAGTTTTTCATAACATCAGTCATACGAAATTTGTATTCGAGTTTAAAAACCTTTAGTTTAGTATTGTTCTACTAGAATGTATTATTCTTTCCTCTTATATACAATAGATATCTAAAAGCCTTCTTATATCTACATATGTACTATAATAACTTGCATGCAGTTATGTTCGGACTTTCTCCACCTGTTTTCGAGTTAAAGTTCAAGTTGCGTTATCAAAAGTAAGATTTAATCCCTATAAGAGATGCTAACAATAACAATATTTTGAAAATTTTAATAAATCCGAAACGCGCACAGGAAAAAGTCAAAAACCACAAACGACAAAGAAAAAGATATCGAAGTTCTTCAGCAGAAAAGTGGAACACGAGACGACGGCAGTAGAAGCAGCCACCACAGAAGATAACAAGAAATTGACAGGTACCAAGCCAAAGCGACCCGCACCAAAGCCGCCTGAGACAAAAGAAACGCCGACAGTTGTTCCAAAAGCAAACACCACAAGCACAGAACAAGCGATAACAGCAGCGCAACAAGTGAAAACAATAAAATCAACAACAACTACAAGCAAAGAAATAAGATCAACAAGAGATTTCGAACACGCAGCACCCACAAGCCGATCATCACAGCGAGAGCATGAAGATCACCGTGAGTTCATTGAGCATCTCTTCGCAGCGGCCATCAGTAATAGCGGCAGCGAAGCCGTTGGCGGCACAGTATACAGCGACGCTGCTGAGGCAACGGACGAAGAGCGTGAATCGTTAGACTACGATGATGATGACGGCTACAACGTGAACAACGCTGGTGTTATATCGCGTGAGACAACGAATGCTAGAAGCAGACAAGCAAAACAAACACGAAAACATGCCTTGGAAGCTGGCCAAATGGAAGCAACAGCAGTTCATTCCACCGTGTCGCTGGAAGATTTCCAAGCGCTATCGACGACGCCGACAATAAACAACAACGCGGCCACCAATTGGAATGTCAACGCAAAGCAAAATGGTAGAGTACAAAAACAAGCCGCTACGAAACGTAGGGCTATAATGAAACACGCATTGAATGTGACGGAGGGGTGTAGTGGTACCAGCAAGCCGGTTGTGTTGTTGAGCGTGGTACTCAAGTGCTCACTGAACCACTATAGCAGAGAGGCTTAGTTGAGAGAGCGCGCGTTGTCAGTGTTGAGCTTATATGCTGGTGTAGAGTTGTGTAGAATTGTATGCAATATAGTACACAACCGTTATCATATCTCAAGCGCTTCATATTGTAATAGGCCCTTGCATAAGCTTGGTTATTTCTTGATTTGGATAATTTGCCCAGCAGCTTTGTGCTCAATGACTTTTCGGTTTTTTAGTTATAAAACTTACTCATTTTCTAACTATTGTCTCTTCAGCATTTAAAATGCTCTACCAGTCATGAGCACAACAATCTTAGATCGTAATAGAGCTTCCGAAATACCTAAAAGTGATCTAGAAATTTTGAAAAGCTGAGAAGAGGTTCAAGTCAGTCTAAACTTCTACTATGTAGTAATATTTCCCATTAAGTAATAGACCACTTTCGAAATTGTGAAGCATAGTTTAACCATGAAGTTAGTTTAAGGACTTGAAATGAAAATTGATCTGTTCGTATATTTTTAAGAAAACGTCGGAAATCTTAATAAGTGAATAACAGATCAATGGAAAAGTATCCTGTAGGTAGTAACCTTATAAAGTGAACAACGGGTCAATTGAATAGTCCCCTAACGTAGTAAAACATGGTTCCATTTGAGGGCGATGCACTGATTCCAGTGACCCTCCAAATTTTCGATACCACTTTTGTAGTACGAGTTGTCATTTCGTCTTTGTTTCGGTGATCATCTCGTCATCCGACGAAATTTTCTTCCCAACGAGCATTCCTTTGAGATTTAAGAACCGGAAACAGTCGCTAAAAGCCCGATCTTGAGATTGCGGGGGATGCGGAATGAATTCGTAACCCAATTCCTGGATTTTTCATCAAATTCACTGACTTGTGACGCCCTGCATTGTCTTGGTGAGACAGCACTTTAGTTTTCTTCAAATGCTGCCATTTTCTACGATTTCGTCCCTCAAACAGCCCAATAAAGCTTTGTAATAATCGCTGTTCATGATGCTACTCCTTTCAAGGTAGTCAGTAAAAATTATTCCATGCGCATCCCAAAATAAAGTCGCCGTAACCCTGCCAGCCGACTGTTGCATGTTTCCACGCTTTGGAGCGGGTTCATTGTGGCCAGTCTAGTTTGACGACTATCTAGTGCGCTTCGGAGTTAAATTGTGGAGCCATTTTTCAACCGTTCTCACATATCAATGCAAAAACTCGGGTTTATTCAACTTGAACATCTCCAAACACTACTCCGAATCATCAACTTGTACTTCATTTTAGTCAAAAATGAGTTCACCCACTTTGCACAGATCTTTCTTATATCCAAATATTCGAGAACGATAAGATGTACAGTTGATATCTTTAGAGTGCCTGCTATCTCGAAGATCTTCACTTTAGTGTCCTCAGAAATTATTATATGGTCTTTTTTTGATGTTTTCTTCGGTAACAACATCTTTTGGGGCTCCACTGAGTACACCGTCTTCGATGCTCATTTCACCATGTCTAAACTTAGCATAACATTCTTTGATGGTTAGTTCTCCTGGTGCAGTGTCCGGAACTCATCATCAAGCTAAGTTTTTCTTTAACTGTAGCAAATCCCGTTTATCTATTTTTTTCACAATAACAAAAGCTGCTGCATTCAAAATGATCACAATTCGCAAGGTTAGGGTTAACTAAGTAACATATGAATTCAATTCTGGGCCATCAGTGTGACAGGCCGGAGATTTTTCAATGGACCTTGCGCTAAGTGATCATAAACACCTATAAACATTGCTAAAATCTACTGGCTAACTGTAAATTACACACGTTAATGACATGACCTCTGCTTTCTGACTAATTTTTTACATACTTAAAACTCGAAGCTTATTAATTTGATTAAGTTTGACCCCGACGGACCTTCATACTGCGCACATGTGTATGTTTTATTTCCGTTTTACAACTGCGGCACGCAACTATAAATGACTGTTTAATAAAACGGCGTGTAGCACACCTTAAAAATCACCAAACCACAAAGCCGCTCATTACATATGCCATATTATATGCACACACATTTAAACTCTCCAAAGCAGTGCGAAAAATTACAGAATGAACAACACTGACGGCGCTCCAACAAAAGCGCCGCAACAGTCAATAACGCGACGCCGCCGCTGCTGCTGCTCTTTTTTACCGCTGTTGCTTTCAATGCCCATTGTTGGGCTTTCTCTGCGCTTAGCAGCGTTAGCAGCAGCAACAATGCAGGCACAGCTCCAATTGGAGCCTCAAACCGTGTTCTACAACTGCCAATCTACAAGTCACACAAACTAATTTCCAGTGTGACTTCAGTAATGCTTTACATTTCACAGGCGACGGTTCGGCGACTTACGTGAAACGAGTTGAAACGTCAAAAAGTCTCATTGCTGACAGTGACAAAGACAGCGACGCGGCGCAATCGATTAATGTAATTGTTGCTGCCGATTGTGGTCTAAACCAGCCACAGCGGTACACATATCAGAGGCAACGAGCTAAAGCTGAAATTAATGCCTCAGTGGATCAGTGTGTTGATAGTGAAAAATTGGAAAAATCGGAAAAATCCGTAACCGACGGTAAGCGTGTAAAGAATGCGAAGAAATTGTGCGTCCGCAAGTTGGTCGTACAAACAGAATCGTGGAAAACGGCGAATGCCATAAAACGTGTTGAAGTTCAATATCGTGGAGAGCAGCGAACGAAAGCACAAGAGCCAGCCGAAAGTGTAAACGAGCAGACGGTGGGAGCAGAAAGTGCAATTACACGCAAAGAAGCCACAGGTGGGCAAACGAAAAGGTTCAAATTATGGTAGTGATGAAATGAAAGAGTTCAAGAAGAAAAAATAAGTGCATGAAAACATCAAAGAAAATAGTTTTGCGTGCTTAACGAATATAAAAAAATATATTTAGTTGTTGCTAAAGTAGTGTAAAAGGTAGTGAATATATAATATGCATACATACCCGCATATATAGATACATATATACATATATTGCATTTCATGTGATTTCATAACCTTTGCACTCGCAAAAATGCATAAATGCAGAAGAATATAAAAAATATGGCACAAAAATCGAAAATGAATTATGACATCAAAGCAATCAAAATAAAAATAAAAATATTAATAATAATAAAAAGTAATTTAATTAGAAATAATAATAATAAATAATAACAAATAATAGTAAAATAATCATAATAAATAGTAAAATAATACAAATAAAATACGCGGAAATAAGAAAAAATCGAAAAAACAAATATCCGTCTTCTTTGAGTTCTACAATGTTCAGAAGCTTAATATTAAATTGTGGGATCATAAAGCCGTCTTATTGGAGCTTGTTGGTATAGTTGTTAGAGTCAACTAAAAGATGAATAACGCTGCCAAATAGCGAGTCCTTGGCATAAATCCGGAGCTGTTTCTCTTACGTAGACCCTGCCGAGAGAACTATTTGTTAGAGTTTCTAAACTCTTTATAAAGCGATCTGATTATCGCTACGTCCAAATTTTCGATACCATTTTTGTAGTACGATTTAATCTTTATTTCTAAACAGGCCACAGTTTCGGCGATCACCGCTTCATTCGACGAAAATGTTTTCCCAGCGGTCATTCTTTTGATATATGAGAACAGAAAGTAATCTTTGAATGTCAGATCTGGAAACTACGGAGGATCCGGAAGCAATTCGAAGTCCAAGTAATGAATTATTTCCATCGTTTTCACTGACTTGTGACACTCTCTCTTGATGAAACATCTCTTATATTTTCTTAGAATGTGGCCGATTTCGTCCTTCAAACGTTCCAATATCGCTATGTAATTGTCGTTGTTGTTCTCGGCCTGATTAAAATCGGGTTTCGTTCCGATTACGTAGACTCGACTGTCGGGAGAACAACGATATGTAATAGTCGCTGTTGATGATCCTTTCTTTTTCAAGATATTCAATAAAAAAAAAATTCCAAGCGCACCACAAAATACAGACGCCGTAACCTTGCGAGTCGACTTTTGCGTTTTTCCATGCTTTGGAGCGGCTTCATTGTATTCAGTCCACTTGGATCATTGTCGATCTGGCTTCAAATTATGGATCCATGTTTCATCCGTTCTCACATAGCAATACAAAAACCCAGTTTTATTGCGCTTGAACTTATCCAACACTGATCCGAATCATCAACTCGTCGTTGTTTTTGGTCAAAAGTGAGGTCCCGCAGCATCCACATTGCATATAGCTTTCTCATACCCAAATATTCGTGAAGGATATGATGTACACGTTTAGTTGATATCTTCAGGGTGTCTGCTATCTCGAAGAACTTAGCTTTACGGTTATACAAAATCATTTTGCAGACTTCAAGACTTTCCTGGGGCAGTGTCCGGAAATTGGTTATTAGGCCAAGTTTTAGCTTGAGGAATATCCTTTGGCATTTATTTTTTGAAGATTATTAACTGTTATATTATTAACGAGCTTCAATTTTAGGCCTTAAATAGTCGGTTATTATCTAACGATAGCGGTCGTTATTGACGAATACGTTCCCACCGGCATCATTGTTGAAGAAATAAAGACCGATGATTCCACCGGCCCACAAACCACACCAAACCGTTGTTTTTCTGGATGAAAGGGCAGCTTTTGAATCTCTTCAGGTTGTTCTTCGTCCCAAATGCGGCAAATTTGCTTGCTTACATACATACCCATTGGGCCAATGCTGAACAAAACTTGGCTCGAAAACCTCGGATCTTCTTGAAACTTTTAAAGAAGATCCCATAAAGCGAAGCGATGTCGCTTGGGAGGGTCGACCAGCTTTAGTTTTTGCACAAGCTGTATTTCGTACGCTTCCAATTTAAGATCTTAATGTAAAATGCGCAAAACCGTTCCATACGTTAGTCCAAGTCAAGATGAATAATGGTGTTGCGAATAGTACGCTCAGTAGACCTACTATGTTGACCATAAGTTGAACTAAGCGCAGGAAAAACTTTTATTACAGAACGTGAGTTTTCGTAAAAAAGTTGAACGATTTGCAAACGTTTGTCAGGCGTTAGTCTTTCCATGATGAAATGCCAAAAAATACTGAACAAAAGTAACATGACAGCTTGACATGATTCAAGCGTGTTCTGTCCAAAAAAAAAGGCTATTGAAAAAAGTACCTTACTGGATCACCCGTTATAACGAAGCATTTTTATTAAAAAAGAGATCAAGAGACACAAAAGTTATAGTAAAGCAAAAGTGGCTAGTCTTCTTTAGGTTAGGTTAGGACAGAGGGTGGTTCCAAAGTCAATGATTCTAATTTGATGTTATATTCGTGCTTTAATCCAAAGTCAATGAATATCACTTGGACAGAAATTTGTGTTTGTGTCTCACAAAAACTCCTAAAAGATAGATCATCCGATTCTCCTTTAATTGAAAATAATATTTTTCGGTAGAGTTTCCAGAAGTATCAAAAAAATTCCCAAAACTCTTATGACCCACAAAAATGTAATAAGCAAATTCAACTAACATAGAAAATGTATGTATAACAATTTATGTTTATCCAACTTTAAAATCAAACGAAAGAATTATGAACCAAAATGTCTTGTAAAAAAGAATCATTAGAAATCTCTAGCACCGAGAAATGGAGTTACGAGTACAAAGGTCTTTTTATATTTTCCAATATAATACATATGTACATATATGTAACTTATACATTTGCGATAATTAGTACCAACTACGAGCTTCATGCTTTTCATTCACTGATTTTCCAGCGCTTCATTATGCCCCTTCACCCAACCGCAGCACATCTACAGCCACACCAACACTGTTCAACACAACTTTTATTTATTTTTTCTTGTTTTGTGAGCTTCTCTCACTATGCTGCATGTAGCGCACTGCGTGTGAATGCAAACTCGTCTAAATATTTAGCTGCCACTTAGGTATAACGTTTTGGTCATTCTCCAGCCATGTCATGTTGCACGCAACCGCCTCCGCAGTTCACCGACTCCGGTGTTATGAATTCCAGTTCCAAGCGAGTAACCACTAATAGCAGTCTGCCAATGGCATTACAAGCAAATTGTTAAATACAGGCAGACATACATACATATATGTATGTATATGTATGAACTCTATGTAAAAGTATGTGCGTGTGATGCTCCAACGCGTCCCTTAAACTAACAAAGCGCGACAGAAGCGCAGTTTTTACGGCACAGATTATTTGTGGATCGCAAGCGGGCTAATTCATTACATACATATATGTACGTATGTGCAGCTTTTTATACACAACTGTGTTTATGAGTATGCCAAATACCTTTCTAATACCACACATGACCTTTGGCTGTCAGCTAGCGACCTTAGCACGTTTCCGGTCATTTTTTAATGTCTTACTTCTTTCTATTTTCTTCTGTAAATCGCTTTTTTCGATTTTTTGTTTTGTTATTCTAGTTTTTAAGACACCATACTTTCTACTGTCCGGCTCAGTGCTAGTAACCGGCTGTTTTTCACCCTGCTTGACAGCTCTACTGTGGCCCTTCTCTCTGTCTTTGTCCACTTTACCTTCCAGTCGCTATATTTTGGTTGTTCTTTTCCTCATATTCGTGCTATGTAAATGTGCGTTGGGGCTCTCTTAAGCGCTGGAAGTTTGTTTTTTACATTCTTTCTTCACCGTCACCTTCTGGCAACTGACTTTTGTTTATGCTGGCGTTGTCACTTTTGCGTCTGCCGCTGAAAGTCTCTATTTGTCATGTGTGGGTCGCCAATAAAAAAAAGTTGCGTACATACAAGTATGTATGTACATACATATAGGCGATGTGTGGCATCTCTCAGCTTGGTAAAAAAGGGGTTTCATAAATTTGCCGCATATTAAAATTTTGATGTCATAAATCTTTTGCTTTAATTGTTTATTCCAAGCATATGTTGTGTAGTAAGATTGATTGTGAATGCGAAAGTATTCGAACAATTTGTAATGGATTTTTTTTTGTGGATCGGACATAGATTCCTGTGTGTGTTGGGTAAACACATAATAGTTATAAATAGCTGATAGGCATCATTATTTATTAAAAACTAAAGTAATTGTGCAAGTAGTTTTCGTTTGATGTAAAAACACACCCAATCGGAATTCGGAAGCAGTCAAATATCGATTGAAAACTTGATGTTTGTACACATGGGGGAAGAAATTCGGACATCGAGGGTAAATTTAAAACAAAAAAAGGAAAACAGCTTGGGATATCAATGAAATTCTTTATTCCTGTGAAAGTACATTCGATGTCATTATGTATGGTACCGATACTCGAGCTCTTTTGCATGGCCAGCACGGGCACGCTAGCAGAAGTCCAGACGCTGAACCCAATTTTCGACGGCTTTTAGTCATAAATCGGCCGATACTGCTGCAATTTCACGTTCGATATACGTACGATGCTCATCAATCGTCGCTGGCTTGTTGGCTTAGACCATAGACTTGACGTAGCACCACAGGAAGCAGTCTAACGGCGTCAAATCGAACGACCGAGACGACCAATTCATTTCGTGCGATGACACGTTCACTAAACTAGCTTTTCAATAAATTGATTGTAACATTCGTTATGTGGCTTGCGGCACCGTCTGGTTGGAACTACATATATATAATGTCCAAGTCCATATCATGCAATTGGGCCCAAAAATATTCGATTATTCGATATTGAGCGGTAGCGATTCCCGTTCACAGTAACGTGCCGGTCTTGATCATCACAGAAGAAGTACGGCCACAGGACGCCGCTGCCCACAAACCTCACCAAACCGTAATTTTTTCGGTGACTCACGGAGTACGTGTGGATTGCCGCCTGACCAATAACGCTTATTGACGAAGTTATTCAGTCAGAAGTGAGCCTAATCGCTGAAGATGATTTTTCAATGAAAATCCGGATCACATTCAAGTTGTTGCTCAGCCTAGTTCACGAATATACAACGATTCTGGTGGTCAAGCGGCTTCAGTTCTTACGTCAATTTAATCTTGTAACGATGTAGACCAAGATCTTTTCGCAAAATTCGCCACAACAACGTCACAGAGATGCCCAACGCTTGGGAAAGACGTGTGAGAGACTGATTTGGGTCTACCTCAATTGATGCGCTAGCGGCGGCCATATTCTCAACACTACGGGAGCTTCTTTGTCCACTAGATGCTCAATTGTTGATCTGACAGGACGATTATGAAGACTATAAATTGGACGTAGCGCTCTTTAAGCGCTCTTTCCTCTGCTGTCTCTCTCTCTCTCTCTCAGTGTACCCGGTATCATATTCATTCAGTTTCCGCACCTCGAAAGACTTTGAACAAAATTTTAATATAGCTCTCTATTGTGCTTAAAGCAGGAATTTCATTAACATTTTTCTAGGAGATTTTACTAAAAAGAAGATTTCTTGAAAATATTTTCGGAAACCGCATCTTGTGAATAATGTAACGATAAACCATTTAGTTGAATTGAGCCAAAGAGTAAATTGGTGCCGCTTTGAGGTGGTGTTATGAAAGACAAAGCTTTTCTTGGTCTCTCACTTTTGAAGATAATTTCAGTGACCTCTCTATTGAATAAAATTATAAGGAGTGAACATAATCTGAAATGCGCTTTACAAAGGTAGTCCTATGAATTTTATCTATTACAGAGGTGGACTGCATTTTGTCTCGTTAAACAAATGTTTCTCTTCGAAAACCTTCATAGCTCAGTCTGATGAAGGACTTTATTTCGCAAAAAAAGTTTTGAAGAGACTTTCAGGTTAATTTAGGAGTATTTTTTGGCCACAAATATAAAGGATACAATGAAATCATTAACGATAATAACGTAAAATGGTTCTAGTTTTAGAGATCAAAAACCATAGAGAAAATCTTTAAATCATTCAGTTCTAATTTATTTAAAAATGAAAATTTTGACTCATTAACTTAATCATGTGTTATATAAACTAGAAATCATTTCGCTCAAACTACAGACCTCATCTCTATTTTGTAGTGTTTTTAGAGACAAAATTTTAATTAGAAAAAAATATATGAACACTCGCTCACTACAAAATCGGAAACTACCATTTACCCAACAACAGGAATTCCGCAACATTTCACCTCCTTATCACCTTTACCTTGGCTTCAGTATATTAAGATACTTAACATAAAGTAAAGTAAAATGAAAAGCACTACTTTTCTCTAACTTTTGATTGTTCTTCCACACCTTTTGCTTCACTTTCGCTGCTGCGGCACAATTTTCCACTCAAAATCGCTTTGGCACCGCTGCAGACGCACTCGATGAAGGGGAAGTCTATGATGAGTACAACAACATGCTCATCTCCTCCGGTCGCCACAGTGCACGGCAAGAGCCACAACTACAGCAACAACAACAACAGCAACAACACAATAACTATGATATTGTTTTACTTAAGGAATTGTCAACAAGTTCTGATTCACTCTTTACAGACCCCATATCACCGCGTAGCATTGGCGAACAACAACAGCAACACAGTGCAGAGACAGCAGCAAATGAATCGGACAAACGTACACCCTTACGCACATATAATCGTTTGGCAGCGCGTGGCCTCAACGATTTGCCAACGCTTATCAAAGATCGACCGATCAGCGAGATCAGCATAACATCGGCCGATACTTCGGGCATACTCTCGCCGACAACAGCACGTGCTGTGCACGAGCTACAGCGTCGACATCGCGCCGATAAGGTAGCGCATTTGTCCGTCTCACAAACGACATACTTGGAATTAGTGCCCGATACGAGTCCCGAGCTCGAGTCGGACAGTCCGGATGAGCAGATGGCGTTGCAGCTGGGTAAGAAATTGGCACAAGTGCTGAGTAGTAGCGGCAGTAGTGGCAGCGCTGCCACAGTGACGCCACAAGATAATGCTGCCGTGGGCACTGTGGGCGGTGCGGATCTCTTTGGTAACCTGGCGAAGACCAAGAAAATCGAATTGCATAATTTATCGTCGAGATTGGGAACGGCAGCAACCACAACGCCAACTGAGGAGAAAACAGGTGAGTGTGTAGTTCGGTTTATAATACTTTATTAGCTTTAAGATCTCATTTCAAAAAAAGGTATTTTAATAATAGGCATTGGCTGAGTTTCTTAAGCCTGATCCATGACCTTGATTAGCCGAAAATCCCATCCTGATTTCTTATACTTATACTTGTATACGTATGTATATTGAACTTCGCATAAAAATGTAAAAGTTCGTTAAAATACACACCCTCAACCCTCGGATATTACAAATTTACTTAATATAAAGGCAATAACACGCATAAATATTGTTTGGCCCCAATTAGCATTAAGTTCATCTTCCATATGAATTTCAGGTTACCTTCGAACACCAGACTTTTAAGGTAAAAAATTCTGGGAAGTTTAGTATTGACTGCCGGGGAATGTCCGACTTCTTTTAAAAATTTTACCTTAGGTGCATTTTGAAGTTCTACCTTCCAGATCGGAAAGAGGACTTAAGGAGTTTAGAGAAATATAGGCATCCTAACATGAGTTTAGTGAAATCTCTCAAGGAACATACTGACTTTATAAAGGAGACAAAGCCTATCGGGGAAATATATAGCCTCAGAAAAATGAACCAAGGTCATCCATTGTTTATAGGAGTCTACCTTTTGTTAAGAGTAGCATTATCGATAAGGTTCATCAAAATATCTCACATATTGACCGATATATCATATATGGAACATAGTAAAAGTCAAACATTATAATGGGTATATGGGTACTAGAAATAACTTAGCTGGATATCATCCAATTTTATCTCAGTTATGACCTAGCCAAGATTGACGGCCAGGACGCTTTCGCTATGTTTCTAGTGAGATTGGCAGGGAATCATTGACTATGAGCTGATACCTTGTGGTCAAACTCTTAATTCGGACCGTTTGAAGAAAGTATTCGTTTAGAAGTAGTCAGTTTTGGCCAACATCCGGGAAGCCATCAAGGCAACCCAAGGCTATACACACCGTTAGGGACTCGTCAGAAGCTCCAGGATCTTGTTTGGAAGGTTCCTATGTATCCACCTTGTAGTCCGAACATGGCACCAAATATCGTTAAACTCTAAATTTGTACCATCTGAAGAAAACCATCGACCAAAAAAGGTTCGAGACATTGTGTTCTATCAGGCCAAGCTACAAACACCGTTAGGGACTCGTCAAAAGCTCCAGGAGATTGTATGGAAGGTTATTATGTATTCAAGTTATGGCCCGAACATGGCACCAAATATCATCAAACTCTTAATTCGAACCGTCTGAAAAAAAAATCGCCCAAAAGCGGTCCACTTTTACCAATAGACTAGGCATTGTGTTCCATCAGGACAAAGACAGGATACACACACGCTTAAGAACTCCTCAGGAGCTCCAGGAGCTTGTTTAGAAAGTTCTTATGTATCCACTTTATAGTCCAAACCTGGTAAGTGATCAAGTGATGTCAAAGTTAACGCCAAACAAACTCATGAACCGAATCAGCGATTTGACGCTGAATCGCACTAAAAACGAATCGTTTCTACATTTTTCCTTTCACTTACGACAAACGTCAAGAGAAGCGGTCGTTAGCCAGCGTAAGACAAAATTGACAGTCGGAAAGGTTTCTGCATTTTGTAGTGTTGAGTTGACATTGTATCTACTCTCTTATGAGCTGCTTCTCCACGGCCAAACTCTTAATACGGACCTGTACTGTCGAAAATTGGACCATCAGAAGGAAGCTGTCGTCCAGAAGCAGCCAGCTTTGAACAATAGGAGAAAAATTGTGTTCTACATATATCGATAGTCAGGTGCTGAGAGAACTTGGTTGAGAGGTTTTTATGGAGTCTACGTTATAGTCTGGGCCTGGCACCAAGTGATTATAATCTGCTCTCGTCTATGGCGAATGATTTCGCTGATAGAAAATTTGACTTAAGAGAAACTTGTGTATAGTCTATATCCCAGTTTTGTGCTAATAGAGACAATAGTTTAAATGAGACTAGCCAGAAGCTCAGAGAACTTGGTTGAGAAGTTTTTATAAGTCTACCAAAGGTGATTACTATCTGTTCTCGTCTATGGCGAATGAGTTTGCTGATGAAAATTTGCCTTAAGAAAAACTTGTGAATATGGACTTTGGCACGTTTTTGCCAATAGCGACAAGAGTTTCTATGAGAGGGATATTACGAAAATACCCTCAAAATGACAGCAAGTTTTCGAACATAACGGTGCACATTTTACCTAAATCGAATCATTCTAACAAACCTAAATAAGACCTTCAATTGAATGCAAATGTTAATTGAATACTTTTACTGAAGCCTACCTTTATATAGCTACATAAATACTGAATCCCTTGGGGACCAACTAACAGTCTGTTTGCATTTGCAAAGAGAGCCCTTACACTCTGTGTAAGTTCTTCCTTCGGTATACCATTTATTTTCCAAAAACATTTCAAGTAATTTTTCGAGTATTTCTAATATGTTTTCAGTTAATACATTTGCAAATATTTGCATTCAAAGGCTGAGGCCTTAACAGGCAATCAAACCAAAACAAAATAAAATAATATTTAATAAAAATATTTAAGTCTTTAAGCTCATCCACTTGCTGCTCCGTGTTTGCATTCCATTAAGCGCTCCATTTGCGTAAAAATAATAAATAAACAGCGCCAACCTATCAACGTGCCATTACGGTATGCGCTCACATTACACACACACACTCACATACACATACATATATGGTAGGTCAAACACATATGACCGGCTTTTAGGCGCATGCTGCTAGTATTTATTTACCCATTAACCCAGTCAAAACAAATGCGGCAAAAACATTTACTTTACCCCTTAACACACTGCCGGCGCAATTGAGTTGCATGTGAACAGACATACGAACGTACATACACACATACAGACACATATAAATTCACTCTGGCTAAAATTTGATAGTGGACGTGAGAATGTGACCTCAGTGGATGCTTTTCATTTTGCACATGCACACACACACACACAAACAAAATAAAAAAGCTACAAGCTCAAAGGAGACCGAGATGTATGTATGTAGAAACGATTCGTTTACAATTATAATACCGTTACTTGGATATAAGTAAGAGCTGTGTACATGCACCGCATCAGCTGTGTTCACACACACACATGCATATAATAGACACACGTGCTCGGCACAAGCTGGGAATTATTTAAATACCCTTTTGACCAAAAAATCCTAGATCATACACGACTCCATTTGGCTAGCGACGAGACAGTGCGTGTGTATGCGAAGTAAATAAATGGTTGCGGAATTGCAACCGCAATAATTGGGGATACATACACATGAAATATTACCAAATATTTAGAGAACATTCCTAGTGCAAAAGCTCGAAGTAAATACAAGAAGTTGTAATACTGATAATGAGATAACTTCTTTATGCATTTTAAGACATTCCTACTTCAATATTGGTCCTGTTACAAACTAAGTAGTTCTGAGAGAGTCTACCATAGTTCGACAGCCATCACTATGCTTCCGAAGTTCCGAAAAAAAGGAAAAAACGTTAACTACCGTTAGAACACAGCTGAATTTTTTATAGCATAAAAAAGGATAAAACAAAATCTTTATTCTGATTTTAATAGGTCAGTTTGAATGGCAGCTATAAGATATAATGGTTCGATCTAATAGTACGTTTGGCGATTGTGGCGACGGTTTGAATAATAATCTATACGAAATTTCGTGAAGATAATCCCTCAAATTCAAAGTAAACAGGACCTTTTGAATATAGCGCCACCTGGTGGCACCATCTATATGTCAACTGGTGCGTTAGAATCTGCTATCTTTATCGATTGTCTTGTGAGAATTTCATGACATTTCATCGATTGCAAGTGAAGTTATTGCGTTTAAGTGTCAGTATGTTTGTGTTATCGGTGCGAAAATGAGCTTCGAACAAAGAGCCAACATTAAATTTTGTTTTAAAATTGGTAAAACTTTTACCGAAACGTTTCAATTGATGAAACAAGTTTATGGCGATGATTGTCTATCCCGTAGCAGAGTGCACGAGTGGTTTCAACGTTTTAGAATTGGTCGTGAGGACATAAATGACGATCAACATGTGGGCCAATCAAAATCCGTGAACACCGGAAATTCCATCGAAACTGTGCGTGAATTCATCAAAAATCAGCCGAAATCATCATTGAAATTCATGGAAATGGAATTGAACATTTCCAAAACATCGATTTATCGCATTTTGACCGAACATTTGGGCTTACGAAAGGTGTGTGCACGGTTTGTTCCGCACAAATTGACTGACGACCAAAAATTGCTCTCGGCAATCGACGCTTGTGACCGATTATTTGTCCAAAAATCACATTTTAACCATTAACCACTTCCCGTATTCACCTGATGTGGCACAGTGCAACTTTTTCCTTTTCAGAAAAATGCATTTGCTCATGAAAGGAAAGCGTTATGCAGACGTAGAGGCCATTCAAAAGGTTTGCACCGGCATACTGTCGACCATGCCGGCCAACGAGCTAAAACACTCGTTCGACATGCTTTTGGACCGTGCAAAAAGCTGTATTGAAGCAAAAGGAGACTATTTTGAATAAAATAAATTGATTTTGCCGAAAAAATTATTTGTTCTATTTTTTTTAAGTCCTGTTTACTGTGGAACGCTCCTTGTATATATTGTGCTGACTTTCTTAAGAGCAGAGTACTCATTTCTAGTCTTATCGATAAGAAAGCCGAGTCCGATTTTGATACCGCAACTGATTTAAAAGTGGACAAGTAATCCAATTTCGGTTCCGGCCAATATCGCCTTAGCAACCATCTGTTAGTCAAGTTCTGGTTAACTTAACCAAGACACCTTCTTTCGGTATATAACCTTGTTTTTTATATAGAATTTAACTGACAGATTTCTGCGAACCAGTCAATGAAAAAGCGGCCCTTAAAGTTCCATGAGCTTCAACCAACAGATCCCATACGCAATATTAAGAAGCCAAACTCATGTTAGTTTGTGTCGATTATAGCATCAACGATCTTTTAGAATGGCCAGAGTATACTTATGACATAACTCGCTTTCTTCAAGCAATGATATTGAGATAATTGAGAGGTCGAACGTATAGTATTTTATGAGCTCATAGACGACGAATTAACTAATTTGGCCGAGGAACCATCAGCACACACAGGATTTTTGTCTTTTAGGCACGCCTTTCTAAATTTCTCATAACCCGGTGATGAAGCGGCAATAACATTGTCACAGTTCAGAAGTTCTGGTTAATCATCTGAACTCTGCGTTCCACTGCTCTGCTCCTTGTCTATTTATATGAGCGAGATCATAAATATATTATTTATCTTCTTTCGTTTCCGAAAAGATCGTCATTTTACAACTACTGAAATCCCCAATACATAGTCAGACCGATTGATAGATCTTTGTGTGCCTGTTTCCATCCGAAATTTAATTTTAAGCTGGAATCATTGATTCCAGTCCTCTCTATTTCGTTAGACAAAGTATGGCTGAGTTTTTTATCATTATTTTTCTTATACAGGTAGCCTCTTTTGATTATAATTTAAACCTGCTTACGCGATTATAGCCGAGTGCCTGTTTCTTCTTTTCGCTACGTGGCCTTAAAGCGAAGCCAGGTCTAATTTTAAGGCTGGTCGAATCTCAGAGCTGGAGTGTTTTCATCCATCCAGTCCTCTCTAGCCGCTGTTCGCTTAGACATATATCTCGTAACTTCTGCAGAATTTTTCTGAAAACTCGTTTTTTTGCTGTCATCTCTGCACCATATAGCAGGACGGGAATTTTTGTTTTACTTTTCAATTGCCTTCATTCAATGTCCGAGTAGACCTGTTGGCAAGAGCAATCCTGCGTTGGAATTTCCAGGCCGACATTATTAGTGGTGTTATGCTGGTTTCTAAATAGGTAGCTACAACTTCAAAGTTATGACTGACCTGATTCTTTATTTGATGACAGGAGATATTTCGTTTTGCCCTCGTTCACTACCAGACCCATTTTCTGTGCTTCCTTGTCTAGCCTAGAGAAAGCAGAACTAACGGCGCGGGTGTTGAGGCCGATGATATCAATATCGTCGGCTTCCGCCAGCAGCTTGTAATTTGAATTTGTTCTTAGGGAGGTTGATTATATATTTAAAGCTGCTGAGGTTGAGGTTGGCATAGCTCATGCCTTGGAGTTGTGGCTAATACATATCTCTACCTACTCCTTCTTCCTTGCGCAGAAGTCCCTTTGAGGACCCACTAAATTTTCTTAATTTTTCAAATAAATAGAGCAAATATTTCAAAAACCTCGTAGAGGGGTACAACTAAAACAACAAATTTCCGCTTAACCTCATGTAATGTTGTTCAGAGTAGAAGAAAAATTGATACAAAAACCACCAAGTGGTTGGTAGCGGGTCGCGGCTCTTCGATTGCTGGAAGACTGCCGACCTCATCTATTCAATAAGACGAATCAATATAGTATCTTGTATTAAAATTTTGACTTATGACATTTACGAACAAGTTTGGTTGCGAGTAAAATATACTTTAGAATATGATTTTGTATAAAGTACAAGGTCTGTCGCAAAAAAAACAGAACTTTTTAAATATAACTGTTGCTGGTGGCGCCACCTATTCGTGGGTATATGAAATAAAAAGTTTGGTCTCTTGTTGACATTTCGTAAAAATTTTAAGGACAATTGGATAACTACAATCGATGTTATCGATCAAAAAGTGACAGCAGCTTTTGGTCATCGGTCGTAAAATGCAAAGAGCAAATATTAAATTTTGTTTTAAACTTGGGAAAACGTTTACTGAAACATTTCAAATGATGAAAAAAGTTTATGGTGATCAGTGCCTATCCGTAGTAATGTGCATGAGTGGTTTAAGCGATTCCAAGAAGGTCGTGAGGACCTCTGTGACGATCAGAAGTCGGTCGTCTTCAGAAGTCAAAAACAAAGACAATGCTGATTTGTTTTTACGATTCCGAGGTATTGTACACCGAGAGTTCGTCCCACCTGGCCAAACGATTAATGCTGTGTTTTACTTTGGTGTTATGAAGCGTCTTTTGTCACGCATTCGTCGTGCTCGACCACAATACCGTGAGGCAGGGTCCTGGCGCCTGTTGCACGATAATGCGCCGTGTCATCGGTCAACGCTTGTCACTGATTTTTTGACAAAAAACTCCATATTAACCATTAATCACTCACCCTACTCAGCTGATCTGGCACCCTGTGATTTTTACCTATTTGGAAAACTTCATTTGCCCATGAAAGGACACTGGTTTCAGGACATTTCAGCTATCCAAAAGGCGACGACCGATATTCTCAAGAGCATTCCGAAAAATGACCTTAAACACTCATTTGAAATGCTAATTGACCGGACTAAACGCTGTATTGAAGCACAAGGAAACTACTTTGAATAAAAAAATATAACTTTTGAAAAATATTAATTTTTTGTTGTTTTTTTTAACAGTCCTGTTTCTTTTGCGACAGATCTTGTAATTTAGTGATACATTTATTACAATAGCAACACCAACTTAATGCTTTGGCCTTGTGTATTTGTTGAAAAACTTTTAGATTACATTACAACTTTTCTTCGCTACTAATAATAACAAAGCAGAAACTCGAAAGTGTCGATAAAAAATCATTTTTTTACCAAAATTATTTAAAAAAATATACCTTAATTGATTTCATAACAATCATCCATAATATTTTTCTAATAAAATTGCGATAAATAACCTTTTTTTCTGTAAAAACTTTCCGGCATATCAATACGCCTATCAGCTGTAAATTGTATGCAAATGCGCTGTTATTTTAAAACTTTCCAACAGCATCCGTTAGCCTCTAATTAAAATCCTTCAACCCAAAAAAATGCAAACATATTAATTATACCTCTTACCCTTAACACCGCCAAACAAACAAACTTGCAGGTTCTCCGTCTCCCTCTCTCACAACGATAAGTTTTTAAACGTTATTGCCTAAGCTTTTATCGAGATAATTTTTTCATTTTTCTTGCGTCTTCTTTTCATGTTTATTGACCTTAAAAGCATTTTTACAATTATATTGAAAGCTCGTTGCACAAACACAAGTACTTGTGCACATTTTTTTACTGTTAATTAAATCAAGTTACTTTACAAACACTTCACGAACGAGAAGAAGGGCTTCGGCTAAATAAATGAGCCGTTCGAGACTGACGGAGATGAGAGAGGGATAGCCTATTTGGTGTGGGTAAATGGAAAACGACTTACTTAAGGGATACTGTTTGGTGTCTTTGCACTGAGCATTTTTGTAAAAATCATAAACATAAAAGTTAAAAAATATTAAAAAAGTAATGATAAATATTATAATACTTATGTACAAAACCCGGAAACTTAAAAATAAAAAAATTAAGGGTGTCGAAGCATTGGGAAAAGAGATGCGTGGTTAAAGAAAAATTCTTTAGGATTGGGTAATATAAAACGCGTGCTAGATGTAGAAGTATAATTTTATGGCTTGCCACATGACGCTATAGGATCACCATATTTTTATTGTAATTAACGGACATACTTAAATTCTGTTCCCACGACCGTCGGGTTTAAGTAACCGGAATTCGAAATTTTATACGGTCAAGGACTATCAACTCGGCACCATTTCTCGAACTTACCTCAGGAATGTTTTTTGCCGCTACAACAACATCAACCATAAATAAGCTGATTCTTCAAGCTCTAAAGAACTGCCAAAAATCACCAGGAACCAGAGTTTGTATGAGACATACCACCAGTTCGCTGACCTGAATTTGTCTACTTTTGACGCATAGTTGTTGGCTGCTGAAACCGTTCAGAAGAAGCGAGAAATAAGATTGAAAAAAGACTACTGTACTTCAAATACATTCCTCGTGAAGCACTCCTTCAACAAATTCCGAAAGAGCTCCGCATTCTTAAAACTTCTTCCGATCATGGTACTGGTACAATTTCCGAGTGCTGTTCATTCGTTCAAGTCGAGTCAATCCTAAAGCCTCTTTTAGAGTTGTGTGATATGCTACTTTTCTTCTAGCATTTTTTTAGTTTACTTCATAAAATATCCTCTACTCAGACCTCCGCAGGGATCCTTTACGATTTAAAGATCAGGTTAGCAAATCGAAATCGAGCTATAAATCCTACTAATTTATTTAACCAACTAAAGACTGTAAACTGAAGCTTGATATTGGAAGCCATCGGTTATAAGCGTCCCGCTATGGACCGTTCTCTTGTGGAAGTTATCTTTAATATTTGAAAGCTTTCTCTTCCGAAGCAAACATTTTTTGTAGACCTACCCGCTGCTTCGATCTTCAGGATCCTTCAGGTGAACTGAACTGAACTGAAAACTATACTAATTTATTGATTCGACTGGGTACCAGTATCCAACATCCGTCTATGGGCCGTTGCGGGAAGGATCATTATTATTTGGAAACTTGCTCTTCCGAAACAACCTTAATATTTGAAAGCATTCGCTTCCGAAGCAAACCTTTTTTGTAGACCTATCCGCTACTCCGTTCCACACAAGGATCCTTTAGGGTTATGATTTGCAGTCTGCTCACATACCGTAGTCAAGCTGAAAACCATACTAATTTATTCAATCAACCGTGGTCGGTAAACTAGTGCTTGCTACTGGAAGCTCCTGGTATCCAACAACCGTCTACAGGCCGTTTTCTTTTTGAGTTGTCCTCTCTTTCAGAATTCTTAGATAAGGTTTCCTTTTTCTAGCATCTTTCGAGTTTAGTTCATCAAATACCCTCTACTCAGATCTCCACCAGCGATCTTTTAAGGATTGAAGATCAGGTTCTCATATCGAAACCGAGCTATAAATCCTATTAATATATTGAACCAATTAAAGACTTTAAACAAGAGCTTGATATAGGAAGCTACCAGTTGCGCCCCGCTATGGACCGTTCTCTTTTGGAAGGTATCGTTAATATTTGAAAGCTCTCTCTTCCGAAGCAAACCAACCAAAGCTAAGCTGAAAACTCTACTAATTTATTGAATCGTTTGTGGACGATAAACTGTAGCTTGATACTGGAAGCTACTGTAAACAATATCAGTTGAAAGCTTACTCTCCCGAAGAAAAACTTTTTGTAGACCTAACCGCTACTCCGATCTCCACAAGGCTCCTTAAGTGGCATGATTTGTAGCCAGCTCACATGCCGATGCCAAAACTGAAATCTTTACTAATCTGTTGAATCGACAGTGGACGGTAAACTGAAGCTTTATACTGGAAACTACCGGTACTCAATATCCGTCTATAGGCCGCTCTCTTGCGGGAAGAATCATTATTAGTTGGAAGCTTGCTCGTCTGAAGCCATCTGTGTATCTACGTGGAGAGTCGTGTCACAGCTCTAATAACTTTTTCCTTCATCTACCAAACTAAATCTTTCTCAGGGTGGTTGCTTTGAAAAGTTGTACTTTAAGTGTAGGTGCTCTCAGAATAGCAGTAACGGAAGCGTAAAAGGTGGGATCTCACGTTCTACGTGTCTTTATCAGCTAGGTAGAATACTTTCTACCGATCTTACTAGCATTTGTGTTTCTCAAAGCAATTCAAGCGCAAGCATCGCGAGAAACAAAGTAAAACTGGATCCACATCAAACTACCAAGCATGCGGAAATTTTTACTTTGGTCTAGCTTCTTAGCTCGCTTACAACAAATTGTAAACATGATCTACCATATACATATATCGACTTCTTATTAACGCATCTTTAAGGCAAACCACGGCACAAATGTTTCTTTCTTGTTAAGCCGCAGTTGGGGTTGTTTTTCCGAGGTTATTTATTTTATTATCCCTTTATTGTGTTTATTGGCAAGGTTCATTGCCTTTCATTTGTTCTTTTTTTTGTTTCTTTATTTTTTTATATGGATTTTTTATTACTTTTTGCTGATTTCCTTTTTCTTTTCATTTCCTTTTTTCCGGCTCATCACCGCCCGCCAAAGTAGAGCCCGCAAACAATTACAAAGAATATAAGTTCGTCTCATTTTTGTTAACAAAGAAACGTGTGTTTTTCTTTTTCTTGTTTCTTTCATGGTTTCACCGGCGGATACCACACTCCCACCACCACCAACACCGACAACCGCCTACAACAACACCTTCACATTCGCCAGATGCCAGCACAACGAACAGCAAACAGTTGCCGCCTTCGACAGAAACTCAATCAACCGTTATAATTTCGTTTAAATCATCGCAAACACCTGTTCAGTCTCAGCAACAGCTACAGCAACAATCGCCAACACCAGCGACACCGCCTCCAACGACAAGAACGAAACGGGAAACCGCTAGCGTGTCTACCCCAACCACAACCACAGCGACAGCGGCTGCGGCGACTGGCACAGCATCGGAAGTTGCTGCATCAACGCCTACGAACGCTACAGCAACAACAACAACTACAACAGCAGGAGCGTTGGCATCCACAGAAACTGGCGTTCTAACAGCAGCAACACCTTTAACACCCGCCACACCCAGCAACAATGTACTCAAACGAGTCGCCTCACTCACGGCTGAGAAGGCAGCAGCTACAGCAGCCGCCGCCGCCGCCAACGCTATTAACGCCAATGCAAACGGAAGTGCGAGCGCCACCGGCATGGCCGCGCATTTGGAGTATATCAGCGGCTGTCGGCGTCTATCTTATGTGCCGGAGAAGTTAAGCTTCGCTGCGTATGAAAAGTTCGAAGGTAAGTAAAACAAGCGTGTGCCTGTGTTATGCCAACCTGCCTCTCTGCCTGACTGCCTCTGTGCTTGCCTTGGTACCCTACTGCTAGCTTTACTTAGTCCGCAACGCCTTTGTCCTGTCAAATGAGTGTGCCGCGAAAGGATGTTATGGCATTGTGTAGTGTCTTCTTCGCCGCCGCTGCCGGCTGGCTTCCCCGCCCGCTCTCACTTTTGTGTGTGATTTGGTGCGCAAATTTGCACACGTTTTTATTATTCATGCACCGGTATTTACCTTTTGTTAACTTTATCAGAGTGTGTTGATATTTTTTTCTACTCACACTTTGTGCGAAAGATTTTTTCCCTTCTACGAAATTTTCTCTTTTAATTTCTGTTTAAATATTGACGCATATTGTAAGCGGAAATTGTAATCTTGAGAATCAGCCAAGTCGAACGTACCTACCGTTAAGTAAAAGTATAAGGAATCTTACTCAATGCGCGCTCATCCTTTCCAGCGCTTGCCGTCTCCTCAGCTCCTCAGTTACCTACTTTGAAGAACGGAAATTTCCAGCTCTCGAATATTTAATGTAGAATTTTATAATGATGTTTGAGGCAAATAATCTTCGATTAGCTTTTCGCTGCGAAAAAAACGGTTTAATTGTGCGCAGTCAAGAAAAAAATTCAAGCGACATAGCAGAGTAATGCCGTTAAATGGTAGGTAATTGAAAGGTTTAAATTCTTGCAGCAGTGTTAATAAAGTGCCTTAAGTTTTCCTTGAAATTTATGCGAGAATGCGAAAACTTTTGTCGCATACTGTAAGTGAATTTTATGAAATAATATCTTAAGTTGCGTTGATAAATTTTGATGCCACAAGCTCAGTTAATCTAACTACATTGCAAAGTTGGAAGAGTAACAGTCGCACAGTGTGTTAAATTTAGCTTCGAATTAGGATTTTCTGCAGTCTTTTTATTATTTAAAAATGTAACGGTGTATAAATGTCAAAAGATGTCCTATCCAACCTCTAGAGAGCTGTTTATTTTCCAAGAAACACAAGATATGGTTTTTATCCGGTTTTAGATCTACCTGTAGTATATAGACTAAATATATGTAGACTAAATATAAGAGATCCCGTATTCGTAAAGATAAGCTCTTATAATCACAGGGACCTCTAAAACTTTCTCGGATTTTTTTGTACCCAGGAAAAATATTAAAATGCGTTATTCCTTCAATGGGATTATAAAAGATTATAACGTTCCTTTAAACGATAATTCCTGTCAAATGAGCAAAATTTCAGGTCGATATCTCGAAAACGGAGAGATTAGATCGCGTATATACAAACAAACAGACAGAGGGGCATGGATAAGTCGACTCTTTTATATATTTTATAGTGTCCGTAGTTTTCTTCTAGGCCTTACCAACTTCGTGGCAAACTTAAAAACCCCTGTTCTGGGTATAAAAAGCTCCTTATTGTCCAAATACATAATTTATTCTTTTATTCCAGTTTTAGATCAAATGTAATCCTTACAAGTATTAAATATAAGCGATCCTGAACTCATATAGCCAGGCAATAATAATCACAGGCCGCCGAAACTACTTAGAAAGATCAAAAGGAACTTGAGTAAATATACATTTATCAGAGAGTTGTCGAGCAGACGATGAGTAAAAAGATCCACATATTCCCAATTCAAGTTTTAAAAATAATACTTTGTTAAAGCATGGAACATTCTTCAAACCATGAGATTAAAGAGTTTTTTTTTTAAATACAAAGATTGATAACCATTACAGAACCCTATATAAAATAGGATCTGTAATAGTTATCTATCTTTGTATAAGTTGTATAAGTTTTAGAAAAAACTCCAATGAATGTTACATACAGCAAAGAATATTAAGGTCATAGTAAACTTAACCTCAATATAAGGCATCTACAGGAATGGTAACCAAACGGCATAGGTACATAATGACATGCGATAACTGAAACTATCGAGATTACTGACAAATATAAAGTGAAGAGCATCGTAATAACACTCGGCTTACAATACAACGGATACGCCTGTGAGACTGTAAAAGTCCGAAGAAGTAATAAGTGAGATATTTTCATATTTTGACCGTTCTTTTTCGCTGAAAATTATGACCGGAATTCAACAACACAACTCCAGTCGAATAAACAATCGTAAGCAGAGAACAATCTGCTTTGTTAAGCTTGTTCCTAAAAGCAGCTCGAAGATGAAAATTTGTTATGATGTTATATATGTATACATACTAGCTGACACTCGAAACCTTGCACTGCCTCAATCGATAAATAAAAGACCTAAACTTTTGTATAAAATATTAAAACAGACAAAAGGATTCCGAATTAATTAAAAAAAGGCTCAATATGAATGAAGGAAAAACAAAGGCATCTTAGAATGTTCATATTTATTCACCTTTTAAACTAAACTTAAACCAATGAAATTTGTGAAGTTTACGGAGACGTTGCTGTATCAGACGCATCTTGCTCTGGTCGACCTATCGTTGAAAAAGTCGATGAAATTATGGAAAGGATTGACCAGGACCATCTCATAAGCAGCCATCACATTGCTAAGGAACTTAACATTCATCAACGAACGGTTTTGAATCATTTAAAAAAGGCTGGCTACAAAAAGAAGCTCGATGTTTGGATACCACATGAATTGTCTGTGAAAAATTTAGGGGACGGAATTAACATTTGCGATTTTTTGCTGAAACAAAATGAATTCGAACCATTTCTGAAGCGATTGGTAATGGGAAACGAAAAATGGATCAAATACGAAAATAATGTGCGAAAAAGATCATGGTCCAAGCTTGGTGAAGCTCAACAAATGGTCGCAAAGCCAGGATTGACGCCTCGAAAGATTTTGCTCAGTGTTTGGTGGGAGTGGAAAGGAACACACTGATAGAATAATATCTCTAGCAGAAAAATGGCAAAAAGTGGTCGACCAAAATGGTACATCTTTGGTTCATAAAATATTTATTATAAATGTAGTATAAACAATACGTCGACCAATATACTATATTGATATCATTTAGAAATATTAATTTCTGTTGTCGATAGGGGCGAATATTTTTCTCGAGCAATATGTTACAAGATGATGGAGGTCTAACTTTTAACAACAATTGTGACCATTAAAACGAAATGGGTTAATAATCGACCAAGCACTGCCTCTTCCAAAAAACCATTTGAGATATGTTCGATGTCTATGCAAGAAGAAGAGAGCATCATTTTATATCAGATCACATGATCATGTCTTCGCACCTATCAAAATTTGGCCTTTGAAAAATTTGGATTTAGTTAGCAGCACAGCACTCAAGGTTTGAAAACCTAAGTTGCGTTCGAACAGATAGACGAGGTGTGCAAATAATGATTACATAAAATGGTATGAAGAACATGATCTTTGTCCATAAGTAAAATTGAGCGGTACTAGAATCTAATATCGTCACTACAATCTTAGAAAAATTGAAGTCGTTGATCGATCAGTTTGTATGGCAGCTATAGACTATAGTGGTCCGATTTGAACAGTTTTTTCGAAGACTGTACCGCTGCTTAGGACAATAAATCATGACAAATTCCTTGAAGATATCAAATAAAGGAACTTTCAATAGAAGCGATCGTTCAGTTTATATGGCAGCTATATGCCATGGTAATCCGATATCGGCGGTTCCGACAAATAAGTAGCTTCTTGTAGAGAGAAGGATGTGTGCAAAATTTCAGTTCGATACCCGAAAGTGTGATAGATTATTCTGGATAAAAATATATTCGACCATTCAGTGTTCTTCATCGATAAAAAAAAATATTTTAACACATTTTTCAACCCAACAACACCACTGTGCGACTTTTGAGCTTAGCAAAACTTCTGTGCGCCATCATTCCGCAACAGTCAACCTACAATGAATATTACAACAACCACATAACCAAGCCAGCCAGCCAGCAACCGACACTGTTGCATATTACCAAACAATGCAAACAACAAAATTAAAGGCAACAACAAAACAGATGCCATAAAATCGCTGAACGGCATAGAGCATAGCAGTGCAAAGAGTGATCGTAGTGCAAATATTGTTGCAAAATTATGTGCATGCAACATTTTACATTGCAAACAGATGCAGATGCGGCAACGCATTTCATTATTGCAATACACGGAGCGACCATCTGTGCAGCGACACTCCCTCCTCCCTTACCCTGCCGCTTTCAGCACCAGAGATAACAAAAACAGCAACATTCAGAGAACCGCCCACCAGCCGCCACCTTTGGCATTTTAGCAGTTTTATCACGACGTGAAACGAAAGCTCACACGCCAACCATCTGCGATGACTTGTATTGTGGCGCACAGGATACTTACAGCGACAAGTGTTGTTATTGCAAGGAACCTTGCAACACTCGAGCTGCCTTCCTGCCTGCCTGTCTTCCTGCCGCTGTTACTGTTGTCAGTTTTATTGCTGTCGCGTATAAATCAGATTTTCGTTGTTTACCGAAAATCCATACCGTCAAAGCACACAACAAACGGTCGAGAGGAGCGCGGCGCTTCGGGTTTAGCGTGGACTAGGCAGGGAGTGAGGGTGTGTGCAGTGAAGACTGCCAACTTGAATGCGTTTATTTTGCAAACACCGCTGATGGTGGCAATAATCATCTAAACTTTGTTGGTGCAACCGTATAAGCGCGCTGCTGGCAAGCTGAAGGACACTGACAATGTGCGGCTGCAGCCGGGAAGATGGCTTTGCATTGCAACACCGTTAACCGGTAACGCATTAAAAATTTTATCTCATTAGGTAAGGTGCGCGCGATCTCAAATGCGCTATTGGCTTATCGTTTTCATCAGTTCGGTGCTCGGGGAATGTGCTGGAGGCTTGAAAGGGAGGAATTTGGGATATTTTGTGAGACGTTGGTGGCACGAAGAACGCGCTATAAATTATCATTATGGCGCAAATGAAGTTTGTTTAATTAGTAGCGTTGAGAAATAGGCACTTGAAGGCGTAATGAGGTCGCGGTGAGGCGCTGAAAATGACATATAAAACGAATTGGTTGCAAGTCGTAAATCCTACTTTAACAAGTGACATACAGGGCATACGTGGGTGATAAAATAAAGTGTGTTTTGTTAGGTTTGAGAATTGAAAATTTTATAGATGGATTTAGCGGTGTTACGATACGAAGGTAGTGAAGATTGCTTGTGCTCGCTTAGTTATTGAATTATTACAAGTACTTAAGGACCAATATTCAAATTAAAATATTACGAAAGTGTTAAGGGTGTATTCATAGCTTAATATATGTATACTGAAAATATTTTAGTGGAATTTCTGGGAAATCTCAAGAATTCGAAGATTTGAAGAGCTTAGAGTTTAAATCGAACAAAACCAACAAATTCTACTGAGGTTTTCGTTATGTTTAGACCAATAATTGTATCTATCTATCTACAAATTTGGCTTTTCCGTACGGAAGATGCGGCCGTGTGTAAAAGTTCACGCCAGTGAGGAAAGTTCTCAGAGCGCCGTTCACTTAGGAGTGGCTAGAAACGATTATTTTACAGATAGCTCAAGCAGCTCACGGCAGAGAGCAAGGCATACTGAAATTATGGAGAGAACACTTCTCCATCCTGCTGAATGGCAGTGAAAGCATAAAACCAGGAGATGATGAAACCGATTCCCCATTCAATGACGATGGAGCGGACGTTCCATTGCCCGACCATGAAGAAGTTTGAATAGCAATTACTCGTCTGAATTGCCGTCCGAGCTATTCAAATACGACGAAATGCCTCAGTTTCTTTGTAGAATGTGGTCGGACAATAAAGTGCCCGACGATTGGAATTTTAGTGTGCTCTGTCCAATCCACAAAAAGAGAGACCACAAACTGCGCCAACTACCATGGAATAAGCCTCCTTAAGGGCGCCTATAAACTTCTATCGAGAGTTTTGTGTTAAAAATTACGGCCCACAGTCAACAAGCTGATTGGACCTTACCAGTGTGACTTCAGGCCTGGCGAATCTATGACTGACCAGATTTGCCACCAAGCGCCAAATCTTAGAAATCCCTCAAAACTAATACGGGTGTGTGAACAGACGTTAAGCAATACGAAAAGCTCCGTAAGGATCGCGAAGGACCTCTCTAAACCATTCGATGCGATGCGTCAGCCTCGAAATTCAATGCAGAATAACTCTTGTCAACAGATGCTACTTCGGACTGAGTAGGCCATTGAGAAGTAAAGTTCTCTCTCGACGAATAAAAACCAAACTCTTATAAGTCACTCATTATTACCGTCTAGCTACTAATATGGACGATGACAACAGCTGTTGAGTCAGCGTTATGAGTTTTCGAGAGAAAGGTTCCACGAACGATTTATGATCCTTTGCGCACTGGCAACGGCAAATACCGCAGTCGACGGATCTATGAGCTGTACGAGATATACGACGCCATTGACATAGCTTAGCGACTTAAGAGACAGCGGCCACGCTAGCTAAGTCATGTCGTCCGAATGGATGAATACACTCAAGCTCTGAGAGTATTCGACACAGTACGCGCCCGGGGAAGCAAAGTAAGAGGAAGGACCAAATGGAGAAGGTCCTGACCACAGTTGGAATCTCCAATTAGTGCAAAACAGCGAAAAGGAAAAACGACTGGCGCGCTGTTGCAAGCTCCCATAACCGCGTAAGCGGTCTGTTAGCATATTTTTCTTCGTATTTCCTCATTTCGTATGTCGACACCATATTAAAAGCACAAAATGAGAACCATTTTTTACATTTATTCCTTTTATAGAAACGTTTCCCTCTGTTATGCCTAGCTTGTTCCACAGGAAATACTTTCGGAGATAGAGAGTTTGTATCAGTTTCGATAAGCTATTGTGACTTCTGGTGAAAGATCGTAAAAATCAAGATAGGAACCTCCTCAATGCATGTTTCCTTTTCTCATCCATCGACCATAACAAATATTTGGACTAGAGAGAGATAAGAGACTTAAATTGATCAGTTTTCATTCGCAACGCAAAGCTATAATATCCAAAAAATCCAACCACAAGTAGATAAGGAAATTTAATAAAAGCAGTTAATATCCCAAACGGCTTTTCGGATACCAAAAATTCGTTCGGCTCACTCGGTGAACAACAACGACAAATTTATTTTTATACATGATTTTGACGATATGGAATTATCTATTATGGATATATTAATTAATATAATTATAATATATAAATACTAAATTTCAGAGTTCATATGACAGAGATAAAACTGAAATTTAATAAAATGTTTAGAATTTCCCAACTTGAAACTTGAAAAGCAAATATTTTAGGATGAAAGCTTAAATTACCTTAAAAGATTCATGAGTTTACTATATAAACAATGGATTTTATATAATTTATAATAATTACACCGAAAATACTAATTTTATTATCGAGGATCTAGCGCCACCTAGCGGAAAAACTTTTTTCATACCTTGTATCAATACCGGTGTCAGTAAATATTTCTGATATAAACCAAAACCGATAGCAAATCGATTTTTGGTAATAATTCTGCTGTTGCGCCATCTAGCGAGAGCTTTTTTTTTTTGTAAAAGGAGAACTAGCCTGGTGAATATATAATTAGAGAATTAGCTAAATCAGAGCATAAGTATACGGAAAAGAACTTAATTTTAGCGCCGTCTGAACACACAAAATCAGCAAACTCAGTATACAGTGTATACTAACGGGTTTAAAAAGAGATTAGTTATTGAAAAAAACTTCAATATATTTGAAAAATACTAAAAATTAAAATGTGTAAAGAAAGTTTTCAAACTTGTAGTAAAAGTTGGAAAAATTCTAACTTTGAAAAGCTCAAGGTCAAAATACATTGTATAACGGTTGTTACAAAACAGAAACTTCATAAAAGAAAGCTCTTTGTTAATGTGTAGAAATAAAAACAACTCAATAATTTTCACAACTCAATTTTTCCCACGCCCACGCTAAACATTTATTTTCAAAACAATAAATTTATATATTTCTAATAACTGTAAATTATTTCACACAGCAGTGTCATCGAGCTAATGCACACACGTTAAATTTTGCGCTCAGTGCAAACAAATGATCGAAGAGTGTTTAGAAATTATCAGTGCGATAAAGCAAATGCTAAACACTCGCTTAGTATGCCTCACAAGACTCTGTTTAGTATAGTCATATTTAGAAATACCCTGTAGGAAAGGCAATTGTAACGAATCGATAGGACGTCAGTAAGTTAAGAGGAGACCTACGTGAAGACGAATTCAAGCTGATTTCCATACAAGTGTTAGGGAGATTTAATAATGTGATGACTCAGGAAGTAATAAGTGGTTCCTTACAAGAATCGAACTGACGCAAAAGAAAAGGGAAATTTTTGAGATTAGAAGTTAGGTAGGGGATTCTAAAGACTGGAATCTACCAATTTGAATCATAATGTAATAGAACAAGATTTTATATACTCAAATTCATGTTTAATAAAGCTTAGAAGATAGAATTCGATTGCATTTGTTCACTCCCAGAATAAATTGTCCCAGTTAGGCCATTTTGAGGGCTCTAATCTAGTCTCCAATCTATCAATTCCATTAAATTTTGTATGCGGAATCAAATTTCCAGTGACGAAACATTCAGAATTATGGAAAAGACCTTCGGTGATAATTATTTGTCGCGGGCAAAGGGTTTCTGATTGGTACAAATTATTCAAAGAGGCTCAAGAACGCGTTGGCGATAAACCACGTCCAGAACGGCCATCAACCTCAATTGATAATCAGCACGTCAAGAAAGTAAAAGAGCTGGTGCTTGAGAATGGACAATCAACCGTCAGAGATCTTACTGGCATCGTTGAAATATCGGAGGGATCAATGAAAACCATTTGAACCTATGAAAAGTGAAAGCACGATTAGTTACTAAATCAGAATTTTTTTTAAGTAGCGTTTCGCGCCTTTGAAACAATGCGTTCTGACTACCAGGATGTCATAAAATGTATTATTATGGGCGATGAGTCTTGGATCTATGCTTAAGACCGAGAAACAGACGAGCAATTGCACGAATATCGTGGCTAAGATGAGCCGAAGACCAAAAAAACTCTTCAAAGTGTATCAAAAATCAAAGTTATGTTGACAGTTTTTTTCGATTATCGAGGTGTCAGATTAGTTATCGCTTTCCAACTGGGTAGCCACACAAAAGTACTTAATGCTCTATCTCTCTAATGACATCAACTCTTGTGAAAACAAATATTAGTTACCAAAATAAATCAGTTGCTCGCAGACTGACTGGCAGTGTTACGCTCAGCGCAGCAGTCAACGGTTATCAGCTACAAGCCGGTGATTTGATAAGCGTTCGACGCATTTTCAAGTGTTTGCCAGCTAGAAAACACCTTGACTTGACTTGCACAATTGTTGAGTGTGTCAACAAAATTGTTAGTTTTTCGCGAGTGTTTGACGCATGCAAATGTTAAAAGTAAGCGCGAACGGAAACAATTTCATAAAAAATAAATTGCTGGAAATGTGAAAAGAATTGAAATTAAATAAAAAAATTTAAACAAAAAATAGAATAAAAATTGCATTAAAGGAAAACAGGTGTTTAAAAATAAAACAATGTCTCTGACAAATGGCGAAAAGTATCACAAAAGTGATGAGATCGTGCAGAAAATATTCAAAACACCGAATTTACAAGGTTTCTACGATGAGCTGGAAAGCGCGGATATGTTCGCTTACGATGACATAGACTATGCCGAGAGCTTGGAACTCCAGCCAGCGAACGCCTTAACTGTGATGCAACTAAAAAACTGTGATTGGGAGCAGGAGCTGCGCATAGCGCCACTGAGCCCACCCATACAAGCGAGAAATCGTGGCAAAATGCAGTTGTCGGCCGGTTGGTGTCCTTTACTCGCCAAATTGGTCAGCATTGATGCGCAAGATTACAAAATCGATGTGCCGACGCAGCAAAGCCTAGTACTACACGGCGGCGAAGCGACGACAGGGAACCAGACACTAAAGCAGTTAGCGGAAAGTGTCGTTTCAGCAAGTAAAGCACTTGTAGTGTCAGCTGGTGATTTCGGCAGTACTATAAAGTTGACACACACACAAAATTTTGACAAATTAAACTTCAAGGTCATACGAAGTACGCATGAGGAATATAATTTTTCGATCTCCGCACACAAATTACAAAATTTTCTCACTCTTTACTATTGTGATATTTACTTGGCGGCGCATATTGAACGCCCATTGCGTTCTTTAACCGTATTAGCACCTAAGTTATCAGCCCACGTCCAACCTTGCATCGCAAACAATGGCAACGTGGGCGCGTCTGATAAATTGGCGTTGCCACAATTGCACCCAGTGGCTTATTCATCCACCGAATTCGCAGCAAAATGTAAGTTTACAACAAATAAAAATTAAATTAATGATTCAATAAAATTTATGGTGTAGCTTTGACAACTCACTGTGCAGCGCCAGATTAGAAGTTATATAAAAGACAACAATAACAAATTATATCAACAATAATAATCAATCGATAAATGGAGTGTTATTGACTCATACTGCGGTATACTTATGAACTTACACGCACAAAGATTCTTAAATAAATAAAAAAGTAAATATAAACAATGATTTTCAAGTGTTATATATCCGATTGTCCTACGTCATCGGAGCTCAGCCGTTCATTCTTATTTACTAGTTCATTAGGTTTTCTCACAAGTGTTGAACGATTAAATACAAACACATTTCCTAGTTACTCAGCAGAGTTTTAAATTTATTTCTGAAATCGAAGCACCGATAATTACGAATAATTATACCGTGTTCAAACAACTCAGTTAAAGCTGAGGCAATTAATGTTTAACTTGAGTAAATTTAGCTGAAACATTGTAAAGAGTATTTGACGGCGATTTTCGAAACTCGATATGTATGTGATGTGATGGCAACTCTACTTTCCAAAATTTATTTAATTTTAAAGCGATTTTCGAAACGAATTAGAAATTTTCGAAAATTATTATATTTTTGACAGGTGGCAACACTGTTTTGTAAAATTTTTAAAAACATAGCTACCGTTTTTGGGGAACGCTTTCTAAAACGCGTTACACTTTCTAATAATCACAGGCTTAAATTTATAAAATGTGGCAACTCTATTAAAGCAAAATTGCTCAAAGCAAAATCTTACAAAAGTTCTCTGTTTAAAGACGAACAGATTTAATGGAACGCTTTCTAAGATACCTAAATTAATTTTTAAATAACTTCAATTTTTTTAAAGCTGGCAACTCCATTAGAAAAAAATTTTAAAACAAATTCTTACAAATTTTCTCTACATCTACGAGAAAAAGATTTTGGGGAACTCTTGCTAAGATACCTTACATTTTCTTATAACTGCAGGTTTACATTTTTTGAAAGCTGGCAACTCCATTACAAAAAAATTTAATCAAAAAAATGTCTTACATATTTTCTCTTCATTAAAAAGAAAACGATTTTGGGGAACGCTTGCTAAGATGTCTGAGATCTTCTAATAACTACAGATTTACTTTTTTGAAGGTGGCAACTCTATTAGAAAAGCGTTATACTCATAACAAAGCTTTCCAAAACTTCTGTATTTTAAAAAAGATCCAATTTTGGGGAATACCTTACATCTTCTATTAAAGGAACTGATGGCAACTCTATTAGAAAAAAATTTGCGCTCATAGCAAATATGTATTTCCAAAATTTCTCCACCTTAAATTTTAGTTTCTAATACTTCCGGATATAAATTTGTTAAAGGTGGCAACTCTACTAGAAAAAATTTTACTCAAAGCAAATCCTTACAAAATTTCTCTGTTTAAAAGAGGATCATATTTTGTGGAACGCTTTCCAAGATACCTTACATTTGCCAATAAATCCACTTTTATAAATTCTGTGAAAGGTAGCAACTCTATTATAAAGAAATGTTACTACTAGCAAATATTTCCAACATTTCTCCACTTGAAATAGATAGAAGTACTTGCAGGTTTACATTTTTTGAAATGTGGCAACCCTATTGGAAAAAAATTTTACTCGAAGCATATCAGACTTTTGTAAATGCTTACTGTATACGACATTTTTTATTTTCTAAAACTCTCAGTTTTATATTTTGTGAAATGTGGCAACTCTATTAAATAGAACTTTTAATCGCATCAAATCTTTCTAAAATTTATCCACTTTAAAGAGCTACAAATTCTAGCAAACGCTTTCTATGGTAACTAACATTTTCCAATACTTCCGGTTCTAGATTTTTAAAGGTGGCAACTCTATTATAAAAAAATTTACTCAAAGCAAATGTTTCCGAAATTTCTCTACTTTAAAGATGTAAAATTTTTGGGAAGACTTCCTAAAACATTTTACCCTTCGAAATTCCGGTTTTAGAATTATTGATAGGTGGCAGCACTCTACTAAAATAAGTCTCTTTCTCCGAAAGCTTTTACAGTAGAGGCCCGCTAATCCGGACATGGCCTAATCCGGATTCCACTGTAATCCGGACAGGGTTAAAAACCTCAAAATTTCTATTATGTCCCTTGTAATCCGGACCGACATTCTCTAATCCGGATCACATGTTTATTATTCACTACATTCGCTTTTATGCTTTTATGCTTTATTGGTTTAAGTTTTTTTGTTTTTTTTTGGAACATGTGTATTATTTGTTATATACGTAATAAAATTTATAAATATTTTTTCATAATACATGTCTTTGGTAATCCGGATTTCCTTATATTCCGGATAGGGGCCGGTTTTAATTGATCCGGATTAGCGGGCCTCTACTGTATTGCTTTATGTATTTGTCTTTCTACGTAATTTTATTTACCTTCAAGCACATTCTTCTTTCTTTGTATGGTATATAGTATGGAGCTAAATGCTGTCGTTATCAACACTAAGGTTCTATCATCAGAAATCAATAGAGACAGATTGTAGTCCCTTGTTTTAAGTTAATAAATTTAAAAAAAAATGCGAAACTGAAATAAAAAGCTGTCTTTATCATAGAACCCTGAGTTAACCTCTTAATTGAAAATATGGAAATTTTTGATTAATTTTCTTAAACGGTGTATTTTCTCACCTTTGTTTCACTACGATTTTAGCCTTAGATTCTCTAAGACAAAATTTCAATAATATGTAGTTATTAATTCAGAATTTTCAAATTATTCACATTTGAGAAAACTTATTGAAAATATCGAAATGTACTTGATTTGAAGATTTGTCAGCCAAATGATGATAAATCAAAGTGGTTAACATTTGTGTGGCCTTGTGAAGGCCAGGGTCTTAGATTATAGGCGTTATCTCTACTAAAAATATCAACCTTGATTTATTTTTCTTGTAAACCTCTTATCTGACGATTGAGTACTAAAACCAAATGCACTTCTAATACAATATGTACGTGTTATTGCCAGACAAGCCAATTTTCATAATTACCCATACCCAATCATACACAAGCAAAATATAACTTTTAGTCCTCTGATAAGATTGCCTAAAGGAAGTTATAAAGAACGACTTCTTTTTTTAAACTATTAGTTGAACACAACCATTACTTTATTGTTTAGCGCCATTTTATTACTTTCAATTACCGGACTACCTTTGACTTTTCATCAACTGTAAACTAATTTTACTTTTTTTTTTTAATTTTTAATATTATCCGTCTTGTGTATGGCAGAATGAGATTTTAACTCAATAAAATCTGAACGATTTTCCAACAAAAGATGTTCCGGGAAAGTATTTTCAGTCTTCCTCGAACTTGATTTTCCAACTTCATTTTTTATCGAAAGAGGTTTGTTTGGCTCTTCTACCAACTTTCGTTCCTTTGTTTTAAATAAGAGGGTAAATCAAAATTATCTTCTTCTTCTACTTTGGCACTACAACCTTGGGTTTGTCTGTGGCTGAGGAAACGAAACTTCTCCAGTTGCCTCTATCCTTTGCGAGTTCACTCCAGTTGTACATCCCAAGTGCAGACATGTCGCTATGCACTTTGTCCTTTCATTGGATGCGTGGGCGCCTTGCTTCTGTCATCCACCCATAGGTCTCGAGTCGAAGGAGCTTTTCGCTGGAGCATCGGAGCACGTTGAGTTTCATGAGCTTAACTATAACCATCTCACCGTAGAGCTCATACAATTCGTCGTTCCATTTTCTTCGATACCCATTGCTCACGCGGACTATTCCAAAGATCTTCGCTAATATTATTCAAAACTACTTCGGAATTTTACGACATTTTCACCTTATTATATCTACAGCTTATCACCCTTCAGAGCATAAAATAGCTGTCTGACGACGTACCTTTAGTTGATCCATTGTGATGCCACCTGGACTGAAATTCCTTCAATCTATTGTCATCACCTTATGCTTCTGATGAAGTACATCAGCACAAAAGGTTTTATCTGTGCAACTTCCGAAACTTCGTCAAGAAACCCTCGACCGATAGTTGCCATTATTTTCTTATACAAAGCTTTGCTTTCGTATAAAAGATGTTTTCATTCATAACACGTTTGTCAGCTTGTTGAAATATTGACTTCACCGAGACTCAGTTATATACTAACATATTTTTCCAATAAATATCTAAAAGTAGTCAAAGGCAAATAGTAGGGTGGTATTCTGTCTAGCTTCATTTGGTATAACACTATGTCCTGGAACCCATTGCAGATTTATCTTGCAATTGGATGATAGATCCACCAAAAAGTCATGGCAGTCTTTCTGTGATGAAACCTTAAGAGACTTTAGTGATCTTAAACACTCAGTGCATAAAAATTGGTTCTTTGTGGTGAGCATACTCCTTGTAAAACAAAAAGGCTTTGATTAATTCCTTTGATCTCCGCTTGGAGTGTCTGGTAGACGAAATGTGATTCTGGTATATAATTTTGCTGAGAAGACACCACCTTCAACTCATTTATCTAGTTTGGACCAATACGTACAGAAGCCTATCCCTGCGTCTCTGTTCACCTCACCTCATTTTCAATCTTCTCTGGATGGAAAGGCAATATTGGGGACCGAATTTAAGTTAAATTTTGTAGGATTTCGAAAACCCGTGGTATTGGGTAGAAACATCAAAGCACTATTCATTGAATGCCTCTTATTACAGGTAACTAATAGGAAAGAATGCCTAAGTCTAAGAGTTGATTTCGCTGTTAGTTGCTTACAGAACAAGTCTTTGGCAGTAAATGTGAAATGACTTAGTACCTGATTTAGCGTCATTCTGGGAGCTCCACTGATGCATATAATAGCTTATCTATGAAAGTTTTCCTTATTTCTACCGCGTATTTCCTTTTCGATGTATTCGGCCTTACAACTGCTGTATAGAGCCAATGAGCTAGCCAAGGACCCCATCATTCTTTTATAAGTGCAAAGTGTTGTAGCTGCTTTCTTCACCTTAGCATCTAACTTTGGTTTCCATGAAAGCTTCCTGTCTAAAATTATTCCCAAGTAGCTTGCCTTATTCATTGTTATCCTAAAACCTTAACTTAAAAATTTATTTTTTTTTTATTTGTTGTGTATTTCTGTATTCAAAAACTTTTTCATAAATATACTTAAATATTGTTTCTAAGGTAAAGAAATTCCACTATATTTCGTTCTTTGATTCTTTTTTTGTCACAATTTGAAAATATTTTTTTCCTGTTTTATTTTAAAAGCTTTACAAAAATAACTAAAAAAAGCTCTATTTAAACAATTTTGTAACAGTTCAATGTGTGAGAGCGTCTATTTTGAGCTAATATATATACCGTTACACAGTATGGTGGCGTTCTTACAAATGTTACACATGATCTATAGTTCCTACAAGATAAGTGAGTGAAAGCGGACAGAAAGCAGAGCAGAGAGACAAAACTTATTTTGCTTTAAAAGAAAATGAAATTTTTATTGAATAACTTGAATTTTTATAAAGCAGAATTTCAACTTCCTTTTGCTCCACAGGTCAAATGCTAATGAAATGGCTGATTTCATCGCTGCAACAATCGGGCAGTAATCTCAATGAACAAGACTTGAATAATCTAACAATACAGTATTGTAACAATCTAATCAATGTGGGTGTGTTAAAGCAGATCTCCGAGGAAACGGATATTAAAAACTTCAGTGTAAGTATATAAATGACATAACTCAAAAATTGAATTTGTAAAATGCAAGCGCGCTATAGACACCATTTAAAGTCGAACTGTAGTAAAGTTTAATGCATATTAATTACCGTCGAAGCTAACGAAAACTAAGTTGTGGAAAGGAGTAATGGCAAAAAGTGAACGAAAATAAACTAAAAACTAGAAAAAAAACCAAAGCGCAACCAACACTTCCTGCCACAAATTAAAAATTGATATTCCAACGTTCAGTGACTTTTGCCACTGCACTTAGAAAACTTAAGAAATAGCAAAAAATACAAAAAACGGTACTTTTAAGAATTAAAAAACTTATCAACTCCTTCAGCGTGAGTGAGCCATTGCTACAAAAATGCAAAAAACTCAAAACAGAAAACGGAAAAAAAAAATAAAGAAAAATACAAATCCTTTGCTCAAGCAAGAATGCAACCAAACTTTTCAGAGTACTTTGAAGTTGTCAAGGCGGGCGCACCACCACCGACCGGCCAGCCAACCGACGACTTAGTTACTTGCCTTCGAGTGTTTTGCACTTCCTACAGCTTCGATTCATACTAAACTATTCACACAACAGCAACAAGGTGCGCTCCATATTGTGTGGACATAATTTGCTGAGGATTAAGGGGTCTTCAAATTATGCTTAGAGTTTGAAAAGATATTAGAGAAAAAGCAATCCTTTGCTCCAAAAAAAAATTTTTCCAACGAAAATTCAATCGAAATTATACGGATCAGTTACTAATTTAAAGATGTTCGGAATTCGGAACCTTATATAGAAATTGTTCCTACTACAGTTTGGAAAAAATACCCTTCAAAAATAATTATTTACTGTCGACGATTAGATCGAGATCTTTGGAACTCGTAACCTGATATAGAGACCTTGCAACCAACAAACTGTTTAAATCTTGAAAAAATATATCACTTCAAAAACAATTTCTTCCTATCGAAAATCGGATCGGATTTAAACAGATGAGTATCTAATTGAAAGATCTTTGGAACTCGGAACCCGATACAGAAATTTTTCAACTGCCGAACTCCATCCTAATAAGATTGGAAAAAATATTTTCTATTGCTTCAAAATATTTTTTTCTGTCTAAAATTCAATCGGATTCAAACAGATCAGTTACTAATTGAAAGATTTTTGGAACTCGTAACTTTATATAGAAAAATTTCAACTGACAAACCACATCCTCTTTAATTTAAAAAAACAAAAATTATTTTCTTCAAAAAAAAATTAATTTTCTTCAAAAACAAATTTTCCATTGAAGATCGGTTGGGATTTAAACAAGAGTTTCTAATTGAAAGATCTTTGGAACTCGAAACCCGATAAAGAAATTTTTCAACTGACAAACTCAATACTGATTAAATTCAAGCCAGCCTTCATTCTCTTCAAGTCAATCTACATTTTCTTCAATATTTGGCTGACTTTATTGTATTGAATGCTAAACTTTTACCGCGATCGTCGTGATCAACAATGTACTTTTTGTAGTCAGAAACCTCATTGGTGTTCTATCTTCGTATACTCAGTTTCTACACAGTTGGTTTCCATTAAAAGCCACATTCCTAAACTCAAGACTGTTCGTTTAGCTTTCAAGTGCTTACCATCAAGGTGACGGCGATCTATACATGAGTATTACGGCTCTGCTTTCGAAGTAATCCGAACTTCTATGCATATACTTAGATTCCAAGGGGAAAACGTGTACCTTTATACCGTTTTAAGATGATTGCATTGGGCGCTTGACCATGGTCACGCCGTCTAAAGTCAAACGCTAGGCAAAGTTGCTACTGGGGTTGTAACCTCATAAGGTTGAAAAGTTCCATTTGAACTCCAGAGACAAATTTCATTTTAATAGCATTTTAAGCTGGCTCGCGCACCTGCTCAACTTGGGTTTAGCCTCTTATGAAAACACCTGATTTGGCGACATGGAGTCGGAAACTTGAGAGCACCTGATTCTAGACTGCACAGCAAACGGTAAACCCAGCTTTAAAGGTCTTAAAGTTTTATAATAATCCCTAATATGGATCATATCTCCTCAATAGCACCCAGCAGTATCTTGGAATTTTTTAGAGCACTGAGCGTTTGTGAGACCGTCTGAAAAGTGTAGAGCGAAATTGAAGTCCTAGTCTAGGGGACTAAAGCCATTTTATAGCCTTTTCGTAAAGTAATTAGTTGGTAAATTAACCAGCCTTCTCTTAATTAAAGCGCAAATTCGGACAGTTTACCATACAAAATAAAAATGTTATTTTACTACATTAATTCTTAATCGAATTCAAATGGATATGAAACTGGACTACAACTCTGCGGGTTGTTGTCCACACTGTAAGTTGAGTTGTGTTTAACTCTGAAGGTTTCTGTCCACACTGTAGGCTGTGTTTAACTCTGAAGGTTTCTGTCTATGCTATAAATTTGGTTGGTGGGTGCATTGCTAAAATAGCAATCAAATGATGAATTTAATCATTAGAAAAAATAAAAAATTAATAACTAAACAAGTATAACAGCTGATCATTTATCGAGTAGTGAATTAATTTGGCTGTGCGAAAAGCTTATTAGATTGTTTTCGCCTGAAACTATTTTCTTTCATCGGGCAGGGCCGAGTATATTGCTGACTTAAAGACGCTTCTCACAACAGCTATCCCCTAATCAGAGGTGGCTGTAAGGAGACATCTATTTTCTATTTGTCCAATATCAGCGTAACGTTGCTCAAAAAAGGAGCAACGCGCTCCAAGCATTTCGACTTTATATTTTTTGGTTAGAGGAGGCATTCTGAAGTTCTTTCCCTACTGCTGAGATCGTGCAGACTTTCTTTTTTATCTGATCAGCGAGCTGAGCGAGCTCACAAAACAATAATTTCCTTTACTTCGCAAAACTCCGTTTACTGTGGAGCGCACCTCGTAGAAGAGTTATGACAGTTAAGCGCGCACAGAAACTTAGATAGCTTTAGCTGCAAAAAAAAATACGAAAACGGTCGCAACGGCTATGAAAGGCTTGACGTGGGCACGGTTGTTGTTGCCAGTGTTGTTGTTATTAAGTGTCATTAACAACTGTGCCCAGTTTCAAGTGTCAATTTTTTCCGAGCTGCTTCTTTGCTCTTTCAAAATTTTTGTTTTTTCCTTTTTACTCCTTTCATTTTGTTCTATTTCATTTTATTTCGCTTGATAACGGTACTTTTAATGCAAATTCATTGAGTGCAACGCTGCATAGCCGCTTTCAATGCTTTAGAGCAGTCGAAAAGCTGAATCTTAAAGAATCCGAGGAATTTTTGTCGCAGATTTCAGAGCCACAAAGTTCAGCAACATTTCGACTCGTCGCTTACAACAAGTCTGTGTTGACTTTCGGCGCAAAAAAATTGCATTTTCCATTTTAGATTCAATCTAAAGAAATGACTTCGGTGCTTTGCTTTTAGCACTTCCTGAAATTCACGCAATTCTTTGAGTGGTTAAGACGAGACAGTGTAAATTTTGAACTGGACAGTAAATAAAGACCGACAGCTTGATGAATGCGCAATTATTAAAATGTCTTCGAGTTTTTCGCTTCACAACTTTGGTTGAGCGAGAGCGAGGGAGAGAAGCAAAAACCAAATATGTGTCCGAGTAATGTAATTAAAAGTTCGAAAAGCGTAGCTGAGTTTTTTATGTGTAAGACTTTAATGCCGAACTTTATTCAATTACATGCATTTTTATGCGATAAGATTGGGAGGACAAGCTTCGATGGCCATCGAAAATGATTATCACACAAATTATATATGTTTAGCACGATTACAACTTTCTTAAACTCCCTTGATCCGCCACAAAGTCCCACACAAACTGGCGTCCACTTCGGTGTGGTGGCCACGGTGTACAGGTGGCTAGAACTTTGCTTTCGTTTGCTCGTGTCCGCTTAGTGCATTCTTCGCTAACTCAATCGATTACATAGTCAAGCAACAAAGTTAATAAATCAAATGACAGGTGACTTCACGCCAATTTAGTCTGTTGGTCGGTTGAAATAATTAGGAATACGTGTTCTAAGTTTTTCATTGGCCCTTTTGGCTTTTATCACCGTTAAGCGTCACGTAGACACAATAAAAGAATAGCGAAACTTATTTACAGCTGTTAACACACTAACTACAGAAGGGATAATGAAAGCCGTTAAGGTTGAAGTAAAACGTGGAATATGCGGCAGGGATTTGTAAATGAAGTAGGTAAAAGTTAAATTAATAATTAAGCAACTTGGCTCGGTTATAACAAAAATTCCTCTTAAATAACTGCAAAATGTGAGAGCCAATATGTCATTGTTGCTGTTTCACTGAACTTTGTCTTTGAAGGTGCCGAAGTTTTGCTGCTAGACGGAAGATAGTAAGCTTAACAAACAAAATATGTTGTTTTAGCATATCCTTTAAACTCTTTACTGCAATCAAGAGCTAAGCTTAGACAAAATTTGTTGAATTAGCGTGCTAGTTAGTTGACAGGCTTTGCCAGGATTTTTATCCGCATCTGATCCTGGTGCATTAAACCAACCAAAGTGTTATTGGTTTCAACTGTCTGTTGTATTGATGTTCTCATTTTTTGGTTGTACAAGGGCACGAAGCTCAAATACAGCATGCACAAAACTGGCGAATCGAAGAGGGTTTAGGCAAGCATAAAAAACTGTTTCTTAACTTATAAGAAGAGAGCACAAGTTGAGAGCGTAAAAAGCTGAAGAGTGAAATTGCTACCAGCAGAAAATAGCTACTATCCCACGCCAGTCGGCTCTAAGGAAGCGGAACTGACCTGGATTTTTATACAGCCAAAGACTGTCAACGCGGCACCATTCCTCGAAATTACTTCAAGAATATTTTTTGCCACTACGCTTAACTATTTGCATATCGCCGAAGAACTCATAAAGTTCGTGGTTCCATCTTCTTCGATATTCATCGGCCACGCGAACGGATGCGGTATTGTGACCGAGATTCTCTCGAATGCTCCAAGTACTTTCTCACTAATATAAATTCGTCGAGAGAGATCTTCTTTCCAATTGCCTATCGATGCCGAAGTAGCCCCTGTTTGCAAGAGTTATTCTGCGTTTAATGTTCAGGCTTAGTTTATTGGTGGAATTCATTCTGGGTCCGAAGATATGAAGAATCTTTGTATTTGGACTCCAGGTGCTTTGTCTTACCCTCTTTCATCACAAGATGGACGTTTTCACTTCTTAAAATCGTACATAGACTTTGTCTGACATCCAATTATGGTGCTGTTTACAATCCGATCAAGCGATCGCGTTCGTCCAACTTAATCCGCTCTCACTTGATTCAATAAAAATTTTAACTTTAATTGTTTAACAACAAAATATTGCTATTTCAATTATATTTTTAAGTGGTTTTCACTAAAACTTTTCGAAGACTTATGAAAAAGGTATTAAATCTGAAAAGATTATTTCAACGACAACTGGGTCAATCTTCGATGTTATCTTTTCCTAGAGGGTCTCTACGAGCAACGGTGGTTCTAGGAAATCGAAACTATCTGAAATAATATTAACAAATAAGGAAGGGTAAAGTCCTCTCTCGACGAACAAAAACCAAACTCTATATGACGACATTGACATAGTTCAGCGAATTAAAAGACAGCGGCTACGGTCATGTTGTCCGAATGGACGAAAACACTCCAGCTCAGTCTACGCCAGTAAAGAAGAAAAAGAAGTTCGGGTATTACCGAATATTTTATAATCTTGCAACTTACAAGGATTAAAACCGGGGTAATACTTTCAGGTACATAAGGCTTGTTAATTATATGGGGTCTAGGGCAGGTCTTCATACGATTTTATTCATTCTAAGTACAAAAATGAACCGTTATCAGAAAATCTCTCTCAATTTTATTAAGATGACCGATATATGCGGTATAAAATCACCTAGAAGTTCGAAAATCTTTAGATTATTAATATGGTGGGTAAGGGAAATATTAACCCATTTCAACCCATTTCTAACACACAAATATAGTACTATCAAGAAGCGAGTCTCTCTGAATTTCTATTATAATGGTTTGTCAAAAAAGTCTTGCGGTATTTTTATTGAATTTTTTTTTTTTTTTTTGAAATTGAAATGAATTTTTGATGACTCATGCCCAGCTCTTGACCGATGCTACGGCTGCTACTATGCCGGTCTCTTTCGACCAATTCAGCGATTTTATCGCAATTTTCGACGACAGGCCTTCCGGAGCGTGGCGCATCTTCGACCACCTCCACACCAGAACGAAAACGTTGAAACCATCGTTGTGCGGTGGAAATAGAAACTGTATCGGGTCCATAAACTGCACAAATTTTATTGGCGGCTTGAGATGCATTTTTGCCTTTATCGTAGTAGTACTGTAAAATATGCCGTATTTTCTCTTTATTTTGCTCCATGTTTGCGACACTATAACTCACGAACGACTTAAGAGAAACGACAATCAATCAAACACGTGTTAGCGCGTGAAATGAGCTTTCCAAAAGGTATAGCATGACCCGATGCGACGAATAAAACTAGAACTACGCGCTTTCAGCGCCAACTAGCGAAAATACCGCAAGACTTTTTTGACAACCTATTATATCACACATTGACCGATATTATCGGTCAAAAGTCAGCCATAGATACTGGGGTCCACATATTCGGTACCCAGGAGATCGAACTGTTTTGGTTCCATTTATACAATTTTTGGTCATAAAGTGGCACACTTTAAAGGCAATGTTCGTGCAAAGTTTTATACCGTTATATTAATTTCGTCTTGATTTGTACACAGGAAAGTGAAAGAATCAAGTGTAACTTAAAATTTACTATAGTACGAGTATGCAAAGCAGGCGTGGTTGTTGTTCAATTTCACTCATATTCGCATTCATACATACATAGACATGTCAGTAGGATGTCATACACCGACTTTGGTCGAGCGGGTCTCGAGATATGTGTTCTCCCCTAAAAGTGGACGAAGCCACGCATATCGTACAATTTTTACACTTTATGTAGTATTTAATAGTACCGTTATATGGGGAGTGAGTTTTCACATTTTCGTTAGGAGTTCTTATAATATTTGCGTTCAGCAAATTCGGTTGTAGCAACGCTAGTAGTTTAGGAGATGTGTGCATTAAACTTATTAGAGGGCGGGGCCATCCACACTTCAAAATTTTGTACCCAATTTTTTTTTCATTATCTACTGCAATCCTCTATGCCAAATCACAGTTTTATAGCTTAATTTAGGGCTTAGATATGGCACTTTAGACGTTTTCGGTTATTGGCGTTTTATGGGTGTGGCAGTAGTCCGATTACGCCCATCTACGAACTAAAGAACGCGCATACCAAGTTTCATCAAGATATCCAAATTTTTACTCAAGTTACAGCTTGCAAGGACGGACAGACAGACAGTCATCCGGATTTCAACTCGTCTCGTCATCCTGATTATTTATAACTATATATAAATAACCCATCAAGTCTATCTATATCGATTAGTTTTAGGTTAGACGTACAACCGTTAGGTGAACAAAACTATTATACTCTGTGGCAACATGTTGCAAGAGTATAAAGTATAGTATTAGACTTTTTAGTAATGTACATATATGTATATATTTGTAACTTTAAATAATTTTTTTTTCCAAAATTTCAGTCTTTAAAGAAAACGTCAAACTTTGGAGTGATAAATATCTAGAAAATCATACTGTGAAGTTACAGTTAAATTTTTTGGCGTAGTCTTGATTTGAAAAATCCGATTTCGAGAAAAACACGAAGTTCACTGGCTCAACACTTCGACACGACAGTTGATAGGACAGATAAACGATTTTTTTTTTTTAATTTTTGCTAATTGAATAAAATTTTTAGAATCCAAAAGTGCACTTTAAGCTAAAAAATTAAGTTTGTTTGATAAGCTTAAGCCTCTAATTTCATCCCAGTTTGCAGAAAACATTAAATTGTAAACTAAGTAAATTCCACAACAGCAACAAAACTGTGATTAACATCATTCCTCTTTCTCTGAACTTATTAAAGATTTTCTTCGAACACTATCAATATACAATGTTTGTATATATAATTTTTTTTTTTTTTGTTTCAATATCTTTTTTATTTATTGAATCTGCTTTTTGTTTTATATATAAATGAATATGTGTGTATTATGCACTTATGGAAACATAGTCATAAGCATGTACTATGTATGTACATAGTAAGTATATGAATGTACCATATATGTTCATAAGTCAGCCACCATCAATAAACACAGTAAATACTCTCTTTCAGCCGCTCAAAGGCACTAAACACTTTTGAAAAATTTTAAAGCGCTCTCCCCGCCCAACCTCTAGCATATGCACCACACACGTTCGCGCATAAAAATGCAAATCAAGTTTAAAGGGCAAGTTGCAAGCAAAAAAAAATAAAAATAAAAAAATGAATGAAAAAAAAATCACACACGAACCTTTAATCGCATTTCACACCATTTGTGAAGAGTGTTTACACACTGTTGATAATTTGCACTCTGCAAACAAGTGCACAAACGAACACAACCACATGCATTTGTGGCATGAATGTGTGTATGTGCATATGCAACGGTAAATACAAACATTTGTATGTGTGAGTGTGTGTTCAATGCGAAGTGTTGGAGTATGTAGCGGCTGTTAAACCTAAAATGCGCCACAAAAAGCGGTAAACAAACACAGATGTGGACGGTATATATGTGTGTGTGTGTGTGACGGGGCATATCCAACATAGAATATGGACACATACATACATATGTATTTAGTGATTCGGTATTAGCAATTTTGTAATTGGGAGGTGAACGGCAGGACATCTACACACACGCTCACATGCACATAAACATAAAAATGTATATGTGTGGGTACAGATTTGCACCTCAGCAGCTATTAGCCTTTTAATACCAAGCGTTTTTCCCCTCGCCCCCTCACACCCACACATTTTGTTATGCCAATCAACGTTTGGTGACGTTTAACTTTGAAAAAGATTGCATGACTTCAAGCAGCTACACAAATATACACCTGCATTTACGTTTATACCAACACATACACAAGCATTTATGTTGGAAGGAAGAACAAAACAAACAAAACCGTTAACTACGATTGCACCGAAGCTGCAATACCCTTCGTAGGCGCTTTGTTATGGCATAAAAAGGGTATACCAATATTTTTTTTATGATTTTGAGGATACAGTTTGTATGACAGCTATATGCTATAGTGGTCCGATCAGTTTAATTTCTTCGGAGATAACACCATTGCCATAAGCAATAACCCATGTCGAATTTCATGAAGATATCTTAACAAATAAAAAAGATTTACATACTAGCACTTGTTTCCGATCTTTCAGTTTGTATGACAGCTATATACTATAGTAATCCGATCCGATCCATTCGTTCATAGATTACACCATTGCCTTTGATAATAACCTGTGTCGAGTTTCGTAAAGATATTCTGACAAATAAAAGTGTACTCCATACAAAGACTTAAGTTTGATCGCTCAGTTTGTATGACAGCTATATGCTATAGTGGTCCGATCAGATCAATTTCTTCAGAGATTACACCATTGTCCTAAGTAATAATTCATGTCGAGTTTCATGAATATATCTCGACAAATAAAAGAGTTCTCCATAGAAAGACTTGTTTCCGATCGCTCAGTTTGTATGACAGCTATATGCTATAGTGGTTCGATATCGGCAGTTCCGACAAATGAGGAGCGTCTTGGGGAAAAAAGAACGTATGCAAATTTTCAGACCAAAATCTTAAAAATAAGAGAGTACTTTGCATCTATACTGACGAGCAGACAGACGAGCATGGCTAAATCGGCTCAGCTCGTCACGGTGATAATTTATATATATAGGATCTCCAACGCTTCCTTTTAGATATTACAAACATTGTGGCAAACTTAATATACCCCGTGCAGGGTATAAACAATGTTTGTAGACACATATATTCGCCACCACACACACCTACACATTTCCCGCTTCATATTCGTTAGCGCGCAATATCCTTTGCCTTGTACCGTTGCATATTCAATCCCCTCGGCATTAACAATTTGGCTTGGCAAATTGCTATGCGCTTCTCCGATACTCGAAGCCCTTCCTAGCTTCTCTCTTGCAGCAGCTTTCATTTGCGCGACGGCTGTTGCTGCGCTCTTTGTGCAATTGTAAGTATGATGTTGCTAATTTTTTCGATTTTTCTTCTTTTTCTTCCTCTATTTTTGTTGTTTGCTCCTACCCTTTTGCTTATTTCGCGCGACACTTCTGAATTGCAGATTCTTACACTGTCCCCTGTTGGCTTATCCTGGTTGTGATTTTCGAATTTTTTTGTCACAAGCGCTGTACATTGCATAACTCCAGGTAATGTGAGGCAATACTGTTGGAAATGAAATTTTTAAATTTTTTGCTTTTACACAGTTCAGTTATGTTTTTAGGAATTTAATTTTCCACAGGAAGATTTGAGGCCAATGATACATTGTGAGTGTCGCTCAAAGCCTTAAATGATTTTAAGTCTTTCTTAAGTAGAAGATCTTACAAAAATAGATGAAAATATCATTCCTTCACTTCATCTACCAAAACGCCACGTGTTTCAAGGGATCTTCTAAAAACTATATAGAAGAATTATGGATCGTAATATTAGAAATTTTTACATATACTCGTATAGACCTAGGTCTCTACTACATGCTTAACCGAGCTTCTTCTTAAAATTCGACAAATGAATGGACCTACATACTTCTGAGATCTCTTTTAAGGGTTTCGTGGCGTAGTGGGCCGATTACGTTTGGAGGGTTTGCCGTTCATGACTCAATTTTTACTCAAGTTCGCTTTTTCCCGGATCGGAATATTGACATTTTATATATAACCCTATATCTGGTTTTTGTTTTAGGCTTACCGTTATGTGAACAAATGAAACATTGGATATAAATATATGTTTCTTCATACCAAAACGTTAAATTGAAAACTATGAGTTGACTTATTTTTTTTAAATATACTCGTATAGACTTTCTTGAAATTATTTACAAGTACGACAAATGAATGGACCTTATGAACGAATGTTCCAATTTGTGCCGTACTTTTTCCCGGATCTTATACCCAAGATTAAATCATTAGTAGTAGACTTTGTTGTGTTCAAATTTATCTAAATAATCATACTAAAAGAACTATAAATCAATAAATCACTGCGTCAAAGACAATAAATTATGTGGGAAAGCTTTATAGGAACCGAAAACAAATTTGAACGGTAGGCGTGGCAGAGGTGAGAATCCATATGTAGGGACCTACTGGAGCGATATCAACTAAATTTTTTACATAACATTCTTCTGATATTTCTATGTGAAAGTGCAAAATTGAGAGAAGTCGGACTACAGGAACACCACGGAAGTCCTTAGGTACCAAGTAACCCCTTAGGAATCGAATATGGTCCAGTGCCTGCAGCTGACTTTTTAACGAAAATATCGGTCAATGTGTGAGATATATAATTGATATTTGGAGAGAATTTTATTTTGATAATAGTCTGTCTGTATGTCATGATTGAATCGGTTCAGTGCTTCCCTGAGCCCGTATATACCTAATAGCAAGTTTTTGAAGATTTCACGACCCTTACCGACGTTTATGTGTCACTCAATTACTTGGATCGCGACAAAATAGACTCCCCAAAACACTGTACATAACGATTCCGCAGCCATAATTACATTGAAACACACAAAATTTCCAGCAAAATCGCTGCTAAATTTTTTTTTTTGTGGTAAAAATTGCTAGACATACATTTGGTGTCGAAAACAAAAAGCTGATATATGGAGACCAATCTACAGATGAACAAAGAAATGGTTGCAGCAATCTAAAAAAAATCGGCAGACAAACTTTTGGTATCGAAATCAAACAGCTGACATATGGAGATCAATCGGAGATAACGCGGACTTTCATTGATTCCGATGTTTGTATCTCAGTGTTTTGATACTGACTGACTAACTGACTATTTTCACTACCTCAAAAACATTGAGCTGTAACTTACTGCTTCGAAGTGTTCTTAGCTCTCTACCTCGACGGATGATCAACGTGTTTAAGAGGTTTGGATGGTTTTGGACGTTAACCGTATATCTAAAACAAAAAGTGAGATACCTCACCATGAGCTAAGGAAAATGTTTATATAACTGCCAGAAATTTTGAGGTCACAAAAGAACTGAGAGTTTCCGCTGATATATTTTTGCCACTCTCGAACAAATTTGGCATCGTCCGTATTACAGTAGCTAACAAGTTTTTCTTCGTCAAGTGCCGCTCCTTGCAATTGTTCCGGCTTTAAATGAAAATTCAGAATTAAAGAGGACTTTTTAAATGAAAATTGGTGAAATTCCAATGTTTAGCCTTTCCTAATGGCACTACTTTTAGGGGTAAAAAATTACAGTGGTGCTCAGAAATTTTCTGATCAAATTTAGTATTGAGTATATCTGACACTTTAGAGAAAATTTCATGCATTATAGGTATAATGAAATCAAATTAAACAAAAGCAATCCAAGAACCCTCAAATATATTAGTATAAAGAAAAAAATATGAGAAAATTTAGAAAGAATTAATGTTGCTTACCTTCGTAAAAATGTTATGCATAGTATTACTATAAAAACTAACCTTTTTTGAAATTTCATTTTCGTTTTCTTCAGCCTTATTATATGTATCAATGGACCCACACGGAGGCGCCAACCACATCTGTGCCACTGACACCTGGCCGGTTGGACACAGTAGCCGTTTGGCCGCATTGCAGTACACCCAGCACAGTGCCGCGCATACCAAAGGGCGTACAAGTGGATACCACCACAGGTGATCTCACATTTCAACAGAATCTCCGCAAGCGGCTGCTTGCCTGTGGCAACCTAACCGAAGTGCAAACGGTGGTCAACGAGCTGCTCAATGTTAGCGAAATGACACGACGTCCATCTAAGCGCTGCATTGAACTAACCGATCTGCTAAATGCTAGTGAAGCGACTATTTACGAAATTGATAAACCAACAGCAGCGCCAACTGGCGTTATTCCCAAGCAATCTCTACAAGATATAGCAATACAGACTGATGAAATATTAGTGACGGCGACAACCACTTGTCCCCTATGCAAAGTAAAAGCGAAAGAAACCAGTGATCAAGAAATACAAACGGAAGCGGAAGTAGCGCCGAGTGCGCCTAAACCTCCACCACCGCCGCCACCCCCATTCGATGCAGCACTGGCACCGCCGCCACCGCCGCCGCCACCTCCAACAGCGCCAACATCAACAGCACCGCCACCGCCACCACCTCCTCCTCCGCCAGGCATGAATGCACCGGCACCGCCGCCACCACCACCACCAGCGCTCGGAGCTCCAGCAGCCGGTCCACCACCACCGCCACCACCTGCGTTGCCTCCACTAAACGTTTCAGCTGTGCCACCCCCACCTCCACCAGGTGCGCCAAAACCACCTTCCTCCACAACGCCGGCGCCACTGCCGAATCCAACGGAAGGCTCTTGGTTTCACACCACGAATAGTAAGTAGTAAATATGCGCTATTTGAAAATCTAAATTACTTCAAGAATTTATTTCTTTCAGCTCTACGAAAGACTGCCGTTAACCCACCCAAACCTATGAAGCCGCTTTACTGGACACGCATAGTTACGAACGCACCACTACCTAAACCGCCACCACCACAAGCCAGCACAGACTCCAGCGGTAGTGGTAGCTCACCAGATGATGCTGTCGACTCAGCAACACCCAAAGAAATCTGGCAGGAAATTGAGGAGACAAATCTCGATAATATCGACGAATTTACCGAACTTTTTTCAAGGCAGGCCGTGGTGCCCATTAGCAAGCCGAAAGAGAAAAAAGTAGTACGTGTGAAGGCAATGAAGGTGCTGGATAGTAAACGTTCGCAGAACGTCGGTATTGTGTCCCGGAGTCTGCATGTTGACTTCTGTGAGATCGAACACGCCATCTATCACGTCGACACATCGGTGGTTAGTTTGGAAACTTTGCAGCAGATTATTAACATTAAAGCAACAAACGAGGAATTGGAACTCATCAAGGACGCAGCACAAAGCGACATACCGCTAGACTATCCCGAGCAATTTCTGCTCAAAATCTCACAGATCTCAATGTCTACGGAGCGCATATCATGCATCGTCTTCCAAGCTGAGTTCGAAGAGGCCGCCACGGTAATTACGCGAAAATTAGAGGTTGTCACACAACTCTCGCAATATCTGATCGAGAGCGAAGACTTGAAGCATGTATTCGCTATAATATTGACGCTGGGAAACTATATGAACGGTGGCAATCGACAGAGAGGACAAGCGGACGGTTTTACATTGGAGATTTTAGGCAAACTCAAAGACGTCAAGTCGAAAGAGTCACATACAACGTTACTGCACTTCATCGTGCGTACCTATATAAGTAGGCGACGAAAGGAAGGCGTACAGTTGCTAGAAATGATATTACCTATACCGGAACCCTCGGACGTAGAGCGTGCTGCACAAGTGGATTTCGATGAGGTTAAACAGCAAATAATGGACCTGCATAAAAAACTTAAAGGTGAGTGGAGAATGAGAGGTTAAAAATTAGTTATAGAAGAATAAAATACATTTTAAGAATATTTTTAATGACTTTAACGTAATAATATCACTAACGAAACAAAAATGTTTAATGCGAACTTAATAAATATTTTCGTCATTATAGCTAATCAAAAAACCACGGAACGTGTTGTAAGCGCCTCAACCCCCAACACTTTGGAGCCGTTTAAGTCGAAAATGGAAGAGTTTATAGAGAGCGCAACCAAAACGATTGATAAGCTCAACAAAGACTTGGATGAATCACGTTCGACCTTCATCGAGACAATGCGTTTCTATCATTTTACCCCCAAATCACGTGCGCTGGAGCAATGCACACCCGATCAGTTCTTTGAGTATTGGACCAATTTCACGAATGACTTTAAGGACATATGGAAGAAGGAGATAGCCACATTGTATGACGACTTGTAAGTACATTTCACAAAACAAAAAAAAAAAACATTTTTTAAACAAATGTATCACTTTTTAGGTTACGCAAGTCGAAACAGATACAAACACAATCACGTAAGAAGGTGAAAACGACAAAAGTGACACCAGGCTGCCTTAAGGAACGTATCTTGCGATTGAGTAAAAAATAAAATTTGTCTCACAGTTCGAATTTTTTTATTAGAATGAGAGCAAAATTGTTAGAAATATAATTATTTTACGAAATCATTCATATATACATTAATATTGCTCTAAAAGCTTTTTACGCATTGTATTTATTATAATTGTAATATTAGCTAAGTAGCCTTATATAATGATTAGCCTTTAGACTAAATTAAGTTTATATAAGAAATATTATTTTTGTTCTTTTTTTAAACTACAGAAAATATTTAATTCGAAATTGTTAAATAAAAACGCTTAAATTAAAGAATTACGAAAAAAAAGTTTTTTACTACGGCTTATACATATACATATGTAGGTAATGCAGAAGAAACTTTGAATTTATTGAGTTTGGACCCAGTCAATTATTTAATATTTAACTTTTTGTAAGTATAATTTTGAAAAATATAGAAAACATAGTATATTTTTTCTTATTCAAGCAAGATTTCCCCCCTATGAAATTTTCTTAAAGTCTTAAGCTGTCTCTAAAAACCTAATAAATAATTATGTAAAAATCTTTCAAAGCATATCTCATTTTAATACTTGTAGTACTCCGTCACACTGTTACTAAAATAATAGTAAAATAATGAAAATGTAATAATCGTGGTTATTTAAAAACATTTTCCACTAAATACTACTATGAACAAAAAATAGTAAGACTTTGTTCATAATTTTAAAATTGTTTATTTATTTTTCAAAATCTATGTACATACATATGTCATCCCCCTCAAAGTAATACCCCTTTGCCCAAAAAGACGTTTAATGTCTGGAATTGACCCAAAACGGTTTCCCCGGAACGGTCATTTCACTTTGCTGAATAACCAGCCAGAAGTCACACCGAGCTAAATCAAGCGAAAACGGTCGTTGAAAATTTGGCGAAAAATTTACGAAGAAAAAATGCGATATGGGACAGTGTATTATCGTGGTGCAAAATCATGACATTTGGCACAGATATCACTGACAGTCATACAAACCTAGAAAAAAATATATTTCTACGAATGGGTTTTCGCTCGAAATTTAAATAAAAAATTTTACAATTTTTTGCGCACACAAATTTACCAGTTTTAACTGATTTCCTATAGGAATATGATTTCAAGAAGAAGATTCCGAAGTAAAGCTAAATTTACAATATTTATTTATACGCATAAAACGTAGTCCCAAATAAAATTTCTTATATTTATTTCTATATTAAATATTTCGATAATATTATAACATAACTTTAAATGTATTATTCACTTTTAAAATATAATTTAAAATTTTTAATTTAATTTCCATATGTACTGCCAAAATATATTTAAGGAAGGAAATATTCATGAATGAACCGTTTCCTGCTGCATGCAGCGTTGCCAACTATATTTCCGTTCCGAAATTCAATATTGTTTCTGCATGTGTATATGTATGCACACACATCCATACAAATATATTTACATTTTCAGCTCAATACATTTTTTATACGCTCTGGCAGCACAGAAACAGCTGATTGACATTGTAGTGAATTTCGTGTGAATGGCAAAATTTCCAAAGCAAGTAGTGAAAAAATGTGAAAAATGAGGAATGGAAGTCGGATTTAAATTCAATACTTAATAATATATGCTTATTGTTATTGCTCCATTTTATATTCTACCGACATAGTAAAAATTTGCTTTCTGTCTATTTATTATGTGCTTATTACTGGAGAACTAGATGGTTCTATAAGTCGTATTATATTTATTTGCAATATTTAACAAACTATAAATGAAGAAATCAATAACACCAGTCATTATTACCGATAACGCTTTATAATAGATTACTTCTAAAAAAAAAGAGAAATAAATTTCGTAAAAACAGTCAGAAGAGAAGATACTTTCATAGTAACATAATCGTACTGCAGTGCATGGTAACGAAATATAAAATATTTGCATTCTTCTGTATGTGTATGTATATTAAGTAATGCAGCAATAGTCAGTTTTTGACACACGCATTCAATAATTTAAGTACGTTAGAACAGATTTGCTGCAATGGAATTCTAAATATGGCTGCTGACCACTTGCAGTTCCTACATCTACAACTTCTATGTTGGGTTATACACATGTAAATAGGCACATAAGCATGTTTGTAATATAATTTCACTAACCTTTACGCCAACACATACATATGTATGTAAGCAAGAACGTAGGGCTCCAACGACGCATTTTAATTGTGTCCATATTTTTAACACACACACACACACGAATATTTAACGCGAATTAAACGCAGAATTAACCAAATTATACAAACGAACTTGTTTCCCGACGCATTACACACACACACGAATATTTAACGCGAATTAACCAAACTTTTTATACAAACGAACTACATTCCCGACGCGACCGAATGATTTGAAAATGGCTGCGGAAGTAACGCCGTAAGAGTCAAATTTACAAACACAATTTAAACGCTTAAAACCTAATCACGAATCGGAATTTCATATAATTTTCATTACACGCACTTCACTTTCACTACTTTTCACTATTTTTTTAATATTTACACACTTTTAAACACTATAACTTACAAATAAAAATTTGCGAATTAAAACACGCACTCCCGGACGAAAAACTGCAACAAATGGACGATTTCCCGTTACTTTCTGGGCTGCCAACGTTTCCGTTCCGATATGCTATATCGTTTCAATACGAGTTTTAATGAAGCTAAATAATTTCCCACACGCTCTGGCAACTCATGCGCAAACAGCTGATTGTCATTGTAGTGAATTTTTCGTGGTTAACAAAAAATTCCAAAGCACGCATTTTGCGGCAATTTTCGCAAATTAACTTGGTTTTAAATGCATTTACAAGCACAACATTGCATAAAAAAGAAACATATAAGAAAACGAGTCGAGTTGAAATCTTGAATACACTAAAGGTACGTGGAATATATATTTATTGTGTCCGGAGTAAAACACCGCACAGCTTACTGTTTACAAGCACCAACTCCAAATTAACATGCTTATTTTCACAAATCACCAGCGCTACAAAATGTCTCGCGTAGTACGCCGCAAACATGTGCTTAAGGAAATGATGGAAGATGATTTCGAGCTGCCCACCGAGAAGCAACAAATTGTGCGTGTGGTCAGTAGTCGTGGCAATAATCTGCACGAAGTGGAAACAGCCGAAGCAAACGCGGAAAATTTCCTAGCATCCATGCCGAATAAGTTTCGTAAAAATGTTTGGGTTAAACGTGGCGATTATGTGCTGGTAGAACCCATCGAAGAAGGTGACAAAGTGAAGGCAGAAATATGTAAAATCCTCACACCCGAACACATAAAGGAATACACCAAAGCGGGTGTATGGCCAAAAGCGTTTGGTAAAAAACGTGAACACGAACAAGTAGAAATGGATAGCGATGAAGACACAGACGGTGATGACTTGTTGATGAGAAATCCCAATAGACCGGCGCAAACGCAGGAAGATAGTGATAGTGATGAAGACGAGGATGAAGAGAACTCAAGTGATGACGATTAAAAATGTCATATTGTGGCTGTAACCTGCAGCAACCTAAGCCATTATACTGTCAACAAATGAGTGCTTTACTGTGCTATCAACTAATTTGCGTTATTTTTGCAACTACGTATGTATGTTATAAACTATTTAGAGCTAAAGTATTTCAGTAATATGTTAATTGAATAGGTTTCTAGGTTTTGTATTGTAATAAATAGGAGCGAAACAAAAGTTTTTCTGCGTTGATTTTTTTCCAAATTTTGCTTTTATTTGCATTTTTATTCAAACTCTGCAATGTTTAAGATGCAAATGTTACTTAGAGTGTATAAATCAGTAAAAAGTGCAAAAGCTCGAAATTTACATTTTTTTATTTTCGTTTTTGCATTTTTATTTTCGTAAGCATAGCACTAACTTTTTTGTGTATTAATGAATATTTTTCGCTAAATTGTATGAGTGAAAGCATTTATTTAAATCTTAATTGTTATAAAGCATATTCAGTGCTCCTCAGTGGACGTCGCCTTAAGCTTTTCACAAACGAGTCGTTGACCAAGCTAAATATTCACTACATTTATCAACGAATAGTACTTTTCTTTTAATTAAAAGCAATGGAATGCAAATGAAAATAATTTAAATTTAGAACTAAATTAAAATTCATAAATTATATTTATAAATGGTAAATTCTTTAAAGTATGCGAAAAATCTCATTGTACACATAGCCATGTAAGCGTTGAAGCCACAAACTTTGGTATACTTATACTCTTAAATCCTTTTGGTTGTAACCAAATCGAGTTATAAACATTGAATTCTCGTTCAATACATATACTTGGTGTTATTTAGTGATTTTTAAACTAAAAAGTAAATAAAAACTTAATTTCTACACTTCTGTTTGCTGCACAATAACAGCTGTTAAAACAAGCTTGTGTTCACACATTCAATGTTTGGTTTCATTTAAATTACTAAATCCGCAAAATTCCATTAAAAAAAGAGTACAAACATTATTTGTTTTACAAATAATTTTCCGTTTGTATTGTTTTAGCATTTATCATTTTGGAAAATTCTTTAACAAATCATTAGCCATAAAATTATGTACATAAAATTGTAAATTTTGCTTAAACCAAATAAATACCACAAAAGAACCAAAAAAAAGAGTAAAATTCAAAATGTACACTATCAAAGGCTGAGAGTGGACGCCGAAACTAATTCAGGTTGCTCATGTATAAAAATCACAAAGAAGCATAGCACTTATAAAATAGAAAGTGGAAAAGGAATAGAAACATTCCGTAGCTGAGATCTTTTTTGCGCAGATAACATGACGTAAACTATTTGCTTTGTGAGAAGCTTCCACTTTTTCCACATACACACACCCAATTCACTTCACGCAATTAAATTTTACATTCGAAAATTAAGAAACTGCAGCTTATTCCTTGCCACCATCGGATTTCTCACCGCACATATCGGCCTGCTCATCCACGCTGTGCACGTCCTCACTCTGTATGCCGCTCTCATTGAACTGCTCTGCCGGCTCAGCAACTTCGGTGATTTGTTCATGCTGCAAGTGTTGGTATGGTTGCGTTTGCATGCCACAACCAACGCTCGTTGATATAGTCTGCTGTTGATTTGTATTTCCCAAACCACCAGCGCCAGCGCCACATTTCTGCTTGTCCAGCGGCAATGTTGATGGGCGTATTTTTGAGAATGGAAAATTACTTTGATTCTCAATTTGTGGTGTGTGCACAGCGATGATTTCAGTTTGCGTAGCAGCGCAATCACGTTTCTCATTGGTGGCCAGTGCGTCGGCTACGCCGGCTGAAAGCAATTTCTTGACATTCTCCTGTGGCAAGTTGCAGAATAACGTTAGGCAGTTGAGTATGTCACGCATGGAGCCTTGCAGTTGTTGCACCTATTGGCAGCGCGAATTTTATAAAAAAAAAGAGTTTTATATGAAGAGATAAACAACGACTTTACCTGATTGGTGAGCATTGTACACGTCTTGGCCAAGTCGTGCACCGCGGCGGTGGAGCTGTTATCCAGCGCTAAGGTACGCCCACTCTCCGTCGAAACACTGATATTGCTACCGCCGTCCACAGTAGCAGTTGCGGCGCTGTCAGTCATACTAGTTGTGGCGCTACTAACTGTTGCGCCACCCTGCATTGTGGAGACCTTCTTCCACAGCGCATTTATAGCCTGCATTTGTAGTTGCTGTATTTTACGTTCGTTCTCCAGTTGCGCTTTGGTGAGCTCCATGTCTTTGGTAAGTTTGCTGCAAGTAGAGCAGAAGAAATAATATTAATAAGGAAAGCCAAAACGTGGCGAGTTTCAATCACTGCTTACTCAATATACTCGTGTGTGCGTATCTTAAGCAGCTTCTCTGCAATATCCTTGGTTTTCTTGCGTGTACGATAGCCGCGCCAAATCTTCTGTATAACAACCGCCGAAGACTCTGTAGCATGATTCTCTGCATGTTGCACACTTGCCTCTTTCTGTTGTTGTTGTGTGCTGTAATTGTAAATAAAAATTATTTTTCCAAAATCTCAGCAGCGTAATAATTTAGCATTACCGCTGTGCCGCCTTGTTGCGTATCGTTTTCAGCTTGTCAATATTTATGTGATCGCTGTCGTCATCCGAACTGATGCCGCCCGAACCGGTATCCGGCGCCACCACATGCATCGTATTGCCCGTTAGACGCGACTTCATTTGATTATCCACTTGCGCCTGCGCATGCGCGGCCACGGCGCGATTCAAGTTCGTTACATTGTTATGTTGCTGTGTCATATTCGAAGTGCTACTGCCCCGTCGTGGACTCATATTGGGACTATAGCGTTCTGTATTGCGTTTCAAGTGCGGACTGCGCATCTTTGGTGAATTGAGTTTGTTATCTAAAACGATTTCAATATCGATGACTCTCATATTTACAAACAATAAATGACAGTTGTACAACAAAAAATTTGTAAAAAAAATACAATATACAAAAATCTCTTATGCCGAAATGAAAAATATAAAAAATAGACAGCAAACGGAAATCACCTTTGTTTTTGTGTGTTTTCGAATTTTGCATTTGCGTATTGATTGCGTTGACGGTGACGCGTTGCGCCACAGCGGCGGGACAAACATCTGGACTCATGAGTGCCTCTGGTACGGGCACCATTTTGGAGGCGGCAGCCAAAGGACCTCCAACGTTAACGGGCATATTGGTATAATTTTGATCTGTAATATAGAAAAATACCGTTAGTTTGAGGCAATAGCAACCAAATTATTTTATGTTCGATAAATTAGCGATACTTAACCTAAAAATTTCATACGAATAGCGTCACAATTAGCTTATGATAGTTAAGTTAACGATATCTAACCCAAAAATATCATATTATAAGCTATGTATATCATTTCCAAGTATAAAAATATCATTTTCTAAGCTAAAAATATTATTTTCTTATAAAAATATCATCTCCTAACCTAAAAATATCATTTCCTAACCAACAAATTTTAATCACACTAACCGTTATATGGATTTGGCGTTATCGTGCGAGGCGTAGATTCCTGCGAATTATTCGTGCGTGTATTCATATTACTGCCACCGCCGGTTGTTGAGCTATCACATGTGCTTTGTGACATTAACAACGAATCATGTTTAATATTCTCTATCAAAGAAGTGGTCATCGGTGTGGTATGATTTATATTGTTCGTAACTGAAAGAAAATTGTTTACGCAAGAAATTGAAAATTACAGAATTTTTATTCCAAATCCAATTACTTACTCGTTTCACTTGAAGTGTTGCCATGATAGCTATTCACCATTGAGTCAGGTGAGCCTTGACGCCCACTTAAACGTGAAACTAAAAATAAATTAGAGGCGAAATTAAAATGTGAGGTACAACGAAACAAAAAACAAGAAAAAACGTCAGCTACGGTTGCACCGAAACTACAATTAATTAAATGTGCATATTTTCTTACATCTCGGTGATTGTATGCGACTGCTGGTCTTTCGTCTACACGAAGAAGGTGAATTATTGCTCGACGCATTTGAATTCTCTGAGATTTCCTCTTGCAACTGTCGTTGGTGCTGTTGAGCTTTGCTAAGTATCAAACGTAATTTGCGTTCATTCTCATTCTCCAAAGCTTTGCCAATAAGTGGACAAACCGAACTTAAATATTTAGCCAAAGGAGCTTGTTCACCAATGCGAAATTGTCGCCCACGCCCCTGACTGTAGAGCCATTCTGCTTTGAGGCTGCAATTGAATTTGAGAGCAATAAATATATATATTTTTCAATATCTATCGATATAAATACCTCTCTATGGGATCTACTACAAAGCCATCAATCACTTTTAAGCTCATACACCAATTCAACACGAAAGGACGATGATCGAAGCCGCTGTAAGAAATGTGTGGTAAGTAGTATTAAAATATGCAGCAAAATTTTCAAATATAAGCAAAACATACTCGGCGTTGCCAGTCATCATAATACATGGGTTCTCACTCAACGTTAGACTATGCAAATTTGACAAATTAGACAGCGTGCAGATCTCATTTAAATCGCTAATAGAATTTTTTGCTAAGGTTAAAATTTCCAAGGATACGGGTAAATATTTATCACATTGTCGGAGATGCGTTAAGCGGTTGCCTTGCAGATATAATTCCTGAAAAGCAGTAAAAATTATTATTTTTTTCAAATTATTTTTATTTTTCTTTAAATAAGTTTTTATATGATTTTCATACCTTTAAATTCTTCAAAAACGATATATCCGATATACTGCCTATACTATTCTCAGCCAAATTTAAATATTCTAATTTAATATTATTATTTAAATGCTCAATGGTTTTTATGTTGTTGCCCTCCAAATTCAAATGCCTCAGATGTATGCAATCTTTTAAGCCCTCAATGGAGAGTATGCCATTGAACGAGAGATTTAGTTCGCGCAGACAGTGTAAACGACAGACGCCATACATGCGTAGCAGCTGGTTTTTACTAAGTGAAAGCTGTAATGTGATATAATAACGTTTTTTTTTTTAATTTTACTGTAGTTTTTATTACTGTTAGCGCACTTACAACTTCAATTTTCAAATAGGAGTCGATGTTGTCGATCTTCTGCAGCTCATTCTCGTCCAGTTTGAGTACACGCACATTTTGGGCATCATCCTGTTTTGGCACTTTCTTCAATTGCTTCCGCGAGAGATCCAAAGTGACTTTATCGTTCTCCTCTTCACCTGTTACAAAAAAGGAATAAATAATAAAATTGTGGACTAGATTTAGAGGTCTCTGCAGAGTGTAACGCTTTTTAAATTAAAAAAAAAAAATATTATATATATGTATTTATTTAAAAAAAACTAGAAACTAAACATTTATAATTCAAATAAATATTAGGAGTAAAACAATTAAAAAAATCTTAGTGACATTATAATAATTAAGTGTATGCATGTATTTATTCATAAATATTTTATATATGCACGTTCACCAAACTAAAAATCAATATTAATTTCTATTTATGCCACAATTAAAATACTAGAATATATCTTACATGCGTAACGAAATTAAGTCAATTAATGCATTTTTAAACAAGCAAGGACTTCTAAAGTCTAGAGTCACGGCACTCCATTAATATCCTACCCCATGCTTCCTATACGAATTTAAGGATATTATTTGTTGTTGTGCGCCTGCGGCATTGTCGGCGATGACGACATCGCAACACATACCAAATAGTGTGTAAACAAAAAATATATGTACATATTAAAAGAAAAAATATAGTCAAAACAAATCGTTCCTAACCATCATGATGACAGGCATTTTTGTCCTTGACATAAAAGCGTATAAAATAAATGAATTAAAAAATAAAAACATATTTAATTCTAATGTACATTTTTAATAAGTTAACCTACTCATTTTAGCAGCTCTTTGTCGCACTACTACTTCCAAACGCTAAAAATTCCAGCAGTATGCTGAAACAACTGAGAAAAATCAATGGTCCGTTCAATTTTGCTGTGTTAATGAATAAATTTAAATACTCCAATTGTATTGTTTATGCTGCCCGGAAAACGTTGACGGCGACGACGATGTTGTTAGAATTGTAGCAATATTAAGTTGATGTTGTTTTTTTGCGGTGGTAGATGGGCGGTGTGAAAAAATGAACACAAAAGCGACTTGACGGTTTTTCCATACACTTTTCTATATTAATTTTTTTTTTTTTTAATCTCTTCACTTTTCACAAATTTTTCAATTAAAAACTCGACTTTATGTTGCAAGATCTTAGCATGATGTGTAAGGGAATTAATTTAATAAAGATGAGCAAATTTTGCAAAGAATTTTTATTTAGAATTTTTTCAAATTGAAAATTTTGGCAGCAGTAGCAGAATTTGATTTGCCTCGATTGATTTTTGTACATTTACCGGGTTGCCGCGAAAAAAATTAAATGTCAGGGTTGCTGGTCCAATTGGAAAATAAAATTTCCGATTGGTATTGGAAAGTTGCCATAGTTTCAAAAGCAATTAGTATTAGAACGGTAAATTTTTATTGAAAGCACTATAAAGATGGTTTTATATTTCCAAAACTAACTATATAAAGTATAAAAATATTTTATGCAACGTGCATTTCAATTAAACGCAATACTTGTATAAAAGTTGTGCTGAAAGAAATAACAAAATATTTTAGTCTACAAACATCGTATTACGCCTTACAACACTTCTAACAGCTGATTTAGCGTCCACTGTCATCGTTTGGCGGAATTTTTGCAATTCCATTTTATTATTCTTAACTGTTTAATTTACTTAATTTTCCACAAAAGTTATTAAAAATGGCACCGTCTTTTGAGGGGCGTACATTTGTAAATGGTGGCATGCTACGGAAATTCAATGGCCAAAATGTGAGCATATTCCTGCGCATCGAAGAGGAAGCCGGTACAAATCTTGTGGGCATGTCGACGGACAAACAAAAAATTCGCGTAAAACTGCATGATTCAACCGGTGGACGTAGCGGCAGCTGGGTGGAAATCATTGGCAAGCCAATGGGAAGCGATGTTATCGATGCCAAAGAGGTATTTATTAGAGAAAGACTACTAAAGTATGTAAGTTTCATATTTTGCTTTTATCTTATAGTCCATTTTATTTGCCGAAGATGATCCGGAACTCGACGAAGACGCCTACAATATGATGGTAGAATTTTTGAACAACTGCAAGGAGCTTTACAGAAGTGGTTAAAACAGTTAAATATAAAGTTTTTGTTTTGTTTGCAGTTAATTGAAATCGAAAATATACAGTTTGGTGCGATAATCAGGAATGATATTTATTCGAAAAAATGCGTTGATGAATTGTGTTTATAAAAAAATAAATGTATTTAAAATGCACAACGCCCATTTCACGCATTCTCCACAAGAAACTTTCTTCAAGTAACATTACCGAACAGCGTCTTATTCTTTCTGTTTGAATATGGTGGCTTTGTAAACTTCATTTACTTTATGTGGCAAACGTTCCAAATCTTCCATCAGTGACATCTCTTCGCGCAAGTTGTTCAGATACATGCGTTGCAATTTACGTATCATCGGATTAATAACTTTCGAGTTCACAACATCATCCACCGATATAGTTAACGTATCGCCTGAGCGGCATTCAAGAAAATCACCTTTGGACATTTCAGTCATCACATCTTTTTGGCTTGAACGTGTATACACTTTATCGGTGCAACGCTTGCACGAACCCGGTGTTTTCTGCAAACCCATTTGTGCCGTCTGTTCCTTCGTGCTAGCATTGACACTCTCAGAGTAAGTAAACGGTTCGGTGGTACACATTTGTTTCAAAGTCTCATCAATCACTTCGTGTAGCTTACATTGCGATTTCACCATCTTGCGTAAGTCTTGTGAACTCTTTTTGCTAACCACAGTTTTTGAAGACTTCTGTGATTTATTACTTTCCTCGGAACCTGGTCCAACGCCGCCCATATTGGAATCAGTTTCATATAAATACACATTGGTATCCATGCCATGCATTTTGTGTGAATTAGCGTTACTAGACGAAGGTAATGCAGGCGCTTGTTTCGATTTGGGCTGGTAGTGACGATTAAAGTTGCCGTTGTCGTTGTAACTATTACCGCGATAACTGTCGGCCTGACTGCTATGACCGGGAAAATGCATATCGTAGAGCGCTCGATCTGCATCCCCACCGCTGGAGCGCTGTGCATGCCGGCGTTGTTGTTTGAAGCTCTCAAATTCGGGCAATTTGCTCATGTGACTCGTATGTTCCTGGCATGTCTGTCCGGTACTTGGCTGAAAGTTTGAGCATGAATAAATATTGATACTACCGTTAACTGCCCTTGCCGCTTACTTGTAATTTCGATTTCATGTGATCAAAAAAATGGTGTTTCCATTGTGTACGATATTCTTCAGTCGTGTTGTCCATTGCTAAAGGCTAATTTAATAATGATTTACAAAATATATATACAGCAGAGAAAAGAAGTTTAAAATTACTGATTTGTACATAAAAATGTTTTTCTAATCACAAAAATATCTGTCCGTTTTGACTTGTGAATCTGATGTAAAGTTAAGTTTTTGCTGTAGCTGACATCGTTTCAGAACAAAGTGTAATATATGTATGTACATATTGGCCATTATATGTTTTATAAAATATTAAGATTTTATATACACGACCTAAGAAGTGGTATTTTTTTTTTCCTAATACCTAACTGGTACTCTACCTACAGCTTTGTTTCTAACCAATTCAGAAAACTGTTGAGAGGATTGATCAAAAAGGACGGATATCTACTGTTCTTTTTCCTTAAACTTTGTGTCGCCTGTCCACAGGAAAAGTTCTGGAAATATTTTCCTTTATTTGAACACTTTGTTGTAAGTGTTATACAATCCTCCCAGAAACAAGTTCATAACTGCGAAGAATTCGCTAAACCACGAAGGCGCTTCCAAGGACTGTCGATTTTACGTCCGTTCACACGACATTCGGATCTAAGTAACTGGAACGAACACGGATTTTTATGCAGGCAAGTACTGTCAACTTGGCAACAACCGTCGAAATTTCTTCAGGAATGTTTTCTGCCACTACAACAACAAGAACTGCTGATTTTATGTAACTGACTTGACCGAACCCGATTGGACCAATATTTACATTCGACCAAGAACTGTCAACTACCTATTGCCGTTCGCGTTGACGCATTCCTTTTGATGGACATCGGAATCGCCAGAAGCCCTTAACTACCTCAGGAGTTATCGTCTTATTTTTACCTAGGCAAATTCTGAGGCAGTAAAATCTTCTGAATACCTGCAAATCTTCCGAAATACACCACTACATACTCTAGCTTAATCAGCGAAAAATGGTCCGCTTGATCCGCGTTCAAGGATTTGATAAAAGAAAGAAGGAGAAAGGAACTGTGTCCTTCAGTAGTCCGATATTGACAATCTACGTTAAATATAGATGTCCAATTGTATTTCCACAATTTCCTTGAATAGAACTTTAAGATCTCAGCCATTAATATCAGAAGAGTTCTCAAATTCACTGTTTAAGATTTTACAGTTCAATATTTGCCTTCCATCTTCTACACAGTAACTACCCCATGACACAATTAATGTTGTTGTTGTAGGGGCAGAATTATGCTGAGTTGACAGTCCTTGGCCGGATAAAAATCCAGGTCCGTTCCGGTTACGTTGAACCGACTACCGTGGGAACGGGTTACGTGACTCAATGAATGATTCAGACTAGTTGGTTGAAATGCTTACTAGATATTAGTTGATACCGACCTCAACCCATTAAACTATTAATATTTTAATTTCGTTAGCCGACTTTTATTACAAAATTATTTAATCACAGAAATGAATGAATAAGTTGAAACCCCTTCATAGTTGTAATGTTTCTATATAATTTTCAAATGCACGAGATATTTGAGAATGATCCGGACCCAGTTGTGTATCGGCCATTATCGCCAAACGATATCTATCACCAAAGCGATGAATATTCAAAGATAAACCTGGAATAATATAAAAAAATTATTTCAGGTAATTAACATTCATATTTCACAACAATTGAAGAAACCCACAAGTTTTCGATTGCGGCGGCCTGAAGAGCAATACATCCTCCACCACATGACCCCAGAGTGTTTCAAAATCTGACGTAGCGCCGTGTATCTCCGTAATAGTAACGGGAAAATTGTGTGAGAAGAAATTCAAACAAACCTTCGTCAACACACGCGGCAACAAAGCGGTCAGCAGATCGAAGCGTGTTTGCCCCAGCGACGCCAAATAGATCATGATTTGCTTGCGACGTATATCTTCCACAATCGTGTGTACTTTATGGACGAGCTCACGGCTGGGTGCCTGCAACGGCAATTGTAGAAAGACCACACCACCAATATTCTCTGCCTTATTGCCCGTGTTCTCCGTGAAGTAACCCTTGGCAATGGTGCGACACGTCGTATTGAGCACCTGTGGCACTGGCGCCTGACTACTATGCACAGCGAAGTAATCACGTAATGCGCCAGCGAGGCAGGCCAGTATGAAGTCGGATTCACAAGTCGTCGCATCAAAGTTGTGGCGTTGACGCAATTCGGCGGCATTGATGGACTTGGAGAATGAAACGATTTTACGTCCAGAATATGACTTCAATTGCAGTATATTCGCTTCTTTTGAAGGTTTCACAAAGAGTTCTTCGTAAATATTCACTGGCGCCTTGAAGATTTCATAGCATATCTTGAGAAATTCGATTTGCGCATACAACAACATTGGCAGATATATCGATATGCGACCCACATGCGTGTGCGTTAGATGAGTTTGTCCCCGAAATATGAGCTCACGTATGGCCATCAGTTCGCAGTAGATGCGGTAGGGCAGCAAGATGGTATTGTTAATATTGAGTCGCCACAAGAATTTAGTCCAAGTCTTCACAATATTCGTTGGATGCCACGAAGTGCAGATCGACATCCAAGCCGACTGCCATGAGAGATTGCGTCGCTCGATCTCCTTCATCAACAACATCGTGAATATTCTGAGACGACCATAGTTATCTTTCTGCACATTGTAGCGCCGTTGCAGCTTCTGACGCAATTGCATTGTGCGCCAATAATCGATGCACACATTCACGCTGACGATCAGTAACACCGATAGCAATTGCGTAACGTTCGTAATATGCACGGGCCTATAGCCATCTGGTGTCTCTAGCGATTCAAACTCATAGATGAAAGCATTCCAGGCATTCACTATCTGCGCGGCAATGTGTTGGAGCAGACGTCGTATGTGCACGGGTTCACGCACGAAATAGGATAGGGCTTGCGACTTCCGTCTACCACCATATTGATCGATATCTATCACTGGTTTGCGTCCATTCTCCTGCAGCATTAAGATTTCGCTAATATGTAAATCTTCCTCTTCGGCTATGATTAGATGGTGTACTTTCACGAGCACGTAGTAGTGATCGGCCTAAGGTTGCAAGAAGAAACTTAATAAACAAAGGAGTTCAACAGCGATCAGTTAGTAAGTATACCAACCATGGTTTGTGTCGCAGCTGACGTATTTTCGTTTTCAGCCTCTGTTGTATTCGTTGTATTGGACGTAGTCACTGCAGTTGGTATAATGATTACTTGCCATTGTGGCAAGTCGGACGGTATGTACTTAGTGGCCAATTCGCTTACGAAATCTTGTATATTACTGTCGCTCACTGGACGTCCACGATACGTGCGTGCACTGAGCACAACATGATTGTTTATATTGAAGGAACTGAAAGAAGAAAGGCATGGAAGAAAAGGAAGAAAAAAGGCATGGGTGAAATGTATTTTGAAGTTCCTGGTAAAGCGCTTATATATTGAGATCCAGATAAATAGTGAACTTTGGATCAAGATCAAATCTCTTACAACTTGGTAAGTACCTGCAATTCTTAATTATTTTATTTGAGTCGCCAAAAAAGTATTTTTGAATTCTCATTTGTTTTTACAAATATTGGAACCCCACTTAGGGTGACAATGTCCTGCTTTTAATCATATTTCTCCTTGAAATGTATCAATATATTGGACTAACAAGAGGTTCGAAGGTACCTATTTACAGTGTTGTTTTACTAACGCCATAAAAGTATAAGGGGTTTCGTCTTCTTCTTTATTGGCATAGGCACAGTTTCTTCCTTTTCGCTGTTTGGCGCCAATTGAAAATTCCAAGTGTGGCCAGGTCCTTCTCCACCTGGTCTTTCCCAAGGAGGTCTTTCTTTCTTTTCCTCTGCTTCCCCCGACGGGTACTGCGTCGAATACTCTTAGAGCTGTGTGATACACTGGAAGAGGTTTCGATATATAGAGTTTGTTAAAATTCGCATCAAGCGCAGTCATCCTAAAGTATGTTTACTTCTCTTGGACCTAGGAATTGAACTCCAACCGGTATCGCAAAGGACCAAAACTGGTCTAAGCGTGACTTATTGGCATACCAGTTTAACCTAACCTCACTTAATACCATGAAGAGGTGTAGTGAGCTTCTTGGACTTATTGAAGCTCATCTCTTCCTATATATGGGGTTACCTATGTGGTAATGCTAAAATGTTTCCTACAGTCGAAGTGTTTGGTACTCCATTCTTGACTACCCACTTTCGCGATTGGAAACTTAAAATAATTTGGTTTTCACACCTTCAGCCATCCATATGAACCAATCCCTTTACCAAATTTTTGGACTATTACCACGAATTTTTGGCGCTGCAAAGGTTTGGTTTGTAATTGTCCAAGTGTGGCATTGGACTTATCTGTTCCTACTCGGAAAGATTATAGTAAAATTCGTCAGTCTCATAAATTATAACTTTCAAAATTAGAGATCTATCCAGGGCCATAAAGAAAAAATCGGTGCGCGTGGAGGATATAGAATACAGACCTCTGAGCATTCCATGCTCGGAATGAATTGTCCCCGATCTACACCCCTCTCTCGTTCACTGTTTTCATCTGAAGCTTCGCTACCTAAAAGAAGGTAGTTTGCTTAGGTTTTCCATCTGTATCCGCACCACAAAGAGGGTTTTGTTCTAAATAAGGACGAAATTGAACAAAAACTTCCCCTATCTTTTGTATAAGGAGAAAAAATATTGTCCATTTCCTCCGGTAATAGTACTATATATTTTCCTGCCAATAAGTGTGACGCATATCTAAAACCATCCTAAAGTTTACGCGAGTATCTTTCATTCGATTCCGTTCAAAGTCGACTCTTCCTTACTTATATTTATTTATACTCACCTATTATCATTCACCCAAGCATAGTGACCCCAACAGGTCACCAGCTTTTGGCGCAATTTCGGAAAACGCAAGTAGCCAGCCTTGTCACGCGCATCCGTCAGATTGTCGGCATAGTACTGTCTTATTTGTTCAAAGTCACACTGACCTTTAATTTGAAGAAGAAAGTGAAATATTCCCGCATTGCGTGGTGTATCGACAAAAGTACGAATCTTCTTGGATTTTGAGATGGTGAGTGTGGGGTATTTGATGCTAAGCACATAATTAACCAGCTCATCACTGTAGTGGACACCTGAAATGCATTGGTTTAATAAAGAATTAATCAAGTAAAGGGTGTTTGTAGATGCAAGCTAATATATGACTATATAATAAGTGTGCATATTTCTTAATAAAATGCATTGGTATGTGTATAAGTCTAACTGTAGTCGTATGTACAACTGCGCCGTTTTGACATCTGAATTTTGGACCGCATGCCGGATCTAATTCGGAATTCCACAAAAGTGCTTATGAATGTTATTGTATATAGTATATATATACATAATTGTTTGTATGTATATATATATATACATATATACATATATATTTCTATTTATGTATATTCAGAGCTTGCATTGTGATAAGAGCAGTGCTAATAAATCTATTTTGGAAGGTTGTAGATTTGGCTTCTTTGAATTGTGCATTTTTATTTGGCGATAAAGTTTCTTGTCTATACATATGTATGTATATGTATACAGTATACTTCCATTCAAAGCACACTTGATAACATATGCATCAAAGCACTTACATATATTCTCAACAAATTACAAAGGTATTGAAACTATATTTTATCTTCGGAGTCTAGGCACAAATATTTGGAACATCTTCTAGAATCTTAGTCCGAGCAGATTTAGGACACCCTGGAGACGTGATCGGAGATAACCAAATTTATAAAATGTGGGCAACAAATAGTAGGACTTTATTTCTAATTTTAAAATTGTTCATTTTTACTTCAAAATCTATGGCGTCTCCCTTAAAGTAATCCCCCTTGACCACAATACACTTGTGCCAACGTTTTTTCGAATCCTAAAAACAGTTGTTAAAGTAAATTTTCGGAATAGCCTCCAATGCGCGTAGCGATACACGTTTAATGTCTCCAATTGACTCAAAATGGTTTCCCCGGAGCGGTCGTTTGAGTTTGTTGGATAGCCAGAAGTCACACGAAGCTAAATCAGGTGAATACGGTGATCACGACACGATACTGGTTGAAAATTAAGCGAAAAACTCACGAAGCATCAATACAGTATGCGACGATGCATTATCGTGGTGCAAAAACCAAGAGTTGTCGGCCCGTAATTCCGGCCCTTTTTACGTAAAGCTTCGCGCAAACGATACATAACAGTGAAATAGTATTCCTTGTTTACAGTTTTGCCGGTCGGAAGAAATTGGGAATGCACCACCCCTCGATAATCGAAGAAAACTGTAAACATAACCTTGATTTTTGACGCTTTGACGTGGTTTTTTTCGTCTTCGGCTCATCGGGGCTACGATATTCGGCCGATTGATCGTCTGTTTCCGGGCCGTAAGCATAGATCCAAGACTCTTCGTCAATAATAATACGTTTCTTGACACGCAGGCAGTCGGAGAGTATTGTTTCATAGACGTTAATGCCGCACTGTTTTTCGAAAAAATTGAATGATTTTGGAACCAATCGTGCTTTCACTTTTCTTAGACTTAAATGATATTTAAAAATGGTTTTCACTGATTCTTCCGATATTCCAACGATACCAGTAAGACTGCTGACTGTTAATGGTCGATTCTCAAGCACCAATTACTTTATTTTATTGACAGTTGTTGTTGTTGTTTGACAGAGTTGTTGATCGCCTTCCTGGGCGCGCTTCGTCGTCAACGCATTCTCGACCCTCTTTAAATAGTTTCTATTAATCTCGCGACAAACAATTATCACCGAGGACCGTATCGAACGTTCTGAATTTGCGGTCCCAGAAATGTGATTCCGCACACAAAATTGAATGGATGGAGCCAAGTGTTAAAGTTCACGCAAGTGAGGGAAGTTCTCTGAGCGCCATTCACTTGGGAGTGGCCAGAATCGTGTCTTTTACATATGGCTCCAGCAGCTCACGACTTCCGGTCTTGGGCTAAGTATCTTTATGAAAAGATTAAAACAGCCTCGGATGAGCGATCCCCCTTTGGATGACGACTACTGCAAACGTATTAAAGATTACAATTTAAGAGCATGCTCCTAGATTGTCCGGTCCCTTAATTGGGAAGATGCCGCTGCCGAGATGGCTGATATTCTCGTAAGAGTAAAGATTGACATCACCGCTGTCCAAGTAGTGCGTTTGGCGTTGTAAGTTCATGTGGCATTTACTACAGGGCCATACAAAGTAGCGGTGACTTAATGCCAAGGTGGGCAAAGAAAGTATCTTAGGCACAACGGTCGGTAAATTCAGTCTCCATGACGAAACAACACCAAAAGGGGTCAGGAAATATGGTTATCTGTAGTACTAGATTCTAGCATAGGAAAAGTCATCAAGCTATCTGGTTGTTTACATTTCTTGAAATATCATTTAGAATTTAATTACGATTCCCGGCAGCTTTTTTGTCATAATGTATACTTATGTACATATATATGCTTTTCTCTTTTTGTTTACAATTTTTATTGAGTGAGGCCCAATGCTTGCTTATCTTCACACAGAAAAAGGCGATTAATGAGTAATAGAAACATTCAAAGTTCATAATGACTGACTTTGTTTCGTTGTTGTAATTGTTGTTGTTGATGACGCTTATGCTTAACACAGTTCGAGAAGTGTGCAAAGTTCACTGTGATTTATTTGATTTGATTGGCTAGTTGGATAGGTTCCCACTCTGTGGCATATATGTATTACAAATACAAATGCAAATACAAATATATGTATGTATGTATGTGTGTAGGATAAAACAAAAAATGCATTGACGCAACTACACTTTTAACCTCTTTAGTTCTATTCGAAATAAATCAGAACGGAGAGGAGAAGGTGTTCCAAATTCTAAGCTTCTAAGTTTATCCTGGGCTTATTAATTTATTGTGGTTTGTGAATGTAGTCCAAATCCTAGTCTCAATAATCGATTAAGCCTGAACTTGAGCTGGGTACTCAACTAATTTAGCTTCCCTTGAAACCAACATAAACACCACAACAATGTCAGCTTCAAAATTAATTTCGAATTCGAAAACAATCTTCCTCCCATCGCTTCGAAATCATTGCATACTCTACAATATATAATATTATTATCAATATTTGTTGTTGTATTTCCCTGCATCTGGCCTTGAACTTTAAATCCGAAATAGTATTTTATTATTTAGAATAAAAATAAACATTTTTGTTGGAACTTTTGTAGACTAGAGCCGGTGCGCAACACCGGCTATCACTATACCTTCACATTGCTTTAATTTATTTAGCTGATAGGTGGACTATGTACAAAATATATACATAAATACGTTTGATTGCTAGTGCATGGGTTTGTTTGTAGTCAATAATTTGTTATCACCGAATATTTCAAAAAAAAAAGTGCAGCCACCAAAATATATGAATATGATTTTTTGTGCATAGAGTTTAGAGACTCTTTGCATAGGACATGCATACAGTGGCTGCTCAAAGTTTGGGTATAATTATTGTTTCAATTTTAGAAAGGTTATATGTATATACTTATCTCCGCTGATAGTATGACCACATAATTCTATTGTGGGCAAAAAATAGTAAGACTGAATTTAAATTTCGTGCGAAAGGCCATTGGTCGTAATATTCTTTTTTTAGGTGGGTATGATTGTCAGTGACTTCTGTGCCAAATGTCACATCAAAACAATCATTAGTGTTTAGTATTTATTAATTTCTGGTGCCGAAACGTTCAGTATGGCCAGAAACATCAACTGATGATCAATACGTCAACAAAATATAGAAATTGGTGCTTGAGAATCGAACCATCAATCAGAGATCTTGGAATATCAGAAAGATCAGCAAAGATAATTTGAAAAAAAAAGAAGCACGATCGAAAAAGGACTTCGACCATCAATCAGAGACTTTGATCTATGACGATGCCAGAAACTGAGATCAATCGGCCGAATATTGTGACAAAGGTGAGAAGAAGCCAAAAAAAACCATGTCAAAAATCAAGGTGTGAGGTGTGTTGCACTCCGAATTCCTTCCGACCGGCCAAACTGTCAACAAGGGTTACCAATTGAGTTATATGCATCGTTTTCGTGAAGCTATTCGTAAAAAAGAACGTAATTATGGTTCGAGAATTCTTGGTTTTTGCACCACGATAATGAACCGTCGCATACTGAATTGATTCTTCGTGAGTTTCTAGTCAAATTTTCACCCAATATCGTACTGCGACTACCGTATTCACCTGATTTAGCGCCGTGTGACTTCTGGCTATTCAGCGAACTCAAATAACTACCCCGGAGAAACCGTTTTGAATCAATTGAAGACTGTTTCGAGGATTGGAAAAAACCTTGGCACAAGTATATTGGCGCAGAACTGGATTACTTTGAGTGAGACGACTTAGTGTTTGAAGACTAAATTAAGAATTTTGAAATTATGAACAAAGTCGTACTATTTTTTGCACATTGTGATTTGTTTTCATTGGCTTTACATATTTTATATGTTTAAAGCCATTAAAAAAACGCTCATTTGTTTTCTTAAGGACCTCCCTAATATACAGTGCATATTATTGTTATAAAATTTTCAATGATTTTTTATATTTTTTACGCTGATTTTTTATATTTTTTATTGATTATTTTTATTAATTTTTTAAAGTAATATTAGTATTATTTTTAATTTAAAAAAAACTCCGCATTTCGTTTTTCAATATAACAATGATTTTTGTATAATTTTTATACACTATTTGATGATCATGCCTGTTAGTTAAGCGCACACATGATCACCGTACTTACATACAAAGGACAATATCACCATCGGCAACAGACAGCAGGCAATTAGGAAACATAATAAGGCTTTGAAAAACGATTTTACTTGACGCAGAATTCTAAAAAAAAAATAAAGTAATAAATATTTCGGTTATTTTTGCTGAATGCGAATAACTTCATCTTGGAATTGCAATTTGCAATACTTTACTTTTCCATTTTTCACATCACCACTTCACTGGATTAACTAATTGAACGTTTGAGACACACTTTTTTGTTGTCTTTTAGTAAAGTTCATTTATTTTAAAACACGAATATTTTCTTAAATTTTCAATATTACTTTATTTTAAAATTTGACTGCACTTTTTCAAATTCGTCTTCACTTTTTCAAAATTTCATCAACCACTATTCCGTATCAAACACCATTCGCGGCGATTAGTCAGTCTATTCCGTTTGAGTATTGATTTGAAACTGAATTATTAGCTCAATTGGATCGCCGGGGGTAATCTGTTTGGTGCGCCAGCCAACTGCTCTTATCACGGATCGTGTGTCAAGCGTCCGTCCGCTTATCATCAAATTATAAATACACTCTTCGTTGAGTAGAAGAGGCGCACAATCAAAAGAGACCGCCATAGAAGCTGCTTTTTACTAACAGCAATGAATGAGTAGCGTATTCATCATCACGCAGTAGTTGATAGTGCCATTAGTAAGGTAGTGCTCTGCTCGAACCGAACCGAAATTGAAGTACATGTCGGGTGCTGAGGCAACTAATTTCTTGGAAAGATGCAGGAATCTTTTTCGGATTTTACATAGGTTAGATGCAGTAAGTTCAAGAGAATGAGCCGTCTGTCCTATATACGTGAACTAATTTTTTGGTTTTTGGAGTATTCGATGGCGCTAAAACAGGACCTCTAATGATACTGTGATTTCGGACTTATCCATGGGTGAAACCTAAAAAGTGAATAACCCTATTGCGTACGAATGTTCAGAGGACTAAAATATGCTACTTTTCTTGTCTCCACTAGAAAATATGCCTATTTTTATATACAACAACAAAACTAGTATATTTTTACTATTTTAGTCGTTATCACAGAAAGGCGCGTGAAGCGAAGGCAATTAATATACAAAAGCAATAAGAAAAATGTATTTTTTTCCTATTTAACTGGTGATCCAAGTAGAGCTACTTTTTTTATGAGTCGTGTCAAGCTGCCATGTTATTTTTCTTCAGTGTTGTTTGGTATTTCATCATCGAAAGACTTAGCTCTGAACCACGTTTATAAATCGTTCAACTTTTTTACGAAAATTCACGTTGTTCAGCTTGTGCAAGCACTAGAGCCCTCGACCTTCCCAACTGACATCGCTTCGCTCTATAGACTCTTGAAAAGTTGCAAGTAGATCCTACGTCTTCGAACCAAATATTGTTTAGCGTTATAATCCTTTATGACAATGGTATACCTGTGTGTCCAAAATGAGTTGAATCGGGTCAGTACTTCCCTTAGCTCACATAGACTCAATACAATGATTTTTGAACTCCAACATGTGAAAATGAGAGATCGTTTTTTACTGATAAAAATGTACCTTTGTGAACCATTTCGAGGTTGCCTACTTTTTGAAAGAAACACACAGAAACTACAAAAGTAATGGGGAATGTTTATTTTCAGTCGAAAGATCATCCCTTGGAACTTATTTTTTTAAGATTATCTACATCTCAGTTGATCCATCCGTCCAACTTTCGATGACTCGTTCGAGCATTTCGACTGGTAACTGGCGAATGACGCGCGTGATGTTTTGCACTAGGGCCTGAATCGAAGCAGAATTGTCCCCATAGACTTTAGACTTTACATATCCACATACATAGGTGAGATATCACATGAGCTTGGTAGCCAATCGAACGGCCCAGAACGTGAAATTATCTACTTACCGAAGTGATCTCTCAAATCCATTTATTGATGCGATGAGTGAGAAGTGGCGTCGTCTTGTTCAAACCAAAAGTCATCGAGATCACGAGCTTAAATTTCAGTCATCAAATAGTCGGTTATCATTGCGTGATAATGGTCGCCATTTACGGTTACGTTCTCACCCGCATCATTTTTGAAGAAATATGGACCGATAGTTCCACCGGCCAACTAACTACACCAAACCGTTGTTTTTCTGAATGAAATGGCAGCTCTTGAATCCCTTCAGGTTGCTCTTCGTCCTAAATGCGACAATTTTGCTTGTTTTGCCATTGAGCCAGAAATTAGCCTCATCGCTGAACAAAATTTGGCTCGAAAACGTCGCATCTTCTTCAAACTTTTCAAGACCCCATAGAGCGAAGCGATGTCACTTGGAAAGGTCGATCGGCTTCAGTTCTTGCCCAAGCTGTATATCGTACGTTTTCCGTTTAAGATCTGGACTTAAACGGCGACAAGTCGTTCCATTCGTCAGTCAGAGTTGCTGCAAAAGGCAACGAATCGACTCTTCACAGTCTTCGTGTACATATGTAAATATATAACAGTGAACTTCCATAACTCGAAATCTTGAGTGATTCCAGTTAGGGAAGTTCAACTGTATATATAATTGTCTAGATTCCGAGCCTCTGGTTCAAAATAAAAATCTAAATCCGAATTCCGGCACACTAATTTGCCTTACCAAACAGCACATGGTTTGTGCGATGTTTTTTTTTTTGTCATTTCGACGCTGACGCCAAACTAAACGCCAAATATACTGTTATCCTTGTCACGTCACAATTTCTGCTGGCGCTCTCGTTCTCTTACAAGAAGAGAGAGAGAGAGAGAGAGTGCCAACAGTATACCAAACAGCGCGCGTGGGTACAAAAGCACACATGCCAGCAAGCTTTGAGCGGCTAAGGAAACTGAAAGGCGCCATGGTGAAAATATTTCGAAATTTTAATGTACTTTAAGGACGAAAAAAAATATCAAGGAACTGCCAAAGAGAGCGCGTAGCTAGTGCGACATACGCTTAGGAAGTACTTTGTACATAATTTAGCGCAGCGTGTAGAGAGAGAGAGAGCAGCGAGCATGTGTAGTGAGCGCGCTTACATTGCTGCAGCGGTGAATACTGAGCAACAACGAAAACATCGCACAAAGCATAGAAATAGGCGCTTATACTTGTACACTGCAGCAGCAGCATTGGCAGGAGCAGCTGTCGTCAATATTGGGTTCGCAGGATACGTGAGCCGTTTGGCCTGATGAGTACTGGCGTTGCTGTTCGTGCGTTGTGGTCGTAGTCGTCGCCGTCGTTCGAAGTCGTTGTAGTCGCTGTCGGTGTCGTTGATAATTTGCTGTGCTGTGCTGTGCTGCGCCGCTGCCGTTGTGGATTTTGTTGGAATTAAAGAAATTTGTGTTTTTTCTTTCCTTACTCGCGACAACTTTTCCATTATTTTTTGTGCTTTTCCATCAAATACTTCGGTAACAGTTTTTCACGGTAATTGGAATTCGCTGAAAATGAAGCAATGAAAGCAAGTTGAAGATTTTGTGCGAAAATCGTGTGGAAAAAAAGCAAGAAGAAAGAAAATTGTGCAATTTGCGGAAATCGTGAAAATTACATGTGAAATGTGCGCAAAGCAAATGCGAAAATGAAATGTAATAATCGTGCAAAAAATTATGTATGATAATTCTGCGCTTCTATGTTTGGCAGAAAATATATACGTGAAAGCTGCAAAGTTGTTGCGGAAATGTGTAACTGATCTACGGTTTTGTGTTACGCTGCCCAAAAACGACGGTAAAGCTGCTGAAAGGCATTGCCTGCAGTAGGCCTTAGTAGATTTTTTCTGTGATTTTTATTGGACACAAGTCTTTAAATGACGTTTTTGTAACGCAAAGTGAATTAAGAAAAATTGAAAAATAAAAATTTTTGTATGAATTTTTTAACGTAAATTTTTTTTTCATTTTTCTTAATGTTTTTTTAATTTTTCGTATCTTTTTTTTAATTTTTTTTTTAATTTTTCTTAATTTTTTTTTAATTTTTCCAAATTTTTTTAATTTTTTTAATTTTTTTTTAATTTTCTTAATTTTTTTTTTTTGAAATTATTAAATTTTTTTCTGCCTTTCTGTGCTGCCAGCGTTTTGCTGGTCGCTCTAGTGTCACAGGCAGCCGTTTTACAGTTGCTCGTTCGGTCGGTAGGTCGCTTGGTTGGTCGTACATTCGCAAAGGCTGAAAATTTTATAGAGTCCTTGTACTCATTCGTACGTCGGCTCACTTTTGTAGGAGTTCAATATAATATACTATATAAGTTTATATATTATATATGTATGTACATACATATAAATGTGTGTAGCTGTGTGCCCAACGCTCTTTTTTTACAGTTACGTCCATGTGCAGGCAACTTCCTGCCCAACCATTCTCTCGCGCACTCAATTTCCTCGTGCAAGCGTTGTTAGCCATCCATTCATACGGCCAGCAAGCAAAGATGGTAATGATGATGATATTGTTTTTGCTATTTTTGCTGTTGTTGTTGTTGTTGCTGATGATGATGAGGCCTTAAACAAATGTTAATTTAACAGGGCAAGTGAATAATTAATTTTGAAAGCACCATTGGACCGCAGTGTCCACCGCAGTGCGTAAAAACGGCCATCAGCAACGGTAAAAGCCAAATGACAAAACAAGAAAACAACAAAAAACACACACACACAAAATATGAGTGAAATAAAGCGCAAATGTGGGAAAACTACGACGGCAGCAAATATGACAAATATATATATAACAAATAAATATGTAAAGAAAGAAGAAGAAAGTGACTTTAAGGGAGAGTGAGCGAAAAAAAAAAAAAAAAAAAAATGTGCGAAAGTGTGAAAAAATCGAAATATGAGTTAAGCAATAAATTTGCGCATAATTACAGTAACGTGCAAATATTTTGTGAAGTGTGTAGAAAAACGAAAAGTGAAAGGAAGAGCGCATAAAATTAAAATATATATATATTTTTCTTATTTATAAAAATATATGCAAAATTTTCGGACATTTCTTTTAAACTCTGCCGTCTTTTGCTGCCAAAAATAAAAATATAAATAAAAAATAAATATCAGCAAATAGGCAGGCGAAAGCAAAGCAGCAGCTACGCTATGGCTTGCAGCGCGTCTCAGCAGACTCATTGACTGTGCATGAAGCCGAGTGTTGAGCATGAATGGAAATATATGTATAATTCACCCCCTGCCAGGAAAAATCACGCGCAAGCTTCAACACACACACACACAAACGCACTCAAACACTATTTCGTTTGTATTTCCGTGTGTAGCGTACTCGCACTCGCATCTGTAAAGGCACACCCATACACCCACGTTGCATACACACCCACTATGATGTAAAGCAAAAAACAAGTTGAAATTCTCTAAATATACGCAGAGGCTCAGCAGCATTCACGAAAATATACCTATGTACATACATATATATACACATATACATATATGTATATGCGTAGAAATAATTCGCGTAGAATATAGGTTGTACAGTGGGTACTAAAGTTAATAAGCTACTTAAAATTCGATGCAAATTTCTTATAGAGGTTTCCTAGAAGACAAGTGCGTACTACTTAAAAAGCCAAACATTTCATATTCCAACAAGAATGGTTTTGGAGACACTAGTAGAGTTTGTGAGAATATTCTAAAACATGTAAATAAGAGTAACCCTTAGCCTCACAGGCAAGGTACTACAGAAACACGTGATAAGTAGGTGCTAAAGTGATCCATTCCCTAGTTAAAAAATAAAAACACAGATGCTTCAAATTTAATGAGAAATGTTTGTTGTCATCCGAAAGAACTTTCTTTACAATTAATTTTTGAAAAATATCTCTTTCAAATGTTGCCCGCGGCTAGTCTCAGATGGTCCATCCGTTGAGTCCAATTTTCGATGACTAATTGATGCGATATGTGGGAAGTGTCGTCGAGATTGAGAACTTCAAGTTCAGGCATCAAATAGTCGGTTATTATGGCGCGACAACGGTCGCCATTGATGGTTACGTTCTCACCGGCATCATTTTTAAAGAAATATGGAACGATGATTTCACCGGCCCACAAAGCACATCAAACAGTTGTGTTTTTTGGATGAAATGACAGCTCTTGAATCTCTTCAGCTCTTGCTCTTTGTACCAAATGTTGCAATTTTGCCTCTTTATGTGACCCAGAAATGGGCCTCATCACTGAACAAAATTTGGCTCGAAAACGTCGAATCTTCTTGGAACTTTTCAAGAGCCCATAGACCGGCTTCAGTACTTGTACAAACAGAACTTGTAGAAGCTGTATTTTGAACGCTTTCAATTTACTGCAAACGGCGCCGAATCGACTTTTCACGGTCTTCGTGTACACATTGTTCAAATGTATGTAAGTCTTTCCATAATGAAATGCCAAACAATACTGAACAAAATAGCATGACAGCTTTACTCGACACACGTGTGATCTGTCAAAAAGAGGCTTTTGAAAAAAATACCTCTACTTGGACCAGTATCCCTTAGCCTCACAGGCAAAGCACTAAAGAAACATGTGATAAGGAGGTTTTACCATGAGGTTAGGTTTCGTTCCTTAACTCCGATAAGGGAAAAACACTACACTCGCGTCTTTTACAAATCTAATATTCTTGAAGATAAATTAAACCTTTGTATAACGACTAATCCAATGGCGATTAATTTTCACAGAGTTCTTCAAGATGATTTAAAAAGTGAGAGTCAAACTTTGTTTAGTCAAAAAGTATATGCTAAGATAATTCTTTCTTGCCATCTCAAAAACAGTTTTAGCTTCTGAAAATACTTTATCTTACCGCATGAATTCCAATCAGAAAATGTTTGGCAAGAGAGAAGGAAGAAAAAGAATTGCGCTTGTAATGACAGTATAACAGGACTCGTCGGGCTTAACTGTTGTACTGAATACGGCAAGCAGACAACGAAAGAAATCGGTAATAACGAGAATAAGATTTGTTTCCTTGCTAGCACATCAACCTTGCTATTCCTGTCCATTCGCCGATGAACAGGCACCCTTGTCACGAAATAGGTCAGTCCAACTGATAAGGGTAAGCACTTCGACCTCTTCTAAACTTGCGGTTTTTGCCTTGTTCCAGTCAACAACGTCTTTACCGCATTGTATGCCTTTTTTTAGGGAGAAGCATCAAAAGCCGGAGTGCGGACTTTATCCCGCTAAACCTACCCTACTCCAAACTCATGGATCCCCTCTTACGGAACCACCGGATTAGGTGTTACTTCATGTGAGAGAAATATACATTTAAGTCTCTTTAATTGCACGGACTGACTGACTTCTAATCTATTGTGAGTTTCTTAGTTGTGTCCTAATTAGAGCTGACGCTTCGCAGATAGCTTTCCATTTATCAGAGGACTGATACATACTATAAGTGTTCCACCGTTATACTACCTAGATTTTAGCTATTATTTATGTTTAGAAAATGGGAGAACTGAAAAAATACGTGTTCCACTCATTATTTGGGTTAGGTGGAAATTCAGATTCCCATATCGTCTGTCCCTCAACGAATTAATGTCTGGGTTCAGTCTGTGGGTCCATCGTCTTTTGGATGAGATTTGCCACCGTTGCCGCCACATTGTAAGGCTCTAAGTTCTTTCTGCTTTTTTCCTCCTTTTAGACGGCTCTGATAGCTGGCATAGTCGGGTGAATTCGTCTACCTGAATGTCAATAGACGACATGCTGGCTGGTACTTCAGCAGCATCGCTTGATATCATTTTATGTCTAGCGCCTGTATCCATATTGGTGCTGCATGTAATATCACGGAACTCATTGCTTTTGCTATTAAAAAAATGCTGGTTGGAACGCCCGCAGCCTCTATTGGCCATCATTCTCGATAGAGCATTAAATATTTGTTTTGATTTGAAGTATACGCCAAGTGTTCCTTAAGTTTTAACTTAGTGTCTAATATTACTCCCAAATACTTCAGCTGAAGTAATCTCGAACTCCCTTATGGTGACTGATACCCTTTCTTCCACCTTTCCTGTGCTTATGAGCAAGATTATGAGAATGCCTAAAGCTGGCATTTATGGATTTTGTTATCGTTATATTTAGAGCATCTACGATATAATTTTTTTAACCAGTTTAAACCTAAGGTTGAGCCTTCCAGCAACCCACTGGCTTGCTGCTAATGCTTATCTCTTTCCAATCTTTCTTCCTTCCGGCATAATTATTTTATAGCCACTGCAAAGAAGGGTTCAGGCCCCAGCAGCTTAGTAGCCGCTGCAGAGCGAGCAAGTTCATCATTGTAAAGGAGGTGGTAAAACTCTTACTATGCAGCCCCTTTCATTGGACCAGATTGTGATACACTTATGCCAACGATTTTTCCAGTCCCCGTAACACTTTTCATAAGCACTTTTTGGGATGGCCTTTAACACCTTCAGCGAATTTTGTTTTATCTCTTCGAACGACTGAAAACAGTTTCCATTGAGCGGCAATTTCAATTTGGGGTACCAGAAAAACCACACGGTGTCAAATCTGGTGAATACGGTGGTTGATTTATAGTTTTTGGCCTTAAATTCGGTCACAATCGTGGCTCAATGCGACGATACATTATCAGCGTGTAAAATCTATGAATTGTTCTTCCACAATTTCTGCCGTTTTCGACGGATGTTCTCACGCAAACGCCTCAATACGGCCAAATAGAAATCCTTATTGACCGTCTGACCCTCCGGTACAAATTCAAATTGCACCATACCACGAATATCGAAAAAAGCAATGAGAATCAACTTGATTTTTGCCGTGTTTTTTTTTTTTTTTGGTTTAGGTTCGTTTTTTTCCCTTCTATTCCAATGATTTGTTTGCATATCAAACTCATAAACCTATGTCTCATAGGCAGTTATAATGTTCTCCGTAAATGTGCGAATTCGTACGTTCAACCATGTTCAAAGAGAGCTATTTGCGGTACTCTTTTGGAAAAAAAACCTCAGCGTTTCATACCCAAAATATTTAGCAAAATCATTCGAATTTACCCGCGAGAGATGTGGAGCTCTTTTGCCATCTCTCTAATACTTGTCTGACCTGATGATTTTCAAGCACCATATCTTCCACTTTTTTTTAATATTTTCTTCAGTTGAAGAGGTTGTAGGTCGTCCAGAACTAGACATGTCTTCACGACTGTCTTTGAAGGCTTTATACCACTCGTAGGCTTGTGTTTTTGATAAAACTGAAACACCGTAAGCCTTTTTCAACATTAGCAATGATTCTGTACACGAAATTTGGTTACAAATACAAAACTTGCGACAAATTCTTTGTTCAATATTTTGATCCATTGTAAAAATCACTGAGGTGTACCGACTTAAGAAGCTACTGTAAACAAACTGATTGACAAATCGTGATCATATTTCGCATAGTAATTAAGGACAGTCCTACCAACTTAGCAAACTACATTTTTTTTTTTTGAAATATCATTTATCCGGACAATTTAAATTGCAATTTCTTCTTTATCACAATGCATTCGAACTAGTCCCTCCGTTTTTGAGATATCGATTTGAAATTTTGCACCCGTTCTTTTCTCACCAATTAGCTGCTCACGTATCGGAACACCCGACATCGAACCACTACGGCATGCACCTGTCATACAAACTGAACTATTGGAATCACTTGTGTGGAAAACTTTTTCATCTCCGAAGAAATGTTCGGCCATACACATTGGTCTATCAAAGTTCTTATAAATAGTTGTTTGTATTTGTGAAAGGTTTGTTCTTGTTCCACCGTAATATCGTGTACGCACAGACAAGCTGTCATCTCGAAATCAATTTGTCTCGCCTTTTTTTGTAGATTTTGAGCAGTTACTCTTCATGCAACGTGTTCTGAAAATATAAAAATTCAGAAACCTCATGTATTGCAGTTCCAGATAAACCAGGATTAAACGCGAACTCGTTAATGTCAATATTTAACTTGTTGAAAATTAAAAAGTTATCTGCTTTGTAGAAGAATCAACCGGGCTGAGCGCTGAGCTCATTAAATTCGCTAAACTAAAATTTTAGCATGCTTGTTGTTGTATGCTCGTGCGTGTTTGCTTACTCTTAATATTTTCACTTACACCATGTACGTATGTACTACATATATGTATGGCTGTTTGTGTTGACAATTTTAGAAAATTCGTCAGTGCGCTAAAAATGTGTGCACCTACGCCAACAAAATGCCATTACAAACAACTGGTGAGCGCACAAAGTGAAAAGGTGAGAGTGCAAAGCACGCGAAATTACAGTTACTACAGCTGCATTGCTGCAAAAAGGTGGGTCAAGTGCAGAAAACAGGCAAGCTGGTGAATACTAAAGAGGCGCTAAAGGACGGCGCTTACACATATGTACACACACACATACACATACAAATGTACATATGTGCTTTGAAAGGAGCTGCTGTATATAATTGAATGTGCTTGAAAAGGATACATATGTAAGTGTATGTGTGTATTTGCACACACATACAAATGTGAAAAAAACACATTATTTTTATGTGCCAATAAGCCAGCTTCATTTGAGGGCAGCGCGCGTCTTTAACGTCGACCTTACGCTACAATAGCAAAAAAATCAGTGACATTATTAGAAGCATTAAATCATAAGTAAAAGAAGTCTTGGCGCAAAGATATCGCTCGCAATGACCTAAAAAGCCGTTACATGCATGTGCATTTACACCCATATGTATAGATGAATTATTGTGAAAAATACTCAAGAAATATTGTAACATGCTTACGAAGACACGTCTGCTGCTTCGGCCGATGATAAATTTATGTTGAGGTTATGCCCAGTTTCATAAATTATCAGCACGCCTGCGGCAGGACATGCCACACAACACACAATAAGCGCGAATTCATGCTCACAAGTGCATATACATATGTATGTACATACATGTCAGCTTACTAAAGTGTAGCCATTACAACAAAAACACACACTCACATTCATATATGTACATACACATGCATGTGTGTGTTTGTAAGCCAGTTTATTGTGCCAACAACAAATGCGCCAGCACGAACGCGAATGTGAAATTTATGCCCCAACATATTACGCACACACACTCACACACATTCGCCTTCGTGTATACACGTTGTAGTTGTGTGTTTGTGTAAGGCAACATTGGCCTCTGCGCCGCTGTGTACAGCGCCAACATAAACTTTGATGTCGCTTGCCACAACTGCTGCTGCTGCTGCTGCTTCTGATTTTGTTTGCTTAGCGCATTGTTGTTATTGTTGGCACATTTGCTGTAATATCAGTACGTAACAATAGCTACAAATCTCCACAACCCCCATTCGTTGCGCCGCGACTGTTCGCGCTTCAATTCATTGGACCAAACTTAACATTGGCATAACTCTACTATTCGCGTGTATGTGTATGTGTGTGTGTGTTCTATGTTTGGGCGTGTATACAGCCATTATGTTTACGACTGATTCCATGCAATTATAATCTGCTTAAGAAGCATTAACCCACACTCAAACGTTCCACTCTTTCAATATATATTAACATAACTCAATGGCATCCACAAATCGTTTAACTCCAGGCTCTATAATACTGAGGTTAAAGCCGAAAATTCAGCCAGCTTGTTTAGAAGAAATGAGAGCTACTTTGTGGTTTAAACTCATAAGTAGGCTCGTCTTCTGTATCAATTGCACTATGCCTTATGGTCAATATAATTCAAGGTGGCGTCCGAGGCTGTTGGGGGTGTTTTTTATGTGGCGGGTCTCAAACCCAGTACACAACCCTTCGGAGGAGATGTTTCGCTTTTTTAACTTTAGCTCGCCTTCAAACGGATGTTTTTTGGCTACCCAGAGGATACTTGGTCTAAGACCAGAAGTCGTGAGCTGCTTGAGCCATATGCAAAAGAATCGTTTCTCTCCCAAGCGAGTGCCGCTCAGAGAAAGTTAAAAATTCCTAGACACTCAACAATATATAAATTTCTTGGCTTTATGAAAGCTCATATTTGATGTCGCCTTCATGTAAGTTTATCTTCTGGTATGCAAATTTTTATAACAAAATCGTGTCTTATCTGCGTTCGCGAAAGGTTTCCCAGATAATAGTTTTAAGGGTCTTATTTGCCTCAACCTTTTCTTCGAGAATCGCATTTACAATCTTTTGTGAAGCCAGACGGAAAAGCTCCCAGCTATGGGCAAAAGCGTCCTGAACCCATTGAAAAGTGAACCTTACTGGGATCGAAGAATTCCCAAGATCTACCTACCCTTGGTCCGAAGGACCTTACGACTGAACAACTGTTCTACAACGACTATATCCAATCTAGTCTCCTTAACAGTTGAAATTCGAGAAGGAAGTGTTAAGATTTGAGTCCCATCTTCTTCCAACAGCTGATGCAGCTGACATGCGGTAAGTTGCTCAATTCTACCACATGAATTCCAATCGGGTAGTGTCCAGTTTGAGCTTCGACATCCATTGAAAAGTGGACCTTGCTGAGATCAAATAGTTCCGTAGACTTACTTACCATAGACCAGAGGGACCTTGCGACTAAACAACTGTTGTAGTAGGGAATCACCAGCAGCCAACAGAGTCCTACTCGTTGCCATTCCCCAGTTATTGAGACAGAAGTATTTGTCTTAGCAAGCTTATCAGCTACTCAGTTTCTTGCAATGCCGGCTAGTAACCAGTTTAAGCAAAAATAACTCAATGCCAGAGATAAGGCTAGGCAATCTTTCGTAATCCTTCTGGGCTTGGCTACCGAATTCCTACCTGAATGACCCCCGGCAGGCAAACAGTCATTGTGTTTTGACGTAAGTACCTGCCGATGGTGGCGCTCCAAATACTAAAGTATTCTTTAGTTCCAATTGCTTAGGTGGTAGGGACTTCTTTTCCACCATGTTCTGGTTCGAGGCCAACCTAATAGCCCTGCAGCGCTGTAGGTCCGGCACCCGGCTGCAGAGCGACTCCACACTCAACGGAATTTTCAATTCTACCTGCCTTCAGTACTTACCTGTTTAAACCACAGTCACCATGAATCTCCCCAAAAGACCGAACCCAACGAACTGATTGGATCGAACCCCAAGGGCTAACTGTTCCCCGTGATACCAGATTTAAGCCTCGATCAGACCTATTACCTGTTGAGAACCCATCAAACTCAATGGCTGGTGACATTTGTCGCTTGAACTTCAAATGTCTTTTCATTAGAAGGAATCTCATTAAGAGTCCCTGATAACAGTTCAAGCAGACTGTTTTAGCACTATTTCTGACAAGACTATGCTGAAATTTCCAGGTCATCCAAATAACAGGCATAATGCATATTAGATTTTAGTCGCCACTTACGACATGCTTGCTTACCGCACGCAAATTCTACCTCCTGTACGCTGGGGGAAGTTCCCGGCAGACATAGTCAAAACTTCGAACATATTTCGGCTGAAGACATGTTCGTGTCTATATAGTGTCAGAATTTTATTGGATGGGTATTATTGCCTGCCAGAATCACTGTTGTAAACATATGTGGTTTGATCTCCATTCATATTTAGTCAATGTATGATGATTTCTCTATCCATTGTGTCGAACAACTCTTGGAAAAGACTGTGAATGAGCAAACTAGTACCAAAAAGTAGAAAACAAAGCTTACAGTGAAAATATCATTAAATCTACCACCAAATCACGTTGCAGTTATTTGTTTAAGCCAGCTGTCTGCCTGCGGTTATATTTTCCTCCAGAGGATCTAAGTATATACATATATCCCCCACATACCATATTTATAGAAATATTACTTCAGTTCTCATTTAAAGCATCTCCTTCTGTGGCTATTTTCTCTGTAACGCTCAGCTGACACTAAACTTCATTCAACTGTTTCATGGCGCTCTGATTTGAACTCTTCCTCTTTACTGGCGTAGACGCTCTTTACGCGATCATAGCCGAATTTACAACAGCGCGCCAGTCGTTCTTCCTTTTCGCTGCTTGACGCCAATTGGATCCACCTGATCTTTCCAAGTGTAGTGGAGTGAAGGTATTTCTCTTTCTTTGCTTCCTCCGGCGGTCTGAATTGAATTCCGTTCCTAAATTATTCTGAGCCTAGGAAAGATGGGAAAAAAATCTTCTCCCAGTGTTCGGTAGTACACTTTCTATGCGCTAGCCTGATGAGATTTTCCTTCTCTATGTTTAAAGTTTTATTTCGTTTAAGACAGGTTAAGTAAAAAACTAGATTGGTTCAAATTGGTTGCATCAATGTCCTGCTTTAAGAAAAATATTAACAACTTGAGGTATTAAGATTTTACTTCATGGAGGTCTTTTCATAAATATTTCCAAATTTGAAAAGATTTTTAATTTTAATTTTGCTTCTCGAAATTGTTCAAATTTAAACGCTTTGATTTTCGTAGTTTGTGAGATCCAACTTTGCATAACAAAACATTATAGAACTCCCCTAAGTCACACTATTCACTACAGCATTTTCGTGGAAACAAAAGTTGCTTGAATGAAAATTGCTGGAGTTGCCCCTTTTAAGTGAATAGATTTCAAGCACGTGTAGCAACCCTGTAGGAAATGAGCAAGCTTTAAGTTAGTGTACTCCATTAAAGCAAAATCCATTATCAGAGCGTCTTCATCTTGTTTTTCATAAGGTCAACAGTTGAATTAGACATTACAAGGTTCAAAGCATCTGGAATTATTGAATTATTTTTTTCTTATTTTGTAAGCCAGAAAATCTTACTTAAAAATAGTTTTAAAATTTCTAACCCTAAATCTCGTATTAAAAACTAAAATTTTATTCTAAGTATCGGATTGAAAAATTGTTTTGTAGTTAAAAATTAAATTTTCAATTAATCCTAAAATTCGAGATAAAATTTTAAAATTTAATTCTAAATTCAAAATTAAAAAATTCACAAGTTGAAGAAAAAATTCATACTGTGCTTTACTTTTATACCCTGGAATTCGTAAAATCGAGAAAGAAATGTCGGAGACCTTATAAAATATACTTATAAATATACTGAGTCGATTTAGTTATGGCCCTCTCTCCGTTTGTCTGCACATATACAGATGAACTAGACCCTCATTTTTTGAAATATCGATACGAAATTTCGCACACGTTCTTTTTACCGCCAGAAGCTGCTCATTTGTCGAAACCGCCGATACCGCACCACTATAGCATATAGCTGCCATACAAACTGATCGTTCTAAAGCAAGTCCTTGTAAGGAAAACTCTTTTATTTGACGAAATATCTTCAAAAAATTATATGGTATCGAATATGCTCCAAGGCAAAGGTTTACTCTTATAACAAATTTTTCAGATCGGATGACTATAGCATATAGCTGTCATATAAACTGACCGCTCGAAAACAAGTTTTTGTTGAATTTCTTTTTTGTGAAGGTTATTATAGCTTCGGTGTAGCCGAAATACTATATATTTTTATCAGATCTCTTTATATATTTTATTTTCGTCAGTCTTATTTTATTTACATATTTTCCTATTCTTTTTTTAAGAAAAAGCTTTGTCTCATGAAATATCATTTTCCTACATGGCATATCTACACACACACAAATACACTCACATTAACGGCACGACTAAGTAGCCAAAGCAGCTAACAGCCAAGCAGCCTGCCAGTTTGCCAGCCGCCGCAGCCGTCACATGAAAACGTGTTTCTTTTTATAGCCCAAAATGCAGAAACGTTTCCACTTCCTTGAAGTGCCTCCGTATGTGCAAACTCATATACAAATAAATGTGTTTGTATCTGTGTATACCGCATTCGCATACACACAAATTTCTATGTACTATAAAGCAGCAGCGTGCTTCAAACTTATTTGTTTTAGCTTTTCATGTTTCTCTTTTCATTGAATCTACTCAATGTCTCAGTGTTCCGCGGTGAAAAGCTTTCTGTCTTGGCGCATGCGCCCCATCAAGCGCACCTGCTCAGCCTGGCGCTCCTATAACAGCTCAAATCACTTGTTCACCTCGCTCACTCTCTCGCTTTCTCTCTCTCTCTATGTATGCGCTCTTTTAAGGATTACAATTACGCACACCTACACATTTTCTCCCTCGTTTTCTTTCTTTAGACTCTCGTTTGTTCTCTAGTGATTACATATGTGTTTCTCTCCACTCCTTGCTGCTTTTATGTTTTGTTTGTTTATTTATAACTTCTGACAATTTCACTGCAGCGCACAAAGTTCTTTCGGCTGCAAAACTCTGACTGATAGTTTGGTTGATTGGTTGCTTGCTGGATTCCATAGTTTGGGTGGATTTTCATTACTGAAGACGCTAAATATAAAACTTACCATGATATTTGAGGCGCATACCAATTATACGAATACATACTCGTATGTACATACATGCATAAATACATATACATATGTAGCATATATGCCTTTGCTTACCTAAGGATATGTGTTGACTATGTCCATCATCTGTAGGATAAGTAATTTATGCGTCGAATATTTTTGAAATTAATAAATTTACATGAAATAATTTTACATCGGCATTTCGCCAAAAATTCTTATTGTACTCGTCTATTAGGCAGTTCGCTCAACCAGTATACAGGAAAAAATATGGAAGGGAAGCTAGGTTCGTGTGGAAGCCAAATTTTACCAAGGGAATCATGTTCAGCTAATTTTAGGACGAAATCTCTCATATTACCTTACATAAACGAAATAAAAGTTGCCGTGCGGACGAAAATAATGTAGAATTTAATTTTGACATGTTGTTGTTTTATCAGAAAACATTAACAAAATAAGTTTAAGAAATGAGTTTCAGTAGGAAGTCCTTTGTCGAATGTAAATCGCGGTCTGTTCCGTTTTGGCTGCCTCAGCTGAACGGTTTGAACCGTTACGTAGGTTGCCTTTCGTGATATTTCGGAATTTGGGGTTGTCAATCTGTTGCAATCTGGCAACTCATATTTTTATGGTAAAGTTTGACATTGCATACTCAAATCGTTTTGACATACGACCGCTACTTGTGTTGCTTACAGTAATTTGAAATATTCATCTCGGCCAAAAAATAAGATTAATTTGAGAAGATTTTCACGTGATTAATTATTACAACTATCAACGTGGACTATCTCACCAATAGTGCTTCGATGAACTTAATTAAATTTTTGGCGATGAAGCTCCATCAGCGTTTATCGATGGTATGATGAATCCAATCGAGGTCTTTGATCATTGCAAAACGAATTTCGTGAAGGTTGTCCAAAATGAAGTTGTTGTTCCAGAAACAATTCATGCTATTCGCAAACTAATATTTTAAGATCCTCTGAATTACTGAAATTTTGTCTAGCTCCAGTGTACGATTAATGAAAGTTAGAATTTTTAACATTTAGTTTTGCAAAAATTTGATTAAGGTCGGCCAATCAAATTTTTAAATATATGATTTTCATTTTAAGACCTCTATATTTGACGAACTTCTTCTTCTTCTTTACTGACGTAGACACCGCTTAAGCAGTTATAGCCGAGTTAACAACAGCGCGTTAGTCACTTCCCCGCTACATAGCAAAACGCCAATTGGAGATCCCAAAGGGGGGTTCTCTTCCGAAGCTGTTGGTAATTTTTCATTCGGGTCGTTTTTTACAGGGCGGGTCCCAAAGCCAGCACACAACCCTGTGGAGTGGATGTTTCGCCTTCTCACTTCAACTCGCCTTCAAAACGATGTTCTTTGGCTACCCAGAGGATACTTGGTCTGAGACCGGAAGTTGAGATCTGCTTGAGCCATATGTAAAAGAATAATTTCTGGTCACTCCAAAGTGAATGGCAATCAGAGAACTTTCTTCAGTATTCTCATTATGTTCTATGAAAATATTTTGATAACAGTTTTCATTGACTTGACAATTCTTTATTGGCGTAGAAACCGCTTGCGTGGTTATAGCCGAGTTTACGACAGCACACCGCTCGCTCTTTTTTTCACTGTTTGACGCAAATTGGAGATTCCAAGTGTACCTTCTCCAACTGTTCTTTCCAAAAGAGTAGAAATCTTCTTATTCCTCTGCTGCCCCCTTCGGGTACTGCGTCTCCGAGCTGGTGTGTTTACAACGCGAATACGATAGCTGTTTGTTTGATGACAGAATATGTTTCGTCTTGTCCTCGTTCACTACCAGACCCATCTTATCTAGTCTGGAGAAAGCAGAAATAACGGCGCGGCCAATGATATCAATATCATCTACGTACGCCAGCAGCTATACACTCTTAGAGAAGATTGTACTCTCTCTATTCAGATCTGCAGCTCGTGTTACTTTCTCCAGCAATAGATTGAAGAAGTCGCACGATAAGAAGTTGCCTTGTCAGAAACTTTGTTTGGTCTCGAACGGCTCGGAGGCGTCCTACTCGATACTGATGGAGCTTTTGGTATTGCTCAACGTCAGATTGCATAGCCGTATTAGCTAATGGGAATATCAAATTCAGATATAATGGCATAAAGACATAGAGGCAGCTCCTATTCGTCCTGTCAAAAGCAGTTTTGATATCGATGAAGAGGTGGTGTTTGTCGATCCTCTTTTCATGGGTCTCTTTCAAGATTTGGCGCATGGTGAATATCTGATGACTTGCTGATTTTCCAGGCCTAAAGCCACACTGATATGGTCCAATCAGTTTGTTGACGGTGGACTTTAATATAATATTTCATTCAATACTTTCGTTTGAACCTTATACTTACTATGGATTACCCCACGGTAGTTGGCGTTGATTGTAGGGTCTCCTTTTTTGAATTGGGCAGAGCACTCTTAAATTATAATCGTCAGTCATGCTTTCGTCCGACCATATTCTATATATAAACCGATGCATATTCTTTATCAGTTCTTCTGCGCCGTATTTGAATACCTCGGCCGATAATCCATTTGTTAGTCGCCGCATCTTTTTGTAGAATTTTCGAGCACTACCCCTGTCGGCCAGTTTCACAAGCTCTTCGTACTCAAACATTTCGGCCGCTTTCTGTTTTTGTCTGCATATGGGTCTCGCTTCCTTCTTCAACTCTCGGTATCTGTTACTCCTTAAAGAAGCGTTGAAAATGTAGAGAAATTTATGTGCACATATCGTTCCTTAAATGTTGGAAAAATCGACTAAATTAATGACAGAATTTTGACGTAATGACGACAAATAGTCTAAATCAATATGATTTTGTACTGAGTGGTACTTTTTCTCCGGTAGTCCTCGGTTGAAAGCAAACAGGCAAGTAGTTAATAGTCAAATAATTTAATATTGCATAGACTTCCAAGACTCAATAAAGCTCTAAACAAGAACTCTATGAACCAATTTTTCCATCTACTCAAGGATCCTATGTAAATAAGTGAGTTTATTTACTCAATAATTTATTTGTCTAAAACTACCATTGCCTCGCAACATAAAGCGACCATTACCAGCAATTAAGTCATAAATCTAATGTTGAAAAAAAAACTGTATGTAATGTATGTAATGCGCCAGTGAAGGGACAGCACTCAGCTCGCACTGTCTGCCATGTTTGAGTCTTCATCTGCCAGGGCGTACGTGTACTTGGTCATGTCCCAGTGGATTGACACATAATTGTTTAACACTGTTAGGACCTCATTACTCCCACGCAAGCATAAATTATGCACTTACACACACATACATGTGTACTTAACATGTGGACTTAAATAAGTAATAAATATATTTTCAACAAAAACAATCTGTGCGATTGTGTAGGTTTGTATGTATGAGTGGGTAGTGTGCCTTTTACTGATGGCAGGTGATAAGAGAGGCATATATTGAGAGCATTGACTTATTTAAGTACATTTATGCGTTTATATATTATTAGTAATTTGTATTTGTATATACATATGTATTTACTTCTATATATAATATTTGTATGTAATTCTCCTAAATATATGCTTTGATTTTGTGTGATAAACGCCCAACGCCAAATATCGACTGAGTGGAGCTGAGTTTGCTTTGCTGCTGACAGCGGTCCCTTGAGAAGTTTGGTTTGTCTTAATGGACGCCTTCATTTTCTAATATTAGCTTAAGTGCAATGCACGATTTAGCTCATTTACACTTGCACACAAATAATTGCATTGTAAGCATGTGTTCTTACTGTTAATTATACAGCGTTGTGCATATATATGAGGAAGATGAGTCAAAATTGCTAAGCGCATAGTTATGATTTCTCATTAAGCGCCCAAATAACAATCCCTTTAATATATACTGCTTAAATATGTTTATAAATACTCGTATGTACAAAATCATAAATATGACTTGCTGTGCTTGACAAGCGTAAACTTCAAGCATATTATGGTAAACAATAGGTAGTTTAGCATATTGAGCTGTGCTTAAATGTTAATGGGAAGCTAATATGTAGATTTCATAAGCGAGTACTAATTTAATCAGTAGGCGGCAGTGAAAATAACTAGTGGCATAACGCATACTTTCCAACTAGTACGTGTGTAGTACCGGTTATCTTTTCATAACTGAAAGTTATTTCTATACCCTGAGTAAGCTAAATTAAGTTTTCCACGATACTTGTAACATTCAAAATGTCGAAATTTCTATAAAATATTTATATGAATAATCAGCAGTATGAGCTGAGTTTATTTAACCATGATCATATACATATCTTTCCGACTGTATATACGCGAACTGGCTCCTCAGTTTTTGAGAAAATTTGAGTAAAATTTCAATTGTAAGTTAGTTTTATGCGGTCTGTTTCGATTTCAATGTATAATTTTCATTTTTGGACTAGTATATTACGGACTAGTTAATTGTTGCACTAGTTAATTTTTGGTCCGAATTTATATTTATAATAGAAACTAGTAATTTCTTGATATATTCAATTTCCTTTCGAAAATTCAAGTAGTGACTAGTCTCTTCTGTGACTAGTCCGTTATTAGTCCGAAGTCTTTTTGGCTAAACCAAAATTTGCAGATAATTTTTATGCTAGTATTATTTAGACTAGTTAGTTTTTTGTCTGAAATTTCAATTAGAAACTAGTAGTGTGCTGATTGAATATTATTTCGAAACTTCTAGTGGTTAAGTAAAGGTTTCGAGACTAGTGCGTCATAAATTAGATAATATTCGCAGTAAACTCGTTTCCAAGTTTTGACTGGCTGGGTTTTTAGTCAAAGGTTGCTAGTTGTAAACTAGTTCCTTACTTAGTTTTCAGTCAAACGATTCTAGTTGCAAACTAGTTCTTTCCTTACTAGTTCACCTTTAGTCTGGAAATTCGAATTATATACTCTAGTGTTATCCTGATCATAAGTTTTAGTTGTAAGCTAATATATTACATATAAATTTGATCTTTCGTTACAATGTAGTTCGAAATTTACCTACATATGTATGTATATAGTCTACGTCGTCTCCAAAATGCAAAACAGCGTATCATTAAAAAAAATCGAAAATCGCTGTCAGATATAATAACCAATATACATATAACCATTTTGTAACGAAAACTCAAATTTTGTTTCAATATGAGTGTGTATAACCAATATATAACCAACATATAACCTCTTTATAACCAAAACTCATATATTATTTCAAAATGAGTGGTTTCTATTATATCGTTTTTCCTTCGCCTGTGAACTTATGAAAGGTGATGTTACGTTATTTTGCATTTTAGGTGACGATATGTACATTAGGCTATCCGTTATTTCTCAAGTTGATTGTGTTTTTGCAAACATCCTCTGAAGTTTATAATTTTGTCTTAAAAATGAAGATCCAACGAAGATAAGCCCTTTATTTTCGATTTAAACTGCGCTTAGAGCATTTTTCTTTTCCCATATACATATATAACATGAGATTTTTTGATATTTTGCTTTAAGCAACTAAATGTACAACTTCGAAAAAGTGATATTCTAATTTAGAATTTTTCACTCTACAAAAAAGGTCCAAGTGAATTTTTTCATACGAACATTCCTTTAAAAGTTATATGCAGTTAAAGTTATACCTTAAACGGCCTGGGCATTCATACAAGTGATTTATACATTCTGTGTTGCTCATCCGGCATGGTGTACTATATGTAAACGGTACATTTGATACGTATAACTTTTAATGAAATGTTGAACTTTTTCATAAGTCACGCATAATTTTGTGTTAGAGTATCACTTTTTAAAGATTGCAGATTTATTTGCTTTGGAGATTAAAAATTTATTGAGAAAGATGAAAAGATCCTATATAAAATACGAGCTGCAAGCTGGCTTTATATAATAATGCAGGGAACGTCCTGGCCATTGCTCAGGTGACTCTTATGCCTCGATGTGATATGATTTGGAAGTCAAGAGCTGGCTGTCTGTTGGGTGTATATAACTAATACAGGCACCGTGCCTGGAAGTCACAAGATGACTACAGGAAGATCTCGCAGCAAGCTGGCTCTATAAAAGAAAAGCAGGCACCGTGCCTGGTCACTGCGTCTCAATGTGATGTGATTTAAAAGTCATGAGCTAACGTCACGGGAAACTAACAGCCAGTTGGCGCTATATAAGTAATGCAAGCAACGGACCAGGCCAGGCCAGTGCTCAGATGACTCTCACGGTGCGATGTAATGTGATTTGGAAGTCATAAGGTGACTTCAAAGAGAGCTGACTGCCAGCTGGCTCTATAAAAGTGGCCTGACCAATGCACAGGCGAGTCTCGCGTCTCATTATGATATGATTTGAAAGTCACAAGGTGCCTTCAGATGCTGCCAGCTAGCTCTATAAAAGAAAAGCAGCCACCGTTCAGGGAAAGTGCTTATGTGACGCTCGTGCCTCTATGTGATTCAATTTGGAAGTCACAAGGTGACTTCATGGAGAGCTGGCAGCTGGCTCTTTACGGCCTTGTCGGGAGATATTCGGTATAATGATGACTTTCTTATGTCAAGTCACACCGGAACATAAAATTGAATTGATTGTACTCTTGCAGCTATGGCTTGATATTTTATATTTATACCCTGAACAGGGTATATTAAGTTTGTCACGAAGTTTGTAACACCCAGAAGGAAGCGTCGGAGACCCTACAAAGTATATATATATAAATGATCAGCTGAATCGATTTAGCCATGTCCGTCTGTCTGTCTGTCTGTATATATATACGAACTAGTCCCTCAGTTTTTAAGATATCATTTTGAAATTTTGCAAACGTCATTTTCTCTTCAAGAAGCTGCTCATTTGTCGGAAATGCCGATATCGGACCACTATAACATATAGCTGTCATACAAACTAAATGATCGGAATCAAGTTCTTGTATGGAAAGCTTTCACATTTGACAATGTATCTTCACAAAAGTTGGCACAGATAATTTTTTAGGGCAACAATGTAATCTCCGAAGAAATTGTTCAGATCGGCTTACTATAGCATATTGCTGCCATACAAACTGAACGATCAGAAAAAAGGGCTTGTATGAAAAACTTTTACATTTGACAAGATATATTCACGAAATTTGGTATAGACTATTTTCTAAAGCAACATTGTAATCTCCGAAGAAATTGTTCAGATCGGTTAACTATAGCATATAGCTGCCATACAAAGCGAACGATCGGAAACAAGGGCTTGTATGGAAAACTGTCGCATTTGACGTGGTATCTTCACGAAATTTGACATGGATTACTGCTTAAGGTAATAACATAATCTCCGAAAAAATTTGTTCAGATCGGATTACTATAGCGTATAGCTTCCATACAAACTGGACACATAGTTACTAAAAGAAATGCACCTGTGAAAGGTATATTAGCTTCAGTGCAGCCGAAGTTAACGTTTTTTCTTGTTTGAATTAATAAAATATTCAAATGATTCTTACAAACATGAATTTTGAACAAATGCTTACGATTTTAGTATTTATGTATTATATTGACTTTTAAAATAAAAGGATTAAAAGTATCCTACGTCCGTCCCCTGGTTCTAAGCTACCTCCCCACTAATATTCAGCCAAAATCAGGTCAGCCATTCTTGAGTTATAAATATTGTAACTAATACGACTTTCTTTTGAATATATAGATATGGGAAAAGTAAAATGATTTAGACACAGTTTAAATTGAAAATAAAAAGCGTTATTACATTGAATCCTTTTTGTAAGGCAAAAACTATAACTTCAGTTGGAGCTTCCAAAAAAAACAACAATTGACTTGTGAAATAACGGACACCCTAATTTTTTTTTCAGATATATATATACATATATATACTTATAGTTATAAATGTCATTCTAAGCATGTGACCCATTTAAGGTCACTCAATATTATTTAAGAAAGGTGTAGGTGGAGTAAGACAAGACTTCCTAGTATATAGATATATTTACAACCACGCATGTATGCATTTGTGTCTAGTCAATTATTTATATGCAAATGTTTTGTTTATTGTTTGCCGTCAGCAAATATTCGGCCATTGGCATTGAAGCAGGCAATTGGTATAAAACAAGGGGACCAAATTAGATTTTACATGTGGGGTACGCCATGTACAGGTTGCATACAAGAATATTTTTAAGTATAAATAGCAGATTTAACAATAATAATACTAAGGAGGTGTGTTAGCATTAGTATTATGTTATTCAAATTTAAGTATATGGCTTTCGAGTGGATCTCTTTATTTTACCTACTATTTTTAGTCGCTTTGTCTTTGTTGTTTTGTGTATTGAGTACGTATTGATTTTTCCATACATTGTTGTAGTACTTGGCAATCAAGCAATTAATCATTTTTTGTAGGCATTTAATGCAATTATATTGAAGGTATTAGTGTGCTACAAAATTAGAAAGGAATCAATTGACATAGAAGCAATAAACCTTATATCGTCACTTAAAATGCAAAACGTCGTCTTTTTTGTAGCAAATTCAGATATTTTCGCATGACTCTAGAATTCACGCGCTTCATACGCAAAATAATAATATAATCGATTCATAGCAAATGTTGAGATTCTTTAAATTTCATGCAATATTTTCAACGATTCCAGCAAACGCGTTGATAAATTTGTTTCCCCAGCAAAAATCGCCAGACAATTTTTTTCCAAAGAGTTGCCAAACACAAACTAATTGAGATGTGGAGATCAAACTTCACATGAATACAAAAAGCGATTGTCGAAAAAAATGTCTACCGATTGGGCTTATCCGCGCTGTCTATACCCACGTTTGGGTCATAATTGATCAGATGGTATAACCTTTTTAGGTGAATCGAAAAAAAAATCACTCATACGCACTGGCAGTCCTGCTGTTTCTTGCATAAATCAGTGTGTGTAATACATTACTATGAAATCATAATATAAAGAATATATCAGCTGCGTTGTGTTATATTTGAGCATATGAGAACCCGCTTATTTATAACATATTTTGACACAATGCAGGGAGTACCAAATGTTCAATTATTATTACAAGGGTTTTTCCATAGTAAACAGGACTTAAAAAAAAAACAGAACAAATGGTTTTTTCGGCAAAACCAATTTATTTTATTCAAAATAGTCTCCTTCTGCTTCAATGCCCTTTTTGCACGGTCCAAAAGCCTGTCGAAGGAGTGTTTTAGCTCGTTGGCCGGTATGACCGCCAGTATGCCGGTGCAAGCCTTTTGAATGGCCTTTACGTCTGCATAACGCTTTCCTTTCATGGGCAAATGCATTTTTCCGAAAAGGCAGAAGTCGCACGGTGCCATATCAGGTGAATACGGGAAGTGGTTAATGGTTAAAATGTGATTTTTGGTCAAATAATCGTCCTTCGAATGTTGGATTCTGAGCAATTTTTGGTCGTCAGTCAATTTGTGCGGAACAAACCGTGCACACACCTTTCGTAAGCCCAAATGTTCGGTCGAAATGCGATAAATCGATGTTTTGGAGATGTTCAATTCCATTTCCATGAATTTCAATGATGATTTCGACTGATTTTTGATGAATTCACGCACAGTTTCGATGGAATTTCTGGTGATCACGGATTTTGATTGGCCCACATGTTGATCGTCATTTATGTCCTCACGACCACTTTGAAAACATTGAAACCACTCGTGCACTCTGCTGCGGGATAGGCAATCATCACCATAAACTTGTTTCATCAATTTATAAAATAATAATTATAAAAACAAAAAGAATTATCCAAGTAAATAAGTTATTGGTTCAAGAAAGAATATATATTATTCTAAACGTGAAACGTAAAAATTTTACCAATTTTAAAACAAAATTTAAGTGTTGGCTCTTTGTTCGAAGCTCATTTTTGCACCGATAACACAAAGATACTGACACTTAAAACGCAATAACTTCACTTCCAATCAATGAAATGTCATGAAATTCTCACTGGACAATCGATAAAGATAGCAGATTCTAACGCACTAGTCGACATATAGATGGTGAGACCAGGGGGTGCTAGATTCAAAAAAGTGATTCAGAGTTGTAAATGTAAATATTTCGGTAATTTTTGGAGTTTTGGAGCTAATTAAACATACATGTTCTCTCTGAATTTCAATTGTATCTCTTATACATTGATCGATATTTTTGATAAAAATTCAACTATGGATACTGGCTTCCACATATTCGGTACCTAAGGGCTTAAACAGTTTTTGTTTTGATTTGGGCAATTTTTGGTTATAAAGTGGCATGCTTTCAAGGAATCATTAGCGCAAAATATTATACCGTTATATTAATTATTTAAATGAAAGAATCAAATGGAATTTAAAATGGTGTTATATGGAAAGTAGGCGTGGTTGTAGTCCGATTTCACCCACTTTCGCGCTGTCACATAGGATGTTGATAAGAATGACACGTACTAAATTTAGTCGAAATCGGTCGGTCGGGTCCCGGGATATGTGATTTCACCAAAAAGTTGGTGGTGCCGCACCCATCGTCCAATTTTCACACTGGTTACCATAAAGCTCTCTCGTGCCATTTAACGTTTCTGGCGTAATTAGCTATTAATTTATAGCGCTTTAAGTAGTTAGGATCATTACCGTTATATGAGGAGTGGCGTTTCGTGGGCGTGGTAGTGGTCCGCTTACGCCCATTTACGAATTCTTACTTTTCTTTTTATTAAGGTACGCGTGTACCAGGTTTCAAGCGGATATATCAATTTTTGCTGAAGTTACAGCTTGCACGGACGGACGGTCAGTCAGACAGTCACCCAGATTTCAGCTTTTTTCGTCATCCTGATCATTTATACTTATGTGGCACGTACAACCATTAGCTGAACAAAACTATTATACTCTGCAGCAACATGTTTCAAGGGTACAAAAGTTTTTGACAATTGAACTCTCCAAGCCGGCGAAATTTTAGTTTTAGAATTCCCATTATTTTTTGAACACATCTCGTAATTTGTGTTCGGAAATATTTGCCAACACAACAAATATGATTGAAATTCTCCAAGTGTGAACATCATATGTGGAAACAACCCTATCCTCAAAGTGGAAAACCTAACCTAATCTTTCATATAGAAGACACCACCTTAGTGTGATAATCAAAATGTCGTCTTTCTATTTTTGAATTTGAGCGCTTTACAGTAGAAGTTGCTGATCCAAACACTGCTTATCTTCAAATTCATTCCCGCACTTAACATTTTGTCTGCATACAATTCTCATTTAAGTCTCATTGACCTAGGTCCACTGAAACTGCAGTAAACACACCACAATTAAATTTTCAATTGCCGCCTGTGGTTTAAAAGTTGATTACGACAGGAAATACCATTTAATAAATATCCTGAAGAAAATAATTCCCGAAATCTTCACACTATTGACATTCGGCCATGCCGAGCGCCACTCAGCACACCAACACACGACGCTAACAACTTGTCTATAGCTTGTCAATTGTGGACAGATCATGTGCACGCTTATGCTTCGATGGCTGGCCACTTTCTTAACATATAAGACATACATACTTGCATGTATGCATACATACAAGCACACATATGCACGTGCATGTAAATCTGTTTAATTTGTTACCTCCAAATGCAGCCGTACATAGTAAGTAGTAAATACGAGCATATGGTGCGCTGTTATGTTTATGCAGATACAAGTTAAGTGGAACAAGGTCAACGGGCTGCCACACAGTGCACACACACACACACGCTTATTTGCATGTGTGTATATGTGTACATAGGTGCGCTCGTATTTTCGCACATTAACTCAATGACAGTTGCATGCAAGTCTATACATACATATGTATATGCATACATAAAAAACGCATCCATTATCAAAGTCACGCTACACCCCTCCCCTACAACGTCACCCCCGCTTATTTTCAGTGAAAGTGGCTAAACGCCACGTCTAAACTGCTAGCTGGTGAACTCGCGCGTTAAACTTGTCCATCAGCGTTGCACCTGTGCTGCTGTTGTTGTTGTTGTTTTGGTGTTATGGGTGTGGCAATGGTAAGAGTCACTTGCTGTTGACTTTAGCGCACTTAAGCGCCGCTTTATGCACTTGCCTCTATGTGCAGGCGCTTCGTGCTGCAATTGGCACGAATATGTGTATGTGTGTGTGTGTTTGTGTTTGTTGCCATTTGTGCCGTTGCATTATTTACATGTTGTTCGCGTTGCTTATACCGTTATTCCCTTATTCCGCTTGGGTGCAGCGACTTTGCTTGCCTATTTCGCTCGCTTTTAATTTGCGATTTTATTTATTTTTAATTGTTTGTTATTGTTGTTGCTGCTGTTGTGCTTGTGCGCTTACGTATGAATTGCAGTAACTGTGCACCGCAGCGTTTACGCTTTAGCCGCGCACCACAAACGTACTCAACATTTATGTGCTATTTACTTGATTTTGAACTTTTATTTGTTATTGTTGTTGTTGTTTTATTTATTTTTTTGTTGTTGGTGTATTTTTTGTTGTTCTTGTGTTTTATTTTTTGTTTTATTTTTTGTTAGTCGCTTTTTGTTTTGTTGTTGTTGTTTTTTATTTTTGCTGTTGATTTCTAATTGTTGTTGTTGTATATTATTTCTGCTGTTGTTGTTGTTGTATTTTATTTTTGTTGTTTTTTCCGTTTTTATTGTTGTTGTTTATGTTTTGTTGTGGTTGTTTTCATTTTTTGTTGTTGTTGTTTTTATTTTTTGCCACTTTTTCACTTTTTTGGGCTTTTAATTATTTTCTCTTGCGTATTTCGTGCTGTGTGTGCGCTTGTGCTTCCTTTTACTTTGTCATTTCGCTTTTGAAATGTGCATACTTTTGCTCACTTTTCATTACGTTTTCTCATTTTAAGCGTTAAAAGCTGTGCAAAGTAGCTGCCGTAAAAAGTTCGCGTGTCGAAAATCGTCATTGTCAACTATTTGATTGTCGCGTGTGTCACGACGCTAACGGTTCGTGGCGTTCGTAGTCAGCTGGCAGGCGGTCGGTTGCTTGTTCGGCCGCATTCGCCTAGGCGACGCAGCGCGCGTCTGCTCTTCGCCTGTTGCCGTCGTGTTTGGAAGCTAGTTCGGAAATATATTGTATATAAAAGAATACATATACATATGTCTATATATATATACATATGTATATATTTAAGTAAATATGTATTTGTGTGTGCGCCTGTACTTCGGTAAGTGTTTAACAGCATTTTCATGCGCTTCCATTTCAATTGCCGCGGTGCTGCCTTCACCTGTGTCGCGTGTGCATATGCAATGCCTATGCCATGCATACATAAATACATGCACTTACATACATGTACACCATATATGCTTAATTATGTGTTGACTTGTATATAGATACGTATATATGGCGCGTCGTTTAAATTATAGTGTTGGCATTTCACTTTCCATTTAGGCGTCGTATGCAAAGCATTTCTTCTGCCTTTCGCTTGTAAAAATTTTTTATGCGCTTTCACATTACTTTTTTGTCCTTTGCGCACTCATATGCGCGCTATAATTGCAAATTGCCTAAACTATATTCGTAAAGGCAAACAGAAATATTAAAGAAACGACGGAACTGCGAGTTTTTCCATGGTGTATGATTAAATGGTCATAAAGTGAATAATTAGAGGGTTTACGCTGTTCTAATTGCTGTTGGTGTTTTTAACACTAAATGCACATTTTGTGTTCAAGTGAAATGAATATTATATGAAATATTATAAAAAATGCCTCCATTTAAGCAACTCAATTCGTTAGTAGACTTGCTAATGCATTTCGTGGTTAGAAAGTCGAAAATATCGTTTGGAAACCGAATACAACTTTAAGTGTAAGATTGAAAAAAAAGAAAAGAACTGTAACAAAAACGATACCCGGAAATTTTAAATAAAACGCAAAATATTAAATTATTCATCAATATTTATTTTGTCGTCTGCAAAGTAATGCCCACCAACTGTAGTACACTTATATCAACGATTTTTCCGGTCCTCGAAACACTTTTTAGGATGGCATCAGCTCCTTCAGTGAAATTGATTTTATCACTTCAATCGACTGAAAACAAGCTCCACGGAGCGGCAATTTCAGTTTGGGGAACAAGAAAAAGTCAAACGGAGCCAAATCTGGTAAATACGGTGGTTGATCGATCATTGCGTTTTGGCTTTAAATTCCGTCACAAACGTAGCTCGATGCAATGGTTCATTATCAACATGTAAAATCCATGATTTTGTTCTTCCCCAATCCACAATCCAGCCGTTTTCGACTGATATTCTCACGCACACTTCTCAATGTGGCGAAATAGAACTCCTTATTGACTGTCTGTCCATCCGGAACAAATTCATGATGCACCAAACCACGAATATGGAAAAAACAATGAGCATCATCTTGAGTTTTGAGCGGATTTGGCGTGGTTTTTTTTGATTGCCGCTCGTTTTTTCCTCCATTCCGATTATTGTTGACTTATTTGCATCTCAAACTCATAAAACCATATCTCATCGGCAGTTATAATACTCTCCATGAATGTGAGATCGAAATTTGCACGATCAAGCATGTCCAAAAGGATATGTTTACTCTTTTTGAAAGAAATTCAATTTCATTGGGACGAGTCGAGCAAGAACGCGTTTAATACCCAAAATATCCACAAAATCACTCTAAAAGACTCGCGAGAGATGTCAAGCCTCTCCATTTCTCTAACACTTGCCTTACGATTTTCAAGCACCATTGCCTTCACTTTTTTAATATTTTCATCAGTTGAAGAGGTCGAAGGTCGTTCAGAACAAGGCATGTCTTCAACGATTTTTCGACTGATTTTGAAGGCTTTGCACCACTTGTAGGCTTGTATTTTTGATAAAATTGACCACCGTAAGCCTTTTTCAACATTCCCAACGAAATTTGGTTAAAAATACAAAAGTTGAGACAATTTCTTTGCTCGATATCTCAATCCATTGTAAAAATCGCAAAACACTACTGAGGTGTACCGACTTAAGCAGTTGTAAACAAACTAAATATCGTACTCATACTTGGCATAGTAATTAAGGACAGACCTACTAACTTAACAAAATACATTTTTTTAAATATATCATTTACCAGGGGAATTAAAATACAATTTCCGGGTGTCACAAGTTATAGCCGCTCAACAATGTGATCCTCGGCTGCATTATTCAAAATTATTTAGGGAATGTCTTTACAATGCATTCACATTAACTCTGTTATTAAATATTTTGCAACATAACCTGACATTTTCTAACTTCTCCTTCATAATAGTTTCACAAATTCGATCTACATGGCGTATGAGTGACATTTATTTAGAATGATAATTTTTCATGTTCGGCAATTTATAGCCTCGCAGCAAGCAATAAGCGTACTCAAAGCAATAATTTAATGCACCAAAGGGATTATGCAGTGATCGTGATGTAGTACCTGGGTTCTAAACCTATGCCAACTAGCATAAAGCATTTATGTCCAACAGTGTCAGCACCTTTGGCAGATGCTCGACAATATTTCTGAACTGGAAAATACTTCTCTTAATATTGGATATTACTGGATGTTCGAAAACTTTTTCGACTTATTTAATCAATAAGGCTAATTGATTTATTTATATTGTCTTCAGTGGTTTGGATATTTTTCCTTTGTGTTTTTTTAAACAAACGTTTATAAAGGGTGTTTTTTAAACACGTGGTTTTCAAGAAGAAATAAAAAGCATATACTTTTATGTTATGGCCAAAAACTTAGCTTTTATATACAAATTTTTAAAAATTATTTCGGGAGCGTTACCGCCGTGGCCGGCTCGAATAAATGTCCAGTCCGAGTTGTCCAGCTTTTGACCACTTTTTGCAGCAATTAGGCTCTTCCAAGGCATAAATTATCGCTGACTTATCTGAGTAGACAAGAAATTTCACATAACTGCACAAAAACCGTTCAGCGGTATTCAATTGTACGATCTTGAAGGCTTCGCCATAAGCCCACGACAAGAGATAATCGCTCACCAAAAGTTTTCTTCACTAAAATGACTGTTTCGTTGGCTGTTCTTGTTGAAACGAAAGCTTGTCCACATCAATAGCCTCCAACTCAGGCACGAAAAAGTCGTTAATCAAGGCATACATACACCCAAATATAACACACCAAACTGTGACTTGGTTTCTCAACCAAAAATAAGCTTCATCACTGAGCAAAATTTCTTGAAAAAATCGGGAGCGAAAGTCATCTTATTTTGAGCTCATAAACCGAACATGCAACGCGCTTGATGGTCATTTGGCCTCAATACTTGCACGATTTGGTAAAGTAATAGGTCAGAGCTAGAATTGTTAAGAGCTGTTAAAAAGATCAACTTGGAAAAAAAATATATTGCCACATTAAAAACCAAACGTCTAGAGGGTGTCTCTATTAGCATGCCTCGCCGGTATTCAGACTACCCAAATACCTACACAGCATGAAATGTAGTTTCTACAATTGGTTCATCTACTTCTTTACTTGGAATTTTATTCTTCCTATTCATCATCTGAAAAATATTAGTAACATGACGGCAACTAGTTTATCCTAAACAACTTAGCCCTTCAATTGAATGACTGCAAAATACTCCTCCAGCTGAACATCTATGTATATATGTATTAGCTTCTTCGAAAAAAGAGGACGAGTGTCGTAATTTCTTTGAATGGCGGTGCTGCCACATACATACATATTAGATGTTTTAAGCAATATTCTCCACCATACAAGTACAGTAGAGCATATTTACAAAGGTTTGTAGAGATACAAAAAAATTATAACCGTAAATATTTCATATAGCAATGTACACTAATATATGTTACTTATTATACAAGTAATGATAAACTAATTTGCCTCTTATGGTCGACTAATGAAGGGCTAGCTTTACGAACAGAGTTACTCCTACCATATTTTTTACTACCGGGTCTAGAATAAATCGGAAAATAATATATGTCATTTAACAACTTTGGAAAAATATTACAGGGCGTATGAGTAACTTTCCATCAATGTCTGAGTCCAACTACCCATGTGGCAATCCAGAGGGGTTTTCAACGTTTACTATTAGCGTAGACCGACCCGGTATATAATCGACTATAATAGCGCGGTTAGGTAGCTATTAAATATATATTATTTTTTTTTGTTTTTAGGCTGCTGTACCTCAATTCTTGTGTAAAAATTATATAGCTTGAGCGCAATTATAGAGCTTTTGTCGAAACCTGACAATGGTGAAACACCAAAACCGAAACTTCATAGTAAAAGTGGCAAAGCACGACAATCGCAAATTACTAAAACAAATGTGACAAAAAATATAGTTTCTAAAGTGTAAAATAAAATGTCCTTGATCCCATTAATGTTCCATCTTTTTCGCTCTTCAAACAATACAAATTAGCGCCTCATTGCAGCGAAAAATAGACTTTCCAAGCATACAAACTATTCTAATGCTGCAAAGCTTTAGTTTAAAGCAAAGATTATAATGTTCCTGAGTACCTTTATATCTACTTGCATACATATGTATTATATCTACATACATTTATAGCTAACATTTGTGCGGGTCCTCTTGAATCTTTATGAGTGCGCCCATAATGGCTTCAAAGACAACATCATTTAAGGCTCGTTACCAGAAATGCGACATTACAGTTGGTCACGCTTTTCACATGAGCCAACACAGTACACACATACATATATACTTCAGCACTTGCAACGGCACTCGTAATATAAAAGACACGCTACGAAAACGAGTGTAGTTTTCACCTATATACATACAAGTATATATATGTATGTATATACATATACATATATGTATGTGTGATGTATGGGAGTATGTAGGTAGGAAAGTCAGCCTGTGGAAGAAATTGTTCGGGTTTCATGGCAGAACCAGTGGAAATTATATACAGAGTGTGCTTCAGGTGGTCTATGTCTGTAATAAATTAAAATGTAGGCATTTTGATGAGCCCCGATCATTCGATATCTTAGCTTTGTCGTCTTTTTTCGTTATGGACTTTTTAAAATAGCTCTTAGAAGCCTTACGAAGTCGCTAAAATTCGTGACTTTCTCTTGAGATTATGTTCTTTTAAAGTTAATCGGGTTATTTCACTGCCTAGTTGTAAACGAAATAATTAAGTCCAGAATTAAGACGAGCTTGACGTACTTTTAGAATAATGCTCTAAATAATAGAATTAAGACGAGCTTGACGTTCTTTTAGAATAATGCTCTGAAACTTATTAGCGCGCATTGCTCTAGATTAACCCTCTCCTAAACTTCTGCTCTCTTTTATGAGCTCTTTACGGGTTTCAATAACTTATATTGCCTATATTATCTGAATCACCTTTTAATACCTGTTTTGGAGCAGTTTCTTGGTATTAGTCCAGAACTAATGAAAATGAATTCTTGAAGAGAAAAATTGTATATTTCCTAGAATGGATTCCAACTTGGTTCTAGTCCACAAATTCTGAGACATATTTCATAGAAATAATTCTTTGTTGATACTAGTCCAGATTAGATTAATCATTTCTTCGCTTCTTTACTCTTCTTAAGTTGGTACTAGTGTCGAAAGAGAGAAAAATAATATTTCAAGGGATATTTTATACATGATATGACAAATTCTGTATCGGTACTGGTTCACAACTAATACAAAGGTTTCTTGAAGAGAACAATTTTATATTTCATAGAATGGATTCCGACTCAGTACTAGTCCAAAACTAGTGAAAAAGGTTTCATAGCTTAAATTCCTATTTGGTACTAGTCCTGAAGTAGTGCGAATGGATACTTCCTGTGAAATTTTAAGCGCGAAATTTCAAGTTAGAAATAGTTCAGCACCAGCGATTCTTCATAAAATATATTTTAGTTAGTAAGTGTTCAGGACATGTTAAAAATAGTATCTGCGTGGATATTTTATATTAAATGCGCTAAATTTTAAGTTAGCACTCGTCTATAAGTAGTGAAAAAGGAAACATTCAGGGAAATTTTATACTCCAGCGGATAATTTTTGATTAGTAAAAGTCAAGAACTTTTTGAAAAAGTCCCTGCAGGTACTTTTTATACATCAATGAATAAATTTTTGGTTAGTTCAAATCAAGTGCTCTTCAAAAAAGATTCCTCCATGTACTTTTTACACATAATGTAATAAATTACAAGTTAGTTTTAGTCCAGCAGTTGTGGTAAAGGATACATCCAATAATATTATATATTTCATAGGGTAAACTTCAAGTTAGTTCAAGTTCAAAAGCTCTCTATATCTCCGCTGACATCTTATACCATACCACCATACTCGATCGATAAATTTCAAGCAAGTGCTACTCCAAATGCAGTGAATTTCGAAGATAGTATTAGTCCAAAACTAGTGAAAAACATATCTTCGCAACATTTTATACTTCATGGGCTAAATTCCAGAAAACATTAGACCGAAACTAGTTCAAACAGGACTAAACCGAAACTAGTTCAAACCGGACCAATATGCAAAAATCTCTTATTTCATAAAATATTTATCTAAAAAACAGATAATTATTTTTGCTCTAAGAAAAAAGCTTGCGGGCGCTTAGTGGTACTAAGCACAGTAAAACTAGTCCGTCTGTAATTGACGCGTTTCCCTGCAGGATATATAGAAACTTAGGTATATAACACCTGCATGTACCTTTTGCCTACCAGCGCGCATATGTGTTACATGCACGCCAGTTACTCATTCAAACGCCGGCAGAAAGCAAAGAGAACATACATTTAAATGTTCTAAAGCACAAACAAACAAGAAACAGTTATGCTGAAATGTGCAGAAAAGCGTCAGCATAGAACACAGAGGCACAAACACGCGCCAAAGCAACCAATATCGTCTTACACACACATTTACATGTATATAGAAAGATAGTTGGTTGTGTGTGATTGTGTGCGGAAAGCAATGAGTGACGTGTTGGAAAATGTTTTAAACACTTTTTTACACAATTTCTTTTCTTTGTGCGTTTTTATTCAAATCGTCGGAATACTGGTTGACAGCATTGAAGGATGTGCGCATGCAAATATATGTGTCTGTATGTGTGTTATTGCTGTTACCGCTGTTTGGCGATAGATGGCTTTCATGTTGGCTGTAATTAGTGCGCAACATCCCCACTGAGGTGTCATGGAGTTAAAATTAAATGCAAACATACATACAAACATTACAAATCCATACACACAAACCTAACAGTACTCATGTGGCTTGGCTAGCGCAAAGTTACGGATTTCTCTGTCATGTGTGTGTGTGTGTGTGTGTTTTTGAATGAGGCCACTGAAGATAATGTTGCCTAAAATGCTTTCAGGCGGTCGGCTACACTTTATGACAGGTGTTGTCGTCCTTTCCTATATGCACACACATATACATACTCATGCATATACAAATGTTTGTAAGCATTTAATGTGGCCTATAAAAATACAAATAAACACAAGTACAATGAAGACAATAGGAATTTGATGAGCGACAGGACACGACACGCTTTGACAACTAACAGACAATTTACCTTTTGATTCAGCTTTGCATGTGTTTGTATGTGTTTATGGTCGTCATTTGTGTTTTGTTTGTATGTGTGCGTTTGTAAAGTGGCCACTTTTTTGACGCATGTCACAATGTGTATTTAAGTTTTCATTATGTGCGCTCGCGTGACAGCTGGTGGACCCATTGTAATACACTCCCTTGAAATTATGCTGTCATAAATTGGTATGAATGCTCCAAATTGTATTGTGTGTGTCAGTGTGTATATGTGTTAAGTGAAGCTCATGTTTACAACTTGTGGAAGGAACTGAGCAGAGCGCTAATCAACCATAAACTTAATGCAATGGTGACGAAACTGCGCTGGACTACTAGCAAAGCACAAAAATTGGTGCTTTAAGCTCTTCAAATATGAACAATTCGGAATCAAACTTATTTTCTTATGGTAATCCTCCTCCGGCTATTCTTCAAAAATTCGAATTCGAAATTCATGTAGTAAGCCATTTTGAGATCGAGTACACCAAAAGACTGATTTCTGATCATTGATTCATTCTTCTTTCTTGTTGAATTATGTGAGGTCGGCATCCTATGATAAAGAGCTCGACAAAATTGGACACAGTTGTTGAATAAGTGGTCGGAAATTGGGCCTCTCGGCTGGAATTTATTCGATGGGTTTAATGACTTGTTGACGCCGTTCAAATTTTTATCTGACAGAAGCGTTGTCAGTCGCGAGATTTCTTCGATCTTTGAGATAAATACAACTTCAGGCTGTTTTCAAGCTCCAGTAGTACATACATTCCCATCTTAGGCGATTCACTTCCCATTCTTTATTGGCGTAGACATCGCTTACGCGGTTATAGCTGAGTTTGCAACAGCGCGACAGTGATTCTTCCTTTTCACTGTTTGGCGCCAATTGGAGATTCCAAGGGTAGCCAGGTTCTTCTCCACATGGTCTTTCCAATGGAGTGCAGGTCTTCCTCTTCCTCTGCTTCCCCCGGCGGATACTGTGTCGAAATCTCTCAGAGCTGAAATATTTTCATCCATTCGGACGACATGACCTTGCCAGCGTAGCCGCTGTCTCTTAATTCGCTGAACTATGTCAATGTCGTCGTATATCTCACACAGCTCATCGTTCCATCGAATGCAAAGGACCATAAATCTTCCGCAGAATCTTTCTCTTGAAAACTCGTAACACCGACTCATCAGTTGTTGACATCGTCCATGCCTCAGCACCAAGTAGACGTGGGTGATGAGTGACTGGTAGAATTTGTTCTTTATTCATCGAGAGAGGACTTTAAAAATTTGTCAGACAAGCGGAGAAACGCGAATGGTATCTTAGATTTTACTTTATTTTTGCTTTATTTCCATTCTATTCGCGTTTTGAAATATGTTTAGTATGTAGTTCCTAAAGAACCCATTAACACATAAGTTTTCTTGTTTTTTTTTTTGTTTTTGCTCGCTCGCTTGCAGGAGAATGATACTAATGTTCGCTTCTACTTCCGCGGGTGCAAAAGCTCAATATTTCTGGTAATTAAACATTGGTTCCAAAGACATTGGGTGGGAATTGATTTCTGTTTACTAGAAAATCATGTCATTTGGTGTTATTGTTGTTAACCTACAACCCTTTCATGTAGCGAATGCAATGAATGCGTGGCAAAAGGCGAAATTTCATGGCACTAAGTGCAGACAGACACCACGACGTCACATTAACTAATATTGATTGCAATGAGTGGCGGCGTCTCGACCCAGCCGCTCTACGCGACACTGCGCTACTCTACTTGGCCGCCTTTCTATGCCGGCCATTTGGTGGCTTTGCGGCAATGTCGCTGCTGTTTTGTAAATTTAGTACACTCTCTTTTTTTGTGTGTGTGTTTGCTTTGAAGTATGTGTGTGCGGAGTCAAAGTTAGATGCTGCTAAATATAGTTACGCGTCGCTTGCCTTCTAGGCCAACAAGCCAAGTGCTACAACACATGCCATGCCCATGTAAGTACGAGCCATACTCACAGAAATACTAATTTTAACAACATAAGGCTATTACCCTCGCTCTTTGAATCCAATGAAGGCAATAATTACTACAACTACAACAACAACAACAACACCGAATAGTACATGCGTTGCTAAGAAAGCCTTGTCATAGGAGACCAAACCAAAAACCAAAGCCAGAACAAAACCACAGTCAGCCGCAGTAAACTGAAATAATTCTAGTTCAACCGAAGCGAACGGCGAACAAACAGTCAGCAGCCAGACCATTTGGCTCACCTCACGCTGATGAAAATCGATAAAGCCGCAACAAGAGTCTCAGTTTACGAGTCACATTGTATCACAAATGTACAAATGAGTCGAACTGCATGTTGGAGCACACTCAAATGGAGCTCTATTCACTCATACTCGCTTTCATTATATGTTTGTGGTATGTGTGTGCTCAGTTGCGTACTATTGTTCATTCGCTCATTCGCTAAAACCGCTGAAAACGATTATGTTGGCTGACCGAATGTACGATTTATATACCAATGCTCTATATCGGATTATATCAACATTTCCCATACTATAACACTACGACTACATAGCAACGCTGATCATTGTGTTGTTGTTGCTGTGGTCATTAAGTGTATAACTATTTGTTGCACTTCGGCAATCGAAAGTGTGGAGAGTTCATTTATTTAAGATTACTACAATCGCTTAAGAAGATATGGTCAGTTCTTATTGCCAGAACTAAGTGAATCGAACAAATTGGTATAAATACTGGCATAATGAAATAAAAATAGAGTGAAAGGCGCTTACACCACCCGAATCACACATCTGAAACTACTTTGCGTTGAATCCAAATATGCTTGTCAAATTTATAACAGGACGATAGAGCTCAAGCTTAGCAAAAAAAGTAGTAGCGAAACGGAATTTACTTAAATATATTGTGAGGTGACGACCACTGCAAACGTACTAAGAATCACGATTTACGACCTGGAATGTCCGGTCTCTTAATTGGAAAGCTGCGGCTGCTCAGCTGGTTGATGTCCTCGCAAGAGTAAAGGTTTACATCACCGCTGTCTAAGTAGTGTGTTGGACGGGACAAGAACTGACACGAGTAGATCCTTGTGCCATTTACTACAGTGGCCATATAAAGGAGGACAAATTTGGTGTGGGATTCGTAGTGGGAGAGAGACTCCGTCACCAAGTCCTGGCATTCACCCCGGTGGATAAACGTCTAGCCACAATTCGCATCAAAGCGAAGCTCTGCAACATATCCTAAGAGAGTTGCTCCCGCTACGATGTCAAAATCACGCTTGACGACTTTAACGCCGGGGTGGACAAAGAAGATATCTTTGGCTGAACGGTCGGTAAATTCGACTCCATATTGAAACACCCTTAAATGAGTTGCGGCTGGCGAATAAGTACTTAGCTTACAAAAGAAAACCCAAAGTTTTGGAAAGATGCGACTATTTGACCCAGCGATGCTCCAACTTCATTAACATATATCATATAAAAAATATATTGCTATGGAGTCTGGAAAGTAAGGTACCGTGGCGGTAATAAACTTCTTATTCGACACAAATTTCTTCCCGACTGATGACTTTCTTAAGTTTAGAAATAAGTAGTTACCAATTCAAAAAATACCATTTAGATGGATAAGGTGTGAGCCGGTGCGCTATCATGTTGAAAGAGTACAAATTTTTTCGCTAAATGGGGTTTACCTTTTTCACTCACATATTGTGAATCTCAGAACACAATCTCTGCCTTCTTCGGAACTGGATCGCATGATGTCCACTGTTTCGACTGTTTCTTAGATTCTGTTGAGTATCAAAGAAATACGTTGAAACATGGGCGGGCTTCGATTGATGGAATAATATTCGCATTCTTCGGTATAGGATCGGGTGATGTCCACTGTTTCGGCTCCTTTTCGTTCCTTGAACTCCGTTGTGTATCAGTTGAACCGCATTCAAACGGGTCGACGGTACCCAGTCAGAGCAAGAACTGCACATAAATAGCATCAACTACAGCTGTGGTGAATTCTCGTGGTTTCCGTTGCTAAGAAGCCGCGATGGCAGCTTTCTCTTATCCAATATTTAATGCAGGATGTCACTCGCCAGATATTTGGGGTTGCTTACTGTCACAGCTACATCGTGCACCTTCAAAAAGCTATGTGGCAATACGGGATTGTGGTTGAACATACATACATATGTTATGTTATTCTCCACAGTAGTCATTTAAGGGGCGCCTGGGCGCCCGGACATGCAACCACATTGAAACTCGTTAAATTAATTTTTGATAGGGAGCATCGAAGTAGCAGAGTGATACAGACCATCAAGATCGGAATCTCATTGTGCGATTCGCTTCCAAAATTGAAGCACTGATCGCTCTTTTTCCACTTTTTTTTTAAATCAAAAAAGGAATCTCAGAAATTTGACAACTGTCTTCGTTTACGAGAACTTGGCAACAATAAATCTCTCTTGCTATACTATCGCCCTCGGGCGGCGAGGCTAATTACTTATTGAATGATCCTCGTAAATGTTAGATGGAGACAATTTGGTCTTGGATAACTGGGTTAAGAACGTTCGCTATTATGAAGCGAGTAAATGTAGACACGTAAAGGAAATAGTGATCCATAATATTGGCAGTTTCGATGACATAAAGTTCGAAAAACTATATTATATATTTTTGAATACTTAAAAGGAAACCATCATAACTATTTCCTCAACACGAAGAATATTTTTTAGGATAAGCAGACAAGACAATAAAGCCCATAATCCCGTAGCTGCTTGTGTATATATGTATATATAAATATGTAAATATCAATCAATGCAGAAACCCACAAAAAATCTCAGCAAAAAGCATTCTCCTTCAATTTCGTGTGCACAGCGTGTTGCACAATCGCTCAGCTTTCACTCGGCCACCAGAAATAGTCAATGAAACAGACAGCACGTTGTTAACACCCCATCAAACATACATATAAAACCGATGTGCGGACAGACAATGTCGAATGCGAATGAAGATGTAAATCGGTATGCACTCGTCGAGGTAAAGCCCGTTTGCAGATGCTGCCATGTTGGCCTAAATTCAGCTGAAACTGTGAAATGATGTGAAATTTACGAATAAAGCATAATCAAAAGGAAATCCATTCAATCTATTATCCTAGCTATATTATTATTGTTGTTGTTATAGTTTAGTATTATGCTTTGTTCAGCTTATATACATACCTACATATATACAACAATACTGACCGACTCGTTCGTTTTGGCTGCTTGGCTACAACATCGGATTGTTTGTTATTGTTGCCGGCGTTGCAAGTGGAGCAAGGACACGCGCGCCAACTTTTCGGAGTTGTTGCATATTCGCAAATAAGACTCTGACATACTTAGCGTACATGCCATATGTATGTATAGTAATGAACAAACAACCACACACACACACACACACTCATCTGTCATTCTCTGAAATAAAACTTTTTAAGCTGCATCTTTGTAAGGTAAGCAAGCAGGGGAATTTGTTTGCTGCATCCTTTCACATAAAACTGAAGTAAAATGCTGCAAGGACATTCACATACATACACACACATACATTTGTTTGTGATTCATTATTTAAGAAGTAAGCAACTTCCCCTAAAACTAGTTTCGGGCTCTCATTCGACAGCGCAACAATATTGGATTAAGGCGGCATAATTGCACAGGGTGTGCTTAAGTCAATTTTAATTAATTTTGAAAATGCATTTGCATAAATGAGGTAGCTGCAGGCATGTGTGGGGGTATTTTTTTAGGCTTTGGGCTTGTTAGTTGTGTATTTATTTCATTTAGATTTTACAGATCAGAATGCTGGTTTCAAGATAGACGAAATTATCTATGATGTGGGAGTCGACTGTTTCTCTGATGACAGCATTCACTTATCATTCATTACCAAACCCCTTTGCTTCCCTTTTTTCTCCAACCTGGAGAAAGCAGAACTTGCGGCGGCACTAGTTGGTGCAGATAGTGGGGTCTCCCTTTTTGTGGATTGACCAGAGCACACTTAAGTGTCACACTTAAGTATCTGTTCTTCGCCGCCGTATTTGAATAGCTCGACCGACAATCCATTGGCCCCCGCCGCTTTGTTGTTTTTCAGACGAGTGATTGCTATTCGAACTTTTTCATGGGCTGGCATCGGAACGTCCACTCCATTGTTGTCAGTTCTGGAATCGAGTTCACCATCTCCTGGTGTTATGCTTACACTGCCATTCAGCAGGCTGGAGAAGTGTTCCCTCTATAATTTCAGTATGCTCTGGGAATCAGTCACTAGATCATCTCTGGTAGTTCTATAAGAGTATGCTCCGGTCTTGAAACCTTCTGTTAGCTGCCGCATTTTTTAGTAAAATTTTCGAGCACTACCATTGTCGGCCAGCTTGTCAAGCTCTTCGTACTCATGCATTTCGGACTCTCTCTTTTTTTATCTGCAAATGCGTCTCGTCTCTGGTTTTTCCACTGCGATCGTCATCGTAGCAGCTGTTATTTTATTTTGGTGGCCTTTCGACACGGAGACAGCCAGGTAGCTTGATGAATTTTCCTATGCTGGAATCTCGTACTACAGATAACCATATTTCGAGCCCTGGCGAAGTCGATCAGCCTTAACCCTTTTGGGGTTTTTTCATCATGGACACTGAATTTACCGACCGTTGTGCCAAATATAACTTCTTAGTCCGTCCTGGTGTTAAAGTCGACAAGCACGATTTTGACATCATGGTGGGAGCAGCTTTCATAGGTGCGCTCCAAGTGCTCAAAGAAGACATATTTGGTCGCATCGTCCTTCTCTACAGTCGGAGCGTGAGCGTAAATCAGAACTTTTTTGATGCGGATTGTGGCTAGACGTTTATCCACAGGGGTGATTGCCAGGACTCGGCGACGAAGTTTCTCTCCCATCATGAATCCCGAATTTGCGCTACTTTATATGACCAATGTACTAAATGCCACTTAGACCTACTCGTCTCAGTCCTTGTCCCGTCCAACACACTACTTGGCCACCGGTGATGTAAACCTTTACTCTTATGAGGACATCAACCAGCTAAGCAGCGGCACCTACCCAATTAAGGGCCCTGACATTCCAGGTGTATGCTCTTAAATCGTAATCCTTTGCAGTGGTCGTCATCAACATGGGAGTCGTCCATCGGAGGCTGTTTTCTTCTTTTTATTGGGGGTGTTTTTTATGTTTCGGGTCCCAAACCCAGTGCACAACCCTGGGGAGGGATGTTTACCCTTCTCACTCTAGCTCGCCTTCAAACGGATGTTTTTTGGCTACCGAAAAGATAAATGTTCTAAGACCGGAAGTCGTGAGCTGCTTGAGCCGTATGTAAAGGAATCGTTTCTGGCACTCCCAACTGAATGGCGGTCAGACAACTTTCCTCACTTGCGTAAACTTCTACACATGGCTCCATCCTTCCAAACCCTTACATTCACCTAAATCACTTCATTGGAAATGCAGCTGGTGACTTGGCTACTGTCAATGGAGAGAGGTATAGATCGACGATAACCAACTTTTTATGGCCACAATTGGTAGAAGTTGATCTTGATAACATCTGGTTCGAACAAGTCGGCCTACGTGGCACACAAGCTCGTGCAACAACCGAATTATTGCAAGAAAAATTTGGAGATTCGATAATTTCAAGAAATAGTTACATTGAATGGCCTCCGAGTTCTTTTTTTTTTTTGTAGAGAAATCATATCACTTATATTGGAAATCTTTATATATAGGACGGTATGCGAACTAGTATATATTACAATATTTTCCATTGTTTAAATACCGCCTCTGTTTTGTATTAGCCAGCAAAATAGGGGGAGAAAATGTTGCAGTTAATATACATGTAGTGTAATTATACACTCAAGCACCTCTTTGCACGTTCTTTATATCTAAAGACAGGCATTGTTCTGCCCCTTGAATGCTTCCTTACAAACAATAGAAAGCATGCATGGGTAAAAAATGCTTACAAATCGCTGAGTAGCTCACTACTAAGCGTGTCCTTCGACTGATGCTGCATTTTTTAAGGAGCTGCCGCTCAATGCCTCCATTACACACACATAAGCGCTTATTTTTATAAGCACTGCATATTAAATGGGAAGCACTTAATTAAGCGATTTCCACAGAATATCATCGAGAAGCGTTTCAACTCCTTAAAAACACTTAATAAATACTTAGAGCAAGTATTTGCAACACGTCTAACTTCCTAATGGCAGCCGTTACGTGCGCTATCACTCAAATATGAATGTATGTATGTGTGGGGGCTGGGAGTGTGTGCAAATGCATGAATTCAATACCGCATGTTGTTGCTATTGTTACTTTTCATGGTACGCGGCATTATTTGTCGCTCGTTTACACTTCCGCAGGCGCACGATCAACGACATCCATCCATCAAGTGGTGCATGCACTTCATAGTTCGCGTTGCGGGGAAAACAATCAAATTGCAACGACATTAGAGTACAACAAAACACACTACATTGTTGTTGTATTTTTATATGAATTCTTTTTTAAGCTATTTGCGCGTTTCCTCCGTGAAGCAGGCATTGCCTGCACCAATATCGCACACACAATAGCCCATTGAAAGTGCTATTTGCTTTGCATACTATTAGGCGCGCACACACATATGTTCGTAAAATAAATGCTCACTCGTGTGTACTCGTGTATATACCCATTTGTATTGGTGCATCGATGCATGAATGTCCTATCAGCTTATATGTACATATGTATAATCTAATACTTGCATTATGCAGTAGGGACTTTAATATGCCGACGACCCTGTAGGAATTTCGAAGTGAAGTACTCGCTTGGAAAATATGTCATTATCGGAAGATACTGTTAAAAATACATTATTTATTATTATTTAATTTTTCGAGTCAAGCCGTTTTACTTGTATACAAGTAAAATTCGTTTAGAGATGGATTGGGATCGCTTTCAGAGAAATGACCATCCCACTTGGATAACAGGGCAGCTATACTAGCATTGATCTCATTAACAGTGCGTTCAGAGCCGCTTAAGGAATTCCTAATTTTGTTATCAATGACATCGAATCACTTTGTGATAAGCCTGATATGGGTGCCAGGCCATAGCGAAAAAGAAGGTAACTGTATAGCTGATGAACTAGCATGGAAAGGCACCATAGAACCGCTGTCAGTAGAATAGGAGAAGGTCGGTGCTCCTTTCTCCTCTTGTGTTCTGCTACTAGATAGCTGGGTTTCGCGTGAGCTTGGCCAGCGCTATCGCAATATCCTTTTTGCCCAGGACCGATCGCAAGAGATCTTGAGCCGATTGCCCTATCGGCGTCCATGCTGTAAGGTAGGGAATAATAGCGGACGCCAGCTGCAGAAGCTGTATGGAAGAAGACGAGGTGGAAGCATCTCAACACTTCCTTCTTAACTGTCCCGCGTTTGGAAGATCGAGGCTTAACTACTTGGAAGCGCATACCTTCAGACATCCCACCAGATTGGTGGGAATGAAAATTAAACGCCTGTACAACTTTGATCGAACACAGAAGTTCTACTTCTCGATGACTTCACAAAGAACTATATATAGTAGTAGTTCAAGTGCGATCTCTCTGGATCAGCCATCCAATCTAACTTAGCCTGGGTTAAGCCAGATATAAAATCCGTATCCGTTCCAGTTATGAGAACCGATTGTCTAAGAACGGAAACGTTTAATATGAAATCTCAGGCGTGAACCTTCTAAATTGACACAGAATTTTTATTTCAATAATAGACCCTAAGACCGAGGTCGATACTAAGAAGTATCTCACTTGTACAGCTGAGGACGGCGATCCGTTGTGGTCGCTTAAACTTCTAAAAATTTAATCATAAGGGGTTACAGATCAACAAAGCGCTTCGAGCCTATCACAGTTCGGATATGTCTTTTGGTTCGCCGATGGTTAGATTCCAGAGATGTTTCAGCCTCAGTCTTGCAAACGTCGGCCAATAGAGAAGAAAGTAGCTGGAGACCCGACTTAGCAAAGTGAACTGATACATCAGATAGTTGGAAAATACTTACAAAAGGCATTCTTATACAGCCTAAAGTATTTTTGAAGGATAAAATTAGTAATTAGATCCACCAGACCCCAATTGCATCAAAAAAAAAAAAAACTGTAGACAATTAGAATAAAAAGCTGAGCCAGGTATTTTATAAAGATGTTAGCGCCAAGTATACCATATATATATATTTTTTAAGGGTTCTCAAACTATATAGAACTATCCCTGATGGGTCCGATTGGCATTCAATATAGGAACTCTATAAGCAATCAATATAAAGGAACGACCGACATATTAACCAAGCCTTGATTTATCGGCCAAGGGTTATCGGGAAGGCAAGATGTGACTAAAGAAATTTTAGATTCCCGAAACCCATATTTATAACGAACATCTGGAACGTTAAAGAAAGTTTGGATTGGTTGGCAAGATCATCAAAGGCTATATTTGGACCAGTATGTGTTAGGCCTTATCCAGCAATGAAGTGGATTTGGCGAAATACCTGATTTTTTCACCACAGTTTCCCAATGTCACTTAAGTTGGAACTTTGGAAGCTGTGGAAGATATTTCGCCTCAACCGGCTAAATGCATTCGCGAAGGTAGTGTTCTAGCGTCTCTTTTTCCTCCACGCATGATTCAATTCGCCGAATCTACTTTACCAATTTTTTGAATGTGGGAAGTTAGAGATTACTACAATATTACTAAATTCCCTCTTGCCTGTTAAGGGAAAGAGCTGAATTATTATTTCCGTTGGCTTCCGAACAAGCCAATTTGTTATTTTGTCGTTTACTTCTGTTCCTATATGACTGGGTACCCATTTTCATCAAGTTTTCCACTCAGGCTCTAGTTATTGTCTCCTTGCGTAACCTAACGCAGTGAGACTTAGTAGAGACCCTACAGATAACATTAATTGCTGCTTGGCTGTCCACCAGAATGTGAATGGAATTGTTGGTTAGTACGTAGGCCCATGGTAAGATTCCAGAGATGTCTCGTATTTTTTAAGTTTGGAGCTATCTTCTGAGAAAGATTAGTATAGAAAAGCTCCGTTGCTGTTCCTATTTCAAGCCTTGAACCGTCCTGTAAATATTTCGATTTGGTACACACGCTTCATGTTCGGCATGAAAAGATTAATTCCCGAAAGAAAGCTTACACCAAAAATGTTAAAGAAAGTACTTCCAATATTTTTCTTCCCATAAATTTCCTACCGGATCTCTCAAAATGCATAATAAAACTTACAACGTCCTTTATATTTTCATATGACTGTAGGCGGTGGCATATGATTGCATACTAATATCAACTTTTCTGCATAACAATATTTGCTAACCAAGCGATGTGTGTACATAGGGGTACATATGCATAAGTGCGGTAGTCGCTGAGCACACAGCCCATAGATAAACCCCATTTGCTTTTATAGTCGTGTTGAGTGCATTCAATATGAAATCAATTATGCTCATCTGCATATAAACGGCTTTAGTGCACCGCTCTGCCCCCACTTATTTCCGGTCAAAACTCGCATTCACCACTTGTCGCCTTCACCCACCTTACCTCTCACCCTCCTGATCCAGCAAGCGACTCTTAACCATTAAACGATTGTCGTCGTCGTCGCCTGTGCATCCGGCTCATCGTCGAACAAAATTTGTCAATTGAAGTGCATAAAAGCCATAGATTTTTTGCACCTTCTTTCATATGCAACTCCTTGAGGCGTTCACAGAGTCAGCACGCGCCGTTAGTTTGCCGGTTCGGCCGTGCATTGCAGTTCGCTTCGGTGTTGATTGTGGTGTTTGTGTGTAGGTATGTGTATCTTGGGCATAATATGCCGACATATTGTTGCACCAATGCATTGCAGTTGTTGTTGTCGCACAAATCGCACGTTGCACCACACTCTAACGGTAATGTGCAAAAGTTGCACTTAGTTGACTTGGCCTGTTTATAGTTGACTTGACTCGTGAGTGTTGTCTGCCTGGTTGGGCGCATTCGTTCGTTATTTATGAACCCGATTTGCGTGCAAACAAAAATAACCGTTAACCATTGAAAGGAAGTCGAAAAGAACTTCGAACAGAGTATCTACATATATCATACAGGTTTTAGAAAACGGTGTAACGGTAATATATTTGTGTATATGGAAATATTCGAATAACGTTTTTAACAACGTGAAAGCTGTCTATAAAAAGATCCCAATGAAGGAAATGCGTGTCATCCGGATTTTGCGGATCCTTAAAGATAAGAAGAAAAGTGTATATTTTTAGTAATAGCAAAATATATGGGAAGAATTTTGTCTTTATTAAGGACAACACCAATGGTTTTACAGGTGTCATTGAACCCATTCTAAAAAGTGTTATATCAGAGCTCGCAGCGGAGTAAATTTATTACCTTACTAGCTACTAGTTTTATAATGAGAGCCACTTTTACTAAAATTATAAAACCGTTAATTTACTACTGGTCAAGTGAAATTTGAGGCTTCATTTATATACCGGCCCCACCATAGTCCGCTCCACGAAACTGCATCGGCTCAATATTTCTGTTCAAAGAATGCTTTCGTCACAGTTATAACTACCCAGCCAGAATAACTTCTTCTTCTTAATTGGCGTAGAAACCGCTTAAGCGATTATAGCCGAGTTAACAACAGCGCGCCAGTCGTTTCTTCTTTTCGCTACGTGGCGCCAATTGGATATTCCAAGCGAAACCAGGTCCTTCTCCACTTGGTCCTTCCAACGGAGTGGAGGTCTTCCTCCTCCTCTGCTTCCCCCGGCGGGTACTGCGTCGAATACTTTCAGAGCTGGAGTATTTTCGTCCATCCGGACAACATGACCTAGCCAGTGTAGCCGCTGTCTTTTAATTCGCTGAACTATGTCGATGTCGTCGTATATCTCGTACAGCTCATCGTTCCATCGAATGGGGTATTCGCCGTGGCTAACGCGCAAAGGACCATAAATCTTTCGCAAAACTTTTCTCTCGAAAACTCGCAACGTCGACTCATCCGTTGTTGACATCGTCCAAGACTCTGCACCATACAGCAGGACGGGAATTATGAGTGACTTATAGAGTTTGGATTTTGTTTGTCGAGAGAGGACTTTGCTTCTCAATTGCCTACTCAGTCCGAAGTAGCACCTGTTGGCAAGAGTTATCCTGCGTTGGATTTCTAGGCTGACATTGTTGGTGGTGTTTACGCTGGTTCCAAGATAGACGAAATTATCTACGACTTCAAAGTTATGACTGTCAACAGTGACGTGAGTGCCAAGTCGCGAGTGCGACGACTGTTTGTTTGATGACAGGAGATATTTCGTCTTGCCCTCGTTCACTGCCAGACCAATTTTCTGTGCTTCCTTGTCCAGCCTGGAGAAAGCAGAACTAACGACGCGGGTGTTGAAGCCGATGATATCAATATCATCGGCATACGCCAGCAGCTGTACACTCTTATAGAAGATGGTACCTTCTCTATTTAGTTCTCTATTTAGATCGGAAGAATGCAAAGTAAGACTTCAGAACATTGATCCTCCTCCGAAACTGAGTTGTGAAAGTATGGCGGTGGTGTGATGTGAAATACCAGTTGGAAATTTTTGACTTTTTGTCGTCTTGAGTTCACTCGCAGGCATTGATGTATCTTTTTGCTCTCAAGATATACATATATTACATACAATATTTGCCACCCAATTTCAAAATCGGGATTGTTGAAAATATTATTATTAACAGAGAATATTCACACTTTCTGGTCGGATCTCCGAAAAAACTTTTTATATTTTAAAAATACTTGACTCTATAGTATCTGTCTTATAAGCTTGACCGAAAAATCTTTTACATGTTTTTACTTTCTCACTAAGGACTCAATCTCTCGGTTCATTATAACTAGACTTTACCTGGACTGCTTATAACGCCGGTCCGTTGTGATACCTAATACCCCTATAAAAGTGATCATAAACAACATCATAAATCGACAGTGCGCTGTAACCCCATCACAAATTTGTTGAAGTGCTAGTAAGGTATGGCCGAAGGTATGATTGTCGAGATATTTCTACCACACTTTCTTCCATACAACATTGAGAACTTGCGTCCGACAAGATTTTTAGTCTTACCACATAATTGCTTGTCCAATGTCTACTAAGAACTCTCGGTTCATTCACTCAGTCACGTACTTCAGTAGAACTCCTGCGTTCTACTCTAGGTCAGAAGGACCTCGCAGTCGCACAGAAGCTGGTCGTCGACCACATGAAGTTGATAGGTATATAGCGAAAACACCCGCTGTGAGCGGCTGCTTCATCTTGCTAGCTCATCGGTTTTGCAGTCTCCAGCGATTCCACTATGACCCGGCAGTCAAACGATCTGATAATGAAATAGCTTCATATTATGTATGTTGCCTTTTATTTTTCGGGTTTTGGCACCGTGGTATATTCTGGGAATATGGTAGAGTTGTTTTTGTGTTGTTTACAGTAACTGAAAATATTCATCTTGGCCAAAAAATGGAAAAAAATCGCTAACATTTTCGGGCGGTTATCTTTTAGAATTTTCGCCGTGGATTAACCTAGCAACAGTACATCGATTATTGTCAATGAAAGACCAGTCCGAGTTCATCGATGGTGCACAACCATTTTTTTGTAAGTTGTCTTTCATGAAATCAGGAAAACAAACCACCGATACGATCTCTCATCCATCAACTGAAACAACTGCATGTTTGAGCACTCAAAACATCAATTTGATGAGTCATCGTCCGTATAGTCCTGTTTTGGCACCGAATGACTTCTTTTTATTCCCGTACGTAAGAGATAAACAAAGAGGTCAACGTTTTTCGATACCCGAACCCGCGTTTTATGCGTTCAAAACGCATGTTGTGGAGATACCTCAATCAAGGTGGCAAAAGTGCTTCGAAAGTTGGTTTGACTAAAATCAGACGGATGCAAAAGTGTATAGACCTTAATCGAGCATATTTTTCAAAACAATTAAGCTTTTGATGATTAATAAATATTTTTTTCTCTAATCCTCAAATATAAAAGGCAATCCTCGTATTGCTAGTGAGGACCGACAATACAGGCAATAAGAAAACAAAAAAAAATTAAAAAGAATAAAAATTTCAAAATCAAAAGTATTTATTTGAAAATTAAAAGCTTAAAGAAACAATAATTTATTTTAAGGAATTAATTTTTTTTTATTATTAAGTGTATTTAACAGCTTTTTTCATCATAACTGATTTTCTGTTAGTCCTTTAAGTTATTTATTTGTTTGTTTTTGTTTTTTATAAATATTATATTTAGTTATAGCTTTCTATGTATGACTAATAAAAATAATAAATATAAGCACTTCACTATATTTAATACATTTCCGTTCACAGATTTTACATTGAAGATCGTCCGTTAAGTGCAAACCCTTCTAAATTGGCTACAATTCCCAACTCGAAACAGATTCTACAAACATATTTGCAGCAGCGTTAACACGATACCTCCCATCCGTCGTCTACTACTAATAATAACTACTACATACAAACATTCAAGGTATAAACATACTTATATATATATATATATTTAAGCGCCGGTTTGTTTATTGGACATCTGGCATAAAGGAGCACATCGATTTAAGGGGTGGGCGCCACTTTAACGTCCAACAAAGTGTCAACATAAAACATCAAATTGGCGGTTGGTGTGTTATTTTTCGGTATTTTTAAATACATCATAATTTCGCACAAGATCCGGTGATGTGGGACAACCCCCGCAGCGGGAAATGCAACAAACCCAACGTTATATACCGTCTGTATCTGATTTATATGGGACGGACGAGATAGAACTCCTACTGGACGAAATACGCGAATTAGAACCGGTCTGCTGTCAGCTGGATGATGAACAGGATTTTGAAATAGCTGGCAGCAGAGCCGGTGAGCTGTCACTATCCTTAGAATCGCCGCTGGGCACGTGCACGTCGTGGGACTCGCACGCCAATTATAAACAGCGCAGCGGCCAAACGCCACTGCCATGGGGTGTAGCCCTACACTGTGATCCGCAACACTTGAAAACGCCTACAGGGATTGTGCGTATTCTCTTGGTGGTCAGTGGTCAAATCATTAATACTATGCTACTATGTATTTATATATAATATATTCTGTTTTACTATGCAGTTATCGTCAGCCGCTTGTCTAGCCTGCGAATGCTCCGCCGGCACGGTACAAGTCGGCCTCTTTTTACTGCCACTCATCGGACGCTTGAGATTAATGGTCTTCTGTGCGATCTTCTCCCTACTAATCACCTGTCTGATGTTATTTCTAGACATTTCACATATAGCACTCATGTTCCCATTCAATTGGACTAAAGTTGTAAGCAAGTGATTTTTTATCAATTTTAATATAATTTATATCTTTCCAAATAAATATTTTTTATTTGTATTGAATATTTCTTGCAGAATACATGGATGTACCTGAGCATTGGTTTGATATTAATTTTGAGCTCGACACTGGTCATGCATATGGTGCTCTATGCAGAAGAATACGTTTTGGTCAACAAGCACACCAAAGACACACTGTTTACTTCAGCGGTATGTCAAGAAACTATGCGTATAAATTATTGTTTTTATTTATTCGATCCACAAGAGAGGTTTTGCGGGAGGAGAGCCCTCAATCGCAAATATTTTTCTTCTTCTTTACTAGGTTATAGCCGAGTTAACGACAGCGCGCCAGTCATTTTTCTTCTTCAGATCCTTCTCCACCTGGTCTTTCCAACGGAGCGGTGGTCTTCTACTTCCTCTGTTTCCTCCGGCGGGTACTGCGTCGAATACTTTCAGAGCTGGAGTATTTTCATCCATTCGGATGACATGACCTAGCCAGTGTGGCGGCTGTCTTTTGATTCGCTGAACTACTTGTATGTCAGATTGCAACAAAGTAGTTTAAATTCTGAAGTCTCTTTTCTAGTTTCATTAATATTTAGTCGGTTAATACTAGACGGTTTAGGCCTACAGTTTAAGCAAAGCTCTTTCTACTTTTTGGACGTATGTATCAGTATGTGTTTAGTCATTCTTGTCTGATGTTCTCTTGCGTTCTAGCGCTAGGTCTATAGAAATCCAGCGAGCTTGGCAGCCGCTGGTCAATAACCAGAACTTGTGCGACTGCGCTATTCTTCTGGCCCTAAGTGTATCGTAAGAGGTCCTCCTCCGAACTGTTTTCACTTAGCAAAGTCAATCTCGCTGCAATTGTAAGTATTCTGACTAGACACTGTTCAATGGGAACATACGCGGTGCGAAAAGATATTTTGTCGAACGCCCGTTACCAAAGCTGTATGGTGGAAGTCGAAGGGGACTCATAATTTCACGTTCTCATCTATTCCCGGGCTTTTCCAGGCTGCGGTTGAAATGTCTCGGTTGACACACCTTCCGAGAACCTAGCGAAGTGGCTGGGATCAACTTTTTACTAAGAAAGTTAGTGTAATAGCGATACATCTGATCTAGATATGTTGGTGAAGTTGTTGTGGCAAATACCCAAACCATTCTTCGTGAAAAGCTATCAAATTCGAGGTTTAGAGCTGTTTCGTCAGAACTGAATCAAATAGAATGGTGATTAGTATCATTTGATTATAGTCAATTATTGCAGGTCATGTGCCTAAGTAGTCAGATACTTAATAAGATGCGGACCGTAATTGCGGAAGGATTACGTGAGTCTCGTGTCGAAACTCGAGCTCTTGAACCCATAATTTCAGAACGTCAACATTAAATATTCTAACACCCTTCTGTGTAGATGTCAGTAGATTCCTAAATTGTGTAGTCGGAGCTCAGGGAACATCAGAAAGCATCCTGTCCCTAACCGAAGTCTCGTATATTGTATGACATACAATTTTTGCATCCGCGGTCGACCGTCCATAATCATTCGGTAACTCCGATTCCATAATCGTACAGTTATCAGCAGATGTGTTCCCATCGGCGCTTATATCGGTTATACCATCTGGCTTACCGAGTTCTTAGATATCAATGAGAGCTCTTTTAATGCTCATATTAGAAAAGTCCTCACTAAGCCCCCTATAAATAAGGATTATTCATTCTATCATAGATTAATATAATTAGCGAATTTCTAGTATGCAATAAGTAGAACCACACAAGCAGAATCAGTGATCGAATAGCTACTCCGATTCGTAGAAGCAAAAATAATTTCATAAAATTTAATTTTTCTTTCTCCGCAGTTTATCGGTTACATTTGTGCCATCGAGTCGTTTATACTGTCTGGCATCGCCTCATGGCCATGGACGCAATATTATCGTCAGGTGCCCGATGATGGCAGCGAAATGTATATCGAAGATCGTGAAATGACACCAATGAGTCCAATCGAGAGTACTGATGTGCCGAATACACACCATCAAACACAATATAACAATCGAAATAATAGCACTGCACACAGCGAATCAAATCACAATAATCAGCAACAGCAACAACAACAACAATACAATCGAATATCATCGTCGTCGTCCTATAATCAAAAGCCTTATATACCTGGTGAGTAGCAACTTATTGAATTTCGTATAAATTCCTAGTTTTTACTTCATCGAATCGAAAAATATTTTTGCAAGAACGGGTGTGGGGTTGAATCCAAAAAACTGATCTGTTTTGTTTTCACTAAAATGTACAAAATCGCTCCGTTGAGCCTCCTTTCGATACATGGGACACAATCCTCTCAAGGACCGCACCAAATTCCTTGAATTAGTCTTGGACAGTCAATTACTGGGGAAGCAGAATGTGGAAGAAAGAGTAAGAAAGGCGAACAATGCCATACATATATACGTGCAGGCAGGTGCTCGGCCCATCGTGGGGGCTTTCTTCCATAGCGATTGTAAGACCTATCTATCTTCCGGAATCCAATGGAATGTTCTTAGAGGTTTGCGGCACAATATGCGGAGAATTAACACATAAAACCTTCCGGCATACATCGGTGAAAAGAGAAAGAGGATTCAGAGTTTGAGAATATGTTTGGCTAAAAGCGGGTTAGCTGCGCGCAACACGTTAAAAATGTATACGAACGGCTCGAAAATGGAGGACGAAGTTGGTGCAGCGATATGCTGTCCAGAGTTAGGCAGAGACTAGACCTCTGCAGTATATTTCAAGCAGAAAAGACATCGAGTGCAATTAGATAGCGGTTGAGATTGACAACATGTACGGCTGTCACACGAAATCCTGTGCAACATTATGCATTGTCCATACGATAACCCGGACAGGGGCATGACAAAGAAAATTAAAAGGCTATGGAGAAATCTACCTTCGGGTGCAAAAGTCTTGTTTTAAACGGTAGATCGGAAATATAAAAAGGACTAGAGGAACATGGAATATTCACTGGTGGGGGCACATGCCTGTATAATGGGGTTAACAGACCTAGAAGACTTCAGGAAATGTCAAGAGTAAAGCACCACGGAAACAATGGTGTATATCTTGTGCATTTGTCTCGCATGTGCAAGGCTACGCTTTAAGCATTTGGGGACGCCACAAGGTTTACGGTGGTCAAATGGCTTCAATATTTAAATAAGAACAAAAATTATTGAGAACGTCTTGGAATCCTTTTCAAACCCTTTCTCAAAATCCGCAAAGTTGTCAGGTTTGAGACAGTCCAAATTCTTGAGAACGGCTTGGAAGAAATTCGGAATAGTAGCTTTTCATCGACTGGATGAAATTACACAATTTCAATATTATTTTTTTTTTCAATTTTAAAAGTAGTATTACTCTCCATTCAAAAAGAAATCCATAATTCTCTTTTACTTACAGCCAAACGACCCAATGAATTGATTAACCAAAGACCAACACTGGGTCACACCCAAACAACCAGGAAACCAAATACTCGTTACCGTGAAGGCTATCATTATCAACCAGTTGCGTCAACGTCCCGCCAGAGTCCCACATTCGTCCTAGGCGATGACATTGGGGCCGGTCCATCCACATCCCGATCCAATGATAATTCTAGTGCGTGATAGTTTTTATTCCTCATAATAATGTAATAAATTTAAAATATAAAATGCAAAAAAATAATAATAGAAAACAATTAAGACAACAAAAAAAATTAATAAAAAAATTTGCAAAAAAAAATACAACAAAAGAAACAAAGAAGGCGTATGCAATGCAAAAATGGCATTGAAAGAAAATGCGCAACACATATTAACGATTAGTTGTTGCAGACAGTTAGGGAGGGAGATAGAGAGAGTAAGAGAGAAGCAACAAAACAATAAGAAAAGCAAAAGCAAAAGTATATCTGCGGGTATGAGAAATGAATAAAAAATCATAATTAAGCAGCTGAATTTTGTTTCAGCAACGAATACTGAAGAAAAATCTATTTAAACAAAATGCATTTGGTAATTGTAACGAATTGTTTATAGCTGAACAAAAACAAAGAAAAACAAAACATAAATAAATAAAGAAACAAACATTTAAATGAAACCCAAGTGAAAAAGGCAAACAACAGCAACAATAATAAATACATAAATAATAGTTTTAAATGTGTGTGTGTAAAACAGAGTTTAACGAATTACGAAACAAATAAAAGAAAATATAAAAAATTATGGTAAATGCAAAACACTAAGAATTCAATGAATTTAAACACTGCAATAACGGAGACGAAGTAGCATGGCGACAAAGAATAATTAAAATTACATTGTAAACGTAGGTAACGATCAGACATATGTATTTATGTATGTTAGGTACTAAAATAAATATAAAGAATAAAATATAAAAGAAAATCCAAAAGTAATAATAGCAATTAAATATCGAATAACCAATTGGTTTGGTTGCAAAACGTTGGCAGCGCCAAATAAAGCGTCCAGTAGTGTTTAGAAATCATCATTTTGAAAGGGACTCAGATTTTTGTGAGTCCCATGATGTCGAGAAACTACGAAGTTGTTGAAAAAATACATTTGTCTGCATTTGCTGCTAAAGATTAAATGTAAGTTTGTAAAGTAAGAGAAAGCAATTGGCTTGTAGTCCAAGCCACTCCAAGTTATACTTTTAGAAATTTCTGACATTTGGTGAGTTTGCCAAAATTTTATTATTAATTTAAACAATTTTTTTCTCTTATTTTTATGATACATTTTTTTTTATTATTATTTTTTTTAATTATTTGTATAAATGTAATGTGATGTATGTAATGATTAAATAATATAATTTTCTCTTATTTTTTTATTGTAATTTTTAAAATTATTTTTACAATAATTTTTTACTTTGCTTGTAATGCAATGTTTAAAAAATATATTTTTTTCTTTTATATATATTTATTTTTTATATTATTTTTTTATAATTTTTATACTAATTTTTTACTATTTTGCCTTGGTTTTTTTATATTACTCTTTTTTTAAATAATTTTAATAATAATTTCTTATTTTTCCAATAAAATAATGTTTAAAAAGTATTTTTTTCTCTTAATTTTTTTTATATTAATTTTTTTAAGTTTCTTTTATGGTAATTTTTTACTTTGCCTATAACGTAATGTTTAAAAAAATATTTTTCCTTTTATTTTTATAACAATTTGTTAATATTTTTCACATAGTACATATGTACATACATACATACATGCATATGTATGTATGTAAGTGGGTTTTTACTTTTTTATATTATTTTTTTTAATAATTTTTATAATTGTTTTTGCTAATAATGACAAAACTTTCTGAGAACATTATTTTCTTATAAATTAATAATTAATTATTTATAAATCTTGTATATTTTTATAAATAAATAAATAATTTATTACATTTTTTGAAAAAAAAAAATTAAATTAAAATGAAGCTACTAAATTTTTATAATTTATTTGGAAATTTTATAAATATTTTGAAAATTAAAATAAAATATTTATATTACTATAGAAAAATTTGTTTATACAAAATATTTAATATACAATTATTTGTGTTGTTCTTGGTTCGAAAATGTTATTTTCATATTTTTCAAATACTTTATCTATAAACAAACAACTTTTTGAAGTCGAAAGTACAATGTTCAAAGCAGCACTTTTTTGTTTATTTTGCTTTTAATTAATAAAAAAAAAAAAAACATTTCTAAATTATTTATTTTTCGTTTTTATGTTTTTGAAATTATTTCTGACTTTGATTATTTTAATATTTAAAAAAAATATATTTTAGTTTTTTTTTTAAATATTTTTTTAATTTCAGTATTAATTCTTTTGCATTATTTTAAATATCATATTTTAATATACATACATACATATACATATAATTTTAAAATTTTTTTATTAAAGTTTGAAATATAATACATTATTTTTTTTACAATAATTTTTTACTTTAATTGTTTTTTTTTAAACTAATTTTAAAATTTATTTATTTTTATTAAATTATTTTATGTTATTATTTCGTACTTTCATTGTTTTTTTTTAATAATTTTTATTTTTATTAAATTCTTTTAATTAGTTTTTTATTTTGTTGCTATTAGTTTTTTTATATTTCTTATATTTATTTTTAATTTTATTTGTTTTTTATTCATTGTTATTATTTTTAAATTTTATATATTTTTGTAAATTCTTATAAAATGATTTGTTCTTATTTTTTACAATAATGAAATTTAATATTCATAAATTTCAATTTGTACTCAAAAAAGGAGTGGAAAAATTTTTAAAAAAATTATGGGACTGAAATACAACTTTTGCATAAGTTTTCTAATGTTTAATCATTGAAGTTTTATTTCATGAATTTAAATGTAAAAAAAATTACAAAGTTTTATAATTTCGGCTATTTTTTTAAATTAAAATTAAATTAAAATAAAATTTCTTAATTTCAGTTCAAAAGCTTAAAAATTTTGCAATTAAAATCAGTTTTATTTTACATAACATCAAAAATTGTATCAAAGTAAAATTTAATACGTTTGTTTTAACGTTACATATTTACATTTAATTTTCATTGCTTTTTTTATTTTTTCAAAAAATCAAAATTTTTTATTTACGATTAATAGCTTTATATATGTATATTTCAATAAATTTGTTACACAAATTAAATATTTTAAAAATGTTTTATGAGACTAAAATACAACTTTAGTATCTTCTTTCTGAATTCAATAATTAAAAAAAAAATACAAAAATAGAAAACTAGTAAATTTCGTAATTTCAGTGTTAATTTTTAAATTCTAGAAATCATTAGCTTTTCTATTTAGGATAATTCTTTTTACTTTTTTATATTTTTATTAATTTTTATAGAATATTAAATAAATATGTACATATACATATGTATGAATATATTTATTATTACTTTAAATTATTATTTTAATTTCACCAAACCACGAAATTCACCCAATTGTGCAATAAATTTCCTGAAAACCCACTACCTTGCCTTTGGTAAATATTCTCCCTCTTTCAATACAATTTTCAAGTGCAAGCGCACTTGTCTCTAGACTTCAATGCAGCAACAAGTTTGTATGTACATAAGTATGTATGCACGAAGACATTCAAGCAAACCCTCAGCAGCAACATTTGTAGTAACTACGTCGATATATGAATAAAGAAATAAATATGTATGTACATGTACGTTTAAACGAAGTTAGGGTTTTGAAAGCATATAGGCACAAAAAAAGTCAGAATTCGAAACAAAATTGTAGGCACATAAAAAAATAATAAGTAATTCGAAAACAAATTTGCGAAACTATTAAATAAATAAATCATTTGCAGTAATTAAACGAATAAGTAAGAAATATAAAATCAATTAAATGAAAACAAAAAAATGAAAACAAGAAACTGTAAAATCATTCATAAATGTATACATCCAAATAATTAAAATAATATATATATTTTTTTTGGAAAATATCCTGCAGCCGGTAGTTATAATATTTGATATTAGAAGAACAAATGTAACTTGAAACAATTATAAAAGTATAAAAAGAGATTTAAATAAAAATAAGAAGAAAAAACAATGAACGAAAAAACACTGCAACAAAAACATATAAAGCAAAAAAACATTGAATCATTATGATTAAAAATAAAAAACAAAATAAATCATGAATACAATGAAATGCTAGCCGACAACACTGATTTTGTGACGTTTGACAAAGTAAGAGTAAACAAAAACACATACGAAAAGAACACTAGAAAACAGCCGCAAAAATAAAGCAAAAAAAATTAAAGAAAATCAGTAAAATAATGATGGCTAAGCATGGAAGAGAAAATCATCTTGTTATAATCGTAGTTTTGCTTATTTTTTAATAAAACACTAATATCAAAAAGTGCGCGCGCAAAAAGCTTTACAATCGACGGGGGGAGCAGCGTCTCAAGCTGCGTTTTATTCAAAACATATATTTTTTTATACAGTCTCAACATTAAAAACTTCGAACACCCACAGTTACTTGCTGTACATACATTAATACTTTTTTTTAAGAATTTCAACTCAACCTTTTGATAAAAAAAAAACGAATTTTCTTTGGTTAAACACTTTGTTTAATAAAAAAAATATTATGCGTCCAGTTAATACATTAGTTTAACGATTTATAAAAAAAAGTAAGAGCTAATAAATGCTTATTTCAAGCCCAAATCCTTCTCGATGGTGTGCGCACAAACCGCCATCATTTGATTTTTGACACTCTCGAAGCTTTTAATCGCAATAGGTTTAGCCTCCGGCCATTGTCCCAAGTCACGATATATGGGACGACAGAATTTCATGCGGAAGTTGGAATTGGCAAATGCAATAATCTCATCGATACGTTTCAGCAACCGCGCTCTAATGACTAAACGCAAAAACCGAAAACGCACCTCGGAATTTTTGGTGTCCTTTAGCTTGTAAGTGTTCTCTAGGAATTCGATTTTTTCCGCATTCAAATCAACAATTTCGCTGCTTTCGATTAATTTGCCGAGGAAATCGATTAGTTGATGTGAAGAAATCGGTTTAGTTATATCAGAGTCAGCGCGTAACTCAGTGGTGGACTTGGTGCTCCACAATTTCGCTAATTGTTCCGAAACAGCAGCGAGTGTTTCATCGAATCTGTAAGTGTTTAAACAGAAATATTGTATTATTAAAATTTTACATATACTTCGAAGCTTGTGTGCTCACTTTGGTATTATTGGTGGCATACCCTCGTGGCTAAGCCACAAGTCCCAATCGATTTCGGTTAGCTTATCCTTTTTGTCGGTATTGTTGAAGTAATCATATAAGGCACTTTTGAAATCATCAGTCACAACCGATTTGTAGGCGTACTTTTGCAAGTAACTACGTAGGAATGGCTCGAAGACCTCTGGTCCTCCCAGCAAATCTTCAATGTAGCGTAAGAATGTTGAGCCCTTGTTGTAGGGCACGCTGGAGAAAGCATCGTCTGGTCCACAGTTCGAAAGATCCACCACCAACTTAGTGAGTTCAGGGTTGTTGGCCAATTGGGTGCGTATCTAAGGTTGAAGTGTGAAAGAATTAACGATTTTTTTTTATAACTTTTGTATATATTAAACTCATCTAAATACCTATTGTGTACTTACACACTCTCTCAGCTCAGTCAGATTGCGCAGCATATGAAAGTCGCGCTCCTTATCGCCTTGCAAGCGTCCCACGATTTTCGTTTCCACAAATACCGTGAAACCCTCATTCAACCAGAAATGCTCAAAGTTTTTGTTTGTTACTAGATTACCTGTCCAACTGTGCGCAATTTCGTGCGCCACTACATCAGCTAAAGACTTGTCACCAGCCAACACTGTTGGCGTTACAAAGGTTAGGCAAGGATTCTCCATACCACCAAAAGGAAAAGATGGTGGCATCACGAGCAAGTCGTATTGCTTCCAAACATAGGGTCCACAAATATCCGATGCGGTTTTCAACATTTTATCCGTTTCGGAGAACTCTTCCGCGGCCGCTTCTACAATACCAGCTTCAGCCCAGACATTGGATTGGGGACCGAGTGGACGCGAAACTAAATCGCCGATTGCTATAGCCAACAAATATGCTGGTATGGGTACTTCCTGCTTGAATTTGGTTACACCGGTTTCCTTCTTTTCAACTAAAGCACTCATCAGGGCAGTCAACTCCTTTGGATGTTCCACTGTAGCCTCGTAGGTGAATTTTACGGCGGGCGTATCTTGGCATGGCAATACAGAACGTGCGTGAATCGCTTGACACTGACTGAATAGATATGGATGTTGCTTGCCCAGTGTTTGTTCGGGTGTGAGCCATTGCAGACCGCTAGCACGATTGGAAGTTTCATAGTCGATGCGTACGAGTAGGCTGATGGAAAAAAAAAACAATAATTCAAGAATATTTTTTACAGCGAAAAGCAAAATTATTTCACTATCTACATTTCACACTCCGTTACAAGTGAGCGAATAAGTGACCACATTTTGCGATAAGCAAATTTGGTTTGTAATTTACCACAAAATGATTTATAATTTTTGGTCTACCCAGTAATAAAGATAATTTTGACTTGGCTACAATTGCGTGTTAATCGATAAAATATTTGCTACTATCTTTGCGCTAACTTAAATTCTTTCAAAATCTTAAATTTATTACTTACTCTCCCTTAGCAGTACCCTCCGGTAGCTCCAATGTCAACTTAGCACCAATATCATCCACTGGATCACTGATAAAGTAGTTGATGGGTATGGCTGAGCCGCCACTACAGAGTATAGATGCATTCTTTATGCTGATGTCACGTACATCCAACAGCTGTACACAAAGAGAAAGCAAATACCAAATACAGATAAAGAAAAAATGCGAGAGATAATGCGATCCTTACAATAGCCGGTAAGTTTGCTTCCAACACATTAAATTTATGCGTTACACTGCCCAACAGCTTTGTATTTGTAAAATCGACGGTCCATTTGAAGGCGCTATGTTTGGTAACAATGCGCTCGGGCTCGGAATAAGAGCTGGGATCTACTTTACTTAAACGACCCATATTGCGTTGCTGTTGAGCGTAAATCAGTGAACTGCTACTGGCGAAAGGTTGTTGTAGAATGCGTCGATGAGTGCTAACTGAACGTGTGTTTGCTAAAAGTGGAGTTAATAAATATATAAGTACGTGCTACTCGAAGTTTTAATCTGCTTCGTAAAAATGTAATAAATATTGCCAATCTTATCGCAACTGCTGACGTCGGAGTTATTAAATGCAACTTACATATATTACGTTCAACAGGAACACATATAAGTATGTACGCGTTTAAATTAGTATGTTTATTACGTTTTTCCTTTTTTCCAAAAAACGGAATGAAATCACCTTTTTCTTTATTAATGTGTTGAAAAAAAGACTCTCACTTAAATGTACGTACAATTGTTGAAGATTTCTTCACGAATAATCTGCAAAGCGTAATGGAATAATCCAAGCAAAACAAATACAAATGACACAGTTAAAACCAAACATCACAGCATTCAGTGTAACCAGACAGCAGCGAAGTCAGATATTAAATAGCAGTTATCGATAACCTATCGATTTCACATTTAAAGTAAATAAATTGTGATTGTTAAAGCAATAGCTCATTTATCAAAAAAAAAAAAAAAAAAATTAACTCAATAATCGGTTTTAAAATTAAAATAATTTTCGTTTTAAAAAAATAAAGAAAAAAATGGCGGAACACGAAGTACGAAAAAATGTGAATTTTAAAACAATTTCTTTTTTGCATTTTAATTATAAACATCAAATTATTTTTTTGTCAATCCGGTAATTAGGATTGTATATAAAAAAATAAATTATAATCAAAGACGATATTAGAAACTTAACTATTATTAAAAATTATTTAAAAAACTCGCAACGCTGTGTTAATTTTCATATTACTTGATGATATGTGTTCCGCTTACTTTAATTGATTATTATTGCAAAGATCCCAATTAAGCAAGTTAAAATCTCTATATGTTTTCACAATTCAACTTTATTTAATAGTAAACATTATTAAACACACTTCCACTTATTAACGTAAAACATAATCTTTTGGATAATCCATAATAGATGGGAAATTCTCCAGCGTCTCCTTATCAATGTGATCCAGACGTTGTGGCACTTCTCTTGGTGTTCTAATTTGATTTGTTATGTTTTCTAGTATTTCTTCCGGCAGCTGATCATCAGCGAACAAATGTAACCGCTGCATGGTGTGTCTACGTTGTAAATTGCCACGCATCGCATTGTATACAGCTTTTTTGATAATCATCGTAGCATCCTTTTCGTGCAACTGCCACGCTAGCGTCCATGAAGCACCACCTGGATAGCCGGTGTGATGGAAGTAAACGCGCTTAATCCACTCATCACCGGGCAACGCAATTTCTTTGGTATTGATGCAAACAACATGATCACCACAGTCATCTGGAAGTGCAGAAGTGTAAAATTGTGCTATACTTGAGTACCATTAAAGTTAAAGCCGAAAATCAGTGTCAGCCTAAAAGTAAAGCGCATTAATTGATTTTGAAGTGGAAAATAATATTTAATATTTACCAAAGGTTTCAAACAAATTCACTTCAAATTAAAATTTGTAAATAAATACACGATCATATTGGAATTCATTTCCATTTTTGTAAGAAACCAAGACACTTAGAAGAAATTACGTTTACCGGTAATGTAAAAATCAAATTAAATGCGCACAGGCGAAATACTGATAACCGGCTTTAACATTAATATTTATGAAACGGATTTACTCACTCATTGGATGATAGATGGGTTTATGCAAGCCCATCAAATGTGTCTTTATTAGCAGCGCCGACTCGAAGGGATTTTGCCAGGTGCAATCATAGACGTGCCAAGTTCTCGCAAAGGTTGCCCATTGCTGCAACCGTATATTAACAATTATTAATGTATTTTTAAGTTTCTTATAATCGCTTACCTGCACACGTTTCACAATCGACATGTTTCAGCGTTTTTAATTCAATACTTTAGTGATTTATGTTGTTAAATAACAATTTTCTAATTAGCTGCACATTTCAGCTGGAGGACGGTGTGCTTGGAACGAATTCGTGTTGCCAGATGTTAGTTTTTGGTATCACTCGGAAAATGATTTGTATTTGACTTCAATTATTCTGCAAAATTATGCGAAGAGCGTTGCACAGGAGCTACAAAATAATTAAAATATGTTTATATGAAATATTTATAAACTTTTTTAGCAACTTGCTGAAATGTTGTTAGCGCATAATTCAGCAATAATTTAAATAAACAAACACTTTAATTTATTTTTTCTAAGTGGCGACGCTTGTTGTCAGCTGATAGTGTTTTGATGTTAAAAATGAAAAAATATAGGGATGGTATGGAAACGAAACAGTAAAGGGAAGTTGGTAAAGATAATATTTTATTTTTTATTTTTACATATCAGTGAATGAGTTTTGCCTATTTCTATATTTCAATATATGATTTGTAATTGTTTAATTTTCGAAGGAAAAAATTTACTAGTCAGCACAAAACTAAATCTAGCACCTAAAAGTAAGTCATTGATTGAAATTTCAGTTTTTATCCGTTTTGATTTTAGATATTTAGTTTCAAACCATTAAAATGTAGAATTGTCAAAACAACAACAAAAAAACAATTGATGATCAGCATGACGAGCTGAGTGGACTTAGCCATGTCATAAGTGGAATTGAAGGAATCTCACTTTAATTAAATAGATCACTCTTTAGTAGTATGCTAGTTGTACAAATGTACGATGTATTATGTAGTATTTGTAAGATGTTCTTACTTAATTTGGTATGGGGGGTGATTTCATGCTTTCAAGGAATTCCTTACAAGATTTTCTGCAGATCTCTGAAAAAATCGAGCCTCCAGATATTCTCAGCTTGCCAAAGAAAGGTCTAAACTGGCCAATTAAAGGATTTGGTTAAATGTTTTCAATGAAAGGAAGCAAATCGAGGAGCGCATTTTTTTCTTGTAACCCTAATATTTTAGTTACAAAGCTTTAACCTGGTGCCTTAACTAAATAATGTAATCAAAATACTAAGGCATTTTGCAGAATTTCTTTGAAAACCGGCGATTTGGTACACAATTTTTATTTTCTAAATTTCTGGGTAAACTCAAATTTACATTTTCTTTAATAAAAATATGCCCCATGAGATTCTGCAAATTTCTGCATTTTTAGATTTTCTCTACAACCAGTAGTTTAGAAGTTATAAGCATTTTTGCAATCATTTGTATTCGGCGGCTGCTTGCTACATGCTCCTGGTCGCCTGGTAGAAATCCGAGATTTTGGCACCAAATTGAATGCAATTTTTCTGCAGCGGCGGCGGGTGCACTGCAAATTTGCGCGGTGGGTATAGCATACGCAAAGGGGCAGAATTGGGAACACGGATGCGGCCATATGCAATGCTCGGAAACCGGAAAAGGTCCTTGACCGGAAATGAAATCACGGTACTATACTTCCGGTCTGAAGTCCAAACAGGAAGTCATAAACCGGAAACGGATGGAAAGTTGTTTTCCGTTTTACAACATCCGGACCGGATAATATCCGTTTCCGGTTTGCGACTTCCTGTTTGGACCTCAGACCGGAAGTACATAACTATCATTTCCGTTTCCGGCCGAAGGTTTCCGGTTTGTAACTTCCGGCCTGGACTTCGGGCCGGAAGTGTGGTACCGTTACTTCACTTCCGGTCGAGGCTCCACTTCCGGGCGTTGTATATAGCCGCATCCGTGTTCCGATTTTTACTCCTTTGCGTATGCAACACACCACGCAAATTTGCAGTGCACTCGCCGCCGCTGCAGAAAAATTGCATTCAATTTGGTGCCAAAATCTCGGATTTCTACCAGGCGACCAGGAGCATGTAGCAAGCAGCCGCCGAATCCAAATGATTGCAAAAATGCTTATAACTTCTAAACTACTGGTTGTAGAGAAAATCTAAAAATGCAGAAATTTGTAGAATCGCATGGGGCATATTTTTATTCAAGAAAATTTAAATTTGAGTTTACCCAGAAACTTAGAAAATAAAAATTGTGTCCCAAATCGCCGGTTTTTGAGGAAAAAATCGTTCAAAAGATTTTTTCTCCTAAGTGAGGGTATTGAAATGAGCTGTGGGAGGGTTTCCGAGTATCTTTCTATTTATTCCGAGTCCAAAACTTTTAAATTCGAACATTTTGTCCATAAGCGATTGGTTTCTGATGACAATATCCAACTTATTGTTTGATAACTCTTTTTGACAATCAGGCAGTCCAGATCTGATGAGTTTAGATGCTTTAAATATTTATGTCTTAATTTTCAAGAGATGCTCTCCACAGCTGGCTCTTCGCTCGCTTTAATGCCCGTCTGTTGCACCTTCGAAAAAAAATGGCCCTCTCTCTTGCTTTCTTAACGGTTAGTGCCTTAGTTTGAAATAAACTTCCAGAGTTAGGTAAAAAAAGTTCAAATAGCAACAACACAACTCAATTTCAATATTGTAATAATATTTTGTTTATTTGTTTTTTGTTTTTCATTCATTTTTATAATTTTCAAACATTTTCTATGAATACTAAAATTAATTACAGTGTGACATTTTTATTATTTTTTAAAATTTATTTTAATTTAGTTTGTATTAGTTGCCTTCCTTCATAGAAATGAGAAAATGCTGGCCTTGCAAGCGCTGCTTGTGTGCCCCTTTGTTGTTGGCAGCCTGTAAAAGCAACATACATATCGACACGCTCCTGCAGCATTCTGCCACTGTTTTTTTAATTATTTATTTTTTATTACTTTATTTCTCACAATGCATAATACAACTGTTTCACATACTGAAATAACTAAAAACTAACAATTTTTTATTTAAATTTATTTCTGTCATAATCATTTTAAGATTTATTGTTGAGTTAGTTATAATGTTAATAGTTACAATTTTTGTTAAGTACCTATTTATCATACTATATACAATCATTTTTCTTTGTTTACTTACTTATCTATGTATGTTCTTTAGCTATATTACATAAATGTTTTTTTTTTTTTAATTTACATTGTATATTAATAAAGACTTTTATTCTTTTTTCTAATGCTGGGTGTTTAGTTAACATTTGAATGGCACTTTCGTGCGAATATTTTCGCAGCAAAAAACGGTACTTTGTAAAAATTGCGACAAAATGTACATATGCTTGTATTTAGCTATGTATTGGAAATCTAAAATTTTTAAAATCATTGTTTTTTTGTTTTTGATTTTTTTAAATAAAAATTTAATAATTAAAATTTTCTTTTAATATTTTTTTTAAATAATTTTTTTTAGATAATTTTTTTTAGATAATATTTTTTAATAATTTTTTTTTAATAATTTCTTTTAATAATTTTCTTTTTAATTTTTTATATACTTGTTTAAATTAATTTTTTTAAATTCTTGCTTTTAATTATTATTTTTTTCATTGTTAAAGCACTAAGTATGAAGATAAATATATTATTTATGCCTGAACAATAATAAGCTTCATTTTCACACAGCATACATTTAGGCTTGCTGAAAGTATTTAAAAGCTGTACATATATGAGTTTTTAAAATTTGTTTCGGAAATTTATAATATAAAAAATAATTTGAAAAAAATTACATAACATACATTTGGGCTGAGTGGCATGTACTATGAAATGCATAATTTTTTGTATCTCACAATTTTTCAGGGAAACAAATTTTCTAGTATTTTAGATAAATAATTTTTTCACAAAATTTTTTATATTATAACTTTTTTTTTGTATAAAATGAATTCAGGTATTATATTACTTTTTTTCAAATGCATAATTTTGGATATCCACAGTTTTTTATGAAAAAAAAACTCTTATTGTTTTGAAAAATTAATTTTTCACAAAATATTTTATATAATACAATTTTTTTATGTAAAATTAATGAAATTATTACATTATAATTTTTTTCAAATACCCCAAAAAATTAGTTTTGGAAATTTGTTTGTGTTTTATTTATTTAGAAATAAAATATCTTTTGTGTAAACTATTTTTGTTAAGCGTTTAGATCCGAAAGTGAAAAGCAAATAGCTGACGAAAAATAATTTTTTTTTCGTCAAACTAATTTAGAGAAACTTGAAAACACTGAATTTAGGAAAATATATAATATATTTTATTAATATTTTGACTTTTTTAATTCAAAAAATTACTTTCGAATTTTGGAAAACTTGAAAACAATGAATTTTCGAAAACTATATTTTTTTAATATTTTTACCTTTTTAATTCATAAAATTAATTTTGAATTTTGGAAAACTTGAAAGCAATGAATTTTTGAAAAATATATTTTTTTTAATATTTTGACTTTTTTCAAAATTCAAAAAATTAATTTCGAATTTTGGAAAACTTTTCGAAAAATAAATTTATTTAAAGTTTTTTCATTTTTGATTAAAAAAAATTAATTTCGAATTTTGAAAGTTGCCACTGTTTTTAAGTCCAAATACAAATGTACATACATACATAGGCATAGGCGAAATTTAATTTTCGTAATTTTTTGTGAGTTATTTTTTTGATGTAAAATTTTTATTTTGAAAATTATTTCTGAAAATTTTTTGGATCCACAAAAAAAATGTTAAAAGAATATATATTTTTTTAATATTTTGTTACTTAAAAATTTTTTTAATTCACCAAATAAGTTTTGAATTTGTGGTTTTTTTATTTAAAAATAAAATTTTTATTGTGAAAACTATTTTTGATAACTTTTTGGATAAAAAAACCGAAACATGAAAATTCATAGCTCTGGAAAAATAAGTTTTTGTTATAACTTTTGTTTTTTTTGTGTTGATTTTAAAAACGTAAAATTGAGAATTATTGAAAAATCTATTTTTATAATTTTATATATATTTTCTTAATTAAAAAAATTAATTTCTAATTTTCAAAGTCGAAATGTTTTTGAATCCAAACAAATATGTATATATGCACATACATACAGATGTACGTACATTCTTGGTTTTTTATAGTCAACATTTTTTTTTAATTTTTTGTAGTTAATTTTTTTAAGTAAAATTTTTATTCTGAAAATTAGTTTTGAAAAATTTTTAGTTGCAAACAAGAAGCGTGGAAATTCAGAGCTCTGGAAAAAAATTTTCAATTCAATTTTAATTTTTTTCAAATCAATTTAAATTTTTTGGTTAATTTTTAAGAACTAATTTCGAAAAACGCGAAATTGCATCATTACGCAAAAATATATTTTTAATGTTTTTCACAAAATAAATTTCGAACTTTAAGCGTGTTCTCGGTTAATTTGTATAAATTTTGAAAAAACTTAAAAACTCAGAACTATACAAAAACACAAAAATAAATTATTTACTATTTTTTTTTTTAAATTAATTTTGAACTTTAATCGTTTTTTTTAGTTAATTTATGAAAATTAATTTCGAAAGAAAAAACAGAATTACGGAAAAACATATTTTTAAAATTTTTTAATTTGTTTTAATTCTTTGTTAATTTGTAAAAATTAATTTCGAAAAACTCAAAATTTCAAAAAAATATATTTACAAAAATTGTATTATTTTCTTTATTAAAAAATTAGTTTCGTACTTTGAGCGTTTTTTTTGGTTAATTTGTAAAAATCAATTTCGAAAAACGTGATGACGCGAATTACAGAAAAATATATTTTTAAAATTTTTAGTTTTTTTTTATACAGAATACAGTCCGTACAAAGAATACAGAAAAGTTTTATTATTTTTTTTAAATATTTATTATTTTTTTTATTAAAAAATTAATTTTTTGAATTTTTAAAGTCGAAAATATTTGTATACACAAATATATACAAGTATATGTACACACATACAAACATGTTTTTACCGCAAGTTTGCCTAACATACCGCTTTTTGCTGTTTTACAGGGTTGTATTTTTCTCAAATTATTCTCTTTCTTGTTGCATCTATTCTTGATTTAATTTTTATTTTTAGTTTTTATTTATTTATTTGTTGTTGTTTAGTTTAACTAGAAATTTAATTATCATAAATTTTTGTTTAATTATGTCCTTTCTAAATTTATGCATTAAGTACTTACATAAGTATATACAGTTATTTAGGATATATGAATGCTCATACTTTTACAAACTTCTAATTCCCTATAAGTATTTATTTTGCTTTTGGTTTTAGTTGCAGCTTGTTTTTGTTTTTTTTTTGTTTAATAATTACATTAATAATAATTATTTAATTTTTAAGAATAATATTTTTTTTGCTTTAATAAAAGAACTTTTTAAGTGAGTGAGCATTTCCGTTTGCATTTGCAGCCATTTTTGAATGCCTACGTGCAAGTTTTCTTTGAAAGTTTCTAAACTATTCACATGAATTTTATTAATTTTTTTTTTTTTGAAAATTAAACTTTAAAATTTTGCAAAAATAATACAACAATGAATAAGTGAAAGTAACAATACTTAGATTAGTGACAATGTGGGCATTTTGTAACACACTTTACTAAAACTTCATCCACAAATAACGGTAAACGTTTTTTATATTTATTAAAAAATTTCACAAAAACCGTTATACAGTTTTTTGGTTGAAATTTCAGCAAAATGTCTTACAATATGCCAACACTGCAGCTTTTTGACTCTTTAGCGACTCAGAGCTTTCACTACGAGAGCTTTATTGGTGCTACGTGCTCAAAATTTTTCTCATGAGGCGCTACTCGCACTGGCTACTAGTCACACACGCACTTCGTCTAACTGCTTTCTACATCTTCCGCATACCAACTGCTGCTACGCTCCCCGTAAAATTGCACATTTGCCCCTTTGCGCACGCATCACTGAGTTCCGGCTTGACGGCAGAACTCCTCGTACATCCTTCACAGCACCGCGTGCGTCGGCGAAGCCGTCACCTTTTGCAACATTTGCATCAACTGCTCCGTAGCAGACTGTGCCTGTCCACAGCTCGCCGTGTTGCCAACACCAAGACTGCCAACAACACCACCACCACCACCGCCGCCCACTGCCATGCCTCCCAAAGCGAGTCCGGGATTGAGCGCACAAGCCGCTGCTACAACACCACCGACACCAAGACCGCCAATAGCGCCAGCTGCCGCGGCACTACCCAAAAGTGCACCGGCCGTGTTCGAGGCTGATGGTGGCGAAGCGATTGAGGTGGCCGCCGATGTCGATGCGGATGATAGCGATGAAGATGATGACATTGACAAAGACATTGACGATGTTGGTGTCAAAGCCAGTTTGGACTCTGTTTTTGTAATTTTTTTTGTGTTTTTTTCAATTTTTTTTTTGGATCGACAAGAACGAGAAGAAGAAGAAGAGCAAATTAGATACGTTTGCACATGCTTTTCTACGGACTGCCTTGCATACTGTCATCGCTCTCCAGATAGGTCACATATGAGTCAGTGCTGTCCGGGTGATGATGTGATGTGATGCCCGAGTCCATGCTGCCAATGGGTGGTCCATTCATTTGCTGACCGGGCGGTGGCGGATGTGGTCCTTGCTGTTGATGCGGCGGCAACGGCGGCATGCCATTGAGATCATAACCGTGCATCTGTTAGAAGGAAGGAGATAAAAAATTACAAATTTAGTCACAGCACTGGCGTGTAATTGTAGTTGAGCGGCACCCACCTGATTGACAAGTTGCTGGAACGCGGGCGTGTGCGTATTGATCGCACCGTTGCTGTCCAAGTCCGCATGCAGCGCGAAGTCGGATAAGGCCTTCCATGGCGGCTGATATGTTTGCACATCGATGCCCTGCAAATTCAATGGCGAATCGTGGCGCACCGGCGAACTCGCTATCATCGGTATGCCCTGCATGGCGCCATAGCCGAGCTTTCGTCCCTCCTATAAACGCAAAGCAAAGAGAAACTTTCATCAATTAAGCTCAATTGAATGCCCTTGCTAGAGGGTTAATGCGCGCGGAAGCTTCCTGAATTGTACATACCTTCTCCTGCTGCATTTGCAGTTTCATTTGTATGGTTTTCTTCTTGTCTTTGCAGCGTTTGTTCTGAAACCAGACTCGTATGACGCGTGGCGATAGACCAGTCATCTCCACAAGCTGCTCTTTCATGAGCGCATCAGGTCGCGGATTAGCATTGTAGCAGGTTCTGCAAGTAAGAAAAGTAATGATTGCCTTATTTCTTGGTATGAAAAATACTTTTAGGCATAGAAGATGGCAAGGAAATTTAATTAAGAAACGTTAGGGTTATGTTACTCGATAGATTGATTTGAAGAAGACATTTTCGTTTGTTGACTTTTTGGAATAAGGTTTTAATTATACTCCGAGACACTATAACTTGTCCTTCATTGACAATTGAAGAGACGTTTGATAAACGATGGTCTTCACCGGAACGTTGCCAACAGCAATTTTCCAAGTCATTTACAAAACAGTGCATTTTTTGCATGGCGGTTAACGGCTTCTGGTATTTTGCTTATGAAAAATCATTAATGAGCCTTGATTGTATGGACTTTTCTCAACTCTAGCCTTTTTTACGAAAGATTAGGAGTTTTGCCACCTTACTGAGCTTTTTTGTGAATTTGTAACGATTTCGCAATCTAATTTTAAAGAACCGATTGAAGGAAAAAAAAGTCCTTTAAAGGGTTTTATTTACAATCCCATAATTATCAACTGTTTTTAAGCCATTCTGAAGATATCATCGTCGAAAAAAGTTATGGATAATTATCAGACGATAGATAGAATAGAGTCGAAGAGCTAAATACAAAGGAAAGATGAGACTGTCAGTAAATAAGGTCAAGAGAATAATTTTCTGAGAGAAACGTAGTTTCAAGCGATATGGTAGGAAAGGGTTTTCGTCTTTCCAGTACTCTACTGGACTGTTAGGCGTCAAATTAGCTCAGCAGGCGTTGGTCAACTCCTAGTAGCTGTGCAAGGTCCTCTGGCCCAAGATTAATCATAATAGTTCATTCTCAGCAAAGTCCACCTTTTAAGGGTTGTAGGAGTTCTATATGGACACTGTCCGATTGGCATACAGAAGGTGGACCTTGTACTTTTTACTTTGCCAGTTCCGTCAGCTGTTTGAAAGAACAATCCTCGAATGTTCCGCCTTTGTCAGATAAAGGCAGAAACATCTCGGATCTCATACTTTTAGACAGCCAAACCAAACTCTGCCGGCTCCTTCTCTACCCATATACCGGCGAGGGAGTTGCGCGTTGGGAAACAGCCGTTGGAGGAGAGGTGCAGCGAGCTTCTTCACGGATGCGTCAAAGCTTGTGGGAATGTTGGTGGAGGGATTTATTATCAGGATCTCTCTATCGACTCCAGCTTCAGACTTACAGACTATTCCAGTGTTTTCCAGGTCGAGGTTGCAGCCATTAAGGTAGCAGTGGATATACTGCTTCGGATTGCAGCCGCCTTCAGAGAAGTGACCATCCACTCAGATAGCGGAGTAGCGAAACTAGCCTTGAACTTATTAACAGAGCCTTCAGGGCTGCTCTAACCTAGCTATCAATATCATCGAATGGCTTTCTGATAAGACTGGTATGGATTTCGGGGTGCTTCTTCCAATATTTTGAGCTAAGTCACATTGTTTCTAGACGCAACCGCTCTTCGGCACACAATATTAAGTTTTCGAATATATTTTTGATAAGAAAGCTTTAATCATAAAAATACTTAAATCGTTCGAAGGCCACTTAAACTTCCTATTAGCTTATATATAGTCATAGGGCCATGAAATTGTGGCAAAAAATGAAGACACATATCGAAAACAGGAAACGCACCTCAGCTAAATATCTTCTAAAGGTTTTATTGAGAACTTTCGTGCAGTTTGTTGAAACTTACCTTAACGTGTGTAGTTGCTTCTCATTCAAGACCGTTCGCACCCGTGTCGGCTTACCGTCCGATGGACCCGAAGGCCTTTTTTCCCTAATACTTTTATGTGAGCCTGATTCGCTACCAGAATCTGTAAAAGAAATTGAAAAATCTTGATGAAAATTAATTATTAAAAAAAACTTTTAAAATAAATTATTTTAGAATTAGTTTAGGTTTTAAACCAGAACGGAATCTAACCAAATGAAAAAAAAAAATTAACATAACCTCACTTAGGCTAAAAAAAAATTAGTAAAATTTTAAATATATAGAAGTATACATAACAATAATGCTTTTCCTTACAATTTGCATCGGCAATTTCCTCAGCCCAAAATCACATAAAGCAACACAAAAAAAGCATAACCAGCAGATGACATTCGCGCACTTGATTTCGATTTCGATTTCGACTTTTGTTGCTGTTGTTTTTGCTGTGCAAAACTATAATTAGTTTTCTCCACCGAATGTGTTGAAAAATTGCATACAAAATATTTACTTGCCGGCGCGTTTCGGCGTGTTCAAAGCGAATATTTGCGACAAAGCGACAAGTATCGAGATCAATTGTTCGAAATCAGTGGAATTTTTGAGATGTTGCCGATTTTAAAATTAACTCTAAAGAAATGCGATAATTTCTTTTTGTTGTATGGTCTTTACATATCAATAATGAGTGGGGACTTTTTGTGAATATTCTTAAGCATGATTGTAAATTTTTACAGTAAGATAAAAACTTAAAAAAGTTCAATAATTTTTTTTTTATTTTTTCGGTGTTAACATGTGTAAAAATGAGCTCCCAAGCTGTGCACTTGTCAATATTATACGGAAAACCGGAGCTTATATTGCGTATGAAAAGAAGAAATATCTCAGATATTTCAATTTTTGATCTTTGTTACTAAAAGTCAGATTTCTTAGAGTCGGGATGAGTTCGTGATTCAATTATATGCAAAAACGAGACATCGAAAATTGGATGGACTATCTGAGACGTAGCCGCGAATAACATTTGAAAGAGATAATCTTGAAAAAGCCGCGGTCAATATTTGAAAGAGATTATCTTCAAAAAATAAAAGCCAAAGAAGTTTTTTTCCATTGGTCGTAAACATTCCTCATGAAACTTGAAATGTCTGTGATTTTTCTTAAAAAAAAAAGTAGAGAACCTCGAAATGAATCATCTTTTATATAGTATGTATACGGGTTAGGTTAGCATGCTGCGAGCTTCCTCTAACGAAAAAAACTTTTAAACCATAATCCCAAAAAACATTTTTGTGGGTTTCTGATATGCTTGACTTACATAAGCTTCGTAACCGATGGATTTTTGTCTGAGAATATGTATATCAAGAATACACTGTGGTATTCGAAAGATCTTGCTAAAAGTCGAATACTATAATTTCCTCAATTATGTTTCATATCTCCGATCCACTCATTTTTGGCATGTGTTATCGGAAAATTTTAAAGATTTCGAATAGAAAAATTTGTTTTCGGGATCCTTTAACTTAAACCACACCCAAAAAATGCTATCTCAGTGATAGAGAGTGTCATTAATTGACCCGTTTAGGTTTTCGCTTCGTGACTTAGGAATGAACTAATGTTTTTGTAAAAGCGTGGGTATTTTGTTAAAAAAAAATATTATTGATGCCTGGTAATCTTTTATATTACGCCAAACTATTCTTTTACCCCTTCAGGGGTTATTTTATTTCCACAGTTTATGGACAAAGAAGATTTCTTTGGCACAACGTCGGTAAATTCAGCTTCCATGATTAAACCTACCCAAATGAGTTGAGAATGATCAACTTCGCTGGGACCCGAAATATGGTTATTGTAGTACTAGATTCCAACATACGAAAATGCATCTCCTACTACTACCTGGCTACCTTGGGATCGAAAAGCCGCCAACCAAATTGTTGTGATAGACGGAAAACATGTCTCTAGTGTTTTAGATGTGCGTACTCTCCGAAGTCTTAGCATTGGCTCGGAGCACTATCTTGTACTAGCTAAGCTACGCACCCACCCAACTCTGCAATTACCCGTCTGAAGAACAACAAAGCGGGGAGATGGATTGCCGGCCGAGCTATTCAAATACAGCGGCGAAGAAGCAATAAGGAGCCGTCATCAGTTTCTTTGTAGAATTTGGAGTTTGTTGAAATTTAACTGTGCTTTGGCCAATCCACAAGAAGGCACACCGCACAATCTGCGCGGGATAGCTCCTCAACATCGCCTACTGTGTGAGATATACAGCAAATCAAGAGACAGCGGCTGCACAAGCTAGGTCATGTTGTCTGTATGAATGAGAACATCCCACCTTTATAGGTTTTCGATTCAGTACCCGCCGGTAAAAGCAGAAGAAGACCTACACTCCGCTGGAGAGATCAGATGAAGAAGAAGGCTGCACTTAGTATCTCGAATTGACACCAAATAGCAAAAAGAAGAAACGACTGGTGCGCTGTTGTTAACTCGCCTATAACCGCGTAAGCTGTGTTTGCACCAGTAAAGAAGAAGGCGATGGCGCTAAAAATGTACTCTGCCGTTGCAGTGATGCTGGTCTTCTCCGTGGATGAAATTTAATAAAATCTCGTATAGAAAATATTGTACGTAGAGTGAATTATAGTCGAAAAATAAGATTTCCGAGATTTGGCGCAAAACTGATAAAAAGGTGGCGTCTTTTTGATTTGCGTTGGTTTTGACTCAAGCATTTTCTCGTTATAGGCCTGCGAAATACGATTTTTGGTTAGATCAAAAATCTGGTAGGCCATCATATGAGAATTATTTATCTCCGTGCATTCACTACAGTAACTTTGAAAAATGTAGCTTTGAGAACCCCTTTTAAAGATAAACTGAAGAAACTGATTCAACTGAGCGGCTACTTAGAAGGCTGTTACAGCCCAGTTGTAAAAAATATTTGAGATATCGATTTAAAATTTTATAATGTTATATTTAAAGGTATAACCTATTGATGTATGAAAAAAATTGTGTGTTTTCAGGTCCTAGGTGTACCCCATAGATGCCTGAAGAAAAAATGTGTCAATGTAAAGTTCTAGGCTTGCTCAAATTTACATACAAGTATATACTTATATAAATTTTTATATGTATGTATGTATGTATATGGTTGTTGTTGTAGCGGCAGAATTCTGTATGTATGTATATGTATTTCATTGCGATTACCATGGAGTAAGCCATTCACAGTCGATTGCAAATACGATATCGCAGTTACAATCTCGGTATTTACGATAATTAAGGTATCCGCGGTCCGGTCGGAAGAAATTGGCACATTTAGTACGCATAACGAGTGAAAAATGCGAATTGCTATTTAAGCGAATGAAAACGACGTGGCTACATAACGACTACGTGTACATACATACATGTATACTTATCATAGCGTTGTTGACACCGATTGGAGCGGCGGTATCTCATAAAGTTAAGAAGTTACGAGCGACTAAGGCCAATAGAGCATGAGGACGAAAGCAGGTGTATATGTATGTATATAAAAATATTTAGAAAAGATATTTTCTGCTATACATATATGTATCATATATAGAAGTATACATATACAGATATATATACAGGCATATGTACTAAATATGTATATTTACCTACATTGGTCAACTTGTAATTCGCTGGTTGACAATGCAAGCAGGGTTGTATGTAAATATTTTTCTTAATACATACAAACACACACTATGTATATTTATATAACGTCATCGGGCCATGGAATTTCGATATGTGCAAAAAAACAACGACTTTAAAGAACACCGCCGCGTTGCCAATGAAACACAAACAAAAAGCAGCGAAGCGCTCAGCCGTGTTCCCAGTCAGTCAGCCAGTTAGACTCCATATTTACTTACGTACAAGTAGTGGATGGTCAAGACCAAAGGGTCAATACAATGTGTAGTAGATGACTAGGCTAACTGCGCCTCAGGGTTGCATGAGTGAGCAAGTGAACGGCTGGCTGGCTGGCTGGTGGCATGGCTGCCCGGTTAGCTGCTTCGTTGGTTGGTTGGTTGGCATAGTTGCTCTGCAGACTACAATGTTGGTCGATTTTTTGTTGACAACTTCTTGGGAAAGTTTCACACACACACGCACACACAAACCGGCACACATGGTCTCTTATAGTCGGCAGTGTCACCTGTCTGCCGGTGCGCTCTGTCTCCGACTGCCGGCCGCCCACAAATATACCGCGCGATCGCAGTCGTTATAATCGAAATGTGTGTGTGTTTGTATGTCCGCGATTGCGATCGTGTTGTTTGGTGTTTATCATAGCGATCACTGTTTTGATTTTGTTGTTCTTTATGCTTTTGATTTCTGTTTGATTTCCAATCGTTGGCAATTGTTTGATGAACTATCGAAATTGTTGTTCCTCTTGTCATTTTGCTGTACAATAGTTGTTTGTTTATTTTTAGCGGCACTTTTTATGTTGCTTAGATCGTCATAACGAACATTGCTACGACGCTTGTTCAGCTGAGCACGAACGTTCATCGTGCTGGTGTGTGTATAGTTCAACGTTTTTTGACAGTTTTAGAGAGTGGACTGGTTGTACTTATGGAACTAGGCAGCAGAAGACTGTTCTTAAGCTGGTGTAAACATAATTTTTTCAAATACCTATGAATGGGCGTCGAGTCTTTTACAGCGATATTGGTTGCCTAAAGATGGTTTACATAGCCCCAAGCCACTCTAAGTCATTAACGAATCACAGTCAGTGTTTTCTTCTAGAAGAAGTCCCGCAAAAACATGCTTAAGATCAACTTAACTGAGGCTCTTAGTATTATAAAAGCATGGGACTTGTTCCCTGAAACACTGATATACTTGAATTCAAGATCCTCTAGATCCAATACCTCAAGGTTCAACGTGGTAGTTCAGCGAGAGATCCTTTAAAAAGAATAATAGTACCACAGTATATTTAAGTATATTCTTCCGGACCTCGCAAGGTGGTCAATTATGAAAAATATGGAGAAAGCTTCTTGTAACAATCTCTTGGGCAAAAAATATAGCGCATCTGCATCTTTTCGATAGATAAACATCTCAGTTGACATGAGGTATATCTGCTCTAAGCCAGTTAATTACACCGACGGCTCGAAAACGTTGGAAGGAATTGGTGCAGGTGTCACAGGACCATGCCTCAATACTCTTAACACAACTATCGCAACGATAGTCAAGCGGCACTTAAAACAATCTCTGCCTATGAGATCAAATCGCTACTAGGGGAAGGGTCTAGCGGAACGTAACCAATTGCACATCATCTGGGTCCCCGGTCACAAAGATATAGTCAGGAATGAATTGACTGATAAGCTCGCACGTTCTGCAGCAACTACTAACATGGTAAGACCTGAACTCTTCATCGCGGACATACAAACACTTCCGCAAGGAAGAAGAAGTAAGCAGAGAGAGGTATTGGCAAAAAACTTCAAGGCATGCGCCATGCCAAATTACTAATGGGGGTTATAAACTCAGCAGGCTTAAATATGTAAGCAACCTCTCAAGGGACAAACTGAGGCTACTTCTCTCATTCTACACTGCCCACTGCAAGTTGAAAATAGAACTATGGGACTAGCATCTTGAGTAAATTGCTGGTTCAGCGTCAGGGAGCCTGAAACTCCAGGACACCTTTTAATTGACTGTATAGCAGTCTGCAGACGCATTTTAAAGGCCTTGGGATCCATATTTCCAAATAGAGATCACATCGCGTCACTAGCAGTAAAAGTATATTGGACTTTATCAATATACTGGGGCTAGGTGTGTCTTTGTGATTTAGAAGATGGTACAAAGACTTAAGGTTGCGGTGCAATCCTCGTCTATTTATCTTATCTTAAGCAAATTAATTTGCGCTGGCGTCGGCTGGCGGGCGGTAGCTCGGTCGAAACTAACCGGATAATCCTCCTTCATTCAGTGCTGGCTGACACTGACTCAGATCTAATAGATATGCTTTTGAGTCGACATACATAATTTTTTGTCATTCTGAGAACTATATTTAATAATTTTTATTTAATGTTGTTGTCGTGTGGCTCTGGAGTTAAATTTTTTGGTCAACCTTGGTCTAGCCTAAACCCTTCAAACTTAACTCAACTCTCATGAGAAAAAGTCTATAGAATCTAAACGCTCTGTTAAATTAGCAACTCTCTACGCAATGAGACAGGTGGGACTATTGCCCCACTTTTCCAATGACCTTGCCACGAGCCAAATTTCTGTTTTCAATATGTACGAAAAGTATTTCTCCCAAGATTTTTTATTTCATATACACACATGTTAACAAGCAAAAAAAAGAGAGTACAAAAGAAAAACAGTTATGAACACGATCAAAATCAAGAGCGTGGGCGATATCTCGTTTACCAGCTTGTTCACTGTTACAGTTTTTAATTTCATTCATTTTGTTTCATTATACGAAGTTAAGATCAAAAAGCGGCCGACGCACACAAATGAATGTTCTTCGAACTGTAATCGCTTGACTGAATATCGATTGTCGGAAATAGAAATTACGTAGAGAGGGAGATGGGGGCACGTTGGCAGGGCAGTTGTAGAACAAAAAGCGACCGCAATTAGATAACAACTTGTAGTCATGTCGGGGAACAAGGCATAATTAAGAATGTTCTCACAATTGTCGCTACAAGGCGATACAAAAAGATTGGAGTGTAGATTAGAAAATTACAGATTTTGATAATAGAAAACATATTGAAGATGCGGTTAATGATATGCGTGTGTGTGGTTAAGCGATTTAGAAACAGCAGATTAGGTGATTAGGGGATTTGTGAGTCTACTGTAAAAAATTTAATACTTTCAGAAAAGTAGTCAGATCTAGAGTGATGATTCTGGAGGATTTTTGACTTCTGTCAAAACATCAAAAGCGAAATATCCACAAGTGGTGGCTCTGTCTAGGTATTTAGTTATTTGTAGTGAAACTAGTGAGCTCGATAAGACAGTGAGTACAAAGGCAGACCCTTAGTCTAAAAAACTGGGAGCGCTGAGCTTGAATGGTCTTTATAAATATCAATATAAATGACTCGAAAAAACGTGCGCCGATCTACTCCTTAATTGCAATAATCAGACAGAACAAAATACGTGAATTAACCTGGTTTTTTCGGCCAAGGGCTGTGCTTACTGCGTTGTAACACCGCTTGAAGCATCAGCTTTCAGGAAATAAGTTCCCAAAGGTACTCAGATCAGAACTGGAAGCTGTTTCTTTGATTTATTGGTTCAAAAAGCTTACGTGGCATGAGAAAGCATTTACTTCTTTGAAGGTTCTTATATTTTCCGTTGATCTGAGTCTTTCTCGGAAAGTCGATCCGCATAGTATAGAAGACTATATTTAAAACTGAAAGTTGCAACTTTGATTTTGTTGACCAAAAAAGCTCCAAAAGCTCTTAGTTAATAAGGAAAGATTGACAACTTTGTTCTGATTTTTATTTCCTTCACGGCTCTTATGATATCTCTCCGATCACCTAACATCGCGAGAGCTTATTAGCAGTTAATAAGGAAAATATTGACAGTAGTGGATACATTATTTGGCTAACTATGAAAAACTGTTTTATTGGTTCAAAAAGCTTATGTATCATGAGAAAGCTTTCACTTTTTTAAGGTTCTTATGCTTTTCGTTGAACTAAGTCTTACTCAGAAAGTCGATCCGCAGTTTATTGCGGACCGTATTTAAAACCAAAAGCCGCAGCTTTGATTTTGTTGACTAAAAAAGCTCCAAAAGCTCTTAGTTAATGAGAAAAGTGTGACACAGTGACACCTTCTGTTATGATTTTTATTTCCTTGACGGCTTATCTCTCCGATCACATAAGATCCCGAGAGCTTATTAGCAGTTTATAACGAAAAATATTGACAGCTGGAAATCGCAGATACATCATTTGGTTAAGTATGAAATAGTTCAAGTGAATCTAGTTGCTTATTTGTTGGTTGTAAAAATTTTTTATAATATCTCATTTCATATAAAAATAAATATTTATAATATGTAACTAACAAATTAAAAGCCTATTATTTATAGACATCACTAATAATTACCAATAATATAGTTAAAATAAAAAATAATAATTTTATTGCTGGCTCACCTGACATTGAACCCAACTCGCTGGAATGATTATTATTACTAAGACTCGTGTTATTATTATTACTACTACTATTATTGTTGTTGCTCTCTATGGATGATGACGTTAGACTACTTTGTGAGGATTTCTCTAGAACATCATGATCTTCTTTACAATATAAAATGCCGCCATCTCGCAACGCAAACTCATCGCCTGCAGCAGAAAAATAGCAGAATTAATAGAATTTAATTATTTTATTTGTTGTTTGTTATAATAAAATATTTACCTGGCAGCAGCTGTCTCGCACACGCCGAACAACGAAAGCATTCAATATGAAAGATTTTCGTTTTTGCGCGCATCACAAAGTCATTTTTACTAAATGAGTTGCCGCATTTATCACATTTTGTACCAAATAACCTAAAATTGGGAGGAAAATTGTTTGAGATTAAAAAAAATATTTGAAGAATTATAGTTGTTAAATTAGTTAAAAATAATTATATAGTGTATAATATATTTATTTTAAACATTTTTTTATTAAAATTTATTATTATTTTTGCTATAAATATTTTTTTTAATATTCAACATAAGAAGGGGGAAAATTAAAAAAAAATTGTATAATACGTTTATTATTGATATTAAAAAAAATATTGTATTGTTTTATCGTTAGAAAAAACTATATAGTATAATTTTTTTTTCTATTTTTTACCAATATTTATTATTACTTTTCTAATATTTTTTTTACAAATAATGATATGTATAGCAAAACTTGATATTGTTATTTTTGTAATGAAAATTATAAATATTTGAAAAATAAATAAAAATATTTCAAATCAAAATCATTACAAAATTTTAAGTAAAATTTTTAAATAAACATCTTTAAAGTTACAACAAAAAGTAACCTTTTTTTATTTTTAAAGTTGCCATATTATTGGAGAAAAAAATTTTTTTTGGCATACATATTCTTTTAAATAAAAAAATTTTAAATTTAAATTTACAACAAAAACAACTTGAAAATAAATTTTTAAGTTGCCATATTGTCAAAAATAAATCATATTTTCATGGATAACTTGAAAATTAATATTTTTTTCAAATAAAACTTAATTTTTTAAATAAAAAAAAATACAGAACAAAGTTTCAACAAAAACTTATAAAATTACAAAAAAATAAAATGTTTAGAGTTGCCGTATTATAAGAGATATATAGAAATATATTTTTTTAGCAACATATTCTTTTAAATAAAAAAATTAAATTTACACCAAAAACAAGTAAACATCCGTAAGTATAATATTTTAGAGTTGCCATATTGTTAAATATAAATCATATTCTCATGGCTTACATGACCAGAAATTTTTTTGCCAATAAAGAATCATTTTTCAAATAAAAACAAAGAAAACAAAAAAATTCTGTATGTATTTGACCTTGCCATTTTATTTTTTAATCTTATAGCCATAAAAATATAAAAACTATATAATTTCTATTTGCTATATTTTTTTTGGTTTTTTTCTTAATTTATTGTTTTTTTTAATTAAAATTTACAACAAAAATATGCAACCAAGTGTATATAACCTTGCAAAGCTGCCATATTATTGTATTTTTTTATGAATTTTTTCACAGTTGATTTATTTTATTAAAAATAATATAATAATAATAATGTAAAATTAATTTAGATAATATTTTAAAGTTGCCATATTATTGAAGACAACTTTTACTTTCATAGCTTGCAAAATGAAATTTATTTCTCAAACAAAAGTATTGAATTTTTATATAAGAATTTATAAATAAATGAAATGAATAAATTTAAATTTATGTTTGTGACCCTGCCATATTTTTTTAGAAATAATATTTTAAAGTTGCCATATTGTTGAAGAAAAGTCATAGATTTTTAGCTCACATAAACACGAAATTTATTTTTCAAATAAAAGTATTGAATTAAAAAACAAAATTAATAAAAACATTAAATTTATGTATGTGACCTTGCCATATTTTTTTAGAAAAATAATAAAGCCATAAAAACATACAAAGCCATATATTTAAGTAATTAAATTTATAAGGTTTTTTTTTTTTGAACAAAATAAAATAAAAATAATATAAATAATATTTTAAAGTTGCCAGATTGTTGAAGCAAAATTACACTTTCAAAGCTTAAAAAAAGTATTAAATTTATTTTCCAAATGAAAGTATAGAATTTCTTAAATACAAAATATAGAAAATAAAAAATAACAGCTTTTGTATATATGACCTTGCCATATATTTTTCAAAAAAGTCATAAAGCCATAAATAAATCATAAATAATAAAAACTGTGTTATTTATTTTTGTTATAAAATTGATGAGGTTATTTGAAACTATTATTAAAATAATAATAATTAATACAACCAAGTGTATAGTCATGTTTATAACCTTGTTAAGTTGCCATATTGTAGAAAAATTATATTCATATGACTGAAATAATATCGTAATTTACTTTTGTAATATAAATCATAATTTTTTTTTAATGAAAATATAAATAGAAAATTAAATTTTACAACAAAAAATACAACCAAATACAACAAATATTTCTTAATAACCTTGTTAAACTGCCATATTACTGTAAAAAATCATATTTTTATGAATTTTGAACTGAAAAAAATAAAATCTACAAACAAAAAAATGCAACCAAATGTAAAATCATGTATATAATTTTGTGGTGCTGCCATATTTTTGTGAAAAAATGAAAGTTTTATTGATTGCATGAAGAATGTTTTTAAAAATTATAGTTTTTTTGAATGAAGTTTAAAAAAATTAAGATTTACAACAAAAACAAGTAAACCTTGCCATATTATTGTAGAAAAATTTATCTTTTTATTGCTCACACAACCACAAAATTTATTTTTGTAATAAAAATTCAAGATTTTATGTTTAAAAACAACTACAGGAAATAAAAAAAAAAATTACAACAAAAACAAGCAATGTACATTGTACAAGAGTGATAAAAAAATATTATTATTATGAATAGATTTTTGGAGAGGCAATGTACATTTTTCAGAGTACATATATAATATGCATTAATCGAAAAACAAATAAGACCATTTTTATAGAGCAGTAAATTTCCTACAAAACTGTGAATTTCATCATTCATAATAATTTTTTTCCATTGAGTTATAAAATTCATAAGAAATAAAAAATTTTCCCAAAAATAATCAAACTTTAACTGTAAATATCTTTTAAACGTTTAATAAAAAAAACAATATGCCTTTAGTTAAAAATCATAAAGACTTTTCTATCTGATAATATGAAAATATAGAAAACTGTATGTAGGAGGACCTTCCCGTTACAATTAAAAACTCATGTTTGGAGAGGCTTTCTTAGAGGTGTCCAGGAACCTATTTTTCCGAGTACAAAACGAAAAAAAAATTTTTTTTTTTTGGAATCACTCTATTGTACATACATATATATAATTTTTGTATATTATAAAAAAAGCCTGCCTTATTTTGGTTAAAAATCATGCTTTTATGTTTCTACAACACGAAATGCCACCAAGTGTATAGCCGTTTTATAACCTTGCCACATTACTGAAAAAATTTCATATTTTTATTGTTTACACGACCATAAAATTTATTTTTTTAATAAAAATCAAGGATTTTATAAAATAAGTACGGGAAATAAGAAAAATCAAGAATTACAACAAAAACAAGCAAAAAATTGTATAGTTATTAAATGACCTTGCCATACTTTTGTAAAGAAAAATCACGTTTTTATGATTTACAAAAATTTTACAACAAAGAATGCAACCAAGTGTATAGGTATTTCTCAACCTTGCCACATTATCGTAAAAATTTCATATTTTTATTGCTTACACGACCATGTAATTTAAATATTTAAACAAATTTTTATTTGGATAAATTGCTTTGTGAATTTATTAACAAATTCTAAGTGTGTGCAGTGCTTTGTTTATATTTCCTTGTTTACTTTAAATTTATCTATACAAAATGAATTTTCATAACTTTAAAGCGTATATAGCGCTGGTAGGGCATTTAAATAAATAAAAAAATTGTGTGTAAAAAAAGTTATTTATTTTATTTTTATTTTTTTTTTTTTTTATTATTAAATTTTTTAATTTTTGTATCTATTTCTCATTTTATTTGACGTTATTTGAGTTTATTTATTTTGAGGTGAAAATTGTGCTAATTTTTTATCGATTGCCTGGCGCGTGTTAATGAATTATTTAAATGTTTACGCATGTACATTGTGCACACAGTGGCAACGGTAGTGCCAGCGCCGGCACAAACACATAAACAACTACAAAGCGTTTGCTCTATGCTGCCAAAGTTTATTTTTAACTGTTTAACAGCTTTTATTAGAGTATATCGTCGGATCGTTAAACAAATTGAGGCATTTTCGTACACGGCAACACCGCAACACCGCATTTGAATATTGTTGCATTGTTGTTGTTTTGTTCTTGTTTTTGTAAAGCATTTTCATCTTTCTACAGCGCGCATGTTTTGTTACAAAAACAAGTTTATTTACAAATATTTGCTATAATTATTATACACCTACATTTGTAAATAAATACATGCGCGTGTGTGTGTGTATGTGTGTTGGTGTGTGCGCATTTCGGCTACCGGAGTTAAATACTCGCACATTGTTATTTAAATGCTTTTGTTGTCGCATTATTTATCGAAGATTTGCTAAATGCCATTGTAGTGGAGTACAAATTTGCGCTCGGAGATTTTAATTTGTACAATTCATTTGCATATTGACGGTATTTCTTGTGGTAAATATGCAGAAGCGCGGCAGAAGTGATTGATTGGTTGAAAAAAAAATTATTTGAATTTTTTTATAAAAAAAAAATTATAATAAAAAAATAAAAATATATAAAAATAAATATGTGCTTTCATATTTATGAGGCGACTGTACTAAAAAAAAATTATTTTGTAAAATTAAAAACAACAAAAAAATAAAGTAAAATCTAAATTGAAAAATAAAATAAAATAAATAAAAAAATTCAAAAAAATCTAAATTCTTTTAAAAAATTTTTTCCAGTCATATCTAATATTTATCGTTCTATCTCTTTCTTTTGGTTTTTTTCTCTCTTCCTCTCCCTCTCTCACTCTCGCTTTCTCTTTTTCACTGGCTCTCATTATACTTAACTGCACTACATTCATTTCAAAAAATCGGATATCCAGTCATAAATGATATTGATCGTTCTATCTCTGTCTTTTTTCTTTCTCTCTCACTCTCGTTTAGTTGCTCTCTTTTTCCCGCTCTCCCATTTCCTCTATGTTACCAGTAATTAGCTTATTTTTATTATTATTCATTTCAATCGGCTGCTCCTAACAACATAAACACCGCATTTCATCCACAATCATGTGACCACGCACTTGCCACCAGTCAATTTCGGACATAACCTCAAAGTCTAATTATAAACTTTTTTAAATCTCACACTGCTAATTGCGTAGATTTCATCAGCTGATTTTTTGTGTGCTCAAATTAACATGTCAATATTATTTTATAGCATCTAGTTATATGAATCTATAAGCAGAAGCTTTAGTCGCACCTCTGGATATTTATATATATTCGTACGTAGTGCGAAATCGTCTACGAAAATTATTATTATTTTTTTTTAATAGTGTACAGACGCACCACTCCATCTTTCTCCTCTCGCTCTCTCTCTTTCTATAGCTTACAGTTGACCACAAATTTGTTCTGAGCTCAGCTCTTGCGTGTACCATTTGGTATAAAGTAGCTTTAAGTGAATAACTAACGGGTGTAACTGGTATATATTGGTTTGAAACGTCTTAGGGCAGATTAAAAAAGATATTTCTTTATTTCACTCTCTAGAATTATATTCAGTAAGGTACCGAAGTTTACAATTTGTGCTTCCATAGGAGATGCTGGAACATAAGGATCCTGAAACGCGATCAAAACTAAGACTAGTCGCCTGTTTTTTTGCTATTGACAACAATTAGAGTAGTAAATACAATTAGACTCATCCCTTCTGGGTACAATTAAATATAAATTTATTACCATATATGTATATGAGCGTACATATGTATAATAGATCCAAAAAGCAGTATAAGCTGCTGTCTGAGACCAATTCCTCTCTACGTTGCAGTAGTGTGGTGGACAGGGTTACAAAAATCTGCCTATGTACGAGTACATATAACAGGAGCTCTGCCACCTATAGACCTCTTCGCTGAAAGCTGCGCGGCAAAATCAGGTGGCGACTATTGGCTACAAGAAAATATTCACATAGAACCTTTGGGCAAAGTTCGGTTGGTAATGGCGGTTTGGTAAGCACCGACTACCTGATGAGGCTTTATATGATTATATATACTGTCCAGAGTTAGGTATAAGACAGCTTTTTAACCTGCCGGAGTACTGCAGTCTTTTTCAAGCAGAGGTTTGTGCTATTGGAAAAACCGCGAAGTCTAATGCCTCGGCAGAGAGCTCCACAGTTAACATCTACGTGGACAGCCAAGTAGAAACCAAGGCCTCGTTTCGTATATCGGCATGAGATAGTGGACGATTACGACTGAAAACGTGACCGGCATTGGTAAATCCATACATTGTCTTTACGAAAATCTGGACAGAAGCATAGTAAGAAAGATCAAAACGCGATGAAATGATCTACCTGAGGAAGGCTATTCCTTACGAACCTCGTAACTGAACTCCATTTAATATTGCAAAGGACCAAAACTTGTCTATGCGTGGCACATTACTCTCCCAGGCTAATCTAACCTAATTTAATACGCGTAAAGACTTGTAAAGATTATGGAGATGCGCTTACAGGCTGTGGACGCAAAGCTCTAAGGACTTTCTGAATAAAAAAATTCACTACAATTATTTCAATAACTAAAAAATGTGACCAGTCCATGTTTAATGAAATGAAAACTTGTATCTTATTAAGATATGATAAATATCTGTCATAACATTTATTCCCATATATAGTACTTAATTCTTAATTCTGGACGGGCATCGTTATTTTGCTGTTTGATTCTTAGTCGAATCGTCTAACAAAGCACATCCAGGGTTAAATTCTTTCAATTTATTATCCTGAAGTCATATTTTTAGGTAAAATTCTTCAAAATAACCATCCCTAAGCAATACAGGTATATAAGTATATCATAATCAGATGATCAAATGACTCAAATTATTATTTTTTCTGTTATATTAGACATGTACATATGTAAGTGAATCACATTAAAGTAGGTCTTAAGCGCCTCACGACTTTGAGATCTATAAATAGCCAAGAAAGTGGGCGCGTGGCATCGCGAGAAGCAAGCAAGAGCGTGTTTAAAGCGCCTGACATTTCTGTACTATTTTCAAAGGAACTCCAATCGTTGCCATGCGGAAATTTCAGCAAAATCAAACTAATTGCGGAAACAACAACAAAAATGTACAAAATTTATTTATATATAAGTATAATAACATAGAGACTCGCAGTTCATGGCAAAGCAACCACAACTATGATTAAATAAACATAAGCGTGCTGAGGAGTAAAAATAAATCTGTTCAGGCAAAGTTCACACTAAAGCGTGTATTTGTATGTAGCATATCGTTACCTAAAATGCAAAATAATTAACATCACTTTTCATGAGTTTGCAGGTAAAGGAAAAACGATATAATAGAAACCACTCTTATTGAAAAAAATTGGAGTTTTGGTTATAAATTGGTTATATATTGGTTATTTCTATGGTTATAAGATGGTTATATATCGATTATATATTGGATATATCCGAGAGCGGAAGCTGAAAATTTTATGCTATATACATATGTATATGTAACGTGATGTCATAAGCAACGAAAAACTCAACTTCGATTTTTTTTGACACGTTGTTTTGCATTTCAGGTGACGATATATAACTTTTAAAAAATGCTTAGATTTTTTATATATTTTTTGGTTTAGCTGTTTTATTTTCTTTGATTTGATTTTATTTTATTTATTTTATTTTATTTAATTTTTTATTTTATTTTATTTTTTTTATTTTTTTTTTACTCAATAGCAAATGTGCTAATTTATTATTAATTTTATATTCATTTCCATGCTATTATGAATGGCTTATAACAATGACTATCTGCTTGCGCTACTCACCTAACATAATCACGCTTACAGTACGTCTTGCCGTCACGCACAAAACACGTACAGCTTTCGTCCAGAAATTGTCGGCATTCCTGACACTTGAGGCATGCCGCATGCCATTCCAGATCGGGGGCGACACGCAGGATGTACTGATCGTGAATTTGACCGCCACAGCCCACGCAAAGTGATAAACGTTGTTTTTCTGTAAAAAAAAAATGATTTTTTTATTAAATGATATTTTTATTAAAAATCTTCATTCATCAAAGGTAATGATATTTTTTTTATTAAAAATTAAGTAATTAAAAAGTTAATAATATTTTTATTATTCAAAATTAGGTTATTGCAAATTTAATAATATTCGAAAAATCAATTTATATTTTCGAAAAGCATTAATTGTGAAATATTGCTTTAGATATACATACATATGTATATTTATATGCTTAGATATTTAATTAATGCACTAAAATAATTTTTGCGTATACTATACATATGAATTGGCCAGAATGAGTTGGAATTTTTGTTTATAAACAAAATAAAATAAATGAAAAAATACATAAAAAGGCTTTTAAATTTTTTTTAGTATTGTCTAACAATAATTTATGCAAAATTTTTTTTAAATTTATTTAGCACACGCTCTCCACTTCAGAACATTTGCATTTTTATAATAAAATTTTTTCGCTAGTGCAAATTAATGCATCAACGTCGAATGAGCAGAAAATATGACAAAAGTAAGTATGGGTAATTTTGCATTTTTAAAATTCTAATAAATTTTTTTTGGCTCCAGCTGTCACTGACAGTCATATCAACCTAGAAAACAATATTTCGACGAATGGGTCTTAGTCTGAAATTGAAATTAAAAAGTCTCACTATTTTTTGCCCACAATAAGCACTTCAGTACATGCTTTTGAAGCCTTAAAAATCAGTTTTTGCTTATTTTCCAATCAAAAACTAAAAATAATCGAAATAATCTGCTTACACTCAGTCAATTTAAATCTATTCCAATTATTTCTATTTATTTTTTTTTCAAAATCCTCAAAAAGTAAATTGTTTCTCTGCGGTTTTCGTAATTAATTCCGTTATGATTTTTTCGGTGGAAATATTTTAATCTGCTTAATTTTCAAACTCAACTACATATAGTACTTTTTTCCAGATTTTTGTGATTTATTATGCCATATTTTGTATTTTCCTCTTCACTTTATTTTACAGTAAAAATTCGGTTTGGTATTATATTATAAATTTTTGACGTGTTCAATGTTTTTGTATTATAAATTATTTCTGCCGCAAATTGAAATGAATTTATTCCTTTTTTTGTGGTCTTGGAAAAAAATGGCGGCTAAGTAAAAATACGAATACATAGAAATATTTTTTTCAATTCACACATGCGTACATAGAACAATATATACACACATTTATTCATTTATATTTTTCATATTTCTCTGCACCGCAGAAAGAGTCCAAATATGGGAAATTCTATATTGATTAAAGCAGAAAGCTTAAATACACGCATTTGTTGTTGTATGTTTGAAAATTCGAGAACTTGAATTGTTTAAAATTATTAATAATCATATAGAACTCACAAAAAAAATATTTCGCTTGAATTTTGAGCAAAAAAAATTTTTTGACCAAAATTTGTTAATCAAAAATATATATTTTTTAACTTAAAAAGTTAAAGAAAAATATTTATAGGAATTTCAAAGTGTAATTTCAGCTACTTTTTGAACTTAAAAACCAAAAATTACATTTATTAATTAATATTACAAAAAAATAAATAAATAAAAATTTCTAAAGAAAATATTACTAAAGAAAAAAAAATGTTTTTAATAAAGAAAATTGTTTGTTAAAGATTTCTTTCTGTAGAAAACATTTTACGAAAGAAATTTTTTTTTTAATTTATTAAAAATTTTTTTTTTACTTAAAATTTTTGAAGACATTTTTTTAATATTTCTAAACAAATACTAAAGATAATAATTTTTTAATTTTCCTGAAGAAAATTGTTGAAATTTAAAATTTTTGAAGATTCATTTTCAAACTTCAGCTACTCAACCACCAAAAAAAATATTGTACTTAAATTTCGAAGAAAAAACAATTTTGATCAACATTTTTTAATGAAAAATTCGTATAAAATTTAAGTATACTTCTTAGAAATTGAAAAAAAAATCTGAAAAATTTAAATAGTAATTTTCAAACACTTTTTTTGAGCATAATAAATCAAAATTAATTTAAGCTAATATTAGTAAAAAGAATTTTTTAGGGTGTGCCTTAATTGTCGAAAAAAATGTTTGAAGGCAAATTTTTTAAACTTTAGCTACTGTACAAAAAAAAATAATTATTTTACTTAATTTTTTTAAATAATATTTTTTTTTTTAATTTTGAGGGAAAAAATTTTTGACCAATTTTGTTTAAGTTCGGTTTTTAAAAAAAAATATCTTAAAGAGTAAAAAAAAATATATCTTAAAAGCTCAAAGTGTAATTGCCAAAACGTTTTTCGAACATAAGAAGCAAAAATTAATTTTTATAAACCAATTTTAATAAAAAAAAATTTTTTAGGGTGTGCCTTAATTCTCAAAAAAAAAAAAATATGAAGAAAAATTTTTCAAACTTCAGGTTTTAAATCTACACTATTATGGCTGAATATATCACGTATAAATTTGGGTAATGATTGGAAGTAATTAAATTGAGTTACATCACGCACAGAATTTAATTTGTCTATGGAGACTCGAAAATATAAAATATTTTTTCGTATTCAGCATCGATAGTAATCAAAAGTATCGCATACTAATTTATATACCCCACAGAAGAATTGATTTTTTTCATCTCTATCAACTTGTCCTTTAACCTTTTTGACATACGCTAAATGTTACTTTAAGCACGTAATTTACTAAGTAATATTTATATCCCTGGGGGCACTCATTGAGGTGGTGAAATTTAAAAAAAATATTTACTTAATTAAATTTTATTTATTTTTGGAACACTCCAATGAAAAAAAATAATAAATAAAATTTTTAACCATGGTGGCACTAAGTGAGCGGATGAAACTTAAAAATTGTATAAATTTAAATTGATTTGATTTTTAGGAGCACCTTAGTGCGAAAAATTTAATAAATAATATTTTTATCCATGCTGGGACTCTGGTGAAATTTAAATTTTTTATTAAATTAATTTCATTAAAATTTTTTTAGGAGCACCTTAATGCATATACATACACATGTACATATATGTATGTATGTATATCTACATATACATATAAGTATATGCCTACAAGTTTTCCCCAGTTTGCCATAAAACGTTATATCCTCGCAAAACTTAAATTTCTATTAAAGCAAAATTACGCACACACATACACAGATACACAAAAGCGTGCCGAGACGTGAGTTGTAGTGCCGCTCGGGGGACTTGGCAAGTGGAATATGCCATCCTTCATAATAAACGAAATGAAAACTTCAACGTTATTACGCACATTTAACGTTCTTTTAGTGGCATTTTTTACTAACTTTTGTGTGCTTGCAATTTTTTGCAACTTACATACCTTGCCTGTGGACCCCCACCACCACTCACAAAAAATAAACAAAAACGACAGCAACTAAATGAAGACAAACTTGCAAAAGTGTGGAAAAAGTGCGCATAAATACACACACACACACACTTTTAAGAGGAAAAAGTTTAAGTATATACATATAATAATACATATATACACACTTACTCACTTGTATGTGTGTGTCGTAGCACAAAAGTAGCAAAATGCGGAGCAGTTACGATTCTGTCGAGGGAATGCAAGTAAGTTAAGTATACGTCCCGGTGGATAGGTGGTGAAATTAGGAAAGGGAATAGCAGCAAAAATAGTAAGATAAGAGAGAGGAAGTGATATACATATAAATATAGGTGTGTGTATGAGTTGTGCGAAAAAAAAAATCAATGCAGCACATAGTAACCCTCTAAATATGCGCTATATACTTATACGTATGTATTTGTGCGTGTGTATGCAACTTATTTACCAAAATGGCGGAAAATGTACAAAACGAAGAATCTGCAGAATTTTAGAATCGCAGCAGAAGGTGCATGAAAGTGTGGCAAAGAAGACGAGCACGACGGATTAACAAAGTTGGCGGACTCTTTGCTGCTTAAGCTCAATGGGAAGACTTGTTTTACCTTTTTTCTTTGTTTTCATTTTTTTATTTTTTCTTTTTTGTAAATATGTGCGGGCGCATATAGAAGCGATTTGGTGTAAGGACTTTTGCTATACTTGCTGCGTAAGGCTTTTTGGCACAAGTGTGAGTTGCTGTAACGGCACAAAAACTTCGGCATGTCATGTTGCAAGTTTTTTTCCTTTGCCTGCGTCTTAAATGTTTTTAAATGCCGTTTTATCCGGCCGAATTGCCAGCGTGGCAAGCAAGTCTGATTTTTTTTCATTTAGCTGTTGGAAATCTTGAATTTTTTTGGTAATTTTCTTTTGGTTCTGCATTTTTTATTTCTGAAAATATCTTGCTGCAAACGAATTTGTGTCTATTTGCATTTCCGTTTTCTGGGTATTCGTGTTATTTGCGCCATAAGCCTGGCGGATATTTAAGGTTAAAGGGTAAAAGTACATAATTTAAGTGATAAAAATATTTTGGGTGAAATTTGGTAGCAGATTTTGTATTAAAATTTTTTGTAAAGCAGAAAATAATCGTGATTATATTGACATGTGGATGGAAAAAACGTAGAAGTGTCAAAGGTTTTATAGGTTTTTGGGTAGATTTGATATATTTTTGTAGCAAATAATATAATATTCAATAAAATGTTCAGGGAAACTTTTTCGCCATTTTTTTATTGTACCGATTATTATTGGTCGTTCACTAGTTACTTTTGTTTGATGACAACAGCTGAATTTTTCACAGCTAACTTCACACTTAAACGCATTACCGTTATATATTTAAACAGCTGATAAAGTAAGGTTTGTTTGTAAAACAAAATTTTCAAACTTTTTGATCGATATCAAGGCAAATCATCGCATAAAAATTCGAGAGTTTGCTGAAAGATTAAATTTATCTAACGCGTCGGTTTACAAGCACATGAAACGTTTAGGATTAATTTCAAAGCATGACATTTGTATTCCTCATGCACTTACAGAACGAAATTTCTTTCGCCAGCTTAACGACTGAGATTTGCTAATCAAATGTCAAAAAAGCGATCCAATTTTGAACCACTTCGAAGGCTGATAGTTACCAAAAAAGGTTATGCTATCTGTTTTATGACATTTCAAAGATATCGTTTATTTTGCGCTTTTGTCCGACAATACCGTGATTAATCCTGTATTGTGATCAGCTGGACAAATTGAGTGATGCGCTCAAACAGCAGAGGCTGAAATTGATCAATAGAAAATGTGTTCTATTCCAGCAGGATAAAACGAAATCTTAGACAAATTTGATAACTCGCCACCCACACACACCATATTCTCCAGACATGGTACCTTCAGACTATTACTAGCTCCGATCTTTGCAAAATTTTTCGGATGGGAGTACCCTCAGCCACAAATCAGAACATCAAAATCCACTTGGACCAGTTTTTTACCAGCAAGGAGCAAAAATTCTTGTCCAAAAAATGACGAAAGTTATTGGATAAATATAGAGTTTATATAATTTCATAAAATGTTTTAAATTATAAAAAAATCGAAAAAATCCTCATCAATCCTCTGTGACAATCAGTTTTAGCGCGTCAAACGCGATATTTTGCAATTGCAATAGCAATTTTCGAATTGAACGAACGTACTTGGAGACTATTGAACATAACAATTAGAAGTCACCAACTCCGACGTTTAGACCCCCTTCAAGCAATTGAATCCGAATATTTGCTCAATAGTCGCCATTTTGTAACAAAATGTCACTATACAAGGTTTTTTATACATTTAAATAATTTTCTAATGAAGCCTGATTTCAGTAAAAGTTGTCAACGTTTTTTAAGGGACTTAGATGGTCTAGCCCAGGTGATCCAATTATAGGTACTTTTATCAATAGCCTTTTCTTTGTCAGATCCCGCGTGAGTCCTGTCAAGCTGTCATGTTATTTTTTCAGTTTGACATTTCATCGTGGAATGACTTACGTCTGAACAATGTCTACAAATCGTTCAACATTACTACGAAAATTCACCTTCTGAAAAGAATGTGTTTGACACCCTTCGTTTAACTTATGATCAACATATGTATCGGCCAACTCAGCGGACTATTCGCAATATCATCACCCATCTCGAGAACTAGCACTCATTATTAGATAATATTCGACCGAATGAATAGACCACGTCCAGCACGCAGTGAATAAAATGTAGCAGCCGTAGCTGAGAGTGTACACGAAGACCGTAAAGAGTCGATTCTGCGAAGATCGCAGCAACTCGGACTGACGTATGGAACGACTTGCGCATTTTACGTCGAGATCTTAAATTGAAAGCGAACAAAATACAGCTCATGCTAGAACTGAAGCCGCTCGACCTTCCCAATAGAAATCGCTTCGCTCTATGGGCTCTTGAAAAGTTCCAAGAAGAAGTTTTGGCTTTCCAGGCAAATTTTGTTCACCGATTTGCCATTTTTCTGGCTCAGTGGGTATGTATACAAGCTAAATTGCCGCATTTAGGACGAAGAGCGACCTGAAGAGATTCAAGAGCTGCCATTTCATCTAAAAAAAATGACTGGTGGACTCATCGGTTCATATCTTTTCAAAAATGATGCCGGTGAGAATGTAACCTTCAATGGCGACCGTTATCGTGACATGATAACCGACTATTTGATGCCTGAAATTGAAGCTCGTGATCTCAGCGACATTTGGTTTCAACAAAATGGCGCCACTTCCCACACATCGCATCAATCAATTGATTTATTGAGAGAACACCTCGGTGAGTAGATAATTTCACGTTCTAGGCCAGTCGATTAGGCACTAAGATCGCGTAATATGACATCGTTAGATTTTTTTCTGTTGGGATATGTAAAGCCTAAGGTATATGCGGACAATCCCGCTTCGATTCAGGCCTTGGAACAAAACATCGCGCGTGTCATTCGCCAGTTAGCAGTCGAAATGCTCGAACGAGTCATCGAAAATTGGACTCAACGGATAGACGATCTGAGACGTACCGCGGAAACATTTGAAAGAGATAATTTTCAAAAAATAAATGCCAAAGAATGTTCTTTCGAACAATAATAAAGATTCACAGAAATAATTATAATGCTTCTACGTTTGAAGTGGCAAAATAAATGTTATATAACAGAAATATATACAGTTATTTTGAATTTAAGTATAATCAAGCAAATCGAACGCTTAATTTTGATTCAATTAGCATTAATTGAAAACAATTTAGTTCCATTATAAAAATGTTGAAGCTCCTTAAAGCATATTTTGGTCTCTAAATGTGAAACGACGCTTCAAGTCGTATGTTATTAAATCATTAGCGCTTCCTTTATGCTCCCTCAAACTAAAAATAACTTCAAAAATTTTTGAAAAAATTCTCAACAAATTTATTGCTGACGCATATACATTTTTTATAATTTCATTTGAGTAGATAGTAAATCAGATATTTCTGACGCTACCACTACCGTGTACGTAGTATATTTTTGTTGTTGTAATTTATTATATATTTTTGTACAGCAAAACGCACATTTGCCAAACAGTCATAGCCACAGCTACTCCACGAGCAGCCACAGGGTTGCCATGTGTAACCAACCGCCCTATCCGAACAGCTAGTGGAGAGCAAGTGCTTATACTAAGTGTGTGTTTGTGTGTGTATGTGTGCGTGCGCAAGTGTCTACCTTCTTGAGTGAGTATCTCTACAACAGGCGTTTGTCGCTTTTGATTTTTCTTTTCTTTTCATTTATTTCTTTTTTCTTTTTTTCTTTTACTTTTTCTGTTTTATCGCGCGTTTTCTGATTCCATGAATTATTTATGAAGGCGGAGCAGACAAGATTTTTTCCCTCACAAAGGCAAAAAGCAAAAAACGCAAACGCACAACAACAACAGACGCGAAGGCAGTAACAACAAGCGCAGCGAGTAGACCGAGTAGGCGAGTGCTATGGCGCAAAATGAGTGTTTGAGTGAGGAACAAAGGGGAAAAGGGGAGCAAAGGGTGACTGCCGAGCCAGTGTGTATGGTTGCGGTGCGATGCCAAACGTTGCGTGAATGGATGAATATCTGTGGTCTTGAGTGTATATACATATATGTATTTTATGTCTTATTCTTCTTTTTAAACGGGTGTGTGTGTGTGCGCACTTAGCGCTTTTGGGTGCGTGTGTGTGTGTGCGTATAGCAGCATTCTTATTGTGCTGTGCTTTGCTTTTGTTGCTGTTGGCAGCGCAAAGTTACGGCCCTCCATTCGGCTTTTGTGCATTTTGCATTTGTTTTTGTTTTTATGTATTTGTATGTGTTGTATGTGTGTATATTCGCGCTTGTGAGTGGACGAGTGCGAGTATTGGCGCATTGGTTGAATCTTCGCCGCTATGGTTGAAGTTTTTACTTTGTTGTTATTGTTGTTGTTCTTATTTTTGTTCTCCGTTTTAATTTTGCTGCTTTTGCTAGCATTATAAATTTATTGCAATTATTATATATTTAGATGGTTTGATAAATTAACAATTGCCTATAAGAATGGTTTAAGGCTTGGTCCATATACATATGTATGTAGCTTGGTAAACAAATAACTGTCACGTCGGTATGTGTAGTTGCAAGAAGAGAGTAAGTGAATATTTTTTGTAAAAATATAAGGGATCTCAAAAACTTACGATTGAACCCATGTAATTGAAGCCACAGGTTAAGGGATCTGAAGCCCCAGGTAAAGGAATCACTAAGCCAAAAATCGCCGATCAAGCCAATGGAAAGTTAGTAGAAAATCAAAAAATCTGTAATTAGTCAAGAGTCTGGAGCTCTGACTGTCTAAATCAAATTGCATTCCTTCATATCTTAAATATTTTTACTGAAAGGAACTACTAGCGAGAGAGGAATAATTTTCCGATACTCCAAAGTTCTAAAAAAATACTCAAAATAGCAAAAAAAATAGCATTTAAGGAACTTTAGAACCCTGGATACAACATGGTTGCAGGAACCTAAGAACCGCCGAAGTAAGATATAACATATCCAGGAACTTCAGAACCCTGAATACAACAAGGTTACAGGAATCTTAGTGTTCAACGGCTCTAGGAAGAGAAAATATGTAGTATAACCAGGGTTTTTGGCTACAACTTGGATTCCTAAGATCCTTTGAAGTAAGAGATATTACATTCAGGATTCAACATGGTTTCCTAAGAGCCTATGAAGTAAGAGATATTATATTCAGGATTCAACATGGTTTCCTAAGTGCCGTTGCAGTAAGCGATAATATACATATGTATGTATATCCAAGATGCCCGTCTATCAATCAAATTGTAGCCACACGTTTTGGAGATCCACGAGATCTATCACAACAGTATTTTAAGAAATTCATAATCTATCATCAGGGTTCACAAACTGTCAAACTCAGGCAGATTTATAAAATGTTAAAGTAATGGAAGTTTGTTCTTTAGATAAAATATAAGAACTCTTTATTTGGCTTCACGAGCTTTTCAATATCGGATTCCTGGAGGAAGATAAACTGAGCTAAATCTATCTCAACTTCTTGTTGAAGCATGAAAAGTTAAAGAAATAGGTTTATCAGATAGAGCCTTTAAATAATTATCCTGTACTATATTTTTGGAAATCACTCGGTCTCTCACAGCAGTTTTTGAGATAAGGCTAAGGCTATCAGCTGGATATTTGCATAGCTGACAGCTATTTTTCTTCACTAAACTCTTTATTTGGTTTCCTGGACTATGATAAAAGGAGGTAAATGTTTCTCAGATTCTTGTTGAAACATAAAAAGTTAAAGAAATATGTTTATCTCATAGATCCCTGTCAATAATTATATATATTTTTGAAATCACTTGGGTTTTCGCAGTAGTTTTCGAGATGAAGCTAAGGCTGTCAACTGGATTTATGTAAGTTTTTCAGTACATCTCTTCATGAAATGGCTTTTGAATACATTTTTTCCAAAATTATGGGTGCCTAGACTAAAACTAGCTAAGGCTATCCACTGGATTTATGTATGTATAACTAATTTTTTCGGGATACCTCTTCATGAAATTGTTTATGAATACATATCTTTGCGAAAGTATTTGGTCTCTAGATCTCTAAAAACAAGGTGAAACAATCACCGGAGTATATATGTATCTCAAGAAGAGTGTGGGTTATATTTGAAAAAAGAAAAGTTTATAGAGAGAGAAAACATCAGTAAGATATTGCTTCCTCATTCACCCATTTCTTAAGAAAACTGTACATATTATATATACTTTTATATATACATATATATTTATTTATATATTTTTTTTTAATATCAGACAGTGTAATTGATCAAGTTCGTCGACAAATTTTTCTCAATGAGTATATGCATATATTGGGGGATATGTATACGTGAACTGGTCTTAACTCTTCATTTTAACGAATATTTATTCAATACATATTTAACATTTTTTCAACATTTAACGGTATCTTTAAATTGAAAAAAATTATATATGTATATTCAACATTTTTCGCTTTTAAAATTCTTTTTTGGTCTAAAAATACTTTACTATAATCCACGGGTCATTATGACCCGACACCACCAACGGAGGGTTAAATTCAACCGTAAAGAACTTAATACTCTAAGCAATAACGAAATTGTTTATATAAGTTTTAATTAGTCATATAGTATATTTTAGTCTTTATATGTTTCCTTAGTTAAATTATATATTTTCAATTGCCTTTCAACTCGCTAGTTTTGCATTTTCAATTACCTACAATACTTCCGTCTTCAACATTTACTGACGAAGCGTGTTACACTCCCTTCTGCATGCAAATATACTCACAAATTTCCCATAAACACCTCTTTAATTTTCACATTTTTTAAATAACCGTTACATATTCTAAACCGCACTGTTCTCCTTTCGTTTTTTCACTGCTTTTCACTTCTTTTCCACTCCTTTTCACCGAGGAAAAAATTACAAATTGTTAAATTTTCCTTTTCAATTGCTTTAATATGATTTTTCTCGCCCCACATGTAACTGTATCTGTTGGATACACGACCCGAATAACAACTATGCGTGACTGACCGTCGGCAAGCATCGGCAGCGGCATCGTCTTTTGCAACGTGGCTATAATTGGATATGACTGTATGTTCTCGGCATTCGGTGCTCGGGCGGTGCACCCATACACACACATCTATGTATATAAATCGCATAAATCGCATGCTTGTAACTACAAAAACAACAAATCCATGATGGATTCTGCGCAGTGCGTGCGTGGAACCGACACTAAAACCAAAGGATAAGGGATCATACCAAAAAAAATACATAGTAGAAATTGTTGTTGCCACATTGTGCTCTCAAATGGTAGTTATTACTACCTTAATAATTGTAGTTGTTGTTGTTACTGTTGTTGGCGCTCCGTGTAGCAGCATTGCGCCCACTCAAAGTATGTCGACCCCATATTTGTTCGCATTTGTTAAACAGACTGACTGCCAAGCTGGGCGACTGGCAAGCAAAGGCGGGAGGCTGCTGACAACCCTTAGCGCACGGTGGGCAACAATAAAAAGCAACAACAACAGCTGCATAAACACCGCAGCCGCAACAGTTGCTCGCCATTTTTTTCTGCTTAATTTTTATTTTAAGAATTTTTCCCGTTAGCGGCAGCCATGCTGACTGTATGCATACTTTGGAGGGGCGGAGGTACGTACAGTGGTTTCATGTTGCTGCAGCTGAAACGCTTTGCGCGTGGTGTACGCGGGGTTAGCGGGTTTTTGTGGCTAGTGGGTGGTGGGGTAAGGCATGCGTGTATTTCCGGCATTTGGTGGTGAATGTGTCGGCCACTAGCGCATATAGCCGATACTGTCATTGCGGTCATAATGGGAATTTGAGCGTATGGTGGAGTATTTCTGTATCCACAATTCAGGCGAGCAGCTGAATGCGATTTTTTTTGTTTTATTTTTTGCTTTACTTTTCTGTTTTGGTTTTTTTTTTTTGTTTTCTTGAATAGGAGCACAGGGTGGATTAAGGAGTAGGATGCAATATTTATCATGTTTGAAAATATTTAGTATGGGAGCAGCATTTTGGTAAAATTAAACACTTAAGATTATTTTGGAAAAAAAATGTTAAGTTTATTTTGAAAACAAAAACAAAAATTTTATGGAAAAAAAATTATTTTAAGTTGAATAAAAAAACTTTTTTAGAGGAAAAAAATATTTTTTTATGTTAAGTTTATTTCGAAAAAAAAAAATTTATGGAAAAAAATTTATTTTAAGTTTATTTTGAAAAAAAAAAAAACTTTTTTAGGGGAAAAATATTTTTTTTAAGTTTATTTCGAAAAAACAATTTATAATTTTTAAATTTTTTTTTGAAAATTTCGGTACTTTTTAACGTACATAATTTTTACACACTGAAAATATTTAGTATGGGAACTGATTTTTAATAAAAAAGTATGTGAGCTAATATTTAAAAATATTTTTTTTTTTTAATTTTATTATTGTTTAAAAATTTAAAAATATAGCTTTTTTTAATTATTTATTTTTATTTTTATTTCTTTTATTTTTTCGAATATTTTGATATTTTTAATTTAAAAAATTTGTCAAAATGGTTGGAAAATATCAATCAAATATATTTTTAGACAACTATTGACTATTATCTTTGAAGAGTTTCATAAACGCAAAGTTTATAAAATGTTGTAGACTCAAAATATTTAACAATGTTGCCAGATTTTTTCAATGCAAGTTCAAAATTATCATTAAAATAATTTTTGTATGTTTATTAATACAAGAAAATGGTGTTAAAGGCATGACAGAGTAATTTTTTTCATACGATAAACTCAGAGTTTATGTGTAGAGTTTAATGGATAAACTCGAGTTTGTGCAAAAAAATTGTATTTAGTAGTTAAGCGTATGTTTAATGAAAATAAAAGATCCGAAACACAATTTATAGGTTTAAACCTTTCTTGCTTCCCTCTAACATTTCCAGTGCAGTTCTTACCGTTATACTATATAAACTCCATGCAACGTATGCAAATCATTAGGTCACTCATACACTCAACTATATGAGAAATAGCAAGTATCTGTGTTAGTATATGAACTCTTACAACAAAATGTATGAAAATTCTCGAGAGTAGCAAAGTGTGATGATGAGCTTCAGGCTTTTTTTGGACTACTACACAGAGTTTGCCTGCGGTTAACATGGTTTGTGGTGGCGTTTATGCTGAAAAGTGTCCTATTTCAAGCGACTTTGTTGCATTGTAGTTGATAGTGTATGTATAAATGAAAGAGTGACTAATTTTTTTTATTTTTTTATCGATACTTGCAGATCGTAGTAGAAAATGAAAAGAAATTGGTGCGTAGATAAGTTAGTATATTTATATACAGTTCACTCGTAGCTGGTGGGGGAATTTACCTCTATTAAGAAATTTTTAATGTGTGTGTGGAAGGTATTTTTATAAAAGAGTAGCTAGAGCGGAGAGTAATCGAAAAAAGTTAAAAAAAAAAAATTTGTTTGACAAAAGAAAACATTTAAGTGATAAAAAATAAAAAAAATATAAAAAAATTATGAAAATAAAAAAAATTAAAAAATTATACAAAAAATCATTTTTATTTATTTTGAATTACTTCTAATTGCATTTACTAACATAATAACATTAAATGAGTTTATACTGATTTTTTATTGCAATTAGAAAAAAAATTTAATAATATAGGGAAAAATTCGATTTTTGCCTCCCTTTCTAAAATTTGGATTTTTTAAGACTTAGCCTTTTAATCCTTTAATCCCCTTTTCTCAAGCAAAAAATCATATCTATAACTAGTTTATTACAGAGTTACACACATCCATCTATGTACATGTACATACGACAAACCTATACAGGTATTGAGCAGTATATTCAAATCGGCGTAGCACTATCGGCATTCGGTAGTTGTTGTTATTTCCAGCTTGCTGATTATTTGCTGTTGCTTCATACGACTTTGGCTTTGCCATTCGTCGACTTTTACTATTTTTTGCGATAAGCCTCCACAACAATTCAAATTGCAAAATGACCATAAATATATACACACTTTAGTACAGCGAAAGTGACCACATTAGGGTAGTACATAAATACAAGTTTGTACTTTGAATAGTAGCAATGATTTCATACTCGGTCAGGTATTTTATTTTTTGCTTTGAAAGCTGTCATAATCACTTATGCGGTAAAAATATTCGCTAATTTCACCGAATTTGAGAAGTGGTGAATAGAACACACTACTGGCATAAGTCAAATCCAGCATTAATTTCTTACTAACTCAAGTAGTTTTTGCCTCAAAGCTGTCTTATTAAATAACATACAAAAAATTGGTTGGATTTGATCACATATGGTAAATGGCGAAACGAACAAGCAACTCGTTTAAGTAAAATATGCTGGTGTATTCTGTTTGAGAGGGAATATTAAGAGTTTATGTCACTGTTATGATGTTTTCACAAGCTAAATAGCATTAAGTTCAACTGGGTAGCCGTTCTTTATTTCTCGTTTCAGTTTAATACCCTGAATATAAACGTTCAGCCTGACGAGCAGAGTTTAGCCATGTCTAGTTCCTCAGTTTTTGAGATATGGATCTGAAATTTTACACACGTCACTTTCTCTCTAAAAAAGTTGTTCATTTGTTGGAATCGCCGATATAGGATCACTATAGCATATAGCTGTCATACAAAGTGAACGTTCGGGATCAAGCTCTTGTATGGAAAACTTTTTCATTTAACAAGATATTTTTATGAAATTTGGCATGGATTATTTTCCAAAAGCAAAAGTATAATCTTCGAAGAAATTGTTCGGATCGGACTAGTATAGCGTATAGCTGTCATACAAAGTGAACGTTCGGGATCAAGCTCTTGTATGGAAAACTGTTTCATTTAACAAGATATTTTTATGAAATTTGGCATGGATTATTTTCCAAAGTAACGGTATAATCTCCGAAGAAATTGTTCAGATCGGACCACTAAAACAAATAGTTGTCATACAAACTAGCCGATCAGTATCAAGATTTATATCCTTTTATACCCTTTTATGCTATGAGAAATGCACCTGTGTAGGGTTTTTCTTGTTATTGTACTTTTTTGAAAAGAGAGCAGAATAGAATTGTAACAATCAGAGAAGTGGTGACTTATTATAAAAAATATTTTTAGAACAAAATAAATTAAAATCTTAAAAAAATTATGAGCGACCCTAATACCTTGAATATAAGCATTATTAAATGCATATTTATTACCTAAGCATGTATGTATATATGTACATACATATGTGCATAATATGCAAAAATATACATATGTACATTTGCGATAACAAACACACTTTTATATACATTATGTTTATATATGTATATATTTATTACAGAACTTTCAAACAGCCAGATTTACATACATACATAAATATTTATATACATATGTACATATATGCATTCAAACATATATTTATGTACATACATATGCATATACATATGTATATTCGTTGTAGTTACATTTGTCTTTGCGCTTGTGCGAAAGGCGAAGGCGTGTTCTTGTTCACTATCCATCGCTTTGTCCGCCGCTACTTCACGCCACTGCCAGCGGACTGCTCGTGACGCGTCAAAGCGTATCTTACAAACTTTACATTTTATTTTATCTAATTACACGCATTTTGTCGTGTTTTTCTTGAATACATAACTATACGTCTTGTCGGCCAACACACACACAAGCATACTCATACACGTTTGCCTTCGCCCACCTTCTCTACTAGGCATACATATACATGTATAAGTGTGTTTGTTGGCTTTTCAGCCTTCATTCGGTTTTCTCCATTTTATTAAGCGTTTTGTAAGTATGGTACTTGCAGCGACTGCCGGCTGGTTTTTGCCTTGTCGGCTTGCCGGCTTGTTGCGACTTTTTTTTTACCGCCACACTTAGTAATTGTTGTTGCAGTTGTTTGACATGAAATGATGTATGTGTGCTGTCCAGGGGGAGGCGCGTTCATTTGAAATATATGACAAGGCATTTTACAAACAGAAAATAACGTTTTTTTTTGTTTTTGTAGGGAGCATGTTCACTTTTCCACCAGTGAATAATATAAAAAATACTTTGACTCTAACGATTTTAATTTTAACGGTTATTTTACTCGAAAGGCGCATAATTTACATTAAGATGATCTTCCTCTAGTTCAGGCAAAGCAGGCAACAATTGGAGTTTTTTCTGTTAACAGTTTCTACATCGTAAAATTCGGACTTATTTTTAACAATACCGGTGTTCTGATATTTTGAGCTAGTAGCTTATAAGGAAGCGCGGATACAAGTCACTTCCTAAAATTTAAGTTTATTCCATCTATGTACATATAATGGATTACTTGCTATTCTAAGAAGACCTGATAGAAGAGCTCATTTGCTTCAAGAATCGAATTTCGAGGATTTTAAGACCTTAATCAATGTGAAGATTAGCAATAATTTCTAAAAAATTTAGATTATTTCCATCAAGTACTCACTACCCGGTAGTCAGGAAAGTGAAGATACGCAATACTTCTAAAAATACTTCCATCAAGAATGAAATATGGGTTGTTTCAAGACCTGATGGTAGAGTGAAGATTTCGGTTACTTAGTAATTTTTTTTTATTTTCATCAAGTACCGACTACCGGGTGTTTTACGTTCTGACCTGGAAGTGAAGATCCAAGAAGCTGTTAAAAATATGGGCTTACCAGCTGTTTGTGGTTTATTTTCATGAAGTACCGATTACTGGGTAGGCAAGTAAGAGACGATACTAGTATGGACTTATTCAAATGAAAAATGCTTACTAGCTGTTTTAAGACCTGACAGACCAGAGATTGTTCACGGCAATTCGTAAAATTTTGATTTGTTTCCAACAAGTACAGTACAAGTTCGGTTTGGTGCGGTTTATGGACCGGCGGCGTCATTGCACGTTACTGTGAATGGGAATCGCAACCGCTCATTGATAATCAAATATTTTTGGCTCGAATTGTATAAATAATATGGACTTGGACAATATGTGGTTCCAACAGGACGGCGCCAGAAGCCACACAATGAATGTCGATTCACTCACAATCGATTTATTGAAAACCAAATTTGGCGAACGTGTTATCTCACGAAATGGGCCAGTCAATTGGCCGCCTCGGTTGTGCGATTTGACGTAGTTAGACTATTTCCGGTGGGGCTACGTCAAGTCTGCGGACTAGGCCGATAAGGCAGCGACGATTGATGAACTTCGTACGAATATCGAACGTGAAATTGCAGCAGTATTGGCCGTTTTATGCTTGAAAACCGTCGAGAATTGGATTCAGCGTCTGGACTAATGCAAATGTGTCCATGGTGGCCATGCAAAAGAAATCGAGTTCTACCGTTTTTGTTTTATGTAAACAAAACCTTTTGTAGCACTATTATTGAAGAACCCGTTACTAATATTTTACTTAAATAAACTAAACTTTCGACTAAATTATTTTTTGAGATTATTTCTGAGTTTTTTTGTTATTTAAACTCGGGTATACGAGTAAAAATTTCTTATGAAAATATATATAGAAAACTCAAAATTTAATACGAGATGGTTATGTACATATGTATCTGTTTTTCCAACCAAATATATAGAATTTTACATTGAACTAATTTCAAAAAAGTCATAAACGGTGAGCTTGGATCTACAAAAACTACGAAAACTTCCAAAATTGGTTATAGTGCTGCCTCCCTTTTGCGATTTTTATGTTATGTAAATCTTTTGGTTGCTTTGCGCACTTTTGTGTTCTTTTTCAACATTGATTATCACCATTTTCGTATACACTTTAATGTTTTAGGCATTTCGCCGTTGTTGTTATTTGGCGTTGTCTATTTCTGGTTGTTGTTTTTTCGAACTCAGTTATTGGCAACCCTTTCCACATTTTTCTTATTATTATATTGCTGCAATTTGAAGGCATTTTTACTTTTATTACAGTTTATTTATTCGTGGTTATAGCGTTTGTTGAACGCGATCGCTGGCCGATCGCCGACGATCGTGAATTTGCTTATCAAGTCGGAAATCTCTCAAAGCGAACAGGAAAGGCCTAAACAAGGCGAACTGGCTATGAGAAGAAAATGAACAAAAAAGGAATATAATAAAATGAACTAAAATATAGAGAAGAAAAAATGAGAAAAAAACAACAAGAACAGCATAAATTTAAGTAGGACGGCGCAGAAATGTTGCTGGCATAGTTTTGACGATGCACAACGCACACGTCCTGCCAGACGTGCTCTTCTGTGACTTCTTTTAAAATTTTTTTTTACACGCTTTGTGTTTTTTCTTGCTTTTGCTTTGACTACAAGGAGTTGGTTGCGTCTGCTACGGGCACAACAACAGCGCAACAACACAAATCTCTTGCGCAAATGCGGCCGCTGATAAGATATCGATAGCCTTTGAACAAAACAACTGCAATAATAACAACAAACAGCGCATTTGCATAGCGGCAGTGCAGCAGCAAATCATGGAAGCTGCAGGCAAACGCAAATCCGTTGCAACTACTGTGCAGCGACAAGCGATCGGCAGAGATTTGTGTGCACCGCCAGCGGCACGGCGATCGCTGATCGATATATGTGTATGTATGTATGTATAGCATGCATGTGTGTGCGACTTTAGCGCATCCGCAATACTTTACAGCCAGCAATAGGCCGCCAAAGCCGGTCTGCTAGCCCGACTTTTGATTTTTTCTTTGCACTTTCAGCCTGTTCTACGTCAAGACTTGCGAAATATGCGTCCAACGCGACCATTCACCAACCGCGTTTAATGGGTAAATAAGCCAATAGTTACCAGTTACCGAAAGCGACAACAAATCTATTAAGTCTTTGTCAACGATTGTCTGTTTTCTAACATTGTTGCGCTTATGTTTGCCTTATGGGTATTATTGGCTAATCGCACGAGTAGAAGTTATGACTCATAACTCTAAAACAAAGCGCGCATCATACAACAAAGTGTGTGTAAAATTTACTGCGCTTGATTTTGTTGTAAAGCGGATTAAAAACATATCGTAAATGTTACGGACAAGAACAGCAACAAAGTCAGCCAAAATCAACACACGAGCATATGTGAGGCATCATAAAACGATATTTTTTCGTTTTTTTCGTTGTTTTTTCAATGAAAACATTGATTCTTTGTTTAACTGGTTTGGTGTAGTCAAATCGCAGTAGACTAGGGAATTTCACATGTTCATAAAAAATACAATATATTACCGTATATAGTCACAGGTCTTGTAATTGCTAGGCGCGTCAAGCGTGACCAGACACAAAAAGCTGCAGATGCGGCATAAATTTCGAAGGCATGTTGTGTTCGTGTAGTTAGACGATACGAATCACTTTGTCTTACAATTGTAAGTTGCTGATGAAGTAGCTGAAGATTTCGAAGATTTGTGTGGAATTATGATTTTATGTGATCTACAGGCATAAAAGCTTAGAACAAAGAGTCTTGAGACGTTTCTGTTCATAATTCTGGTTTGCTTTCGAAAGTTTGCGGGAGAAGTTCTGATATGCTCATAATGATATAAAATATCGGGCTCACAAACAGATTTGCGACGTTTTTGTTCTTAACTCTGGTTTGCTTTCGAAAGTTTTTTCGGCAGCAGTTCTGATAAAACCTTATCTCTTTCTCTTTTTGTGCTCATAAACAGATAAAAGTGAGGGTTCACTGATATTTTTACCGACCTTATTCTATAAATTGTATGTTGCGTCTTGTTAGTATGCTAAAAAGTTGGGAACTCAGCAAATTCGAAGATTTTTTCAAAGGATTTATGATTAATGAGAGAATAAGTTGCAGGAAGTGTCAGAAATATACTCGATTACTACACATTATCTTTTCAAAAACAATTTTTCAAAAGAAACTGGTCCCCAAAACTTTTCCTCTTCCGAGGTTATGTATAAGAAATTTGAGTAAAATCTCTCAATAGTAAATAGAAATCAGTTGTCAACTGATTTTAGACGTACTTACGAAGAAATCTAATAAAAAGTAAGAGATAAAAGATGAGCATAAATTCCTTGAAACAGTTAGCTAACTCTTACAGGTGTTATGAGCAAGTTTCATAGCGCAGAAACTAGTAAAAAATCACTTATTACCTTGTGGGCTATATCCGAGTCCGGTTGAATAGCGATTCTCGCAATATAGTTGTAGTGTACAGGCTTATTTTAAAGTCAGGTCTATGCGAGGCTCATTGGTCTACCAGACTAACCCAAACTAACTTATACTACAGGTCGAGATCGTCAAGATTATTTGAACCATCATTGTTTTTAAAAGACTCGACAAATATTGTAAGGTGGCAAGGAGAAAACATATCAACTTGGAACATGCAAAGAGTTCGTTTATTAAATTCGTTATTCTCTTCCTCTCTTCAATGTGTTTTGTTTCGGGAGACAGCAAAAGAGATTAACAAAACCTAACTAAAATTTTTATGAGGTCAAATAAACTAAAAAATTTATATTTAAGGAACATTACAAACGAATTTTTAGATATTTTTGCAAAATAGAAGGGTGTGTTAGAGCTTCCAGTGTCTCTTATAGGAAAATTACTGAGAACCGCTTCTTATGACTGAAGACTATTTGTAAAAATATGATTTTAAACAACACGACCAATAGTAGAAGTGGTTTCTGGAGATTAGATTAGATAAGTAAGTGAGGATTGCTCCGTGACCTAGGGTCATTGTGCCCATCTTGGAACATTCGAATGTACTGTGTATGAAAAAATGTTCCGTCACTCAGCCATTTTTTGATTCGAGACCAAACTAACATAAAATAAATAATTTCAAATAATTTCAAAACCGTAAAAAAGGAACTTTATAAAGAGTCTTAAATGATTTCATACAAAATTGCAGGGACTGTTAATAGTTTCAGTATTTTATATAGGAAAATCACTTAGAAACCTGCTTTTAAAGCAAAAATCATTGGCGTGTCTTAAATTTGGTCAGTATATACAGTCTAATACTGGATATCAGCTGAAGGCAATACACTGAAATTTCATAATAAGTCCTAATGGCTTAAAAATGTTAGAGATATATTTACAAAAAATAAAAAAATCTAAAAAAGACTGTTTGTTACAATTACTACACACACAGACATTTATATATATATGTATATGTATATATTTGTATGTGCTCGTATTGCACTTTTGGGGAAATACCCGCAGCACAAGCAGTAAGCAGCCACTTTGCAACGTATTACCAACAAGGTGTAGATTCTACGAAAAATCAGCAATATTCCTGGAATAAAAATCCAGTGATACACTTCTTACTACCTGCTTTCCTACAATTTACGTTAATTCATTAATGCGAGGATGTTTCTTTTGCTCAATTTTAGCCACATAAAAAAAGAGAACTGAAATCAGTCTTCCCTCAAGCATTGTGCCTTACCTGTCGGCGAGCTGCTAAAGAGGAAGACATAAAACACATACCAGCGCTAATGCGGCTCATATCCCATATCTACGGATATGTGTGAGTGTAAGCGTGTAGGTAGCCGGAGTTTGCGGCCTTTGGGCCGCTTGGTGGCGTCGGTGGACGTGCGATTGGCAATTGGCGATTGGCGTCATCGGTGCCACCACAGCCAACGGCTGTCACTGTTGCTGTTCGAATTCAATCTTCTGTTCGATTCAAGCGGGATGACGTCCTCGGCGTGGCATTCACGCCGCGCCAACGCAACGTATGAACACGTGCCCGTGAAATGCCCATTTTGACAGGCTCATCAATTTTGTAGATAAGCACGGAGGCGACACATTTTTGGCGTGAACGCGGTACGGTACGTGAGTGTGTATGTATGTAGGTATGTGTGGGTAGGTGTTGGTTTAGAGGGTTTCGTGTGTCATTGGCGCTGCATGTTAAGCAATGCATGGAAGTGGAAGTTTGACATAAGGGCAGATATTGTTAATTCAGTTTGTGCATGATTAGTTAAATGTATTTAATTAATTTCCATAAGCGAGGAATGTGAGGCAAATGGGTTTTTTTAGGAAGGATGTGCATTTGATATGAATATAGGGTATAAAGTAAAAAGAAACTTTGCATATCATATAATATATATATGTACATACATAAAGGTATATAAATGATTAGAGTACCGAGCTGAGTCGATTTAGCCATTTCCTTCGGCTGTCCATCCGTATATAAGCGAATTAGTCCTTCAGTTTTCGAGATATCGATCTGAAATTTTGCACATATTGTTTTCCCTACAAGAAACTACGGTATCTAAAGAAATATTTTATATCGGATCACTATAGCATGCAGCTGTCATACAAACTGATCGATCAAAATCAACTCCTTATATAGAAAACTGTTATATTTGAGAAGATATCTTCATGAAATTCAGCATGGATTATTTTCCAAAGCCACAGCATAATCACCGAAGAAATTGTTCAAATCGGATGACTATAGCATATAGCTGTCATACAAACCGAACGTTAAAAAGTAAGTTCTGGTATGGAAAGTATTTTTATTTGTCGAGATATCGTCACAAAATTGGACACATATTATTAAAGATAGTGCTACAATATCCCAAGATATTTATCAGTTCGATTCACTAAAGCATGTTGAAATTGGTCGACCAAAATCAAGTGCTTGTATGAATTTTTTTTTTTATTTGTCGAGATATCTTCACGAAATTTGATTTGATTTGATTTTATTGTGAAAAAAATAGTACAATATCCGAAAATATTGTTCAGATAGAAGAGCTATAGCATATAGCTCCCATAAAAATCCCACCGATCAAAATCAAGATAAGATCCTTTTCTAATCTTTTATGCTATAAGAAATGATCCTGTGAAGGGTATTAAAGCTATGGTGTTTTTTCTAGTTTTTTTTTATTTAATTACTGTTAAAATAATTGGATATTGAATTTAGTGTTTGCTTCAATACTAGTCTTTTTTGGTGTATTTGTTTCAAAATTACTCAATTGAATTCTAATATTTAATTCACCTGATGTAATTAAATTATTTTTTCCAACTTTGACAATTTTGTTTCTTTTATATTTTGTTTTATTTTTTTAAATTTAATTTACTTTATACTTCCTTTTAACTTATTAAATTAAATTAATTTTATTTTATCTTTTTTATTTAATTTAATTAATTTTATTTTTAATTAATTTAATTCCATTTAGTTTAATTTTTGTAATTTAAGTTAATTAAAATTAATTTATTTTTTTAAAATTATTTTAATTTAATTCATTTTAATTTAATTTGATTCAATTTAATGTAATTTAATTTTATATAATATAATTAATTTTAATTTTATTTGATTTAATTTAATTAATTTTAATTTAATCTTTTTTTTTAATTTTTGTTAGTTCATTTTCTTTTAATTTAATTCAACTTTATTTAATTTCTGTTAATTCATTTTATTTTATTTTATTTTATTTTATTTCAATTTATTTTATTTAATTTAATTTAATTTAATTTTTTTAATTTTTTTAAAATTTAATTTGATTAAGATTCATTTAATTAAATTTAATTTAATTTGTTTTAATTTTAATTCATATTTTTTTTTTAATTTTTTGTTAATTAATTTTATTTTAATTTAATTCAATTCAGTTCAATTTAATTTAATTTAATTTGATTAAGTTTAATTTTCTTTAATTTTAATTTAATTTTTTGTTGATTTGTTTTATTTTATTTACTTTATTTTATTTAAAAATTTTATTAAATTTAACTTAATTTAATTTTAATTCGTTTTAATTTGATTTAATTAATTAAGTTTAATTCACTTTAATTTACTTTAATTTTCATTTAAATTTAACAATTTTTTCTTATAATTTCTCCTACTTTAACTCAATACCTCGTATAATCCTTTCTTCTCTCCTCACCACACAAATTGAAGAAATCTCGACATGCCATTTGATCGACAGATCTTTCTTCATTACTGCCACAGCAGCCCGCACACAACATACTCAACAGCGAACGTTCACATATAGTGCCTGCGCCTGCGCCAGCGCCTGTGCCTTAATAAATGTCAATTAATTTACGAGCAGTGATTGTGGGTGATTTTTATTGACTGACTAAATGATTCACGTACACGAAAGGATTGCTGCAGTGTCGGAGAAATTAAGGCAATTACTGTGTTGACATGTGAAAAATGTTGCAAATGGGGACACGAGATTTTTGGTTTGGCATCAAATTGGCGAATATTTACGATTTCCTAGAAGCGAGCGGAAACAAAGAGCATCAATACAACCGAAATATTGCATTCTTTTATGCCGTCCGTCATTAATTTCATGCCATAAATCGATGGAGGTGCAGACTTACGTTGAGCTTGTGGCTAATTAAATTCGGCGGAGGCGGGTGAGGAGTCAAGCGGCAGGCGGTGAGTGTATTGGCACCACACAAATCGATGACCGAGGCGCTGCCAGACGAGTGACAAGCGACACAACTGGCGCGCAGATGCTATCGTAATAAAAAAAAACAACAAAAGATATCAAAAACAACAAAAACAAAAACATACAACAAACAAAAATACAATAAAAACAAATAACAACAAAAAAGTAAGCAGATTTTGTCAAGCGCTACTCGGCTAATATAAACGACAGCCTAAATGCCGACTACCAACAACACAACAACAACAAAATCACTGCGCACCTTCAAGTGCTGTGAGTGTTTATTGAAAAAGCATTTGAATAAATGAAGTGTGCGGCTCACAACTTGCCGCCAAAGGTGATGGTCATAGAAAACAAGAAGAAGAAGAAGAATAAAAACAGTGAAAAACAAAAAAGAAAATTGTCAGAGCCGCAGATAACTAGCCGACAGACACGGCCAAATGACTTTTTAAGCACAAACTGACCGATGCACATACATATTTATACATACATATGCACATATAAGTATGTATGTATGTATATATATATATATGTATTTCTGTATCTTTATGGGTTTGTGTGCCACGTCCTGTGTCAAGCCCACACTTTTCTGCGCGACAAAGTTGCTGACCAACCGAGCTGCAGCCGATTTTGTTCAATGATGCTGTGCTTGCGTTGTTGTTGTTTTGCTAGTTGTTTTTGCTTTTTTTTCATGCTGCTGACGGATGCAACAATTTATGTTGTATGCAACCACAAACAGCACACACGCACACACAGCCGAGGCAAGCAAATGTCAATACAAATAAAACATTAGTTGTAAGTGGAGGCAAAAACAACAAAAACAAAATAAATTACGAAAAGGATGGAGCCCTCACTTGAAGACACAAAACAAGGCGCATCAAAATGAAAGGATTTGCCGACATTCAAAATATATTTGTATATTTATATGTGTATATGTATGTATGCAAGGTAGTTGGCATATGTAGGTGTCTGCAAGTCTTATGAAGGTTGGTGTTTGAGTATTTGTTGATGAAATGTAAACTTTTGCTAACGATTTTTCACTTATTTTTTTTAATTTTTTTTATAATTTTTTTAATTAAAAAAATTTTTTATTTTTTTTTTTTTTTAATTTTTTTTTTTGCTTTGCTTTCATTTTCATTAGGCCGACAGCATAGATGTATGAGCACAAGTGTCGCAATTTGTGCCTAATTTGAGGGAGTGCTAACTGAAAGTGGCGATTAATTGGGTGATTCGAGGGTATTTGTTGACTTTGATGAGTTTGGTAATGAATGATAGGAGACAGAAGAGCAATTTTATACACATACTACTATATTAAAAAATGAAAAAAAAAAATTTTAAAAATTAAAAAAAATGTGCAATTCTTTAACAAAAAAATGTATAAATAGATATTAATCTTGATTTTAATCGGTCAGTTTGTATGGCGGCTATATGCTAAAGTGCTCCGTTCTGAACAATTTCTTCGGAGATTATACTTTTGCTTTCAAAAATAATTCATGCTAAATTTCATGAAGATATTTTGTCAAATAAAAATGTTTTCTATACAAGAAGTTGATTTGGATCGGTCAATTTGTATGGCAGCTATATGCTATAGGGGTCCGATCTGATCAAAATTTTTGAAGGTTATACTATAGCCTTGGAAAATAATCCATGCCAAATTTCAAGAAGATTTCTTTTCAAATAAAAAAGTTTTCTATACAAGAAGTTGATTTTGATCGGTCAATTTGTATGGCAGCTATATGTTATAGTGAACCGTTCTGAACAATTTCTTCGGAGATTATACTGTTACTTTGGAAAATAATCCATGCCAAATTTCATGAAGATATCGTGTCAAATAAAAAAGTTTTCTCTACAATAAGTTGATATTGATGGTCAGAGTCCGATATACATATGTATGTATGTACATAGGTGGTTCCAACAAATAAGTAGCTACTTAAAGAAAAAAGTAAGTGTACAAAAATTTCAGACTGATATTTTAAAAATATCAATATATATGTAAATATATTTTATAGGCTATCCGACGTTACTCTCTAGTTGTTACAAACTTGCTGACAAACCCTGTTCACGATATAAAAATTAAATAAAAAGATATTTTTATGATATTTATAACAGTCAACATCAACTTTATGCAGCAAAAAATTTTAGAAATTCCAATTAAACCAGTAAAAATAACATAAAAACCAGCTTTACATTCATATTCTATAACAGAATTATCTTCACGAAAGTTTTTCAAAAAAGTTGCTACATACATATGTATACTTACATACATATATACATATACATATATAGTATATGAACCAACTCAAAGCATCAGCATGTTAACCAGTTCGAAACCAGCAAATAACACGTCATAGTTGTCCGTATAAACTCATACGAGCTGTCAAATTAACGTCAAACTTACAATGGTCACTTGTCAAATTCGTAAGCGTCAATGTTTTGTCTTCGTTCACTTGTAGAAAGTATATGGAACAAAGGTTTATAGCTCATTTAATGAAAAAAAAGTTGTATTGCGAGTAAGGCACTTGCGTGTTTACAGTGCGGTACAAAAGTATGGCACAAAATAGAAAATAAATTGATTTATTGAAAACGTTAAAAAAAGCAAAAAAAAAAATATATATATCGGTATGAAAATTTGAGGATTTGCTAGGACTTTTTGCTATTTTTTTTTGGCATAAATACAAAAAAAACGAACGACGACGAGAAATGTACGAAACGCCTTCAACAGTGCTAGATGGGTGGAGATGATCGACGCCCTCGAAAAAGCTTTAAAATCCCCGACAACCTCAGAGCTGTGGTGCGGAGCTACCTTCGTAACAGAAAACTGCTGTACCAAACTAGAGACTTGTGGAACATCATCTACAACGCTATACTACAAGTAAAACTAGAAATGCTAGACGAGACGAAACAACAGAATAGAGAAAGACACGATGCTCACATGACAACGATGATGGGAGAATCAGACTTTTACACAACTCATTTGTTATACGATCACGGATACTTCAAAAAGTACCTCCACAGAATGGGAAAAGTCGAAGAGCCGTCATGCCTATACAACGACGCGACAGAAGACGACGCTGACACACAGTCTTTGAATGGGTGCGATGGCAACAAGAACGCACCGCCGTAGAAGACCTGATTGGCCCAATAACACAGGTGTACAAATGTAAATCTCTCAATGAGAAATATGGCACGTCACCCTGAAGTAATGCAAATGAGATTCCAGGATGTGCTGACGGTTTCTTAGAGGGGGGTTTTTAAGAATATGAAAGGGGCACAAACCGTTGCGGGGGTTACACCCCCTCACCCGCGAAAAAAATTAGTTTTGGTCAATAAAATTATTTTTGTGAATTTGACTTAATTAATTTAAATTCATTATGATTTAATTCAATTTAATTACAAATTATAAATTTTTTATTATTTATATTTTATTTTATTTGGTTCAGTTTAATTAAATGAAATAAAGTTTTTAATTACTTTATATTATTGCAATATGTTTTCATTTGATTTAATTTATTTTTGTTTAATTAATTATTTTTAATTTACCTAATTTTTTTCATTAATTTAATTTGCTTTAGCTCATTGCCGTTTATATTAATTTTTTTAGATTTGATTTAATTTTAATTAAATTAACTTTGTATAATTTTATTAATTCTAATTAAAATTCATTTAATTTTTTATTTGAATTCTTAATTAATTTAATTTAATTTTACTAATTTTTGTTTATATTATTTTTTTGGATTTGATTTAATTTTAATTAAATTAACTTTGTATAATTTTATTAATTCTCATTAAAATTCATTTAATTTTTTATTTGAATTCTTAATTAATTTAATTTAATTTTACTAATTTTTGTTTATATTATTATTTTTTTTGGATTTAAAATATTTTTGATTTTAATTAAATTAATTTTTAATAATTTTCTTAATTTTAATTAAAATTAATTAGCGAATACTAGAAGTTGTACATTGTTTAAATTAATTGTAATTAAATTAAAACTAATTAACTCAAGCAAGTTTTCTGTAATTACTTTTATTTAATTGCATTAGTTTAAAAATATATTTACTCCCAAATATCGTTCAAGTGGGTATTTTATGATTAAAACGTTCTTTGGTAAAAAAAAAATTAATAGATTTCAAAAACTAGAAAAAAACAGTCAATTAAAAAAATTAATTAATAACTGGTTTGTTATGCTTAATTAATTTTAATTTTCAAAATTACTAATTAGTGATGTATACTTTCTTAATTTAATTATGATTTAAATGAATAATTATAATTATGTATTTTAAATATATTAAGTTTAATTTTTATAATTATTTTTTCATGTTTTAAACTTTATTTTTTATTATTATTATTTTTTTTTAAGTTATTCGAAATGAATTTAGGGCCAACATATTGTGTGGAATCTTCTGACAAATGACAGTTGCAGGCTAAATGCCCCCAAACCAGTAAATTTCATCACCTTTCACCATAGCTTTGCACCTGTCCAAACTTGTAACTTTTCTCGGTTAGCAGACAAAAACGTCGTAAAACTTAGCTTTATTCTTAATGATACCGAAGCTTTTGTTGTTGTTTTTAATAACCGTCAGTTGTCTCTAATTTACTATTGCATGTGTTGTTTTTGTAATGCAAGTAAGTCGAGCTTAATGTTTATTTCGCTTCTAAGCGCATTACTAGCGCTTTGTTTCGCTTCACACACATATACAAATATGTGTGCACATTAGACTTTTTGTGTGTGTGTGATTTGCAACATTGCCTTGTTTTGCGCAAATATTTGTGCGCGTTCGGTTTGCATATTGACTTTTGGGTTTTATAGTTTATTTGTTACAAATAATGGGTGAAAAATCTCGCTGATATTTGCTTCACAGTGTAACGTTAACACTGCTTTACACACATTCTTTCGCAATTCTTATGAAATGCGTTGTTTTTCCGCGCCTTTTTTCACAAAAATGCCTTTCGGCACATAAGCACGAGGGAAACGCAGCATTGGCAACATTGTGCATCGGCATTTTGCATTGTCAAGAACTCATATGCGAGCAAATAACTACAACTTATGCTCTGTTGCAGTCTCACCTCGACACAATGTTACGTTGGACACGGCTCTTTGAAGACGCACTGCTTTGAAAGCACGCATTGTAAAGGTTTGCAACAATGGTGGTGGGCTACACTGAGCGAAAGTGGATTTTTATTTCAGTTTTTCGATAGTATTAGATCTATAGATGTTAGAGAGGATCTCTTTGACACTTTTGTTCGATTTTGATAACTATATTTATATTCGTCCATTCGATGAATTCCTTTGGAAAGGAATTTTTCGTAGTTTTTTTTATAGATTTTCACTGGGAAATTATTTATTTGCTGATTTTTCATTAATTATAATATTCATCCAATCGATGAATTCTTCACAAAGCGAATTTTACGAAGCGCCATCTCGTCCTCTTTAACAATTTAATTAGTTTACTCATCTCCAAGTTATTAATTTGCATGTTGCAAACTCAAATATGGCAGCTATATGGTTCATCCAATCAATGAAATACTCGTTCTTTGACCTCTATGAACCAATTTCTTTAATATTAAAAAAAAAAATAGAGTAATAATCATCTCTAAGTCATCAGCTCGCATGTTGCAAGTTCAAATATGGCACCAATATGGTTCGTCCAATCAGTTCAATGAACTGTTGGTAAATGTGGTTAATAAAAGCCTTTCATACTTTCTTTCAATATGTCAATAATTTCTCACAATGTACTGATCACCAGGTCACCAGTTCGCATGTGGCAAGTTCAAATATTGTAGCAATATGCAGCAAACAATGTTGGAATGCGTTGTAAGCGAATGTTGCAAATATGCCGCAAAGTAATCGTTGCAATGGGCAGACTTGATTAACAATTACCATGAATCGGAGACGAGGCGGCGGCGGAGTATTAGCAAAAAGAATGTGTTGCACAAACACAGCAAAAATTATATCTATAGAGGTATGTTTAGGTTTGGCTAAACAAAGTACCTCGTTGGGAAATAAAAAAATATTTTATAGTAAGCTTTAAGTGAAAGCTTTTTTTTTTTTGAGGTAAAAATATGCTTCAAAGTAAGCATTGTGTGAAAGCTTTTTCAGGAGCTAATAAAATATTTTAAAGTAAGCTTTCAGTGAAAGCATTTTCAGGAGGTAATAAAATATTTCAAAGTAAGCTTTCAGTGAAAGCATTTTCAGGAGATCATAAAATATTTCAAAGTTGGCTTTCAGTGAAAGCTTTTTCGGGAGATAAAGCTTTGCGAGCACAGAAAACTTTGTCTAACTTTTTCCTCCGGAATATTACTAGAGTATTTCGAATTTAAAACTATTATTCTAAATAGCTTTCAGTAAAATCTTTTCAAAGGAATAAAGCTCTTATCATAAAAAAGCTTGCGTCAGAGTTTTCTTAAATATGCTTTTACTATTTAGTTTTCTGCGGAACTATTTGATTAAATGATGTTGCTGTAGAAGCACTTCTGGGGCTGAAAGTTTTTTGCGACTTTTTCTAGTGCTTTCAATTTCTGATAATTTTCAAGCTTTTTCAGGAGGTTATAAAATATTTCAAAGTAAGCTTTCAGTGCAAATATTTTTTTGAGGTAAAAAATTATTTTAAAGTAAGCTTTAAGTGAAAGCTTTTTCAGGAGTTAAACCTTGGGAACACAGAAAGCTTTGTATAATTTTTACCTACCGGAATATTACTAGCGCATTTTATGTTAAAAACTCTTATTCTAAAGAACTATCAGTGAAAGTTTTGCAAAGAAATAAATCTTAAACTTTTTTATCTTACTCCAGAACTATTTTACTAAATGATGTTGCTATAAAAGCTCTTCTGGGGCTGAAAGCTTTTTCGGCAACTGTTTCAAATTCTTTCAATCTCCGGCTACTCTGAATTTAAAGCTCATTTGGTATACATTATTTTCCCCATAATGTCTTCCATTCTCACAGGGCACTCACATTTGTTTGTTGGCATTTTTCGTAGATATTTGCGGAAAGTATAAGACTAGTGCGAGCTTTAACATTCTCAACAAAGTGTAAATATTGTGCAGCTGGCGCGATTTACCGCAAATAAGGAACGTGTGAGCTAGCTACACTAGACTCCGAAGACAATCGAACTTGAAGCGCGCACGCGTATTTGACAGAAAGTTGCGCGTTGCCTTCACTTGTGAACCTATTTGCTTTGAAAGTATTTCAGAGCAAAGTGCGAAATGCGACACGACAAAGTCAAATGATTGCTTGATTGCTTGCTAACGTTTGTTAGGCAAATATATGCTTGTTCTACTATCGGCTAAAATATCGCGATATATGGTATAGTTTATCAAATAATATCTAGTTTGTTGCAAACTATTCAACTCACTTCCAAATTATTAAGGAATAAGCGCGCCTAGCCCAAGCGCTTATAAATGGCTGACATTTTCCACCCAACAACCGTTAGGTGGCGCATTTATGGTAACGCCTCGTTAGCGCGCTTGCTAGGGCGACTCCACATCAATAAATAAAAAATCAATAAACGCCGCGCCGCTAATAATAACCGTAGCGGCAACACCTTTTTGGCGCGCCACAGCAATTTAGCTGTTAACCGCTGACGCCTGCACACACAAATGTGTGTCAAATATACGCGAATCCTTTTTTTATACTTTTGCGCTTGTTGTTGTTTTTTTTTTTTCAGTTACGAATTTTTACTGACCAATTTTATGAGTGTCGTCCTTTGCAAGCCGCGCAGCGGTTTCATGCAAGCGATTACGCGCACGCATTCTCGGTCAACAGTACGCACGCAAGCGGTTTTATTTCTTATATTTTGTGCGGCGTTGACCGCGCCTTCAATCGTCATAGCGCTTTAGTCTTTCCTTTTGTCTCTGCTGCTTGCGCGCCGCTTTTGATTTTATGCAAATTTTCATTGCGATTTATACGACCCACACTAAGGTGGTGATGCGGCGCGCATGCAACATATTGTGGAGCCTTCAACGCCTGCTACCACTAAAAAGCCAGCGCCAGCACATCATCAACAGCAACCGTAAAATACCGCAAAGCGGCTTGTGGACGGTGCCACCATCGTCGTTGCATTGCGCCGCGTTCATTGTGGTACGTTTTGTTAATTAATTTATATTATTTTATTTGGGTGTCGTATTTCGTGCGCGCTGTTTATTTGCTTTTCTTTTTTGTTTCTGTTTCTGTTTCTGCTTTTACAATGATCAACATTGAATGAGCCGTCGGCGCTGCCGGCCGTTGCACGAGTTTCACAAAGCATTTATGTAGACCACGTGAGCGTGCGTTGAGTGGCATTGGCTGCTGACTGGATAATGAAACGCGGCGTCGTAAGTTTTATTTGGGCGCACAGCTGCCGCTGCCGCTACTATACGTACTGTCGCTGCGCTTGCTGCACGCCACAAAATACCCAACGACAAATTTATATTTAATGAGTGGCATAAAATTTGAATTTCAAGAGGAAAATACCGCTGCGGCATGTTTGCTATACTTGTTGCTCTGACTGTGGCTGCTTTTGAGCGCACCGCGCGTTGACTTAAGGTAGACGCGTTGATGACAGGAGTTGGAGTCGGCTGTTTTTTTCTGATGATTTCTTTTTAATTACGCGCGCATATGTATGAGTTCTCGTCAGTGTGCTCTTCTGGTGCGATTTTGCGCGTTTTCCTTACCGCGCGCCGCCTGGCGCTACGCACACGCTTTGGCTGCGCGCTGTTCTTACCTGCTATCAGCTGATCGACTGCGCCACATAAATTGCTGATTTTATTGCAATTTAAGTATTGTTGCAATATAGGCGCTGCCATCCTTTACTTTTATAAACTTTTATTATGTTTGCATTTTGAAAAAACGCCTGGATGTGTGTGTGCGCGCAAGCGTTTATATGCGCATAACACAGCGCGCTATGAGTATATGTGAATGAATATTTGGGCTGGCGGTAAACTTATTTAAGGCACACACATAAATTTCACGCTGTTTAGCCGCACAACTTGGGTGTTCCAACTGCGCGCGCCACTAAATCTTCAGTCATCTTCAGTCTAGCGCGCAGCGCGCTCAAGCGCTATAACCATCACTCTATGCTTCAGCACTTCGAGTCGCACAAAAAGCCAACCAGCTAAGATACCAGCTTTATGATGCGCGCTATAAAAATTAGCGGCAACGGTCAGCGGTGGCCCATTCGCGCAACACTTGCCAATGGTGTTGTAAAAATAATTTTTATTATTATTGCGGTAATTGTTGTTGCATTCATTAAATTTTTTTGCTTTGTGAATATAACCTTAAGACATGCGCGCTATGCATCCCGCATGCATTTATTCAAAGCTATAAGCAAAGTAAAAGCGCGCGCGGCGCCAACAGTAAATCTTACAAAAGCGTTGAGATAAAATCTATTACGTATCCAATGACGCGCCGTTGTGCAAATACATTTAAGTAAGCAACTAACTATTTACAACAATTCAACGCAAGCGCATATCTGTAATATAGATCGCAGCGATTTGTCACCATAAGCGGCGTTTCATATGCTGATTTGAAGTACACGTGCGCTTCTCGTACGCATTTTGTCCGCAACGCGCAGCGCAGCGTACGTGTAGCTGGTCGCACATTCATTCACTGCAACATTTCAATTTGACATAATGAGAAATACTTGTATACACTCTCATGCCGCGCCTGACTACAAAATAGCAATAAGTGGCGCGGTTGAGGTTGCGCGCGCGTTCGAGCTGTTTCGCATTAATTACTCGTAGCAAGTGCGCGCACGCTGCACTCACTATAGGTAAGCCGCGACGCATTGTAACCTGTTAGCCACAATGCTATATTTTGCTACACATACACACTCGCCGTTACACACTGACAACCAGTTCAACCTATACGCAGCCTCTTTGCTTTGCCTACAGCCCTTACTACTACCGCGCCGCCATCTTGCTCACCAGCCGCGCGTTGTGTGTGCCGCGCGCTTAATGCAAAAATGTGTAGCAACCGCTAAAGCTGAAGCTTTGCTCATAAATTAGTCACTCTTAACTGGTTGCGGCAAGTAGTGCAGTGTTTGTATGTTACAATAATCTGCGGCAAGTGGCTTTTTGTTGGTAATAAGGTAATATTTAACTTGCCGCGCTACTTTACTTGTACTTCATCAATGAAGCGGCGAAGCGCACCGATTGTTTGAGCGCGTTGCGCTGATATGTTGGTTGCCCTGTTAGTTGTTGTCGTTGTTGTTATTGTCGTTGTTGTTGTTGTTATCACGCACTATCTTTTTTTGCGTTTCATTTAGTTTGCAGCGTTTATAAGTAGTGACTCTGTAGCGACTTGTAAAGCTTTTGGATATCGCAAAGCAATTTTGTTCTCTTCCATCAAGTTGGATTATTTTTTTATTTTTTAGGTTAGCTTTTTCATGGATGGAGTCATGTGTAAAAGTTCATACAAGTGTGGAAAGTTCTCTGAGTGCCATTCACTTTGGGAGTGTCCAGAAATGATTATTTTACATATGGCTCAAGCAGCTCACGACTTCCTTAGACCAAGTATCCTCTGGGTAGCTAAAGAACATCCGTTTGAAGGCGAACTAAATTGAGAAGCCGAACCATTCCTTCCCAGGGTTGTGCGCTGGGTTTGGGACCCGCTATGTTAAAAGCGCTTCAATGAAAAGGACGGGCCGTTAGTTCTGCTTTTTCTAGGTTGGACAAAAAAGAGAAGCAAATGGGTCTGTTAGTGAACGTGGGCAAGACGAAATGTCTCCTGTCATCAGACAGTCGTTGCATTCACGACTTGAATCCCACGTCATTGTTGTTGACAGCCATAATTTCGAAGTCGTAGATAATTTCGTCTATCTTGGAACCATTAATAATGTTAGCCTCGAAATCCAACGCAGAATAACTCTTGCCAACAGGTGCTACTTCGGACTGAGTAGGCAATTGAGAAGTTAAGTCCTCTCTCGACGAGCAAAAACCAAACAATATTATTCCCGTCCTGCTTTGTGGTACAGAGGCATGGACCAATACAAGATCGTTACGAATATTTGAGTGAAGGGTTCTGCGAAAGATTTATGGTCTTTGCGCGTTAGCTACGGGGAATATAGCCAAATAAAGAAGAAGCAGCATTTTCAAATTTAGACCTTGCTTTTCTTCAAGTCCTTTGGATCTAACTTCTTAAGCTTAGGGTCAATGTATCAACCTACAACATTCTCAAGTGTCTCACTTATTTAAAGTTTCGAAATCGGACTTCTCTTTGTTTGTGTTATCATCGCTGTTAAAGCGGAAGAGACTTGAAAGTAATGACCTGGAATTTTTCGAAGTCTTACGACTCAAAATTAAGCGTTGACGAGCTCAATCTATCGTTCATTCCTGTAGAAAGCGTTGAGTTTTATATAAATCTCAAGCTTAGATGACAAAGAATTTGGTAGAGTTTGTTCTTGGAACTCAAACCTAAGATAAGTGTTGAGAAAGCTTAGATTTCGAAGCTCTCTCATTTGGTTTTTCTTCAATCTCAACCAATTTCAGCAGTCTGAGATGAGAAAATTCAAAGCTGAACGATTGTAAAGGGTGGTCATTTTGAGGTTCCCTACTTAGTTTATAACCCGAGTAGTCAATGATAACCCAAAAACCCATCTCATAATGTGCAAGGCCTTTAGGCGCTTTAAGTTCACATTAGTTGGATTAATTGCCGAAATCAATAGCTAACAAATCCAAACATTATCTTATAATTTTCTACAATTCAACAACTCGCTTAAGTCCTAACTGGACATCTTCGATTCGACACTTCTGGGCTCTCTATATTTCATCTCTACTCTCTTTACACAAAAATATAGACACAAAGACTTCAGATAACCTAATTCAATACGATACAAGATTAAGAAATAAACCATAACCGCGGCATCATCTAGCTCTACTAAATTTATGCCAGTTGCATGTTCGATTCACAATTCGCGAAGAAAATATATATTTCATTATAAAAACCTGCAAAAATAAGTATCTCTAAGCACAATAGACCTAAGATCCCGGCGCAATCCTCGTATATTTATCATAAGCAATTGAAAATCAATAGTAAAATCGTAGACTCCAAGAGCCGGAAAGCAATTAACCGAGGTTCAAGTAAGCAGCGTTTACACAAATGCTTAACTCTTTAGTCCAGCATACATAGTCACTGGCACTGGAAATATTTCCGCCGTCTACCTGCGCCACCAGCCAATAAGTCATAACGCAGCAGTGAAGCGGCGCGACACCTGGTCAACTACTTAGGCGTATAGACACGTCTAATTACGACGTCAAGTATTTATGAGTGGTCATAAAATGCCTATTACCATTATAATGAGTACCTATATAAATAAATAGAAGCAGACCCAAACAACTAAATGGAAGAAACAAGGAAATCACATGGTAAACCATAACTGAGTAAGCAAAAGGGAAAGAGAAGGAGGGAAGGAAAGAGGAGGAGAAGAAAGAGAAAGCAAGCGCGCTTGAGATTGACTGTTGGCAAACAACGTTAGGAAGACAACAAAGCAGCTAATGTGAACCAAAAAGGATCTCAAAGGCAAGTACGACGACGCGTCGAAAAGGCGAAACGCGGCAACAAACACAGTCGTACATATTCGTGTATGTTCGCAAGAGCGCCGTCTGTCTGCAGGAATATTTTAACAATGTAAATAAATATTAATAGAAATTAGTTGCTAGTTTAATGCGGATATGCGGTTATTAGACAGGGCGCATGCATAGAAGTCCTGCCGACGCGCACAGGTAAGCAGTAAAAAGAGAAAAAGAATAGAAAAAACAGAAGTGCGTGATTTTTAGGTAGCTGTAGGCTGGACGGCGGCGTATTTCGGTTAATTGTTTTGCGCCACCTTATATGAAGTGAGAGAGAAATCTACAAACGCACACATATAAAGACATAACTGACATGATGAAGTGTCTTCCAGCTAGTGGCGACGGCCACTGCTGTGTGTAGACGCCCCTCAGCGCGGCGGTAAGATGAGCTAACCTTAAAATACCACTTGACGACATGGCGATCGTGTCTTACGCGCGTCGTCCCAACCAAGTTATGAATGAAAAATCACCCGCTGCGTTCGACGCGGATAACGCACGACCAAAAAGAGGCGAGGCGCAACGAATTGCGGCGAGTCAATTTCCGAATTTGTTAAGTTATTGGTGTAGGGATTAATGGTGACAGCGCCGCGGGACCCAAATGAAAGAGTAGGCGCGTCAGCAGCGCTGCTGGTTTTGTTGTTTGTTGACAGAAGGAGTGGCTGGTGGTGAGCAGACACAACGAGCTGCTGAGGAGTATGAGGGTGAGAGCGTGTGTTGAACATGGACGGTGGACGGTGGTTTCATTCAAAATACGTTTTTTGATAGGAATTTTGATTGTCTAATTTCATTGCCATTTTTATGAAACTTCCGGTGATGACAAATGGTATATATTTTCGAATTTGTTTTTGAGGTTAGGATTTTGAGGTTTAAGTTTTTTAGATAAAAATTACTTATCGCTGTTGATTATCTAATGTCAATTCAATTTACGTTACTTTTCGTGATGACCATAAGAACATTTTTTCGACAATTTTTTTGAGGTTAGGATTTTGAGGTTTAAGTTTTTCACATAAAAATGGCTTATTGATGGATAATTATTACTTTTTAAGGGAGTTTTGATATTCTAAATTCATTTAAATTTTTACGAAACTTTCGGTGATGATAAATAGTACTTATTTTCGAAATTTTTTTTGAGGTTAGGATTTTGAGGCTTAAGTTTTTGGCGCAAAAATGATTTATTGGTGAATAATTATTGCTTTTTTATATTTGATAATCTAATTTCAATCCAATTTACGGTACTTTCGTTGATGACAACCAGTAAATTTGTAGGAACATATTTTGAGGTTAGGATTTTGAAGTTTGGTTTTTTGCCTAAAATTGACATGATGGGGTATTACGAATGCGGAAATCTATTTTTTATTGAATAGAAATCAATCACCTTGTTGAATAAATATATATTTACTCACGTTGCAAGTATGTACATATAGTATATATGTATATACTCCCAGTCTCAGTTAACTGCCATATGGCGCCAGCCAGCGCTTGCTCTTACTTCAATCAATGTCTAAATGACATAACTTCAAAGGTCAGCGAAATTTCGACTATTATATAGGTGGTCCCTGGAGTATTAAATAGATATGTATTTATACATGTATACAAACATATACACAAGAGAAAAATATATACTTCGCACAAGTACTTTGACTTTTGAAGTACCTTCCGCAACGCAAGTGGCATGTGACACACTTAAATATGGACTATATATATATATGTGTACATATATATAATATCATAAACATACAAACACATGTTCGTGCACACCTTCTTACTGCTCTACATTCATTCTACACTCACTTCTTCGCCTTGCTCTCGCTTTTCTGACTGCGCGTAAGTAATTCTATGCCGCAATATGATGCAACATTTGGCAACTCAAGTGGTGTGCGCGTCTTAAAGTGGCGCTTGATGGACATTTGCTGGCGTTGCTGCGTATTCAAAACGTCTTACAACTCAATTTCACGTGTCACTATGAAGATTTTTAAATATACAAGCGTCTAATGTATGCGATGAGTAATTGCGGCTAGACATTGCTGGCGCGACATGAAGTATATAAGTATGTTTGTATGTGTGTAAGTACAAGTGGTATTGAATTACATAAGCGCCACTTAAAACTGACTTCAGTTTTTGTGAGCAGCAGGGGTGAAGAATTTTTCAAGGCGAGAATTGAAGAAAAATGTATTAAATAAAGGCAGAGTTCTTTTAAAGTATTGGTTCATAAAAAAATAATATAAAAATATGTTTAATTTTTTTTAATTAAAAAAGGTAATTATAATAAAAGTAAATAAAATTATCTAAATATATTCTAAAAATATTTTAGAAACAAAGCTTAAGTTAAAAAAAGTAATTATAATTAAAAAATTAAAATTTTAATTAATTTCAATTTTTTTTATTATAATTAGTTTTAAATAAAAAATAAAAACAAGTAATTATAATAAAAAAATTAAAATTAATTAAATTTTTAAAAAAATGTATGTATAATATATATTTATATGAATACTCGTATATGTAATTTTTTTTTAATTTTAATTACTTAATTAATTATAACAAAAAATTAAAATTAATTAAATTTTTTAAAAAATTTATCTATAATACATATATGTAATTTTTTTTTTAATTTTAATTACTTAATTAATTATAACAAAAAATTAAAATTAATTAGAATTAAAATTCATATTTTTTTTAATTTTTTTAGAATTAAAATTCGTTAATTTTCTTTTAATTTTTTTATTATAATTACTTTCTTATCTTAATCTTTAATCTAGAATTTTTAAAGGACTCCCTCTTTGTTTCAAAAATTGTATTTAATATTAATTTTTTATTACATATATTTTTTTAACTTAAATAGTATTGACTGGAATTATATGTATGTATATATATATGTATGTATATAGATAATAAATTTTTTCACTGCACTCGTAATGCCCCTTAACTGTTAGTGAACTAGTGAACTGTCGAAAAGTCAGTTTTAGGTCTAACTTTTATTGCATTTACGACATAAAGATGTGTTGGTAAGTATGTATATATGAGCCAACATACATACATATGTATGTATATGTATGTTGGCTCATACATAATTTTATTTGAAAATCAGAAGCATGTTCATAAAAATGCAGAGGCTGACTATGCATATAAATGTATGTACATATGAACATATATACAAAACTTTAACATTCATTACAACTTTCCTCGTCTTATGAGCGAATGCAATTTAAAAATTTTATCACAATTTTTTTTCATGAGAACTTAAAAATAATGAAAACACAGATCAAAATAAGAGCAGCAAAGGCTTTGAGTTTGCTATAAAACAAAAAAAAAAACAAAACAAAAACAAAAAACTAATAAAAATCTCAAAAAAGCATCATGTCAAAGGTCGTGTGTAAACTACAAGCGACAGTGAGTTTAATTAAATGCCTGAGCGCAAGTAATGAAAGTATATAGAACAAAATAAAGAAAGTATAAAAAATAAAATAAAAAAGAAGAAGAAGAAATAAAAAAAAAAAAAAATATACAAGAACAAAAAAGTCTAAAGAATATTAAAAACATGCAAGGGTTTAAAAAACACGGCGAGAAAACAAAATAGTAAAGCCGTTTTGGTGTAGGCTCCATACAAAACAACTTCGAAAAGGGTACAACAACAAAATAAATCGTGTAAAAAAGTGTGCAAGTTTTAAGCCGATTGAGGGTATGTTTTGAAAGACGCTGCTCAACTTGTACAAAGTTGTTATTGTGGAAATCTGTTTAGAACCGGTTGTCATATCGATGCCGCCACTTGAGAAAAAATTAGAAGAAATAAAAAAAAATGGAAAAAAGTAGGGAAATAGAGAAAATTTGTACATTTGTATTTATGTGGGAAAACTATAACGATTGCATATGTGCATGGGAAATCGTTTTTTGATGCATACATGCTTATGTAGATGAACTTATTCATGTGTATAAAGAGATGGTTTAGCGACGGAAGCTGTTGTGGATGCTGCATATGCCAGTTTATATGCAGTATGTATTGCAAATAAGACCTTGTTTTTTGTGTAGTTTTTGGAAACATATTTCAAAAATAACCAGTTTACAAAATATTTAGTTCATTCCAATTATTTTCGACATATTTTTTTCAAAAAGAAGAAAATTTAACACCCGTACCAAACATTTTTTTGTTTCAGATGATCCGGTAACGAGCTATAATGTTCGCCGCTAAGCCACTTTTTTTCAAAACGCTTCTGGAGATTCCCCGATGCAGCCTTATTTATTAATATTTTTCATTGAAAATTTTTTCTAATATACTTCAAAAGTTGTACAATTATGTATGTATATGTCATTAAATTTAATAAAATTATATTACTCATGTCGCAGCAAAAAAAAAAAACACAAATATATCCTTTTCTTTGCCTTTAAAACCTTACCCCCCCTTAAGCATTATTTTTTTTTTTAATTTTTAAATTTTTACTTTTTTTTAATTGTTTTAATTTATTATTAAATTATTAAAATTTATAATGTAAAAAGTTTAGCATTCCTTTTTAATGATTTTTACCTTTTCATGTTTTTTAATTTCTTTAAATCATTTTTGCAAGAAAAAAAGTCGAAAAAAAATAATTTCCAGAACAAAGAACAACAAAGAAAACTTAATATATATATGCATATTTTTTTAAATTTATTATTAATAAGTTTACAAAATTAAGACTTCTTCTTTATATACTTTTGAAGTGGGTTTTAGAATTATATGAATTTAATTATAGTAATTATAACTATAAAGTGTTAAATATAATATTTAATATTTTTTTTTAAATATATGTTATATTTTTAAGATTTTTTTCCTAAATTATTTAAAAAATTATAATATAAATAAAAAAATAAATCCTTTAAAAAATATGCATTTATTTAAAAATTAAAGTGCAACTTTTTAAAAAATTGAAAACGAAACAATTTAGAAGTAGAATATGAAATATTTAGTGTTTTAAAAAATTATTAAAAAATTTAAAAAAAATTTTTATAATATATAATAAATTTTTGCTAAAAAAAAGTATGGTATATGTACATTTGAAAAAAACCTTCGACAAGTGCACATTTTTTAAATATATATTTTTTTTAATATTATTTATGTTTACTATTTCATTTGAATTACTTATTAAACTTATTAATAGCATTTTTAATTTTTTTATTTAATAATTTATATTTTAAATACTTTAATACGAGTATATTTAATTTTATAGATTTATTTTAATTAATTTGAATATAATTTAATAAAAGTTTTTTTAATTTTTTTAAATTATTTTAATTAATTTAAATTATTTTTACTTAATTTTACTTAGTTTTTTATATAATTCATATATTATCGTATATTGTTTGCTTATTTAGTAATTTATATTTTATTTAATTAAATTTAATTTAACTTAAATTAATTTATTTTAATTTAATATAATTTATTTTTTTTTTTAATTTTTTTTTAATTTTCTTGAATTTATTTTAAATTCAGTCTTTTTTAATCCATTTTTATTTCAATTTACTTCATTAAATTTTACTTAATTTTAAATTTTTTTTAAATGTATAGGTATATATATATGTACATACATACTCATTTATTGTTGTTGCTATTTTTTTAATTTTTTTTTAAACATATTTGCAGCTCTGTGCAGCTTTCCTTATCACACGCTCAAATCCACACTTTATCTCGCCGACATTTGCCAAACGATATGTTTTCTCAGCTGGCAGCTTGTCTTGGCAAGTGTCAGCGCTTGTCAGCGTTTTGGCTACCGCCAACAGCCAACAGCGTAACAAAATATGCCACAACAACAACAATTTGCAAATGCAAGCGCCAAAGGAGTAGTTATTTATCAAAAGTGCAAGTTTTGACAACGCTCGCACACATACATACAGACACGTTGTGTGGCACAAAGATATTAAATTTCAAAAAGTGCACAATTACAACAAGAACGCGCTTTAACGTAAAGCGCAGCAACACTAAGGCTGGTTACGAAGTGTGTGTAGCGTGAACTGTGTTACTTAGAGAGAAATATTGCCTTTTGGGTGCACTTATTGGCAGTAGAACACATACAGACACGCGCTTTTATTAATCAAAATCACGCACACATACATACAAACACACAAACATGCATAGAAACACGGTTGACTGTATTTGAAAGCGCCGCTTGCACCTTTTCTACTAATGCGCGGGGCGTTTGCTAACTTTGCGGTCATGTGATATTTATTTAGTCTACCGCATAGTTACAAATGTCTATACACACATACATATGTACAAGAAAAATACATAAATATTACCATAATGAGCGCCACGCCCGTTTATCGCGTGTGAATGCCGCTACGCGCTCATTAAGCGGCGCATTCCCGCGGGACTAAGCAGACGACCGTGCCGGCAGTCGCACTCCACCAACCGGCTAACGGTAGGCGCGCGCAAATGAGCAGCAGCGTCCTGGGAGCACACACGCCGAACGCCCGCTGTGCGTTATGACACTTTGCGCTGTGGTCGCGGGTGCAAGCGTGAGCGGCGCGCACACACAAGCACGTGAATTCATAAATTTACAGTTAAGTCGCTGTATGTGTTTGTGTATTTTGCATATGCGCCTCATGCATGTTGCATGCGCTCAGGTGCAAAACGCTGTGCCTAATACGCGCTGCGGTGGGCTAAAAGGAGGCCGCAGTAACACCAGTAGTCAGCGCGGCCATCAACTGTCAGCTGCGGCTAGCTAGCAGTAAGCGTTTTAAAAATAAATTCAAAATAAAATTCAAAATAAAAATAAAATTCAAAATAAAAATAATACAAAAATAAAATAAAAAGCTACAAGGAAAACTACCACTGAAAGCAAAAATAAAAATCAGCAAAAGAATTTTTAAAAATAAAAACAACAGCAAAAACGCGCCGCGCTGACGTTTGACTTTAAACGTGCCGACAATATGGCGTTCCTTATGCCGCTTTATGTGCCACAATATGCCGCGCTACATGCAAGCGACCGGCAAGCGACATGCAACGTCAGCCGCGTTTGGGTTGGTTGGCCAATTTTATGCCACACTGGCGGCAGCTACACAACAATGACCACAATGGCGGCCGCCTTGTGCCCCAATGAATAATTTCGTATTTTTGTGCATTTGCATGTTTGATTGTGGCACTCAGTGCGCCTGTCACGCAATTGGGCACGGCATTGGTGTCACTGTGCTGCAGTGTTGCATGCCACAAATACTGGCAAAAAATGCCACGTTTTTTTCATTTGCGGTATTTAATGAGTGGAGGGAAGAAAAACAGAAAAAAATACATGATTTATGTTTGAGAATCGTTTCTTAGCGAAATATTTATGAACACGCTTTGAGAATTTAGGAAGCAGTATGTACAAAATACTAAAATTTCTAGTAAATCGGTATGATAGTATCAAAATTAAAGCTTTAGTGCAACAACCAGTCTATAACGGCTAAATAGCTACTATTTTAGAACAATTGAGTACTACTACTTATATATAAGAGCATCAGCATCAATATTTTGTAAGCGAACCTCAAAATAACACTTGCTAAAATAGTAAAATGTTTCTATTCAGCAGTTCGCAAAACTTTAGCGAGCTTATTTATAAAGCCAGTAACTTCAAAAATAATATTTTGAAAATAATTAAGCTTTTTAAGGCCCTTCGTATACTAGGACCAACTTTTTGTCGAATTGTAGTCTATAACTGGTAAATAGCTACTATTTTACTACAACTGACTATTACTATGTATATATAACAGCATTAGTATCAATATTTTGCAAGCGAACTTCAAAAGAACACTCGCTAAATTAGTGAAATTCTTGTAAAACAGCAACTCGGCAAATTTTAGCGAGTTTATTTATACAGCGGGCAAGTTCAAAAGTAATATGCTGAAAATAATGAAGCTTTTTAGACTCTCCGTATGCTAGGACCAACTTTTTTTTGCAAATTGGAGTCTATAACGGTAAATAGCTACTATTTTACTACAATTGAGCATTAATATTTATGTATAACAGCACCAAATTCAATATTTTGTAAGGAAACCTCAAAAGAACACTCGCTAAGTTAGTGGAATACTTCTAAAGCAGCAGTTCGGTAAATTTCAGTGAATTTTTTTATAAACTAAGCAACTGCAAAAGTAATTTTCTAAAAATAATAAATCTGTTTAAGACTTTTCGTAAACTAGGAGCAACTTTTTTGCGAATTGCAGTCTCTAACGGATAAATACCTACTATTTTACTACAATTGAAATTAATATTTATATATAACAGCCTCAGCATCAGTATTTTGTAAGCGAACCTCAAAAGAACACTCGCTAAAATAGTAAAATGTTTGTAAAACAGCTGCTCGGTAACTTTATAATAAACTAAGTAACTGCAAAAGTAATATTCTGCAAATAATTACAGCACAGTCAATAAATTGTAGCGTATAAAAGAATACTGAGCTGTTAGTATTGTTGTTAAATATCTTTAAGAAAATATAATCCAAGTTGAACCTTTTTTAACACTTTCTTACAACCTTAATATTAGCAAATTTACTTAGCTTATTTGACATACGTTTAGAATTCAGCAAGTGGACAAAAGTATAATTAAGTACAATAAAAATTTACAAAAACACTTTAGTTGTCTATTAGGAAATCGCCTGCTTTAGGTGTAAGGAAAACGTAGAATGGCGAATCGAACAAGTAACTGGTATAAATTTCATAGACTGGTGTACTTAAATATGACTAGAAGAAAAAGATGCTTACATATATGTATTGTACATATGGGTACTCGCATACTTTCCACTTTGTTACCTTTACGAAATTTGGCAAAACAAATTTGAAAACGAAAAATGTCATGCCAAACGGAAGGGTAACGCCAGCAAGCTAGGCAAACATTATCGCCGCATAATCAGGTAAAGTATTTGAGGTAAGTAAACAGCAAAAAAAAAAAAACAAAGACGACACAGGGATCAGCAGAAGAGGCAAAAAATAAAGACACTAAAATGTGACAAAAAAATTTATGGCATTCAAATTGGCCACAGGTAAATATTTAGGTTTATTTATGCGCCTTAAACAACGCAGGCTGTATATATGTATGTATATAATACACATGAACACATACAAATAACTGAGTGTGAGGGTGTTCTATCGAGTAGTTTTGTTTATGAGCCACAAAGATTTTGCACATCCGGTGTGACATGGCGATTTGCGCTGGGAACAAGAGCGACAATGAAATCGAGTGCCCACGAACAGCCGCGCTTAAATACGATCTCCAGCTGACAGATGTGTGCTGATTAAAATGTGAAAGGAAACACACACACACACACATAAGCGGTGTTTTATAGCTATAATTGTAGGTGCGAGTGTGTGTGTGTGGCTGTGAGAAAAAACTGCTTCAATAGCTAAGCATATTATTTTGTTTTTAGACTTAAGTTGACTTTTGTGCCAACATTCTTTTGTATTGTGTACCCATTGTGGTTGTTGCTGCTGTTGTTGACTTTTTGTTTTTTTTTTGCACTGATTGAGATTTTCGTGTGCAAATCATAAATTCCAGAGAGTCCAACACTTTTCAAGTATTTGCATACCTTTTTGGCCGTTCGCTGCTGGTGGATAGTTAATTTGAGTTAAATATTTATTGCTACCTGCACACAAATGTACATACATACATTTAGCCTATGTGTCATCTGCGCGCGATTCTAGTAGGTTTGTGGGTGCAGCTGTGCGCTGTGAGATAAGCGTGGAATTTAAGTGAAGTAAAGGTAGAAAGCAAGATAATTTTGAGTTGATTTATATGACGGTGTGTTGGCTCTAATTAGTGGAGGTGGTATAAATGTTTGGGTAGCGCCACTTAGTAGCGTTTATGATGGATTTGTGCTGGAAAATATAAAATTGATATAACTAAACTATTGTGATGCCATAAATTCCAAGTGCTGTGTGTGGGATTAGAAATTAGTGAGCATAAGGGTCAAAATTTATTAAAACAAAAATAAAGGATTCAAAGCTTTTTTAAACCATCTCAATTATTTTATACCACTTGGCTAATATAAGTTTTTTCTTCGATTTACCAACCTTAAAGAGTGTTAGGTAAGATACTATATGTACCTTTTTAAAGTGGCATATTTTATTTCTGTTCCATTGCAATTCTATTAGATCAGTCTATTTGACTTATACCAGTTTTTTAATTGATTCGCCAAACCTTATTAAGTATTAGTTAGTTCTATTCAAGATTTTATTCCTATTTTAATTTGAATAATTTTTTTCTATTCTTTCTTAATCTTATTATACCAGTATATCAGACTTATACCAGTTGTTTGTTCGATTCACCAAACCTTAGAAACTGTTATTTGAATAGACTATGAGTGATATATCGTTTTTATTTCCATTTTATCACTTAACTATTAGACCAGTCTATTTGGCTTATACCAGTTGTTTATTTGTTTTGCCAAATTTTATGGATTGTTAATTAAATTCTATTCAAGACCTCCTTCTTTTTCTTTGAATTTGTGTAACGTCTGCTATTCTATCTAAATCTGCTTCTGCCAGTATATTAGACTTATACCAGCTGTTTGTTCAATACACCAAAATTAGAAGATTGTTAAAGAGTTAACATCATAATTTTATTCATTCTTCTAATCATTTTCAGCTGTTTGCTGTATTTAAAGTTTCATTTTACAGTAATATAACCCCTAAAGAAGGCTGCAATTCAGTTGAAATTTAGTTTTAGTGGATTAGCAACACTATGTAGTTACTGATGATCAACGGGTCAATAAAATGAAGAAATTGGTGCTTGAGACAGTTAGAAATCTTACTGACATTCTTGGAATATCGGAAGTATCAGTGAAAACCATTTTGAAAGGTCATTGGAAAGGTCTAAGGAAAGTGAGAGCTCGATGGGATCAGGAAACGTATTATTACTGGCGATGAGTCTTGTAGAAGTAGAGTAAAAATATATTCGATTTAATCAGACCACGCTCTAAATTGTATACACATATATTATACTTAGAAACATCATACTTCCAATCCGTTTTCTCTTTACCCAAGCCGCTTAGTAACTATGTTAAAACTTCAAAAAAATTATAAAAATATGCGTGTTATAGAAAAAAATAAAATAAAAAAGGCAACATGTAAAAAGTGACTTAGTTTTTAAATTGATTGGCTCATCACTTATCCCTGCGCCATATGTGAAATAGCATGCGAGCACATACAAAGATATATGGATATAGATGAGTAAGCGAATATTTTTCATATTTATATGCAAATGCCTACACCTGTTTCTTTCACCGCGGTTGCCAATAATTTGATTAACGATAATTTGTATTCGATTGTGAAGAGTAGCGTTTGCACTAATTAGTTAAATTGGTTAGTTTGTTTCACAGACATAGCAATTATTTCCACTAATTTATGGCAAATTAATTTCAGCTGCTGACTACAAGCAACAAATGCAGAAATGCGCAAAAATTTAATGAAATGAAATATTAAAAAAAAAAAGAAATGCAAATGCGACTTGAATTGATTTATGCGTGAATTTGAGCAAAAACAGATGTAGTCGCTAAAAGGGTGGCTGGGTATTTCAAAATTAACTCCATTTAATTGAATTATGCTTTTATAAAAAAAAATCTACATATAATTGACGAATCGAACAAACTGGTATAAAATAAAAAAATTGGTATAAATGACAAAAATTGGTATAACCATGTTGAGAAGAGTGTTGAATATCTCTTCTACTGTTTTATTTTGTTGTTGATTTCTTATATACATTTTATGAAAAAAATAGCAAAAAATATGGTTAGTAGATGATGTTGAAAAACAGATGTAGTCGCTAAAAAGTGCCTGGCTATTTTAATATTAACTCTATTTAATTTAATTTTGCTTTTATAAAAAAAAATTACTTATAATTGGCGAATAGAACAAACTGGTATAAAATAAAAAAACTGGTATAAAGCACAAATACTTGTATGAACATGTTGAGCTGAAAGAGTGATGCATATTTCTCCTACTGTCTTATATTGTTGTTGCTTTCTCATGTACATTTTATGAAAGCAATATACCCTCAAATATAGCCACATATATTGATATAATATGGTGAATCAAACAAGACTGTCTTCACTTTACGAGCTAGTTGAAAGTATTTTCTTTTCGTCATAAATTCTTTTATTTTTCAGTTTATAGCGACTTTATTAGTTTAAAATTGTCATACTGAATATTTTGAGGTCTTCTAATAGAAGTTTCTACCACCTTTCTTACCAAATAGCATAGAGCTGCAAGGCTAACGAATATTTGAATGGCTCAAAGATAAAGTCGTGTAGTCATCGAAAACTTGACTCGAGCGAGTCGTACATTCACCGCTGTTAATGACGATAACATTCAAAAATTTAAAGAAACAGTTCTTGAAAATGGACGTGTCGGCATTATAGAAATAGCAGAGGTTCTCAGTATCTCTTATGGATCAACTCCACACATTTTAATTAATGTTTTGGGTATAGTATTGGATATGAAGCGTGTAAATACTAGATTGCTATCAAAATACATCAATCTTTTGCAAAAACTATGCAAAATAGTAGAGGATCGTAGTATCTCTCATGGATCCACTCCACCCTTTTTTTAATGTTCCGGGTGTGGTTTATTATTTAATTTTTTTTTATAATACAAAATAAATTGAAATCAAATTTTTAAATATATAAAAACTAGATTTTTTGATATTGTGTCTTGTGACTACTTGAGCACAAAAAAATAAAAATTGCTGCCACTTGTGTACATGGCAGTTATGCCTATATTTATATGTACAGTCATAGTATCAAAGTATGTATGTAAGCACGTAACGAATATACATATGTTTTACAAAATTTCCATATCGCTTGCAGTTAGTCTTTTTCAACTTGCAACATTTGCAAAATCACCACCATTTTGCAGCAATCAACACTGTCAACCATTTTATTACATATACTCAATCAATTAGTTAATCAGTTAATCAGCGGCTTAATTTATAGAACCGGTTTGGGTTGCAAGCAAATTGTATATGTATATATTCTTATATATACATACATATACTTATGCATATACTATATGTGTGTATTCATAATCCATTATATATGTGTGCTACCACTTGTGCGGCTTAACCTTTGCGAAATTATGTTGTCGAACAAGCATTTTTGTAGCGTGAAAATTTGTCTCCATAAAAAGTGTCAACTTTGTTTAACGGTTATTTGAATTCCAGCGCCAATAATGAGCTTTATAATAATTTACTCCTAATTATAAAGTAATTTATAATTTTACGACTGCAGCAACAACTCAATTAGTATGCTTTCCAGTGACTGTCTGTCCTAATACAAAGTCTAGGATGCGCGCTAATATGTTACTGTTCGGCTGCTAATATGAAAGTCGTAAAAATCAGTAGTATTATCGTATATCGTATCAGTATTCGCAAACATAAAATCGCATACACTTATCATTCGCATTAGTTTAGGCGCCGCTTGTTTTGAAAACTCAGCGATTTCGGTTTTAAAAATACTGGCAATAAAGACTAGTCATAATAGACACCTTTGTTGCGGCAATTCTCCATTCGCTATGTTTGAGCGCCGTTTTTTGGTTATCATATTTATAAGAGAGGGTAACAACAGTGTGCTGTAGACAGTCGCGGAGTCCGGGGGTGTAGGAGTTTGAGCGCCAATCGGAGTTTTTAATTCAAATTCAGCAGAATTTACATAGTCACGTCAATATCAAAAATATGTTGAAAGCATTTTCATAGTAATAAAAATATGTTGGAAAGAAAACCCCCCAGAAAGCAATTCGGTGCCCGCCATTGCTTTTAGTAGTATTTAGTATTAGAGTTTATAAGAAAATCCCCTTAAAATGTTGTAAACACTTGCTTTTCAGCTCAATTTGAATATGCCAGTTTGTTTGGTCTATGTGAGTAGCTTGTTCGATTCGCCACATCATATATTTTAGGTGATTTTGACCAAACCGAATTCGACTTTAATTTAAAATATGACTTTTTGGAACCCACGCCAGATTTTGTGCATTCAAAACAATGTTTTCTTTATATTACATATATTTTTTGGGAAACTCGCTTAAAAACTAGTATAAATTGTTATAAACCTCAACAGAAGATATTATTAGAATACCTCCTTAAAGGGTTATAACCTATTGCTTTTTCAGCTCTATTTGAATATTCTAGTTTGTTTGGCTTATGCGAGTTGCTTGTTCGATTCGCCACATCGTATATTTTAGATGATTTTGACCAAACGAAAGCCGGTTTTTATTTAAAACAAGATGTTTTGGAACCTACGTCGGATTTTTTACATTCAAAATGATGTTTTCTTTATATACACATACATTTCTTTGTAAACTCGCTTAAAAACTGGTATAAATCGTTATGAACCTTAGTAAAAGATATACTAATTGAATATAGAATGAAAAAGTTTTTGTAGTTATGGAAAATTTTAAGCTTTCTTCGAATATAGAAAGTTTAAAAAGTGGAATTTTAAACAGCGACATACTTCTACTTCAATTCGACCAAATTTTGCTTAATCGCAATGTAGGATTTTTTAGCTCAGAGCAGTTCTGTGCTTCAATTCGAATTGATGAGTAAAAAAATGTCACGCCAAGAACTTTAAACAACGAAGTTAGCTCGTTAGATACCCGAAAAGTCATTCAGAGATTTAAATCAAGAATATCGAAATCTAGAATAAACCTGAATGGGTTCGTTTTCTCGAAAATTTTCTACTGAGGAGTTCAGTATAGGTGCGATAAAATACCTGAAACTCGTCTATAAGCGATAATTTTATAATATTATTTACCAAAAATTGCTAACTTATACCTCTAACTCTAAATTTTAGCTATAATTAACCCAAACCTATATAAATTTATACAACCATTGCAGCAACAAGTGCACCTAACCTCGAATAAAAAGTTATGTACGCTAAAATCTGTAATTTGATGCCAGTTTGATTGACCGCAACAACCAGTTAACAGCCAATGCCGTTAATTTTATGCAATAATTAATATTTTTTAAGTTATGTAGGATAATAAAAATATTATTGGTTAACGGAGATATACGCAAATCGCTTGTATGCAAATTACAGCTTATCAACACTTCATTAGCAGAACGAGTAAAAAATTTGCGTAAAGAAAATAATGCTTAAAAAATTAAATAAATAAAATACCGTTAAGGTGAGGTTACGCCTAAGTATTGGAAACTTTTTCGCGGTATTCAAGAAATTCATTAAATTTGCGAGGCTCGTAAAAATTTGTAAGCAATAAAATGCATACATGCATACATATGTATATGCAGGCAATAATTGACAAGCAATTTATAAGCCAATTTGTATTTTGTGCTTCTTCTTCTGCTTATTTTTTATATAATTAAATCAGTGACAATCTTTTAATTAAAATAAACTTGTTTGCTTGCGCTTAAGAGACTTGCTGGAAATTTCGAAATTTCGGGAGAAGCAATGGCGTCGGTATATATTATATACAGAAATATGTATATATAAGGTAACTACATATGTATATGCATAACTTAAGTATGTGTGATTGTATGGATTAATATAATGCTTAGTAATTTGTTAATAAACAAAAAAAGTAATCGATTGTATATGCAAAACTTGGATAATTCGAATTCGTCGGATTTGAACTGGATGAGAGACATACATATCGTCACCTCAAATGCATAACAAAGCATCATCAAAAAAAAAATTGGAAATCGTTGTCAGATATAATAAACAATATATAATTATTTTATGACGAAAACTCTAATTTTGTTTCAATATGAGTGTATGATAACCAATATATAACCATTTAATAACCAAAACTCAAATTTTGTTTCACCTTAAATGCAAAAAAAATAACATTACCTTTCATAAGTTGACATGCGAAGGAAAAAGCATATAATAGAAAGCACTCACATTGAAGCACACATGTTATGTTATGCTACATACCTATGTATATGTAATATGATGTAGTTAATAGTAAGCAATATAAAACTCAAATTGGATTATTTTGATGATTTTTTTTTTTTGCATTTTAGGTGACGATATACTGTTAGTGGTAGTGTTATAGGTACATACATACATATGTATGTCTTAAATTATGTGCTTAAATGCGATTATTTCTCTTAGATATCGAAACTCGGTAGACAGACGTACTTCAAGTTCATCAAGAATGACGTGAAACTATTGGAGAAGCTAGTCTTATAATGTCATTCTTTTCCAACTAGGAAACACTTATACAAGTAATTGTGGGAGAATGCTGGAGAGAGATCCTAAATGCATAAAAACTCATCAATAAGACGTAGCTAAAACTCAAATAAACTTGAAAATATTCCATAATCCTCAAAATCTAAGGACTCCACATGTTATAAAAAGCTTGGCAGACACTTATAATCAGTTAATTGAGTGAGTGAGAGAGAGATGGACCGCTAATGGTGATCTGAAAATCACATAAACTTGAAAACCTTCAGCAAACATTCCATAAACCACAAAATCTAAGGCCTCCACATGTTATACGAGTATATGCTTGGGATTTTTGGGTGCAAAGTTCTTTAGTCACACAACCTTGAAAACTTTGAAGAAAAAGACAATAAATCATAAAATGTATAACTCAAGCAAGATTCAATATATCAAAATATCCTGAAGATTTTAGAGCAGCATTTTACATGTTACCTAATCTTAAAGCTCTAGGAAATGGTTTCAAAGGTAGCACAATATTTATTAATGGCTTTAAAGAAAGATGACAAATATCACACAATCTTTGGAGAAAAAAACATGCAGACTTTTATGAAGGAAATACCAATAGTTTAACGTCTTACTGTAGTCCACTGAGAAAAGAATGCTGTTGGACGCATTTTTTTAAGTGAACTGGTATTACAAAAAAAAATTATTATTACAATAATTGCCACAAACTAAGTCCTTTCATACTGATATCAAGAGGTGTATCGTTTTACATGCAGAATCAAACTTAGAGTAGTCAGTAGAGAACATTAAACACTTAAGAGAATCGAACTATTACACATCAGTGATGTAGAGATCGAATTGCAGCACTGGATCTGAGTTATTTAGTGATGACTTAGATATGTAGAACAAATTCCTTTGTGATCAGGTTAGACTTGGACTTACCTAATGTTACATGGATCGGCTGACAGAGATCAACAGATATAAAGGATCATAAGATCTCATTCAATTAAGATGTTTTTAGCCATGATCCAAACGCATAGAGACTGCTGGTCAGTTAGGTTTATCGATAGATGAACTCATAATAGTCCTTAAGAAGAATTTGCGACAAAATTTGTAACATCGCAAAGGACACCTGGGAGATCTCATAGAAAAAAAAATATATAACGGGTGAGAAAGTACTTTTATCAATAGAATTTTGAAGAGACTTAAGAGTTGACATTTCTTTGAGAAAAACAACGGTTTGTGAGTCGATGGAATCATTTAATTTCAATAGATTTATTGAGAGAACACTTCGGTAAGCAGATAATTTCACGTTTTGCGACGGTAGCCACCAAGATCGTGTGATATCACATCACTAGACTTTTTCTATAGTCTATGCGGACAATCCCGCTTCGATTCAGGCTTTGAAGCAAAACATAACGCGTATCATTCGCCAGTCATCGTTGGAACCGTCGACAAGTGACCACTATGGTATGTATGTATATAGTTACCACATAAACTGAACCTTCTAAATCTAGTTGAATATCTTTTTATACGCTTTCATGATCATAAGAAATGCGCCTGTGACGGCTATTATAGCGTCGGTATCTCACTATAATTTTCAGCTTCCGTTGCTGAGCATTTCAAAAGCTTCCAACGAGTCTCAAAGTAATAAATATGTGCTCATTAAACTAACTTGACTTACGTCACTGTAAAATATTGCCACATATACATACATACATACATATATAAATTTTTAATTTTTATCTACGCCAATTACTAACACTGTCACAGCGCGTTTGTCATAAATTAAAGGGAAGCATTAGAAATGCATATTCACTGAATAAAACTAACATTTTATGTCAATATATAATTCTAATTTGTTTAAACACAATAATTTATGTGTGTGCAATTCAATATTTATTTAAAAGGCATTTAAAAAAATTAACGATAAATTAACTTAACCACCGCTATCCTTAGGCTGCCGCACTTTTTGCCACTTCATTACAACGTTTCATGGTCATTAGCGTTGTTATTATTTATAAGGTGACATAAAATTGTTTACTTTACGAGTGAGCGCACGAAAAAGCGAAAAAGCGCCACACTGAAACTGGATTAGACGGCTGGACGGCTGGCGAGTGCGGCGATTTTGCTCGATGGTCGATCGGTTTTCTCAGCTCAAGACACGGCGGCGGTTGAATTAGCGCGCTGATTTGCTTTTTAACAGCTAAATAAATTCGCTAAAGTATCACTCAGCGGTACGCACACACACACACGTACACACGCATACAAAAGCTTACACTTGACGCGTGATTTGTTTGCGCAGGCAAATAATAAATACTGAAACTACTTGTGAAAAGTGAAGAGTTGCCTTTGGGTGACAAAAACACACACACAAACGCACTTGTGTATATACATATGTATGTGTCTATATAACTAAAGTACGCGTATTTGCAGAATCTTGTGAAAAGTTTACTGAAATAAATTTGTCGTTAATGACAGTACGGAGCTGACGCAGTTAAGTAATTGTCGAAGGAAACTTTATTGGTGTAGCGGCAGCAGCAGCAGAAGGAGACTATCAATTGCCAACTTGGCAAATTTGCGCATAAACAAATAAATATTTACGGAAAAGCAAATGGAAAAAAAGAGTTGTGTGTAAAAAATTAATGAAAACAGAAATAAATATTATGAAAATTTTTTGGAAATAAATTTATTTATGTGAAAAAATAAAAATAAGTAATTTTATTGGATAAAAAAATTACAAAAAAAAATAAAAAACAAAGAAATTAAAAAAAAAAAATAAAAAATACAAATAAATTTAAAAAAAATGAATTAAGTTTATTTATGGGGAAAAATAAGCAATTTTACTGGATAAAAAAACCTAAAATAAAAATAAAAAAACGAAGAAATTAAAAAAAAAGTAAAATGTACATACATACATATGTATATGAATTAAAATTTGCGTGTATGTATGCATATGTAAAAACTATGTACATACATATGTATAAAATGTAAAAGCAAACGACCTTTCAAAAAACGACAAAAATTACAAAATTGAATAAACCAACAATTTTAATAAAAAATATTAAACATTAATAATTCAGAAAACTATTAAATATAAAAAAGGTATTAGAAAGTCTAAAAAAAATATTAGAGTTTTAAAAAAGATAAAAAATAATTAAAAATACATACATATGTATGTATGTATGTATGTATATACAATTTATTTATTATGTTAAAAAAAATTATAAATAAAATATTATTTTTTTTAAATAGAAAAAAATAAAATAAAGTAAAAAAATAATACAATAATGCCTAAATAAAAACTTAAAATAAATAAAAAATTTCAAAAATAAATTTAATAAATAAAAATGTTAGAAATATACAAATAAAAAAATGCAATGAGAATTTTAAATAAATAAATAAAATTTCAATTGAATAAACAAAAATTGTATAAAAAAATTAAAAGAAAATCGAAAATCTTGGTAAAAATTAAAAATGTTATCAAAACGTATAAATAAAATATTGAAATAAACAAATAAAACCAAAATAAACATTTATAAAAATTTTAAAATTAATATTCTAATTAAACAAAAAGGGCGAAAACGTATTAAAACAAGAAATGCAAATAAATAATAAATAATTAAATTGTAAACAAGTAAAAAAATAATAGTGGAAAAATATAAACATAAAAACATAAAAAAATTTCAAAAATTTCTTAAATATATAAAAATAAAAAAAAAACATAATGTTAAACAATATAAATTAAAAATGAATAAAATTAAAATAAAATATAACAAATAATTAAAGTAAACAAGAAATAAAAAAAAATGTTTAAAAGCCTATAAACAAAAAAAATTTAAACAAAATAAAAATTTCCAAAATAAATATTTATAAAATTATTTAAACAAATCCCAGCAAAATTAAACAAAAGAGACCCAAAAAACAACAAAAATTTAGTTCTATTTAATTAATTTGACGACTACTTGAGAAGTTATCAGCGGTGGCGTTACAAAAACAAACAACCCTGCGCCAAACAAAAAAATATTAAAACACGAGAAACTCATTAAAATATTTACGTTCGCGCAGAAGTGCAAAATATAAAAAATAAACAAACAAACAACAGAGCAAAAGTTGCAACTTTGCACAGAAAACAGTAAAGGTATGTACGTATGTATATTTAACATACATATTTAAGTATTTTAATTGTTTTCGCTGCGGCTATAAACCAAAGTTACGCCGCGCATTCAACGCACGCTCGCTTGTCAACCGCGTGCATTGTTTCAGCAAGTTGATGAGGTGTTGCTGGAAAAAAATGTTGGTGTTTTTTGTGGCAAGGGAGTGACGTTGGTGAAGTTGTTTGGTTGAAATGAGCTTTGTTTTTGGAAAATTTGGATCTTAGAAGTTTTAACGAGTATTTTGTTTTTCAATATTTTTTGGTAACTTAGTTTTTATGCAATATTTCAGGCAGTTAAATGACACTGTATTTAATAAATTTTGTTTTTTAATATTTTTTAACATTATATTTTTTTTATATTTTTTTTTATATTTTTTTTTTAAATAATTTTTGGTAACTTTTTTAATATTTTTAAACAAGTTTTGTATTTTTTTTTCATAATTTAAAAATGATTTTGGTTTTTTTATTTTTTTTTAATTTTATTTTTAATTTTTTTTATTGTTTTTTTTTTAATTTTTTTTAATTTTTTTATTTAATAAAAAAAATTATTTTGATTTTTCTTAGTTTTGTTTTTTTTTTTTGAAGTATCACAAATTAATTGACCACTTTTAATAGAGCTTCTATAAAATATCTCTTAAAATTATTTGAAAAAAATTTTGGATATTCGAAATGTTTTCGGAAAAAAAATAAATTTTGTAGTCTTACTTTAATTTTATGCCTTTGGTAAATATTTTTATTTTAATTTTGAATTTTTTTTTCAATTATAAATAAAATTTGCAATAATGGAAAGGATTGTAGTACAACAACAGAATTTTTCCTAGAAAATTTTTAAAATAAGACAAAATTTTTCGGAAAAAATTAATATATTAAATATTTGTTTCTTTTTATTTTTAAAATTTTTTTTAATTCTCAAAATTGTTTAAAAATTTTATTATTTTTTAATTTTAAACATTTTTTGATACGAAAACTTAATAAAAATATTGCATATACATACTTATTTCCGCAAGATAACTTTAACTGTAATACTCATTAAATATAATTCGAATTAAAGTGAAAAAATTATAAAAATCTTTAAAATAAAAAATTCTTCGAATCCCACAGCATTTTCATATAAAAATACCTCCTTAAATTGCATAATAATTTTAAAATATGTCTATATAATTATATTTGTTCCTCAAATACTCTGCTCCCTTGCTATTTGCAACCAGCGCTTCAAGCCTTCTCCCCCCTTCACACTCACACACGCACACCAAACACCGATTTTCACTAATTTTAAACAAAAATCGCGCTTTTAGCTAATTTTAAATGTGTGTTTTGCTGCCGCGCGTACTTCAAAGCGCAGCCAACTTCACGCCACAACCCCACCGAACGCCCGCTTTCGTCACATACGCGCTCCACACGCTGCGTGCCATCACGGCAAACACCAGAGATCGCTTTGAAAATATTAATTTGCTGCACTATTTGCGCACTTCTAAAGTGTCTCCAAAGGATCGCTGCAGTTGGCGGTCATAGGTTGAACCCACTCGGCCGTCCAAACGCCGGCCAGCCACACCGCTCAGCAGTTTGTCCGTCCGCCTTTTAGTGCGCTGCGTTTTGATGGCTGTCACAAATAATTTATGCGTTTCTACCCAAATATTAGTTATTGCTATTTATGTATGCATAGCTGTGCACACACGCACATGCACACACACACACATGGGTGTGGGCAAATGTTGGCTGTCATTGTTTAGTGTTTTTGTTGTTGTGGTTTGTACAATATTTACTATTGCAATTGTAATTAATTTTTATTTAACGCTTGTAAATTTTGCAAAGTTCGCTCTAAAATTTATGGCAAACAGTTGATGGCACGAGATCTGCGGCAGCAGGTTGGGCACAAAATTGTTGTTGTTTAAATTTATGGTGTTGCTTGTGGAATACTTTATTTGAAGTGTAGAAGTTTGAAGTTTTATTTGGTTATTGTTCCTCAAAGCGCTCATAAAAAAGTAATTAAAATTTCTTTTCAAATGGCATGCTGTTTTTAATTAAAATTAGATATTTACTTTCAAATTTTAGTTTTTTTAATTTTTATTTTTATTTATATTTTTTTTTTTATTTAAAATAATTTTTCAAATTTCAATTTTTATTTTATTTTCATTGCGTAATAATAATTATTATAATTCGTTTAAAAATGCATTCTGTGGTGTTAATTAGTTATTTTTTTTTTTAATTGTTAAATGTTTTTTTAATGTCACTGTTTTTCAATTTTAATTTAAATTTTCTTTAAATTTTTTAATCATAATTTTTATTTAATTTTAAAATTTTTGTTTCTTAAATTTTTTTAAATTAATTTTTTAAATTTTTTAATTACTTTTTTTTTAATTAAAATTTTTATTATATTTTAATTTTTTTCAATAATCAATATTTTTTTTTCAAATTAAATTTTTTAATTAGTTTTTTTAATTTTCAAACTTTTTTAATTAATTTATTTTTTCATTTTCAAAATTTTCTTATTTTAATTTATTTTGCTTTTTAATTAAAATTTGGCAAATTAGTCTTCTAATAGCAAATATAAAATTAAATGTTGTTAATTTTATTTTATTTTTTTCTTAATTTAAATTTTTTTATTTATAATTTTTAAATAATTTTAAAATTTTTTTTATTTTTTTAATGAAAATATTTATTTTACTTTAATTTTTTTAATAATCAATATATTTTTTTCAAATTAAAATTTTTAATTATTTTTTTATGTTTCAAAGTTTTCTTAATTTAATTTTTTTTTTGCTTTTTTATTAAAATTTGGCGAATTAGTCTTGTAATAGCAGATATAAAATTACATTTGCAAATGTTGTTAATTTAATTTTAATTTTTTCTTAATTTATTTTTTTAGCAGTTATACATGTAACAATACATAAAATGTTTTGAAATCTTGTTAATTTGCGAATCTTTCTTGTATGAACAGCAATATGTTTTGGAAGGAAATTAATTTATATGTTTAAAATAACTTTAAAACTTATCAAAATTTATATTTTATTTTTATTTTTAACAATGCTTACAGTACACATTAGCAAATACAAAAAAATTATTGATTTAAAAAATCAATCAATCAATTTTTAATGTTGAGTAAATTTTTGAAAATATTTTATTTTTGAAATTTTTTTATTTTTTAAACATTTTTTAGTTTTAAAAAATTTTAATTTCGCAAAATTTTGAGGTTTCGGAAAATTTTTGATTTTTAAAAGTTTTTAAGTTTTAAGCAATTTTGAATTTTTATTTTTGAAATTTTAGACGTTTAATATCAAAATTTAAATTAATTTTGGGCATCTAATTAAAGATTGTTTTATTTTAATTAATTTTAATTAGATTAATTTTTATTAAATAAAGAAAATAATTAATTAGCTTTTTAAGATTATGGTGAATATTTTTTAATAATTAATTTACTTTTTTTAAGAAAAAATCGCATAGTTCTACATATTCTTAATATTCAAAAACGGATAAGAAATTCTTTTCTAAGAAATTCCTCAAACATTCGGTTAATTTAATTAAAACATGAATAATAATAATATGTCTGTGCAATTTGAAATTAAGAATTAATTCTCAAGTTTTGGATTTTGAAGTAATTTTTATTTACATAAATATGCTTAGAGACTGACTGACAGCAGACTGCTTGAAATTTAAAAATTCCATTGTTAGGACAAAAAAAAATGTTTAAAATATTTATACAAAATTTCAAAAAATAAAATATATTTATTTTTAAAATTTGTCAAAAAAAAATTTTTATGGAAATGATTCGATCATTAATACATATTTTGAGATCAGAAAATAACATAATATGTGTTTTTTATTCATAGAAAGTCTTTTTAAGTTTTGGTGAATTTTATACATATTTAATTTTAAGCTATTTTTTCTTAACTTCTCTCCACTTAATTAATAAATTTATGACAAAATTCTATTATGCAGCTGATTTAACAAAAATGCATTAAAAATCTGTATTTTGAACTCAAATACATATAGATATTTTTTTTAAACATCACTCATTTATGTTTGCATACAATTATAATGCATTTAACAACATTTACTTTAATTTCCCTGCACTTTTAAAAAAAAAATTTAACAAAAATTAAACAAATTGAAATCTGTGTTTTATCGCCGCAGAGTAAAAATATACTTTTGCAGCCACTTTGACGCGCAGTGACATGCAGTGCGCACACAATTAAAATGTCATTCAACCAACTAATCGAGCTCAAAAGCATCAGATACCACTGTAATTACACACGACCAACAATTGTTGATGCCATAAATCAACGCGCAGTTAAAAATCGTCCAAGCGCAGTCGCAACGGGCGCACATTAAAAACGATAATTAAACGAACGAAATACAATTTAAGCGCATAAAAGTAGAATTTGATGTGTAAAAATGAAAATAAATAGCGCTGAGCGATGTAAAAACGCGAGCAAAGCTTAACCTAAGCCATTTTCATTCACTTGCTAGACACATAAATTTCATTTCAAGCAACTTTGCAACAAATTTTTTGTGCAAAATAAAATAAAGTCTAAGTTCAGTGCGGCTGAGAATGGACATTTTTAGTTTAATATTTCTATTTATGTTTAGAGTAGAGTGCAGAGGGTTTTGTGTTGTGTTGAGATGCTAGCTGTGCAGGCACACAGAGGCAGTCAGGTGTGGCGGCGGTAATGAATTTTGGAATATTTAATTTTTAAGCGCCGCTTACAAGGCGAAAATAATAAAAAAAAATAAGCGAAGAATATATGTACATACATTTGTACAATTATAAAAACGAAAATAAATAAAAAATATTATAAAAATAATAATAATAAGCAAAACAAGAATTTTTCTTTTGTCATAGACACGGCTTACGCGGTTATAGCCGAATAAAGAAAAAAATAGAGGAAAAAATCTAAAAGAAAAATATAGAAAAAATTAGCAAAAATATTATGAGCGCGCCAAAAGTCACAGATTAAATAGAAAAAATTAAAATTAAAAAAAAAAAATTTAATTTTAAAATTAAAAATTTAGAAATTAAAATTTTTTTATTTGTTTTAAAAATTAAAATTAAAAAAAATTTAATTTTAAAATTAAAAATTTATAAATGAAAATTTTTTTATTTGTTTTAAAATCAAGATATTTTTAAAATTGTATATTTTTCGTTGTATTTCAACGAAATACTCATAAATGAAGTTTTGAAAAATTTTAAAATTTTTGATTTTCACATGCGAAGCTCACAGTTAGTTGAAGTGCTAGCCGGCATAACAAATTCGACGAAATATATGAACAATATTTCATAATGAGAGCATAAATTATACAAAATGTGATTTTACAAAACCTTTGTCACTAAAAAATAATTATGTGATTATTATAATAAACACATTATTTATAAAAATTTTAACAAATCCAGCTGATACAAACCAATTTTTTTTTTTCTGATTAATTTTTCTGATTAAATTTTTTTCTTATTTTCTTTTCAAATATATGGATATATTTTTTTTGGTATTTTTCAGTGCATATAACTGGCTTTTAATAACACTAGACAATTAAAAATCGATTCGACTAAACGAAATTACTTAATTTCGCATTAGAAATATTTAGTTCTGACACTAGCAACAATCATTTTATCATTGATAAACGTGAATTAAATGTGGCCATTTAAAATTACATTAAGCTCATAATCTAAGCTATGTGACCTTGAAACTAAATAAGCAAACAAAAAAAATATTATTTAAAAATGAAATTAGTCCGCCATCATTTAGGCCAATGGTTCACCATAGGGGAGTGCGAGATTACTTCACAGCCGCAGTTGAAGTATCTGAGAGTAATATTGGATTTAAAAGCAAAAGCAATAAGTTCCGTAATATTGTATGCAGCACGAATATAAATAAAGTCAATGGATATAAAAGCAAATAACAAATAATTGCAGTGCATAGGCTTTCTGCAATTCGAGTAAAAAGTGCTTTTCGAACTATGACAACCGACGCTGCTGAAGTAATTGACATCCAGAGAGATGAACTCGAACAGCTTTCAGCGCCCGAAACAGTATCGACAGAGGAGAGGAACAATAGCACTAAAATGTGGCAGCAGCGGTGAAATTCCTCATCCAAAGGTCGCTGGACCCACAGACTTATACTGGACATCCACTCGTGGATATACAGACGACATGGGAACCTGGATTTCCATTTGACCCAAATACTTTGTGAACATGGTTGCTTTAGAAGCTACGTTTACAGATTTCACAATGACATTAGTCCGACGTGTACAGAGTATATATGTAAGTATAAGACTCTGAACATGTATCATTTTATTGCCCTCGTTACTCAAATGCAAGGGATAATTTATCACTAATACTTTTCCGAATAAGTCAATGTCTTCTGCAAATCTTAGCATTTCTCAAAAAATATATTATAAATAACTGAAACTGATTCTTCTTTTGTAGCAAAGCACAAGTCGTACTACAAAAATGGTATCGAAAAGTTGGTTCGCTATAATCAGTGTATCATCTTTAAAGGGAACTATGTTCAATAAAGAAAACACAAAAATGTATAAAAAAATGTGTTTAACTATAGTTGGTCGTTGACTTTTCAATTCACTTGTTATTATCGGTTTCAAAAGTTGACTTCATCAATGTTTATAGGCTCTTCAAAGGTATTTTTTAGAAAATTGTTCTGGCATTTGATCAACAAACTGCATTGTTCAGTCATTCCTTCAATTTTTCTTCAAAGAATTGAGTGTTTCTTAATGAGTGGACATTCTATAGAAATATTTTTTAGAATTTATACGAATAAAATTTTTCCCTGTAAGTAGTTCCTCCTAATATATGTACTTATAGGAGTATAAGCACGCTGAGCTTAATACTTTTTACTGCAAATATTGACAACAAGTTATTGCACTTTTAAAGTTTTTTGCTCAGCATCGAGTATTTGAAAAAAAGATCACGATTGCTTTAAATCGCCAAAGCGATCCCAATGACTTGATGTGGAATTTCGCATTTTTTTGAATATTAGAAAACTAACTCCTCTTAATACGTTCGAGATATCAGACTGTCTTCTATATAACTTATATAATTGTTGTTTATTCATTAAGTACAAGTATTTGTGTTATAAGAATCTTGCAGTTTTATTTCACACAAAGTTCATTCTCTCCGACTACTCAAATTAATTGTATTTTCTTCAAAAGTGTAACAGGTTTTAGGTTTCGCAGGACACCGTACCATCAAATTTTCATCTCTTTATTTCTACAACTCGTTTTCTCTTTTAATTTTAGACAATGTTCGCGCTTACTTTTGTTTATAAGTATCGGGTGGATTAAAACGATTTGCATTAAACACGAATTTTCAGTTTGAAACTTGTTGTTCATTGTATTGTAAATCATTGAAAATTAGATATTCAATTTTAATTAAATTTTCAAAATTAGAATTCTTTCCTGAAATGAGCAGGAAAGAATTTACGATGTCATATATTACCACCATTATAAAATAAATCACTTTTTATTTGTACGCGAAAGCTTTAATGTGCCACAAAGGAGACTTCAAAATGTTTGTACTTTTTATGCGAAAATTCTTAAACGCCATTTTTTAAGATTTTAAACGCCATTTTTTAAGATTTTCGTACATTCTTACATTTTTTAGCTTATTTATAAGTTTATGCTGGAAGATAGCATTTTTATGAGTTTTGAACGGCCATAATCCAGTCTTTACATGCGATTTGGTCCCAAAGTTTTTGAGCTATCGATTTGAAATTTTGCATACATCTTTTTCGTATCAAAAAGTTGCACATTTGTTAGAACTGCCGATATCGGACAACTATAGCATATAGCTACCATACAAAATTACTGATCAAAATCAGATCCTTATATGAACAACTTTTCTATTTGACGAGATATCGCCACGAAAATTGGCACAGATTATTACCTAAGCAATTAATATCTTCTCGAAAGAAATTGTTCAGATCGGACTACTACAGCATATATGTAGCTGTCGTACAAAATACTAAGAAATTAATATCTTCCGAGATATCTTTACGAAGATATTGTTCTTAGAACGGACTACTACAGCATATAAACTCAACGTTCTCAAGTCGTACAACGAATAAATTTGATATACGGTATAAATAATCAGGAAATTTTTGAAATCGGATGACTATAACATATAGGGCACAACTTTTAAGTTTTTGTACTTTTTCATTTGAGATATCTTTACGAAATTTAATATATAATATAAACTAAGCCAACAATGCAATCTCCGTAAAAATTTCTTAGAACGGATCACTATAGCATATAGCTGGCATATAAACTCAACGTTCAAAATCAAGTTTTTGTATGGAAAACTTTTTCATTTGACGAGATATCTTCATGAAATTTGATATACGGTATTACCTAAGGCAATAGTGTAGTCATCGAAGAAATTTTTGAAATCGGATCACTATAACATATAGCTGGCATACAAACTCAACGTTCAAAATCAAGTTTTTGTATGGAAAACTTTTTCATTTGACGAGATATCTTCATGAAATTTGATATACGGTATTACCTAAGGCAATAGTGTAGTCATCGAAGAAATTTTTGAGATCGGATCACTATAACATATAGCTGCCATACAAACTCAACGTTCAAAATCAAGTTTTTGTATGGAAAACTTTTTCATTTGATGAGTTATCCTCACGAAATTTAACACGGCTAAATGCCCAAGCTAACAGTACAATCTCCGAAGAATTTGTGCAAATTGAAGCTCTATAGCTTATAGCTGCCATACAAACTAATTGATCTAAGTCAAGAGAAAGTACTTTTTATACCCTTTCATGCTATTAGAAATGCACCTCCGATGAATCTTACAGCTTTAGAGTTATTATAAATATAAGAACAAGTGCAGATATGAGAAGTTTGTTTACTAAACCAAATTTTTGCAGTTCTGCACAAGAATTCAAAATCTTCACTTCAACCAAATTTATAAGTTCTTGTCTTTGAGAAAACCTCAGCTCATTAAATGCGATACAAATTTACCCAACACAGTGCCGCAGCAGAATTGTATGGCTGTTAGCGCGCTTTTAACCAACTTTGCTCACTAACAGCAACACAGCATCATAAATACACTTTTCTAGCATTTCATTTGCATATTATATATAATAAGAAATATTGAAAATATATTTGCCATTCGCTGTACTCACTTATCACATCATGTCCATGGCAATCCAATTCCAGGTGATGATTCATCACCAGCGACGGTTGTAATCCACTTTGTGTGTGATTGTGCAAATTTGGTAGCTGGTGAGCCAAATGGCCACCAATCTCTGCCATTACCATATATTAAGCTTAAAGCGGGCGTCTTGCTGATAGATAATGAATGAATTTATGGTTTAAGAATGCAGTTTTAAAGCAAACACACACACACACGCACAAACACTATGACAACATTGATTGCCAGCGCGACACTAAATCACTGTTATCTATAATTATTCTAATTATTATTGTTGTTGCGTTTGTTGTATTATGTTGGCAAGGGCACAACGTAAAATGTAACTAAAGCGAATGTTGAGCACAAAACGAATATTGGAATTTGGCATTAATAATTGCGCTTTGACGGCGCAGGTGAAACGAAGAGCAGATTTAAGTGATTTAAGCGACGGACAACGCGACGAAGTGAATTTGTAGGGATTTTGAAGCGTTTAATGTTTTTTTTTTGATTTTTGAAAACAAATAATTTGTTAATATTATTTATTTATTTTTATTTATTATTAATTATTTTTATATTTTTATAGAAGTCATCAGCTAATTTTGTATTTATTTTTTACTGAATTTTTAACATACATACATATGTATGTATGTATATTATATTTGTTTTTTTTTTTTAATATTTGATCTTTATTCTTGTTTCTTATTATTTTTGTTATTTTTAAAACTTTTTTCTTGTATTATTTTTTTACACAGTCCGATCTTAGTTTGAATTAATTATTTTTCAAGCAAATCAAAACTCTTATAGGCGAAGCGAAGAGTTTTCGTTTGAGCAAATTGTTAAATAAATATTGAAGTTTTAGTTTGTTGTTTTGCCTTTAAATTTTTTTATATATTATTATTAATTTTTAAATTTTATTTTGAAATTTTTATATATTAATTTAATTTTTTTATGTATTATTTTTATTTTTTATATTGTTATTTTTACTTTAATTTCTTAAATTTCTGTTTATTTTTTATATATTTCTTTTATTTTTAATTTTATTGTTATTTTTTTATATTTTTGCTTCAATTTTTTTTAATTATTTTTTTATATTATTTTTTATGTATTAAATTTGTTTTTATGTTTTATATATTATTTTTTTATTCAATTGTGTTTTTATTTTTATATTTTTTTGCTATTTTAAGGCACTACCAAACGGCGCTTTGGCATAGTTTACACTGATTCGATTGTTTTGCAAATCCTTAAGGACCTCAGTTTATCTATTTTTTGCTGCTGTGCTTATATACATATTATAAAATATTTTTTCTTTAACTTTTTAAAAAAATTTTAAAACTCAATTTAGCGATTTTTTCAAAGTTTTTTTTTCTTTATTTTAACTTCTATTAATTTTTTTATATATATCTCTCTCCCACTGTTGTTGTTCCAATGCGTCGGTGCATTTTAAATACGCGCACAATATTCACAACAACAACTTTCCTGTTTTGAGACACCTCACACAACAGAAGAACACGCTCTGAGCCAAATTTCAAGTCAGCTCCTACTTTTTTCTAGTTTTGGGTTTCCGAATTTCATTGCATAACTCAAAATTCAGCACACATTATAACATTTTTCACTTTGTTAATATGTTTCTCCAGTTCCGCTTTCGTTGTACGCAATGCACTACAGCTAACGGCGTTGCGTTCCCGCGTACACACACTCACTTGCGCACATTTAAATTTTGTTTCTAATTTGTCTTCCAATAAATGCACATTTGTCAAACGCGCTGCACTTCGTACATATTTTATTAAATTCACCAGAAAAAATCCGCACCGAACGTTTGGGATCAGAGACAATAACGACGGCAAACGACTGCACGAGAACGCACCAACACTACCGAGTTGGGCAACACACAGCGTTCTGCGTGGTAAATACTATGCTTATGACAAGGTCTCACGAGCGACTAAACCGGTATCGGAGTCAAGTCCGCACGCCAACCGTCAGCCACCCGACAGCGCTGCACAAAAAGGCCAAAGCAACAGCAGCAGCAGCCGCACGGAGTGTATGTGTGCTTGTACGCAGGCTGTGCGCTGTAAAATGTTGAAAAACATCTGTGTGCATGAGTGTGTGCGTGTGTGGCGTGCCCACCCCTTTTCGAACATCATGCCGCACTCTGCCAACGCCTGCAAGCGCCCAAGCAGCTGCAGTATGTGTTAGAGCGGCAACACTCTAGTGCGAGTGTCTGCCAGCAATTGTTGTTGTTGCTGTTGTTATTTATTTTGTATTTGGCAGTGCGTTGTCCAAGTGGTGCAACCGGTTTCGAACTCGAACAGCAGTCTGAAACACTGTGGGCACTTTTGTTTAGCGCTTTTGTTGCTGTTGTTGTACTTTTATGCCTCGCGCTGCCTTTTATTTGCTCATTACGCCGCTCACATTGCCCACACACACACACACACACACACACACACACACACATTTACTCACATACTTTTCTCAACTTCGAAAAACAGGTGTTCGTTGCAATCCGCCTGTTTTCGCAGTTGCCTCGTCTCGCTCGCACTTGCGCCGCCACACGACATGTGCGCTTTGTTGTTGGCCGCCGCCAACCACTCACGACAATTCGTCGTGCTGCTTCCTTTGCTTTTGCTATTTCTTTTGCTGGCGCTGCATAGAATTTTTTCATTTTTTCTGCTTCTTCATTTTTTCTTTAGAAGCCAGCCGTGTGCGACATTTCATGTCCGTTCACTCGGTCGTCGTGTTGTTGTGTGTGCGTGTTTTATTTTTGTAAATGGCGTCCAAGCGGGCCAATCGGGTGAGGCTAGTGCGCCTGCGTTTGGCTGCCCATTGACGTGTTCGGGGGCATTGTGCATGCAAGTCGGCCGAGCGTGCAGTGATGTCGTTGCTTTGTTGTTGTTGGTGTTGTAGTTGTGGCAGCAGGAAATGCAACCGTTTGCTTGGCACGAATAGTGGCTCCAACTGGTTTGTGCTGCCCCACCTCTGTGCGTGAATTTGTTACTGCATGTATGTATGTACATATGCATGTAAATACGTGTATGGCTGTATGGGTGTTATGAATATGTATGTAGATGTATATGAATTTATTGCCGCTAGACGAAGGTGCTGCACAGTGTTTCGTAGAAATAAATAATTTTTATCAAATCGTTTAAAAATAGAATGATGGTTTGAAGAATACGAAATTTATGATTTTTCGAACAAGCAGTGGGCGCCATATGTATTTATTTTTATACTTGGTAGTTGGGTTTAGGGTAGTTTGCTCAGTTTGGTTATTTTTATTAAAATATTTAAAAAAATTTAAATTTGCAAAAAATCATCTATGAATGTTAGGGTGAGCAAAAAAAATAAATAATACCAAAGTAATGAGCACATTTTTTAGAAAATGAAGATTTGTTTGCAAAAAAAATTATAAAGAGTGAATTTTTATTACTAATTAAGGTTGTCTACGATAAAGTGATTTAATTCGAGTGGAAATGGGTATTGTGGTGAGCACTGTAATCCTGAAAAAGACACATTATGCACAATATGAACAAATCCGGGAAAACTGTTGCAGAAATCATTGTTTTATTGAATTGTTCCCGGAAAATGGTTTATAATGCTCTTAAACTCCTAAAAGCTAACGAGATCTATTTGACCAAAAATAAAAAAACTACAAGCACCGCGAAAGACAACAAATACTGAAGATAGAGCCATAGCCTGCAGAAGCATGACCGACCCTTTTACATCTTCATGACAAATAATGCCGGAAATCAACGAAGAATATGGATTAAATATATCGCGGAAGACTGTTGGAAGACGTTTAAATGAGGTACAACTTTGGCAGCCCTAGTCGAAAAAAATCACTTCTGTCACAAAAATAATCCAGAATCGTTTCTGATGGGAAAACATAAAAGTAGTATTCATCATCGTTAGATCCCAGGTATACAAAAAAGACGATAAAATACGCAGGTGGAAATATGATGATATGGGAAGCCTTTTCCTGGCATGGCTTTGGCCCAATTATTCCCATTTTGGGAAAAATGGATTGGTATCAATATTTAGACATATTAAGGAACGAAATGGAACCATTGAATTGCATTGGAATTGCATGCCCCTTCGCTGTATATTTATGCAGGATAACGACCCTAACCACACAGCGAAAATCACAAAAGATTGGCTTAAGAAAGAAAAAATAAATGCTTTGGATTAGCCAGCGTTAAGCCCTGACCTTAATCCAATATAAAACTTATGGAACGATGTTAACCTTAAAATTGCAGCTAAAATTTTTACAAAATTTTGAATTTTGAGGATTTATGGGAAAGCATTAAGGAAGCTTGGTACTCCATACCAAAGAAGAGATGCGAGAAGCTTGTAGAAAATATGGTATGCGGATGTGATGCTTTAATTGAAAATCTGGAATATAGAACCAAGCATTAGAAATGGGTTCTCCGAGAGTCTTGTGGAGAATTTTTATTATCATTTTGAAGAGATAGTGAGCACATACTACTTATATAGTCATATACTGATATATGCATATGTTATAAATCTATATTTATTATTTTATATTTAACCAATCGTTCTTGGAATACATTGAAATAAAAATCTATGCAAAATCCATTAATCTACGTACTATATAGTGTTTGGAATCGTTGCAAATGTTGAAAGAGGCTTACGGTGATTGAGTTTTATCAAAAACACAGGTCTGCAAAGCCTTCAAAGACGGTCGAGAGATATTAAAAAAGTGAAGGATATGGGCTTGAAAATCGTTAAACAAGTGTTAGAGGGATAGCAAGAGAGCTCGATATCTCTCCCGAGTCCGTTCGAATGATTTTGGTGAATATTGTGGGTATGAAACGCGTTTTTGCTCGACTCGCACTGATAAAGCTGAATTTTCTCGCATCGAGCCACGATTGTGACCGAAGATTTGGCTTTGTCTGATATTTTCTTATTCATCAAATTGAAATTGACTGCGAAAGAAGAACATTTTTTTAACACTTTTTTTGACTGTTTCGAATTTAAAAAATAGTAAAAATTGAACTTTGGGTATAGGGATAGTTTCAGATATAGACAAGTCTATTAAGAAGATGGGAAATTTTTTTTGATTGTTTCGACGTTTTGAAAAAATATTAAAAATTGAAATTCGGGGATATGGAAGTTCGAGACATAGACAAGTCTACTAAGAAGACTCCTCCTCAGGTAAATCGATCAAGTAGAACCTGAAATATCGTGGGTATCGTTTTGAAAAAGCAGCAGTTTCAGTTTCGGCCGAACCAGTTGGATTTCGAGTCAGATAAATTTCCGAAAATAATTTTAAATTTGAAAAATTCTCTTACAGACATATTCTTGAATAACTAGACTTTGAAAAAAAAAACATTTTTTTATTTCTAGACTAGACTTTAGACTTTTTATTTCTTGGAGTATTCGGTATTCTGTTCCATCTGTAAAACAATATGGTTATTATTATTTTGAAATGTTAAGAAACATTGCAGTTTTTTCTGATAGTTTAGGTGGGTGGTGTTGATATGAGAGTGGTTACAATGATATGTATGTATGTATATGTATAAATATTGTTCGATTCAAGTAGCCCAAATTTTAGGGGAACTATCTTGTTTTCCTTCTTATCTTCTCGTTTTTTATTACGTTCAGCTATTGTGACCTGCCGACTTTTCCAACATACAGCTAAGACGACAATACTGCGATAGGATCGTTACTAAGAAACCTAACTAAATGATTTTCAGTCAGCATTTTAGCTGCTAGAATGTCTGGTTCCAGGCGAGTGTCAAAAGGTGGGCTACGGACGAGTTTTTGGATGTGGTTTAAGGAAGTTCCAGTTAAACCCAATTACTAAAGCAAAGTGTTTTTGTTGTTGTTTAATTTTGCATCACTTCGTGACAAGTTCTTAATTTTCAATCATTTCCTCTAATCCCGGTACCTCCGTTATTGTACCGGGATTAGAGGAAATGAGCGGCGATAATTTCAGAAAAGAGCTCAGAGCAAGTCATCATTATCACTTGTTGCAATGTTTTTAATTGAATATGCAAGACAACATATTCGGCCGAATTTTCGCATTACCACACCACTGTGCGTCGCCATTGTGCGCCAATGGGCGCTGTGCGCTGCAAAACCCGAAACAAAAAAATCCTCTATCATTTAAGTTTGCCGCTTCGTGGCGTTAATTGCGCGTGTTGGCTGGCCGAGTCACAGTCGCGGGCATAATCTTAAGCGAACACAACCACACAAGCGTATATACGGTATGTTGCATGGATCAACGTGCAACACAAGTTGAGCCGCATTGCGCAATTGGTATGCTGCTTTAAGTTGCGCTGCCTTAAATTTGCTTTCTACATACATTCATAAGCAGATTTTGCGCTGCTGCACATATACAGTTACATAGAATATTTAGTGAGTTGCCGCTGCAAGAATTGTTAGTGGATTTAGCGCAGCAGCTGATGCTGATATGAGTGCTCTTCTTTTGCTGTATTTATATTTTTTGTTTAGTTTCCAGCTTCGCTTGCTGCTGGCAAGTTCTAATTTATTTTTTGTTGTTTTTGCTTTAAGACGCTACTTGTTGTTGCGTCCACGGCTGTCGCTGTGTGTTGCAAAGTACAATCAAAATGGTGTTCGTACTCTTCGTCAATTTGTTGCACCGCTTTATTGTGTCACTTTGTGACTGTTGTTGTTGTTGATGCATCCAAAAAAAAACTGCCTTTGTTTGCATGCTTCACCTTAGCTACTGTTTCGCAGCGCTTGCAGCACTTGCAAAGCTTGCTGTTGCCATTCTTCGTACAAAATGGTTGCACTTGCTGTAGTTATGTGCTTATGTGTGGATGTGTGTGTGTAAATATACATATATGCATGTACTTGGTATGTATACACCCTCCGTTTGCAATGTCTACACTTGCGCTCATAAAATTCCTTATGGGCTTTGGTGGCTGCGGAGAGTTCTTTTCGCGTTCTAAGCTTACGTATGTATGTATGTTTGTGTGTATAGAGTTTTGTATACATATATGGTATATAAATAAGTATGTACATATATTTATACATATGTATATAACTAAAAAAGTGTATGCTTTAGTGCTGTGAATGCCATAAAGCAACGCTTTGGGTGTTAACAATTTTCCGCACCAGCGCACAATTTGAAGAACAATGTAAAAACTTAAATATAAATACACTAGGCAACAAAATATTAATACCAAAATTAAAAATTAAGATTTTTGTATTTTTTTAATATCTATTCCCACAAATTATTTTTTATTTAATTAAAATATTAAAAGAACTTTATTTTTATTCTGATCGATCAGTTTGTATGCCAGCTATATGCTATAATTGCCTGATCTAAAAAATTTCTTCCGATATTATGGCATTGCCTTAAATAATAAACCATACCAAATTTGATTAAAATATCTTGTCAAATAAAAAAGTTTTCCATACAAGGACTTTATTTTCAATGTTCAGTTTGTATGGCAGCTATATGCTATAATTGTCTGATCTAAAAAATTTCTTTCGATATTATGGCATTGCCTTAAATAATAAACCATACCAAATTTGATTAAGATATCTTGTCAAATAAAAAAGTTTTCCATACAAGGACTTTATTTTCATAGTTCAGTTTGTATGGCAGCTATATGCTATATAAGTCCGGCCTAAAGAAATTTATCACGAAATTTCACCGTACTCTTAGGCAATAATATCTGCTAAATTTCATGAAGATATCTTGTCAAATGAAGAAGTTTTCTATATAAAGACTAGATTTCTTATGTTCAGTTTGTATGGCAGGTATATAATATATTATTTCGATCTGAAAAATTCCTACCGATATTGTAGCATAGCTTTGAATAATAATGTCTACCAAATTTCGTGAATATAGTTTGCAAATAAAAAAGTTTTCCATACAAGGACTTTATTTTCATAGTTCAGTTTGTATGGCAGCTATATGCTATAGTGGTCCGACATCAATGGTTTTGACAAGTGAGGAGCTCCTTAGTGAGGGAAAGCGTGCGCTAAATTTCACATCGATATCTCAAGAACTGAGGGCTAATTTGGTGTAGTTACTAGTTAGTATAAACAGAGAGACGAACAGATGAATCTGGACAAATCAAGACAACTCGTCGCGCTGATCATTTAAATATAGTTGAACTTCCATAACTTGTGCTTCTTAACTTGAAGTGCTCTATAACTCGAACTTTTGAATTGGAATATACATATCAGTCATATTTCAGAAAAATTTCCTTCCATGACTCGAGGTCTACAGAACTAGAAGTCTAACTCGAAGTTTTTTTGTGGATTATGGTGATTCCAGTTAGGTAAGTTCAACTGTGTATACTTTATAGGGTATATAGGTTATACAAATTTCATATTAAACTTAATATAATGTGTTCTATATGTTATATAAAACCCAGAAACGTGTGGAAGTGTGTTCAGCAGCATCCTCTATCGCCGAAAGTTATTATATTTTTATGTGAACTAACATGCCTACTGTACTTTACAATTTTCCGCACAAGCCATAAAAATTAACGATCTCAAATCATGGACAAATCACCTTCAAAATCCATATTTTGTAACATGACTTGAGTCTGTTTTATTGACCATTGATTATAGTAATATTTTCTAGGTATTACGAGTTTCAGAGGTTAAGGCGGTATTTTTTCTAGTCCCTCTCTTGAAATCCACTTAAGTTAATGCCCGTTGTACCTTTCATACTCTCGATTTTCGGCAAATTATGTTTGAACATTTCTGTGAGGTTTAGACTTCAGATTTCAAATTTAGGAGAAAATCGGCAAATCGAACGAACAACTGGTGTAAAACTAATGGATTGGCGTAACACTTTGGAGAAAGTCAAATCGATCAAAAAACTGGTATAAATTAAGAACTGGTATAACACATTGAAAAACAGAAAATGGAAAAAACAACTATTATAAGTCTAAGTTTGAACTATTATTTTATAATAAGTTAAAAAGGGAGCTGTTCGCTGCGTATTCGTCAGTGTTCATAGAGTGGTGAATCGAACAGGTAGCTAATATAAGTCTAATAGATTGACATAATAATTGACATTGGAGAATGAAAAATCGAACAAGCAACTGGTATAAATTTATATATTATAAACTGGCACAACTATTAGGAAAACGACAAATCGAAAAAACAACTAGTGTAAAGCTAATAGATTCGCATAACACTGTGGAGAAAAAAAAACAAATCGATCAAAAAACTGGTATAAATTCATAAACTGGCATAACACTTTGGAAATCGGCAAATCGAACAAACAATTGATTTGAACCTTATAAACCATATTACTTTGGAGAACGGCAAATCGAACAATCAACTGGTATAAATATGTAGACTGGTATAATACTTTGGAGAACGCCAAATCGAACAGGCAACTAGTGTGATTCTATAAACTGGCATAATGATTTGAAGAACGGCAATCGAACAAACAACTGGTATAAATAAATTAAATTAGCATATTACTTTTAATAAAGTACCCCCAAACACTGTTATGCAGAATCCAAGTGATTTAGTTGGTTCTGTTTAGTATACATATGTATATGTATATGTATGTATGTATGTATGAGAGTTTTTTCACAAGAGTGCAAGATTTCAAACGCAGAAGTGGCAAATAAAACATAGCTTATTCAAAAAAGATGTAATAATAATAATAATAATAATAATAATAATAATAATAATAATAATAATAATAATAATAATAATAATAATAATAATAATAATAATAATAATAATAATAATAATAAAAAAGTCCTGTATTCGTTTTCCTGCCAATTAAATGAATATTATCTCAAAATTTGTACCTTAGACCTTTAAAAGAAATTTCCAAATCAGTCTCTTTTTGTCCACTGGGTGTATCACCGTAGCAAAAGAATACTGCATTAATAGTTTATGTATCCTTCTATATAAGTAAATATCTAGAAAAGTATGGTTGTATGTTTCTATTCGTTTGATCTCGCTTGTTGTACGACAAGACATTTTGCTGCATAGTAAGCCGCATGTGTCTTGTGGTGTGGTTGACTGCCATCAATGTTGCAACATCGTTATAATTATTGATCTTTTGATTTTGTCTGCTTTTGTGGTTTTTGCCAGTTTACTCTGTCTCGCTTGCGCCAACGCTTACCATGCCAGCTTCTAGCAATCTATTTTCAAGAATTTCTATTTCTTTTTTGTTATTGTTGTTGCGCGCTGTTGTAGCAGTTCTCATGCAGTTTTAATGAGACGAAATTGTAGCAGTTCATGCTTTATTTTGTGGCAGACGAGTATTTTTGCCATTTTGTAGGTGCCTTAGTAGTGGCGATGGCACAAGTCAAAGCAGTAAATATATGTATGTATGTGTAGATATGAACAGGTGTATATGCATATGTGTGGGTGTAATATATAAACTCTGCAGTAAAGTTTAGTAGTGTCTAAGTCATCGTTTGAAAGGCGTAAAATTTTTAGACTTTAGCAACATGTTGCTAGAGGAGGCAGTCAGGTAGCCCCTAGGTACGGAATATGTGGACCCAGTGCTTATAGCTGACTTTTTACCGAAAATGTCGGTCAATGTGTGAGATATGTAATTCAAGTTCAGTGAGAATCCATTCCTGATAATGGAATTCTGTGTGCTAAAAATTGTTTGAATCGGGTCAATACTTCGCTTAACCCGCATATATGTACCTAATATAAGAATTTTCGAACTTCCAGGAGACTTTATACCGCATATATCGGCCAATAGCCAAGTGAGTTATCTCTTAGAATGAATAAAATCGGGTGAAATCCGCTCTAGACACAATATAACTAACAAGCCTTGTGTAACCTGAAGGCATTTCCCTGGCTTTAATCCTTGCATGTTGCAAGCGTTTAAAATGCTCAATACTTAGCTCTTCCTTACTTGTTATTTATGTGCTTGAATTACAGTTGTATTCATATTTAGCTATTAGTATACCCTAAACAGAGCATATTTTAATCAAGCTTTTAAAAGTTGAGTGAACTTCGCCAAGTCCCTCTCTTTGTATATAAGAGTTCCCGTATCGTGGAGAAGTTTTTGAGCTATCAAGCTGAAATTTTGCATACATCTTTCTCTTCCCAAGAAGTAGCACATATGTCGAAATATCCGATATCGGACTACTATAGCATATAGCTGCCATACAAACTGAACGATGAAAATAAAGTCCTTGTATGGAAAACTTTTTAATATAATAATATATCGTCACGAAATTTGGCACAGCTTATTGTTTAAGACAATGCTACAATATCGGAAGAAATTTTCGCGATCGGACCTTTATATCGTATAGCTGCCTTATAAACTGATAGGTCAAAATTAAGTGTTTGTATTGAAACCCTTCTCATTTGATAAGATATTTTCACGAAATAACAATAACAATAAGGTGGATAACGGTACAAATTTATTTCTTCTTTATTGGCGTAGACACCGCTTACGCGGTTATAGCCAAGTTAACAAGAGCGTGTCAACCGTTTATTGGTTTGAGATACCAAGTGTAGCCAGGTCTTACTCCACCTGATCTCTCGAACAGAGTGAAGGTCTTCTGCTTCCTCTGCTTACACCGGTGGTTACTGAAACGGTCCAATCTACGAACATATTACTCAAGTTGGACCAGTATAGCATGTAGACGCCATTAAGACTAACCGATCAAATTCAAGATAAAAAAAAAGAAATAAGAAATTTGCCTCTGAGAGGTATTATAGCTTCGCTGCAGTCGAAGTAAACGCTTTTTGAAAAATGTGATTCCGAAGATTGATAAAGTAGCGGCCATTTCATATAAAAATGTCACAATATATAAAAAAATTATACTGAATGAAAGAAATTCGATTCCTTTTTCGCTACTCTCTGAAAAAATTGTGAAAATTAAGCCTTTTTCAAGAACTCTAGACTGGTCGAAAATGGTATAATAACTTTATATTCCATATTTATTTCCTTTATGTCATTTGCATGTTCCACCAGACTGGTCGAAAATGGTATAATAAATTGCTATTCTATATTTATTTTATTTATGTCATTTACGTGTTTCTCGATACTGGTCGAAAATGGTATAATAACTTGCTATTTTATACTTATTTTATTTATGTCATTTACATGTTGCTCGAGACTGGTCGAAAATGGTATAATCACTTGCTATTCCATAATTATTTCATTTATGTCAATTGAATGTTCCACGAGACTGGTCGAAAATGGTATAATAACCAGCTAATTTATACTTATTCCATTTATGTCGTTATGCATGTTCCTCAAAACTGGCCGAAATTGGTATAATAACCGTCTATTCTATACTTATTTCATTTGCATGTTTCTTGAAACTGATCAAAAATGATAAAATAACTTGCTATTCTATAATTGCTTGATTTATGCCATTTGCTTGTTCGTTTCGTCACATTTAAGCGAGTTTAAAAAAGTTGAACGTGCGCACTAATTTTTGTTTTTAAATAACAGAATTTTCAGTTTAACTAAAGACTGCCAGCCTTTCTCACAAATTTTTATTTTTTATTGCAATTCCATCTTTATTTTTTAATTGTTAAGTCAATTCTTTGCTTTAATTTATTTCCTTTGATTAGCAAGCATGGCTGCTAGTCGTTGTCTGTCACCACGCGCAGTCAACTCTCGCCCGCCGCTAAATGGACAATTATATTCGATATAATGACGTGGCTAATGAACAGCAGCAACCAAAAAAAATAAACGACGAATTTGAGTAATAACACTTTGGTCGCTGCGCCAGCTTCCTTTGCTACGTCTCAAGGTCATTCGCATTGGACCTTGACAGCGCGCCACTCGAGTGCTTATGGTCGCCAAAATATCGAGCGACAACGAGTCACACTCGATACGAACGTCAGCGCCATAAGGAGTGCTGTTATTCAGCTGGCCACCAACCATTCGTCCGTCTGTCCATCCATTTGAGCCAGCAGCAGTCAAACAGGCAACGTTAGTGTCAAGCGACGCTACACTTGTGGCATGCGACGCATATACATGCATACATATGTATATTATAAATATATGCATTTACCTTATGTATATAATATTTTGCGTGTATATACTATATATATGCATGTATATATATATACACGTATGTATATGTTAATGTGTTTGTGCGCACTTAATTTCCAAATCAGCTGTTCTAGTAGCCATTACTTTGGTTTTATTACGCTTGTTTATGCTGTTGTTATTATTTTTGTTGTTGTTATTGTAATCACCGTTACATACAGCCGCCCGTTGGTTGGTGGTGGCATTCAATTGGCTGTATGGTCGATGACTTTCATTGTCGTAAATTTTTTATTGTTGTTGTTGTAGTTGTAATTGTTGTTTTAGTCGTAGTAGTTGTTGCTCGTGCTCAAAATTTAATTAGGTTCGTCCATTAATTGGGTTAATTGAAATGTTGCCGCAGCCACTGCCAATATTGTTGTTGCCACCATGTACATACATACATATGTATGTGTTGCAAGCAAAATGGCTGCCGGTAAAAGTGTTTCTAAAATTAGGACGTGTCACTCAAAATTCCTGTTGCGCCAGCTGGCCATGTAGTTGAGCAATTTTTACATACAAATACATAAATATACTGGTATATGTGCATATATTTATATATACATATGTATATACATATATATATTATTTGCCGTTATTTTACTTTTGCCCTACACGCGCCTTCCTAAAAATCGATTTGCAACTGTTTTTTCAGCATTTCTTCTTGAATCTTAAATTTTTACGCAAATTTTCCGCAGTTTACTTATGCAATTCGGCGTTTTAATTAAAAAAATTTGCATTTTTATTATGGCGGTGACATCAAAATTTGATTTAATGATTTTACTTGTTTTTTTTATTTAAGTATATTTGAATTTTTAAGTTTTTCTGGCAGCACAACAAGTTGTTCCAACTTAATTACTTAAATTTTATGAGAATTTTGTGTCAGAGTAGACAATTTATTTCTCGATAACGGAATCAATTCTTTGTCAAATTCAATTAATTGACGCCTGAATATTTATGAGACAATAACTAGTCTATTTTGCTATACTATAACCCCTAATGGAAAGGGTATATTAATTTGGCCATGAAGTTTTTAACACACAGAAGAAAATATCGTAGACTCTTTAAAATAACGGGTGATTCAAGTTGAGGTACATTTTTAAAGCCTTTTCGTGACAGATCAGGCGTGAGTCGTGTCGAGCTGTCATGTTATTTTGTTCAGTATTGTTTGGCATTTCATAATTTCATAATGGAAAGATTTACGTCATCGCTTCGATCTATGGGTTCCTGAAAAGTTCCAAGAAGATCGGACGTTTTCGAGCCAATTTTGTTCAGCAATGAAGCCCATTTGTGGCTCAATGGATATGTAAACAAGTAAAATTGCCACAATTGGAATGAAGAGCAACCTGCAGAGAATCAAGAGCTGCCATTTCATTCAGAAAAACGACGGTTTGGTGTAGTTTGTGTCCCGGTGGAATCATCGGTCGATATTTTTTCAACAATGATGCCGATGAGAACTTATCCGTCAATGGTGATCGTTATCGCGGCATAATAACCGATGCCTGAAATGGAAACTCGTCATCTCGGCAACATTTGGTTTCAACAAGACGACGCCACTTCCCACACATCGCATCAATAAATGGATTTATTTAGAGAACACTTGAATGAGCAGATAATTTGACGTTTTCGGCCGGTCGAGTGGTCACCAAGATCGTGTGATATCACACCGTTAGATTTTTTCTTAGGGGATGTGTAATGTCTAAAGTCCATATGGACAATCCCGCTTCGATTCGGTCCTTGGAGCAAAACATCACGCTGTCATTCGCCAGTTACCAGTCGAAATGCTCGAATTAGACAACGAAAATTTGACTTAACGGATGGACTATCTAAGACGTTGCCGCGGCTAACATTTGAAAGAGATTATCTTCAAGAAATTAATACCAAAGAATGTTCTTTTGAATGATAATAAACATTCCCAATTAAATTTTAAGTTTCTGTATTTTTTCTTTAAAAAGTAGGGAACTTTGAAATGGATCATCCTTTATTAACAATATATAGAGTTATCGAGCTGAAATCTTGCATGTTTTTCCTTTCTTCCCAAGAAGTTGCTAATAAGTTCGAACTGCCAATATCGGATCAGTATAGGCTATAGTTGCCATACTAATTGCTCGATTCGAATGGAGTGCTTGTATGGAAAACTTTTTTATTTGATGAAATATCTTCACGAACTTCGGTGTGGATAATTTTTGAAGTTAACACTATAATCTCCAAGGAAATTGTTCAGATTGCACCACTATAGCGTTTAGTTGCCATACAACTAACTGATCAAATATATGTATATCCTTCTCTTGGACAAGGCAACGGTACAATCTCTGAAAAAATTGTTCAGATCGGATGACTATAGCATAGTATAGCATAGTATAGACATTGCTGTAAGGAATGCACCAGTAAAGGGTATTATAGCTATGGAACAGCCGAAGTTAACGCTTTTTCTTTCTTAAGGCATTAATTTCTTTAAACTACAGGAGATTGTAAAAACGAAATCACTGCACCAATTTTGCAGAAATTTAAATCAAATTCGCTGTATAAAAAACAGCTGGATATTCCTGTGAACTTTGAATATTTTAAAAAGCGTTGCCACCTGTTTGTAAAATTAAATTTCCTACATTATTATTAGCAAAGAATAAATAACAAATGGAAGGTTAGAGAAAAATATATTCGAAAGCACTTCGATATAAAAATAAGGACACAAGGGTTGCCAAATTCTTGAAAAAAGTAAGAAAAAAAAAAACATATTTACAGCCAGTATTACAACCAGGCTACCGAAACTGAAATACCGAGGCAGCAGCTCAATCTCGTTAAAATTACATTTTCCATTAACAACTAATACTACAGACTTCTGTTATTCAAAACGTCGTAGAAGCTTTCTGTTTTCTGCTCAAGCTCAAATATGTAAAGACAAGAAGACTCTATTTTTTGCTTGAAAATTTAGTTGATTGGGTATTTTAACCAAAATCTGATATAGAAAAAACCAAAATTTTGAAAAATGCCAGAATTTTGTGACCAAAGAATTATCACTGTGTGATAAATAATACCTAAAAAATAATACGTTGGTTCATGAAGCTCATCAAATGCATTTCATATGTACATATATATGTAGACAAAATACTCAAAAATTTTGATACTGAGTAGATTTTCTTACGCATGTTCTCAAAAACGTACCGTTACTTAAATTATTGCAGTATAATTAAGCAGAAAATATGGTAAATTTGACAGAAAAGGTTAAAAATAAACCAAGAAATTTTTAGCGCACAAAAGTATGCTACAGATAGGTGTTAGAGAAGTCAAGTTGAAGCAATTCTCAAGCAAATTGTAGTTTATAAGCTAAATTTATGAATGGATATTGCAATTCTCAATCAGAAATTAATAAAGAATGAAAAATATTATATAATTAATTTTTTTGTTTGTTAAAATTTCATATAAAATTATTTTCTATAAAATTTCTATTTCTATTATGAAAATCGACGCACTCTAATACATATATTAATATTAAATTCTAAATCCTATATAACAAGATTTTACCTATATAGTATGTATATACATACGTACCTACACACTGCCGTTATACCAACTTTTTGCTTTTACTTCACCACAACTATAAAAATCTATAAAAATCACTGCCAAACAATTTGTGAAAAGTTGCCGCATGAAAATTTACCGTTGCTTTTCAATTTGCTTTCGTAACATTTAAAATTACAAACACAATTTGAAATGTGACTAGCAACTTTTTAATGAAAGTCAATTGTGATACTTTACCTATGAACACACATTCATATCATATGTATGTTTGTGTATGAATGCGCAACAACAAAAAGTGTTGGCAATAGCACAAAAGCTGGAGCGCAAGCATGGCGTGCACTTTTGACATTTGATGGATTGAATTTGGCGCACGAACGGACAGTGTGGCAGCCAATGTCTAAAAAGACGATGGCAGGTGAGCGACAGCAACAAAAACAACAACTACAAACAATATGCACACAATGTATGCAAACGTGTGTATAACGGTCATAATAGAAACACGGCTGAATAGAGCAAAAAATTAAAAGAAAAAACGTGGAAAAGTGTTGAACAAAAGTTACCGTTAAATGTTACAACATTCAATGATCAAGCGAATATATCGTCACAAAGCGTAAAATACAAAAACAAAAAAGAAACTATTAAAAACGAGAATTGCGGACTGAATGGCCAATGAAAAATATGAGAGAAAAAAGCGCCGAGTGAGAGCAGCAAATAGAAAAAGTTGGAAAATAGTGGAACAGCAGGGGGATTGTAAAAAGAATTAATATAAAAAATAAATAAAAAAAATAAATATTTATAAAGAATATTCTTCTTCTTAAAGAATGCTACTGAAAATATTAAAATAAATGTAAGTTTATACCAGAAAACAGCAGATCATGTCCAATGAGCCCTTCCAGTATCTGTATCCGATAGGTATAACCGGAATTATAATAAAAAAAACTTGATCACACCTTATTTCAAGTATAATTATATACATAATTATGTATGTATATAACAATATTTTAGAAATTGAAAAAATATACACAGTTTGTCGAACCTATTTATATTCTGGTTTATCTGGATTCATATTGAGAACACATATCTTCACATAAAATAAAATAATAGAGAGCTTAAGGGGTTACATGGGTTTATGGGTTTCAAAAAAGCGAATATTTTTATTATGTTATTAAATTCTACAATACCTCTACAATATTTTCCTAAAGTTTCAAGTTGATCCGAGTAGTAGTTTCGGAGATACAGCCTTGAAAACTTGGCGCTCGAGGCTAGCTAAGCTAAATGCGCCGTCTTTAAACACGTTCTTCTCGAAACTGTGTTTTTGAAGTCGGTTGGCAAGATTACAAAAAAAGTTGGCGAAATTTTCCCTGAAATTTTCATTTGTTTTGTAGAATGTCTGCCAAATATCCAACTTTCTGTTTTTTTTTCCTTCGTCCAAGTTCCAAGTGAAGGGTTTAACTAAAACACTTTTTTTCACTTTAGATGAGCCTGTAAGGAGTTATCCTCGCACATCTTTTTTCCGCGGGGTCACCGAAAATGGCATCGCAATGACCGAGTTTAAAATATAGTTTTCCAAAAATTTTTAGAATTTATTTGTTGATAGTGTAAGTTTGTACCAATAAAAAATTCAAAAAAATATTTAATTTTTAATATGAGAGAAAAATTTTTGAGAAAGCCTGGTTGTTACCCAAGGAAACTCATATAACAATTTTTATATTCGGACCAAAAATCTACATCATAGGTGGCGCTGGTGTCGAAATAATTCATAAAATTATCTACACTTCCAAATTTAGCTCATATTGTGATCTTAACTTAATGCAATATACCCCGCTTCTTTCGAGACTATGGAGTAATATGTTATCTAAATATCTGGACGGCCGAGATCTCAGAAGGATTTGTTTTCCAATCTATCCATAATTTAACGACCTCAAGTATTTTCATATTATTTTAATATTATTTTTTTAAGGGTTGCCACCTGAAACCTAAAAAGACCCGTTAAAATCCTATCAAGCCTCGGTGTTCGTTCTTCTTCCGTCATCATTAAGTTCATGTGGTAGTTGTAGGTTGAGAAGAATACCTGTTTTCGCAGGGCGGCTCAGAACGCATTGCCTCATAGAGACGTTGGTCAACCCTATGCTTGGTTCCTTAACAGAGGACCTTGGGACCATTAAATGCGACTACCTTCGGAGAGTTAGATAACGGCTTTGAGTGGGGACAGACATGAGTAATTTAAACAAAAATACTGGAAGGAATGTGGGTTGAAGTAAGTCGGAACCGATCTTAAAGTCGGACAACGTCCGGTGTGTTTTACGTGGGCACCTGCTGACGACAGCCTTACTCCACGGCGCTGAAAAGCACAGCGGATCAAATCAAGTCGGACAGTACTCCACGAAAAGCAGCGGGAAAACCTTATTTTTAAAGTGCGGCAATCAGCTTGGGGCTAGAAAGTTAGTCAACAAAATCTGCCGGTTGGACATATATGTATGTAGGTAGGGCGGAAGTGCGGGACGCCAGCAACAGCAGAGAGACCCTGCTAACTTCATGGTGGGAGCTTCCGTATATGTAATACTCAAAGTTTCGGTAGAAAACAAGCGACGACAACTAGGAAATTGAACTCGGACCACCACATATCAGAAAAAATAATAGTTCGCTACTGTAGCAGAGAGACTGTTTAAAAATTTGAATAACATGTCAGCACACTTGGGTGAGCTAGAAGAGCGCTTAGCGGCGTCACGGACGGCGGATAAGTGAGCTCGACTGAGTGCCAAGCAACAATTAAGCAATGGAGGTTGCATAAGAAGAAATTTGCTTCGGTAAGACTAAAGGGCTAACTCAATACAACTGATGGTGTATGAACGCAGCAGGATAGATGGAGCCATCTCCCATGAGGTGTGCCGTTCCCACGACAATCGGATCTACGAAATCTGAATGGACCCTGATTTTTTTATGTGCTCAAGGACTGTCAACTCGCCAGAATTCTGCCGCTACAGCAACCACAATAAGAGAGTGAAAGTGGGTCGCGGTCGGCTATATCCGCGGTTTTCATGATGGTGGTCACAAAACTGGTTACACGAGTGTGAGTTGCGGTTGGTACAACTGGTTATACGAGCTCGTCAGGTGTGCCTACGAATGGAACGTGCAAACAATTTCAGGTCAATATCTTAAACTCTGAAGGACAAGTTCATGAATATATGTACTTGTACAGACAGATAAATAGACGGTTATGACTATATCGACCAACTTTGGCATTTTTCTGCTAGAGACATTATTCCAACAGGGTAAAACTTTTCTGGTTTCTCGGCGAAAAACTGCGACAAGTAATTTTCACAGGCTTCTCTTGAAGCAAACTTCACTCCATTAAGCGAGTTCTGCAGTGAACGGAACAAATGGTAGTCCCATGGTGCAAAGTCAGGGCTATATGGAGGATGCATCAAAACTTCCCAGCCAAGTTCTCCCAATTTTTGCCGAGTGATCAAAGATGTGTGTGGTCTAGCGTTGTGCTGATGGAAGACGAAGCCTTTTCTGTTAACTGTTCTGGCCGTTATTTTTCGATTGCTTGCTTCAATCTCATCAGTTGTTTACTGTAAAATGTAGAATCAATAGTTCGACTAGGCTGGAGCAGCTCATAGTGGATAATTCCTTTCCAATCTTACCAAACACTCAGCATAACCTTTCGAGACGTCAATGACTGACTTTGCGACCATTTGTTGAGCTTCACCACGCTTGGATCATGGTCTTTTTCGCACATTATTGTCGTAAAGAGTCTCCGACGCTTCCCTTTAGGTGTAACAAACTCAAAGGTTTGTTTTTTGATTGATTTTTTCGAAATTTTACACCAGGTGTGCCCCTTAAAGCGGAGGTCAACCAGGCATTGTGGTTGGTTCGACTTTAAAGGCAAAGTAATGGTCATTTGTCACATAAGGGTTGCCACAAAACACGCTTGCTACTGTGATTGCTTCACATTTCGCTCCCTGGTGCACATATGGGTTATATGTTATTTCATCAAGGGCCTTACAAAGTCCAAGTTCGACAAAAAAACGGACTTATACTATTTAGCTAACCGAAATAAAGGTTAGATTAAGTTTGAATCACGGGTTTTCAGTCGAAGAATAGTAATAAGAGGTAAGGTCGGCAGTAAGTGTCAAGGCGAATCTCAAAGGAATATACATACATATTAACTTTCAGTATCAGTGCCGTTCAACGACCAACAATTGACCATTTTGAATCACTTGCAACATTAGAAAAAATTTCGAATCGAAAAATTTACTGCTTTAAAGCGCCTAACGTACGCACAGCACAAATACATAAGTACGCTTATGGCCTGGCCTTTCAACCAAACGTAACAAATAGTGCGCCGTTAGACAGACTGACAGACAGCCGAAGAGACAGACGGAGAAACGGTGTTGTAACGCGTCGTTGAAAACGAAATTAAATTCAAATTCCGCAAAAGAGGGAATAAAACCAAAATAGCAACAACAACAACTAACGAAAATGCCAACATAATCGGGGATATAATTTCTGTGTAAGTATATACATATGTATGTATACTATATAAATGAGTGTGCATGTGTATGTGCATGTCTATGTGAAGCTTTGGCGGTTTTGTGCATGTGTGCGTGTTTGTTTACATATTGCTTGGTCTGGCGACAGTGGCGGTTTCTCGCAGGATATGTATGTATACAAATATATGTATGTATATATATATGTATGTGTGTGTGTGTTTGTTTTTATATATGGATGTATGTGTGTGTATATATGTGTATGCTTTGTGCATGTGTATGCCGTCTTTGTTGGTTGTAGCACGTTTACGTTTGCGTTCATTGCCTCTGCCACAATTTTAATTTTCCTAATGGATATCGATCCTTCCACTGACTTCCTTTGCCGCATATAAAAAGGATAATAGACTCCTTTATTGTGATTGCGACTCTATAAAAGTCAACTTTTGCACGTGTATTGGCTGTTGCTACTACTGCTCGCTGGCATGGCATAGCTGTTGCTTGTGTTGTTGTTGTTATTATTATTGTTATTGTTGTTATTATTATAGCTGTTGTTGTTGTTATGTATACCTATATACAAGTATGTAAAATGTTTTTGTTGTTCTTGTAAGTCTTGCGCCTTACCTCATGGCACTTGCTGTGATCCGCCCGACCGCGCGCCGGCTGCCTGCAACCATTGTCCATGTGGCAAACTGTGCGGTGTGCGACTGACACAGAAACCAACGAGCAATGGAGCAAAAGCTTTTGTAGAGCGTCGCCGATACACACACACACACACACACACTCTTGGGTTTGTGTGTTGTTGTTGTGATTGAGTGTGGCATTCGTGTTGCAACCACAACTCTGTCGTCAGTCAGCGTTGTAGCAATCATGCCACATTGGCCACGTCATGCAACGTCATAGCAGCTCCTTTCATGTCGCTGCTTTGCTGCTGCCTTTAACGCTGCTTGCGGTGAGCCTACACTGTTTCGTGCGCATCCTCGTCGTCCTTAACGTCGCGTCGTTGGCAGACATTGCCGAATTGGAATTTTCGTTGTCGCTTGCAACACAGTTACATACACACTTGTATATACATATATGCATATAATACTATATACATATGTACATATGTATGTATGTATATTAAATTTGTATATTTACCGTTATTCATTACCGTTAGCGCCGCCTAAATGCCAAGCCAGCCTCCGTCGTCCTTTTAATCATGCAACCACAATTGAATATGCCGAACTCGTGTCTTGCAACGACTTTTATGTGCCACACAATACATACATAGCTGACTACATATGCTTGTATGTATGTATGTAAATACATATGTACATATACATATACCGTTTAAAAGCCTACATATTTAAGCAAATTTTGTCTGCATATGCCGTGAATGACGTGCAACCGCAGTACATTGATTCGGTGTCTGCCTCAACTTTATGCCACATACACACACACACACACATAAAAAGACATAGTGATTTCACATGTTTATAACGGTAAGTCGTTGCTTTCACATATGCATGCAATATGCCACATCGACAAGTGGCACATACATACATATATACTTACCACACATATGTACATATGTACGTATGCATATATACGCGTATGTATAGTATATGGCATGCACTCATTGTTGTATTTGTGTTGATTTGTCTACCTAATCGCTTTCACATTCAACTTTGCCGCCATGCACCGGCTCAGCTGTTATGCGCTTGCAACAAATTCCCAATTAAGTATGCAACAGCACGTACGAAGGATTCGGCTTGTGTGGCGCTCAGTTCCGTTGTGCCACATACACGCTTACTGAATTTACATATCTATGAACGGTTGTACATATGTATGTACATATATATGTATGTTTGTATATTGGCAGCTCCCACGCAAATAAACATTCTAATTCCACGTGAAATTGCGGACTATTTGTGTTGGCAGCGCTTTTTTCTGGTTTAACATTTTATCGATTTTGCATATTTTTCCTGCTTTCTTTTTTTTCATTTATTTAAATTTTATTGTTATTGGAATATACGGTGAAAACCGTTAAGTCGGTGAAAGGAAGAGTTTATTCTTGAAATAAATTTTTTTATTTTAACAGAAAAAATGGTTTTCATAGAACTCCTTGCCACAGTAGGGTGCCATTAGTATTCGAATCTATTTTAATTAAATTGCAGTGGCAACCCTACTTAATAATGTAGCAATGCGGCAGATTTTTTTTTCATCATTTTTTTTTATGTCTGATTTTCACTATATCATTGTACCAACTTTAATTTAAAAAAAGTTAAATAGGTGGCAACTCTTCTCCAAAATATTTTTAACTCTAAGTTTATTAAGACTAAACTATTAATTTTGTTGTCTGTTTTCATTATTTCATTTAGTTTGTTAAAAAAAAAGAATTAGGTGGCAACTCTTCCACTAAAAAACTTTTAAGTTGTAGTTTAATAAATCAAAATTATTTATTTTAAAACATATTTTGCACCATTTCATTTATTTATTTTAATTTAAATTTAAAAAGGTGGCAACTCTTTAATAAAAAAATTCTTAACTCTCTGTTCATTATATCTAAACAAAATGGTTTTTGATTTAAAGTTTGATGTCTATTTTGTGCCGTTTAATTTATGTTATTCTTAAATAAAAACTTAAGCAGCTGGCAACTCTATAATATTTAATTATCTTTTGTATGTCACTTATCTTATATGTAATACTTAATTTTTCTTATAAAAATAAATTTTCCTATTAATATAATTGCAAAAAAATCGTCAGATGATGTCATCGTCCATGCCTCTGCACCATATACATACATAGCAGGACGGGGGAATGATGAGTGACTTAGAGAGTTCTTTTTTTGTTCGTCGGGAGAGGACTTTACTTCTCAATTGTCTACTCAGTCCGAAGTAGCACCTATTGACAAGAGTTATTCTGCGTTGGATTTCGAGGCTGACGTTCTTGTTAGTGTTAATGCTGGTTCCCAGATAGACGAAATTATCTACAACTTCGAAGTTGCGAAGTGCGACGACCGTTTGTTTGATGGCAAGAGATGTTTCGTCTTGCCCTCGTTCACCACCAGACCCATTTGCTTCGCTGTCTTATCCATTCTGGAGAAATCAGAACTAACGGCGCGGTTGTTAAGGCCAATGATATCAATATCATCAGCAAACGCCAGCTGTACACTCTTATAGAAGATTGTACCTTCTCGGTTTAGTTCTGCAGCTCGAATTATTTTCTCCAGAAGTAGGTTGAAGAAGTCACACGAAAGAGAGTCGGTATCGACGATCGGAACGGCTAACTTTTAGTTTGATTAAATCAAGCAATATTCAATTTCACAATTTGCTTCGCTCAAGACCATTATTAAAATCAAAAGACATAAATCAGTTTAATTTTTTTTTAACTGAAGACTATTGAATCTAATTTTTGACACCGCAAAATATAACTCAGAAAAAATTATAGTGTAAATAATCGATTAAAGCAATTTTTTTTTCTGCCATAAGAAATATAACGAAACCACAGATAGTTGCGTACATATGATTCTTTTCTCTCCAACTTCGATTAAATCAGTTCGTAAGAGCCCCTGGCCTTCATATACTCAATATAATGATATAATGCTGACGTGTTTAGTCTAAAAAATATTATCGAGAAACAAGTAAAACGTGATAAAAGTGAATGTAATTTAGGACGTAGCAATTATAAAGTAAATTTGGATAAAGTCGAGCCAAAACATCATCCTTTACACGGCTTGCGATGATTATAGCTTCAAAATTTCGATGGATTATTTTCTTAAATATTTCGGTCGTGAGATATACATACATATAATCAAATCTAATAATGGAAGAGTCACTTTATTGAATTATTTATTTATTATCTTTGAAATTGCGGTAAAACTTGAGGGAAACTATGTATATTGCTGTGTATTTAAAGGATGACTATATGGTATAGGGTTTACGCTAACTTTTCCTTGGAAAAAAATTAAAATGAATTGGAAAGACTATAATAATCAATTCAACATTGAAAATTGTTTAGTTAGTTCACTCTAAATTTAACAAAAAGCTTTAAATTTGTCAAGTAAAGCATAACGCTTGTTGGAGAAGGGCAAGCCATCCAATTTTTCATGACCTTTATCACTTTAACTGAGCTTAGAGCAAGATTATCAAAACTGAAGAAGATATAAGTATGCAAATATATATTATACTTAAGCTCAACTAAATTACCTAACTGTAGACTATATGTACATATGGATATTATACGAGGGCTGCTATACATATTTCTGGCCTAATAATGAAAATAGGAATATTTATCAACGAAAATGGTTTTATTGTTTTTCAAAATATTCTCCATCAAGATTTATATAGTAAATAAATTTCAGAAGCACTTTTTCCTCCGATTGAGACAACTCAAAACATTTCTTGAATGCTATATATGTACATATTTTCTTGATGTGTGGGATAAAAAGAAGTCATTATACATATCAATTCGACGTTTTGGCCGGTGAGCTATATGAGAGCTCGCATATGTCATGGTGCACAATATTCGTCTTCTCTTGTTCGTTTTTCGAATTTCTCCGAAGACTTCAGGCAAACAAATGGTGGTGTACCACTCAGAATTGACCGTCCTACGGTGCTCAAGCAAAACAGTCACCACATGACCTTTTGCCGAAGAAACAGTCGACCATTTGCTTCGAAGTGCTTCTTCCACGAACAACTTTCGTTGGATTTGGCTCGTCTTGGAAGACCCACACGGTCGATTGCTCGTATACGCATATATCCATGATTCTACCTGTGCCAATTTTTTGAATTAGAGAAATTGTTAAGATCGATTGTCAGTCACCAAAGAACATTTTTTGAAAATTGTGTTTTAACAAAAGCAATATCGAATGTATGCTGGTGGGAGAAGGGCATAGGCATCTACAAACATTATCAGTTCAAATATCTGGGCTCAAAATGCTATATACAGATATTCGTATATTAGGGTGAGCTTTTTCATTTGACAAAATATATTTACGAAATTTGGCATGACTTATTCTATAAAGTAGCGCTACAATTTACGGAGAAATTGTTAAGATCGAGTCAAACAAACAGATCGGTCAAAATATAGTCCATGTATGGGAAAATTTTTATTCCATTAAATGTATTTATGAAATTTGGCATGGATTATTATCTAAGGCAGCGCTACAATATTTGAAGAAATTATCCAAATCGAACTACTATATCATATTTCAATCAAACAAACTGGACCACCAAAATCAAGTTCTTGTGTGAAATCCAAGATTTATATTTTTTTGTTTAAATTGCCATATTTATACCTTTTTTATGTATTTTAAGTAGAATTTACTACATAACACACACATATACATATCTACATATTTGCATATATACAAGGTGCGTTCCTAAGTAAACAGGACTTTTTGAATCTATCGTCCCCTGATGGCGCCATCTATATGTTGACTGGTGCGTTAGAATCTGCTATCTTTATCGATTGTCCAGTGAGAATTTCTTGACATTTTATTGATTGGAAGTAAAGTTATTGCGTTTTATGTGTCAGTACGTTTGTGTTATTGGTGCGAAAATTAGCTTCAAACAAAGAGCCAAGATTAAATTTTGTTTTAAAATTGGTAAAACTTTTATCGAAACGTTTCAATTGATGAAACAAGTTTATGGCAATGATTGCCTATCCCGCAGCAGAGTGCACGAGTGGTTTCAACGTTTTCAAAGTGGTCGTGAGGACATAAATGACGATCAACATGTGGGCCAATCAAAATCCGTGATCACCGGAAATTCCATCGAAACTGTGCGTGAATTCATCAAAAATCATCCGAAATCAACATCTAAGTTCATGGAAATGGAATTGAACATCTCACCACATCGATTTATCGCATTTTAACCGAACATTTGGGCTTACGAAAGGTGTGTGCACGATTTGTTCCGCACAAATTGACTGACGACCAAAAATTGCTCAGAATCCAACATTCGAAGGACGCTTGTGACCGATTATTTGACCAAAAATCACATTTTAACCATTAACCACTCCCCGTATTCACCTGATATGGCACCGTGCGACTTCTTCCTTTTCGGAAAAATGCATTTGCCCATAAAAGGAAAGCGTTATGCAGACGTAGAGGCCATTCAAAAGGCTTGCACCGGCATACTGGCGGCCATACCGGCCAACGAGCTAAAACACTCGTTCAACATGCTTTTGGACCGTGCAAAAAGCTGTATTGAAGCAGAAGGCGGCTATTTTGAATAAAATAAATTAATTTTGCCGAAAAAAACATTTGTTCTGTTTTTTTTTTCAAAGTCCTGTTTACTTTGGAACGCACCTTGTATTATATCCACAACCATCTTAAATCATCTACTATTGTCTTTTCGAAAGTTCTATGACTGATCCTTGCGTCTCAAAAGTTCACTTGAGCATAATTTCTGCGGTTCTCTTTCAAGTTTGCATATCAATTGAGAATCCAATTGGTGGAGGAGCACACCACACAACCGGCGCAGCAGCGGTGGCTCTTAGACGCCATTAAAAGTACATAAACATAGAACGGGTGTATTTGCGTGTTGTATGCTCGCCGTGTATATCCAACCATATGTGTGCATTTATGCAAGCTTACATTTACTTTGGCTTGCATACACACACTCAGACACATATGAGTATATATTCACATACATACATACATACATGTGTATTTGTATAAATGGGCATTTGCATATTTAGCATGGCATAATAAAACCGCCCGCATTTGGTTCTACAAGTTTATGGCTTAGTTGGCGAATATAAAAATTTACATACACACACACGCACATGCTTGTATATATGTATGCAGGTTTTTGTGCGGAATGTTTGCGACTGCTTTGGCGTTTGTTTTGTGGCGTTTCATGCAAATCCAGCGCCATAAAAGTGAGTGAAGAAAGGGAAGCACCGACAGCCAACCAGCCAAGCGATGAGCGGCAATGGCAAGAAGATTTCTGTTCTGTGTATATAATATAAGTATTGTGCACAGAGTCAGTGGTCCACGAACGTGGTTGCCAACTAACTTCATTTTAAGTAGAAAATAAATATGTTGTACAGAATTTAAACTAAGTTTAACTTAAGCTTTGCCACAATAAGGACTAAATTTCTGCTTAAAGAGAGAAAATTCTGTTACGTGACTATCAGATTTTGAACTGATTTTTTGCTTTCACTTTGGAAGTGAGGTTAGTATGAAACATGTAGCAACAGTTTCTTACATAATTTCTCATATTCCATATTCGTCCTGGTTGACGTGATTTCAACCATTGTAAAGATCTAAAACACTAAAAACAAGAAGATTCTTCATTAGTAAGGATGTCGTTATCGGGTTGACCATTTTCAAAAAAAAAAAATAATAATAATAAAAAACAAAATGGCGTCGACTTGAAAAAAAAATTTTTTTTGGACCCGATTTTTTCGACCTTTTCGAATTTTTTAAAAATACTTCAAATCAAAATTTTTGGAAATCCAAGGCAGACACGATAGAGCATTGTATAAAGAAGATATATACCAAATTTCAAAGGCATCGGTTCAGTAGAACTTGAGATATCATGTCAACCACCTCAAAAAAAGTAGTTTCGAGAAAAACGCGTTTAAAGTTTAGGAGACAATTCTAGTGAAAACGAACGCCACGTCACAAAATCGGCTGTATCTCCGAAAATAAGTCGAATTTTGAAAAATTCTGATAAGGTCATATTTTTGAAAGTCTAAACTTTCAAAATATGCAAAAAAAAATCGATTTTTTCAAAATCCTAGACCAGAATACCCCCTTAATGTGACATTCAAAATCAGATTATTACATAATTGATTCAAAATTACATTACCAGATCCATCACGGTGTTACTAAAATTTAACTGAAATTTCTGGTATTAAAGTGGTAAGAGCCAGGCCGCATCTCTCTGGTGGATTTCTATAGAACGACTCTTGTTTCAGTCCTCACATATCCACAGCTTTATTTATTAAACGAATCACGATTGCGATTAATATGGAATAAATGAAATATTCGGACTTAAACTCCATCACAATGCTAACGCTTAGAATAGTTTGGAATTGAAATCATCTGTCAACAGCATTGTGATAACTTCAGAGCACTTCGACAATGACTTAGGTTATCAGAAAGGACTGGTTTAGTTTCAGCAATAGATTTTAAAAACCGTACTATTCCTGCTTTCATATACCTATAGAGTGTTCAGTGATGTGATTTTAAAATGAAATATAACACTCAAATTTGGTAAAAAGGGGTTCTCTTTGTTTGTTGTGTATATAATTTTGTGTAATTTTTTATTATTTGAGCAAAATATCGCCCGAATGGCCAGCATGGCTACGTTTGTCTATATTCAACCCACCAATTTACGATAATTCGATGCAGAATTTCGGCTATAGTACACTGAATGCTGTCTTCGCGCTACTCGAGACTTGCTGGTTGATTTGTAAATCTTTGATTTAACCGTCTTGTCGGAAATGGTGAGTGTCCGCGTCCATCTCACCAATTTCCGGTAAAAAAAAGTCGGTCAGCATCCTTTTATAATGCTCGTTATTCATAATATCCGCACCAAACGGTCAATTTTCACTAATGCAATTGCGTTTCTTGAACCAAACGAGGATGTGACCTTGAATAACGACAATTTTGTTTGCTGATGAAGCAATTAGGTCAGAAATGGTCCCATCTGAGAGAATGATTTTTCTATTTACAGTAGCCACCGCAGAACGATAATTTGCATAATAATCTTGGACAATTTCTAACTGTTGTACCAAAGTGAAAAGAGACATGATGAAATGGCAAACCTTACATTGACCAAAATGTACATAACTCAGTAAACAAAATGGCCCCTATAAACTCTTTTGCTTATGTGAATTCTATCTCAAACTCATTCGCTCAGCGTGATTCTTCAGAAAGAACCGCTCGATCTGGAAAAGGCATCAAATATGATAGATACGCTACTTGAAATGTTCCGAAATCGAAGACAAAACGCCGAGGAACCATTTATCTATTTATACAGACACGAAAAAAATGGCGGCAGAACTGAAAGTTAACGAATAAAAACCAAGAATTTGCGGCCGATTAAAAACGAAAATTTATGCGTGAGAACTTACAAAGAATACTATAGGGTCTCAGTGTACATTCTCTGTTGGATACAATCGGCGGAGATTTGAAGACGCGCTTTTCTAGAGAAGTATTTGATGGACTTCAACTGAATTTGTTGCTTCCAGAAAAAATATGTGCTTTGTGGATAATGACAAAGTCGTGCGACTTTTGAAGGTCAAAGGTGAACTTACTTCCAATAGCATCTTACTAACATTGGAGATGGTTATGAGCTTTTCATAGCAAAATATGTTTCAGATATATTTGAATAGACAGTAAAGGAATAAATACGATCTAATAATATTTTTATTCTCTCTCTAACTCTTAAATAATTTTATATAAAATTTAAATTCTGTTTCAACCTAATTGGCAACCTCATGCAGAACATGCTACCAACGCGCTTAGCAGCACAAAAAAACAATGAAAAAAAGAAGAAAATAAAATGCAAGAAAAAAAGGACTACAACAAAAATAAATGCACGTTTTTTACTGTTTTGCATTTTTGCTTTCAACACTTTGCCAACACCAACACTGGCAGCTTCTACCCAGCTCCTCCGCCACCACTTGTTATTGTTGTTGCTGTCATACTTTTGCCACTTTGTTCAATATGGCGGACAAGCGCAAACGCTACGAACAGACACTACTGGTTTGTGTGTATGTATATGAGCATTTGTATGGCCACTTGTATGACAAACTGTCTGTGGGTGGAACTGGGTGCTGCGCTCGAATGCGAAATGCTGGGCGAATGGGTAAAGGGGCATACATTTTTTATTTGTTGTTGTACAATTTGGGGTTGGTGTATACACATATTGTTGTTGCTGTTGTTGTGCTAGCAATTCTTGGGGGGAAACTTAGACAACTTGCATGAGCTAACAATCGCTTTGCGCCCACTGAGCTGGCAGCTGAGTAACCCTTTCGTCAAAGTATAACCGAGATAAACCGTTACTAGCAGCCCCGAGCAAAAAAAAGTAAGCAAAACTACAACAAAAACAAAGCAAGTGCAATTGAAGACCGAAAATAAGAAAGCTGCGTGCCCAGCAAAAGGCAACAACACCAACAACAACAACTTAACTGCTTTAAGCATAAAGCGCCGTCTAACTATGATTTTGCCGTGTTGAATGTGAAGGAAGCGCGGTGGCGAGGCAGCGTCGTTACAAAGGCAAAGCGACAACGTCAAATAAAAAATACAAATTTTTCTTTATTTGTTTTCATAAAAGTTTATGCCATTTTGCCTCAAGGGTCCGTCGCACTCAACTGCAACTCTTTGGAGCGACGACTCACAGCTACAAGCAGTGGTGTTGTGTAGAGTTGCGGAAGGGGCAGCGCAGGGTAAGCGTCGCTGCTCATAAATGATATGTAAATGTACACTTTTACCGTTATATTATTTTTCCTCTTGCTGTTCTCATCGTTTGCTTACTTTTCCCGCACACTGTTGTTATTATTTGCCGCTTATATCCGTACTTTTTCGCAATTTCTCCCTTTGCTTCGCGCTTGGCAGCTGTTATTTTGTTGTCTTATCTAAATTGACAAAAGTTTATCTTGTAAATATTCAATTAATTTTGCGTAGCTTTCATAAAAAGCTGAATAATATTTTCTTATGTGTGTGCGCTTTCGTTATGAAGAAGAAAATGGCAAATTGGCAACACTGGTTGAGGGATTTATAGAAATTTCAAGGAAATTGAAGCATAGTTTAAGGCGTTGGAAGGAAAAATCCTGCGATTTAGCTTTTGAAAAGAAAATAGAAGGGATATTAGAAAAATTTAAAGAGTTTTCAAGCAAATTAAAATATAGTTTAAGGCGCTGGAAAGAAAAATTAGCTATAACTTTTGATTCTTCGTAATAAAAATTTTTGTTTTCTTCAAGAGTTTGAAAGACAAAAGTGATTGAATTTCTCATAGATTCAAATTTTCTTGCTCGAACCGAAGCCTTAGCAGTGATAACAGGTTTGGAGGATGGAAAAATGGAATTATCCTTTAATGTTAATAATGTTGGTTGCTCACTCTGGTGTCACAATTTCATCTTTTTCCGAAGTTAATAGTTGGTTATTTTTACAATGCAGTGCTAACCCTGATACATGAGAACATGAAATTCGAAACACATGATATAAGAGAAGTTAAATTTACTGTTCTTAAGACTTTACTTTTCTTTTTTCTAAACTCAAAGTCAAGATTCTTTCACTCCTCACATACTGTTTAAATTAATATAGTGAATTTGAAGTTAATCTTCAACGGGACCTTCCCGAGCCATTTGAGTTGGTGAGGCTTTGAAGAATCCTCGCAAATAAACTGAGTCGATTCCGTTAGTATTGAGAAAATTGTTAACTATTTGAGATCAGTTTTTTGTTCTAAAATCAGAATCTCCGACAATTAAAGAGTCTGCTAATGGAAATTAGGTCTATGGCAGAAGCCTTTATCAAGCCATATGTACACTATGGTTATCGTTAAAAAAATCGGTAAGGAGAAATAACCTAAAAATACGTAATAAACAGTTCTGAAACGCGAAAGAAACGTCCAGGATTTGCATTATAATTTTATTTACATACAAAAATAAATACGCTATCAAACGGTATGAGAGTTGTACAAATCAACCTAAATCACTGCTCAGCTGCTCTAGAATTACTGAAGCAGATAATCTACGAGGAGAAGATGTGACAATATTCAGTATAAAATCATAAGCGCTGGTACCTGAATTTCCGACAAAGAAATCAAAATTGCCATTTGGACCTGTAAGGAAAATGCCTTCCAACACAAGCCGCTCTTGGGGAAATCCTACTTTATGCGGGCGAAAATAGGAGGAATCTATTTCTATAACTGCTATCTCCCACCGAGTGTACTGTAAGGTGATTATGAATAAATTCTCGACGAACTGGTCCATATGCCCTTACTACCACTCCAAACGTTTTAGCAGGCGATTTTAATCCGTGGGCAATTGTACAAGTATGGGATAGTAGCAACACAAACAGACGGGGTAATGCTCTGCTAAAAGCATTCGCCTTGCTAGGTGCAGTGCTGCTTAATACCTTAATAATATAAATATCTTCGAGAAGAAGGGTCGTGGATCGATTATAGATGTTACGCTCATCAGCAGCTCACTGGCTCGATCTGCATGTTGGAAAGTGTGCGACTTCTACATACATCGCGATCATCTCTCATTATGCTGTAAATTGGCAAGCAGACACGAAATCGGGGCATTCTGAAAAAGCCACGAAAAAAAGGATAAAAGGTGAAGACGCTAAATGAGGAAAGAAAGCGTGGGTAGCTCGATCGACTTAGAGCGACAAGCTGAAATGCTTTGTATGACCGATACGATGGCTAAAATATTGGAGAAGCTGATGAACGTCATCTAGAAAAAGAGCTACCTGGCTTGTCAGAAAAAAAATTTGAATCAGGAGACATCGATCCACCATAAACGCAGTCGGAAAGTTGACGGACATTGTGCTCAAGGCCATAAAGGGAATCAGAAGGATACATGGCGATAAAACATAATGCGCAGTTGTTACACTTGACGTGAAATGCTTTTAATTCTGCATTCTGGCCACATATCATGGGGGCAGTGTAGGCAAGAAATACGCCGGGTTATCTACTGAAGATAATTAGTAGCTATCTGTCTGACAGACTGCTAAAAAACTAGAAACGGTAACATCGTTTGAGAGACAACACGGGGGGACAGACTTTTATCTGACGTAATTCTGGACGGGCCATGGCTATTTCAGGTAGTATCTCATAGATTCGGCTACGATGAGAACTACTATCGAACAAATAACCAAAGGAATGCCCCCGACAACATTATAAGTCTCATGCTGCAATCAAAGTTGGCATGGACGAAAATGAAAGAGTGGGCTGCAATAGCGATCCCAGAACTAAGGATAAAAAGAGAACGGCAGTGGCGAAGCGCAAGGCGAGCTAAATAATCCCGCAGTGAGTTTGTGAGGAGGCATTTTTGCCCGGCTTGGTCCTGCGAAGTAATGTTTAACGGCGATACCGCAGGCCCAAATTCAAGCTAAAGCCTGAGTTAAGGGTTTAGTACGTAGGAGTACTATTTCTCAAATCAAGAAAAGTTAGATAATACTAACTCTTTCAACAGCGGCAGCATTCTTGGAACATTCCCCCTCTAAAACAACAAAAAAATAGAAACAAAAACAAACGCAATCGAATTATTACTTTACATATAAACAGAACCTCCTCGTTCTCAATGTTAGCTATTCTACACGAAAATATATCAATTACGTTTGAATAATTAGCTAAGGACTTGCGAACTTGAAGTCACCTGCAAATACACAAGAAATTAATGATAAGTTACATATCTGAGGAAGATATCACTTTTCATGACCTTCGGTGTTGTTGTAATTCAACTCTTTTATTGGGTTGAAGGTATTTTGTCAAAACACGAAGATATAGCGTAATAATTACAAAAGGAAATCCTTGTTAATGCTTAAATGTATCCGTTATCAAAACTACCCTGTAGGAAAAATTCATTTCAGATGAAATTAAATATTTGTCACTTTGATAAATAAAAGGGGAAGACGTTAACTTCGTTTGTACCGAAGCTGTAATACGCTACACAGATACAAAGGATTTTATACAAGGAATCGATTTTAATAAATTTTTCTGCATGATTTCCAATCGGACGGTGTCCAGTTAGAACTCTTCAACCATTGATAGGTTAACCTTACTCAGAGCCTCAGAAGGACCTTACGACTGCACAACAGCTCGTAGTTGACCAGCGCTTGCTAACTAAGTCTGAGGCCTAACAGTACAGTACTGAACCACAAGGTGCCAGATGGAGCTCCAACCCGTTCCCATTCCTCAGTAATTGAGACTGAAGTACTTATTTTAGCAAGCGCATCTGTCTTATTGTTTCCTACAATACCGCAGTGATCAGGTACCCAAACCAATATAATAATAAAGTAGTTCGATGCTAGAGATAAGAAGTCTAGACATCCTTTCACTAATCTTGAGCGTAGAGTCAAAACTCAAAGCTAATACCTCTGCTTTATTATTGGAATGGATAGTCACTACTCTTAAGCAGGCTACGCTCCAAAGCAGTAGATCGGCTGCTACCTTTATGGCAGCCAGCTTCATGTGAAAGACGCTGAAATTGTCTACAGTGTACTTTTCAACCAATCCATCCCTCACTTTCCCTCTCCTTTAGCGAGTCCTTTCATTCTTCCCATGCCTCCCTCTAAGGTATGTGAACAGAGAAACCAGAGCTAGAGCTAGGCTCCATGACTTGGTAATCTAAGTATTTTGAAACGAAATAAAAGTTTGCTAGGATTCCAGAGTGTCTAGGTTCGCAGTCATCTAAGACGATCAGATTCTCTGAGTCTGACTGCAGCTTTCGAAGCCATATACTTCGCGGTTATGTCCAGTGATGCCATATGCAGCAAGACATTTAGAACCATAGCTGGCTACTGCAGAAAAAAGAAAAGATAGAAGAGACTGTAGGAACATGATGGGAATGCTAACTGGTCACTGTCTGGTGGCGGCACAAGCCCGTAGGATGGGGCTGACAGATCGAGAAAACTGCAGGAAATGTCTAGAGCAGGTCACTAGGGAAACAATGGATACTCTCTTGTACACTTGTTCCGAACTGGCAATACTACGCTGTAGGCATCTGTGGTCCTCACGGTATGATACACTGGAGGAGTTATCGATAGTGAGGCGGCAGAGTCTGTTAAAATTCGCGTCAAGCGCAGGCATTCTATAAGATGACTACATCTCTTGGACCTAGGAACTGAACTACATCTGGTAGCACAAGAACAAAAACTGGTCTATGCGTGGCTTATTGGCGTACCAGATTAACCTAACCTATGCAAATCAGTAAAACTTCATGAGAGATCAAGGTCTTAATTTCGGACACTTTGCTCTGAAGTCTGTCATGTAAACACTAGGTGAATCAGTGGCGGCATTAACATGGGATGCGTTTAGGATGATGAATAATTAAAGCTTTTTATGTGGGAGCAACGGTATCCTAGTACTTATGGGGTTATATCCATGTGATGTAGTCGCGCTAATTTCCTACGTGGCAAGCACTAACACACAAGCATTTGCAACAGAAACGCACATACTTTGCAGCTAATTAACGCTAAGGACTGACGCTTGACAGGCGGTGCGAGTGATTACCCGTAACGTGAACGGTGTCTAATTAAGCGTCAATCTGCAGTTGCTCTGGTTGCGCGCCACCGCCGCCGCCGTCGCCGACAATCACCAAGGTTGCGAAAAAGGGTTAAATGGTTAGTAGCCGCAGGCGAGAGCGGGCATTAGATAGGCGGGTGAGATTGTGCGAAAGTTCTCGTATGCGCCATACAGGGTATACATTTTCATGGCATAGGCATTTTTTGTTGTTGTTATTTTTCTGTTATTTTTATTGTTGCTTTTATTTTGCACTTAACCATTTTGCTGGCGGTTGCATTTGCTTTTATTTCAATTAGCGCGCGCGCGCGACATACAAATATATTTATATGATTGTGCCTCATATAGGTTTCGCTTTGATTTTGGGGCGGCTGCAGCGGCTGCGCGCGCTATAAAAATCTCTGTCATTCGTTTTGTTGCGTCTCATTTGTTTTGGTATATAAAAATCGCAGATTTATTGAAGGTAGTAATCCTTAAAGTTTAAGAACATTCTTTAGATAAGCGGCCAGCGCACGAAAACCAAGCAGCAGCAGCGTCGTAAAGAAAGCGGTAGTAGAGGGTGAAGGAAGAGGCGCGCTCTGCCAAAGGATGCACAGCTTTCGCTTGCGCGCACATAACTGCTGCCGCTGTGGAGTAGTCCAGCGCGCTGGCGTTCATCATCAATATTCAGTAGTAGTCGTTGGCGGTGCGACGCGCTCGTAAGTCCGTTGTTATAAATATATTTATATGTATGTATGTGGCTCAATAAAATAAAATCGCTGAAAGCGTATAAAAAATGGACACAGGCGCTATAAAATTTCAGCCGCCAGCCGCATTTGCTTAATTGTCTTATACGCATACACATACGCGCGCAGACATTCACATCAATACAAAATATATATAAAAAGGTAGCGCGCGGTGGCGGTGAGCGCTATGCGCTGAAGCGCTTCCATAACTGAAGTATACGTCAGGCTGACTGCTTGACTGACTGACCAGCGCTGTTGTCTTGCTGACCGCTGACCGTTGTTTACGGCATGTATTGCCACCTTTTGTTCGGGCGGTGAGTCACAGCCCGAGTGCAGCGCGCGTTGGCATCTTGTAGTCAGCTGCTGCTTCTTCTTCATTTCAAGCCAAGCGCCTGCAGCTTGTGGTATCATGTAGACAGCGCGCTCTTATATCTGTATAGGCGTATGCAAGCGCGCACGTTTGTGTGTGAATGTATTTGTGCGCGCGCTTTTATATGTGTGTGCGCGCACAGTCTGTGCCGTTGGAGCAGCCGTGGCGGGCTGTTATCAGTGCAGGTTTAACCGAACCTATAAACAACCGCGCGGAATGTCATGCATAATGTCCCCAAATTAGATAAACATGGCGCCAATGCAATCGCTCGGACACACGTAAATTCCGCTGCTGCGTTTATTCGTTCGTCCATTCGCCGGCCCGTACGCGTCGCTTGTTCCATTTGTTGTTGGCTGCCTGACTGCCTTGGCAGTTGTGCGTATTCCATTTGTTTTCTTGCCTTTTTTGTTGTCGTCTGATTTCATTGCTTTTGTTTTTATTTCGTTTTACTTTTAATTTTTATATTCTTTCGTCGTTTTAAAGTTCTTTGTTTCAGTTTGACTGCTCTGCACACCATTGCTTTCGTTTCATTTTTATTATTGCATCGCGCAGTGCTTTAAATTTTTAGAGCGTTTGCTTTGTTTTTGTTGTTGTTGACTGACATTTACGCGCGTCCAATAATGTTCACTCCAAATAACACAGAAATGTACATACATATGTAGCAAATATAGTATATTTACAAACAGAAATATCTCGCAAACTCATAGCCACTTCGGGCAGGCCATTACTAAATGTCCTTTAAATGAATTCAGTCGTTTGGTTCTATTATTATACTTAAACATTAAGCAGCTGCTAAAAATATTATCGAGAGAAGGATCTGCTTTATTTGAACACCTCCCATTTTTTTCTTTCTTTCATCAATCTTTCTGCAAAAACTCCGATAGGACAGCGTCCAGTTAGAACTCCTTCAACCATTGGAAGGTGAACCTAGCTGAGAGCGAAGAGTTCCCTAAACCTCTGACGACCGGAAGGACCTTGCGACTGCAGAGCTGCTCGTAATTGAGTCAGTAATTATCTATTCTATTACTATTTCACATATTGTATTATTACCTAACCTCATTTTTTAAATTTTTTAAGTTGGTTTTTACTGTTGATTCTAATTTTTTGAAGCTTCTCTTTGAACACATGACAATCGCTAGCGGATCAACGTTTTGCATGGATTTAGTTATCCTAATGTTACTAAGGAGAATGGAGCCATTTGTAAAAGTTCACGCAAATGAGGAAAGTTCTCTGATCGCCATTCACTTGGGAGTGGCCAGAAACGATTCGTTTACATATGGCTCAAGCAGCTCACGACTTCCGTTCTTAGACCAAGTATCCTCTAGGTAGCCAAAGAATATCCGTTTGCATCATCCCTCCCAAGGTTGTGCGTTGGGTTTGGGACCCTCCACGTAAAAAAGCGCCCCAATGAGACGTAAAGAGCGGCTTCGGAAGAGAAACGCCCCTTTTGATGACGACCGCTGCAAACGTAATAAGGACTATAATTTAAGGGCATGCACCTGGAATATTCGGTTCCTTAATTGGGAAGGTGCCGCTGCCCAGCTGATTGATGTCCTCGTAAAAGTAAAGGCTGACATCACCGCCGTCCAAGAAGTGTGATGGACGGGACAAGCATTGACATGAGTAGGTCCGTGTGGCGTTTACTACAGTGGCATATAAAAGAGCGCAAATTTGGTATAGGATTCAATCCCCCAACCAGACCAATCATGTTATGATAGACCGAAGACACTTTTCCAGTGTTTTAGACGTGCGTACGCTCCGATGTCCTAACATTGACTCGGACCACTATCTTGGTATACACCAGCCTCTGTGCAGTACAAAACGAACATTCACAAACGCAAGGAAAGTTCGACTTCGAGAAGCTGCAATCACAACAGACAGCCGAACGTTTATCTATTCTACTTGCACTCCTGCTCGGTATATGGGAATTGTGGGCCAGCATTTCAAGCTCTTTACGTACAGCTGCAAACGAAACCTTTGATTTTCGAAAAAGGCTAAAGAACAGCTGGTACGATAAGGAGTGCGGTGTCGCAGCGGAGAGAAAACAGGCTGCCTGCCTCGGAACGTTACAATCGACCACAACACGTGCGGGATGAGATAGATACCGAAAGTTAAAAAGGAAAGCGAGACGCATTTGCAACAATTGGCGACGTACATATGTATGTCAGCAATAACGAGCCATATATTATCTTCCAACGACAAGCGACTTCACATAATCCCACAAAAATAGTCCAGTGGGCATTAAATTGCACGATCTTGTAGGCCACGCCAAAGACCACGATTGCTCACCAAAAGTTTTCGAATCAATTGATTATTTCATTGGCTGTAGGGGGTTCAGCGCCGTCTTGTTGAAACCAAGACCAGGTCATCCATATCAACATCATCCAATTCAGATACGAAAAAGTCTTTAATCATGGCACCATAGCATATAAAAAGGATGAGCTCAGCTCCAATTCTTGCGCTCGATGGCGGATATCTCCATTCGCGTTTTCTTGGATACTCTGAGTCTCTGAGGATGTACATTATCCACTAGAGTAAACGTGGTGCGAAACCGATCCATGGTTACTCGAATTACCTACTACCTACTTTGAGGGAGTATTATATCGACTGGATGTTGAACGAAGCGCGCGATGTGCGAACCAAATCAGTATTTTGTTAGTTTTAACGATTTGCAAACATTGTGTCAGAGTAAGTCTATTCATTATGAAATGGTTATTCAATTTGAGTAAAACTCAAGTTACAGCTGTCAAAAAGATCAATTCTGAAAAAGGTGTTCCTTCATTGAAAACCACACTTCTAAAAAGGCACGTATTATATGAATAAATAGTGACCTCTTTTATTCCTACCGAAATAATCCTCTGTAAAATCAATTATCCTCAAAACAACACCCTCATTTTAAGGGCTAGACCATACGCTTAATTATGGGTGTTAGGAAAAAATCGTACTTTTCACTTTCAGGCCTTATGAAAATGCATTTGGGTGTATGACATATCCTTTACATTGACATGTTGATACAAAATGGCGACTATTAGACCCCTTTCAATAGGGCCTTGACAAATGGGCCTAGATGAGTGAACTCAATGCTTCGATACTAAAGCACCTTCGACATAGAAACAATTTTTTTCACGATTTTACCTTTTTCATAATTTTATAAGGAGTCTCAAACACATTCAAGTTAAATAGTTTTGGATTCTTAGGAAATCCCAGACTGGTCAGATGTCTTAAGGGGTTACATGAATTTTCGGATTTCAAAGAATCGAATTTTTTGTCATATTAAATTCTACAACACCTCTAGAATATTATTTTAAATTGATTCGAGTAATAGTTTCGGAGATATAGCGAGAACTTGTGTGCTCGTCTTTAAACGCGTTTTTTCCGAAACTCGGTTTTCGAAGTCGGTTGGCAAGATTACTCGATAACTACTCAACCAATCTTCATGAAATTTTACACAAGTAATTGTGATACAATTTTCAAAGTTGTAAGTTAAGGTTTTTCACTAAAACAATCATTTCTGTTCACTTTAGATGATCTCATAAAGAGTTATCCTGCCAACGCCGACGCTGTTTTTTCCAAGAAGTCACCGGAAATGGTATCGCGATGGTCGAGTTTAAAATATTTTTTTCCAAAAATTTCAGAATTTCTTTTTTCATAGTGTATAATGCATTTATAACAATAAAAAATTATAAAAAAATATTTTATTTTTTATATGAGAAAAATTGGTGAAAATAGACTGTTTTTTACCCGAGGAAACCCATGCAACCCATGTAAGTATTAATTTCAGGATGCGAATAGAATACAAAAAGAAAAAGAGTGACGTCCTAAAGAACATTGGCCATTATAATATATGTATGTAGTATATACATACATATATCTACATATCTAACCACTAAATGCACACACATAATTTTTTGCTCTAAATTATTACACATTTTATGTACAAAATTTTGAGCCAGTCACTTTTATCGCAAATTTCCTAATTTCCACGATAACACGCGACGAACGCTCATTTGAATATTTTGTGAATTTTTGGAAATTTTCGTTGTCGTGTTCGCTATCAGCTCGGCCATTGACTATTTCATTTCTCATTTTACAATTTTTCAACATTAGTCGCCGTTTTATGGCAACACTAAACAAATTTGTAGCGCGATCGGTTTGAAGATAGACTACACACATATAGTATAAATTTATGTACATACATACATACAAATGTAAGTCATAAAAGCCGAAGCACAGAAAAAAATGAAGAAAATAAAAACGAAAAGTGAAAAGTGCATATAAAAAGTATGGAAAAAAGCATAAAATATATAGCGCTGCCGCCAAGTAGTGTGGTCGGTTCACAAACGCACACACACATATGAACTCTAGGCGCTTATCTACAAACAAATTATACCCACACCGACTGCTTGGACTTACAGACAAGCTTCTATGTAGTTGCTGTAGCGCCAGCCCCCAGTCTTATCCACATATACATACATACATACATATACATGTGTCTAGGTGCCTCGATTCGTCTCCTGTCGAGGCTTTTATCAACGAGACAAGTTTGTCTCTTGATAACCTTTTTGCCTTTATTACTCGCATATAAAGATACCGAGCACATACTAAATATGTATATGTATGTGTATTTGAGTGTGTAAGTGTACATATGTAAATGACTGCAACGTCGATGTGCAATGATGCGGTTGGTCGTCTATCATTTGTGGCTCCGTCTTTACTTAATTCGTCAGTTTTTTAGTATTCTCATTGCTTTCTATTCACCAAAGTCGAATTCCCTCTACAAAGGCTATAGCAAACGATTTTACGGTTCGATTTGCTTTAAGCATTGCGTTAATTCTTCTTCTTTTTTCCGTTTTTTGGTACTTATTTAACAATTAAAAACGTTATTTTATTCAAATGTTAAAACAGGCGCCAGTGCCGGTATATTGCTAGGCGGTAGAGAGGCTATAAAATTGTATGAACACATGGTTTTCTTCAGCTTCAACGGCTTCTGAGACTTCGTAAGCTGAATACCTCTATCGAATCTATCAAATTGTTAGAGCTAATACGTTTGTGAAAAGTATGCTCACTGGATGATAAGAGAATTCGATTCATTCAGGACGAAGTTGATTTCAGCCTCAGGTTTGGTTTGGTTGAATCGATGTTAGAATGCAGTTCACAAACAAAAATATTTTTATAAAAGAACTTGATTTGATCTTTTAGAAGAAAGTTATAAGTCTTTCATCATTCCCGTTCTTCTACATGGTGTGGAGGCATGGACAATGACGTCATCTGGTGGGTTGTTAAGAGTTTTGGAGAGAAAGGTTCCGCGGAAGATTTATGGTCCTTTGCATATTGACAATGGCGATCATCGCATTCGATAGAACGATGAGCTGTACGAGATATACGGTGACATTTACATAGCTCAGCCCTTCAAAAGACAGTGGCAAGAGACGCTGGCAAGGTCATATTGTCCGGATGGAAGAGAACACTCCAGCTTTGAAGGTTTTCAGTACACGCCGGTGGAAGCAGAGGAAGAGGAAGACCTCCACTCTGTTGAGAGATCAGGTGGAGAAGGCCCTGGATGCACTGGGATCTCGAATAAGCGCCAAAAAGCGAAAAAAAGAAACGACTGGCGCGCTGTTGTTAACTCGGCTATAACCGCGTAAGTGTTTTCTACGGCAGTAAAGAAGAAGAATCCAATATCGGTGGTTTCGACAATTGAACGGTTTCTTCGGGAGAAAATAACGTGTGCAAAATTTCAGGTCAGGTCAGGTCTCAAAATATATAGAGGTCCTTCTTGATTATTCTACCTTTACGAAATCACGGCTAAATACCAAGGACCTTATACCTTAAGATTCAGATTTCATACTGTTTAGTGTATGAGCGCAAATAGTAATAAAATGCCTAAAATAATTTGTGTTGGATCTAAAGTGCTTCTTGAAACTTCATATCTACATAACTATATATTCCTTGACAGTCGAAGTGCGATCCTCCTTCCCAGGGGTATGTCCTAGAGTCTAACCGCAGATGAGGAGAAGGTAGGTTAGTAAGTAGAATGGCTGTCTAACAACCCACTAAGGCCTTTAGAAGGCCCATTGTGATACCACTGGGACTAAAGTCTCCACAATCTTTTGGCTCCTCTCTGAATCACTCCGTGCTTCTGATACAGCTCATCAGTACGATATTTTTTTGCCCTAATTATAATGATTATGCGGTTTACTTCTGCCACAATATTCTGTCATAATATTTGTGTACTTATACAGGAGAGAACGTAGAAGAAAAAATGTGAATTTTATTCTAGCTTAAGACTACATTTTTGGAAATGAACTATATGTGACCTAGTCTACGAAAAGGGAGCTAACGTGCGAAAACTAATTTTCTGGGAAAAGCTGTTAAAAATAATCGTCAGTTTCTCGTTATCTCATTAATTGTTCTCCTTTTTTTTGACACCTAAGCCCCCTTTCCGTAGACCAGGTCACATATATTGGATTTTTTTTTGTGTTTTAGAGTTACGGTCTTCTAAAGTATAGCCGCTCAATTCAATCAGTTTTTCAAACCTCTTAGAGTCCTCGGAGATAATGATCCGATTACCATTAAAACAAAAATTTTTTCCCATGTTTTGTAAATAATCCTTTATACTACAACCGACCAAATTTTTGGCAAAAAAACAACGAGGATCCAGAGTCGATTTTGCCATGTCCATCTGCCAATCCGTCTGTTTATAGCTCATTTTTTGAGATATCGAATATCCTTTTTATACCACTTTATAGAATAAAAAAAGCACCTGTGAAGGCTATTCGGGCTTCGGTACAGACGAAGTTAAGGTTTGTTGTACATAAAAAAAATATATTTTCCAATAATTTTGCTAAAACAGCTAATACATTAAAAGTATACAATAATTGTACAGTTCTGGAATCCAGTGATACCATAGACTCTTTTGATATATTGTACCTACAATATCAATCGTGTAACCATTTCGGGGGTTGACCTTTTCGCAAATACGAAGTGTTAAAAAACCCAGCTGTAGCAACTCTGCCAAATTAAGTGGAAACTCATAACTTAAGTAACTGAAAGGTGGATAATGTCAGAGAAAAATTAAAGAGATAAAAAATGGCAAATCAAACAGGACAGCAAACAATTCGCAACAACTAAAAACGCGCGGAGCAGCAACCAAAAGTGCAAAGTGCGCTCGGTTGATGCCAACGACGACACGCGTGCGAGCAATTAAACTCTTTCGCCAGCAAGCATAAGCGCGACTAGTTATTGTTGTTGTTGTCATTACATAATAGCGGCGAAATTGATTTACGTCGAAGGATTTTGATTGTTCCGCCCCTCGCTCTCAGCGCAGTGGAGGAAGCAACGATTTTTTTTATTCTTTTTTGCCCAATCCATTGAAGCTCAACGCCTCTTTTTGCGATCAACCGAATTGGCACCTAATCAAGTGGAAGATTTAAAACGCACTCAAACGTGCAATACAAATGCATATATGGTGTGAGTGTGTGTGTGTGCTCATTTGAGTGTTGTAATTTGCGCGCCTCGTCAGCGTACACACAATATTGCAAACAATAAAAGCGATCAACAACAATAACAATTGTCATAAAGACTAATGTCATCGCAAGCCAAAGCAGATATATACATACATACATACATACATATGTATGTATATACATATGTACATTAAAACATATTTGCAAACATAACGCACGCATGAGCGCCACACAGAGTCGCTTTTACGCCACGCTTTTGCGCTTCTGTCACTCAAGTGGGCGTCCGCGCGGGGTGGCAACTTTTGTTGTGATTTGTGTGCGTTCACATTGTATAAATGGATGAAATTATGTAAGTGTGTACGAGCTCGTATATATGTGAGCGCTATTTCAAGGCGTCCCGGTCACTCAGCTGTGAATAAAACCGAAAAAATGGGCAGTTCCTGTGTTTCTGCTTGGTCGGCTGCTTGGCCGCATCCCATTTTTGCACAATTACACACTTACGCACATATGTATGTGAGACTCTGCAAGCAAATCTTTTGTTTTTTTCCTACAAGGAAAGACACGCGTCTTCCTCTTAATATTTGTATTCAAATGCATACAAATTTGCCATTTCCTATTCAACTTAAGTTGGTCAATTTTCTATGACCAAAGCAGTGAAAGGATATTCACACGTACGATAACACGCTTGACTTACTAAATCCAGTCCAGGAAGAAATATATGAAAAGTTAGGATTGACTTATTTTGTGTTAATAACAAATTTTTATACCCTAAATAGGGTATATGGATTAAGTTTATCACGATGTAAAATGCCGGACTCCTTATAAAATATATAGTATATACATACAACTGCATTTGAAAACAATGTTGTTTTTACACTTAAATGGGCCGTGCCAAACATTGTTCTGAAGAAAAAGCGGAATCTCATTAAACAAAATTGTTGTTGGAAGGAAAATCTTTACAAGTTTATCGAAGATTTGCTCGGATGTTCTGCCAAAATAATTGCGAATGCAAAAAGAAAAACCAAATCTCGAAAGGAGACGAAAAGAAGCTCTTTCGCGAACACAGTTGAGGAAATTTGGCGCTTTGCCACGAGAAAATCCATTTTATACCTCAAAAGAAATAAAGATGAGTTAATCTTAGTGTCACTGCTTCCACAATAAGGAAACATTTAAACTCTATAACAAGAGCTCAAGCTCCTCGGCATGTGCAGGCCAGAGTTCAATTTGTTTAAGATCACCAGCATTGACCTGTCGAAAAATTGGGCAGCATATTGTGGTCCGACGAAACAAAACTTGTTTTATTTGATTTCCGAGGACGCCGACAGTATGTACAGAGGACAGTTAACGCTTCACTTGATCCTAAATTTGTTTCACGTACTGTAAAACATGGAGGTGTCAAAATCAACGAATGGGGGTGCATCTTTTACTACGGTACAGGTCTGTTATTTTAGATTAAAGAAAATATGGATGCCAAATTTTTTGTTCAAATAATGGACTCTACTATGCTACCACAAGACAACGACCCCAAACGCACCAGCTGCTTGACAAAAAATTGGTTTGTTCCAAATGGAGTTGAGGTTATGGGTTGGCCGACTCAGTCAGCGGCCCTTAATCAAACTGGGGGCAGATATCAAAGAAGCTGTAGGAAAAGGCAATCCGTCAAATACATAACAATTATGGCTAGCTGTGAAGAAGGCGTTAAAGATAATTTCTCTCGAGAAACGCAAGCCTTTGGTGGACTCCATGCCTGGCCGATGCGCAGCTGTATTATCCAACAGCGGCCATTCGACGATATAATAATATATAATATTTGTTTCGTATTATTATAATGAATTAATTGATTTTTGATGTAAAATCCTCAATACTGCCATTATTAATCACAGCTGGAATTTTCATTTACAAACCTTTTTATTTATTTAAAGAAGAACTTTATCTTATTCTTTAAAGAAATCATATTTCTTTAAAGCTTGAATATGAGCGATGGATATCTTAACAACTGAAGGACACTAGTACGCTTACAAACCAAATTAAACGGAAAGAAATGAAAATGTTTTTCTTTCTTTAAAAAGTTAGTACTCCGTAAATATGGTATTTGTGTAGTTATACTTAGATGTATCATACAAGTGTATTAGTTTTGTTAAAAATAAATAAATATAAAATAAGTATTTGCATAATTTCCGTTCTCTTATAAAAAATATGTAAATTTATTTCTTATTTTGTATAAGTCATAACATAATACACAAGCATATGCTTGTACAAAGTACAAATGTGTGTTCCAAGCAACTGCCACAATTTGTATTAACATACATTTGAGTAAATACATTGTATTAGCGACACTTCATTTCAATACTAATATCGCGCCATCTATTGATGGTGTGTCACGATAGCGTGACACCTGCTTTTCAATTTACCCCAACTCTGCTGCATATGACTGTTTACTTTCTTTATACTAATTCATATACATACTTATTTTGTTTGTATGTATTTAATTAGCTTTTTTTAATTTTTTCCACTTTTCAACTTAGGTTAATACTTTTGATATTCATTATTATATATTATATGTATGTATGTATATATAGGATTGCACTACTTACCTTCTTTGAAATAGTTGTTTAAGATGAGAATTCTTCATAATAGTTTTTCTTTCCTTGTTCTGCAAATCATATTTATGTTGTTGTTGTTTAAGATGAGAGTTCTTAACATTTTATCTGCTTTCCTTGTTCTGCAAATCACATTTATGTCTATTTATACATACCGTACATACAAAGTACATACTATGTATGTACATAAATCGCGTCTTATAATGGCACTGTTGAATAATTATAGGTTATATTGACTAGCGCACATATTTTATATCATTTCATACGTATGTACATATGTATAGACATATTCAAACCCATGTATGCACATTCATACGTTTCAATATTTACGCTGCATCGACGCACACGACTTAGCAGCCACACGATCTTCAATACCAATGAACCCTCACTCACTGAACTCATTCACTGCATATATTACATATCTTTCCTTAACATTTACAGCAGAATTTTATTTTCTTAAAAACTGATTTATATTTATTTTACTAATAATAAAACATTTCCTTGAACACCACTGAATTAAACAAAATGCGATTATTAACACAAACTTCTTAACATCACACACGCACATTCGCCATTTGTTGCGAGCAGAGCACCCACTTCACTTCAGACTGCACTAATAATACAACTAAATAACTTTAATATATTATATTCACACTAAGCACTGCGTTTGCATATTTGGCGACACAAAACGAATATTTATTTGATTTAAATACATTACTTATTTGTATTTTACTTTAAATTTAAAAATCTATAACACAAATTGAAGCTTCTGGAATGACTAGTGACAATTTTTTTTCTTAAACTGCACAACTTCTCTCTCTCTATACAGAAAAAGGTTTGGTAAAGTAGCGAGTAACGATAAATTGTAACCGGCGATTTTATGCTCTCATCATTTCTTGCAAAATCATTAAACACAAAAACAAATAGCAGAAAAATTCGTGGTTAGTTGCAGCAGCAAAAAGAAATTATGAGCGCAGAGACAATAAGAAGTACAACAAACGCACACGGCAAAGACATACCAACGTACATATGTATGTACATGCGTGACTTTGACAGTCAGTGCAGCAAAGAAGTGTTAGCTAATTATGAGTGTATAGTAAGTATATATGTATGCACAAATGCTTGTGCCTATGCACGCATAATATTTAATGTTGGCAAATAACAACACAAAGTGAAATAGAGAGTTAGAGATCAACTACTCTGAGATTTTTGAGTGTAGGTGGTACCAACAAATTATATGCAAATGTCATCAATAACGGATATGCAGTTCGTTTTTCGTCAATTAGAGCGAGTCAAACGAAAGTTGTGGTGTGAAAATTATTGCGCTGTGTAAAATTGTTGAATAAAAACTTATTATACTATGTTATTTAGTGTTTTTAAATGTGAAAAAGTAGTGCAAGTTTTTGTGAGATTAGTGTAAATAGTTAAATTGTGTAAAAAGTGCAAAATAGTGATTAAACGTACATAATTGCAGATTTACAATCGAGCCTCTTGTGGTTACTACAAAGTGTCGCCGTGTTCATTCATTTTGAAGGTCAAGATTTAAGCGTACCTGTGAGAAAAATGCGGTGAGTCAAGTTTTCATTATTTCTATGGGTTTTATAAAACGACTTTACTATATACATATTTAAATAAAATTTATTGAATGAAAATGATATATTCACACAAAAATTATAGAGGTGTAAATAAATGTTCGAACAATTTATATAAAGAATTTATTCGTATAAAAAAGTTGCTTGACGATGAGCCTATACATATTATAAAATGGTTGAAAAATAGTTAAATATCGTTCTAAATACTTAAATTGTGTTTAAAGTGCAAAATTGTGATTAAACGTACTTAATTGCAGATTTTCAATCAAGCCTCTTGTCGTTAATCATGTTGATGTTCAAGAAATAAGCGTAAACACAAAAATAAATAGAAGAAAAAATCCCGGTTGCAGCAGCAAAAAGAAATTCTAAGCGCAGAGGCAATAAGAAGAACAACAAATGCTTCGCAAATACATACATACATACATGCATTAGTATGTAGATGAATGACTTTGACAATCAATGCAGGAAAGAACCTTTGGCGAAACATGAGTGTATGCATGTACAAATGTTTGTGCCTATGCACGCATATTATTTAATGTTGGCAAATAACAACACAAAGTGAAATAGAGAGTTAGAGATCAACTAATGAGAAATCTATGCTACTCTGAGACATTTGAGCGTAGGTGGTACCAACAAATTATGTGCAAATGTCATCAATAACGGATATGCAATTCGTTTTTCGTCAATTAGAGCGAGTCAAATGAAAGCTCTGGTGTGAAAGTTATTGCTCTTTGTAAATTGTTGAATAAAAACTTAAATTGTGTGTTTATTTAGTGTTTTTAAATGTGAAAAAGTAGTGCAAGTGATTTGTGAGATTAGTGTAAATAGTTAAATTGTGTACAAAGTGCAAAATAGTGATTAAACGTACATATTTGCAGAATTACAATCGAGCCTTTTGTAGTTACTACAAAGTGTCACCGTGTTCATTCATTTTGAAGGTCAAGATTTAAGCCTACCTGTGAGAAAAATGCGGTGAGTCAAGTTTTCATTGTTATATATAAAACGACTTTACTATATACATATTTAAATAAAATTTATTGAATGAAAATGATATATTCACAAAAGTGTTCGAAATATTATTTGAAGAATTTATTCGAATAAAAAAGTTGCCTGACGATGAGCTGATACTAATACATGGTTGAAAAAATTGAATTTTGTTATAAATATTAACTTTTATTATATATTAAGATCTTATAAAAATGTTTAACTTTATTTATTATATAGTTTGTATTTATAAGTTTAAATTTAATTTTTTATTTAAGAAAATCATGTACATATGTATGTACGTACATTTAATTCCACAATCATTAAATCTACAATGAGTTGCTGTAATTGGTTGATATGGAAAGTTGTGAGGCTTAAAATTTGCAAACTATTTGTTGTTAGTGATCAAATTAAGGACATGCCTACTATTTTATAGAGTATTTTAGAGAGAGAATTCAGAAATGGCTTATTAGTAAACACTTATTGACAATATTACCGACATTTTGGAATTGTTGAGACAATGCAAACTTCATAGACTATTTGAGAAAAAGAAGTCATAAAGAAAGCTCTAGGCTCTATTAAACTTTAGTTTTTTTTTTTTGCATTTAGTCAATGTGTAGAACACCAAAAAAGTGAAGGCTGACTCGATTTCAATAATTTGTGTGTTTTTGATTTTTCGGAGTAAAACTCGGATGACTTAAAACAAAAAAGGAGGAATGTTTGCAGTGGTCTGAAAATTTAAAAAATAAAAATTAATATTAATACGTGATAACGGAGATATAAGCAAAGCTATTAAATAGAAAATATTCATGAAAATTAATTAAATTGAATATATTCATAAATAATAAAACAATAAATTATGAATAAAATAAATAAATAAAATAATGATAAATAATAAAAGTATGTCAAAATAAATTTAATATTCCAATGCGGACACAAAGAAATGGTTTTGTCAGAGACATTTTATAGAAGTTGTCTTGAATTTTTTTACGAAGCAATTCATAAAAATTTAAAATAATTAAACATTTTCGATCTACATACATACATAAAAATATGTTTGTAACTCCGTCAGCTTCCTAACCAGCATGAATTTCTTTTTGAATATTTTTTCCCTGTATAAAAGCCGCTATCAACTTTCATATAAAACATTTACGCAAATTATTTCAACCACATTAAAGCCCTGCCACAAATTTGGCGAAATGAAAATTGCAACATTTGTGCCACTCACGCTTGTGCTTAATACTTGTACGTCCATTTATTCATAGTGAAAATTATTTATTTTTTGCAAATCACCAGCATCGACACTAAGCTGGCAAATATGCGTGTAATCTTAATGTATATGGCTTTCGAAACCACACCACGCCTCGGCAACACAATTCAGGGTCAACCGAAAATCAAGTTGGGCGCAAGGAAAAAAAGAGCAACTGTAATAGCAGTAGCTACACATGTACGAAAATATAATAAATAACAGTACATAAATATATGTTTGTACAATGGCATTAATGCCAACATTACAGCGATTATTAATTTTGACGGTCACTACTTGCAACAGACTTGTACACATGAATATTTACGATGTCTGATAAAGCGGGCGCACACAAGTCATTGATAATTTATCCAGCTGACAGTTTCAAGGCAGTGAAAGTATGTACTTAATAGCTGTAATGCAAGTATATGTTGTGTAAAGTAGATATACATATGTATGTATATGTATGAGTGTGGCTCGACATGTGGCGAAAGTAGTAAGTAGTGTAGTTGCACAGTCATCGATTGACCGCTTTTTGGTCAACATAAATACACAGTCTTGCCACATTTCTAATCCGCCCACAAAGCAGTACCCAAACACATACATACATTTGTACATATATTAAATCTCCTTCCAACTAAGCGCTGTCGCGCCGGAAAAACAAATCACATCAAAACCGATGATTATAGGTTTCTAAAGCTGTGCCGGAAAGCCTGAAAATAAATTTACTCTAATATTTATGCTAGAATCTTATCATGCCACATCATCGTCATCATCACCACTGCCACCCCCATATTGTTGGCACGGCACCCCCAGCGCTGTGTTGGTTTGCTTAACCTTCCAACCTTACACATTTTACTTGTTGTACGTTGCCAGCACTATTTTTGTTATTTTTTGTTGTTGTTGCTATAATTTTATTACCGTTGCTGCTCACTTCTCGCTGTGTGCGCATTGAAGTCTGCCCATTAATCAAACTATTAGCAGTGAATTTAGCTACAAAAGCATTTCACTGCAATTTATTGTTGTTATTGTTGTATATTTATTTCTACGTTTATTTATGTATGTTTGCGACACACCCCTTTCATCCTTCAAACTTTGCTTTTTCCGCCTCTCTCTCGAAAAGTCTACCAACATTTGCGCTGTTGCCCTTTGTGGCAGCGTCCTCCCTTTGACCTCGACACCGTTAGCTGCTCCACCCTAACGGTAGCGAGTTTTTATTCAATTTTCGTGCTGCCTCCTGTGCGGCGCATCAACACAAAATTATGGGTGGCCACAATTCTGCATCAATGCATCAAAGTGTGGCACTTGCATATCTGTTGCAAGATTTTTATCCCGTCGCGCACTCGATAATCACGATAATGCGTCCTGTAATCAACTAATAAGGCTCATGTTGCTTTTTACCGCCCCACACCACCGCCACTGTGTAATAGCAAGCGTAAAACCCCTCAATAACGTTGTATTTCTAAGGCCGACTCCTTTGCCGACACAGTTGACAACTGTAAATATTTTGCGCCTGTCCAACGAGGGTAGCAGTATGGTATCATCGCATGCCAGTGTAATCGAGTTAGTTACCCAAAAATTGAATTTAACGCGCAATATTCAATCTGTTTGCCTCCTTTCATTTGCCTCATTTCGTTACGCTCGGATTTTCGGTACTTTTAGCCTTTGCCTTGATCCTGCATGAAAATGCATTTCATGCGCTCCTTATGTTCTTAATCACTCGCTAAGAGTTCGGCACTTTCGTTTCTGCCACATCGCTCGTTTCTTTACTTTCTTCGAAAGCTATTTCAGGGGTGTCTTGTGTGTTTTCCGCATTAAGCTGGTTTGCTGGAAATGAGATGTCATCATTATTTTTATAAGGTTTTAATGGTATTTTTCATGTACTTTTTTGCATGCCACATGTCACGAAAAAAAATGTGGGATTTCGATTTTTGTATGTGAATTTGAGAAAAAAGTTTATATGTATATAGAATTGCTCTATAGGTGAAATCTAAAGGGGGTTAGCCTCAAGCGTTCTTTTTAGGAACTGTGTGTAAACTAGCATCCAGCTATTAGTCCAGTAGTAGTAATTATCACCCCAAACCGAAGTACTTAAGATATAATCTTGAATTGCTTTGGCTTCCATCTTCCTCACTGGAACTCTTAATATGGTTCACCCTATACTACAATGATAGATTAGAGTTCACGACCAATTAACGACATATCGAAGTGTCGAAAGAGAGTAAAACCTAAGTCTTCTGTTAGCTTAAAGGCCAACAATACATAGAATTTCGAGCGACAACTACGTCATGCCTTAGACAATCAGTTGGAAATTAAAGTACTCTAAGAAACTTCAAACTATTCTGCCTAAGCAAGGGATATAAGGCTAATAAAATATCAAGAGACGTACCTAAATATTTAAATCCGAGACTGAGAACGTATTGTAAAGAAATCTTATGAAGTTGTAACTTTAAATAACAAACAACAAGATGCAGAAAAAAAGTAGTAACTAACCTCAAAAATTTTTAGAACACTAGACAATATTGGATTTTATTGTAAACTTTAAAGGACTTCAAAATATTTACACTAAAGTCTCTGAGGTTAGATAAGAATAGAGCCAGATAGTGAGGCCGTGTTTGAACAATTACAGTTAAGTGTTTTGTGATATCTGTTTATTGTAAAAATGTCTTAAGGTCTTTATTAATTCGCTAAGTAAAATTATTTTCGGTAATTTCCCGGATGGTTAAATGAACGAATTATTCAGCTTTATGTAGCGAAAGTACTACTTCGACCTCGATGGATACCAATCGGACATTCTCAGCTGTATAACATAAATTAAAGAAAATGTTAAGTGTAGTCAAAAGTATGTAGCTTCACAAATTTTCCCAGCAGATTCTGCTCGGGCTGTACTTTGTACTAACTCTTTTTTCGAAGAGAAAGATTATACTAACATTTATTAAAGAAAAACTACCTATTTTGAACAGTTTTTGTAGAGCTTCTAATTAGAAAGTAAAAACAAGTAAAGAAGGCCTAAGTTTGGGTATAACCTAAGATTTTATACTCTCGCGAGGTAAAGTTATATACGGGATTTTCGTATATATTTTAATTAAAAGTCGGAAGTATTGCATCCGTTGTTTAAAATCACAGGCAAGAAGATACACTCATCATTAGAAGGAGATTATTTCTGAATTCAAAAATATTTATATTAAATATAGAGGGACTAGGGGTATCATTGACCCAATTTTACTGTCTGGGTTTTTGAAAAGTTCCAACCCGATTTCAACAACTTTTGGGCATAAGATTGAACAGTTTAAGCTGGTAAAAAGTTTTATCGCGCTATACGTATATTCATTGGTGTTTGATTTGTATACTGGAAATGAAGGAATCAGATGGTGTTTAAAAGTTTGTTGTGCGGGAAGGAGGCGTGGTTGTGATCCAATGTCGCCCATTTATACAATCTGCAAAAGGATATAACCGCGTAATCAGTGTTTACGCCAAATAAAGAAGAAGAAAACTATAGAAATGATTGGGTAAAAATGTCTTAAAGAAAAAAGAAAACTATAGAAATGATTGGGTAACCTTAAACAGCAAATTCGGTTAAAAATGGTCAAGTAAGTCCTCATATACATAAAGGATTTCACCTACAAGTTGTTCAATTTATATACCTGCTTCTATAAAGATCTTTTTACCAACTTGGTTCTGATATTTGCTGCTTAAGGCGCATTTATTCAGTGAGTTATCACACCTTTGGTAGTTTTCAACATAACCAATATACTATATACTAGAGAGTGGACACGATTACACAATGGGTGAAGGCATAGTATATGAAGATGTATTACAACATACATATATTTCAGCAAGTTTGGTTAATTTAGCTTAGCGTTTTAGAAGATATGTAAACGGAGATCCATTTCGCGGTTCCTAACTTTCTTAAAGAAAAAAACCCAAAAACTGCAAATTTAATGGGGAACGTTTATACACATTCGAAAGAACATTCTTTGGGATTTATTTTTTGAAGATTATCGCTTTCAAATGTTGGCCGCGGCCATGTCTCAGATGGTACATCCGTTGAGATCAATTCACCAGCTCAAAACGTGAAATTATCCGCTTACCGAAATGTTCTGTAAATAAATAAATCCATTAATTGATGCGATGTGTGGGAAGTGGCAATGTCTTGTTGAAACTAAATGTCGTCAGGATCACGAGTTTTAGTTTCACGCATCAAATAGTCGATCATCATGGCGGGAAACGGTCACCATTAGCGGTTTTTTTGTTTCATTCCTGATCAAATGGCAGATCTTGACCTCTTCAAGTTGCTCTTCGTCCCAAGTGTGGCAATTTTGCTTGTTTACATACCCATTGAGCCGGAAATGGGCCTCATTGCCGAACAAAATTTTATTCGAAAACATCGGATCTTCTTGGAACTTTTCAAAAGCTCATAGAGCGAAACGAAATTATGTCAGTTATGAAGGTTGAGCGGCTTCAGTTCTTGCAAAAGCTGTATTTTTTACGCTTTTATGTTAAGATCTCGACGTATAACGCGCCAAGTCGTTCTATACATCAGTCTTGATACGGCACACGCGTGATCTGTCAAAAAACAGGCAATTGAAAAACGTACCTCTACTTTGATCACTCGTTAGAAAGAGCTACCACGACGTTTTCTGTTGGATGTGATTGGCGGTTTTGAGTTTTAGTTATACATTAAGTTTTTATATAAACACTTGTTTAAAAAAATTATTTTTGGATATATAACGCATTTACAATTCTCAATGTGAAAGCCCTAATTAAGTTTTTATAGCAACCTATGAATATATAACGATTTTAACGATTTTTCTTGTTTTTATAAATGTCACCCCTGAATAGCCAAACCCTAAATGATAGACGTAGTATTTTTGGTATGCAAAAGCTCCCTAACACAGTCCATGCGCCCTTTTAAGTTGTTGGACCACCCTTTCTTCGAAATTATTAAATCGAATATAACAAATATCAAGGAAATTAATGTATTGTCCCCCCCCATTTCTTTAGTTAATTCACAAAACTGTCAAATTGTGGTCAAACAAAGAGCAACTGCTGTCAAAACTAGCTCATTAACCGGGCAGACAAAAATACTTAGTACTTTCAAAGTGGAACTATTTAGCTAACAATACGATTATCCAAAATCACATTAACAGGAATATCACTTACACATACAAACGCACACACACACACTCGTCCGGTAGCATACTCGAGTTAATTATAACCAAAAACGTGGCCACACTCCGGGCGCATTTGCAGCGACACACGCCGCTTGCTGTCAACACGCTCCTCAGCTGCTGCACAGCATGCCAGCTACGAAATAATTGGCAGCAATACGCTACTGTTGGCAGCTTGTCACAGCAACAGCAACAAAAACACACAAAAGTAATAGCAACAGCAACAGCTGCTGACAACAGAGTGTTCCATTTGTGTGACTGTATGGTTTGATTGTACAAATGTATGTGTGCATGTGTGTGTGTGTTTGCTTTGTATAATAAAGATACAAGGATACATTAGTTTTCATACCCCTTTTTAATGGCACCTCGAAAAATCAGGGAGCAAAAATATGCTTATGTCTGTCCAAATGTGTGTGTGTGCGTGGCATCTAAATAAGTGGCACCACAATCTCGCGGCGCATTGTGATTCAAGCAGCGATCGGCCACTTGAAATCCATTAAATATTTGTGAAAATCGATATATGCATTTGTACTTTGTTGCACACACACATACATACTTACAAAAGTAACTCTTTGCCTCGTCGACAACACTTTGGTATGCTTGCCACCGCTGAAGTGCGCACTTCACTTTATTGTTGTGTTTTGTTGTTTCGAGTGCACTTTGTGGGCCGTTTGCCAGTGTTGCACAGAGCCAAAGGATAACCCCCTGCAACATATGCATGTATGTATGTACTGTTATATGACACAAACACACGCATAACTCATCAAAGGCAGCCTTTTCGCATTTTTCACCAATTTTTTTTTGTTGTTTTTGTCAAAAATCAAAAGTGTGGAAATTGTGTTAAATATAAAAATATGCTTTTAGCCGTTCGTATTACAATCCGATGCGCCGATAAGCACTTACATATATACATATTGTAATGTGGCAAGTATGTTTGCTGTGCCACAAAAGAGCGCATAGTTTATTGCCACAAAGTCCTTTTGTCGCGCGCTGTTTCAGTTGCCAGCGGAGCAGCTGGAAACAAAGCGTCCTTTGTGCACCTCGATGCCAAAAACACACGCACACACATATACTAATATGTATGTGTATAAGTGTATATCGTGTTTTTATAATGTCACCACTTGAAATTCATGTTATTTTAGAGTTTTCTCCAAGTGCCGTTGTTAATAATTTAAAATGCTGCCCTGCAGCTGACCACATCGATCCTGTCGTGCGCCGAAATCTCTCAAGTTGGCATAAAATGCAACTCAAATTACTCACTTCAAGCTGCTAAATGATTGCTCGTGCCCGATAGCTCGGTGATTTACGCTCTGCCAATTGTTCGGTGGCTTTTAGGGTGAAGGGTTTCAAGATGTTTCAGTGTATTTATAGAAACATTGATTTCGAGAACAAATAAATTAAATGAGTATTAAGTATTTTTTATAGTAGGAGCAAGCATCGAAAACCGGAGTGCGGGACTTTAATCCGCAAAGCCTAACCTACTGCCATCTCATGTCTCTGCCACGAGACCACTGGACTAAGTATTACTTTATGGGAGAGAAGAAGACACTTGAGTATCCTATATTGTACGGACTGACTGACGCCTAATCTATTGTAAATGTCTCAATCCTATCATAATTAGAGCTGCTGCGCTGATAGCTTTTCATTTTACGGAGTACTCGCACATAGTAAGTGCAGTAAAATTTTTCACCGTGAGACTACCTCCAAGTATGGTTTTCAGCTTTTTCCGAGGGAACGATAGAGCACGTGTTCAGAGTCATCTATACAGTCTGTACACGTCGGACAATATGGACTAAAGTTATGACGATATTTGTATAGTTAGCTTCTAAAACACCACTGGCCACTGAGTATTTGGGTTAGGTGGAAATCCAAGTTCCTACGTTGTCTATCTATCCACGAATGTACGTCCGGAATTAGTCTGTGGGTATACCGTCCTTTGCATGAAGTTTGCCACCGTTGCTGCCATATTATGATATCTTGAGTTCTCTTCTCTCGTTTTGCTATTGTAGACCTCTTTGAAAAGTTATATATTCGCACAAATTCGTCTCTCTGGATGTCACTCCGCGCGATACCGGCTAATATTTCAGCAACATCGTTTCATATGGTTCGGAAAGCACTTATCATAGCACCTGCGTCCATATTGGAGCCACAAACGGTATAACTGAACGCATTACCTTAGCTTTTAAACATCGTCGGCTGAAACGCACACAGCCTATATTCGCCAACATTCTAGATAAAGCATTATAGATTTTATTTACTTTACATGCCGTATTTTCCAAGTGTTCCTTGAATTTGAGCCTTGAGTCCACTATCACACCAAGGTACTTCAACTTTGGTTGTGAAGTTATCTGACATTCTCCTATGGTGAGCGATATCTTTTCTTGCATTTTCCTGGAGCTTATGAGCAAGACTTCCGTTTTCTGCTCAGCCAGCTCTAGACTCATGGTAGCAAACCATTTACCGGTTGTTTGTAAGTCCTAAAACTAAAAGAGTCAGATATACATAGGGTTATACATATATACCAAAGTGATCAGGGTGACGAGTAGAGTTGAAATCCGGATGTCTGTCTGTCCGTCCGTCCGTCTGTTCGTCCGTCCGTGCAAGCTGTAACTTGAGTAAAAATTGAGATATCATGATGAAACTTGGTACACGTATTTCTTGGCTCCATAGGAAGGTTAAGTTCAAAGATGGGCGAAATCGGCCCACTGCCACGCCCCAAAATGCCCCCAAAATGGCGACAACCGAAAACCTTATGGAAAAGTGGGCGTTGCCCCGCCCCCTACTAAGTTTTTTGTATATATCACGGAAACTACTATAGCTATGTCAACCAAACTCTATAGAGTAGTTTCTTTCAGGCATTTCCATATACAGTTCAAAAATGGAAAAAATCGGATAATAACCACGCCCACCTCCCATACAAAGGTTATGTTGAAAATCACTAAAAGTGCGTTAACCGACCAACAAAAAACGTCAGAAACACTAAATTTTACGGAAGAAATGGCAGAAGGAAGTTGCATCCAGGCCTTTTTTAAAAATTGAAAGTGGGCGTGGCGTCGCCCACTTATGGACCAAAAACCATATCTCAGGAACTACTAGACCGATTTCAATGAAATTCGGTATATAATATTTTCTTAACACCCGGATGACATGTACGAAATATGGGTGAAATCAATATAACGCTATTTTGAATTTCCATTCCTTCTCTGTATAATATATACGTACATTAGGAACCAATGATGATAGCGGAATAAAACTTTACAAAAATACGGTTTTTGAAAAATATGTAAATGACGGATAATGAAATCTCGATTATCACTTTATCATGCGAGAGTATAAAATGATTGGTGACACCCGAACTTAGCCCTTCCTTACTTGTTTTTATAATTTTTGTTTTTTTATTTAAAAATTTTAAATGTGTGACAACTTTCCAACTTTGTTTTTTTGTAACTACTATATATGATAATGACACCAAACAATGCCCAATATTATTAATTATTAAAATCGATTTAGTTTTATCTCTGATGGCGCTCTGCATACTGCGATTTATGGTTCATTTGTCGCATAATTTCGTTGTAGTCGTTCGATCTCACTACCGTTTTCAAAAAAAATTTACTTAATATCAATCCGCGTATTGAGAATACATCACGAACAGCTATTGTGTACAATGTTCAAGAGATTTAGCGAACTTATCGCAAGCAGAAATCATTCATTTTCGCAACCAACTCAAAATCAAGTCAGAAAATGCAAATAATCTACTTGTTTGACAGCGGACAAGCGCCTATCACTGCCAAACGAGTGCAATATAAACACGTAAACATTCTCACCAAGCTTATACGAGTATACCAACCGTATTTGCATCCAAAAACGCGAAAAATCCATAAACTAAAAAAATCGAAGCCAGCACGACAAACCCAGCAAAGGTTCAGTCAACTGTAATGTTCCGAAAAGACAGATCCAACCGCCGTGGCAGGGATTTGCCAAACATTTCGGCTTATTATGGCATTTCGGCATAACGCTGTGTCGCTGCCAACACACACTGACGCCGTCACGCCGTCACACCGTTGGTGATCGGGTTCGCGTTAGCGTTCAAGTCATCATCGACGCCGTCACTGAGCTCATTAAGTGCGCATTTGTGCGAAGAGACAACAACAAACAACAAGCGAACAGACAAGGTGCAACAAAGCAGCTGATGGCGCGCCGTTGAATATCGGCCGACCTGGCGAAGCGCCGCGTCGCGTCGTCTTACAGTGATTGTGGTCAATAAATACGCAATTGATTTTGGGCTTCTGGTATTACATTCCAACTGACTAATGAGGCGTGCGAAAGGGTAAAACTGATAACCGTTTGAGGCCTTACGCAGGTACTTATATGGATGGAATTATGGCATGATGAAGAATAGAGTGTCGCACATTGCAATGCAGTCGGTCGCAAAAGGGATGGTCTGACGAGGAACCACAGCTGAAGGCTATAAGTATGGCCGTGCGGCTACCACTCCCGCTGTGTTTGTGTGTTGTGACGCGATCAGATTGCTTGGCGAACGCAAATTCCTGGCGTGACACAACTTAAGATCGTCTTAAGAGCATTTAAGTAGCAATGCGTCCGTCTATCAGTCAATCAGCAACTCAACCAAAGCATATATGCGGTCAATATAAAGTACCTGTTTGAGTGGGTAATCGAGGCACGCAATTTTTTGGTGAAATTTGTTTAGTGTGTCATTCGTCAATAATCTGCTTCGCACACAAAAGAGGTTGAAACCTGAAGTGCGGTTATGTTTACTTCCAATCAACCATCATTTATGCGTTGACAGATGACTCAGCGAAGGCAAAAAGTGTTATTGTATTAAAGGCGTTCAGCTCGGTATTATTATATTGAGATTTACATTTAAATATTACAAAGTTAGTTGAAATTATTAGATAATCTCTAAAACGAAGTTTAATTATCATGTCTGTCTGTACATCCGCGAACTTGTTCCTCAGTCCTTGAAATATTGGTCTGAAATTCTGCGGATATCCCTTTCTCAGCAAGAAGGTGCTAATTTGTCGGAAGCTTTGATATAGGGGAGCCTGGCCTGATCTTATACGGAAGACTTCACTGTCCTTGGAACGTGAAGAAATCACTCGCCTGCGGTAAACAGAGTGCTGATAAAGTACTCCCAAAACCATGACGAGTATCTTTTTGTTTAGGTTAAGTTAGGTCATGAGGTCGATCGCTTTGAGCCTATCTCGATTTCGTTGAGACGGTTAATATCAATTTCGGCTATGCCTGGTTCACTGAAACTGACGTGATGTTTCAAATTCAGTCCTTCAAAGGCTGGACAGTGGAGGAGAAATTGCTTGAAAGGTTTTACCTCACATGCCTACATACAGTTTTCGTCCATTAAGATTTTTAGCCTTACTGCATGAATGCGTATTGAGTAAAGTTCAGTAAGAGTCACAACGATTGCAGCAAGATAAACTTTGCGAAGAGGAGGTAGATCTGTGGCGTTCTACTTTAGGCCAAAAGAATCTTGCAGTCGCACGAGTCCATTGGTCCAGCGCTTGAAACCAAGATGCCAAGGGAAGGGTGTCTCTTTTGGCTGGCACATTGGTTTTGCAGTAATCAGCGATTCCACTATGACCCTGCACCCAAAAGACTCTGATAATGAAGTAGCTTGATGCTATTTCTAAAGAAAACAGGCACCCATTGGCTAGCTTTGAGCGCACAGTTCGCGAACGCATCGCTATTGTTTTCGCTCCCCGTCCACATATCCCTCGTTGGTATCTGAGCAGAGGAAAACCCTTCACGCGTAGCTTGTGATGTTGGTATTCAAGTTTTCCGGATTGCAGTTGAAGGAGGAGAGAATTCCGGCCAGTGCTTGTTGGATCCCTTCAAATACCCATTTTTCCCGAGCCTTAGAACTTCGCAGCAATGCACTTGCCGGCAATGTCTACGGAGATGAATACACTATAGAACATTATTGGCTATTCTACGGTTGCGTAAAGCCAAAACATCATCTTTGGTACCTCAATATTTTTCCGCCATGAAAGAATTCTATTAAGGATAACCCCTAGATATATCACCTTATCAACTGGTTGAAGACGTGAACCTCTGAATGAGGGTAGAAGAACGTTTGGAATCTAATACCTTCTGTTAAATACAACCGATTTCCGTTTGTTTAGATTAATGGTTAAGCCACTTGTAAACGCCCAGTTGGTTAATCCATTGAGATGGCCTTCGGTTAGAGTTAGACGGTATTTAAAAAGTTTCCCTTTACGTCAGCCCCGTTCTTTGAGCTCTTTTAGGAGATCATTTACCACGAAAATCCAAAGCAGTGGGCAAAATATCCTTCGTCTTTGCCAATGCGCAAAAGACCATAAATCTTCCGCAGAACCTTTCCCTCGAAAACTCGTAATCAGCTGTTGATATCGTCCACGCCTCTGCACCATATAGCAGGGCGGGATGATGAGTAACTTGTAGAGTTTGGTCTTTGTTCTTCGAGAGAGGACTTTACCTCTCAGTTGTCTACTCAGTCCGAAGTAGCACCTGTTGGCAAGTAGAGTTTAGTCTTTGTTCTTCGAGAGAGGACTTTACTTCTCAGTTGACTACTCAGTCCGAGGTAGCACCTGTTGGCAAGAGTTATTCTACGTTGGATTTCGAGGCTGACGTTGTTGTTGGTGTTAATGCTGGTTCTAAGATAGACGAAATTGTCTACGACTTCGAATATATGACTTTTAAAAGTGATCGCGAATATCACGACTCTTTGTTTGATGACATGAAATATTTCGTCATGCCCTCGTTCACAACCAGACTCCTAGGCTTCGATTCCTTATGCAGTCTGAAGAAAGCAGAACTTCATAACGGCGCGGTGGTTGACATCAATGATATCAACATCATGCTATTCGAACTTCTTCATGGTCGGGCAATGTAAGGCCTGCTCCATCACACGATTGATGAATCGGTTTCACTATCTCCTGGTGTTATGCTTTCACTGCCAATCAGTAGGCTGGAGAAATGGTCCATCCATAATTTCCATATGCTCTAAGCATCCCTCACTTGATCATCTCTGGGGGTTCTACAAGACTATGCTCCGGTCTTGAAAACTTTGCACAAATAGTGCCAACAAATGTGGGGGCTTTAACAGTTATGGTACCATACCTCAAGGTACCATAACTGTTAAAGCCCCCACATTCCGAAACTGTGGACCCTAGTGCGTATGGCTGACTTTTTAGCGAAAATATCGGTCTCTCAGTGAGATATGTTATTGAAAATGTTCCTTTGGTAATAACATAACCTTATGTCAAAAATGGGTTCAATCGGGTCAATACTTCCCTCAGCCGCCATATATGTACTTGTTATAAAGATTTTCGAACTTCCAGTAGACTTAATATTACATAATATATAGTATATCGGCCAATAGAAGAGCTATTTTAATGAAATTGAGAAAGGGTATTTTTCCAACAACAATGTAAGTATCTTTGTACAAAAAATGGTTAAGATCGGGTGAAAGCTTGCCTAGTTCAAGTAGATATACATACTTAAATATACACAAATTCAAACATACATACATACAATATCCATAAGCGCGTACATGCATGTGTTTGCTACGCCTTTCACTTCAACGGCGCTTCCTTGCACATGTGTGGCTCTGTATCATCTGCGTAATCACCGAAATAGCCACCATATGGCATCAGCAAAACAAAGCTACTATGCGCCTCAGGCATAAACGCCGCATACAAAACACACACAAACTTGTGTGTACGCGTGTATGTGTGGTTGAGTAGAAGGGGCCGTGACCAGCCGGCATATCAAGAGTTCAAAGTCAAAAGCATTTGAGTGCACACACACACACACACTCATGCCGAGCCTTAATGCTTGTAGAATTTTCCCCTCTTATGGGTAAATCTACGCGCATAACGCTTTTGGTTATACGCTGGTCTGGTTTTCTGGTTTTTCGTAGTACTTGAAATATCACCCGAACACATCACGGTCATAAATACGCAGGCAAACACGAGTATATATGTATGTATTTACTACATACTTCTATAGACACTACTCTGACCGAGCGTTTGTACGGCAGTGAGCTACTCAGGGTGGCGGCTACTCAGTAGTTGTTATTATGTGAGTTAATATGGATGTTGGTACACCCCGGTACCATGTACAGCAAACGCTTCTGCGCTGGGTATACATATAAACCCTGCCTTGGGCTGAGATTCGCTCGCTTGTAGGCGAATTGTCACATCTTTTTGCCGTTTTGTTTTGGCTTTGCCCTTTTTGCTTTACCCTCAACGCCGCGCGCTTTCATGTGTGCACCAATAATTTATTCATATGCGATTACATGCTGTAATTTTGTTACCACAGACAATTTATGGCTCCTTGATATGCGTACGCTTGTATAGAGTTGTAGCCATAAGGATATAGTCTGCTTACTTGAAAGAGTTTTTTTCGTTAATAGTTTTTTTCTTTTATTTTCAACAGACTCTTTTAATCCTGCATTTCAGGCTGATTGGCTCGACTTATTTAAAGATTTTTATTTATTTGTTGTTTTTGTTTTTTAATTCTGCCGAATTGAGCTTATAAAAGTGCGCGCAAGGTATTTAAAACTACAGAAATTAGCGAATATACGAAGCTATGGTGTTTCATTTACACTTTAGAGATCACTTTCACTCATTAATTGGTAATGCTAAGCTTTAATGCAGAAAAATAATTAAAATTTTCGCATTTGGCGTTATTTATTTCTTTACCGTTTGCAAAAGAACACTCGACTCGCTTAAATATCGGTACGCTTGCAAAACAACGCTACTCAGCAACACTATCCAGCAAACATAATGGAAATATGTAAGAATTTACCATATTTTATTATCATATTGCTAATATATAATATATACATATTTCTTACATTTCTGACATGACATATGACTTGACATACAACTGTTTTGACGAATATAAAATAACTGGAAAGTATTTTTCTGATTAACTTAGTAATAATTCAGTTTTTCTCGCTCTCTCTTTCTGCCTGGTTTAACTACAATGTTGCCTAATTTAGTTTTTTTTTGCATTCCAAGTGATCCATAAAGTTATCTAGTCTGTCTTCATAAGTATATAAAAAGGCTTGTTCACCTTTTTGGGGCTTTGGTTTATGAGATGTTAAGCATTTTCACCTTACCTTTTTGAGCGATTCTATAGGTCCGGGCAACTGAAAAGTCCTCGGCTACAATAAAGCATATTTTTTGTGCACAATTCGTTTTGTATGCAATATAGTTCCCTTCAATGGTGATACACTGATTATAGCGACCCTCCAATTTTTCGATACCATTTTTGTAGTACGACTTGTTCTTTGATACAAAATAAGCTTCAGCTTCGGCTACCACATCTTCATTCGACGAAAATTTCTTCCCATATACCATTGCTTTGAGATCTAAAGGCAGGGGACCAGATCTAGAGAATACAGTGTATGTGGAAGCAATGTGAAGCCCATTTCATGAATTTTTGCCATCGTTTTCACTGACTTGTGTCAAATGCGGCAGTTTTTCGGCGATTTTGTTCTCCAAGCGGTCAAATAACTCTATGTAATAGTCCGTGTTGATGGCCTTTCTTTTTTCAAGGTATTCAATAAAAATTATTCCATGCGCATTATAAAATACAGACGTCGTAACCTTGCCAGCCGACTGTTGCGTTTTTTCACGCTTTGGCGCGGGTTCATCCTTTGCAGTCCACTCGGATGACTATCGGTTGCACTTCAGATTGAAAGGGCGGTGCCATGGTTCATACATTGTCACATATCGACGCAAAAACTCGGGTTTATTACGCTTGAACCTCCCCAAATACTGCTCCGAATCATCAACTCTTCGTTGTCTTTAGTCAAAAGTGAGCTCGAACACATTTTACACAGAGCTTTCTCATGCCCAAAAATTCGTGAATGATATGTTGTACACGTTTAATGGATATTTTTTGAATGTCTGCTATCTCGAGCAACTTCACTTTACGGTCATCCAAGATTATTTTGTGGACTTTTTTAATGTTTTCGTCGGTAACATATTCTTTTGGGCCACTGTGTTCACTGTTTTCGGTGCTCCTTTCACTACGACTGAACTTAGCATACCAATCCTTGATGGTTGATTTTCTTAGGCCCTTGTCCGGAAACTCGACATCAAGCAAAGTTTTTGCTTTAATTGTATTTTTTTCTCTTCAAAAAGCTTCACCTGAAATTCCTTTTATCCACTTTTTATAAAAACAAAAGTTGATTCTCTGAAAATGATATAACTCATAAACTATTGAACCGTCAGCAGTTAAATTTATGCAGTCGCCTTTTGAAGGTTAGGGCTAACTAAAAATCATATGGATTTAATTCGAGCGCCATCTATGTGTCAGGCTGTGGACCTGTTAATGACAAGTTCAGAAAATGTGGTTTCGTCAGATTTCGATGTATCTAAACCCACGCAGATAGTTTGCAACCTGATAAAGTTCTTCTTTCGATTTAGTTAGAGACCACATCTTCTTAGAGCTTTAAAAAGTCATAAGGAATCATCAAGGGTTGGTATAAAATAGGACTACTCGAAAAGTATTCCACATTCCTTTCCTAAAAATGCAAGTAGTTTGGTTCGAGTTTGGCTATTTTTCTCAAATCACTTGAGCGATTTTATCAAATTTGGGGATCCACCACTTTTTTGATTTATGTATTTAGGGCATGGTAATAGTCGAAAAGTGATTATAATCATTGTTAAAGTACCGACTGATATAAATATATTCTATATTTACTTCTAAAAATCTTGGAAATCGAACTACATCTTTCTGTAATGACTATATATCATGTGCTGTCGGCTAGCGACTTGAGGATTTTGTTGCGGCTCTGTACTTTTGCAATAATCGCGATCGTGTGAGGAGTCTAAAATCTTAGGGTCCACCCTGCGGAACCCCTGTTTAATTCTTCTCAATTTAGAGTTTATCTCAAAATAGTACGGATGATTATCGACCACTCAAGTAGTTCATAGTCCACCTTTTCAGTCCTGGAGGGAGCGTAGATTTTTCGATGTCCTCAGTAGCGGTGTGTGATTGACGGTGTCAGAAGTTTTTGACACATGGTGGTTTTTGGTTGAGACCATGAACTCTATAGGCCCCTATGACGCTAAGTGCTGTGATGGTGCTGTGCACTTTTCGGAAGCCATGTTGGTCGTTCGCTAGGCTCAGGGGGTGCGTAAAGGTCGGGAATAGCAAGGCCTCAAGTGTCTTCACTACTGGCGAGAGGAGAGTTATCGTAGGACTCCTCTTTGTTGGCGGGTTTCCCCGGTTTCAGTAGTGGTACAACTCTTTCGATTTTCCGGGATATTTGAAGAGTGGTCAGCGACAGGTTGAGGACCTTGGTAAGAAAGTTTTCTCCGGTCGAGCCAAGGTGCTTAAGCATCAGCATGTTAATTCCTTTAGGAGCAATGAATTTAGGCGATTTTGTCTTGCTGATGACGCTATCAACCTCCTCATCGGTGAAAGTAAGTGGTGCGCAGCCTTTTGGTATTTTACGCAGCCGTCAGGTAGCACATCGTTTGGCTTTGTCTACCGAGGGGTGCAGTGTAAATTGTCGACTGAATAGCTTGCACAATTCTTCGAGTCAGAAAAGGCATGGCTATTGAATTGGATTTCAACTCGGTCATCATCTCTCTTCGGACCGGACAAAGCCTTGACAGTAGTCCAAAGCTTACTCACGCCGGTTGCAAGAGGTTGCAGGACTTCAGGTGTTCTGTCCATTTTGTGCGCTTGTGTTGATTTACCATTTTCCGAGTCTGCAAATTGAAATCGCTTATTCGGGGATCACAGGGATCGCCATGGCGTAAGGTTCATTAGCTAAAACAGTTGCTTTGGCAGAGAAATTAGGGCGGAGTTTCGCGATTCTTCTAGTCGGAGATCTAACTGATCGTTTGGATCAGTAAATTTTAGAATAGTATTGTTATATGTCGGCAACGCCGATATCGAACAAATGTAATATTTAGCTGCTATACAAACTAACCGATCAAACTTAAGTCCTTGCATGGAAAGCTTTTTCATTTCACTAGATGCCTGCACGAAATTTGGCCCTGAAGAGCATATAGTTGCCATACAAACTAATCGATTATACTTAAACTCACTCTTTTCTGCTACACAGAATGCACCTGTGCAGGGTATTATAGCTTCGATGCAATCAAAGTTAACGCTTTTTTTGTTTACTATAAATTCTACAAAATATTCCATATTAATCGCCTAAAGCGAAATTTAGATATGGCAACTACACAGCTTCATGTAGTTCGGTCACACACTCTCCTGCACGAGCGCTCGTATTAGAACCCACTTCCGGGCTTCCGTTCCCATTCTTTACTCCACACTGTCCGCCATACATCCGCTTTGACAACGGCGCTCATGCAATGATTTATCGCCGTTAATACCTAGCAACATAAGTATTCGCAAATATAGTTTTAATCTAAATCGTATGAGCACTTAATTGCTGAACAAATTAAAATTAATGCGATAAACCGAATTGTCAAATGATTTTTGGATTTGCGCCATTACACCAATGCGATCAAAACGATAGAAGCACAATTAAAAAGGCAGCGCCTGCACGTGCCTCAACTCAAGTGTGGGAGGCAGAAGGCGGCACTATTTTCGTAAGCGCTCATTTACGCTTATACTGCGCCTCAGGCGAAATGCATATAATGCAAGCGAAACAAAAAAGAGTAACTCCACGTTGAGCGCAAGCTTGGGAGTGGCTTTAAAAATGTGTTGCACGCGTATCAACACCCACAAATGCTGAATGTGCGCGCGCGATGCCATGCTGCTTTCTATGCAGCAAGCGGCGATGAGCGGAAATGCGATTATTCACTTCCGTTCCAATTTGGGACTGTGTGCGCGCTCTGAGTAACCTCTGGCGCTGGGCATAGACGGCTCAAACGCACATATTAGACTTCTCTCTAAGTCAACGGACCGCTTGCTGAATTCATCAGTTTGTGCCGCTTCACATAGTAACGCACGCGTTGCACTTGTTCGTCGCGCCGCCACATTCACCGCCGCCGTCACATAACGGCGTCCACACGTGCCGCCACAATTGTTGTTTATCCTAACAATTTGTGCCGCAGACGCGCTTAACTTCCGCGTCCATGCAACCGCGTCGTTCATTAGTTGGCACAACGCGGCCACATTCAAGTAGCGGCGTCCAGCTGCTATTGCGCTCGCTGCCAAACGGAAAGTGAAAATTAATGTTGGCATTCAGCGCATAGCATGCCTCGTGGGAGTTAATCGATCGCGTTAGTCGTAGTAGACTGTTGATTGCCATTGCGCACAGCCGCCGCCCACTTCGGCTAGTTGTTGTACTTAAAGCGCTTCATTCATGGGAGTAAACATGTGTGTGTGTGCGCGCTTATGTACTTACTTGTGTGTCCTCGCATATCCTTTCCCAAATTGTTGCAATTGTTTTGCGTCACGTGCCGTCGCTACATATTGGCCCGCGGTCACGTGTCGCTCAATGTCGCGTCCTTTGCGCGCGCTCATCAACTATGCGGACGCAACATTCGCAACGCACACACAAGCGCGCGCGCGTTCAACAACATTTAGAGGGTTGACTTTTTGTCTGTGTTTATGTTTTGCTTGTGACTTCGATTATGTTTTGAAAATATTTTGTGTTTTCATTATTGCCACACTTGGTCATTGTGGGGTCGCACGTGTCGCTAGACGGGCGTCAAAAGTTTTTTAAGTGTTGGGCGCAAAAAGCCAACGCCTGCATAAATTTTCGAGCTTGCTTTTTTTTACATATGCTCATCAGCGTGTTCTTCACGGCGGAAACCACTAACTCAACACTTTCTTGCCGCCCGCGGCTGGGAAGTCGTTTTTTACGCTTTTTTTCCGCTGTCGCTCCGCAGCGCCACGTCTATGCATGTGCGCGTGTGTGTGACGCGTCACGCTCATAATTCATTGTACAAATTTTTTATGCGTCCTTCCTCAAACATGTTGTACGCGTACATACATACATATATATTGGCTCGCGGCGGGCGTGTTCGCTTAGGCCATTTTGCGGCTAATGTTTCCGTCATTTCGCTTTTCCTTCGGTTACATAACTAAGTAATAATTGTACAACTGCATTAGACAACAAAAAGAGTGGCAGCAAAAAACGCAGCGCGTTGATTGTTTACGCCTCGGCATTAAAGGGTGTCATGTGCGCCTTTAAAAGCGTAGTGTTGCGCGGCGCGTCGTGACCACATGCGGTGCACTTGTGCCGCCAACTCGTTCGCTGTGTTAATTCGATTTTTCAACGAAGTCACTTATTTTCCCATTCATTGTGGAAGGTGTTTTTTGTTGTTGTTTTGTATGTTTCTTTTGCAATACTTGCCTTTTATTGTCATTGACACAATCGAGCGTGAGAAGCTTGTCGTTTTCCAAAGCCAATAGACGCGTCGCGAGTCACACACGCTCAAAAAAGGATTACTGTTAAATAATATTCATTAAATTTCCTGCACTGAAAATTGCTGACTTGTGCGCTTGCTAAAAATGTCAACGATTGGGTCGGTGCCAGTTCTATAAAAGCTCAGAAAGTGTTCCATGCATTGTGGGAATATGTTACATAAACTAGAAATGGGTTGAGTTAATGACTTTATTGACTCCCTAACTCAGATTACTCAATAAACAGAAGCCTATGGGAATAAAAAATAGCGAGGAAGAAAATTTTGTAGCAATAAAGCCAATAAGCCAATGAGGCAAGGGTCATGTATGTGAGCTATATGTGTCAATGACTAGCATATTTGATTTTAAGGACTTCAGGAAAAAAACATCTATTGTTTATAGCCTTTGAGATAGCACTAGGATAACAGGCAAGCTGAAAAATTCGCATTGAATTCGAAGTATAAGCACTTTATTTTAGTGAATATTCGATTTTCTTTTATTTATTGCAACACAATCAATTCCATCTGCTATTAAATTGAGATCTTCTTCTTAATTACTGGTGTAGACACCTAACACGCGATTCTAGCCTAGTTAATAACAGCAGGCAAGTCGTTACTTCTCTTCATTATTTGCCACCAATTTGTTATACCTATTGCAGTCAGATCTTTTTCCACCTGATATCTCCAAAGGACTGGATGGCTTCCACCGGCGGGAACTGAATCGGAAACCTTCAAAGCTAGTGTGTTTTCTTCCATCAGGACAACATGACCTAGCCAGCGCAGCTGATTCGCTGAACAATGTCAATGTCGCCGTATATCTCTTACAGCTCATCATTTCATCGACTGTGATATTCGCCGTTGCCAATGCGCAAAGTACCATCAATTTTCCACAAGACCTTTATCTCGAACACTCTTAAGGCTAACTCATTAGATGTTGCCATTATCCATGCCTCTGTATCATATAGCAAGACGAGAATAATAAGGGACTTGTGCAGTTTGGTCTTTGTTCATCGACAGAAAATGATTGAGTTCTGAGAATAGGAAAAAGTAAATAAGGGTCATATCTACAAGTAGAGCATAAAGTGCATGTCTAAGCAAATCAAAACATATTTCAAGCAATTTTGCAGCGGTTTTTCTTGAACGATATCAATTGTGAACACGCCGGGGGAAAACTTTGCAAAGGGCTTTCTTTTTGCCAATTTTTTAAGAACGATATTCTCAACAGTACCTTTGATATCTCTAGAGCGCCGACTTACTCGACTAATCTTATTTTGCCGTGCTGCAACTCGTTTTTTTTTTTGGATTTTTCGTTATTTACGCCGTACAAGTTTTTTCCACTTGGTTTCTCTATATATTGGCTCTTTAATGCTCATGTGGGCTTTTTACATTTTCGACAACTGTTGTTACAGAGTCGTAATAAAAGCAATAATTTAATAAGAAGAATTTTCAAAAAACAGTTTCAAACGGGGAATATACGTCCTAAACTACTAACTACAACAAAATTTGTTGAAGCACAAATACTTTAAGATCCCCTACCGACAGTTTGAAAATAGATGAAATCGAAAGATAACCTCTCTCACTCTCCATATAACGGTACAATTAAAAACTACTGAAAGCGCAATAAATCAATTAGAGATGGTGTGAGAAGGCTTTATGGGAGCCGGTCTGAAAATTGGACGATAGGCGTGGCACCACCTACTTTTTGATGAAATAACATATTCACAGAACTACAAACTCCATTTGATTCTTTCACTTTCCAGTACATAAATCAAGAAATAATTGATATAACGGAATACAATTTTGCCACCTTAGGATCAAAAAAGTTCCTTAAGCTCTCTTTTACCTAATATAAAGATTTTCGAATTTCCATGTGAATTTATGTAGGATATATAGGCCTATATTTGAGTTATCTCAACAAAACTTATATAACATGTTTTACTCATAACAGTGTATCTTCGTGCCTAAAATAGGTGAAATTAGACTAAAACTTGATCTAGCCATCATATAACTAACATCAGGGTTTTCGAACATCCGGCTGACTTTACTCCATTTGATTAACGATTGTACCTTAATGAAACCCATGGAACATTTTGTTAGTATGTATATCTCTCTGCCAAATAATCTCTTCAACTAAAACGTCTTGTGTTTTCTTCATAGACAAACGACTTCATATATCCCACAAAAAAAGTTTAGCGTTGTCAAATTACACGATCTTGGAGTCCAAGCCACAGGCTCACAACGCGGGATAATGCACTCACCATAAGTTTTCCTCAATAAATTGTTTTTGTCATTGGTTATCTTGTTGGAACCAATGGTTGTCCATGCAAACAGCCCCAATTCAGGCACGAAAACAGATTAATACCAGCTTTATAGCGCTCCCTATTGACTGTAAAATTAATTTCGTCTTCGGCTTCATCGATGTAAACAATGTCCTTGTAAAACTAGGGAAAGGTTTTCGTTTTAGGCTGAACTGAATCGAACATGCGACCCGCTTGATGGTCCTCCGACTTTAAGTCTTGATCGAGTTGCATTTTGTAAGTTTGCACACCAAGATCCTTCCGAAAAATCTTTCGTAAGGTGGATGGGCACAGCTCCAATTATTGAGCGCTATGGCGAATCAACTTATAAGGGTCTTATTTTCTTCCTTTCCTCATAAAGCCTTCCTTTCATAAAAACTATTCCAGTAAAATGACATCGATGGTTTAGACTTTTAGAAATTTTGATATGAGATAACAGTATCTATACTTGCAGTCCCAATGCGGTGCTAAATGATTGGACAAAAAATTTTATCATCAAAATATAAATAGTATAACGGGAAGTAGAGTAGATAGGCGATAGTTTCCGAACTCTAAATCTTTGAATGCTAATGAAATATAGTTCTTTTCCTAAGAATTTTGTTCGTATTAAGGCATAACCAGATGGCCTATAGCCACATGTTGGTGTTCTAAAGTTTCTTAACTGAAATGGGAATATCTTCTTTCCTTACAAAGGAAGCAAAGAAACTTGTGTTTTTTACAGCAAATTAAAATATTCATCTCGGCCAAGAAATAGGATTATATCTTGAACATTTTGGCGCGATTATGTTTTACAACTGTCGACTTGAATTAACTTAGCAACATTGCATTGATGAACTTAATTAAACTTTTGGCGATGAAGCTCCATCAAACATCAAGTGTCTATCGATGGTATGGAGAATCCAATCTAAGTCGTAAGTCAATCCCAGACGAATTTGATGAAGGTCGTCCAAAAAAAGTTTTGTTCCAGAAACTATTGACGCTGTGTGAAAACTTATATTGCAAGATTGTTATGTGGCCTATCGTGAGATAGAGACAACTATATGCATTATTGGTGCCATCATACATTCAATACTGTTTAGAAATGTAATTAGAATTTTTTCACGTTGAATCACACCGGTGCCTCGAAACATGGCTATGACATCGCAACAGATGAGATTTTTGCGTTGCGGAAGTTAAACAGCCGTCGACTGATTGGGTGTTTCAAAATGAGCCGAATCCCAAAAGCTCTTCGCATACGAAGCACTTCCAAGGAAACGGTTGACTGTTTTTGTGAAAAACAAGACAAGTGACAACCATACTACCAAAACAACACAGAACAGTAAATTTTGAGTGGTACAAAACCATTTTTTTTGGCAGTTGTCTTTCAAGAAATAAGGAAACACAACAACTGAAAGGGATCCCCTTTACCACGACATAAAAATGTTTAGATCTTAGTGGAGAGTATTTTTGAAAACCATAAAGCGATTTTTATGATTAATATTAGTTTTTGTTCTCTAATCCCGAAATCTAAATATCAAATGGTGACGGTCAGTACGGTGCCACTTCGTGGTTATAGAGGCCTTGAAAATTATTCTCCATCAAATTTCCCACATTGATTATAACTCCTGATTATAAGACATTCTGCTGTCTGCTCATAACAAATACAAATACAAAACGTTGGAATATGCAGCATTTTGTTTTGATAAACGAAATTTACATAGTTACGAGCAGCTCGGTTTATTGGCTCAAGTGCGCCGCCAAAGGCAGGAGTAACGCTTAATAAATTCATGAGCATTTATGTAAATATCAAATGAAATGTAAACAAATTCGGTATTTCTACCAAAGTCATGTCTTTGCCATGTAAATGTTACCCCTTCTTATGAGACTACCTTAAAGACTACCGACCGAAATGTCAAAAGTGTCAACAGCGAGGCAACGTATTGACCAGCCGAAACGGCAAATGCCAGATTAAACAAATATAAATAATACCAATTTTGTTGTTGTTGCTTTTTTTTTGGTTCTTATTTGTCTTGGCCGGGCAAGCATTGCTTTTTTTCAGCATTTCTTCACTTAGGATCACTTCTAAAGAAGCCGAAAATGCTGTGATGAGCACTCGAGCAAACACGACCATAACCACAATGGACCAACTATAAAGACAATTTGAAGCGTAGAAATGAAGTGGAGAAATAAAACAAATCTTTAAAAGTATTTGAAGAAGAAAATTCCAAATAAAATTGAACCAATGAACATTGAATAAATTTAAAGCAATGAAGCAACAGAAAAAAAATCGAGCTCAAGGTGCGCGCTGAGGTGAGCGGTGAAGCGCGTAAAAAATTATAACAAAAGACAACAACAACGAAATGCACAAACTGACGTATTGTTGAACGACAGCAAATTGACATAATGTGGCGTTTCACAAACGCCAAGCGCGCACACACACACACACGCGCGTCGTCGATGCGCGCAGAGCGGCTTAACGCGCCGCCAAGTCATGAAACAATGGATATCCATCAAATGCACAAAAGGTCATGTCACAGAGGTGCGCGCGCGCAGCAAAGTAACCAAAAAAGACACCAAAAGGTGCACACAAACACGATCATATGTGTGCTAAAGAGGCCGCTCAAGTTATAAGCGCGTTGCCAAAGGGCAGCGCGACCAACTAAAGAAAGCGGCCGCTCAGCCGATTAAGCCATCCTACGGCAACAAACGCCGCAAGGCGCTCTAACGACAACACACAGCAAAATGTTGAAAGAAGCAAAGCGCAAAAAGTGCCATGCAGCATGCAACATATGCGCGCTGCTGTGGAGAGCTAAGCATTTAAGGCGCTGAACACAGATGGGATAGTGCAGATAAGACGGCGATAAGATGCTGAATAAGATGAGACAAAGAAGAGAGACAAATATGCTCATATTGTTGCTGTAATACATGAGCGTCTTACAGAGATAGGTGATGAGGCATCTTCAGATATTCATATGTCCAAGATCAAGTCGTATGACACAATGCCAGGCGGCCAGGCGGCCACTTTGTGCAATTCGCAGCCGCATGTGTAGCTGTAAATGCGAGAATTAGCGGAATCGGATCGTAAGTGTTGCTGTGGAGAGTGACGCAAAATACATATATAACAAAAAAGTGAACTAATATAACGCCTAAAGATGCAACGTCTCCGATAATAGAGTGTTCAACGGGGCGCATGATGTGGCACAAAACAAATTAGGCGCTTCACATGCCTCCAAGACAATGCGCAGCTGACAAAATGTAACTCGAAAGCATGACAGCATTGGAAATTTCGAAAATTCTCACACCTTTGTTCACGCCTACAAGCTGTACGCGCTCGGCGGAATGCAGCTAAGTCCGAAGTGCCTGCATTAATGACAGTTAATCCGCTTTACGGCATTTAGCGTCTAAGCTAACTTAAAAGATGGCGACGGTGACAGCGGCGGCGGCTATGAAAGTAGAAGTATTTATCTACTTTGTGACTCAATTTTTTTAATGTCGAGATGTTTTTTTTTGTTGTCGGGTTTTCATATATAGTACATATCTCTACAAATAGCAACGAAGTGGGTTTTCATCGAAATGGAATGTAGAAATTTCGAAAATTCTATTGGGGTTGGGAATTGTTTTCAAATTTTTAAATTTATCGCATAAAAATGTTTCAAGTATTCAAAGACTTAAGCAAAATATCTTGAATAAAATGTAGATATCCGAAAAATTGTATTAGAGACAATAATTTCACAAATTTTAAACGTGTCCTTTTTAATATTCGAAAAGCTAAAACGTTCCAAATGAAAATATGTTATATTCGCATACTTGGTTTTCCAGTTCAATTTTTTCATATACCAAAAATATTTGGGCATCTGTAAGTTTCGATGCTATTACTTCCATACCTATTGTAAATACAAAATTTACCAAAAGTCTACAAGTTTTGGAGACATTGCTTTAAATAAATATTGTATTCATACATCTATTTTTAAATTTGAAAGTTGTTCTGTCTTAGGGGGCATAATAGTTCTTAAGTCTCGGTACAAACCTCATTTATTTTCTATTCCATTCTGCATTTGGGAAAAACTTAAAATTATCCGAACCTGTTTTTTTTTGTTCTATTCAAAAGAACTATTTTTCAAAACTTTGCGGGTAGCGGATAACAGAATAAATGTATTTTCAACTTATTTTCATATTATATAGTTATCCGTGATAATAGATAATGTATTAATATTTCTGGATAAATGAAAAAATATTTTTTATTATCCAAATATTATCCCTGACAATGGATAATCCATTCTTACATCTGGGTAATTGCAAAAACAGATTTTCTTCGCTCTCAAATATTATCCGTGCCAATGGATATCTCTTTTGTATATCTGGATAATATAAAAATATATCTCTTTATTCGAATATTATCCTAATCTGTATAAATGAAAAAAAAAAACAGAGTGTTTCCGTGTAAATGGATATTATATTCGTGTACCTGAATAACTGCAAGCACAGATTTTCTTATTAACCAAATATAAACCATGCCATATCCATAATCTATTTGAATACCTGAAAAACTGTAAAACCAGACGTTTTTACTATCCATATATTATCCGTGTCATTGGATAATCCATTCTTATAACTGGATAACCACAAAATCATATTTTCCCATTATCCGTGTTAATGGTTAGCCCCTCCATACATCAGGATTAATACAAAAACAGATTTTCTTGGTATCCAAATATTATCCGTGCCAATGGATAGCCCATTCGTATATCTGGATAAATGAAAAAATACAGTTTTATCCATGTAATTGGATAACTCATTCGTTTAATTGGATAACTATGAAAACATATTTTCTTATTATCCAAATATTAACTGTGTTAATGAATAGCCCCTTCCTACAATAGGATAACCACAAAAACGTATTTTCTTATTATGCAAATTTTTATATGTAAATAACTGAAAAAAACATATTTTCTTATTATCCAAATATTATCCGTGTCAATGAAAATCTAAATTGAAAATTTGCTGTCTGTAAAACCACTCTAACACTTTTTAGTATTTATCTAAGAAATCAATCCTTTTTCTTCTTCTTTAGCATTGCAACCGGGGGTTGTTCTGGGCTGTCAAAATAAATCTTCGCTAGTTGCCTTCACCCTTGCACGCCAGTTGTACCCCCCAGGTGCAGCCAAGTTGCTATGCATTACTCCTTCAATTAGTTGTATGGCCACTCTTCCTCCCGCTTTTTACCCAAAGTACTTGAGTCGAAGGGGCTTTTCGCTAGAGCATCGTTTTCCATGCGTAGGAAACGCACTAAATAGCACATTCGTTAGATTTTATTCGCCTAACTATTTCAGTCGCCGTAGAGCTCATACATTACCTGGTTCCAACTTCTTCAGTACTCATCAATCATGAAACTAAGTAAACATTTTACTCATATTACTGCTTACCGACGACTTTATTTATTTAAATCAAGACCTTTAAACCTTCGAAGCTGTTTAAAGTTTTACAACTTACGACAATATTCAAAAAGTTAGGTTAGGTTGCACTTACCAGAAGGTGGAGAAAGTGTTCAAGCGTCTCATATATCTTCTTTTTTTGCACTTTCTACATGTGCCATGCTTATACAAGTTTTTTTCCAAAGTAAACAGGACGTTTTGAATCTAGCGCCCCCTGGTGGCGCCATCTATATGTCGACTGGTGCGTTAAAATCTGCTATCTTTATCGATTGTCCAGTGAGAATTTCATGACATTTCATCGATCAACATGTGGGCCAATCAAAATCTGTGATCACCGCAAATTCCATCGAAACTGTGCGTGAATTCATCCAAAATCAGCCAAAATCATAAATGAAATTCATGGAAATGAAATTGAACATTTCCAAAACATCGATTTATCGCATTTGGACCGATCATTTGGTTTTACGAAAGGTGTGTGCACGGTTTGTTCTGCACAAATTGACTGACGACCAAAATTGCTCAGAATCCAACATTGGATCGACGCTTGTGACCGATTATTTGACCAAAAACCACATTTTAACCATTAACCACTCCCCACTTCCCCGTATTCACCTGATATGGCACCGCGCGACTTCTTCCTTTTCGGAAAAATGCATTTGCTCATGAAACGAAAGCGTTATGCAGACGTAGAGGCCATTCAAAAGGCTTGCACCGGCATACTAGCGGCCATGCCGGCCAACGAGCTAAAACACTCGTTCGACATGCTTTTGTACCGTGCAAAAAGCTGTATTGAAGTAGAAGTGCGAGAATATTTTGAATAAAATAAATTGATTTTGCCGAAAAAACCATTTGTTCGGTTTTTTTTAAGTACTGTTTACTTTGGAACACACCTTGTAATGCTCGCAAATGATGCCAGTAGGTTCTGATTTGTGACTAGACCCACAACCGTCCTGTAATCTTATCTGGACCATGAGAGTGGAATGTTGGCGTGTTTTCCTTTTGTTCCCTTGCACATGATCTTGGCGGTCCTTCATGCATTCAAGCTCACCCTGATCCCTCTGACAGATCTCTCGGAAATGTCATTCAGTATCGTTTGTAGCAACTTGAGAATTTCCTGAACTGGTTCGGAAGCCAACGGGATGGCATTTTTGTCCATCTTATCAGCTATTTCCTTTCGCGGAACGCCTTTGTAGCCTAGAACCCGGTCGGTATGCAGCCGCTTTCCGTCAGCCTCGCTTCTAAGTACATTATCTGTCGCAATACGATGTGAGATTATTGCTTTGATTGCCGCGTGGCTATCGACGTTATATTGATCTTCTTTATGTCGCTTCCTGACCGCAATGATTTCTACCTGAAAGATACTGGAGTACTCCGACAGCTTGAGGACTCGCTTTAGATGTAGCTCTGCGCGCTCACTCCATCAACCATTTTTGATCAGTCCGTGTAGATGTTTACAGGCGTGGGTCGCTCCTTTTGAAAAGATGTTGAGAAAAATTGTATATCAAGTAAAGTAAAGCAATTGATTTTAGAAGAATTTCCGGTCTTTTTTAACAAATAAAATTCTATATCTCTCTCAATAAACCACTAAGTGGACCAACTAAAATAATTTTTGGTACATTTGCCAAACCAATTCCACTTACCACAGTGTAAATGCACAAATTCCTGCACAATTAGACAAAGTACACTGTAGATCCACCTTTTAAGTTAATAATTTCGAAAGTAAAAAAAAAAATCAATTAAAAATAAAATTTATTGGACACAAACGGAAATTTGGAAATTTTTATAGTTGCACTTAGGCCTGAATGCTATATGTTCATGCGTCAGTGTATGTATGTTTCTATATATTTGTGTATGTGTGTACATATCTCCATTTGTATATCTGCCTTTGTATGACGCGCGATGTTTATAAATAATTCACTTTGTGAATCAATCTTGTTAGCCACATTTTAACACAATCACTTTAAATGCCACGCACTATATTAACATCCAGACAAAACGCGCATACATATGCAGACACGTGTGTGTGTGTGTGTGGGTATGCATGAAATATGAAGTGATTTTCTTGACTTTTCACCGCCTGCAATGCATTAAGGAAAAACATTTATTGAGTGCGAACAAACGGGAGTATGCGTGGTGTCAGCGCGCATCCTCAACCAAGCGCGCACACACACACACATGCAACCGCCCAGGCAAATTAAACGCGCCTGTTTGTAATGCATTTGGCTTGAGTGGCACACAAACAAAACATATGTATGTGATAATTATGAAGATGACAGCAGCGGGTGATGTGTTAAAACGCTCAGCGCCGCCAAACCGCCCGCTACACCGCGCGCGCCGTCCACGCCACCAGCGGCAACACGCTAAAAACACACTAAAATGTTCTAGTCATAAAATTTGAAATTTCAAAAGCGGCCCAGCCGGTAAAGTGCAGCCAAAAGCCAAAAGGCCAGCCGCCGACAACGCGCAGCTTAGGCGCTGTTGGTATGCAGCAAAGCGCTGTGTGCGCTTGTGCATATACATATGTGCGTGTGTGTGTGTGCGCTCCACGCAGCTTGCACCATTTATCAGCGCGGCAATGTGCGCGCTACTCCTCTAATTTTAGCAACGCCGACTACTTACCGAAACGCAGGCGGCGGGGCTCTTTGGCGGTGCAACAACAACACAATACAAAAACAACATCAGCAGCGATGAAAACAACAAATTGTGCTGCTACTTAGCCGTAGCGCGGCATGCAAATGCATTTGTTTGCCCACCGACGCACACTAATGGATGTGTATTTTCTTGCCGCAGCGCCTTTGTAGTTGTTGTTGTAAAAATTAAAAATTGCAGTCGTTTGCTTTTACGGTAAATACATGTGTATACATATATAATTTTCAATTTTCAGATTTATTGTCCAGGCTGAGTGCATGCATTTTGTGGCGCGTGCAGCATGCGGCATGCAACACGTATGCAAAAAAAAACACTAAATTAAACAAGAACTTGTAATATTAGTTTTCGAAAGTGAGAACGCTAAAGGTTTATATTGTTTATTTAAATAATAAAAGTAAATAACAACAACAAACAACAATAAATAAATAAAAGCCGCGCGCTGACGCGTCAGCTGCGCGCTGGAATGCAGCGGTGTCTCGGGTGTTAAAAGGTTCACATGTTCAGCCTGTTCAAATATAAATTAAATATATAAATATACATATATATATACATACATATATATATATATATGTGTGTGGCACACGCCGCGTCGCAGCAACAAACGCAAGCTACATAAAAATCACAAAAGCAATCAGGCGTTTTAACACATTGACAACGCTAACCAACAATTACACGGCGGCAAAGTAATGGAAATCGAAATCGATCAGCTGTCGCGGCACTATTGCTACCGACTGTTGGGTCAGCGCGGCTGCTGACGTTGCTTGTAAACTACAAGTGGTGGGTGAGAAAGCCGCGGCGGCGGCGGCGGTGGCAAAAACGACTTGTCAAGATCGCACATGTTTTGCTAGAAAAATACGCACACACGCACACATATATACGTACATACATACATACACACATATATTATTTACAACTGTTTGTGCGTCTGTATGTTTTCCTTACTTTTTTGGCGTTTTTTTTTTTTGGTGCTCAGCTCCAGCTCTAACTCCAGCGGCCGCTAATTGCCTTTATTAGTCGCATCAGTTTGGCTTGTGGCAGATGATTTGTTTGAAACGTCAATCGTTTCATGTCGCCTGTCAATCCAACCAGCACACATACACACATAAACAGCATACGTTTGTAAATCACTGTCCCTTAGTTGTGGCATAACAGCAGCCGCGCCAAATGTTCACCATTTACTATGTAAAAAATGCGTTTTCGAACAAATGTGCGCATTCCAAATTTACAAAGATACCTCCATACATACATATATGTATGTATGTTCAAAAATAAAAATAATTGAGAAATTATGAAATTACAAAAACAACGCTTCGAATTTGACGGCATTTAGCGAAACTCACTAGTACTAATGTATGTGTGTGCTGTAAAAATTGAATTATTCCAACGGCACCTTATAAGCAAACTGAAGTCAGGCATTAGTAAGTTAAATAAATATGTTAACACAGAAGGGGCCTGTTGCTTACAAATTCAAAATATATTATAAATTACTTTAAGATTTCCATATTAAAGCTTTGCTCTAATCTAATTAGATTGCAAAAGTGTCTACACCTTTGAAAAATATTATTTTGAAATCAAAAAGAAGTTTTCTGGCTTGTTCAATTTTTGATAACTCTTTCAAGCAATTTGACTGGTGACTGGCGAATGACACGCGCGCTGTTTTGCTCCAAGGCCTAAATCGAAGCGGGACTTTCCGCATAGACTTTAGACTTTACATATCCCAACAGAAAAAAATCTAACGGTGTGATATCACACAATCTTGGTGGCCAATCGACCGGCCCAAAACGTAAAATTATCTGCTCAACATTATCTCAATAAATCCATTGCTTGATGCGATGTTGTTGTAATCAAATTTCGCCGAGATCACAATCTTCAATTTCAGACATCAAATAGACGGTTGTCATGGAGCCATAACGCTCGCCGTTGACAGTTACGTTCTCACCAGCGTCATTTTTTAAGAAATATGGACCGATGATTTTACCGGCTCACAAACCACACCAAACCGTTGTTTTTCTGGATGAAATGGCAACTCTTGAATCTCTACAGGTTACTCTTTGGCCCAAATGAGACAATTTCGCTTATTTTCATACCCATTAAGCCAGAAAAGTTGGTAAAACTTTTACCGAAACGTTTCAATTGATGAAATAAGTTTATGGCGATGATTGCCTATCCCGTAGCAGAGTGCTCGAGTGGTTTCAACGTTTTCAAAGTGGTCGTGAGGACAAAAATGACGATCAACATGTGGGCCAAGCAAAATCCGTGATCACCGGAAATTCCATCGAAACTGTGCCAAATCAAAAATCAGCCGAACATTTGGGGTTACGAAAGAGGTGTACACCGTTTGTTCCGCACAAATTGACTGACGACCAAAAATTGCTTAGAATCCAACATTCGAAGGACATCATTAAAGATGTCAAAAAGGACAAAAAAACGAAACGTGATATTTCCAATATGATCCCGAACTGAAACGTCAGATTGCTGAATGGAAGGCACCGGGCAAGCCGAAAAGTTTCCTTCAAGTTTCCTTCCTTGATTGTTTCATTGACTTGGCTTCGCAAACGCTATTTTTTTGTGGGATTATTTGAAGTCGCGTATCACGCAGATAAGACCGGGAAGTTTGACGGTAATTTGCCTGAAATCATTTTTAAAACATAATGGCATTAAATTATATGGATTTCATTTCTTCAAATCCATATATTTGAAAAAAACTTTGATCATAAAGATTATCATTAACAAATGGAGGCTGATTTTGTTTTCAATCGTCTACAATCGTCTACAGGATCTCAATTGGATAGCGTAGGACACCGATCCGCAATGGTACCTAAAAATCCCGTTACTACGGCAAAGTACTTCAAGCCTAGCACAAATTGCTAGTGGCAGCTGTCTTTCCTGATTCGCAAAACGTAGAACTTCCGGAATGTTGCAATTACTGTCTTGCAAAATAGAGGAGAAAGCTTTAGAATGTTTCTATCGTATCTTTCTCCATACAACTTTGACAATTTTCGTGCGATACTTTACAACGTGTATTCAATTGTGACAATATGAATCTTGCTGAGCAGAAGGAGTTCAGTGGGTCTCCTGCGTTTTACTTTAGGCCAGAAGGATCTCGCAGTCGTATAAGCTGGTCATTGACTAAGCTCACGCGTGGTTCATAGGGCAAGTGATAGAACGCAGGAGAACAACATAATTCAGCTCGTTCCTATGCCAATGCAAGTCGGATGAGGTGCCGCCTCGTGCGAGCTCATCAGATTTGTAGTTTCTAGTTATACTGCTATGGCCAGGCTCCGAAACGAGATAATGAAGTAGCTTGATGCTATTGCTAATGAGCATAGGCACTCCTTGACTAACCTTGAAGGCACAGTGAGCGAGCCCTCTTAGTTGAAGAGTATTCCTTAGAGATATCAAATAAAAACATAGCTCCTCTTAGGAAGATGGATGTCATCACCAAGTTCATTATGGTTGACCTTAGATTTCTTCGCGACTAATGACCTTCGGTTGATGTATCAGTCTTTTAATGGACTAATATTATCATACATTGAGCGGAGTTTGTACAAATTCTCATCGAAATCATGTTTGAGCTTACTCCCATTGTCGACATTTGTAGTGAATATATGCACTCAATACTTTCTTAAGATCTCTCGATATCATCTTGAAAGTCGTTTTCACGCTTCTCTAAACCAATTTTCATGGAAGAAATTTTTTTTAATTAGGATATTATTGGTAAGAAGTTTGGGATTGGATTAAGAAACGACGAGATCATCGGAAATAACACCCTGAAAAATAGCGGTATCTAAACTTAATCCAGATCTGGTGTATAGTAGTGTGACAAAGATTTGTTCTACACTATGACACGTCATTTCCCGTTCCCCAACTAAACGACTATGACTACATTCTCAAAGAAGTTCTAGGAATTTTCATGACACCATTTGATATTAATCTATATATTAGCTTATATTATTTCAAAACTAACAGTTTTATATATGTGGGTGCAGCGCCAACATGAGCTTTTGCTGTCTAATGGAGACCTGCTATCAACTGTGAACACGACACATCACGATTTGAAAGCAAACTCTTCTATATGCAGGTTGTTTCTTCATTGAAAGTGTTTATGTCACGCTGTGGCCGCCAGCTACTGCATTTGCTGAGCGCAGTAATGGCTCAGCTGGGCCGCACGTCAGTCACACGCCCCATCATTTGCCAGTCATTAAACATCAAAGTGAATGCCATTCAACCGAGTTTTGTCGGACTGACTGTCAGACTGTGACGCTCAACACAACTCAACTCAACTCAACTTGACTTGACTGGACTTGAGTTGACTTGACGGGCGATCAGTGCATTTTGTTGCGGTTTTGGAGAGATTAACACCCGCGATAAGCGCCTTGTACGAGTATTTTGGACAAGTGAACGAAAAATAAAGTGGCGAAATGACGGCGCTCATGACTCAGCGCTTCTTCTACGAGCGCTATCCGGCACGGCATCGTCATGGCCACAACGAATTGACGATACCACCTTCACCGCCAACACTTCAATGTACACCAACACCTCTCTCTCATCCAACTACTTAAGCGGAATCTAGATCTTCAGCAAACCGAACAGTTCCGCCTTCCTTCGCTTGCCAGATATATTTCGTACGTCGTAAGTCTTGAAAATTACCTTCATTTTAGTGCATTTTGATTCATATCTCTGCGTGTTTTTTGTTTGTTTGTTGTTGTATATTTTAAGCGCGTGCGCGCCTACTCACTGTCTCACTTGTTTCGATCGACATTTAACGCCGTCACCTCGTATTGGCGTCGGCGTTGCAGCCGTAGACGCTGGCGGTGGAGAGGTGGTGCAGTAGATGGCGATTAAGTTGGCCTGGGCGGTTATCGTCCGTTCATTCGACAAATGCAAGCAAGTCACTGGCTTTAATATTCTTCTTGTTTTTTGGTTTGTTGTATGCTTAGTGTTGTTGTTGATCGCGACTCAGCGGCTACAAGTCAATTTGTGTTGCTAATCCTGGTTAATTTACAATATCAGTTGCAGTCATCTTGTCTCGTCTCTTGTGTGTTTTGCAGTATTTCAATTAAGTCATCTCCACCATTCCATTCAGCGGTCTTCCGCTCCTCTCCGCGCTGCACGTTAAAGGATGACTGGTCGAATCCAAGGCACCGAGATCGGTAAAGATGAAATATCTAAATTAAGTATGTATATACAATAAATGTGACTAATTTTGTGCTTTATTATTGGGCTCAATTAGGGAAAAAGTATTTCCCTTAGTTATAAGATAATCTTCGTCATAATTGAAATATTTGGCTCCAAATTTTCAATTTGATCACATGCTGTACTCCATTTAAAAGGCGGTGTATTATATGATATATAGGCAGTTTTTTAAAGAATTCAAAGCAGAATTATTTTTTCCTTTAAAAATTGTTGACATCTTAAAAACGGTTATAGCCGAATTTACTAAAAGGCGTTCCAGTCTTTTCTTCACCGAAACATAGAAGATAATTGAAATTCTGTTGAGAGATCACTTGGGATTAAAAAAGCACGTTTTAGAAACAACATACTCGGACCTATTCTCATAAATAAATCCACAATAGGATCATATTTTTTCGATATTTTCTTGTTTTAACTTCACTGAACACGATCTAGCCAGGGTAGCCGCTATCTTTTAATACGAAGTCAAAATGTCGTCGTAAAGTGGCTCATCAAATAAATAAATTTATGCAGAAAAATTTTATTTTAAGCAGTAAACTCATCAGATGTTGTCTAAAGATCCCGTGTCAAGACAAAAAATAGAGATTCTGCAGAACCCCAACAGTTGAATATTTTCGAGTAAAATGATAATCTTTCTGTCCATTTACAGATGGAGTTCTTAAAGTATAAACCGTTCCTGCGAAGGTATTTCCGAAACCTGAATAGATCCGTACTTACCAGTAGGTTAGATTAGGTTAATCTGACAGGCCAATAAGCTACACATAGAGCAGGTTTGGTCCTTTGCAATACCAGATGGAGTTCTTTTACTAAGTCCTCTGAGGAGTATTCATCATTTAGGATGCCGCGCTTGATGCGAATTTTAGCAGACTCTGCGGTATCACTATCGATACCTCCTCCAGAGAATCTGGGGAATCCCAGATGTTTATTGCGTAGTATTGCCAATGCGGGACAAGTGCACAAGAGATTCTACATTATTTCCTTAGCGCCCTGCTCTAGATATTTCCTGCAGTCTTCTCCATCTGTCAGCCCCATCCTGCGAGAGTGTGTCGTCATCAGACAGTAGCCAGTTAGTATTCCCATCATGTTCCTACAGTCCCTTCTATCAAGTTCCAATAGCAATTTTGTGTACTTCCTATCTAAAATTTTGCACATGACTTTCGCAACTTAGTACTCAGGGAGCTCGATCCATCAGGTTTTGATTTTCTTTACCTTACTTCTATCCATATAGACAATGGCAACCTCGTTCACTATTTCATTGCCCTCGATACTTTTGTGGCCTGGCCTGCTTCTGGCAACACTTTCCACTGCTGCCCTGCTTCCCAACACACTTCTGGCCGATATGCGATACGAGGTTACTGCCTTGATTGCTGTTGGCTGTCTACGTAGATGTTGACTCTGGATTTACCTACAGGTACATTAAAGAACAGCTCCGCGGCTTTCGCAAAAGCAAAGACCTCAGCTTGAAATTTACTGCAGTGGTCCGGAAACATAAAAGGTCGTCTTATGCTTAACTCTGTACAGTACAAGTATATTGCGGCAGCAACTCCATCCTCCACTTTCGAGCCATCCGAGCGCGTAGCTAACATACCTTTACGCCAGGCATCTTTTTCCTTGTTTACTTTAAACCTTCCTTCCCAGTTGAAAATTGGGGTCATGTAGTCGGTGTGTGCAGAACCGCCATTACCGACCAAGCGATGCCCTAAAATTCTATATGTAAAATCTCCTGCAGCTAGTAGCCGTCCCGCCGGTTTTGCTGCGCTGGTTTCAGCATAGAGGTCTGTAGGTGGCAAGTTTAGTACCAGTTCAAGGGCCACCGTTGGAGTCTTTCTTAAACCTCCTGTTATGTACAGTGCAGCGATCCTCTGAACCCTTTCCATTGGGTTCCGGTAGGTGGACTTCCGTACGCTTGCCCACCATACTACTGCACCGTAGAGCAGAATTGGTCTAACAATAGCTGTGTAGTACCAGTGCATGAGAGAGCTCCCAGGTTGTGTCGAGCATTTGATTACACGCATTTAAAGCATTGCTGGCTTTATTCACTTTTTCTTCCACAGCAGTTTGCTGTCCAAGACTACCCTAATGTACTTGGTGCGGTCTTTGCGAGAGAGTTGTGTCCCATTTATAGAATTGAACCTCCATAGGGAAATTTTGTGCTTTCCTGTGAACACAAAAAGATCCGTTTTTTTCCTGATTCAACTACAGACCCGCTTGCGGTGCCCAGTTCTGGACTGTATTGAGAGTGATGGTATTTACCAGTACATCTGGTCGAAAATTATTTTCGCAGTATGCACGATATTGTGAAAAAAATCAAGGACCTTCCTGCGAATTTAACCGATCGCAGAGATCTCTGGTGGAAAATCTGGTCATTGGTTAAATTTTATAATTTTTGAGAAAAATATCTTTAACTTGCTAATATTTTCACCATTGCTATTTGTAACATCTTAATGTCTGAAATAAACCCAATTCCTTTCCTAAATTAAGGAACGAAACTCAATTTAGTAGCATTCTTCAATCCCGAACTGTGTGTTTGTTCGATAATGAACTGGTTCTAAAAATTAGAAACAACCGAATTCCGGATAATAATTCGGGTTCGTTCGGGTTACTTTAACCCGACTGTCGTGGAAACGACTCCCTTCCTGGTCAAACATGGTGGTGAAAATCATTATTTTCCTATCGATATTAACCGGAGACACATAGTGTATGACAGATTCGACTCATAGCCGTGGATTCATGGATTTTCTATATAACTTCTTAACCGAACAGTGATTTTTGGACTCTAGATCTAACTCTATAATCGAATTGCTACAAGAAAGCTAGCGAATTTTTCGCTAAGCGTTGTCGTCTAACAAATAATGTTGCAAATATTTCTGTCTTATTAAAAGACAATTTTATTACCAACTTATTGTTGTTGTTGTTGGTTATAATGCTAATGTTTACATGTCCACTTGACAGCTGCTGGCTATTCTATATTGAACTGTCAATTTGTGACATTGCCTTTGTCATTTCGATATGGCATATTGTTGTTGTTGTTATTGTTATTCTTCAGTTGCGGTTCGTGTGTTTGCCCCGCGGGCACTAAACACTTTTTAAAAGTTTTTAAGCAAATTTTACAGTCGCCTAATTGTTATTTTACACCTACGTGATGAGTTCGTATGCAAATTATAAAAACAACAACAAAACGCATAATAATAACAACAGCAAAAAAAACAATAACACAAAAAGCAAAAACAACTAAAGCGTGTCAGCTAAATGAGAAGAGAGTATAATCGCGATTTCGTATATTTTGTAAGCGTGTCGCCGTCGCCAGCGGCGCTGGTCAGTTGCGCATTGTCAGGTGGTTGTTGTTGTAATTGTCATTGTATTTATACCATGCACAGGGTATAGTAAATTTTCCATGAAATTTGCAACATTTAGAAAGAAAAGCCGGAACGCTTATAAAATATATATAAGTATGAATGATCAGCGTGACGAGCAGAGTCGATTTAGACATTTTCATCTGTCTGTCCATCTGCCTGTATATACGCGAACTAGACCCTCAGTTTTCGAGATATCGCTCTAAAATTAAGCACACATCCGTTTTTCCTCAATAAGCTGCTGATTTTTTGCAATCGACCCATATCGGGCCCCTATATTCTATAGCTGCCATACAAACTGAATAATCGGTATAAAGTTCTTGTATGAAAAACTTTTCGATTTGATGAGATATCTTTACGAAATTTGTCACAGATTATTATCTGAAGATTTTACAGATTCTCCGAAGAAATTGTTCAGATCGGATTTATATAGCATATAGCTGTCCTACAAACTGAACGTTCCAAAATTAAGTCTTTGTATGGAAAACTATTTTATTTGAGAAGATATCTTTACGAAATTTGTCATGAATTATTACCAAAAGATTTTACACATTCCCCGAAGAAATTGTTCAGATCGGATTTCTATAGCATATAGCTGCCATACAAACTGAACGTTCCAAATTAAGTCTTTGTATGGAAAACTTTTTCATGTGACGAGATATCTTCAAGAAATTTGGCTCGGACTATTATTTAAAGCAATAATGCAATATCCTAAAAGACTGTTCAGATCGGATCACTATATCATATAGCTGCCATACAAACTGAACGATCAAAATCAAGGTAAAGATCTTTTACACTATTTTATGCCCCAACGAAATGCAACTGTGAAGGGTATTATATCTTAGGTTTAAATAAGGTTAATGTTTTTTCTTGTTGTTATTGTTTTTAGTTTTGATTTTTTGTATAAATAAAAGATAAATGCCTGTATGTCAGTATGTATTTGTATCCAATATTACACATTGTGCTGTTGTACTCCCAACTGGCAGCACAGCTGTTGACTTTGTTGTTGTTATAGCAGTTGTTAAAATTTCAACAAAACGTGTGTTAAATGCCGGACGCAATTTTTCACATTAACCCCCCTCCCGCATCCGAATTCTGCAGCGACAAAGCACTTGATGTGACACCTGCATAAGTCACATATTTGAAATTATATGTATATATTTATATGCGATTATGTGAGTATACATACATATATGTACATATATACATACATGTGTCTGTATGTAATCATGTATTGAAGTTCATTTTAGGGGGAGTGCTAAAGTTCGCGGAATTATTTTCGTTTACACCAGAAGCTGCTGGTTCTTTGTTTTAACTGTTTGTTGTTAATTGTTTGTTGTTACAAAAGAAAGCAAATATTTGTTTTACACGTTCGACGAATTCACCGGAGAGTAATTAAAGTTAACACTTTCTGACCAAGTTCATTAAGCGAATACTGAGTGCAATTACTTCGGCGTTGAATCACTTCAATTCATCACTTCGTGCGGGTATTTCGATGTCATTAAATAAAGAAAGTGGTGGAGTGCTAAGTTCGGACGTTAATTATGAACCGATTACGCCATTTTTTATTTTTTTAATCTGATTAATTTACGCCAAAAATTGTCTATCGTTTAATTTTCATAATATAATATTCCTAAGATTAGCTTAATAACCGAAAATATATCATAAAGTTAACCGTAAATCCGTAATCTCGTCATATGGGATCAGTTAAAGATATAGAATAATTTCATTAGTTCGACGGGGCCATTTCGTGTTCGCCAAACTTGGTTTTCAACAAATCGTTTGTGACATTCGCTGTGTGGCTTGTGGCGCCGTTCTGTTGGAACCACATATTGTCCAAGTCCATATCATCCAATTCGGGCCAAAAATATTTGGTTATTATTGAGCTGTAGAGATTCTCATTCACAGAAGCATGTCAAACTTGATCATCACGAAAAAAGTACGGTCCAATGATGCCGCCGAACCATAAAACGCATCAAACCGTAATTTTTCGGGTTGCAATGATGACTCATGGAGTACGTGTGGATTGCAGCCATTTAGCCAGAAATGAGCCCCATCGTTGAAGTTGATTTCTCTTTGAAAATCCGGAAGATTTTCAAGTTGTTGCTTAACCCAATTCATGAACATGCGACGATTCTGGTGGTCAAGTGGCTTCAGTCACAGAGATGTCCATCGCTTGAGAACGACGTGTGGTAGACTGATTTGGGTCTTCCTCAATTGATGCGCTAGCAGCAGCAATATTCTCAACACTATGGGCACTTCTTTGTCTCACTGGCACGGGAGCATTTTGTACTGTTGCTGTGGACTGAAATTATTCCACTAGACGCTCAATTGTTGAGCTGACAGGACGACTATGACGACCATAAATTGGACGTAGCGCTCTTAAAGTTGAGGTCATTGACTTCGAACGCGAATAAGAATAGATCCTGTGGTCTCACTATCGATAGCTCTTCCAGTGTCTCTACCGTTTTACACATGACTTTTGCAGTTTTGTGCCCAGACATCTCTTTCCATTGTGTTTTGTTTTTCATTACCATGCTCCTGTCCAGTTCGTCGTATAGACAATGCATGTGTTTTCCAAGGTGGATCGTGTTTTCAGGTGTCAGCCCTACACCACACTTTTGCAACGTCGTCCACTATCTCATTGCTTTCGATGCCTTTGTGACCTGGCCTGCTTCTGGTGACACTTTGCACTGCTGCCTCACTTTTCAAGAGTATTTCTGGCCGATCTAAAGTATAATATAGGATCTAGAAAAATAAACTAATTATTTTGGTATTAGCTAGAAGGTTTACATAATTTCGAATAGTTAGATCGATCAGATTTATGTTAAATATGAACCGTTTTGTCCGATAATTTTCAAAAGGTCTCTCTCATGGAATATCTCGCCTATATCGGCAAAAAAATGGGCAGTCGATTTTCATCAGCTTTTCTTGAGGCGAAATCATTCAACATAGACAAAGATCTTTTAATCAACCGAAGATTCTGGCGGCTTTTTACCGATGTGTGTAACCTAAAATTGTTATGATGAAACCCAATTCCTCTCCTATTGGCCACAGCTGGCCGCTTCTTTCTACCTTCAGGCGTTGCTATTATAGACAGTACAAGTTGGAGTTAAGAGTTTGGTCTCCTTTGATTCCCTGCAAAATCCTACCAAATACCATACATAGCTAAACCTTTCTGACCGTCAATCTCCGGCAGACCGCGATTCGTACACGATCATTTTCACTTGACCTTGTCATAAGCAAACGTCTTTCGCCACCAATAACTATCCGCTACAAAAATACGTTTTGGGAATAGTTATTCGGTGTGTTCGTTTTTTCTTTGCTTAGTTTTTATCAATGTTTATGATAAGCGATATTCCAGAGCGTGCTTTGATATCAAAATTACCGAAACGAGACCAATAAAAACGAAATTGCGCGTGATTGGCTATAAAAGTATCAGGCCTATACACATCTTTCACGTTTTTAGTAGCTAGTCTTGCGTTTACGCTTTTGTCGAGTTCTTTTTTCTTCTTCAAAGCAGGCTCAAACAATGCCGAGTCAAAAAACCACATGTCGAGGTTTCCTACTTCTTTTTAAAGAAAAAAAACCGAAACTTCAAATTTAATGGGGAATGTTTATTATTATTAGAAAGAGCAATGTGTGGCATTTATTTTTTAACTATTATCTCTTTCAAATGTTGGCCGAGGCTACGCCTTATATGGTCCATCCGTTGAGTCCAATTTTCGATAACTCGTTCGAGCGAAGGCCTGAATTGAAGCAGAATTGTCCGCATAGACTCCCAAAAGGAGAAAAGTCTAAAGATATACGATCTTGGTGACCAAAACACCAAAGTGTTCTCTCAATTTATTTATTGATTGATGCGATGTGTGGGAAGTGAAGCCATCCCGTTAAAACCAAATGTCGCCGAGATCACGAGCTTCATTTTCAGGCATCAGACAGCTTTCATGGCGCGATAACGGTCGCCGGCGTCACCGGCATCAGTTTTGAAGAAATATGGACCGACGATTCTACCGGCCCAATAAACACACATCTGGATGAAATGACAGATCTTGAATCTCTTCAGGTTGCCCTTCGTCCCAATTGGGGCAATTTTGCTTGTCTATATACCCATTGAGCCTGTAATGGATCTTATCGCTCAACAAAATTTGGCTGGAAAATGTCGAATCTTCTTGGAACTTTTCGGGAGCCCATAGAGCAAAGCGATGTCGCTTGAGAAGATCGAGCGGTTCAGTTTTTGCACAAGCTTTTATATGCTTTCAATTAAAGATCTCGACGTAAAATGCGCCAAGTCTTTATATGTACGTCCGTTCGAGACTTTCCACGGTCTGTGAATGACGTCTTTCCACGGTCTGATGATGTTGCGTGTACACTCTCAGACTAAGACTGCTAAATTTCTTTGGAAAAAAAGTTGCGTGCTGAACGCGGTGTATTCGGTCGAACCTTGTTCTTACCTGCGTAAATTTTTATAGCGTTTGCCATGGTCGTCGTCAAAAAGGGGTCTCTCGTCCGAGGAAGTAGTTTCCTTTTCATTGGCAGCGTTTGCTACGTGGCCGGTCCCAAACCCAGCGCACAAACCTGGTCAGAGATGGTTCGTCTCCTCATTTTAAATCTCCTTTAAACGGATGTTCTTTAACTACCCAGCGGATACTTGGTTTTAGATCAGAAGTCGTGAGCTGCTTGAGCCATATGTAAAATAATCGTTTCTGGACACTCCCAAAGTGAATGGCGCCCAGAGAACTTTCCTTACTTGCGTGAAGTTCTACACATGACTCCATCCTCTATCCACATTGTTAGATCAACGGAACATTTTGTTAATTATACAGCAACCCAATGGCTTCTTAGCACCGGGTGTAAAGTTTGGGTCAAACTTTTCGAACGGCCTTGATTTATCAACTTGACAAGGTTTACTCGAATTTTGCTCATTAAATATTAAAAATTTGGTAGATTGTTGCTGTTGCCACACTATAATGTAAAATTCCAGCAAAAACTTGTGCAGAAATCACATATGAATCGCATTGTTGTTACATACGAACACTGAATTATGTATGTGGACATTTTGTGCACGTCCTTTATTCGTCCCGATAACAAGTAAAAATGTGTGTAAGCTGCCAATCGGCTTTCTTAGTTTGCAGCTATGGGCAAAAGTCACTAGACTATGGGCCTGCCCATTTATGGAAGCAGGTTAACGGCAATTGCATAGCCCGAGCTCAACGCTGCCGCTGCAGTTGGAGCGGTGGCGGCAGGGATTGACTTGTAAGCGCCACACAATAATACGGGATTCAGTCAGAGTTCGATGCTTTTGTATTGAACATGAATAAATGTGAGGTCGCGAGGGGATTGGAGGCGCGCGCCGAAGTATGCCAATGCATTGTTGACAGTCAAATATTTATAAGCGCACTGTTGTGCATGTGTGTGTGTGTGTGAGTATGCTTGATAAAAGTGCCATGGCGCTTGTTGAGAATTTCTAGCTTTTAAGCGCGCTTTGTCGGTCGCTTTTCCTGCCTCTTTGCTGGCTTTTTGCGGTTTTGCGGTGCTGGGCGGCAGTTGCACAATACAGTGGCGGAAAAAGAGCAGCAATTGGCACATATACACACATATTGGTATATCAAATATTTACATGCATATACATACATGTATGTTTGTTTGTATGTGTGGATGCATGCACGGCTTGTTGGTGGTGTTGTAAAAAATATGAGAATGCATTAAAATATTCATATGCCTTTGGCCACCGCTGGGCAGGCGGCTAACGCTGCTAAAGCCAGCGTATATAACGAATAATGGCACAAAACCGAGCCAAGCGCCATTACAATAACAAAAAGCTGCTGCTGCGCGTCGCCATTAAAGTTGCAACAACACTGCGCTAATGCCGCGCGGTATTGGAAAATCGCCACACACACGCACACACATACACATGCAAGCAATGTACAATGAAAAATGTGTAGAAATGGCGAAATCGCATTGTCTCACACACATACACACACACGCTCGCACCCATACCCGCGCGAATGGCTGAACGCGAGCGCAAAAGCCATGTAAATCGCATTGGCTACTCGGCGCAAAGAGCTTTTAAGCCTCACTGCATACATGCCGTTATGTACATATATCATAAGTGTGTGTATGTGTATGTCGCCGCAGCGCCCGATATCAATTTTGCTATCCTACACCCTCTACTGCCTTGCCGCACGGAAGCTGCACCCAGCGCTTGCATGTGTGTTTGTGTGTGTGCGTTTGTCGTATTGTGCAGCGCCTATGGTTTATTGAATGCATAAAATTCGCGGCACACCGGATGCCTTTGCAAATGCTGTAGCGCAAAATAAAAATCTAACCTTAATGGATATCCGCTCGTAATGAAAATATCATACGACTGGAGATATTCTTTACGCACACAGATTTACGTACATACTATATATATAGTACATATAACGGGGTGATCCAAGTAGAGGTACTTATTTCAATAACCTTCGACCGAATAGAACTGAAGCTGCTCGACTTTCCCAAGCAACATCGCTTCGCTCTATGGGCTTTTGAAAAGTTTCGAGAAGATTCGACGCTCTCGAGCCAAATTTTGACCAGCGATGAGGCGCATTTCCGGCTAAATGGTTATGTAAATAAGCAAAATTGCCGCATTTGGGACGAAGAGCAACCTGAAAAAATTCAAGAGCGGCATTTCAATCAGAAAAAAAACGATTTGGTGTGGTTTGTGAGCCGGTGGAATCATCGGCTTATATTTCCTCAAAAATGATGTCGATGAGAACGTAACTGTCTATAGCGACCATTATCGTGCCATGATAACTGACTATTTAATGCCTGAAATTGAAGCTGGTGATCTCGGCAACATTTGGTTTCAACAAGAAGGCGCCACTTCCCAAATAGCGCAATAATCAATGAATTTATTGAGCGAACACTTCGGGGAGCAGATAATTTCACATTTTGGACCGGTCAATTGGCCACCAAGATCGTGTGATAGCACACCTTTAGATTTTTTCCTGTGGAGTTATGTAAAGTCTAAGGTCTATGCAAAAAATCCCGCTTCGATTTAGACCTTGGAACAAAAAATGATATCAGTTACCGAGGAATGTTCTTTCGAAAGTTAATAAACATTTCCCATTGAATTTGAAGTTTTTGCGTTTTTTCTTTAAAGAAGTTGGGTACCTCGAAATAGATCACCCTTTACAACGTACTACTGTGCACAAAAAGTATGGTGTATTTGTTTATAAAATGCAATTCCTTTGGTTATTCTGCAAATAAGTATCATCTTCTTCAAAGTAGTCCCCGTCCGATAGAAGGCACTTTTATTTTCTAGTTCTCGAAACAGTCAGAATAGACTTTTTCCGGTGTAGGCTTCAAGACCTGCTTCGATTTGGGTTTTATCTCCTCCGTCGCATAAAAACGGCGTCTACCCTTTAGCCTTTTGAGTTTGCTGAATAACTGGAAGTCGGACGGCGTCAAATCAGGCGAAAACGATGGTTGCGGACCGATATAAGTCGTGGTTTAGCAAAAAAGTACCGAAGTATCTATTTAGTATGCCATGCTGCATTATCGTGATATTGGCATCAATCGAAAATTGTCCCCGTTTAGATACAAAACATTCCTCAAATGTATTTTGTGTCAGCCAAAGTATATTCCAACACTTTTATCGAGATCTCAAATCGTCAATCGACGATTTTCGAATGACAAATCTTTGCCCTCCTCTTTGGAGGTTGGTGTCATCCAGTGCTCGTTGCGTCTTTAGCGCGTTCTCCACCCTGTTTGAAGTCGTTATAACACTTTAAAACCGTTTTGGTGTCATTATTTCATTAGCTTAGATCTGCTGAAACGTTTTCAAAGTGTTCGTACAAGAATATTCGTTCCGAAAACAAAATTTGTTGAAAGTTCTTTGCTCAACTAAAACAAGCATGAAAGAATCGAAAAATTCACTTTTGGTTGCTTACAGAAACCCGTTCGGAGTTAATTGAAGCTTTTGGCAAACAGACTTGGAAAATGCTACAAACAGAACTACAACTCCGAAAAAAAAGTTTAACTGTTTTCCTGATGTCCGGGAATTTTAGACATTTCCTGCAGTCTTCTTGATCTGTGAACTCCATCCTGCGGGCGTGTGTCGCCTTCAGGCATATAATGATAACAAGTCAATTGGAAAGTCTCCAGTCTACTATAGTAAAACACATTTTTTTGGCAAAATTCGTTTGTTTTTATTCATCACTTCAAGGGAGATACACTGAGTATAGCATCCCTACAACTTTTCGATACCATTTTTATACTCTCGCAACAAAGTTGCTAAGGAGAGTATTATAGTTTTGTGCACATAACGGTTGTTTGTAAGTCCTAAAACTAAAAGAGTCAGATTTAGGATTATATATACCAAAGTGATCAGGGAGACGAGTAGAGTTGAAATCCGGATGTCTGTCTGTCCGTCCGTCCGTGCAAGCTTTAACTTGAGTAAAAATTGATATATCATGATGAAACTTGGTACACGTATTCCTTGGCTCCATAAGAAGGTTAAGTTCGAAGATGGGCAAAATCGGCCAACTGCCACTCCCACAAAATGGCGAAAACCGAAAACCTATAAAGTGTCATAACTAAGCCATAAATAAAGATATTAAAATGAAATTTGGCACAAAGGATCGCATTAGGGAGGGGCATATTTGGACGTAATTTTTTTTGGAAAAGTGGGCGTGGCCCCGCCCCCTACTAAGTTTTTTGTACATTTCTCGGAAACTACTATAGCTATGTCAACTAAATTCTATAGAGTCGTTTTCTTTAGGCATTCCCATATACAGTTCAAAAATGGAAGAAATCGGATAATAACCACGCTCACCTCCCATACAAAGGTTATGTTGAAAATCACTAAAAGTGCGTTAACCGACTAACAAAAAACGTCAGAAACACTAAATTTTACGGAAGAAATTGCAGAAGGAAGCTGCACCCAGGCTTTTTTAAAAATTGAAAATGGGCGTGGCCTCGCCCACTTATGGACCAAAAACCATATCTCAGGAACTACTAGACCGATTTCAATGAAATTCGGTATATAATATTTTCTTAACACCCTGATGACATGTACGAAATATGGGTGAAATCGGTTCATAACCACGCCTTCTTCCAATATAACGCTATTTTGAATTCCATCTGATGCCTTTTCTCTATAATACGAGTATAAACATTAGGAACCAATGATGATAGCGGAATAAAACTTTACACAAATACGGTATTTGAAAAATATGTAAATGACGGATAATGAAATCTCGATTATCACTTTATCATGCGAGAGTATAAAATGTTCGGTGACACCCGAACTTAGTTCTTCCTTACTTGTTGTAGTACGATTTGTCTTTTGCTTCAAAATAAGTCTCAGTTTCGCGATCAACTCTTCGTCCGAAGAAAATTTCTTCCTAGCAAGCGTTCTTTTGAGATCTGTGACCAGGAAATACTCGCAGGGGGGCAGTTATGAAGCACACGGTGGAAGCGGTAGCAATTCGAAGAACAATTCCCGAATTTTTGCCATCGTTTTCACTGACGTGTGACACGATAGATTGGCTTGGTGAACTTTCCATTTCTTCAAAAGCGGCCGCTTTTGGGCGATATCGTTCTTCAAATGCTCCAATAATGCTATATAACAGTTGTTCTTCCTTTTTTAAGGTAGTAAATTCCATGCGCATCCCAAAGTACAAACGCCTTAACCTTGCTAGCTGACTGTTGCGGTTTTCCACGCTTTGGAGTGGGTTCATCTTGTGCAGTCCGGCTGACTGTCGACTGTATGGACAACTCTTTGATTTGACTAGGTATAGTCACGAAATTTGACATAGATCATAACTTCAAGTTTCGTTACAATCTCCGAAAAAATTGTTTTGACCGGTTCAAAATAGCATATATGACCGATCACAATCAAGATAAAGCTTTTTTATACCCTTTTAGGCTATACAAAATGCACCTGTTTTTTCATGTATGTGTATATTTCAATTTCTTAAACTGTTCTCAAGTAGTCCTTAGATGTGTAATCTATGTTGCCCCAACATGTTGCTGAAATCACGATCATTTATATAAGTCGCTGAGAATAGGTGCGTTCGAGCCAAAAGGCCCGACACAACTACCAATGCAAATAGAAACTGACTTCTGCTCCAACTACCAGGCTTCACATTATTTTACAGCAACAATAAATCAAAATTTCTTAAAGAAAGGAAAACAATTTCAATAAACAAACATTAATTTAGATTTCCTTTGATATTTATGCATCCATTAAAATTGCAAACACACACACATACACAAATGTAGGCAAACTAAAATTGTCAACACTTTGCGCTTAGCAAAGATAACAAACATTACAACTCACTTCATTTCATCGCATTTCATTTGAGGCATTCTTGGCTCGGCTTTTAATTGTAAATTGAGTGAAAACACACAAAGCGCCTAAGTGTCTCTTATCACCGGCGCAAATGCAGATGAAGTGTGGAAATTGCACTTGCAACACACACGGCTGTCAAGCAAACAAAAGTACCGTTGCACCAACACATACACATTCACCGCCGGAATGGCTAAATATTGTGGCAACCTGTAAGCATTTGCATTAATCATGTTTTTCGTGCGAATTATGAGCTTGTTTGTTCACCGCCAATGCACACACATCTGTAAGTGTGAGTAGTGGAAGTGAGTATGTGTGTGTGTGTGTGACGGAAGTGCCGCCGCGACGCTAGTAATGCTGTAGTAAGTGCACCGCCAGCAATTGTGCTACAAAGCCTTGCAACAAAACGCATAAGCAACTAAATGTCTTTGGTTTTGTTGTTGTTAATGTGTTTATGACAACTTTACACACATAAAGTAGCAGCGTGATGGCCCGGAAAGCAATAGTACTTAACATGTGTATAAATATTTTGCTTTAGAAATGCTGAAAGTGTTAAGACGTTCTCAAATGTGTTGGCAGCAATGTAAATTCTGCTTAAGATCTGCTCTATTTTGTTGTTGTAGAATGAATCGTATTTGTTGTGGTGCAATAATATTGGTGGCAGGACCTTTATATACCTATGTTGTATATATATTGTGAATACTTTACATGCATACGTATATGTATAAAGTTATAAAAAACAGTACTACGGTCTAGTAAAATGAAATCCATTACTGTTGCCCTAAATTGAAAGTTCTACTTCTTCTTTGTTTAGAGATTTCAAGTATTGCCAGGTCCTTCTCAACCTAAACTCTCAAACGTAGTAGAGGTTTTTCTTTTCCTCTGCCTCCACCGCCGGGCACTGCGTCGAATACTTTCAGAGTGGAGTGTTTTCATCTATTCGGACGACATGACCTAGCCAGCGAAGCCGCTGTCTCTTAAATCGCTGAACTACATCAATGTCGTCATTTATCTCGTATAGCTCATCATTCCATCGACTGCGGTATTCGCCGTTGCGTTGCCTTACTTTCGAAAACTCGTAACGTCGACTCATCAGGTATTGTCATCGTCCATACCTCTGTAAAGTAGCACCTGTTGGCAAGGGTAATTCTGCGTTGGATTTCGAGGCTATCGTTGTTGTTGGTTTTAATGCTGATTCCAAGAATCACTTGGTGTCATGTGCGCATTATGTGGTGGATGCATAAGAACTTCTCAACTAAATTCCTGAAGCTTTTGCAGGTCACTATCGATCGGTCCGGTGTGGCCTTGTGCTAATGGTACAATTTTTTTGCCTTCTTACTTGTTTTTACGGCGAAGAAAAACTGTAAAATAAGGCATATTTTCTCTTTGCTTGTGTTCATATTTAACGAGGTGATATGGTGTTAGGAAATGAGCACTAGGTCTTGGTTGTAATCCCAATTTCTCTCCACGACCAAAATTATTATTTTATAATACCAGTCATCTCACGGGTAGTGGCAAACCTTCTTCTATATTTCTGTTATGAAAAAACTGTCTTAATAATGTTATGTGGAACCTTAAAATTTTTAAGAAGAATCTTAAGGACATAACACAAGTAAGAGAAGTGGAACCAAGCATCCAGCAGATAAATGAGTTCTTTAAACCAAGTTTATCGAAAGCTCGGGCAATAAACAATGTGAACAATGCTGTGTGGCACGTATTCACGTCTTGTTGGAACCAGCTGTTGCCAAGATCAATTTCTTCCAATTGCGGCAATAAAAAATGTTGGTTATCATCGATCTACACTGCTCTCCCTTTGCAGTAACCGTGTCACCAACTGCATTTCGAAATAAGTACAAGCCGATGGTTCCACCATACCACAACTGTCAACTTAGGAGAATGTACTATAATGATCGTTCATGAACGATTTGTGGATTTTCTTTGCACCAGAATCGAGTTTTGTGCAATTTACCGCACCGTTCAGCTGAAAGTGAGCCTCATCAGTGAAGATTTCTTTTTTTTTAAATCGTTATCATTTCCCAGTTGTTCCAACGCAAAATCAGCAAATCTACAACGTTGAAAATGGTCCACTGGCTTCAGTTCTTCAGTGAAGACCATAAAATGGCAAAAGCGCACGAGAACTTGCAATTGGAGAACGATGTGCGATGGGACAAGTGCACAAGGGATGCGCCATTGTTTCCCTGGTGTTTTGTTCTTGACATTTCCTGCAGTCATCTCGAACCGATCATGTTCTTACAATCTCTTCTATCAAAAGTAAACAGAAACTTTGATATACCGCTTTACACATGACTTTTGCAGTTTTGAATACTAATAAATCAATCATTTTAACCTTTTTTATCATACTTTTGTTCAGATCGTTATGAAGACAATGCTTTGGTTTACCAATGTCGGTCACTTTATCGGACGACAACCGCACATCACTCTTGGTAATCTCGTCCACTATCTCATTGAAATCGATTCCTTTGTTGCCTGGCACCCAATAGAAGTGAAGTCGCTTGTTCCTGGCGGCACTCTCCAATGCTTCCCAATCCACTTAGACACAAACTATGGAAAGTATATCCACGCACCAACTCCGTCCTATGACGTAACATTTTCTAATTATAAATCTCTCAGAATGATCATTTATAGTATATCATCTAAATACCATTTGAAGGTTCCGGGAAAACTTAAATAACTAGATTATTTAATAACATAAGTTTCAGGGTTTTGGTTATTTCAATCATATTTCTGTGTCAGTACTATCTTATTCAATAGGAGCAGACACTTTCCAAGTAATCTTTTTCAACTTTACACCAAAAAATTTTGTTTGTAGAGCAACCTTTCAGTTACTATGCACATTATTGGAGAGTTTTCTTGATGCTTCTGATCAGACTTTCGACTTGGTTATAAATATTATTCCTACCAAGTTCACATAGAGGGGTGGTCCAGCGATGCAGCTTGCTTTAATATATTTTTAGTAGCGTCTTAGGATTGAGTCCTAAGTAAAAAGTAATTTGCTCGTTTTTCGAAGTTAGGAGCCAAAATTCCGAATTCCGCAAATCCATCCAATGTCTGTGTTCGAATTCGAAGCCATTATGTGTTATTTCTCGAAAAATTAGCTTGGTTTAATGCACAGTAAAAAGTCAGTTTTGCGTATGTATATTGATAATAAAAGATAAATTTATTTTGAAATTTTCCTCTTAAAAAATATCTACAGAAAATTTTTAAATGAGTTCTACAGTACCTATTTAATTTTTGATGAAATATTTTGTGCTGGAATTTCGTAACTCCTCTAGTTCAACTCGTTAAACCTCGAGCACTATATACGAGTTCGTCAAATTACTCAAATATCTCGCCATTCACGGGTTAAGGTATACGCGAACGTTGAATTATGCATGAAACCACTCTGGACCCATTTGTTTTTCAGCTAATTCACCGATTATAATAGCTAACAACAGCAAGTTGCTCTGATTTTGCCGCATTAAATTAAACACAAAGCAGTAGCCGGGACAACAACAACAACATGCAAGAATGAGAAGAAACACCACAAAGTGGGGGCAAACAAAAAATCCCCACGCGTTGATAAGTTGCGAATTCGCTATCGTGAACCAAATAAATTAGTCGTTAATAACTCAGATACTTTATGAGCTGCTCAAGCGGTTGATAAGCATAATTGAAAGACCGCAAACAGCAGCAGCAACAACAACAGCATGGGCAATGGCAACAACAACCGACGAGCTTCGCGTAACTGTTGTATTGTTGGTAAACACGGTAAACGGTGGACGGTGGACGGTGAATGGTGGACGCGTGAAGAAAAGCAAAATTGCAAACTGGTTGCAACTGATGACATGAACAAATAAATTTGCGAATTTATGACAAATTACGAGGCAAATTCAAATAATTGGAACGATAAGAAAGTGAAACCGTACATTTGCTTATCGCACGTTGACGAGCCGCGGACGGACGCGTTGCGGAGGGCGGCAGCCTAGCATACCAACTATGGTAACAATGTCTATGAGCCACTAGCCGCTCAACAAAGCCACCAGTTGTGGACTTAAATTAAAACAAAAATAATAACAAGAGCAAAAGTAAAATAAAAAAAAAAAAAAAAAATAAAAACAACAACAAAGCAATGAAAAAAGCAGTAACAAAAGCAAAACCAAAAGAGCGTGTGTTAATCGAGGCTTTGGCGGAAAGTCCCATCGGCCAACCGACTACTGCATTCCATGGGTTCAAGCGCCGCAACCGAAGGCTTTCGCTTACGGCCATTGAGTGGCCCGTGGACAGCTGATGTGTCAATAAATTTGACATTTTATTTTTTATAAAATCCAATTGTGTCAAAATTATGTATATCAAAGACGCCAAAGCGCATTAGAACACAAATTAGCCGCAATTCAGGCGGCCACTTTCAATTTATATATATTTTGCAAAACTTGTTGCTATTTTTAGATTTCGTTTAATTTTATTTAAATATTTTGTTTGTTAAATGTGAACCTGCGAGTTCCATCAAGTTTACGCGTAACACTTGTGGTGAGCTGAATATTTCGCTGAAGGTCGAACCAAACTTTTGGTTATAGCGAGGCCATGGTCGTCATCGAAAGGGGGGTCTCTCATCCGAGGCTGGTTATAGCTCTTCACTGAAGAGAGTAGGGAAAGTTTCGCCTTCTCACTTTAGCTCGCCTTCGAAGAAAAATATAATATAATATAAAGAAAGTTCAGCTGCTTGATGTGTAAAAGAATCGTTTCTGGCCACTCCCAAGTGAATTCTTTCCTCACTTGCGTGAACTTCTACACATGTTCCTCGGTTATAGCGAAAGCAAAAATAGTAAGACGTTGTTCATAATTTTAAAATTTATTCTCCCAAATCTATCTCGTTCCCCTCAAAGTAATCATCCCCCTTGTTTTCAATACTCTTGTCACACTATCTTTTCCAATCCCTGAAATAGTTGAAGAAACTGGTGCAAAACCCAAGAGTTGTCGGCCCATAATTCCGGCCCCTTTTTACGACTAGCTTCGCGCAAATGACGCATAGCACACAAACTGTATTCCTTGTGTACAATTTGGCTGGATAGAAGGAATTTGGACTGCACAACACTTCGATAATCGCAGAATACTGTCAACATAACCTTGATTTTTGACCTGCTTTGACGTGGTTTTTTGGGCTTCGACTCACCTTTGCCACGATATTCGACCGATTTATCGTCTATTTCCGAGTCGTAAGCATAAATTCAAAAGTCAACGCCAGTAATAATACGTTTCTTGACATTCGGGTAGTCGGAAAGTACAGACGTTATGCGACGCTGTTCTTCGAAAAAATTATGTGATTTTGGAACCAATCGTGCTTCCTCTTTTTTTAAGCCCATGATTTTGAACCTGATAACTGATGCAGAATGGAAGATGATTAAATCTATTGAGAAAGCTCTTAATCAACACACTTGATCCAATCTTGTTGAATTCCGTAGAGTACCAGAGATGATGAATATATTAAAGGTATGGATTGGAGATCAATTCACGGTTTCATAAGTGCTTAAAAGGTATGACAAAATGTCGTGATTGTACTTCGAATTGATTGACATCCATCCCGATTGTGATTCCGACAATTTTGACCATAGATCATTGACGCCATTCTGCAAACAATACGGTAACCGACGTTTGTCAGTACTTTTTGCAAGGTAGAACCACGCCAACCCCCCAGCCATACTACAAGTCTCCAAGTATATGCATATTAGGAAATACCACAACCGTTAGACTAGAGAAGCAAGGCCGATAACACAAAATTTCGCTAGTTGTATTTATCCTTTACATTCGCAGTGCAGACAGGCACTAGACATTTGATCTTTACATTGGAGTCGTGTGCGCTCTTGGTTTCGTTGTCCACCCATGGGTTTCGGATCGAAAGAGCTTTTCACTGGAACATCATCTTCCACGCGAACGACACTGATCTTACCATCGCATTCGTTGTGTCTTTTATAGAGCTCACACAGTTCGTTGTTCTATCTTATTCGATATTCATATCTCACGCAGATGGCTATAAGTAAATAATATAAAATCAGCGTCCACACATTTGGCGATATTTAGACATGTATGAAGGCTAAATTCACCAACCGTTGTGCCAAAATACCTTCTTTGCCCACCCTGGCGTTAAAGTCGCCAAGAACATTTTTGACATCGTGGCGGAAGCAGCTCTCATAGGTGCGCTCCAAGCGTTCGATAGAAGATATCTTTGGTCACATCGTCCTTTTCTTTCGTCGGGTCATGAAGAAAAAACAGCGATACGATGAAGAACATCGCTTTGATGTGGATTGTGGCTAGACGTTCATCCACCGGGGTGAATACCAGGACTTGGCGACGGAGTTTCTCTCCCACCACAAATCCCACCCCAAATTTGCGTTTATTTATATGGCCACAGTAGTAAATGCCACAAGGACCTACTCGTCTAAGTCCTTGTCGCGTCCATCGCAATTCTTGGATGGAGGTGATGTCAGCCTTTACTCTTACGCGGCCATCAACCAGCGGCAGCGGTACTTTTCCAATTAAGGGACCGGCCATTCCAGACGCATGCCCTTAAATTGCAATCCTTAATGCGTTTGCCGTGGTCGTCATCAAAAGGAGAGTCTCTCATCCGAGGCTGTTATTACCTTTTCATTGGAGCGTTTTTACGTAGTGATCCCCTTCTCACTTTAGCTCGCCTTTTTATGTTACTGTCCCGCATAATAGGTTGGGAATGATCAGATACCTAATTTTCGTACATCGAGAGAGGAATTTACTGCTCAATTGTCTACCGACCCCAAAGTAGCACCTGTAGGCAAAATCAGTTGTTAATGGAGGAAAAGCTGTCTCCGTTAATGAAGATAACATCGACAAAGTTAAAAATACAGTTGGCATTAGAGAGATGCAAGAGGACTTCAACAACTTTTATGAATCGGCTCAAGATCTTTGGTTAAAGTTTTGGTTAAGGTTTTGGTTAAGTTTTGGTTATAGTTTTGGTTAAAGTTTTGGTTAAAGTTTTGGTTAAAGTTTTGGTTAAAGTTTTGGTTAAAGTTTTGGTTAAAGTTTCGGTTAAAGTTTTGGTTAAAGTTTTGGTTAAAGTTTTGGTTAAAGTTTTGGTTAAAGTTTCGGTTAAAGTTTTGGTTAAAGTTTTGGTTAAAGTTTTGGTTAAAGTTTTGGTTAAAGTTTTGGTTAAAGTTTTGGTTAAAGTTTTGGTTAAAGTTTTGGTTAAAGTTTTGGTTATAGTTTTGGTTAAAGTTTTGGTTAAAGTTTTGGTTAAAGTTTTGGTTAAAGTTTTGGTTAAAGTTTTGGTTAAAGTTTTGGTTAAAGTTTTGGTTTTGGTTAAAGTTTTGGTTAAAGTTTTGGTTAAAGTTTTGGTTAAAGTTTTGGTTAAAGTTTTGGGTAAAATTCGTGTAAATACCATAATTCCTGAATCTTTTGCAAAAACAACGTCGAGTAGAAGTCGCTGAAGGAATTAAAGGCCAAAAAAGATTTATATTTATTTTTAAAAAGTCTACCAATCTCATATAAATAAATACATTTGCTATATTTCAATTCGATTTCTTTTGTGCAGCCAGACTTTTGATTCAATATTTCTCGCCACCCAGCACATGAAGCATAAGCTACTCTTAGTATTTACTTTTTTTTTGCGAAACCGAATCTACAACCTCATAAATCCCAATGCTTCCGCTTGCAGCTGCGACAACAAAAATATTAATACAAACAACCCTACGTACACATCTGGAGTTCCAAACAACAATTCTCTTTGCTGTACCACAACAACACTAAATGTACAACATTTATTACAGCAGCGTCCAAGTTGTCGAGCATAAAACGCGTCTTCACACGCCAGCAAATCGTCCACATACTTGTATATCAATGTATGTGCGTATGTATGTATTGAACTGTGTTTCTCTTTAGAGTTAGTAGACACTTGAAACTTGGCTGTTGGCTGCTGCTGATTTCAACTGTGGCTTTTGCCAACACACACCATTTTGTGCTCAACATCCAACACTTCAACTCCAACTCCAACTCGGACCATAAGCTACATGTGTATGTACATATGTGTGTCCGAACCGGAGTAAAAGCGCAAAAAAGTTGTCTGCGCCAGCTCAGATTCACAACGACGTACACTCCCCAAAAGGGGGGTGGCCCCTTGCAGCTTCCAACACCTTAAGCTGCAATCCACGCCATGCCAGCCATCAAATTGCTCGCTGCCATACTCCAGCTGCGCTCCAGTATTGTCCCAAAGGACACTTGGTTTTGCTTTCATTCTTTCTGCGCATCCCCGCCCCACACTGCCAACACCCTGCTTACAGGCTTATAACCCAGTATTTATGATTGTTACAGGTTTGTTGAGTGCAGCGTGTGTATTTTCGTATCGAGTTGTATGTGTATGTGTGTGTGTTGCTTATAGCCATCTTGCCAACTGTGGCGCCACTGTTGCTCTAGTCTAGCGTTGACTTGCTCCTTGCGCCGGTCCGATTGCTTTGCTTGTTTGGTTGCGTGGTTTCCTGGCGAACTGTGTTTGTTTTGGTCGGGTTTCCCATTGTAGTTGTTGCTATTGCATTGTTAGTATGTAGTTTTGTGCACAATTTTCTGCCTTTTCTGCTTCAAGTATCCACCTTTTATAGTCAAACTTGCAACTCCTTAACGGTATGTTTGTGTTGGCGCTTTTGTAGCTTTCCTTTGGCGCACAAAATGGGTGCCAACATCATAATGGCTTCGCATATTGTGCCTTTGTGTTTTCCTCCCATTGTCCAACCATATTTTAGCAGCCATCATTTGTGGAAACTTGGAGTGTTCTCGAAACGTTTAAAGTATTGTTTCAGTGCGCTTGGCTTGAGTGGTTAGTGTTTGGATGGGTTGAAGTAGAAGTTTGTTGTAAAAAGTCTTTCGAAAATTTGTGAGTTATTTTATTTCTATCGTCTAGGGTTTGGTTGATACCCAATGAAATTGTATAACTATACTCATTCGGTTTTTTACAGTATTATTCAAGTTATTGCTCGTCCGAAGCTGTAACAATTTCCCATCTTTCTGGCAATTTGAGGATTCCATCCCAAACGAACTGCGCCGGCTTGGCGAAGAATGAATCAAATCAATTTTTTTTAAACTGTTTTATATGAACCGCATTCCAGTTAGGCCGTTCTGTATCGACCGGAAAGACTTATGGTCAGAAAGCGCAAGGTCTGAGCTATAAGACGGCGAAGCAAAGCTTGCTGACCGTTCTTTTCCAAATAGTTTATAACCGGTCTTGCCACATAGGACCGTGCATTGTCATGCGTTTTTCGTTTTTAAAATAGGAGTAAACAGCAAAAGCCGGAGTTCGGAACCTCAATCCGCTATGCCTAGTCTACTGCCAACTCCGGACTCTCCCACGAAATCGCCTAATTAAGTATTAGTGGGAGTGAAAAGACATTTAAATCATCTATGGCCCGACGTCTGCCCGACGTCTAATCTGCTCTATATGTCTCAGTTTTGTCATGATTGTGGCTGCCGCTTCGCTGACAGCTTTCCAGTTCTCAGTGGACTGTCACATGATAGACATGACACATGTCGTCACACCGTAAAACTACCACCAAATATAGTTTGAAGTCTTTCCCTTGTACTTAAAAAGCGAGTCCAATAAAAGAATACATGCTAACAGGCTTCAAAGCATTTTGAATATGTCGTACAATTCGGACTAATGACGTGCTGGCATCTGTACGGGTAGCTTCTAAAGCACCCATGTCCACGTAGATGGGTTAGGTGGAAAATAAAGTCCGCCAGTCGTCTGTCTATCTACGAATAGATGTCCGTTACCAGTATGTGCAATCACCGCAATTTTGTGTAGCTTAATGAATACTTGCTATCTAATTCTGATATCCAGTCCGTTGAACTGCGAACCTTCAAGATATCTTAACCGAGTTCTATGTAAAGCCGAACTGAAGCGAAGGTGGTGTTTAAGCGTCACTATTATGCTACTTCCCTGCACTTTCTACATTTGTCATTGTTAGTTATGACCATAAGGCTCGCATGTGATGTAATGTGTGACCTACGACTAGGCCAACAAGCGTCCTACAGTCGAGAACATTTAAATAGAAGCTGGAGTTTTTTCCTTCCGCTCCTTTGTACGTGATCTTGGCGATCCACATGCTCCTAAGGCCCTTTTCGGAAATTTCAATTTGTATCGTTTTAAGCGCCTTGCGTATTTCCGGAACAGGTTCGGTAGCCAAGCGAATGGCACATCTCATATGTTATTTCTTTTCCCGGAATCCCTTAGGGGTATCTGCTGCCTCTTCTAAGAACATTCTCTAAAGCAATGTGATTCTATCAAGAGCAGCTTTCCTGACCGCAAAGACTTCTGCCTGGAAGAACTGCAGTATTACGGCAGCTTGAAGGGTCGACTGAGATTTAGCTCCGCGGAATGGAACCTGGTGCACACTTCATCAATTATTTCTCATCCGTCCGCGTAGCTGTTGAAAGTCCCGCTGTTGATTCGCCTGTCTCTGCACCATCAACCCTCATTTAGTGTGACTTGAAACTTTCTCTTGAAGATAAACAGTTTATCGAGCCCGAAGGTTTTTGTGGAAAATTCACCTCACACGACAGCAACCTTGCAGCTGATTGTTGGTGAGCTTTCCACTGCTCTTTCAGTTTGGCAATTAGTGGCAGGTGGAGTAACCACATCTGTCTGTTCGTTGGTCCATATATTCACGAAGCAGTCCCTCAGTTTTAGAGATATCTATCTGAAATTTTGCACATTTCCTCTTATCCCCAAGAAGCTGCTCATTTGTCGGAACCGTTGATATCGGACCACTATAGCATATAGCCGTTATACAATCCGATTTAATCTAGTCCTTGTTTGGAAAACTTTTGTATTGACGGAATTTGGTATGCCTCATTGTCCAAGGCAACGGTTAAATCTCCACTATAGCATATACAATGCGATTTTGTGTGTGTAAAAACCTCACGGATTCAGGAGAGTTGAAGAAGAAGTACATAAAAGATACCTCAAAAACTTGTCTTAAAAAAGCAGTATGTAGTTACTACTAGTTAGCGAAGATGGGAAAAAAAATGTTAACCTAAAATTTAACATCATCCTAAAGCGGCAAGTCTCTTTTGACAACTTGAGTACACAACAAAACTATCTCAGCATCTTTACTGACAAACTCCAGCGATAAAACCGAACTTTACCCAAGTAAATACATATGTACGTGTGTGCGCGGAAGAAATATGCCGCAATGCAGCTGAAGAACTTTATAGCCGTCCTAGTAACTTTATACGAACTTTATTGGGGCTCTTTAATGGAAATGTAGCGCCACTCAAATTGCATTTTGTCGCCAATTAACTGACTGGTTTATGAGACGCGTGGACAATTAAAACGTCACACAGCGCCGACCGAGCTTAAGTGCGAAAAGCAGCGATGACAAACGAACCGACAGCCGACCGCCAAACAATTGCCGCTCCATTTCACAACAATACCAACACTCGTTGCATCTTTCATCAAGCGCATAATGCCGATTTGTTTTAGGGGCGCGTGCCATATGCCCCCACTATCCGCCAAGTAACTTTATGCTGCGGCCGCTTGCACTCGTTGGTGTCGCCACTGGCATCATGTGACACATGAAACCGATAATTAAAACTTCAAAAGTTGTGAAGATTGCGGGTTTAAAGATGAGTGGTCGCAGGGAGAATATACAACGACCACGGAGTTTTAGGTGCGAATGAAGTAGGCGCCTTGATTATGAATGATTGCCTTGATTTTTAGCGCAACGAGTTCTAAAGCAGCGCTCGCCGGGGTTTCGCATAAATTTGTTGTTGCTTCAACATGAGCGGTAAGCCCCTAAGCGTCCCTGCAGTTATTGTATTATGAATGGATGTAAATATTTAAATATTTCGATACCGCAGGGGCATATATGACTTTCATACAGATAAAGGCGAGAAAAGCAATGACGCCTGTATTTGCGACTAAAAATTATTACTCGGTTATAAGTTAGCAGACTACTTTCAACATATGTTTAGTCGTCTTGTGACGATAAAGCAAAGCATTCTTATTATTACTTATTCGTAGGAGGTCTTCAGTTTGGGAATCCTGAAATTTATTCAGATGGTTAGATTGAAAGTTGAGGAATCCATTGCGATCTGTGGTTCATTGTATCCTTTTCTGTTATCATATCATTTCGTTCAACCTATTCAAATCAAAGAAGCTTTGTAAAACGTCTGGGTTGAGCATTGTAATGCCTCCTCTAACCGAATTTAGTTGCTTGATAGTCTGATTCCTTCTTCTTGCGACTGCTGGGTAATCCAGTAGTATTTGCTGTGCTATCTCTGCTTTTTCGTCACATAAGGGACTCCTGTCGAAGTTGAAGCCGTAGCTTTTTTCGCCCGGAGATCGGTAAGCTCATTCCCATTGATGCATCTATGCACAGAAATCCATGTTCGTAAGATGTTATTATGTCAGCTCCAATTCCATCCGCAGTTTTCAAGTCGTATACTCGTATATACCATTGCCTTGTACTCCTACGAAGGTACTTCTCGGAAAATGAGTCCTGCCATTCACTTTTGCTGCTCATTGGGACTGCAAAACCATTTTCATAGCAAATTCTTTTCGTAATGCGCGAATGGTAGGCTCTCTCCAACGATATTTTGCTTCTGTTCTTGCCATGTCCTGATGACAGCAGGGCTAGATGGATAGATAATAATTGATTAATGGATAGTATTTTTTGGGCAATTGCGACTTAAGGTCCAAAGTGTCATATCCTCTGCCATAACGACTCACACAGACCCAGCACATTGATAAATTTCAGTATACTGCTAGATGCTGTTCAGGCGATGTGATCCGGTATTCGGATACATATTCTTTAATCCTGCGTCTGCAGACAGCTCTGCAGTCTAGCACCAGGTGCCCGGCAGTTTCCGACTCCATGTCGCAGAAACGGCAGTCTACACACCAGGCTAGACCTACATATTAAATAGATGCCTCTTGAGCTTACAATGCCCAGTGAAAAATGCGACAGATGACTGCAGAACTAAAATAGCCTAGCAATTCAGCGGTTAGGCAAGTGCACGTGGCATACCCGGCTGGTATGGGAATGGGACTGTCGTTAGCTGTTACTCAACAGATGTGAGTAAGAGTCTTGACGGTCACGATGCCGCTTCATATGTGACAAGTGGTATGACTATCGTGGTGTACACTTAACGTAATATGTCTGAGTCCACTTGAGCTTCGCGCTTTGTAGACCTGCCCTACATATGTACTTTATTTCATAAAACTAGCTACTTCTACCTCATCGAGCGTTAGGGCTCTCAGGCATGGAAGAGTTCTCATTCTAGCGAAAGGAATGCTGGCAGTTTTTGATAAAATTTTTTGCCGTCCAATTGGCGTTGCTATTTAACTATATCAATATTTCTTGCCTGTCATTATTAGTAGTTGGAAAAAATGTTAAAAGCTTTGTTAGATGTCTCTTACTATTGTTACACTTGTAGAAATTTCTATAAAAAGACCTGAACTGAGGCACGTTTTGAGAGATATCTATAATCTAGCTTAAATCTTTTCTGAAATAATTTTGTTGCCTATTCGTTTATAAGTACCTTTGTTTTTCTTTTACTTTCAGCTCCAGCGATTTAAAATCATGGACCGCTTTAGTTTGATCTAAAGGTAAGTGATATGTACATAGTTCTAGTAAGATTCCACCTAATCATGATTAAAATCCACATGACTTTACTTCTCTGCCGACTAACTGCCTCATACGAAAATACGATTGATCCTCTAGGATTCCCTTCATGGAGTAAAGATACTTTTGATATGTTAATGAATATATCCATCAATGTTTGGGATAAAATATATACATTATAAGTTAACATCGTTATTATGTTTGAAGTATAGAAGTAGAGACCTATGGGACAAAATTTCATCTTCTTCTTCCTCTTTTTTACTTGCGTAGTCACCGCTCAAGCGAGTTAATGACAGTGCGCCAGTCGTTTCTTTTTTCGGTATTTGGTACCAATTCGTGGTACCAAGTGCCGCCAGGTCCTTCTCCATCTGATCTCTCCAATGGAGTAGAGATTTCCTCTTACTCTGTTTAAACTGGTACTGAATAGAAAACCTTCAAAGCTGGAGTGTTCTCTTCCGTCCGGACAACATGACCTAGCCAGCGCAGCCACTGTCTCTGATTCGCTGAACTTTGACATATCGCCGTATATCTTGTACAGCTCCTCATTCCATCGACTACGGTACCCGCTGTTTCCAAATTGCAAAAGACCATAAATCTTCCGCAACACATTTCTGTCGTGTTATTCTGCGTTAGATTTCGAGGCTGATGTCGATGTTGGTGTTGATGCTGGTTCCAAGATAGATGAAATTATCTATGACTTCAAAGTTATGACTATCAACAATGACGTGCGAGCCAAGTTGCGAATGTGGTGACTATTTGTTTGATCGCAGGAGATATTTCGTGCAGTCTGAGGAAAGCATAACTAACGGCGCGTTGTTTAGGCCAATGACATGAAAGATTGTACCGTCTCTAATCGGATCTGCAGCTCGAGTAGATTGAAGAAGTCTCGCAGTAAGGAGCCGCCTTATCTAAAACCTCGTTTGGTATCGAACGGCTCGGAGAAGTCCTTCCCGATCTTGACAGATTTTAGATTTTAGGGACATACCAAATTCAGATATAGCAAAAGCAGCTTTGAAATCGACGAGGTGGTGATGTACTATATGTCGATCCTCTCGTATTCCAAAATAGGGACACAAAATTTAGCAGAAGCAAATTCATTATTTGGTATATGGGGTCGATTTGAAGATATGGACGGATTCCGCAAAGCTCTGGAATAAATAACATATTACTAAGCAACACGTTGTTATCTTACTCGTTATCAGACATTTACACATCTTTCGATCTGTACGACTTGAGTTTATTCAACAGACGTTATTATAGTCGGTATATCTAGGTTAACCGAACATATGGATGATTTTTATTTTCGTGATGGAGCTCTTTAACGAAAGATAATGTACGCGCATGGCGCCAGAAATGACTCTGTGATTTGATAATACTGGTCAGAAGGTTTGAAAATAGATGAATTCTTGAAGAAGGTCGTGCATATTTCTATAATGAAATTTCGTTTTCAGAAAGTTTGGCTTTTCGAGGATTCTAATAATAATGAGGTATTGGAGATGTGATTTGAGCTTGATAATTTTTCAAATGTTAGTTGTCTTGATGAGATTATAGGCCATATACTACTGCTCAATAAAGCTAACGTAGCTTTCGAGGTATAACCATTTCATCCTACATTCCCAATACCACATAGAAACAAGTCTTTTTCTGTTGATTCATTGATCGCGGTTTTCCAGGTAAATTAATTATCTCACGTCTGTAAATAATATTGCTTTTTGAGTCTGGTATCGGTCCGTTTTGATCTAGGTTGAATATGTTCCTTGCAGATATTGAAACCGCTAAATATATATATTGCTAAGTCAGCCTCTCAGTACAACTTTGGTATCAATACTGCAGCAGATTTCCTAAAAATTCAAAAATTATATTTATTATCTGAAATTTCCCACACAAAACCGATCGGAAACAGAAATTGTCTTTATCGTGCACGGCAAACAGATGCCAAATTGCGGTATTTCAAAAAGCGAAGAATCTTTCCTTTGGCGGCAACCTTGAAAGCAATAGCTGGATACGAGTAAACAACAACAATAACAAACGATATATAAATATGTATGCTGTAGCCAGCAATATATTTTTTAATTTTTTGCCTTTGCCTACTAAAAGAAATTCCGCTTCCCTCATTAAATGTGTGTTCTAATAAATTAAGCACTTGAGTAGAGCACTTCACGTCGCACTTAAGTAACTTACATGCCTTGGCTGAAAGGCGCTTCCAGCGAGATGCCGACGCATGCAATGCTTCCCTCGCTGTCTAGCGGACGGCGGCTTGAGTTGCAGCTAGGAAGGCTGTTGCTTGATTTTCTCTTAAATTGTTGCTGGCAAGACACTCGAACGCACGACTATATAAAAATGGCAGACTTTATATATATACCAATGCATCTACAAAACAATTTTATATATATTTCCTATTTTCATTTTCATTTATTCGCTTTATAATCCGTTATCTCTGTGAAATGCGACGCTGCTGTTGTAACGCGCCTTTTCTGCCCGTCTAAGTGTCTCGCTGTCTGTCTTACCGCCTGTTTCTCAGCCAATTGGCTTTTTGCTTCAGCCTTTATAGCATCTATCATCATCTCAAGGCAAAAGGAAGTATTTAATATTCAACTTTGCTCACAAACATATTTAACATATTTTCCCCTTTTCCATTTGGTATCTCAATCTGCTACTTTATTTCCGCTATTTCCTATTATTATTATTTAAGTGCATTTTTTATTAATTGAAAGAGAATCTTAAGTTCTTAAGTTGTATCGAGCTGCGTGAGTGAGCGGTTAGTGCGGGGAGACGGAACAAATCTTTATTTCTATTGACAGTGCCGGTTGTTTGTGAATGGCTTAATGCATCACAACAACAATTAAAAATGTTTAAACAAATGATTAAGTGCATAAATTAATTGCCAAGATAACTCGCTGAGCGTTTAAGGCAGCAGAAATTATTTTCTCTTTTGCGGTAATGATGTAAACAGTTATAATTGAGAGGAATTTGCTTATAAATGGAGAGACTTGTTTCTCTTTCAATTGTTGTCTCTACATTATCTTCAATCATAGCAATTGACAGGCAAAAGTTCAACCGAAGGTAACAATTATGTTAGCTGTGCTCTAGTCGGTATTTTTTGTTCGTTATATGCTCTGCAGGTCTGCTCTTTTGTCAATAAATTTCACATAAAGGTAGTAAGAAAATAATCGAATTGAAATCAGTGTGAGAGAACATATATCATTAAAGTTTAAGAATATGCATTTGAAACTATAAAAGCCTTTACTTACCTGTGCTCCGAAGCCAGTAGCGAATACTCAACAAGCCTGAGTATCGATGACAGAGTACAAGCCGCCAATAGTCATATGCGTACCTAATGATACTGTTCAAAGCAAAGCTATTCAATAGGCAATGTAAACTAGCCTTATATAAAATCAGCATTTGACCAGTTTGGTGTTACGGAGCGGAATCATAGATGCTGCTCAACTTGAAAATGTAGGCTTTTTCAAAGCGAAGCGACGATGGCTTGGCCATGTGACGAGAATGGGCAACAAGAGAGCGCAAAAGAAAGAGATTCAAGGATCAAGATGGATTGACGAACTCAAAGAAGACATGAAGTAGCTTGGCATACATAATTATTAAGAAATGACAAATGACAGAGATGTTTGGAGGACACATGTGCAGCAGGCCAAAGCACACAAAGAACTGTAGTGCCAAAATAAGATGATGAATCTCCGTTTTTCCCTCTCTGTTGGATTACGCCAGTATTTTTGGTTGATACCAGGTTTGATAGTATTCTGAACACCATTGGCTTCAGATTGCTTTTGTCCCTCGAATGGTTCGATTGGTGATATTTTGACTTCCTGAATGTCAATCATTGGCATAGTGATTACGAAGTTGATAGCTATCACTATGATTATCTTTCACAATATTCGAATATCTGTTATTAGTTTACTATGCCCGTTCTGTATAATGTTGTGTGAGATAACAGACATAGGGGACGTAGTTTCGAAATCCCCTTTTGGTATTCCTGGTAGATAGAATGCTGATTCAAGAATATATCTGTAGCAATAATTTCACCGAGAATCTGCTAGTAAATACTGCTTGGAGAGAAGTTTCATATACTCATTGACAGGATTTGCGGCTTTCTTATATAATACAATACGACTGGAGGCTGGAGTTTGTGACCGGCGGGCCTTCTACTTGTGGTTAGTTTTCCTAAAATGCTATTTCCATCGTGATCATATGTGATGTGGCTTCTAGATTCTAGTATAATCGGGTTGTTGCTGGAATTTTAATGTTTTCTATTTTATTGATAAGATCAAGTTTACTGCTCTTCATCCAAATAGTTCAATATTGATGAGACAATATAAGGTAGAGGAGAAAATATGCCTTCCAGAGAAAAGGCTTTGAAAGTTAAAGGAGTCGCTTTTCTTTTGAATTACAGTGTAACAACAAATACAAAAATGTATTTTCGAATTTATTTTCATCTCTCGACTTCTTTGTTTTCACTACATATTCTTCATAAATTTTAAGGAGAAATCCCGTTTACAAAATTCGCTTCAAAACCCCACTTCTTGAGCTTATTGAGTTCAGTATTAAGCATATAAATTCTCTTAGCTTTGCTATCAAATAACTTTTTTTTCCAATTAGTTTTACTCTTTGGTTACAACCAATAATCACAAAGTGCTATCGATGGAATAATCTCAGTTGGTTCTACTGTTGAGTCCAATTTTCGATGACTCGTTCGAGCATTTCGATTGATAACTGGCGAATGACATGCGTGGTGTTTTGCTCCAAGCTCTGAACCGAAGCGGGATTGTCCGCATAAATTTTAGACTTTCATATCACCACAAAAAAAAGTCTAACAGTGTGATATCACATGATCGTGGTGGCCAATCCACCATCAAAAATAGATTATTATGGCTCTTGAATCTCTGCAGGTTGCTTTTCGTTCCAAATGCGGCAATTTTGTTTGCATTGAGCCAGAAATGGGCCTCATCTCTGGAAAAAATTTTGTTCGAAAACGTTGGATCTTCTTGGAACTTTTCAAGAGCTCATAGAGCAAAGTCATGTCGCTTGAGAAGCTTCAAACTGTACTTTATACGCTTTCAATCTAAGGTCTCGCCGTAAAATGCACCAAGTCGTTCCATACGTCAATCCGAGTTGCTGCGAACGACGCCGAATCGACACTCTACGGTCTACGTGTAATCCCGCAACTAGGGCTACTATGTTTTCTTCACTGCCACCAAGCATCTCTACTGGATCACTGTTTGTTTCCGCTATTAGATCTGGATGTCTAAAAGTATGGGAACTGTAGGATTTTTGCCTTGATAGAGAGTTAGTGAGGATATTCACCCAAGCGCAACAATCATGCAATAAAGATTATTTTAAAATTTAAGCACACAATTTTTTATGAAAATATGCATTATGCTCGCCTACACGCATACATACAAATTTATTATATATTACAGAAATTAACAGCATGTCATTAATTTTAAATTAATAATTAATTTTAAAAATAACACACAAAATCCGCATTAATCCATTTATTTTTTGTACACTTAAATACAATTTATTTTTATTCAATAATATTTAGCGAGATTTATTCCTCTTCCGATTTCTTTTTTCAACCGCTCGCCATTTTAGTTTTTTAATCAACGCCGAGCATATGCATTTTTTTAAATTTATTTATGCATTGTTTTTCTTTTTAATTCAATATTTATTCTTCTTGAAATGCATTGTGATGAACACATACAAACAAACACACACACAGCTAATGCGCCGATGAATTATGCACACATATGGCAGCACTGCGCTTTTATGTATTTTTAATAAAAACACCGCAACTCTTCAATTCCACACAACAAACAAACAAACCGACTGACAGTCAAACATACACACTGAGCGCTTATGGCTACAACAACAACAAAGCGCTGCTTAAAGTATTAACCAGAAGAACAGAAAGAGGTGAGAGCCTAAAAAACTGCCATAGGCGACTGAGGCAGGTGGAAATCACTTTGAGTGATTGCATACAATACTAATATATAAACAAAGCGGAAAAATACTAATGATATATAAATTCACATTAGGGTTGTCCTTAAAGGTGGGGAGAACACTTTCAAAGCAATTTTTTTAAAATAGTAGATATAACTTTTTAAGCTGATGTGGCGTCATTGACGAAAAGGAGGTTTTTTTTTATGGAATAGTAAACAAAATTATAATTACTTCCAAGAGCCCTAAGACGTCTTAAGGTTATATACCTTAATTACGATAGGTCAGTTTGTATGGTAGCTATATGCTATAGTGGTCCGATCCAAATAATTTCTGCAGAGATTATATTATTACTTTGGACCCAAATCCGTGTTATATTACGTAAAGATATCTTTCAAAACCAAAAAGTTTTCTATACGAGAACTTGACTTGGATCGTTCGGTTTGTAAGACAGCTATATGTTATAGCGGTTCGATATGGGTGGTTCCTATTCCGATTGAAGAGAAAAGATTGTGTGCAAAATTTAGATCGATATCTCTAAAACTGAGCGACTATTTCGAGTACCTACAGACAACTTTCGGTGTGTTTAACGTGGGTCCTGGTTGTGGACAGCCTTACACCATGGCGCTCAAAAGCACTGCGGATTAAATCAATGCGTTTATCTGGGCGCTGATAGCAGACATTTTTCAATACTAATTGGCAGTGTGGAATGGACACACTAACCACCTTCGTAGGGTTCGTGGCCTGTTTAAAACCTCTATCGCACTTTGGATCCGCCGCTCGGTTGCGATGCAACTCCACATTTAACTGACAAAGTGTATGTTCTTCACACATTCAAGTTTTAACTACAACCACAACGTTACTTTCTGAGGGTACAGGCCTCGTGAGCAAGTCGGAGCGAACTCCAAGGCTTCTTGCTCCCCGCGGTACCAATATTAAGTCTCCGATCAGACCTCGTAGCCGAAACCACTACCAGTTAAGCTTCCATACTGCTCTGAACTGGTGACCAGAGGTTGGACGCCATACGCACATTACACGGACACACCATTCACACAAGAAACTAACCCTAATAACAAGTTAAACGCCTTCGCCGCGTAAACAATTCACGCGCAAACGACCGTAACTGTTCAGCATTCCGACTTGTGGAGATCACACCGCTAGCATCTAAATATCCATCAGTCCAGCTAATCCCCATACCACCCAGATCCCCAAAGTCCGAATACATCGGGCATTCTGTAATAACATGCAATCAATTCTCGACCCGCTCCCCACAAAAATAACCCAAGTAGCAGATAGGTGCCTCTGATGGAAAAATGCATTCACAGGCCCATGCCGCGTTAAAAGAAACCCCAGACTCAGACAGAATATGAAGTCTGAATGCAACTGCAAGCTGTATGACAATCAGATCAAGAGAGGGTGCACCTAACGAAACATGCATCGCATCCGTCGAAACTGTGCGACAAGCAAACATCTAAGCATCATACAAAGTTGCATCGAAAAGAGTTTTCGACAACCCCAGGCCGTCATCGCAGTTTCAAATCATACTGCGGCTCCATAAGTGTCACAGGCCACAAACAACTCACGATATATGGTGCGAACAGCACGGCGTCCGAGTCCGTATGTATTGATATGTCTAGTTAGATAAGGTTAGGTGGTAGGCTTGATCCTCGCGCCAAAGTCAGCACTGGATCTCACTTTGTGATACCCAAAAACTCCTAAAAATATATCAACAGATTCTCATAGGAAGAGTTTTAAAATTATCACAAATTTGTTCTAGCTGTCAATATAAATAATAACCATTTCGACAAGTTCGCAAAAGCTGTGACTACCAAGATATTTCAATCTCATTCTAGCACTAGCTGGGTAGTAGAGGAAAAATGTAGATCACATTCCTTCATATAACTTTGGCAAAATAGCGGCCGACAAAGTATTTAGCCACACCGCATGTGAATCTATTGGCTCTCAAAACACCAACAAGATAGATAGATGGAGAGATTGACTTTGCTAAAAACAAGTAGTTCAGAGGACCTCTTACGGCTCGCTCTGGCTCAGAAGATCATAAGCTTCCAGGAACCGTAAATTTTAGTTGTTTATCCGTACTTTCCGAGCTCACAGACTCTGAAGGTCCATAGCGCTAGAGGTCGAAAGGACAATGGAGTACCAGCTCATTTCAAATCGGATGAAATTGCGGTAAAGGTGTTCTCAGTTTTCGGCGATTCCAAGCTTGGTTCAACATGAAGAAAGCTTAATGCTATTGTTAATGAGATTGTGGACTCTGTGACAGTCAGCGTGCTTGATGTGAGGGTGGAAAAAATTATTCGTATTTTATACTTTGAGGACGACCCTAGTACATATACGAATAAATTCCATATGCCTGCAGATATTTATTAATAAAAAATAATAACAATAATGTCAACAATAAAAACCTCAAATAATGGACGCAAAAAACTGAAATACACAGAACGGTAAATTACTACAATGAAACTGGTATTATCCATACAAATGCACACATATACACATGCTTAGCCATGCTGCGATACAAAAGTTGGCATATTCATACCAACACACATACATACAAACTTTATTTACATATGTTGATGCGAGTTTTCAGGCACACATCGGCCATAACCACAATCACCGCAACTGTCCAACCAACAGTGACAACAACTTTACCCACACACACACACATCTACAACCACATCAGTACACATATAGCTACACTTTCATATGAATTTAAATAATACACCATTGCTATATCCTTGCCACTTCCGTCACCATTACAAAGGGATAAAGTCAAACCAAACATAACTCCGTTTTTTGTTTGCCAAACAATGCAAAAATAATAACACTGAAATGGATTTAAAAGTATATGCAGAAATACTAGAAAAATACTGTTATGCACAAAAGCTTTTAATGCTCAAAGTAACAAAAAAAACCGAAGCTCTAATACCCTTCACAGATACAGAAATTCTTAACTTCGATAGGTCAGTGTATGGCAGCTATATGACTCGATGAGGACAATTTCCTCGGAGATTGCACTATTGCCTTAGACATTAATCTGTAACGCGAGTATTTTAAAATTGCCACGAAGTTCGTAGCACCTAGAAGGAAATAACGTATACCCTAAACAATATCCATATATGTTATATAAATAAACAGCGTCACGAACCCTTGTCGATTTAGTCATGTCCGCCTGGCTGTTTGTCTCTGTATATGCGAACTAGTCTCTCAGTTTTTGAGATATCGGTCTGAAATTTTGCACACGTCGTTCTCTCCACAATGAGCTGCTCATTTGTATCTTCTTCTTCTTCATTGGCGTAGACACCACTTACGCGGTTAAAGCCGAGTTAACAACAGCGCCCCCGTCCTCTTACTTTTCGCTGTTTGGCGCCAATTGGAGATTCCAAGAGTAGCCAGATCCTTCTCCACCGAGTCGTTCCAATAGAATACTGCGTCAAACACTCTCAGAGCTGGAGAGTTTTCATCTATTCGGACGACATGACCTAGACAGCATAGTCACTGTCTTTTAATCCGCTGAATTATGTCGACTGCGGCATTCACCAATACCAATGCGCAAAGGACCATAAATCATCAGATGTTGTCATCGTCCATACCTCTGTACCATATAGCAAGACGGAGATGATGAGTGATAGTTTGTAGAGAGAAGACTTTACTTCTCAATTGTCTGCTCAGTCCGAAGTCTGCGTTGGATTTCGAAGCTGATTTTGTTGTTGATTCTGGTTACAAAATGGACGAAATATCTACGACTTCGAAGTTATGACTGTCAACAGTGACGTGAGAGCTATGTCGCGAATTCGACGACTGTTTCTTTGATGAGGTGATATTTCGTCTTTACTACCAGACCCATTTGCTTTGCTTCTGTATACACTCTGGAGAAATCAGGAGCAATGGCTCGATAGAATTTTATAACGTTGTTGCGGCCGGAAATCCATCGGCCCCCGCTTTGTTGTTATTCAGACAGGTATTTGCTATTCGAACTTCTTCATTGTCGGGTAACGGAGCGTTTGTTCCATCGTCATCGATTGGAGAATCGGGTTCGCCATCTCCTGGTGTTAAGCTTTCAATGTCATTCAGCAGGCTGGAGAAGTATTGCCTCCATAATTTTAGTGTGTCCTGGGCATTAGTCACTAGATCACCTCTGGGGGTTCTACAAGAGCATGCTCCGGTCTTGAAATCTTCCGTTAGTCGCCGCATCTTTTCGTTGAATTTCCGAGCATTACCCCAGTCGACCAGCTTGTCAAGCTCTTCGTACTCACGCATTTCGGCGTATCTCTTTTTTTTGTCTGGTGGTCTCGCTTCCCTCTTCAACTCTCGGTATCTATCCCACCTCGCTTTCTCTCCACTACGACACGGCACTCCTCACCGTACCGGCTGTTCTTTTGCATTTTCCGAAAACCAATGGTTTTGGTTGCAGCTGTACGTAAGGAGCTTGAAATGCCGTACCACAGTTCCCTTATACCGAGTTGCTGATGAGTGCTCCCAGATAGCAGGAGTGCAAGTCCTGTAGAAAATCATTCGGCTGTATGTGGTGATTGTAGCTTCTCGTCGTTGAACCTTCATTGTGTTTGTTGGCATGCGTTTTTGGTTGAACAGAGGCGTGTGCGTATCTTGGCAGCAACAAGATAGTGGTCCGAGTCAATGTTAGGACCTCGGAGCGTACGCACGTCTTAAAGACTGGAGACGTGTCTTCCGTCTAGCACAACATGATCGATTTGGTTGGTGGCTTTTCGATCCGGAGACAGCCAGGTAACTTGGTGAATTTTTCTTTGCTGGAATTTAATACTACAGATAATCATATTACGAGCCCCGGCGAAGTCGTTTAGCCTCAACCCGTGGATGTTTCATCACGGAGGCTGAATTTACCAACTGTTGCGCCAAAGATACCTTTTTTGACATCTTGGCATGGACAGCTTTCAGAGGTGTGCTCCAAGCGCTCATAATAGATATCTTTGGTCACATCGTCTTTCTCTTCCGTCCGGGCGTGGGCGCAAATCAGCGATATGTTGAAGAACTTAGCTTTGGTGCGGATTGTGGCTAGACGTTCCGGTGTGAATGCCCGGACTCGAAGAAGTCTCTCTCCCACCACGAATCCCATACCGAATTTGCGCTCCTTTCTATGGTCTAAATTCTATTTTTCTATTTCTCTTCACACTTCAAGATAAATTTTTAAATTGCCTCAGCGCCTGAAGATATGCTTGTATGTGCACATTAAACTTCAAGCAACGCTATCCTGCTGAGCACTCGACTAACTCGCGCCTTACTTGGCTACAACAACCACACAGCAACTGACATAGTGTTAAAGTATGTTTGTGTGAGTGTGTGTGCTTTGGCAACACTGCAACAACTACAAGTGTAGCATACATTCGTGTCGGCATTGCCACCTGCCGTCTCTTAAATTATTAACGAATTGGCTTTGGCAGGTTGTGTTGCCACTTTGCATGCGATTAGTATGGCACACGCTGTTGCCACTTCCAGCGCACCAATGTATGGTTGAGTGTGTGTGTAATTGACACTGCTATGCTGAATGTCACTTGCTGTTAATCGCGTTGTTGTTGTTGCTGCTGTTTTTAAAGCAGCGACTACTTGCTGACGGTGTTGACAGCCGCCAGAGTGACATTAATCGCGCGAATGCCAAACTCACACACACACTTACGAGCAAATAAACTCATACTCTTCTACTCTGCACTCTTCAACTACTCTTAACCTCTCCTCACTCGTCCACTTCGGCCGCCCCTTCACTTTGATCGGCTACTTTATGGTCATCCTTCAATGCTTAATCCTATTTGACACTTTTGCTCCATTCAACTCGGCATCTGTACAACCGAAAGCAACCGACCACGTTCACTTCCATTCCTCTTCCCTCTCTTTGCATATTGCTCAACACATTTGTATATATATGCATGTATATAACTCGGCATCATCCCTTCTGTTCGTTGTCCTGTCCTTTATCTTGTCTTCAGATCGCCTATTAGTCCATCGCCTGTCCAATCGCCTTGTTCGCGTGTGATAATTTGTAATCCTTTTGGTGCTCTGTTTAATTTTCACACCTTTCATGTGCAATCGCACGAGTACAGCGCTTCGTGTGTCAGGCGCTTAATGGGATTTGCACCTTCAATGTCGCTTCGGACGTTGGTCAAAGGTTGTTCGCGTCAACAACTGTTTCATAGTTTCAAAAGGAAATATATATTTAATTGTGCTTTGATTACGAGTGTGTTGCTTGAAAAGGATAATTCAAGGATTAAAAATTCAACAAAGCTTTCATCTTTGTTCTTTGGCACCGGCGTTATTCGAGTTTAATTTTTAATTTGGATATTGCAAAAGTCTGCATTCCTCCTTTGAAAAATCGAATTTTAGATAAGTTCTATTATAAGGAATGTGAATATAATATTTCGATAATCCATGGTATTAGGAAGAAAAAAGAACACATCTACAGTTTCTAGCTAATACCACGTATTTTCGAAATCCATTAGAGAAGAACTTAAATTTGGTCCCCAATATTGCGTAGGAAAGTCATGAGGTGGACAGGGACACAGGGATTAGTATTTATAGATCTAAACTAGATGATCGCGGGGAGGTGGTGTCTTTTCAGCAAAATTAGGTAGTACAATCCCGGCTACCGACTACCACACTACTGCAGTGCCTTACAAGCAGAGATTACAGCTATTCAAGCCTTATTGTTCTGGCAAAGAGGGTTCTCAGAATTATATAAAAATCACTAAAGTCTGGTGGGGTATATAGTGAAAGAATGTCTTGCTCTGCTAGTGGACTTAACACATTATTTCACTATAAAGCTGCAATGGGTTCAAGAACATATTGATATCTTTGGTAACTGAGAAATAGGTGAAGCAGCCAGAGCAGAGCAGGCACCATCCTACAATTAAACTCAGGCAAAGGGGGAATTTATAAGCCTCTGTCCACTTGTAGATACTTAATCGGCAAACATGTTATAAATATAGCTTACTATCGATGGAGTCAATCAATAACTTGCTGAACAAACAGGCGAACGTGGTATGAATGGAATTTCGGCCGGATATGCCTTCTAAAAAATTCAAAAAGAAAGACGTAAGAATGCTAGCAAGACATGTCGGCAGAGTATGAACACCATTTAATGACTAATAAGAAGCTGTCAGGAGGCAGAAGAGGAAACTATAAAACATCTTCAATGTGAATTCAAAGCTTTGTGTGGGAAAAGAATCGCAACTGGTGGTCGAGGTTTCAGAGGTTGCAAAGGTAAAATTTGTTGTATTAAATTCTTCAGGTTCAGAGCGGCTAGAATACAGTGGGGTGTTTGGTTTCACAATGGATCTCTTAAAGGCGTAGGTGCTTTGTCAGACATCCACTCTACCTACTTATCGATCTAGGCTTCTGCCCCATGAAAGCGTATTTTTGTTTAAGGAGGATTTCTTTTGAATAGAACGTGTGCTTTCCACTTCAGGAAGCCTCTCAAAAATACATCTAGACCCCAATTTCCTGCCAAATTTGTTTCATAACAATTTTGAATATGGCTCAAGATTTAAAGTATTGCTGCTTTTGTTGTTAAATATTGTAAAATTTTCTTCGGTAACCAAACATATAAATGTCAAACATTTACGTTCGGTTAGTTGGTTGCAAAATATTTTCGGGGAGGCCCAATTGTGGATAAACTAATTCAACTTGCTACAATATCCAGTAGTCTCTCTGGATTTGATAAAATACCTAATTTTTCGTCCAGTCCGTAATTCCTCAATGTCTTTAAGTTGTTAATGATGGAAAAATGGCGTCATCCGGAGTTTCAAGGAGGCTGAGCATTTGAAATAATAATGTCTCAGACTGTTTCTACAAAAACATTATTGCAGAAACTATTTGGAAAGGAGTGCATTGTGTTCCCCACTATATATTTGTTCGACAGGAGACATCAGGAAGCGTTCTGCAATCGTGTGGAGTTCAGTAATTGATGCCGAAGCATCTCAGGAACTCTACATAATCAGTTTTAAATTGTTACACGTGATTTTTTTTTGCATAGAGGTAATTTTTGGTCTGGAGAGCCACCGCAGCAGCCACACTCTTAAATATTTTATGGTATGCCTTCTTATAGGGTACATTCCTTCAAATAGCACCTAAAAGACCTGAGTGGTATGAGGCTGTTAGAGGAATTATGTTCCCAACTTCTCCGTGCGAGCCGAATCGTTTGCCTTTTGGGCTCCTTCCATTCCTATACAACTGGGCACCCAGATGATATTAACCGCGTTATCTGCTGAGTATACAGTTATTGCCTGCTTGCAGAACCTAAAACCTATGGGCGCTACGGATAGCCTTAACTGCCGCTTTGCTCTCCGCAAGAGGTTTCTGGACTTGCTAGTTAAAACATATGCCCACTTTGCTCCTTCTGTTATGCCAAAATTTTTGGCCTGAATGACTGAATTGTAGTCATTTAATTTGAAATTACCTTCTGCGGATGATTTTCTATTTTCATTAGTAAATATGCAGAGTTCGCCGACTTTCGATCACAGAGCCATTGGTTCATATAACTAAATAGACTACAAGTCTTTGACAACTCTTTTTAAATACTCAATTTCAATTTCTTTTTTAAAATACTGATTGCTTAATAAGATCATAACCGCTGTCCACTTTTCAACAATTATTCAGAATGGTTACTCGGATGGTCGATGACTTTAGGAGAGCACCACTTTTGTCAAAGCCTTGGCTTGACTGCCTCTACTCTTGATTCCATGTACATATCCATGAATTTGTCGTAAGCCGAATGAAAGCCATATTTTTAACAAATTATAGATCTTTGGCCAAGTGCCAAAGCTAGAACCGGAACTGAGATTCCCTCTACAAGCTCTTTGAGTATTTTTATAAGTTCAAGGAAGGTTTTGAACCCAAATGGAAATCATCTGTAAGCAGGACTTAAAATTAAAAGGGAATTCGAAATTAAACTCAATGAAAAATTGTTTATATCAAACAAATATTTTCTACAGAACTTCCAAACTTTAAGTCACTGCCACTTTCCCTCTCCATTCACTGAGTTGCTCCTTCGGCCTAGCGCTTCACTAAGCGCTGCAACGGCTCGCCGAAATTTCGATATAACTTTCACACTTAGCATAAAGTTGCTCGCCTTGTCACAAGTCATATTAGTGAACTGAACCGAAACGACTTAAGGAATATTATCGTCAAACTGAATTTCAAATACAAAACAGGCATAAATTTTAAAGATAACGAAGCACCGACAGTTGCAACACGTAAAAATGCCATTGTGTCGGTTTTAACTGTAATAAAACGTAAGCCGCAGTGCGGAGAACACACAAAAACAATAAATAAAGTAGTGTAAAAAGTACGATAAATGCGAGGCAGAAAAACTAGAAGCAAGTTTTTTTTTATGAAAGTAAGTCCTTGGACTCCTCCCCTCCGTGCTGTGGCAAACCAAACGTATTTAGCTTTGAATGCGCATTTCAAGCGCAGGATTTTCACTACATACTAAGGCGATTCCATGGTAGTTATGCAAACAGAAACACGCTCATACAGTGTTGGTCAAAAGTATGCGGACAAATGTACGACTTGTAAATGAAAGAAGATGAATGGAAACTTTTTTTTAAATTCTTAAACTATATTTGAGGATGAAAAATTTTAATGGCACCAGGATGCTTAGACTTTTATGGTATAAAATGTTGCTTGTTTCACGTTCTGGCAATATCAAATAATCGATAGCATGTCTTGATGTGCTCAGAAGTGGCCCCAAAAGGTCTATTTTTATATGAAACCACTGAAGTCTTACTAGTCATGGCGGTCGTATATTCTCAGAAGATCACAATGATAACATGTGACGTATTTGGGGTTAGTTAAAGGTGGGAAAATCACCCTCCTTCTTAATTAGGTTTATTTCAATCCATCCCCGCGTAAACTTTCGTATTTTCTTGCTAATATATAATTGGGATAAAAACCATAGGTAAATAAGAACCTTTAGGTGTACCTCTTTACGCTGAATCGCGGTTGTTCTCCTCTTCCCTAGAATAGAAATTTGCAGCGCGGTCTAGTTTCTATTGTACTCCCTTCCCTCAGAACCTATTCTGGAATCAATGTTAATGCATCGGATGTAGCATATTCTAGTTAGTCCAAAAAAGGAGTAATAGCCTTTTAAAAAATATTTGATGACCCTCAGTATACAAAGACATCATTTCAGTCTATCAGTTCTGATCCTTCGACATACAATATGGTCTTTAGAAATTAAAGAAATTCGGACTGTAAGTTTTTCACTTCTGAAATAAAATATCATCTTGTCACTATCACGAGGAAGAAATATCAACTGTCCGACCTTTATCAGTAGATTTATTGGTTGCTCATTTAGAGTCTGAATTTTTCGTTGGACCCAAGTTAGCTTAGGTTTAGTTAAAAGCCGATACTGTTACAATCACCAAGAGGGAACTGCCTTCGACAGTCTAGAACCGGTTCGTTGTGATATCTAAAATAGGAGTTTTGATCAAAAAGAACCCCTTAGTTCGACAAAGAGTTTCGAGTCTACCACAAATATCTTAAGGCGGATAATATAAGTTTAGGCTGCCTGTTGTTGTTGTTATAGCGGTAGAATGCTGCCGATTTGACAGTCCTTAGCCAGATAAAATTCCTGATCCGTTCCGGTTACGTAGACCCGACTGTCGTGGGAACAGGTTTAGGCTACCTCTTCCGGTTCGTCGAAGGACTGACTGTCGCGATGTTTTAACCTCAGTCTAGTAAAAGCTGGACAATGGATAATACTGTGCGTGGATGTTTTTACCTCATCTTTCTTCATATAAGCTTCACAATTTGCACCCGATAAAATATTTAGCTTTACCACATTGGCGCCTATTTGACAATATTCGTTTAGAACCCTTACAATCGCGATAAAATGAATCTTGCTGAGAGCAAGTAGTTCAGTGGATCTTCTGCGTTCTACTCTAGGTCAGAAAGATCTCGCAGTCGCACAGGAGGTGATCATTGACCAAAGTCATCGACAATCCTAACGACAGTCGCTTTTGACTCGGATTTTATCCGCCCAAGGGCTGATCTTTCGACGATTTAACCCCATTTGGATCAATAAGTTTTAGGTTTACAATGGACTCTGCTCACCTGAGCTTCGTATATCTAGTGCTAGAACGAACGAAGCAACCGGAATCCAGCTCGTTCTCATTCCGATATAAGTGGGACGAGTGTGACGCCTAGTGTGAACTCATCAGATTTACAGTTTGCACCGATACTGCTATGGCCAGACACCCAAACGAGTCTAAAAATGAAGTATCTTGATGCTATTGATAGTTAGGATAGACATTCCTTGACTAACTTTGAGCACACAAACCCAAATCTCTCAACAATATTATCGCGGTGGAGATAAAAATTCTCAAAAAATTTGCGAAAAAATAAAATTCTTATGTCTTGCATAGAGGAGGACAATAGGACAGATACCACTTTTTTCATTGCTTAACTTCAATCAGAATAGTCCGGGGTCTCTTATCTATGGCGTGTAGCCTCTGAACTCGATTTTCAAGTTTTTCTCAGTTATTCGGTTCAGCTACAATTGATTTCGTTGCCACTTGACACTTAAAATATATCCGGTGAGGATCTTAAGTATTTTATTGAAATAGCTGGTTCTATCATAACTAAGCTTGGGAGATTTTACCTCAGTAAAAAATTAAATTCTATAAAAATCGGTCAAAGAGAGCACGTCAAGCGCCAAACAAAAATGTCTGCCATAATTTTCTTCAATTCGTCTACACACTTTTATAGGCCACTGTAGGCGAGTGAATAATACGTGCGAATTATATTGTAGCAAATATTTTGGATGCATGTACTCAGGTACTTATGAGCGCCTTTCCGTAACTTTTGGGCCGGATTTAATCCGATTGCAATTGCTCATTTCCACGTGAGGATAATAAACGCCTCAGTGAGCTTGTGATACTAACAAACACGCACACACACACACACACAGGAGTATGGCTTTAAGTACAACAATACAGTGTACAATTGGAATTAATGGGCGGACAAATGAACGAATGAATGAGCGCATGAGCGAATGAAGTGAAATGCTCTCGTGACATGTACGAATATAAGTAGGACTACACGGACACACATACACACGCGTACACAGGCATAAACAGGACACGGCCGAGTGGTGCGCCGCAATATGAAGCGGCAAATAATAGTAAACAACAATAACATTAACAAAGATATTTGCTCCGTTCGAGCGTATTTAAGCCGTATTAAACAAGGATGAAATGCCATTGCACAGAATGCCAACAACGCCAGACACACACATATATACTATACATATGTATATATTTATATGTAAATATGTATATTTGGTATATAAATACGTGCATAAGTACCTGAATGAAACGTAAGCGCGTTTGGTTGCATGCAACTGTAAATGTTTATCTACTGAATTTTAATGTGGCACAAGCACACAAGGATATCATAAGTATAATACATACATATATATATTTATTTATATATTTACATGTATATAGCCTGTAGTGAAAGCAACTGGTTGTCGACTTTCTTATGACTAGTATGAAGCGCAAGATCAACTAGTCGTTTCTGACTACATTTTCCAAGTGTAAATACAAGAAGTAAATGTGTATACCATATGTGGTAGTCAAATCGATCGAGGGCAACGAAATACTGTTGCGCAACAAAATTCCGTCACCTTGCAGAAAAATGTTTGAAGAAATATGTTTTTTGGGACTTGCAATCTAAATGTCGTGTGTTTAGAGAAAACAAGTTTTGGCAACTTTCAAGTGTTTGAAATTTTTTAACTAAAAATGTTAGAAAAATATTTTTTTGGGGAATTTTCAATCTGATTCTCGTATGTTTAGAAAAAAATTTGTAAAGTTGCCACCTGTTGGAAATTAAAAAAAAAAATGTTTGAAAAAATACTTTTTTTTTGGGATTTTTCAATATACTTTTCGTGTGTTTAGAAAGAAAAATTGTAAGTTGCCACCTGTTTGAAAATTGTAATCAAAAAAATTATTTATATAAAGCATCCACATAGAAAATCAAAGTAAAATTTATGGCATTCTAGAAATTGCAAGCATTGAAAATATTTTCTGAAGAGTGTTGCCATTTAAATCAATAGAAATTTATTGCCCAAATTATAAAATAGAGCTTAAGCTCAAAGGCTAAATCAATTTTAAAAATTGTAAGCATAGAACAAATTTTTTTGAAGAGTGTTGCCACTTAATTCAATAGTAAATTATTACACAAATTATTTTTTATAACATATGTATGTAAATATCTGACTAATTAAATAAAAAGAAGCTTAAACTTAAATGCTTAATTTTGAAATTCTAAGCATTGAAAATATTTTTTTGAAGCGGGTTGCCATTTAATTCGATAAAAAATTATTTATTATAATATAGATATCTAACTAATTAAATATAAAAAATCTTAAGCTTAAATGCATTAATTTTGAAAAGGGTTGCCATCTGTTTATTTTTCTGAATTAATTTTGAAAAAGGTTGCCATTTGTTTATTTTTCTTTTTAAAATTTTTAATAATTATTACAATAAACTCATTCAACCAAACAAGTTTTTAAAAGCAAATGTTTATAAATATTTTTTTCAAAAAGTTGGCAACTGTTTAAGATAGTTTATTCAGTTAAATTTATGGCAACCCTGAAATTTGTATCACGAAATAATGAATTAAATTGACAATACCAATTAAACATCAAAATACGGATACTAAACTAAAGTCTCCTTCAAATTTTCTTTAAATAGCGTTGCCACCTGCTGAAAAATTATAAGAGGAAAAATTTTTATAGCTCCACAAAATGTGCATAATTTTTATGAAATTAGTTAGTTTAGAATTGAAAAAAATTATTTTTTTTTGTAAAGTCATATACATATATGTAACAGATGGCAACATGTTTTGAAGTTCCGATTCGTTAAAATTGATAAGATATATAAATTAACTGGTATTATAAGAATGTCAAATTAGAAATAGTTCAAAAGGTGTGCAATTGAAAATATTTTTAAGATGAAAATAAATTCAATTTTTTTTTCTTTTTCAATAAAAACACAATATGTGCATCATATTGACGAAGTTTAAGAAAGTTTACAGTTTAAAATATTTTTTTGGTATAGTCATATAACAGGTGGCAACTCGTTTGGAAATTTTTATTCATTAAAAATTAACTGCTATTATAAGAGTGTGAAATTAAAAACAGTTCAAAAGAAAATATTCTTAAAAGGTGTTGCCATCTGTTAAAATTATTTTAATTTTTTTTCTTTTTCGATGAGATACTAATTATTTTTCCATAGTTTAGAATTTTATTGTTTTTAACAGGAGTTGCCATCTGTTAAAATAAATTAATTATAAATATTTTAATTTTTTTTCGATGTTTTAGAGCACGCACAGTTTTCTGTTTTAAGAGGTGTTGTCAACTGTTAAAATAAATAATTTTTTTTTTCTTTTTCAATAAAAAGTTAATTATTTTTCAATGGTTTATAGTACAAATTGTTTTCTGTTGCAAAAATTTTTTGAAGGTCTTGCCATCTGTGAAAATAATTTTAAAATGTTTTTTTTTTCAGTAGTGAGCTAATTACTTGTTGATAGTTTAAAGTTAAAAAGGTATCCTGTTGAAATATTTTTTAAAAGGAGTTGCCATCTGCTAAAATAAATGTAATCTGTTTTTAATTTCAATAAAAATTAAATTATTTTTTGATGGTTTGGAGTTCTAAAGGTTTTCTGTTAAAATTACTTTTAAGCGGAGCTGCGACTTGTTAAAATAAATGTCAAATTTTTCTTTTTTCAATTGAAAAAAGTTTATTCTACAATGGGTTTAACTTATAGAAATATTTACATACCTGAAATATTCTTTGAGCAGCGTTGCCACCTGTCTTAAATTCATAAACTAAAAAAAATCTATAATATTGATAACAAACCGAAATCTTTTCGTTGAAGCATAGAATTTAAAATTTTAATGAGTGTTGCCACCAATCTAAAAATTATATATTACTTTCAAGGGAGTTGCCACATTTTAAATTAAATGTCAAATGTTTTATTTTTTTCGATCGAAAAAATAATTATTGCAAGAGAGGTTTTAACTTATAAAAATATTAATACATGTACGTACATATGTACATACCTGATGCTTGAGATATTCTTTGAGCAGCGTTGCCACCTGTCGCCACTGGTTTTGAATTCAGAAATTAAAGAAACTCTACATTATATATAACAAATCGAGATCTCTTCGTAGAAAGCTTATAATTTATAATTTTTATGAGTGTTGCCAACTGTTAAAAAATTATATTTCAACAAAATTTATTAAAAAAACTAAATATTATTATTTTGCATCAAACTTAATGGTTTTGAAAACATTTGAAAACACTTCTGTTGTACCTTTTTTGGAGTATTTCTAATATTATTTGTAGTATTTCTTAAATTTCTATTAGTGGTTTTTCTAATAAATATATGGTTATTATCGTGTGCTTGATTGCAATCAAACTTAAAATAATAATAATACGATTTTTAATCAATTACTGTATAATTGCTGGTTTTGCTCATTTTCGTACTAGTCCATTTCGATTACATACATGTTAGTTACACACTAGTACTTTTCCGACTAGTTTGTGTTTAGGCAGCAATCACTAATTTTAAATAAAATTTATTTCCGGTTGGCGGTTTCATCACTTTATTTATGTACTAGTTACAAACTAGTACTTTTCCGACCAGTTCGTTTTTAGTCAGAAATCACCAATTTGAAATAAAATGTGTACGGTTCGTAATTTCACTATCTTCCAACAATGTATATACTGTTATGGGAGGTTATGTAAGTTGCCGTGCTATATTTAGCAACTGAACCGATTCTATTATGAGTATTAAATATCATTAGGCACCTTACGATTTATGAACACTAAATAGTATTTACATATTATGCCATACTTTAGTATTTGTTGTTGCTGTGTTTGTCATTTGCGGCCAATATGCGTTTATGCGCAAAATTTATAACGTTATAAATGACTGTAAATTAAGGGCACATTCCAATTACGCACTCATTTTCGGCATAACGCAATATTTATGAGCGAGCAATAGTTATGCGCTTATTTGTTCAAGTATTCAAGCATTCATTCAACCATTCGACCATTCATGCCGGCCATGCGTGGGTGGGTGTAAATTTAACGAAAACTGTTTGATTGCATGCCAATAAATTCTACTTTAGTTATTAAAATATTAAATATTCATAAATTAAATCACACCTACACAAATGCCGAAATAATAACTGATAACTGTTTATATACAAGTTTGAGTGTGTGTGTGCATTAGTGTTGGTTGGCGCTGATAATAAAGCAAATATGATAAATGTTAGGAAATAAAGTGGCATCACTTGGTGGCCACTGGAATTTTGCATGGTCGTCCATTTTTTGGGCGTTGCGGTACTTTGGTGATTTTCATGCGATAATTTCGAAAAAGTTGCACTAAATTCAATAAATTTTCATTTTTCAAAAATTGAAATTTATTTAATGTCTATTTGTGTAATAATGCATGAGTTCGTTTAAAATGAAATTGTAATTTAGTTTTGGTAAATATTTGGCTATTTGCTTGTATTTTTGGTAGTAATATTTAGGTTAATGTAGGCAAAATCTGTTGAATTTTGAATTTTATAGATTTTTTTGTTTTCTAATATTGTTGGTTAAAGTAAAAAATATGAATATCGCTGGTAACTGCAGCCAGAGCGCGCTTCCTTCCTCCACTAACATCCGATTAGGAATGAGTTGAACCTCCACTGACCGCTTGCGTTCTAGTAGTGAACCAATGAATGAATGAACAACGCGTGCGCTAAGCAGACGCTGGCCGACAACCCTCTCCTTTGTGACTATAAGATCCTTTTGGCCTGAAAGAAAGTAAAACGCAGGAGATCCACTGAACTACTTTCCTTAAGCAAGTTCATCTTGCCGCTATCATAGAGGTTCTGTCCAATAGGCATCCATATGGTAAGACTAAAAATCCTGTCGGACGCAAGTTGTCAAAGTTGTATGATGAAGTTAAAGATGGAAACACCCCAGCACTTTTTCCTCCATTTCCAGCCTTTGCAAGACTGAAGTTGAAGCATCTCCACAGTATGTCCTTCGGCGAACCAGGGACACAGCCGAAAATGACATTAGCCCTCTCAACAGATTTGTAGTAGGCTCAAAGTGCTTTGTATATTTCTGAGAGTCTTATGATCCAGTATAGAGGAGTTTTAGGTACCACAACCGACCGACGTACTAAACGGTCCAAGTGAGATTCCTGGTAAGTTCGACCTCTTAACTTAAACTAAATCAGGACATACGGCTATGTGGTTCTGAATAATATCGTTATTGCCGTACAAAATCGTATGTGTTCGATATCGAAAGTAAAGCTACTTACACAATTCAGTCCACTGATAGACTATTCAAAAGTTTGAGGACTCATTGAAGGAATTTGTACAAGTATATTCCCGAAAACTGCTTCATTATGCAAGATTTTAGAACGAACTATATTTTATGTATGAGATGTCTTAAAAATCTAAGGTTCCATTCCAAAAAACAGAATAGAGCCAAAAGTACTCCGTGAAGTTATATAATACAGGTTGTCTATATAGTAAATGTATCATCTGAACTTATTTGATAAGTTTTGCTCTCTTGCTTAGCCGCTACAAAACCTTCACTATTCCGAAGAATATGCCAATACTCCGTTATGGTAGATATAAGTCTATATATATCTGAACTTATTGATAAGTTCTTAGCTCTTGTCTTGTCATATTTTTGACATATCTATAATACTTCACTATCTTGCATTTGATTGCAAATTTCCATCTGTTCCGAGCTATTTGTTCAAGTTCCGTATTTAGGTCGATCTTGATCGTTTCTAACGATCTCCGCCTCAGACTCGTCACCAGAGATCCCTGTTTTAATGTTTGTAACTCTGAAGATATGGTAAAATATTTCTGTTTGCTTAAGGTTGTTTATAGTAACTGAAACGAATCGATCAATTGATTTCCTGTCCGCCGGTCCGGTGTAACCAAAAACTTCTGTTCGATGGAATGTATTTAAGTTCGTCCTTCATTCAGATAGTTTATTCGTCCATCTTTCCATTTGACCGATCTTCCATTCTACAGCTTGTCTGTCTTCTCTTTTTTATGGTGCTCCATCTATTCGCCCGTTCGACTTTCCTTCCATCTTTCTATCCGAACTTCAATCCGTCCCTGCGTACTTACTCGTCCATCCGAACTTCCTTTTGTCAGTCCACTTAAACTTCCTTCCATTCGTTTGTTCGTAATTCCTTACATTCGACTATTTCAATTTCCTTCCATCCGTCGGAACCTCCCTCCATCCGTTCGTACTTCCTTCCGTCCGTTCGTACTTCCTTCCGTTCGTTTGTACTTCCTTCCGTCCATTCGTACCTCTTTCCGTCCGTTTGTACTTCCTTCCGTCCGTTCGTACTACTTCTGAATTTCCGTCCGTCCATCTGAACTTCCTTCCATCAATCTGAACTTCTGTTCGTTCTTCTAAACCTCCGTCATTCATGTGAATTTCCTTCCGTCCATCGAACTTCCTTCTATCCGGCCGAACTTCCTTTCGTCCGTTTAAACTTCATTCCGTCCATCTTTACTTTCGTCTGTTATGAATTTCCTTCTTTCCGTCAATCTGAATTCCCTCTGTCTATCTTCCTTCCGTCCGTCAGTCTAAACTTCCTTTGTCCGTCTGAACTTCAGTCCGTCCATCGGAAACTTCCCTTCGTCTGAACTTCCTTCCATTAACGTGAACTTCAGTCCGTGTTCTATTATCCAATAATGAATGCTGGGTCTCTAGATGGGTGATGGTATTGCGAAGAGGACGTTCAGTAGGCCGATTGTGTTGAGCATAAGTTGAGCGAAGCGCGTGAAACACATTTTTTACAGAACGTAAATTTTCGTAATAAAGTTGAATGATTTGTAAACGTTCTTCAGGCGTTAGTCTTACCATTATGGAACGCCAATCAATACCAAAAAATAGCATGACAGCTTGATACGGTTCTCGCGTGAGCTGTCAAAAAGAGGCTATTGAAATTAGTACCTCTACTTGGATCACCCTTTACATGGTAGCTCTCTGTATCTACCGTGCTTATACAGTAGAACTCCACTATACCTAGTACTTTCGCTTGGAATATTTTAGTAGAGTTTGGTAGACAGATGAAGAGAGACATAACAAGGATCCGTGGAGTAGCCCCGTCCCTACTGCGCAGTCCATTTTGAACCCATCAGTATATATTGGGATAGTTTTCTCTTCGCTCACTAAACCTTTTTTCCATTCACGTCTTGAGGGTATGTCCACCTGGAAGTCACTTTTGAAATGCAACCTTGAGAAGAGTCTGATCTATTTTGATTTGTTTTAAGCGAGTTCAGGATATCGCCATGTTCATAGCTTTTCATATTCCAAATTTAAGCATAGCACATAAAGAGCCTTGAAAGTATGCTAGCGTAGCTGTCTGCTAAACTAGAACGACACATTTATCATTTCGAGCGCAAATCTACATGACAGACAAAACGAGATAACAACAAACACACTGTGACGTTTAGAATATGTCAGGTAGTAAGTTCGTGGCTTGCATAAAAGCAGGCCAAGTGTTGAGTGCCCCTCATGCGCGTGAGCATGTGGGAGACACTTACACGCATATGGTCTGACATAACTGCATATCAGCGGCGGCTTAGTGTTTGTGTACTCGTGTATTTTCCAATAAATTAAAACCATGTAAGCGTATAATTAAACGCGCGTTACGAGCAGGCAAGGCGATTGTGCCTACGCTGGTGCTTTAGTTTCGTTATGAGCGCATTATTTAGTAGAGCCCACCAAATGATATCACCCACACACACACACATCCATGCATATGTAACAAAGTGGCAGCGATAAAGTTAGCAAACTAAATTGTTGTAAGCAGGTTTGTCCTTATCAGCTCAACATGTCGCGCATTGATCAATGAGCATTAGTTAGTTCAACTAGCATTAGTTATATGTGCATGTGTATGTGTATATGTTCTTAACTTTGAATTGGCGCGCAAAATTGATAGCATATGTTAAGGCGCATAGCCAGGCAGATGTTCAAATATCAGTTATATTATTGCAAAAAGTCGTTGAAGTATGGCAAAATTACTTAGTAGTCATATTGCACAAATATTTTAAGTTCATATCAAACAGTTTGTGAGATCGGACAAAAAAGCATCGGTATTTGCTATACAAAGCTTAATTTTTATTACAACCTTCTACTGCATGCAGGAGTTGGTTATTGTACTCTAAATAGTATATATCTAGTTTGCCATGAAGATTGTAACACCCAGAAGGTAACGTTAGACACTCTACAAAGTATATAAAGGGTGATCCATTTCAGGGTTCCCTACTTTTTTAAAGAGAAAACACAGAAACTCATTATTATTTTTTGAGTATTATCTCTTTAAATTGTTGGCCACGGCTACGCCTTAGTTGGGCCATCCATTGAGTCCTATTTTCGATGACTCGTTCCAGCATTTCGACTGGTAAATGGCAAATGACACGCGCGATGTTTTTCTCCAAGCCCTGAATTGAAGCGGCATAGACTTTAGACTTAACACATCCCTAAAGGAAAAAGTCTAACGCTGTAATTTCACACGATTTTGGGAGCCAATCGATCGGCCCAAAACATGACATTGTCTGCTCACCGAAGTGTTCTCTTAATAAAACCATGGATTGCTGCCAAGTGTGGGAAGTGGCGCCGTCTTGCTAAAACCAAATGTTGCCGAGATCACCAGCTTCAATTTCAGGCATCAAATAGTCGATAACGGTCGCCATTACATTCGATTTTGATATAAGATATATATATACACTAATATGATCCCTACCCAATACTAATAACTTTATCTCATCGGCATCATTTTTGAAAAAATATGGACCGTTGATTTCACCGGCCCACAAAACACACCAAGCTGTTGTTTTTTCTGAATAAAATGGCAACTATTGAACCTCTTCACGTTGCACTTCGTCTCAAATGCGGCAATTTTGCTTGTTTACATAACCATTGTGCCAGAAATGGGCATTATCACGGAACAAAATTTGGCTCGAAAACGTTGGATCTTCGTGGAATGTTTCAATAGCCCATAGAGCAAAGCGATGTCGCTTGTGAAGGTCGACCGGCTTCAGTTCTTGAACAAGCTGTGTTTTGTACGACGTAATGCGCTCGACGTAAAATGCGCCAAATCGTTCCATACGTCAGTCCAAGTTGTTGCGCATTGACTCTCCACGGTATCCATGTGCACTCTCAACTAGGACTGCTATATTTTTTCACTACGTGCTGGACGTGGTCTATTCGGTTGAATATTATTCAATAATGAATGCTGGGTCTCAAGTTGGGTGATGGTGTTGCGAATAGTACGCTCAGTAGGCCGTGTTGACCATAGAATTGAAAAGAATTGTCGTAATAAAGTTGAACGATATTCCTTGATGTAGATTAGCACTGAGTTCCTTGATCACACCTGCATTTTAAGAACCATTATTTGAGCAGATATGGTATTTCCACAACTTTAAGGGCTGGGTCGCTCGGTTAATGCGCGGCTAAATAAACTATCTACGTTGCTTTCCTGTCCTTCTTCACCAAAAACTATGAAATTCTCCTTTATGCCACAATATCAACTTGAATATTAAAATGACTGAAACTATTTGGCGATGAAAAGCATTCGAGTATTACGACATTACATTCAGTCACACATATATATATATATATTACCATTCAGTTCAAGTATAGGATTACAAACTTCTCAAAACTACATACGCACATTAGGGTAATCGTTATTTACACTATATATGAAATTTCGTTTCTTCCTTCACTTTATTGTTCATTTCTGTCTTCGTCATAGCGATGATTTCGGCAAGAAAATTTAACTTGATTGAGCATTGTTGATCCAAGACGAGTAACTCCAGTAATCCTACTTTTTATATCCTGAACATGTTTACGACATGCAGAACATCAAGGTTTTTTGCGATGTTTAATAGAGACTTGATATCTAATCATGGTACTTATCCAGTCCCTTGAACTCTTAAATATCTATGCCTGGTTCTAGATAAGGCCATACGTATGTAAGTAGAGGAGGTGCTTCAGCGTCTCTATCATACATACTTTCATGCACTTTCAACATGTGCCATCCTTAGTGATGCCCACGTGGCTCGTATGTGCTAGTAAATTGTAACCTGTGTTTAGGCCAACAACTGTTCTGCAGTTCATTCGAGACTTTGTGAGTAGAAAGCTTACGTGGTTTCCCTCCTCTACCTTGCACATGATATTGACGATTCTGCATGCCTCTAAGGCATTCCATTTTATATTGATCTGTCTACGAGTACTTTCGGAAATTTCCATGTGTATCATTGTAACGATTTGCGTAGTTCCTGAAATGCTTCAATAGTCAATTGGATGACACTTTTGGCAATCTCATTAGCTATTACACTTCCCGGAACGCCTTTGTAGCCTGAAAACCAGTATCTATGCAACTGCTTTCCCACAGCCACTATATCTACTGCTTCCCTGCTTCTAAGGACATTCTCTCACGCAATGCGATTTGAAATTATTGCTTTATTTCAACAGCTTTAATGACCGCTAAAAGTTCTGTCTAGAAGATACTGCTGAAAGGACCTTCTAGCACTCAGAAGGTAACGTCGGATATCCTATACAAGTAAAATGTATATAAGTGTTCAACTTCAGGAAATGAGTTGATTTTTTGGCTGTCTATCTGTCCGAGAAAAGAAGAGTGGTTTACGGCTGAGGTGGACAGGGACACCCGTATAAGTATCTATATGGATGGGTCAAAAGTAGACAATGGAATGCGAGTTGAAGTCTCGTCAGCAAAATTAAATACCTGAAACGCCTTCTGTCTAACAAACCAATGCAGTGTCTTCCAAGCGGAAATCGCAGCAATTAAAGAAAGTCTTCATGTTCTGACAAAGAGCTTGTTCACAACAAGGAATGCGTTTACATATACAGACAGCTAAGCAGCTTTGAAATCATCAAAATATCTTAGAGTTTCGTCAAAGATAGTGAGAGAGTGTCTTGATCTCTTTGTAGATATGGCATTCTATTTCATGATAAATCTACAATGGGTTCCAGAACATTTTTTTAGTGATATTCTTTGTAACTGTGAAGCAGATGAAGTAGCCAGAACAGGCAGCTCACTACAATTAGACTCCCTTTAAAGTGGAAATACAGTTCTGGCTACTTTTATAGACAAACATGTTATATAGTGAATCTGTGGCTTGGTGGAGTCTATTTTAGAATTGCTCAACTATCAAAAAATGATGGCATGAATGGCAGATATCCCAACAGTCTGGGAATACCAACAAATACTATTATAAAAGCTGTCAAGAGGTAGAGGGAGAAGAGACTATAGAACAACTAACGGCTTTATATGAGTAAGAAATCGCAATTATCAGTCGGGCATTCTCGACGACGTTTCGGAAGTCGCATATATTAAATTTTTTTGTCTTGAACTTCATCACAGCATTGTTCAGAGAGAAGTTAATAGAGTGAGAGGATTTTAGTCAAAGTGGTTTCACAACGGGACTCCTAAAGGCCTAGGTGCGTCGTCCAATATCCAACTAACTACCTACCTAGTTTCATAGATAAAGTTATTAGTATTGGGTAGGGATCATATTAGTGTGTATATATCTTATATCAAAAGTTTGTGCGATCGCATTTCTAATGATGCCGATCCTAAGCTTCAACCACAAAGTGCTCCTCCCTCATATGAGGACTTATAATATACATATACATACATACATATATATCTGTACTTTACAAGTGTAAATTTGCTTTTATATGTATGTATGCAATCGTAGATACTTATATAACAATATTATACATCCGGAGTGAAATTTTTATGTATTTTCGATGCCGTTTCCGTCGTGGCTTTTACTTGCCCGCCTGAGCTACTTCATAGCTGCTGCTGCGGCTGCTGGCTACCGCAATTTATGCATATAAATATATGAGCTCTGCAATATGCGCATGTATGTTTGGGTGTGTGTGTTAGTGTCAATAGAGAATTCATGTAAGAAAAATATTTCATTAAATATTCATTGCATTTTCATATGTTCATTTCATTTCATTTCAAATGTACACACGCTGCTGCGCCTGAATGTATGCAAATAGCCAATGTTCAGCGGAATTTCGCATACACATATACATACGTGTGTGTGTGTTTGTGTGTGGGTGCTTGTGATTGTTTTTGCTTAAGCGTATGTGTACATTTAATCATGAAACGAAAGAACATTTCATAGTATTTACCTTCACTTCATGAAACTTTCATATTTATGCAGCACATTTCGGTTTTTTTATTATTTTCCTTTTTTGTTTGATTAATTTTTTATGCGATTTTTTCTTAACAACGCTTGTGCATGTGTGTGCGTGTTTTTGTTGAGCAAGCATTTATTTTACTTAAACAAAAACTGCGTATATTTGCTCGGAGGCATAAATTCATTTCATTTCGTCAATCTTGACTTTGCTTAATATTTTTATGAGCAAAATTTTTTTTGTAATTTTTTTATCGCCTGGAATTTTTTTTCGAAAATGGTTTTAAATTGAAATTGCCGTTATACTTCATTCCCTTTATGTTTGCGTAATTTTGTTTTCGCAAAAGCTTTTTTATCGCATGCTATTTTTTGTGTATATTATTTTTAATCGAACTTTTATTGCGTCAATTGACTTTTTTTAATGTTTTCATAGGCAAATATTATTTCGCAATTTTTTCAATTTTTTTATCGCATGCAATTTATTTCGAAAATGTTTTTAAATCGTCTTTATTCCGTTTATGTTTTGTAATCTTGTTTTCTCGAAAGCTTTTTTATCGCATGCTATTTTTTGTGTTTTTAACCGGACTTTTTGTTACACTACTTAATTCCACTTATGCTTAAATTACTTTTTTATCTACTTTTTTAATTTTTGGATTTTTATTGCGCAATAATTTTTTTATATCCTGCTATTTTTTCTATAAACTTTTTTATTTTTGAAAAGTTATAACATTTTTGTTATTTTTGTCATTTGAATATAATATATTCCATTTATGCTTAAACTCCTTGTTATTTTTTGCGCAATAATTTTTTTATATCATGCAATTTTTTTATTTTTCAAAAATTATAAACTTTTTTATTTTTGAAAAATTAGAACATTTTTGTTATTTTACCTGCTTAAAGTCATTCGCAACATTTTTTTTCTCATGCAACTTTCTTATAAATGTGTTAATTGAAATTGCCGAATTATTTCATTCCTTTTATTTGTATGTGTAAGTTTGTTTTCGATATAATACTTTTTTATATTTTTTTTTATCGCATGCAAGTTTTTGTGAAATTGTGTTTTAAGGAAAATATGCATTATACTTCATTCCGCTTACGTTTGGGTAATTTTGTTTTCGCAATAATTTTTTATATCATGCAACTTTTTTATTTTTGTAAAAACTTTAACTTTTTTTTTGTAAAAACTTTAACTCATCGAAAGTTTTCTATATAAGTTATCACATTTATGCTCAATTATTCTACTTCGCAATATTTCTTATTTTATTTCATGCAACTTGTTCGCCGTATTTTTTATCTCAAGCAAATTTTTTCTGAAAATGAGTTCCTAACCAAGGCACCGTAGTACTCCATTCAATTTATTTTTTCATAATTTTTTTTGTACGCAAATATGCTGTAATCTGCTGTTTTCCGCTTTGCTGCCACCCAAATATTATCCATTATCTGTGATTTCCTCGAAAAAGTAAAAATCCATATCTACCCAAATTTATATTTTTGGTCTAATTGCTGCCCCTCAGGCTTGTAATTAAATCGCCTGACTGTCAATAACTTATCGTGTTGCCTGTCAAATGTTCAACTGACTGATTTAATTTCAAGCAGTTTTTCGCCACACGCACACATACCCAAACACATTCACGCCGCAACCGCCCGCTCTCCGCAACCAAAGTTGGCAGTAATTTTTTAATTTAGTCGCTGTTGTAATCCGACAATCTGTTTTGTGCTCGAAAAAAGTCGAACAAGCTAAAGCCAGAAAAATGCGCACTATTCTCTTTGTGGCTTTAATTGCAACAATAACAACACAAAAAACGCAACAAAAAAGTGACAAAAGTTGTATCTAACCGTTAGTTGCCTGCTTGTTTGCTGTTATAATTCGGTTATCAGTGACAGGCTGCGGGACCCGCGCTCATACGCGTAACACCAGTCGCCCAAGCGCCCAAATGCTGAGTCAACAGCGGCGATAAACACATCCACCCACACACATACACACGCGCAATTTCAGTTTATTATTTCTATTTTCGCGGCTGTTATCGCTCGAGTTGTGGGCTAAACAGATTTATTGGTATTGTCACACGTTAAAATGCCATCGATTTAAATGGATTGACGAATGACGTGCTATATTTTCAAAAACAACAACACTCTCTTACACATATGTACATATATACTATATATAATTTAGTATTTGTTACATGTTTACGAAGAAATCATCATGAAGGGCGTAAGTGACTTTTGTTTCTAATGAAAGTATAAATCTTATAAAATATGATGTGTTTCTAAACCCTAGACCACTTTGATAATGCAGAAAAATCTTCGGTAAATTCTTGGAAGTTGAATGAGTACACATCTCAAGAATCTAGACTATTACTTGCTAGGCCTCAATAGCTTTCATACTGAATATGTCCGCCGTTAGTTGAAGGTTAAATTCTATCACCGATTTCCTGTTTAGATATCATTTTGTGAAGCCAGAAAACTGCAGCAGGTACTTGTAATGTATCGACAAATGGCCTTAAACCTAACACTAACTGCGGCCCATGAACTCACTACATCGCTACCTACTTATTTGACAGAAAGACCTAGTCGATGCACATGTGAAGCCCAGCCATCCAGTAGTAATCCATTCCGAGGTTCCCTACTTCTTTAAAAAACAACATAAACTTCATATTTAATGGGGGATATTTATTATCATTCGAAGGAACATTCTTCAGCATTTATTTTTTTGAAAATCATCTCTTTCAAATGTTGGCCGCGGCTATGTCTCAGATGGTTCATCTGTTAAGGCAAATTTTCGATGATTCGTTCGAGCATGTCAACTGGTAATTGCCGAATGACATGTGTGATGTTTTGCTTCAAGTCCTGAATTGAAACGAGATTGTTCGAATAGACTTTAGACTTTATACATATATTCCCACAGAAAAAAGTTTAACGCTAAGTGTTCTCTCAATAAATCCATTGATTGATGCGATGATTCCACTGGCCCACAAACCACACGAAACCGTTGTTTTTTTCTGGATCAAAAGCCAGTTCTTGAATCCTTTCACGTTGCTCTTCGTCCCAAATCTGGCAATTTTACTTGTTTATATACAAGTATCCATTGACCCACAATTGAGCCTCATCGCTGAACAAAATTAGTTTCGAAGACCGATCTTTTTGAATCTTTTCAAGAGCCTATAGAGCGAAACGATGGTCGAGCGGCTTCAGTACTTACACAAGCTATATTTTGTACGCTTTCAGCTTAAGATCTCGTCGTAAAATGCGCAAAGGCGTTCCATACGGTCCAAGTTGCTGCGAACGGCGCGGAATCGACTCTCCGCGGTCTTCGTATCGGTTCGTGCTTGCCATCATACTTCGAGTTGTTCCTAATATTGTCTGTTCTGAGAAGACGCTATAATGTTGAGTTGCCTTAGCTTAATTGTATCTTTTACTCAATATTATTGCAGTTGGTTTCAAGATTGGCTCTTTACAAATTCCTGTAGTTTTAATTGCTAATAGGACTCTTAACTGTTTCCAGCTAATCCGATGTTTTAAAAAAGTAATATTTTTGGAACAGCATCGTTAACAGAATGTTAATTAAATTAATTATAATAATAAAATTGAATACCAAAATTGTTCAATTTGATACCTCGTAACTTTCGTTGTTAAGTTCTGCTACATCTTGGTCTTCAATTCTCTTCTTTTTCCGAAATTTTTCTTGTCTCTTTCTCCTTGGTTCTGTCTAAATATCCACTTTATTGCGAAAACAGTTTTCGTTTGCAACCCTTCATGGAAACAGTGTTTCAATTGTCCACAAAAACTAAGCCGTTTGAAGACTGGACACAAACGAAGCTCGGTATATGGGTGTCACACAAGTTAATGCAAAATATTCTTGCGCCAAGATTAAATTGACAATCAGGAAGGTTTTGCCATCCTTTTTTGGACGATTGGCAGCGAACTCTACACAGACTTGCCCTGTGAATAGTTTGACCGTCTGAAGAAAGCAAGCAGCCCAGAAGAGATCAATTTTTTCAACAAAAGAGAAATTGTGTTCCAACAGAACAAAGCTAGTCCACACATCGTTAGTAGCTCATAACCAGTAGTTCCGTGAGCTTAAATGGAAGGTTCTTATGTGGACTTATAGTCTGAACTTGGCACAAAGTGTCAGTGGTTTTGCTGTTGAAAATTTCAAGAAATGATTGTGAAAAGACAGTCTCAGTTTTTAGCCGGCAAGGACAAGGACGATGTTTCCTATGAAAGTGGCCGTCCGCATAACGCGCACGTACAGCCGCGGAAAAATTGAGCGATCCTGCTCACTAGAAATCACATTCACAGAAGAAATGAAACGCTGAAGATGAGCGTTAAAGTTCAATCAGAAACTTTCCAAACGACGAAACCCCGAAAATAGTTCGGAATAAGAATATAGAAAAAACTGAGGAAGCACTTGAACTCTAGCAAGACCTGCGGACAAGGGAGCCAAACTAATCAAAGATATCAAGATGTAGCACACTAGGAAACACGGCGAGGTAAACTACTACTTAACACAGATGCTTTCCGATTACAGGTATTTCCGAGAACACCTATACAACTTAGAAACAGCAAAAAATTCTGCATTTATTTACGGAGAGGAACCAGTAGACAACGCAAAACACAACTTATTTAAATACCACTGATGGATATATGCACGGAAAACACCAGAAAACAAGTTTGGATAAATTTAATAAAAAAAACCAGCGGCGAAAATTGCCTCCAATGGAGAATAGGTGCTAGGCACTAAAAAAACGACTTGTACACAGACTCTCCGGCCCCGAGAAATCGAACAAATCCGTAGGCAACACTGGACGCAGGGAACGTAGAAACTGACCCAGCGAAAAAAAATCAGTGGGTACACCATTCACACAGGATGATGAATATGGTGCGAAAATATTTTAAACCCTCCTTACGACCTAAAAAGTATATTTTGTAGCCTTGTTAGTTTGGGGGTGTTTTTTACGTGGCGGTTCCCAAACCCTCTGCACACACAGCGGAGGGATATGTTCTTTCGGTTGTTTATAAAATAAACGTTTCTGGCCACTCACAAATGAATGGCGCTCAGAGAACTTTCCTCACTTGTGTGAAAAACAACAAGAACATCTGCCTCAAAATCCAACGTAAACTAACTCTTGCCAACAGAGGCTAATGCGAACTGAGTAGGCAATTGAAAAGTAAAGTCCTCTCTCGACGAACAAAGACCAAACTCTACAAGCCACTCATCTTCCCAGTCCTGCTAAATGGCGCAGAGGCATGGACGATAAGCTATACGACATTAATATAACTCAGCGAATTAAGAGACAGCGTCTACGCCGGCTAGGTCATGTCGGCCAAATGTATGAAAACAATCCAGCTCTGAGATTATTCGACGCAGTATCAGCCGGGAAAAGCAGAGGAAGGGAAAGACCTGGTGGAAATGAACCTGGCTACATTTGGAAGCTCCAATTGGCACCAAGAAGTGAAAGAAAGAACAACTGGCGAGCCAATAAAGAAGAAGAAGTTTTGTTAGTAATATAGCACTGGGAACGGGAAATGGACTGGGATTTTGGGAAAAGAGACAGAGTTCCTAATCAGCTTCGACGAATAAAATTGAGACGTATCATAAAGAGAAGCAGGACTTCTATTTCATATACAAAATCCTTTATTACATTTCGACTACGATTTTCATAAAACCATAAAATATTTGATGTTATCGTTATCTGTATGGAAATTACATAATTTCGCATGCAATGCAAATTAAATACTTGAAAAGCACAACGTGGCTTTTTGTATGAACAATCGCAACGCTCACACACCTTTACAGGATCCTATATATATATATATATATATATATATATATATATGTATATATAGATATATGTCTGTAGATAAATATACATTTTACTGCTCGTTCATGTACGCGTGCAACGGTAAATTGTAGGCATGAGTATACACGCACATATATATTTGAAATTTATTTATCATTCGGTGTCATCGTAAGGTCATCCCGACACGCAATGACTGGCCAAAGCTAAAACAACATACACACACGCACAAGTCAACTGGACTAACTAACGGGAAATGGACAACAACTGACAGCCACCCCCGACGGCAACTAAACGCGCAATAGCAAAGTTAATTTCTTTCAAAAACAAAGCACACGAGTCGCTCACACACGCGCCGTAATACAAATCGTTGCATAAACGCAGGCGTCCCAACGTGGTGCGTCAATTGCCGCGCTGTTTGACCATCTGCTTATCGCAATTCTCTCATCTGCACACATATTTACATAGTTACACACACATATTCTCATATATAACGGTATTGGTCATTGCAGGAGAACTACAACTTGGCGAGAATATCGTGACTGCAACGCGCTATCGTGACCGTTTCCGCGCAATCTGACGCTTGCAGTGCCGTGCTTCTTTTTGACTTCTCGAATGACGGTAGTTAATGTGCTCACAACACGAACGTTTAAATGGAGCAAATGTATGCAGGAGTAAAGTAATATTTTGGCACTATAGTAGAGTTAGTTAGTCATTTTATGGCATCACAAAGCACTCTTTAGAACTCTATTTACTCAGCTAAAACCTAAGAAATATCACTGCGACTAAATGTTTCTCTCAGCAATTCTTAATCGAATTCTCCAACAGCCACCGGTGGTCTTTGGTCAGCCACCGCAATCAGATTTCTTAAGTTTAGCAGAACCAGTAGAATCCTGAAGTGTTCTTTGTGATGCCATAAAAATCTAAATCCATTAATTTGAACTTATAAACTAGAGCATCGTCTTGTGGCCAATACAAATTTGTTCAGGCGTTTAATTTCCATTCCCACCAGCTCCGTGGGATATCTGAAAATGTGAGTTCTTAAGTATTTAAGTCTTTATCTCGCAAACGCGCGGCAATCAAGAAGGAAGTGTTGAGATGTTTCACTCCGTCTCGGTCTGTTAGAATGCCCACAACTAGAGAGTAGCTAGCCTTAATAAGAGAAAAAATTCACTGGATCTCTTAAGATCGATCTTGGTCTAAAAGCTTCTTGCTACAGCGCATGAAACGTTGGTGATTAGGCGCTGGCCAAGCGTCTGCTAAGCCCAACTATTAAGTAGTAGGACGCACGAGTAAAACACCGACATGTTCCCATTCTACTGATAGCGGTGCTGTGGTGCCTTTCCTTTCCAGTTTGTCAACTTTACAGTTACCTGCGATTCCGCAGTGGCTTTGTACTCATACTAGTCTTTACACATAGTGGCTCGATGCTATTGAGGCTGAAGGAGGCTGCATTCCACCGCTACCTAATGCAGCAATCTTGGCTTGAAAAACAATGCAATAGTTAGAAATTCTGAAGCTGAAGTATCTAAAGAGTTTCTGATAATACACCCCTCCACCAAGAGTTAGTCAGCAACCCATCGCATTGCCAAGACTACTCTGTAAGAATCTGTGGTCTCCACGGTATGATACACTGGATGAGGTATCGATCAACGGCCTTACTGCAGAGTCTGTTAAAATTCGAGTCAAGCGCAGGCATCATATAGGTTGAATACTCCTCATAAACCCAGTAATTGAACACCATCTGATATCACAAAGAACTAAAACTGGTCTGGACGTGGCTTATTGGCCTTCCACATTAACCTAACCTAACATATTAGCTACAAAGCATTTTCATTCAGTTTTTAGGGATCATAGTCGTTTTGTATACTCAGTTGATCCCTTCTTGGTACCAATATAGTACTATCGAAAAAATTAATCAAAATATTTAAAGCAGGCAAGGTATCTTGTTTTTGTTTTTCTTTTGAATTGCGAATCGTTATTGATACCAGCCACACAAAGCTCCCTAAACTGTACTCTGAGATAAAGTTCGAGCTTTTAATGATTAAACAACAAAGCTTGCTATTTAAGCGAAATTCCGTTTGTCAAAAGTTTTCCAAGGTGCTACACTCGAGTAGTCGCCCTTCTCAGAGCTGTTTCCACGACGGTCGGGTCTACGTAATCGAAACGGACCCGGATTTTTATCCAGACAAGGACTGTCAAATCGGAGGAATTTTACCGCTACAACAATAACAACAACAAAATTATCTGAGAAGTAAAATATATAGTCTATACCATAAGGACTCTTGTCTAAGAACTAAGCTCACATTCGATGACGAAGATTTCAAACATTTACTTAACTTCTTATAACTGAAATCCTAAAAATCATCATGCTTCGATCCTCAGTTATCATTATTAAATAAGTATGGTTTTTGCATTTGAATCATTATAATACTAAAACATCATGCTAAAGACCAGAAAAAATTTTGCATCACTCCACTTTGAAACTGAGTAGTCTGTTTTAGTATTCAAAATTTTTTATCGGCAAATGAAAGAGAGTGTGTGTTCCTTCCAAATTTCATGACTCCGTTATTGAGTTCCCACTTTCATATCATACGTGTGACTTAATGTGCTATGCTTCTTTACGATCCAATACTTAGAACAGTTGCCTTATATACTCCGCTTTGGAATCACAAACTATGATTCTACCGATCGGTTCTATCATATGTATGTAGTGTGGTCAGGCAATTTCCTTTTCTTAACCAAGTGACTCTATACCAGTGGAGAGTTTCTACCACTCAGAAATACGCTTGACGGCTTATTATAGCTCTTGGAAGACCATATAGTTCTTTCAAATGGCCTCCACGACTACTTTTGCAGGAACAAATTCAATGAAACCAATTTTCGGGTACTTTTTCCACCAAATCAAGTCGTATGTCGTGAATAGCACATTCCATCTTGACATCTAAAGCTTGCAGAGAGTCTGTTTTATTGCTAAAGACCAATGGCTTCAAATAACCCCACAGGAAGTAGTCTAATAGTGTTAAATTACAACTTCTGGGCGGCCATGCAATGTCAGAATTTCTTGAAATAATCGAGTCTCCAAACTTTTCGCGCAATAATTCGATTGTTGCACGTGCTATGTGGCACGTAGCCCTGTCTTGTAGGAACCAGATGTTGTCAACTTCTTCAAATTGCGACCATAAAAATATCGCTTTCCATTGACAGTGGCACCAGCTTCATTTCGCAGGAAGTACAGTTGTTTCAATTGGTGAATGAACTTAAAAAAAAATAGTTTTTTTATTGCGAGTATTGACGATAATCTGTTGGTTCTTCCTAGCAACAAAATAGTTTAACTTTTTCAACTTTACTGACAAAATACCGAACACCTTGCTTGGGGTATAATTAGCATTTATTTATACTTTAGTACTAAATAGTGACTTCAAAGTTAAATACGCACACCATCCCTTTTTGATTTTTCACTGTTTGTACCCCGACAAAGTAGAAAGCGGAAACCGGAAAAGGTGCGAAGTCAGTTGTATCGAACGCACCTTAAAATGCCGTTTAACGTCATGTTGGTTAGTAAAAAAAAAAAGAACCAAAAATATTGAAAACAAAACGTGGGTAAACAGCAAGTCAAAAGCAAACACACAAAAAGACACAACACATCAAAGCGTAGAGGGAGTTTTTTTAAGGACCAACAAAACAAAAAAACTACGAGTCCAGTCAGCGGTTGGTAAGAAGGCTTGCACATGACAAATTACATGAGCCGCGCTTGGGGACGACTTCGACGGCACGTTGATGAGACTCATTAACTTCTTCTGTGCGATGATTAGTAAGCCAAAACAGACCGCGGTGTAACTGCAATTCATAGCTAGATACTAGTATGTGCGTGCAAATGTGTGTTTGTAAGTCGAATAATTACCCTGCTGGGAAAGGGGAACTTTTCAGATAAATATTCTTATTTCGAACTAAAACAAAACGAATTTAATCTTACTTTAAAAACAACTTAGTTTACTCTCTTTAAATAGAATTAGAGAGCTTACTCTCTGTAACACTAGCTTTTGTATTTGTTGTCGAGGTGAATCAGAGCCGATCCAGAGAGCATAAACAAATTGATTTACTTTCTCTGTTTGAGCTATATTAAAATCGCCACAATGCCTAATGTGTAACCCACTTATCAAGAGAGCATCCAGTGCTTTAAACTGCCGACACTTTAAGGTGTGATATTTTCTTGCTGATGGATTTATTATTCTACTTGCAGCTTCCGGTTGGGCTGGTGCTCTAGAAGAATCGACCCATGCTAGAACTGGGCGTTCTCCAGTTTTATTTAAGGGCTCAAATCGAGCTTTTCCCTCTTAAAGTCACATCATTTAATCAATCTATAGCTGTTTCTTCTGTGTTAGGTCTTATCGGCCAGCATAGGTGAAGTTATTCTACGAAATATCTACGGTCGCTAAGCATTTATTTATGAATGTTGAATTTCTGATAAATGTTTCCAGTTACACTGAAGGTTGTTTGCCTTTTCCGTCAGTTAGGATCTCCTTTTATGTACGACTAAATTAAATGAGACCTTACTGTCAATCCCACATTTGGAATAGACATTTCCTCTCCCGTCCATATGGAATTTACATATATATATAGTAAATGGTATCAATATCTGGTGAGAGAAGTCGCCTTCTTACGCCTTAGAGCCACCCACTTTCAGAGTGTATAGTGTTAGTTTAGAATCCATCTTGATCCTGATAGTGGGGAGATGCTTTATAGACGTCTTTTGATACCTCTTGTTAGTATACGAGTATTTTATGATCCCATGGCATCGAAATTCTGAATCATTTGCTACATTTTAGTATTTCCCATCCATATTTTATTCTTATGTTTTTCTTTTCTCTTGTCAAAATCCGTCCTTAAAAATATTTCAGTCTCCATAATAGAGAGGTATTTTTAGGGTATCACCAGTTAGCTGATATTATTTTTATCTGTCTCAAATATCTTTCCATTTGTATATAGGTTAGGTTGTCTTAGTTTAGTCTGGTAGACTAATGAGCCAAGCATAATTTTGGTCCTTTGCGATACCAGATGGAGTTATGTTACGAAGTTCATGTAGGAATAGTCATACTTTAGAGTAAATGCGTTTGAGATGAATTTTAGCAGACTGTGTGGCCTCACTAACGATACCTCTTCCGTTTGTATATAAAAAGTGTTACAAACCTGTAAGTGACTGTAGTCTAGGAAGTCGTTCCTGTCTTCCTGGTTTAAGAAACAATATTAGACGCTGGTACTTCAAAGGGAAACTCTTCGCTGAGAAGCGTATTAAATATATAACTTCTATCGTCGCCGGGGCTTAACCGATTGCCTTTTTGGCGGAAATAAAGCTTCTACAATTTACCTTAGTAAGATTGCTTCGTTTACCATTGACTTGTATAAATATTTTTGAACTACAGTGTTCACATAATAGTGCCCCATTTGCCTAAAGCAGCTGTCCGCTTATTTGCCTTTTTGTGGTCATACCATTTACGCTATTCCGTGTGCTTGTCGGGTCTTTGAGTATCTCTGATTCACTATACCCTGAACGGAATACAACTGTACCCTGCCACGATGTTTGTAAAACTTGGAGGGAAAAGTTGGATACCCTATAAAATTTATACATACTAAATTATCAGCATGACGAGCTGATTTTTTTTTTTAAGCATTGAAAGCCGGAGTGCGGAACTTCAATCCGCTAACCTACTCCCAACCCAAGACTCTCACTACTACTAACTACCACCGAGTGTGGTTTTTAGCTTTTCCCTTGTATTTGAAAATCGACGGCAATAAAATAATACATGTTCAGAGTCTTCTATATACTCTGTACACGTCGGACAGTTCGGACTAATGTCATTGTGGAATCTACATAAAAAGGTAGCTTCTAAAGCATCCATGTCCACTAAGTATTTGTGTCAGATGAAAATCTAGGTCCCCATGTCGTCTGTCTATTCACGAGCGGATGTCCGGTATAAGTCGATGGGTTCAGCGCCCTTTGGATGAGGAATTCCACCGCTCCTACCACATTTTAATCCTCATGTTCCTCTCCTCTCTCTTTGCCGATACTGTTTTAGGCGTTGATAATTGATATAAACGCTCGAGTTCATCTCCCTGGATGTCAATGGGCGGCATGCTGGCTAATACTTCAGCAGCATCGGTTGATATAGTCCGGAAAGCACTTATTACTCGAATTACAGAAAGCCTATGCACTGCAATTATTTGTTTAGCATACGCTTTTATATCCATTGCCTATATCCATACTGGTGCCGCATACAGTATTACGGAACTCATTGCTTTCGCTATTAAGAATCGCCGGCTGGAATGCTCACGGCCTCTATTGGTCATCATTCTCGATAGGCCATTATAAATTTTATTTGCCTTCGCGGAAGAATACTCCAGGTGTTCTTTATATTTTAATTGGAATTTAATATTACTCCCAGATACTTCAATTGCGGCTGCGAAGTAATCTTGCACTCCCCTATGGTGAGCTCTATTCGTTCTTCTATCTTCCTAGTGCTTATGAGTAAAACTTCTGTTTTTCCTCCGCCAATTTCAGACGCACAGAAGTGAACCATTGGCGTAGACCATTTTAGCACTCATTACATTTATTTCTCAGGTCGGCTAATTGTTTGGCCACTGCTACCACCATGATATCATCCGCATAAGCTACTAGTTTTTCGTCTGTTGGTTGCTGTCTTCTTAGCACCCCGTCATACATAAGGTTCCATAATAGTGGGCCTAAAACTGAGCCTTGGGGTACTCCACTCGAAATAGAGTAGATTTAATTAAGTTCTTGTTTACAAAAATGTTTGCCATACAAACTGATTGATAAAAATCTAGTTCTTGTATGGAAACTTATCTATTTATGAGGGGTATTCTAGCTTCGAAATTCAACGCTTCAACTCTTACCAACAAGTGCTAGTTCGGACTGAGTAGCCAATTACAAAGTAAAGTCCTCTCTAGAGGAATTAAAACCAAACACCACAAGTTCTTCAACATTACCGTCCTGCTGTATGATTTGGAGGCATGGACAATGACAACATCTAATGGACGGCCTTTGTAGTATTCCAGAGAAATGATTTTGCGAAGATTTATCTTTTGTCGGCTATAACCGGGTAAGCGGTGTCTATGCCAATAAAGTAAGAAGATTCTAGCTTCGGTACAGCCATTTCTTACATTTCTTCCTGTTTTATACTACTTCCGCACTATTGAAGTGGTTGACGGAAAAGCGAGAATAGAAACTTGCCAATACATCGGCCAATTCGTCAGCAGATTATAAAAAAAAGCAATGAATATGATGAACTCATAGTGATATTACTTACTTTTTATCCAGCTTTATAAGTTTTCGGCTCCCAGCGCATATTCAGCTTGAAAGACAACTAGCTGAATAAAGCGCTGAATATCATAGCGCCACCATTGACTGGTATGCAGTTGCAGTGAAGAAATTTCCTACAGGGTGTGTGTATGAGTGAAACTCTTTACTTGTTTGGTGTGAAAGCAATCTGTCGCAAACGACAATACCTTTCAGCCACAAACAAACATACATATGTATATATGATATATATTTACATATACATATATTACACGTAGAAATAGGAGCAACGCGAGTGGTCAACGTGCGGCCAGCTGGTTATTAAAAAGGGTAAAATTATTATAGGCGCATTGTGCCTTCTAAACGAGGTTAGCGCACGCAAGGAGCATTAAAAGAATACAACAACAACACACATTCACATATATGCATATATTAGCATATACTGTATATAAATATACAGGTATATAGACATATAGTTCCAGTGTAGTCGTAGTATTGGAGATCCTGCCACGCAGTCTTCAAACCAAAAACCGAATTCATTAATATGAACTCCGCGCTTCATAGCCTTGCTGCACTAAGTAATGCCTTACTAGCTTAAAATATGCGCTGTTCTTTTGTACCATTACTAGTCGTAATGTATTATTTTTTGTGTCATTATTATTAGTTTTTCCAATTCTTTTTTTTTTTTTTGCTCACCCCTTTTTGTTTTGTTGACATAATTTTGATTGAGTAGCAAAATAAATAAACACAAATATCCATATGCAGCCACACACACATATACCCCTACACATGTGTGTAGTACAAAATTCGACACTTGTGATTAATTACAATTTGGGTCCTCTGAAGTGACTTCACTTAGTCATTGTGACACTGCACATTATCTGTGTGAATGTTTGAACGCAATTACAAGTGAATAAAAATATTGATAATTTCCGTACCGTTAGCGTACATGTTCATTTGCGTCCGCAGTTAATATGCACCTAACTCCCTTTATATAGTAAACAATTTTATTATTTTTTTTCCTCAAGCCCTTGCAGGGCTTTTTATAAAAGCTTCACTATTTTTAGAAGCAATTTCCGTAATTTAATATGTATAATTTTGTACAAATTGTTTTTTAATATTAAGGCAAGTTGCAAATGGGTTTGATATGATGACCTACTATTTGTTTGATAGTTCAGAAAGCTGAATCGAGAAAGTTTTCCGAGAATTACATATGTATGTATTTGTACATATATTGAAAGCAAATAAAAGCTAAAGATAGACTTCATTAGTTTTTTTAATTTCACCGAAAAAAACTTCTTGTATTATGTATTTCTGTTAATAAGTATATGTATAGTTTTCTAAAAAAGGATAAAAGCTTTTGAAAAAGTATTAAAATCTTTAAATATTTGGATAAACCATACCACAACAAGAATAAATGGCAACTTATACAATTCTGTTGCACCGAAGCTATTTTGACGAATACCCTTTGTTCAATATAAAATTTTAATTTATTCATTCAACTGTTAGTAACTATGCGTTCAATTTTTGCTAAATGGCAGCTATATGCTATATTAAATATCCGATCTGAACAATTTTTTCGACAGATTACATTGTTGCACTTAGAAAATAATCTATACCAAATTTCGAGAATATATCTTGTCAAATGTGAAACTTTTCCATACAAGAACTTGATTCCGATCGTTCAGTTTATACGGCAGCTATGTATATGTTATAGTGGTCCGATATTGGCCGTTCCAACAAATGAGCAGCTTCTTGAAGAGGAAATGACGTTTGAAAAATTTCAAAACGATATCTTAAAAACTGAGGGACTATTTCGTATATATACAGACAGACGGTCAGACGGTCAGACAGACAGACAGCCGTCATTGTCGTTGTATTAGTATATAGATTTATTGATAAACTCATCTTCCACAGGACAGCTGCAGCTTGTCCCGTCCCGTCCAGTCTACGACGATATTAAAGGGTTTCCGATCAACTCTCTATGGGTGTCTTTTAGACCCTTCAGATATGTTTCCCAATATTTCCTTCCAGTTGATCGAGATACATTTAAATGCTTCCCCGCCCGCTCGTCCTCGTTGTCAGGCAAATGTTGGTTCAGCCTTTGACAACTTAGAAGCTTTCAATATAAAATTATGAGCCCACAAACTACTACAAAGCGTCCAATGACTTTGTGTTGCGTCAGCTGGGTTTGCTTAACGCGTTAACCTTATTATATTGTAAGTCTTACCTTCATAAAGCAAATGCGTGGGTCCGATGTTGGTTAAGATTGACTCCGTTTTGCTCAAATGAAATCCAAAGTATGTATAGGTTAGGTTAAATGGATGACCATAAAAGGGATCTCACTTGGACAGCTCATAATAACGACCGCTTGGGGTACCCAGAACTCCTCTAAAAATGTATCATAATGACCCACAATAATCGACAATCGCTAACACAAATGACTATGTCTCCTGGTAAAAATTCCTTCGATTGTTGCAAAAGTAAGTTTTCTAGGCCAGAAGAACCTCGCAGGCGCATAGGCTGGTGATCGACGCCTAAGCACACTCGAAGTCCATAGTACCACAGCCGAGATGTGAGTGGGGTACGGGTGCGCCGAATTGTAATGACGTTTTTTAGGAAGACAGACTCTCCTTGATTAACTTTGAGCGTACAGTTTGCGAGATCAATGCTAATAACGCCGCTCTGCTGTCGAAGTAAATACTCATCTCTTTGTCTTTAAAAACAATTCGACTGGTAATTGGCGGATGACACGCGTGTTGTTTTGCTCGAAGGCCTGAATCGAAGCGGGATTGTCCGCACATACTTTAGACTTTACACGTCCCCACGGGAAAAAAGTCTAATTGTGTGATATTACACAATCTTAGTGGCTAATCGACGGGCTTGAAACGTGAAATTATCCGCTCACCGCTCCAATGATTGAGTAGTGGCGCCGTCTTTTTGATACCAAATGTAGACGAGATCATGAGCTTTCAATATTTGAAGAAATATGGACCAATGATTTCACCGGCCTACAAACCACACCAAACCGTTGTTTTTTCTAGATAAAATGACAGCTCTTGTATCTCTTCAGAATGCTCTTCATCCCAAATGCAACAATTTTGCTTGTTGAGCTAAAAAAGAGCCTCTTAGCTGAAAAAAGAGCCGATAGAACGAAGCGATGTCGCTTGAGAAGGTCAAGCGGCTTCAGTTTTAACACAAGTTGTTTTTGTGCGCTTTTAATTGGAGATGTCTACGTAAAATGCGGCAGATCGTTCCATACGTCAGTCTGAGTTGCTGCGATCCGTGCCGAATCGACTTACCACGGTCTTCATATACACTCTCAGCTACGTCTGCTATATTTTCTTCACTGCTTGCTGGACGTGGTCTATTCGGTCGAATATTATCCACGGCTCAAGCGTGATCTTTCAAAAAAAGGCTATTCAAAAAAGTACCTCTACTTGTATTACCTGTATTATTTATTACATGCCACTTTTATAGTATTTCAGCCAAAGCTTTTCATACAAATATGTACGATTTTATGGACTCATCTTCATTCATAAATTTGTCATAAAACAGTTGATGTCACATAATAAATACCTGCTTCCACATAATATCCTAACAATGGCACACAACACTGATTAAAGTGCGATTATTATTATTTTTTCTTGTCCTCTTGCAAACAAAAAAATATCCTTGCTTAATTGTAATACATATTGCAAGAGTAATACATAATCATAATAATAAGAAAGTGAGTCCTTCAATTACCGCTGATTGTTTGTCTTCATTAAAGCGAAGTCAAAATTAAACCGAACAATAGAATCGTGGCGGCACGACACACTCGCCATAGAATTGCGCACAAAAATAGAGAAAAAAGCAAGCGAAATAAAATGTAATACAAAAAATTCAAAACAAAATCACCAATTTTCGAAATACAAGTGCATAAATGCTTAGCGCACACAAAAAATAACGGTAGAGGACAATAAATGCGCGTCCTGTCGTGCGCAACGCGGCAAGTGCAGCTCACCTCGGCACACACGTCACACACAACCGTTTCGGCATTGTTTGCGCTCGCTTTGTTGGCTCGTTGTTTGTTTACTGCCGCTTCGCTGCATGTCATCGGAAATTGAAAGTGAGTGAGTCTTATTTCATAAATGTCATACGGGCGGCAGGCAGCAACCCTTCGCTGTGAATGCGAATTAATTTCGTAATTTCATGCACATTGTGGCTGTTTAACGGTTTAGCACATTGCAATCATGCCACATCATGTTGTATGTAAGCTTATATTTTTATATGTCGCGTAGTCTAATATACTCGCGTACAAATTAATTAGTACAGTGGGGTAAATAGTTACTTTTAATTCACAAATGATAATTATAAAATTTGCCATGAACAGTTGCGTAGCTACAACTTCGGGCGCCCGGGGCCAAGGCTGTTCTGCCGCCCCCCTTTATCTACCTACCAACAAGTTTCATGAGGTGGTTCGAACAAAAGTGAATTTTTTCAAAATATCTTCGATATTAAGTATATAAAATTTAGGAACTAGAAGCCACGCAAATTCTGAAATTCCAAAATTCTCACAATACGGTTTTTGAGGAAATTGATAGTAAATTTACAAGACATCTTATTAAAAGCCATAGAAAAAACCAATTTTCGCCCTATATCTTGTACAGTTTTGATACAATTTGCTGGAATTTTTGCCCGAATTGGAGTTTTTAAATACAATTTTTGAAAATTTGGAGAAATAAAAGTATTTGTTACATGCATAGGGTAACTGTGAGAGTTACACGTCGCTAGACGAAGCTAGAAAAGTGCATCTTTAAGTTCTATTACTATTTTTAAGAAAGATATAAGGCAAAAGATATAAGACAAATTCAAAGACTGAAGAGTATTCGAGTAAAAATATTTAATATTTTTCATTGTTATTCAGATTATTACCTTCTGAGTGTACAACTCTTTATCTTTTATAATAAATTTTGTAAAAAAAATTGTTGAAGTATTTTTCTGAATATTAAAAAACAGCGAAGATCGTTTTGCCGCCCCCAAGACGTTGCGCCCGGGCGACGGCCCCCTTTCGCCCCCCCTAGCTACGCCACTGGCCATGAAGTTGGTAACACTCAAGAGAAAAATTTCGGAGACTATATAACATAAATATATACATAACTAATTCTCTCTCTGCCTGACACTCTGTATATATGCGAACTGAGGGGAAAGTTTTTGAGATTTGCAAAAAGCCGTAAATTTGTCCGTACCACCGACATCGGATGAGTATAGCATATAGCTGACATACACACTGACCGATAAAACACTAGTGCTTATACTTTCAAATTTTGTATTTGACGAGATAAACCGTTTCAAGTTTCGTGAAGATATATTCGGAATGAATTGTTGTCCTAGACATTGGTATTACCGGTACATTCTCCGAAGAATATATGGTAGGTATATAAATCGGACCACTAAAGCATAGGTTAAAAACTTTCAAGAAAGTAAAAAGAACATTAAATTTGCTGCCGAAATAATATTTCAGCTCATTTACTATTTTAAAATTTCAAGCTACAACAATACAAAAATGTCCCATGTCATTTATATGATCGTTAGGATTTTTAATAATTATTAAGAGCTCAAATTTAAAAAGTTTCCCTAAAGTTTTGAGAATATTTTTGAAGTGAATTTAAGTTGCCTAAAACTGACAGTTTCAGTGGATGTATTTCAAATTTTACGATTTTCCTAGTTGGTTCTCATTGTTGGTCTGTCTGTCTATACATCCATCCTTTGAAGGGGTTACATGGATTTCTTCGGGTAAAAGACAGCCTTTTTTATTTTTTGGTTTCTTATATGAAAAATGAAATATTTTATTAGAAATTTTTATTGTTACAAACATACACTACTAACAAAGAAATTCTGAAATTTTTGGAAAAAAATATTTTAAACTCGGCCATTGCGACGCCATTCCTGTGACCCCTCGGAAAAAGATGCGCCCGCCTTGGCAGGATAACTTCTAACAGGATCATCTAAAGTGAAAAAATGCGTTGTTTAGTTAAAACCTTAACTTAGAACTTAGACGAAAGAACAAATAAAGAAACGAAAATTGGATTTTTGGCTTTTTTCCGAGGGGTCACCGAAAATTAAAAATTCAGTGAAAATTTCGCAACATTTTTTGTTCAAATAGTTATCATCGAAAAAAAACCCCGTCCAAGTCAATAAGAATTGCATCTCAAAGACCTGTGTAAAATTTCATGAAGATCGGTTGAGAAGTTCTCGAGAAATCTTGCCAATCGACTTCCATATATTCCATATACGTATGCAAAGTACATCAGAAAACAGAGCTTTCTTTATTATATGAAATCAAGAAGGAACATTTGCCATAAGTTAAGAAGAGATAATTTCATCTGACATCATGATTGTAGCAAAAACTTTCTCAAAAACGCATAGCGAATCAGTCAAAATTTCAGAATTTTTATATGGAGACATTTAGTGAATGTGGAGGAAAAATTGGGTTTTCATAACGATGTAATGTTAATATACCGATGTTGTTCAGATATATCGACGAAGTGTGTTCCCAAAATAAGTGGAATTTTCAATTGTTGAAAAAAGTATTTTTTAATTTATCTACATTAATGTTGTTGGCTTCAAAATAGTCTGCATACGAAATTATGCACTTCTGTCAGTGCTTCTTCCAATCGTCGAAACACTTTGCCAACTTTTTGTGATGGCCTTTAGCTCTTTCAGCGATTTTCTATCTTGTAAAACGGTCTTTCTTTAAGAGTCTCTTTAATTTTGGAAGTAGGAAAAAAGTCACACGGAGCCATCTCTGGCGAATACGGACGCTCGGGCATCGTTACTGTATTGTTTTTTGATCAATAATTCTCTAGCAGGCATCGTAGCATGAGCTGGTGCAAAAGTCATGTCGGGCGTTTATTGGATTTCTTCACACAAATGGCGTTGAAGTTGTGGATAGTACTCCTTATTGACAGTTTCTCCTTCAGCCAAGAATTCTTGATGCACTCGAATAACACAGTAAGCATAACCCTAACGTTTGAAAGCACTTACTTGTTGGGCCATTTGCGGTCTTGGCGAGTCACGATGCCAAACACTGGATGTCTTAGATTCGACATCATATCTGTAAACCAGTCATCTGTTATAAAGCGTAATTTTGCATCGTCATTTACTTCATTTATTGTTTTCTGAGCAACTTCCATTCGCCGCTGTTTTTGTTCAAAATTCAGCAATTTTGGAACAAATTTTGCTGCCACGCGTTTCATACCCCAAACATTCAAAAATAATTCTTGGCATGAGTCAATCAGAGAACCCACTGATGATTGTGATTGCTTTCGGAGCTTTATACTTGCACCACTCGTAAATTATTGCTTTAAGTGTTCCTCTCATTGGTTTTATCGGTTAGCATCCGAGACATTTTCGACGCTTAAAAAGTATATTGCTTCTTATGACACTGCAAATATACCTCCTATGGGGATTGCGCTTGTCTTTTTGGTTTGGTGGTATGTTATAAAAATGGATGAAATCCAGTATATATATTTATAAGAATTCATAGTATATATATTGAATTTCGTTACGTGGATTTACGTGGATTTTGAAATTTCCAAAAATTGTTTTTTTTTTAATTTTTTTTTTAATACTATGCTACCTAGAGTATTCTCCCAAAGTTCCAAGGTAATCGCAATAAAAGTGTAGGAGATCGAACCTTTTGCAAAGCGGCCCGTCAGACTAAAAGAGTATTCTAGTCTACAGGACGAAGGTAGTAGGGGAAAAAAGCGGCTTCTTCGACTATTTTAGTTGAATGAAGTCCTTCTTTATAACATTATAATACCTATATTTTACTTAGTTCCAATTCTATGAAATCAGTTATTTATCATAACGCCAAGACCCAGGCTTTTCGCCCCAACGACCATTTTTTGGTTCTTAATTTCTTTTGATATATTTTAACCAAAACGTGCCACTGTAGTCATTGCTTCAATATTTCACAAACTCGTATAGGTACGTAATTGTTGCTGTTGCATGGACGCACTTGCCTTACACTTGGCTTCTTTATTATTCACTCATTCTTTATTATTATTACGAACGTCAACTTCCATTCCATTCATCGTTGCCGAGTCCATCCATTTCTATTGAATGTGAGTTTTCGGTTTTATTGTCCTGCCTCAAGCAACTTGCACACGCTATACGCTCTTTTCTCCACCTCTCTATCTCCAGACAATTACAACTTGTACGAGACACGAGCCACTCACACACGCTCAGACACACAAACGCCTCAAATGTCACTTTCCGTTCGAGTTGAGTGATTTCAATCTGTCACATGAATTTGGATTATTTTGGACATTATAGTATGCTTGATTCCACCCTTGAGAGGATTTCTTTGAATTAAAGTCCATATGGCAGGATTAAAAAATTGTAAAAGCAGATACAAGTATATATCATATATACACATGTATGCACATTTCTAACGTGAGGGCATGAAGATATTCATTGCCCCGTCGGCAAGCGGACCCCTGCTGCTACTTAATTAATTGTAAAGTGTCTTTAATATGCTCATAAGCCCATCATTTCTTATGGTTATGCGTTGTTTTGTAGAGATTCACATTAGAAATGCCTCATTATGTCCTTGAGTTGTAGGTTCAGCTTGTGAACCACTAGCAGTCAAGAAAAGGTATACTACCTGCAGCTAGTTGAACAGGAGAGTTCTCCGCTTACCGCGTTGAAAGGTGCTTCCACGTAAAAAATTGCGAAGATTGCTTTATAGAAGAGCCCTAAGGGAAGTGAGCAGTCAAAACATTCCGTAAAAGTCGCTTCTAGCATACTTTCCACTATAGCATATTTAAGAAGTTATCCCGTTATATTTTTATAATTTTCGTATTCTTACAAGTTTTGGGGGTATCTAATGTATACTTTAGGTTACTGACTCTCGCTGGTTGTCGCTGAATTTGAATTTTATATCGTGTAGGACGTCAACGTTTTTTGCGAAGGTTAATAGAAACTTGATATCTTATTCTGATACTTCATCCAGTCCCTTGAACTGCGAGGCTTCTAGATATTTAAGCCGAGTTCTGATAATGCCTGACATAACCTGAGAAATTGCCTCAGCGTCGCTCTCATGCCTACTTCCCTGCACTTTTCACATATGTCATCGTTAATAATACCCATAAAGCTCGCATGTGGCGCCAGTAAGTTGTGTCATGTGACTAGGCCAACAAACGTCCTGTAGTCTTTTCTAGACCATGAGACTAGAAAGCTTGCATGTTTTCCCTCCGCTCCCTTGCACATGATTTGGACAATCTTGCATGCCCCTAAGCCATTCCATCTGACCCGCATTAATCTGTCAGCAATTTTTTGGCGTATCGTTTTAAGCAACTTCCGTATTTCCTAAACTGGTTCGGTAGTCAACTGCACTTTTAGCAGTCTCATCAGTTACTTCGTTCCTGAAAATCTCTTGTGGCTTGGGAGCCAGTATGTATGCAGCCGTTTTCCGGCAGTCACTATATCTAGTGCCTTTCTCCTTCTATGGATAGTCGCTGACGCAATGTGATATGAAATTATTGCTTTAATTGCTACTTGACTAACGCCCTTCTTTTAACGTGACGTGAAACTTTCTCTCCTAGATAGAGCGTGGGGATATATGGTCTATTTTATCTACCGAGCCTCTACATATCGACCTACATATGTCCAAAGTTTTTTGCGGAAAATTCACCTAGCACCGCCAATCTTGCAGCTGATTTCGCTGCCGATCTTTCCATTGCAATGTAAATTGGTGGCAAGTTGAGTAAACTTTTTCTAGTACAGCGGTTGGAGGGAATCTTAGTGCTCTCATTATGCGGAAGGCGACGATCCGCTATATTCGCTGCAACGGTTTCCTTTATGATATCCGTGAAAAGAGCATTCGTTTTACCGATATTTACCTCTAGGTTAGACGATATTGCCCATTGCTGTAGATACATCATTAAATACTCCGCTAATGACAAGGCCCTATGCTCTAAGGCTCTCTCTCTATTTAAGATTAACCACTGCACTTCCCTGGTGAATCTCCCTTTATTATATTAGGTTGTCAAATATCTCCCTTCCGCCTTTTTATATTTGAATTTCGCGGCTATGTATAAAGCGCTACAGAGCTCGTATCTGGCAATACTACTATACATCTTTGAAAGGTCTTGACATAACCTACAAAACGACGCTACGCATGATTAGTTTGGATAAACATGGAGTTCACTGACGCCGAAATTCGCGCTATTTTAAAGTTTTCCTTCGTTTCTTTCGTGTTTTGGGGAACGGTACTCTATCACTTCGAACTGCGGACGAATGGTTTCGACGATTCAGAGTGGGTGAAAACGACACCATGGATAAGAAAGCCGGCGGAAGACCTGTGACGACGAATACCGAACAAATCATGGAAAACATCGAGTTAGACCGGCAGAAGATGGGAGTTAGTCACCAAACCATTTTAAACCATTTGCAGAAGGCTGGATACACAAAAAAGCTTGATGTTTGGGTGCCACATGATTTGAGGCAAAAAAAACCTTCTGGACCGAATCAACGCCTGCGATATGCTGCTGAAACGGAACGAACTCGACCCATTTTTGAAGCGGATGGTGACTGGAGACGAAAAATTGATCACATACGACAATATCAAGCGAAAACGGTCGTGGTCGAAAGCCGGTGAATCGTCCCAAACAGTGGCCAAGCCGGGATTGACGGCCAGGAAGGTTTTGCTGTGTGTTTGGTGGAATTGTGAGGGAATCATTCACTATGAGCTGCTCCCATATAGCCAGACGTTTAATTCTACCATCTACTGCGAACAACTGGACCGCTTGCAGCAGGCAATCGAACAGAAGCGTCCAGAATTGGCCAACAGGAAGGGACAGGACAACGCCAGACCACACACTTAGTTGATGACTCGTCAGAAGCTACGGGAGCTCGGATGCTAGGTTTTATCGCATCCACCATATAGCCCGAACATAGCGCCAAGCGATTAACACCTGTTCCTGTTCATGGCGAAAGATATTGTTGGTGTAAAGTTGAACTCAAAAGAGGCTTGTGAAAAGTGGCTGTCCCCGTTCTTCGCAAATAAGAAGGGGGCTTCTACGAGGGGGGTATTATGAAGTTGCCTTCTAAATAGAAACAGATTATCGAACGAAACGGCGCATATTTGAACTAAATCCGATCATTGTAACACTTTTTATAAAGCATTGAATAAAGAGCAAAAAAAGCGGAAGGGAGATATTTGACAACCTAATACATTATGAACAAAGTCTTACTATTTTTTGCTCGTAGTTATATGTTCGATTATAGTGATGCCTTTCTATATAAGGACTTGAGTTTGATCGAACAGTTTGTATGGCAGCTATATGTAGTAAACCGATATCGGTGGTTCCGATAAATGAGCAGCTTCTTGGGGAGAAAAGAACAGGTATAAAATTTCAGAGCGATAACTCATTAACTGAGGCACTAGTTCGCTTATAGGGACATGGCTAAAAAGACTCACATTGATCATTTATGTATATAAAAACTTTACGGGGTCTCTTACGTTACCTAAAGGGCATTACGAATTTCGTGGTAATCTTTGAAGATCTTCTGATTTCATACTTGCCAAGACACATCTTTTATTCAGATATCAATCGCTATTTGATCCAAAATTTACCTTTAGTAGTATCTATAATTTTCATTAAATAAAGATATTTTATATATATATTTGAATAATTTCATATTTATTTATTAGTTTTTATACGATTTAGTGAAAAATATAAAAAATATTAATGTGTATTTCCTTAGAATAATATTAAAAAAGTATTAGATCATCAATTAGTATCGAGTATCGATTATCGCATATTTTGTTTTTGCTTTGAATTTCACAAATTCAACAACAAGAATGTGTATGTATGTGTGTATGAGTGTAGGTGAGACGATTTGCGAATGCTTGTGAGCAGAACTAACCTTAAAATTATTTTTAGCAAACCACAAAGGAATATTGACAAAAGTAGGTAGAGAGAAAAATCAACTTGAATAATAATAATTATAATAAAGTTAAATTATGACAGTAAAATTAATAATAAAATTTAATTAAGACAATAAAATTAATAATAAAATTTAGTTAAGACAATAAAATTAATAATCAAATTTAATTATGATAAAAAAATTAATATCGAAATTAAATTATAACAATAATACTCAAAATTATAGGCAATAAGATTCCATTAAAAAAATATATATGCACATACATAGGTGGGAATAAAATAGCAATTAAAATCAGTAGATATTTATGTATATATGTAGGCGGGCTGGATAAAGGAGGTGTGGTCATGAGCAAACAATATTTTATCATAATAAATTTAACTAGAAGTGAGGAAACATTATAATATGTATAGGATATACTATTCAATTAAATTAAAAAACATTAAAAAAAATTAAAAAATCATAAATAAATAAATAAAATTATTTGAAGGATAGATAGTACAGTATGGGATTATAAATAGTGCGTAGTAACTAAGAACTTAAATATTTTAAATTAATTTTTAAAAATAACTGTAATATATATAAAAGTAAATATATAGTATTATATAGTATATAATTTTTAGTCACAATAATTTCCATCAAAAAAACAAAAACAACACAGGAATCAAATGTTACATAGTTCAAGTACTTATTGCTTTCTAACACTCCCCTCAACGCTTCTGCGGCATTTCAAAGAAAAGCACTTACATAAAAGCTTTATTATCACGATAATTCGGGTATGTTTTGGTTAAATTGTTTTATAAAATATAAAAAAATATATGTAGCGCACCTTAATGTTTAGTGCTGTTATTTATTTTTTTCGTAATCAAACTACGTTTTGGCGCTACTTCAATAATGTGAACGAACGCCTTATTCGAAAATTTTTAATTTTCAATTTTATGTATTTTTTAGGTTTTTTTTTATTAAAACCGACGTTAAGGCTAAGCATTTATAAATGAGTGCAAAAATATTTATTTTTTTTTAATTATTTTTATGTGTTTGTCAGTTTACTTGTAAGTGTCGATAATTTTAGTTATTTACTGTTACAAATATGTAAATGTGTGCAATGATACTTTTAGTTGCAAAGGCAGTACTCAATGATCGTTTCATATGCCACAAATGACACTTTCGTGTTTTATTCGAAATATTTTCAGCCAGTCATAAGCGGTAAGCTTATCTTCGAAATATTTGCTTAAATTCATTTAGGTCTTCTCTTTGAGCAAAGCGATTAGATGGTTCTTCTTGGCCTTCTCTGATTTGCTATATTCATCCAGGAACTAAACAAAAAATTGAAAAAATATATTAAAATTTGAAAAAATATTTAGTAACAGAAAAAGTTTTTTTTTAATGAAGTTAAGAAAGTCTGATACATACATACATTTAAATTATTGGATCTTTTTAAATAATATAAAAGATATGGCAGCATTATTGATGAAATTTTTTTATATAGATTTTTTTTTTTATAATATACATACATACATACATATATATGTATATATTTTCTTAATTAAAAAAAAAAATTGGTTTGAAAACAAAAATATTTATATAATATGGCAATCTTATTAAAAATTCTGTGGCATATATATATTTTTATTTGCATCATTAAAGAAGGAAATGCAGTACATATTTTTCCATTAATTAAAGAAATTTAGGCATTTCTAAAATCTTTTGTGCCAAAAATGCAGTAAAATTTCGACGCAAAATGGTACAAAAATGTTTCCAAAGAAATAAATTATTGTAGATCTGGCAACTTCATTTAAACTACTGCATTCAGTTCACAATTCCTTTTTTGATTTAATCCCAATCCAAATTTATAATGAAATTAATTTTTAAAATCTTTTAATAATTATAGAAAATATGGCAATGTTATTAAACCAAATTTTTTAAAAATACATTATTGTTGATCTGGCAACTTTATTCAAACTACTACTTTTAGTTTAAAATTTCCTTTTTGATTTAATTAATTTTTAAAATTTTTTTATAGATATACATAGAAGATATGGCAACGTTATTTAATCAATTTTTTTATTTATTGTCTAGCTCTATTTTGAAAACCATTACTTTTAATTTAAAATTTCATTTTTTTTTAATTTCAATCTAATGTTTAAATTTAAATTACTAAAAAAAATTAAAAATAAATATGGAAGATATGGCAACGTTATTCATCCAAATAATTTTTTATAACTAAATTTCATTTCAAATTAATTTATTTTTTAAATGAAACGATTATTTATTTCGTGTTTTTTTAATTATATGGCAACCCTATTCAAAAAAACGGGCCCTCCAAAATTTTGTGGTAAACATTACAAATATTTTTTTTCTATTAAGTGAAAAAGAAAGTGCAGTTAGCATTAAAAGAAGTATAAATAAGCTCTTTAAAAAAATTAATTATAGTAAATCTGGTAGCTTCATTAAAGCTACTACGTTTATTTTAAAATTTAATTGTTGATTTAATTCAAATTAATGTTATTTAATTATTTTTTTATATTAATGTTTTTTTTTCAAATAAATATAAAAGATATGGCAACATTATTAAACCAAGTTCTTTTTTAATAAATTATTGTACAACTGGCAACGTTGTTAATACAAATATTATTTTTAAAACAATTTTTTATTCTTTATTTAAACAATATGGCAACCCTTTTAAAAATAGAATGTTTCAAAATCTAATGGCAAATATTGCGATTTTTTTCTTTTCATTAATTGAAAAGAAAGCGCAGTAAAGATTAAAAGAAATAATAACGAGCTTCTTAAGGAAATACATTACAGAAGATCTGGCAACTTTATTTTTTTAAATAAAAGTAGCAGTTTGTACTTTTATTTTAAAATTTAGTTGCTTTTAATTTTAAATTATTGAACTTTTTTTAATTAAAAAAGTATGGCAGCATTATTGATTCAAAATTTTTTCAATATACATTTTAATTCAAATTAATTTATTTTTTATGTAAATAAAACGCTTGGCCATTTCTTCTCTTTTTTTCTTTAATATGATATGGCAACCCTATTAAAAATGCGAAATTGTGGTAAATGTTACGTTTTGTTTACCAGTAACTGAGGAAGAAAATGTAGTAAACATTAAAAATTGTAATAATTAGCTTCTTACAGAAGTAAATGTTTGTAGATCTGGCAACTTCGTTACAACTATTATTTTTATTTTAAAAATTCATTTTTGATTTAAATGAAAATAAATTTTAAATTTTAATAAATATTTTTTTTTAAATAAATATAGAAGATATGGCAACATTTTTAATATATATTTTTTTAAAATAATTTTCATTTAATTAATTCAATTTAAAATTAATTTACTTTTCAAATGAAATTATTATTTTTTTTTATTTTTATTATATGGCAACACTTTTAAAAAATTAATGGTTCATAATTAGTAGGGTAGATATTAGTGATACCATTTTCATATTAAAGTTTGTGATCATACTGAAAGCAACAGTATTTCAAAGATTACTCAAAAAAGTTTCAATATAAAACCAACTTCGTATTTTCAATGTCAATTAATTCAGAAATAAAAGAGAAAAATATAAAAATTTTTGGTCAATAAATAGATCGTGAGGAGGGTTACGTATATTTAAATATATTAATAACATAAATAAGGAAAACCATTAATTAATTAATTTTTTTTTTTTTTTCTTTAATTTATGAATAATTGGCAGCCCTTGCCAGAGTATTTTGAACTCTAGGCTTTCTAAAACCTCTACAGAGTGATATTCATAACGTAATAACTAGCTTAGTGCATAATTTTTAAAGAATATTATTTTTCAAACAGGTGGCAACACTGCTAAATTAATGTTTCGAACTTTCTAAAAAAAAACTCTTCAAAGTCATATTCATATCGTAATGATTTGCTTAATGCAAAATTTTTAAAGAATAGTATTTTTCAAAAAGCAACAACAATAGGTGGCAACACCGCTAAATTAATATTTGGAACTATCAACGTTCTAAAACCTCTTCCGTTTAACCCCAACTTCAATTCATTATAATACAAAAATATTTTCTGCAATAAAAATTTCAGCAGGTGGCAACATTTTTTTTAATCGTAAATCAGTTGATCAAAACATCCAAACAAAAACATGGCTACTACCTCAAAAATTTTTCACCACTACTATAGTACACCTGTCTTATTGGCGTTGCCAACTAAAATTTATGTTTTAGTATAAACTTTATTTAAAGAGGGTTGCCATATAAAGATATTTTTTTAAATAAATGTTGATGTAGATAATTTAACGCCAACTCTCGAATAGCCGCTCAAATATCTTCTTGTTGCAAAAATTTTAGTTCACTCTAAAACAGTTTGAGAACCACTGAATTTATATAAACCAAAACAAATGTAATCTCACTATGTATGTGTGTATGTATGTATCATCTCTGTCCATAATTTAAATTCATAAAATTTTAGTAAATTTGTTTTCACTTGACTTACGTCTAAATTAAAATCACGTGCTATCACATTGCGGGCATTCTCATTTTGGAACGTTATTGTGACTAAGCAGGGATAAACGACCACATTCAAGTGTTCAGGTAGTTTGGTTAAGCTCTTAATTATAATGGAACATTGCTCAGAGGTGAGTAGATCCTATTGCATGAGGGGTAAAGTAAAAAAGAGTAAGGGGTAAAGTAAAGATTAATATTAAATAAAAAATTGTAAATAAAATAAAATGCGTAAAAGAGTAAGGAGCTGCTTGCTTACCTGATTCTTCTTGTTGTTGGCACAGAGGAAACCAATTGTGGCGATGAGATCGATAATCACAGCTTGTGTTTCACTATTTTTGGCCGCCGAGCAGTTGCTGCCACAGTATTTGAGCAAAATGGTGACCACATCGAGAAATTTCAGTGACAGCGTTTCACCAGACATGACATCCTGTGGGGCGAAAAAGAGAATGATGTAATGAAAATTCTTGCATTACAGTTCGAATTCTTACTTGAATGACTAAATTGTGGATAGATAAATAAAATGGCAGAGTTTTGTATTGTGGAATATAGAAACCGGTATTTCTGTCACCAGCTGAATTTGTGCTTGAAGACCCGCCATTTAAAAAACACAAAAACAGACACGGATGAGAATCCCCCCCGATAAGGATGAAGGGAACATTATCTAGCTTGCTGAAAGGCAATGATAGCATAACGCCAGGAGATGGTGCATGCGATTACCCAATCGTTGACGATAGAGCAGCAGCGGGGTCCGATGGATTGACGGCTATTCAAATACGGCGGCGAAGAACTGAAATTGAATGCAAGCATGCCCGACGATAGCAATTTTAGTGTGTTCTGCCCAATCCACAAAAACGGAGACCCCACAATCTGCGCCATTAATCGTGTCATAAGCCACATCAGCATCGCATATAAGGTTCTTAGAGCATACTGTGTGAAAGACTGAGCTCACCGTCAACAAACTGATTGGACCTTATCAATGTGGCTTTAGACCCGTAAAATCTAGTATCGACCAGATTTTCATCATTGCGCCAAATCTTGGAAACGACCCGTAAAAGGAAGATCGACACACACCACCTCTTCGTCAATTTTAAAGCTGATTTTGACAGCAAGAAAGCTGTCTTTATGCCGCTATGTGTCAATTTGGTATCCTCGCTAAGCTAATACGGCCGAGTACGCTGAAGTTGAGCAACACCAAAAGCTCCATCAGGATTGGTAAGGACCGCTCCGAGCCTTTCGATACCAAGGGAGGTCTTAGACAAGGAGACTCCATATCTTGCGACCTCTTCAACCTATTACTGGAGAAAAGAATTCGAGCTGCAGAGCTTCATCTAGCAGGTACAATCTTCTATAAGAGTGTACAGCTGCTGGTGAACGCCGATGATATTAATATCATTGGCCTCAACATCCGCGCAGTTAGTTCCGCTTTCTCCAGGGTGGACAAAGAAGCGAAGCAACTGGGTCTGGAAGGCAACGAGGGCCAGGCAAAATATCTCATGTAATCAAACAAACAGTCGTCGCATTCGCGACTTGGTTCCCACGTTACTGTTGACGAAGTCGTAGATAATTTCGTCGATCTTGGAACCAGCTTTAACACCAACAACAATGTCAGCCTCGAAATCCAACGCAGAATAACCCTTGCCAACAGGTGCTACTTCGGACTAAGTTGGCAATAGAGAAGTAAAATCCTCTCTTGCCGAACGAAAACCAAACTCTAGAAGTTACTCAGTATTCGCACCCTGCTATATGGTGCAGAAGCACGGACGAGGACGAGTAAACGGTTCTTTATGGTTCTTTGCGCATTGGCAACACCGAATCGATGTACGAGTTATACGACGTTGACATAGTTCTGACAGCGGCCAACGGTGTCGTCGCATCGAATGCGTAATGCGCCGTTGCCAATGCACAAAGGACCATAAATCTTCCGCAGAACCCTTCTCTCGAAAACTCGTAACGTCGACTCATCAGATGTTGTCATCGTCCATGCTTCTGCACCATATATCAGGACGGGAATAATGATTAACTTATAGAGGCTGGTCTTCGAGATAGGAGTTCACTTCTCAATTGAGTACTCAGTAAGAACCTGTTGGCAAGAGTTATTCTGCGTTGTATTTCGAGGCTGACGATGTTGTTGCTGTTAATGCTGGTTCCAAGATAGACGAAATTATCTACGACTTCGAAATTATGACTATCAACAGTGACGTGGGAGCCTAGTCACGAGTGCGATGACTGTTTATTTGATGACAAGAGATATGTCGTCTTGCCCTCTTTCCCTACCAGACCCATTTGCTTCGCTTCTTTGTCCAAACTGGAGAAAGCAGAACTAACGGGTGTTGAGGCCGATGATATCAATATCATCGGCGTTCGCCAGCAGCTGTACACTCTTATAGAAGATTTTACCCGCTCGATTAAGCTCTGCAGCTCAAATTCTTTGCTCCAGTAATAGATTGAAGAGGTCGCAAGATATGGACTATCCTTGTCTATGACCTCGTTTGGTATCGAAAGGCTCGGAGAGGTCCTTACCGATCTAACGAAGCTTTTGGTATTGCTCAAAGTCAGTTTACACAGCCGTATTAATTTTCGGTGATACCAAATTCAGACATAATGGCATAAAAACAGAAAGGCAGCTCCTTTTCGTGCAGTCAAAAGCAGCTTTAAAATTGCTGAAGAGGTGGTGTGTGTCGATTCTCTTTTCACGGGTCTTTTCCAATATTCGGCGCATGGCCCAGGCCAAAAGCCACACTGATAAGGTCCAATCAGTTTGCTGACGGTGGGCTTTAATCTTTCTCACAATACACTCTATAGATTATTATATGCGATGTTGAGGGTTCTTATCCCACGATAGTTGGCGCAGATTTTAGGCTCTCCCATTTTGTGGGTTGGGCAGCGAACACTTAAATTGCAATCGTAGGACATGCTTTTATCCGACCATATTCTACAAAGAAGCTGATGCTTGCTCTTTATCAGTTCTTCTCCGCCCTAGTTGCAATCCATCGGTCCCGCCGCTTTGTTCAGTCGGGTAATTGCTATTCGAACCTCTTCATTGTCGGGCAATGAAACGTCCGTCCTAGCGGCATCGATTGTTGAATCGGGTTCACCATCCGCTGGTGGTATGCTTTCACTGCCATTCAGCAGGCTGGAGTAGTTACCCTCCATATTATGTGTATGCTCCGAGCATCAGTTATTAGATCATCTCTGGGGGTTCTACAAGAGTCCTTTGAACACGCGTCATTTTTTGGCGAATGTAGTCTTTTCCATCATCTTCCACCATACAAGAATTCCGTAGAACATCATGGCCTTAGCTATGATTTCATAGAGCCAAAGCACTAACTTTAGTGAGAGTCCTCATTTTTCCATTGGCTGCCTTGCAGCAATACAGAACAACCGATATTTTTTTGCTCTTTTCTGATGTTTAGTTTTGATGTCAGTTTCCTGTCTAGGTACTTAACTCTGTTAGCAGGCCGAAGACCTGAGCAGATTTATGATAGGTTGAGAGCGACAAGAATTTTTCGTCTGGCTTCATAAAGGACTCTACATAATAGTCCTAAGTGTGATCCCCCGACATGCTGAGGGATCCTAACAGATTGTCTTTTGATATTTACATATATCCACCTCGTTTCATTTTTCGAGTTGAAAACAACCGTTTGGTGTATAAAACCGATACATATTACCAATACAAATTATGTGTGTTTTAGCCAGTGAAACGAGCGCTTAAGCTCTGCCTTGACTTCTTTGTTGTTTCAGTTAATTAAAACACTTCTAGCACAAATTTCATTTCTGGCATATTTCTCTTTTTTGTTCATCAGCTAACTATTTGTGTACTCTTCACTTGAGGCTGGTTATTTTTGCCAATTAAATGTTTACAGCAGCAATGCAGCCCAGCGCTGCTTTGCCGCAAACGCCAAACCCTTGTGTTGGCAAATTTAATTTGTGTGCGTGTGTGCGTGCATTTTATTAAACAAACTTTGGTATTTGTTTTAAATTACCGCAAATAGATAAGTGCACATTCAAGCAGCGCGCTAACCAAATTTTAAACGCCCAACAAAAGGAGGATAGACAGCCAACAAAGCGAGAGAGCGCGCCAATAAGCAAAGCTCACCTCCCACCACAAAGCTTTCACGCATCCTCCCCTGCGTATAAATTGAGATGCGTTGAGATTGATATTTGTGTTTTTTGTTGGTTTTGCATTTTGGGTTGCTGGTATTTGCTTAGCAGTCAGTTATAATTTCAACGCTTTCTCGTTTTCATTTTCTAAACATACCCAATAGGAAATTTTTTAGCAAACTCACTTTTTTTTATAAATACATAACTATATTGCCTTGCTTTAAGCTAAGTGAAAGAGTGTGAATCCATAGAGCTAAGTAGATTTGTAACAGCTAAAACTCTATAGCTCGAGTAAAAAATATCAAAATTAACAGGATGATCGAGCAGACCGTCAGAAATATCTAGAGCAAAAAAACACCAGGGAAACAATGGATCACCTCTTGTGTACTGGTCTCGCATTCGCAAGGCTAGGCTGTAAGCATCTGGGGTATCCATGGTATGATACACTGGAAAGGGTATGATAATACGAACTGTTTTTTGGAGAGAAAAGTTATCGATAGTGTGGCCACAGAGACTGTTGAAATGGACGTCAAGCGCAGGCATTCTGCAGTCCTCATGGGCCTAGTAGCTGAATGCCATCTGATATCGCAAATAACCAAAACTATTCTATGCTTGGTTCTTTGGCCTACCAGACTAACCTAACCTAACAGCATGACAATACGAACTGATTTTTGGAGGACTGTCTGCCCGCACAAGAGAAAAGTTGTTAACAATTGAGATATTTAGATAAATTCTGGCAAAAGCTCCATCGGTTGAATCCAATTTTCGATGACTTGTTCGAACATTTGAACTGGTAACTGGCGAATAACACGCGTGATGTTTTGCTCCAAGGTCTGAATCGAAGCGGGATTGTCCGCATAGACTTCAGACTTTACAGATCCGCACAGGTAAAAGTCTAACGGTGTGATACTACACTATCTTGTTGACCAATCGACCGGCACAAAACGTGAAATTATCTGCTCACCGAAGTGTTTTTTTAATAAATTTATTGATTGATGCGAAGTGTGGAAAGTGGCGCCGTTTTGTTGAAATCAAATGTCGTCGAGATCATGAGCTTCAACTTTAGGCATCAAATAGTCGGTTATCAAAGCGCGTTAAAGGTCGCCATTGATGGTTACGTTCTCAACGGTGTCATTTTTGAAGGAATATGAACCGATGATGATTCCACTGGTCCACAAACCACACCAAGGCGTAGGTGTTTCTGGATAAAATGGCAGCTTTTGAATCTGTTCAGGTTGCTTTTCGTCCCAAATGCGGAAATTTTGCTTGTTTACATACCTATTGAGCCAGAAATGGGCTTCATCGCTGAACAAAAAACGAAAACGTTGGATCTTCTTGGTACTTTTCAAGAGTCCTTGAAGGCCAAGCGGCTGCGAACGGCGCTGAATCGACTCTCCACGGTCTTCGTGTATACTCTCATCTACTGCTGCTATATTTCCTTTACAGCGAGCTGGACGTGGGAAATTCGGAAGAATATTATCCAATAATAAATGTCGGGTCTCAAGATGGGTGATGGTGTCGCGAATAGGACGCTTAGTAAGCCGATTATATTGACACTAAGTGGAGCCAACCGCTCGGAACACATTCTTTACAGAACGTGAACTTTCGTAACAAAGTCGAACGATTTGTAACGTTGTGCGGGCGTACTAAGTCTTTCCATGATGAAATGCTTTCTTATATACCGAACGCTTCTGTTTACGAGGACCTTGAAATACATAACCATTGGTGATAGTTAACACCTTTATTCTGTAATACCCAAATTCCAGGTGGCAGCGTTCCCATTTCTTCCGAAGCAGCTGGTGCAACCCACTCAAAGGTTTTCCTACATGCCATCTTTATGTATTTGGATTTATGTACATAAGCTCATTGTTCTAGTTGATGCTTTGCTCTGTTTTTCGTGGCTGTTGTTGTTGTTATTCCGCTTCGGCAAATAACTTTATTAGGTTTTAATCATGAGCAAAGCAAAGCAAATTCAACACAATTCAACTACTGGTGGAAGCGTACCCATATATATAATACTTATGTATGTGTGCGTGTGTGTGTTCAGCGAACTTAATTTCCGTTTGTGTATTTGCCGACTTAGTTCAGTTCATTTTCAGCCACAAATATTAAATATTTGCACAATCAAATGAAATTTTTAGAGATACGGCAATTATTTGCTTTCCATATAAACTTCAAATTGAAGCCACGCTTTTGGCAGCGAGAGGTTTCTGGGTACAGACGTACATATAAATGTTGTTATTTGTATTTGAGAAAGTGGTTCAAGGCTTTAAGGCAACAGAAAGCTTTCTTGCGATGAGAGAAAGCAAGTAGTTTGAGAAAACGTTGGTTTAGCGCGAGTTCTGATTTCAATGATTTTTCGAACAATGTTCCCAAAAGTTTCTAAACACGCCTACTTTCCAAGTATCTTACTGCTAATTTCTATCCGCTTGTTAAAGAAGTAGCACGCACAGTCTGTTATATTTGGGGAATAGAAAATCCATGAAACATTTTTGCACGGCCAATGTTAATTGCCTCCCAGATTTCTAGATCCGGCTTCCTTCACTTTTTTCTGCTGACTTATGAGAAATTCAAAGTCTTCGTCAGCAATCCTAGCACTACTGACGAGCTCAAGACCGAAATCCTCGGTTTTGAACAATGTTTACAAATCGTTCAACTTTATTACGAAAATTCACGTTCTGTAAAGAATGTGTTTCGCGCGCTTCGCTCAATTTATGGTCAACATAATCGGCCTACTGAGCGTACTATTCGCAACACAATCACAAATCTTGAGACTCAGCATTCATTATTAGATAATATTCGACCGAATAGACCACGTCAAGCACACATTGAAGAAAATATAGCAGCCGTAACTGAGAGTGTACACGAAGACCGTGGAGTCAATGCGGCGCCGTTCGCAGCAACTCGAACCGATATATGGATCCACTTGGCGCATTTCACGTCGAGATCGTAAAGTGAAAGCATACAAAATACAGCATCTGCAAGAACTGAAGCCGCTCTTAAAAAAATTCGATCCGACGCTTTCAAACCAAATTTTGTTCAGCGATGAGGTCCATTTCTGGCTCAATGGATACATAAAAGAGCAAAATTGCCGCATTTGGGACGAAGAGCAACGTGAAGATATTCAATAGCTGCATTTTCATCTAGAAAAAACAAAGGTTTGGTGTGGTTTGTGGGCCGATGCAATCATCGATCCATATTTCTTCAAAAATGATGCCGGTGAGAACGTAACCCTCAATGACGACCGTTATCGCGCCATGATAACCGACTATTTGATGCCTGAAATTGAAGTTCGTGATCACGGCGACATTTGGTTTCAAAAAGACGTTGTCACTTCCCACACATTGCATCAATCAATGGATTTATTGAAAGAACTCTTCGAAGAGCAGATAATATCACGTTTTTGGCGCGTCGATTTGACACCAAGATCGTGTGATATCACACCGTTAGATTTTTCCCTGTGCGGACATGTAAAGTCTAAAGTCTATGCGAACCATCCAGCTTCGATCCAGGCCTTGGAGCAAAGCATCAGGCGTGTCATTCGTCAGTTACCAGTCGAAATGCTCGAGTCATCGAGAATTGGTCATGGGAAATTGAACTCACGGATGGACCATCTGAGACGTAGCCGTGGCCAACATTTGAAAGTGATGATCTTGAAAAACTAAATGCCAAAGAATGTTCTTTTGAATGTTAATAAACATTCCCTATTAAATTTAAAATTTCTGTGTTTTTTCTTAAAAAAAAAGTAGGGAACCTCGAAATGGAAATAAAATGGTAGTGGATAAGAATTTGAGCCATCTTCACGACATAACAGGTAAAATTATAGGTAATGAGGGCTTTCGACTCGACACTTCTTTGCTCGCTATATTTGAGCGCTGCTCTCATGAGTTGAAGGCAAAACAAGAGTGCGTAAATCCAGTGAAGAAAGATCTGTATTAGATCGCTTAGCGACTGCTTAAATAGATAATTACCAGCTTTAGAAATGCCTTGGAATTACTAATAACGTGTTCAATTCGTTTTGACTGTATTTAAAACTTTCCACTGTGTGTCACAGGAAGTCTACAAATGTACACCTATACACCCTTTGTACCCCACTCTATTCACCCCACCCACAAACGAAATTGATTTGTGCGCTTGGATGGGTCAAAGAGTGGTCTAGATAAAAAAAAAAAAAAAAACAAAAACACAGTCAAGCCTCTCCGTTTGTCTGAGTGGACGGCTTGTGCAACCGCCTCTCTTTGTTCAGCCCCATTGTGTGTCGTCCAAATTAGTTTACACATCGGCCACCAGATTGGCCGAACGCAGCGACGCATTCAACGAAAAGATGCGCAAACAAACATTTGGCATAACAAGCAAATAAACAATGCCAAGCCAATATTGACATTTGAAGAGAATGCGGAATGAGGTGACCGCTGGAATGAAGCAAAAGCGAGTAGGCAGGTGAAGTGTGGTGGGATAAAAGGAGGAAATGTTAACGAGAAATAGTGGAGCTGCAGTGAAAGACTTTAATAAAATGTTGGGAGTATAAAATTATAAATCGAATATAATTTAAGAAAAATCCAATGTTAGAAAGTAAGAAATATGTCCTACAGATCCTAAGCATTTATGGAGTCCGAGATACATATATAGAAATGTCTCACACATCTAAACCAATTATATTCTTTATATGGGGAAAGAGGGGAGTAGTGGAGCATATGGACCAACTAATCGAGACTCACCGTATAAAACTGGGGATACTGACGGTAATAATTTGTGGGTGGAGGAAAAAGTCTGGATCAAACCACATTGTGCTGTAGCAAGGTTAGACTAGGTTAGGTTAAATGGCCAAACTTAGGAAGGATCTCACTTGAGCAGCTTATAACCTCGATCCATTGTGGTACCCAGAACCCTTATAAAATTGATCATGAAGATCCTCATAAATATATGAAGCACTTTGAACAAATCACAAATTTGTTGAGGCGGCTAATGTCAGTTTCGGTTACTGCCGAGATGTTTTAACCACAGTCTTACTAAAGTTAGAGAATGGAGGATAATGTCTGGATGATTCCACCTTCAATTTTCACAATTTGCGTGCCACTGGTAATTTGGACCTACAACATGAATATCTATTGGACAATGTCCAGTATAAACTCCTTCGTTTGTGGCAGAATAGACTACTAAAGGCAAGTAGTTCAGTAGATATTTGATATTATACTGAAGGTCAGAGGGATCTCGTAGTGGCGCAGAGGCTGGTCGTCGACCACCTAAATATATGTGAAGTCCTTAAGTTCAGTCTAAGAACGCAAGATGAGAACGGAGACCCCACTCGTTCCCACTCCGAAGCATATGGGCTTTGCAGTTTCCAGCAATTCGGCTATGAGTCCACGAGTCTAACAATGAAATAGCTTGATGCTATATATAGAGTGGACAGACACTTCTTCACTAACTTTGTGCATACTGTTTGCGAGCTCAACGCTAGTATTGCCGCTCTGTTGTCGGAATGTACGATCACCTCCTTGAAAGAGACTGCATTTCATAGTAGTATGCCTACCACCACCTTAATTGCAGCCAAGTCTGCCTGAAAAACACTAGATTAGTCCGGAAGTCTTAAGCTAAGATTTACGGATATGACTAAAGCTTAGAAGACTCCTCTTCCAAACTTTCCTTCTATCTTCCCCTCGCCTTATTCTGCAGCGACTTCTTCCCGTTCACATATTCCTGGTCGGTATGTGAGTGGAGAAACAGCCACCAAAAGTAGCCTATGGGACGCAGTGGTCAATGTTTAAAGGAACACAATTGAAGGAGGAGAGAATTTCAGCACGATCCTGTTTGGCGTCTCTGAGCCTTAGAACGAGCTTCGCAGCAATACACCTGCACCGCAGATTTTAATGAGAGCAGTTCTTCGAATACGGTCAAGCTTCTAAGCAAATGTAGACTTTTCGCCCTCTAACAGATGAATATACCGTACAACATTATTAGCTGGACTAAGGTTTCGTAGCTTTTCTCTTGTCTATAGCGCTTCTACAGCAACCAACCAGCCCCAAACGATGCCTTATTTACCTTATCCTCAATATATGACCACAAAGAAAGTTTTCTATTAATTACACCGTATCAACTGATTGAAGGCGTGTACCTTCGAATAAGGGTAGAGGGACGTTCGGGATTTGCTGAAGGAAACGGTCACTTAATTTCATTGGGTATCTGCCCAATATTCCAGTATATATCTCAAGGCAAGGAAATAAAGGTTTTAAAGGAATGTGGACAACAAAGAATTGAACTTTCGAACAAAAACGAGGTGAATTAGATTGAGTTATGTATCAGGATGTATCCTACCTAATAAACTAAGCTTAAATTTTGGTGTGATTAATTGTACCCTTTCGAGAGATGAGAGATCTGATCTGATATCCAACCACCAAACAACGTTGAATACCAAAATTTTGGTATTCCTGAAACTTTAGTTTTAATCCCACCAAACTTAACCTTAAACTCACTCCCAGGTGAAAACGGAAACGCGGATACATAAATAGAAACACACACAGCGCTACTATGAATTGCAAATGTTTGCAGAAAATGCGAAATAGCGAAATTAAAAATTTAAATATGTCACTTGTTCTAATTTGCATTTCGAGTGTCAATCGCGCGCTCAAAATGAAAACAAGCGAAATATTTCGTAGTGTTTAAATAACAACAAAAACGATAAGTCAGACGTACGAATACTATGTCAAAATGTCAGGATATTAGGGAAACCATGTGCCGCAGGCGGTGAGCGGAGAGTGGAGAGGAGAGAGCGCTTGCGGTGTATTGCTCGCGGTTCGATGGCGCGTTTACGAAGGTAAATATTTTGACAAGCTACTTTGATATGCCGCGAACAAGTGTGTTGGCATTTGGCATTCGATGACAGTTGACATTTGATTGCACCGAACGGGGGTGAAGGATAATATAATCCTAAAATGTAAACGCTTGTAGGTGCGTAAGTATATAAAGGAGGTTCTTAACTGTAGAAAGACTTAGGTCATTTATTGAACCTGAAGAGATTCAATAGCTGCCATTTCATCAAGAAAAATCAACGGTTCGATGGGGTTTGTGGAATCATTGGTCCATATTTCTTCAAAAATGATGCCAGTGAGAACGTAACCGTCAATGGCGACCGTTATTCACACCATGATAACCGACTATTTGATGCCTGAAATTGAAGCTCGTGATCTCGGCGACATTGATGGCGCCACTTCCCACACAACGCATCAATCAATGTATTTATTGAGAGAACACTTCGGTGAGCAAATAAATTCAAATTTTAGGCCGGACGATTGGCCACCAAGATCGTGTGATCTCACACCGTTGGACCTCTTTCTGTATGGATATGTAAGGTCTAAAATCTATGCGGACATTCCCGTTTCGATTCAGGCCTTGGAGCAAACATCACGCGTGTTATTCGCCAGTTACCAGTCGAAATGCTTGAACGAGGCATCCAAAATTTGACTCAGCGGATGGACCATCTCAGAAGTAGCCAAGGCCAACATTTGAAAGAGAAAATCTTGAAAAAATAAATACCAAAGAATGTTCTTTCGAAAGATAATAAAGATTCCCCATTAAATTTAAAATTTCTTTGTTTTTTTCTTTAAAAAAGTAGGGAACATCGAAATGGATCAACCCCAAGGACTTGAAGAACTGAAAGGATCATCAATTCGATTCTTTATGTACCACCCTAATCCTTAAATAACACATACATATCTACGTAATAATATATATAAAACAACAGCGTGTCCTTCACTTCGTGTTGCTTTCGATAGAGTGACAACGCCATCGGTTAAGTTTAGCAGTTTTCAATTCACCGACAAATCGTCTAATATTCAAGCTACGAAGAACTTGAGCCGCGGCAGAAGCGAAAAGTTTCGGCACATCCAAAGAAGTGGAGCGCAACTACAAGTACTGCCTCAGCGGTTGAATTATTAATTTTACCGCGAAATAAGGAATTTTGGCAGCGAAATGTAAATCAACTCGCGAAATGTATGCCTTCAAATGGAATATTTAGAAGCGAGTTGGTAATGGATTTCGGGGAAAAATATGCTTTGGAATTCTGTAATAAATATTGGGGAAATATAGAACTACATATGTATATACAATAAAGAAACAAATAATGAAAATTTGAAAAAAAAAAATAAAAATAAAAAGGAGGTTCGAAATATACTTGTTTTAATAGATTATCGAAATCGATGATGCCTTTTTTCTTAACTGGAGAATACTAGGGATGAAGGGAACCGAGGAGTCTTAGCAAGAAGAAGGAGCTAAAAAACCTAAAGAAACCCGCATGCAAATTATAGGTATGAGTCACACTTTGAGGTCGTTATATGTTGCGGCTTTAGGGAAGAAGCAAGGGTAGGTAAAGAACCGAAGACTCGAAGCGGCTACCAACGAAGTTGGAGGATCATGAAGTCGCCGAACCGAACTCTGCCGGCTCGTTCTCTACTCATATATCGGCTAGGGAGTTGTGAGTGGGAAGAACCCGTTGTAGGAGAGGGAATGTGAGCTTTTTTACGGATGGGTCAAAGCTTGGGAGGATGGTTGGTGGAGGGGTTTGCTGTCAGGAGCTCTGTATCAACTCCAGTTTCAGATTTCCTGACTATTGCAGTGTCTTCCAGGCCGAGGTTGCAACCATTAAGGTAGCAATTGATATACTGCTCAATAGAATCGAGTCCCTTTGTGATAAGATTGGTATGGGTGTCAGGTCACAGCGGAATCGCAGGAAATTGTAAAGCTGAGTGAGATAGTAAGGAAAAGCACCATAGAACCGCTAACGGCAGAATGGGAGCAGGTCGGTCCCCCCGTATCCTCTTGTGTTCTACTACTGGATAGCTGCGCTTGGCGGTAGCTTGGCCAGTACTGGGCTACAATCGACACATGCGCTGTCACAAACGCCTTTTGGCCCATGTAGTAATCTCTTTGCACTCAGTAAGGCTAGCCTCTACCACCTACCAAACGCTATTTGCAGAAGCAGTATGGAAGAAGATGAGGTGGAAACAACTCAACACTTCCTTCTTGACTGTCCCGTGTTTGGAAGGACATCCCACCAAGCTGGCTGCAATGGGAATTAAGCGCCTGTGCAAATTGAGGTGGATGCCTGCCATACTGAGTTCTAAGCGTTTTGCTAATTTATAAGTTCGAATATATTAGTTCTTCTTTTCTATGGTCTCACAAGGGACTACATATAAGTAGTCCACGTGCGATCTTTGATCAGCCATCTAACCTAACCTATTGGCAGTTGTAGGCTTTTACGAACCCATATTTTGCGCTTAATTTACTAATGTCGGTTTATAAATTTCAACAGCCTAGGCCAAGTGTGATAAGAAACTCAACTTTGATCGAAATACCGATTTACTAAACTTTTGAATTGTCACCCAATTCAAAGTCACAGATTTATCATTCTTGGAAAACAACGAAAATGTTAAACGTGTCTTCTTTTAAATAAATTCAACCAGAACCAGTCCCCAGTGAAGAAAGTAAAATAATACTCCCATGGCACGCTCCAATGACAGTTCAATTGCTTGCTTTGCTCTTCTCGTTAGAGACCAAACATTTACATGGGTGTTGGCGTCGGTGTTGGTGGCTGCACAACATCGTTATTGAAAGTTATCGGTGTTTCTTTATTTGTTTTAAACCAAATGTGTTTGGCAAAGTTTTGCATTTACCGGAAATTGCAACTTCAATTCGGTTTTCGGCGGCGAAGTTGGCGTTGACGCTGGTGTTCGAAACAAAACAGTGGACCTGTGGCATTCAATTGGCCACAGACACACAGCGGCTCTTGAAACTTTTTCGTAAATTCAATTCGTTTAAGTTGTTGCCTCAACGGACGTCGCCAGCTGCCGTTTGCGCTCCAATGTGGAAGACCTAACGGTGGCGGTGGTGGTGATGCGTGGGTGACATACTTTTGTGTGTGACTGTAGTAACAGTTCGACTTTGCATTCACTTTCGTGCCTTTCATATGTGTTTTTATTTCAAATTTAATATTTGCTTTTATTGCTCCGTCCCCAGCGTCGACGGTATTTTAATTTTGTAGCGATTTTACGTTTGAAAAACTTTCCAAGTGCAAAGCAAAGAAGCGAATGAATGCTTTTGAACAATTTTTTTCTGCGCTCAATAGACTATTTGTTTGTCAATACTTGGGAAGCTTGGTTGGTTGGTTGGTTTGTTGGTTGGTTTGGTTTGTTCATTTGCTTGCGCTTGATTTGGTTGAGAGGGGAGGAGTAGTCCTACTGAATTGATATGCTTCTCGAAATCGGTATTGATTTAATTATTCAGGTATAAAAACAGAATAAAATATTGGAGTGTTTGGGGATCTTTCCAAACATTTTAACCCATTAATGAATGGCTTGCGGAGTTTTTGCCTCTCGAAATGGTTACCAAAAAGGACATTTAGGGGTGACTGGTGACTGGAGGCGCTGAATTAGACATTTCCAAACCCAAGGCGTAAATACTTATCCATAAAAGTTCTAAACTCAAGTTTCAAACTAAATTCTTCAGATTACAAATTCAAATTGCAACTGGGTCTTTTTTCAGCATGTTATTTGGTACTTCTTTTCTAAACACAAACTCATAGATCAAAAACTCATAGATACGGACAGAGACTCTGATGAATGTAAGGACGGAGAGATAGTCCCGTACAGCCAGAAGGACGCGATATTAGTTGGATAGCTGGACGCGAGGACTGACTGACAAATCGACAAACCCACCGGCGCCGATAGTCGAAGAGGAGAATTGATAGACGTTCGGACATATACGGACGGCTGGACGGATGGACTAACAGTCGCACCGACGGCCACACAGATGAATGCCAGTACGGACAGACGAGCGCGCTATTAGATAGATAGACTTACGCGAGGACTGTCTGACAAAACGACTGACGAACGGGCACTGATAGTCGAAGAGGAGGATGGATAGACTCTCGGGCATATAGACGAACGAGCAAACAGAAGCACGGCCAGACAAACAAATTTGCGAATAGAAAAGGGTGGACAGAAGGGCACAAGGACTGATAGACGTACAGATGGAAGGAAGGAAAGACGAATGCTCAAATATTCACATAGATGGACGCGTGAATAGATATATAGTCGTATGCGAGGTTTGACGAATACATAGATGCACGGACGAGCGGACTGACAGCAGACGAATTCAAGAACTGACGGATATAAGTATGAATAATCGGACAGAAGGACGTACGCGTGGACAGGCGATATGAAAGACAGACGGACGCGAAGAGAATTCTGCCGCTACAACAACAACAACAGACGGACGCGAAGATCGACGTGTATTGATATGGACGGACAGAGAAGTATACGAACAGAATGATAGAATGGACGGACAGACATATGAGAAAAGAGAGGCGGACACGAGATCGATGTACCGACATACGCCGGACATATAGACGAACGAGCAAACAGAAGCATGGACAGACAGACAAATTTGCGAACAGAAAAAAGCGGACAGAAGGACACAAGAACTAATAGACGTACAGATGAAAGGAAAGAAAGACAAATGCTCGAATTGTCACATAGATAGACGCGTGAATACATGATAGGCGGACGCTATGTTTGACTAACATACAGATGCATGGACGAGTGAACTGAATGCAGACGGGCTTAAGGACTGAGGTATATAAGTATGAATAATCGGACAGAAGGACGTACGCATGGACAGGCGAAATGACGGACAGACGGACACTAAGGGCAACATGCATTGATATGGATGGAATTCCGGACAGAGAAACGCAAACAAAGAGGCGTACACGAGATCGATATGTCAGTACGGGCGGGCAAACCGAAACATGGTCAGACAGACGAACGTGCGAACAAAAAAAAAAGCGGACGGAAGGACACAAGGACTGATAGACGTATAGATGGAAGGAAAGAAAGACGAATGGTCGAATAGTCGCGTGAATAAATAGATAGTCGAACGCGAGGTTTGACGAACATATACATAGATGCATGGACGAGCGGACTGACAGCAGACGAATTCAAGAACTGACGGATATAAGTATGAATGACCGGACTGATGGACGGACGCGTATACAGGTGAAAGGACAGACAAACAGAATAGAAGGATAGAGGGGATGGACAAACGAATGTACGGACAGACATAGACGCGGGGAAGAATAGAAGAATCGTTAGACAGAGACTCGAACCCGCGAAAAGACGTATAGTAAGACGGACAAGTGGAGAGACAGATGGATGCGGACAGACAGATGGACGAATGAGTGGACTGAAAGAGAAGTGGATTCGGGGACTTACTGAAAGACGAACGGACATAAGGACAAACCGAACTACCAACAGACAGATGGACGAAGGGGTAGCTTGAAGGACGTTTGGATACACAAATGGACCGAACGAGAAAAGGATTCGGGGGTTCAATGAAAGACGGACGGACATAACGAAGGTCAAACCAAACGACCAACAAACAGATGGACGAAAGGGTAGTCAGAAGCAGGTGTGAATAGACAAATAGAAGAACGCTCTAACAGATAAACAAAACGAGGACAGACAGATAGATCCACGGACGTGGAAACAGGCGGGCAGTTAAACAGGTGGACATATAACAGTAGAAGAGTGAACTAATTTTATAAAATTTGTTATAACCATTAAAAGTTCGATTAATTCGTGAATTATCTTAACCTAAATATTATATAAGAAATATACTGATTCCCGTGTCTCCGATTGGCTTTAAAACGAGCAAATCGGCTGAGGTAGTTCATATTTAAGATAACTTAGTACAATTATGTGATGTCGATTCATTTAATGTATCATTTTAACTCACAATCTAATGAATCGTATAATTTTGTTAGATAAAATCGCATGCGATTTTAATGTTCAGTTGCGACCGGACCCTAGTGTATTATATCCTATACTTCTATGTTATAATATATTATTCTCTTATATTAAATTATAATAACTTATTTGACAGAATCTGTCACTCACCTGGAATGTCGGCAAGTCCAGCACTGCCATGGAGACCAATAGATTGAAAGTGGCTGCCGCCAATGAAACCGTGCGCGGCGGAATGCATTCACCTGCAGAATAAGAGATGTGTATAAACAAAAAGAATACAAACTGAAAATTATAAAAAAGAAACAATCGAAGACAAGGCTCTCAAGAATCTTATCTTATGTATATGCTACATAAGATGCATTTGCACTAGCCGGATATGACGCTAATAAAAAACATTAAAGGGTAAAATCACTAATTTCCGCCTTCGCGTACAACTCACGTCGCGTTCACACACACACACACAGACACATAAGTATTCGACAGACAGAAAGCCAATCAACTGTTAAATGCACTTTGCACTCGATTAGAATGTACTTAGACGAATGAGTGTGCGAAAGATGCACGCACTAAAGAGAATGCAATAAATCACGAAATCGTAGAGGAAAGCAGCACAATGAATCACAGACAAGTGAGAAATCAAGAAATCAACTAAAAGAACTCAACTTAGATAGCAATAGCAATCAATTTTTGATTTTTTTTTGTTGTTTTTGGTTTTTGTAATTGATTTGTTTTTATTGTAGGCGGCATTTACTCACCGATTGGCACCACGCACGCGTAGAGCATCGATACCGAACCGAAAAGTTCCGTGGATTTTGCTGCGCTCAGGAAACGTGTCGCATCTGTGGGTCCTTAAAAAGATGAAGAAGAAAAAATGGATGATGAAAAAAACTAAATTAAACGTGCAGCATAAAAACAACAATAATAACAAGTAAATTTGTCTAACGAATTAGCTCGTTGCTGTTAACTACGACTAACAGCCATCATAAAGGCTCGGAAAGCATTTCAATCACGTTTCAGACTGCCATAAACGTGGCTTTTGTCTTTCTCAATGTCCGAAGCCACATTTTAGCTACTGGTGTTTAAGTAACGTTAGACGAGCTACTAGATTCATATGAATATCTACATATATAGTGTGCCGCGTGTGACTCACCTGCTGGACAAACGTCAATGAAGCGTGTGAGGAAGCCGAGCGTGGCCAGCAACGAGAGCACCACACTCTGATGACTTTCGATGCACTCGCGTATCTTCATGCAACGCCGCGAAAGGATTTCGATGAGACCAATGATAACGGCATAGCTGAAAAGAATAAGAATAATTACAGGTAAATAAAGACATGATATTTAAAAATAAATTTGTGTAAATAAGAAATATTACAAAATAATTTTCTCTAATATTGTCTTTATGCTAAACAGGTAAGAAATACTATTAATGAATTGAGGAATTTAACTGTAAAATTTGCTGACTAAAATTTTAGCTGCCGCTGCCGACGGTTCAAGCTTAAATTTTGGTAGAATCGCTTTCGCGCACTCAATGGATTCCTAGAGCTCCTTTGAAAGCTCCTCATTGGTTGACGGTTGCAGCTGTAGCTTCTGAGCATACTGTGGCTACAAGATCTGATTCCAACTGCCCCTGGTATTGTTGCCTTCCTGTTGGCTTCAGGTGAGGTAAGCTCCAGCTTTGTGCTAGCTGCTTTGAAGCCGCTGCCCTCTACACGGAACAACTAGTTTTTCCGGCTTTTCACCAGGAGAGCCGAATTGCTTTAATATTTTATTTTCGTTGTACTGGCTCATAATATGAACCCACGAGGGTAGGGGAAAGTAGGTCTGCTTGTGTATAGATCACACTACTCAGGGAAGGCTATTTTATTACGGAGGGAGCCAGGTATCCGCGAGCTTCGTTCTAAAGTGTTCATTTAAGCGCTTCTAGCCTTGCTGACCCCCAAGTCGTAAAACTTATTTATTGAATAATGTGACCTTAGCTAGATACCTTCCAACTACTACAGAAACGAGAACTGTTTCCAGCCCGGCCAGCAGCAGGGGATGTTGTCGGGATTTTGGGTTAAATATTATATAAGAACTCATTCCTAGTGTTTATGTAGGATGATCAATAGATGCTGATATCGTATAATACAATTGGACTCCAAAATTGGATCTTCATAGGCAATCACACACTTCTTTATACGAGTATAAATCTCAAAAGACATGGGACCTATAATAATGTTTGCCAGCATAATAGTTACAGAAATTTGCACAGACGGAAACATTGTCAACATTATATTTATTGACTTAAAGATTCTAATCAGTTCTTTGAAATTATACATATGAATCGGATCGAAATGTGAGATGGCGATGATCTAGGCTTATTAAGTTTGTATCGCAGTCAAAAAGTAAGGATTTGAAGTTTTGACCAAAATACTATAAAGTATGGTCGTGTATCTCATGCACTGTGGTGCGCAAGGTAACCGAGCTGATGCATATCAAACCTGTATACAGAGTTTGTCCGGAAAGTACTAGGACTGATTTTCATCCGTCGCGACTGTACTTCGGAACGAGCGACTGGATTCGGTAAAGGGCGTTCCTGGTTAACGAACGATCAGTTGTCTGAGAGCAACCGAAGAGTCAGGACAAACATTTTCACGCGACGTGTTTCTACCCAAAAAAGGGAATGAATAAACAAGTTCAAAGTGAAAACGATGCTCATTGTCTTTTTTGACATCAAAGGCATCGTCCACCATAAATTTGTGCCTCCTGGACAAACCGTCAGCGCCAAGTTTTACGTGAAAGTCCTCAAGAGACTTAAACGAAGGGTTAATTGGGTCCGACAAGACATCGCAGCCGCTTGGAAGTTGCACCACGACAAAGTCCGGCTCACACCGTCTTTCTTGTGAACTGCTACCTAATCAAGGCCGGCAACCCAACGCTTCCGCAGCCGCCCTTCAGCCCAGATGTGCCCCACCGGATTTTTGTTTTGTTTTCTTGCCTGAAAAGGCCGATGAAAGGCAAGCATTTTGAGACAACAGAGGGGATCCAAGCAGCATACATCTCGGCTCTCAAGACTATTCCGAAAATGCCTTTCGTGACGCCTTCAATGCTTGAAAATCGCGCTGGCAGCGCTGCAGCGACGCAGAAGGAGCCCATTTTGAAAGTTTTTAAAGAATTATAACGATTGGTTCAACAATTTTTTTTAAATCGACTCGGTCCTATTACTTCCCGGACAAACCCTGTAGGATCATTTTAGCATATAGCTGTCATACAAACTACACGATCGGAATGAATGGCTTATAAGGAATACTTTTTTATTTGACGAGATATCTTTATGAAGTTTGGTATGGATTGTTGTTTAAGGCAATAATGCAATCTCCGAAGGAATTGTTAAGATCGAATCACTATAGCATATATATAGCTGATACACAAACTGACCCATCAAAATCAAATTCTTGTAAGAAATAGGCATTGAAGAATATTATAGTATTAGGAGGACAAACTATTATTTTAGACCAAGTATCCTGTTGGTAGCCAAAAAACATCCGCTTGAAGGCGAGCTTAAGCGAGAATGCGAATCATCCTATCCCTGAGTTGTGCGCTGGGTTTGGGATCCTTCTTCTCTGTTACTGGCATATACACCGCTTACGCGATTATAGCCGAGTTAACAACAGCGCGCCAGTCGTTTCTACTTTTCGCTACGTGGCGCCAAGTGGAGATACCAAGCGAATCCAGGTCCTTCTCCACCTGATCCTTCCAACGGAATGGAGGTCTTCCTCTTCCTCTGCTTCCCCCGGCGGGACCCACCACATAAAAAAAAACACCTCCAATAACAAGGACAGAACAGCCGCGCGCAGTTGTAAACTCGACTATAACCGCGTAAGTGGTTTCTACGCCAGTAAAGAAGAGAAAGAAGATTATAGACTCGAGCCAACTAAAGTTAGCTTTTTTTTCATTTTTCTTGTTTGTTTATATTTTTTTTGCGTATTCTTAATATAGAAATAAAGAAGAAGGAAAGAAATAAAAATTATAATTTTTTTATTAATTGGCAAAAAATAGCCGATTTCTCTCTTACAGAATTACACCGTTATATCGAAAAAAAATCAACGCTTGTTGCGCTCGGTTGCTTGTTGGGACCCTTACTAAATTAAGCATGGCAAATATTTTACAAGTGAAAAAAACGCTTAAAAGGTGTAATTTGGACAAATACCCAAATTAAAAGCAGCGACAAACGACAATAAACAGAAAAAAAGAAGTTGACGCATTAAACGGTAAATAGAAAGCAATAAAAATGTGAACAACTGTCAAAAAGGCTTTCATCAACACCATAGCATCCAGTGGGAAAAGGAAAATCAGAGCAAATGGAAAGGAAAATAAAAAAATGAGAAGGAAAGTAAAAAAAAAAAAATGAGAAGCAAAGTAAAAAAATTAGAAGAAAAGTTATTTGAAAAAATAAAAAAAAAATTTGAAAAAAAATGTAAGAACTTGCAACCAACAGCTGTGAAGCACGCAACACTCATAGCAATGTGCAAATATGCGCACAATGGCAACACTTTCGGACTACCGTTATGCTACGAACAGCAGCGCAAGCCTTCGTCCGACCGACCGTCGCCTCCTCCTACATAAAATTCGAAATGAAATGACGCGTACGTGTTTTTAAGTAGCGTGTGTATTTGACACTTGTTAAAATATTTGTCCTTTAGCCAATGCGCTGATGTGCCGCTATATGCTTGCTGTTTGTATGTATGCGTGTGTATGTGCGCACTCGTCATCGGTAGTCCGCCTCTGCGCCATATTCAATGTCATAATCGTGCTCGACAGCTAAAGACGTGTGGTCGTTATCCTTTTACAGCGCTTCTGTGAGTGTGTGTGTGTGGGTGTGTGCCGAATGCCTTTTACTGCTCGAGTGGGTGACAAAAACAGCAACGAAATGGCAAACAAGTATGCTCTGCGTATATGTGTACGTGTGCGTGTGTGTCAACATTATAGAAAATAGAAAATAAAATACCAACTTGCTTCATATGAAATAAAGCAACGTAACGGAATGAAATGCAATGAAAGAAAGCACCGGAAAAATCCAACCGAATCGCGCAAACAAACTGTTACAATTCACACAGTCACACAAACACACATACACATGCATATATACACAGAAAAAATGAGATACATGAGGCTGCAGCAGACATTTAGATAAATAGAAAAAAAAAAAAGCAGTGAGCAAATAAATAGAGGAAAAGTACCACAACAAAAACAACAACGTTGTTGGTAACGAGACAAGAGCGACTCATCAACACGACATCGACACGTCAATGACAGCGTGCTTGAGCGCACCGAGAGCCGAAAAATCTGACGTGGGCAGCCGGGTGTTGTGCCATGCCCAATCCATTGCATTATGCTTAGTCCTGTCGCTCGGGCAAGATTATTTAACGAACGTGTTTTTTCAACTAACAAGGATGTTAATTCTATTTTTGTTTACTTCACTACTGTGTGTGTGTATGTGACAAGCGCATAGTTGTCGCCCCTTTTGCTAACTCGCCAGAGCTTGCCTTGCAACTTCTAAGCCAACCACTTGGGTGTGCGGATCTAAAATTTATGTATGTAGCTGGGTGCATGCAACTTATTTATTTTTGTTGGCACTACACTTCAGCTCAGCAGCCACTCTGCGTAAATAACGAGAGCAAACAAGTGGATGAGAACTTAACCAGATCGGTTAAGAAATGAATCGAACCCATAAGAGGGTGGTGCTATAACACAAACTTAGCTCAAAGGAGTAGTAAGGCACTCAACCATTACTGAGTATTCCCAATATCACAGCGTTACGAAAAAAGGTCTCACTCCGATTTCCTAGTCATATGAGCGGAAAACGAATACCAGCTAAAATCAAAACATGCTTATAAGGCAAAAACATTAAATTTCCTTGTAAATTCAGCGAGGTTGGTTAAGAACAATCTGAAAAGTAGTAACGGCAGACCTAAACAATGAATAGCCAATATCCAGTTGTTCTTCCTTTTCGCTGTTTGGCACCAATTGGATATTCCAAGTGTAGCCAAGTCCCTTTTCACCTGGTCTTTTCAACGAAGTGTAGATCTTGCCCCGCCTCTGTTTTCCCCGGCGGTTACTACGTCGAATACTCTCAGAGCTGGAGTGTTTCCATCCATACGAACGAGATGACCTAGATGCCTCTTAATTTGCTGAACTAAGTATATCAATGTCATCGTATACCTCGTACATCTCATCGTTCCATCGACTGCCTAATTCGCCGTTGCCAATGCTCAAAGGTCCAAAAATCTTCCACAGAACCTCTCTCTCGAAAACTCGTAACGCCGACTCATCAGATGTTGTCATTGTCCATGCCTCTGCACCATACAGCAGGACGGGAATGATGAGGGACTTGTAGAATTTGGTGTTTATTCGTCGGGAAAGAACCTTAATACTGGTTCCAAGATAGCCCGAATTATCTACGAGACGAAGTTATGACTCTCAACAAGAAGGTCGATTATTTGAAGACGGGAGATATTTTGTTTCTTACCCAGTCTGGAGAAAACAGAACTAACGGCGCGATTGTTGAAACCAGTGATATAAATATCAAGAAAAATCAATAAACGAGATATAAAGGAACCAAAAGTATCTAAAGGTAGGAAGCAACTCAAACACAAACCAAGTTCCGCGGTATACTCATACTGTAACAGCCAGACACATGAAATTTTGGTTTCGTCGATTTTATAAATAGAGGTCCGCAGTAATGAATGAATCTTGTCCCTTTAAGTGCGAAGCTCTTAGATATCTAAGACAAGTTCTATATAAGGCTGGACAGTAGTAAAGGAGGTATTCCAGCGTCTCTGTTATGATTACTCCCTGCACTTTCTGCCTGTATCGTTGTTCTAATGACCAACCGGCTAGTAAGTGATGGCAGTAGATTATGACCTACCGTCCTTTGTATGCTTTTCTTCGTGCCTCTTTCACATGATCTTGGCAATGCTGCTTGTTCTTAAAGCATTCCATATCACTCTGATCCGTGTGTCATGAGTCCTTTCGGAAATTTCATTATGTATCGTTTTTAGCGACCTACGTAATTTCTGCCCTGGTTTGTTAGCAAGACGGATGATACTTTTGGCAATCTCATCAGTCATTTTGTTCTCCAGAAATCGTTTGTGACCAGGATCCAATTATATATGCAGCCGCTTTCCGGCAGCTGCTGCATTCATGCCTTCTTGCTCCTAAGGACCCTCTCTGAAGTAATATGATGTGATATTATTGCTTTAAAAGGCGCCTGGCTATATGTAATAATCTTCTTTATGTTGTCTCTTACTTTCTTAGCTATCTCAGCCGCTTTCCTAACCGCCTAGTCGCGTCTTGAAGATACTGCAGTATTGCGAAAGCGTGAAGAGTCGTTTGAAATCCAACACAGAGCAATAAATTTCGGCTCTCACTTCATTAGCCAGCCCAGAAGCTAAACATTGCACCAGTTTCGAACCATTAAAGTGAAGTTGGATATAAAAAGTAGCTCGATGTGTGGATGTCATACGAGTTAATGTAATAAGAACTCATTGACGGAATTTCCTTATACTGAACCGCTGCTGAATCGTACCAATATCTATCAATTCCTGATGCGGATCGTTACTGGTGATTAAAAATAGAACATTTATGAGCACATCAAGCTAAAGCGGTCGCGATCGAATAGCGCTGAGTCTGCGTAAGAAGTGGCCAAACCAGTATTGACGGTGAAGAAGATTTTGCTATGTGTTTGGTCAGATCCCTAGGGAATCATCTACTATAAGCTGCAACCCTATGGCTAAACTCCTAAATCAGACCTACAGGTATTTTGTCAACAATTTAATCGTCTGAAGAAAGCAATCGTTTAGAGGAGGCCAGTAGTAGAGGAATTGTGTAACATCAGAACGCTAGGCCACACAAATCGATGGTGAGCGGCTAGGGGCTCCGAAAGCTAGTTTGCGAATTCGTATACATGAAGCTTAAAAAGCAGAAATTCCAACCTGTGCCGGTCAATCGTGAATAATTTTGCTGGTGAAAAAGTCGTTACATGGAAATATTCGAAGAAACAAGTACGAAATTTAGTTGAAAGAGAAGATTCAGTTTAAATGGATTGTCACTCGAATTTTGAAACCACTTGAATCAAATGAGTTTTGTTAAGTTTAGTTATGATTTGATAAGTTAAGTTTTGTTATGTTAAGTTAAGTTACGTTATGTTAAGTTAAGTTAAACTAGGTTAAGTTACGTTAAGTAAAGTCAAGTTAAGTTACGTTATGTCAAGTTAAGTTAAATTAAGTTTCGTTAAGTAAAATTAAACAAGTTATGTTACGTTAAGGCAGATTAAGTCACTCGAAATTTAAAACCACTGGAATCAATTGAGTTATGTTAGGTTAACTTAAATTATGACTTAACTTAGATAACATAACTTAACTTAAGATAACATAACTTAACATAACATAACATAACATATAATAAGTTATCAGATGTTATGTTATGTTAAGTTATGTTATCTTAAGTTAAGTTACGTTACGTCACGTGAAGTTAAATTGGGTTAAGTTACTTTACGTTAAGCCAAGTTAAGTTACGTTATGTTATGGCAGATTAAGTCACTCGAAATTTGAAACCACTTGCAGTAAGTTTGACAGCTAACATGTAGGGAATCAATAAGGTAACTTATAAATCTAGCGATTTTGGTATGAAGTCTACGCAAAGCAGAAGTGATACTTGGAATAGAGCCAAGGTGAACCGAAGTTTGCAAATAAGTAAGGACACTGAGACACGAGTTGAGTTCTCAGTAATCAAGTCAAGTACGCTCGTAGTGGATATATTTATGTTTGCAAATAAGAACATCTATTTGTCTAGCAAGCAACATACGAACGTCCTGTTGATTTAGGCAAATTATTAAGGATATATTTGTGGTGCTGATGAGTTTGCTTTGAGCTTCTTTCGCTTTTGGTCTTGCTTGTGTTTATGAAGGCAAATCCTTAGATAAAGTTTGTTAGTATATAAAGGGTCTGACGAAAGGACGTTAAAACACATATTCAAAAAAATACATGTACACATATTTGTTTATATGCATGCTTGTGTGTGTGTGTGTGCACATGAATTAAATGGCTGCTGGACACTTTGTGCCTAGATTATGAAGTATGTGGTTAAGGCTATAATAAATGTGTTGGGTTTGTGGTCATTTTAGGTGTGCGCATATTTACTCTCTACTCCAGTGTATGAGTGTGTTTGTAGGTGTATGGAAGGAAGTAAGCGCTTCAAAGCTGTCAACACAAAAATGGACACGTACGCTCGGCACATTTGACAGCGCTGGCGCAAGAGTGAGCGTTTTGGAGCATGAGTGTGTAGCAAGAGGCAATGATGGATATGCCTTCCTTGGCTACGAAGAAAAACCGTTTGAAGCGAAACTAAATACAAAATAAAAATAAGTAAAGGACGCAGAAAAGAGCAGAAAAAAAATCTGCGTAAACGAATGGGCAGTTGTTGACATGTACAACAACAAAAACAACACATATACGCTGCTGTAGAAGACGTAAATAAATAAATAGGCCTCCCAAAGCAGTTTGGGAACCCCACCAAGCATGTATTTGCGCGCGCTGCTCCCACTCTGTACACAATGGCGACCGCCTGGATGGGATTGAGTAATGGACACTTTTATTTTCCGTGCACTTTATGCCACTTTTATGTGTCAAAAAGGGTCAAAATGGATTTTGTTTAACGTTCGCCGCCGAAGTGTGAGTGTGAGATTTGCGCAGCACAAATGAACTATAAGTAACGGGCCACAGTAAAGTCACACAATTTATTATTTCGGTTTGTCATGCCACAGTAATCAGTCATATTAGATATTGCTGAAATAGCAAAGCAGAGGGCAGGAGCTCTCAGGCTTGAAGCTCGAAATCATCACCCATAAAAGCTACTCAAGCGTTGAGCACATTTAAACGTTGCCAGTGGCACTGTTTCGATAAGTGGAAGGGGAGGTGGGGTGCTGCTCATACAAAAGCCCAGCATGCGCTTTGTTGTGCCGTTAATGTTTCGAGTATGTCAAAATATTTGCACACAGCAATTTTCTATATTGTATTTATTTTATTGTGTTGTGTTGTGTGGCATACACACAAATATCCCGTTATTTACTTACAATTATCGGGTATCGCAAACGAAAATCTCAAATGCTTGAACTCTGTGCTGGACCAAAGCCACACACAGACGTGGTCAAATTAGTGGGTGATGGTCGGGTGGGCAAAATATTGTTGTAAGCACAGCCTGGAGCTCAAGAGCGCCACACAAAACAACAACAAATCACACAATCAAAACCGAAATAACTGTACTGCTGATTTAGTGATAATTGATGATGATGCCGCTGATGGGTTTGTCATTGGGCTTGCCGCAAGCTTTTTGTACTCTCTCTAACGCACTTATTCACTCACTTTCTCTCTCTCTCATTCGCTCTCTATCGCACTCACTCCTTCGTGCCGCCACTCATTTACTCGTTTATTTGCGTTGTGATAAATCACGCATGCATATTGTTTGATTTGATAGTTTTAGTGCGCAAATCAACATTACTAATTGAAAGGATAATAAAAACAAAAGCTCATTTTGCTTGTTAAGTTGTTATTGGCGAATTTATCTATGATTCTATTTACGCATATTTTAATCGAAATGCCACATTTATCTGTTTACCAGTGAACATCGCATTACATATTTTGGCTAAACACAGTTAGTCATGATGCGCAGATTTGGCAAATAAGCAAACAGACGAAGGAAAACATTTCATGGGAGAAACATACATATACATATCTGTACTACATATGTATACATATGCATGTATGTACAGTATTAAATGCATAGTGAGTGGAAAAGTTTGCGTAAATAATTGAGATAAATTAAAGAAACTGTCAAATCGGAAAAAAAATAAATTAAGGGCACTTATTAAAATTGATAAATAACTATAAGAGATGTGGTGATCCTTCTTCTCGCAATACACTATGTAAAGATTTATTCATGTGATGTGTTTAAAAAATATATGTACTTGTACTACATATGTAAATAAGGCAAATTATGACAGAATCAAATGAGTTATGTTAAGTTAAGCTAAATTATGTTACACTAAGATATTTAAAGGTATGTTGTGTTCAGTTAAGTTAAGTTACGTTAAGTACAGTTAAGTAAAGTTAAGTTACGTGAAGTATAAGTTCAGTTAAGTTACCTGAAATCAAGGTCAAGATTTCTTACGTTAAGTTAAGTTAAGCGAACTAAGTTATGTTAAGTTAAGGCAAGTTAAAACAAGTCAAGTTACGACAAGTTATGTTAAATCGTGTTAAGTCAAGTCAATTTCAATTAAGTTACGTTAAGTAAAGTCAAGTTAAGTTTTCTTACGTTAAATTATGAACTGTTATGTAATGTTACGATAAGTTATTTTACGGTAAGTTATGTTAAGTTAAGTCAAGTCAAGTTACGACAATTCAAGTTAAGTTGCGTTAAGTAAAGTTAAGTTATGTGAACTGTGTATAAGTTCAGTTAAGTTACCTGAAATCAAGGTCAAGATTTCTTACGTTAAGTTAAGTTAAGCGAACTAAGTTATGTTAAGTTAAGGCAAGTTAAAACAAGTCAAGTTACGACAAGTTATGTTAAATCACGTTGAGTCAAGTCAAGTTCAGTTAAGTTACGTTAAGCAAAGTCAAGTTAAGTTTTCTTACGTTAAATTATGATGTGTCAAGTAATGTTACGATAAGTTATTTTACGGTAAGTTATGTTAAGTTAAGTCAAGTTAAGTTACGACAATTCAAGTGCGTTAAGTAAAGTTAAGTTATGTGAACTGTGTATAAGTTCAGTTAAGTTGCTTAAAATCAAGGTCAAGTTGTCTTACGTTAAGTTAAATTAAGCGATCTAAATTATGTTAACTTAAGGCAAGTTAAAACAAGTCAAGTTACGACAAGTTATGTTAAATCGTGTTGAGTCAAGTCAATTTCAGTTAAGTTACGTTAAGTAAAGTCAAGTTAAGTTTTCTTACGTTAAATTATGATGTGTTAAGTAATGGTACGATAAGTTATTTTACGGTAAGTTACGTGAAGTTAAGTCAAGTTAAGTTACGCGAAGTTAAGTCAAGTTAAGTTATGGCAAGTTAATTTAGCTTAAGTTATGTTAAGTAAAGCCAAGTTAAAGCAGCTAAGTCAAGCCAAGTTGAGTCACGTTAAGTTAAGTTAAGTTCCTTTAAGCAACGGTAAGTGAAATTGTGGTAAAAGAACTCAAAATTAAACTAATTTTTTCTAGGCGCAAAACAGATATGGTATGAAATAACGTGTGTCATAATTCGGATTGCTGTAAAAACTAGTACTAAATGTCTTCAAGAAGTCATAAGCGAGACGTTGATTCGTTTTGTAACATTTTCGGCAAATTTATTAAAATGAGAGAGAAAAGTATGATTTAAGTAAAAATTTAAAGATTGGAGGAGCAAATCAAGCTTCAAACTACCTATTAAAATCATGACAAAAAATTGTATTCACATGTGTCGTGTACCTCTTGCAGATAATTTTTGGATGGTGACTTTATTTTCACTTTTTTCATATAATTATTAACTATTTTGATAGCATTAATTAGGTTATAATGTGTTACTTTATATTGTCGGTTGGAACCGAGGTGAAAAGGGAGCAATCTAGTTTGCAGTGACGAGAATTGGGAGGGAACCAGATGATTCTCTTTCAAATATTTGGAGAATTTTTTTCCAAAGTTTTCAGAGGCGAAAATAAAAACTGTAACCTTTGTAGGCTCTCAAGTAAGAAAAAATGTAGACATTTTCCCGAAGTTACATAACAACGAGGAGAAAAAAAATTTGGAACAGTTTTAAGGCAGTAGTGCAAGGAAACCATAGTGCTGACAATTAAAACGAGCTGATCATATAATTATTAAGAATTTCGCCATCAGCGGATGCAGGATGTCTATAAACATTCACATGTTACATACTCATTTAGAAACGCTTAAAGATAATATGTCAGCGTATTCCATAAAGGAATTGGTGCTTGAGAAACGACGATTAACAGTCAGAGATCTTCCTGGCATCGTTGGAATAATATCAAAGGATCAGTGAAAATCATTCTGAAAGATTTTTGCACCACAATATAGCACCGTCGCATACTGCATTGATTATTTGTGAGTTTTTCGCCAAATTTTCAACCAATACCGTGCCGCAACCACCTTACTCGCCCCATGTGACTTCTGGCTATTCGGCAAACTCAAACGGCCCGTCCGGTGAAACCGTTTTGAGTCAATTGAAGACATTAAACGTGTATCACTTGCAAGCTATTTCGGAACTTGATTTTAACAACTGTTTCGAGGATTGGAAAAAACATTGGGACAAGTGTATTGGGGCCAAGAGGGATTACTTTCAGGGAGACGACATAGATTTTGAAGAATAAATTTAAAATTTTAAAGTTATAAGCAAAGTTTTACTATTTTTTGCCCACAGTATATATAAATAATAGCATTAATGCAATCTGCAAACTTTATTGGAATTAAACAGCGACGATTTCTCGGCAAAAATTGCGACTAGTCAAGATAGTTCCGCGGTTAGTTGCAAAGAAACACGTGACTAAAGGCATTGCAGTATTTTGATATGAAATGAACTATTCACTCTGGTTTGAACATATCCTATGAATATATTAATTATACCCTTTACACCCGAAAGTATACAAAAGGTTAGGTAAGATGACTGATCTAGAGAGTTCGCACGTGGACTGTTGCATATTAATCACAAAAAAATCAAATAAATGGGTAATTTCGTGAATATGGCAGCACTGCAAAGAAATTTAAACAAAAAACCATTTTATCTATCACTACTGTTACTTAAAAATACTCGCTTGGAACTGATTAAGACCTAGTAATTCATTCGAATTGTACCATACAGAGAGCAAACCAGGACTACTCTCCTAAAAGAATACTCGGACATTTTTTTAATAGATTTATAAGTATATGTATGTATATGTATATATGTTTTAAATGTATGTATGTAATCCATAAGTTTGTAGTTTATGCATGCACTTGCTGCAACTCAAACACAAGCATAATCGAATTCGAAAACAGGCGAAAACTGTTACGAAGCATATCCAATGCGAGGAGGATAACACGACGCTATTGAAGAAAGCAAAGGAAAATAATGAAGATTTAATGCCAGAAGCGTGCCAGTAATTTGCATGCACACAGAATAATTTCGACAAGATCAACACCAGCAGGAATATGTGCAAGCAGCCACGGGCACAGTTACATGTGTATATATGCGTATAATATTGAAGCATAGATTTGGGCGCACTACGGTGGCAGATTTACTTGGTAACACATACACATCTTTATGTTTATATACAGTTATACTTAACTATGCATGCGCTTGTAGTTGAATTTTAACTTTTTCGAACATTTTGCGTAAAAGAAAGAAATTCGAGTAAGAGAAAGTCAGTCCTACAGCAGGGAACACAGAAGACGACCAAAGGCGCAAAGTTTTCATGCAAATAAATTTGTGCATAACTGCAGCATAAATATACATACATATACATATATACATGCACTAGACATATATAGTACATTTGCACGAGTAAGAAAGTCCTTGCTGCCGACCAGAAAATGCATGAAAAGGAAATAGAGAATGCTGTGTTGAAGAGCAGTTTAACCGAAATGGCTATAAATCTTTGATGGAAAACTTATTTGCATTGACTTATGCAGCAATCAGACTCATAACTGTAAGTGAAACCTTTCTTTTACTATTATAAGAAAAAAGGGAGCATAATTTATATAGCAATCAGACAACGAAAATTTGTCTGGAGTAGAGAAGACATCTACGAAATAGTGTTTCATTCGCAAAACTGAAAAGCGATGATTTTTGTTAACTACATAAATGTAATGTAATGTTGTGAATAATACACGAAAAACCAAAAAATTAAGAATGAGCGTTGCCACTTATTTGGAACTTTGAATATTTACTTATATCAAACAATTTTTTTCAAAGAAAGAAGGTTGATTATAAAAGATCTAGAAAGATCTCACAAATAAATAGGGGTTTCCATACAAACACTTGATTTTTTTCGTTGAGGTTGTATGGCAGGTATATGCTATAGTGGTCCGATCAGAAAAATTTCTTCGGATGTTATAACGTTTTCTGGATAAATAATCCATACTTAATTTGATGGAAATATCTTGACAAATAAAAAAGTTTCTCATACAAGAACTTATGTTTGATCATTCAGTTTGTATGGCAGCTATATGCTTAAGTGATCCGATCTGAAAAATTTCTTCAGAGATTGTGGCATTACCTTAGACAATACTCCATGCCAAATTTCGTGAAGATATCTCGACAAATAAAAAAGTTTCTCATAGAAGAACTTATTTTTGATCATTCAGTTTGTATGGCAGCTATATGCTAAAGTGATCCGATCGGAAAACTTTACTCCGGAGGTTATAGCTTTTCTTTAAACAATAATCCCCCTGTCGAGTTTCGTGAAGATATTTGGTTAAATGAAAAAGTTCTCCATTCAAGCACATGATTTCGAACGTTCGGTTTGTATAGCAACCACAGGGTGACGCACGAATCATGCTATAAAAACAAACCGTAATAACTATTTTTCTGTGTGAGTAATCGATATACCTTTTTTATTTAGCAGTTTATTATTTAAACTGAATGAATGTTTGGGCTACTAAAAATGGGGTTTGGATAGTGTTTGCACTTCGTCATTTCCGTCCAAAGGTAATTTAAGACGAGATTTTGGCGAAACTCTCCTCAGTATGGGGTATGATGGACCATTATGAGTTTGGTAAATATGTTTGCGGAATATGTAAGTATCACAAGAAGACCGCACCATCGAGTTTCGTATATTTGTGTTCAAGAAACAAACGCGGATATTGCATCGTCAGTTCAGGCAAATCACAGAGATAGACCTGCAACTTGGTATCAGCAGACGGTCACGACAACGAATAATTCATGCTGACTTTAATCTATTTCGTACAAAGTTCAAATAGCAAGCCTGTTAAACTATCTAGATTTGCCTAAATGATTGAAATGGCCGTAGAAGGCAACAACCTGACAAATCCCCTCTTTATGTCCGATGAGGCTCATTTCGCCCTAAACGGAAATGTAAACAAGCAAAAGTGCCATATATGGAGTGCATGAAATCCAGAAATAATCCACGAGACGGAATTTCACTCAGAACGAGTCACTGTGTGGTGCGAAGTTTCATCAATGTGTATTGTCGGATCATACCTATTTGAAGAAAACGGTGTAACAATAACTGTCAATGGGCTTCCCGTTATTTAAAAATGTTGTATACGTTTTTTTACCCAAAACTCCGCCGAAGACATACAACTGTGTTCGAAATAATAGCAGTGGTTAGTGAATAATAGCATTGGCTTGAAGAACACCTGCATTGGTCAGTCGAAAAATGGCAGCATATTGTGGTCCGATGAAACACAAATTGTTTTATTTGGTTCCCGAGGACGCCGACAGTATGTACGAAGGCCAGTAAACGCTTCATTTGATCCTAAATATGTTTCACGGACGGTAAAACATGGAGGTGCCAAAATCAATGTATGGGCGTGCTTGTCTTACTATGGTACAGGTCCGTTATTTTGAATTAAAGAAAACATGGATGCCAAATTGTATGTTGAAATAATGGAGTCGACTATGCTACCACACGCTGAATGGAAAATGCCATTGAAATGGGGCTATCAACAAGATAACGACCCCAAACATACCAGCAGGTTGGTCAAAAATAAGTTGGAATTGAGGTTATGAGTTGGCTGGCTCAGTCACCGGACCTTAATCCAATTGAGAATCTTTGGGCAGAGGTCATTGCAGAGCTCTGACGAAAATTTAAAAAGAAATTAATAAGAAACTCTACTTTCCGCTGAGTTCAAAGATCACCTGATCTGACTGCATCAGACCTTTTTTGTGGGGTTATGTCAAGAGGTGTACAAAACAAAAGCCAGAAATCTGACTGAATCGAGGAAGAATATTAAACCGATCTGAAAACCTTTTTTTTGGAGATTACACCAATTTCTTAGATAACAGCCCATGTCGAATTTCGTGAATAAATATCGTCAAATGAAAACGTTTTCATGCAATGACTCGGTTTCGATCCGATCCGATTATGTGGCAGCTGTATTCAAAGTGGCTTGATATCGGCGGTTTCACAAACTGTGCAGCCTCTTAAGGAAAAATAGGCGTATGCGAAATTCCTGATCGATATCTCAAAACCTAGGGAACTAGTTCGCGAATATACAGACAGAGAAATGGATGGAAAGATTGACAAACATGGCTGAAAAGAGACAGTTCGCCATGCTGATCATTTATATCTATATTTGATTGTGTCTCTGACGTTTCCTTCTGGATGTTACAAACTTCATGGCAAACTTAATTATACCCTGAACAAGTTTGATATGCCAAATTTTCCACACATAATATTTCCGGTCATGAAAAAGTCACTGCCAAAATTTCAATTGTAGGTTTAACTAAATTTATCATTGTAAATGCCACAAACCAAACATTTCCGTAAGTCCAGAACTCGAGCACATCCTTTCCGAAAGGACACACAGTCACACATAACGAGTAGCAATGCCAAAGTATGTGCTTAGGAAGCAACAGACAAACAAAAGTAACAGACAAGCAATGCAACTCTGAGCAAATAAATGTATGTAGTAGTGTGTAGGTGTGAGTGGATATGTGTTTGTATGCATATGTGCTTGTTTTCCGGTGGCATTTACATAATAGGTGAAATTTCGACGGTTATCCCTTGACCGAATGGCAAACATGTGGCAGCCCAACAGCAGCAACAACAACAACAAGCCGATCAACTGAAGGACAAGCAGAGAGCATGCATAACAATTGCAAAATGCTTACACGACAATGAGGATTCAACTGAGTAAATACAATGTAATCATTTCTATATACATATGTATGTTTGTATGTATGTAGGTCTATGGCTGAGGTGAGCTGTAGCAACAACTGTTTGTATGTGCGTGTGTTTGCAATGGTAATTCGTTCATTTGTGTGCATTGATTTCGGCACTTAAGGACATAATCATCAGCAGATTTGTCGAGTTGCAGCAAATAAACGTGGTATGAGGGGGAGCAGCAGAAGGAAAGGGACTGTGACACAAACAAGGTGATTATTATTATTGTTGTTGTTGCTCTTGTTGCAGGGATTTTAAGTTTAAGTACGTGTGACAACAGGGTACCATTGTATGCTTGCAAATAAATGCGACGAAAGCATCGCATAAGTGACCCTATATGAACTGGTTATGAACTAGTGCAATTTCGCACCACTTCGGAGTTGTTTGTAATATTTTATGTTTAAAAAACAGTTTTAACGACTCGGTCGAAGTGGCTGCGTTGTTAGAAAACAAAAGTCTCAGAACTAGTTCTACACTAGTACAATTTCGTACCAGTCTGAAATTGCTTAACATAGGTTTCTTACATTTGAAGGAAAGTTTTATTGACTGAATGGAAGCGGTTGCGGTGTCAAGAGAAGACAAACTGATTCAGAACTAGTTATGAACTAGTATAAATGGTACCAGTCCGAAGTTACTTAAAATAGCTTACATTTAAAAACGAATTTTAATGGCGTACTCGACGCAACTACGGTGTCACGTGAAGAATAAAAGTTTGAAACTAGTTACGAACTAGTTAAATTCGTACCAGTCTGAAATTGCTTAAAATATATAACTTACATTTAAAAGAAAGTTTTAGCACTACGGTTCACTTGGAGGCAGAAACTTCGAAACCAATACCGGACTAGTTAATTTTCGTACCAGTCTCCAAATCACCTAAATGTAACTGGCGGTTTGAATGACGCACACGACGATAGCCATGTTAAACCACTCATTTTTTGAAGCTGAAGCCAGTCGACAGTTCGAAGTTTATTAGTTATTTTTTAATTTTATTTTTTTTATTTTGAGCAAAAAGAAGACAAATTAACAAAAACTGCTAGTTAAATTCGACATTCGAACCTTACATATTTCCAGAAAAAATATTCATAAGAACTCAACTAGTCCACAACTAGTTCACTTTCATACAGTTCTTGCACTCATCCCTACTTCGACACTGAAACACTGTCAGGAATAATATTTATTGGCTGAAGAGCCTCGAGGGTCAGCCGCAGGCTACAGACGCAAATACTCAAAATCTTGCAAGCATTACAGGTGGTTGATTGATAGATTGGTTGTCAGGGCCAAGCAGCAAGCATCCAGAGTAAGAAGAGCACCCCCAGAAATCCTGCGTCAACTGCTTGCTCGTATAAGCTCTTTGTATTTTTTTAAGCAGCATACTTATAGGCGCGCAAACCGAAAGGGATACGGGCGCAGTCGGTGAATAAGCTGGATTAAAATCAAAACAGATTGGCAGTGGCATTAATAGCACTAGCAGCACAGCGACTGCGGCAATAAGGACAATTGCGGCAGCTAAAGCTGGGCGACAACAATAACAACACAACACAACACAACACGCGTCTGAGTACACGAAACATTTGCAGAGACACGAACAGCTTTGGCGTTTTCTGTGAATTGAAACACCTTGCCGTGCTTACAAAATGGAACGACTGTCATCACAACAACAGCAATAAAAACAACACTATTGGAAATCGTATTGCCTACTCGTCAAAGGGGTGTTCGTCAGCATTTGGATTTAGCGACACTGCCACCGATTGTCATCGAGATAATTGTTTTGATACGGCAAATAGCATTCGCTCACGGTCTGTTGGCGCGCTCTCGGCCGAATACTTGTCTGCAATTGTTGGTGTTTCACACTTAAAATATGTGAGTGTTTTTTTCAACCAACTACGCCATGCGACATACACACGAGTGTCGTGTAGAGATGAATTGCGAGCGTTGTTGATAAGCAGATGGCACGAAATTCGGTTTAGTTTTACACCAGTCGAAGGGATAATTCGCTGCCAATTCATTGTTAATTTGTTGGCTATTTGAAGTGATAGAAACAGATAATGATTTTTGACATCAGGAATTGGCAATATGAGACTAACATATGGAGACCACCCCCGATAATTGAATCAAGTTAAGGAGAGCGCGGGCTTAAGAGACTGCCTGATATTGGATTTAGTGTGGCTGCTTGACTAAGATTTGCCAGATATAAGTGGTCTCCCCGTGGAAAATGTTTTAGAGCATATGTACTTAAAGGGAGCGAGAGAGATACTATCGCCGGTTCCACATATTAAATTACTGTACTAAAAGGTTTCTTAAGTCGCGTTGTCAGCATAGGGGGCATCATATATGTGGAGGATAAAAATTATTCTTTCATTTAGTATGTAAAATGGAATTTTTAGATTGTGAAAGGCGGAAAGATGGTAGCGGATTTCATTATAGAGTGCATATGTCGCTTGTGGCGTGTGTCTTATATGACAAATGAGGTTTTACAAGTTTTAAGAGGCCACCAAAATGGTTACTGAAATGTAAGGAGAGCTTTATAAGCTAAGAAATGGTTTAAGGGTTCGGCAAAAACTCTTTATAAGAAATCTTACAGTCCCTTATTAGAGCCTCTTAATTGCTGTGTAAACTTCCAATTGCTGCTTGACATCGAATAAGAAAAGCGTAGGTCAATATCCAACAAAAGGTATGAGTAATAAACGTTTTTTAAACGTAATTAATTTGAGAAAAATCTTCATTGAAGATGGATAGCAACATTTTCAATAAGAACTTAGCTCATAATAAGCTTATAATCTCAAGATACTGAAATTTTTCATTGCTCACCTTAAGTTGTAAGTTTTTACGAGACTTTGTATACGATTTGGCATTCAGCGCTATATTCAGTAACGATTCTCATGAGCTAAATAAGTGCATTCAGCTACCATTCTCATAAGCTGAATAAATGCTGAAAGCCTAAATGTCTGAAAACCCTAGCAGTATGGAGTTATATCTATAAAAAGGGGCAAGCTTTTCAGATTTTTCGGGTTTCAGCGCTTATACAGCGCAATATTATATTTATTTGAAAACGCCCATTTGTACCAAGCTTTACAGGTTTTTAAATTTTCAGCGCTATTCAGTTTAACATTGAGAGACGATATGACATTCAGCGCTTTATTCAGCTACCATGATCATGAGCTGAATATATTCTGAAAGCCTGAAGGTCTAAAAATTCCATTGTAACATGGAGTTAAAGCAACAAAAAAGTGCAAGTTTTACGGATTTTTCGGTTTTCAGCGCTTATTCAGCTCAATACTATCATATATATATACATTTGAAAATGTCAATTATTACCAAGCTTTACCGGTTTTTTAACTTCCAGCACTATTCAGCTTAACATTAAGAGACGATTTGACATTATGCGCTTTATTCAGCTGAGAAAGGTCTTCACTGTACTTCAGATGATGCTTTAGCAAGAAGTGGTGTGTTTCGATGGCACTAGGCCTTTTTGGAGGGCCGGGAAGAGGTCGCTAATGAAGACCGGAAGAATGAGCAAATTCAAAGTGAAAACGATGTTCATTGTCTTTTTTGACATCAAAGGCATCGTCCACCATAAATTTGTTCCTCCTGGACAAACCGTTAGCGCCAAGTTTTACGTGAAAGTCCTCAAGAGACTCAAACGAAGGGTTAATCGGGTGAGGACATCGCAGCCGATTGGAAGTTGCACCACGACAACGCCCCGGCTCACACTACCTTTCTTGTGAACAGCTACCTAACCAAGGCCGTCATCCCAACTGAAGATTATGGATTGTTATTAGTCGCAGAAGTCAAGTGATGACTGAAAACCTGATGCCAATTAGTGAAAATAATTCAAATTACAGTAAATTGAAACAGGTGGTAACTCTTTCACAAATTTTTCTTAAATGTTTGGGATCAGTGTTCATATGGTAATATCTCATCAATTTGTACAGTTTCATTTAATTAAAAATAAAGTAAACAGGTGGCAGCCCTGCTAAAATAATATTTTTACTATAAACCACGTTTAATTTCTTCGTTTGGAACAAATATTGTAATATGTATTTTATTTATTTTATACTTTTTCTGAATTAAAATATTGAAACAAGTGGCAACCTTCTTCAAAAAATATTTTTTGCAGTGAACATTTTCCAATGAAAGTATTGCACTGAACGATTCAAACAAAATATTAAAATAAGCTTGCATTTTTTTTTTTAAATGTCAATATTAATTGAAGAAACAGGTGGCAACCATCTTATTACATTTTTTTTAATTAGAGGATTCCACCGAACGATTCAAACAAAATATTAAAATAAACCTGCATTATAGCAGACGCTATATAAACATAATGCAATTGTGACGGTTTTTCGTTTCACTACACAAATGCGTTGCAGTTTATCGATTTCACAATACAGCCTGAAGAAGTTTTACTTAAAAAAACGCATAAAAACTGTTTACTCTCTCGGAGGACTCATTTGAGCTGCGACGCTACCCAAAATCTCAGTGGGACTGTCATCGAGCAGGCATACAAGCGTATATATGTATGTATGTATGTGTCTACATAAAACGCGAATGATGATTACGACATTAACATAGCGACAGCCGGTAAATGTCTGCGAGCAGCTAACAACAATGGACGGCGCATGATCAGGTGTCCTCCGAGTTGTTGAAATGTTACACGCGGTCATAAACTTCAATTTTGCAAGTGTTCAACAAGCACAAGTGCACGGAGTGCAAACGGCGTCGAAACAATGAAAGTAAAACTTAACGGCCATAAAGGGACCAAACTCTAATGTAGCATATGTATGTATGTAGGTATAATACATTTATCGTCGGATGAGTCCAACGCTGGATGGAGTGTGCACAAATGGGGGCTCAAATTATCAAGCTGTTAGACGGACGAATGAGCAGTAAACATATGGGGAACATACATATGTACATATGTATAATATGTACGTCAGATGCTGGGAGATAACGGTAGTGGAGACTTGCGATGGGCGGCAAAACGTTCGCAAGCTTTTATAAAGTGTGGAATATGTCTCTTAAGATGGCTGATTTAAAGTGGAGTTGAAGACGTTTGATTTAGCAGCCATCTTAAAAGACACTCACACACACTCCAGTCTCCAAGCTTGACTTTATATATTTTCTTAATAATAAAGCTTTTCCAATAATAAAGCTTTAAGTACGGTTTTTGGTATTAAAAAATATTTCAGATAATCCAGTTAGATAATCTAAAGTGATGGACACATTTTTAATTGTATTTTTATATTTATGTAAATATTTTAATTCATACGAATCTTCAACATGGGTTTACGGGTTTCAAACAGTCGATTTTTTTATTGTCTTATTAAATTCTACAAGACCTCTAGAATATTGTCCTAAATTTTCAAGTTGAACCGAGTAATAGTTTCGGAGCCTTGAGAACTTGTGCGTTCGAGGTTAGCTAGGCTAAGTGAGCCGTCTTTAAACGCGTTTTTTCTCGAAACTGTGTTTTTGAAGTCGGTTGGCAAGATTTTTCAAAAACTACTCAACCGATTTTCATGAAATTTTACACAGGTCTTTGAGATACAATTTTTAAAGACTTGGACGAAGGATTTATTAAAAAAAAAAATGTCGCGAAATTTTCACTGAAATTTTAATTTTTTTGTAAAAATGTCTGCCAAAAAACCCATTTTTTAAAAAAGTGTTTTTTACTCGAGGAAACCCATGTAACATCTTAAGAATACCTAGTCGAAATTTTTATACAAAGAAAAGGGATTTCAGAATGAGCTGAAAATACGAAATTGATAATGCTAGAGAACTAATTTTTTGAAAAAATTTCTCAAAGTTTGATTCTAAAATAGAAATTTTCCCCAGGTACCAAACTGCCTATTTTTTAACCTCCTAGTAGTATATTTTTGCTCGTAGTCACTATACCATAGAGATAGCTCTGAGATAATTACGTTCACTGCGACACTAGGAAAGAAATTGGAACCCTAGACAGCTGTTGTAAGTGCTATGGGGATGGATAAACGAATATAAAGATCTACTGTTAGATTTATTTTATAAATGCTTTATTAAATTACCGAAATTTCCAAAAATAATTATCGGTCTATACAAATTATGTCCTTACATCCAAAATTCTACAGGAAAACTGTCACTTAACCCAAATTTTGGACGCACGAATTTCATATTTCTTTTGTTTTGAGAGATACACAAAACAAGGGTAACTTTCGGGGACAGCCGCAAGAAATTGATAAAGGTACTTAATGGAAGGTCACTGTCTTACACTTCGAAATATTAAAAACAAATTATTTGTATATTTTTCATAGAAAAAAACTACAAATAGGTATTTCAACAGAAAAATTCATAGAACTCATTAAAATTTATCAAAACTCAGAAAAGTGGATATTGTAACGCTTCAAGCGCAGTGACATTGTCCTAACAGGTCAATCTCAAGCTCTACTAGTTAATCGCTACTAGAATTAAATCCATATGATGTCCTAACCTTCAAGAAGGCGCGTGTTCACCTGTTGGATCATTAGATTGTGAATTATATCAGTTTGAGTGAAGCAACTTCAGTTATTGTGAAAAATGTGTAAAAAGGAATTTTGCGCGTTGATAAAATGTTGCTTTTTTGAAGCGCAAAAATACAGTAGAAGCAAAAACTTGCCTTGATGATGAGTTTTCGGACACTGTCCGGGAAAATAAACCATCAAGGATTGGCATGTTAAGATTAGACGTGGTGAAATGACCACCGAAGGCGGTGAACGCAGTGGATGTCCAAAAGAGGTTGTTACCGACGAAAGCATCAAAAAGGTCCACAAAATAGTTTATACTCGAGATAGCTGACACTATAAAGATTTCAACTGAACATGTACATCATAACATTTACGAATAGTTGGGTATAACAAAGCTGTGTGCAAAGTGAGTGCCGCGCGAACTCAACTTTGACCAAATACAACGACGAGTTCGGGGCAGTGTTTGGAGATGTTCAATCGTAATAACTCCAGTTTTTGCGTCCATATGTGACAATGTATGAAGCATGGCTTCATCATTTCACACCGAAGTCCAATCGACAGTCAGCGCATTGAAGTCTATTCCGGAAATTGATTTTAACAACTGTTTCAAGGATTAGAAAAAACGTAGACACAAGTGTATTGGGGCTTATAGAGATTACTTTGAGGCGGACGACAAAAATTTTGAAGAATAACTTAAGAATTTTAAAATTATGAAGAAAGTATCTATCTTTTCTTCATAGTAACATTTTTACACAAATTTATCAAAATTTTAATCTAAGAAATATAGATTTCCCTTGCATAATATAAATAGTCTGTTTTCGATATCAACAACAACTGCTCAGTGGACAGACACAACCAGGTGTATTTGATCAGCCAATTTCGAAACAAAAATGTGTTGATAGCAACTCTAGTATACGTCTTCAGCATACCCCTCAACGCCGACATTCCCCTTTCGCTATATTACACTGTTATTACATTGCGCAGGATCTTCCCTCATTGACTTTCATTGGAACTCAAATTCCAAATGGTGGCAGGAATCTGCATAGCGGCAAATAATGAAACCGAATCAAATGAAATAACAACACACACAGCAGGCGACACCTTTTCAAATGCGAATACAATTTTATTATAGAATCGTATTGTTTTTGAATAGCTCGGCACAACCTCACAGCGCCGAGGTAGTTGAGGGCAATCAGCGCGCACCCCGCTGCTGCTGCTAGAACACACCCCTACGGTAGCTTGCGAGCGCTTTGCTTGCTTAGCTGTATTGTGGCGTGTTGAGTTTCATTGTTTTGACATGAGGGATATAGACGCCGTCGCGCATGCGCTCCAGTTTCCTATCACTACCAAGAACAACACTGCAAGTATTCGTTGCGGTAGTTGCCTACCAGCCGGCGCCCCTCGGCATTGTCAACGCGCGCGCATGCTGTGTCTGCTTGCCTGCTGCCGAGCGACTTGTCACATGCAAGTGAAGCACAGCGAATGCGAAAAGGCGCCGCTGCTGCGTAAGACACACCGAACATACTGCTGGCGTTGCCATTTTGGTAATCAACTGTTGACAGCGCACAAATAAAATTGCATTTTAATGAAGTGCGCTCCAGTTGTCGGCTCGTCGTTGGCGACGACGATGATGTTGATGATTGCTCATTAATGCAACACGCTGCCTTGGGCGCGAGCCCAGTTGCCGTTGTGGCATGCAGCATGTGTACTTTGAACCTTGGCTGCTTGTTTTCTTAACCACTTCATACTTTGTGTACACTTCTGCTGGGCTGGCAAGTACTCGTTTCAAATGCTCGTCTGATATTTTCGGGGTTTTTCAGCTTTTCATCTGTTTTGATTTGCATTCGGAGCTCGGCGCTCGGCAAAAGGGTTGTGAAATGGTTTGATGAAATGTTTTTCTTTCACACCTTTTCCTGATTTTCGGCTGCCGTTTTCGCCTTTGTTATTTTAGCTGGCGTTTATTGTTGTTGGTTATCCTGCTGTTTTTGCTCTGTTTTTCCTTGTAATCCTGAATGTTTTGATTTAATTTGGATTTTCGGTTTATTGTTGACTTTTGTGGAAATTCGCTTGCTTCCAATAAAGCTTATAACGGGGGTTACAATTAAGATATTTATGCAGAGTTTCATCTTTTTTATAACTATTGTGTGAATTAGCATTAGAGGAACGCTAGGTTAAATGCCAAACGCTGTCTTTTTAGTAACAAGTTTTCAATACGATTTGCGTAATTTCTCAGTTTTATTTTATTAAATAGGTTGCAACTCTTTTCAAAAATAATTTTTTTTTTTAATTTTTCCAGTAATTGATTTTTCAATTAGATTTCGTGGTACTTTCAGTCAAATAATAATAATACAATTTTTAATAGGTGGCAACTCTTTTCTAAAATTGTTTAAACTCAAACTTCCCAAATGTTTTTAATACGATTTGCGTAATTTCTCAATTTTATTTTATAAAATAGGTGGCAACTCTTTAAAAAAATAAAAAGTTTTCAGAATTTTTTCAGCATTTAATTTTTCAGGCACATTTCATAGTACTTTCAGTCAATTATTTTTCAATAGATGGCAACTCTTCTCCAAAATATGGTACTTTCAGTCAATTGTTTTTCAATGGGTGGCAGCTCTTCTTCAAAATATATTCAAATTCATACTTTGGGAATGTTTTCCATAAGGAAAAAGTATGACAGATTTTTGGTCTCATTACGTGGTATTTGCAGTCAAACTTTTTTCGAACAGGTGGCAACTCTTTTCCGAAATATATTCAAAGTTTCAGCTTTTAGACGGCTTCCATAAGATTTCTTTCAATCGTTAATTTTTCGTGTACAATTCGTGATATTAGCTGTGGAACTTTTTTGTACAGATGGCAACCCTTTCCCAAAATATATTAAAATTTTTACTTTCACGAATGTTTTACGTAAAAGTTTTTTTCCGTAACATTGTTAATTTTTCGGGCTCAATTCGTGATAGCAATCGAGCTTTTTTGGCCAGATGGCAACTCTTTTCCAAAATATATTAAAGTGTTTACTTTCACGAATGTTTTACGTAAAAGATTTTTCAACATTTAATTTTTCGGGTACATTTGGTGTGATTCGTCATACCTTTTTCAATAGTTGGCAACACTATTCCAAGTGCAAATCACAGATATTCCATATACTATTCATTATATATTAAGATTTGATAACCAGTAAATTAGGTGGCGGAGAAATTACACCAATACTGCAGTCCTTTGTGAATCCAGATAAAAACTCTTGTAGTCGGATATTAGCTCTCGACAGTGCCTTGAACCTATCATAATTCCGCCTAGAAGTTTTATTTCTATTTTTGACATTTCATCTGGATGTCTAATATTTTAGTAGTAGTAGCATGAAACCCGACCGAATAGTCTCCAGTTAGCACCCTTACAATTATTGAAAGGTAATCTTTGCTAAGAGAGAAGGGATCACTAGACTTCTTGCGATTTACGCAAGACCAGAAAAAAACTTGCGACTGTACAGTTGCTAATAGCTGACCAGCGCTTGCCAAACTTGCCTAAGGACGAACCATGCAGTAGTGAACCGCAAGAAGCTAGCGGTGCTGCAAACCATTTTCATTCTGCAGTTAGTAAGACCGAAGTAGATGCCGTAGGAAACACATTAGAATTGCAGTTTCCTAAAATACCGCACCAATCTAGTCATGAAATAACTCGATGCCAGTGGTAAGAAGTCTAGACATCCCTTCCTAGTCTCGACCGTTCCCAAGTCTCGAGTCAGTGAGCTTAAGGCTAATACCGCCGCGCTGCTATCAGTGGGGATAGTCACCGCTCTGAAGGCTGTGTTCCGGAGCAGTGACCTACTGCTACCTTGATGGCAGCTACCTCCTCTTGGAAGAACTTAAACTTGAGTTGATACATAGTTCCAGGTTAAGGTTTAGAGAAAGAAGTCTATCAAATTTGAATGACATGCTGTCGAAATGTCTAACGTGAGCTTTATAATTGTGAAATATGACTAAAAACCTTTAAATTGAGTCAACGATTGAAGAATTAGGACTAACTTGCGCGACAGAACACTATACTTATAATCTCTTAAAGGTAGCACAGTTGATAGTAGAGGCAAATGATCGGTCAAGCATCAGACAATAATTATTTAAATACAAGAAAGATGCAGACTCTAACGCTGTACAATCAGCCGAGAATACAACCAACTAAGAGCTTAATAACTTCTTAAATAACTCTGAAAAATAAGACAGCTGATCTATCTACGCTTCCTTCGAGCAAAAAAAAAACTGGCAAGTGAAAGGAAAATTTTCCACAATAAAGAAAATTAAACCGTTACCGTTATGCTCTATAAACTACGCAAAACCATCACAGGAAGCCGAAAACATTTACGAGTAGTACTCCCACTAATAGAGACATTTAATCATCAAATACAAGTGAAACTGGGACGTGTTGAGTGGGTATCCCACAGAGCTTTAGAAACGAACATCCAACATTTTCGGAGGATTGTCTTCATTTTTATTCAACGCACACATGCGTGCATTGTCAGCCAGCCTTGAAATATAGCACCAAAGGTAGAGTTGATGAAGTTGGACGCTGTTAATGCTGACAAAGGCAGCAACAACTTTTACAAGAAATACAAGAAGCGAAGCATAGAAAAAGGCGCTGAATGACGGGGGCGTACCCATTGTTATACGATTGTTTGTGGATGTGAGTGGAGTGAGTGTGTGTGTGTAATTTTAAGTATGTTTTATTGTGAAAAATATGAATTCGCATTCACACTTCAATTACCGTAACACCAAACGCGCCTCGCTCTCTCTTTTTATATGGTTTGAGTATATTAAATGAATCAGGACCACGGGAGATGAATGTGGCGGAAAGGACAATTGAATCAGTGCAGCACAAATGTACACAACACAATATTGCTGTTGAGACAGCCATGAAGATGGAGGGGTGGAGATTTTAATATGCTGTGTGATTATTGTTGATGGGTTCCACTTGATGAACGATAACGAATTGCGAAACAGCGTGCAAAATGGATTTATGTCTACTATATGTGTCTTTATTAATGTGTTGCGGATTTCACACATATAATCGGAGGATTTGGCTATAATATACAAACTAACTGTATCATTATGTATACGCTTTTGAGTATGAAAAATATGTTTTTTTAAAACATAGAAATTGAATTTTAGAAAAAGTAATGAAGGACCAAGTTCCGGTGAGCTTGTTGAGATTATGGAGTCAAAAAGATTTAGCCATTTTGGCTTGCAGAAATTGTGGACCGATTTCATATATTTTTTGGTACTAAATCACTAATCTAATCGCGTAAGCGGTATCCACGCCAATTAAGAATTAAGAAATCACGTTGTGGTAGAAAAATACCAGTCCGTCCACCTAACTTCATTAATAGGTCTCATATATCAAAAGAAATATATAGTATAAAGTCAAACGAACGGACGAATATCATCAAATATGCTATATAGACTAAAGAAAGAAGACCAACCGCGGCTATTTAGAGAACTTTATCACATCATTGTTATTGAGGTTATCTATTCCAGAGGTAACTTAAGGAAAATGAAACAAACTGAGATCAAACTAGCATGTGGACGTGTTTTATAGTCGAAAATTAGCAAATTGTCAAATTTTTTACAATTCAAAAGAACGGCTTGGAAGCAAGAAAAGCAACTTCGGACAGACGGAATGAAGTTCGGCTGGACGGACGGAAACTCACAAGGATGTAAAGAAGGTTCAGATGGACGGACGGAAATTCAGTTGAAAGGACGGATCTTTAGAACGAACGAAACTTTGGAACGGATGGAAGTTCGAATCGACGGAAGAGAGTTCGAACGGGCGGAAGAGAGTTCGGACGGACGGAAGAAATTACGAACGAATGAAAGGAAGTTCATATTGACGGAAGTTTGTATAGACGGACGGAAGTTCAGATGGATGGAAGGTAGGCTCGGATGGATGGACGAAAGTTCAGTTGAAAGAACGGAACTATAGATGGACGGAAGGAAGTAAAAATTGATATACGGAAGTTCAGATTGAAGGAAGGAAGTTCAGATTGAGGGACGGAACTTCAATGTGACGGAAGGAGGTTCGGACGAACGAAATGTAGTTCAGATGGACGGAAAGAAGTTCAGATGGACGAACGAATGTTCACATGGACGGAAGGATGATAGACGGACGGAAGAAAAGTCAGATTGATGGAAGTAAGTTCAAACGGGAGGAATGAAATTTACATAATCGGACGAAAGTTCACATGGATGGATGGAAGTTTAGACTGACGGAGGGAAGTTCGGAAGAACAGAAGATAGTTCAGGTACATAGACGGAAGTTCCAATGGACGGACAGAAAGCTGTTAGGACTAACAGAATGAAGATCGGATATAAAGATGGAAGGATAGTCGAGTGGGCGGTCTACCAAGAAGGATGATAGACTACCAAGAAAAAAGACAGACAAACAAGCCGTAGATCGGGCGAATGGACGTACGAATGGAAGAGCGGTCGAACGGAAAGAAGAAAGCAGAGACGTATAGACGATCTCAATGAAGGTCGCTCTTGTGTCTATACGATCGAACAGAATATTTTCATTACACCGGACCCGCGGACAGAAAATCAATGGATCTTAAAGGAGGGACGGACAGACGATCTGAATAAAGGACGAACTTACATCCATTCTATCGAATAGAAAATCCGACTTCATTTAGTATCATTTTTGGTTACACTGGACCGGCGCATCCAATTCATCTTCTTATTCTGATCAAAAATTTAGTAATATATAGTGCTAGTATTCATATATTTATATTTCGATTAGTTTCAGTTACTATTGTATAAACAACCGTTAAGTAAACAGAAAAATTTTACTATATCTGCAGAGGTACAAACATTAAAGTATAAACTCTAAAAAAAATCCTGTTTAATAAAGTATTTTTCACAGAAAAGTGCGCCAGTTTCGAAACCATACCACATTTCGTTTAATTACAGAGCACCCAGTGCCTCGCTGCGCCGATGAGTGCAACCCTGTAATTAAGTGGCATTTTCGTTGCAGTTGTAAAATCATAAATCATTGCAGCACCTTTACGTCCACTATTTACTTAGAAAGTGCACATGTTGGGCGCATACAAGGCAACACAGTCGGACACCACTTCAGCACAAACTCAAACCATTAGTGCAACTTAGGGCGCGTGCCGCAAAACTAGAGTAGGTACCACACTACCCACTGACGGTGTACACACTACGCACTGTAGTGGACACGCTTCATTGCAAATGTCCAGCGAGTTTTGTTTGAAATCGGAAATCACAATTGGTAATATTTTGCAAACAACAATAACATTAAAGTGGAAAAAGTAATCATAAAATTTTTAGTTTCACTTTTAATTATGGCAATAAATATAAAACCTCGATTTACACAGCTCAATCATTGTGCCTCGTGTTGTCCAAGCGCGTCGGATGCGAAGAGGGTTTGTGGTAAACCATAAAGTGTGCTGAAAATTGATTATAAAATGCTTCTCGGTCATTAAAGCAAATTATGAACGCAATTGTTTTGAAATTGTAAAATTGAAAAAAAAGAAAGAAACGGCACATACGACGATTTCACGCTGTGATTGTAAAGTAGGCGGCGGCAGAAATTGAGTTGTTGGGCGTGCGGTGTATGCCTTGAGTGGGACACCTGGGTTGTTAATTGCGGTTTGGAACTGCCTTCATACACATTAAATGCGGTTGGCAAGTAAGCTACCGTTTAATAAAGCAATCAAAATAATAATAACGGTATAAATATAATTCAAAATAAGTCAGTAAAATATTTCGGTAAATTGATGGACTCGTTTTTAAAATGTACCAGCAAAATTCGAATCCGAAAAATATCTTTCATCGAGACCTTTTTAGTTGGAGAAACGATTATTATTCCTGCATTCCTCTCAACGAAAACGAAAACTAGAACTCGTTTTTAAAATGTTCCAGCAAAATTCGAATCCGAAAAATATCTTTCATCGAGACATTTTTAGTTGGAGAACCGAATATTTACTATTCCTGCATTCCTCTCTACGAAAACTTTGAAACTCTGCAAAAAACTACTCATATCTCATAGAAAAATCTCCAAAACATATTTCAACATTAAACTATTTAGAGTAAAACATGTACATTGTGACAAAAAACAACCCGGAATAGTAAATAAATTACCCGGTGATGATATTTCAAAAAAATGTATTTATTTTGCTAATTTGGTAGGACTGTCCTTAATTACTATGCCAAATATGATCATGTCTCTACGGAATCTATTCTGAATAGTATCCAGTCAATAGGTGTTGATACCGCTATACAACCCTGGATCAGAAGTCTTTAGATCTCTGAACGGATAACCGCAGAATGAAACAACGCAAAAATGACCAAGAAAGTCTGTAGAGGTACTCCCTAAGGGGGAGTGCTATCTCCGCTTCTATGGACATTAGTGGTGAATAAACTATTAAGGAACTTAGAAGACGAAGCTTTAAGATAATGGCATATGCGGATGACATTGCCATCTTAATAACGGGTAGGTGTCTACAGACCGTTAGCAGTATTATGACCACCACCCTCAATACAGTCCAGAACTGGGCATTGCAGAGGGGTCTGGGGTTGAACCTAAAGAAAATGGATCTGCTTATGTTCACAAGAAAGCAGAAAATTCCTCTAAGGAGGTTCCCTTCGATAAATGGGACACAACTCTCTCTCTGGACAGCAAACTGCTGTGGAAGCACGTGGCAGAAAGAGTGAGGACTGGCACTAAACCTACCACCTATAGACCTCTTCGCTGAAAACTTTGCAGCAAAATCGGCGGGACGACTACTGGTTGCAAGAGAATTTACATATACAAACTTCGAGCATAGCTCGGTGGGTAATGGCGGTTGGGCAAACATCGACTACATGACCCCACTTTTCAACTGGGAAAGAAGGTTCAAAGTAAACGTAGAAAAAGATGGCTGGCGTAAAGGTATGTCAGCCTCAAAACATCTATACTGAAGGCGCGAAAATGGATGATGGAGTTTGGTGCGGGAATATACTGTCCAGAGTTAGGCATAAGGCAACCTTTTAAGTTGCCGGACACTGCAGTATATTTCACACTTTGTTATTGAGAAAGCCACGGAACTGACCTCTAATTCACCTGCAGGCAATTCCAGAGTCAATATCTAAGTACGTAGACAGCTAAGCAGCAATCAAGGCAGTAACCTCGTATCGCATATCGGCCAGAAGTGTATTGTTAAGCAGGGCAGCAGTGGAGTGTTGCCAGAAGTAAGCTTCTTCACTTCTACTGGGTGCCAGGTCAGAAAGGCATCGAGGACAATGAAATAGTGGACGAGATTGTCAAGAATGGTGTACGGCTAACATCGGTAAACGTGATCAACATTGGGAAGCTCATGCATTGTCATACGACGATCTCGACAGAAGCATGGTAAAGAAAATCAAAACCCGATGGAACAAGCTACCTGGATGCAAAACTGCAAAAGTGATGTGCAAAGCGGGGCTGACAGATCGCGAAGACTGTAGGAAATGTTTAGAACAGGAGACCCCGAAAACAATGGAGCTTCTTTTGTGCAATTGCCCCACATTGACAAGGCTACGCTCTAAGCATCTGAGCCCACGGTATGATACACAGGCATCGATAGTGAAGCCGTAGAGTCTGTTAAAATTCGCGTCAAGCACAGACATATTAAAGGAAGACTACTTCTCTTGATTTTTCCCTCTTTCCTTATTGGTAATATAACTCGAAGATATTGACGAAGCTGCAGCAACTAAAAAGCGTTCAATTTCTACTTTCCATTCAAAAAATGTCCAAGATATTTAACTTTGTCATTTCTTTGGAATGTGTAAGAGAAAATGAGATAAAGAGGGGAAATCCTTCATTGAAAGCAAATGGCCGAAGAGAACCATTTATAAGAGAACCTTTTATAATGGTTCAGGTTTCGGCTTGGATCCAACATAATAGAAATTTTCGGTTCGCCCAATGGTTCTATTTATTAGTCGCAAAAAAGGTTTCCAGTTTAAAATTGATGAAATTGGCTGGCCTCTACGAGTAAATGCTGAGTTCTGCAAGATAGTTGGATATACATTTCTCAATTCCGCTAACCAAAATTTACATTTAAGTTGAACTAACAAATGATTTTATAATAAGGTTTGTCGAAACACGGGCCTTCCCTCTTAATTCCATCAAAACAGACGCATAAATATTGTGAAAATCTAGAATAATCCAAGTAAAATTTTTCGAGACTTGTTTGTATATTATAACAAATCACTAGCATTCGCAATAATTTTATTTGTACCGTCACGAACCAGTGCAGACATTTGTATACTCCCAACACACATAAATAAACTCACAACTGCTACCGTCAGTAAAACAAATCTTTGCCTCTCTGATTCACAGCACCTACGACGGCGAAGAAAACCGCAAAACCCGAATTGAAAGTTTATGAGCTGCCAATAACTCCTCAGATACAAAATGAAATGATAACGAAAGGCAAAAACAAATGTGCGCAAATATGCAAAATAAATTAAGGCAGTTGACGCGGAACAAGTATTGACATTAATTTACATTTATCAAGCGAAGCTGGACGAAATTAATGATGAGCAATAAATATGCGACTGGAATTTATTATGGTCGAGGTGGTTTTGAACTTTAGTCGCTTGCTCTCTAGTTTTATGCGTTGTTTTAATGTGTTGCCTTTGCTTTTATTGTGGTTGTATGTGTTTTTGTATTGTGACAGGTTTTATTATTTCTTACGTTTTATTGACGTTTTTATGACATTTGCGCGTAACTCTTTGCCATGGCATAACTTAACATATGGGTGGAAGGTTTTTAAAATTATAATAACTGTCTTCGATTCGCCATTTCGTTGGTCGTTCTGGCCTCTTGTCAGAAAAAAGCATTTGGAGAATCAATAAAAAAGTTAACAAATTAATTTCATTAAAGTTATATAGTCTTGAAGTATTCCCTGTTATTTGTACTATATCAGTTCATTTAATTTATGCCAGTTTTCCTTTGATTCGCAGCTCTCCAAGGTAAGGCGAATAAAAGACAACTATAGTAAGGAAGAAACGGAATATTTTTCACTTGATCTTCAAATGAGTAAAAAGTGTTCCTGATTACATTGTTGTCTTAGAAAATAATCTTTACCAAATTTCGTGAATATATCTTGTGAAATGTGAAAGTTTTCCATACAAGCATTTGATTCCGATCGTTCAGTTTGTATGGCAGCTATATGTTATAGTGGTCCGATATCGGCCATTCCGACAAATGAGCAGCTTCTTGAAGAGAAAATGACGTTTGCAAAATTTCAAACGATATCTTAAAAACTGAGGGACTAGTTCGTATATATACAGACAGACGGACGGACAGACAAACAAACAGGACATGGCTAAATCGACTCAGCTCGACATATTGATCATTTATATATATACTTTATAGGGTCTCCGACGATTCCTTCTGGGTGTTACAAATTTCGTGACAAACTTAATAGTATACCCTGTTCAGGGTATAAAAAAGATTAATATTATTAATATATTAAGAATATGTGGAATAAACGAAAGTGGATAGGGGACACAGTCAACGACACTACACTTTCATTAATGCAGAGGAAATGGTTAAGAAAAAGGGTGAATAAGACACACACCTCTTGAGATATACTCTTGAAGACCTGGACGTCACATAAGTTCAGCAAACTCTGACAGTTTAACAGGAATTATTTGGTCTAAGGTATTCCTGATCGTAGGAGGTCTCGAAAGCTTCTTAAATACAGATATATTTTCGCTAAGCACACTTGTTAAAAAGTTTTCTTGACCCCTATTGTCAACTGCATCAGAAAAATGATGGGTCCATGTCATTAAAAACTTTGCTCTTAAAATTTTTGAAAATCAAGTTAAAGAAATTGAGTATATTTCTATATAAAGTATGTATCTATATTTACGACATAAAGTGGTATGTAGTGAAGTCCACCATTTGAGGAGTTTTGATATCTCAAAGTATCTCATTAGAAGTTTTAGAAGCAAGAGATAAAATATAGCGAAGAGGTAGGGATAATTTAAAAAAAAAAACACCCTATAAAAGCGAGAGCTTTACCTCAGCAGATTACTTAAGAAAACCATTCTTCGGAGTTATTCAAACTAAATATTAAAATATGGCCTGCAAGCGAAATAGGATGAAAAATTATTTGTGGGAGATTTTTAAAAAATATTGCCACGTATGAGAATTTTCAACTAAATAGGTTTGATAAAACTTAAAGTGCAAAATATTATCGAGAAGGGTTGTCACCAGCTTGAAAAATACTGGAAAAAATAATGCAATGAAGTTATCAAACTGAAAAGGTTTCAGAAAGCTTGAAGTTGAGAATATATTTTTTTTGAAGTCTTGCCATGTGTTCAAAAAATTATAATTTAATAATTTAATTCAATACCACTTTTAATAGGTTGAAGCATTGCATGCTCAAAATCTTATTGTAAGGGTTGCCAACAGTCGAATAAAAGAAGAAAGAACTGAACAGCAAAGCATGTATAACAAACGGAGGAAATAAATCTAAGCCAATTTGAACATTTTTGGAATATTTAGTGATATACAAGTATGTATGTATGTATAGTTTAGGTAAACATATATGTGAAAGTATTGTTTACAATTTTTTATTTCATATGTATCACATTATAAATTTACAATTAAAATTAGTTGTACTTTGCAAAGAATTGCCACCTGTTTGAGAATTGCATTTTAGAAGAAAGTAATGAGATAAAGAAGCACTGCAATAATTGAGGGAAACGAAAGATGTTTACGAAAGCTTAGATTTTAAAATGCTTTTGGGAAAAGTTGCCACCTGTAGAAATATTAAGAACAATTTTGGGAAAAGTTGCCACCTACAGAAATATCAAGAATACACTAATTTGGTTTGAAAAACCGCAAAACCCGAAGAAAATATTTTTGACAAGTGTTGCCACCTGTATTTAATTGAATCGTTATACAAAAAAATGAATTAAAAATATACTAAAGTGTTTGAAGAAAGCTTATCTAAAACGAAAACATTTTTGAAAAGAGTTGCCACATGTTATTTTTTTTTATTGAATTGATGAAAGAAAAATAATTTAAGATTACACAAATTCTGTTAGAGAAATGTTATTGTAATGAAAATACTTTTGATAAGAATTGCCACCTGTATAAATTTGTATTGAATTTTTGAAACAAAAACTATTATCAAATTACTGCAATAAAGCGGTTTAAGAAAGTTTATCTAAAAGCAAAAATATTTTTTGAGAAGAGTTGCCACCTATTTAATTTTTTATTGAATTGTATTGGTAAAACAAAAATCAATTTGGGATTACACTTAAGCGTTTTAAAAAAGCTTCTCTAAAGGTGGACATACATATGTATAATACTATCGACAAGAGTTGCCAGCTGTTTAATTTTTTTATATAGCTGCTAAAACCAAAATTATTTTTAGATTACACTAAAGCGGTTTAAAAAAGGTTAACTAAAACGAAAGTATTATTGACAAGAGTTGCCACCTGTTAAATTTTGTTTTCAATTGTTAAAACCAAAATAATTTAAGATTACACTAAAGCGGTTAAAGAGATATTATGTATCTGAAGTTGAAAATATTTTTAGCAAAAGTTGCCATTTTGTAATTTATATTTTTAAATTGTAAACAAAAATTATTTAAAGGAGATCATTTAAAGATAAAACTATTTTGGTCCAGTGTTGCCACCTTTAAAATCAATCAATAAAAAAATCATTTTAAGATTATACTTAAGCCGTTTAAGAAAGCATATCTAAAGGCGAAAATATGTTTTGACCAGAGTTACCACCTGTTTAATTTTTTTCAAATTAGTAAAAGAAAAATTAATTTAAGATTACAAAAAGCGGTTTAAGAAAAGTAATCTAAAGCGAATATATTATTGACAAGGGTTGCCACATGTTACATTTTTTATTTAAATGGTGTATAAGTTTATTTAAGCCATTTAAGCAAAATAATTAATGAAAGAAAATATTTTTGATGAGAGTTGCCACCTGTTATTTTTTTATTTAATGACAAAAAATTATTTAAGCGCTTTAGGCAAATTATTTGAGGATGAAAATATTTTTTATGAGAGTTGCCAACTGTTTAATTTTTTTATTTGAAAAAATAAGCTAACAGGTTTAAGAAAACAATTTTTCAATTTATTTTTGAAAAGAAAAAGCTTTAACACAAAAATTAAAATATTTCTGACAAAAGTTGCCACCTGTTTAATTTTTTATTGCGTTGTTAAACAATTTTATTTAAGCGGTTTAAGGCAAATTATTTACAGGTGAAAATATTTTTTATCAGAGTTGCCACCTGTTTAATTTTTTTTTAGTTGAGTAAGTTAATTAAGAGGTTTAACAAAACAATTTTTCAATTTATTTTTGAAAAGGAAAAAGCTTTACCACAAAAATTAAATAGAGTATGAGCATCTTATGAGTTAATATATTTAATAGCTTTCAGAAAAAAATTTATGAACATTTTTTATTTGAAAGCTATCATCAGTTCTTATTAATTAATTGACACACAACTGATGGATCTGAATTCAGCTATGCATCATTAACACATATCCAGATATAGAGCGTAACAATGACTATACACAAATGCACACATTAAGAAATGACACATATGTATGTATACGAGTTAACAACATATATAGATGCATGTGTATATGTATGTGTGGGTTGTTTTATGAGCACACAAACACCACCACATTCGCCGCGAATCTGTGTGCCATTAATGCAAATTAAGAAAATATGCAGTCATATGTCGCGAAAAAAAACACGAATAATGCAGTTGTTGGTGTGTGTGTGCATGTGTGTATATGAATATATGGGTGTGCGTGTGCTGCCCGCCCATTTTGGCATGTCATTACACATTATCATTCATAAATCAAACTTCAAATTGAACACAAGCGCAACAAAAATTACAAGCAAGCAAAATAAAAGAAGCAACCAAGCAGGCGAAATCAGCAAGCAGTAGTTCCCAAACGGTGGGCAAAGAGACAGCGAGGGGGTTAGTAAAACAAGCGAGTGAAATATTTGCATGAACTTTTGCGCGGCGTCAGCAGTGAATGAATATTCAAAAATTTTCACTGCAGCTAGCCGCAACAACATTGTAACAGCAAAACAACAAAAAGTGAAGACAACAACAACAAAACGGCAGCGACAAGCAGCCAAGAGACAATGCGCCGCTGAAGCGTAAAGCATGCGCCGCCGCGTTGGCATAGAAGAGGGCGTTAACGCCAAATTTTCCAAATAAAATGTGAAGCATAAAAAAGTTTCGGGTAAAATGTGAACAAAAAAAAAACTAACCGAACAAAAACAAGGAAGTCATCAGCAGCGGCAGCACGCACCAAAAGGCAGCAGGCAGCGGAAGCGCCGAGCAACACGCACTTTCAGGCGCACAAACACACACACACGTATGCATGCAACTTTAAGGATTTCCCGAAACAAGCATAAGGGCTGACAAGGACACCGCTACAACAACAGCAGGCTGCTTCATAAACCAACACACACTCAAACATACATACATATGCATGTGAACATCCGCACTGTGGCAGCGAAAAAAAACCAAAATCAGGCACATGTTCCGCTCGTCGGGCGAAACGAATGTCGTACAATGCAAACATGGCCTGTCAACTGCAACGAAAACAGCAACAACAACAACGAGAAAGGGTGAGACATCATTTTCTACTGTTTTTTGGTAATAGTGACATAAGAATTATCAGCTAACGGGCTCACCCCTTTTTGCAGGCAACACATATACATACATGTGTGTGTATACATGTAAGTATGTATGTATGTTTGTATGTACATATGTGCGCTTGCGAAAAATCCCCGCGCACACCCTCATTTGCTTATCGGTGTGCGCGTGAGCACCTAATAAAAAGTTATGAATAAATTAAAGTCGGCACAAAAACAAAAAAAAACTGAAGCGAAGCGGGCAAAACTGCTGGCAAGCGTGGCAAAAAGGGCTCATTGTTGCTCATTTCAACGGCCGGCTGTCAAACTATTAAATTCATATTAAGTGAATCAAAATAGCTGCAAGCAGACATGCACTGACATATACACACATACAAAGATGAACACATTCAAACACACACATACTCAAATATGTAGTCAAACACACACACAAACATACAATAAATATTCCAATAGCCATGAGGTCCTTAGGCAAAGTGCCGCATCAAGTGAAATCAAATCGCATACGTTTTGATATTATGTTGTCAAAAATGCGTAACAGCAACAACAACAGCAACGGCGGCATAAAAATGTTGTCAGGTTGCTGCATGAAATGTTGAAAATGTTCTAAAATTTAACACATATGTTGTAAAATTTGCATTTGCCTGAAGAAGTAAGTGAAATATGCAGATCAGAGAAAAAAAACACCAACAACAACAATAAATCAGTCAATTGTGCTTAATCTCAACCAGAGGGCGGCGGGTTAATGAATTGCTTCAAGGATCAGCAGTAATTTGTGGATTGATGGAATGGTGTGTGCATACATGGATATTGAACAGTTTGGAATTTAAGGAGATATTCTGGTTTAGAAATTCGAAAAAATCAATTTTTTGAAAGTTTAGACTTTTTTTACTACTTTTTTTTTAGTTGGTTGACATGATATCTCAAGTTCTACTGAGCCGATTCCTTAGAATTTTGGTATATATCTTCTTTATACAATGCTCTATCGTGTCTGTGTTGGATTTCCAAAAATTTTGATTTGAAGTATTTTTAAAAAATTCGAAAATTCGATTTTTTCAAGTCGACGCCATTTCGTTCTTTTTTTCTTGAAAATGATCAACCCGATATCGACATTCTTATTAATGAAAAATCTTCTTGTTTTTTGTGTTTTAGATCTCTAGAAGGGTTGAAATCACGTCAACCAGGACGCACCGTTTTCATTGAAGCCCCCACACTCTCGACGAGTTTTGGTTTTTTTTCTTGCAATTTTTTTTTATATTATTAAAATGTCAATAAAGACATATAAAAAAATGGATAGTAAAAATGTTTTTCATTTTTTTATCTAAGTTTAAAAAATGCCTAAAATTCATGCATCTAGACCAAAATACCCCTTAAGGGAATAGGAGGATTAAATGAGACAACCCTTGGTAATATTATATTTGCGACATTATTAAACCGAAAGTTTGTTTAAAATATCCAACTAATGATGTTAGTAAGCATAATAAACCAGGAATAATTTATACTATATATGCATGTAAGCTATAATGTTCTTTCGAAAAAAACTTAAAATATTATGAAGTCATTTCAGTTATGATTTCGTTAATTTATGAAACAAACTAACAAAATAAGAAACTAGCAAGGAAGCGCTAAGTTCGGCTGTAACCGAACATCTCATACTCTTGCGACTTGCCTGAAGGGGATATTCTGCTTTAGAAATTCGAAAAAAATCGATTTTTTTGCATATTTTTATAGTATAACCCTTCAAGAAAATGTCCCTAAGAGGATTTTTCGAAATTCAAATGACTAGTTCTCAAACTTTAAACTCGTTTTTCTCATAACTACTCTTCTAGAAACGGTGTGCATGATATCTCAAGTTCTACTCAACCGATTGACATGAAATTTTACACAGAGCTTTCTTATACATTATAGTATCACACTACGAAGAGCTTTCGAAAGAATTTTTTATTTTTATTTTTAAAAAATTCCGAACCACAAAAAACAGAGAAAATACGAAACTTTTTTTCAAACCTCCACCATTTTGTAAAAAAAAATTTTTTTTTTTTCAAAAACGTTTCGTAGTGTCCATCCACACCAGGACAAGCCATTGATTCATCAGTCTCTACCTCGCCGACCTGCAGTTTTTTTTAATTTAATTTTTTTCTTATATTATTTATGTTTCGTATTCTTAGAATATCAATAAAAAGCATGTAAAAAAATGGATAGTAAAAATAATTTTTGATTTTTTTTTATCGCGTCAAAAAAAATACCTAAAATTCGGGCTTCGAAACCAGAATACCCCCTTAAGGGGGTAAAAAAAAATCGAAAATTTTCAAAGTTTAACTATTCAAGAATATGTGTACAAGAGGATTTTACAAAATTCATATTATTTTCGGAGATATAGGCATTTTTCTGACCCGGCAACCAAACTGGTTCGGCCGGAACTAATCGAACAAAAGACTTTACGCGAAACTTTAAACGCGTTTTTCTCAAAACTGACTTTTTCGGAACGATTTTCTTGAAATTTTTATAGGCTTGTCTATGGTTGGAACTAGCTAGAACTAGAAAGTGATCCAAAAAAACTTTTTTTTTCAGGCAGTCGCCATTTTGTGAAAAAAATTATTCTGATTAATAATCTTTTTTTTTTTTTTGGTTTCAGATAACTAGGAGGGTTGAAATCATGGGTATGGTCACGTGGAAATTTTTAGAGACTCCCCATTTTGTAATTTTTTCCTGTACTCTTCTAAAATTAACAAATAACTAATAAAAAAATGGATAGTAAAAATATTAATTGCCTTTTTTTTACGACACTTTAAAAATTACCTGAAATTCATGCTTCTAGACCAGAATACCCCCTTAAAATACTTGAAAATTCTTTTTCCTTACTTCCAAAATAAATTGTCAAAGGATGACTTAAACGCTTCAGACAAATATGGCCGATAAACTTAAGAATAGCATAAGAACTCTCAGATTTCCTTTCATTTATGCAACCTTCGAGGAAATGTGCAGAATATTACAATTACAAACATCACTTTAATGCATAATTAGCACGACAGTACTTCACAGAAATGTATAATAGTTTTTCGTCGCAAGGAGAATAAATTGCAAATGCTTCTTAGAAGCACTTCAAAGCGCTGCAGAAAATGCGATGCGTGTGTAATTATTGCAACAGAGAGAATATGCTCTTAGATCTCCATAAAACTAAATACTGATATATGTACATAAATATACTTTTCATAACAAAATATTGCTTAAAATGTGTTGGAATTTTTGTTGTAGAAAATTTAGGCACAAGCATACGGCAAAGACTAAAATGCGACTATGTGTGGGGCGGCCGGGCCTCCAATGCTGTTTCGTTGTAACTTGAGACGAGTGAGTTGCTTTCGACTCCACACACAAATGTGCAGACAGCGCAAGAAAGCAGCAAAAACACAAAAAAAAAACAGAAAGAAAAAATAAATAATTTTCTTAGTGCTGACTCGGTGCACACTTTCGAAAATTTTCAAAAAAAAAAAAAATCAAAACTCAAGTAAAAGCGGCTGAAATGTGTTTTAGTTAATAACTCTAAATTTCACATTTGTTGTTTTTTTTTTACGCAACGCGTTGAAAGGGCTGCTTTACAACACACAGAGCGCACGAGAAAAGGCATGGAATGCGTCAACGCTGTTGCTGCGGCTGCGGCTGTGGTAGTTGTGGCGACGTGTGCGTCAAAGCAAACACGGATGTGGCAATCATGAATCCTGTCAAGGAGTTAAATGAGATTTCAAGCAATTGCCATCAGCGCCACCAACGCCACCGTGTGTTTTCTTTGGAACGCTTTGCTATTTCACTACGCGCGCAGCACCCCTTCGCCTCTGCTTTCCCCCGCATTTGCTTGCCACCCAATGAGATTTCCATTTACGCGGACACATCACGCATATTCTTGAGAAAATATTTGAGCAGTCAATATATGTATGTGTGTGGAGCGGTTGGCAAAGCCCACCATCGGCGTTGTGGTGAAATTCATGCGCGCTTCTTGTTTTATTGTTGTAAGCAGGCATTTATTTCGCTGCTTTATTTTGACAGTTGACTGAAATCTTGGCAAACGATTTTTGTGCCTTTAAAGCGAGCTGTCAAGTTGACAGCGCCCAATGCCTAGTGTACGAAGACACGACGACAGCGCGCGAGTGTATGTAAGGTGTTCGCGCTCAGGCGCTGGCGACACCCCCAAAATATGCTGCGCGCGAGGGAGTACATGATTATATATATTTACTTTTAATTTTTGATTTTTGTACTATTTATTTTATGGCAGACACACTGTCATTTCGTTGGCGTTGACGTGTGTAGTGACAGCGACGTTTTGTCTGGTCATCATTGAATTCGTACAGAAGTTGGCTGAGATTTCGTGTTGTTTTAGTTAAAATTTTAAGGAAAAAAACTTTGATTTTACTATTTAAGAATCAATAGTAATCTTTAATGTTTTAAGCATAGCCAATTGGAAATATATTTTTTCGACAAAGCGGCTGAGAAAGGCTCACAAGCAGATAACCAAGAGAGATTTATACAAATTAAGAAGCGCTAAGATATAAATTTTTCCCTTTTAACGCCTCCAAATGGATGCCTCAGAGAGAATAGCAAAATTTTTGAGTATCCAAAGTTGTTACGGAAGTAATGTGGACTTCGTATTGATTTCGTGTCGGGTGATGGCACTTTTAGCAGCCACATTTTACTGTCTCTAAAAGCTGAATCGAATTATAAAATTGATGTGGCCCTAAGAACCCAATTACATCAGCCTCTACTTCTTCTTACTAAAAACTCTGGAGAGACTGTTGGACTGGTACATAAGGAGACGCATTACGAGGAACTATCTAGCAGGAGCGCAACATGCTTATTGTAAAGGCAAGTCAGTGGATACTGCCCTGCATACTAACGTGTCATGGTTTGAGGAAGCCATTAGGGTTGAGGATTTAGCTGTTGGAACCTTCCTTGATATTCAGGGAGCTTTCAATAACGTCCTGTCGAAGCAGTCGTTACTACTCTGGACACTCTTGAGGTTGAATCAAACCTTAAACACCTCATTATCAGTCTTCTGTGAAACAGAACGACCTGCTTAAAAAACTTGAAAATCGTGGCTGCCGAGTGATTGCCCATGCAGACGAAGTATCACTAAGGGTCAAAGGAACGTTCCTGAGTACTGAGTACGAGTCGTAACAAATTGGGCGGTCAGAAGTGGTCTCGCCATCAACCCAAGTAAAACCGAGATGGTTTTATTTACTAGAAGATATATGGAAATGGGAGACATCCGTTTGCAACCGGCGGAAAGTGAAATATCTAGGGCTCATCCTGGATAGGAAGCTTTCATGAAACCCGAACATCGAAGAGAGAACAAAAAAGGCATTGATTGTCTTATACTGCTGTAAAGGAGCCATTAGCAAAAGGTAGGGTCTTTCACCGAAAGAGGTCCTCTGACTTTATGACATCATAGTAAAACCCATTATGTTCTATGGAATCTTTATGTGGTGGAAGGCTAAGCCCACACTTGCAAATACTCGAGAGTGTTCAACGGGCGTGGTGCACTAAGATCCACTCCAACCATGTCACTTAACGCTGTCTTGCACATAGGCCCATAGACATCGTCGAAAGGTGTATGCCTGTGAAAGTTGTTAACTCGGAGAATTTGGGTTTTTAAGAGAACACATATCTGAACATTCGGTTATCCTCACACACTTTGAATTCATACAGGATCACTTGGATCATGGAGTCACCAAACCAAACTCTACTCAAATAGCGGGGCTGTGATACTAGTATTGAACTCATTAACCTCTTTGTGATAGAACTGGTGTGGGTACCAGACCCCAACGGAATCGCAGAAAACTGTAAAGCTCACGAGCTAGCAAAGAAAGGCACCTTAGAATCGCTATCAATGCAAAGGGAGCGGCTCGGTGCCGCTGTATCCTCTTGTGTTCTACTCTTAGATAGGTGGGCTTCACAGGAATTGGACCAACGCTGGACCACCTTCGGTACATGCGCTGTCGCAAAATCCTTTTTGGTACAAGATCGGTCGCATGAGATTTAGTGATCTCTTTGCGCTCAGTAAGCCTAGCTTCTGCCTAGTTGTAGGGGTTTTAACAGGTTATTGCCTTATTGGCGTCCATGCTGTAAGGCTGGAGATCTTACTAGATGCCATCTGAAGAAGCTGTATGGAAGATGACGAGGTCGAAACAACTCCACACTTCCTTCTTGACCATCCCGCGTTTGGAAGCTCAAGACTTAAGCACTTGGAAGCGCATACCCTCAGACATCGCACCGAACTGGTGGGAATAGAAATTAAGCGCCTGTGCAAATTTGTTTTCGCTACTAAGCGAATTTATAAGTCCGAACACTGGAGTTCTTCTTTTCTATGGCTTCACAAAGGACTACGTATAGCAGTCCACGTGCGATCTCTATAGATCAGCCCTCTAACCTTACTTAACTCAACTTGAAAATAACCCACGCAAAACATAATGATTTGACTATGATTATACTGGAAGAAACAATGAAGAAGGTTTGAATGTACTGGATTTCGATGTGAAACAAAATTGTTAGTATATTGTGAGAGAAACAAGCTGAAGACAAATCGACAAAACAAAAAACATGAAAAATCAATAAGGTTGGGTACTTATGGACAAGACTATTCCAAAAAATATGAGATTCAAACTGAGTTAAGGAGAATCCATAGTGTTCGCTCTGGCAACTATCAACTGACAACATGCTAGATTGTCAGAACGAACTCAGGAAACATCAACAGCGAATAAGACAAATCGACGAAACTTTTGAGCTTTCGAACAGAACAGTATAATGCTCTTTGTTTTAAATGCCAGAAAGATTCAACAAAACTTAGAACAATGAATTTGAAACGGTCAATAACTGAACATCCTATGAATTCCCTAATAAAATTAACTATAAGGGAAAAGTGAAGGAACTTTCAACTTAACTAATGAAGATACAGTTTCAGATTACTGAGACTCGAAATGAACTACGAAAAAGGGGCACAGTCACAGAGTTTTACAACTTTATTACGGTGTTTTCAGGTTTGATCCTAATTTTATACAAAACAAAATATTTTCATTAAGTCAAAATATGTTTCACGAGTCTGAAAGGCGACTAAAAATAAAAAAAAATTTTCTTGTTAGACTATTATGCTGAAGCGAGGTCTCCTAAAAATGAGACACACTTACTTACAATTACGATTTCATATATACAAATATTGCATAAAAGCATTTACATATGTATGCACGAGATATAGTAAATATAAAAAATCATAAACACCTTATGAGTTATAACAAAAATTATTAACAGCATATAAAGGTCTATGGGCGCTGTGGCACTTGCATTTTTTGTGTAGGCATAAGCATGTTCGGCTCTAAACATTTCGGCCGCACACTCTAATGGCGGCCATAAAAAGTCTACGTATGTACATACATATGTCTATACTGTATAGTAGAAAATGCCATAAAGGCAACAGCCAGTCAAAGCCATTTATAAAGCATTAAATGTTAAAACAACAGCAGCAACAACAACTACCAAGGCAATATTAAAATGTTAGAGACATTGGCTGCCGTCGTTTAGTTTTTTAATGGCGCTGAATAGTTTGACAGGGCAAAAAGATATGTTTGAATGTATTTACACACAAATATATGCACCCAAGTGTGTTTTAATGATTTTTTGCGTTAAAAATTGAGAGTCTGATAACCCACCAGGTAACTGGTTAAATACTGGTTTAATATGAAGCAGCATTAGTCTGCAGCATATCTCGGAGTATGTAATGCGTATATAACGGGTTTTTCAACAGAGACAGACAGACAGAGACATTTTTTTTTGACATTTCTCTTCAGTAAGGTTTGCTATTTCATCATGGAAAGATAATGATTTAACATCGAGTCGAAATTATTAAAATTTACTACCGAAATTCGGAGTCAGAGATCGCAACTTTAAGAGAGTTTCGTCCAATTTATAGTCGTCATAATCGTTCCGTCAGATCAACAATTAAGCGTCTAGTGGAAAATTTGAATCTAAAGACACAGTACAAAATGTTCCCGTGCCAGTGAGACAAAGAAGTGCCCGTAGTGTCGAGAATAATGCTGCCGCTAGCGCGTTAATTGAGGAAGACCCAAATCAGTCTCTCACACGTCGTTCTCTAGCGTTAGGTATCACTGTGTTGTGGTTGTGGCGTATTTTGCGAAAAGATCTTGGCCTACATTCTTACAAGATCTAATTGACGACACTTATGAACTTGCTGGTTAGGGCAGAAGTCCACTAATTATGCCCACAATATCGGTCTGAAAGAGTAAATTGTAGTCATTTAGTTTGAAGTTATCTTCTGTGTATGGATTACTACAGAAGAAGCCTGCTCCTGTTCGTGTTTCACACTTTCATCCGGCAATGAATATGTAGATTTCGCTGCTGGAGTTGTCGATCACAGAATCACTAGTTCAATCTTCTCCACTGGAGAATAAAAAATATGTGTTTACTTTTTCGTGTGCCTCCTGAACTCGGTTGTTGTTGTTCTAACGATTATCTAATCCCCGTTTAGGTGGTAAGGTTCGGGTAAGTTGTCATCGAGGTAATCTAACGGTAAGCCCAGGTCGCAGTGCCAGTTTAACCCGAGGTCATTAACAAGGTCGAGTAGGACACCCTGCCCGTAGTGAAGTCTAACCTATCGCCAATCCGAAAATCATGATCTGGCTGACCGTAACCAATGCTTCGTACGTCACTTGTGTATGTATTGGCCAGATGTCAAGATGTCCACCATACCACTGTATTGGGCGGATGAGACTTTTACAGAGCCAGTAGACTGTGTGGGGGGTTATTAACCCCACTTTGTGGCAATGACTCTTTTGCAGAAGTTCCAGATTTAAAGGGCTTTGGAAGTCTTATTCTCTATGTGTTCTCTCCAGTGACCCTCCACCCAGTTATCGGAAATCTCAAGGGCCGCTCCTATGTGCCGGGACATGTGATTAAGATTCAACCCTGAACAGAGGACAGCGAGGTCTGTCGAGAAGAAGTAATAATTCATTGATCAAGGAAACCCAAAGCAAGGTGGATAGGATGCCTCCTTGCGGGGGGATAAAAGTGATCTGATGGTCAATTTTTATATCCTCCCTATGGTATATGGCTTGTCTATTGCTTAGGTTATGACTTAACTAGACCAACAAGTTCTGAATGCATCTTCGAGGTCAGTGAATACAGCTACGGTGAATTCTCGTTTTTTCTTAGGAACTTTAGATTGTCCCAACCTCATGCCATGGACCTCCCTTTAACGGACGCGTGTTGCTTTAAATCCAAACGGTTTGCTGGGATTTGACGTTTGATGAGATCGTCGCAGATCCTCTGCTTAGGAAGGATGTTAGACTGATCGATCTGTACGATTTTGATAAGGCCTAGTTTTCCTTTCTCCGGTTTCGGTACTTGGCGTGCCCCTAAACAGACACAAACATCATAAATATTAGCAATGCGATGAGATAGCAGTTCTCGGCTCTTCTGTAGTAGAGCGGGAAATATACTCGAGATCCTTAACTTGAGGAAAAGTCCACTGCAACCGTAGCTTGTCATATCACAAAATAATTATGAATATACAGTTAGTATAAAGTCACCCTGTATACGAATTGTATACCAAACGGAGGTATGTACGTAAAGTTCTGCGTATGTTTTTGTTAGCTGCTTGGTTATTGAGACAGTCGATGGGCGAGTTGTTGAGATTTTTGATGTTTTAATAAATTCTAATTTCATTTTCCGCAAAAGTGCCATAAGAGAGCGCCATTTACGAGTATGTAGAAACATGGGCAAATACAAGGGTATTTACAAACACATATACATTAAATATATAAACAAGCTTACAACGAATATGAGTTGCAAGTCTACACAGAAGGCAAGAAAGCTGCAGACCTCTAGGGTGGTACAGCGCAGTAGAGGCACACAGAGCATATAAAAACAACAAAACCTTTATGGCATCGTCGCTTTAAATAAAAACAAAATAGAAGCAAGACAAGAAACATTACATATGTAGGTATGTTGTTGTTATTGTAGTTGTTGCATGCTTTTGTGTTTTTCACGTTAACAATATTTTTGTGTGCATATAATTCTTTTACGATGGCAATTCTGGCGACAATCGCAACAACTGGGTGGCACAAAAAGCTCGCACAAACACACACATTACACACACACATACACATACAGAAAAGCAGGGACGCTTAAAAGAAATCTCCACTCAAAGCTGCTAACAACTCGATTACCCACACCGGTGGCTCTTCAAAACGACCGACTGTCTGCATGGCAGTAGAAGCGTCTAGCTCTTGCACTCCCTTCTTTCGAACTGCGAACCCCGAAAGCCCGTCCTCACCACGGCAGGCAGGCCTTTGATCCTTTTGCCAGTGTTGCATTGGCGCTTATATGCGGTCGTAATTTCACAGGTCGTCTTTGCCATTGTCGCCACCGCCGTTGAGTCGTTTTACGACGCACTAACTTTCGCAAAATGGTTGCGGTTGTGTGGCGCCAATGTTTTCTTACGGAACTCATATACAACCAATATATGTATATAAATATATATATAAAGAAATACATATATATGTATCACCCATTACTTCTTAATGCCAGTGCATATTAAAGACAGTAGTTAGACAGCGCCGTATGTTTACCGCTTGCAAGCCACTTAGAGGCGGCAAAAACTGCACACATTGAGGCCAGGTCAAAGTGAGCACACAAATTATTGGGAATACATTAAAGTTTTTCAGTCTCAGCTTTTTATAATTGCTATTAAATTTTATTAATATTACTTTCGAAATGTATGAAATTTATATTTTGTTGATAAAATTTGGGCGCTTTCAATAGGCAGCAACGTGATCATGAAGAGGTAATGAATTCCCTGTCGAAAAAGAAGATGCCTGGATTAAAAACCTCTGCATTGCAGTCAAACTTGGTATCCCTGTAAAACTAAGACGGCTGTGTAAACTGACGTTGAGCAATACTAAAAGCTCCGTCAAGATCGGGAAGGACCGAGCAGTTCGATGCCAAACGAGGTTTCAAAAAAGGCAATTCTATATCGTGCGACTACTTCAATCTACACCTGGAGAAAATAATTCGAGCTGTAGAGCCAAATAGAGGAGGTGCAATCTTCTACAAGAGTGTAAAACTGCTGGCGTACGCCGATGACATCGATCATTGGCCTCAAAAACCGCGCCGTTAGTACTGCTTTCTCCAGACTGGATAAGGAAGCGAAGCAATTAGGTCTGGTAGTGAACGAGGGCAAGACGAAATATCTCCTGTCATCAAACAAACAGTTGTCGCACTCGCGACATGGCTCCCATGTCACTGTCGACAGTCATAACTTCGATGTCGTAGATAATTGTGTCTATCTTGGAACCGGCATCAACACCAACAACAATATCAGCCTCGAACTCCAACTCAGAATAACTCTTGTTAACAGGTATAACTTCGGACTGAATAGGCAATTGAGAAGTAAAGTCCTATCTCGCCGAACAAAGACCAAATTCTACAAGTCACTCATCATCGCCGTCCTGTTGTATGGTGCAGAGGCATGAGCGATGACAACAACTGATGAGTCGACCTTACGAGTTTTCGAGAGAAAAGTTCTATGGCAGATTTATGGTCCTTTGCCATTGGCAACGACGAAAACCGCAATCGATGGAACGATGAGCTGTACGAGATATATGACGACATTGACAGAGTTCAGCGAATTAAAAGACAGCGGATACGCTGGCTAAGACATGTTGTCCGAATGGATGAAAACACTCCAGCTATGAAAGTATTCGACGCAGTACTCGCCGGTGGAAGAAGAGGAAGAGGAAGACATGCTCTCCATTGGAAAGACCATGTGGAGAAGGACCCGGCTTCACTTGTAATCTTCAATTGTCGCGAAACAGTGCAAAGAAAGAACGACTGGCGCGCTGTTGTAAACTGGTATGTGTCTGGATAAGACCAGACAGAAGAAATGAAGGTGCTCCAGCGTCGCTCCTAAGTCATTTCATTCCACCTAAATTTACATATCTGTCAGCCATTTCGGCAATCTCGTTGTACAAGGTACATTCCAAAGTAAAAATCTAGCGCCACCTGGAGCCGCCATCTATATGTCGACTGGTGCGTTAGAATCTGCTATCTTTGTGGATTATCCATTAAGAATTCCATGACATTTCATCTACTGGAGGTGAAGTTATTGCGTTTTAAGTGTCAGTATGTTTGCGTTATTGGTGCGAAAATGAGCTTCAAACAAAGAGCCAACATTAAATTTTGCTTTAAAATTGGTAAAACTTTTACCGAAACGTTTCAATTGATGAAACAAGTTTATGGCGATGATTGCCTATCCCGTAGCAGAGTGCACGAGTGGTTTCAATGTTTTCAAAGTGGTCGTGAGGACATAAATGACGATCAACATGTGGGCCAATCAAAATCCGTGACCACCGGAAATTCCATCGAAACTTCATCAAAAATCAGCTGAAATCATCACTGAATTCATGGAAATGGAATTGAAAATCTCCAAAATATCGATTTATCGCATTTTTACCGAACATTTGGGCTTACGAAAGGTACGTGCACGGTTTGTTCCGCACAAATTGTCTGACGACCAAAAATTGCTCAGAATCCAACATTCGAAGGACGATTATTTGACCAAAAATCACATTTTAACCATTAACCACTCCCCGTATTCACCTGATATGGCACCGTGCGACTTCTTCCTTTTCGGAAAAATGCATTTGCCCACGAAAGGAAAGCGTTATGCAGACGTAGAGGCCATTCAAAAGGCTTGCACCGGCATACTGGCGGCCATACCGGCCAACGAGCTAAAACACTCGTTCGACATGCTTTTGGACCGTGCAAGATGCTGTATTGAAACAGAAGAAGACTATTTTGAATAAAATAAATTGATTTTGCCGAAAAAACCATTTGTTCTGTTTTTTCCTTTAAGTACCGTTTACTTTGGAACGCACCTTGTATATCGTTTTTAGCGACTTGTGATTTCCCTAGTTCGGTAGTCAAGCGGACAGCACTTTTGGCAATCTCTTTTGGCTCATTCTCTTAAATTATATAACTGCTGAGAGTCCAGCTCTCATTCTCTTAAATTAAATAACGACTGAGAGTCCAAATACCTGAATAGCCCGATATCCACATTTAGCTTTCAGAAGATGAATCCAATTTAAAACACCCATTGAGGCAAGGTACCCTCTAATATATATTTAAATGCAGTAGAAACCTTCTCCTTTCTCCTCTTGGAAGCAGATATTTTATATAAAGAAAAATTTACTTAATTTGGTTAGGCTTAACCCGATCGACTGAATGCGAACGGATCTGGACAACGCTGTCTTCGTGCGATCTACTACTGGTTAGCTGAGCTTAACGGGAACTTGGCTAGCGCTGGATTACCGGTTTACCCCAAAGTGAATAGCAAGATGTGTAGTGAGTTTACTGTACGATTTTTCTGGTTGTAGAGTTTCTATGTAATTGTTCAATTACTCTAACGATGTCCAAGAGATAACGTTGAAAATCTTACCTATTAACAATTGTAAAAACTTTTTGGAAAAATAAGAGGTAGAAATATCTTCCATGAGCTATTAAGTGGAGAGATTTTCGCCGCCTTTGCGAGTTTAAGGCTTAAACACCTCGGAGCGTGCACTTTCAGACATCAAGATGAACTGGTGGGCATAAAATAGAACGACTAAATAGATTTGTATTGGTCTCAAGGCACTTTGCCCAATCAGATTTTATAGATCACAGTAGTTTTATTTTATGACTTCATATTGTAATTCAAGCGCGATCCACATCTTGAAGATCAGCCTAGCATGGTCATAGATAAAACTTATTGTGTCCGAAGGAAACATTTTTATAACTTTATGTTTTCGTTGTATTCAAGGTTGTTGGCTTATAAGCGCACTAGATCGTACTTTTTGAATAGCTGCCCTAAGATGTTCTAAATGAAATTTGATCGTATTCATCGGAGCTTCAACCTTGGAAAGTTTTGGCATACACAAAACCCCTTAATACACAAACAACCAAGGACTCTTCAATGTAACCTTAAATTTACGATGTCTAGCATTCCTCTTTGAAATTATAAGTGATTTAGAAAAGATAATTAGAGAGCATTTTCAAAGCAACGCATTAGACTGCAATTGCATCCAACAGGAGAATCAAAGACAACTACAAAAATACACAAAAGTGCAAGCATTTCAACAGAGAAGATGGACAAATATGCAACCAAAAATAAAAAAAGACATTAACTCGCATTATTTCTAATGCTTCTTAGCTACTTTGGGAATGTTTTCAAAGTGCCTACAGTGTATAACTCTGCCACTCTACACTCTGCAATACTTCTTTACAATTTTCGCCAGCATTTCGCTCTGAGCAAAATTTCTTTGAGCAGTGGAGTACATAATTTAATTTCAATCAAAACTGTCAAAAGCGCAGCTCAAATGTCAAACGGATTTTTGTTGCTGTTGTTGCTTTTTGTTAACCCTCAACTCGGCACACTTTGGACAGCAATGAAATTTGTTGTTTTTTTTCTGTGCCTTTGTTGTTGTACTTGTGCATATAGTTGCAAGCATTCAAACTGTCATAAAGTCAGTGTCAATTAAAAGCGGCCAAAGTGAAGTGAAAATGAACTGCAAACGGAGAACGAAATAGGAAGCCCAAAAAAAAATAAGTAAACGAAAACAAAATAAAATCGAATAAAAACAAAACATGCGCATGCAGATTTTGAACTAACAAAACAAAGGGAATGAGACTGACAAAATGGCATAAAATAAGTGATGAGGGTGTAGACACACCGACAAACTAACGGACAAAAGTGGAACAAGGTACTGCTCGAACTACACCAGCGACACCAGGGTCATGTCGGAAATAATGCTTTTGTTATTATTTGTCAATTTAGTTTTGGAAAAAATATGATGAGAGAAGGCATTGAATAAAGGCAATTTTAGTTAAAGAGGTCTAGAAGAGAAGAAAGTTTATTTACTGTATAGTAAAACTAGAAAATCGACGAAAGTAGATTTAAAACGCACAAAATAGAACATGTGCAAGAACTGAAGTCGTTCGACCTTCCCAAGCGACATCGCTTCGCTCTATTGGCTCTTGAAAAGTTCCAAGAAGATCAGACTTTTTCGAGTCAAATTTTGTTCAACGATGAGACCCATTTCTGGCTCAATGAGTATGAAAACTAGGAAAATTGTCGCATTTGGGACGAAGAGCAACCTGAAGAGATTCAAGAGCTGCCATTTTATTTAGAAAAAACAACGGGTTGGTGTGTGTTTGTAGGCTGTTGAAATCATCGGTCCATATTTCTTCAAGAATAGTGCCGGTGGGAAGATAATTTTACGTTTTGGACCGGTCGATTGGCTACCAAGTTAGTGTGATATTACACTGTTAGACTTTTCCCCGTGGGTATATCTAAAATCTAAAGTCTATGCGGACAAACCCGCTTCAATTCAGGCCTTGGGGCAAAACATCACGAGTGTCATACGCCAGTTACCAGTCGAAATGGTCGAACGAGTCATCGCAAATTGGACTTAACGGATAGACCATCTGACACGTAGCCACGGTCAACATTTGAAAGAGATAATCTTCAAAAATTAAATGCCAAAGAATGATTTCTCGAATGATAATAAACATTCCCCATTAAATATGACACTATTTGAGAACGTCTCCGATACCTCGCAGAAAGTGACTCGATTTTATACAATATTCTTATTTTTAGGACTAACCTTGAAACAATTCTGAGTTATACTGAATAATCAAACAGTTTTATATATTTCAGAGAAGCCTGTAACATCGACATCGCAGCAAATAATTGAGGAATTTTTTTCGCATTTCACTTTTGGGTTTATGTCTCTGCTATGGTTCGAATCCATGGGCGTTAGGACCGCAAGTCAAGATCTCCAAGCTGTGTTGTTGTACTAGGGACATAAAACAGCTTACAGGCTTGAGTCGAAGCGAAGTACTAACTAGTATGCCGAGATTATATGAGCTGTCAGCGCCAAATACAGAAATCAAAAAAAAAAGGGGAAAGGAAGAAGAGCAGAATTATTTGACAGCAACGGTGGCAAACCTTAATCAAAAGACGGTGGACCCACAGACTTACACATGACATCCATACGTGGTTAACTAGACAACATGGGGATCGGGGATGAGTTCTTCAGTGGCTGTCTATACAAATTTCAAAATCATGTCAGTCCGTATTGTTCGATGTGTACAGAGTCCATAGAAAACTGTGAAGTATGTACTTTTCCATTATCTTCGGTTTCTAACCATACGTGAAAAGTTAGAAACTAGGTGGTAGTTTAACGGTAGAAAATCTGACAGTTAGTCCTCTGATAAGTGGGAAAGCTGTTCGCGAAGCGGCAACTTCCGTCGTGACTAAATTAAGACAATTACAGCAGAATAGGCGTCAGTCCGTCCGTGCTATAAAGGTGACGTAAAATCTCTTGTCACTCCCATGAAGTAATACCTTATCTGGTGGTTCCGTGGGAGAGTCTTGAGTTGGTAAAAGGTTAGGTTTAGCGGATTAAAGTTCCGCACTACGGTTTTCGATGCTTCTCCTACTATAAAAAAGGCCTGACTCGAAATAGAAACAGAGACCATTTCACAGACTTAGAACAGAATCTGCTAAGAACAGAGTTAAAATACTCAACTTCGAAGGCATTACTTACAGTTAGAAAAAAATGTTCAAGAGCGTTGCCACTCGTAATTAATTTAAATAGACATTATTAGTAAATTATTGCAACTGAATTGGTTAACGATGGTTTACGGTAGAAAAAAAAAACTTTTATATTTCATATAAAGTGTTGCCACCTGTTAGCAAATTTTATAAATTAAATTGACATATTTTAGCTCGAATACCAAACTACACAAATTTAAACAGATTTTTGTTTAAAAAAATGTTGAGAAAAGTTGCCACCTGTTTGAAATTTTTAAATAAAAAAATATTACAAATTTGATATCTAAAAATTTTTGATGTACATGCAACAGATGTAGAAAAGATTTTTGTTAAAAAATTTTTTACAAAAGTTGCCACTCTTTTGAAATTTTTAAATAAAAGGAAAAAATACAAATTTGATACCTAAAAATATTTTATGCACATAAAATATTTCCAATTAGGCCATTATTTTGCTAACTATCACAAATCGATTGCATAAAGGGTTGCCACCTGTTTGCAAATTTTACAAATTAAATTGACATATTGCAGAATGAAGAACAAACTAAACAGATTTAGAAAAGATTTCTATTGAAAAAATTTTTGAGAAAAGTTGCCACACGTTTGAGATATTTAAATAAAAAATACAAATACGATAACCAGAATTTTTTGATGCTTAGAAAACATTTTCAATAAGGCCAGCATTTTTTTTAACTATCACAACCGATTTCATATCATTTCACATATTTTACTTGAGTTGTCTCCCGTAATTCAGCATTAATTATACCCTTGCACTGAATAGTCACAAAGTACACTGCAAATTGATATTTTTGCCATAAATGACTGAGACAAGTGAAGATCAAATGGCAACAGAGAGAAAGCATATAAACAGTTATGTGTATGTGTGTTTGTGTGTCACATTTGAAATGGAACTGCTTGAGGTTAGAATTCGCACACGCACTCTGCAGAGCTGCTCCGCTACATACAAGTTGCTATTGAAAGCAGTAAAACTTTTTTCCACTGACAATTCAATAATAAAAGCAAAAACAACAAAAATGTATGGGGTAAAATAAAAACAGAACCTTGCCATATGCAACTAAAATGCGTTGCATGCAAAGTGACTCAGATAACGGTATGATATGGCTGTGAGTTTTTTTGTCCCTTTTGTGTTCGCTTGTTTGCTGTCACGGTAGTTGCATGTCAAAAAATTGGAAGTGCGACTGATGTCTGTCAAAAAGGTCAGTCAATGATGATGAGCCACAAGCACACACACACACACACAGCAAAGTACGTTGAATATGTCAGTCAACAGAGGCTATTGAATTACCAAAAGCCGAGGCGCAAGAACATCGGCCAACGGCAAACCGGCTGTAGTTGGAATGCAACGGTAAATAGGCGAAGCAGGGGAGAAATATGCCAGCAGCCTGGATGTATGCTTTGATTTAAAGCTATAGGGAATACAAGCGCATACATTTATGCACACACACACACAAGCAAACATATATTACAACAACAATAACACTGCATTAAAATGAATTCAAGTCGACATTGACTTCGCTCGCTATCAAACAGAAAACACAAACGAACAGAATGCACTTCGGTCCGTTCATCAGAGATTCAATGAGGACAAATGCGATAAAAACGTAGAGGGTGATAATGAGAAGAGCAAAGCACTGGCATCGGTAGTAAACAGTAGCAGCAGCGGTCTGTCAAAGCGTTGAAGAAAATTAAATCTTGTTGCAACGCATCAAAAGTGAAGGATAATGGCGAAAAAAATTTATATAAAGGCAAAGAAAGGGCGTAAAGATACGGGGAGGGGGTACCCTTAGAGGTGGGGGTAGACAGAGAGTGTGCGACATGTGTAAAACAAACATTGAAATATATTATGAAAGTTCTTTCTAAACATACAGGTGGCAAAGAACAAGCGCATGGACTTCAGACGCAGCAGTTGTTTTGCTGTTTGGAGTAATGGTCATCCTTGGCATCAACAACCGATTGCGATTTTGCAGCTGGATAACTGTTTACCAACTTACAGTGAATCTTTCATCTGACATACCAAGGATGGATTTTCTAAAATCCTGGATTACTTTTAAATTCCTAATTAATTGCTAATTCTTTTTATTTATGCTGAAAACGAAATCTTTAGGTCAATGACAAATAAAAACAAAATTCAAAAATAAATGAAACCTCAAAAAAATAAAATATCAAATATAAATATAAAAAATGCGACATACTAAAAAAGAACATTTGCAAATATAATACTGGCACTTCCTAAAAGAAATTTCGAGACATCGAACAAGGTATCCGCGGCCTATCCGATTCTTCAAATATCAATTAAAAACAAAAAAAATTTAAATATCAAGTATATAAAAATTTTGGTAAAAATTAAAAAACATAAACAAAAAACAAAATCAAATTATAAACAAAAAAAAAAAAAAAAAATAAAAAAAAATAAACAAAAAAAAAAAAAACCAAAATAAAACAATATACATATATACAAAAAATAAATAAAAATAAATATATAAAAAAAAATTAAAAATAAAAAAAAATTAAATGAGCAAAAACAATACAAAAAAGAAAAAATATCAACTTTTGCTGCATTGAAAAAATAACCCTTCAAAATGCGTATAATTTATAAATATAAATTCAGTTTAAAACTAAATGCTAAAAAAAAATTATAAAAATCAAAATTAAAAAAAAAAAAAAAATTATAAAAAAAAGTAAAAAAAAAAATAAAAAAAATAAAAAAAAAAAAATAAATAAAAAAAAAAAAAAAAAAATTATAAAAAAATAATAAAAAAAAAAAAAAAAAAATTAAAAAAAAATAAAAAAAATTATAAACAAAATAAAAAATTAAAAAAAATAATAAAAAAAGAAATTAAAACAAAACAAAATAAACAAGAAAAAACGTTTACTTCGGTTGCACCGAAGCTAAATACCTTTCACAGGTGCACTTCTGTTAGTAACTATGTGTTCAGTTTGTATGGCAGCTATATGCTATAGTTAACCGATCTGAACAATTTCTTCGGATATTACATTGTTGCCTTAGAAAATAATCCATATCAAATTTTGTGAAGATACATTGTCAAATATGTAAGTTTTCCATACAAGAACTTGATTCCGATCATTCAGTTTGTATGGCAGCTATATGTTATAGTGGTCCGATATCGGCAGTTCCGATAAATGAGCAGCTTCTTGAAGAGAAAATGGCGTTTGCAAAATTTCAAAGCGATAATTTAAAAACTAAGGGACTAGTGCGTATATATACAGACAGACGAACAGACAGACAGACGGATATGGCTAAATCGATTCAGCTCAGCATACTGATCATTTATCTATATACTTTATAGGGTCTCCAACGCTTCCTTCTGGGTGTTACAAACTTCGTGGCAAACTTAATACACCCTGTTCGGGGTATAATTATTCAATTTCGGAGTGCCGATTTTGCCATATGTTTTTGGAATGTACCTATCCTCAGCTCGTTGTCAATTATCTCTTTTGCGACCTCTACTCGACTTCTTTTTTATCTTTCAGATCTTTAGCTTAGCAATGTGAGAAGGAGATCAAACTTAAGCTGAGCATAAAATAGGTTATAACAACCCACGAAAAAAATTTGCTCCAGTCCGGGTCAAATTTGATCAAATGGTAAACACATTTCAAACATAAACCAAATAAGACCATAAATACGATTTTTGGTAATAATTCGACTTTAGCGCCTTTTAGCGAGAATTTGTTTTACCAGAGTAGTTTCACTTTGGCAATATAGATTTCGAAAATTCTTCAAGTTAGACGATTTTTGGTAATAGTTCAACACTGACATAGAAGTACGTAATAGACCAGACAGGCTAAAAAGTTTTATGAGAAGACAAGATAAGCTCAAGTGAAGCGAGAGAAAACATCAAAAACTTTCACCAAATAATTTTAAATGACCGTGAAATAATAAATCAAGGGAATGGTTAGACGTATCTTTCATTTAAGTCCGAAAGCTCTAAGCAAAGTGGGCGTTACTACCAGAGCTCACTTTCAAAACAAAGCAGCGTGTCTCAAAGCAACCCAAATGGCGGGAAAATTTCATCTGTATGATATTCGTCAGATCTGGCCCTCGCGACTTTTTTCTAATTTTATAGCTCATGGAAAAATTTAGTGGGAATGAGGAGATACTCTCCGAGTTGGATGCCTATTTTTAAGCAAATATAAATTTTACTACAGGAAAGGTATTGAATACCTGAAGGCTTGGCATAATAGATGTCATACCATCGATAGTAGGTTAGGTTAGGTTTGATGGCTGATCCAATGTTCGCACCTGGGCTATATCTATGCTATATGCAATACGTTGTGACGCCATACAAATAGAACTTCTGTAATTCGAGTTATAAGTCAACAAGGCGAGTTGTAGCTAATAAAAAAAATGCTCAGGCGTTTAATTTCCTTTTCCACCAGTTCGGTGGAACATCTGAAACTGTAAGCTCCCAAGAGTATATGCCTTGATCTCGGGACAATCAAGAGGGAAGTGCTGAGATGTTTCCAGCTCGTCCTCTTCCATACAGTTTCTGCAGCGGATAAAATTCTCATTCTTACAGCATGGACGCCGTTGTGGCAGTAGCCTGTTAGAACCAACACAACTAGAGTGAAGCCAGCCTTACTTAGGGTAAAGAGTTCACTAGATCACTTACGATCGATCTTGGCTCAAACGGATCTTGCGACAGCACATGAACTGATGTTAGCCCAGCTCTGGCCAAGTTCCCGCGAGGCGCAGCAATCCAGTAGTAGAACACACGAGGAGAGTGAAGCATCGACCCGCTCCCATTCTACTGATAGCTGGGCTAGGGTACACTTCTTTGCCAGCTCATCAGCTTTACTGTTGCCAACGATTCTGCTGTGGCCTGACACGACTATATTTGAAAATAAAAACGAATTTGGAATAAAAAAATGCTAAGACTCTTAGTGGGTTTCACACTTTTATTCTATTTCAAAAATAAATGTTGGATTAGAGAGTACCTTTTGAGAATTGTATTCATCGTCTAAATTCGTGTGAGAACGATTATCGTTTTAAGAGACCTACTTTCCGAAGCTCACAAAACTTTTAAGGTTATACAATTTGAAGCACCTAAAATAATTCAAAACAACCAAACTCGTCTAAACCCCTCCAAAATAGTTATCACATACACTAACAGCAACTACCGCATTACAACAACAATAACAAGATAAATGCGGTACACAAACAACGGGGATCTGTAGTCAATCAAATCACATTTTCGGCAGGCTTAACAAGCACGAGCAGACAACGCCGCGAGGGTGCGCGAAATTAGACCAAAATAAGAGGACATAGGAGTAGTAAAAACAAAAAAAAAAAAAACAAAACCATCTGCCAGCGAGATGCAAAAGAGCGAAGAGGTAAAAAGGACACACACACCATGAGACCACAAGGTACTTGAGGGGCTGCTGCTGGCGGCGCATGGCACGAAGGACACGCAGCAAGCGCAACAACCACCCGCGGTGTGCTGCTGCCGATGCGTAGTGGTTGTTGTTGTTGCTGCTGTTGTGGCCAACTGACGCTTTGCATTAAAAGTTGCCAGAAAAATGCGAGCAATGTTGTTAATGTTAATGATTCGCTGCGCCTTTCCACCCATACAAGTAGCCATTCATAGGTGTGTGTGTGTATGTTTATGGGTTTGTGCGTATTCATGTGTGCGTCCTTCATGTCCTTTTCGCTGATGTTGATGATGATGTTGTAATTTTCATTTTTCGTTACATTTTTTTTGCTTTTGTTTTTGCTCCTTTATTGACCAGCAGCAGCGGAACACTCCCGCTGCTTTGGCTTAGCACCCTTATTACTGACAATTATTGCTGCTGCTGCTGTTGTTATTGTTGTTGTTGTTGTGGCATTTGTTGATAATTTATAGAGCGTGCAGCGTCTCGAGTCTAGCCTGGCGTAAAAGCCCTCCATCATGCTGGTAAGTTAACACGATAAGTACTTGAATGGGCGCAATGTTGCAGAAATAATGTTGACGCGCGCGAAGTGCCTTGACGAGGGGGTGGCAGACGGTCAGGCGGGCGAGTTTTAGTAACCGAACGCAACTACATACATACATGCATATGTGGCACTTATTTGGTTTACTGCGTGTAAGTGTGTATTAAGTGCGAAATTTCAATTACATACAACAATTATTACCGTTGTACTTTTACGGTTGTTGGTAATTGTTTCGAGGGATTTAAGTGATTTAAGTTGAATGCGTGGAAATTTATGCGACAATGTTTAGCAGAAATGTCAATTGCGTATTAAGATACATTGTGCAACTTGTGGATCATTGTTGAGGTTGACCATTGCGAAGGACAAAATTCGACACATGTCTTTAATTACTGAGGATCTTGAACTTCATTAGAAATGACTGTGACTATTTTCGTACTTAGCTGAAGATTAAAAGCTAATCTTACTTGTGGGATTTAAAAAAAGTGCTTTTAACCGTGTTGATCCCTCGGTATGTAACAATATACTCTGCGAAACTATTTCTGACCGGAAAGGTTTCTCATAAAATTCAGCGGATGTTCGATATTATATCTTTTAGATTCATGCTTCAAAGCGAACTTGTCACAACAGCTAGGAGAAAAAATATGCTGAAATTGTACCCTTTCACTATGAAAAGCTGTTTTGAGAAAAGCTATTGGAGGCAAAGAACTAGTTTAGTCAGTTTATAGATGTCAACGACGTCGTAAACTTCAATGAAGCTTGTATGAGGCTAAGTTAAGAGCTCAATCCTAATATGGAACTTCCTTGGACGGCTTGAATAGGCCTTATAGTCCGTAGTGGTACCTAAAACTCTTATAACATGTGACAAAAAATGCAAAGCCTTCAAAGACGGACACGAGTTAGTTGAAGACATACCTCGTTCTGGACCACCTTCGATCTCTTCCATCGAAGAAAATCGTGAGGCAAGCATAAGAGAGATGACAAGAGAGCTCGATATCTCTCGTGAGACCGTTCGAATGATTTTGTTGGATATTTTGGGTATGAAACGCGTTCTTGCTCGACTCGTCCTGATACAGCTGAATTTTTTACAAAAAGAGCTCTTTAGACAGGTTTCTTTGGACATGCTTGATCGTACGAATTCCCATCCAACAATTATGGCAGGCATTATTACTGCCGATGAGACAAGAGTTTTTTAGTTTGACAAACAAACAAATCAAGAATCACCGGAATGGTGGGGAAAAAACGAGCCGAAATCAAAAAAACACACGCCAAAGTCGTCGAATTGTGGAAGAATATGGATTTTACACTATTATAATGCAGCATCGCATCGAGCCACGATTGGGACCGAATTTAAAGCCAAAAACGCAATGAATGCCATCGATCAACCACAGTATTCACCAGATTGGCTCCGAGTGATTTTTTCTTGTTCCCCAGACTGAAATTCTCACTCCGTGGAACCTGTTTTCAGTCGATCGGGAAGATAAAACAAAATTAGTACAAACATAAGTGATATCAAGCAAAGTCTCGAGCTAAAAATGGATGTGTCTTTAGAAATTCATATACAGTTGAACTTCTGAAACTCGAATCACCATAATCCACATAAACACTTCAAGTTAGAGAGGCTTCGAGTTGAAATAAATTTGTATTAATACATATATTTTTTTATTATTGAGGATCTGGTATAACCGCGTAAGCAGTTTCTACGCCAGAAAAGGAAAAGAAGTCTGGTAGTGAACGAGGGCAAGACGAAATATCTCCTGTCATCCAACAAACAATCGTCGCACTCGCGACCTGGCTCCCACGCCACTGTTGACAGTCATAACTTCGAAGTTGTAGATAATTCTGTCTATCATGTAACCAAAATTACTATCAATAACAAAGTCAACCTGGAAATCCAACGCAGAATAACACTTGCCAACAGGAGCCACTTCGAACTGAATAAGCAATTGAGAAGTAAAGTCCTCTCTCGACGAACTCTATAAGTCACTCATTATTCCCCTGCTGCTATATGGTGCGGAGACATGGACGATGACGTAGAGAGAAAGTTTCTGCGGAAGATTTTTGGTCTTTCGATCGCTGGCTAGGTCATGTCGTCGGAATGGATGGAAACAATCCAGCTTTGAAGTATTCGATGCAGTAAACGCCGGGGGAAGCAGATGAAGAGGAAGACCTCCACTGGCGCCAAACACAAAAAGTAAGAACGACTGCCGTGCTGTTGTAAACTCGGCTTTAACTGTATAAGCGGAGTTTACGCCAATAAAGAAGAAGAATATTCTCGCTTTTGATATTTTTCTTCAGAACATGTCAGTGGATCTATTAAAAATAAACTTTTCTTTGCACCTTTAAGATATACCTTTACATAATTAACCTTTCACTTTATACATAATGGATACATCACACTAAATATGAATATAGGTGCAATGCAAAGAAGGGGCAATCACGCCTAAAAGCCAACTAGACAACATGAAACAGAATAAAGGCATAATTTGTACTATTAACAGTAATACAGAAACGTGAATTGTCAAACATTATTTTCTTTTAGGTTTGAGGTCTTTCCTCGTTTTTGTTTAGTTTACTGCCAAGCCAACTGTCATTGTAGAAAATCAGGTTTCACTAAACCATTCGTGGAGACTTAACAAATTTCTCTAAGCATCAAACTATTAGATTTCATTGTTAACATTTATTTAGATCGGATCGCCTATTGTTCGTTGCACATTCTGTTTGTTTAACATCGTGTGGCAGCGTGGCAATAGGGGACTTGGGTATAAAGAATATACCATATATATATGTATGTATGTTTGTGAGTGTGCACATTGAAATCGATGCGATATTTTGCGTCCAATTCGCATACAAAGCTGCTAGAATATTAACAAAGCAAAAATATAAGCAACGGTAACTTAATATGCCGCGTGACTTTTACCGGAACTGCAAGAAGACAGCGCCTTTACAACACCTTAAACATAATATATATATATATATAAGTATGTATAAAATATGTAGGTATGTTATGTATGTGCACATGTGCTCATATTTCGTAAGCAGATGTCAATATTTGGTGGTTAGGTCTCAAAGCAGGACTACTTTGGTACTGATGTGAGGAGAGGGCCTTTAAAAGCCATAGAATTATGAGAAACCTGTCCAAGATCAATGTGGAAATGGAAACGGGTTTAACTATATACTTTCCACCTGATTAAATATGTTGTCATATACACAAATAGTTCCTAATATATACTTATGAAAAATTATAAAATTTTTATAGTACCCAGGTAGAACTACTTTGACGAAATCCCGAGAACATCTCAGAACGAATGTAGAGAATGCTACACTATTTGACCAAGACAAGTGGAATGTTGATTGAAAACGTGACTTAATCTATTATCTTTAAGCCTGCTTCGTAATCCTTCGTCAAAGCGACGACGCGCTTTTTTAAACCCGTTTGAAAACCGATTTTTTTGCCTTTCTGGAAATTTCGATGTGAAAAATGCACCTCGCTCTGGTCGACCTATCGTTGAAAAAATCGATGAAATTATGGAAAATATTGACCAGGATCGTCACATAAGCAGTCATGGCATCGCTAAGGAACGCTAAGGAATCAAACGGTTTTGAGCCATTTAAAAAAGGTTGGCCATAAAAAGAAACTCAATGTTTGGGTACCACATGAATTGTCGGTGAAAAATTTAATGGACCGAATTAACATCTGCTATTCTTTGCTGAAACGAAATGAAATCGAACCATTTCTGAAGCGAATGGTAACAGGAGACGAAAAGTGAATCAAATACGACAATAAAGTGCAAAAAAATATTATGGTCCAAGCGTGGTGAAGCTCAACAAATGGCCGCAAAGCCGGGATTGAGGCCTCAAAAGGTTATACTGAGTGTTTGGTGGGATTGGAAAGGAATCATCCACTATGAGCTGGTCCAGCCTGGTCGAACGATGGATTCTACATTTTACTGTCAACAGCTGATGAGATTGAAGGAAACAATCGAAAAAAAACGGCAAAAACTGATCAACAGAACGGGCTTCGTCTTCCATCAGAACAACGCTAGACCACACACATCTTTGATGACTTGGGAAAAAACTGAGAGAACTTAGCTGGGATGTCTTAATATTTCCACCATATAGACCTGACCTTGCACCATCGGACTACCATTTATTTCGGTCAATGTAGAACTCCCTTAATAGAGTAAAGTTGGCTTCAAGAGCAGTCTGTGAAAATTACTTGTCGCAGTTTTTTGCCGAGAAACCAGAAAAGTTTTACACTGATGGAATAATGTCTCTAGCAGAAAAATGACAACAAGTTGTCGACCAAAATGGTACATATTTGGTACATTAAAGTTCATTATAAATATAAAAAAAATAAGTTGAAGTTTGAATAAAAATACGAAAAGACTTTTTAGACTACATATATTAAAAATAAGGTTTGATTTCAGGTACATTAAAGTTCATTATAAATATAAAAAAAATAAGTTGAAGTTTGATTAGAAATACGAAAAGACTTTTTAGACTACATATACTATAATTATGGTTCGATTTAAGTTGAGTTGCCAAGATGATGGTTACTAAAAATTGAATGTTAGTTATTAAGGCAATATTAGCCTATCATTAGTACTAACACTGCTTCTGGTTTTAACGTTACTATTCTCAGAAACACCTCTTTAAACCCTAAAACCACCAACCTCTGCTACTAACCAAAGAATTAGAAAGTAAAAACGATCTAGTAACAGAGCAAAGCAAAAGCAACTAGTTTTACTGAAACCTCTCCAAGACACCACAGGATATTTGTACATATATTTTTCATGCTTGCCTTGTACTTATACGTTTTGGGTGTGCTACGTCCGTCATGTATTGTAAGACGCTCGACACGAAAGGACAGACTGCACAATTTCAATATTTACTTAAGAATATTGAATGGTTGCCACAACAGCGTTGCATGCGACATTCGCTTGTGCTCGCTACTGCACCGTAACGGTATTGTATTATATTTAGACATAGTAGGTAGGAAGTCATGTGGGATGCCTTCAATATTTTCCTTTATTATTTTACTCTCATTTTGTTTATTATTGTTGGCTTTGTTGTCAGCGCGCTGCTGTTTTGTTTGTATTTTTGTGTAGATTTTTTCTGCTTTCCTTCATTCATGCTACTTTTGTTGCACTCTGCTCGGCTCGGCTCGTTGTGGTTGTACGAAACGTATTAGTTTTCCTCGTTGCCATTGTCATCGACTCCACTGTGGTCGCAGTTGTTTAGAGACTATTTTCTATTGTATTTTACTGCATTCCATAGTTTTTGGTTTGTGGCAAGGCATCAAACAAAGCAGTGGGCGTGGCATGTTTACGTATGTACGAGCTTACGTCTTAGGACACTTTGCGACCATTTTTCGCTCGTTTTTTCTTAGTTTATTATTTCGCATTCGCTTTTATGCTGTTGTTAGTCGCATAGAGTAATCCCGTTGTGTTTGTGTCCTCTGTCCACTGCATTTCTGTTGTATTTTCACGCTTTTATTAGTTCATTGTTCTCTGGTATTATTGTTATTCCTCATTTTTTTGTATGTTTGTTGTTGTTTTTTTGTTTTGTTATTATTATTGTTATTATGGCCTTTTTGTCAGTTTTTCTTTATTTAGTTTGCGGGACTTTTTTGGCGTGCACTTTTAATATCTGCTCTCAATTTTGTTGATTTTTTCCCCAAAAAATATTTGTTGGAAATTACCAAAAGCGAGGGGACGGGAAATAACAAAAAATATACGAAAGCGTCTTTTGGTTATGGAAAAAAAGCAATTTTAATATATCTAGATGTCTACGAGAAGGATGGAGCCATGTGTACAAAAGTTCTCTGAGCACCATTCACTTGGGAGTGGCCAGAAACGATTTTTTTACATATGGCTCCAGCAGCTCACGACTTCCGGTCTTAGATCAAGTATCCTCTGGGTAACGAAAGAAACAACCTTTTGAAGGCGAGCTAAAGTGAGAAAGCGAAACACCCCTCCCCAGGAGTATGCTCTGTGTTTGGGATCCGCCACGTAAAAAAACACTCCCAATGAAAAGATCAAAACAGTGTCGAATGAGAAACCCCCCTTTTGATGACAACCACTGCAAACGTATTAAGGATTACGATTTAATCGCATGCACCTGGAACGTCCGGTCCCTTAATTGCTAAGGTGCCGCTGTCCAGCTGGTTGATGTCCTCGTTAGAATGAAGGTTGACATCACCGCCGTTTAAGAAATGCGATGGACGGAACAAGGACTGAGGCGAGTAGGTCCTTGTAGCACTTACTACAATGGCCATATAAAGAAGCGCAAATTCGGAGTGGAATTCGTGGTGGGAGAAAGACTCTGTCGCCGAGTCCAGGCATTCCTCCCGGTGAATGAACGTCTAGTCACAATCTGCATTAAAGCTGATTTGCGCTCATGCCCCGACGGAAGAGAAGGACAATGTGTCCAAAGGTGTTTTCTATGAGAGCTGTCCCCACCAAGATGTCAAAATTATGCTTGGCGACTTTAACCCCAGGGTTGGAAAAGAAGGTAACCTTTGCACAACGGCCGGTAAATTCAGCCTTCATGATGAAACATCCCCAAATGGATTGAGGCTGATCGACTTCGCCGGGTCCCAAAATATGATTGCAGCATAGGAAAATTCATCAAGCTACCTGGCTTGAAAAGCCATCAACCAGATCGATTATGTTGTGACAGACGGAAGACACGACTCCAGTGTTTTAGACGTGCGTATGCAACGAGGCCCCAGCATTGATTCGGACCACTATCTGTTTGCTGCGAAGATACACACCCGCCTCTGTGCAAAAAACGCTCGTCAACAAACACAAGGAAGGTTCGACGGCGAAAAATTGGAAGCTCAACTCTTTTAGCATATGAAAGCAACAACAAAGCTACACCATTGGATTCAATAATTTATAGTTGTGAATACCTTATTAAACTGTAATAATCTATGTATACTGATTTATACCAGTTTTATTTGGTTCACCACGCTCTAAACTTCCCCGACTCGGAAATACAAGTTTCTCGATTAAAATATTATACTAGATTTATACCAGTTTTTTATATGATTCGCCCCTTTCTAAATAATAGGGAACCGAAGACTGATTTTAGTGCATTATATCAGTCTAAATGATTTATACCAGTAGTTTGTTCGATCAAGCACTCTCTAAACTTAGCTAAACAGAAAGTAGTATAAATTATAGTATTCCACTTTATTTATACCAGTTGTTTTATTCCACAACTCTCACTAAATATTGAATAATCCAAGACATATTTTATTATGACAGCCTACTTATTTTTATACCATTGGTTTGTTTGATCTGACAATCTCTAAACATTGCAGAACCGAACACAATATTATTCTAAAGAATAATATCACTAAATCGAACCAAAAATCATACGAAGTAAGCTTAAGTCCTTACTAAATTCTTAGTAAACGCAAATATGTTCTAGCTCAATTTGTGAGTGTAAAAATTTTATATAAACTTAGGTTCAGATTCTTTCAATAAGAATGACTATTTTAATATAGTAAATGATGTCTGCGGTGTCTACGCCAATTAAGAAGAAGAAATGATGTCCGTAAATACAAGTTTATAAAGTAGACTTTAACCTTGTCACAGCTTGAATATTTTACGGTATTAAGTAATGAATAAATATAGAAAGTATTACCGAAACAAAGGGTACAATAGCCTCGTCTGACTTCAAGGGTTCTTTGCAATAAAATTATCGTTGGCAATAAGTTCTAGAAAGGTGCTATTGCGACTATTTTTTTCATAATTCGCGGTAGACTTGTTTGGAGAAAGCTAGCCAATTAGTATTTTGAGTGCGGAGGTTAATCAACAAGGGTCGATTTATTCAGTGGCGAACACTCACACAAGTCCCTCGGCAATGACTGTTAACACTCGTTCTATATATGTATTGTTAATGATGGCTGGCATTTCACCTCCTCGCTAAAAAAAAATACCCACACCCGTGCTTTTTATTAAATTATTAGGCAATTACACTCTCTTCAAAATTTCTAATTTCTCTCTATAGAGGAATGTTCTTTGAATTTCACTTATAAATGCCTCGATTGGCCAGGAAGGAACCACTTTGAATATGTTTTATAAGTTTAGAGAAACTTTTTGAAAAGCTGAAAGTTAAAAGTTCAACAATTTAACTCAGCCATTTAAATTTATATTAGAACTTAGGCATTAATAAATTCAAGTAACGCCTTTATTTTTAAATTATCACAATTTTAGCCATCTTCAGCGTCATTGCGGCATTAGTTATCTTTGATTGTTCAAGCTTGGAGTATGGCGAATCGAACAAACAACTGGTATAAAGTGGCATAATCAAAGAGAGCTAGAATAAGATGCGATGCTATCACTTTAATATGATATTTTCTTGTGTTGAATTCAACTAGACAACTTTGGTATTGTTTTTAAATGGAAATATTTGCGACAGCAGAGCAAAGATCAAGCCTAGCGGTTAGAGAAGTGATGAATCGGAGATTGTTACTTGAAACCATTGCTTCTCTTGGTTTAAGCAAATACCAGCTTTTTGTTAAGGAAAGAACAAACAAGATTTGCCATGTATTTTCCGGTCTTATTTCATGATTTTAAAGAAGGAATGACTTACGATCGAAAATTCGGCCTCCATTACAGTATCTGGTAATTAAAGGAGCCTAATTGACTTCATCGAACACAAATTATTATTTTATGATTGGCAGAAGTTGCCTTCAGTGTTTTAAGAGTTTACTTTCTGCTGACCAAATATCGACTTTTCGAAGTAAATAAAATGAGAGTAATATGTTAACATACAAACAGTGGCGGAAATTGAAATGCGGACAAGTAGGCAGGTAGCAGTTATGGCGAAAATGCATCATGTAGATGTAAGATTTGATTGAAGAAAGATTTTTTTTTGTATAAATAACTTCTTCTATTTATACGCTATTTCGTTAATTATTATTATTTTTTTTTAGAAAGAGAAAAAAATATATATAAAACATGTCAAACCTAAAAAAGTTACCGCTGAGGATAAGACTTAGCTAACTTTGCGAAAAGAAAACCTTATTATACGGAAGAGCAGTGTAAGAGTTGGATTCAAGAAGTCTGCCATCGGGTATTTTGTGAAAAACGTTCAAAGCAGTGGGTCTCTGAGTAAAAAACCAGGCTCAAAAGCAACAAGGAAAACATCTTCTAGTGGCAGGATCGGCAAATAGAACGCATTAGCCTAAAGCATCGATTTAAAAACGCTGAGGACATCAGGATGGAGTTCATAGAAGACCTTGGAACTGAAATTACTGTTAGAACTATACGAAACAGGCACCAGGATGCTGGTTTGAACGCTCGACGACCCGCAAAAAAGCCACTTTTGACTAAGAAAATGCGTCAACAATGCTTCCGGTGAACTATAAAGCAACAAATCTGGACTGAAGCCGATTGGCACAAAGTTATCTCCTCTGACGAGTTCAAGTTCAACATGTTATGTAGCGACGGGATGTCGTACGTGAGGAGAAAGACTGGTGAACGCTATAGCGAAGAGAGCGTCCGAAGAGCGGTTAAGCAGGGAGGCAGTCGAATGGTTTGAGGATGCTTTTCTTACCATGGACTTGGAAGACTGGCTCTAATAGATGGAACGCAACTAACTACCAGCAAATAATGGAAGCATATTTAACACCTTTAATTGAAGAGCCAGGTAACAGCCCATATTTAAATCCCATTGAAAACCTCTGGTATATTATGAAGATCAAGTTAGCAAAAAAGAAGTGACCCAGTACTTTAGCTGAGTTGGATAACGCAATCAAATATTTTATATCTGAACACTTAGCTTATAGCAGAGAAATTTTAAATTCAACCACTGGTAACCTAGATTTCTACTACTAAGGAGAGCACTTAGTGAAAAATTATTTTCATTTACAGACAAACCGAATGTGAACACAGCCTCAGATATGTATGTTAAATATTAACCTACACACGGGAACTTAAGGGGGGAGCCTGGCTTAGGGGCTTCAAAAAATCGATTTTTTTGATGATTTTGTTGATTGGGAGGGAAAGAAATAATTGATTAAAGCGAAATTTCTAGGGTTCATAGTAATATATTTAAACAACATTCACAAATTTTTTGGATACGAAATCTTTGATATTCTGCCTTTGGTAAGCAATTGCCCGATGCATCTCGCATGTGCATTTGACGCTCGATCACTAATTTCCTTCTAGCTTCGACAATATTTCGAATTCCAATCTATAACTTTGGCAACATATTCTTAGATAATTTTTAAAGAGATTAAGCAAAAAAAAAATCGATTTTTTGAAGCCTCTAAAGCAGGCTCCCCCTTAAATACATAATATTTTTTAAATACCATCATCCACCAATAATCATTAGCAATAAGACGAAATTCGATATGGTCGCTAAAAAGGGATGGTTACCTATAATTAATTTATTGGTTTCCAATAAGCCATAAGGTAGTCAGATTAAAACTGTAGCACTTCTGTTAATATTTTACCAGAATGCCTGCTGATATGAATAGTATACGCATAAATACAAATATACAAAACGCATTTGAATTTTTACCACTGAACCACTTCTTGCCGTATTACCAAGCGTTTTTTATTCACCATGAAAGTAGAGTGTATGGAATTAGCTCACACCTTATCGCGTGCCGCATCAACATTATTATTTAAAATTAATGATTTAATCATGATCGGTATATTTACCGAACACGAAAATATTGAAGCTTAATAAGAACATCGAAGAAGAGGGTTGCTGCCAGCGAGGGGAGTTGCAATAAGTGGCAATATGATAAATTGTTGCAGAGTGAGGATATGCAAAAGGGGTTGCTGGTGTGCAGGAACAAAAATGAATACAATAAAAATTAAAAAATGAATTTATTATACCATCATTACAGGGATTATATGAAGAAGCAACCAAAATGAGCAAATCCTCAAAAAGTGGATGGCGATTATAGAGAAATATACTATATATATGTTTATGGTGAGATTGGAACTTAAACATTTCGAATAACCTGCAAAACCGAATTATGATTCGAAAAAGGATAGAATTAAAAAACTTGCTGTGAATGACGAAATTCGGGTCAAGTAGGTGGAATCAAAAAATCCTTGTTGGTCTACAAAAATGTCAAGAAGAATCCTGAATTCACCCAAAAAGTTATTCAATATTCTTCTTGAACTATGTTCGTGGTTTTGGTGGTTTGTTTATACGAACTAAATGTTAACACGTGTACTGTACAGTACTTTGAGACATTTTGAGACTACTACTATAAAATAACGGCATCCAATACCCTTCGAAACTAGCAAATAACTGGTTTGGTGAAAAAGAAGGCGCAGTTATGCTTGAAATATAAGTACCAACCGAAAATGTTTAACTAGATCTACTCTCAATGAAGCTGCGACCTCGGATTTTACTTTGATCGCGTATTAGAAGTTCCATAAGCACCTTAGGCCACTTTCCGCACTCTAAAGAAATCTGAGGAATACGAACTATGACATGAACTGCCAGAAATCTACAACAGGCTGTTCAGATCACTCAAAGCTTTCAGTTCTGGGATGGACCGTACTTCACAGCGTTTTCCACTTAGATTTGTGATAAGAAAAAAAGAAGACTCTCCGATTAATGACGGAGCCATCTTTAAGAATTTGGCTTGAATCCTTAATCTACCCGGCGAATCAGAATATTACGTTTGGACAACGGAGATTCACTGAACTTTGTAAGGAAAGCGCACTTTCTTTAAAATCCATGGGTTGTGAAAATCTACCTTTAAGTGAAACCGAAAAATCCATAATTATTTACAACCTTAAGGATGAGCAACACCTGGTTCAATGTAATCATTTCATTATAATGTATTAACGAGACACATTATTAGAATTTACATTAATGGGAGACGGGAAAGAACCTTACAACGGTCGAGAGTGTCTGGTCTATACTCATTTTATTGAAAAAGTTGGAGGGGCCGATTAGCATTCAAATAACGGACAAGATTCTCAAAGAGTGATTATTTAAGAATAACAATCTCTCTGAATTCGACGATGAAGACAAACTAGACGAGGATATGAAAATTCAGAGGCTTCTTTTTCTTAAATAGAACTATTTATATATCTTCAATACCCTAATAATAATAATATGTAATATCCAAATCAAGAAGCTTTCGGAAAAGCCAAATCTACAGGATAGAGATTAGCAAAAGCGCAGATATGGATATATGTTTGAGTGCCTTATAATGTGTTATGGCGATTTTGTAGAATGAAAGGTGCTGAAAAGAGTTATATTCGGTGAACAGCTTGAACATGTACAACAAACTATTGTCGCTGGCTACTTAAAAAAAATTTAGATAATTTCAAATTATTGGAAGCTTCAAATCTATTTAAGATGATCCTTGAGGTCTATAAGGTTACTTGGAGACTCTACAGCTGTAACTTCCTGACTGCTGAACTTTGTAATGGATATTATCACAGCATTTAATAATGGACTATCTGCATTTAAGCGACTAAGTATACGACTAGTGAAAAGGAAAGGACTCTACCTCATTAAGGACACAACTAGTGTGAAAATGTAAAATAAAAATCGACTAGTAAAAAGGAAGGGACTCTACCTCATTAAGGACACAACTAGTGTGAAAATGTAAAATAAAAATCGATTTTTTTTATGTTTCGTTAGGGTATGCTTAAAAGAAAAAAACATATTCGAATTTAAAATTGATATTTCAAACACTTTTTGAGTTATAGCCTTCGAAAGTGTAGTGAATTAGAATTTGGTAGGTCAAAACAACTAAAATTTTCGATAAAATTCAACTTTTTTCTAAATGCTGACAATTTCTCGCTTTTTTAGCCTTTTTTTGGAGATTTAATTATCGATGAAGTTTGGATCGGGGTCACAGTACTTATTTTTAGCGCCATGGCAGATCGTATGTAACAAAAAAAAATTGCTATGTATTCCCCAAATATGTACGGAGCACGGTGTTGATGCGGGGATATACTGTCCAGAGTTTAAAAGGCTGCCTTACTTTTAAGCTAGCAACTCCACAGTTAATATCTACGTCATTGGTAAACTCAGGCATTGTCTCTACGACGAAGATTAGAAGTCGATGGAATATTCATCGGGATGCAAAACTCAAAAAGTCTGTACAAAATACACAAAGTTTCTACTCTCTCTTAATAGAAGGGGCTGCAGGTATGAGACACTGAAAGAGTAGAACGTGTTGATTTACAGCTACCAAAAAAAAACCCGGAAAATCGCGTATACGGGAAATGTTCAACGGATCATTCTGAACAACTTTACCCAAAAGACTATGGGACTAAAACCGGTTTCGAGTCAGCGATTTTTAAGACGAAATTTAAAAACTCCATTACAAACAAAGAGTTGTCGACCTATACAATTCCGGCTTCTTTTTACGAATAGTTTCACCGACAAACGCTGCATAACAAGCATATAGTATACCTTGTTGACAGTTTGACAAGTGGGAAAGAATTCGGAGTGCGCCACTCCTTGAAAACTAAAGAAAACTATCAACATAACCTTGATTTTGACCTGCTTTGATGCGGTTTTTTCGATTTCGGCTCAACTTTGCCACGTAATCATAAATCCAAGACTCATCGCCAGTAATAATACGTTTCATGATAACCTGGTAGGCGGAAAAGCATTGTTTCATAGACGTTTTTCGAAAAAAATCCATTAATTTTGGAGCCAATCGTGCTTTCACTTTCCTTAGGCCCAAATGATCTCTTAAAATGGTTTTAACTAATCCTTTCGATATTTCAACGATGCCAGTAAGATCTCTGATTGTTAATCGTCGATTCTCAAGCACCAATTCTTTTATCTTATTGACGTGTTGATCATCAGTTGATGTTGATAGCCGTCCTGGACGTGGTTCATCGTCAACGCGTTCTCGACCCTCTTCGAATAATTTATATCAATCAAAAATACTTGCTCGCGTCAAAAACTTATCACCGAAGGCCTTTTCCAACATTCTGCACATTTCGGCACCAGAAATTTGATTCCGCACACTAATTTTTATGGAACTCCTTTGTTGAATAATCTCACTCATCGTAAAAATCGAAATTAAAATTAAAATGTCTTACTATTTTTTGCCCACAGTAGTATATGCGCACCATAACCATAAAGAGTAAGTATTTGGTATCGAAAATAGCCGAACGAAATTAAAATCAAAATTATGCTGTTAAGAAGTCTTAGCGTTGGATAATTAGGATTTTTGAAACATTTTTGTATTTTCTCTAGAAATATTTAATACACTTACAAAAATTTTACTTTCCACGCACACAAAAATGCATACATATGTAAGTATTTCACCCAAAAAAGCACAAATTAAAATATTTCAAGATAATACGATTTGCTTTTTGGAAAATAGAAACTTGCTTTTTAATCAAACAAATAGGATTAAGCAATCTTCGGGCGCAACTTTAAAACTTTTACAATTTTATTTGCTTGCTAAATTTGTTATGATGCCATAAGACATACAAAAACAACAATAAAGCAGCGCACAAAACTTCAAAGACATTTATTACGACTGCAATCCGAAGTGAAATTGAATATTCATAAACAAAAAATATATGCGCCATTAAAAGCAAATGAGTGCCGTGGCAGGCATGAGTATGCATGTGTATGTATGTGTTGATGTGTGTGTGTATGGCGAATCAAGTTTGCACAAAAGCTTAGCAATTGCTTTGAGAAATAACTAAATGAAATGAAATCATATTTTCAGTCAGAACTTTGCTGGCAAATGAAAAGCAAAATGGACGGACGTGTTTTGTTGGCGACCTCGACTGTCAACACCTACCAGCGCGCTCCAGGCCAAACAGGAAGGCGTTTCGCTAAAAGGAGCGCAACAAAATGCAACACCCTGTAGTGGCAGTGGTGAGGCGCAGTAAATTTAATCTAGTTACCAAAACAAAAATCTCGGCTACAATCGTGCGACAACAACAACAACAAAAACACCAACAACAGTCTATTTAAATTACTTGTCCAATGCAGCGCAGTTTAGAAGTAAACATTATTTGTGTGTGTAGGCGGGTGGATGTGTGTTGTCGTTGTTGTTGCTTTGCTGGTGTATTTCAGTAGCCGGTAGCGAGAAGTGGCAGCATAAAATGAAACTTTGTCCAATTAAAAGTAAACAAAAATTTAATTACGTAGCCAAAGTACCAACACACACACACACACCAACGCAGCTACACATAGACAGACAGACAGCCAGGCACACAACAGCAAGGGCAAACAACAATAAGAAAAAACAGGAAAAAAATATGACTTCGTTTGCACCGAGGCTATACCCTTCACAAATAAAAAAGTTTTTCATACAAGAAATTGATTTTGATCGTTCAGTTTGTATGGCAGCTATATGCTGTAGAGGTCCGATCTGATCAATTTCTTCGGAGATTGTATCATTGTCTTGGATAATAATTCATACCAAATTTGGTGAAGATATCTCGGCAAATAAAAAAGTTTCCTATACAAGAGACTGGATAACCTCGATCGTTCAGTTTATATGGCAGCTATATGTTATAGTGGTCCGATCTGAATAATTTCCTCGGAAATTGTAGAGTTATCTTGAACATTAATCGGTGTCGAAATTCGTTAAGATACATTCTCAAATAAAAAAGTTTTCCATACAAAGACTGGATTTTGATCGTTCAGTTTGTATGGCTGCCATATGCTATAGTGGTCCGATCTGAATAATTTGCTCTGAAATTGTAGAGTTATCATGATCATTAATCGGTGTCGAAATTCGTTAAGATACATTCTCAAATAAAAAAGTTTTCCATACAAAGACTGGATTTTGATCGTTCAGTTTGTATGGCAGCCATATGGTATAGTGGTCCGATCTGAACATTTTGCTCGGAAATTGTAGAGTTATCTTCAACATTAATCTGTGCCGAAATTCGTAAAGATATCTCGCCAAATAAAAAAGTTTTCCATACAAAGACTGGATTTTGATCATTCAGTTTGTATGGCAGCTATATGCTATAGTGGGCCGATATGAAAATTTTTTGCGGGGATTGTACCATTACATTAGACAATAATCCATGCAAAATTTCGTGACGATATCTCATCAAATAAAATAGTTTTCCTTAGAAGGACTTGATATCGATCGTACAGATTGTATGGCAGCTATATGCCGTCATGATCCAATAACGACGGTTCCGACAAATAAGCATCTTCTTGGTGAGAAAAGAGCGTATACAAAATTTTAGTTGGATATCTCAAAAACTAAGCGACTTGTTCGCGTATATACAGACAGAGCTACAGGCAGGTATGGCTAAATTGACTAAGCTTCTAAGCCAGATCATTTATATGGGTATATGTATTACATAGGGTCTCAAGCTAGAAACTTAATATACACTGTTCAGGGTATAAAGAACCCTAAGGTCCACTGCATCTACTGTGTACAAATGCAAGCCTGCTGTTTGTCGCTATTGTTGTTCTTATTGTTGTTGGCGTTAGTGGCAAAAAGCCAAAGCCCAAAGCCGTCAGTCAACGTTAGGCAACGTGATTGGTGGGCAGTGGACCACTCGCTGGATGTTTGTAAATGTGTGTGAATGCAGTTGAAGCGCCACTGAAATTCAATTACTGCAACAAAAACAACAACAGAGGCAACCGGCAGTGACTTTTATTCAGCGCAATTTTATTTGCGTGTGTGTGTGTGTGTGAATATTGTTATTCAAAAAATAAACTCGGTGAACAGAGCCGTCACTTGGCTGGGTCAAAGAGTCAATACACACAAAAATTATATATACACACAAACAACACAAACACACATACATAGAGGCGCATTGTTGTAACGCTTGTGACAATACAAGTATAAATAAGTAAATACGCAATAGCTTCTGCTGTAGAATGACAGAACAATGGCAGGCGGCAGCAATGCAAATGAGTTTGTGTACGTGCGAAACGGTGAAGGGGGCGTGGTGCATGGCAGCTTGATGCCCAACCAACTCGTGGCCAATATTGAATTATAAGAAGCACACACACACAGTTATATGTATATACCTATAGTACAATAGAATTGGCGCAAAGTGCGTTTGCTGCGGGCTAGCACCGTTATAAATCTGTGTTTGTGTGTAAACACCTCTGTGAGTTGAACTTTTTTGCGCACAAGTGTCGGAAATTTTAAGAAATTTTAGTTTTCCAAAAGTTGAAATTAGTTGCTTATTTATTTGGCAACAAATAATTTTACACATTTGCATATTAAATAAGAGAAAATATTTTGCTCTTCTTTCAAGGACAATCTACAAGTAAAATGTTTGAAAGTTTGAAAGTTTGACAGAAATGTCAAAATTGTTTTTCAAGTGGCAGTTTTGCCCAAACTAATAAGCAGAGAGGTGGCAAAATTCATTGAGTATTGTTTTTTCGAACATCCTTCTTTGACCCCCCTCTAGCTTGTGCGTGATCGAAAAACGAAATCGTCACCTAAAATGCAAAATAACGTAACATCACTTTTCATCAGTTTTGTGAAGATATCTCGTCCAATGCAAGCACTTTATTCCGATCGTTTAATTTGTATCGACCGTTCCGACAAGCGAGCAGCATTTTAGTAAAAAAAAAAGGGGAGGTGAAAATATCTCAATAACTGATGAACTAGTTCGTATAATGGGTTGTCAAAAAAATCTTGCGGTGTTTTTATTGAATTTTTTTTTCATTTTTATTGAAATTGAAATGAATTTTTGATGACTCATGCCCAGCTCTTAAGCGATGCTACGGCTGCTACTATGCCGGTCTCTTTCGACCAATTCAGCGATTTTATCGCAATTTTCAACGACAGGCCTTCCGGAGTGTGGCGCATCTTCGTCCACCTCTACACCAGAACGAAAACGTTGAAACCATCGTTGTGCGGTGGAAATGGAAACTGTATCGGGTCCATAAACTGCACAAATTTTATTGGCGGCTTGAGATACATTTTTGCCTTTATCGTAGTAGTACTGTAAAATATGCCGTATTTTCTCTTTATTTTGCTCCATGACAATGACAATCGATCAAACACGTGTTAGCGCGTGAAATGAGCTTTCCAAAAAGGTATAGCATGACCCGATGCGACGAATAAAACTAGAACTACGCGCTTTCAGCGCCAAGTAGCGAAAATACCGCAAGACTTTTTGACAACCTATTATAAAAATATAAAAAAAAATATATTTTTTTTTTAACTATTCATTTTTTTCAATCCCAACATGAAATTTCTTTGGAAATACCCTAAAAAAAATTCCCTGAAATTTCTTTGGAAATACCCTAAAAAAAATTCCCTGAAAATTTGAGCCCTTAATAGTAACATTAAGGACTGGACCAAGGCATGTAAAAATTTTCCATAGAAAATACAGGACAATCGTGATTTTTTATCTTTAAATTTCTATAGCTCAGAGACATTTTATGGCATCGCTTTGACTTTAGACACATATTCCTCAGAATTGAACACTCTACAAAAGTGCCCATTGCGACAAAGTCGAAACTCACACCGGCGAGGTAGTACGGCGCTCTAAACCGGACTTTTCCACGAAATTCGCATTTTTTTGAATATATCTCGTAAATGACAAGAGCTATAGAAAAAATGTATATGACAAACTTGTAGCAAATTTTATTTACCACAAAAAAGATCTGAGGTCAAAACCGCTATCATTAATACTTCTCGAGATATTCGACTTTTTAGGTAAGGCTTTGTAGAATTTTCATAGATGGTATGTAATAAAACATCTAAGAAAATTTCATACAGACAGACGGTCGAAAATCCAATATTACTTCTAATTTCTTTAATTGTAAAGTAGCTGAACAATCAAAATGTGGTATGGTCAGAAAAATGATGATCAACTAAGCTCAACTTTTTGGACGAATTAACATGAAGGAGCCACTCCTGTCAAAACGCCACATCAAAATTCGACAGGCATTTGCAAAGGCCCGTAGAGACAATCCAGCACAATTTTAACTTATTTTCGGAGATACAGCCGATTTTGTGACGTGGCGTCCGTGTTCACTAGAATTGTCTCCTAAACGTTAAACGCGTTTTTCACGAAACTACTTTTTTTGAGGTGGCTGACATGATATCTCAAGTTCTACTGAACCGATTCCTTTGAAATTTGGTATATATCTTCTTTATACTATGCTCTATCGTGTCTGCCTTGGATTTTTAAAAAAAAGTATTTTTAAAAAAAATCGAAAAAAAAAAATCGGGACAAAAAATTTTTTTTATCATTTCGACGCCATTTTGTTATTATTTTTTTTTTTTTTTTTAATGGTCGGACCGTAGATGCGACGAAAGCAAAATAAATAGGATGGGTGCAGATGGAAAAACATTTGTCGTCCACAGGGTTAAGCTCTTAACACTATACCAAACAAAAAAAAAAACATTAAGCACGGTAGTGGAAGTATCATGGTCTGGGACGCGTTTTCATGGCATGATGTCGGGCCATTTATTCGCATAAATGGTGAAGCCATGCCCATAAACTGGACATTTATGCAAGACAATGATCCGAAGCACACCGCAAAGGTAAAATTGGCTTGACAATGAAAAATTATAATATTGGATTGGCCTGCTCAAAGTCCGGATCTGAATGCAATAGAAAATTTATGGAATAATGCTTGAACCAAATGTACCAACGATCATTTCTTTCTTAAATTAGTTAAGGTTAAGGACTAAATAGTTTTCTTCGTAGAATATTGACTCAATTGCTGTCTTTATTGTATGCCACCATTGATTGTTGATACTGGAGTGGAGTGGAATTGCTGTAGAAACTAATTGTTAACAGACTATAAAAATAATATTAAACTAGAAGTTTAATAAGGCTTCCAGAACTAGGGTAGGTTAGGTAAATAGGCTGTTTTGCCACGAATAATCTCACGCTTAAAGGCCGTTTTGATTGTCAGAATTTCTAAGTACGGGTCAAAAGGACCGTCGCATATCTACAAAACACCTACAGCCTGCCACAAATTTATTGAGGTGGCTAATACTTATTCCAGCTAAATAGCCGGGTTCGTAGAAAGTAGGACAACCAACTGGCGAATCTATTCTATATCTACTCCTTTTTCTTGCTAGCTCAGCGGTGTGGTGTGAACCCACTTTCATTACTATAAACAGGAGGGAGGTACTGGACCTCACCTTGAGCAATGAGCCTGCAAATGGGTTGGTCTCGCAATGGAGGGTCTCTACGGAGCCCTCCATGTCAGATCACAGAATTTTAAGATTCACGCTAGGGGTAGAGGTCAGAAAACTTCCCCCCAGACGCAACCCTCGGAAGGCGAACTGGGATGCCTTCAGGGATATACTAGGTGAGGAATTGAGCAGGGAGGGGCAGACTGATAATAGCGTTTCAGGCCCAGGCTTAGAGATTAGGCTATCTAAGCTAAACGAGTCTATCATTAACGCTTATCATGGCAGCTGCCCCCTTAAATTGACCACTGACAGGCGAAATAGTCCCTGGTGGTCAAGGAAACTATCAGACCTCCGGAAAAAAGTACGCAGCCTATTCAACAAAGCGAAACGTACGGGGGTCTGGGAAGAATATAGGAGCTATCTCACATTATACAATAAGGAGATCAGGTCTGCAAAGCAGGCTAGCTTCAGGAGTTTCTGCGAGAACGTTAGCTCAACGCCGGAGGCGGCCCGGCTGCATAAAGCTCTGGCCAGAGGCACAAACGACGCAGTAGTTGCAATAAAAAGAGGAGATGGGACATTCACGACCAGCGCAGAGGACAGAGCGACGGAGCTTCTGCGGGCGCACTTCCCGGAGACGGTTCAGGTGGACCAGTGTCTACCTGTGATCGAACACAGGCCATCCCGCGAGGATTGGAGTATCGCAAAACAGCTTTTTACGGCGGACTCGATCCGGTGGGCAATGGCCTCGTTTGAGAGATTCAAGTCTCCGGGAGTGGATGGTATTTTTCCAGCGCTGTTGCAACAGGGGTAGCAGTATTTACTGCCCCACCTGATTCGGCTGCTGAGGGAAAGCCTCGCAATGTCGTACATCCCTGAAGTATGGAGGACATCGAAGGTGATCTTCATACCCAAGGTGGGTAGGAAGGACTACTCATTGGCGAAATCCTTCAGGCCAATCAGTATAACGTCCTTCCTACTAAAAACCATGGAGAAGATCGTGGACCATGAAATAAGGTCGACAGTGCTAAAGAGAGCACCACTGCATGCGGCTCAGCATGCCTACAGAGCGGGTAGATCCACCAACACTGCTCTGTACCAGATGACCTCTGAAATAGAGAGTTCACTGAAGCATGGAGAGGTGATGCTTTGCGCGTTCTTGGATATCGAAGGTGCCTTTGACAACACGTCTCATAAAAGCGTAGCCAAGACACTGGAGAAAAGAAATGTGGCAGCACCGGTGCGCAGATGGATTGAAGCTGTATTGCGTACCAGAGTTGCTGAGACCACAGTAGGTGATAAGAGGATTCGTCTTGGCACAACAAGAGGCTGCCCACAGGGAGGTGTGTTATCACCCCTGCTATGGAGTCTGGTCGTAGACGACCTATTAGTACTGCTAACTAACAATGGGATCCGCTGCCAAGGGTATGCGGACGACATTGTAATTATAGCAAGAGGCAAATACGAGGACACTCTCTGTGACCTAATACAAAGAGGATTAAACCTGGCGAAGATGTGGTGTAAGGAGGTTGAATTAAACATCAATCCCTCCAAGACGACCGTAGTCCCATTTACGAGACGTAGGTCCTTACCCGGTCTCAGGAATCTCACACTTGGGGGCAGAGAGATAGGAATGACCAGCAGTGTCAAATACCTAGGTTTGATGCTAGACTCTACCTTGCGGTGGAAGCAGCATGTGAACCTGACCCTGGTCAAGGCAACAAAAGCTTTAATGGTGTGCAACCGGCTGGCGGGCAAGTCCTGGGGCTGCAAGCCAAGGATCCTAAGATGGTTGTACACCATGATAGTGCGACCAATAATCACTTACGGGGCGGTGGCCTGGGCCTCAATAGCGTCGCAGACTTCGGTTATGACCAAGCTATCGAAGCTGCAGCGGCTAGCCTGTGTCTGCATGACGGGCGCAATGCGCACTTGTCCAACGGCAGCACTGGAGGTTCTGATGGAGCTTACTCCGCTTCATTTGGTTATTGGTCAGGTAGCCAAGCACACAATTCTGCAAATAACGGCAGAGGGGTGGGGCAAAGGTAAGGTAATCTCGTCCCAGAGGATGGAAAAGATAAGCGGCGATGTTCCATCAGCCCTCCTCCCGAGGGACGGCACTACGAAAACAGTTAACTTCAAGAAGAAGTTCAAGGTCACCCTCGGCAGCAAAGACGAGTGGAATGATTCCAATCTCGAACTGTTGCTGAGGAATAGTACGCTGAGGTGGTACACCGACGGCTTGAAAATTTCAGAGGGAATCGGTGCGGGGATTTCGGGTCCACGCACTAGGCTCTCGATACCCATGGGAGGGTTCCCAAGTATTTTCCAGGCAGAAGTTTTTGCCATAAGTCGGTGTATAGAAATAAACCTCCATCGCAACTATCGCAATGAGAGAATAGCCATTCTCAGCGATAGTCAAGCGGCGCTAAAAGCGATCTCTTCTTACGAAATCAAATCGCTATTAGTGCAGGAGTGCAGGGAAAGGCTGAACAGCCTTGCAGAACGTAACCAGGTACACCTAATCTGGGTGCCTGGTCACAGAGGTATAGCCGGTAATGAACTGGCGGATGAGCTAGCCCACTCCGCAGCCTCCACCAAGATGGTGGGACCAGAACCTTTTATTGGGGTAGGTCCACATACCATAAGGGAGCTACTTCGCAAGGAGGAAGGAGTGGGCAGAGAGGAGCATTGGCGGCAAACGCGTACAATCTGAACAGGTTCAAGGTTATAATAAACCTCCCCAGGAACAAACTCAGGCTACTGGCCGCATGGTACACCGGCCACTGTAAATTGAATAGGCACATGTACAACATGGGCCTATCCTCTTGCGTTAACTGCCGGTTCTGCGACATGGAGCCTGAAACCCCGGAGCACCTGCTGATTGACTGCACAGCAGTCTGCAGACGCAGGGCTAAGGCCCTAGGATCAATGTTTCCGGATAGGGATCACATAGCCTCACTAGCGCCCAGAAGTCTATTGAACTTCATCGATGCGCTGGGGCTAGGTGAGTCTATGTAAGCCAGGAGAGGGCACAATAGACCAAAGGTCGCGGTGCATTCCTCATGTATTAATCAATCAATCAATCAGCGGTTTTACAGTTTCCGACGATACCGTTGGCGCCAGGCATCCAGACAAGTTTAATATGGAAGTAACTTGATTCTACAGCTAGTGAAGTCATGCTTTCCTTGACTAGCTTTGATCTTACTGTCAGCGAGCTGAATGCCTGTAACCAAACTTCGTTGAAGCTGGAACTTTTACATGAAAGAAGGCCTGGCTGTTTGAAACAAGAGTTCATTGAGAGCTCTCAAAACTAGACTCCCCAACCAACCTTCCGCTAGCGCTTCGATTCGTTGCTCACTGCGCTGAAAATGCTCACTGCGCCTCTTCTACAGCGACTCCAACCCAACCGCATATCTCTCGAAGGTATGTGCGCAAAGAAGATGCCACTATGAGTAGGCTCTGTGCCGCATGTCTCCAAGTTATCCGGGATGCAATCGAAATGAGAAAGAATTTCAGAATGTGCCTCTCTGGAATTCTTAGTGTGACCGGCTTGCCGGAGTTTGATAGCAATGCATTTGCCGGTTAACTCCACGAGTGCTATATGTTGAATGGCATTATTTTGAATTTAAATTTAACAAAACGGAGCTAGGCCACAGTACAAAAAAGATCGTTCTTTGAATTTTGAAGAAAAATTTGAAAAGAAGAATTTTTGATTATTCGGTGCTTAGCACAACCCAAGCAGTACGCAAATATCTATTAACATTAATAATCTTTATGGAAAAATCTTCTAACTTTTTTGCTTTACTGGATTCCGAATTCATTTCCAGAAACAAAGAAAAAATAACTGTTCTTACGCAATACAATTAAAAATTTTAATAAGCAGAAACAGAATTCTATGATATTATTAAGAAAATATTAAAACAATTTCAAAACAACACAAAAACCAAAAAAAGAGGAATATGCAAAATCGAAAATTGTTTTCCCTCAAGTTCTCAAACACATTCAAATGAAAAAGTTTCGCAACAAATTGGAAAATAAAACAAGTTAAATTAAATTTTGCACAATCAAAAGAAAACAGTCACAGGACCTGGCAAGGACGGCAAGCTGCTCAGATAACGGTAACGTAGCAAAAAAGGCGAGAGCGAAAAAAGAAGTAGAGAGAAAAGTAGGAGCCGAGTACCCAAAAGTGAAGTGGAGCGCAACAAGCCAACAACAACAACGCCAGCACAAACACTCGCACACAACACAGTGTCTGCAACGATAAAGCGGTGGATACAAGTTGAAAATGCAAATAACAACAGCAACAACAACAACAAAAGCAAATATGCAATAAAATTGCAAAACTACAAAAAGCTGTCGACAAAGCGAAATATAAATTTCGAATTTAACGAAACGGAATGACAGCAGGAAGAGCACAAGGCGAACACATGAAGCGAAACGCACGAAACGCCGGGATGTCTGTATGTGTGTGTAGATGTAGTATAATGGCGGTGTGCGGTGGGAGTGCCCTGTGTGTGTGGCACAAAGTTTGAGGCAACGATTTTAAATTTCTGCTGCAGTTTTGAATAAACAAACAAATACGCCAAAGGTGTATGCAAAATGGCTACAACAACAGCAAAAACAGCGTTTGTTAGTCGTAGCACAGTGGTGGGCAGCTCAAGCGTGACGAAGAGATTTGCCAAAGAGGAGCGAGCGACTAAAAAAGGATAAGCTGCAAAATAATTGTAGCGGAACGGAAATTTGAAAATTCAAGCGAGAAGATGAGCACGAAAATAAATGATAAAAAGAGGGGGTATTGGGGGCGCAGGGAACATAAAGAAATGTTTATGGGAAGGATATTGAATTAAATTAAAGTAAAATTAAATAAAAAACAAAATAATTGTATTTTATTAGCAAAAAAAATATAAATTTTATAAAAAAAAAATCACCAGCCACCTTTTGTCCTACAGTAACGTATTTTTATACCCTGAACAGGCTATAGTTTGTAAAATCTAGAAAGAAATGTCGGATACCCTTTAAAATATATAACGAAGACCGTAGAGCGTCGATTCGGCGCCATTCGCAGCAACTCGGACTGACGTTTGGAACGACTTGGCACATTTTACGTCGAGAACTTAAATTGAAAGCGTACAAAATACAGCTTGTGCAAGAACTGAAGCAAATCCAAGAAGATCCGACATTTTCGAGCCAAATTTTGTTCAGAGATAAGGTCCTTTTCTGGCTCAATGAGTTTGTAAACAAGCAAAATCGCAACATTTGGAACAAATAGCAACCTGAAGCGATTCAAGAGCTGCCATTTCATCTAGAAAAAACAACGGTTTGGTGTGGTTTGTGGGGTAATGGAATCATCGGTTCATATTTCCTCAAAAATGAGGCCGGTGAGAACGTAACCGTCAATGGCGACCGTTATCGTGCCATGATAACCGACTATTTGATGCCTGAAATGGAAGTTCCTGATCTCGGCTACTTTCGTTATCAACAAGACGGCGCCACTTCCCACACATCACATTTTTGGCCGGTCGATTGGACTCCAAGATCGTATATCACACCGCTAAAATTTTTCCTGTGGAGATATGGAAAGTCCTAAATCTACAGAACAATCCTGTTTCGATTCAGGCAAACCATCACCAGTATCATTCGTCACTCACCAGTCGAAATGCTCCAACGGGTCATCGAAAGTTAGACTAATGGATAAACGTAGCCGCGGCCAACATTTAATAATATTCAAACATAAATGTCAAATAACGTTCTTTCGAATGATAATAAACATTCCCCATTAAATTAGAAGTTTTTGTGTTTTTTCTTTGAAAAAAGTAGGGAACCTCGAAATGGATCACCCTATGTATTGAATAGAACACACATTGAACAACTATTTGAATACTCTAATGCTCTGTGGTGGTGTCATCACAGTTACAGTTATCTAAAAAACAGTGTGGTTCCAATAAACATATACAAGGTGTTTTCCAAAGTAAACAGGACTTTTTGAATCTAGCGCCCCCTGGTGGCGCCATCTATATGTCGACTGGTGCGTTAGAATCTGCTATCTTTATCGATTGTCCAGTGAGAATTTCATGACATTTCATCGATTGGAAGTGAAGTTATTGCGTTTTAAGTGTCAGTATGTTTGTGTTATCGGTGCGAAAATGAGCTTCGAACAGAGAGCCAACATTAAATTTTGTTTTAAAATTGGTAAAACTTTTACCGAAACGTTTCAATTGATGAAATTGATGGCGATGATTGCCTATCCCACAGCAGAGTGCACAGGTGGTTCAAAGTGGTCGTGAGCACTTAAATGCCGATCAACATGTGGGCCAATCAAAATCTGTGATCACCGGAAATTCCATTGAAACTGTGCGTGAATTCATCAAAAATCAGCCGAAATCATCATTGAAATTCATGGAAATGAAATTGAACATCTCCAAAACATCGATTTATCGCATTTTGACCGAACATTTGGGCTTACGAAAGGTGTCTGCACGGTTTGTTCCGCACAAATTGTCTGACGACCAAAAATTGCTCAGAATCCAGCATTCGTAGGACAATTATTTGACCAAAAATCACATTTTAACCATTAACCACTTCCCGTATTCACCTGATATGGCACCGTGCGACTTCTTCCTTTTCGGAAAAATGCATTTGCCCATGAAAGGAAAGCGTTATGCAGACGTAGAGGCCATTCAAAATGCTTGCACCGGCATACTGGCGACCATACTGGCCAACGAGCTTAAACACTCGTTCGACTTGCTTTTGGATCATGCAAAAGACTGTATTGAAGCAGAAGGAGACTATTTTGAATAAAATGAATTGATTTTGCCGAAAAAATCATTTGTGCCGTGTTTTTTTTTTAAGTCCTGTTTACTTTGGAACGCACCTTGTAGATCTACTTGAGAAAACTATTCTACCATATGCTGAGCACAATCAACATGCCATTCAGGATAGTATATTAGGAGAAAAACAACATGAAATATGCGAGTAAGCGCCTGGATTTCAGACTTCGCTGGAACTTAGTCGATTTACTGGTATAACTGGCAAAATAGAGGTACCTAAATTCCATTCAATATCTGGGCCGAGTTAGGGAAATGAGATTAGAATACCTACATCTCAAAACTTTTACAAAAATCTTCGAAATCTGGATGCTACTCACTGGTAGAGGAGGCAACTCGGATAAAACCGAAAAATCATTTCAATTTGCTTGAGTCACAAAAACCGACGCGTGGATCAACTATCTGTTTAATGTTGATATTGTTGTTGTTGTTTTATAGGCAGAATTCTGCTGAGTTGGCAGTTCTGAAAAGTTGATAAAAGAACCGAGGCCGTTCTGGTTAGGTAGACTCGAATTTCGTGGGAACGGATTGTTATTGTTGTCAAATTAAAAAATAATGGAATTGTTATTGTTGCCTTAATTTTATTTCAATTTGTCAGTGTTAGGTCATGTTTCCACAACTGATAACCTCCAATTGAAGAGAAGCTCATGATATTTGACTAAAAAGGGTATTGATTTGAAAATATGCCATTTTTTTTAATTTTTTTATAAAAATATGTTGGAAATATTATTTTAGATAAATAAATAGAGCTTTAAAAGTCTAAAAACTAAATGGAGAATTTAATAACTTAACTCGTTCATATTTCAAATAGAGAAACTTCCGCAATCAAAGTAATTTCGGAGCATTTCTGCCTCATTAAAGCAACCAAACCTTAAAGACTTCGTCAGCAAACCTAAATTTATCGATAAATCTACAAAAATTACAACGCACAAACATGTGAGGGCGTAACAGCCAACAACAGCGCTGAAAACAGTAAACACAGCAACGACAACGGCAACAACAACAAACGGCAATAAAACGCAGAATGGCGTAACACAAACAAGGAAAATGGCAACAACAGCGCGGCAGACAATGGGAGTACAAATGGGGCGATTGGACAAACCCCCAAGCGCCCGCACACCGTCGCACCGAACAACCGAACAAAAGCGCGTCAGCCACCAGGTATTCAGGTAGCGGCGCGCGCTGCGGCATTGGTAGCCTGGGCGGATTTAAGTCAGTCGGTACAATGCAAAAGTGCTGAAATTTGCATGAAAACATGCAAACAACAACGCCAGCAGCAACAAGAGCAAACTGGCAAATAAAAATGGAGAAAAAATTAAACGCGGCGGAAAAAATTGCACGAAGGCGTGCAACTTAGCAGTAAAATCGCGCTTGGCAAACTCACGGCAGGCAGTCAGGCAGGTGGCAGCAACGCGCGGCGGTTCAGTAGCGAGCGAAATAAGCACCGCGCAACATTAATGCTGCGGTGAGGCGCCGTTATGCGCGCAACGGCTATAAGGATTGTGGTGGCCGCCTACGCCAGCGGAAAGCCGCGACGCGTGGCGCCGCGCTCAACAACATCAGCCAAAAGTGGCCGCGCTCAATGCTGCGAGCGCGCACGTATGTAAGCGCTGCGTTTTTATTTACACGACCGCGCCAGAGCTTGAAGCAGCCGCAACAATGGCAAAAACAGCAATAACAACAATAAATAAAGTAAAACGCTTATCCCTACCAAGCTTTGCGCACACACACACGTTTATTATACGGAATATTGTGCAGCGCGTCGCATGCGTTTGCAGGTGACGGACGACAACAACAACACAAACAACCACTAAGAGAGCTTATTAAATGGTGGCGTTAGAACACGCCCTTTTTCGAACTCGCTCACTACGCTGCGCTACACGGTTGTAGACTTATGCACGCGCACGCGCTGTGCGCAGCGCTCAGCAACACGCTATACTCGTCTCTTTCGCGCGCGCTTTGCAGCAATTACCGACTTTTCGAAGTTCGAAATGTGGCATTTCCCCTGCGCAGCGCAGACGTGCAGCCGCGCACCCTGTAAACTGGCGAGCCGCATGCGAGCCACATTAGCGCTCATATGTTCTCAAATCACTACAGACGTGTCTATAGAAGTCGGGCGGGCGGTTGATATTTACTCATAATTTCATGGACACACTGGCTTAAAAGGCGCACACTGTTGTGTTGACTTACCTTATCAGATCCGGTAGGCGTTCCAGCACTTTGGGGTGGGTGTGCTTCTTCGTGTAGGACGGCGACATGGCCACTGTGCAGGCGAGCATTAGCTCAGTGGACAACTCTACAGGATGTTGCGGTGATTTTTCTTCGGGAAGCTGTAAAGAAACAAAGTAGAAAATAGCAATGGAAACAAGGCATATAAAGAAAAGGTGGAAAAGCAAACGTTTAAAAAATAAAATGGATTATCTTCTTCAACGCATTGGCATTAAAACTGTTTCGTGAATCGAAAAAAATGTCGGATGACAACAAAACGGAAGTAGAAACGAAGAAAGTGGTTGGAGACCAAGAAGAATTCGTTATTGGCACTGACGCAAGGTGACAGCGTGACAGCATGACAGAGAAAGGAAAACAAAACTAAAGAAATAAATAAAAGGTATAAAGTGAAAATATGCAAGAAAGGCAATAAAACAGTTCGCTGCACATTAGGGTGGTTGCATGATATTTTTATTTTGCGTTGAATTATTTAAAAATGAAAAAAAATCGACATACACAAAAGTAGTGTAACAGCGTCTGAACAGATTAATTTCTTGATATGATTAGTACATGACAGGAATATAGGAAGACACAATGGAAAAAAGGAAGAAAGGAAGAGCCTGGCGAGTATCTACAGCCTTGAGTGACGGCTAAATCCGATCACTTAGCTTATTTTAGAAGATGAAGTCGATTTTACGACAAAAAATATACAAAAAACTCACTTCGCAGAACTCGAGTTCGAGATTTTTAAACGGTGTTTCGGTTCAAAACTTTGCTTGGTAATTTACCAAAATATAGCGAACATAATGGCCAGACTAGTGTTTACTTCGGGCGCTGGCTTGACAGCTATTTTATTAACTAAAAGCGAAACCAGACCGGAGCGTCTCCATACCATAAATATGTTTTTGTTCACGTTTAAGGGGGAATTCTGGTCTAGGATTAAAAAGAAAAAAAGATTTTTTTTGCATATTTTGAAAGTTTAGACTTTCAAAAATATGACCTTGGAAGGACTTTTCAAAATTCGACTTATTTTCGGAGATACAGCCGATTTTGTGACGTGGCGTCCGTGTTCACTAGAATTGTCTCCTAAACTTTAAACGCGTTTTTCTCGAAACTACTTTTTTTGAGGTGGTTGACATGATATCTCAAGTTCTACTGAACCGATTCCTTTGAAATTTGGTATATATCTTCTTTATACAATGCTTTATCGTGTCTGCCTTGGCTTTACAAAAATTTTGATTTGAAGTATTTTTAAAAAATTCGAAAAAATCGGGTCAAAAAAAAATTTTTTTTTTTTTTGAAGTCGACGCCATTTTGTTATTTTATTTTTTTTTTTTTTTTTTTTTTTTTTGAAAATGGTCAACCCGATAACGACATCCTTACTAATGAAGAATCTTCTTGTTTTTTGTTTTAGATCTCTACAAATCGGGTTGAAATCACAAAAAAAAATTTTTTTTTTTGTCAACCAGTTATTTTATTTTTTTATTATTTTTTTTTTTTTGAAAATGGTCAACCCGACGCATCGTTTTTTGTTTTAGATCTCTACAAGCCCCACCCACTCCACCGGCCCTTATCTCGACGAATTTTGGTTTTTTTCTTGCAATTTTTTTTTTATATTATTAAAATGTCAATAAAAAACATATAAAAAAAATGGATAGTAAAAATGTTTTTCATTTTTTTTATCTTAGTTTAAAAAATGCCTAAAATTCAGGCGTCTAGACCAGAATATTAAGCCTCAAAACACAAGATGACCTCGCATTTCGTGGATTTACTAAGTACAACCTACAAGAAATCTAATAATGTGTCTTTAGCGCTGTAATCCATTCGTCATAAAATTATAGATTCACAGTTGGTACACTTAAACGAACGGCCCGTCATTTAAACAATTGCTGAAGTGTGAAGAACTGAAAAAAGTTAAACTCCATTTAAGAAGTTACAGATAAGATCTCTGTATTTTTGCGGACATTTTGGTTTGAAACATATATTCAATGATTGGTTCTGGATTGGATCAAAACCAACGCAACTTATAATAATCGCCGATCAGAAGAAACACAAATTATAAGATTCATCTTATAAAGTCGGGAGACGTTCAATGTCGTTGAAGCAAAACGGCCAAATAGAACTTCTTATTGAACTCCGTCAGTCCCACTGGAACAAATTCATGATGCAACAAACCACGAATATCGAAAACAACAATGAACATCACCTTGATTTTTAAGCGGCTTTGTTATGGTTTTTTGGTTTCCGCTCGTTTTTTTTCCCTCCATTTCGATGATTGTTGACTTGTTTGCATATCAACTCAGAAACCCATGTCTCATCGACAGTTATAATGCTTTCCATGAATATGGGTTCGGAAATCGCACGATCAAGCAAGTCCAAAGAGACTTGTTTACGGTACTCTTTTGAAGAAAAAGTCAGCTTTATCGAGTCGAGTCGAGCAAGAACGCGCTTCCCCTAAAATATCCAGCAAAATCATTCGAACGGACTCGCGAGACATCTCTTTAACACTTGCCTGACGATTGTCAAGCACCATATCCTTCATTTTTATAATATTTTCATCGGCTGAAGAGGTCGAAGGTCGTCCAGAACGAGGCATGTCCTCAACGATCTCTCGACCGTTTTTGAAGTCTTTGTACCACTTGTAGACTTGTGTTTCCAATAAAAGTGAGTAAACAAACTGGTTGATAGACCGCACTCATATTTGGCATAGTAATTAAGAACGGTCCTACCAATTTAGCAAAATACAATTTTTTTTTAAATATCATTTGCCCGGAGAATTTAAATTTGACACAAAACCCAAGCGCCAATCCTTCCTAAAGCAAAAATCTCTTGCTCAATTTGCCAAAGAAAAACATTACTTAGGACCCGGACAAAAAACGTGGACTAAATGTAACGAACACCACCGAAACTCCCCAAGCAAACTCAGTTGCTCGGATTCGGGCTTTGAACCGGAGGAGGTGCTCGAAAGAAGAGAAGACGAAGAGGCAGACCGTCCCCTTTACAACCAGCAGATCGTCCAGGTCAGGATGACCCTCGTAGGAGTGGAATGATACCTAAGCACCTCCAGCAGGGAATAGCTCCTGAGGAAACAAGGAATATGAGGGGTAACAGGGTCAGCGGCAGCAGTCCAAACGGAGTAACGGGTCTCGGAGCCATTGTTCAGTCAACGCTAATTCGACCGGTAGGGGTGGAAGCGAAAAGACGGCGCCTCCGAATACATACATATACCGCGAAACGCATAACCGCACAAATAATGCCACCTAACTCCAAACGGCAGAGGGTTAATTATGCCCAGGTAGTTGTGGCAAGAATCATGCGGGGACTCGTTGCATACTGCACATGTATTTGGTAAGTCGGGATCAATTCTGGATAAGTAGGAATTTAACCTGCTGCAGTATCCAAAACAAATCCACTCTAGATTCTCGGGACATCTCGAGCTCGTCGTATGCTATAGGTTGTGGTTTAATTCCAAGAATGCCATTTACTAAGAGCGAGGGGATAAAGGCTCCACCGTGAAATGTCTGGACTGCGTATTGTTCAATGTCGTCGAAGTAATGAAGAAATGGCCTCTTAATGTTCTTAGGAGGCGGCTTTGATTTAAGCAGATGACTTTAGGGATGATTTATGTGTTCCTTAAGCAGGAAGGCCTTACTATGTACAAGCTCTCGAGCTACTGCTTAAGGATAGTACAATCAAGGGATGTACCGACGGCTCGAAAACGAAACGGACGGCTCGAAAACGTCGGAGGAAATTGGTGCAGGAGTCGGAGGACCACGCATCAAACTCCATATACCTGTGGGAAGTTTTCCGAGCACAGGCCTTTGTCTTAAACCTCCAACGCAACTATTGCAACGAACGTATAACCATACTTAGCGACAGCAGCACTTTAAGCGGTCTCTGCCTGCGAGATCAAATCGCTATTGGTGCAGGAGTGTAGAGAACGGCTCAACCGTCTATCGGAACGTAACCAAGCGCACCTTATCTGGGTGCCCGGTCACAAAGGTATAGCCGGGTAATGGCTGATGAGCTCGCCCGCTCCGCAGCATCCACCAACTTGGTAGGATCTGAACCCTTCATCACGGTGGCTCCTTATACCATAAAAGGGCTGCTCCGAAAGGAGGAAGGAGTAGACAGTCGAAGGCATGCGCCATGTTAAATTGCTAATGGGTCGTTACAACCTCAGCAGATTTCCGTTCCGACAGTCGGGTCTAAGTAATCGGAACGGACCCGGATTTTTATCCGGCCAAGGACTGTCAACTCGGTCCCATTTCTCGAAATTACTTCAGGAATGTTTTAGGACGCTACAACAACAACACCTCAGCGGGTTTAAATATGTAATCAACCTCCCTAGAGACAAACTCAGGCTACTTGTCGCATTCTACACTAACCACTGTAAGCTCAAGAAGCACTTATATAACAAGAGCCTAGTTTCTTGAGCAAATAGCCGGTTCTGCAACAGACAGGACTGCACAGCAGCAGGAAAAGACCCATGGACCCATGTTTCCAATTAGGGATCACTATAGCAGCTAGCAGTATACCTATCAATATGCTGGGGCTAAGTGGATCGTTGTGACTTAGGAGAGAGCACAATATACCTTGGGTCGCGGTACAAACCTCATCTATTTATCTTATCTTATCTTATAGCTTCGGTGCAGCCGAAGTTAACATTTTCCCAGAGAAACTGCTAGAAATGTATTGTATTGAAGAATATTCCAGTTCACGCGATCCGTTCTCACGAGAGAAGGAAAGAACCCAGAATTTTAACCAGCCAAGGACCTTCAACTCGACAACAAAATTGCTTGGAGAGCGTTTTTGTCGACACAACAACAATTACAACTCGATTAAATATTACAAGGTCTTCTAACACAAGGGACTTGGAGTAAAAACTATAACTCACCTGCAAACTCTGGAAAAGCACATCGAATAACGCGCTCAGCGTATTTCCAAGTATGGCGTGACGCGCGATTTGCGGACAAAGCGTACAAGCGTTACGATATAATTGCACAGCGAGCACAACAGCGCTGTAAAGAGCGAAAAAATATTTGTTAAAACCAAAAGGTCGAGTGAAGAGTATTCTTAAAACTTCATACCGCTTTGGAATGTCATTGTTCTCTTGCATGCTTTTGCTAATCACATTTGTGGTGATGACGCCAAGGCCATCCATAAGCAGGAAACACTGAAAATCGAATACTTGCGCCTTGCTCATGAGACGCAGCAGCTGGCTGACGGCGCGCTCCAAACCTTGCGAGCCGCCGCCTTTGCTCACGAGATTCAAATATTTCGGCACTTGACTCTCGCGCTTCATATGCAATGGCACCGGTTGTTGCTCCTTCATGTACTCCTCGGCGCTGCAATAATAATTGAACACATTAGTTATAGTTTAAATTTTGTGTATTTTACTTTTTTTTTACCTCTGCGCCATGCGTTGCTTCAGCTTTTTGATTTTCTTCTTGTAGCCGCGCGTGTGCTCGCGACTGCCCACATCCGACACCGTCGAGGACAGATCGCCGTCCTCGATCACCTCGCCGTTTTCGTTGCGCTGCACGCCATTCTCGTCGACGTTGCGCGTCGGCAAAGTCAACTCAAGCGCGCGCTGCCGTATGTGCTCGATATTCTCTTCGTGGCGCCGCGCCGAGTCCTGCTGCTTCTGCAATATCTTGCGCTGCAATTCCTCAGTGGTCTGCTGTTGTTGCGTTTGACGCGCCAGCAAACGCTCTTCACGATCGCGCGCCTTTTCACGCGCCAGCGCCTGACGTTGACGCTCCTTTTGCTCTTGCATTTTACCGATGCGCTGCTCCTTTTCCAAACGCGTCTCGTTCATTTTCTCCAGCTTGCGTTGGCGCTCCTTTTCCAGCTCTTGGCGCCGCCGCTCGACGGCTGCTTCGCGCGCCGCTTTCTCTTCCAAGCGCTTTTGGCGCTCTTGCTCCAAGTCTTGCAAACGCCCCTCCGCATCCTTGGAGGATTCGAGCAGATCCAAGCGCTTGTTTTGCGCTTCGATATTTTTAATGAAATTTATCTCTTTCAACTTTTTCTCCTCATCGTGCGCCTTCTCTACTATTTGACGCAGGTATTGCTCGCGATTTTCGGCGGCGCGCTGCATTTTATCCTCCATCTTCAGGCGCTTATCCTCGATTAGCTGACGCTTGGCCGCCTTCACATCTTCTACGCGCGCCAATAGTTGTTGTATTTTAATGGTTTTCTCCTTCTGTACTTGCTCGCGTTTTTGTTGAGCGCGCGTGTGCTTCGCTTGGTATTTCTTTAGTGTCTCCTGCAGTGAGCGGCGGCGCGACGGTGAGGAGAGTTTTTGATGCAGCTCCTGCGCGCGTCCCGGATGACGTGCCACATACGCTTGTAGCGTGGCTAGCGCTTCCTCACGCTCAACACGCGACATTTCCGAGAGTAGCGCGTGATAGCGCATTTCCAAACTGAGATTCGGATCCATGCCATCCTCACCCGCTGGTAAGAAGGGAATCGAGGAGGCATCATCGAGCAAACGATCTACCGTTTCGTTGCAGTCATGCTCATGATCTAGTGCCACTTCACCGTCAGTCTCATCGGTTTCGGTGTCAACATCGATTTCGGTGTTTTCCAACTCGCGTATTTGACGCTCCAATGATTCTTGCTCTTCGACCAGCATGCGCTGATCCTCATCACAATCCGTTTCGCTGGCGAATGTCTCCTCGCTCTCATCACAACTGGAAAGTTTGCCGGCGCTGCACGTGTTGTCAAGATTGCTGCCACCAAAATTGGCCGCTTTGGCGGTTTGCGCAATACTCTCGTAGAGATCGCCGATGGTTTTGGAGAAATCGCGATTCGTTTGTATTTTTATGTCAATTTTATTCTGCTCGGCGAACTCTGTGTTGTCGGCAGTTGCATCCTTGTTGTCTGCTTCGTCATTTGCTGCAATAAAAAATCAAATTAAAAAAAAGCAATATCTTAATATTTCTAAAAACGTCACTCACCATCCACAACGGTCTCTGTCGAGTTGGCCGCGGAACTCTCCAACGAGCCCGCTCTGCCATTTTGCTTGCGTTGCGCATACTTTTCGCTGCGCATGTACTCCTTGTGCAGCGAGGTCATCTTTAAGCCTGTCAAATCGGACTTTTGTCGCTTGATGATCGCCTCGCGTGTTGGCACATTTGGCGCGCGTGCGGAGCTTGCGCCATTCGTAGCAACGGCAGTGGGCGCTTGCGCGGCGGACGCAGCGGCAGCATTCTTGCGTTGCGTTGGTAGGGAATTCACCTTGGCCTTGGCATTCTTTATTTCGGGACGTGTCGCGCATTTCACCGGCTTGTCGACACTCTTTTGCGCCTTCAGCGCTTTGGTTTGCTTGGCGCTTGGCTGCGTTTTATTTGCGACATTATTGTTTTCCTGTGTGGCACCCTTCTTAATGGCAACTTTCTTGCTCCGTTGATGCTCTTCACTCTCGGCCAACTGTTCATTGAATAGCGCTAGTGTTGGAAGACTGGCATAGCCTGTGGGTTGATTAAATCGATTGGCCCAATGCATGCTGGAGCGACGACGATTCTTCACCGTCAGCCAGCCGTCGTTGGCATCGGAGGGCAACTGCTTCGGCTCCGAACGACGTTCATCGATGTGTACCATTGCGCCTGGTGCATGGGATAAGCTGCTTCTGGAGGATGATATGAGTTCATTGCTGGCTTTGAGCGTGGAGCTCGAGCTGCCGATATCTTCACGGGAGGATTTGCGCGATGAGACTGTTGTATGTGAATACCGTTGCGGTTGCGTAGGTTGGCCGGTGCGTGGCTTTTGCTCTTTAGGTTGCATTTCAATCATGGTTCTTGAGCGCGCGGACAGCCTAGAAGCGACATGTGTCGGTGGTCCGTAATGTTCGGTTTTACTGGATGGACGTGGTGTTATATAACGTGCGCTGGCACCGCCTGCTGATAAACGTGGAGGCGCCGGTTTTGTCACCGAAGCGGTGGTAGCGGAGCGACGCAAGCTGGTATTGTATAAGGTTTTCTGTGTTGGCACAGCTTTATTCACAGCCGTTGGGTTGGCTAAAGGACGTACATTGCCCGATGGCTTTGTTAGATTTGAATTTGTTGGACGCGTTGTAGCTGGACGATTCAAAACACTGGAATATTTAAGTGGACCATTTTGCGCCGTTGCAGTTGTGGCCGGTTTCTTCGAAGTGTCTGCTATAGCGAGACCCGGTTTAACGTCAACTAGGTGTTCTGCTTTTCGAAGTTCAGTCGTTGGCGGTGTAGGCATTTTATTGGCATCTTTTGCTAGAATTTCATTTTCCATTTGATTTAGCTTTTGTACAGTCATTTCTAAAGCGGTTGGTTCGCGATTCATTGCGAAATGTGGATCATCTGCATCTGTGCCACTGGAATCATTGCCATTTAAAGTAACGTTAGCCCGCTTGCTAGTGGCATCAATAGTCGTTTCCACGTTTGAATCAACTCTTTGCGCCAGTTTTTCATTTTCCTGTTTTATTTTATCTTCCTCAATTTGCTTTTGTTGTTGCTCAAGCATGTTTTGCTCCGCCAATTGCTGTTCACGTTCACGCTGCTCTTCATATTGTTGACGCTGCCTTTCAAAATCTTCCTGCTGTCGCACACGTGCTTGCTCGGCCTCTTCTGCCATTTGCCGTTCTTCCGCTTCTCTTTGTAGTTTTATTCTTATATCTGCCAAAGTCAAATGATCGTCTTCTAAATCCGTTTGCGCATATTGATGGCACCTATTAAGCAATTTCATAGGCTCGGCCTCCACATGTGGCTCTGGCTGAGTGTCTATACATTTCTTTTGTTCTAGAACCTCTGTTGGACGCTCATTGCTGGCTCTGCCTTTGTTTGTGGCAAACAACTCACGAACATTCACACGCATAGCACCTTTTGGTAGGGGATCACAGGCACGTAAGCTTTTTCGTGGTGATGCAGTGTCGCCACAACATGGTGATGACTTTCCCGACGCACATGCACAGGCAGATGGGCTTGATTTACCCGACATTGTTGGACTGGTCAAACTTTTAGCGCGTACACGTGGTGCAGGATTACTCTTACGCACCTCCCATGCAAGCGATTGTGGTCTTTGCTGCAACGGGCGTGATTCGTAATCCCAAGAAACTTTGAACCACTCACTAAGCGATTTAAAGTCGCGCACATAGTTCTCAAGCACTAAAATCGCCTCCTGGCACCATGATATATTCTCACAGCACTCCACTGTCTGATAGATTTCGTTGACAGCACGCTGTAAATTGCCAAATAGCAGCGCCCAATAGCGTGCTTGTAATTCCGATTTTTTGTCTCGACCCGTAGAAGCACTACGCACACGTGGTCCTGTGTTTTGCATTTTTGCAGTTCGTATTGGCGACAATGCGTTCTTTAGAGAGTTTGGTGACTTTGATGGTGCGACGGGTGGCTTGCGTACATTTAAGGACGGCGAAATTTCTGTTTCAAGATATTAGACGAAAACTTATACATTAGCTTAGAAACACATTATTACATTAAATACTCACTTCCAGTAAAGCCTTGACAGCCATCCGCCGGTGCTTGATCTTCACAAAATTGGTAGACAAGCAAATTCTTGGCGTCGCGCCCCTCACGATTTAACACCTCTTTGACTTCCATAGCTCAGCAATATGCTTTGTTCAAGTGGCGTATTTGTGTGTGCAGCTGTGATTTCACTGGCCTCATCCGCTGCCGCTAAGCCGCCCACACAACACACCTGTGCAATATTCACCAACTTCTAACTAAATTACTGCTAAAAATCAACTAATTTTTATAGTATAACACTAAAAGACGTTATAATTTCCTCAGAAAACACGGCTGGTATCAAATTAAACACGTTTAGGGAGTGTACACACCCCACGATGGCGAGATTCCTTACGGTTCTTAGCTTATGTGTAAGTAAATGTTGCTGTTCTTTACCGTTTTTTTCTTTAATACAACCTTATAATTTCTGCGCTTATTGCGCAATTATATTTCCTACTATGATTAATTTAACACAATTCTTTCAAGTCCTACATCATTATTTATTCGATTATATGTAATATGAGCACGATTTTGTTTAATTAGAAATTCAAGTTGGAAAAACAAACACCATTCAAAAATTTGCACACAATTCTGATGTTCGTCTCATATGCCGTTGTTCACGATGTTTTTTTTTTCTTTTCTCATTGTGTTTTTTGGCGTTTGACAAGTTTGTTTGCTAGTGTGCGTGTGTATGTGTTATATACAAAACTACAGCTGACTGAAGGGTTGCAGTGCCCTTATTTAGTATTAGATGCCAATTTACGATATCGCAAGGAAACCAATAATATACTTGACTGAGAGAATTTTTGAAAACGGTTTTAAAACCATGGTCTTGTATTTTTGAATATATACTATTTATGTATATATATATTGCCGTCTTTCTTCCAAGAAAGAATTGTAGTTTCTGCATTAAGTGAAATTACTTCTCCTCTTGTATAATAATGTTGAGAAATGCTCAATATTACCATATATATTTTCTATATAGAACCACTCGTTAAATGCGGTAAATTTTTGCTAATTTCACATTGAAAAAATTATTTCTTATCACGTTAATAATAAAAGTTTAATAACAACTTATGATTTACACTAAAAACTTAAGATCGTACGCTTTTTTACGTGCTCAGTTTTGTTTTGTTAACATCTCTTTCCTTGCATACATGCAACCCTGCAGCAGTTTGACATTTCATAAAGCAAGTGCAAAAGAAGGAACGCAAAATTTTCACACACACATTCCGTTAGTCACTCACGAAAAGAAAAGACGTGGATATTATTTGCATTGTGATAGAGATTTTCCACTTTGGGGAAAATCTTTAAACAGAATCACGGCCAACAAACAATTGTTTATATAGTTTCAATTTTTGTTTGATAGAAAACTAAATAGTGAAAGCAAGTGTGCACTAAGCTATGCTCGTACCCTGCTAAAGGGGTGGTGAAAAAACCGTGAACACACCAGGTGTAGAAGTTGGAGGTGTAGTGCGGTGTTGTGTAGTGAAAAGGCGCTCCGTCGTGATGTCACTACTTCACATTTTTCGTTAATTGGATCGCTTTTTGTCAGTGGTGTGCCTTTAAAGCAGCGGACGCTAACGTTTCTATATATTTCTGATTTTGTTGTGTAGTAGCAAATTAATCTGCTTTCGCGCATATTTATGCAAACACAAAGCTAAGTCTTTTTATTAATTTAGCTGGTGGAAGTGCATTGTAGCAATTCAATTTAATTTAATAATTGAGTACAATTTATCAATTAAGTTGTGAGATCGAGGTGACAGTTTTTATACATCATCCATTCCACATCAGTAATTTGCGACGACGTGTAAAAAAAAGTTGGTAAATATAGCAAAAAAAGCACGAAACGAATTTTTAATGATAAAGCAAAAGCATGATACCAAAGAAAGAGTTGTGCTAAAAGCGATAACGACTTCATAGAAGGAATTGTGGAGTTAAGCTGTAGAATTCACAAAATATACATACGTCCAAGAAGCAAAGTGTAAGAGCAAAGTGAAATTTTATTATTTGGTTTAACTTAACCAAAGATACGACTAAAACAAGTTAGCAACACGAAAAGCAACATATTCACAACATACACGTCCCTCCAAAATCAACGATTCGTAACGCTATACAGGCGATCACAACACGATTCCGCCCACAACAACCTGCCACGCCCACTGTTGAGTAACTAGCCGCCGTATTACAAACACAAAACGGCCGCCGTCCAGTGCAGAGAAGAACACAACAGAAACACAAGAAAAAACATAGATTCGAGAATTGCATAGTCCCACCGCTGTGGCATAACGGCATTCGGTGAACTTCCTCCCAAACAGTCATACAACATACAAACACAAAATCGTTTGCATCTCTCATTGTCCACAAAATCCCCCCAGTCGTCCCCTCCAAAAATAAAACACCCGTCCATTACAAAACTATTACACAAACACACCACAAAACGGCTGCAATATGTCCGAACTGGAAAATGCGGCAACAGCCGGCAAAACTATTGAGGAGTTGCATTTGGAAGTAGAGCGACTGTCGCGCGAACTAGATCAGGCAGCTAGCGAACGCGCACAATCGGCACAATATGGTCTCTCGTTATTGGAGGAGAAATTGTCACTTGAACAGAAGTGTGAGGAATTGGAGACACTGTACGATCATGCCAAACACGAGTTGGACATTACACAAGAGGTAAGTTTTGAATGTTATATTCAATAATAATTGCTCAGTAATATATTAATAATATTTTTGATTTCGTTTAATAAAATGTAAAAAAAGGTTTTTCATAATCAAAATTGAAAAGTATTTCTGCGCTGGACAAGGTTGTGGCCTAAGGCAGCAGTGCAATATCTGATGAAATTGTGCAGTTTGACCGCTCTCATACAAACTAAGCGTTCAAAATAAAGTTTGAAATATAAACTTTATATTTGTGGAGGGCATTGTAGCTGCTTTGCAACCGAAGTTAACGTTTTTTCTTGTTTTGGTTTGGTTTCATTTATTGAAATATAAATAAGATACGCAACTAGTTTCTTTTTGACTAATTGCTGTTGAACTTCCTTTGTAATATCAATAAACAATCACTTCCAATAATTAGTTTCTTATCGCACGGAGCATCACTCCTTGTCTTTAAACTAAATAGAAGTACGTTAGCGAAAGTCTACCAATTTTTGCGTTCTCAACGCTGAGCGCTCGGCAACAAGTAAGCAAACAGTTGGTTAAAAAAATCAGCTAAATAGGTACATATGCGAAAAAGTTATTTGTATGCTTCACCAACTCACTGAGCTTCGCTCGCCACCATTCACTGGTATGTGATAGTTATTTTGTCTGCTCTTTTTGTTTAACCTCGTTCGTTCGGTTTTGTTTTAAATTATTTGATTTTTCTCTCTACCGCTGCAGGTTCGTAAAACACGTAATCAGCTAAAAAATTCATTGGCTATTTGTTAACTGCTTTCAGTTATTGAGCAAAACCTTTGCACATTTGCATATTTAAATGGAATTTGTACAAATATTGCAATTACAAGACTTATGTATGTATATAAAAACGTCTAATAATATTACTTATCATATCTATGTAAATTGGTCACGTGGTCTAATTTGCGATTAGAAAGAAAGTATATTTGTGCTTAGGCTCATAAATGCTCGCTAACCGCATAACTATACAGTAAGTCTTCAATTACAAACAGCACACAGAATTCCTAAAGACGTCAATGCGTTGTGCAAGGACACATCCACACCCTTCGCGCTTTACGGTCATAAATTTGATTTGGCTTCTAACTAAATTACAAATTAACTTGCGCCTCTCGCTGCCACCATCATCATGTCCTTATTTAGGCCGGTATTGACATCGTTATTTACCTGCCTGCTACTTTGCCTGGCTAGCTAGCCGGTTGATGGTTAGTAGATGCAACAACTTGTGCCCGGGGAATGTAATCCAAAAGCAACAAAAGCTATCAAACAGGCATTCCATTGTATATATAGCACTTGCATTGCAACGTTAGCGGATCTGTTAATTGCTTTTCTACTTCGTTTTAAAATGGCTAGGGGGTGTTGGGGGCGGACGGTATGTGCTCAGGGACTACGCCAACGCAGCATTTTTTCGCAAGTTTCGTTTTTGTTGTAAGTATGTTTAAGTATATATGTATATGAGTGTCGGTTTCTTGTGTATGCCGTCATGGTCGTTAATAAATGCTGTAATGTTTCCAATTTCGGTTATGTGTGCAATTGTAAACTTTTTATACGCTCATTCTGGTCGACAAAATTCCTCCGGTTCGCATTAAACTGCAATTATTTTGTTGTGCTCAAGCTCGCACATATCGCTTTAGGCAGTGTGCGTTAATTTTTTGAGTGATGTGTGGTAGTTATTTTAAAATAAATTATATTTAGAGCAAAAGTTTTTAGCAAGAAGTGAAATTTCACAATAACAAAGAATTTTTCGTCTGTCCGATATGGACTATATTTTATTGGCAGCACGCTAATTATCTTGGCAAATAAATTTAGTGTATGGAAGCCATCAATTTTTGATTGTAGTTGTAGCTGCGCAAAATGCGATTGAAATTTGCTAATAAAATTATCTACAAACGCTGTATTATATGCTACCAGAGTACCTCTCTAGACGTGAATGGAGAAGAGGTTTAGTAGGGATACAACTTTTAGTAAATCCACATAAGAAGACAAAATGGATAGAGCATCAGAAGTCTTGCAACCTCTCCACCGGCGTGAGTAAGCTTTGGACTACTGTCAAGGCTTTGTCTAACCGGAAGAGACATGATAACCTAGTTGAAATTCAATTCAATGACCATGCCTCTTCGGACCCGTAGAAGTTTGCGAGCTATTTTAGTCGTCAGTTTACATTGCACACTTCGGTAGACAAAGCCAAACGATATGTTATCCGATGGCTGCACAAAAGGCCATAAGACTGCGCACCACTTTCACCGATGAGGAGGTTCGGAGTGTCATCAATAAAGCAAAATCTTCCAAATCCGTTGGCCTTGATGGAAGAAATGTGCTGATGCTAAAGCACCTAAGCTTGACGGGAGAAAGTTTTCTCAGCAAGGTCCTCAACCTGTCGCTGACCACTCTGCAAATAGCCGATGTGGGGGAAATTGGAAGAGTTTTCCCACTACTGAAACTTGGGAAACCCGTCAACAAAGGGGAGTCCTATCGTCCGATAACTCCTCTCTCCCCGGTAGTGAAGGCACTTGAGACCTTGTTACTCCGAACATTCATTCGCCAACTGGGTCTAGCAAACCACCAGCATGGTTTCCGAAAAGTACACAGCACCACCACAGCATTTAGCGTCATAAACGTCCTAAACGCCCAGATAGATCATGGTCTCAACCAATAACCACCATGCGAGAGGGCGATCCTGGAAGCTTAGGACTTGTCAGTGAATGGCGTACTTAGAGTCAAATCGCCATCCGTTGCAGACGACGAACTCGAGTTGCCGCAAGAATCGAGAGTGACTCTTGCGCAGCTTCGTTCTGGATACTGTAGCAGGTTACTCTCTACTACTTATCACTTAACGGTTGGTCCGAAAATTGCCCGGATTATCCGGCAAAGGCTTTTATTTCGAGGAACCTAAACCTGTTTTGATCGAAGAAGAAGCAGCGCTAAAAAATTTCTGCCTTATATCAAAATCTGCTGCAGCTGTGTGCGTTTTATAGGTATAAAACTTCCTAGCGGAATATCGGCCGAACCCACATGTTTAACGTTTGTATTGACTTTACACTGTAACGTCGTTTAAGTTAGGTTATACTGACTAGCTGTCACGCCATACATACACCTACAGGCCTTGGTAATGCCAGATGGAGGTTCAGTTTAATAGATGCTGAAGTTTACGTCAAAGCTTTTTTGCGAAGTTTATTAGAGACTTGATATCTAATTCTGATACTTCATCTAGTCCCTTGACCTGCGAAGCTCCCAAATGTCTAAGCTAAGTTCTGAATAAGACTAGACTGAATCAAAGAAGTTGTTTCAGCGTCGCCCTTAAGTCATGCCATCTCACCCTGATCCATCTGCCAGCTCTTTCGGAAATCTCGTTGTATATCGCTGGTTCGGTAGTTAAGCGGATGGCACTTTTGGCAATCTCTCAGCTATTTCGTTTTCCGGAGCGCACTTGTGGCCTGGAAATAGTTTGTTGTTGTTTGTAGCGACAGAATTAAAGACAATCGTTCCGGTTACGTAGACCTTACTGTCATGGGAACGACCTTGCAATCCAGTATATATGCAGCCACTATATCTATTGCCTACTTGCCTCTAAGGACATTAACTGACGCCATGCGATCTGCGATTTTTGCTTCAATTTCCGCTTGACTATCGACGTTTATATTCATATTCATTATGTCGTTTCCTATATTTTTAGGTATCCTAGCCGTTTTCTTGACTGTAAAAACTTCTGCCTTGAAGATACTGCAGTATTCCGGCAGCTTAAAAGGTCAATAGACCTCAGCGCCCACTCCATCAGCCATTTTTGATTCGTTCGTGTATATATTGAAAGTTCCGCTTGTGGGTCGCGTACTCCAGCGCCGTCTTTTTACACCCTGAAATGGATATACTAAGCTTGTCACAAAGTTTGTCAGCGTCAGAGTTCCTATAAAATTTGTCCATGTTCGTTTGTCTGTATGTATGCCACGTAGTCTCTCAGTTTTTGAGGTGTAGATCTGAAATTTCGCACCCGTCCTTTTCTCACCAAAATCCTAATCATTTGTCGGAACTGTCGATATTAGACCATTATAGCATATAGCTACCATACAAACTGAATGATCGAATTCATGGGGTTGTATGGAAAACTTTTACATTTGAGAAGATATTTTCACGAAATTTTGAATAGATTATGACCTAAGGCAATGCTGGTATCTCCGGAGAAATTTGCTCGATCGGATTACTAGGCCATATAGCTATTGTACGAACTGAACAATCAGAACAATATGTTTGCAAAAAAATATTTTTAATTTTCCAAATTCGCCAGTGAATATAACCCCTTATAAAAATCGTTACATAATGTTTCTTTGCTTTGTTGATAACAATGACGACGTTAAAAGAAAAAAAAAATAAAGTAAAATAAAATCTAATCTGGAAAGTTAAGGCATTTTATAGCCACCGAAAGTGTAGAATATTCATTAAAGAACAATGTGTGCTCTCAGTGGCCACACATTTCAATTACAACAAAATATTCAGCACTTTTATATAGAAATTTTAGTTGTTTTTGTTGTCAGAGATAAGGTTGCACACACTTTGGTACTCTTTTCGAAAGCCAAGTCACAGTAAGAATATTTTCTTTGCAATGTAAACAAAGCGACGCAGCAAATATAAATACCGAATATGAAAAGCATCAGTCGAGCCATAGTTTTGTGACCTCAATCTGCCAACAGCAGCAAAGTTTAATTAACTAAAGCAAACAAAAGACATTTATTGCACCCAAAACACTTTGGCGACAGGCGACGGGCGACAGTTGATGCAGTCAAGCGTCGGTGTAGCGGCGAAGGCAAGCTTTCTGCCAACACCTGCGTTAAAAAATTAAGCTTCGAAAATAATATGCATTCGCTCGGGGACGTGGTGGCGGCCATATTAACCAACAATTCCTGCGCTGAGCTGTGAAATAACAAAAACAAACATAACAACAAACAAACAAGCAAGGAAGGACTAAGTTCGGGTGCAAGCGAATATTTTGTACTTTTGCCACTTGCAAGAAGCAAAGCCAGGGTAATACTTTAAGGTGCAAAACGTCAGCCGGGGATCGGTATACAAGCGATTAGATATAGTATACAATTGAACTTCCCTAACTCGAATCACCATAATCCACAAGAAAACTTCGAGTTAGAGAGACTTCGATATTTTTATGAAATTTTACTTCTATTGCTGTTGTTGTTGTTCTAACGGTTATGAATCCCCGTTAGGATGATAAGGGTTATCTAGGTTGTCGTCGACGTCATTTAGCGGGAGCCCCAGGAAACATGCTGTTTCGATGGGGTCGGACCAAAGGGAAGAGGGTGTTAGATGAGTGGAGTTGGCGGGGCATGCAAAGAGGTGGTCAGTGTCATGCGGAGACTCATTGCACGCAGGACATATGTTGGAAATGTCGGGGTCTATTCTGCACAAGTAGGAGTTTAGCCTGCTACAGTATCCAGAACGAAGCTGCGCAAGGGTCATTCGGGTTTCTTGAACTTCTATTGGCAATTCAAGAGTTCGAGTTCGATGGGTAGACAGACAGTCACCTGGATTTCAACTCCTCGCGTAATCCTGAACCTTTATATACTATCTGTTTCGCTTAATTTTAGCTGATACAAACAACCGTTAGGTGCACAAAACTATTCTACTCTGTAGCAACATGTTGGAAGAGTATAAAAATTTGAGCAAAGCTGCATATGAATTTCCATTAAAACAACAACAACAAGTAAAACAAAAGTAGCACTGCCTGCCAACACTTTAAGGCCAAAATGGATTGGCTTAATTTCAGCTCGCTGACTAACTACCAACATTGTAGCCGAGCCGAGCCGCACACAAACCAACACAATCTCAAAATAAGCATATAAATTTCGCTGGAAAAACGGTTGGTGGGCGCAGTTGACACCCAAAGCACATACACACACACACACGCACACATTCACAAATTTGCTGATAAGCGCCTAGGAAAACTTACACAACCCAAAGGAAGAACAATACACGAATTCCATGAATAAATGAGCAAGTTTATAAGGATGCAAGTATTTCGGCATGTTACACACCCACACACACTTATACATGCACATTAAACTTTGTTGTAAGCATGAAAATGTGCCTTTGTGCGTTTGCCGGCAGTTTGTGCACTGGAACTGTTGCCGTTCTCCGCTTTATTTTGCTAGTTTCTGGTAATTTCACTGCGAATACACACGCCAAAGCATGATACAACATGTATTATACATGCATACATATGTACAGACTTGAATGAATGCCAACTGCAGCGCTTGTTTACATAACTATGTTTGTGTTTTAGGTGTGTGGGTGTTTGTGTGTGTTTGGGGGGCACGTGGCAAAAGATATGGGCATTTAAGGAGCGGCTCGCCGCATAAAACGTCGCCTGAGATTTGCCACATTGGACAAATATTGCATGTAGTAATTGCAAGGAGGCAGGCAAACATGATAAAACGCACACACAAACAACACACATGCGCCTCTGGTAGCTTGTGTGCTGTACAGTATTGTGAAAAATATATGCAACTCTGTTTATTGGGTTTATGGAGGACACACAAAATGTGTCTGCCTAAAATAAAGGGGATTTTTGGCAATGAAAAAATCTGTAGCGATTGTTGTTGTAATTTTGAGATGTATACATATTTTAAGAATGTACAGCAAAATTGTAGAATATAAAAGTTAGATATTTTTCGAGTAATAAGCGATCTCCAACGCAGACCTAGAAAAATATTGTACGTACAATGACCTTCAGTCCAAAAAAAACAAATCAAAAATTGATCAGAACACAAACCTGGTAGGTAATTGAAGAAGAACTGTATCATGCAGAAAAAATTTAATAGTGATCTGATCATTTGTCCAAGTAATCACCTACCACTGGACATTGTCGACAGGTTGTTGCTGCGAAGTGCGCTCTAAGGCTTAGGGAAGCTGGTTATATGAAGGGATCCGAGCAAGAATATGCCGAAATATGTATGTAAGTATGTATGTATGTACATATATGTAAAAGAGGAAGAGTCGCTGTAGAAGAGCGTAGAGAGCCTCTAACGAATGGGTTGTTGTAGTTGTTGTAGCAGCAGAAAACATTCCTGAAGTATTTTTGAGACATGGTGCCGAGTGGACAGTCCTTTGTCGGATAAAAGTACTGGTCCGTTTCGGTTACTAAGATCCGGCTGTCGTGGGAACGGATTTAACAGCTGGGTCGTAGCTGGCTTTAAGCTACCGAACCGCTGTAGTGTTTTTCAGACAGAAGTGGCTCCTATTTCAGAGAGGTGAGCATTCACTGCGACAACAGTGCGGCAAAACCAGCATTGAATTCGCAAACCAAGTGCTCCAAGCTAGGCAAAAAGCATCTATCCTCAATACAAAAAGCATAAACTTCATCATCAGACTAGTTTGGGTGCCTGGTCATAGCAGAATCGCTGACAACTTTAAAGCCGATAAGCTAGCCGAAGGGGGAAACTTTGATCCGCTCACATCGGAACGAACCGAGTTGGATCTCAATTGGCGGCTTGCGTTCTGCAATGGACCAATAAACCAATGGACCTCGCTTAGCAGGCGCTGGTCGACAGCCAGCTCCTATACGAAATCTTTTTGGCCTAGATTAGAACGCAGGAGATCTACTCTAACTACTTGCCTTGTTCATCTTGCCGCATTCGTTGGGGTTCTATCCAATAGGCATTCATGCGGTGAGGCTTAAAATTCTGTCGGACTCAAGTTGTTAAAGTAGTTAGTAGGGACGGGGTTGTGGAGGAAACATTCCAGCAATTTCTGCTCCATTGTCCAGCCTTTGCAAAAGTTGTTAAAATATCTCGGCAGTCTTACCTTCGGCGAACCAGAAGACAAAGCCGAAACCCACATTAGACTCAACAAATTTGTAATAAGCTCAAAGCGGTTTGTCGATTTGAGACAGTTTAGACTCTCAGAAAAATCTTTGATAACAAAATTTTAGGTTTAAAAATATTTTGGAGATTAAATTTTGATCATAAGTACCGAAATTTGTCTGTTTAAAAAGCAAAAACACTAAAATATAGTGGCGATGGCAAGTTTAGTCACTTCGGATGAAAGAGAATTACAGACTTTTATCATAATACTAGTCCTTTGAAGAGAGGTCTCTCATCCGAGGCTTCTTTTTAGTGGGTTTTTTTTTGTGGCGGGTCCCAAACCCAGCGCACATCCCTGGGGAGGGATGTTTCGCTTTCTCACTTTAGCTCGTATTCAAACGGATGTTTTTTGACTACCCGGAGAATACTTGGTCTAAGACCGGAGGTCGTGAGCTGCTTGAGCCATATTTAAAAGAATAATTTCTGGCTACTCCCAAGTAAATGGCGCTGGGAGAGCTTTCCTCACTTGCCTGAACTTCTGAAAAAGCGTTTAAAATTACAAACAAGTTTCATGACTTGAGCGTCTACAGTCATACAATCCTGACTTCTGCTCACAACCTGAAAATAATTGAAAAATCTTAATAATTATACATAAAAAATCACAATGTCATAATATGTTGCTTATTTTTTGCCCCACACTGTACCTACATGTATTTATAATAAGCGTATAATAAAGTTTGGCACATTGCACGGCGTTCGCCATGCGAAACACACACGCTTGAATTGCTGTGGATTGTGTGTGCAGCAGGCAGTGGAGGAGGAGTAGCAACAGCGCACCGGAAGACGGAAGAGAGATGGCATGCAACACAGGAATCTGTTGATAAAGCGCTCGTAAATGTCATATTATGTGTAAGGAATTGCTTACAAAGGCTCTGCCTCTGCCGCACACGCAATCAGCTGTTAGAGCAAATATGTGTGACTACTACTAAGTGTGTGCCACACCTGCAATTCCGTCAGTCACTCTTTTGTCGCAAACATTATAATCACTGTGACCTGCTCACTCACTATTTACTGTTCACTGTCAATGTGAGTCAATTGGAAATTCAATTACGTACCGTTGCCATATCTTTTAAAGAATTTCTTAATATTTGTATGTATGTATGTATGTATGTATCTACATGCTGGTAACTGTTACCTTGGTGGGGTGATAGAGTGGAGGTGAAAAAATGCATTGCTCGTATTTTATGCCAGAGAAGAAGTCTACTTTTTTTTTGCTTTTTACATAAATAAGAGAATTGAATAATAATGTTGAAGAGGTTTTGAATATCCTTTTTAAACTTTAGTTAAACAGTCATCTGTCAGTTAAGTTCTGGTTAACTTTACGTAGACCTAGACTGACAGATGACTACTAACCTGAGGTTGAGAAAACGCGCTTAAAATGATAAGCTTTACTTAAGATAAATTAGCTCCTATAGGTGGCAACTCTATTCCAAAAAATTGAGAACCCTAGACGATATGCCGGAGACCGGCATGAAACCCCTAACGTTTTAGACACTATATTTTAGATTTCACACAATTTCGTTAGTTGGCAACTCTATCAAAAAATATTGCTAGAAAAATTCTTGAAAAATTTGCAAACTTGGTAATATTTTCTTCCCTTCTGTCCAGAAACGAAATGAAATATACAAAAACCTTCCAATAAAAATTCGAAATTTTCTATCCTTTGTTCGAAAATGCGCTCAGGACCCAAATTTAGACGTGTCAGATTTAGGATCCAAAATGAAGTATATAAAAAATTTCTAAATGATATGATATTTTTCTTGCTTTATTCCAAAAAGACACTTTGGATACTCAACACCCATTTTTAAACTTCTCAGAAATCGGTCTAGAATCGAAACTAAAATATAGTCGGAAGTTTGTCAACCTTCAATTTCCAAAAATAAAACAAAAAATTTCGAAATTTTTTAATTTTTTAATTTTGCCAAAAAAAAAACAAAAAACATTTCGATTTTTCTTTTTTAATTTTTCTTTTTTTCGTTCGAAAATAACATTTTACCCACCCAATTGGTTTAGAATTTAACATCAACATTTACATTTCTTAATTTTGTTTATATTTTCTATTGCTTTTTCCAAATAGCGTCTATCAGTACTCAGAACCCACTTTTATACTTCTCAGAAATCAGACTAGAATCCTGACTAAAATATAGGCGGAAGTTTTCCAACCAAGAATTTTCAAAAATTAAACATAAAATTTCGAAATTTTTTAAGTCTTCCTTTCTTTGTTCGAAAATACCATTTTTAGTCCTTAGGACCCACATTAAGTCTTCTCAGAAATCGGTTTAGAGTACAAAATAAAGTATATTAAAAATTTCCAAAATTTGTTTTTCTTTGTTCCAAAAAGTATTAATCCCACGCTACTTTTCGACTTCTCGGAAATAAGTCTAGAACCCAAAATGAAGTATGATCGGAAGTTTTCCAATGAACAATTCCGTAAATAAAACAAAAAAAATCGAAATTTTTCATTTGTCAGTTCGAAAATACTATTTTAAGTTCTCAGAACCCACATTTAGACCTCTAAATTTTAAATATAGATTTATAAGCCAACTTCAAATATTTCCCCTAAACATATGATTTTAACCACACATTTCTATTTTATCTTTACAGGCACTAGCCAAGTTTCAAACTTCACAAAAGGTCACCACAAAAACTGGCATCGAACAGGAGGAGTCCTTGCTCACCGAGACGGCAGCACTCGAAACAACATTGAATAGTAAAATACTCGACTTGGAAAATGAGACAAAGCAATTGCGTCACGAATTGGAACGAGTACGCAACGAACGTGATCGTATGCTGCAAGAGAATACCGATATTGGACGCGACAAATCAGATAATGAGGCTGAAAAACTACGCCTCAAGGCCGAGGTGAAGGATCTGAAATTTCGTGAGACACGAATGCTAACGGAATACACAGAACTGGAGGAGGAAAACATATCGTTGCAAAAGCAGGTGTCGAGCTTGAGAAGTTCGCAGGTGAGTTACAAACGAGTGGCATTTTTAAAGTGGCCTTACGGTTTAGAGTTGGTTAAATTCTTTAATCTTTTTTTTTATTTATTTATTTTTTTGTTTTTTGTTTGTTTTTCCGTTAGGTGGAGTTTGAAGGTGCCAAACACGAGATACGTCGTCTAACCGAAGAGGTTGAACTGTTGAACTCACAAGTGGATGAGTTAGCAAATCTGAAGAAAATTGCCGAAAAGCAAATGGAGGAAGCTCTAGAGGCTTTGCAGGTGAGTTTTGAACAATTTTGTATATTTTAACATTTTATACTCAATTATTATGGAACTCTTTTATACAGTGCGAACGTGAGGCAAAATATGCGCTCAAGAAGGAATTGGATAGTCATTTGAACCGTGAGTCCATGTACAAGATAAGCAACTTGGCCTATCTACGCAGTAATATGGACGACAACATAAGCGCCAATAGCGATGGCGAAGAGGAGAATCTCGCCTTGAAGCGCCTCGAAGCCGACTTGACCACAGAATTGAATGCCACCGACGGCACCAAATGCGATCTCTTCTCCGAGGTGCATTTGAATGAGTTGAAAAAGTTAGAAAAACAATTAGAATCGATTGAAAACGAAAAAATGCTACTCACTGCGAATTTACGAGAGGCACAAACCAGTTTGGATAAATCACAAAATGAAATACAAAATTTCATGGCACGTCTAGCGCTACTAACGGCACATGTCGATGCATTGCTACAGTTGAAGAAACAGCTAGACATAAAGGATGATTCCATGGAAGCGGTGAAACGACGCAATGACGAACAAAATGTACGACAACAACTGCTGGATATACTCGCACAGTATAACAGTTGGTTCACACTATCCTCCAAAGAGATTGACGGTCTCAAGACTGATTTAGTGGAACTGCAAAAGGGTTTCAACTACACCGACGCAATGACAACACTACGTAATGAGGTCACAAATTTGAAAAATAAACTGCTCAGCACCGAGCAGAAATCGCTGGATCTGCAAAGTGATGTGCAGACACTCGCAAGTATTTCACAAAATGCCGGACAAAGTTTGGGTTCGGCACGCTCCACTTTGGTGGCCTTAAGTGACGATTTGGCACAGTTATATCATCTCGTTTGCACCGTTAACGGCGAAATACCGACGCGTATTATGCTCGACACGAAGAGCGACGATATGAGGTGAGCTTCAATTTTGCTTATGTGCTGTAATATAATCTAAAATAAAATGAAATTTTCCTTGCAGCTTCGAAAACGATTCGCTTACTGCCATACAATCGCAGTTCAAGTCCGATATTTTCACTTCCCGCTCACACACGATTGAGGATTTGCAGGGTCTCGCCGATTCTGTTGAAATTAAAAAGTATGTCGACACTGTGAGCGATCTGATCAAGCATTTGAAAACCGCTGTCGAGCACACAATTGAGCACAACAAGAATAAAGTGCGCGGCGATGTTTCCGAAGGTAAACGCTTTACATATATTTTCTGCTATTTACTATTGGTACTAATATAAAATTATATTTCTCTCGTTTAAGCTGATAAATATAATCGCGAGGAAGTCGAGGAGCTGCAAGAGCAAATCGTGCGCCTTAAGGGCTTGCTCTCACTCAAACGCGACCAAATCGCTACATTACGCACGGTCTTGAAGTCCAACAAACAGACCGCCGAGGTGGCGCTCACCAATCTCAAATCGAAATACGAGAACGAAAAGACCGTGGTCAGCGAGACAATGTCCAAATTGCGCAATGAACTGAAGATACTCAAGGAAGACGCAGCGACATTCTCAAGTAAGTTATGGTGTGGTATAGAGCGTGGAGTTTTGATTGTAGAGTGTAAAATCGGTAAAAGTGCTATATTTTTACATTAAACCGGAGTTCCGAAGTTATGCCAAAAGTTTGTAAAACTCGGTAGAAAACGTTGTTGTTGCTTTATGTGTACGTAAAAATGAGCAGCGTGAAGAACTGAGGCGATTTAGCCATGTCCGTTTGTCTGTATATACCCGAAGTAGGTCTTTCATTCTTGAGATATCGATCTGAAATTTTGCCTATCCCCTATATTTACCCAAGACTCTACTTATTTGTCAGAATCGCCGTTATCGGATCACGATAGTATATAGCTGCCATACAATCTGAACGATCGGAATCAAGTCCTTGTAAGGAAAAGTTTTTAATTTCACGAGATATCGTCAGGAAATTTGGCATAGTTTACTATGTTAAGCATCGCTATAATCTCCGAAAAAATTATTCAGATCGGACAACTATAGCATATAGCTGCCATACAAACTGATCGATCAAATTTTAGTTCTTATATAAAAACTTTTTTATTTGACGAGATATTTTAACGAAATTTGGCACGAATTATTATTCATGGCTATATTACATTCTCTGAAGGAATTGTTCAGATCGGATCACTATAGCATATAGCTGCCATACAAACTAATCGATCAAAATCCAGTTCTTATATGAACAACTTTTTTATTTGGCAAGATATTTTTACCAAATTTGGCACGAATTATTATTCATGGCAAGTTTACATTCTCTGAAGGAATTATTCAGATCGGATCACTATAGCATATAGCTGTCATACAAATTGATCGATCAAAATTCAGTTCCTATATGGAAAACGTTTTTATTTGATGAGATATCTTAACGAAATTTGGCATGGACTATTATCTAAGGCAATGCTATAATTTCCGTACAAATTTTTTTGATCGTACCACTATGACATATACATAGCTGCCATACAAACTAACCTGTCAAAAGCAATTTCTGATATGAAACATTTTTTTCTGTTTGTGAAGGGTATGCAACCGAAGTTAACATTTTTTTTGTTTTTTGAATTATTTCTGTACTCCTCTCTACTTTATAACAAGTTTCTCTACATTTTTTACAACTCTCCACTTTTCAGGTTTGCGCGCCATGTTCGCCGCTCGTTGCGAGGAATACGTCACACAAGTGGATGACCTCAATCGCAAACTGGAAGCCGCTGAAGAGGAGAAGAAGACTCTAAATCAGCTGTTGCGTTTAGCTGTGCAGCAGAAAATTGAATTGACTCAACGTATGGAGGAAATGGAAATCGATCGGTGGGTGCCCATGCGGCGTTAGGCTACATGTTGTAGAAAGCCGACTTAAATTATAAAAAAAAACTTCAAAAAATAGAGTAGCAAATGGCTTGTCCCTGAGCCAACTTTTGCTCCCAACTATTTGCTCAGCCCTCGTTATCATATATGAATTAAGTGCGTGTGTGCGCGTTCAAAATTAGTGCTTAGTGCTTGCTGTTCATATAAGTATAATTTTTTCTTAAGATAAATCTTTGCCCAAAGCATATTTTATTTTATCGTTTATCCCGTTTACCTTCACCCCACCAAAATCAACATTAATTTAACCTGTACGTATAAGTTTGCGCCCAACTTACGTTTAACTTTGCCAACAACAATAAACTTTAAGCCGCGTTCCCAATTGGTAAGCCGTCAAATATAATTATTGGCAGCTGGTGTGTTGCCAGCTTATATGTGAATTTTATTAAGCAGTTGCTTATGCCTAATATTTATATGAAGCATGTTTTGTAAATGCCATTAAAGTGCTACACAAGCGTCGCACAACAAAATTTTTTATTTATACCCGGTTATTGGCCACAAATTAAACTCTAAATTGTGATTTTATAAAAAAAAGTTTAGTGAAACAATGAAAAGAGACACTGAAACACATTTGCTGCGGATGTTAAAATATTACTGTATATTATAGTTAAAGCTGACTTCGATGCGCCAAAGTTTTGAATATGATGACTCGAAGAAACAATTGACAGGTCTGTCTGTCTGAACTAGTCTCTCAGTTTTTGTGATATCGATCTGAAATTTTGCACACCACCTTTTCTACCCAAGAAGTTGCTCATTTGTCGGAATTGCCAATATCGGTCCCCTGATATAGCTGCCATATAAACTGAATGATCAAAATCCAATCTTTGTATGGAAAATTATTTTATTTTACAAGTTATTTGCACGAAATTTTACTCGGACTATTGTCTAAGGCAATGGCACAGTCCCTGAAGAAATTATTGAGATCGGACCACTATAGCATATAGTTGCCATATAAACTAATCGGCCAAAACCAAGTGCTTGTATAGAAAACTTTTTTAGTTGTCAAGATATATTCACGAAATTTCGCACGGATTATTGTCTTAGGCAACACCACAATCCCTGAAGAAATTATTGAGATCGGACCACTATAGCATATAGTTGCCATATAAACTAATCGGCCAAAACCAAGTACTTGTATAGAAACTTTTTTAGTTGTCAAGATATCCTTACGAAATTTAGTCTGAATTATTTTCCAAAGGCATTGTTACAGCCTCCTAACAAATTTTTCAGATCGGTCCAATATAGCATATAGCTCCCATATAAACTTATCAAGCCATTGTATGGAAAACTTTTTCATTTGAACAGATGTCTCTAGGAAGTTTAACATGAGTAATTGTCCATAGCAACAGTACAACAGTTTTATACACTTCTATGCTAGGGGAAATGCACCTGTGAAGGATATAATGGCTTCGGTGCAGCCGAAGTTGACGGGTTTCTTGTTTTTTTTCTGGTTTCTTTATTTTTATGTTTTTTGTTATTATCCTTTTATTTTTATTTTTTTTATTTAGTTTATGTTTTTTATTTTTTTTGTTTTATTTTTTTTTGTTTTTGTTTTAATTTTTTTTATTTTTATTTTTATTTTTTGTTTATTATTATTTTTTGCTTATTATTATTTTTTATTGTTATAATTTATTATTATTTTTTTATTATTATTTTTTATAACATTTTTCTATATTTTTTATAATTGTTTTAGATTTTTTTTAAATAATTTTTTTATTATTTTTTGTTTTTTATTTTTATTGTATTTTTTTATATATTTTTTTTGTTTTAAATTTTTTTGTTTTTATTTTTATTTTTTGTTTATTTTTATTATTGTAATTTATTATTATTTTTTACTGTTATTATTTTTTATAATTTTTTTCTATTTTTTAATTTTTTTTTTATAATTGTTTTAGATTTTTTTTAAATAATTTTTTATTATTATTTTTTTATTTTTTTTATTATTTATTTTTTTATTTTTTTTATTTTTTTTTTATTTTTTTTTTTTTTTTTTTTTTTTTTTTTTTTTTTTTTTTTTTTTATTTTTTTTATTTTTTTTTTTATTATTTGTTTTTATTTTTTGTTTTGCTTTGTTTTTTCATGAATGTTTTACATTCTTACAGAGTCTAAATATAGACAGCAGTGACGCATCGAAGGCAGCTAATAATATATCTCTATGGAATATGTGTGCTAACTAGTTTATACACATACATACATACTTATGTAGGTGTATATTAATATGTGTTCCAAAAAAAAATTCTAAATTTCTTGTATTAACCCTCGAAAGCTTACATAAACTCAAAATTGTAAATTTATGCCTAAAATGAAAGCGGCTTGCATGCACAAACCAAATTATTTACCCCAACTATAAACATAACCTTATATTTTATAGCGCCTCTATATATAACCACAACAAGAATAATCCCAACTCTGCACATTTATTGCACACACATGTATATATTTTATTTACCGTTAACATTGCTATGTTTACTAATATAATTTCGCTTCTGTCTCTTCCGTTTAGTGAAACACGTTTCGCGCGTCGTTCGATGCCACCACAGCGCGGCAGCAGCGGCAAATCCTTCTCGTCACGGCCCTCAACACGTAATCCGGCCGGCAGCAATCAGAATCAATTCTAACATAAAATAAGCGTGCAGCGAAAGATTTTAGCTTTAGTTTATACACTGCTTAAGTTATAAAGTCACTTTTGTGTAAACTGTCACACCATCTACGAGTCACGTGTCACACACGCACGCAAATACATACTGTCACTTTTAAGGTATGAAGTAATTGCTAATAATTTGTCTCTTAAATCAAAAGAGCAAAATATTTCAAGCAAGTGCTAAATTTTAGCAAAAGAAAAAAACAGTTAGTACGGTGTTTAAAGAAAATAGTAAGGAGAGCAGAGCAATATCGTAAAGAATTAGCAATTTCTGCGCTAAGCAACCTATAGCGATATAAAATTTTAATATCGTAATCGTTTGCTGCTCTTCACATCGTACTGAGGAATTCTTCCGCCCGTTTAACTAAAGACACTGCGTTCGGTTTAAAAGTGACCGTTAGTCCATAGAATTTGTTTTTATTATTACTTATCTATTAGTAATACAAGACACTACTATAACGACTATATTGGGTATTAACATTTATGTTGGTGCACACAGTTATGCCAAACTTGAATTTACAACGAAATTTGTTGGTTTTAAACTCTACAAAGAGAATTCGAGCAGTTGTGGAAAGCTTTATGTTGTTATGTAAGCATGCATATTTGTAAAAGAACTTCGAAATTTTTATTGAATTCTAAGCATGTTTGAAAAAGCTAATGTGGATCGTATTCAAAACTCTCCAAAAAGCTCAAGTCTGCACATCATCTTATGAAAATCATGAAAAAGAGCTGCATATCTAACGGTAATTCGAAGAATTTTTGAAAACGCTAATGTGGATATTATTAAAAACTCTCCAAAAAGCTCAAATCTGCAAAACACGTTCTAAATCAAGAAAAAAGAGCTGCATATCTAACGGCAATTGAAAGCATGTTTGGAAACGCTAATGTGGATATTATTAAAAACTCTCCAAAAAGCTCAAGTCTGCAAAACACGTTCTAAATCAAGAAAAAAGAGCTGCATATCTAACGGCAATTGAAAGCATGTTTGGAAACGCTAATATGGATATTATTAAAAACTCTCCAAAAAGCTCAAGTCTGCACACCATCTTATGAAAATCAAGAAAAATGGCTGCATATCTAACAGTAATTCAAAACATTATTGAAAGCGCTAATGTGGATCGTAATCGCAACTCTCCAAAAGCTCAAGTCTGCACAACACGTTCTGAAAATCCAGAAAGAAGAGCTACGAGCACGAGAATATTCGTAATGCTTCAAACTTAAGAAAGTTTTTGCGCATTGTGCGATTTCGGACTCTAAATTTAAGTTTCAGGAGAAGCTTTATGCTTTATAGAAACAAACAAACTTTCAACTGAAGCTTTGAACTTTAAAGTTTTGTAGAACAACTTAACATTAAAAAAATTTTGCTGGTCAAGAATAATTTCCAAAAACGACGATTTTAAAATGGAGCTTTGAGCTTTAAACAAGATAAGCTTCAACTGGAGTTTTGTGCTTTCAAGTTTTCTAGAAAAACCTGAGGTTTCAAATGAATTCAAGACGTGAAATATTTATGAAAGTTGAGAAATTTAAAGAAGATCTTTAAATAAAATAAGCTCCAATTAGCTATGTGCTAAAAAAAAACAAGTTCCAAAATAAAAAAAAAATCAAGGTATGGAAAGATTTTCGGGTTGTTCCTTTTCATTTAAGTATCAAGAGGCTTCTTTTGGGTTGTAAAGAAAGTATTCTTCAAATGGAGCTTTGAGCTTTGAAGTTTTCCAGAAAAGCTTAAAATTTAAAATGTATGCAGGACATGGAATTATTTCGGAAATCGACAAATTTAAAGCTTTAAACAAAATAAGCTTCAACTAGAGCTTTGTGCTTTCAAGTTTTCTAGAAAAACTTCAATTTAAAATTAATTCAGGACATGGAATTATTTTGAAAAGTAACGAAATGAAAGTTTCAAGCAAAATAAGCTTCAACTGTAACCTAGAGCTTTTTCAACTGGACTTAAAGTTTGAAGTTTTCAAGAGAATCGAAAATTTTAAACAATTAAGCTCGCCGGTGACAACTAAGGCCGAGAAAAAATTGAGCCTTAAAAAATGTTCTATATGCGTCACAAAAAGCTTGCATAGACATATGAAAAAAAAAATTTCATATGTCTATAATGGTAACTAGAAAGCCACATTTAATATGAAAAAAGTCAAATCACGGAAAATTACAAAAAATAAACAATTGATATGAAAACATTATTCTTTACTACGAAAGCCAGATCTACTCGATTAAAGCTACAAAGCTTTATGAAAGCCAGATCCACTCGATTAAAGCAACAAAGCTTTATGCACCTTTGCGGCGCTTCAGCAGTGTTACTTAGTAGAAAGTAGCGCTTTGTTGCTTATTTTACAACAACAAAAGTGCACTGCCTAGCTCTATCCATGCACTTTTGTACCAAATATCGTACTGAAACAACTGAAACAGCGTCTCCCAACAAATTTCACTTTCCGCTTTGTTAAATGAAAGTGAAGGCATACTGTGTGCAATTTTGTATTCTCTATTTACACACATTCGCATAGCAGCTGTGTCTCCGCGCACTTGCTATTAGAGACTTGTGCGTCTAAATTAACTAATAGTATTGTTTAAAATGGTTTGTTACTTACATTTTCTTATACACTTAGGTATTTTTAAGTGATTTTTTCTCAAAAACAAATATATATACTATTTATATTATATTATTTACAAATATAAGTTCCATTAACGCTACAAAAGCAGCTATTAGCATAATACACAACATTTGATTTGAACAAAATTTCATGTCTGAACAAAACAATTTAAAGTGCACTTTGTAAATTTTTAGAAAAAAATATTGTTTATCAATTTGTTTAAAAACTCAGCTGTACGCTAAAGAACAAAACACAAGAGAAAAAAAAATTACATTGAAATTTGTATGTTTTTTCAAAATTTAAATTAATACACAGTGGCAACATTAAGTTGCCAACAACAAAAAACAAAAACAATTATTATTAGCGTAAAAGAAAAACTTAAAAATTATTGATTAGTGGAACGAAAATTTTTCTATGACTAAACTACATTAAGGAAAGAGACGCATAAAAACGCGCCACATGCGCAGGCGTGTCTCTAAGTGAATGCAAATGTATTTTCCTACACGCCAAGAATTTTCCATTGTCTCTACGTATGCGCGTTGTTGCAATTTGCTTTCATTTTCCAAAATTTTATTTGGCATTCGCTTCGAGACACGCGTGTCATGCAGCGCGTGACGAATTAAATATGTTTAATCACCGCATTAGGGTGTTTACATTCGTAATGTTATTTAAAATTATATAGTTAGCCGAAAAAACACACTTACCCACACATCACTAATGTGCGCGACAAGGCGTGGGAGCTGTCACCTGGCACCTTATACTTTGTCGACTGGCGCCTGCGCGTCGCTTCGCGCAAAAGCAGCTGTATTCCTAGCTAAAAGTATAAATAAAAAAATCTTTAATTAAGTAATTTATAAACATAACTATGCTAAAGATATTATTTAATAATACATAAACAAAAATTTGTTGTAGGCAAAATACAGTTGTAGCATAAATAATCAAATTAGTTTATAAACTCAAAAAAAAAAACCAAATAAAAACTTAAAAAACACTACTACACAAATGCATGAAAGCAGTATAGTTTATGACGTCCAATGCAGCAGTAATAACACATGTATTTTATTGTTTAGCTACAAGTGTTTTATAGAAAGTGTGTGTATGTAACGGTTTTGGTGTGTTACATAACTGTTGTGTTTATTTTTCAACAATTTAATTTAAGTAGAGTCTTAAAAAAATGTTAGCACTGTCGTCAGCTAACATTTATAGTCAAAAAGCTCTTGCTTAACCGTGTTTCTAGCTTTTTGTAGAGTTGCCAAAATTAATTTTTTAAATTTTATTTCTTTTAAAAATGTGGTTAACTTGCATATTTTGGCTAGCAAAATTCATCTGAAACCTAAAAGGAACTTTTTGGAGAGTTTTTTTTATAAATTATATTTTGTCGTGTAAAAGTTCCCTAGTATCAATATAAATTTCTAAATGCAGACTTGAGAATTTTCGGAGAGTTTGGTAAATTTTCATGCACAAAATTTAGCTTTTTGGAGAGTTTTTTTTATAAATTGTAGTCAAAATTATATTTTTTCGTATAAAAATTCTTTAGAGTTAGTGTAAATTTCTAAGCGCAGACTTGAGCTTTTTGGAGAGTTTGGTAAATTTTCATGCACAAAATTTAGCTTTTTGGAGAGTTTTTTATAAATTGTAGTTAAAATTATATTTTGTCATGTAAAAATTTTCTATAATCAATATAAATTTCTATGTGCACTTTTGAACTTTTTGGAGAGTGGTTTATAAAATAGTTAAAATTTTATATGGTATTTATATGTCTAGCAAAAATACCCTAGAACTTAAAAATAACATCAATTAATATTGAAAAAACCAAAAAAAAATGCTTGAAAAACACTTAGCGTCGAAAAGCTCTTATTTAACCGAGCTTGGAGCTTTCTGTAGAGTAACCAATATAATTTCCTTATTTTTTTTTTTTTTTTTTTTTTTTTTTAAATATGGTTAACGAAATATTTCGTCGAGCAATATTGTCTGAAGACAAAAAATTAACATCAATATAAATTTTTGTAGGCCCATTTGAATTTTTTGGAGAGTTTTTAAAAAAATGTTAAAATTTTGTCGAGCAAAAATCCTCTAGAACTTAAAAAATAACATGCATATATAAATATTGGGAGCACCAGAATATTGGCAGATGATACTTTGTCGGAAGAGGTTTTTTTTAGCGGAATTTGTAAATTTTTGTAGAGTTACCAAAATTATTATTATTTTTATATTTATTTTTTTAAATGTAGTCGACAAACTTCAACTCGAAGAAAATTTATCTGAAACTTTAAAATGAATATCATTCTAAATTTCTGTAATCCGACGTGTTTTTTTTTTTTGGAGAGTTTTTTATAAAATGTTAAAATCCATATTTTATCAAAATTCTTTTAAACTTAAAAAAAAAAAACAAATTCAAAGTAAATTAATATACATATGCAGATTTGAGCTTTTTGGAGAGTTTTTTTTGAAGTTTTTAGAGATTGCCTAAAATATAAAGTCAATATATGTATATTTTGACTATTTATTCACATATGCATGTACATATGTACATATATTAGTGCAAAAATTCCACATACAATAAGTAGGTTCAGCTTTTTGGAGAGTTTTTTATGTTTTGTTGAATGTTGTTAAAACTATATTTTGTCGTACGAGCTCTCTGAAACGAAAAAATACAACCAAAGTAAATTTCTGTGCAGACTTAAGCTTTTTGGAGAGTTTTCGAAGTTTGTAGAGCTGGCCTAAATGTACAATCGATATTTATTTTTACTGTTTTTGCACATTTACCAGTAAACAATTTCCAAATACAACAAAAAACATTCAATTAAACTTTAAAAGTGCAGATTTGAGCCGTTTGAAAGAGCTGTTTGGAGACTTTTGTGAATTTTGTTGAGTTAATCTATCGCTTTAATGAAAAAGTTAAATAACTTGGTCTATCTTCTATATTTACTGTCAGTAAAAGTCTTGCTGAATGATTTCAAACAAGACTTGTAGGTGTAGACTTGAGCTCTTTGGAGAGTTTCTTGTTTAGCACTTGAAAAATTGTATATTTTGTATTACCAAATAATATTTCAATTTGTTTTTGTCGTCATTCGAAACAAAAATAATATTTTAACGGTAGAATTTTTACCCTCCACTTGCACTCCAAATATCGTTTGATCTTGAGCTTTTGAAATTGAATTATATGTGTCACACACACACACTTGCTATAAAACACAATCATTTTGAAATGCAGACACAATTTCTTTTGTTTAAGGTATCATTACACGTTTTTTATGCAAATATAACTTAAATACTAAAAAAAAATTAAATGCCTAAAAGTATGCAACGCATTTTTAATCACTACAGTAGCGGCTACTTATTTAAAGCCAACAATTTTATAACTATTGTAGTTGTTAGCAATTTTAATATAAAACTAACTATCATTACCTTCCACAAAGCCGTTCGTTCTCAACTTAACTTAACGTAACTTAATAAAAGTGAAACCAAAGCTTGGCTTACATTTACTTGAAAATCAAACTGTTTGTTTGTATGTCACTGTATACAAAACACAAATTGTAACTAGCAGACAGCTAAAGGTCGATTTTTTGTTGCTTTTTTGCATTTTTTTATTATTTATATATATTAGTGTTAATTTAGCTTTAGTTGGAATTTAAAAAAAATATATGACAACGTTAATATTTATATATATTAAATCACCTGAATACATTTTGTACTCATACCGAGCCATTCAATGGAATTACGTTGAAGTAAAACTCCTTAAATAACTGAAACTATAAACTATATACATATGTATGCTCCATATACTTATGCATATATACATACATTCTTGCATATGTTTGTTGTAAAATTTTGGTGTTTTTGTAATAACTTAAGTGTGTTAATTTATGGAATATTTAACGAAAATAAACTGAAAAAGCCAAAAATGACTTCCTTTTATAAAAAATTGTAAACTTTTGACGTTAACTTTATTGTGACCCCCAGTGTATAAAGTTGAAAATGTTTACAAAAACTTGTGTGTATACATACATACATACAAGAAGCCAACTTGAAATTTAAAAGCAGTAATAATGATTTTATTGTAAGTAAATTTTACCGTCCCTGTTTGAATTCAAAGACACCGAGTTCATTTTCAGTCCAAAACTCGGTGGAAAAATATTTATGGCAAAATGAAATATGAAAGTTGATGTGATATTGCTATCAAACACAAAGAAAAAAAAAACAAAAAAAATACAAAATAATAAAAAACAATTACAAGAAATACAAAAAATAAAAATAACCCAAAAACAAAAAAATACAACAAATACAAACAAAAAGAAAAAAAAATCTTAAAGTAAAAATAACCTAAAAATAAAAAAATACAACAAATAAAGAAAAAAAATAACCCAAAAACAAAATCTACAACAACAAAAAGTATGTATTTCTTTCAATATACATTATTCGAACTAAATATTGAAACTAACCTAAAAAAAAACAAAAAAATAAACAGAAATAAAATCTCAAAAAATTAATTAATTATAATAAAGCAACAAAAAAACATATTTTCATACTTGCATTAACGAGTATACATACATATGCATTAAAATAAATATTATACATACATACATACATAGAATATGAATATGTTTTTAACAGCGACTAAAAATATAAAAAATAATTAAAATAAAACAAAAAAAATTAAAATAAATAAACATAGAAATTAAAAAAATAAAGTTAAAAAAATTATGAAATATACATACATGCATGCATACATAAATATTAAAAAATCCAAAAATAAATAAAAACTACATACATATATACACACACAAACACACAACTACATACAACAACAAAAGCTACTTACACACACACACACAAATATTTAAATACGTCTAAACACAACAAAAACAACAACAAACAAAATTATTAGTCATATGTGACATATTTCAAGGGACAGTTATGTATAAGCAAATTAAAAATAAAAAAAAAAAAATAAAAAATATTAAAATACATATTTGAAGTACTTAACAAATTATGACTAGTTTTCATACCTAAAAATTAAAAAAAATATGCGAATTAAAAAGTAAATAAAATAAAATAAAAAAAAAATATTTGCAAGTTATGCAATAGCGACGTTTTAACGAAATTAGCGTTTATCACGTGACAGCAGCGGTCATGAATATCAATTAATTATACATAACAACAAGTACATACATACATATGCAAATGCATAACTAAGTAATAGTGGACCTTTGGTATACAGGGAACATACCCAATGGCAACATTTTAGTTACGATTATCATACATACATATGTATATACAAACATACATAGATGCATGAGCAGCAGTAAATGCATAATATTTAATATAAACTATAATATTTATGTATGGTGGTAGAAATATTTAAGTTATTATGCCAAAAACGAACTTGATAAAAGGAATAAAAATATAAAAAAAGATTAAAATGGAGTTTTTTTTTATTAAATATATACATACTTACTAAAAAAGGCGTTGACATTTTATGAATCACATTAGCTTGCCCAGAGCATACTGAAACTATGGAGGGAACACTTCTCCACACAGCTGAATGGCAGTGAGAGCATAACACCAGGAGATGGTGAAACCGATTCCACAATCGATGACAATGGAGCAGACGTGCCATTAACCAACCATGAAAAAGCACGCAATTACCCAACTGAAGAACAACCAAGTGGCGGTAGCCGATGGATTACCGGTCGAGCTACTCAAATATGGCTGATAAGGCGCATGCATCAACTTCTTAGTAGAATATGGTCGGACGAAAGCATGCACAACGATTGGAATTTAAGTGTGCTCTGCCCAATCATCAAAAAGGGAGACCCCACAATCTGCGCCAACTACCGTGCGATAAGCACCTTCAACATCACATAAAAATCTCCATGTCACTGTTGTCAACGTCCGGTGTGTTTAACTAGGGTACCTACTGACGACAGCCTTATCCCACGGCGCCCAAAAGCATAGCGGATTAAATCCAAGCGTTGATCAGCGCGACCAATTAGCAGTGTGAAAATGGACACACTAACTACCTTGGTAGGGTTCGATGCTCATTTAAAATCTCTGCCGCACTTTGGGTCCGGCACCCAGTTGCAATCCAACTTCACATTCAACCGACAAAGTGTATGTTCTTCGCGAATTCGGGTTTTAACCACAACCAACACGTTACTCGCCGAGGGGCAAGTCCGCATCAGCAGGTTGGAGCGAACTCCAAGGCTTCTTGCTCTCCGTTGTACCAGGACTATGTCTCCGATCAGACCTCGTAACCGAACCTACTACCAGTAGAGCTTCCATATTGCTCTGGATTGTTGATCAGGCGTTGGTCTTGAAACGCCCATTACACGCACACATCATTCACACAAGAAGCTAAGGCTAATACCTAAACGCCTTCGCCGCCTAAACAATTCGCACGCAAACGATCCTAACTTTTCGGCATTGCGACTAGTGTATATCACATCGCTAACATCTAAACGTGTATCAGTCGAGCTAATCCAAATACCACCCAGATCTCTAATGTTCGACAGTCCGACTTAGTTAGAATCTAACGCCCCGAATGTACTCGTAAGTCACTCAACCTGCCACCTAGACCCTATCATCTAAAAGCTTTCTGCTCCCTAGATATCCCTCCCCCTCACATCAACATCAGAAATCCAATTATCCAGCAGCAATGCGTCACTGTTGACTGTCATAACTTCGAAGTCGTAGATAATTTCGTTTATTTTGAAATGCTCATTTGTCGGAACTGCCGATATCGGACCACTAGTATAAGATATAGCTGCCATACAAACTGAACGATCGGAATCTAGTTCTTGTATGGAAAGCTTTCTCATTCGAGAACGTATCTTCACAAAAGTTGGCACAGGTTATTTTATAAGGCAAAATGTAATTTCCAAAGAAATTGTTCAGATGGGTTAACTATAGCATATAGCTGCCATACAAACCGAACGATCGGAAAAAAGTTCTTGTATGGAAAACTTTTGCATTTGACAAGATATATTCACGAAATTTGGTACAGATTATTTTCTAAAGCAACAATGTAATTTCCGAAGAAATTGTTCAGATCGGCTTACTATAGCATATAGCTGCCATACAAACCGAACGATCGGAAAAAAGTTCTTGTATGGAAAACTTTTGCATTTGACAAGATATATTCACGAAATTTGGTATAAATTATTTTCTAAAGCAACAATGTAATCTCCGAAAATATTGTTCAGATCGGATTACTATAGCATATAGCTGCCATATAAACTGAACACATAGTTACTAAAAGAAATGCACCTGTGAGGAGTATATCAGCTTCGTTGCAGCCGAAGTTAACGTTTTTTCTTGTTTTTATTTGGGTTTCTATTAAATTAATTTTATGGCATTGAAAAAACACACACACAAAATGAAACACAAAAGTAAAAGTGTCTTTATTTTAAATCCACTAAGGCAATGACATAACTTCTACAACTTTTCGGTGACTCAAATAATCTAGTGCCTATATACTAGCAATGCGCCGTGTGCCGTTTGTTCCTGCAGTGCCCCACTGTTGCTTTTATAAGCATATATTTCTCATTAAATCAACGACAATTTTTCGACACGCGCCAATAACGGCGAATCACAATGATATTCCAAGTTTTTTACCGCAAAATCACCAACTTTATTAGTGAAACACTTCAAGGTTGAGATGGCGAATGTGCGCACAGGATAATTGTAGTAGGTGAAGTATTGGCCATTCACAGCAATGATGAAAGCCTTGTCGCCAATGCCGAAAGCGATCTTGAAGAGTTTGCCGCGCTGAAAGGGAAATTCGCCGTCGGTTTCCTCATCATCGGAAGAAAAGCTGTCGTATATTGGTGAGGTGAAAAATTGTGTTGATAAAAAATTTCGAAAATTAATTATTAAACAACTTTTAGTTTTACCTATTATCGGAACGCTCATAAGTACGCGACACTGTTGTGGTCTCAAAGTTAACATGAAACTTCAGCACCACGCGTCCAGTGTCGTTACATTGGAAACATATGGAGAATGCTGTGTTCGATGGACCTTTAGCAATGCACTCCATGGCAACAACGGTACCTGGTATTATGCAAAATTATATTTTTTTAAACTATTGTCAATTTTTTACTTCCACATTTGTAATATTATATTTGTTAAAACCCATGTAGCGATTTACTTAGCTTACCAACTTCGTATTTCTTCGGCACGTCACTCTGGAAGGCAATTTTTTCCGCACAAATCAAGCTTCTGGGAAACACAAGTGGAAACAGCATACGCTGGTGGAATTGTGTAATTTTCTCAAAATCGCCGTAAACCATTAGGAAATTTATTGGTTTGGGAAATTTTACGAATTCAAACGCGCCGTAGAGATTGTCGTTTATGTAGATTTCGAAACATTTTTGTAGCACAGCTATGCGGAAGGTGAAAGTTTGACCTGAAGTATAATAATATAAGTGATGTTAAGCAAGATATTTTTTCATTTACTACGCAAATGTTATGAAGTCGGGTCTGCTCTACTGGTTTTGTGCACTCGCACCCTAAATGTAGGCTATGTTTTATACACTTTACTCGATTGCAGTAAATAGGTGATCAGAAAATATCTAATATTGGAAATATCTAAGGCAAATCTGGTAAATATATACTTGAAAGAAAAGATTAAGTAAACACATAATTTCATTTCACTGACAAAGGGATCTACGTACGAGTACGAAACCTGATTTTATGCGATCAAGCACTGTCAACTCGGCAATAACAGTTTAGAAAAGTTTTCCCTATTCAAAAACAGCTTTTTCATCTGGAAAAGCTTTACAAACATTGCTTGCTTGTTTTATAATTGAACTTCCTTGCCTTATTTTCTTGACTTCATCATTGCGACCCTAAAGGTATGCAATGATTCATTTATATATGAAATGAAAGCTGTTTAAAAGGAAATAAATATTTTTAAATTAATCCAAATCTATCAAAACTTTGTGTTCTTATTAATTTTTGTAATATTATTATTACACATTGCCCTGACTCAAAAATAATGAATTTTCGAAATCTAAATTTTTGTGGTAGCGACTAACAATGGTTGAGCAGAAGATCTGTTTCGGTACGGAGGTGTAGTGTTAGTTCTTTGAGTCTGAAAAGCATGCAATTTGTTGTTGAAAATGCCTAAAATATGTTGCGAGTGGTTAGGGTTCTGTTACCGAGATGACAACCTTTTATACAATACCCACAGCAGCCTTTATTACTGTACTGGAATTGACTCGGATTTTAGTCGACCAAGAGCTGTTATTTCAGCATTCTAATCCTGTTTGGAACGGTAAGTAGTAAATAGTAGGGTAGCAGTTTTTTGGTAAAGATATTACAACTCATTTGATCTTAGCAGTTTTTCCATGAAATATATTATATTAGATCCTTTATATACAGATAGGGTAAATAATTTTTGAAGAAAAAATAAATTCATGGTGAATTGAAAGCCAACGGAAACGAAAGATAAAGTAACAAACTTTAAGAACAAAAATAATTTACGGGCGATCTGAGGTCGAGAAAAAGAAGGGGAGGAACGTGGATGAGTTTTTAAGAGTTTGAAAGTGTTTATCTCGATTAAAACTACGAGTCCAATAGAAAAAAGTTGTATGGCAATGTTGTAGGTAATAAAAAGATGTATAACTTTTGTATATAGACTTTTTTCACATAACCTCAAAATTTACTGGAAAAATTCAGATATCCAAATTTTTATTTCTCGTTATATTAAACTCATAGCGAAACAAGTAAGGAAGCGCTAAGTGCGGGTCCAACCGAACATTTTATACTCTTACAACTTGCAGGAAATAAAGCCGGGGAAATTCCTAAGTGCGCCGTCTTTAAAAGCGTTTTTCTCGAAACTGTGTTTTTGAAGTCGGTTGGCAAGATTTTTCGAGAGCTACTCAACCGATCTTCATGAAAACTTACACAGATCTTTGAGATACAATTCTTAAAGACTTGGACGAAGGATTTTTTTTCGACAACTATTTGAACAAAAATTGAAATTTTAATTTTTTTGTAAAAATGTCTGCCAAAAATCAAATTTTTAATTCTTTTTTCCTTCGTCCAAGTTATAAGTTAAGTTTTTAACTAAAACACGTATTTTTTTTTTTTACTTTCATCCTGTAAGGAGTTATCCTGCCAACGCGGGCGCACCTTTTTTCCAGTCACCGGAAATGGCTTCGCATTGTTGTGCTACACGAACTGATACAGCATCGTCTCTGTAAGCTTTACAAATTTCATAGGTGGCTTGCGTGGCATTCTTCCTTTTTTTATAAAAAATTTTCAGCTGTAACTTTTTTTCAACTTTCCCGAATTCAATTTAGCACTAGAGATATCCGACTGCAACGACATCTATTGACAAAATACGAAAAGACTTTTTCGACTAGCCAATATTTAATTTTTTATATGAGAAAAAAATTGTTGAAAAAAGGCTGGTTTTTACCCGAGGAAACCCATGTAACCCCTTAATTGTTTCTTTATTTGTACACTGGAAAGGAAAGAGTTAGATGAAATTTAAAATTGTGTTACATAGGAAGTAGGCGTAGTTGCAGTCCGATTTCTTCCATTTGGGATATAAGAATGTGAGAAGAATGTCCCGAGATGAATTGGGTTGAAATCGGTCGAGCAGGTCCCTTGCTACTGCAATCCTCTGTAACAAATTACAGCTCTATATCTTATTTTAGTGCTCAGTTATGCCACTTTATAGGTTTTCAAAACAAGTTTTACCAAGATATCTAAATTTTTACTCCATTTGCAGCTTGCACAGACGGACGGACGGACAGACAGTCATCCGGATTTCAACTTTTCTCGTCATGCTGATCATTTATATTTATATCCCCATATCTATCTCGCTTAGTTTTAGGTGATACGTACAACCGTTAGGCGAATAAAACTATTTATTATACTCTGTAGCAACATGTTGCAAGAGCAGAAGAAAATATAATATAAATCAAACAATTCCAGGCCAAAATACATATATTTTTTTAAACTGAAGACCCGTAAATTAGTTTTATGGAAATTATTTGTATAAAATGTTCAGTTACACCTGAACTTAGCCCTGCCTTACTTGTTCTCTTAATGTCTGTTATTTAATCTTTCTTTTTCGATGGATTTCAATCTACTATGAACTTCTCTTTTTATCATTTTTAAAGGTCTCTGCACTAGGCTAATAAGTGATAGCAAATTTTTTGAAAATTCCATAGAAAGTTTAAATTTAAAGCTCGACACTCTTACACCGATTTGCCTTTGTATATGTACCATATGTGCTATATTTAGTTTTACCTACCAGGCACCAGCGGATTTTTTGGTCCATCAGCTTTCCAGTTCTTCGATATCTCCTCCTGCTGCCAACCCTCTCCCGGCATAAACATGCTCCGTATTATTTGATTCTCTCTGAAATTCGCCTCAATCTTTAGATAAACCGTTTCACTCTCATTTTGACCCTTTATATTATCGGTTAGGTCCAAGCAAATTCTAAAAAAAAAATTATTTAAAAGTGCATTAATATAAAATACTTTCATATTTACTTATTTGGATTCGGTTTCACTTTCCCGCTCACGATGAGCACATGCCCGAACGGCACGTCCGTCAGCAATTTGCCCTTCCAAGTGTTCATTTCACTTTGACTGCCACAAAATGAATGATTCCAATCGTCTAACGACGACATGCAACGGTTGTTAACTCGTTAACTGGCAACTGTCACTTGCTTCGGTTGACAATAAATTTATTTAAATTTTATGCGTTGGAATTTTCGTAAGTTCGGTATTCCTATATATTTTTAGACACACTTTTACTATAAATGCACGAGTTTATATAACGGTATGCAACAACTAATTATATTTGTACAACAATTTGCAAGTTGAGTGCGTGCAACTCGGTGCCGAAAGGATTTGTAAGTCGCCTGCCTGACGTGCGGTAGCCGAGTGAATTAAATGCGCAAACGAATTGTTGTGAGTGCCTATAAAAATGGAGTGACTGATGTTTTTCGTTTGTTCCGATTATTATTATTATTTGTTACGAATTTGTATGCAATTGTGTGCCGTGTCGCCGCGAAAACTCTTTTCCAACAACTGTCATGGACTTGTATGTTCATATTGTCCTCGTGTGTTCAGCAGCCTTTTGTTTGCTTGTTATTTATATTAAAATACAATAATTTCCCCAAGAGCTCCTGCTTTCGTACAAACAACACTCACATATATATGTATATACCGTTATACCTGCGCCTCACACTTTCAGTTTGTTTTCACCAAACTTTAATGCACGTGCATTTATATAGGGTGGTGATTTTGGTGGCATACAATTTCCTAGTATGGTTAGTCTGACAGGCTAGGTTAGGTTAGTCTGGCCGACTAATGACCCACGCATAGACCACTTTTGGTCCTTTACTATACCAGGTGGAGTTCGGTTACGAAGTCCATGAAGAGTAGTCATCCCTAGGATACCTGCACTTGGTTCGAATTTCAACAGGCCCTGTGGTTTTACTAACGATTCTTCATTTAGTGTCTCATAACGTGGAGAACCAAAATCAAAAAAATTTCAGGTAAGGTTAGGTTCGTCTGACAGGCTAATGAGCCACGCATAGACCAATCTTGATCCTTTGCTATACCATATGGAGTTCCATTACGAAGTTCATGACAGGTAGTCCATCTTAGGATGCCTGCACTTGGCTCGAATCTCAACAGACTCTGCGGCTTTACTAATGATTCTTCTTTTACTTAGTGTCCCATTTCGTGGGAATTGTAGTCTTGTTAATGCGAGATAAGTGCAGAAGAGATGATCCATTGTTTACCCGGTGCCTTTCTCTTGTCCTTTCTATAGTCCACTCGATCTGTCAGCTCCATTGTGCAGATGTGTGTCGCTACCAGATTGTGACAAGTGAGTTTTCAATCATATTCCTACAGTCCCTTCGATCGCGTGCCCGTAGGATCTTTTTACATTTCCGTATTTTAATTTGCCTTCCCATGCTTCCGCTTAGATCGTCGTATAGTCAATGCACGGGTTTTTCAATGTGAATCACGTTTTCGGGTTCGGGTTTCGGTACACCACTCTTGGCAATCTCGTCTATAATCTCATTGCTCTCGATGCCTTTGTGACCTGGCACCCAATAGAAGTAAAATCGCTTGGTTCTAGTGATACTTTCCACTGTTGTCCTTCTCCCAAAACACTTTCGGCCGATGTTCTGTTACGATGTTAAACCCTTGATTGCTGTTTGGCTGTCCACGTCATGTAAACTCTGGAGTTGTCTGCTGATGCATTAAAGACTGGCTTTCCCAGTAGCAAATGCTTCTGCTTGAAATATACTACAGTACAGTAAGCTTTAAAGGCTGCCTTATACCTTACTCTTGACAGAATATCACTGCACGAACTTCGTCCTACGTGATAGTTATTAACCAGCTGTCTAAATAAACACATGCCTTGGCTCCCACTTCTCTGTTTACAGTCATAACTTCGAAGTCGTAGATAATTTCGTCTATCTTGGAATCAAAATTAACACGAATAACAACATCAGCCTCGAAAACCAACTCAGAATAACCCTTGCCAACAGCTGCAACTTAGGACTGAGTAGGCAATTGAGAAGTGAAGTCCTCTCGACGAACAAAGACCAAACTCTACAAGTCACTCATCACCCCGTCCGGCTATATGTTGCAGAGGCATGGACGATGACAACATCTGATGAGACAGCGTAACGACTTTTCGAGAGAAAGGTTCTGCGGAGTATTTATGATACTTTGCGCATTGGCAACGGCAAACACTGCAGTCGATGGATCGAAGAGCTGTACGACATAGACGACGACATTGACATATGTAGTTCGGCGAATTGAAAGCTAAAGTTTTTTCATGTTTTTATTTTACTTTAGATAAACATTTTCACTTCCAAAAAAAGCACCCTTTATTTATTTATTATGTACTAATAGTTTTCCAATTTGTTGTTGTTGATATTGTTGCTGATTTCATAGCTGCTGTTGCGCTATTTGCTCTTGCGTGCCTTTGAAAACATGAAATTGATTCCCTGTCTGAAGTTTTGCATTTTCACCTCCTTCATAACAGAACTTTCTGTACCCACAAGTATTCGTGTGTGTGTGTATGTTTGAAAAAAGTTTGCAAATCTTCGTAAATGTTTTCGTATTTAAGGCCAACAAGCGTTATTTTATTGTTGTATTAACCGCCACTTCACCTCCAAGTTTACCGCTATCGCATGCCACCTAACTGCATGAGCACTTGCGCAACTGTCAAGGATTCGCCTTTGTAGGCGTGGGAGTAATCACAGCTTATGCAGTAATTCAGTTGTTACCCCACTTTTGTGGCAGTTTCGGGGAAATTCACTTTCATGTCATTGCCTTTCAAACCGAATATATATGTATGATGATGATGTTTTAATATATAAACTATGTAATTTATATCAGTCGATACTTTTTCGAAATTTTCACTTGACGTAGAAAGATAAAAGAATACATTAAAATTATGGTTCATGGTATGGCGTACTCAAGCTTTTGAGATTAGGCAATATCAACAGTGGAAAGCAAATTGGAAACTTCGATTTTGAAGACTTTTACATGACACAAAGGAGAGTGTTCAAATTTAAAAAAAAAATATTTTTTTAATTTTATGAGACATTATATTTTCGAACTTTTATAAGATTTATTGAATTTTGCTCTATAATAACACCCGATTAGCTATAGATAACATAATTCGTGTAAACTATATCACATTCTTATATTTTTATAACCGATCTATGATATTTTATATTAAAGAAGGAATCCCGATTTGCAAGGTAATTGGTATGTCACCTTGATATAAGATATAAGTATATACTATATATTTACACTGTTTCGAGATATTTGGTCTATACCTTCGTGCTGTATTTGAAACGGACTACCATATCTCTTGAATTACTGTACCAAAATCTACAAAGTATGTTTCTCTTCCGAAGACTTTAGCTATTTAAAGGTCGTTGATAGTCAAAATTAGTAAAGCCGATGAGTTTGCAAGAAGAGACAACCATACCGAAATTCCATCGGACGCTAGTTTTATGGGCTTCGAATCAGCTCGGCGAACGTTGATCAGCAACCAGCACATGTAGGGTTGCGTAAGCTTTCTGGCACAGAGTGGAATCGAACTGGTTCATTGAACTGCTGGCAAGGCTCACGAGCCTACCGCAATGATAGGCGTCCTAGCTGGACACTGAACGCAACTTGTCATATTTGCAATTAGTAAGGTAAAGTCAAAATATCTAGACAGTTTCTTCTTTACTGTTCAGTTTTCGTCAGATCTCGGTTGCCATACATTTTACGAATCCTCCGAATTGGCTGAAACTGATATTAGCCACCTCAATAGATTTGTGGTAAGGCTGTAGTTGTTTTGTTGATATATAATAGTCTTTTTGATCAATACCTAGCAGTTCAGGGCATTAGAATGGGCAAGCGCCTCTAGCAGTCTAATTGGATTTCTCGTGGCCTCACCAGTAATCAGCCTGTTTAGCTAACCTAACCTACTCTAACTTAAGTTTCTGAGATATGTTTGGAGACCTCAGCTTAGTACAACTCCAAACATGTATTAGTTCTTATTAAAATTTGGGCAACACCAAATTTATTTGAGTTACAATAAACACTATTTCATGAGCAAAAAGTAATTGTTTGGACCAGTGTTTGCGATACTTTTTCAAACAAAATCAAAACAGTCGGTGGAAAGCGATATTGATGATGTTGCTGCCGGCAAATACATGAAAAAAGTCTTGAGGGTGACTGATATCAAGAAGAGATTCTATTTTCTTTTCATTCCCACCTCCATCTATTCTGGCGTACCTTGTATTCATTTGTGTCAAAGGGGGTTTTAATGGAAAGCAGTCTTGGTTATGATACGAAGTTAGTTTTTAAAAAACTGTGTTAAAAGTTGGTTGAAATGTTATCTAGGACATTTGGTTCTACATGCTTAGTCAACTAGTTTGGGAGACCTAGCATTTTGCTTAAGGTACTTGTAGCATAATTTGGTTCAATATATTCCTTCAACCTGTGGTGGATCTCTTAGAGTTAAGAGTTCCTGCAGAATAAAACGTTTATTCTTTTCAGTATTAAGGCATTCACATTATACCAGTGAAGAGCATTAGATTATTTCTAAAACAAAGTAGAAAATCTGCCTACACTTCCATACCGAGCATATTCTTTTTCTTTCACAAAATCTATTACATACTATATCGATATATTGCTTTTAATGTGGCATAAATTATATAATATTGTTTGTGACTGATTTTGGTGAATTGATTTCTAATAAATGTTGCTCGTCAATTCTTGTTAATCAAACAGTAATTCATCGAATTTAGTTAGTATAAGCTTATGTACAAGTGTCTTGTCACAAGTTCATCGTCCTTGAATAAACTTCGAAAGTTGTGGTACAGTTTATTGCACTTATTTACATAATGTTATGCATAATAATGAATACAGTGGTGGAAAGTGTTTTTTTTTAGAAGAGGTGGTTTGAAGTCTGAATATATTTTGTGTAAATAAGAACAAATTCGACTTTTACTGTCTTTGATTATAGCTGAACCAGAACTCAAATTAACATGATAGCAATAGCTCCACATTTCCTCATATTTGATTAGGTCAAAAAAAAACTTGAAAACTAATTTTCAGAACAAAAAATCGCAAAATTTTTTCTGAAACATATATATACATATGTATAACAGAGCTTTCCGAACTCGAAGTGGAACATTTTTAGACGAAAAGTTATGTATATACATATATTTATATGTGTATTGTACCGATTTTCCATGATTAACTGAAGTATTCTTAACAAATAATGAGGTGAAGTTCGCAGATGATCGCTTGCCAGACAATATATGGTTACCATACTTATGTACCAAGTGGCAGTATTTATGTAGTTATAGAAGAGGCCATCTATTTGCTAACTCTCTTGGAAAAATCGTTTGTAAACATGATGAAGGTAAGATGAACACTTTTAGGATCCTTACTAATTTAAATTTCGCGCAAGAACCCATTCATCGAAATATTATTTTTCTAGGTCGGTAGTTATTGACTGGCCAAATCTCACATCAAAATAATCATTAGTGTTTAGTGTACGCTTAACTCTCTGAAGTACATAAAGTGCGTTCGCCGATTTTTACGATGCGTGAAATTATTCAAGAAAGAAGTTTCTTAAAATTTTGTTTGTGGAATCAAATTTCGGGTGCCGAAACATTCAGAATGTTTGAAAAGGTCTTCAGTGATAATTTTTTGACGCGAGCAAGTGATTTTGATTGGTTCGAAGAGGGTCGAGAACGCGTTGACGACGAACCACGTCTAGGACAGCCTTCAACATCCACTGATGATCAACTCGTCTATAAAATAAAGGAATTATTGCTTAATAATCGACGATCAACAGTCCGAAATCTTATTGGCATCGTTGGAATATCGAAAGGATCAGTGAATACCATTTTCAAAGATCATGTGGGCTTAAGAAAAGTGAAACCAAAATTGGTTCCAAAATTACTAAAAAATAGCATAGTATTAACGTCTGTGAAACCTAGCTTTTCGACTACCTGGATGTCATGAAAGGTATTATTACTGGCTTTGAATCTTGGATCTACATATGCTTACGATCCGAAAATAGACGATAAATCGGACGAATATCGTGGCAAAGGTGAGCCCAAGCCGAAAAAACACGTCAAAGCAGGTCAAAAATCAAGGTTATGTTGACAGTTTTCTTCGATTATCGAGGTGTGGTGCACTTCGAATTCATTTCGACTGGCCAAACTGTCAACAAGGAATTCTTTTTGAGTATTATGCGTGATTTGCGCGAATCTATTCATAAAAAGAGGTCGAAGATATGACAACTCTTGGTGTTTGCACCACGATAGTGCACCGTCGCATACTGCATTGATTCTTCGTGAGTTTTTCGCTTAATTTTCAACCAATATCGTGCCGCAACCAACGTACTTCGCCTGATTCAACTCCAGGTGACTTCTGGCTATTCATCATACTCAAAACACGCTCGACAGAACCCGTTTTGAGTCAATTGAAGGCGTTAAAGGTGACTTGCCACGCGCATTGAAGGCAACACCGACAATTGACTTTAACCACTGTTTCGAGGATTAGAACAAACGTCAAGGGGGATTACTTTGAAGACAACGACATATATTTTGAAGAATAAATTAATAATTTTAAAATCATGAAGAAAGTCGTACTTTGTTTTGCTCATAGCAGTATATGTATGAACTTAGACGATATGACCCATTTCTGCAACTATATTTGAAAAGCTATAGGACAAATTTCGTCAGCACCTGGTGTCAAGGTCTTGAAAAGTGGGTGCTAAGGAAAGGACTACTAGGAAGCCGGAATAGGCATCCTCGAGATGGAGATATATGGTACGTTTAAAGTGATCTGATATTGGGATAAAAGAACGTGTGGAAAATATCGAAGGACTAGTTCACGTAGTCCCCGTTGTTTCTTTTTGGTTGCTACAAACTTAATGTACCTTGTTCAGGGTATAAAAATATCATTACCTCAGTCTAAATTAGTGTCATTCAATTAAGCACAATGACCTTTTTCATACTTTCTGCTTAAAAAGATAATGATGAAAAATACACCGATTTTTTTAAAAGCCTTCTAAATCAGAGGAAGAGGAACACCTCCACTCCTTTGGAAAGACCAGGTGGAGAAGGACCTGACTAAACTTGGAATCTCCAATGACAATTGGTATTAGAAACGACTGGCACGCTGTTGTTAACTCGGCTATAACCGCGTAAGCGGTGTCTACGCCAGTAAAGAAGAAGAATCAAGAACGAAATGTTCTAACTAAACTGACATACATAGCTAACATGAAGTTTCATTCACGAACTCCGCGGGCACAGATTTTTGTCAATGATTTCCGAAAAAAGTAATAGCACTTGTTAAACAAGAGCTTTAAATTAGTTCAAATTGTTAGATATTTTTAGCGATATCGAAGTCAACAACCGCCTTACTTCGAAATCAGAGTGCCCTAAATATTATATCTCTAAAGTGCGACATATATGTACATACATACATATTTCCCAGAAGATGATATAGATCGCAAATATGCACATACAAATGTATATTTGATACATGTAAATGTTACATACATACACACTTACTTATACCTACAGTTATATGCATGGGTGTGTTGGTGTGACATAACATCTAAGTAATTACAAATTCAACAATCATGTTATTTTGACTTTAATTTCCGGTTGTCACTCAAATTGATAAGTTTTTCCGAGCTTTCTTTCTTAACATCTATATAGCGGCCCTGGTTCGCTCTTGCACATACATATGTATACTGCATAGTATGGTACAGCTATATGCTTTTCTTAAGTAGTTTGCATTACTTAGCATGCCGCCAAATGTACATATGCACATACATATATATGATATATGGTATGTATGTATGTGTGTGTGCTCAAGCAACTATAAATATTTCCAAAGAGTTATCAGCATGTACATTTCTTCTGAACAAACAGTGTGCCACATATCAATGCGGTAGAATTGTGGCGTGCAATTTATTTGAACTAATAAAGTGGGCATTCAATGTCAGGTAATCGGGAAGAAAAGTAGTATACACAAGAAACGAAAATACCTTGTTTGGTAAAAAATATGCAGAATTTGTTTGCTATTGAGGCAATATAACCTGCAGAGGTAATTTTCTTAATGCATAAGAGATGTTCTTCCCGATCCTGACAGAGCTTTTGATATTGCTCAACGTCAGTTTACACAGTCATATCGTATTAGTTTTGCGGGATACCAAATTCAGACAACGCGGCATAAAGGCAGTTTCTTTTCGTGCTGTCAAAGGCAGCTTTGAAATCAACGAAGTGGTTATGTGTGTCGAACCTCTTTTCACGGGTCTTTTCCATGCTTTGGTGCATATCAAGTAAGTTGTTGATATGGCAGTTGTTGATATGGCAGGCCTGAAGCCACACCAATTAGGTTAAATCAGTTTGTTGACGGTGGACTTTCATGGTCTTTCACACAGTATGGTCGATATTATATGCGATTTTGAGGAGTTGCCACACTTATCCTACGTCGGGCAAGCTTTCATGCGACCATATTCTACAAAGAAGCTGTGCCCTCCTTATCTTTTCAACGCTCGGCCGGCAATCCATCGGCCTCCGCCGCTTTGTTGTTCTTCAGACGGGTAATGGCTATTCGAATTTCTTCGTGGTCGGGTAATGGTACGACTGCTATATCGTCATCGACTGCAGTTCACCATCTCCAGGTATTATGCTTTCACTGCCATTCAGCAGGCTGGAGAAGTGTTACCTTCATAATCCCAGTATGCTCTGGGCATCAGTCACTAAATCACCATTTTATGTTCAAGAGTATGCTCCTGCTTTGAAACTTTCAGGTAGTACAGATGCGGCGACTAAGACGTCTTCGTAGAATTTTCGAACATTACTCCTGTTTGGCAGCTTGTCAAGCTCTTCGTACTCACGCTTTTCGGTCTGTCTCTTTTTTTGTCTGCAAATGCGTTTTGCTTCCCTCTCAACTCTCGGTATCTATCCTCTCCCGCACGTGCTGTGGTTGGTTGTAACGTTGCGAGGTAGGCAATCTGTTTTCTCTCTACTGTGACACCGTACTCCTCATCGTACTAGCTGTTTATTTGCCTTTTTTGAAAACCAATGGTTTCGTTTGCAACTGTATGTAAGGAGCTTGAACTGCCGTCCCACAGTTCCCTTACACTGAGTTGCTGATGAGTGCTCTCAGAGGTTAGGAGTGCAAATCGAATGAAAAATCGTTGGACTGTCTTTTGTAATTGCAGCTTCTCGACGTCGAACCTTCCTTGTGTTTGTATCTTGGCTGCTACAAGATAGTGGTCCGAGTCAATGTTAGGACCTCGTTGTGTACGCATGTCTAAAACTGGAGACGTGTCTTTCGTCTATCACAATATGATCGATCTGTCCGGGGACAGCAAGGTAACTTGATAAATTTACCTATGCTGGAATCTAGTACTACAGATAATCATTTTTTGGCCCGGTGAAGTCGATCAGCCACAACCCATTTAGGGATCTTTAATCATGGAGGCTGAATTTACCTACCGTTGTGCCAAAGATACCTTCTTTGCTCACCCTGGCGTTAAAGTCGCCAAGCACGATTTTGACATCGTGACGGGACAGCTCTCATAGATGCGCTCCAAGCGATTATGGAAGACATCTTTGGTCACAACGTCCTTCTCTTATGCTTGGGCATGGGCGCAAATCAATTATATGTTAAGGAAGTTCGCTTTAATGCAGATTGTGGCTAGACATTCATCCACCGTGGTGAATGCCAGGACTCGTCGACGAAGTCTCTCTCCCACCACGAATCCCACACCAAATTTGGATTTTTTTTCATGTGAATAGGTGAAATACAAAGTCATAAGAAATAATGTTAGCTTTAGTCTCAAGTGAATTTTTTCAGATTTCAGCTTCTTAGCTCTTTTTTTGCTTTTCAAATTTTAAACACTTGACCCTTGACCCATATTACCCAGATTATATAGAGTAGTGTACAAGGTAACCAGTGTGCTTTTGCAGGTATGTAGCTTATTAGCGGAAGATATTATTGCATTATTCGACTAACAGTTAGTTTACAGATTACAGTGTGGCCTTTAAGGTTTCTAATTTAGTAGAAAGACAGATATGACCGTGTGCAAAAATTGTAAGAAAAATATGAAAAAAAGTAATTATCAAATCTTGATCGTCCACATCCTCCTTCCAACATTTTGCTATCGCTTCTAAGCGGAATAATCACCGCATGCCTGACTTATCAATATTACTAACTTAATTTATTAAATATATGTGACCTGGTCTACGAAAAGAGAGCTAACGTGCGAAAACTAGTTTTCTGGGAAAAGCTGTTAAAAATTATCGTCAGTTTCTCGTTATCTCATTAATTGTTCTCCTTTTTTTTGACACCTAAGCCCCCTTTCCGTAGACCAGGTCACATATGTATTACTTCGAATTTTTTTGTTTTTGTACAATACTGTTATATCAACAGCTTGAATTTGGACGTAAAAATCAAAGTTAATAGCACTAACCCATATTAGGGACTATATAGTGCAATAAACCATTAATAAGCAAAATATACGGTTGGCACACATAATACGAAAGCTTTAAAGTGATAAAAACCCATGAAATGTCGTGGTCACTACTTTATCAATCATTATCTGCTTGAGATATGGAATCATTCCGCTACTGTAGTTGAAATGCGCTAAATCAAAAAGCTATAAATTTCTTTAAGCAAATACATATATATGTATATATATGGACATTGGTGTATTAATTAATTATATTATATACTAGGGTGGTTCAAAAAATTCGAATATTTTTTTTCACTTGGTTCTTAGAAGTATAGGTACTTCAACACTTCTATGAAAGTCGCTTCAAGTATGAGCTCCTTAACGGTAAGGTCCTTCGCCTTACTGTTTTCTAATTTTTTTCTTATTATTAGTTAGAAAATTTCATATCTTGTTTCCAAATAATTCAAAAAATATCTCGTTTCATGAATTTATAGAGTTTTGAATGCTCTTCAGAGAGGTCTCTGATGATTTCTTTGTAGGCCTAACCGTTTAAAAGATATTAACGGTTAAATTTCGATTATTTTAAGGACAATTTTTTTCTTCTTCTTATGAATTTCATAACTCAATGACCTTCAGAAAAGTCTCTAACCATTTTTTTGAAGACCAAACCATTTAAAAGATATTAACGGTTAAAGTTTAATTATTTTAAGGATTTTTTTTTTATAAATTTTATAACTCAATAACCAAAAATCATTATAAATCGGAAAGCTTTTAGTTTTTTTTTACAAAACGGGCTCTCATAACTTATGCTTGGAGAGACTTCTTTTGATATGTCTAGGAACCTGTTTTTCAGACTACCTTGCGAAAAATTTAACCCACCCTAATATATATATATAAATATATATAATATATATGCTAAGAAATATATATTCCAAGAAAAAGCCATGCTACTTCAAGTCACTGCATTCAACGATAAGTATTTATCACTTTTTGGCAATTTCAAAACGAACTAATTCTTAAAAATTGGGCAACAGGTTGACGTTTATTATTTAATTAAAGCGCTTAGATAAGTTATCGCCGCACAAATAAATATATCGAAATTAATAAATATCTTAATTGTCAATTTTTGAATAATTTATATATTAATGCCATGAACCCGACGGTGCTAAGCTGGCATTGATTATATTAAAATTCTAAATAAATAAGTGACTTAAAGGCTATTTTTGTAACCCTGCTGTAATAGCAGAGATTTCAGTAATTACAGACTTAAGGTAATTTCAGCGACTGAACTCTTAATTGCCTTAAATTTAATAAAGTTATCTAATGACTAAATTAGTAGTTAATTGCTAATAAATTGATGTAGAAGTGCTCATGCAACCCTGTGAAATATATTCATTAGGCAAGGAACACGGAAAAGTTCACAACATTACTCGGAAGTTTACTCCGCTGAAATCAGAGCAACAGCTATTAACTGTCTGGTCAATACTAATCTTTAGAACTAATTTAAGTGCATCTGAACACTAAACATGGGGTGCTTCTTCTATAAAAATGGATCTACGTAACTAGAATCAAAAGGGGCTCTCTTATCCAAGGCTGTTTTCTTCTTCTTTTAATTGATAGCCGCGCCGTTAGTTCTGCTTTCTCCAAACTGGATAAGAAAACGAAGCAAATGGGTCTGGTAGTGAACTAGGGCAAGACGAAATGTCTCCTCTCCTCAAACAAACAGTCGTCGTATTTGCGACTGTTGACAGACATAACATCGAAGTCGTAGAAAATTTCGTCTATCTTGGAACCAGCATTAACACCAACAATAATGTCAGCCTCGAAATCCAACGAAAAATTATTCTTGCCAATAAATGGTATTTCCCTCATCATTCCCGTTCTGCTATGTGGTGTAGAGGCATGTACGTTGACAACATCTGATGAGTCGTCGTTACGCGTTTTCGAGAGAAAGTTTCTGCTAAAAATTAATGGTCCTTTGCGGATTGGCAACGAGTCATACGACGACATCGACATAGTTGAGAGAATTAAAAGACAGCGGCTATGTTGGCTGGTAGAGGTACGCGCCTGGGGAAACAGAGGAAGACGAAGACTTCCACTCCGTTTAGAGAGCTCAGGTGGAGAAGAATCTGGTTGCACTTGGTATCTCTAAATTGCGAAAAGAAGAAGCAACTGGCGCGCTGTTTTTAACTTGACTATAACCGCGTAAGCGGTGTCCACACCTTTAAAGAGGAAAAATAAGACGTAACTAGAATTCCGATTTATGCTTGGCCAAACCCTCTGCATCAATCAACAAGACTGTTGGCTATGGTTTTACGCCACTATCAAAACGGCTCTAAACGGAATAAGTTAATTAACATATCAATTGTCACAGTAAATAGACCTGTTGGAACCATAAAAGTTTGCGTTCTGTCTATATTGAGATAAAAAGGGTTGCTCAAAACACCCTAAACCCCCCTTCACTCAAAGTAAAACCTTGTAGGCACTGAAAAGTATATATAAATGATCAGCGAGACGTTCTGAACCGATTTTGTCATGGCCGTATATCTGTCTGCCCGTAAGTACGTCTATCTGCATTATTGCGAACTAGTCCTTCAGTCTAGAGATATCGATCTAACATTTCGAGCACGTCCTTTCCTGATCAATGAAAATCAAGTTCTTGTAGGGAAAACTTTTTGTTCTGAGAACGTGGCTAGAAGGAACTAGCAATACATTTTCCGGTGGATTTTAATGCGTTTTCTGATTAAGTTCTTCAAATAGATATTTGCTGTAAGAAATGAATCTGTGAAGGGTATTACAGCTTCGGCCATGATTATATTATATTTCTTGACAGAAAAATATATAAAGTTTAAAATCTACTTTATCGTAAAGTTTTAGAAACGACAATGAGATCGACTTTTAGAAACTGTAAGAAAGAACTTCCATTTTCATCCAAGTTATGAAAATTAAAATATTCTAGTCGGATGTAAATATTTCTTAATCTGATGATGATTAGATTGAAGAGAATAGTTGAAATCCGCGTGACTGTCTGTCCGTCCGTCTGTTCAAGCTGCAACTTGAGTAGAAATTAAGATGCCTTGATGAAACTTGGTGTGCGCATTCTTTGTCAAAAAAGAAAGATAGGCGTAATCGGACCACTGCCACGCCCACAAAACGACGAAAATCAAAAAAAATATGGTGCAGAGGCATATCCGATGGACGATGGACGATGCACGTGGTACCTCGCACTTTTTGGTAAACCAAATATCTCGAGATCCGTCCGACTGATTTCAACCAAATTTGGTACGTGACATTTCTCTAATATTTTAATGTTAAAGTGCGATATCGGACTACAGTTCACGCCTACTTTTTCTTTTTCACAATTCCATTTGAATCTTTCATTTTCCAGTATACAAACCAAGAATCAATATAAAGGGATATAACTTTGCACGAGTAATGCGTATAGAGTATGCCAGCTTTTGCCCAAAAATTGTAAAAATCGAACAAATATTTTTGAAGCCCCTAGGTACCGAATATTTGGACCCCAGTATCCATAGTTGACTTTTAACCGAAAATATTGGTCAATGTGTCTAATTTAAAATTGAAATTCAGAGAGAATCCTTTCCTGATAATAGTATGTCTGTGTATTAGAAATGGTTTGAATAGGGTCAATACTTCCTTTAGCCCCCATATACCTAATATAAAGATTTTCGCACTTCCTGGTGACTTTATACCGCATATATCGGGGAAAATGTGAGTTATCAGAGAGTTATTAAGAGCGTGGGATTCTTATAACGGTGCATATTTGAGCTTAGCAGGAATAAAATCGGCTGAAAACTCGCCCTGGCTACAATCCTTGCAAGTTGCAAGATGTTAAATGTTCGGTTATACCCGACCTTAGCTCTTCCTATATGTTATAGCTGTTTTCGATTTTAGAGACCTTAGAGAGTAACGAATCGAACAAACAACAGGCATAGATTTAGTCGTCTGGCATATTCAAATACAGGTCACATAAGAAAGGTCCAACTACCACTTTAATCAGATGTCTACAGACGCTCATGTACTGAATTCCTCTGAATAATTATGTTGTTGGTTTCCCATGCAATGGAGCTCCTACATGGCTAGCAAAAATGCAGCAAATCAAACACTAACACCTTTCTTTTCCCACCGCCACTCAACCCTCTCGAAACATATTATCATTGGAATTCCCCATTAGCTCAGCAGCTCCGCTCTCGATAGCTCTCGATAGCCCTCGAATTGCACCATTAAAGCAACAAACAACAAGAACGCATGGAAATTTATCATAGCTAGATGTGTGAAGGTTAAGGATTTTATAGCCTGTTGACAGCCCATACTCTGCTTTCTAAGGATTTTAAGAGACCATTAAAAAATATTATAAATATTATAAGCATTTCATACCCCGATAGGTAGAACTTACTGCCGTCAAGCCACGTAATAACATTATAGCGTCGATCACTTTATATATATACGCTAGTATCTATATTTATTCCACAATCAGATGCGCGTGTGTGTGCGCGCGTCAAAGTGCCCTGTTGGCCAAGTCGTTGCCACTTAAGTTTGAAAATAACTTAAGCCAAACGAACAAACTTTTGTTTAAACAATTGTGACAGTTTCTATTCACTTGGCTCAAGTAATTCGCAACTTAGGCGCAGACATGATCCAGAATATACCAACCACATGCATATATGCTATACTTGTATATACCCAACACAACAACAACACTTGCAAACTTAAGGCTTTGCGAAGCAGCAAAGAACTTTTCAACAACCAACAACCCTACTTGGACACTTGTCGGGCATTTGTGGGCCACGCGATCGCGTTCGGTTGGAAACTTCTTATCACAGCGTTCGACAATATTCACCTGTCGCGTATCAAATCGAAACTGAATGCTTCAAAAATTCGGTGTACTTTAAAATGCCACATTGAAAATGTGGCCAACACGACATCAGAACACAACGACATATTGATATATAACTGCATATGTATATAAAATACATATAGATAGTTACTCACATATGTATATACATATATATATGGAATATATAGCGGAGCATATCTAACGGCACGGGTTAATAGTCAAGTACCTTTGGTTGTAGGTATATTGACTGAAAATTTTCAAATTCATATGAATAATTGCAGTCGGGAGCGACAAGTGGAGCATTTTCTTTACGTATTTGTTTAATATTTCTTTTTTCCCGCCGCCTTCGCTAGAGATACAATAGCGAACGCAGCTCATTACCGTTTTTTACTGTCATACAAATGTCGTCGACCATATCGCTTCTAACTCTCACGTCGCACAATCGGCGCACTTGCGAGGTAGCAGGGTGGAAGTAGGTAAAATTTTAGGTGCTGGTGCCGGTGCTGTTAGAGATAGTGATATAAATGCCTTACATACATACAAACAGACTAACTAACATGCAGCTATGTACATATGTATGTGTTCATATGCCACGAAAGCGATATTCTGGTATTTGTCTCCACATTATATTGTCATTGTATTTGTATTGGTTTGTTTTTTTTGCAGTACAAATTCAGGTGAGTGTCGAAGAGGTAATATTTCAACTTGTCAATTGTCTCCGAAAGTCGTTATCAGTAAATGCCGGCGCACACGACAGCTCCAGACATATACACAAGCACACTCGTATTTGTACCAATATGGTTATCTGTCGAAGTTAAACACAGCTCGCTCGACACGTTGGAAGTTGTATGCACGAAGCTGTCAATGCGTGAAGGTGGCGCAGTGCAACTCTATAGTATAGTACAATACCGCATAGCATAGTATCACAAAGCATAACACAGCTCAGCATAGCACCTCATGACATAGCAGCACATAACATAACTTTACATAACATAAGTCAACATAACATAGCATATGACAGCTCTGTATAACACCTCATGACATTGCTTTATGCAGCACCGCATAACTAAGCACAGCTCCACTTAGCATAGCTTGACATAACATAGCTTCACATAACATAGTAACACATAACATAGCAGCACATAACGTAGCTCCACATAACACAGCTCCACATAACATAGCAGCAAATTACATAACTCCACATAATATAGCCCCACATAGACAGCTCCACATAGTACTATATCCCTTGGGACTGCACTTCACAATATGAGAACGTATAGCATAGCACACCATAACATAGCCCCACATAGCATAACATCACACAGCACAGCAACAACACCGTATAGCATGACCTGTACTATAAGTTCCTCCGTTCGCACGACGGTCGGGTCTACGTCACCGAAACGTACCCGGATTTTTATCTGGCCAAAGACTGTCAACTCGGTAGAATTCTTCCACTACAACAACAACAGCCTGTAACGGGTGATCCAAGTAGAGGTACTTTTTTCAATAGTCTTTTCTTGGCAGATCTTTTATTAAGAAAATTCACGTTCTATAAACAATGTGTTTCGCGCGCTTAGCTCAACTTAGGTCAACATAATCGGCCTACTGCGCGTACTATTCGAAACACAATCACAAATCTTGAGACCTAGCATTTATTATTGGATAATATTCGAAGGAAATATATCAACCGCAGTCGAGAGTGTACCTGAAGACCATAGAGAGTCGATTCGGCGCCGTTCGCAACAACTTGGACTGACGTATGGAACGACTTTTACGTCGAGATCTTAAATTGAAAGCGTACAAAATACAGCTTGTGCAAGAACTGAAGCCGCTCGACCTTCCCAAGCGAAATCGTTATGCTCTATGGGCTCTTGGAAAGTTCCAAATGGATCGGACAGTTTCAAGCCAAATTTTGTTCAACGGTGAGGCCTATTTCTGGCTGAATGCGGGTGTAAACAAGTTAAATTTCCGCATTCGGGACAAAGAGCAACTTGAAAATATTCAATAACTGCCATTTTATCCAGAAAAAACACGGTTTGGTGCGGTCTTCAAAAAATTATGCCCGTGAGAACGTAACCGTTAATGGAGACCGTCATCGCGCCGTGGTAACCGACTATTGGATACCCGAAATTGAAGATCGTGTTTTCAGCGACATTTAGTTTCAACAAGACGACGCCACTTCCCACACATCGCATCAATTAAGGGATTTATTGAGAGAAAACTTCGGTGAGCAGATAATTTTACGTTTTGGTCCGGTCGATTAGCCACCAAGATCGTGTGATATCACACCGTTAGACTTTTGCCTGTGGGGCTATGTAAAGTCTAAAGTCTATGTGGACAATCCCACGCGTTTCATTTGACAGTTACCAATCAAAATGCTCGAACGAATCATCGAAAATTGGGCTCAAAGGATGGACTATCTCAGACGTAGCCCCGCCCAACATTTGAAAAAGATAATCTACAAAGTAAATACCAAAGAATGTTCTTTCGAATGATAATAAACATTCTCCTTTAAATTTGAAGTTTCTGTTTTTTTTTAAGTAGGAAATAGTCGAGTTGTGCCGCAGCAAAGCAGCTAGCTGCCAGTGAAAGATGGGCGGTCCACAAAACATCTTTCACTTCTTTACTAAAACAGCAACAAGAGCAATACAACAATAAGAACATTACAAAAACAACAGGCTGAAACAACCCCTGATAAAAAACAAACACTTGTGACAATAATTCTAAGGTGCCCATCAGTCTTTCAGCAGTTCGTCCTTGTTGAGAAGTCAATTAATTACACACAATGTTTGACCAAATGTCTTTCCCGTGTTTGTTCTCGCACAATGGCAAATATTACAAGTTGCCTTTGTTTAAAATATCCGACAATGAAATATCTATGTATATCATAGAAATAACTATCAGTTTCTCACATAACACAGCGCGACATACAAACATGTATGTACAGAGAAATATTTGTATGCGAGTTTATGATTCAAAACAATTTCAAGCTATTCGATATCAGTAACAATAGTGTAAACCCCCTTTTCTCTGCCACATGACGATGCTTTACAGTGGTTTGAATTCCCATTTGTTTGATTAAATTTTGTTGGTTTCATGTAAGAAAAGGTGAAATGAATCGTCTTAATTTCAGAGGTCTATTCTAAAATATTTCGCGTGATATTTTCCTGGTCAAAATTTTTTTTGAAAATGAAAACATATGTAGGTGTTCAGTTCATTCATTCATTATATAAGTAGAGTATAATACTTTTGTTCACCCAACGGTTGTATATACCATCCAAACCAAATCGAGTTAGATATAAGGTGATGTATATATTAATGATCAGGATGACGAGAGGAGTTGAAATCCGGGTGACTATCTGTCTGTTCGTCCGTCCGTAGTATAAGTGATAACTTGAGTAAAAATTGGCATATGTATTTTAATACTTGATACACGTGTTCCTTGGCAATAAAACTAACTGGCAAATCAACAACCGACCAGATTTTCACCATACGCCAAATTTTGGAAAAGACCCGTGAAAGGAGAATCGACACTCACCACCTCTTCGTCGATTTTAAAACTGCTTTCGACAGCACGAAAAGGAGCTGCCTTTATGCCGCGATGTCTGAATTAGGTATCCCCGCAAAACTAATACGGCTGTGTAAACTGACACTGAGCAACACCAAAAGCTCCGTCAGGATCGGGAAGGATCTCTCCGAGCCGTTCGATACCAAACGAGGTTTCAAACAAGGCGACTCCTTATCGTGCGACTTCTTCAACCTGCTGCTGGAGAAAACAATTCGAGCAGCAGAGCTTAATCGAGCAGGTACAATCTTTTATATGTACAGCTGCTGGCGTATGCCGATGATATTGATATCAACACCCGCGCCGTTAGTCCTGCTTTCTCCAGACTGGACAAGGAAGCAAAACAAATGGGTCTGGTAGTGAACGAGGGCAAAACCAAATATCTCCTGTCATCAAACAAACAATCGTCGTATTCGCGACATGGCTCTCACGTCACTGTTGACAGTCATAACTTTGAAGTCGTTGATAATTTCGTCTATCTTGGAACCAGTGTAAACAGCACCAACAATGTCAGCCTGGAAATCCAACGCAGGATAACTCTTGCCAACAGGTGCTACTTCGGACTGAGTAGGCAATTGAAAAGCAAAGTCCTCTCCCGACGAACAAAAACCAAACTCACTAAGTCACTCATAGTTCCCGCCCTGCTATATGGTGCAGAGGCTTGGACGATGGCAGCAACCGAGTTTACGAGTTTTCGAGAGAAAAGTTCTGCGAAAGATGTATGGTCCTGCGAAAGATCGATGGAACGATGGCTGTACGAGATACGAGTATACGACGACATTGACATAGTTAAGCGAATTAAAAGACAGCGGCTTCGCTGGCTAGGTCATATTGTCCGAATGGACGAAAGCACTCCAGCTCTGAAAGTATTCGACGCCGTACCCGCCGGGGGAAGCAGAGGAAGAGGAAGACCTCTACTCCGTTGGAAGGACCAGGTGGAGAAGGACCTGGCTTCGCTTGGAAATCCAATTGACGACACGTAGCGAAAAGAAGAAACGACTGGCGCGCTGTTGTTAACTCGGGTATAATCGCGTAAGCGGTGTCTACGCCAATAAAGAAGAAGAAAGAAGGGACCTAAACCGCCTTAATATTTTATCCATTGTAAAAGTTCCAAATATTTCCCACGGTGATGAAAAAGAAAGCATTCCCATACTTTTGACCCGGCTGTAATTCAGTTCGATATACTTCTCCATTACGCTGGAAAATTGGCTCGTTGAGTGTATATAAAAGCTGAAGATATTCTCGAAACATTCTCCTTAGATAAACAAAAAGAATTATTCACACTTATGTACATAATCGAAAATTCTTAGTATTATACGACGCTTATTGATATGGGCCAAACTCCAAAGTGATATCGAATGTTTAAGAGAAACTATTCTCGAAATGCATTTTTCAAATCAAACATGTCAAATTAGTTAAAGTGAAATAGTGTCAACGAACATTTCACAAAGCCGCCTTATGAATTGGGCAATACATCAAAGCGAAGACACACAGGTGTTCCAATGTAAGTTGCAGTTGGGTATACGTTACGAGTTTGTATGTTTGTACAATAATTTATCTCTTCAAGATACATGTACCATCATCGATATACAAACAATTATTGCGTCGATCACATAATTATCAATGGTACAAAACGATCAGTGTGGTTGTTGTTGGTAAGTATAAAGTGAAGGGTCTTTCAATATGAGAGCGTATATCATCAAATGAAAAAAAAAAAAGAGTTGAGAATAATTTTTCGGAAAACTGTTACTCAGATCGAATAGAATATCGATGTCTTGTTTGTACTTTATTGTTTATATTCAATTTACGTTAGCTTCCCGTATGCCTATACTCCGCTGTTGTGTGAAGTTTTGAGTCTTTCGTAGAAGCAACGACAACTACTCTGGACAAGCGTTCCATGTTCATATCGTTACATTTATGTCAAACTAAAATTGTTATTACTACTCTGTAGCGTTCATAGATTTTTATAATATCCTCAAGAATATACCATATAATAAACCAATGATTTTTCATAATAAATGTTCTTTTATATAATTTTCATTCTCGATGTCGTGAAACCTATATTATCATGTATATGATGGGAGCTCTTAAATGATAATACTTAAATTAGTATACCTTGAACTTAATATGCCCAGTTTGCTAGAAAGTTTCTAAGACAATACCCTTTTGACGTATGAAAAACAGTATTGTTTTCAGTTTTCCCAATTTTTGAGGAAGGAAGTAGCCACCTTGAAGTTCTAAGAAGAGCTGATTCTAAAAAGTATTAACAACTTATTATTATTTCTGGAAAAGCATTTTAAAGATGGTTTAAGGTGTCAAATGCCAGATCATCAAAAAACAAATAAAAAAAATTTTTAAATATCAAAAAAAAAGCTTTAAAATATCATGTCCCAGTTAGAATCAAATGGAAAGTATTCAAAAGACCTCTTTCCTGATTTAGTCCAAAACTCAGTTTACTTTGCCGAATAAATGACTTCTTAATTAATTTTTATACCCTGAACAGAGTATATTAAGTTTGGCACGAAGCTTGTAACACTCAGAGGGAGGCGTCGGAGACCCTATAAAGTATATATTTTGAGCTGAGTCGATTTAGCCATGTCCGTCTGTCTGTCTGTATATATACGAACTACATAGTCCCTCACTTTTTAAGTTATCGTTTTGAAATTTTGCAAACGTCATTTTCTCTTCAAGAAGCTGCTCATTTGTCAGAATTGCCGATATCGGACCACCAACAATACAAACTGAACGATCGGAATCAAGTTCTTGTATGAAAAACTTTCACATTTGACAAGATATACATATTCACGAAATTTGGTTCAGATTATTTTCTAAGGCAACAATGTAATCTCCGCAGAAATTGTTCAGATCGGCTTACTATAGCATATAGCTGCCATACAAACTGAACGATCGGAATCAAGGGCTTGTATGGAAAACTCTCGCATTTGTGATTGTACGTATATCTTCACGAAATTTGACATGGATTACTGCTTAAGGTAATAATATAATCTGCGAAAAAATTGTTCAGCATATAGCTTCCATACAAACTGAAGCCGGTTGAACTACTAGAGGCGCTTGTCGGATGGTATACCCAGAACTGCAAAGAATGGATCAAAAAGACCATCGCATATCGATAAAGCGCCTAGAACCCGTCACAAATTTATTGTCGTAGAGAGTATGGCAACCGAAATGCTTCAACCTTTGTCTGACGAAAGCTGGATTTGTAACTTCGGCAAGTTGTGTCTTCCAAAGTTTTTATCCTCACCGCGTTAGTGCCAATGGGACAATGTTCAGTTAGTGATAGGTGTCCTTGTGGTTATATGAACCTTTCTAAGGGCTAGTAGTTCTATGGATCTTTTGCGTTCCACTCAAGGTCAGTAGGCTTTCGCAATTGGTGGCTGAGCTCGCGCATGGCTCATAGATACAGTTTCCGAGGTAAGGATGCTCTTTCTAGTGAACTAATCTTTACAGTCTCCGAGGACTTCGCTATGGCCAAACACGCAGACAAGTTCCATATGGACCTCACATTGCGAGGTCATGCACTCCTTGACTAGCTTTGAGCTCAGTGAGCTCAAGGCTTGTCTTTTACTGATAGATTTCTGTAATAAAATGTGTGTCTATTGAATGTCTATATAAAGAAGTGCTTACCCCTTTCAAGCACTTTGTGTTGCGCACTTTTATCATTTCATTTGACTTGACACACTTTCAAAACATTACAAAATACATGTGTTTTGTGTTTTTCCATATTTCAACTACTGTTTTCCATTCCTCTAATTATATACTCATTAAATAATGTATGTAGATAAATAGAAACATGTATGAGTACAAATATAAAAAAATGTATGTACTATATAAGGAAATATTCACAAAATCATCAAAGAAATTTTTGTGTATTTTTTTTTTATTAAATATTGTACTACACTATACAAACAGTATTTATTTCTGAAATATTTGGTCTCGTGAGCGTTCTGAAAAGGTTTTGCTTTCTGTCAGTCGTTATGTACTTGAACATTCAAGGCAGAGCCTTCTGATCTATTTGGCGGTCAAGGAGAATTATTGAACATCTTGCGGATGCTATGAAACTGAATAGAATGAAATTCAGAGATCAAGCGTTCTTTCACGAGCTTTCCTGGACCGGCAGAAAAGGTCAGTAATGAAGGTTTCGGCAACGAACTTTCAATTAAATTGAGTTATTGACAAGTTGACTGATATGACTTTAAAAGAGTAGTGGCCCAACTGCTCAGACTAGTCATATAAGGATGCTCTGTTGACTAAGCGACAATTAAACCTTCAGAACTGACGTGAAAATACATATGTAGCTGGTGAAAGTGCTAGTCATACCACACTCAATATTCTGTGATAAACTTACTCCCCCATATGTCCGATGGACAGTCATCAAACATTGTACTACAAAGAAAGGAAAACTTTGGCAACACTAGTTCTTACAGTAGAGGCGACTTAAATGTTTTCTTCTCTAACATGTAGTAATAATTTGTCCAGTGGTCCCATGGGAGAGACATGAGATGGAAGGAGGTTAGGTTTAGCGGATAAAAAGTCCCGCACTCCGGCTTTCGTTGCTTCCTCTTACTATAAAAAAATACTTCTTCAAGATCCTTGACCACGGTACAACAAACGGAAGTAAAGAGAACCCGTTCGACATTAGTTTGAGATAATTAAAGTCATTAACACTGTTTCAACAGAATTCTTCAGTGCCTCTCTGCTTAAGCACAAAGTGATAATCAAAGGAGTTTTTTTATGAGATTTACGTGAACATATTTATATTTTCTTGCTTTTCCTTTACAATCTTTATTTCATTTATTTTTTTCTTTGGTAGGTTATTGCGTATATTATGAGAACTTCAACAGTTTAATAAATTGAAATTCGTCTAAAGCTGTGTTTTTTATTAAATATATATTAAAAAACCCCGGCGCTGACATATAAATTTTATTTATATACTTGCAAACTTATCCGAAAAGAACCGAAGTGTTCGTTGTCTGTGACTGTTACCAAGATCTTTCTGTCCCAATTTTGTCATAAATTTCAACTCAATTTATTTGCTTAAAAACAAACTGTGTAAACTAAGAAAATGCTTGTTTTCTTTACGAAATATTTTTGTCCTATTTACTTCTACTATATATATGTATATATATATATTCATATGTCTTATTATACTATAGGAAGACCTGCTACATTTAAATATTTGCATAATATACATACGTACAGTAATATGTTAAAAAAGCTTAAGTCGACTTAGGTTAAAGGGTAAATTTTGGATTGTAGAGAACAACTTATTTGAGCCTGCTTATTGTATTTCATTTTGCAAAATATTTTCGAATCGGAAAGTTAAAATTGCTGTCGAATAAAGAGAAGACATCTTTCTATTTTTGTCATAGAAATCAAAATGCCTACCTTAGCTTAACTTGACTTAAGTTGTTCTAACATATTTCCGCAGTTAAATTTGTACTTTTGTAGCAGTATATACATAAATATGGTTTGTTGAAGCTAAAAAATACACGATTGTATTCCCAGGTGCCAGTCTCAACATTGTATCTTCTCAATAGTGAAATATGGATTAATGTGGGATGTAGCGGAATGTCTAGTATATAGAGCGTTCAAGAAAGAGACTTCATAGAAAATTATTCTTTGACTCTATCGAATTACCACCTTCAAAAAATTAAGTTTTGTGAAGGTTTCTAAAATAAGTAAATAGTTTAAGAGTTTCTATTTGAGAATTTCAAAAATTTGATTTTTTGTTTTGCATGAATATGGAAAGTGTCTACTAACAAGAACGTCGTGATGTAAAAATGAAATGAAACTCTCAACTCTCGTTTACGCCAATTTTCGATGACACGGAGCAGCATTGTGGCTGAAATTTCGGCCATAGTGCGCTGAATGTTGTCTTCGAGCTCCTCGAGCCTTGCTGACTGGTTGACATACACGTTTGATTTAATATACCTCATGGGTCCACGTTTAGACGTCAAACATGAGACCGCTGCTTGCTGGAAATAGAGAGCGTCCGCGTCGATTTCATCAAATTCCGTGGAAAGAAGTCGGTTAACATGATCGCTCGCAAATTGATACTAACTGCATTGCTTGCCTCATTTCGTAAAAAAAAATACTCTATGATGCCGCCATACAACAATTCCCACCATTAGAACTATTTTTAAGCAGAAACAACTTCCTCACCGCCAGACTCCTTTCTTCGGTGTCTCTTCTAATGAATCGCCGATTATTAATGTAAATACATTAAATCTGTAAAAAATTTTAATGTTGTCGCTGTTTACAATGTCATGATTTCAAGCTGGCTCCTGTCAGAGTCATTACATTGCAGACAGGCGGCTCCCAGCGTAGGCTGACATATTTTCCCAATCATCCCCTTATGATGGTCTGTTTTATGCGCATTCTCAGAAGTAGATGAATGGGTAATACAATGGCCATTTCTAATGAGTTACCTGACGGTAGGTATAAAACGCTAGGGGTAGAGACCCCCCGAGTTATAAAACTCAACATGGAAGTGAACAAAGAAACGAAGCGGACTGCGATATCAGTACAAACGTAAGTGGGAAACGAGGCTGCTACCACCGGCGGGCACAGCGATCTTATGACCTGTGTCACCAGCGACCACACCTACACTGCAACGGAAGCGAGTTGCGGAGGTTGTAGTACCTACTGCCAAACCAGCTTTACAACGCACGGGTGCCATCACGACCAAGAAAGTGCTGTAGGTATTAACCCAGAAAGAACTTTTACGCGTGCCATAACGACCAAGAAAGTGCTGTAGGTACTAACCCAGAAAAGGAAGAACTTCTACGCTCTCGACGGTTCCAATTCTGACGCGACAAGAGGGTATCGGAAGAAGCCAAGAAGGGAGTGGTTGAAAGCAAAAGCGAGGTAAAAGGCGCTTCAAGAGCAGACATCCTAAATGATGAGGATTAGTCATCCTAGTCCTAGCAACTGAACACCATCTGGTATCGCAAAGGACCAAAATTGGTCTTTGCGTGCCTTTTTGGCCTACCAGATTGACCTAACCTAACCTAATGTTATTAAAAGACAGCGGCTACGCTGGCTAGGTCGTGTTGTCCGGATGGACGAAAACACTCCAGCTCTGAAAGTATTCGGCGCAGTACCCGCCGGGGGAAGCAGAGGAGGAGGAAGACCTCCACTCCGTTGAAAGGACCAAGTGGAGAAGGACCTGGCTTCGCTTGGAATATCCAATTGGCGCCACGTAGCGAAAAGAAGAAACGACTGGCGCGCTGTTGTTAACTCGGCTGTACTCGCGTAAGCGGTGTCTACGCCAATTAAGAAGAAGAACCTAATGTTTTTATTAAATAAATCTTAAAAAAAAAATCACAAAAAAAGCGCATTTCTTCTGACTTGTAAGTGGATATAATCCCTTAAGCAACTCATCTAAATTAAACTTTGGCAATACAACTTGCCTCCTCCGGATCAATGTAAGATATTTGAAATGCTAACATAATCTTTATAAATTTAATCTTCAATAGAAATCAAAATAGAAAAGACAACAAGAGCTGAAAGATATATTCGCGATAAATACGAAATCCATAATTTTCGTTCAGGGTTAGTATGAAAGAAGGTAGATGTAGATGTATGTGCATATATAAACATGTCTCTAAGCAGTTGTAAATTAATTTTTCAAGCAAATATAGCATAATTTTTTATTTATGAAATTGTTCAATTAGTCACAGTTACTATGTATAGTGTAATTAAATGTATGGTTTTATTATAAGCTCCCTCTTCCTCTCGCTACTTTTACCCTTCATCCGCTCTGGTTGGCTCTGGTCCCGATGACGCCTCATGAATTTGCACTTGTTCGAGGCGTGACGTTAACTGCTGTCGTGACGTTGCCAATTCCCGTTTATAATTCGCTATGGCCTTTTCTAGTATTTGCTCAACTGGCGAGAAAGTGGAACGAGAACGTAAACGCGCTTTCGCTATATCCAAAGACTGCACAAATATACATAAAATAAGTAAGAAAGTATTCCACGATAAACATTATTCCATTTAAATTTATATTATAAAGTTGATTTTTGAAATGTTTTCACACCTTGAGTAAGTTCGTGTTTCTCTCAATGCATTCCTCATATGAGAGTGTCTTATTTGCCTGTGCTGGAGTCTTTTTCGCTCTTTGCTCCTCTAATTTCTGCAATTTATTTTCATCAACTTTGCTGCAAAAATAATTATTATATATATTTTCTAGATGCATATTTATTTACAATTTATATATAGCATTAATGGGAAGACCAACATTAGGGAGTATCAAACCTTGACTTTCTATCGGTCATTTCGAAGCCTACCAAGTGTCTAGTAAGCCAGCTATACAAAAAAATCCGAGGTAGATGGAATATCTTTTTCTTCTTTACTGGCTTAGACACCGCTTATGCGATTATAGCCGAGTTAACAACATCACGCTAGTCGTTTCTTCTTTTCGCAAGGTGGCGCCAATTGGAGATTCCAAGCGAAGCCATGAGTGACTTATAGAATTCGATCTTTGTTCGTAGAATGAGGACTTTGCTCCTCAATTGCCTAGTAAGACCGAAGTAGCACATTTTGGCAAGAGTTATTATGCGTTGGATTTCGAGGCTGACGTTGTTGTTGGTTTAATGCTGGTTCCGAGGTAGAGAAATTTATCTACGACTTCGAAGTTATGACTGCCAACAATGACGTGGGAGTCAAGTCGCGAATGCAACGACTGTTGGATGACAGGAGACATTTCGTCTGACCCACGTTCACTATCAGACGAATTTGCTTCTATTTTTTGTCCAATCTGGAACTAACGGCGTAGCAGGCCCACGGTAGATAGTAGGCGCAGATTGTGGGATCTCTCTTTTTGTAGATTGGGCAGAGCACACTAAAATTCCAATTGTCGAGCATGCTTTTTCTTATTCTACAAAGAAGCTGATGCATGCTCCTTATCAGTTCTTCGTTTGAATAGCTCGTCCGGAAATCCACCGGCCCCAGCCGCTTTGTTGTTTTTCAGGCCGGTAATTGCTATTCGAACTTCTTCATGGTCGTACAATGGATCGTCTGCTCCATCGTCATCGATTGAGGAATCAGTTTCACCATCTCCTGATGTTATACTTTCACTGCCATTTAGCAGGCTGGAGAAGTGTTCCCTATGGGGGTTCTACAAGAGAGCCTTTTTACTTGACTAAAATTGTTTTCTTTGATCCACTTTTTTATGTTTGAGAACAAAAATAATACGCACGGGTCTAAATCTGGAGAATGCGGTGGCTGTGTCAGCATTTCTTGGTCTACGTCACCGGAACGGTTCCGGTTTTTCATCGGGTCACGGATTGTCAACTTAGCAGTATTCTTCCAAATTTATTCAGGAATGATTTATACCACTACAACAACAACAATGAACGGGTGCATTTTCAAAGTTTAAACGTACTTTTTTCTTGATCAAAAGGAGTTGAATTTCTGGAATTCGGCATTAAACCGATACAAAAATCTTGCTTAGAGATAATACATTTTTTTTGCGGACGCGGAAAATACCTTCTGCATCATCAGTGCTGTCGTCACAGCAGCAGTATGAGCCACATGCAGGCCACTAACTTGTCCGCATTTATTCAGCCAACCAGGTCTTTTAACCAGGTCTTTTACAGCGGTGCGTTCTCGTTGTCATCGCACACATTCAAGGAATGTGTGATCAGCGTCGTCTTCTGTCGCATCGTTGTATAGGAATGACGGCTCTTCGACTTTTTCCATTCTGTGGAGGTACTTTTTGAAGTATACGTGGCCAGATAACAGCTGGGTTGTGTAAAAGTCGACTTAACCGAATTTACGGCTTGTTCATGCGTTTAGGTCTTTTATTAGTCTGGACGTCCATCAGCCACGACTCTCATTCTCCCATCTTGTTATTATATCTTCCTTTATTTGTTCTATTACGCTCTTATTATTTTCGGACGTTTTCTTTAGCTCCCACAGTGTTTTCCTTTCGTATGCCAGAAGATCAATTGATTAATTACCGCTTATAACTAATATTGCATCACTGCACTGTTCGGCATGCTTAGACAAATCTGAAGCTGCGGTGCGGTACACTCTTGCCACCACCTTACGGCGGTTTTCCTTTTTTAAGTACATCTGCCCAGATCTCAGCTCCGTATAATAGGACGCTGATTGTCGTCGACGTTAGGAGCTTTCTCTTTTCTTGGCTAGGGCCCCCTATGTTGGCCATTAGTCTGCTAAGTTGGGAGGTGCTTTGCTCACTCTTTTCTGTGGCGTACTGGATTTGTACCCAGAAGGTTAGTCTGTGGTCCAGTCTTCGCGCTTCTTTTGTGTCTCGTGCTGTAATTGTAGATAAAACATTGGAAATTCCAGAAATTTATGTCCTCAAGTTTCTGGCTGATGATACAGGCTTCTTAGAACCACGTTCGCCAAGTAAAGTGCCTATTTGGTCTCTGGTGTGTATCACATATGCTTCATCCAATGCAGAAACGCTTTGAAATTGCATCACAAACTGTTATAAAGTAGTCTCACGTTTGCCCTTGTTGTCCGTAGTGAACAAGCACCTTCATTCGACGGTAAGCCATATGAGACCTTGAAAATTCCCTCCGCGGTATTCAGCTCAACAAAAACCAACTAACCAAATATATTGTTCATTTTTTATTATTTCCAAAACAAGTCCGATTTGACCAAAGATCGGTTACTGTCATCTTCGAGAATGTACTACACGAAAGTATTTTTTTTTTTAATTCTTATGAAACTGGCACCACCCGGCGGTTATGTTAATATTTATAAATTATATTTATCGACCACCCTGTATGCCTATTGAACATTTGTTTACCTTTGTAAAATATGAAAATATTATTTCTAAAGCGATTTTTTGTCCGCATATAATTCACAAAGCGCATTTTTATTATAATCCAAGTCACATTGTTGTGTTATATGAATAATTTAAATAATTTGCATTTATATACATAAATGAAATGCAATTGTTTTTTAAGAATTCCGTTGGCGATCACTCACATTTTTTCCAGCCTTCTGTCGACCTCTGCTTCCAGCGCCGAATATTTTTCATTAATTTCGCTTATTACATCCATACTTAAAGTGTTCGACAACAGTCTGTCATTTATAGAACCTTTAATTTATTTTAATTGTGAACAAAATGAACGCATTTTCACGGCTAATGTAACACATGTAGTAAAAACAAAGTAAAGAAATTATAAACAGTCGAACCTTGCTTACAAAACGCACTGTTGTCAAGACAACAATAAATGCATTTCAATGGGGTGGTTGACTAGTCGCCGCTGTACAAATGCAAATACATTGTTTGTGATGTTATATGTAGAATTTTTTTATAACCTTAGAACATGTTGCCAAGAGTAATATAGTTTTGTTAAGCTAACGGTTGTTTGCAACGCCTAAAACTATACCTCTATATTTGTCTTTGTATCAAAATGATGGGAATGATGGAACAAATTGTGTTCTGTATGTTGTCTGTCCTTCCGAACATTTGTGGTTTATATTTTTTTTTAGTAGGCGTGGCTCCTCGTATACTATATTTATTGACATTCTAGTTAATTTTAAGTCAAATAAATCGCTCAATTAAGGAATTATCCTAACGAAATTGCGAGGAAAAGCCTTTTCCAGGATCTTTTTATTTTTTAAATAAAAAATAAAACAAGAAAAACATTAATTCCAGCTGTAATACCCTTCACAGGTGTAGTTTTATAACATAAAAGGGTACAAAAATATATTTGTCTTGATTTTGATCAATCAGTTTGTATGACAGCTACATATGTATATGTACATATGCTATAAAGGGCCGAACTGATGAATTTGTTTGGAGATTGTAGCGTTGCTTTGAGCAATATTGTATGCCAAATTTCATGAAGATAATTTTTCAAATTAAAAAGTTTGCCATACAAGAACTTAATTCTGATCTTTCAGTTTGTATGACAGCTATATGCTATAATAATGCAATGAGATCAATTTCTTCGGAGATTGTAGCGTTGCTTTGTATAATAATGCATACCAAATTTGGTGAAGATATCTCGTCCAATAAAAAAGTTTTCCATACAAAGACTGAGTTTTGAACGGTCAGTTTGTATGGCAACTATATGATATAGTAGTCTGATATAAAAAAAAATTTCGGATATTGTATAGTTGCCTTGGATAATAATCCATACCAAATTTGGTAAAGATATCTCATCAAATAAAAAAATTTTCCATACAAGAACTTCATTTTGATCCTTCAGTTTGTATGGCAGCTATATGCTGTAATGGTCCGATATGATACATTTTTAAGGAGATTGTACTGTTGCCTTGGGCAATAATCGATACCCAATTTGGTGAATATATCTCATCAAATAAAAAAGTTTTTCAAACAAAGACTTACTTTTGATCGTTCAGTTTGTATGGCAGCTATATGTTATAGTGAACCGATATCGGCGGTTTCGACAAATGAGCAACTTCTTGCGATGAAAATGCCGTACGCAAGATTTCAGATTCATAACTCAGCAACTGAGGAGCTAATTCGCGTATATTCAGAGAGACAAACGAACTTGGTTTAATCAACTCTGATGGCTACACTGATCGTTTCTACATATAGATATACAGTTTATAAACATATTTCCTTGTGGATGTTATAAACTTCGCGGGAAACTTAATGAATATATAATGCTCAGGGTAATGAAATCAATCCAGACATTCACCCAGCCCGAATATATCCGCTCTGGTTACGTATACACGTTCGTCGCAGGAACGGTTATACATTAACTCGTCCGATCTCCGAAAGTACAGCACTTGACCGGATAAAATCCGGGTCAATTCGGGTAACTTAGAACCAGCTGTTGTGGGAATCGTAACTTCAGCTGTATTTGCTCTCCATTATTGATTATTAATAAATTATTTTGGCGTTCATTTTTACTTTTGTAGCATTTTATTTTGTTCATTAGCATTTTTTCGGTTTATAATTTTTTTTTTTTTAATATTTAGAAATGGAAATTTTGCAGTACCTATTGCCCTCGTAAATTTTTTAGTAACTATAGTTTTTTGTAAACTACGCTTTAGCATCAGTGACATACATACAAACAAGCGGAATTAACAAAAACAATAAATATATTTAAAATACTTAAGTCATTAAAATCTAAAGAAATCATTCAAATTTAAAATGTTTTAAGTATTTTAAATCGAGTTTAATGTTTTCGAATTCCGGTTGAACGCAGTTTTCATACACATTCTGTAGTACAAATATTTAATACTTGATTCGTGCCTGCACTTGTGACAATTAATTGCAAAAACCTCATTATACACACAATTACTATGACTTATATAAGCATTTAGTTGACTATTTCGTTTAGTTTCGTCTCTTATAAATATGTATGTATGTTATATTTTTATATGTAAGTAGCTTAAAGCCTCCACTATGTCAGATAGTCGTACTTATGACTTGAGTATAAAATTACTAATAATGGGCGCCACTCGCTCTGGCGTTACCAAATGCAAGTGATGCGTGCCAGGTACTTTCTCGAATATCACCAATTTTGCATGCTTTCGCATCGTTTCAATTACTTCCGCATAGAATTGGGGATTTTGGAAATTCATACCAGGTTCAGCGCGTATATTGAGTACTTTACAGCGTATCTGCTTGGCATAGGCCAGTACTTGCTCCATTGTGAACATGCCCAGTAAACTCACTTTCAAGCGTAAATCTCGGACGAAATTAAAGCCATCTTTCTGCACCTCCGGTGGCACTGGCGCCATGCCACGTCGCATTAACACTTTGACGGACTCCTCATCCACCGAACCATCATAGGCATCTAAAACTAATTTGATCATCTCTTCATAACTATAGCATGGTAGTTTTTTTAACGGTAAATTTTCATAATCCAGAAATTTATCTAAAGCCCAGCCAGTAGTGGCTGCCATACGTTCGATATCACGCACTGTCGGTCCAGCTATATCAATGTTGATAAGTTTATCTACTTCTTCAGGAAAGCTAGCTGCATACATGAATGTGAGGGCGCCACCCATTGAATGACCCAACAATGTAACATTTTCCCAGCCATAGAGACGCACAATGCGCCGTATTAGACAAATGCCATCCCAAAAGATGAAATACTGCATGCCCTTGGGATAATGTGAAGATTTGCCATGTCCTGGTAGATCAATGCAGAGTATTGGAATGTGTGCGGGTAGCAGTGGACACAGGCGATCGAATGTGCCGGCATTGTCTTGCCAACCATGAAACGCTAGTACGGGCTGACGATTACGTGGACCCCACCATTTGCCTGCAAGTGGCGATAGGAATGTAATACACACATTTTTATCGATACTTTTTTTTTTGATTATGAAACTTTCACATACAAAAAAAATTTAACGCAACACAAATTTTTTTTTCTTTGCAAAAAAACAAAATAAAATAAAATAAAAAAAACAAAAAAAAAAAATAAATAAAAAACTTAATAATAATATTAAAAAAAAATTATTAATTAAACAAAAAATTAAAAAAAAAAAAATAAGATGAATTTATAAAAAATAAAAATAATATAAAAAATTATACAAATTAGAAAAAATAAATAAATAATAAAATAAAAAACATTAAAAAACTTAATATAAAAAAGATTTAAGTAAAAACATTAAAATTGTTTTTATTAATTAAACAAACTATGGAAATTTAATGAAAAATAAAAAAAATATAAAATATAAAAAAATATAAAAAAAATATAAAAAAATATAAAAAATAAAAAAAAAATATAAAAAGGAAAAATATACAAAAAAATTATACAAATTTAAAAAAAATATAAAAAAGTATTTTATATATTAATTGATATATAAAAATTTAATTAAAAAATAGAAAAATAAAAAAAAAATATAAAGAAACCAAAAAAACTTTTTAATATAAAATAATAAAAACCATCTATTTAAGCTTGAGTTTACTATTTACATTTTTTTTACATTATTACGTCATTTTTTAATTTATTTTTATTCATTTGTTATTTGTATTTGCGCGACAAATAAGAAAATATGTAGTATAGATTAGTAAATAATTTTAACACTTTACCTTACAACTATTGACACATTAACGTTTCGGAAAACACTGTTAACACTCCCTAAAATGACCTTTGAACGCCTAACTATTATGCGTAATATGACAAAGAAAATCACTGAGTTGCTTATCAACATTTTCGGAACGATAAAGAAAGATTATTAAGCGCACCTGTATATATACTTATAGCAATAAAGTATTTATGAATAGATATGAAATTTTGATTACTTTACTATTGCATAGTCATGTTTTGGCTAATAATATGCAACTGTGACACAAAAACCAGTTTTACCTTTTCGCAACAACGAAATGAAACCAATACATATGTATATATATTTCACGGATTAAAGTAAATAGCAATCCAAACCAAAAAGGCGCTGTTAATTTTCAAATTTTATCACTGAACACCGTTTTTAATCAAACAAATGTCGTTACGGACAAATGACTAATACCATAGTCTGGCTATTATCAGTATAAATAGTATAGCACCATTCAAAAAATATCAAGAATGTGAAAATAATCAATGCATATGTATGCAAGCACATTTGTATATATATTTTTTGTTGTACATATTCAGTAAAAAGCGGACATTAGAAACAATAAATTTTTTTCGTAGTGTTTTAACTCAGCAAAAGCTGAAAAACTTATTAAACTTAAGCGGAAATATGACTTACAATCGAATGACTATTGCAAATTTATAAAGTCTACGCGATTGCAAATATTATATTTAAGCAATACATTAAAAACAGGGCATTTTATATTTATAAAAGCCGCCCGCTTCATTTCTTTAGTATATATGACTTTCTAAATGTATAAATTTAACATAAATTAAATTATCAGGCGTTTCTAATCGATTTGTTTACATATATTGGAGCTTAACACTTTATATTCATTTGTCGCAGGTGGAAAAAATAAAAAAATACATGAAACTAGTCTGGTTGTAAACGCGATTTGATTAGTATCGACACGAATGTATGCATTTTTAAACTAAAATGCTTATCTAAACTCAAATCAATCCCACACTTTAGATAACAAGATAACATACCAGCTACAGTACCCCATGGTACATCAATGGTGATTTCTTCCCATGAATCGTCATCTCTGCAGGGGCCGTTGCCATCTGTAAGCAATAACAAAATTACAATAGACGTCCGCCAGTAATGATATTACAAAATCTTGCAAACTCATTCGCCAAAATCAGAGCTTAGACCGCTGACGCAAAGGCAACATACATACATTGTGCACATGTATCGCAAGAGCGTGTGGCGTAATATTTACTATTGTGCTCATGCACATACATACTTATAAGTTATGGAATATGTATGTATGCACGGTAGACATAATAAAATAAATATGCGATAGCTTTTTTTTCTTTTAAGAGCACAGCTGTTTGGCGGATGCCGCAGCTTTCTTGCACATACGCATATTTTAAATAAAGTACATGAATTAAACGTGTATTAAATGCATTCACGGTCGTTTCCGCAAGCACGGATTTTCATTAAAAAGCTCTTTGACACCTCACTCATTAAAGTATTTCGATTTTTTAATTTATACACTAACTTGTTTTTGCCGTTGTGGCTGCATTTCCATTTGTACTAGTGCTTGCACCATTCAAATCAGCTGAAGCCGCGCTTGAGTTGTTCGAATCCATTTTACGTACTTTTTGTTATTTCTTTAAACGTACAATGCTACTGAAAGGCAACGGCTGCGGCTACACTCCAATAAACTGCAATTCCCCAAAGCGATTCCAAAGCGTTCGTTGCTGTGAAAGCCAAAAATTTGCTTTGACAAAAAAAACTTTCTGATTGACACAGAAAACATAGAAAATCAGCTGACAACTAATGTTGCCATATGATTTCAAAATTAGCTGTCAAATGTGAAGTGGCCAGATCAACGATAGATGAGCGTGTTATGGGAACTTTTTTTATAGATTTATTGATCAGTTCTAGTATAAAAAAAAACTTTTAAAATAAAAAAATGAAGTCCAGAGGAATATAATACCAATGCAAAGTGTTCGGATACACGATACAATTGATATAAATGGTTATTTTTACCTCATTGATATTTTTAAATCAATATCTACATATAAAGTCTATAATGACAATAATATGTACTATCCCACTTATTCTGAAGGTGAACAAATTCTGTTTCTAATGCTATATATGCCCCACACTCGGCGAACGCCTAAGTATATTTCACCTTCTCTAACAGACCTCAAATTCAAATTTTGTCCTCAATCAGTGTCAGAGCACTATTACGTGGAAGGCTGTCAGCAAAGTGCCGAGAATTTGTAATGCCTTTCCTATTTCATAAACAAAATATCTCAAAAATAATGTAAAAAAATTCCATTCGGCATGATTCAACAGAAAATACTGGGGTAAGCTACCGAATCTTGTAAGCTTTGAAAACATGTCTTCATTGAAAATCAACTGTCAACATAAAATAATTAGTTTCCACAGCTTAACATATCATAAATTATTATTTAGAAGTCTGCTACAGAACCGGAGACGAAAATTCTGCAAATGTTCCATAAATACGTGGCGCGTTCAATCTTATTTGCGGTTCAGCCGCAAGCAATTCGAAACGGAATATTTAAGCGCGGCTATGAGTCCACTAGAGCTGGTCCACCAAAATATCCAATAAGCAATCTTGATTTCATTCTACTCGGTGGAGGTTTCATCTTTACCATCTGCATAATGCCAATCTGGGGCTTAAAGCAGATACCGAAATGGTCGGAAATTCACAATTCATCATAAAATATTTGTATATATTTATAAGAAATTGGTACCCAATAAATTTAATTATTGAGAAGTAATATTTGTTTGATTCAGCAAGGGACATCTAATTTTTCTTGATTACAGAAAATTTCACTTGACTGGACCTAGAGCTCATGCCTACCGGGCCAGTTATTCACGTTTTTTGAAGCCGATAAATGTTGCAGGGACTACAGCTTAGACGGTTTGATTGAAAAAATGGGTTTGTAACCCGAATTTGTATTATATTTTAAGGATAGGTTAAAAAGAAATTACCACAAATAAGTTATGGTTAGACCGAGCGACTTTGCACGTCATTGGAGCTCCTAAACACGTTTGAAGTCTCTTGGTTGCGGACTCAAGTTGCGCAACGCGTATGTGTGTGGTGACTTCAGGGTTCTCAGCTAAAAAAATAACGACAACTTCTCATTCCATATTGCTTAATATACCATAGTAAGGTTTCACAGTTTTAGTAAGCTTTTCCAGCTGTCCGTCTAAAAATACCAAGCAATTACTCCGTTATTTGGTACCCACATAATTCTCTGCCATAACAGTAAATATCATTAAATATTCTATCAGTGAGGCATCAAAACGGATGATGATCCAAGTAGAGGTACTTTTTTCAAAGCCTTTTTTTAAATCACACGTGAGTCGTGTCAAGCTGTCATGTCATTTTTGTTCCGTATTGTTTGGCATTTCATCATGGAAAGACTTACGCCTGAACAATGTTGACAAAGCCTTCAACTTTATTAAGAAAGAATCCCAAGCGACATTGCTTCGTTCTATAGGCTCATGAAAAGTTCCAAAAAGATCTGGTAACCTATTACTTCATGTCTGAAATTGAAGCTTGTGATCTCGGCGACATTTGGTTTCAACCAGGCGGCGTCACTCTTCACACATCGCGTCAATCAATGGATTTATTAAGAGCGCATTTCGGTGAGCAGATAATTTTGGTTTTGGGCCGATGGATGGGCCACCAAGATCGTGCAATATCAGACCGTTTACTGTGGGATATGTAAAGTCGCTTCGATTCAGGGGTTGGGGCTTGCCTTTCGCCAGTCGAAATACTCGAATGAGTCATCGAAAATTGGACTCACCGGATGGATCATCTGAGACGAGCCGCGGTCAACATTTGAATTATTATTTAATCTTCTTCAAACAAAAGCCAAAGAGAATGGTCTTTTGAATGATAATACATATTGTTCATTAAATTTGAAGTTTCTGTGTTCTTTAAAAACGTAGGGAATATCGAAATGTATCACCCTATATGCTGGTATACATATAAAGGGCCCGTTTCTTATTTTGTTTCATATATAATGAGTTCCTAGAAGTACCATTGACTGCCGATGTGAACTTTACAAAGATAATTCCGAATATTAGGATTTGATTAAGAAGTGCTTTCCCTGGAAAAAAAAGTTATAATAAAATTTTTACTAAAAAAAAGTGTATTTTGCCCAAAGGTTTTGCATTAATTCGATAAACCGCATCGGTCAAAATTTCGATTTATGTATCTAACACCTATAGAGAGCTATTATTATAATTAAGTTATAAACACCATATTACAGTAATTATTACTGAAGCTAATGTATACCACCAAATAATTTCTCACTGTGTATATTCTTATTAAACTAATTGCGATCCTTGTGTCGTTCAGGTTGATTGAATAGATATTATCGCGCATTGTTTTCAACTGATAGCTCAATATTTTTGTTGTTGTTATATTATTATCTAGCACTTGTATAACAATAATTTCATTCGTATTAAGTCGTGTGTAAATTATCCGAACATAAAATTAGATTAAGCATAATGTCCTATAAGCGAATATAACAGTGAATTGTGGAGAGTATAGTTGAGTGGTCGCAAGTCGGAGTAAATTAACGGAAAATGAATTTATTGCTGCAAATTTTTTCATTGGTAAATTATAAAAGGAGCAAGGAAATTATATAATACATTATAAATAAAAATAATAATTGCTTTATTAAACGTTAGAGTGTACAAAAAACAATAATTACCAGCAAGTAGCATACAGGATACGAGTGACCGATATGTTGTAAAATTATTTCGATAACCTAAGACTATGGATATCTTTAAATTCGTATATTCGACTGCGGATAATAAATATAATCGGGTTTGACTTACAAAAAGTGTCAGTGAATGTGGAGAATGTGACAGCAAAACTATTGAGAGAGGCATGGTGTACTCATGTTCTCTTCTTGTTGTTTTTAGTCGCAATTGTTATAATTTTCGAGTTTAACTAACAGGTCATTTCAAAAGACCCCGGCCTTCTGTAGTAAACCACATTTTTTTAGCAAAATTGCTTTTCGTTTTGCTTTAAAATAGACTTCAGTTTCGGCGACCAGCCCATCATTCGACGAAAATTTCTTCTAGCGAGGTTTTAATTTGAGACCTGAGAGCAGGAAATAGTCGCTGCCACTCGGTTGACTATCGATTAGACTGCGGGGTGAAATGATGGAGCCATGTTTCATCCTTTGTCAGATATCGACGAAAAAACTGGGGCTTGAACCTCTCCAAACACAGCTCCGAATCACCAATTTGTCGTTTTTTTTTTTTGTCAAGAGTGAGCTCGTGCGCCGCACACTCCGCACAGAACTTTCACATAATCAAATATTCGTGAATGATACGATCTACAAGGTTTGTTCCAAAGTAAGCAGAACTTTTTGAATCTAGCTCCCCCTGATGGCACCATCTATATGTCGTCTGGTGCATTAGAATCTGCTATCTTTATCGATTGTCCAGTGAGAATTTCATGACATTTCATTGATTGGAAGTGAAGTTATTGCGTTTTAAGTGTCAGTATGTTTGTGTTATCGGTGCGAAAATGAGCTTCGAACAAATAGCCAACATTAAATTTTTTTTTTTAAATTGGTAAAACTTTTACCGAAACGTTTCAATTGATGAAACAAGTTTATGGCGATGATTGCTTATCCCGTAGCAGAGTGCACGAGTGGTTTCAACGTTTTCAAAGTGGTCGTGAGGACATAAATGACGATCAACATGTGGGCCAAGCAAAATCCGTGATCACCGGAAATTCCATCGAAATTGTGCGTGAATTCATCAAAAATCAGCCGAAATTCATGGAAATGGAACTGAAAATCTCCAAAATATCGATTTATTGCATTTTGACCGAGCATTTGGGCTTACGAAAGGTGTGTGCACGGTTTGTTCCGCACAAATTGTCTGACGACCAAAAATTGCTCAGAGTCCAAAATTCGGAGGACCGATTATTTGACCAAAAATCACATTTTAACCATTAACCACTCCCCGTATTCACCTGATATGGCACCGTGCGACTTCTTCCTTTTCGGAAAAATGCATTTGCCCATGAAAGGAAAGCGTTATGCAGACGTAGAGGCCATTCAAAAGGCTTGCACCGGCATACTGGCGGCCATACCGGCCAACGAGCCAAAACACTCGTTCGACATGCTTTTGGATCATGCAAAAGACTGTATTGAAGCAGAAGGAGACTATTTTGAATAAAATAAATTGATTTTGACGAAAAAACCATTTGTTCTCTTTTTTTTTCCTGTTTACTTTGGAAAGCACCTTGTACATATATAGTTATCTTCAGAGTGTCTGCTATCTCTAACAGCTTCACGTAACGGCCATCCAAAACTATTTTGTGGTCTTTTGTGATGTCTTCGATGGAACCGTTTTTGAGCGTCCACTACGTTCACCGTCTTCGGTGCTCATTTCACCACGTCTAAACTCAGCATACCAATCCTTACTGGTTGATTTTCCTGAGGCAGTGTCCGGAAACTCGTCATCAAGTTTTTGCTTCAACTGCATTTTTTTCTTCAAAATGCAACATTTTATTTACCGCGAAATTCCTTTTTATCAATTTTTATCAATGAAAGAAGTCGTCCACTCAAAATGATATAATTGACAAATTAAAAACGCGGCAGCAGTCAAATTTATACACAATTTGAAGGTCGTCATAATCGTCCTGTCAGATCAACAATTGAGGGTCTAGTGGAAAAATTTGGATCAACAGGCACAGTACAAAATGTTCCCGTGCAAGTGAGACAAAAAAGTGGCCGTACCATAGTGCCGAAAATATTGCTGCCGCTGGCGCATCAATTGAGGAAGACCCAAATCAGTCTCTTGGCATTATTCTTATCGTCAACAACTTAAAAATTATCCAAATTTTCATCGAAAAACCATCTTCAGCGATGTTGCTCATTTCCGGCTAAATGGCTTGGTCAATAAGCAAAATATGTGTTAATGGTCAGGCAGCGATCCAAACGTACTCCATAAGTCACCTTGCATTCCGAAAAAAATTATGGTTTGGTGCGGTCATTGGGCCGCATTTCTTCCGTAATGATCAAGACTGAATATTTTTGGCCCGAATTGGATGATATGGATTGGGAAAATATAGGGTTCCAACAGGACGATGCCACAAGCCACACAGAGAAAGTCACAATCGATTCATTGAAAACCAGGTTTGGCGAACCTGTTATCTCATAAAATTGCCCAGTCAATTGACCGCCTCGGTCGTGCGATTTGACTATTTCCTGAGAGGATGCGTCTATGCCAACAAGCCACCGACAATTGATGAAGTTCGTACGAATATCGAATGTGAAATTGCAGCAGTATCGGCCGATTTATACTTGAAAACCGTCGAAAATTGGGTTCAGCATCTGAACTTCTGCAAGCATGCCAGTGGTGGCCATGCAAAAAAAAAAATCGAGTTCCATACATTGTAGCGATCTTTTTGATAAAATCCGTTGTTCTCAATTTATGTTTTCGCTACCCTTTTACTTAAACTCTGCTCTTCTCTCAAAACATTTACGGTACAATCAGAGCGCAACATCCATCGATTTCGACACAAGAGTGAATAGAAAGGAGTATAACAAATTATTAAACTGGCTCTATTTATTTATATCACTTGTTTTTTCGTTCCGTAACTCCACATGTTTTGAGAAAATCAAGACAGCTTTAGTTATTTACTATATAATTTTTCATTCTCCTTTTCTAATATATGTTTTATTCATGTCTCTTATTTTAGCTCTTTGGCTTGGTGCCGTTCAATCGTACGGAACTTGACTCAAATATCATTGTGGACTATAGCATCGTACTTGTTATGCCAGTTTTCTACCTTTTCTGCTACTATTATGTCAACTTTCACGAACAAAGCCTCTTCAAAGTGGACGAATGTAACAGTATTTGCAACTTTAGCGGTAAACTGCTGATGCATTTGGGATGCTTTCTGTATTTAAGCATTTATTTTCTAACGCTACTTCGTCAGAAGAAGTTCTACATAGAGTTTGGCAAAAGACTATATGAAATCGATGAATTATCGGAGAAGTGTATCCAGTTGGTTGGTAATCGCAATAAATTGTTTGTGGCAAAAACGAAGCGCTTATTTTACTTGACCTGGATAATACTATTGGCAACATTCGCGTTCGCAATATTTTATGATGTGAGCCATATTTTCGAGTAAGTTTTAGTAGTTAATTATTATTTTTATTAATGATTATTATTGTATTATATTTCATAAGATATGTATATATTTCGAGCATAAGTTTCTGCAGTATATAGGAAAGGTTAATTGTGATACCTTTCAAGTCAGAAAAGAATTGTAAATTTGCTTGAGATAGCCGTTTACCTTTGAACGTCATGGTGTTAAAAACTCCCTCTGGTGGTTGTGGGAGTTTTGAGATATAGAAGTTAAACAATGATGGGGAGAGGATACCACTCTGCGGAACCCCTTGTTTAATTCTTCTTAGTTTTGAGTTTTTACCTCTAAATAGTGTGGATGATTGAGGATCGCACATGGTGTTCATGGTTCCCCACTTCAGTCCTGGGAGGAGCGTAGTTTTTTCGATGTCCTCCAGCAGCGTTATATGACTGACTGTGTCAAAGGCTACAAGGATCGTTCTCTCGCAGGGTGGTTTCTGATTAAGGCCACGAGCTATCTGGGTATGTGCTGTGATAGTACTGTGCACTTTTCGGAAGCCCTGCTGGTGGTTTGCTATAATCAGGTGGTGGTCCTTAACTACGCTGCACCAATATGGTCGCCTGGATGCAGTGAAACGCAGACGAGGAAGCTCAAGACTTGTCAGAATACTGCACTCTGGACTACGACAGGATGTCTATTGATGTCTCCTATCAAACACCTGCATAGTTAGGCACGTATACTCCCAGTTAAGGAGCATAATGAACTTCTCTCCAAGCAGTTTCTGCTGGGGTGTTTTCACAGAAATAGCGTTTTGTTATTATTTGAAGGACGAAATCGCCAAAAAATGCCGCCGCATTTGAACCAAACTAATGCACCGTGTCATAAGTCAGTGAAAACGTTGGCAAAAATCCATGGGTAAAAATTATCGGGCTCAGAACTGTTTCTGCATCCACCATAGTTTCCAGATCAGATCCAGGCCTTCAGCGACTATTTCCTGTTCTCAGATCTCAAAGGAATGTTCACTGGGAAGAAAGTTTCGTTGAAGAGGTGATCCCCGAAACTGAAAGGTACTTTGAAGCAAAAGACAAATTGCAAAAATGGTGGGAGGGTCGCTATATCACCCTTGAAGGGAACTAAGGTTGAATAAAAAAAAAACGAATTTTGCCAAAAAAAATCTGTTTAACTATGGCAGGTAGGGGACTTTTCAATTGACCTGACAAGTAGTGAGCCTTCTGACAAATAAACTGCTTCTTTGATAGAAAAGGATGTTTACAAAATTTGAGATTGCTAGACGGACATGGACAAATAGTCTCAGCTTGTCCCGCTGAGCATTTAAAAGCTAAGTGGCAAACAAAGTATATCCTGTTCAGGGTATAAAAATTGAGTAAAGGTCATAAAAAAGTGATCATTGGAAAGAAACAGAAAAGCCATGGCTTTTTTGTACTTTTTTTCTCTGAACGAAACTAAAAGATGATCTTCGAAGAGTCAATTAACTGAGACAATTAAGATGTTAATTGACGCATTATGTTTGAAACTGCAGTTAAGTAGCCTTAGTTAATGTTTTTGAGCTAACGGTCTTTGGTAGGACTTAAGATTGTGTCCCCTCGTTAGGTATACCCGTCTTTGGAGATGTTAAGATATTGTGCTTGATTTTCAGACCCCCTCAATTTAGCTTAAACAATTAAATAGACAGCTGACAAGTCTTTGACATTTAATTTTTCCACTAAGTAAATCTCTTCCTCCTCTCATTAAACTCACTCTACAGGGTTGCTTGAAGGCTTTTGCGTAAATATTTTGTTAATTAAACACTGATTCTCCATTTGGTTGCATTTTCTCAATCGGAACATGTCGTAAATTACAACATTACATTAAAAATTTCATCAATCACCAAATTGTATATAAAACTATTTACTATATAATAATTTATTTCACTTTTCATTCCCAGCTACTATGGTCCATATTGTTTTCTAACAAATATGGTCTTCACATTTCCATATGTTGCCGGCAGCATAGTACAGGGCATGTTCGCATCCTATGTATCGGTGATTTCGGAACGTTTCTCCACACTAAATGTGCTCTTCGAAAAAATCAATCATGAAAGTGAAAAGAAGAATTCACCTATTGCCGTTATGGATATCGAAAGTGATACGAGAAAGGACAGTAGCAGAGGTCCAGCGATTATAAGTGAATTGTCGAAGAGAAAAACAGCTGGTTTGCAACAGAAAAACGCAAAATCAGATGATTTGAGCAACAATGATAGCGATTTCGCCGAGGAGGATGACTCGGCTGATGATGCGTATAGCTTTGGGGAATATGATGAGACGCGCTCAAGTGATGGGTGCGTATGAAAATGTATTTTTGGAGTGCATTTTTGTGGTTATATGTTAAAAGTGATTAAGTCGACTTAAATTTAGGAGCACAAATTGACTTATGCTGAGCAATTTATGCGGAGTTTGGGATTATATTTTGAGAAAAAAAATACTTTGCAAGCATAAGCTTTCTGATCATTGTATAATATAGGTAGAAAATATGTTATACCGGGTTTGTCCGGAAAGTAATAAGACTGAGTGGAGTTAAAAAAAATTATTGAACCAATCGTTACAATTCTTTAAAAACTGCCATCGCGATTTCCAAGTATTGAAGGTGTTACGGAAAGCATTCTCCGGAATAACCTTGAGAGCCGAGGTGCATGCTGTTTGGATCCCTCTGTCGTCTCAAAATGCTTGCCTTTCATCGGCCTTTTCAGGCAAGGAACCAAAGAAAATTCCGGGGAGCCCACATCTGGGCTGTAGGGCGTCTGCGGAAGCTTTGGCATGCCGGTCATGGTCAGGCAACTGTTCACAAGAAAGGCGGTTTGAGCCGGGACATAGTCGTGGAGCAACTCCCAATCCCTTCTGACCAGCCGCTGGTTCGTTAGCTGGAGAAAATCAGTCCTATTACTTTCCGGACAAACCCTATATCTTTGTTAGTAGTCAAAACTCTTCTTCTTTATGAATGGAGGATGGAGCCATGTTCACGCATATTATTTTACATATGGCTCAAGCAGCTAACGCCTTCCGGTCGTAGACCAAGTATCATCTGGGTAGCCAAAACCCATTCCTTAGAATCCGAGCTAAGCTGCGAAGGCGAAACATCCCTCCCCAAGTTCTGCGCGGGGTTTGGGACTCGCCACTTAAAAAAACACCCCGAACGGAAGCGATCATGAAAAGTCAAAGCTCTTACCTCAGCTTAACTCGACTTAAACCATTTGAACAGTTAACCTCAATTTTGTATGTGTACTAATATTTTTTATGAATTTTCCAGCAAGACCTCCGAAACTAATTTGCCCAATCTTTTTAAATTGCACGACAAGATACTTTCACTGAGCGTTTTGGTGAATTCGGAGTTCGGCGCTCAGTGCGTGCCTTATATGGCGGCCTGCTTTGTCATCACCATATTCGGCATATTTCTGGAAACCAAGGTCATGTTTATTGTTGGTGGCAAAAACGAACTCATGGATTATGTGATCTATCTCTATGTCATATGGAGTTTCACCACCATGATGGTCGCTTACTTCGTTTTGCGTTTATGCTGCAACACGAATGCGCACTCCAAGCAATCGGCCATGATCGTACACGAGATTATGCAGAAGAAACCGGCCTTTATGCTGGGTAATGATATCTACTACAATAAAATGAAGGCGTTCACATTGCAATTTCTACATTGGGAGGGTTATTTCCAATTCAATGGCATTGGCCTGTTCGCGTTGGACTACACGTTCATCTTCTCGGTAAGTCAAACGTAGTTCGTGATTTCAAGAAACATTTTATTTGTATCAAATAATAATTGCAAACATTACAGACGGTGAGCGCGGCCACTTCCTACTTGATTGTGTTGTTGCAATTTGACATGACATCGATTTTGAAAATCGAGGGTCTTACACCGCGGGTATTGACACCAGTTGCAAACGTACAAGCAGATAATGCTTAAAGCTACTGAATAAAAAAATATTTTTTTAAATATTTTTGAATATTGCTACTAACTTTTTTTATTAATATTTTCCAAGTACTCAAAAATAAATGCTCATCTTTGTGTGTCTTTGAAGATCTTGATGTAAACGAAAATATTTTTTTCGTTCTCGATATTTGTGCATTAATAATAATTGAGCAAAATTGTTGAATATACATACATATATGTATGTATGTATAAGTATATGTATGTTTGTATACTTTTTATAGACATGCATAGCCTCAACCCTTACATAATCGTTTCAGCTTCGGGAGCTTTACAACAACTTTATTGCATATACATACATCCTCTCATACATACTGACAGCTCTTCCTGTATTTTCACTTGCACTAGACTCCTAGTCGTAGTATTTGTTTTTGTCTTTATTGCAGCCACAGCATGCCTTGCAAAGCTCGAATTTGAAAACTGCAGCAATTTGCGCTGCAAAATCGTGGTAACTACATCCTAAACTCATATAGTTTGTTTCCTATTGCGCGCCAGCTAACTCAATTCCATGCCAATATAATTTGGCGCAAATTCAACAAGCAGTTACAAGTAGTCACCCACAAGGAAAAATATAGAGTAAGGGTATGAAATCGTTTTTAGGTTAGGTTTCATTGATGGAGTACTCAGAAACATCACCTTAAGTTGATTACTAACGATTAAAATATGTTAAAATTGGTTTGATGATGCCACAAATATACAGGATGTCCCAAAATTTAAGCAAGATTTAAATTTGCCACCATTTCAATTAATCTTCACAGTGGACAAAGTTTATTCCGGCCATAGTTTATATGAAATTTTCGAAATGCGGCCGCGTAGTTTGCTTTATTTTCTGTAATTTGATGCCCAGAGCCTACTGAAGTTATGGAGGGAATATTTCTCTAGCCTGTTGAATGACAGTGAAAGCATAAAACTAGGAGATGGTGAACCCGATTCCCCAATTTATCACCATGGAGCTGACGTTCCATTGCCCGACCATGAAGATAAATAGCAATTATCCGTCAGAAGAACAACAAAGCGGCGTTGGTCGATGAATTGCCGGCCGAGCTATTCAAATACGGCGGCGAAGAACTGATGGAAACATGCCCAACGATTGGAATTTAAGTGTGCTCCCACAATCTGCACCAACTAGCTGAGATAAGCCTCCTCAACATCGCATATAAGGTTCTATCGAGCATATTGCATGAAAGATCAAAGCCCACAATTTCAGTGTGGCTTTAGGCTTGGAAAATATATTCACCATGTGCCAAATCTTGGAAAAGACCCACGAAAAGAGATGAACACAAACCACCTCTTCGTCGATTTTAAAGCTGCTTTTGACAGCATAAAAAGAGAGCTGCCTTTATGCCGCTATGTCTGAGTCAGGTAGTCCAGCATAACTAATACGGCTGTGTAAACCGACGTTGAGCAACACCAAAAGCTCCTTCAGGATCGAGAAGGATCTCTCCGAGCCGTTCGATATCAAACGAGGTTTCCGACTAGGCAACTACCTATCGTGCGGTTTCTTCAACCTACTGCTGGAGAAAATAATTCTAGCTGCAGTGCTGAATCGAGAAGGCGCAGTATTTTATAATAGTGTACAGCTGCTGGCGTACGCCGATGATATTGATTTCATTTTTCGCAACGTAAGCGACGTTAGTTCGGTTTTTTTTTAGACTGGATGAGAAAGCAAAGCGTATGGATCTGGTTGTGAATGAGGACAAGACGAAATATCTCCTGTCCTCAAAGAAACAGTCATCGCACTTGCGAGTTAGCACCTACGTCATTGTTGACACTCTTAACTTCGAATTCGTAGATAATTTCGTCGTAGAATAACTCTTGCCAACCGGTGCTACTTCGGACTGTCAATGGAACGATGAGCTGTATGAGATATATGACGACATTGACATAGTTCAGCGAATTAAAAGACAGCGGATACGCTGGACAGTTCATGTGGTCCGAATGGATGAAAACACTCCAGCTCGTATAGTATTCAACGCAGTACCCGTCGGGGAAAGCAGAGGAAGAGCTTCACTTCGTTGGAAAGTCTAGGTGCGGAGGAACCTGGCTACACTTGGAATCTAAAATTGGCGCAATTGGCTATAACCACGTAAGCGGCGTGTATACCAATAAAGAAGAAAAAACTGTCTGTTGTCGATTTGACTTTTTTGAGCATTGTCAACACTTTACCACATAAATATGGTTAAGTTTGGGTGTAATCGAACATTTTATACTCTCTCAATTTGCAAATTAAAAAACTTTAAAGACTGATCAATATATAAGGTATGTATAAAGCCAAGCAGATGCTTGAAACCCCGTATGATGTGTATATGTGGACAAGAGGAGTATTGCCCTGTTTTAGACAAGAAGAGAGATTATTTCTGAATTTCATTATGACACATTGACGGATGGAAGTCAACCGGAGTACGAACATATTTGTCAAGCATATGTAGAATTTTTTAAACATTTTAGACAACGGGCATCTTGTCACTAAAATATATATGATATATTTCAATATTAGAGCTCACAGCGTGACCGATATGATCGATTAAAAATTTGCCATATGAACCGAGGTCTACATAATCGGTGTTTGCCTACTTGAAAATTTATCGGCCAATTTCGAAAATTTTCAGGCGTAAGAAGAAAAACATTAAGGACACTATTTGTTCAAAGTATTATTCTGATAACTTTATTGATGTTTAAAAGTTTTTATATGGGAAGTGGGCGGGGTTGTCATCCGGTTTAGCATTTTCACAGTGTACGATAGGAAGATTTAGATAACTTCATAGAACAAATATGGTTGAAATTGGTAAAGTAGCTCTTGAGATATAGGATTTCCCCTAAAGATGAACGGTGCGACACCAATTTTTACACCTGCTTCAATAAAGCTTTTCCTTACCATCATTGTTCAGTGGGTTATCTGTCAGTCACATTTATGTCAAATTTCATGTCAAAATATTCATTAGCTGTCTGCGGTGTGGAAGATATACACAACTTGAGATACCAAAATAAGGTGACGTGTCGTTTTGTTGGAGAATTATTTTTTTAGGTTGCAATGTCAAATTTCATGTCAAAATATTCATTAGAGTTTGAGATACGTATCGATGTCGAAATTTGTTGAGCAAAGAATTTGCATTAAATTTTGTTTACGGAATCAATTTTCTGCTGCGAATACGTTGAGGACAGTGCAGAAAGCTTTTGGTGATGAGGCTATGTCTAAAAAAAATGTTTACAAGTGGTATAGTGAGTTCCAAGTCGGCCGTGAACGTGTCGAAGACGAAGAGCGTCCAGGGCGACCATCAACCTCAACCGACGAAGCTTACGTTCAACAAATCAAAGATTTGGTGTTGAAAAACCGTCGATTAACAATTAGAGACCTTGCTGATGAAGTTGGCATATCGAAAGGCTCAGCCAGTACCATTTTGAAGGATGTTTTGGGCCTCAAGCGCGTCAAATCTCGACTGGTACCGAAAACATTTAATTTTTTGGAAAAAATACGTCGCGTTGAAGTGTGTGAAACGATGCTTTCCGACTACCAGGGTGTCATGAAACGCATTATAACTGGCGATGAGACTTGGATCTATGCTTACGACCCCGAAACAACCGATCAATCGAGCGAATATCGTGCCAAAAGAGAGCCGAGACCAAAAAAATCGCGCCAAAGTCGCTAAAAAATCAAGTTCATGTTAACTGTTTTCTTCGATTATCGTGGTGTTGTGCATTAGGAATTCCTTCCGACCGGTCAAACAGTCAACACAGTGTTTCGAAGATTGGAAAATCCGTTGGCATAAGTACATTGCATCGGGAGAGGATTACTTTGAAGGGGATGAAATTCATTTGGAAGAATAAATAAAGAAAAAGGGAGGGGATTACTTTGAAGGGGATGAAATTCATTTGGAAGAATAAATAAAGAATTTTCAAAATAAATACCATGTCACCTTATTTTTTGAGCACAGTCTGAATAGCTTTTATTGCATACATTTCTTTCTAATGCTTGGCGAATCGAAGACAGCAATTATTTACTGTTGTTCATTAGAATCAAAAGGTTTTTGTATTTAATTCTATTAACGTTTATGAGTCAACATTTTCCCTGCAGGGTGACTGTTATTACCTTTCCATTTTCACCTCCATCGTACTTATTTGCTCTGCCGCAACATAATTTCCTCTGCGAGTGCGGCGAGCAAATGCCTTATTACTTATCTACTGCCGCTTCCGTTCGCTTAATTTTTGAAAATTGCTCAATAAGGATTTGTATTAACTTATTAAGTAGTAGTATGGCTTATTATATGCAATAAAGAAGAGTGATTTTAGTGGATGTTTTTAAGGTTTTATGCATATAAAAATAATTTTTAAAAATAGGATCTAATAAAAATTAATGTATACCATAAATGCATCCGTGATCTTGGGTGAGTTAAAAAACGGTCTGACTGCATTTGTCATGTATGTAAGTCTTTTAATGAAGACAAATATTATGGATGATTTATAGGGTGGCCCATGAATCGTGCTACAAAAACAAACCGTGATGTATTTCTTTTAATATGAGTAATCGACTAAATGAAGGATGCAGCCATAGGATAAGTGACCCCCTTTTGATTACGACCCCTGAAAACGTGTTAAGTAGAACGATTTAAGGGCATGCACCGTGGAATGTCCTGCCCCTTAATTGGGAACTCGACGCTGCCCAGCTGGTTGATGTCTTCATAAGAGTAAAGACTGCCGTCCAAGAAGTGCGATTGACGGGAAAAGAACTGAGACCAGGATCGCTGTGAGATTCTTGGTGGGAGAGAGACTCCGTCGTGCGGTCCTGGCATTAACCTGGTGGATGAACGCCCAGCCAAAATCCGCATCAAAGCGAAATTCTTCAACATATCGCTCATTTGCGCTCACGCCTATGTGACCAAATATATCTTTTATAAGCGCTTGGAGCGCATTTATGAGAGCTGCCCCCGCCACAATGTGAAAATCGTGCTTGGTGACGCCATGGTGGACAAAAAAGGTATCTTTGGTAAGTGCAGCCTCCATGATGAAATATCCCCAAATGGGTTGAGGCTGATCGACATCGCCGGTGCTCGAAATATGGTTATTTGTGGTACTAGATTCTAGCATAGGAAAATTCATCAAGCTAACTGGCTGTCTCCGGATCGACAAGCCACCAACCAGATCGATCATGTCGTGATGAACGAAAAACACGTCTCCAGTTTTTTAGACGTGCGTACGCTCCAAGGTCTTAACATCGACTTGGACCACTATCTTGTTGCAGCCAAGATACGCACTTGCCTCTGTGCAGCAAAAAACGCAAGTAAAAAAACACAAGGAAAGGTTGACGTCGAGAAGCGACATTCACAACCGACAGCCGAACGGTTTGTCATAAACTTGGTATATGGGAACTATGGTTTCCGATGAGATAGCTACCGAGAGCTAAAAAGTGAAGCGAGACGCATTTGTAGACCAAAAAAGAGAGAGGCCGAAATGAGTAAGTATGAAGAGCTTAACATGCTGGCCAACAGGGGTAATCCTCGAAAGTTCTACGAAAAGATGCGGCGACTAACAGAACAGATGTGATCTAGTGACTGTTGCCCAGAGCATATTGAAATTATGGAGGCAACACTCTCCTACCTGCTGATTGGCACTGAAAGCATAATACCAGGAGATGGTGAACTCGATTTCCCAATCGATGACTATGGAATGATGAACTGTGCGAGATATACGACGACATTGACATAGTTTAGGTAATTAAGCTCTGAGAATATTAGACGCAGTACCCGTCGGAGGAAGCAGAGGAAGAGAAAGACCTCCACTTCGTTGGAAAGACCAGGTAAGTGATGTCTATGCCAAGCAAGAAAAATAATAATATTTTTATTATACATTAAGTTAAGACAGGAAAGAAATTGGTTTGAATTTTACAAAGAATGTTGTTTGTCAAGATTTTTACTTTATTCGAATTTGAATTACTTTTATTTTATTAAAAAAAACAGCCTCTTCGACTTGTTACTTTTCACATCACAATAAATCAAATTATTGATCGACTGAATTAGATATTTGAATACAGATAAGCCAGTTTTCTTATCTAGAAAAATTGCTTTTAGTTTGAGCTAAAAATTTGAGGTTAAATCAGCTATAGTTGAATAAAAAGTAAACACCGAATTATAATAGAATTTTTTTTCTTTAAGATAAAAAATAAGAAAAATTTGGAAATTAATGAAGACTTCTATTAGAAAGCATACTGAAAATCATTCGATATTTTCCCCTACCCCAAATATACCCAAAAGTTCGGCAGTGAAATCGATTAACCGGTCATTACAGCTTGCTGCTTACAAGCAGTGTAAATATTGAAGGTATTGAAGGGTAAAATAAATAAAATTAACAAAGCTGCTGTTACAGTTATTGACAAACACCAAACGGTAAAAACGATTCATATTCACGCTGTAAAAGCTAATATACCTGTGGCTAGATACATACACAAATGTCTACTTGCATAAGCCACTTGTAGCCATTAAAAGCTTTTGGTTGTACTACAGGTGTCCGCGCTGTACTCCACGATGCTTTTCGGTTATATCATACGTGTGATGCAGTTACATACTCGTATATACATGCTTATATTTACGTATGTGTATACATTATGATAATATGTGGAGATGAGCGAATGCACAATGACATATTTTCTCTGGCCAAAGCGTGAGTGCAGGAGTTACACGTTTTTATCTCACACATTTCGGGTGCTCAGCTTGTTGCTGAGATGAGCATAGAAAGGATATGAGTATGTATGAATGTATTTTTATGTAATATATACCCTTTATGCACTTTAAAAATATATATTTTGTTTTACTAAGATTTTCATCAAATTTTTGAAAATATTTGTGGTGATTGAATAATAGAAAAACAGTAATCGTGAGAGCCAAAAATAATTTATGTTGAGTTTATGTGGAAATGGAGGCCGGAAATAGAGTTGTGATGATTCCTAGATATTTTTCAAAAATCATTAAAGTATTTCAAGTGAAATTTTGGATCTGTCTTTTCAAAAATCAGACAAATATATATTTTTCTCATGTAATATACCAGGGACTGAAGACATTGAATTTGGTAATAAGTGAAAAAGCAGTGGTAGGATTAAACACATTAGGAAATTAAGTAAAAATAAAAACATGTAGGGAAAAATAATTTATGAGAGACCCGTTATAGGTATATATAGTATATGGAGGAGTCTCTTCTCTCGACCTTAACATACACACCATGCTAACAAACAACATCGACTCAGACTCACAACACTGATACGCAAATCTCACCACACTCACCATATAAGCACTCACAATACACTTCCACAAATCAAAGCACCGTCTTCGTCAAACAAAAGGGAATAAAGGTATCGACGAGGGGATCCCTCACACATTCGATAATTACAGCGATCTGTTTCACGTTTTTGCGATCATACCAAGACCGAATTGACTTGAACATGAAAGCTGTGGCTGATAAATAAATCGAATACAACTTTAGACTTGACAATTTTTTCACATAACCACAACATTTATGTGAAAATTTCGAATAACCATATTTTCAAATAACCAAGTTTTTGTTTTTTTTATTTTTTAACTTTTACAACTTTTGTTTCTTTCAACAAATTCTATAATAAATTAACCAAAAAAAAAATATCATAATTGAGATTAGATAAGTCTTGGCTTGTAAGCCACACATAGACCAGTTTGGGTTCTTAGCGATGCCAGATAAAATGCCGTTCATAAGAAGTAGTCAACCTCCCAGATGTCAGCGCTTGACGTGAATTTCAATAGATTCTGCGACCGCACTAAAAAATGTTTGAAGCGTTGCCTTGCCAGGGCGCGACAAGTACACTAGGGATGCTCTATTGTTTTGCTGGTACCTTGCTTTTGAGATTTGCTGCAGGCTTCTTGAAACAGGCTACAATTTTCAACAAAAAATTCGTGTGCAATAATAACTGATTTTTAACATTTTTTCAAAAAATGCAAAAAAGACACCACTAAACGATTTTAAACTCATTTACAGCTGCTGCTATGAAATAAAAAGTTGATGAAATCAAATACAACTGAGGGACCAATGAAAATATCATGATAAAATTCTGATCAAATGGTGCCTTGGCGGCCTTTTTTCGCTTATAATAGTAGCGAAAAGTGGACTAAATGTGCTAAAGGCCCTATGGTGGATTACTCCGGTACGATAATTGAACGACCTTACCAAAATTCGTCTTGGTGTGATCTACGACTTCGATTGAAACGATGTAGTAGTAAACAGTTACAGATGTTGAACGAGTTTTTTATCCAAAACTACGCCGAAGACGCATTTCTCTCAATTGCGTTTGGTTCCTGCAATACGGAGCAACTGCGCACATAGCCAGACGGGTTAAGGCGGAGCTCCAACGCGACAAATTAATATCAAGAAACTCCATTTTGCGACTTTTTTTGGTGGGCTTTTCTCAAGCAAGGGGTATCCAAACAAAACCTAGAAATCTGAAAGATTTGAAGTGGTCCATTAAATCGATAATTGAGACAATCTCGACTTCAACCCTTCAGGTTGAAGAGCAAGAACTGATTTTGGACTACCTTCCCGAAAATTGTCTTGGCGTGATCTACGACCTCGCTTTAATTTCCAATACCATCGTTAGAGACTGGCTCTTGTTGAAGCTTCAATGTCAAAAATTTAACTAATTTCATTTATGCGCTCCACGTCGATAATTGTCAAAAACAATCGCTCGAAAATGTTCGCAGTTGGGCGAGGTGAACATTTTAAGTTACTGTAAACAATAACAATGGCGTTCGTTTATCAAAATTTTCTGAGTTTTCTGTTTGTACACTAGTGTTGCCAAATCCCGGCATATAAAAGGCAACTTTAGTATCTTCATTGGTCTCCATGTTTTTTGCTGAGTTAATCCATGTCGAAAGTTGTAAAACATAATCGAGATGAATATTTTAAGTTACTGTAAGCAAACGTTTTGAGTTTTCTGATGCCAAAATATAAAAGGAAGCCTAGGTATCTTTACTAGTTTCTCTGTTTAACGTGGGTTAAACGTCGAAAGTTGTCAAAAATAATCGCTCGAAAAGGTTCGCGTTGGGTTGATATGAGTATTTTAAGTTACTGTAAACAACATAAATAACGCAAAACGTTCTGAGTATGTACTACAGCAAAAATGTCAAACTTTACGATAAAATACTGAATTTCTCGCCGTTTTTTGATATATTTAAGCGGTAATATACTGAAACAACAACAAGGTTTTGGTTTGCAATAAGAAAAAGTAAATATTTTTTAAATTTTTTTGAAGAAATATGACGTCAATACACGAAAAAATACTTGAAAGAAATAAAATTTTGACAAACAACTTAAATCGATTTAGACCTTTTTTAATATATTACCACAGATACATATTTATATGACTTGTTACATACATATTTATGTATCTAAGTCATACCTTTAACAGCATTCCACCATACCTAAAAAACACCCTTTATAAATATGCACACACACATTCCCATTTTCGCCATACTTCTAGCAATATTTGTATAACTCCAATAAATATACCTAAAACCTCAAACACACACGCATATTTATATACATATATGCAGAAATTTGTTTGTTTTTTCTTGATTTACCACACCATAATATTCTCATTTCGCTCTCGTGATTTTCACAATACTTCAGTAGCGGCAAGTTTATGCTAACTGATAAACCGGCACGCGCAACCGTTGCGTATACGTAACTCTGTTGCTGCTGGTGGACGGGGCGTATACGTAACATTCGTTCGTTCACTGTCTATTCGCTTGCACTTCGCCGCTTGACACTACATCAACGACGCTCTCGTACACGAATTTTCAGTCTGTGACGGCAAACGAAGCGAACTGGACGTGCTCGGAGTAAAGCGGCAGCGTTTTCAAAGCCAACTCTGGTGTTATCTTGCAACAGCAGTGAGAGTGTGTGTGGAAAATTTAATTTTGTATATTAGAGTTTAAGCTTTGATGCTTTTAAATATAACTCTGCACACGCATGCACGCCTACAAACAAACATACGTACATATTTAAGTGTACGGAAATACTGCTGAAACAGTTGAAGTGAAACTAATTAGAGCTTGTGACCGTTATATGCAGAGCTAAAGGCAAACGCATATGCTCTTGACTATCAGTTAAATATCATACACACACACACAGACATACACACGGACGCACATATATATAGAGATATTTGTATGAGGGATTTGTCGAGTGGTTATTTTTGTCCGGATTCGCTGTAATAACGGTTCACATGCTCATGCACAAACATGTTAGCCTAATCATCGCGTACATAAATTGTGACCGACAAACCAAAACAAAAGAAAGATGAAGTGATGGCAGCTACTAGTACGTGTAGTACATATAATGGCCATGGCATCTTCCGTCAACCGTCCACACCGTTTTGTGACAAAGTCCTTGAAAAAATGTGGCAAGCAGCAAAAGAAATGAAACGCGCGTGTGCGGAATTGCCTATCAGTGTATGTTAAATCGGTAATGCTACAACAATAGCAACAAAAAATAACAAATACAGCAACAAAAATAATAACAACAAAAACAAAAAAGAACAACAACATATACAAATAATAACAACAAGAATAAAAAAATAACAATTACAACAACAAGTACAACAACTAAAGATAAATTTAAAAAAATACAACAAATTTTCGTGCAACAAATGTGCGTAAGTGCAGACTTTAATGTTGCGCTAATGCTCGCTCTGACTTAATATGACATGGCAGTCGGCGTAGAAATACCAAAAAAAATATATAAAAACATAACTTGCGAAAATATGTCAACTAAGCGCGTGTCAATGTAGTTTTTTGATGAGCCACAGCATAGTTTAACATTCAACTAGAAGGTAATTTCAAAGTCACAACTTTTCTTTTGACAGCTAAACAGCAGCAGCAATACATAACTGTAATAAAATGTTAAAAAAAGCTTAACTCGACTTAAATTGCGTTAAGCAGTTTGAGTGCTAGTAAAAAATGTAGCATACTTATTAACAATTTTTTTAATATTAAATTTTTTATTTAATTTTTTTAAATTTTTTTTTAAATTTTTTAATTTTTTTTAAATTTTTTTAAATTTTTGTTTTAATTTTTTTTTAAATTTTATTATTTATTTTAAATTTAAATTACATTTTTTATATATTTTTTTTTTTTAATTTTTTTAATTTTCTTAATAAATTTTTTTTAATTAAAATTTTTTTTGTAACTTATAAATTCCAACACGCAGCTTTTATTATAAACCAAAAATAATCTCCAATCTCAAATAAGTTCTACAAAATGTCACAAGCTCTCACAAAAATCTAAAATCAACTTAAGCCACTTTAACATTTTAGCGCAGTTATAGACCCTATATGTATGTAATATGTGCCCGTTAACCAGCAACAAAGTGTTTGTTTAAGTTCCGTGCCTTTTCGAAGAGTTTAACTCAATTAAAATACCCTTTTGTGTCGCGTAATCCCTTCTCGCCAATTTATCTGTCATCGTTAGATAGGGGCGCAGAACAACAAAAACAAAAACAAGCAAAACCAATTTGATGCGTAGGTGTCCTCTTCAATGGTTATGCTGCTATTGTTGCGTCTGAGGTGTGGCGCTTGCAACGACGCCGAATGCGTGTTGGTGGCGCGAAGGCAGTGTGGCGTGTTGCAAGCGCTTGCACTTTCGTTTGTGCCCTTTCATTTCTAATTTGCATTTGCATTTGTTTGCAAATTTTATTTACTTTTATAGCAATTTGAACGCGCCAAACCATTTGATAACTTAATTAACATAGCCGTTATTTTACAAGCCATAACGGTTGATTTAATTATGGCCGCCATTTTGTACAAAGGGTGGAGGGTAATATTGTTGCTGTACTGTTTTTGTTGTGCAAAAACAAATTTATGTAGGCAAACTTAACTTTTTCAATTTTTTAAATTTTTAAACAGTTTTCAACCCTCAAAAATTTATTACTGTGGAGAAATTTCCGAAGACTCTACAGACTCCTTTCCAACCAGAGAAAGTGATTTTATGTTGTGGTTTGCATTTCAAAGTTGCTGTTGATCAATACTTTTATAAAGAGTGATCTATTTCGAGCTTCCCTACTTTTTTAAAGAAAAAGCACAGACACTTTAAATTTAATGAGGAATGAAAATTTATTATTATTTGAAAGAACATTCTTTGGCATTATTTTTTTTTAAGATTATCTCAGATGGCCTATCCGTGGAGTCCGATTTTCGATGACTCGTTCAAGTAAACCAAATGTCGCCGAGATCCACGAGGGTCAATTTCAGTCAACAAATAGTTGGTTATAATGTCGCGATAACGGTCGCCTTTGACTGTTACGTACCCAACGGTATCATTTTTGAAGAAATATGTACTGATGATTCCACCGGCAGACAAAAAACACCAAACAGTGTTTTTTTCTGGATAAAATGGCAGCTCTGGAAACTCTTCAGGTTGCTCTTCGTTCCAAACGCGGCAATTTTACATACCCATTAAGCCAGAAATGGACATCATCGCTGAATAAAATTGGCTCGAAAACTTCGGATCTTCTTGGAACTTGGAGTATATGAGCGAAGCGATGTCGCTTGGAAGGGTCGAGCGGCAAGAACTGAACAAGCTGTATTTTGTACGCTTTCAATTTACTATCCCGACGTAAAATGCGCCAAGTCGTTCCATAAGTTAGGCCGTGTTGCTGCGAACGGTGCCGAATCGACTCTTAACGCTATTCGCGTACACTCTCTGCTACAGCTGCCATATTTTCATCACTGCGTGCTGGACGTAGTCTATTCGGTCGAATATTATCCAATAATGAATGCTGTATCCCAAAATGGGTGTTGCTATGGCGAATAGTACACTCAGTAGGCTGATATGTTGGCCATAAGTTGAGCGAAGCTCGCGAAATATTGGATAGTCGAAAAAGTCTTTTCATATTTCTAATCAAATTTGAACTTATTTTTTTATATTTATAATAATAAATAAATATACAAATATGCACATTGTTATGCTACACGATCTGACACAGCATCGTTCCCGTAATCCTTAAAAATTTCATTGGTGGCTTGCGTGGCATTCTTCACTTTTTTATACAAAAATTTCAAAATATAGCGAATTTCTTCATTATTTTCACTCTGCAACTTTTTTTCACCTTCCACAAATAAAATTTTTTTTTTGGTTAAATGAAGATTAATCTTTCCTTTCCAATATGGTGTGACATAATGTGAATTGTTGCACTGGAGATATACGACTGCAACGACATCTATTGACGAAATACGAAAACACTTTTTCTAATACTTTCCTTACAGAACGGTAATGTTCGTAATCAAGTTGAACGATTTGGAAACCTTATTCAGGCGTAAGCCATTCAATGATAAAATGCCAAACAATACTCAATAAAAATAACAAGACAGCTTGACACGAGTCATGAGTGATTTGTCAGAAAAAGTTTTTGAAAAAAACATCTCCTTGGATCACCCTTTAAAACTAAAGATATAGCTAGGCTTGCTATCAAAGTTCCGCATATTTTGGAGAAACTTTTAAAGAACATTTTCATATGAAGAAATGGCGCTCTCAATTTGTCAGCAATATTATCGAATTTGACTATGCTAACCGACTTTTTATAGGAGATGCGTCAAGTCGACATTCTACGCCGAGAAATCAGAACGATTGATAAATAAGAAACCATCTCTCAGACGCTATTAGCGAGATAGAACCTTTTAAAAAAAGAGTGCTGCATAATTTGATTGTTTAAAATTTAAATTTCATACAATTTCCGAATTAATATAAATCAAACACAAGACATGTTATTCTTTAAACTATGAACCGCTAAATAACATCATTTCCATATTCATGAAACATTTTGACTTAGAGTAATAAAATCATTATTAAGGATACATTGGGTAGCTGATAAGTTACTCACCGAACTCAGACACAGCCTCTCAGTGTAGTGTACCCACTCAGTTTCATTATGTTGAATGCATTATTCAATATTTTGTTAATGCCGGCGTGAAGTAGTTTAAGGTGCGTACTACCTCTTCCCTGCTTCCCACTTCCAACAAAAAAATAAAACAAAATTTACGCAAATCACACGTCAATGGCATGTTTTATGTCATAAGGACGCTTCTAATATAATATGTATATCAGACGTTTAAAGGCCGTTTACACATGTAGTTATTTTAACCTAAAACCGGAGGACAAGTTCGGCAAAGTATCTAATGTATGTCGGTTTAAATGCCAATGTAGACCTAAATATTATACCCCGAACAGGGTATATTAAGTTCGTCACGAAAACACCCCGAAGGAAGCGTCGAAGACCCTATAAAGTATATATATAAATAATCAGTATGTTGAGCTGAGTCGATTTAGCCATGTCCGTGTGTCTGACTGTCCGTCCGTCCGTCTGTATATATACGAACTAGCCCCTCAGTTTTTAAGATATCGTTTTGAAATTTTGCAAACGTCATTTTCTCTTCAAGAAGCTGCTCATTTGTCGAAACTGCCGATGTCGGACCATTATAACATGTAGCTGTCATACAAACTGAACGATCGGAATCAAGTTCTTGTATGGAAAACTTTCACATTTGGCAAGATATATTCACGAAATTTGGTATAGATTATTTTCTAAGGCAACAATGTAATCTCCGAAGAAATTGTTCAGATCGGCTTACTATAGCATATAGCTGCCATACAAACTGAACGATCGGAAAAAAGTTCTTGTATGGAAAACTTTTGCATTTGACGTGGTATCTTCACGAAATTTGACATGGATTACTGCTTAAGGTAATAATATAATCTCCGAAAAAATAGTTCAGATCGGATTACTATAGCATATAGCTGCCATACAAACTGAACGATCGGAAAAAGTTCTTGTAAGGAAAACTTTTGCATTTGACAAGATATATTCACGAAATTTGGTATAGATTATTTTCTAAGGCAACAATGTAATCTCTGAAGAAATTGTTCAGATCGGCTTAACTATAGCATATAGCTGCCACACAAACTGAACGATCGGAAAAAGTTCTTGTATGGAAAACTTTTGCATTTGACAAGATTTATTCACGAAATTTGGTATAGATTATTTTCTAAAGCAACAATGTAATCTCCGAAAAAATTGTTTAGATCGGATTACTATAGCATATAGCTTCCATATAAACTGAACACATAGTTACTAAAGGAAATGCACCTGTGAAGCGTATATTGGCTTCGGTGCAGCCGAAGTTAACGTTTTTTCTTGTTTTAAGATTGAACATGATACTTCCAAAACAAAACTAAAAATTCTACAAAAAAAGGGTTTCTTACACTATTTTCCCTTTGCTGCACATATTAAATAATTTTAATGTATTTTGTCAGCTTCAAATTATGTTAAGCCTCATATCTCATTAAGAAGCATAACAGTAATTGGTAAAGAAGCACATCAAAAAATCCATCAAGGTGTTAGCTTCATATTATAACTATCCTTACTCATGCAATACATAAACGTAGCCGAGCAAAGACTCTTCACCTAAAAATTATAATTAAGAATTCATAAACGTTCAATTATAAATTCCTCAGCATCTTCGTACTTCTACTACACGAAGTAAAGTTATAATTTTATCACCGTTGTCAACCTTTCTACTTTACGGCTTTAGAGTTGAAATTTACTCTCACTAACCCCTTAACACTTTACACACAAGGGAAATTAATTTGTTGCGCTTGTGCATACTAAAATTATGAGAATGTGATAATTTACAACTCATTCAAGAGCCGTAGTGTACCTAATGCCATATAGCTTCATGTAGTTGCAGTGAAGTTTCTTATTTAATGAAAATTGCAATATGAATTCAGGGTTCATGTAATATTTACAAATGCTTATGGACTAGTTTGTGCATCTTCTAGGAGTGTATTAGAATTTAAACAAGTGACTATTACTGAAAATATTATGAGCGAAGATTTTAAAGTAAATGAAAGATAGTACTTATTACTATACTATTTTTTTTAAACGCCTGGTTTTCAACGAGGTCAGGTATTTTCGGAGTTGGTCTTTTTGAGAACTGTTACTTGATTTATACTCAGTTTTGCAAAAACCATAACTTTCTGAATTTTTTTAATTGTATGATGTTGATGCGTATGACCTCTGATTCAAACTAGACAACACTACATGCCATACAGCCAACAAAACAATCATTTTGTCGAAGGAAACTTTTGAGGAAAGTTCTCTTGGGATTGGCCAGAAGCGATTATTTTATGCAGGTCTCAAGCAGCTCATGACTTCCGGTCTTAGACCAAGTATCCTCTGGGTAGCCAAAAACACATCCGTTTGAAGGCGAGCTAAAATGAGAAGACGAATCATCCCTCCCCAGGTTTGTGCGCTGGGTTTGGGACCCGCCACGTTAAAAAACACCCTCAATGAAAACAACACAACTCTTTTTTGGTGGGGTTGTGTGAAGTCGCTTGGCTACGCAGATGAACCCGAGACGTTTGACGCTTTTGATTGAGAATATTCGGTGTGTTATTGCTGGCATACGACCACAATTGTTGCAAAAAGTCTTACTTCGATATATCTGACCCAACAATGCTCCAATGTCTTTAAGCCGTATGAAAAATACCCTTGTTGGAAGGATTTTTTAATCATATTTGGAAGCATAAAAGAAATCATACGCACTAAATCTGGTGAAAACGGAGAATGTGGCAACATTGTGCAGTCAAATTCAAAAAAATTGGAAAGAGCAGCCGCATTATCATGCTGGATGATCACTTTTTTGTACATAAAATAGGACCATTGTACAAAGCAATTCGATGCAATAATTCGAAATGGTCATGCCTTGTAAGCCTTCTGCATTTCTCCAGCTAATCGATGTAGACTTTGTGAACCCCAGAAAAGCTAACACCTTTCCAGACGATAAGACAGTCTTCGCTTTTTGCGGAGCTGGTTCGCTGGGTTAAGTCTTTTGTTTTATATTAAATATTTCATGGTAACTAGTACTGGTGTAACCGTTACTACTCGGCGGTCAGGAAAAGACGCAGAAACTTTTTAGGATTGTTCTTAAGCAGTGCCTTTTGTGTGATGTGTGCTAGTGGATCCATGTTTCGTCGGCGATCACTAAATGACATAGAAAGGATTGTTCATAAATAGTGTCAAATATGGCTACGAAGTGGTCTCACGGCGTAGCCATCACTGTAATAGCTTTTTCATACCCAATACTTCATGTAGTATATCTTATCAACTGTCTGAGAGTCTTGTGGTTTTCAAGGAATCATACTCATAAAAAACGGACCTGCGACCACATTTGAAGTGATTACACTGCTACTAGTCTGTTTTCCAACTCAAGGACTAAGACTATAATTTTATTGATGAAGGCACGCACTAGGCGAAGAGACTTCACGCTTTCAGTAAAATCTCAATCCAAATATCTAAAATGTCAGACTGAGTGAAGATCTTCTTAATTGCCGTATACACCGCTTACGCGCTGCAATTGGTCTACCTTTTCGCTGTTTTTCTCCAATTAGAGATTCCAAGTGTAGTCAGGTCTTTTTCATCTGGTCTTTCCAACGGAGTGGAGGTTTTCCTCTTCCTCTGCTTCCCCCGGCGGGTACTGCGTTGAATACTTTCAGAGCTGGAGTGATTTCATCCATTCGGACCACAAGACTTAGCGAGCTTAGCCACTGTCTCTCAATTCGCTGAACTATGTCAATGTCATCGTATTTCTCGGACTGCTCATCGTTCCATCGATGCGCAAAGGACCATAAGTCTTACGCAGAACCTTTCTCTCGAAAACTCCTAACGCCGATTCATCAGCTGATGCCATCGTCCATGCCTCTGTATCATATAGCAGGACGGAGATGATTAGTGACTTCTGGAATATGGTCTTTGTTCGTCGAGAGAGGACTTTACTCCTCAATTGCCTATTCGTCCGAAGTAGCAGCTGTGAGCAAAAGTTATTCTGCGTTGGATTTAGAGGCTGATGCTGTTGTTGGTGTTAATGCTGGTTCCAAGATAGAAGATAACTGAACACTGAGAAGTAAATTCGCCTCAATTGCTACGATATTAGTCATACGTCATACATTTTCCATTTCACTTTCTACTAGATTATAGATTTTGTCAGATTTTTCTAATATTTTTTTTAACAGCCAACAAAGCAGTTTCCACATTTTCGAACTAAATAAAGTATTTTACATAGATAAAAAAACTGTAAGTCCTTCAATGAAAAATACGCTCTTAAATCTTAAACTATTTTTGGCTTGTGACACATTGATAAACTTATTAAAGTGCCGCAATCCGCATTAGTTTCGAAATAAAATTGAATTGCTAATTCGGATCAAAAACCATAAAACTGTTTAGTATCCAAACGTTTGTCGTTTGACAAAATGCAAATCGAAGTGTTGAGGTTATTGCTAAAAAATGCACACCCGTCATCCCAAGAACACACAAACATGTCGCCGTGATTTTTATACCGTTATACATATATTGGGGGCATTAGTTGTAAAGTTGGTGGTTATTTTGAAGTGGTAAAAGCGCTGCGTTCGCTCATTTTTTACCTACTCACTTTGGTACTTATACATGCATACATTTTTTTGTTGTACACACTTACAAACACACATATATGGTTTGTGTCACTTTTCCTCGTACCATTACTGTGTATGTGTGCGTCATGTAATGTTTGCCGCTTTGTATATTTTATAGCAGAACGCACTTAAGCCGGCATTTACATATGCGGATACACAACAACAACAAATAGTTGTTGTCGAAGTGTTAGAGTTAAAAACTTTTATAGTGATTTTGTTTGTATTCCAATCTATATATGTATATACTGAAATATATATGTATGCATATGCATAGGTTTTATAAATTCATTACTGAAAGACAATCATCATATATACATACCTACATATATTAGTGTGTTCCTTATTTCTGAAGTGGATTATGTTTCGCTAACGCCGCCAAAACTTTCAGTTTTTTTTTTAAATAAGGGTCCAGCATGAAGAGGCCCTTTATCTCCAATTCAGCCGTACCTATGTAAATCATTTTACATTTTCCATGTCTACAACATGGGATTTTTTGATATTTTTCTTTAAAGAGGTGCACATAATACCTTGAAAAATGATATTCCAATACAAAGTTTTCCGCTCTACAAACGAGGTTTTAATGATTTTTCTCATAAAAATATTATTTTAAAAGTTAAACGCAGTTCAATTTATACAAGAAATGTACACAGCATTCATAACTACAAGTGAATGTAGTTTTGTGTTGCTCATACGACATGGTGTACTATATGGTAGACCTTGTTTGTTCAGCGATGTGTTAGAGTATCACTTTTTCAAAGTTGTAGATTGCTTTCTTTTGGAAAAAATATTCTATTGCAAACGAGCCTGCACGGTTTGGAGTCAAGTGGTAAGACTGAAATAATTATATGTGGTGCATAGGGGGCGAGAAAGGGACGGCTGTTTGCATTAATTTCACATTGTTTAAGTACATTCGAAAAAATAATTTGAGGCAATTTTATATAAAAAAATATTACTTATACTTGTCATGTGTCTCATACTTGTGGTCAGATTTCATTCAATTCATGTGGTTGCACAATTTTATGTTCTTTTATAACAACGCGCTTTTAAATTTATACCATACTAGAGGACCCGCCCATGTTTTACTGTGGCTGATACATAGGTAGTACTACTAATACCATCTATATGATTTCTATTAGTTAGATTATAAGTATTAGTTAAGGAATAATCGCACATTTTTGGTGAAGCAACAAAAATGAATCAAAAAGCATTTCGTGCCTTAAGAAAGAATTGGTTTTTGGGGTAAAAATACTATTGAATTTGGGCTGTGCATCAGTGAAATCAATCGATTGTCAGCTTAGTGGACTGCATATTAAGAAACGGTTCTCAAGCGTGGAAAGTCAAAAAAATCGGCTGGCAACGTTATGGCATCAGTCTTGCAATGCTTCGAAAAGATTTCTGTATATCTCAAATATTAATAGACCTTTTTATCAACACTTCAGTTATGCCGCTATTTTTTTATGCCAGATCTTTTGCAATTTTAAATTGCCTGTCAAGATACCCCTCCAATAGTTAGCAGGTATGAAAAAAAATGTTATAGCTACCCATAGATGTATTGAATCACCCAATTTATTACTTAAGAACGAACAACTCTGTTCACGTTATGAAAACTTGTCTACAGATGTCGCCTTTTACTTTGGCATCGTTTTGTTTATTGCACGTTTACGCCAATTTAAGGTTTAAATATTGGATACTGCGATGGTAGCGCAATCTATCGGTCAAACATTCCAAAATTAGCAATTGATTACAAATGAAAAATTAATTAAAAAAACATTTTCCAGTGGACCAAATTGTGAATCTAAACCATTCTCGAATCTCCTTGAATACACACAAAAAATTTCATCAAAATCGGTCCAGCCGTTTAGGAGCAGTTCAACTACAAACACACGGTCAGAAGATTTATATATATAAAGATGAGAAGAAAAATAATGGCCGAAATAGTTTCGCGGCGTTAGTGGTTGGCTTTTTATATTAACTGCTATAATGTAAATGAAGGGTAGCTCAAAATTAAAACAAGAGTTAAATTTGCCACCATTTATGTTGTAAAGCGTTGACAACCATAAAAAACCAAATCGACACATGACAGTTTAGGCTAAGGAAAATGGGGCGTTGCACAGTAAAACAATATATATTCATTATTGAACTATATTTAGTGGATTCGCATGGAAGTATAATACAGGATTTTCCAATAAGACTGATATTATTTCTTAAAAAAAAAACAGTAATTGTTAAGGAAAATGAAATTATTTTTACTTAATGTGAAGTAAAATTGATGCAACTAAGTTCTGAATGCATATAACAGTATGCAAATGGCCTCCCAACTTCTTTTACAGGAACGAATTCGATCAACACAATTTTCGAGTACTTTTTCTACTAAATAAAGTCGTATGTGAAGAATAGCACTTGCAACATTGATATATGCTAAAGACCAAATAATTAAACAAGAAGGAGGCTAATGGTATTAAATCACAACTTCTTGGATCCCATGTTACAATTTCTTGAAAAAATCAAATCTCCAAACTTTTCTCGCAATAATTCGGTTGTTTCAAGTGCTGTGTGGCACGTCCACCACACCAAAAACCATACCAAACTGTCAATTTAGGTGAATGTTATGGTTGTTCATGAATAATTTGTGGATTTTCTTCGCACCGGCGAAAGTGAGCCTCATCGCAGAAGATGATTTGCTTAAAAGAAATCGTTATCACTTTCAAGTTGTTCCAAGGTAAAATCACCCAATGACGTTTACGGTGGCCCAATGGCTGCAGTTCTTGCAAGAGCACAATTTTATACGATTGCAAGACCAAATCTTTTCTCAAAATCCTCCAAGTTATGGTTTGAGACAGTACCTATTTTCATGGAACCGACAAATTGCGGTCTTCAGCAACACTTGCCTGAACGCCAGCAATATTTTCGTTACTTCGAGGCGTTCTTTATCTTATTGGCACTTGAACATTATGTAAAGAAAATGTGCGCTCGAAATTTTCAACAATTCCACGAATAGCGAGCACAGGTGGATGATGATTACGACCGTAAAACGGCAAAAGCGCACGAAAAGATTAAATTAGAGAACGATTATTTTGATAATAAAATTGAATAATTTGTAAACGTTGTTCTTGTGTATATCTTTCCATGATGAAATTGTAAACTTACTGAATATACTGAATATAATGAAAAAAAAAACTACAGATCATGACATATTAAAAATGGCCGAAACCACACTTAGAAATCATAGCATCTCTATGGGAAAGCCTGGTACATATGATCGTGGACGAAGTTATCTCCTCCTTACTTATTTGTGTAATGTTTTAGTGTATCTCATAACAAGACCCAGCTGAGTTTAAGCCTTCCTGTTTGCCTCTAACTGCAGAAATCCATTAATAGTAGGCATTTTAACAAATAATAACTTTAGCTGATTTATCTAAGCCACTTTCTCCCTTAGAGTCTTCTAGACACCATTGTACTATGTTCGTGTACATACATACATATGTATACCCGCACCTGTAAAGCTAATAAACAGGTCGGGACTTTTAGAATATTTGTTGCTGGCTACATTTTCCTTTGCCTCTACGTACAAAGCAAAGTTATGTCATGTTTTTACAGTTACAAGCTTATATACTTTAAAGTCCGTATATACACATACAAATGTATGCTTATATATAAATATACATAAATGTACATGATACATATGGTGCATTACTACAGCGCCAAGTAAAAAGGATACATAAAACAGAAAAATGAACTTTTTATGTTGAAATAATAAAAACTCATTTTAAACACATAAACATTATATGTACATATGTAGATGATATGTGTGTATGTGTATAACGGAGCGCTTAATGTGCCAACGCGGAAGACCTTATATTACATTTAGCTCTGTGTAAGGAGCGAAATTGCTTTTCGCTACCCAGTGCAACAAATGCCGTTAAGTTTTTGAGGGGTTCTCTTCAAAGGTCCATAGCTAGATACGAAATTTCACCTAGGATACGATAAAAACTGGATACTAATTGTGTACTAAGACAGTTACTTAAGCATAAGGGTTTTCTAGGACAGTAACTTTATTGGAGGTGTTCTCTAACAGCATCGTCTCTAGAAAGTTACTTTATTTCTCATAAGAAAATAGTTGTTATGACAAAAAGTGTGACCTTAATCGAGAGCGCGCCATAAATCCGTCATTCCAATAAGAAACCCTGTCATTTCTGTACCTTTCTTTTATAGAAAACTTAAAAATAGTTTTAGAAACATGCTCTATGAAAAAGTAGGCGTATATGGAATGATCTGTGCTTTTAACCATATCGATCTCTCTTCAGTTCTCGGATTTAGTAGATTGGGAGCTCAAAGTATGTTAACGGAGTATGGCATGATCTGAGTTCTTAATCATACCGATCTTTCTTCAGTTCTCGGATTTAGTAGGTTGGGAGCTCAAAGTCTGTTGACGGACTGACTGACTGTTAACCATATCGATCTCTCTTCAGTTCTCGGATTTAGTAGATTGGGAGCTCAAAGTCTATTAACGGAGTATCGAATGATCTGAGTTCTAAATCATACCGATCTTTCTTCAGTTCTCGAATTTAGTAGGTTGGGAGCTCAAATTTTGTTCCATGGAGTATGAAATAACCTGAGCTTTTAACCATATCGATCTCTCTTCAGTTCTCGGATTTAGTAGATTGGGAGCTCAAAGTCTGTTAACGGAGTATGACATGATCTGAGTTCTTAATCATACCGATCTTTCTTCAGTTCTCGGATTTAGTAGGTTGGGAGCTCAAAGTCTGTTGACGGACTGACTGACTGTTAACCATATCGATCTCTCTTCAGTTCTCAGATTTTGTAGTTTGGGAGCTTAAGGTCTGTTGACGGAGTATATAGTACGATTGTTGGTCAGTATCTGTACTATATTTGAAATCATCCTCTCAAATCTTGGAACCTTGGGCAAAATTCTTACTCCATCATAATTTATGTATATATCTCATACATTAGTGGCATTTTTCGCCTATAAAAAGGAAAAACTATTTCGATTTTTAACCCAAAAGAAGATATCTTCTATCAAAAAAGTTTACAAAAGGACCTGAGTGGATTTCTATACGAACATTGTATGTTGCTTTAGGTAGTCCCACTTTGTTCAGCATTTTGTTGATTACTAGTTTTGGCAATAACTTGCTTCAAGTTTCATCTGTAGATTTGTTTTTGCAGATTTACTCTTCTTATTTGGATTTTAGTGAGAATAAAATAGTGTTGAAATACGATTTTTGGGTGTAGCGACTAGCCGAACAATATCGGATGATAAATAAAATATTTCGCGACAACACGATTCAGGTTTCATCTAGAGAGATTTGTATTCATTGATTTCTCCTTCCAATTAAGATTTCGAACTAGAAAAAACTGCTCCAGAAATACGATTTTTGGTAGTAGCGACCAACTGAACAATGTCGGGTCATAAATAATATTTTTGGCGAATACATGACTCAGGTTCCATATAGAGAGATTTTTTTGCTTAGATTTAGATTTCGTATTAGAATAAAATGATCTTTAAATACGATTTTTGGTAGTACTCCGACACTAGCGCCATCTAGCAGGCTTAAATTTATTTGGAGATACACTTCCTGAGTGATTCAAGACTTTAGTATAAAATCTGATTAAATTTAAGCCGGTCTGGTGCGTTTAAAGGCGAAGTATTACGTGATGGTAGTGAAGTCAATGAAAACATGCTTCCTGTGTGCCGTCCGACCACCTTTTTTGATGAACATAGTACCGAAAACGTTAAAAAATCGAGATAATAGAAATCTCTCGATATCTTATATATCGGAGAGATTTTGAGAATGTTTTGGCTAATTTTTGTTAAACGTTTTGGTATGAAAGCGTTTGTTTTTTATTTTGCAAAAACGACGTCGATAGAGACCACAAAAGAGGGCTGGGAACCTTGCATTTATCAAATCCAACATTATTGGTGACGAGACGCGGTCACGTGATGAAGTGGGTTAAACTTTGGCAAATCTTTATAGGATCAGCAGCCAATTTTGACGACGTTAAAACAGATTTGTAGTAAAATCTATAAAGACGAAGTTTTTTTTTTGCCAATCTGGGTCATATTTGATCAGATGATATACTCATCACTATACTACATCTATCTTCATATATACAATTTTACTGTGGCATCCACGTTCCCTAGATTATAAAGGTTTATATATATACCTAACCACTGAGGAAATTAAGCTTACCCTGCCGTTTATTGGGTGGGTATAAAAATTGTTGAGCCTCCACAAAGACCTCAAACACTTTAGAAACAAAATGACGAATACTTTTATTCATAAGTGTATGCGGTATATGTAAGTATGTATTATAAGTAAACAAATGCTTTCACACAAAACCATGCGCCTCTTATTGGTGACGTTTGACAAGCATATGACTTACATGGCAAAGTGCACTCGACTGTTGCACAATGTACAATGCACAACTACAAGTGTATACACACAGACATACAGACACATGCAAGCATGTTTGTGTACAAAATAACACGAGACGTTGACAACCCTATTTTAAATTTGACAGCCTGCAGAAAAGCAGTGCTGTTTGTGAGAGCTCAAAAGCTAAGAAGAAGACGTGAAATGTCTTAGACATTAGTAGAAGCTATGTTTATATCTTCTAAGGGTTAATTGTGTTCTTTCTGCAATAAACGTTTTTCATTCAATTTGAAAATGTCAATAACTTTTGTATTTTTTTAAGTTCGCTACTTAAAAGATTTAATTTTAAATTTCGTTGACTCATCCCTTTTGCATCTATTTCGCACCAGTATGGATACAGTTAAGTAGTGAAGTTGGCAATGCAATTTTATGCGTGCATGATTCCCTTAAAAAGTGGTATGCTGGCACGTGCTACAAAATTTTGAAAGAAGCAAAATGCATAAACATCAAATAAAGAACAACAACAAACAAAGTTACATAAGAGAAACATGCGATATGACAGACATCATGGAAACATGCATTTATAAGTATATAAGTGTATGTGTATGCATAAGTGTAAAGTAGAAAGCGGTTGACCACATCAAAATATGGGTCAAATGACTTCCTTGTCACTTAAAGTCAACAATATTGTAAAATATTTGGACAACGTATGTCAGAGTAATCAAGAGATGTATGCATATATATATAGAAATATACATATGATAGCTTTTTATTACACGGATAACTCTTTATATATTATATATGGAAAACCAGAAAAGCATTGGTCCTCTATAACAGTTATAAGGGTGTGTTCATTGAACTGATCTGGTAATTAAAATAAAAACATGACTTTATCATCCAAAAATTATTAATTGTATTCCATATGTACTGCACAGGGTGCATTCGAAGTTCATTTTTGAATATACGTGAGCTTGTTTAAATCAGGATCACCTTTAAAACGGGCTCTGAATCAATATAGGCATCAAAGTTTAATCCAATTTTCCATACACTTCACCACGGGACCGCGTCTCGCCAGCAGTAAAGATGCGTTTGATATACATAGGGTTCCCAGCTCTCTTTTGTGGTCTCTATCGACGTCGTTTTTGCAAAATAAAAAAACGTTTCATATCCGAAACAGTAACCAAAATAGTTAGACGATCCATAAGATATCTAGAGATGCTCTAGTATCTCTCCAATGTCAATACAACGATTTCAAGCGCTATTTCTTTAACTTTTTCGGTGTCATCTTCATTAACAAAGGTGATTGGACGGTACACAAGAAGCAAGTTTTCGTCGACTTCAGGACCATCATGCTTTTTGCCTTTAAAAGAACCAGTCTGGATTAAATTTAATCAGATTTCAACTTCATAGATTCCTGAATCGCTAAGTTCATTTTGATGAAAATGTAAAGAAAACTTACTCAAAAAGAGTTTCTCCATATATACTTAAGCACGCTAGATGGCGCTATTGTCGCATTACTGCCAAAAATCTTATTTCAAGACAATTTGGTCTAGATTCATTTTTTGAAAATTCGTAAGCCTGTTTAGATCAGGGATGCTCACACCATAGCTCAATTCGCTTCGTTTGGCTCCCAAAAACATCACATGCTTTAGGTTGTTTCCGAGAAAAACATTTCCAAACAAATCAACATTGCTTTGTTGTCATTCATAATGACAGAAAACGATTTTTATATATATTGAAGTTGCTGTCATTTGGCTCCGGAGTTCAGTTTGTTGTTCAGTAGAGTAATAATAGAGGAAAAGACATGACTCCATTCACTTGGTAGTGGCCAGAAATTATTCTTTTACATATGGTTCAAGCAGTTCACGACTTCCGGTCTTAGACCAGGTATCCTCTGGCTAGCTACAAAACATCTGGATGAATGCGAGCTAAAGTGAGAAAGCGAAACATCCCTCCCCAGGGTTATGCGCTGAGTTTGGGACCCGCTATAAAAAAAAAAACTTCCAATAAGGGTCATAGCAACCTTTCTGTTGTAAACTCGGCTATAACCACGTAAGCGGTGTCTACGTCAATAAAGAGGAAAAATAAGAGGAAAATGAAGAGAGTTAAGGTCCAAAAGTGAAACGTATTCTCTGTGTAATCCTACGACTTCTCTCGTTAAGTCCAACTGAAGCAGAACTTACGGCTTCCAACAAGAAATATTTGAACTGAAGATTTTGTAATATATTACAAATTAGGTTATGCATAAAACCTTAAAAAATACCAGCCCATTTGGACCTTTCCCAAGCGATAAAACTAATTTTAAAAAAATTATTAACTTAACTAGTAGATTACGTTACATTATGAGGTCGATCCTCAAAACGATCTCACTTGTACAGCTTCATACGCCGGTCGGTTGTGTTACCTAAAGTCTTGCATCAGCTGGACAATGTAGGAAAAAGTGTCTGGTTGTTCCACCTCACCCTCTTTCATACAACTTTGACAACTAGCGTCCGTCAAAATTTTGCCGCATGAATGCCTATTGGACAGCGTCCAGTAAAAATATCTACGATTGCGGCAAGATGAACTTTGTAAAGAGCAAATAAGTGAGAAGATCTTCTGTCCTCTACTCTAGGACAGAAAGATCTCGCATTCGTACAGTAGCTGGTCCCCGACCAAGACCTGCTAAGCGCAAACTAAGTCCATAGATCTAGTGTTGGAACAAAAGATGATGCGGCAAGATGAACTTTGTAAAGTGCAAGTAGTTCAGAAGATTTCCTCCGTACTACTCTAGGTCAGAAAGATCTCCCAGTGCTGCTAAACACAAGCTAAGTTCATAGATCCAGTGCTAGAACTCAAGGTGCCAACAGAGATGCAACACTTTCGGACTCCGATGTGAGCGGGATATGGGTGCGCCGCGTTAATCGCTCATCGGCTTTACAGTTCTAGTAAAGTAGGTAAAGTAATAGGTTGTTCCTAAGTAATTTAAATTAGATAAGCTTGGAATAATTTCAAAATTTAACCAGATAACAAATATACTGAGCAAATCAGGAATTACAAAACTAATGTGAGAATATGATCTATAAGAGGATTTATAATAGGAGTTATATTATGATTTATTTTCCATCCATGAAATATCATACAAAAGAAGAGGTCTTCAGTTTCATATTCGTGGGGACGTCACAAATTGGACGTTAAAACCTGAATCAACATTGATTCGAAGGAGGATTTTTGTACGTTTCTAAAGTTGCCAATAGGTCGTGAAGAAGTAAAGACCATCTCGTCTACAAATTACTAAAATACCCTTTCTTCCATTTTTATGTAACTTTTGTCAGTTTTTAAAAGTAGCGGAGAATGTCTGACTTTGAGTAACTTAACATTTACATAGCCAACGTAGTACCTGTGTCTTGATACGGGAACTGCCATTCGCTGGAAAGTGGAGACGTGAAACAAATACATAGCCCGAGGAGTCCTTGAGTTTTAAGTCGGAGACTGTCGCATGAGACCCTATTGGTTATATAGAGATTAAAACAGTTTCTTATCTTTCTTTAGAGCCTGTATGGCACATGAATACCTAAGTTGGGTGAATGCAAAAAGGGTTACTGGCTTTGTCTACATTTTCCATAAAAGTTCGACAATTTCACTACATTTCATCTTCTCTCTCTTCCGCTGACATCATGGCAGAGATCTTACGAGTACTTCTGGTGCTTTACTCATTAGTTTTGGCTTTAACCGATCTGTTGTATGGTGTAGAAGGCCGAAATGTCAGCGCGTGGCTTTACTAACTACTGTGGTCTATTTCCTGAACCACTTACGCCGAAGAAGCAGGAATCCCTGCACAACAACCATAATAACTTTCATCAACTCTTAAATGTAACAAATTCCAATTTGATTTACCACTGCCACAAACGCCTTTGGGTATCGAAAACTTGGTCCCTATGGAGCTCGATAACTTGAAATCTGCCTACTATTTATGGCGCATACAGAAACGAACATTTAATGGCTATCGTATATATGTACATATTTACATACACATACACATATGTATTTTCTACATTGCAAGTCAACGTAGTTGGTGTTATCACTTTATTAGCGGCCCGGCCATCTTATTCAAAACCACTAGACGCTAGTTCTTTTATTTCGATATTTTCCATTTCATCACGCTCCCGGTCTGAATTGGCCATTTAAGAAGAATGAGAAAATGATTACGATGATGGCGATTTGACAGAAATGTGTTGGACGCCGCTTAGTTATGCTTCGCTTGCGGCATTTGCTGCAGTGCTTTGTTCCTCTCTCGTAGGCAGTTTTACAGCGCGCCATTATTATGTTGGCACTGGCTTACATACCACATGTATACAGTTATATCTGCATACAGCGTTTTTCCTCCGCTTTTACACTTCTTCTACTTCTTCGTTTGGAAGGGATTCGTTGTTGGTAGTTGTGGTGCGGGATAATGGTATCGTGTTCTTTTATCTTCAATAAGGGAGTAGTTAGTGCCTTCGGCTAGTTAACGTGCTGGATGACAGTCAAGCTGTAGATATGGCAGGCTATAAGCATTGTCGTACCGCTGGCTAAATCATACAAAATCGCTGACATGATAATTTTTCTTCATCATTTACTTTCGACTCGTGCAAGAAGGTCCGTAGATACACAGAAACCTCATGGCTATAACCGCTCCCCACTCTTGCAGTTGTAAATATGTATTTTATACACACTTACATGTTATGGTATATAAGGATATACGCATTGTGGCGTAATTGAAATTGCCTCATGTTGTGGAAAAATGCGCTCCATAATAGTTGGTGCTTAATTGCATTGTTTAACCCAATGTAATACGTATGTAGGTATATGTGTAACTATGGTGCTCCGCATTAATTATTATTATTTTTCAACCATTCCATATCCACAAGAATAATGTTGTCCAATCTGCGATTCAAATGTGTAATTCCCTTGACGAATATATAGATAATTTCCTCAAATTATAGGGTGCTTTTTAAGGTATATGTATCGTATTTGGACTGTCAAACCAGCTCTTAAAACCAAAATACAGGTATGTGTTTGACAGTTTAGCCCTCTTTGGTTAATTATCATGCAAAATGGCCCTATTTCTGCATAGAAACTCTTCATTGACAACCCTAATGTGTAATTCCCTTGACGAATATATAGATAATTTCCTCGAATTATAGGGTGCTTTTTAAGGTACATGTATGTTTACAGTCCTTCATCCTTTTCGTTGTTTGGCGCCAGTTGGAGATTCCAAGTGTAGCCAGATCCTTCTCCACCTGGTCTTTTCAACGGAGTGGAAGTCTTCCTCTTCCTATGCTTCCACCGGCGGGTACTGCGTCGAATTCTTTCAGAACGGAAGTCTTTTCATTCATTTGGACGACATGACCTAGCTAGCGTAGCCACTATCTCTTAATTCGCTGAACTATGTTAAAGTCGTCATATATCTCATACAGCTTATCGTTCCATCGACTGTAGTATTCGCCGTTGTCAATACCAAAAATACCATAAATCTTCCGCAGAACCTTTATCTCGAAAATTCATAGCGCGATTCATCGGGTATTGTCACCGTCCATGGCTCTGCACCATATTGTTCGTCGAGAGAGGACTTTACTTCTCAATTGTCTACTCAGTCCGAAGTACCACTTGTAGGTAAGAGTAATCTTGCGTTGGATTTCGATGCTGACGTTGTTGTTGGGGTTAATGATGGTTCCAAGATAGACGAAATTATCTACGACTTCGGAGTTTGGACTGTCAACAGTGACGTGCTCCTTACCCAGTCTAGAGAAAGCAGAACTAACCGCGCGGATGTTGGGCTCAATGATATCCAGCAGCTGTACACTGTTATACTCGTAGAAGATTGTACCTTCTCTATTCAGCTCTGCAGCTCGAACTATTTTCTTCAGCAGTAGATTGAAGAAGTCTCACGATAGAGAGACGCCTTGTCTGAAACCTCGTTTAGTATCGAACGGCTCGGTGAGGTTCTTCCCGATCCTGATGGAGCTTTTGGTATTGCTCAACGTCAGTTTACACAACCGTATTAGTTTTGCGGGCATTCTTAAGGGTTTACGTACCCAAAATCAAAATTATTGTATTTGTAGTATTGATAGTTCTGAAAAGACTCTCCAAGCTCCCTTAGATTCAGAAAAAATAACTGTTTAGTGTCGTTTACATGCTGAAGCAATAATTATCGGTGAAGCCATTATTGATTCTTATATATTTTCAAAATTGTGAAAGGAACTGCAGGCAAGTGATTGCTACTTTTTGATGCCCCATTTCAACAAAGACCAGACTTCAAACAGGAAGGTACAATAAGCGCACGAAACCATAGCTAATGTTATGGAACTAAACTAAAGTTGCGACGAACTTTTAGTGACTGAAACATATCAGGAAATGTGCCTGTAAATCTGTCATGTAGACTTGCTCATAAACGGCTATATCTTAGATTTTTGGTGAGAAAAGGTGGTGAAAATGATCATAAGGTCTTAATAATATAAGTTTGATGTGGTAATTCCGTGGTTAATTCCGTTCTAACTAAAAATTCCCCAAAACTTGCTAACTACGAGTATTAAAGTCAAAATGAGAATAACTCTATAAGAAATATCCTTTAGGTTAAGTTATGTTAGATTCAATGGTTGAACGTCAAGATGGGGATCGCACTTGAGCTACCATACACAGTTATTTGTGAAGTTAGAAAACAATGTTTTGTAATCATAACTTATAAGTCGACAAATACTTATCTTTAAAGCCAATAAAAATCTACTAAAGCATTTTGGGTCTATGCTCATCAGCTCACAAGTATGTCTGAAAGGGTGAGCTCCCAGTTGTTTAAACCTCGATCACCCAAATGCGGGACATCGAAGAAGCAGTTGGGATGTTTCTACTGTGTCTTATACAACTGATGCTACGGAAGAGTCTCTATCTTATACGTGGACGCTATTAGCATAACCGTAATGTGTGGATATACGATGTACCGATAGGGAAAATGACCAGTTAGAACCCTTACAACTAGGAAAAGCCTTATCTCGTAGTGACTCGAAGCAGTTGTTGGCGAGGTTAGGCATTAATTAGCCAGCATTAAATTCACCAACCCTGCGCCGTACTTCTATCAAATACTCTGAGAACATAATGGGAATACTCATTGGTAATTGTACTGTGAAGAGGAGTCTCGTTTTCTTTGGTAGAGCAATGTGCAACACAAATATAATTGAGTTTTGTGCGGCTTATTATTTTTTATACCGAAAGGTATCGAGATACACGTAGTGTTACAAGGTTCTGCCGGATGCTTTATGGCTTTTTTTATGAGAACCTTAACAAAATAAATATGTTCAAATTTGACCCAAAATGACAAAAATAACTAATTTTAGTTTAACTTTTTTATCTCCTTCAAAATAATTTCCATTAGGCATTTCTTCAGATGGGGATGGTCTTCAGTGTCTTCAGAGAATATTGATTTTTTCGGCTTCGGCTCATTTCTAGAGCCACATTCGCTAGTTTGTTGAACACTTTGGATATAATATTCATAAGCCCACGTCTCGTCACCTGTAATAAAGGAAGTGATGAATGTGGGGTCCGCACATACGTTGTCAGTCATCTTCTTTGCCACCTCGATGCCATTTTTACAAAAGATAAAGGTACAAGTAGGGCTTTATGTCCAGAACATTTATCAAAATATATTGAGACAGTCCATAAGAGATGTTGAGGTCCTCTCTTATCTTTCTGATATTTACGCAACGATTTTTAAACACTGTTTCTTTAACAGTTTCGATTTTATCGTCTTTAATAGAGGTGAATGGAGGACTTCTTCATAAAATAAGAAGAATTTTTTTGTAAATTTTGTAAGAAAATTGCGTCAGAAACTGACTATTCTTTTTAACGGTATTTCTCAAAGGTCAAAAATTAAAAGTAAATTAACTTCGCACAGTATTTGCTTTGGAAAATCTCGTAATCTAACACCAGATTGTAAAACAGTTGCAATTTTTTCGATTCCGTCCAAGTTTTGCTCATCTCCACATATTTGGTGTTCTGTTTTTTCGGTCAGGGTGATTAGCCTGTTCTGCAAAGAAGGCTACGTTTCATGGCAGTAGATCGGAGTAACCTCGGTATTGTTTATAGTTATTGGCAATACAAGTATACTATTTCGCCGGCCTTAGCAACTAATAGTTGTGAGCCTTAAACTTTTATTATTATTATTATTATTATTATTATTATTATTATTATTATTATTATTATTATTATTATTATTATTATTATAACTATTAATTTTCTCTACTCGGAAATTTTAATCATTTTATATGCTCATCTCCATTTTTCGTCACAGCTCGTCGGCAAATGCAACACAACAATGAAATGCCTGTTGACAACATGGCCGCGAGCAGAGTGGACGTCAACAAATTATTGTTGTCAACAAACGAAATCGAAAGTGAATTGTGCAACAACTACAAATCGGGCAACGAAAATCAAACAAAGCGCAAAATGTCACTGGTTTGGGCAATACAGACATTCGCTTGCGAGCGACATCAGCAATCGGCACAACAAATGTATTACAAGAAACCGAATTACATGTCAAAAGTGTCACCCATTATGCATGAAAGCGAGTCAGCTGTGCATCGTGCTTTTACTGGCGTCACTGTTCGTGTTGCAAGCTGAAGTTGTTGCTGGAACGTTGGTGGCTGCCGAGGCGGGGACAACATCTACGGCAGCCACATCTGTCAATTTCAAAAGTATTATACGCATCGGCGACGGCAATATTGTCACCAGAGTGAGTAGCAGTTTGATTATATGAATTTAATAGATGTAATTTTCACTTAACGCGTACCCCGTCTTACTTTTGAGGTTAAGTAATCCGAACAAACAAACAAATGAGTATGTGGATATAATAATACGCTTATCTGGTTTAATGATATTATGTATATGTAGACACAAAAGTCATCACGAATACTCTATTAGGGTTGGTCTTAATTTTAAGAGATTTTATTTTTAAGGCTCATAAAAAGGATTTACACTAAAACATATCGATCACAACTACATAATGTTAGAAATTTTTGTAATCAAATTTTATGATAAAAAATGTAAGTATCTCGTCAACATTTACAAAGGTCATTACTCGATCGAAGTCAGCAAAAATCTAAATATATACATATGTATGTACATATTCATAGTAATAAAATTAGAACCATCAAATTATAAACAGGCCCCTTCTTTTTCTACGATACCAGAGTATATGTGATAACTCCGTCCATGAGAATAGAGAACGAAGTAATTGAGTTAGGAGAGACATTTTGAGTGAACAAAGTATTTGATGGAACTGAACCAAGAGTGGTAAATAATATTTTAACGAAAGCGGCGAGGGATTCAAGGTAAAGCAGGGTGCCGGGTCATAACGGAATCGCAGGAAATTGTAAAGCTGATGAGCTAGCAAGGAAAGGCACCTTAGAACCACTATCGGTAGAATGGGAGCGGGTCGGTGCTCTCGTATCCCATTGTTTTCTACTTCTAGACAGCTGGGCTTAGCCAGTGCTAGGCCACCATCGGTACATGCGCTGTCGCAAAAGCTTCCTCGTCCAAGATCGATCGCAGAAGGTCTAGTGATCGCGCTCAATAAGGCTAGACTGTAGTTGTGTGGCTTTTAACAGGCCATTGCCCTATTGGCGGTTGAGAATCTTACCAGACGCCATTTGCAGAAGCTGTATGTAAGAAGATGAGGTGGAAACAACTCTACATTTCCTTCTTGACTGTCCCTCGTTTGGGAGGTCAAGACTTAAACTCTTGGGAGCGCATGCCTTCATACATCCCACCGAATTGGCGGGAGTGGAAATTAAACGCCTTTGCAAATTTGTATTGTCTACTAGGCGTTCTGCTAATTTATAAGTTCGAACACAAGAGTTCTTCTTTTCTATGACATCACAAAGGACTACATATAGCTGTCAACGTGCGATCTTCGATCCATCTAACCTAACCTAACCAAGGTAAAACAATCCAAGAATTATATCTATAATACTGCCACCTAGAGAATCTAGATAGAAATTTGGGTCCGTTCAAGATTTGTTTGCCGAAAGTGACCATTCAAAAATCAGTTCAACCATCTAGAATGCGGAGTCTGTACTTCAAACTTCGACAATTTCCTCAGTTCATTAGTCTCGTTAGTTTCGTGAACGTATTGTTAGCGACTTCTAAAATACTGTTCTCTTAAGAACTAATTGATTTCTAGATCACATAGTTATTGTGCGGGGTTTTCAAGAAATTTTGGAAACCCAAAAACCGAATGATTTTTCTATAAAATTTTTTATAATTTTTCAAAAACTGTAATTTTAGTTGATATTAATCCTGTCAGAATATGAGTATTAGGATATTTTATGCGAGCTCCTAGAGAAATCTTGCGTTCAGTTTCCGTTATGTAAAACACACGATTATTTTTTTTTTACATCATATTAGGACAAGCCTGATTTCTAAGTAACGTCTTTCAGAACCCCATCAAACTAGTATTTAACTTATTTATTGGAAAAAATATAGAGAGAAAACTTTTCACAAATTAAGCAAACAAAGGTTTTTGAGAGTTGATTGGATTATTTCGGTTATAGGGAGGGTCTTTACTGTTATATTCTATCAAAATTTAGGCTTTCTTCTCTTTAAAATTTGAATATTGTTTTTTTAATAACAGGACAATTGAAAGGTCTCCGGCCTACCAGAGTAAAACACATTTTTTGTAAAATGTTTTCTTATTCAAGTTCGAAGTATGTAATATTCAAGGGTGATACACTAATTATCGCGAGGCTTCTACTTTTCGATACCATTTTTTAGTTCGATTTGTCCTTTGCTTCAAAATAGGCCTTAGTTTCGGTGATCGCCTCTTCATCCAACGAAAACTTCTTCTCAGCGAGTATTCCTTTGAGAACTGAGTGAACAGAAAATAGTCACTGGGGGCCAGTGTTAGAGAGTACGGTAGATGCGGAAGCCGTTCTAAAACCAATTCACAGATTTTTGCCATCGTTTTCATTTTCAGCAATTTCATTTTCTTCAAATGTGGCCGTTTTCGGGGATTTCGTGCTGCAAATGGTTCATATGTAATAGTCGCTGATGATGATCCTCCCTTTTCCAAGGTACTCAACAACAATTATTCCATGCACATCTCAAAATACAGACGACATAACCTTCTCAGCCGACTGTTTGTTGGCTTTTTCTACGCTTTGGAGCGTTTTTATCATGTGTAGTCCACTCGGATGACTATTGGTTAGATTTCGGAATGAAATCTTGGAGCCATGTTTCATCCTTTGTCACATATCGACGCAAAAATTCTGTCCCATTACGCTTGAACATCTCCAAATGCTGCTCCGAATCACCAACTCGTCGTTGTTTTTGGACAAAAGTGGGCTCGCGCGGCCTCCACTTTGCACAGAGCTTTCTCATACCCAAATATTCGAAAATGATATGATGTACATGTTCAGTAGATTCCTTTAAAGTCTCTGTTATCTTGAAGAACTTCATATTTCGGTCATCCAAAATTATTTTGTGGACTTTTTTGATGCTTTCGTCGGTAACAACCTTTTTTGAGCGTCCACTATGTTAACCGTTTTCGGTGCTCATTTACCCACGTCTAAACTTCGCATAACAATTCTTAATGGTTGATTTTCCTGGGACAGTGTTTGGAAACTCCTCAGCAAGCCAAGTTTTTGCTTTAATTGTCTTTTTCCCTTCAAAATCAATATTTCTTTTTTGTATTAAATTTTTAGCATTTTAGCATATTTTGTGTCAAAAATAAATCTTTAATTTCTAAATCGTCCGGTACTGTTCTGCCAAATTTGCACACATGCAGATATAAAGGAGAGTCTATAAATAAACATGATATACATATATTTTTTACATACTTCTAAATAAGGGTACAAATATGCTAACACTTATTTACGCTTACGAGCGCGCTGTGAAAAACCCGAACCGGAGCTTGATAGCAGCAGGACGCTTTTTGCACACATCACACGCTCAGGCGAGCACCAAAAATAAACGAAATCAACTCTGCTGTAGATAGCCTTTTATGAACTAAGTTGAATACCGTTATGTTATTAAGGCACTATATTTTTGCAGTAAAAATAAAATATTCACCACAGTGGACTGTTCGTTCGAAAATATATTTTTTTCCTCCATTAAGAGCGACATTCGCGTCCACTTAAGCAAAAGTTCGGTTTGATTTTGGTTTTTACAGATGCGAAAGGGGAGCTTTTGGACGCTTATTTGGTTCGATTCGACGCCGAAGGTCAAGAGACCATCAGAAATGGTTACAAAATTCCTTATTCAAGGCACATCTTCAGTAGAGTGCAAAATAATGAGAAATGTCAACCCCTTAAAATTGTCAAATCTTCATAAAATTGTGAACAGAGAAAGCCTTTTAATTATGACGTAACGACCGAAATCGAAAATACTTTAACTTCGGCCGTAGCCATCGTAGCGCCTGGAATGGACTGCACATCCTTTTGGAGCCTTTTGAATCTTATTCTTATTGAAGACGTTAGAGAAACTGATTGATCTGCATTTCCAATAGATTCACTTCCGGACGCGCAGCAAAAGTAGGTCAGTGATCACTGCCTTGCACACTCTTTTGAGTGAGCTTTTTTACGGATGGATCAAAATTTGGGAGTGTTGTTGGAGAAGTACATTGTGGGGAATTTTCCATCAACTCCAGTTTTAGGCTTCCTGTCTACTGCGGCGTCTTCAAAAAAGAGGCAGTTGCCATAAAGGTAGCAGTAGATCTACTGCTCTAGAACGTTGCCTCCTTCAGGCTCGTGAGCATTCACTCCGATAGTAGGGCAGTGATATTAGCTTTGAGTTTGTTGGCTGTATGCTCAAGACTAGTGGAGGCGTGCCTAGATCAAGTTAGATCAAGTGCTCTAGCATCAAGTTACTTGGCCACAGCGATATTGATGGAAACTGTAAGGCTGATGAGTTTGCTAGGACGGTTACTTCAGTCTCAACAACTACAGAATGAGAGCGGCTTGTAGCTACGTGTGATTCTGTGGTTTGCTACTGGATCGCTGGGCCTCAGACCAGCTCAGCAAGCGCTAATCAACTGCATTCGTAGGGTCCTTCTGGCCTTTTAACTGGACACTGTACGATCGGAATTCATGCAGCAAGATTGAACATCTTAACGAATGCCAGCATCAGCTGTTTGGAAGAAGATGAGATAGAAACCTCTCAACATTTTCTCTTCAAATGCCCCGTTTTTTGAATAAGGCAAAAACACCTCGGCTTTCGTACACTTAGACATTGAGGTCATATAGCAAAAATCGACAAAAAGCACCTTAGCGTAATTGCGATAGCTTTTGGACGCTTTGCCAATAGCTAATATCCTGCCACAAGAGTTTTGCGTTGGACTTTAAAGGACTCAATGTACTCTCTGATTGTGATCCCTCCGTCACGCTGAGGGATCAGTCATCTATCTTAACCTAACCAAACCTAACCTAACTTCGGCCGCACCGAGGATTTAAAACTTTGTTCAGGGTATAAAAGAACTTTATTTTGATTTGTATTGGTTATTATATGTGAGAACTATGTATGTATATGTTGCAGACATCCAGTCCGAACAATATGTTCGAATACTGTAGCGTTTCCTGGGACAATGATATTACCAACTTCCGTGAAGATAAGTTGGCAAATAAAAAAGTTTTCTATACAAGGCCTTAATTTTAATCGAACAGTATGTCTGGCAGCTTTCTACAATGGTCCGATATTTGGGGTTACTACAGATAAAAAGCTTCTTGGAGAGCAAACGGCGTGTACATAATTTCAGATCGATATCTCAAAGACTGAGGGACTAGTTCGGGTATATACAGACGTACGGACTAACGAACGGACATGGCTAAATCGACTCAGCTCGTCACACTGATGCTTTAGATATATAATATACTCTTTTGGTGTTACAAACTTCGTGGCAAACCTTATACGAGTATTACCGTGTTCAGGGTAAAAAAACTAACGTCAAAAAAGTGTCATAATCTCTAGTTTTAGTTCTTAAGAATTAAAAAAAAAAAATAAATATGTTCTTTACACATATTTTTTTGAATTTTTACAGGACGCTATTGAACAGTCGCTGGTAACCGTACATGATATCGCCACCGAAAATTTGGGCACCCTTTGCATATCTACACTATACCGCCCTTTGCAAGTGCCAATCAATTCCGAGCGTTATGAGAGCGCACGACAAAAGGCCGATTTGGTGGCCTCAATATTGCAGGAGGTTGGAATCGTACGACATGGTGGTGAGTCTAAAAAAATATTTACTACAATCTACATGCCAGTAGTTATTGTAACATAACCTCATTCCTTTGATATGGATAATACTTATTTTAAATTATCGACTTTCGTTTAGGGCTCAGTGATGCATTGGCCAAGGGCTTACTTAGTGACGAATCCACCACTGGCGCTAGAATTTTAGCACTAAACCTTACCAATGGTGCTGTGCAGTCGTATGTTTGGTGGGTGAAAAGTTATCATGAGAAGACTGGCGAATTGCAGCGGTACGAAGAGGATGGCTTGCAGATTGGCAAAAAGCCGATTCAGAGTTATCCATGGTAAGTGGTGAACTGTTATTATTTTACATTATAGTTTACAGTCTTTAGTCTAACTTGGCATGCCATTTGCTGGTTGTAGAGGTAGGTGGTGAGATTCCAGAACCCTTCTATTGAGGGCTGACTGCTTTTGATAACACTCTGAAAGTAATTCACCGATGCAGCAAATTATATTTGGATTGGAACATGGGGATCGCGGCAATGTTTCGTTTCAAAGAGTTGAAGCTGAGTTTGTCAGGAGTAAAAACGCTTTACTTTGTTCCCTTAAACCTAGTTACAGTCCTTTAGTGGTATTCGTTTAACATAATAAGGTGCAATGTAAGAAGTAGCTCAACACCCAGAGATTCAAATTAAGTTCATTTCTTCGACATTTATTGGAAAAAGAGTATTCCAGAATGAGGGTTTCAGCTACTTCGAGCTGTCGGCAAGATAGCTGTTCTCAGCTTGTAGTCATTTTTCACCAATTCGATTAAATTTTTCAAAAGCTTTTACCTACAACAGTACTCCGTTAACAAAATTCTATTTATTCAAGGTTCGACGATGAGAACACATCGCCAACTTTACGCTCACCCAAATTTGCACCAAGCCCACCGAATATGTATTATAAAGGATGGTGGACATTCCCCTATTTCTCCTGTACATTAAGTAAATGGATACTCTCCTATAGTATCGCAATACCACCGAGTGGACGACACGGTTTACGTGGCTTCATCAGTATCGACATCGATGTAACCGGTCTGAGGGTCAATCAGTGTGAAGCTCCCATTTATCGTTTAAGTTTCCAGCAAATGCAAAATCGACGACTGCACCTCACCGATACACCAGCTCCCGAAACCATAGAGGATATACAGGCATTTCATGGCTCACACAAATGCCATCGCGATACTATGAAGGTTAGTAAGCATTTGGCTCGTACTATATTACGATGTAACAAAAGTGTTCCAAAAGGGCGCACTTAATCTGTTAGTTGGAGTTATTGAATATTTATTTATTTGCAGTGCGACTATCGCGTCCCCAGTACGGAGACGCCGACAATAATCACTAGCAAAATTCTCTCCACACCAAATAGCTGGTCACGTGGCGCTTATCAGTGCCTTTGTCGGCGCGGTTTCTACTCGATGCGACATCCCGACGGTTTTAATGGCACCATTATGGAGATCGCATGGAAGGAGCATCAGAGAATGTGAGCAATTATTATGCAGACGTCTTTACTTGCCTGCAATGTGAGCCCGGCTGTGATTTCTGTACGGGGCCCGAGCCATGTTTGGCCAATTATAATTGGCCTTTTAGGTAAATACCAGCGAAAAAGGAGATTTCTTCATAATCTAAATACCAATTTCATTATAATATTTTTTTTTTGTACTTTTAGAATATCGCTTTTAGTAATATCAATAGGCTGTGCCATTGGTACTTTCGTGCTGGCAGGTTATCTTTTCCATCATCGCAAAGTAAAAGTTTTCAAAGTGGCCAGTCCAATATTTTTACTAATTACCCTAATTGGATGCGCAATAATGTATTTAGAGGTAAGTGCCAAATATAGGTGAGCCGTAAGATTCTTGGATATGTTTTATACATTTGTATAAGCAATAGGTAGAGATGGTTTAGTGTTATAGGTAGGACTTTGGAACTTCTTTGATCACTTTTATGCTTCAAAAAGTAAAAAAGGGGAAATGTTCAAAGAGAGGAAGCTTTATTCTGTCAAAGAGTGTACCGAGGAATCCCAGATTCAATAAGTCTGTCGGAAAGATCTTTATGAAACGTACTATATACATTCGAGTGCAGTATGCGTCAATCAATCCGTGTTCGATTAGACCACAACCCAATCCTATAGTTTTTTTAGACCGAAGAACTCATGTGATGGCTGCTCATGTACCTATGAACAACAGACCATCACAGGCATTTTGAAAGGACATTGTTTAGTATGTACCATTCAGAAAACAAGAGCTTGAACTTAGAAAGCACGATGATCACAGGGCATTGAAAATGTCGGCTTATCACACGCGCTCCAGTGAACGCTCGATTACTACTATACTGCATCTTGGAATTCATATGAACTTAATAAAGAAGTTGTGGGATGCCGGTGGCTTTTCTACCGTAACCTCTAAGAATTTTTTACGAATCAAGAAATACAGTAGTAGTGCTTAGAAGTCGATTGGGGTTTTAGAACAACTTTTATGACTAAGTTCACAAAACCATAATTCCATAATGTTCCAGAGATACAGCTAGAGAAAATTAATATCAGGTCAATTGAAAAGTCCCCGGTTTAACATTGTTTTTATTCAACATAGTTCCCAAGGGGAATACAGTGATTATAGCGACCCTCCGCCTTTTTGATAAAATTTTTGGAGCACAATTTGTCCTTTGATTCAAAAGGCCTCAGAATCGGCTGTCACATCTTCATTCGACGAAAGTTTTTTCCCTGCGAGAATTTTTTTGAGATCTGAGAACAGAAAATAGTCACTGGGGGTCAGATCTGAAGAATACGGTGCATGCAAAAGCAATTCGAAATCCAATTCATAGATTTTTGCTTTCGTTTTCACTGACTTGGGACATGATGCGTCGTCTTGGCGAAACAGAACTCTCGTTATCTTCAAATGTGGCCAGCGATTTCGTCTTTCAAACGGTCCAGTAATGTTGTTGCTTGTCCTTCCTTTTTCATGGTGGTCAGTAAAAATTATTGCAAGCGCATTCCAAAATACAAACGTATTCAGCCCACTCGGATGACTGTCGCTTAGACTTCGGAGTAATATGATGGTGTCATGTTTCGTCCATTGTCACTTTTCGTCGTAAAACCATGGGTTTAATACGCTTGAGCATCTCCAAAAACTGTTCCAAATCGTCAACTCGTCGTTGTTTTTGGTCAAAAGTGAGCTCGCGCGGGGCCAATTAAAAATCTTATGGACTTAATTCCAGTAACGCCATCTATGTGTCAGGCCGGGGACTTTTCAATCGACCTGTGCAAATATTTGACTAAAGGTGGAACATCGAGATAGAACTTTGTTCCCTAATGGGTTTCGGTAATGTGAATACATCCAATTAAGGAAATTTTGAAAATATTTTCTTTAAGTTTTGTTAAGAAAAGTCGAAAAGGTAATGAGTTCTATAAGACCATGCACCCAAACTTCAAAAAAGACTTCGATCACAGCACTTTTTTGAGATTTCTGAACTGTTGAAAGGATTTCGTTTACAAAATTGTTCGTAGTAATGTTAAAATCAAAGTTTCTAAAAATTCATAAAATTTTTCAGATGGTGGCAATTTTCCCCTACTTGGACATGACATGGTGCATCGTGACAAAGTGGACACGTCACATGGGATTTTGTATCACATACACATCTCTGCTAATGAAAACGTGGAGGTAAGTACGAAGAAAGTACCATCGAGCCTAGTTTAAAAGTTAGAGTTTTTCGTCTACGTAATTCTCTTTTATTTTGAAATATTCAAAATAACTTTTTTTTTAGAGTCTCTCTCACGTATCGCGTTAAATCGGCACACAAAGTCAAACTCACCGATCAACAACTTTTACAATGGATGGTGCCGATTTTACTCGTGATGCTCATCTATTTGGGCACTTGGACCATTTCAGCTACACCGTATGCTGAAGTGGTAGGTCTACACTACTTTTTGCATAGTTAGCAAATTTTAATTTAATGCCTCTCATGTCCTCCCATAGATCTACGACCAGGGCGGTTTGAAGTTCAAGCAGTGCTCTTACAATTGGTGGGACCATAGTTTGGCCATCGGCGAGGTGCTCTTTCTGGCTTGGGGCATACGTGTCTGCTATAATGTTCGCAACGCCGAATCATTGTACAATGAAGCTCGTCTCATTTCTTATGCCATTTACAATATCGCCATTGTTAACATAACCATGGTCGCATTCCAGTGAGTCTTACTATCTTACTTAGGTTTTAGGTTTTAATTTTTTTAACTATTACTAATAAACTCTTTGCCAGTCTTTTCATATTCCCAAGAGCTGGACCGGATATCAAATATCTTCTCGGCTTCATACGTACTCAATTTTCTACAACAACAACAATTGCTCTAGTATTCGGTCCGAAAATATCACGTGTTCTCAAAGGACAAGGTGACAAATGGGATCAGAAGGCCAAAGTACGCAGTATAACTGCATCGTTTTCGTTGAATGGCGTTGGCCTGGTGCCCGAAGAGTCTCCGGACTTGTATCAGGAAAATGAAGAATTGAAGGTTAGACTGATTTTTATATAAAATAGTTTAGAGGTTATGCTATAACAACTACATGCAATAAGACATATTAAAACTTAGGTACTATACCTTTCACTTTAGAAGAGTAGAGTGTGTGTATGTGCTAGTCGGTAAGTCGACACAAGTTCGGGTCCGTTCAAATCCTAGTCTACTTTATCTAAAGAACATTTAACTCCCATTTTCAAAGTCGATTTCATCCTATACTAGAAGGTACATCATGGGTTATCGGCACTGATTTGATGATAAGATCTTCTTAAAAGTTATCAACAGGCATTTTGCCTTAAATATAGAGTGTTATCTAAAATCTTTGCAAGCATTTGTCGATCTATCTTTAAGAATGATAGTATAAATATCGATATTTAATCGATAAATTTATCGATAAAAATATCAATTATGTTGTCGATGATGAAAATATCGATTGTTTTATCAATAAATGTGTTTATACATCGATTATCAGATTTTTTATTGTCTGAATCGACACTGATTTGACGGTACGACCTTTTTATGACTTATTAACAGACTTTTAGCCCTTAGACATAGAGTGTTATCGAAAATCTTTTGCAAGTATTAGTACTGAAATCGATCTATCTTTAAGAATAATAGTGTAAATATCGATATTTTATCGATAAATGTGTTTGTATATATCCTCATTCTATACTAGAAGCTACACCGTTGGTTATCGACACTGACTTCACGGTACAACCTTTTTATGAGTTATCAACAGGCTTTTTGTCTTACACAAAGAGAGTTATCGAAAATTATTTGCAAGTATAAGTACTGAAATCGATCTATCTTTAAGATTGAGACTAAAAATATCGATATTTTATCGACAAATATATCGATAAATGTCTTTGTATATATCGAATATCAGATTTTTTATTGCCTCAATGGTTTTCATCATTTTATGAAATATGGCTTCTAGGTCCGATAACATATGTATAGCATCCAATCAAGGATTTAAAAATTTCTTTTCGAAAAACTTTCCAGGAACAAATCCAGAAGTTGGCACATCAAATTGAGTTCATGAAGACTGTGCACATGCAAATGAATAATCGGCATTTAAAACCAAAACCCGGTGGCTATTTCACCATAACATCGACTTCGTTGCAGGCGCCGTTCAGCAAAAATACGATGTCATCCGCCCAAACACAAACTTCTAAAGGCACTGAGGACTCACTCGGTGGCAACAAAAATTTGGGGTAAGTACTTGTAACAAACTACTGTACTTATGAGAACAGATTTATAACTCTTCAAATATTTTTTCTAGCTTCCCCACCCATTTAACACCGTCAAAAGCCCGCACGCATAAGGAGAAAGTTTGACGAGATCAGCGAAGTGTAAAAGATTGCTCAACTGAATTTAATTTTCAACACTCAATCGATAGTCATAGCGGTGAATACTCACCACATTCAACACCTTCCATAACACACCCACCGCCAACGCTCGGTCAAGCCGAGCACGATCTACTCAAACAGTTTGCTTTGCTTTTCGGCCCCGAATCCGATGTCAATACATATTATATATTAGATTCAGATGTTGATGGTGATGACGAAGACACTGGCGGTAGGAGTTCGTCAGCAAATGTGCATATCGAACAGACGACTGCCGAAATTAATCAGGTCGGTTCACCACTCGAAACCACCCGCACAACGCCGACAAAGAGTGTGACCAGCTCAATGACAATTTCACCAGAATCACCATCGTTTACAGTTAACGAGGCGCATCTACCGCACATACCATCTTCATCTACATCCAGCTCATCCATGTACGCCATACGCACGCCATCACCAATACGATTTCGTCTATTGGAATCGCCAAGCTCCGATATCGACGGCATCACCCTTACCGAGATGGTGGAGGTACATTGCCCGCCGACGAAAGCACTCGACGTTAGAGTGAATATGGAGCATTTGTTGGTTGAAGGTCAAAGCGGGGTTGTTGGCGTCAATGTCACCGATGAGTTTCCGAGTCAAAATAATAATACATCCTGTTCTATGTCATCCACCCTAACAGATAGCAAAACTGTTGATGTACGAACACCGATAGTAGTTTAAGCTTGTGTTAAAAAATATGTCTGTATGTTTGAATGTGGTAACCATGGTATTTAATTGGACCTAAGTTGGTAGTGGCTACATCCTACATGTGCTTGAACCCCGACAAGATTAGTTGAAGTGCAGCAAAGCCACAAAAATCACATAGAAGAGTGTAAAGCAACAAAGCTAATTGTGGTAAATGAGGCGCAAGTATCCTACTCGTAACCAGAAGCTTAGCTTCGTAGTTTGTTAATTAATTGTATTCAGGCTTGTAAATGTAATTAGGCTGCGAAATCAAACGTCAAAACAATTATTACTTTCTACTGTCGAATGGTTTACGGAGAGCTGAATAACTTAGTTAGTCACTTTGTTTAGCAATTTTATTGGAAATTAGGGGTTAGCATAGAGGTGTTATAAAGGTGGGTCTAGGAAGCAAGTTGTTTCGACAGGTTTGCACTATATGCAGAAGACTCTGAGGTATGTCTAAAGCTGTGTATACGGTAGATGGAGTCTTAGGCTCAGGTAGTGTGTAAAGAATAGCAAGACCCCAAGCGTCTAGTGGAGATGGGAATGAAATGTCTCCTTTTCCACAGTCTCACAATACACAGGGAAAGGTCTCTTTCTTACATCTTGATTTTGTTTTTTTTTTTGTCGACGGTTGACCCATCTTTTAGCCTTTTTTATCGAGGGTTGCAACTTGAACTGTCGATCATTATGTAAGAAAAATATTCAGATCCGTTGAAGACGTGATTAACGAACTGAATTTATAGTGATAAGTCTGCTTTGTCGTATTGGTTAGAGATCTAGCTAAGATTTGTGAATTCAGCATTCATTAGCATTATGATGTTATAGTAAAAGAACTGTGAATTTTAAGGGAAAAAAGTTGTTTTTTTAGGTTATAGAAATTAGTACAAGTAAAGAAATTTCGCAATGTGTGTAGAAAAATTATAATGTTCTTTTCTTTGACGTCATAAAACTGTTTAGATTGCCTTAGAAGAGTGTCAAAAAGTTAAAAATGGCTTGCTTGTGAGTTCACAGATATTACCACTTGGCCTCTTTTACCATAAATTGCTTTGTTATTACTGTTATAATTGAAATTTACTCTACTCGTATATGCTACATTAATTTCGTCAATTTATTTCCGTATAGATGCCAAGAAAATATTATTTGAATAACAGCTTTCAATAATTTCATATTATTTATTAAAATTATTATTTTGAAAGTTGTATACGTCAGGAACTATGGAACCTGACGTACATATACCACGTTCAAAATAATAATTTTAATGAATAATGTTGTTCCTGAAACGGTGTAAAATACGCTCTGAACATTTTTTAGAGAATCAGTGTGTTATATTCTTATGGTTACGGCTGGATTCTAGCGCTTGTACTATCTTTGGCATATTTTACACATACATTTCATTACATACATACATATGTAAATTCATTTAAATATTTATGTACATACATATGTATATAATGAAAATTAAGATTTTTCTCTGATTTCTTGCTAAATTTGGAGACAAAAGGAAAAAGCAGACTCTTTACAGTCAATTGAAAGCGTTTGAACAAAACCTTCTTACAGCAGTACTAACACAAATTTACGCTTGGATCTGACCAGGGTTGCAAATACGTAAAAAAAAAAATAATTCAATTATTTTTGGATTAATATTGTTATTTTTCATACTGAAAATCTTAATTAGTAATAATTTTCAAATTGGATCCCAAAATCCAATTTACAAATTAAAAGTAATTAATCCCAAACACCGGATTTTCATTGGATTGGATTGGTAGAAACCAAGCACCGCTTTGAATAATTAAAAAAATAATAGTAAAAATCCCAAAAATCGGTTTAAAAATATATTTTTATTTTTTAATCCCAAATACCAGATTTTCATTGAACTGGATTAGTTTGGATGGGAAAAAACAAAGCACGAGTGTGAAAAATTAAAAAAAAATCCCAAAAATCGGCTTAAAAATATCTTTTTATTTTTTTTTTAATCTCAAATATCGGTTTGAAGTTTGGTTTAATTTTGCATGACTTGAAATAAAAAATTAAAATAAATTGTAATAGAATTTAAATTTTTTCACTCTTGTGTACTTCGTGTTTAACCATTTTGATTAACTTTTGCAAAGAAAAGCTTATTTAAAAAAAATACATGGTTTTATTTTTATTTAACTGCTTTTAATACTAGTCTTTCAATAAGAAATTTGTAAACTTTTTTATCCTTTTAAATTATAGTTTTTAATTTAAAAATATTTTTTTTATTTTATTACTTTCATTTTAAAAATATTTTCTCTATAGAAAAACATCCAAACTGTTTGGGATTAAAAATTATTCTTTTTTTATTTTTTAATTGTAATTATTAAATAATATAAAAAAAATTTAAATTTTTTATCTCAAAGAGTGTTTAATCCTAATACCACAACATCAGAATTAAAAATTAAATTAAAAATTTAAATTTAAATCTTTAATCCAAGGTGTTGGGATTTTTAATTCTGTTTTTGGGATTTCAAATTTTAAATTCAAAAATTTTGGATAGAAAATGAGATTTTAATTTTAAATTTTTATTATTAAATTTAAAAACGAAGTTTTCAATTTTTTCTCTTAAACATGAGAATTTAATCCGAAAATCGGAATTAAAAATTGAAAACTCAATTAAAAATTTATAACAAAATTTTCAATCCCAAGTGTTGCGATTTTTAGTTCTAATTTTGGGGTTTCGAATTTTAAATTCAAAAATTTTGCATAGAAAATTAAATTTTTAATTCCAATTTTGGGAAATTTGGATCGAAAATTAAATTTTAATTTTCAATTTTCATTGTTAAATTTAAAAACAAAGTTTTAATTTTTATTTAATATGAGATTTTAATCCCAAAATCAGAAGTAAAAATTGAAAAGCAAATTAAAAATTTAAAATAAATTCTTCTTAAATAAAAATAAATTAAAAATTTAAAATTAAATTTTTAATCCAATGTGTTGAGATTTTTAGTTCTATTTTGGGTTTTAGGATTTTAAATTACAAAATTTGGATCGAAAATTAAATTTTTAATTCCAATTTCGAAATTAAAATTTACTTTTCTATTTGTAATCACAAAATCGGAATTAAAAATATAGTTTTGGGATTTCGAATTTTAAATTCAAAAATTTTGGATTTTGAATTTAAAAATTTTGGATTGAAAATTTAATTTTTATTTCCCAAAATAGTATTAAATATTAAAAATCTTTGTTTTAATTAAAAAATTCGCAACCCTGGTCTTCATGCAATACTATCGATAAATGCATTTATCGTGACTTTCTGTTATTAATTTCCGGCAGGTTATTCGTTATATTTGTGCTTGATATGTGTTTCATAAAAATTAATATGGCTGCTAAGATTAAATGTCAGTTTACACAAAATCTTGAAATTAATATATAAAATTTTAAATATTTACTTTTTTTATTATTATATTTATTAGTTGGAAAGGTACTAATTTCTTATAAAAATTTAATCTAAGTATTTTGAAAGCCAAACTAAACCAGCTCTATGATAAATTTGTATGCAATTAATGCAAGTAACAGATATTCGATATATGTTTTTAATTATATTATGTTTATGTATGTATATAAAAGATGGCGTTTGCTTAAAATAGTTAATTATGAATGAAAAGTGTAAGCATGTTGGGCAATTTTTTTCACTTCGTTGAAAAAGAAACGTGATGCAATAAATAAAAGGTAGAAATATGCAAATTCTTTAGAATGCGTAACAGTTTAGAATAAGCTAGTTTGCAAATTGTACGATATTTAATATTTTCTTTGATTTTACGATTTTTATCAATACTAAACTTTTCTCAATACTGCACTTTTACTATTTTTCCTCCTTAAAACGCAAGAATTTTAAATTTAACTTTGCATAAAGAAGTTTGAGTATAGTTAATTAGGTAAGATATGCCTGTGTCTGCATAAAACATGACATGTGTGTTAAATTAAATTGTTTGTAAATGTAAGCATTTGATGTACAATACCAACTGACCAATAAACTCGAATGAAATGATGAATAAATTGTTAACAGTTTTGAAAAAATAAATAAATAAATAAAGCAAATAACATTATAAATGGTATACAGAGTTCTTTAAATAAATGAGTAGTCCTACCTTAGACGTTTCTGTTGTTGCAGCAATTAGTTTATTTGTTGATGGTTATTATTGTGTAAGAGAATATTCTCGAAATTGCGTAGGTTATGCTTTGACATGGAAAAATAATAATTAGTTGAGTTTACATTACATATTTTACATACTCACATACAGATGCACGGATTTGCATCTGATTTACGTTCCTTTTATTTAATACTTGTAGAATTAGGTTAGTCAAGTGGCACACAACTAAACAAAATGGAGTCGATCACGAAAATTTTCATATTTTACACATTACACAAACTTACATACACATTCTAACTATAATCTCACAATTTTTCACATTTTACACTTTGAAAACTAATATACATATTCTATGTAAAGCCTCTATTAAATAAACATATTCAACTAACTAAATTTTTTAAATTTATCAAGCAAATGAACTTCAAATACTAATATGCAACGCGAACTGCTCTTGCCTGCGCCGTGGTGAACAAAGTAGAGAAAGCACAAATCAGCTGTTTTGCAGCAAATGGCTTCCGCTACAAAAGATGGATGTTTGGCAGTAATTTATAACTAACCAACAAGAATATATTAAGCAAATACAAAAGACTTTTAACATTTTATTAAGCACAAAACAGCATACTTAACACATAAACACACTTATTTGTTGTAAATTTCAAAAAAAAAAACTCTACAATATTACAATTTATAACCAGCAGCTCTTACTATATCGCAAACCTACTTCCGTGAAATTTCGAATTGCACTTACAATTGCTTGTCATATCACATGACACTTCCGCGCAACGTTAGAGCTTTTCACCGTGCTGTGGTGAATATATAATGACATCCGTGCAATTTCGACTTGCATTACCCAGCAAACCATCTATCGGTTAAGTTTCCGGCTTAACACTATTAGCGCTATCAGAGATTACGGTTAATGTTTCTAAGAGTTTATTTAGGCCCAATTGATAATTATAACACAAACTCTTGTGTACATGTGATTGCTCTTCTTCTTAAGTGGTTACATGGGTTTACGGGTTTCAAAAAAAAAGATTTTTTTTATTGTATTATTAAATTCTACAGCACCTCTAGAATATTTTCCTGAAATTTCAAGTTTATCCGAGTAATAGTTTCGGAGATACAGCCTTCAAAACTTGTGCGCTCGGGTCTAGCTAAGCCAAACAGCGCTTTTAAACGCATTTTTCTCGAAACTGTGTTTTTGAAGTCGGTTGGCAAGATTTTTCGAAAATTTCTCCAGCGATCTTCATGAAATTTGATACAGGTCTTTGAGATACAATACTTCAAGACTTGGATGAAGGATTTTTTTGTTCGACACAACTATTTGAAAATTTTTTTTTTACTGAAATTTTATTTTTTTTTTGTAAAAAATGTCTGCCAAAAGTCCAATTTTCAGTTTTTTTTCTTTCGTCCAAGTTTTAAGTTAAGGTACGAAAACGCGTATATTTTTGCACTTTAGATGATCCTATAATGAGTTATCCTGCCAACGCAGGCGCATCTTTTTTCGGAGGGATCACCGGAAATGGTGTCGCAATAGGCGAGTTTAAAATAGTTTTTTCAAAAATTTCAGAATTTTTTGTGAAAAGTGTATGTATGTTTGTAACAAAAAAAAATGTTATAATAAAATAATTAATTTTTATAGGAAAAAAAATTGTTTTAAAAAGGCTGTTTTTTATCCGAGGAAACCCTTGTAACCCCAAAGTCCTTAAGAAAGGTGCAAGGTGTATATGGTATATGTTAGTTTCTAAGTCAATCCTTTCAATGCATTGCAGCTTCGGTAACAATAATTTACTGGGTAATAACTGTCTGTCGGTAAAACTGTCAACCCGCAACCAACTTCCGTCCAAATCTAGAGCTTTTCACCGCGTTGTGGTGAATATTTAATTGCAAAGGGAAATCAGTTCAATAATTCAAAGTGGTTTCTTCACTGACAATTGTCGTCACGCAACCAACTTCCGCGCAAATTTAGAGCTTTTCACCGCGCTGTGGTGAATATTTAATTGCAAAGGGAAATCAGTTCAATAATTCAAAATGGTTTCTTCACTGTCGCAAAAGTGTGCAAATTTCAAGTTTTGTGTGTAATTTTCTTAAATTAGTGTGTAATTTAGTGAATTTATAATAAAAGAAACATGAATAGTGTAATTGAAAGTGTTTACTTTGGTTGTGTGTGTACAGAAATAAAAATATGCAATCATTCCACAACAGAACCAAAGCCACAATTTGGTGGCAGCTAGCACATAACCTGCATAGATGGAGCGCCAACTGTTACTTTGGTAAATGGTAAGCAGTAATTTCGCTTAATAATTATTATTTATGCTTTAAATACTTATTTTCAATTATTTCTAATGCTTTGTAAGAAATTATGTTTAAACTAGTTATTCAAATATGAAAATTGCAAAATTCTGCAGTTCCCACGACAGTTGGGTCTGCCTAACCGGAACGGACCCGAATTTTTTATCCGGTCAAGGACTGTCAACTCGGCAACAACAAGTACATTTTTGTCAGAGAATATACAGCAATTTCTGTTCAGATATTTCGCGTTTGTATGCCCTCTGACTATGCCAAACATTTGCTTTTTTAGCATTACAACTTCCTTGTTAAAAAATGAGTATCATTACCAATGAATATTGAATCAAAATTTTATTTAATTTAAAAAATTGTATTCGTGTCTGGCGTGATTTCGTAGAAGTAAATGACAATACACATGTGCTAATAGTAGCACAATAATATAGCTCGAATAATGGTAAATTGCAGCACTCTCCATAAGTACAATATTATTGCGTTGGTTAAATATTGCTTTTATATAGGAACAGGAAATACTGGATGAAGAATTTCGCTGCTACATGCGTGTAGCGCGTTCACTCGAAGGAACATTGAAGCGGCCCAAAGGTAGTGTAGTTCAAATAGGTTTCAAAAAGTCATACTTTTATTTCAAATGCAGATCGCGAGTGTTGTAAGCAACTGTTAAAAAATTGTGAACGTCTGAATAGCGTAGACAATGTTATGGTTAAAAAAAATACAAACGTTTTTATGAAATACTTGTTGAAAGTGATTAATTGGACAAGTGTGCATCAGCCACTACAGCTATATGATAAATGGGTAAATACAAATGTAAAATGCGATTTACATACATATATATCTAATAAGGCATTTGAATTATTTTTAAATTCAACGCATCATATAATTACTCAATAGTATCAAGGTTCAAAAACTGAAGTTAAATTGTGGCTTCAGGATAACAAATCATATATGGCTGTTAAAGAAATGCCAAACGGTGCTCTCGCAATATACTGTGCCGTTGCTAATTCACCAAGTGCCGGTTGGCAAGATGGTGCATTGAAAATTATGAAAGATTCTAAAGATCCAGATGCAGAAGAAATGTGAAGTTCTATTGTTGTCTGTTTTATTACGTATACATTGCAGTGTATGTGTAAAAAATTTTTGTACGTGAAATATATTTTTTTACAATTTGAACTTAAAGCGAAATGCTTACATTAAGGCACTTAAGTTTACGAACGATTAGATAATGATGGTTATTAGTATAAAAATAAAAGTAATATACCAATAAAATGGACGGAATGTTTTTTCGAGACAGTTTTCGTTTGATTCGTTGCCTAATTCACAAACTTCTTGCATGACAGCGCTAATATTGCAATAATTGCTAAAGCGAAACTCTTTTTTGATACATTAATGCTTGAGGCGGTATTGCAGCTGTCATTAGAGCAATAACATTCTTCCCAATAGACGCCGTTTTCATAAACACCCCAATTGCAGACACCAGTCACACCTGTTTCAGAAACTGAGGCGCAGCGCCTAATTACTTGACGCCAACGGCCATCCCCTACATAAAAATAATTATGTTAAATATGTATGTAGCTTATTACAAAAAAAAAAAGAAACTAAAAAAATAAAGAACTTACAGATGAAACCCTTTGGACCTTGTTGTACCACCTTCATGCAAAACGATCCGGGCATATGTGATTCATCACTGTTACATTCGATGGGAATATGTTCCGTCCGGTTAAATGGCTTATAAGCACCACAACTATCGTAACCTTTCCGATCCTGATCGGAGGAGCATTGGTAACAGCGTATAGCAAGCGAACCTTAAATCATTTTATAATGTTTACACATTCATATATAATTATTAACAAGCCATTTAAGCCACACCCAAGCCATGCTTTAAAGTGTGATTGTAATGTGCATATCAGCAAGAAAATAACTTACCGACGGCACACAGTGATAACACAATCACCACATAATTCACAATGTTGCGCATTTTATACTAAAATTCAAGAAATTGGAACAGAATTCGATTTAATAAATAATAATTTAATAAAATATAAACAAGCTATATAAAAACAAATAATTTTGCTAACAAATTTGACATGTACGAAGTACAAGGGTACTCAGATATCACAATAAATTTTGACCAAGCGTTGCCAGAAAGTCTTTATGCATACAATTTCCATTTACATATATGAAACAAAAAGTTTAATGCGCGATTATACAACTATATAAATAAATATATAGTCGGATTCATTTATACAGTTTCCGGCTCTCAAGTAAATGCTCAGGAAATTATCGGTATTTTATCTTTTGTGTGAAGCAAGAAATTTTAACATTTCATATCGCCTATCTCATCGTGAATGTTAAACAGTAAAAAAAGAAGAGTGTGAAACATTAAACAAAAAAGAGTCTTCTTTAAACAAGAGTAATTGGTAAGTTTCCCATTCTGTATACTTAAATTTGTTTAAAAATATTAATTATTATTTTTATTTATTTTTCAGGTGGTCCTTTTTATTATCTAGAATGGAAGACGATTTCATCCCTACTAAAGCCAAATTAGCAATTGTACTAAAGTATGTTATGAAAATATATAAGATACTATTTTAACACAAATAGGATTTGACCGCATTCTTTTTTTCAGGTACCTGGCTTCTGAAGATTTACAACGACATATTGCCTCCTACTACCTTATTAGCAAGCAGCGTTTTGGAAGAATTCTGTCCGATGTGTGAAGGAAATTGAAAAATGAAATTCCAGAGTGTAGAGAACACACCTTGTTGGAGATATCTCATTGCTTTCGAACACAATGGAATTTTCAAAACTAGGTCGTGGCTATCAATGGCAAACACATAGCTATCAAAGCCCTACCGAAATATTTTATAATTATAAAGTAAGTGAATATGTATACATATAGATTATAATAGCCTCGTACGGGTATACCTAGGTAGGAGTGCAGCCATATCGTGCTCAATTAGCACTTGATCTGCCATTTTGATATATATAATTTCTTAATAATTTTTATTAATATGCTTTTATTATAGGGATTCCATTCTATTGTGTTGATGGCCACATGTGATGCCAATTATAAATTCACATACTTGGATGTTGGTGCTTACGGAAGTGAAGGACACTCCAATATTATGAAGAATTCGATATTCGGTATCAGCATACTTAATGACAGCAGCCAATTTACGGCCGATGGCTTTATAGTTGGCAAAGAAGGAAGAAATTTTCAATTATCGTTTAAGTAGAGCAAGACTGTGTATTGAAAACGCGTTTGGAATTTTGAGTACAAAATGGCTTTGCCTCAGAAAGGTATTATTTTGTCATCCGGATCAGGCACGATCGATTGTTTCAGCACGCTGCCTGCTACATTTCCAATATTTATGTTTATTTATAAAAACAATAATTACTATTTAGATATGTTTTTTATAAAAACAAGTTTGATGTTTCCAAATTTCGTGTCTATTTATTTCATAACTAATCATAAGACAAGTGTGTATAAAAAGATATTAGTAAAAGTTTTATTTCTGTTCCTTATTCTATTTTTTTGATTTAAGTTCCGTTACTTTCTGTAACAGCATAATGTTAAATTCCATACACATATCATCAGCAACTGACTGTGGAAGCTTATTCAACAACCAGTCAAAACAACCAAGGGCTTGTGCATATGGTGAGTTGTTCTTTCCTGCCACCAAATCTTCTTGCTTCTTTAAAATGTTGTTGAATCGACTCCATGCCTCGTCATTTTGGCTTCCGCTTAACGTCCGATTACTTGTGGTGGGTGTTGGACTCTGCAAAATAAACAAAAATTAAAACATTTGCATTTACATGCACATTATATATACTTACATAATCAAATTGTGGAATAATTAACTCCTCCACATTCGCTCTATTTATGGAGGAAGATGAATCCAAATCTTCAAATGTTGGACTTGTGGAAGTTCTGGGGAAACACAACAAAAATTCGTGAAATTTTAAAGTAAAATTTAATAGACTTACCTTCTTTTGTGTGATACATTTGGCAAAAAAGACATTTCTTCAGCAAACTCCCAATCAATCGGGTCTCCACGAGCGCTACCACTTTTGTGCTTGCGGGCCACTTTGGCGTGATAGCGATAGCTCTCCCGTAAGCTAATCCATCCAACTTTGCACTCACTAACTAAATAAATATAAAAAATAAAATAAGGTTAAGAGATTCATAAAATAAAACTTTAATTTATATACACTTACCAGTTTTGCCAAGTGAATTGCTTATGTGGACCCAGGCCTGCTCCAAAGCATTCTTATTCGAATGCATAACGTTTTTTGTGTCCCATATTCGCGGCCACTTTTCCACTTCTTTAATTAGTTTTCGTTTTTCACTTGCTGTGAAATTTTTTATTCTCTTTTGCCGCTTGGCTGCGGGTATTAAGAGTTCCATTTCTAAGGATTAAACAAAATAATATAAAAAATTGAAATAAAACCACAAATTTACTCTTTCTTCCCGCTCAATTTCCTTCAGAAATTCAGAAATGATTACTTTGATTTTCCTTCAAGAAACAATTGTTGATTTCATGTTTCTTCGCAAAACCAGGATTGCCATGTACGCTTTTATTGAAAAAATGTACTAAAAACTAGTACTAGATTTCTTTAGAGCTGCATACTATCACAAGATAATTTACAGCAGGAAATTTTCTTGACTATTTCTTAAGCGTTTTTTTATAAGAAGTTTTTACATTTCTTGAGAGCTGGACCCTAAACTTTATATAGAAACTGTTATGTTTCTTTGCAAAACCAGTGTTGCCGATCCACAATTTATAAAATAAAAGTAGAAAATATACTTACTTAATTTCTTGAGAGCTGGATGTTGCCACAAGCAAATTTTACTCCGGAATACTTCTTGAGCTTTTATTTAGTGTTTTTTGTATGAAGTGTTTGCTTTTCTTGAGAGCTGGAAACTACACTTATAGAAGAAAAATATCTTCTATCACTTTTCGTGTATTCATTTATTGTGTAAACGATTGTGATAAAGTGTATGTAGAATAGTGTTGAAATATTTTTTCACTTTACATACATCCGGCATCACCACCGAAGGTGTCAAATTTTAATCATCAAACCATCGTGTATTTTGGGTGGGGACGCTTTTCCCAATATTTTGTTTGTTAGAAATTAAACTGCATTTATAGATTCGTACAAAAGTTTCTTATTATTGAATATAGTACAATGAGTAATTTCCAATCAGTAATTTATGTTGGCATATTTCTATGTTGCCTAGTACAACTGGGTAAGTAAATATAATTGAAAATTACAAATATGAAATCAAAATGACGCACCCATTCATAAAAATTGTTTTAGGCTTTGCTATTAAGTGCTGGGACTGCCGCTCAGACAACGATCCAAAATGTGGAAATCCATTCGACAATAGTTCACTGGTTATTACTGATTGTGCACAGGAGCCTGAATTGGAACACTTACCTGGTGTACGACCGACAATGTGTCGCAAAATTCGGCAAAAAATGCACGGCGAATGGCGCTATTTCCGTAGCTGTGCTTACATGGGAGAACCTGGCATTGAAGGTGATGAGCGTTATTGTCTGATGCGCACAGGAAGCTACAATATTTTTATGGAATACTGCACATGCAATAGTAAAGATGGTTGTAATGTTGCCAGTCTACTTAGTGGGAACAAAATTGCAATAACGCTCAGTACAATAATAGTCGGTGCAATTGCTTGGACATTACGCCTTTAAAAAAATGTGACTACATTCCATATCATTTATAACTAAAATGTGCCTTTTATAAGTGATTTACTAATCGAATATGCATACTTGTATGTAACTTAGTACAATTAAGTATTGTTAAGACAAATACTTAACATTTTAAACATGTCCGTCCAAAACGATATATACTTAGATTAACTTAAAAAAATAATAAACACAAAAGACTAAGAAAACGACATTCTTACTTTGCCGAGTTCGTATATGAAACCATTTGGCATTCCAAAAAACATTTATTGTAATCAATAAAACCAAAGTCAATTTATTTATATTGACAAAATGAAATTAACAATACGGTGTTTGTTTACTAGTTTTGACAAGTGGTAAAAAATAAAAATTCAATATCGTCGGTCCCATGATTCCTCGATAGCGTGATGAACGTTTTTAGATTTTTTAGATCGGTTTGTTATAGTAATCAGCTGACATACAAATTGTACGATTAAGGTCACAATTTTGTCATATCTCCATTAGACAGTACTAAAACTATAACCGCAAAGTGTAACTCTTTTCGACTCTTAAAAAATAAAACAATTGCTTTTGGAAAATATTTTTACAGAAACTACTTTTATTAAACTCTTTAAATACATTTTTGTATAAATTATTTAAATATTAATTTTTTAATACCATCAGCTCTCTAAATGCTTAGTTTTGTAGATGTGTAAGTGTAACATATTTTGCTAGATAAAACCAGAGCAGAAAATAGTTTTTGTATTGTTTAATTTTACAAATTATTGATAAATTATAATATTTACATATTTAGAGACTGGCAATTTTTATGTATGTATGTATGTACATATTGGATATTTTTTATATTTTGACATAATTAATATAATACAATTTGCAAATATACTTTCAAGAGGTTATACTTGATTGCCTCTAACAATATTGAACATAACATAATTTACATTAAAAATTGCATAGCAATCAAGCTAATTAGCGCCGCCAAGCTGATCGCCACGAAACCAGCTGAGGAAGCATTGCAGAGATCACCCTTGCAAATGTGACAACTTTGTACTTCGCGACTGTGGGACACTGTGCAAACATCAGGCTTCTGACCCACTACTTCAAAGTGGCAGTCACGTGACACTATAATGCCGGCCTTGTCTGTAAAAAAGGAGGAAAATAAAAAAATTTATATTTTTTAATTGATAATTTTTGTTTTTTTTTTTAATATATATTTTATGCTATAATTTTATATGCTACAAGTATAAATAATAATATTTGTTTATGTATTTTTTAATGTTTTTGATATTGAGAGCTGCTAGAGAGAGAACAGAGAGAATTATTTCTAATTTTCATGCATTTAATAACGGTGCATACACTATAATTTAAAAATGTATGACTAATATGCTGAAGGTATTTTATTCGCGAATGAAAACAACTTTTCTCCGGCAGCAATAAAATGTGGAATTTGTAATCAAAACAAAATACAGATGCAAAACATATGTTGTATTCGTTGTGTTTAGACGCTATAATTGTAGAAATTTCAAATTGTTAACGTTAACGTTAAAATTTTAATTTTATTATTTTTTAATGAAATGTGTTTCATAATGTGCGTCAGTGGAGCTTTGAAGGAGTTGCTAACTTTAACTAAAGAAGGTATTTATGGTTTATAAAAAGGCTTGTAGCAGATTAAGATTAAAACCAGAAAATTTTGCATTTACGTTGCCGTAAATCGACTGAATTTAACAAAAAATGAACCATTTTGAATATTAAGAAAGGGTTGTAAGATATTTTTGGATTGAGAGGTATGCATAGAACTAATCCTTTCTCTTTTCTTCATTCTGTGGTACTTCTCTTTATTTAGCCTGCTGCAATAGTCAGAACGAGGCTTCAAAAGGTTCATTCTGGTTTTAGAGCTTTTCAACTGCAATAGACGCTGTTTAATATTAAAAATAGAAAATATAGGCGATCGTTTTTTTTATAAAATTCTTATTAAGTTAATTGTTGTTGTATATAAAATATCGTTTCGGTTTATGCTGCTGAGATGACAGTTTTAGTCGTATATATTTGAGCATATAAGGGTCCATTCAGTTTAGACGGATCCGATTATGTTGGAAATAATTAGAACCGGTATAATGCACCGTTATATTACAACAACAATAGTTATAGCTAAATATTTATGCGATTTGTACATTTTGCCGTGCAGCAATATGTTCTTAGCTTTGTTTGAGCTCATTTTATCAATTCATGAGTTCAAAATATTGACCGGATAATATCCGAGCGAAGTTTTTTTAATGAATTGATCATTGTATTGCATTATTTTCTCTCCCTTTTCGTTTTTTCATATATTATATAATTTTCGATAAATTTGTGCGTGAAATATGAACATTTTGATATGAATCATTATCAAGAGCCAGTCTGTTTTGTGCGATGTAAATATGTATGTATACATATAATGTATTTTTAAGTTGAAAATTGAAGCAAAATACGAGGTTTGGTGATAACAAACGTAAAGCAAGACATTAATTTGAATTGTGTGAGTGTTAATAATGGAAAGTGTGTTGATTATTGAAACTGGCGAGTGTTTAGAATGGACAATAGTTTGATTACTGAAATTGTAGGTTATGTTTACATTCTTAAATTTTTGTATTTTTACGAAGTGTTTTAAATGTAAGGTGAATTAGTTGCTGTATATTAACAGCTGTTAATAAAAAAATTATGATTTTAATAAAAAAAATTTAAATAAAAGTTTTAATAAGAAAAAGATTTTTTTTTATAAAATGTAAATAAATAGTATATAAAAACATTGCAAATAATTAATTAACTTATATAATTATAATTAATTTCTATTTTTTAACAAGTTATGTTTTGAAATCAATTGAACCTACCGCTAGTTACAACTTTGTTGCATTTAGTAACCGGCAGCAACTGATCCATAGTGTTAGGTTTTGCCACCTGATCGCAATCGACGGATTGAATATTTAAGGTAGCATCGATAACGTCCTTGGCGCAATTTGCCTCCGTTAGCGATTTGCATTGATAGCATTTGATGGCATCACCTGGAAATGTAAAGAAAATAATAATTTTTATTGATAATGGAAAAATTTCAATTTAATATAGAAAACAAAAAATATATACATGTTATAACAAAAACAAAAAAAAAAATATGTATACATATATGTACATATGTAGGTAATAATATATTAGGGTGGTTAAAAAAAATCCGAATAATTTTTTTCGCTTGGTACTCCAAAAAAATGGTTTTAAATAAAAAAAATGTCATTTTAGTTTTTTGTTGAGAAAACTGTGCTGGCGGAGGAACTTACCGTTAAGTTAAGAGGTCATACTTGGAGAGATCTGCTAAAAGATGTCTATCCACTATTTTTTCAGCATATCAAGTGGAAAAGAAAATCGTTGTTTTGGCCCACCCTAATATACATACATATGTACATACATATATAATTAAATATGTAAATTTTATTCTATAAAGCTTTCTCAAGAATTTTAATTTTCGCAGTTGCTGCTATACATACATACATACATACATACATACATACAAAGTTACTGTGTAAATTTTAAACCAGTTTGAAATTAAATTATTAATACTTATACATACATACAAACATTTAGATTTTATAAGTTCATTTATTGCGTCTAAACTTTGACGTTAAAGAAAACTGTATTATTGAACGACGACATTACTTTGCTTCGATTGTCTAACAAAAACCAGTTTTTTTTGTAATTAAAGAAGACTGAGTTGTAGCTGGCAAGTGTCTAATTCAGAGTTTATTAGCATAAGCTTACATATCTACATTACAAATACGCATTTGAATATGTATGTCAGTGTACTTGACTGGCTATAACGCCCAAATGCGATCACATGAGTTTGCATATACAAACACACACATGTAAATATGTATGCAAATTTCGCATTGGCGAGCTGTAAGTCTGAGCTGTTTTTGAATGGCTGCTGAACAATTTGCTTTGAAATGAGTACAAAAATTACAAGAGAAAAATGTAAAAAAAATAAAAATAAATAAAAAAAATTGAAAAAAAAATAAAATAAAAAAATGAAAAAAATGAGAAAAATAAAAATAATTAAAAAAATGGGAAAAAATAAAAAAAAACAAAAAAATGGAAAAATAAAGAAAACAAACAAAAACAAATAAAAAAACCACAAAAACAAAAACAAACATGATGACAAAATTTCTATTTATATGCAAGCGTTGTTGCCGATGTGCTTGCATACATATGTATTTATGTTTTTTTTTTGTTATTTTTGTACGTATTTAAGTGCGTTTGCGCTTAGTCAAGCGACCGCTTTTCCAAATGTTGTGGGTTGCAGGCCAAATTAAATGAATTTCTTAAGTAAATATACGCATAACTCACAACTGTTGCCATTTTGGGATGCTATTAATATAATTTTTCTTATAATTTTTTATAAAAATCAAGCACCTTGTATAAAATATTTGAAATTATGGAAATTTTCACTTTTAACTCTCTATTGGGGCTGACACACACACTTTCAGTCACATAACTCCAGCCTAAGCGCGTCAAGGTTATATTTTATTATACTGTTATTGTCACTAATTAACGTCTGTAACGGCTTATATGTAAATTTAAGATATAAACATATTCTTTTACACATAACTACACTCTCCGCTTACCGCTGGGCAATAAACAGGCCGCCAAGAGCACTAGAGCAATGATTTGTTTCATTTTGATTTTGGCAAAAAAATTTTTCTTTCACAAACAGTTGAGAAATCAACAGGTTTTCTTTATGCTGCAATAGAATATCTAAAGCAAAGGTGTACACTCGAAGACAGTTCAATTTAAACTGACTGAAATGACTGCTTGAGCTTTGGCGCGAGTTGGCGCTGCTTTGTGGTTTTCAGTTTTCAAATAACAAATGTGAGCACAAGTCTTCACACAAATATATGTATGTACATATGTATATGATATATAAATATTTCCACTTACATTTCGGTTCATGTATATATTTAATTTGCTTTTTCACGCGCGTTTGCCTCGTGTTATTTAAGAAATGCTGGAAAATTTGTCGGCAATTTGTTTAGAAATCTCTAGTTTTCTGGCGTTGTTGCATTTATTTTCTTCATTTTTTTTTATATTTTTGTTTTGTTGTCCATTGCAAATTGTTGCTGTTAAGCTATATGACGTATCTATATATTCGCATTATAACTGTATACATTTCAATAAGGCTATATACCGGCTATAAGCCCCACCTAGTGGAATTCTCTAATTGCAGTTTTTTTGTTGAAGCGTCATTAGACTGGAACTAAACACAGAACTTTGCGTTATATAATATATATTTTCTTATATATGTATGCATATAGCTCTTTATGTAGATCACCAAGGTTGTATGTAGTCATCAGTTTACTTTTTTTCTTAATTAGCATGTTATTTTATATAAATAATCCATAAGTACGTGAATGAATTTTTTGTGTGCCAAAGCCTTAAATCTTCACGATCTAGGTACAAGCATATGTACACATCAAAAGTTGGCAAATGCGACTAGATGTACATACATACATACATATAAATGCAAGCCAAGCGAGAAATTTCATTGCTTGAAATTTTAGAATTGGAAATTTTTCTTATATTGTTGTTGTAGCGAAAAAAAAATCCTCAAGTAGCGATTAATCAGCTTCTGATCAGGAAAAAAAACGAGTACGCTCCAGTTACGCAGATCAGACTGTTATGAGAACAAATTATGCCCTGTGATCAAATTTGACCCGGACTGATCCATATAAACTGCAAACGCGAACCGAATCGATTAACAGCCTTTTTCTAAATTCGCTGTTACTTTACGACGAATAGTTTCGATTTTATAGATCGCCTCAACACATTTTGGTTTTTGTTTTGCGTATGCAACGTGTCAATGCTAGACTCGTACCAAAAAAAAACTTGAATATTTTGCAAAAAAGGCTTTGAGTAGAGATTGCAAAAGATATTCTTGACAAATTGTCCAACAATCTAGCGATCCTTCTTCTTCTATTGGCGTAGACACCGCTCAAGCGGTCTTTCTAACGGAGTTGAGATCTTCCTTTTCCTCTGCTTCTGCGGGTACTGCGTCGAATACTTTCAGAACTAGAGTGTTTTCATTCATTCGGACGACATGACCTAGCCAGAGTAGCTGCGGTGTCTCTTAATTCGCTGAACTATGTCAATGTCGTCGTATAACTCGTAGAGCTCATCGGTCCATCGACTGCAATATTCGTCGCAGCCAATACGCTAAGAACCATAAATATTCCGCAGAACCTTTCTCTCGAACACTCGTAACGTCCACTCATCAGATATTGTCATCGTCCGTGTCTCTGCACCATACAGCAGGAGGGGAATAGTGAGTGACTTGTAGAGTTTGTTTTTTGATCGTTGAGTGATGACTTTACTTCTCAATTGCCTACTCAGTTGAAAGTAGCACCTGTCGGCAAGAAGTATTCTGCGTTGGATTTCTAGACTGACATTGTTGTTGCTGTTAATGCTGGTTCCAAGATAGATGAATTTATCCACAAATTCGAAGTTATGACTGTCAACAGTGACGTCCGCCTATGGGTACGGGGGGACCCCTCCGGGTTCGAGGGGAAACCGAATATACCCGCGGTAAGGCATGCCTGTCGTAAGAGGCGACTAAGATCCTGGCCACCAGTCCAGGGCTGTATGGAAGCTCAACTGGTCATAGCTTCGGCTACAAGGTCAATACCAAAGACTTTAACCTGGTATCACGGGGAGCAGTAGCCCCTGGAGTTCGCTCCAGTCTGCTCATTGGATTTGGCCCTTTGTGGAGATTCGCGGTGGCTGTGGTTAAAACCCAAATCGCGGGAAAAACTGACTTTGTCAGTCGAATGTTGAGTTGCATTGCAACCGGGTGCCGGACCCAAAGTACAGAGTGTGACGACCGTTTTGCCCTCGTTCACTACCAAACTCATTTACTTCGCTTCCTTGTCCAGTCTGGAGAAAGCAGAACTAACGGCGCGGGTGTTGAGGCCGATGATATCAATATTGTTTGCTCGCCGAATTATTCTCTCAATAAATCCTTTGATTACAGCGATGTGTGGGCGGTGGCGCCAAATCTCGCCGAGATCACGAGCTTCAATTTCTCGCATCAAACAATCGGTTATCATGTCACGATAACGGTCATCATTGACGGTTACGTTTCCTTCGGCACCATTTTTGAAGAAATATGGACCCGTGATTCCACCGGAACACATAAAACCGTTTGTTTATCTGTATGAAATGGCTCTTTAATCTCTTCAGGTTGCTTTTCGTCTCAAATACCGCATTTTTACTTATTTACATACCCATTGAGCCAGAAATGGGCGTGATTCTTTCCACGATGGAATGCTTGACAATACTGAACAAAAATAACATGACAGCTTGCCACGACTCACGGGTGATCTGTCAAAAAAAGGCTTTTAAAGAAAGATACTCCTATTTTGATCACCCGTAAGTTAATTCGTCCCGTTTTGGCCTTGGCGTTAAGCCTTAGACCATACACATGGAACATTTTATTAACTTCGCTATTCGCTAATTATACTCTCGCAACAAATTTTTGGAAAATTGGGCGTGGCGCCGCCCCTACTAAGTTTTTTGTACATATCTCGGAAATTACTATAGCTATGTTAACCAAACTCTACACAGTCGTTTTCTTCAGGCATTTCCATATACAGTTCAAAAATGGAAGAAATCGGATAATAACCACGCCCACCTCCCATACAAAGGTTATGTTGAAAATCACTAAAAGTTCGTTAAAGAAATTGCAGAAGGAAGCTGCACCCAGGCGTTTTTTAAAAATTGAAAATGGGCGTGGCCTCGCCCACTTATGGACCAAAAACCATATCTCAGGAACTACTAGACCGATTTTCAATGAAATTCGGTATATAATGTTTTCTTAACACCCTGATGACATGTACAAAATATAGGTGAAATCGGTTCACAACCACGCCTTCTTATAACAATATTTTTTCCATCTGATGCTTTTCTGTATAATACGAGTACATACATTAGTGATGATAGCTAAAACCTTCAATGTAAAAAATAATGAATAATGAAATCTATTATATTTATCATGCGAGGGTGTTCGGTACACAACTAAAAATATTTTTCCTACTGCTCTAAATGTAAAAATAATAATGTCTATATATAAAGTGCATATACATAAAAATATTTTTGCTTAAATATACAACTACAAATTCAAACTAATTACGCCTGCACAAAGTTGTTGAAAACTGGTCTTGCGATTAATTCGGTCATACATAACCACAAATATGTACATATATGTACAAGTATGCATATGTACTCGTATATAAATCGCATATACTGTTGTCTATGCGTATAAAAGCTTACGGCGATCGTGTTTAGAATACGGTATAAAGCGAAAGCGAGTAGGTACTATTTTGTTTTGATTCCCATTTTCGGGCACTTTTGTCTTTTAACTGCCAATTTAATTACAATGGCCACTAAGTGTGCCCTAAAGCGAAAACAGTAAACCCCTTTTAAGTAAAACAATATAAATCAGTGGTTTTAGATGATTTTATGTGGACTTAATTGTAAGATTTTTTCAACGCCAATAAAGAAGAAGAAGAATTGTATGATTTTTAAGTACTTTCTAATTTCAATTGTTTTGAATTACGAAACTTGGAAGAAATCGTTAGCATTCGACAGTAGTGACGCAAGCCTAAGGAAGAAGAAAGCTCCAGGCACTTACCATATATAATTTAACATAACGGGAAAAGTACTAGCGTCACTAATAAATAGAAAATTAGATGCATCCAACAAACCAAACCCATCCTTCAGATCCAATCGAATGCTTTCTTCTTATCCAATCTTTCATGAAAATTAAAACTAAGTAATGCTTAAGAGTTTAATCTATCTTTAATGGTTCTATGTTGCGAGCTTTTCAAATTTTCATTATAGTACCTGTTATGGTCCTCTTGTCTTTAGGTCGCAGCATCGGCGATTCGAAAAAGAAAAATTCCAGGGACCAGAACCGAAATATATAGTATGTGTGGATACCCAAACAATTCAGAAGTCAATCCAGTTCGCCAAGAAGTTTGTAAAACCCAGAAGGAAACGTCGGGGACTCTATAAAATATATATTTATATATATACATAAATTATATGAAATGTATGATATGCTGATTCGATCTAGTTGTGTCCGTCTGTCGGTATATACGCGAAATAGTCTCCCAGTTTTTGAGATATCTATCAGAAATTTTGCACATTTATCGAAGCTGCTTATATTGGACCATTATAGAATATAACTGCCTTACAAACTTAATGATCGGAATCAGGAGATTGTATGGACAACTTTTTCATTTGAGGAGTTATCTAAAGAAATTAAAACTAATCGAGTTAGATATAGGGTTATACTTGTATATAAATGATCAGGATCAAGAGACCAGCTTAAATCCGAGTGACTGTCCGTCCGTCCGACTGCGCAAGCGGTACGTTGAGTAAAAATTGAGATATCTCGATGAAACTTGGTGCGTAGGTTCCTTTATATACAAAAAACATTACGAGTTCGCAGATGGGCGTAATCGGACATTGCCACGCCTACAAAACGCCATTAAGCAAAAACATATAAAGTGCCATAACTAAGCAGCAAATTATAATTATAAGGAACTGTAATTTGGTACAGGGGATCGCAGTATTAAGGGGTCTAACAAGCTGGTTTAACATTTTTGAGAAAGTGAGCATGAACTCGCGCTCTAATTGGTTTAATGTATGTCCTAAACCACTTAAACTACAAAAGAATTTGCTCAGGTAAAATCACCTCTACCGACTCTGTAAAAATTGATGAAATCGGAAGATAACCTCCTACACTCTCCATATAATGGTACACTTAAAAACCCGAGATGGGCCGGGATAGAAACTGGAAATCACATATCTTGGGACCCTCCCGAACGATATAAACCAAATTTGGTACGTGAAATTCTTCTCACATTCTTACATAATAGTGCGAAAATGTGCGATATTAGTCTGTAACCACGCCTGCTCCCCAAATAACACAATTTTAAATTCCATCTGATTCTTTTCTTCCAGTGTACAAATCAAGAAGCCATTAAAAATTGTCCACACCCAAAAAAAAAAAACTATTCAAGCCTCTAAGTACCGAATATTTGGACCCCGGTACCTGTGGTTGATTTTTAAACGACAGTATTGGTCAATATGTGAGACACATAATTGATATTCAGTGAGAATTCTTACCTAACAATGGGTTGTCTGTGTGTCAAAGTGCGTTGAATCGGGTCAATATCTCCCTTAGTTCCCATATACCTAATATATGTAAAGATTTTCGAACTTTCGTGTGACTTTATACTACATACTATATATCGGCCAACATGTGAGTTATCTCACTGAAAATGTGAGAGCGTGTTTCTCTCATAACAGAGTAACTTTGTGATAAAAATATATAAAATCGGACGAAAACTTGACCAAGCGCCATTTAAATAACATCATGACTATTATATTTTTATGCCCAAAGCACCACAGAAAGTGTTCCTCAATGTGAAAGCCTGTGGCAACATATTTTTCAAACTATCTGAGCTGCTTTGACAAATCGCTATTCATAAGAAAAGACCTCAGCTTCAGCTCGTCGTCGAACTAAAATTATTTATAATACATATTAACACTTATAATGGGTGCCTATTTGAATAAATTTTTTACAATTTTATTGCATAATGCAACAGCAGAGGTCGAATGAACAACACCGACTTCACACTACAAATTGTTTACGACATCTCCATATTTGTATTTTCTATTTCGTACGTGACATTGGGAAGGCGTATTCAAAACCATACACACCTCCCTACCTGCAACCTTTGCTCTTGCCTTACCGATATAAAGTTACAAGTATACGAGTACATATATGTACATAGTATAGCTATAAATCTACTTTGCTCAATCGTGGTTTTACAATTACCCAACATCACATGACATTACATTTTCGACTGTATTTCAATTGACTTAATATTGTCATATGCTACATCTTGGCACATGTGCACCTACTTAGGTACATATATTCATATAGATTTATTTCTGCTGGTGCCCGAGTAGACAGCGTGCGGTTCTTTTCAAATTGAATTGTTCAACAATTTATTGGCAGTTAGTCGAACCGGCACATAACAGTAAAATTACAGATGTGACCATGTTAGGCTCACACATATGTATGTATGTCATCATTATGCATCTGCATAATCAATTAAAGTGGGGCTTTAATGTGAACTCTTCCTTTTGGAGAATTATTTAGGTGACGAAATGGCGGTACATGAGAAATGGGGTACTCCAAAATGTGTAAGGTTTTGGTCTTAGCTACGCATTCCACAGCAATTCCCACTTTTTATTGAATCATTACAAAAATATAGACTTTCAATACATGAAAGATATTGCGACTAATTTTTTATGTAATCTTCCTAACAATATTTTATTATTAATAATTTATGTTTAAGGAGGTGTCTTCTCCCTTGTCCTAATTCATTACCATACTCATTTGCTTCGCTTCCTTATTCATTCTGGAGAAAGCAGAACTAATGGCGCGGTTGTTGAGGCCAATGATATCAATACCATCAGCGTACGCCAGCAATTGTACATTCCTATAGGTGATGGTCTCTTCTCTACTTAGTTCTGCAGCTGGAATTATTTTCTCCAAGGGCAGATTGAAGAAGTCGCACGATAGAGAGTCGCCTTGTCTGAAACCTTGTTTAATATCGAATGGCTCGAAGAGGTCCTTCCCGATCCTGACGGAGCTTTTGATATTGCTCAACGTCAGTTTATACAGCCGTATAAGTTTTGCGGGGATACCAAATTCAGACATCGCGGCATAAAGGCGATTCCTTTTCGTGATGTCAAAAACAGCTTTGAAATCGACGAAGAGGTAGTGCGTGTTGTGTTGATCTTTTTTTCAAGGGTTTTTTCCAAGACTTGGCGCATGGCGAATATCTGGTCAGTTATTGATTTTCCAGACCTTAAGTCACACTGATAAGCTCCTATTTGTTTGTTGATGGTGGTTTTAATCTTTCACACAGTACGCTCGCTAGAACCTTATTAGCGCTGTTGAAGGGGCTTTTTGATGCATGCTCAGTTCTTCGTCGACGGATGTGAATAGCTCTGCCGGCAATCCGTCAGCCCCCGCCTCTTTGTTGTTCTGCTCATTTTTTCATTTGTCGGAACTGGCGATATCGGACAGCTACAGAATTTAGTGGCAATACAAACTGAACCATCAAAACTGAGTTTTCAACGGGGATTTCAACCTCCAGAACCGTCGTATGTTCGCGAATTGGGGTGAGAAACAGCTTGAAAATAATTCGGCTTTTCATCAAAAAATCATCGTCCGCGATGAGGCTCATTTCGGGCTAAATGGTTTTGTCAATAAGCAAAATATGCGTTATTGGTCAGGCAGCAATCCACACGTACTCCATGAGTCATCATTGCATCCCAAAAAAATTACGTATTGGTGCGGTTTATGGGCCGTACTTCTTCCGAGATGATCAAGACCGGCACGGGAATTGCTACCGCTCCATGATTACCGAATATTTTTGGCCCGAATTAGATGATATGAACTTGGACAATATGTGGGTCCAGTAAGACGGCCCCACAAGCTACACACTTAATGTCACAATCGATTTATTGAAAACCAAGTTTGGTGAACGTGTTATCTCACAAGATGACCCAGTCAGTTGGCCGCTTCGGTTGTGCGCTTTGATGCCGTTAGACTGCTTCCTGTGGAGCTACGTCAAGCAAGCGACGATTGATAAACTTCGTACGAATATCGAACGTGAAATTGCAGCAGCATCGGCCAATTTATGTTTGAAATCTGTCGAAAATTGGGTTCAGTGTCTGGATCTCTGCAAGCGTGCCATTGGTGGCCATGCAAAAGAGATCGAGTACATTTGTATGCTTTTATTGAAAACCCCGTTAAAAATTTAGTTTTGATCGTTCAGTTTGTATTGCCGCTATCTGTTATAGCTCTTCGATATCACCGGTTCTGATAAATGAGAATGTCTGCTAATGGCTAAATCGACTCACCTCGTCGTGCTAATTATTTCAATGTATATTGTTTTGGGTGTTGAAAACATCGTGATAAACTGATTATACCCTGTTCAGTGTATACAAATGTTTTCGTTAGTAGCAAAAATAAGCCACCCTAATGCCAAAACCCTTTGGACATGTTTACAACAGAGTAATGCATTAGCACCAGCAATCGGACAGCCAAATTTAAGTGTGAAAGAATCTTGATAAATTTGTTATTGCACTCGAATTTCTATAGTTCTCTTCGCTTTTATTGGTTGAGGTGAAATTAAAGTGTGAATTTCACAGCTGTGCACAGAAGTTTATGAAAGTAAAAAGAAGGTGGCAGAAGACTCGCTCAGCCAAGCGCATACCAGAATTTATTATTTTACGTACAAACACTTGTTGAATAGTCATGTTTGCATAAGTTACATTTAACCCACATAACACAATGCCATTTTCAACCAAAAATATACTCTAATTCAGAGAGCATTTCCACTTAGCGGCTGCTATGTTGTAAGCCATTTTGTTTGGGAAAATTCAGACCCTGAATGCAGCAAGTGCGGAATGAGTCCCTTTAGTTCGAGCATGTCTCATACTCGATAGGCTTATGGTTAGATTAACTCTAAAGATATTCCTTTGGGTTTGATTAGTACATAATTGTATCCGAAAGGTATGCTTTGTGAACTAATTGTGCTATATAGAAAGTGATCTTTAAAGATGACTCGCCAAATTTTTATGAATACTCGTATAACTAGAAAATACAGAACTTCGAGGTTCATCAAATTGAAGCAACTGAATCAGAGAGACGCGGTCTTGGATGTAAAGAGCTGATTAGTGGCAAACAGAAACTATTTGCTGGTCTGGTCTTCAATCTCACCGGAGACAAATTCCACCGCCTTGTCGCGCTCTATACACGGTACTGCAGGCTCAGGAAGCACTTGTCAAACATGGATATATAGTATGTAGTTTCTTGCGCAAACTGCCGGTTCTGCGACACTGAACAGCACACTCAAGAACACCTAATTCTGGACTACCCAGCAATTTGCAGAAGCAGGCTCAAGGCTTTAGGTTCTATCTACGTGGACAGAGACCACATCACCTCAGTCACGCCCAGCAGGCTTCTGGAATTGTTCAGGATGCTGGACCTTTCTAACTATATGTTATATAGGGGAGGGCACAATAGACCATAGGTCGCAGTGCAAAGCCTCAATTTTAATATCTGTCTATCTAGCTATCTAACAGGGTCTGGTCAGGATACGTAGAAAAATCTGGATAAATAGTTCAACGAGTTTAGTTCTAGTTAAACGAAATTCACAGACTTTAATCAGCCAAGGAGCGTCTTTTCGTCCATCAAACTCTGTGCGAATTGGCAAGTAATATTTCAGCTTCGTTGCTTCTACCGCGTAAATGCGGCTGATCTATGGCGTCAGCTCTACTGTTGTCAAGGATTTAGTGAATTTGGCTTACTGACACATACCAAAAAAAAACTGGAAACGTATGACTCTTTTGTCGGGGTATATATCCTTATCTCCTTATGAGAAAGCCTCATAAAGTGGTAACCAACGGTTGGCTTTATGCTGCATCCAGAATTTAATTCAAAAATTTTGTTCACTTGGTTCGCTTGGTATCTCTTAGTCCACATGCACATAAATATGCCATTGCAATGAACGTTATTGCAGCAATGGGTTGCCAATAAACCGCAATTGAATCGAATTCAATGACGTCAAGACAATGCTTTGAGCTTCCTCGTACTGGTTTGCAAGGACAATGTGGAGTAGAAATTTTTCAGCTGAAGAAACTTCGCAGACAAAAAGAAAGTAAATTTCAATTTTCGACATTACTGGTGTGTGAACTAAAGAGAATAAATTGGTGTTGGTAAATAGCAAACAAATTATTTCGAAGGATTCACGGTAATGTCGTCCAGATAGGTTACTATGGCTAATATTCGTGAAAAGAAACCGGCTTCTGTGTTTACACTGATGCCTTTTGACGATGTACTTAAAAAGTGGTCGAAAATTTGAATCAGCATGATCTAATTATACAGTGATTTCGATATTGAATCTAGTTTTTTTTTGAAACGAAGTGCTGGTCGTATAGTTTCATGCTTGATTGGCTGTTACTTGATCACATGCTCAGAATGACATCCAAAGTTTTTGTAGAGTTTATTCTCAACACACTAAATAACGCTAAGATAGATAAGAGAGAGGTCATTCCTCAGACAAAGGGAATCTAAAAGGAGATCTCACTAGGACAGTTTATAACCCGATTTGTTGTGGTACCTAGAACTTCTAAATTGACAAAGCGCTTTGAGCCGATCACAAATTTATTGAGGCGGCTAATGTCAGTTTCTGTTATGTCTGCTGGTTCGCCGTAGGTATGACTGCTGTTTCCGCCTCTGTCTTGCAAATGCTGGACAATGAATGAGGAAATGCCTGGATCTTTCCACCTCGCCTTCTTCCATACAACATGGACAATTTGTGTCCAAACACCAAAATTAACTTTGTTAAGGTTTAGTAGTTCAGTAGATCTCCTACGTTATACTCTAAACCAGAAGGACCTCGCAGTCGGACAGTAGCTGGTCGTCGACCAACGCTTGCCAAACACACTCGATGTCTATAGATCCAGTGCTTGAGAGCAAAATGAAAACGGAGATCCCACTCCTTTCCACTACGATGGTGGCCCGTTTTGTTTTCTCGTCGGATGAGCAGTTTCCAGTGATACCGCACCCGAAAACAGTCACTCCTGGATTACCTTTGAGCGCACAGTTTGCGAACTTAATGCTAATATCGTCGCTCTGCTGTTGGGATGAATGTTCATCTCCCGTATAGGCAGATCGTTCATTGAAGGAGCGATTACTGAGACAGTAGGTGCCTCAAAAGACCTCATGGTTCATATCCAGGATGAAATATTGGGCGCTTGAAAGCTATCGGTCCGTTAAGTGCTCCATTTGTTCATCTTTGGCGACACGGCTGACCATGAAACCACTTCACAGAAGTGTTTAACCCTGTATACAGTTCGAAGAAGCTTCTGCATCATTCCGTGACCATCGACGAAACATGTATCCATGGTCTACTTTGCTTACTTTTCAGACGGCTCAAAGAAGTTATATTATGGATCCGGTTCCGAGATTAAAAGGATGCTATCTAGAGGAAAGCTGTCTTCGTGTTATTCTGTATCCATCGGAGTCTTTCCTTTATGTACAATCCAATTTGGTTTCTCAACCTGGGCTACCTGGAGAGATTGGATTTCTTCTTTATTGGCGTAGACACCGCTTACATGGTTATGACCGAGTTAACAATAGCGCGCCAGTCGTTCTTCCTTTTCACTGTTTGGCGCCAATTAGAGATTCCAAGTCCAGCCAGGTCCATTTTTACCTGGTCTTTCCAGTGGAGTGGAGGTCTTCCTCTTCCTCTGCTTCCCCCGGCGGGCACTCTCATAGCTGGAGTGTTTTCATCTACTCGGGCGACATGACTTAGCCAGCGTAGCCGCTGTCTCTTAATTCGCTGAGCTTTGTCAATGTCGTCGTGCATTTCATACATTTCTTCGTTCCATCGACTGCGGTATTCGCCGTTGCCAGTACCCAAAAAACTATAAAACTTCCGCAGAACCTTTCTCTCAAAAACTCGCAACGTCGACTTATCCGATGTTACTTCTCAATTTCCTATTAGGTCCGAAACTTGACAAATTCCTAGCGCTTTCTTTAAACTATATTATAGGCTGTTAGATGACCGTCAAGGCCTTCACTATGTTTATGCCTGGGGTTCTGCGGAAATTTATACTTTTGTGTTGAGATTACTTTGTCTTAAAAAACTTTTAGCAGTGATTTGGTTTGTCAGCTGCCAAGTCCTGCCCTCTAAAACGTACTTAGCTCTAATTAGAGATCAATTTAAATGAAAGCCCTCCATTAGTAGTATGTTACTTATACGCAGTGTACCCCTTGACACATATTGAGGATATTATTATCATTAGCTTGTTCGATGAATTTAAGAGCAAATATCCAGCGAAATGCGAAAAACTTTAATTGAGTGAAATGACAAAGGGGGGTTGGGGGCATCAGTTGAAAGCTTTGACAGGAAGTCAACTTCCGTACTATGCGACATTACATTACGAATTACAAAGGCGCCACCACTAACCTACACACATGTGCCCACCACGCACACACACACATATATACATATATACACCCGATCCGCCCATATGTGTGTTATGTGTGCCAATTGATGAGCGGCACTACAATTATGTCTACAAGTAAAGGCATGCGCTGGGGAATGTGCGCTTACATTTGTGTATATACATGTGTGTGTGTGTGTGTAGAAATGTTCATTTGTGCTAAGGCATGAATACGACGTACACTAAGTACACATCGAGTTCAAATTGAAAACATCAATCATGCTAAAAAGTGTTGAAATGAAACACTAATGAAAATCAAACACAATACCCGACCATCAATGTTGCCTGGATGAGCATTAAATGGTAGTAACGGTGCGCCAGTACCGGTGAAATGTGCATCATCTTTAAATATGTGCATGAAGATGTCTCTCTCTATACATACACACTTAAAGTTATGAACAGTAGGGGTGTAAATATTGGCAGTAAAAATTTATTTTTGTTCTTATTTTTTTGTAAAAATTATTATTTTTCTATTAATTGGCGTTATAAAAAAATGTACATATATATTTTATTTAAAAATTAAGTAATTATTATTTATTTTTGTTTTATTTCAACACAAAAATCCGGTCCACTTTTCCTTGCATCCAATTTTCTTGAAGCCCAAAGCAATTTTGGAGTCGGAGCCTTTTCGCCTTCATCAATTTCCACGATGATGGTTGCTGCATCCGAGTTGACCAATCTTAATAATGGTAAGTCTTTTGATTATAGCATATACATGTATATACCATATATATATTCTGTTGTTTAAGATGACCTCATACTATTATCACCGATATTTAGTACTTAAGCAAAATTTTTTTAATATTTTCGTGGAAAAATAATATATTTGCCTTTCAATGGCCGTGTTTGATAAAAAATAAATTATAACAGCCGATTTTATGAAACCATCAGATTGCCGGGCTGAATTGAATTGGATTCTGTATTTCTTCACTTACTCTGCTCCTAAATTTACAAATTTTTCTAAACATTTTTAAAATCATTTTGCACCAGTTAAAGAAAAGCAATCAATACCTTTTTAGCCCCATTTAGAGTGCTATTCTGAAAGCCAACGCCTCAATAATTTTAGAAAAAGGACTTCAGCAGTTTCGAGAAAACGTAATCATGTTTATCTAAGCTTCTTCCCAATCGGATTTATTGTTTTCGACGCACTAAAAATATGTTCTGACACTCTTCGTGCACTCTCTGCCTTTTTTCAATAATTCTTTCCTCATATAAAAATTTAATATTTTATTAAAATATTTATTGTTAATGTTACAAACATACACAAAGAAATTCTGAAATTTTTGGAAAAAAATATTTTAAACTCGGCCATTGCGACGCTATTTCCGGTGAACCCTAGGAAAAAAGATGTGCCCGCGTTGGCAGGATAACTCCTTACAGGGAAACCTTAACCTAGAACTTGGATGAAGAAATAAAAACTGAAAATTCAATTTTCGGCAGACATTTTTACAAAAAAATAAAAATTTCAGCGAAAATTTTGAGAAATATTATTTTTTTAAATAGTTGTAATCGAAAAAAAAAAATTCTTCATCCGTGTCTTTAAGAATTGTATCTCAAAGACCTGTGTAAAATTTCATGAGGATCGGTTGAGTAGTTCTCGATAACACTTGCCAATCAAATTCAAGAACACAGTTTCGATAAAAACACGTTTAAAGACGGCGCACTTAGCTTAGCTATCTTCGAGCGCACAAGTTCTCAAGGCTGTATCTTTGAAACTTTTACTCGTGTCAACTTGAAAATTTAAGATAATATTCTAGAGGTGTTGTAGAGTTTAATAAGACAATACAAAGATTCGATTGTTGAAACCCGTAAACCCATGTACCGCCACTCTTAAACCAAAAACGTTTTTACAAACTTATGGTTCGAATTCGTCGATCCTCCTGACACTGATGAAAATAAGTATATACAACATACATGATAGATGTTTCAGCACCAAATAGTCTTAACAACCGCTGGTCTGGATCTGATTTCAGCTAAGTGAGGTCTCGTCAACTGCTTGGCGGTCATAAAAACCATCTTGCTCAGAAGGACACAGAAGTCTTTCAGTGAAGTCGACTCTCCTTTGTATAAGGATATTAATTGAATTGCACCCATGAAAATGTTAATTGTTGAAGTTATCTGGAAAATAGTGTGACAAGGTTATAGCAGTTCATCCTTCTGACTCTGCCGCTTTCATGAAGAGTTTTCCATACAATCAAAATGGCTACAGTCGGAGTCAACCAACGAAATTTAAATGAATTTGTGATGGACCGAAATGTTTCGTCATTATTGGGATTTAGCCCATATTTAGTAATTTTTTGTCGGTAAAAAGCATTGGATTGTCATTGCCCGTATATAGTTCCCCCATCGCTATCCAGACACTAATCTTAAAAATGTGAATCTGATCTGAAATGAGCATTATCGGACCAGAAATAAGATGTCTATCTATATTTGTCTCTAGCATCTGTTAAAGGCTCAATATATCTACTGCCATTTTCTTTACATTCTCTCCATTTCTTTCTTCTCCTTCTTTACTGGCGTTGAAACTGCTTACGCGGTTATAGCCGAATTAACAATAGCCCACCGGTCATTTCTTCTTTTCGCAAGGTGGCGCCAATTGGAGAGGTCGTTCTTCACCTGGTCCTTCCGACGGAGTGGAGGTCTTGCTCTTTCTCTGCTTTCCCCGGCGGGTACTGTGTCGAATACTTTCAGAGCTGGAGTGTTTTCATTCATTTGGACGACATGACCTAGCCAGCGTAGCCGCTGTCTTTTAATTCGCCCAACTATGCCAATGTCGTCGTATATCTCGTACAGTTCATCGTTCCATCGAATGCGATATTCACCGCGGCCAACGCTCAAAGGACCATAAATCTTTCGCAGAACTTTTCTCTTGAACTTCTTCATGGTCGGGCAATGGAACATCTGCTCGTCGTCATCGATTGGGGAATCGGGTTCGCCTTCTTCTGGCGTTATACTTTCACTGCCATTCAGCAGGCTGGAGAAGTGTTCTTCCCATAATTTTAGTATGCTCTGGGCATCAGTCACTAGAACACCTCTGGGGGTTCTACAATAGTACGGTCTGGTCTTGAAACTTTCTGTTAGTCGCCGCATCTTTTCGTAGAATTTTCGAGTCGATGTTTGGACCTAGGAGCGTACGCACGTCTAGAACACTGTAGACACGTCTTCCGTCTATCCCAACATCTAGTTGGTGGCTTTTCGGTGGGCTTATAGATGGTACCTTTGGTCACATCGTCAGCGATATGTTGAAGAACCTCGCGTTGATGCGGATTGTGGCTAGACGTTCATCCACCGGGGTGAATGACTGTACTCGGCGAAGGAGTGTCTCTCCCACCACGCATCCCACACCTCTATATGGCCACTGTAGTAATTTTCACAAGCACCTACTGTTCTCAAGTCCTCAGTCCTTGCGTGCGTTTTTCCTTTTAAAACATTGGAGGGTGTCTTCCAAACGCAGCGCACAACCCTGTGTAGAGGATATTTCGCCTTCTCACTTTAACTCGCCTTCAATCGGATGTTCTTAGGTTACCCAGAGGATACTTGGCCAAAGTCCGGAAGTCGTGAGCTGCTTGAGCCTTCTGTAAAAGAATCATCTCTGGCCACTTTCAAGTGAATGCCGATCAGAGAACTTTCCTCACTTGCGTGAACTTCTTTACTCTCCGAATATATAATAAATTTTCGCAAAAAACCTCTTGGCTTGGTTTCATCGCCATCTTCTTTTAATTGTCTTAAGTTTTCAAAAATTTTAATCAGGGCCTAATTCAAACTCTCTTGCTCTTGTGTTCCACCACCAAAGCTGCTATCTTTTTCAACAGCAGTGCTAGTCATACATCCATATATACATATTTGTTACACACTAGAGAGTAAAGGAGTAGCGTTGTTGGTATGAAAAGCCATGCCTGCTATTGAAACATGCGGGGAACTACCTAAATCGCTACCGTCATTACTAGTTATCGTTCAACTATTGGAACCGTATGGCAGACTTTTTGCTCAGTTCCTTGGTAATCAGAAATTTTAATCAAGGTACGCTTTTACGGCAGTTTTTCTGCCTTCTTTTTATCCTTTATTCATTCACAGTTTTTGCTTTATCCGTGTAGTTTTAATATTACATATATTTCCTAGCTCTCTGACGCTGCAATCGTAATAATGACGCTTGGGGAAATGACGTTGGAGATAAAAAATTGCATGAACGCAAGCAGAAGATTAAAAAGTAAAAAAAGTTAATCAGTTTTTTTCTCTGAAATCAAATGTTATTTTGTTTTTGCTTTCACAACTTATCCATACATAACTGTGCATTAAATAATTTTTTTCTCAAATGAGTGTGTGTGGAGATTTACTTAAGTAAGGTGAGTGCTTGCGGTAATCAAAATATAGCGGATTGAATTTATGTATATTTTACACATGTTAAAGCAATGAGGGGTGATGTTATAATTTTATGATTTATTTTTTATAGCAATGTGCTAACCCCTTTGCCAATTTTTTAAGCTGTTTATTTGGTTTTGCTTTGATTTGTATTATCCGTCAATTGGATTAGAAGCTCCATTCGGATATTCCTTGAATGGAATTAGTAGAATTTTTAGGTTAGAAATGCACCTGAGAATATTGTCTCCTCGGTTAAGGGATTACTGCCGTTAGTAAAATAATCGACTTTTTCTATAATTACCTCTTGGCGATTAATCAAACATGTTTAACACATTACATCAATCCGTCTGACCGTCTGTCTTTTTTTTTTGGGTTTTTGTTTTTTATAGTAGGGGAAAGTATCGAAAGCCGGAGTGCGGAACTTTAATTCGCTAAACCTAACCCAACTCCAACTCAAGACTCTTCCACGGAACCACCGATTGGGGTTTTCTTCGTGGAAGGGACGTGACAGTTAAGTCTCCTCTATTGTGAGGACTGATGGACCCCTAATCTGTTGAAAAGTCTCAGTTTTGTCATTATGAAAATAAACGCTTCGCCAACGGCTTTCCATTTCTCAATCGACTGACGCATGAGTGTCGTTAAGTTATCGACCGTAAAGCTACCACCGAGTGTGGTTTTTAGTTTTTCCCTTGTATTTATACTTTGTACAAGTCGGACAGTTCGGACTAATGTCATTGTTGAATCTGTAAAGATTGCTTCTAAAGCTTCTGTCTATCAATGAGTGTATGTCCGGAATAAGTCTGTTGGTTCAGCGCTCTTTGGTGGAGGATTACCACCGCTGCTGTCACATTTTCATCCTCTTTTTACTCTCCTCTGTCTTTGCCGATGCTGTTTTAGGCGCTGATAGCTGATATATTCGCTCGAGTTCATCTCCCTGAATGTCAATGGGTGGCATACTGATTATACTTCAGCCGAGTTACTTCCTATTGTCATCATTCTTGATAGATCACTATAATTTTTTTTGCTTTACCGGAAGTATACGCTGCTTAAATTTTAATTTGGAGTGGCGTAGACCAGCAGCGTCGGTTTATATTGTCCGGAAAGCACTTATTATTCGAATATGGCTTATTCTAGTAAAGCCCGCCGGCTGGAACGCACGCAGCTCCTATTGGTCATCATTCTTGATAGATCACTATAATTTTTTTTGCTTTACCGGAAGTATACGCTAGATGTTTCTTAAATTTTAATTTGGAGTCCAATATTACTCACAGCTACTTCAGCTGCGGCTGTGAAGTAATCTCGTACTCCCCTGGTGCTTATGAGTAAAAATTCACTTTTGTGCTTAGCCAGTTCCTGACTCACAGCAGAGAACCATTCGAGAAGACCATTTTGGGTCTCTTCGCATTTGTTTCTTAGGTCGACTAATTATTTGACCACTGCTACCACCATGAAATCGTCCGCATACGCTATTAGTTGCACGTCTGTTGGTTGCTGTCTTCTTAGCACCTCGTCATACATGAGGTGCCATAAGAGTGAGGCTAATACTGAGCCTTGGGGTACTCCACTCGAGATAGAGTAGCTCTTGGTGCCTTCGTCAGTATGAAAATTCAACCTTCTACTTTTAAAATAACTCGTTATAATGTTTATGAGGTATTCAGGGCAGTGTATTTCATCCAGGGCCTCGATTATGTGTTCCCATTTTGCAGTGTTGAATGCATTCTCGACACTACTTTTTTGTGCCACCTTTCCATCTTTTGCCACTTACTGCAACTTTTACAGTAATGACTAGTCCCTAAGTTTTTGAGTTACCGATTTGAAATTTGGAACACGCCGTTTTCTCACCAAGCGGCTGCTCGTTTGTTGGAATCGCGGCTATCGGACCACTATAGCTTATAGCTGCCATACAAACTGACGGATCAAAATCAAGATAATTATTGTTTTTTACCCTTTTACGCTTTCAACAATGCAACTGTGAAGAGTATTATAGCTTCGGTGCAGCCGAAGGTCATGATTTTTACTGATTTTATTTTAAAACTACCAAAGCTTTGGAGTTTTTCCATATTCTACAATTTGTCTTAATATGTAACATAGTGTAATTGTCTTATTAACATTACTAACTGGTCCTCAGTCAACTAGTACGAAAGTAAACACTTAATCGCCGACCAAAAACCAAGTCCTTCACTTATTCTCTTTGTTCTTTACTCTGCGTACACTCATTCGTGTCGTGTCTGTGTCGAATGTGTTTGTTTGCAGTACTGGTTCAACAATGGCACAGAACTCAACACCATCAAATATTGACGCACCACTTCAAAATTGTACTCCAGCGCTTATCCGTTGTTGTGACGAGTAGCATTAGTGGCAACTCTTGTCATCTCGTGTAAAGCTTACCCGGCCGATGGCGGTGACTGCTGCTCATCCCCAGGCGTTAAGCACACACATACACATACATGCAGCCACACATATGTATGTATGTATGAGCCGTTGGCCCGTTTCCTTTCCAGTTTTCATGTATGCATATTTGTGTCCGCTCGTGTGCTACTTGCTCGCTTGTTTGTCGAGTAATTTTTTCGCTTTCGTTGCACTTTTACTGCCGAACTGCAGTCGCTGGTGCTGTGATGGATAACATTGGCGGTGTTGTTGCTGTCGCTGATACTGATACTGTTGTTGTTGATGAGTGAGTGAGTGTTGTTGTCGCTGATGATGTTGTTGTTATTATTATTATTGTTGTTACTACTGTTGTTGTTGTGGTTGTCACTGTTGTTGTTGTTACTACTGTTGTTGTTGTTGTTACTTTTATTATTGCTGTAGTTGTCACTGCTGATAATGTTGTTGTTGTTGTTGTTGTTGTTGTTGTGTATTTTTTGTTGTCGCTGCTGAGAGTGTTTCTTTCGTTGTTGTTGTTGTAGTTCAGTAAAATGCTGTTGATGTTTTGTTATTGTAATTCAGTGAAATGTATTGTTGTTGTTATTTTTACTGTTGTAGGTCAGCAATATTTTTGTTACTGTTTTTGTTGTTGTTGTTACTTCTACTGATGTTTGTTGTTACTTCTACTGCTGTTTGTTGTTGTTGCTGCAACTTTTGCTGTTGTTGTTGTTGTTGTTGTTATTGTTGCCACTGCTAATACTGTTGCCATTGGCTATTGTTGCCTGCCACCTCCGCACACTGCCACTTCATTTGCCGCTTTGAAGTGGATCCACTTTCATTTGTTTGCGAAAATGCTCATTCCTCACCTTCTCGCCGAGCACTGATGCTGGCGGTCATGAATTTGAAAAGTTCGAAGTCCGCTTCTTTTTTCCACTGTGGCTCCATTCTTGCAGCATGTAATGCATACCAACGCGTTCGAAATGCGCCACAAAGGCTTAGAAAGGGGGCGCGCTGGCACAACCCTCATGCCAATTGTCGCTCAAGCGAAGACCGAGTAGCAACCGATAGACAGACACACACACATACATAGTTTCGTATGCGCTTCAAGTATGTTTGTATATGCGGTATATAAAGCTCACTTATTGTTCTCGACTGCTGCTGATTCAGCTTTGCTTGCCTTAAGCGTTTGTGCAAACATTTCATCGACTACGCTGGTGTAACAATAAGCGAGTCAAGCCGAACTTTTAAAAAGTACAAAAAAAAAAAATATAAATAAAAATTGTGAAAAAAATAAAAAAATCTTTAAAAAATAGAAGCACATATGACAATAATAAAGCGAGCATATCTCGTCTACACTCGTATATCTTCGGCAAACACGCATTTTTTTGAACGCGTTTTAGCCCATGCAGTCTTGACCCTACCAAACATTGGATATTTTAGCTTAAAAAAAGGCAACAAACCTCTCTCCGCACTCTCTCTCTTTAGCTGGCTGCTTGTCTTACAAAAAACATATGCGGGCCAATTGTTGTCGACAACATTCTTGAAAATGTCAAACCCTCTTACCTACACTTGTGGCACTTGGTTCACTATGAACTGCTTTGTTCAGCTCATAAAAGCGGCACAAACAACTCAACTCTGTTTTTTTTCAGACTCTACATGCTGTTGTTGTTGTTGTTGTTGTTGGCGTTTTGTCAAAGCAAGGAATGCAATAACCTTTGTGTTGCAAAATACTGTTACATTTTGTTCGATTTGCAGCGTTCACACACATACTCATACAAATGTAAACAATCATAGATATTTCGAAAGCATCTTCGTTTGATAAAACTTGAAGCTTCCTCGATTTCTCAAAGTTAATTCTAAATACGTTTGCAACAAGCAGATTATGTTTCTGTGGAGTTTTTTTTTTTTTTTAAGTAGGAGGAAGCATCGAAAGCCGAAGTGCGGGACTTTAACCCGCTAAACCTAACCTACTCCCAACTCAAGACCCTCCCACGGAACCACCAGATAAGGTATTACTTCATGGGAGTGACAAGACATTTTACGTCTCCTCTATAGCACGGACGAACTGGCGCCTATTCCGCTGTACCTGTCTTAATATTATCGTGATGGAAGCTGCCGCTTCGCGAACAGTTTTCCACTTCTCAGAGGACTGACACATAAGTGCAGCCAAACTTTCCACCACTAAACTACCACCAGTGCTGTTTCTAACTTTTCCCTTATTTTTTGAAACCGAGGACAATAGAAAAACACGTGTTCAGAGTCTTCTATTGAACAATACGGACTGACGTCATTTTGAAACTTATATAGGTAGTCTCTAAAGCACCCATGCCCACTTAATATTTGGGTGAGGTGGAAATCCAGGTCCCCATGTTGTCTACTTATCCACGTGTGGATGCCAGGTATGAGTCTGTGGGTCCACCGTCCTTTAGTTGAGGTTTGCCACCGTTGCTGCCATAGAGTTATGCTCTTATTTCTCTCTTCTCTCTTCTCTCTTTTGGGTTTCTGTAATTGGCGCTGATAGTTCATATAGTCTCGCGAACTCGTCTCCCTGGATGTCTATAGGCGGCATACTAGCTGAATGCGGAATATTTATTCAAAATAATCCTCACGAGATGTACTTATGCCAACGATTTTTCCAGTTCTCGAAACACTTTTCATTAGCACTTTTTGGAATGGTCCTTAGTTCCTTCAGCGATTTTTTTTCATCTCTACGAGCGACTGAAAACGGGTTCCACGGAGGGACAATTTCAGTTTGAGGAACAAGAAAAAAAAATCGCACGGAGCCAAATCTGGTGAATATGGTGGTTGATCGATGGTATTCATTGCGTTTTTGGCTTTAAATTTGGTTCCAACGTTTACAATTGTGGCTCGATGCGATGGTGCATAATCATCGTGTACATTTCATGAATTGATCTTCCACTATTCCGGCCATTTTCGATGGATGGTCTCAGGCAAACGCCTCAATAGGGCCAAATTATACTCCTTATTGACCGTCTGACGGTCCGGAACAAATTTATGATGCACGTAATCACGAGTATCGCAGAAACAATGAGCATCAGCTTGATTTTTGAGCGTGTTTTTCTTGTTTGAATGTATGACTCATCGGCCGTTATAATGCTCTCCAGTTATGCTAGGTGTGCTATCGGAATTCGCGCGATCAAGCATGTCCAAAGAGACCTGTCTAAGAGCACTTTTTGAAAAAAATTCAGCTTTGTCGGAATGAGTTGAGCAAGAACACGTTCCATACTCAAAATATCTACCAAAATACCACGAGATCTCTTGTCATCTCTCTAACACTTGCCTAAAGACTTTCAAGCACCATATTCTTCATTTTTTTGTAATGTTTTCATGAGTTGAAGTGGTCGAAGGTTGTCCAGAATAAGGCGTGTGATCAACGATCTCTCGACCATCTTTGAAGGCTTTGTACTTCTCGCAGGCTTGTGTCTTTGATAACATTTGCAAAATTTCAAATCGATATATCAAAAACTGAGGAACAAGCTCGCGTATATGCAGACGTACAGTCAGCACATGGCTACATCGGCTTTGCTCTCTCTCTGTGTAGGGTCTCCAACATTTACTTTTAGATGTTACAAACTTCGTGAACGGAGTATATCTGTGTACAATGAATGTAGCGAAATTACATGCATTTTTTTTAAGAAGAATTAGTCGACGAAAATCGAAAAAGTTTCGTTATTTTTGCTTAATGTTTGGGTCTACAACAATTGCATCCATGTTTTGGGCATCAGATCATCTTAAACTGTATACGACCCACTTACGTATTTCTTCAATATATTCTTTCTATCAACCGAGAAACTCATTGCAGAGGAAACCAGATAGTCAAAAATCATTGCATTTTGTATAAAAAAGCTTGATAAAGTTATAAATCGATTTCGTCCTTTGGAATATTGAGCCAGATTTTGTTAAATTTAATATATTTGTTAGCATTTTTTAAAGATTTCTTAAATATGGAGAATCCAGTATACATAGGTATATCGAATTTAGTCAACCTGAGTGACTAGTAACCTGTGGGCGGTCTTACAGAAATTATTGACCAATTTCAGTTCAGTTCTGGAAGAGAGTTAATATAATTATATTGGATTTTATAACGTCTTCAGATACCAATCCTACCCACCTATAACGTTATGTTTCTCTCACTATGTTTAGAGGGCATATGAGCCTTTTATATTTCGGTATTAGAGGACAAAAACAAATTTGAATCATCAAGCTCCCTTCATTGTTTATTAAAATATTCTTCATTACGATCTATACACTTTTGCATGGCTTTGAACCAATGGCCGAAGCACTTTTACCACTTGAATTGAGGTATCTCCGAAACATGTGTTCTGGACGCATTCACCGCCTCTTCAGGTGTCGAAAAACATTAACTCCTTAGTTTATTTTTTGTACGGGAATAAAAAGAAGACATTCCATGTCGAGTCAGGACTACACGGTGGATTAATTATCAAATTGATGTTTTGAGTGCTCAAAAATGCAGTTGTTTCAGTTGATTTGTGAAGGCTTGCATTGTCGGGGAGATGAGTGCTTTGTCTTTCTGATTTCTTGAAAGACCACTGTCGTACAAATTTCTGTTTTCCACACATAATTTAATGTTCTACATGGTTTTAGTGCTAAGGTTGCGACATGTCTAGTTTAAAAAATTCAACCATTTGCTTTCAACTGCTTCATCCGCCACCAACTTTTGTTGGATTCGGCTCATCTGACAACACCCATACAGTCGACTTTGCTATCGGGTTCATATGCCCATATCAACGATTTATCAGCTCTTTGTTATAGCGCTGTTTTGAAGCATCGTTATCGTATTTTTTAACATTTCATCCGATCAATCGACACGAGCCTGTTATTGAGTGATTGGCAAATTGTGTGGGTTTCAATGTGAAAAATGTTTTTTGTAGTCAAATGTTCATCCAATTTGAATGTTTGCTAGTCTTACTAATGTCTATAGTTGTCTCTATCTCACGATAGGTGACATGCTCATCTTGTAATATCAATTTGGGCTCAATATCAATAGTTTTCGGAGCAACAACTGATTTTGAACGACCTTCACGGAATTCGCCTTTGAGTGATCTACAACTTCGATTGAACTTACCATACCATCGTTAGACACTGACCTTTGATGGAGCTTCATAAAAAAAATTTAACGAAGTTCATCGATGCTCTATTGCTGAGTATATCCACGTAGAAAATTTTTGGTTTTTGGCCGAAATGAATATTTTAAGTTACTGTAAACCACACAAATAGCGCTCTTATGTCAAAACGTTCTGAGTAGAGAAGTTAAAAGATAGCAAAACTTGGGTTGTCAAATTCCGATATATAAAAGACAACCTATTCGAGTTTTACCTTAGAGTATTCGAGTCTTAGAAGGCACCAAACTTGTCTCAATTATTTTATGGTCTTATAAGAAAATGAAAATACGGTCCTTTCATTTTCTTATAAGATGCGTGGTCGAACAAATATCAACTCAGTCCAAATTTTCCTGAGGGTATTATACTGGAACATTATCTCAACTGCTTCTTCCTCAACGTCTGATCAATTTTCTCAGTGTTTTGATGAGTTTTGAATGTGATTGTTGAATAAATGTATATATTTTTGAGTTCTACTAGTATAACGTCAAATGAATGGCGAATTTTCATTTTTCTCCTTGTAACGAATGATCTGCCAAAACTAGCTTTATAACCATGGTAATCTTGTTTTAATATGACTTTTGGTTTTAGACAAAGCGCTACTTCAAACATTTTGCAGCTCCTCTTATCTCTTATCTCTTCCGATTCTAATTCACAATTCTTATTAGGGATCACAATCGTACTATACATCGCTAGATGTAACGGTTTCGCCAGACTATTACTTTTATCCATATCCAGACAGCCTTTCTGTAACTGAATATGATTTTAATTCTCGATTAAATAGTCGAAATAGTGGACCTCATTATGATATCACTCCGACTTTTTTTGAAACAGCAAGTTGAATGAATCGATAACTATAGATAATCAGCTGATATGTTTAATTTCAATAGAAATACGGGATTGAATGTTTTAATGAAATATTGTTTATAATCATTCGTACTTTCTTTTGATTTATTATGCATTTAAAATTCCATTTTTGCCATTGGTCAACATTTATCGACATTTTCTTCTTCATCTTTATTGGCGTAGACTTCACGTCCGCGGTTATAGCCGAGCTTACAACGTAGCGCCAGTCGTTCTTCCTTTTGCTGTTTGGCGTCAATTGGGTATTCAAAGTACAGCCAGGTCTTTCTCCACCTGGTCTTTCCAACGGAGTGGAGGTTTTCCTCTTCCTCTGCTTCCCCCGTCGTGTACTGCGTTGAATACTTTCAGAGCTGGAGTTTTTTCATCCATTCGGAAGACATGATCCAGTAAACATAGCCGCTGTCTCTTAAATGGCTGAACTATTTATGTCAATGTTGTCGCATATCTCGTACAGCTCATCGTTCCATCGACTATAGTATTCGCCATTGCCAATGTGCAAAGGACCACAAATCTTTCGCAGAACCTTTCTCTCGAAAACTCGTAATGCCAACTCATCAAATAGTGTCATCGACCATACCTCTGCAACATATTGTAGGACGGGAATGACGCGTGACTTGTAGAGTTTGGTCTTTGTTCGTCGAGAGAGGACTTTACTTCTCAATTGCCTTTTCAGTTCGAAGTAGCACCAGTTGGGAAGAGGTTTTCTATGATGAATTACAAGGCTGACGTTGTTGTTGGTGTTAATACTGTTTCCAAGATAGACGAAATTATCTACAACTTCGAAGTTATACTTGTAAGTGTCAACTGTGACGTGGGAGCCAAGTCGCGAGTGCGTCGACTGTTTGCTTGATGACAGGAAATATTTCATCTGATAGCATTGCATATGCCTCGTGCTCTTGTGTTGGAGGATTCTGTAGAATCGAATATAACAAATATGCTTCATAGATATTTCGACTCCATTTCCTTGTATTAGTTCTTGCACACTACGATATTTTCTTCCCAAATCATCCCCAACTTTTTCCTATTCAACAGAGCTTTTTCCTTGACTTTTACTTATTTTTGTTTTCGCCAGAGTTAGAATCCACTCTCTAACACTTAAACTTTCTTTTTTTGATAAAAATTGTTTTGTTGACGAAGTTTTGTCTTCACTGAGCTCGGTTTCCTGCTAATTGACGCTTATCAACTCGGTTAAGTTCACAAAGACCATAGCGAAGAGGTTGCATATGTGGACAATTAAAAATTCCGCGATTACAACAAAAGCAGGTGGCAGATAACAAGCGATTGCTAAAATATATAAAACTATATCTACATATGTATATTGTATATAGTTCAAGATATATGTATGTATAAACAGCATCCATGCGCACATATACAAGTATGTATCAGTGTGTAGTCAAGGAACCGATTAAAAACTTTATAAAGTGCATGGGGTTATAACAACAAGCGACTAACAATGATTGGTCGACTTTACTGGGCGGAGTAAATGGGTGTTGAGTATGCGTCTAACTCCGAGCGATGCTTTACTAATGTCCTCGCTGTGCTGATGTGTTGGTGATGGCAGCGAAAAGTTTGCCAGCGCCAGCGCAAGCAATTTACCAGTTTCGCTCAGAGCGCTGCGTTGCGAATGCATACAATAAGTTTGGTCGGATTAAGAAAAGATAAACATTTGTAAGGATTTACTACAAAGTTCGTGTTATTGCTTTTGCTGATGTTGCTGCTACGTGTACATTGTTGTTGTTGTTGCTGCTTTCGCCACTATTCATCGCCGAGTACATGATTTTGGCAAAAGGTCATTCATTTCGGAGAAGCGCGTTGTAGTCCATCCGTTTCGAGCACCTTTGCGAGCAGTGGTGAAATTTGCGAAAATATTAGGGTGTACAGATTTTTCTATTGTTTATGGTGTTCGACTTGATACTATTCGAGTGTTGGAGAGTTTCGAAAGCTCTATTTCTTCTCGAGGAGCTAATAAACGGGGTACTAATTCTTTTGTTGTTTGTGTTATCCGACTGATGAAAAGTTTCAAAAGCTCTATCTCTCTCCAAGTAAAAAACGGATATTATAGTGAATAAGTCATATTCCCCAGAAAGAACATTAAATGATTGAGCTCTGGAGATATTTCAAAAGATCTAGTTTAATTGAAGTGATGCTTTCTTAATATTATGTATTGCATGAAGACTTCTTCGGTCGCTTATAAGAACTTTTAAATTGGTCCATCCTAACGTCAGTTGGTTAATTTGAAAAGACAGTATTGGATCTGGGTTTCAGAGTCATTCTTTCTAATGGCAAATGTAGTTCTCACCACGAACTTTTAATACTCCTCCATCTTTGAAGAGTTAAACAGGAAACCTCCCATTAAATTTTGCCCTTTTATGGAATAGAGACCCTTTAAAATTTTTGGGAACAAAAGCCGAGCTCACGGCAGAAGGTATTTGGAAAACTGAGAGAGTTAAAGGAATCCTTATTGAACTGATATTCTTCACTTTGGTTGAGCTTCGGTCACTTCAGAAGTTTATTTGAGATACTCAGTCAGATAAGGGAAAGTTTGTAATTCTAGTACAAAGCATTTATCCAATTTTGAGCCGAGGAATTACATTCCACAGACCTCAAGACCGTCAAAGAACAAAGATCCGTTGTTAACTTGATTGTAATTGAGAGCGCAGCTTTGTTTGTGTGAGATACTCAGTCAAACAAAAGAACCTTTGGATCCTCAGCAGTGGCGGACCCCCAAAAATCAAAAATTTTAAATCAAATTATTAAAAATTTACGAAGTGACATCAATATTAAAAATATATTGGAAAGAAAGCCGCCCCTCTAAACCTGAAAGACAGTCAGAATCCATCACAGACCCACAGCATGAATTATTAATCAACTCTCTAACTAAAGGAATATGACCCAGGCAAATTCTGTTGTACTGTGTTGAATCTTTTTGGTCGATTTCTGTTCTTCAGAGGCTCCACTGTAATTGAGAGTTAAAGAATAATTTACTTTTTGAGAGATACCCAGTGAACTAAAGGATCCTTCAGGAACAGAATTCATTAACTACGTATTATATGTACTATGGTTGAGGGTTACAGACCCGTCACCACAGAAGTACCCATATATTTCAAGAATCTAAAGACAGACTGACAAACAGATGCTCGTGAGACTGACTGAGACAGATAAAAAAACTGTTTGATCTTTAATATAAAGCAATAACCATTACATGAGAGGAATAGCTCAAAGAGATAAAAACGTTTACCTGGACTTTTATCGAAAGAATTTTGGAATAATCGCAAAGCTGGAGTGTTTTTACCTATCCGGACAACATGACCCAGCCAGCGCAGCCACAGTTTCTTAATTCACTGAACTACTTTTCTCTCGAAAACTCGCAACTCCGACTCCGAGATGTTGTCATTCGTCCATGGCTCTGCACGATACAGCGGACCGGGACTTGCAGAGTTTGGTTTTTGTTCTGGTACTGGAACTATCACCGTTAAATTGTATAAAAATCTCATAATATTTCGACATTATGTGTGGACCACCCTAACGTGTATACATTATGCTTACGCGCGCGTATTGCGTTGGCATGAAATTTGCGTAAACATTCGCCAAAAAACCTGCTGACTTGACTTGACGGCTTAAGCAAAGCTGTAAAATAAGTTGTTGCACTTGCCTCGCGGCACTAATTCAAATGCTAGTCCAACTCTCTTCAAGCCAACTTTGTTGAGGAGAGTGCAACGTGTACATACATATACGCATTTAATATGAAATGTACCTATAGATATGCCCAGAGGCTGTAATTATTCACGAAAAAAGTTTGCTTGCACTACGTGGTAATTTGTTGGAAATAGGTAAGCGCTGAGCATTTCGCATTGTGTTTACTTCAAGTTTTCGATGCTCCAGCTATTAAGGGAATTAAAGTTATATACAAGCATTTAAATGCAAAGTCGAGTGGTTTACTTTTTGCTCAAAGTTCTATTCTTCATACAACTCACGTTCGAATTTACAAAATAGTTTTTTGAAAAAAAGGTTTTGATCTATGACAGAACTTCTTAGTTTGACTCCGATAGCTTTTAGGTTATGTTAAGTTAGGTCGTGGGCTGATCCAAAATCGATGAAATTCTTCTTTTGTGTTACCCATAAACTCCTTAATTTTCTCGCTTGATGCTCAAAGTCGACTAAACATTTTCTGATTACTCATCTAAATATATTAAGATGGTCAATATGATCACAGAAACTCCTCCACACTGCTTTGGCAAAGAGTGTCCGACAGAATATTTAGCCGAGATGTCTCAATCTGTCCAGTCTCATATAGACTTTGCAATATAGTTCGGTGTAAGAAATGGGACAAATATGATCCCTGAATTCTTTACCTTCCTCTTCACACAAGATTTGGCAAAGAGTGTCCTGATTAATGCACCTACCATTTCCGAAGCAGACGTCTTAAATCCTTTAAATATGGACGAACCAGTCAGACACAGATATATTCCCTCATGCTTTCTTAAGAAATGTGCCAAATATATATACCAACCCCTAACAAAACTATTTAACTCATCTCTTAAGCAAGGCTTATTTCCATCCATATGGAAAAAGTCATTTATAATTCCTTTGCATAAGAGTGGATTTAGAAGGATCTCGCAGTTTGGTTGCTAACCAGCATCTACTGAGCTTTCTAAAGATTCAAAGGTCTAACGACAGAACTCAAGATAACAACAGAAAACTGACCCACTTCTAATTGAATGAAAAGGAAGAAGCTCCTCGCTTTGCTGTTTCCGGCGATTTCGCTGTGGCCACGCACTCTTACAAGTCTAATATGAAAGAAGCTTGAATCTATTGTTAATGAGATCATGTTTTCCTTGACTAGTCCGTTCAATCAGAAATCCTATAATTGTGTAGAGATTGAAGAGACAGTAGTTCAGATGATTTCTTTCGGCTTAATCTGGGCCAGAAGGATGCCGCAGCAACACAAGTGCTGGTTGTTGATCAGCGTTTGCTGAGCTCACTGGATATCAGAGAACCTACTCCACTCCAAAAGTATAAAATTGATATGATAGAAGCTTGAAACTATTGCTAATTATGTCAAGAACATAGTCAGCGAACTCAAAGCCAATGTAGCCGCTCGACTGTCGGAGTGAATACGTACCTTTCTCGAGGAATTTGCACTCCGGAGCAGTATATCCGCTCCTGCGGTGTAGTTATCTAGGTTAGAAGGTATGGAACCGAAGCAGCAGAGACTATTTAGAAACAACAGCACGAGTCCATTGGAATATATTCTTGTTAGTCGACTTTTCGATGTAGTAGAAATTGACTTCGTCCCGCACTATTAAATTAATTTCGCTTGCATAGATTCAAAGGTTTTATTAGGAGTAAACTAGCTATATCAATATATCTAGGTGTTTCGGCTGCTAGTGGCTATGACGGGTCCAATAACTTTCAATAGAATGGCAATTTGAGACCTGATGGATCTCGTTATCAACCCCAGCTTATTCCTAAGATTAAAAAGGAAAGAAGTACAAAAGAAAGCGGCTAAAAGAGTTCAATTAACGTGAGATAGACATCAAGACAATCCCGAGTCCATTTCAGTATTTGTTTGACGCAGTTTAAGCGTAATCCGAAGTACTTACTAGTAAACACCCGACAAAACTGTACCAAGAAATCCGAAGACTATTCTCTTCCGGGTTCTTCAATGGTTTTCGAAGAATACCCATTTAAATACACCCATGAAGCCGTCGAAGTCTTTGCTAAGATAAAATATTCTTCTCACGGCCCAAGACTATGATCTATAAATAAGTTTAACAAGTTTCTAGGTTCTTAGAGTGCTAGGGAACATATTTTCTTAAAACGCTGGAATTAATTTTCAGCCCGATCTAGTCTAGGCGTTACACCCCGATCTCCAAAGAACTATAAAGCGAAGTAAAATGTTTTATATGCAACAAATAATTTTCTAACTTTTTCCGCGTCATTATAATCGAATCGTTAAATACTCCCGTTTCCCTTCAACACGGATATACATATGTATGTATGTGTGTATTTGGTGTATGTACATACGATGTTTGAGTTGCCACACACGCCGTCAATTTCTTTGTCACATCTCAATATTCATTTCGTGGCCTGTTACTTTTTGTGAGTGAAATGGCAACGCAATTAGGCGCTTGTTAATAATTCATTTGCCATCGCTTTGTTCGGCGTTGCGTCGTCGTCGCAGCAACCCACAATCATGAGTGATGTTGGCGAACACACAAATAGGCAAAACTACGACTGGATCTAACTTTTGTGCAGCGTAAACTGCAGCAACTTTAGAAAACTAAACGACAGCAACGGAAACGGAAGCTGTTCGGTCTGAAACGAGTGCTCAACATCTCACAGCCGCACTCGCCCGCTCCTGCTCTCTCTGCCGCTCCCTCTCCGTACGTCATACGTCAGCAACGAGACGGAAGTCGTTCATGTATGGTTGTTAATTGACAATGACAACAACAATTGAACGGATATGTTCATGCCATCGTGTAACGAATCAGGCAATGCCCCAACTTGGCCCGCCCCATCAATTATCCAGTGTCTAGTGGATTGCGCTGTCAGGCAGCATTACTACTATTTTTACACGTCTCTACACACACACACACACACACACACACACATTTGTATATGTGGACACATGCAGCGTGCTTAACATACATACAAACCGTTATGCATAAATGTTGCTTATGAAATTTCCGTATGCACTCGCTTCGAGTTAGACTAATAAGCGTGTGTAGCGGATATGAAAATTAGGTTTTGTTTGGAAAATTAATTAAATAGAAAATTATTTAAATGAATTTTCGCCGATATTTTGGGGTTTCTTTAAGCCAGAAATATTCGTGAGAGTTTAAAAAAGTGTTTACAGTTCCAAGTCTTGCCTTTATCGATATATATTCGATTAAATAGGTCAGTTTTTTGTGTATGAGTTTCTGAAAAGCTCGCATCCTACTCTTAACGAGAGTCTAAGGAAGCGGATTATCCTGCCATGCTAAGTGTGTACGCACAAAGTTCTCTAGAGCGACCCAGTAAGCTTAACTCGAACAAATTCAGAGACCTTTGAAGCTTAAATTTATGCTATTAGGAGCAGGGCAAACCCTGAAAGTCTATAACATTCTAAAGTCACTAATTAAATTCCGAAAGATAATCAGATATTGATCATTATTATACTTTGCACGCACTATTAATTCTTACAGATATGTAGTGTGATCCATTTCGAAGTTCTATACTTTTTTAAAGAAAAAGCACAGAAACTTCAAACTTAAAAGAGAATGATCATTATCATTCGAAAGAACATTCCCTGGCATTAATTTTTTGAAAACTATCTCTTTCAAATGTTGGCCGCGGCTACATCTCAGATGGTCCCTCTATTGCGTCCAATTTCAACGACTCGTTCGAACATTTCGACTGGTAACTGGCGAATGACATACGTGATGTTTTGCTCGAAGACCTGAATCGTAGCGATATTGTCCTCTTAGACTTTAGACTTCACATATCCCCACAGGTAGAGGTCTAACGTTGTGATCACACGATCTTGGTGGCCAAACGCCCGGTCCCAAACGTGAAATTATCTGCTCTCGGAAGTGTTCTTTCAGCAAATCTATTGATTACCGTTGATACCACCGGCCCACCAAACTGTTGCTTTTTCTGTGTGAAATGGCAGCTGTTGAATCCCTTCAGGTTGCTCTTCGTCCCAAATGCGGCATTTTTTGCTTGTTTATACACTTTATGAGCCAGAAACGACATCGCTCAACAAAATTTGGCTCGAAAAAGTCCGATCTTACGGGCACTTTTCAAGAGCCTATAGAGCGAAGCGATTTCGCTTGGGAAGTTCGAGCGGCTTTAGTTCTTGCACAAGTTAGTATCCAGCAGTAGATGACCTTTAAAGTATAAATCATGAACTTTAATAGATAATTAAAAACTTTAATTTTACAAATTGTGTGATACCCACCCAAAATCCTATAGACAAAGCATAGTACTCCACGGGTAATAATTTGCCAAACAACTCAGATACCGCCTCTACAGCTTTGAACTTCAACAATACAACAAATAAACGAATATCCCCAGTTTGCTCGATTGACGAGTGGTCGCGCGCATTATCCGCATAAAAATATATATTTCGCTGACTGAACAAATTGAGTTCCAACAATGCAATGGTATGCTTGCCTATAATAACCAGACAGTGAAAAAGATTATTTGTGAATTCCACTAAAACTGGTGGGAATTACCAGGCTAAGTAGGAGCATATGTATTGTGTCTCCTCTAAAAGCTCAATATAATCAATATACAATATAAATTATCTATAGCTAATTAAACTAAATTATTAAATTTTAATTAAATTAATTGAAATTAAATTTATTAAATTAAATTATAAAAGATTTGTTTAAATTTAATTATTTAATTAATATGAAATTAAAGCCAATCGTATTTAATTAAGTAAAATTAAATTATTAAATAAAATTAATGAACTTAATCTAAACTTAATTATTTTACATTTATTTTACATGTATTTTAATTAAATTTAATTAAGTTAAATTAAAATTAATTAATATTAACTTAAAATAAATATAATTATATTAAACTGAATTCAATTGAATTGAATTAAATTAAATTCAAAAAGAATTGTTCAAAAAAATTAAATTAAATTAAATTAAATTAAATTTTAATTTAGTTTAGTCCAGGTAAATAAAAATCAGTTTACATTTAAATTAATTAATAAACATAATCTAGTTTATTTTTTTAGTTTTTAATTAAAATAGCATTATATAATTTATAGTGGTTTTCTGTAACTATGTATGTTAACTTAATGTTTTTCTAAATTTAATTTAATCCAATTTTAAAAAAATTATGTGATTTAAACAATTTAATTGTATTAAATTAAAATAAATTAAAAAAATAATTTGGATTTAATTAAAATTAAAAAATTAAAAATTAATTAAAATTAATGACTTTTAATTAAAATTTTATTAAATTTTATTTTCTTTATTTGTTATTGAATTAAATTAAATTTATTTTAATTAAATAAAATTTTAGTAATTACTTAATTTTAATTTAATTGTATTATTAATTAATTAAAATTAATTTAATTAATATCTTACTTAAATTTAATTAATTTAACGCAAATTATGTCTAATTAGAATGGAACGAAGTGAGATTGAAATGTAGTAAATTATATTAATCTCAATCAATTCAATAAAGTTCGAGTAAATATCGCCTCATATACCGATAAATAAATTTAATTAATTCAAGTTGAGCTAAATTAAATTAAATTGTTTACATAAAATTGGATTGAAGGTAAATGGTTATAAATAAGAATAGTAAAAGTAGATTTTTTTATTTTAAGTTAAATTAAATTTAAGAAAATTACGTTACATTAAACTGAGTTATGTGTGATCAAATTGAATAAAATTAAATGAAAGAAAATTAAATCGAAAGAAATTAATTTAATTGAATTTCTTAAGTTATATGAAAATTTTTTATAAATAAATTAAATACATGTAATTACATAAATTAAATTAAATTGAAGAAAAAATGTTTAAATTAACTTAATTATAATTAATTTAATAAAATTAACTCAAAAATAATTTAATCAAATGAAAATTATCTTAACTAAATTACAAGAATTATTTGATACTTTTTAAAGTTAAATTAAGCATAATTACATTAATTAAATTAAAGCAAAGAATTTTTTTTTTAAATTGACTTAATTAAATTAAATCAAAGAACATGTAATCTAATAAAATTTATTTTAAGTAAATTACTTCAATTATGTGATAGTTTTTTTTTAAATTAAATTGCATAAATTAAATTAAAGCAAAAATAAATGTTGACAATAATTTAATTATAATTAAATAATTTTAATTAAATTTCAGAAAATTTAATTTAATGAAAATTGACAATAATTATATTAATAATTAATTAAATTTAATTAAATCTCAGAAAATTTAATTTAATGAAAATTAGCTTAATTAAATTACTTATAGTATATGATATATTATTTTTATTAAATTGGATTTAATTACATATGTAAATTAAATAAAACCAAGGTTTTTAACTTAATTATAATTCATTAAATTAATTTAAGGAAAATGTAATTCAATAAAATTAATTAAGATTAGATAACTTGAATTATTTGATAATTTTTTAAACTTAATTAAATATAATTACATAAATTAAATTAAAGTTTAATGCAATGAAATTAAGTAAAATTAAATTGCTTAAATTATTTTATAAATTTATTTATTTATTTATAATAATTCATATAACAAAAAGAGTTTTATTATATATGTAAATACATAAACGCAGCACTGGCTACGAGGCCTTCAGCCGATTTTATAAATTATTAAACTAAATTAAATTTAATTACATAAATTAAAATAAAGAAAGCAAAATTAAAATTAATTAAATTTAACTAAATCAAAGAGCATGTAATCGAATATAAATTATCTTAATTAAATTACGCAAATTATTTGATACAATGTGATTATATTTAAATTAATTTAAAATCGAATGAAAATTATATTAATTAAATTACGTAAATTATTTGAAACTTACTAAGTATTTAACATTTAATAATTCAACTGTAAATTAAATTAAATATAATTACATTATATAATTAAATCAAAGAATTTAAAATTAATTAATTAAATTAAAATAAATCCAAGAAAATCGATTGAAATTTATTTTAATTAAATTACTTATTTATAATTTTTTTAAATTAAATTAATTTTTTCATTAAATTAGTTAAAATTTAACAATTTATGTTGAACTCACTTTTATTACATTAAATCATATAAAATTAAACTTATAACCAACTGGTTGTAGACTAGTACTTTTCGGACCACTTCGATTTCATCAAAAGTTTCTAATTGTAAGCTAATATTGCTGCTGTCTACCACACTATTTCACTGCAGGGACGGTGTCAGACTATGATGACATCAAGTGAAGCGCACGACATGTGGTACATGCGGTGTATGTGGCATGTGCGGCGTGTGTGGCGTGTGTGGCATGCAATACAAAAGTGCTTGTTAACTGAACGGAAAAATTGCGTAAAAACTACGCTGACTGTCATCATGGCGAATTGCTGGTTGGTTAGCTGAAGTGCCGCCGTAGTCAATGAATGACAGCAACGCATCTGCCGCATGTGTATGTATGTATGTAGCATATGTAGCCGTGAGCGCACACGCCGAACGCTTTGTCAGCAACAGCCATGACAAGGTACTGGCATTTGAGTGCACGTCGTGGGTATCGCAGTTATGCTTTTGTATAGCTAGTTGTTTCGTTCGTCGGTCAGCGGTGGTTTTAATTCAAAATTAAACTAATTTTCGTTATTGAATTGGTTTTTTGGGCTTTCCAACACACACACACAAGCACACACGGACATGTTAATGTATGTGTGCGACGCGATTGAATGTAATTGCCAGCTGAGTGCCTAGTTGCAACCAAAAACATTTCCCCTTCTTCCGCCCGCCGATTCCGCCGCTGCCGCATTGAAAGCCCTCTCTCTGTGTATGTGTGTGTGTAACGTTGAAGACAAAAGGCGTAACAATTCTAACAAAAGGATATACAAGTGCTGTTGCGGTGTGGGGGAGTCGTCGGCTATAGGTGGAGGGAAGCTGCCGAAAACTGTTGGCGGTAACACATTTTGAAAGCATTTTACGAAATTGATTTGTGGATGCCAAATTCGATGAACGCATGAAGGCATCTGCCGTGCAACACATGTACTAAATAGGGCTACAAGGATTAGTGGCTTTGTAGTAAATGCATGGGGCATGTTAGCGACCGAAAACCGCACACTTGCGCACACAAGCTCGAGCGTTTATTTACAATTGAACTGATGCCAAATCAAACTCTAATTCTAATTGCTGAGGATTAAATACGTAACATGGCACACATACTTGTATTTAGACATACAAGCATACATACATATGTTCAAATGTGTTGTGCTGGTGATTGGCAGCTTTGATCATTCTTCGAGCCAATATATCGCGAAAGTAGAAGGATCACACATATTTTAAGTGAGAGAATAGAATCAACTTTATTGGTTTTAGATAAGTTTGAAAAAGAGCGAAAGGAAAATTGCAGAATCTAAGCCTGTGGAAAGGTAAAAACAAGGAACTATTTTGATACCCAATGAACGGATGAACATGTCTACATATCCTGTTGAAAGGGGACCTAATAGATGCCTTTACAAAATAATATCAATCTATCTTATTTTGACGCCGATTGGTGGGGCTAGGGCCACAGCTTGAAAAAATATTTGCCAACTATTCAGAAGTTTTAAAGAAATCTAAAATTATCAGCCAATATTGGCACTTAAATGACGCGCGTAAAAGATGAAGTCAATATGGGAATATAAACTTTTTTCTACAATATCTCCGTTATTATGATGTTGCCTTATTAATAACGGGGTGTATGTTGTATAGTTTTGCGACTTTAGCTTCCTAAACTAAAGTCAAGTCGTAGCCGAACTTCTTAAGTTGAGAGGAAGCTCGGCAGCTTAGACCACGTTACGCGATGCAATCCATGGTTTCTAACTAAAGTCAAGTCGTAGCCGAACTAAGTTGAGAGGAAGCTTGGCAGCGGCGAACTTACTTTTGTGGAGGTTCACTTGGAGTACCCTCAGCTCTTGGTTTTGGACCATCAGAATGCTGACTGGGCTCTTTCTCCACTTCCACCTACTGTAGGACAAGTAAAGTCGCCATAATCTCTTTTATGCCGAGACTATTCCACTTCATCCTTCTCCAATGTGTTTTTGTTGTCGTTCGCCGGTTCCCGCTTCTTGAGGCGAAGGAACCGGTTTCTTTGGTTCCACGCCATCTTCCATCTATGCGATCTATGAGTGCCAAACCTCGCGTACAAAGTAACCCCTGCTGCCTTATTGATCTGGAGTATGTAGCTTTGGCCTCCATCTTCGTTGACCGATTTTGCCACACTTAACACCTTCCAGTCGCTAGTCGGCACGTCTGAATTCTGTCGTTGTAGCAGCCGCAGATCTGCTCCGGGTTCACCAAGCGGGCTTTGGACACCGATGGAGTATTGCAATGGTTCGCCACGTTCTGTTTCGTTTCTTTCCATAGCATTGGAATCGTTTTGACCGCTTCCCTTACCTATGTTAGCGACGGGTCGACTTTGTATTTCAAGATTTTGACACTGCTAAGCCATCCCCATCAATAAAATGGCGGCATGGGTTCTTGGCTTGGTTTGGCGTCCTTTCTCGAGAAGAGGGCTAACTTCATTCCTACTATTTTCACCGCTTCTGTGACATTAGTCCTAGCGGGTTACTGCGATCTATTAGCGCGACGTTCATATGCCATTTCGCAGTCTCATTGGCTGCCGCTGCTGGCTTGGATTCTTTTGGCGGTTTGTCGTCCGCGTGTTTCGATAGCTAGCAGCGAAAACTGGGAAATAATTTCCTCGTACGTGGAACATCTTCTACGCACTAAAAAAAAAGACATGGATGCGGACTTCCAATAGAAGATGAGCCAATTAGCTTGATGCTGGCTATAAAATAGTGGGCAGGGAGAGTAGAAATAGACCTGTAATGGATCCATCTTGGAAACCTTGCCCTGAAGTAATGCGAAAGCGGTTCCGGGGTACGGAAAAAATCCATGCTAGAAGGGGGGAGTGATTAGGGTACACCAATCACGTAGGATGACGATCCCTATACGGTGCGAAGCCATTTTAAACCCTCCCTACGGCCTAAAAAAAAGGACGCCCTCACCGGTTGGCTCTCCGTCGAATGCTGCCTCTTTCCAGCGATATGCTCCTCAATGCGATTAGCCTACATTGGATTCGAGGCATTACACCAGTTACGAGTAACGAAGTGTGCCCGGCCGTACTTCACCTCCTTTCTGGCCAACCCAGCCGTTTCAACTCTTCTTCTTTCCGGTTAGACTTGTCTTGGAGACGGTTGCATATTCCGAACGCCGCCTTGTACCTCGCTTCATTACTGGTAAATTTTCCATTTTTCAAATCAATTATCATTTAAAAATAATAAAATATTTGAGCAATTCACAACCTGTCGTAAAGCATCGTAAAATCGTAAAATTATAAAAAAACAAGTGTAAAAATTTATAATTTTACGATTTTACGATGCTTTACTACAGGTTGTGAATTGAACAATTGTTCTTACAATAAATTAAGAGCAATCTCAAAAAACTCTACAAAAACAAAAACAACACATAGAACACCAAATATACTCAGTACTCAAAACTAAAGTGTACAGTTTAAAAAAATCCAAGGGGATCATGTCCGGTGATTTTTGGGGGTGATCTAGCTATTAAATTATAATTATTAAAATCAAGGATTACTTTACTATTCTTGCCGTATGCTTAGGATCGTTATTCTATAGGTTGATTCAGGATTGAACTAAGTCCGGTCTCGACGCCTGGACCAAATTTTATATCAAACTGTTTAGATAATCTGTTTATGTGTGATTTTTTCTTCGATACCCGGCCAAAAAGATCATTAGCGTGCAATGCTCGCTTGATCGTGCGGTACTTATGTTCAATTTGGACACCGCGTTAGGCATTTTGAAGGCACTGACAGTTGGAACTATCTTTAGAGTTCTCATAACTTATTATATAAGAAAAAGGTATTTTTTCTTGTCTTTTTTTGTATTTTTATACTCTCGCAACAAAGTTGCTAAGGAGAGTATAATAGTTTTGTTCACATAACGGTTGTTTGTAAGTCCTAAAACTAAAAGAGTTAGATATAGGGTTATGTATACCAAAGTGATCAGGGTGACGAGTAGAGTCGAAATCCGGATGTCTGTCTGTCCGTCCGTCCGTGCAAGCTGTAACTTGAGTAAAAATTGAGATATCATGATGAAACTTGGTACACGTGGCCTCGCCCACTTATGGACCAAAAACCATATCTCAGGAACTACTAGACCGATTTCAATGAAATTCGGTATATAATATTTTCTTAACACCTTGATGACATGTACGAAATATGGGTGAAATCGGTTCAAAACTAGGCCTTCTTCCAATATAACGCTATTTCGAATTCCAACTGATGCCTTCTCTGTATAATATACATATACATTAGGAACCAATGATGATAGCGGAATAAAACTTTACACAAATACGGTATTTGAAAAATATGTAAATGACGGATAATGAAATCTCGATTATCACTTTATCATGCGAGAGTATAAAATGTTCGGTGACACCCGAACTTAGCTCTTCCTTACTTGTTTTTTTGTATTTTTTTAGTTATTTCAGCTCGGTTGTGCTAAGAACTCACTTTGTTAATGTGTTCTTAGTAATAGGCTGATAACTGTATTTCAACGTATTTGAGTGACTCGAAAATTTACTGATAAGACAATAGAGTTCATTTCTCTTAGGTCTTGCGGGCACTTATACATACATACATATGTACATACATATATATATATATATATATATATATACATGTATAGTATACATTGTATACACGTATATGTATGTATGTATCTGCATGCACTCTAAGCACATGTTCTTGTGACCTCTGGGGCATTACGCAAATCGCAGCATAAAAATCATATCACTCACTTTTTTTTGCTTTAAAGGTTTCCCTTAAACGTACAATGACAGTGTAATAATCGCCAAACGCTTATCGCTAATTGCGTGCAGAGATCACTCAGAGATGCCAGCCATGTGATGGTGGACACACTGCCACAGCAGCACCGCCTCTCAATTCTTAGCGCTGTCTATGCATGTATTTGACTGTGTGACATTTAGTGCTGTTGTTGTTGTGTTTTGAGGTTTTTTTCGTTTTATTGTAGAACGCATCCCACCCAATCGATCCTCTTCGATCAGTTCAGTTTGTCAGCGTCCGTTGTCTTGATAACGTTCTCATTTACATATTGTTTTATTCAACTAAGCGTTTCTCGATACTGCTTGTGCATCCGAACTCATCGGCATACATATATACGTACTTTCAAAAATACAAAAAAAAAATTGAAAAAAACTTTCTTCATTGCTGTTTTGGTTACAGTTTAGTGCGTCGTCAACCGATAATCCCACTTGTTCGCTTAGTTTTGTGCTGCATCACGTAATACATAACGTTGTTTCTGCTGTGAAATTGTCCAATTCGAAAAGTGTTATTGTCTTCGTTTCAAGAAAAAATATTGAAATCGTTTTTTATAGTTTTGTCAAAAGTAAAACGCTGCCGTCTTATATACTATATACATCTATATACTTATATATACATATATACAATAACGTATTGCATTCGTTCGTTACGTTTAGTTATTGTTACGTCACTTATCGTAACGTATTGTCTTCAGCGTTTTGCAGTCGTGTTTAATCGCTTTAAAAGCTGCGTGAATTTGTGCCGAAAATCCAGAAAATAAAGCATTAGAAACCTTTGATAGCGCTTTATTGTGGGCTTAACTGTGCTTGGTGTTCCTCGAAACAAAAAAAAAAAAACTCAAAAAGCGAACTGCAAATATTAAAAATCGCTTATACACGTACATTATATATATATTTCTTACTAGTAAACTTGTCTAGTTTTGTAGCATATGTGAGTATCTAGTTCTAAAGTTCGTTCCAAATGTTTGTCTTGCCGATTTTCAAGTGTTTCAGTTTATTATTTCATTACAATTCCGCCTCGAACTAATCAAAATGGTCTGAGCTCAACGTGTATTTCGCCATGCTGCGCAGTGCAAATTTGCGCGCCAATGCAACCCTTCACTAATACACGTTATTTATGTGTGGTTTACCTATATGTACTTTCTTTGTTGTTTTTTGTGGGTTTTGATTTCTTTCTGCTACACATATACTTAGTACATATTTATATGGAAAATTTTTGTTGTTTATTTGCTATTTGTTGAATGTTGCTTCTATGTATGTAAAATATTTGAAATATATTTCTTAAATCAGCAGTGTTGCACGTGACTAAACAATTTCATTAATTTCTTTCAAATAACTAATATTTGTTAAGTGTGAGTATAGCAATTTGAGCTATATCAGTGCAATTGGTACGATTTTTTGCAGTGTAGTTTGCATATAATAACATTAGCTAAACAATTTTATAGTTTTTTTAGGCACATGAAAACTGATATTGAATTCTGAATATGCACCAGTCACTTAATAAAAATATGTGAATGAAAAAAATGACATGCCAAATTTTCTTGTGAAATGAAAACATACTGTGGGCAGAAAATAGTAAGACTTTTTAATTTAAATTGCGCGTGAAAACTCACAAGCCGAAATATTTTTTTTCTGGGTTGGTATGACTGTCAGTAACATCTCTGCCAAGTCTCAGCACAAAAAAATCTTTAGTGTTTAGTGTAAGCTTGTCTTTCTGAAGTATATATAAAGTGTATTCGGCAATTTTTACGATAAGTGAAATTATTCAACAAAGACGTTCCATTCAAATTTGTTTGCGGAATCAAATTTCTGGTGCGAAACGTTCAGAATGTTGGGAAAGGCCTTTGCTAGTAATTCTTAGTCGCGAGCAAGTGTTTTGTTTGATACAAAATACTCAATGAGGGTCGAGAACGCGTTGACGATGAACCACGTCCAGGACGAACATCAACATTAACCGATGATCAACACGTCAATAAAAAAGAGGAATTGGTTAATTGGTTTGGCTTAAGTATCGAAAAATAACAGTCAGAGATCTTACTGCCATCGTTAGAAGAGCGGAATGATCAGTGAAAACCATTTTCAAAGATCATTTGGAACTACGAAAAGTGAAAGCAGGATTGGTTTAAAAATCACTTAATTTTTTCCAAAAACAGCGTCCATTAACTTCAGTAAAACAATGCTTTCCGACTACCAAGATGTCATGAAACGTATTATCTATTATTGACGATGAGTCTTAAATCTATGCTTATGACGCAGAAACAGACGCTCAATCGGCCGAATATCGTGGCAAAGATGAGCCAAAGACGAAAAAACTATGTCTAAGCAGATCAAAAATCAAGGTTATGTTGACAGTTTCCTTCGATTATTGAGCTTTGGTGCACTCTGAATTCCGTCTCACCAGCCAAGGAACTAGTATTTGAGTCTTATTCGTAAAAAGAGACCGGAATTACGGGTCGATAACTCGTGGTTTTTGGTTCTTCGTCAGTTTTTCGCCAAAATTTCCACCAATATCCTATATATAGTATATATATGATGTAGCTCCGCGTAACTTCTGGTATTCAGCAAATTCAAACAACCGCTCCCGGGAAACTGAAGATATTAAACGTGTATCGCTATACGCATTGAAGGCTTTGACATTGGCATTGACTTAAACACGTTTGAGGATTGGAAAAAAAACGTTGGCAAAAGTGATTGAGACCAAGGAGGATTATTCTGTAGGGGACGATATAGATTTTTAAGAATAAATTAAGAATTTTAAATTTATGAACAAAATCTTACTATTTTTTGCTCATATAGTATATTTTCGTAAAAGTACAAATAAGTATGTAAATTTAGAAAAATTATTGCTTAGTTTTGCTAGTTTTCCTGCGCTCCATTTCCCTGGATAGCGCTTCTCCATTAAGGAAATGTTCTGAAGGAACTTCTCGCCTTGTTCGTCACTCATAGCACCCAAATTTGACGAAAGGAAATCCAGATAATTTTTTTCTAATCATTCAGTTTTTCTCTCAAAACTCTTATTGTTTATCATTTGCTATATTTGTGGAACTGCGAAAATTTCCATTTTGGTTTTTGTTGCGCTGAGTTTGGGGAATTTCTTTTTCAGATGAACAAATCCACCAACGCTAGGTGTATCTTCTACAGTAGCATAATGGTTCAATTTCCTAAAATCAAATCAATTTTCGCTTGCTGGAAATATTTCATCGAGTACTTGGAAGCGATATACAAATTTTTCTATATGATAAAACGAAAAATACTAGAAAGCCGTTAGACCGAATACATTTCCATTACAATTAAGAGCTCATACTTGGAGAGTCTTTCTTGGAGGTTTCTATTAGCCATTTTTTCAGAGTACGAAGCGAAAAGAAATCACTCGTTTTTTCTCATTGACTCACCCTACTGTGTCGAGTGTTTGTAATTGGTAGTAATGCCTTTTGTTTGAGACAAACAAAAATAACCATAACATGTTCCTGTAGTTCGGTCCAAATCATTGGCTTAGCAAATGGCATTTGTCGGGATCGTTAGAGCACTTTCGTGGCATGTTTACGATGCAACAAACGTACATATGTATGTATGATGGAAGTTAATGGAATGCAATAGTCATACAGTCCTAAAAATGAAGTTATTTAAAACAAGTCAGAAAGTGCTAAGTTCGGGTATAACCGAACATTTCATACTCTTGCGACCTGCCAGGATTAAAGCTAGCGAAGTACCTTCAAGTACATAAGGCTTGATAGTTATAAGGGGTCTAGGGCGAGTTTTTAGTCGATTTTAATCATTCTTAGCACAAATATGCACCGTTACTAGAAAAACACGCTCTCGCAATTTTATTAAGATAACCCAAATATTGTTCGATCTATGCGGTATAAGGTCACCCGGAAGCTCGAAAATCCTTCTATGTGGTGTAGGGGGCTAAGAGAAGTATTAACCCAATTTAACCCATTTTTGATACACGGAGTTACTACTGTCAGGAAAGAGTTCTCTCTGAATTTCAATTTATATCCCATACATCAAACGATATTTTCGGTCAAAAGTCAACTATAGATACTGGGATCCATTAGGTTCTTGAAGAGTTTCGGCTCGATTTACGCAATTTTTAGTAATAAAGTGGCACATCTCAAATGTACTATTCGAGTCAAGTTTTATCTTGATATATTAATTCACTCTTAATTTGAATACTAGAAAGTAAAGTGCGCTTGGATTTTAAAATTGTGTTATTTGGGAAGTAGGCATGGCTGTATTCTGATCTTACTCTCTTTCACAGTATTACATACTTAGGAATATCCATAGAATGCCATGCACCGTTTATTTGGTTGGAATCGGTTGGGCGGGTTCCGAGATATGTGATTTCACATAAAAGTAGGCGGTGCCACGCCCATTGACCAATTTTGACACCGTCTACTATAAAGCTTTATCGTACCATCTCGATGATAAAATTTAATCGTATTTAGCTATTGATTTATCGCGTTTTTAGTAATTTTTGACAGTACCGTTTTATGCGAAGTGAGCAGGTAGGAGTTCTTATAATTTTTGCGCTAGGCGAATTTGGTTGTTGTAGCTTTAGTGGTTTAGCAGATATGTAAACTAAACTATTAGATGACAGGGCTAAAACCATTTTACAGGGCTAAGACCTTTTTAGGTTTTCAGTTAATTGCGTTGTGTGGGCGTGGCGTGGTCTGATTGCGCCTATCTACGTACTTTTTTGCCGAGGAATGCGCATACGAAGATTCATCAATTTTGACTTAAGTTACAGCTTGCACGGACGGACAGTCACCCAAACTTCAACTCGTCTCGTCATCCTGTTCATCTATATATTTATAATCGTATATCTCGCTTAGTTTTAGATTATACATACATGGTAGTCAATTTATAGCAATATTAATACACATAGTATATTGCTTGATAGTATGAAAGACTACTAGTGTGAGAGGTGGCACAAGTGAATGACTTCTCCAAGATGGATTTTCTAAAATGGAAGCTTGAAAATTCCTTCACTTTAAACATTTCCATATACTAGAACTGAATTTTCAACATTTTTGGATTACGTAATTCGTAGATTAAGGAACTAATTTAAGTCGCATTTCATAACTATGTTCGTAAGATTTTTTTTAAATCAGAACTTTAAGAGTTGTCTGTCTGAGTTTCTTCTTTGGTGTATGTTTAATTATTTGGAAAACTGGTAAGTACAGTACTTTGATAGGTATGTATTGCTTAAAGTTTTTGAGATTAATGTTAATATTACTGCATTTGCTCTTTAAAAGGAAATTTGAAAGCGTCCAGAACTCTAAAAACTATTAATTAATTTAGAAAAATATTTATGTTTCATATTCACGCTTTTGTCGAATTAATGTGAACATCGAACTATTTCCAGATGTTTGGAAATATAATTAGATCTAAGACAATAAATCCAATGTGATATTATAGATATTTTTAATTAGGTTAGAGCTTCTGCTTAAGTTCAACGGCATGAATTTTTGTAAGTGCTCATTTGTGGAAACCACCGATAAACAGCCTACAATAGCATATAGTTGCCATATAAACGGAACGATCAAAATTTTGTTTGATAACTTTTTTATTTGTCAGAGTATTATAGCTTCGGTGCTTCCTAAGCTTTTTTCGTTGCCCCTTGTACCACTACCGGGAGCGCAAGCTTCAACACTGCACTAAAATCGTTTTAAACGTTATCCTCTGCTTAAAAAAGTTTCTCCAATCAAACTTGTTAAGAAAATCACATAAAAAGCCCAAATGATGTTATCATAGGTATATTTATAGCTACGTAACCTCACTTTTTGAGTGCATGTGAAGCTGTCAAACTTTCTTGTGAATGGAATTAAGTAAAACTACAATTTGTGGCGGGAAGTACGGGAACTTAGAAATGAGAAAAACCCATCAAGAAAACAAAACTCAAGTCGACAAATGAATTATACAAACAACCAACTAGTAGAATGACTAAAGATTACAATGAGAGCATTCACGCAGCATATAATTACTAACAACAACATTGTCATTGTTGGCAGCACAAGAATGGATGCAAAGCAAATAGTAGAACTTAGCGCATTTCCACTAATGCAAAGCCAACGCCGGTGCTTTTCGCTGATGAATGCGCAAAAAGCAAAAAATTCGAAGGAGCAGAAGAGAAGGAGAGCCAGAGAAAATGACGCTCAACAATGACTAAGCTGTAGCAGAGATAATGGACAGGATGCTGTGGCACGAGGAGGCTGCGTGGGTGGGTAGTGTCGGTAATCAGGATTAACGCTGTACATCAACATCCGCCGACTCGGCTTATAAATAATATGAAAACTTGAATGACTTTTGTTTTTGTGTTTGCGCTCTCTGTTGTCTCACGAATAGTTTTGCTTGGCTAATTTCATTAAGTTAATAAACAAATCGCGAGCTCATAAATGTCAGCATGTAATGAAAGAGTTGATAACAATGGTGTAGGATACGAAATAATATAGATAGAGATAGAGAGATAGTGATAGAAGTTCTACAAGTCACTCTAAGTGTGTTGATATTACCTAAATGAAAGCCGGTAGAGTTTCGTTAGGTGTAAAAACTTGGCAAGAAAGCTCTGTAAAGTGTGCTTATGTTCTTTCTTGGAACTCATAAATCTGCTCGTGTTGGTCTTATTTTTCTTGATTTAACTCATCTTCGCCGATGCATAAATATATTGTCGGATTAAGGGTTCATTTATTTATGCAAGACAAAAACCTTCGACCGCAAGGTCAGATGCTTGAGTTGGGTTAAAATTCAAGATCATGGGATTTTAGATCTTCTCTATCCGTCTTGCTTCGATGCATAAGTATGTGGTTGGTTAACAACGACATAACCTAATACCGAACTGGCAATTTATTAGTTCTTATAAACTTTATCCAAGACAGCAACCTTCGATGGTAATATCAGATGACTGGGCTGGGTTAAAATTCAAGAAAATTGGATATTACTTTGGATCTTTGTTATTGATTTTGTCGGTATTAATAAAAATATGGCACAAATCAGCGTACAGACCCGACCTTAACACAACAGTGGACAATGTGAAATCAAAAAAAAAAAAAAAAAACACAAACAAAAATCGCGGTAATTTTGACTCTACTTAAGATCGTAAGATCTTGTGTTCTATCGTAGAACCAATGAACCTATGAGCATGGCAGGTGCTGGTCAGCAACAGGAACTTTTGCGAATGAGAGATACTTCTGCTCTAAAGTGAACCATAAGAGGTTCTTTGAACTACTTGCACTTAGCAAAGTCAATCTCAACGCTATTGTAGGCCTTCTGACTGGACACTGCCCAATAGGTACACATGCGGTGCAAATATATATTTTTTGGACGTTCTTTCCAAAGCTGTATGGAGGAAGGCAAGGTGTAACTATCTTGTACTCTCCGCTATTTCTATATTGGATCTATGTTGGAGAACCTAGCGAAGTGGCTGGGATTGATATTAACCCCATTACCATTACCTTAAGGAGTGTTTGGGTAATACAAAGGACAAATATCTGTTCAAGTGAGAAGAGAATGTGTCTAAACTAATAGCTGTTCTGAAAACTCTGTACCTGTTTTTAGAAGTAGTCAACTTACAGAAGTTCTTTTGCAATGAGGATATGACTCAGACTATTTCGCAAGAATGCTTTTTGGACAATATTTATCAATATTTCGAGTACATGAATAACTAACTACCTTAACCTAGTTAGGTTAATCTGATAGGCCAATAAGCCACGCATAGTTTTTGTCCTTTTTTGGAGTTCTGTTGCTAGGTCTATGAGGAGTAGTCATCCTTTAGGATGCTTGCGTTGGACGCGAATTTTAACAGACTCTGCGGCCTCACTATCATCATACGTAGGGAGCTCACTTGCTTACAGCGTAGTCTTTCGAACGCGGTACAAGTGCACAAGAGATGCTCCATTGTTTCCCTGGTGCCTTACTTTAGACATTTCCTACAGCTCAGCCCCATTTTGTGGGCGTGTGTCGCCACCAGACAGTAACAAGTTAGTATTCCGATTATGTTCCTTCATCTCTTGTACTTCGATCTACTGTTTTGCCAATGACTTTTGAATTTTGTGTACTTCGTTCCATTGAGGTTTTGATTTTTTTACCATGCTCTGTCTTGATCGTCGTATAGACAATGCACAGGTTGTTGATCACGTTTTCGGTGTTGTCGTATACCATTATTGGCAATTTCGTCGACTATTTTATTGCTCTTGCTACCTTTGTGGCATGGCTCTCAGGAGAAGCCAGTAGAAGAGAACTTACTTCCTTCTGGCAACACTTTCTACTGTTGCCCTGCTTCCCAAGACGCTTCTGACCGATATGCGATACGAGGTTACTGCATTGATTGCTGCTTGGTTGCCTACGTAGATGTTGACTCCAGAATGCAGGTGCATTAGAGGCCAGTTCCGTGGCTTTTGCAATAGCACAGACCTCAGCTTAAAATATACTGTGCAGTGGTCCGGTAACTTAAAAGGCTGCCTTATGCCTAACTCTGAACAGTTTCCTGTCCCAAAGCCATCGTCCATTTTCGAGCGATCTGTATAAATGTTTAGAGTGTTGCGCGTAGCAAAAGTATCGAATTCTTATTTTACTTTCCCACAAATAATATTATCGCAATGATTACAAAATATTTCCGCTTTAGAGTCAATATTTCTAAAACTCTCTCATTTGTCTTACAAATTGCAAGCAATCAATGAGTAGACCGCTATCATTACTACCTAAATCGAGTCAACTGCTGGCGACTTAAGCCAAGAATGTCACACATCGAAAATGCAATTTGAGGGAAATGTGCGCTGCTGATGAGAAATGAATAGGGACGGGAATAGTTTAAGGAAGACATGCAAGCAAATTTAGAAAACAAAATACAGAATAAAATGTAAGAAAGTCGGCAATTTACTCTGGCAGTGCGAAGACAATTGTTTCAGGTAAAAATTCAAATTGCAATTGGCACGTTGCCAAGAGTTCATTTAACGAATAGAGGGCACTATGTGAGTGAAAATAAGTATAGGCTAATTAAATTAGAGTGAATCTAAGTAAATTAAATCCAAATAAATTTAGTTGATTTGAGGAATATGCCCAATACTTTCTTATTCTTCTTGTTAATTGACGTAGACATCGCTTACGCGGTTATAGCCGAGTTAACAACAGCGCGCCAGTCGTTCTTCCATTTCGCTGTTTGATACCAAATAGAGATTCCAAATGTAGTCAGGTCCTTCTCCACCTGGTCTTTTCAACGGAGTGCAAAACTTCCTCTTCCTCAGCTTCCTCTGGCTGGTACTCTCTCGAATACTCTCTGAACTGAAGAGTTTTCATCCACTTGGATGACATGATCTAGCCGATGTCCCTAATTCACGAACTATATCAATGAAGTCGTATATCTTGCACAACTAACCATTCTATGAACTACGGTATTCGCCGCAGAACCACTTTCAAAAACTCGTAACGCCGACTCATAAATTGTTGTCATCGTCTATGCCTCTGCACCATACAGCAGGACTGAGATGATGTGTGACTTGTAGAGTTTGGTCTTTGCTCGTCGAGAGTGTACTTTATTGCCTACTCATGCTCAGGTGCTACTTCGGACTGTTGGAAAGTAGTTTGTTAACGGTGGGCTTTAAGTTGAGGAGACTGATCCCGAGGTAGTTGATGCAGATTGTGGGGTCTACCTTTTTGTGGATTGGGCAGAACATACTAAAATTTCCATCGTCGTTCATCGCATTTCTTGGACGGCGGTGATGTCAGTCTTTACTCTTATGAGGACAAAACCCAGCTGGACGGCGGTACTTTCCCAATAAAGGGACCGAAGTTTCCAGGTGCACGATTCTAAATCGTAATTTAGTTTCTAACCATTCATTAGCAAGTTCCCAGCGTCTTTTCCAGGCAGTTGCACTGTTACAAAACTAATGAGGTGTGTGTAAGATATAAAGCCGTAAACCATCCTTTAGCAAGTTTCCTGCGCCCTTCCAAAGCAGTTTGTCCGTTACAAAGCCAATGAAGCATGAGGCAACAAAGAAGCCATCCAAAGTTGGTTTAGCCACATTGTAATACCAGAAACCAAAGTTGGAGATTCACACGAATGTCGGAATATCCTTAACTAGAGCCATCTAAGCAGCTAGTTTCTGCGGGTGTAGAAACTATTAGATCAGTTGCTGGTATTGATAGTTTGGCCAGCCGACCACTGTTCTGAAGATTGGAAATAAGTCATGAATAATCCCTTGGACAGCTTCAGACGCCTGTCTGTTGTGATGTCTAGAACTCCCATGAAACGTCGCATATCGATAGAATGCTTAGAGCCTGCAACAAATGTATTGAGGCGGCTTTTATTAATTCCAACTAATTCGCGGGGTTCATAAAAAGTATGGTAATCATTTAACCTTCATTTGTAGAAAGCTATACAGTGGAGCATAAAGTATCAAGATGTTGCCACCTCATCTTCCCCATTGACAAATTGCGTCTTCTAAACTTTTCAGTCACAGTGCGTGAATGTCAATGGGACAGTTTCCAGTTAGGACAGCTATCATTGCGGCCCTGTGAATCTTGCTGGCAGCTGGGAGTTCAATGGACCTTTTGCGTTCCACTCCAGGCCAGAAGGCTTTTGCAAGCCCACAAGTACTTGTTGAACTCATTCAAAGCGCTAGATCTAATCCTGATGGAATTTGAGTAAGGTTGTCTCGGCTTTATAGTTTCCGACGATTCCGATGTGGCCAGACCATAACTCTAAGTAGCCTGTTAAGTTCAGAAATGAGGATGAAACTAAAGTTTATAGCTTTCTTCTCGTTCACATTAAATCCTCTGCGTACAGTAACACTTCCCGAAAATGTATTTTCAATCAAATTCTCATTGAAGCAAATGTGTTTTTGTGAAGTTTTTTCTACGAAAACAAATTTTCATTTTTTTATTAAACATGTCAAAGGCGTATAGTTAATAAAAAAATATTCTTAGTTATTAAGCACATTTTGCAAATAAAGCCAAATTTTCTTAAGTGTTGTGAAGTGTACGATTTGGACAATTATATGCCATTTATTGCCGAAATTCCTTGACTGTGCTCAGCTTAAATGTGCGATTTTTGAAGTTAAATTTCAAGTACAATTATATCATTTAAAAACACAAAAAAAATTTCAAAATATTGAAAAGTATATGCAATCATATATTACAAAAAATATTGTAAAAGTGCATGTTGGAGACCGCAATAGAGCCACGTCTAACACCGTGTACGGTTTAACTAACTGGCCCACGGAGAAAGTTGTCGACAACAAAATCGTATACCGTGACCAGCGAAGTAGACAATTGCAGCGAAGGTAAGTCGAGGAATCAAATTGGTAAAGTGGTTCGTGTGTTAATACGAGGTCAGTTCGATAGTTAAAACCACACCAAGAGAAATTTACTATGAGTACTAGACGTCTAATTAGTCGGACAATAATTTTGACCGCGAAACTCGACAACGTTGATTTGCGCTATTAAAACGCTATCCGAAGAAGTTTCTATAGCGTTTCGTGACCTTCGACCAATCATGAGTTTCTCAGCACACACCAGAGATAAAAAAATTGTCGAAACCGGGACCTTCCAATCGACCGAAAAGGTGATGACCAACGTTTTCTAGCATTGGTAAGGTGTGACCGAGCAGTCAAGTTGAGGAACTATTTCGTGCGTCGTTCGGAAATTTGAACCGCCACCTGTTGGCTCTACTTTCTCAAGGGAAATTTACTATTAGTAGTCCTTTTGTACTAGGCAACATACTACTCAGACCATATTTGTGAGCGTGATGCTCCACAACGGGGATTTACACTATTGAAACGCAATACAAAGAAGTTTCTGTAGCGTTACGTGACCTTCGACGAATCATGGATTCTCCAGTACACACCAGAGATCAAACCAGGACCTTCCAATGTCGAAACCGGGATCTTCCAATCCACCGAAGAGGTGACGACCGACCTTTTTTTTTAGTATTGGTAAGGTGTAATCGACTTCGACTCCATGTGAGATGTACAAAACGGTCACTGCACTCGAATTTTTGGACCAATTTGAGACCGAAGTGCAGTAAGACGGCCCAAATTGATGATACAAAGTTATATTCTACTATGATTACAGTAGAATTCTAAGTACTTTTCGGATCGTCTCCCTGGTTGTTTCTATAAGTAATGCCTAATGGTCATATTCTCCATTATGGACGTCAAGAATACTTCACAACTGCTTGTAGCATATAAATTAGGCTTTCAACGGTACCAATTAAGCACTTTGAGCGCACTCAAGGCGGCTGAGCGTTGTGACAACAGCATTGTGGATGTTCGCCTGGGCGGAGAGACTGTCATTACTAAGTTGAGGGCCGCTCTAATCGAGACGCATTCACTATTGTTTCAGCAGGTGCAAATAAAGCGTTGCAAATGACAATTCTCACTTTTATTAAACAACCATGCAAAGCACTTACACCACACAACGACATACTCAAAGACACACAAATGTGTAATATATACAGTTATGCCTATATGGTCGGTCAATTCTGCAGCCTCAGAACGGCAACAAGCACCACTAGAGAATACCGGTCACTGTTATTGCACTTTGTTGCCTACAGCTGCTGTTGTTATTGCTGCTACTGTTAGTTTCAAGTACAGGCATGTGTATATGTGAGTGCGTGTGTGTGTGTGTGCCGGTTAGTGCCATCGATGATGGTCAACTTGATAAGGATAATCGTGAAAATGAAGATGACAATGATGAGCATTAGACGATGGAAATGTCCTCAAGTGTATTTGCATTCATGCTAATGAAGCTTCTGCAGATTGTTCACACATTCGCACACACATATACATGCAAATTGCCAACAATATCGGTTGCTCTGCAATGCACTACTGGGCTGTTGCTTGAGTGGAATCTTCGATGAGCCTTTGAGTGCGCTCGTCGCATGCTGTTGTTGATAGCTTTGTGAAAAGTAAGAATCATCTTCGGCAAAAGCTATTGCATTTCATATTACATGCATCTATGGTCCATATAAGGCTTTACTGTTATTTGTTTTTCGTGGTATGCTTTAAGTTACAGGTGTGCTTGGAGTGTAATAGGAAGCAAAACATGAAAATATCCAAGAAAGTTGTTTAATTAGTGCTCCACTTTGTTTTAATAACGGTAATAATAAGAAAAAATGAGAGCAAAAGAGCAGAAAAGAAGTGAAGGTCGCCTACACCGAGCCTGTAATGATCTGCACAGTTACATTAAATATAACATAAGAGGTTATAAATATATTTATATCTTGATTTTGATTGATTAATTTGTATGACAGCTCTATGATATAGTAGTAAGATTTAAAAAATTTATTTCGGCATTGTACGGTTTCAAAAATCTAAACTGAAGAATTTGTTCGGATATTATAGCGCTCCATTGGATAATATCTTCTACTTTTTCTTTTACCGCTTATGCGGTTATAGCCGAGTTAACAAGCGCTCGTCAGTCGTTTCTTCTGTTCGCTATTTGGCGCCAATTCGAGATATCAAGGGCAGCCAGGAGCCAACGGAGTGGAGGTTTTTCTTTTCCTCGGCTTTCACCGGCTGGTACTGAATCGAAAACCTTCAAGGCTGGAGTGTTATCTTTCATCCGGACAGCACGACCTAGACAGCGCAGCTATCTTGATTCGCTGAACTATGACAATGTCGCTATATATCTCGTTCATCGTTCCCTCGACTGCAGTATTCGCCGTTGCCAATGCGCAAAGGACCATAAACCTTCGGCAAAAATTTTCTTTCGAACACTCCAAAGGCTGACTCATCAGATATTGTCATCGTCTATGCCTCTGCAACATATGGCAGGACGGGGATGATAAGTAACTTGCAGAATTTGGGCTTTGTTCGTCGAGAGAAGACTCCTCAATTGCCTACTCAGTTCGAAGTAGCAACTATTGGCAAGATTTGTTGTTGGTGTTAACGCAGGTTCCAAGATTGAAGGAATTATCTACAACTTCGAAGTTATGACTGTCAACAGTGACGTGTGAGCCAAGTCGCGAATGCGATGACTGTTTATTTGATGACAGGAAATATTTCGTCTTGCCATCGTTCATTACCAGACCCATTGGCTTCGCTTCTTTAACCCACCTGGAGAGTGCATAACTGACTATCGAATTGTGAATAAAGAAATTTAGGTTTCTCCTCTAAAAAGTGTTGAATTTTCTTCTTATTTCCCTTCCTTAATTCAAAATCGAGGTTTTCGGCATTGAACATCTCCAAAACATCGACCTATCGCATTTTGACAGAAGATTTGGGAAGATTGTATGCACGGTTTATTCCGCACAAATTGACTGACGACCAAAAAGTGCTCAGAATCCAACACGATTATGATCGATTATTTGACCAAAAATCACATTTTAACCATTAACCACTTCGCGTATTCACCTGATATGGCACCGTGCGACTTCTTCCTTTTCGGAAAAATGCATTTGCCCATGAAAGAAAAGCGTTATGCAGACGTAGAGGCCATTCAAAAGGCTTGCAGCGGCATACTGGCGGCCATACTGGTCAACGAGCTAAAACACTCGTTCGACATGCTTTTGGACCGTGCAAAATGCTGTATTGAAGCAGAAGAAGACTATTTTTAATAAAATAAATTGATTTTGCCGAAAAAACCATTTGTACTGTTTTTTTTTTTTTTTTTTAAGTCCTGTTTACTTTGGAACGCACCTTGTATATGTGCCACAGTAGTACCGAGGCTTAAAATACTGGGTAGTTTTGTAGTAAGGTTAAAGCTTAAAAGAAGATATAGAATGTATAATTAGCATTTCTATTCGGGTGGGGAACTACTGTCTTTAACTAACTTAATATCTAAGTGATTAAACAATATTTGTTGCAAATAAGAAATATTATTAAATCGGCTAACCCAAGATCGGGAATACTATTTGTGAATAACATTTTTTGTATATAAAAGACGACTTCTGAACTTGTTGCTTTTTTATGCCATCCTCATAGAAACACCAGTTTCTATTGGCAAGAAACTCGGACGATTGATTTTTTCAAGTTTCCCTGGAGGCGATATTTTACTCCATAAGAAACCTTTTCAATGGACATCAAGAAGTAGTAATCATTTGGTGCCAAGTGCGGAATTTAAGATGGATGCATTGGAACCGGAGTTTCTGGCGAGTCACTTTCGATGTGCGTAGTCTGGCGTTGTCCTGATGAAACACAATTCCTATTCTATTGTAAATTTGCTTCAGAAATGTCATCAACAATGATTTACGGTTTTAAATTCGGCCCGTTTTTTGAGTTAACTCGTGTGTCATCCCTATATCAAACTTCTTTGTGTTTAACCTGATTTAAGGGGCTATACCAGTGTGACACTTTCAAAAAAAAATTTTGTTTGTTTGCTTTTTCGATAGTTTATATATCCAAAAATATCTTCAATAGTTTTTGAATGGCAGTGTTCTAAACTTAAAACGCGTTTTTCTCGAAACGACATTTTTCAAAATTGCTGACATTATAACTCAACGAGAAATTGACCGATCGACTTCAAATTAAAACTGGATATAGTTGAATACATTTGCTATACAATAGACTACGATCTTTTTGATTGGTTGAAAATTGTCAATTTGGCATTAAAAAAACCACGATTTTTTTTTTCAAAATTACGCCATTTTCTTAATTTTTGATATTTTTCAAAGATCGTAGTTCATTGTATAGAAAATATATTTAAGTTTAATAAACATTTTGAATTTTTTTGATTCAGCTACTTATTCGACCGGAATCATGCCAGCAGTTGAGGCACTTTTTTTTCGGCACTTCCGCAGACAGCACATAACTCCGTTATTTTTCAATATTTTTGTAAAAAAAAAATTTTAATATAGCTACAAATATACTTTATTACGTCCATAGAACGTCGAAACATTCAATCTAGTACTTTCTTTTAAAAAAATTCACGAAAATCGCCTAATTTTTCATGCGTCACACTGGTATAGCCCCTTAAATGGTTCTAAACGGCGTTTTCTTGCAATGCTTAAGCTCCTGGATAATCGAAGCAGTACTTGCATGACGTTCGGCACAACAATTTTTATAATTTTGTCGATATTTTCGTCTACTGGACGCCTAGAGCGTGGTATATTTTTATGCTCGAAATTACCGGAACTTAATAGCCACGAAACCAAAAGTACGCTGTTACAGTATCTGTGCCATAAACAATATTCACATTATGGATTTATTTTTACCAGATCTCATTTATGTTTATATTGATATTAAATTCTGAATTAAGGCAAGGAATATGGTGGTTTCATATTTAAGTAATTATGCGAGCCTCAATAACTTGGTTTCTTTCCAGTCAAGAACATATTTTTGTATTTAGGTATACCTAATATGATATTAGTAGCATAAAGCCTGAATGAAGCTGAAAATATAATTGGCGAATAGAACCGAGTAGCAGTCTTAAATTGAACCGCAGGAGTGTGGCTTCCATTAGGCTATAGTCTAGGTATAAGGATAAGTGTAGGTAAAAGTTATATTAAATTACTATTTAACTATACCAGTCTATGTGATTTCTGCCAGTTGTTTGTTCGTTTCACCACTCTCTAAACTTCGGCAAAGATAACGCTGCCTATGTTACAACCTTTATCCACAGTGTCACTGTCATTAAATCTAGATGTAGTCCTTAACAATCTATCAACGCTTAATGTGCACGTATAAAGCTCTTTTGATTCTGTTTTCAGTTCATTCGCTGATTCATCACAATTTGTTGGCAAGTGTCAACCTCTGCAGTCCTCAACTAAGTACTTATGAATGAACGGTTAAAATTTCACCGTGAATGTTACTTCAAAGACAATTTTGCACGACAGCGTGCTTTTAAAGCCATTGATGAATTAATTACGCACATTTATTTGAGTTATTTTAAGCATACCAGATTTTAATTCATGGTATTTATTATGTTTACATATAGTATATATTTATATATATATATATAGGGTGGCAGTTTCCCAATTCTCTGTTGGGTGTGAAAAATATTTTTATCTGAAAATAACACCAAGGTCATCCAGTTCAACTTTATACCACAGAGTTCGTCGAATCCTCGTTAAAATGGTGTCTGAGATGGTATAAAATTCCTGATATGCATTCTGCTTATATCTGTTGATTGTTCGATTCCATATTCACTACTCTCGAAGCTTTCCATTTTTAAGCTAATTGCATCAATATATTTGACTAATATCAGCTCAGACCTAAAGTCTTGTGCCCTCTCCTCTATCACATGTACTGACAAAGGCCCTGCACTCTGAAGAATTGCATGAACTTGCTAGGCGCTATTGAGGTGATGTGATACCCACCCTTAGTGCCTTAAACCTGCGTCTGCAGATTGCTGTGTAATCTAGAATCAGCTGCTTAGGAGTCTCTTCGGAGCAGGGCGGTGTATCTTCCGTTATGGCCTTGTTTGGTAAGAAGATATTATCTTTTTAATTCCATACTCATCTGTTTCCATGAGTGTCTGATTCGCTGTCTGATTGATTACTATATGGAGGGTTGTGTACACCAGCATGATTTCGAGTTCTGCTCTGTTAAATATCATTCGGCTGGGATTGACGAATGACTTGGCGCATTTTACGTTGAGATTTTTAATTGAAAGCGAATAAAATACAGCTTGTGCAAGAACTGAAGCCGCTCGATCTTCCCAAGTAATATCGTTTCGCTCAATGGGCTCTTAAAAAGTTTAAAGAAGATCCGACTTTTTCGAGCCAAATTTTGTTCAGCGATAAGGCATTTGGGACAAAGAGTAACTTGAAGAGATGCAAGAGCTGCAATTGCATTCAGAAAAAAACAATAGTTTGTTGTGACTTGTAGGCCGGTAGAATAATCGGTCCATATTTATTCAAAAATGATGCCGGTGAGAACGTCACCGTCAATGCAGACCGCTTTCGTGCCATGATAACCGACTATTTGATACCTGAACTTGAAGCTCGTGAACTCGGCGACAATCGGTTTCAACAAGACAGCGCCACTTCCCACATCAACCAAAGTATTTATTGAGAGAACACTTCGGTGAGCAGATAATTCCAGGTTTTGGGCCGGTCGATTGGCCACCAAGACCCTAATATATCACCTGTTAGATTTTTTTCTGTGCGGATATATAAAGTCCAAAGTCTATGCGGACAATCCCGCTTTGATTCAGGTCTTGGAGCAAAAATTATGCGTGTCTTTCGCCAGTTACCAGTCGAAATACTCGAACGAGTCATCGAAAATTGGACTCAACGGATGGTCCATCTGAGACATATATGTATATGTAACTGTGGCCAAAATATGAATGAGAAATTTCGAAATGGATCACTCTTTAAAAGAAGCATGTCCGTAAAAATGAACACCCTCTATTTCAAATGCTCAGCCTCTAAACTACATACATACACTTTAATATGTCTTTATTCCTTTGAGTACTTTTTCACGCAATTTATTCGCATAAGCAGGTTTGCTCTGCTACTAATTTTACCTTATCAAATGAAACCACGTGGTGTTGCCACCTGTGTACAAATTATGTTCTGTACTTGATGAAAGACAACGGCATAGCTGTATATATACTAATGTCAGTGTGTACACATCCGGCAAGGGTTTATAAAATCTGAGATTGTAGCAATTTTCTTTGCGTATTTTTAAGGCGATTTGTTGTTGCTGTGGCAGCTAATTAGCGCGCAACTGCATTGACTCGATTATATGACTGGATATATATGTATATATATACATTTGTATGTAGGTGTGTACTTAATGTGTGTGTATGTATGTAATTGTATTTGTAAGAAAAATCCTCGACACATTTACGACTTCTTCTAATTAACTTCTCCAAGACGATGGTATTTGGACATTGCAGTCATTTAATTGGCTGTTGCACAGTTTCCAAGTGTCGGTTGCATGTAGCTTAATCACTTTGAAATCTTAAATGTGCTTCGTCACTCGACTTAACAAATACACACATGAATGCTGCTTATACGGTTATACTTAACGACGTTATTTGGCCGAAGCAACACTTCAACGATTTTCAGCGTCCTTTGAAGAGGGAAGTGAAACATTAAAGGGTGAAATATATATTCATAGCACGCATAGAACTATTTAAGATGGAATTAATTTAACTAATTGCATAATAAAACACATTTCAATACATCACTAATGTAACTGTAAAATCTATTTCCTCGAACTCGTAGTTTTAAAGTTGCATACTCAAGTTAGTACCGAGCATTTGAGCGAGAATTATATAAAAGTTCAGGTTTAACTTCAATTTCTTCATCTTTTTTGGCGTAAATACTGCTTACACGATTATAACCGAGTTTACAACACAGTCGTTCTTCTTTTCGCAATGTTTCGCCAATAGAAAATTCCAAGCGAATCCAGGTCCTTCACCTGGTCTTTCCAACGGAGTGGAGGTCTTCCTCTTCCTCTGCTTCCCACGGCGGGTATTGCGTCAAATACTTTCAGAGCTGGAGTGTTTCCGTCCATTCGGTACGACATGACCTAGCAGCGCAGCCGCTGTTTCTTAATTCGCTGAACTATGTCAATGTCGACTTTACTTCTCAATTGCTTACTCAGACCGAAGTTAATGCTGGTTCCAAGATAGACGAGATTATCTACGTCTTCGAAGTTATGACTATCAACAATGACGTGGGCGTCAAGTCGCGAGTGCGACGACTGTTTCTTTGATGACAGGATATATTTCGTTTTGGTTTGTTCGCTCTCTCATACGAGGCTGTTTTGTTCTTTTCATTAGGGATGTTTTTTCACGTGGCGGGTCCCAAGCCTAGCGCACAATCCTCGGGAAGGATGAAGTTACTTGGTCTAAGACCGTAAGTCGTGAGCTACTTAAGCCATATGTAAAATAATCGTTCTCCCACTCTCAAGGGAAAGGCGCTCAAAGAACTTTCCTCAATTGGGTGACGCATAGCTCCATCGCCCAAGATCAACATAATACCTTCGATTAACCGATGCTTTTTATAGCTACTGTAGTCCATAATAGGTTAGATTAAGAGGTCGATCCCAACATGTATCTCACGTGGACAGCTTAGAACGGCGTTTCGTTGTGGTACCTCAAAACTCTTTATATATACTGGATCACAAAACCCTTACAAATCGACAAATCGCTTTGAGCGTATCACAAATCTGTTGCGACGGCTTATGTAGTTTCGGCTATGTCTTTTGGTTTGTCGAAGGTATGTTACCGAGCTGTTTCAGACTCAGTCGTGAAAAGGTTGACCAATGGAAGGCAGTGCTTAGATGTTTCCACCTCATCGTCCTCCATACAACTTTGAAAACTTGCGTCTGCAAAGGTTCATAGCCTACGATTGTGGCAAGAAGAACTTCGCTTAAGGCAAGCAGTTCCTCTAGGCCAAAAGGATGTCGCACCAGCTGCATGCTAAGCGGGCACCAGTATCATTAGTTTAGTGTTAGAAGCCAATGGAGATCCAACTCCTTCCCATTCTGTCATAAGCGATTCCCTTGTGGCCAGGCACTCAAAGGAATCTGATGTTGAAGTAGCTTGAGGCTATTTCTAATGAGCACAGACAGCGGCGGATCCAGAGTACAGTTTTGGGGTGGTAACTATATAATTTTGAATTTGCCACTCAAAGTTTTTTCTTCGCGGAGCGTCTTTTATGATGGAACAGGTCACTGCCCTACTATCGGAGTGGCGACTATAACCGCGTAAGCATTTTATACGCCAATAAAAAAGAACTATCGTAACTGAGAGTCACCACTCTGAAGGAAACTACGTTTCGGAGCAGTAGATCTACTATTACCTCTATGGCAGCTATCTCCTCTTGAAAGACCTAAAACTGGAGTTGATGGAAAGTTGCCGACAGTATACTACTCCAGCAATCCTCGTGCCCTTTTATGCCTCCCGCGTAGTTATGTGAGCAGAGAAACAACAGCTAGATCCAGGCTCGGCGACTTGGTAATCAAATTATTTTCGAATGAAATCAAAGTGTATGAGGACTTCAGAAGAACCAGGCTCGCAGTCATCTAAGTACTCCGATTCTCTGAGTCTGAGTGCTACGTTAGCAGCCCATACTCCTAGCGGTTATGTCCACCGGTACTATATGTAGCAAAGAGTTCAGCATCATAGTTGGTGTGGTTCTTACTGCACCACAAAATACTGATGAATTTTACGATATAAGGAACTATACATACTCCTTATTATTGATAAACGATACTTATAGCGCTCTCTAAGCAGCGGTATTTCTTCGTTTATTTCGTATTTATAGTTGAAACTTTACTTGCACAAGTATTTACATAGGACGGACATGCTTGGCGCCATTCACCATTGCAATTTGTCGCCTGCATCTTCATTTTTATCTCTTTTCTACTGCAAATAATTTTAGCAAAAAAAATGTGCACTTAAATTTACCTGCTCTTCAAGCCCAGTAACTTCGTATGTCTGTTTGTATGTATGCATGTATGTTTGTTTGTATGCGCTTGCTTGGCAAAGTCTTTGCTTGTTGTCCCTCGGCAGCAGTGTCTGAAAACTTCCAGTCACCTTATTGCAACAGTGACACATCCTTAGGGCATGCTTGACACTCGCTTGCATTATTCTCCTTTGTTTTTATTGTTATTTGAGCTCGGAGCTTATGCTTTTGAATATTTTGTCAGAATTTATCTTTGAATTCAATGCATATTAATGTGTGTATAATGAGCCTGCGGCTGCAATCGAAGTTCAGCATGAGGAAATGAGGTTTATTATTTCATATGATAATATTAATATATAATCATCTTACATTGCACTTGAGAGAGAAAATGTTGCAATCGTACACGTAACGTTGCTTTTATGGCGTTTGTCGCATGTGACAGCAGTTGTTGCGTACTCTTTCGCTTAGCTGGAGGACTTTGGAAGTTGGCATATTCAGTTTCCTATTCATGCTTATTAAAATAAACATTTTGCAGCTTTTTGTTATGGTATATTTAAAGATGAGATGTTTTAGTTAGTGCAATAAGATATCACACAATAACTAACTTGTTGTAAACGGCAATTATATTAGTTTAACTCGAGTTGTTTTCAGTCAACAAAACTTAGTACAATAGAGTTCATTTTACTTATTGAAAAACTTCATGGTTTTGCTAATATGTAAAAGTAAATGAGGATAATTGATAATGATGTTCCATGGACTTCAGAAATTTAAGTATTCTGAAGGCATTCATGAGAAACAATCCACCTATCTATCTGATTACGCGCCGTCTTGTTGGAAGTAAAGGTCGTTCACATCAACACGATACAATTCAGACACGAATAAGTGATAATTAATACCTCTATACCGTTCCCCAATCGCTCTTCATTTTGAAGAAATAGAAAGTGGGAATCATCAAGCAACGAACTCAGTATAAATCAAGAAACAGCTGTCAAAAAGGTCAACTCCGAAAAAAGTAAAGTCTCATTGAAAACAACATGTCTAAAAGTAATAACTTTTAGATTCGCCAAAGTCCAAGTGAAGGCTTTAACTGATTGCATCTTCTACAAGATTTTACTACAAGAACTTAGCTCTTCTGATGGCCACAATATTAGCTTAAACAAGTAAGGAAGGGCTAAGTTCGGGTGTCACCGAACATTTTATACTCTCGCATGATAAAGTGATAATCGAGATTTCATTATACGTCATTTACATATTTTTCAAATACCGTATTTTTGTAAAGTTTTATTCCGCTATCATCATTGGTTCCAAATGTATATGTATATTATACAGAGAAGGCATCAGTTGGAATTCGAAAATAGCGTTATATTGGAAGAAGGCATAGTTTTGAACCGATTTCACCCATATTTCGTACATGTCATCAGGGTGTTAAGAAAATATTATATACCTAATTTCATTGAAATCGGTCTAGTAGTTCCTGAGATATGGTTTTTGGTCCATAAGTGGGCGGCGCCACGCCCATTTTCAATTTTGAAAAAAAGCCTGAGTGCAGCTTCCTTCTGCAATTTCTTCCGTAAAATTTAGTGTTTCTGACGTTTTTTGTTAGTCGGTTAACGCACTTTTAGTGATTTTGAACATAACCTTTGTATGGGAGGTGGGCGTGGTTATTATCCGATTTCTTCCATTTTTGAGCTGTATATGGAAATACCTGAAGAAAACGACTCTGTAGACTTTGGTTGACATAGCTATAGTAGTTTCCGAGATATGTACAAAAAACTTAGTAGGGGCGGGGCCACGCCCACTTTTCCAAAAAAATTACGTCCAAATATGCCCCTCCCTAATGCGATCCTTTGTGCCAAATTTCACTTTAATATCTTTATTTATGGCTTAGTTATGACAGTTTATAGGTTTTCGGCTTCCGCCATTTTGTGGGCGTGGCAGTTGGCCGATTTTGCCCATCTTCGAACTTAACCTTCTTATAGAGCCAAGGAATACGTGTAACAAGTTTCATCATGATATCTCAATTTTTACTCAAGTTACAGCTTGCACGGACGGACGGACGGACAGACAGACACAGACGGACGGACGGACAGACGGACGGACGGACAGACGGACGGACGGACAGACAGACATCCGGATTTCGACTCTACTCGTCACCCTGATCACTTTGGTATATATAACCCTATATCTGACTCTTTTAGTTTTAGGACTTACAAACAACCGTTATGTGAACAAAACTATAATACTCTCCTTAGCGACATTGTTGCGAGAGTATAAAAACCAAAAGATCTGCCTAAAATACATATATTTCTTTTTCAAGACTAATTTCATGCTTTTAAGAAAATGTAGTAATCTTCAATCTAAACTCGCGATAATAAGACTCAGTCGGTGGGACCTACATATAACAGTCTTCATAAAGCTTTGTAGGTGTTGTAAGGTATAGCAGACTGATCCTTGGAATGTTGAATCTTTTTGTAGCCTCACTCTTTTGTAGTACCTTGAAAACTATTCAACAGTTGAAGTATCAGTCTGCAATGTAATTATGTATATCGATCGGAAAACTTATCCTTCTTCTTCTTCTTTATTGGCGTAGACACCGCTTACACGGTTATAGCCGAGTTTACAACAGCGCGCCAGTCATTCTTCCTTTTCGCTGTTTGGCATTAATTAGAGATTCCAAGAGTAGGCAGAACAGAGTGGCGGTCTTCCTATTCCTCTGCTTTCCCGGTACATACTGCGTCGAATACTCTCAGAGGTGTAGTGTTTTCAGCCATTCGGACGACATGACCTAACCAGCTTAGCCGCTGTCTCTTAATTCGCTGAACTATATCAATATAATCGTATATCTCGTACAGCTCATCATTCCATCGACTGTGATATTCGCCGTTGCCAATGAGCAAAGAATCATTAATCTGCCGCAAAACCTTTCCATCGAAAACCGTAGCTCCGGTTCACCAGATGTTGTCATCGTCCATATCTCTGCACCATATAGCAGAACGGGGATATGAGTGACTTGTAGAATTTGGTCTTTATTCGTCGAGGATTGACTACTCAGTCCGAATTAGCACCTGTTGGCAAGAGTATTCTGCGTTGGAATTCCACTTCGAAGTTATGACTGTCAACAGTGTCTTTGGAGTAACAGGATATTTTTCGCTTTGCTCTCATTCACTACTAGACCCATTTCCTTCGCTTCTTTGTCTAACCTGGAGAAAACAGAACTAACGGCGCGGTTGTTATGGTCACTGATATCGATGTCATCGGCGTACGCCAGTAGTTGTACACACTTTTAGAACATTGTTCCTTCTCTATTCAGTTCTGCAGCTCGTATTACTTTCTCCAGGAAAAGATTGAAGAAGTTGAACGGTAGGGAGTCGCCTTGTCTGAAACTTCATTTGGTATCAAAGGGCTCGTAGCGGTCCTTCCCGATCCTGACGAAGCTTATGACATTGCTTAACGTCAGTTTTCCAAGCCATATTAGTTTTGTGGGTATACCAAAGTCAGAGATAGCGGTATAAAGGCAGTTCTTATTCGTGCTGTCAAAAGCAGCATTGAAAACGACGAAAATGTGTATTTCACGAGTCTTTCCTTTTCTTCACCTGGAGTATTGTTAGACTATCTTTCACATAGCTGGTTAATGTTTTATAACCTTTTTGGAAGTCTCTTTGTCGTCTGAGGCAAGATATTACTTATCCTTACTTACATCCGAAAATTTTTTTTGAGTTATAATATTTCTTTATTGGCGTAGACATCGCTTACGCGGTTATACATCCGAGTCGGTTGCTTTCTTTTCAAGGGGGACGTTTTTGACGTTGCGGGTCCCAAACCCATCGCACAAATCTCGGTTGGGTGGATATGCCTTATCACTTTAGATTGGCCTCAAACGGATGTTCTTTGGCTACCCAAACGGTCTAAGACCGGAAGTGGTGATCTGCTTGAGCCATATGAATTAAGATTTTTTTCCAATGGAAATGAAGTTTGTTTTGAAGTATTTTGGTTTTCTACTAGATTGCCTGGATTCTGGACCTAGTAATGATGTCAGAGTATAATAATATGTTATATAGTAACTGTAAAAAACGATATGTAAAGATATTGACAAGGAATTTCTCTGACTACCGTATTTTTAACCTAGAATGATCAGCCCAGTAGAAGTTGGGACGTTAAAAAAGCAAAACTTTTGTGTGGGCGATGTAGAGGTGCATCCACGCCTTTTTTACTTGCTTATAAGCTTATTGTGGAATGATTTCCGAGAGTTGCCATGCATTATGAAAATTACGCAACCTCATAAGTACCCATGTTGTTATTACAAATTGCTATTTCCTGCCAGCTAGCGCAAAAACCAGCGTTATCAGCTGACCGAAATATTACAGTATGACATTGCTAAGTCGCGGCTCACACTCGTCTTCTTCGTGTGGCATCACTGCATAGCTACATGCGTGCGTTGGTGTGTGTGGGCTAAAGTGACGAGTTGGTTGCAATGCTTTTAGCTGCGACCGCCGAGTGCATGCAGCCATGCAAATGATGTGTACTGAAGTACAACAGTTCAGTTCGGGACCAAGGACTAGCCAGTGAAAGCATTGTTTGCTTTCACGGACATCAAGAAGACACAGCGCCACGGCGCACCATGCATTTGGGAGAGGTTAAGAGAAATCCAGCAACTCCAGCGCTTCGATGTCAATCTGCTGCGTGCGTTTTGCGATGGCTTTGGTTAGTGTTTTGTGCGGATGTGCGTGAGTGTGTGTGTGTGGGGTTTTACGACGCGTATTGTGACGCTGGTCGATGAGTCAATGGCGCCAGCTTGGCTTCACGCAGGACAAACGGCATGGTATGCACGTTGGCGTTGTTGCACGTTTCACTCGTTTCCAAGAACTTCCAGCCATTCGGCACAATGGCACTGTGGCAACATCAAAATAGAAAGCTGTGACAAAAAGCCAAAGACAGCGAAATATTGGGGAGATAACTAATGCAAATGTTAAACATTGAGTAAACGCGGTTGACGCTTTACAACAATGTACTAGCGGGTTACAAGCGCTTACATATGTATTTATACATACATATGTATATATATTGCATTGTACATATGTATTGTGAACATGCGAACACAGTGAATGGAAACACGACTTACATAGTTGCAGTGGAATGTGCGTTAAAGCAGGGAGACTTCAAGATCGGTTAAGGAGCCGTTTAAACGCAATGTCTTAAAGTTTTAATCATTCGCCATTAGCACCTTGAATATGAACGAATGTCAGTTGCATATCACAAATACGAACAATGGTAAATAGACGAGAACGAGCATCATTTGAGAGACAAAGTTGAAGTTTCTTCTTTTGTGTGTGGTGACATCGTCTGAGCAGAAGATATGAGTCCCACTTGGATCTTATAGTTCCACTTAGCATATTTTTTGAATTGTTTTCAGCAAAAATTATAAAGTTACAAATAAAACAAAATAATTAATTGTAAGGTTGCCACCTATTTGCAATTTTTAAATAAAAAGAATCTTAAGATTAAAAAATTCTTGTTAGAAGGCATTTTGTTGAAAATATTTTTTGTAAAGAGTTGCCACCTTTTTGTAATTTGTAATGAAAAATTATGAGGTCAAAAAAAACTTGTGAGAAGACATTTTCTTGAAAATATTTTGAAACAATTTTTTGTAAAGAGTTGCCATCTATTTGTAATTTTAATTTAAAAAAAGATATATAAAATCAAAAACAACCTTGTGAAAAGGCAATTTGTTGAAAATATGTTAGAAAATATTTTTGTAGAGAGTTGCCACTTATTTTTAATTTTAAATTAAAAAAAAAATATTAAATCAAAAATGCTTTTTAAGAAGCCATTTTGTTGAAAACATGTTAGAAAATATTTTTTGTAAAGAGCTATTTGTAATTTTTAATTAAAAAAGTTATAAGATCAATAAACCTTGTAAGAAGGCATTTTGTTGAAAATATTTATTGTAAAGAGTTGCCACCTATTTGTAATTTTAAATAATAAAAATTTGTAAAATGTTTGCCTTGTGAGAAGGCATTTTGTGGAAAACATGTTAGAAAATATTTTTTGTAAAGAGTTGCCACTTATTTTTAAATTAAAATTAAAAAACTTATTAAATCAAAAAAGCTTTTTAAGAAACAATTTTGTGGAAAATATGTTAGAAAATATTTTTTGTAAAGAGTTGCCACTTATTTTTAATTTTAGATTAAAGAAATATTAAATAAAAACAGCTTTTTAAGAAGCCATTTTGTTGAAAACATGTTAGGAAATATGTTTGTAAAGAGTGCCACCTATTAGTAATTTTAAATAAAAAAAATTGTAAAATAAAAACCAACCTTGTGAGAAGGCATTTTGTTGAAAATATGTTGATCATATTTTTCGTAAAGAGTTGCCATCTATTTGTAATTTTTAATTAAAAAAATTTTATAAGCTCAAAAAAACCTTGTTGGAAGGCATTTTGTTGAAAATAGGTGGAAAATCTTTGTTGTAAAGAGTTGCCACCTGTTTGAATATACCAATTTCATGTGCATGCTTTTCATAAAAAAATGTTTTATTTTAAAGATGGTCTTCCAAATAAATGTATTTTTTCAGTATTAGTCGAACCAAAGATGTTTAGAAAAGCTTACATTTTAAATTATTTTCTGGTAAAGGTTGCCAACTGATTGAAATTTTCAATTAATAAAATTTGAAGCATGAATTAATTATTAAAGTATTGATATCTAAAAAGCAATCTCATAAAGGCATGTGCAAATATTTTTTGAGAAGGGTTGCCAATTTTTTGAAATTGTAAATTAATAGGTTAGGTAGAGATAAAGTTAACGTCGTAGAGAACATCAACTTTGTTTGCGAAGTTTAATGGAGACTTGATATCTAATTCTGATACCTCACCCAGTTCGTTAAAAACCGAAGCTCATAGACATCTCATATGAGTTCCGAACAGAAGCAGAGGAAATATGTACTCGTTAATACAGCCAATACGACCAAAAACCGTCCTGCAGTACTGCTTCAGTAGGCAAGCGTATGCAAGGTTTGTCGTAGTCATCGACTATATCGTTTCCCGGAACGCCCCTGTGACCTCGAACCCGCGAGGTGAGATTATTGTTTAAATTACTGCTTCGCTATCGACGTTTATTTTGGCGTTGTCGGTTCCAACATTATTAGCTATCTCAGCAGCTTTTTTGTCGACAGCCTGAAGGGTCGCCTGAGATCTAGTTCCGCGCAATAAATCTCGACACCTTTTTCTTCAGTTATTTTGGATCCGTTTGTGTAGTAGTTGAAAGTTCTGATGGTGGATCGCGTGCCACTGTGTCATCCACTCTCTTTTAGTGTTACATGAAACCTTCTTTCTCAGATAAAGCTCAAAGATATGTATGTAGTCTATTTTATCCACCAATCCCCTGCTTTTTGAGCCATGGCCGAGGATTCTTGTGGAAAATGTATATAAGACCTCTTACCTTGCAGCTGATTTCGCTGCAGGGCTTTTCAAAGTCAGTTGGTGGTATATTGAGGAACTTTTTTAAGCCGTCGTTGGAATGGTTTTTACAAGTAGTTCTCGAATAACTGAAATGTTTGACTAAAGATATCTATTTAGTATTAACGATGATGTTAGGAAATTTTCATAAAAATTGTTGGCCTGATTTTCATAATTTTACCCAAAAATCCGTTTTTTTTTTATATATTTCTATTGATAACCCAAATCTTATTAAGAGTTCGTAAGATATGCATTTCTTACAATCTCGGCACCATACAATTTGAGAAGAAAATTTTGTTCAGCATTGAATTTCGTGGGCCTTTGACGTGGCCTCCGAGATTGAGCGATTTAACATCGATGGCCTATTTTTTATGGGTTTATGTGTAGTCACTTGTCCAGACAGATAAGCCCGAGACGATTAACACCTTGGAAGAGAATATTTTGTCCGTCACTGCTGACATACAATCCCAGATGCGGACTTTAGATCGCTCCGATTGAAATAGTGAATTTGAATTCATCTTCTTGTTCACTTTCTTAAAAACTTTGATTCTTGTAATTTCACCATACTTCTAATTCCTTCGATGAGCCTAGATTTTAGCAAAGAACACCACTCACCAAACCCACACAGGCATTGCGAACCCACTTACTCCTTTTAAATAAGCATTTCCGAAATATCTCAATTTAACAAGGTAATCTTTATTTTTTGCAATTCTTGATGACGTCGCTTACAAATATTTATTAATTGGTGCATTCACCGCCTGTAGCTTGAATGGGACGGTGTATGAAAAGCAACTTTGTTGAACTCCGCCCAGCGTCTCTTGACAATCGCAAGCGTATCTGTGTCTGCTTTTTAACTCCACGCCAGCCAGACACAAGCGAAACTTTTGCTTGTAAACAAAAATTGTTTGTGTGGGCCAAAGTTTTTACATCATCATCGCTGCCGCTTTCAGCTGCACCACTCACAACAATTAGGGTACATGTATCTGGTACTTGTGCATCTGCTCGTGGCACACCACCGCAACGGGGTTACAAGATGCGCCGCTTTTGCTCGATTACTTGTTTCGTTGCGCGCTGCTGCGTAACCTTCCCGCCGAAGTTCAACAGCACCCGCATGCACGAAATTGTTTGTTTATATTTACTTTTGTACTTTGTGGAGCGCTGTTGTTCCTCCAATTTTCGGTGGATGCGCTGGGGTCTGGCGCTGAGGTAGTCAATGTTGTTGTGGTTCTGATGTTTTTTTTTGTTTTTTTTTTTTTTGGTTTTTTTTGGCTTTTCAACGCCCAAAGGATATGCCTAAGCATATTAATAAACTGAAGGATATTTCGGTGCACAATATTTTTGGGAACCTGGCGTTTTTTTCATTGTAAACTCTGTCGGTTCGTTGCAGTTCGCGTACGCGTACCGTGAAATTTGTTTATTTGTTGTCGTCATTGTTTATTTACTTTGTTAACCAAAACAAGTTTATACGATCTCTCAAGCGTATAGAATGACACTATTTTTGGCTTATGTGTGTAAATAGTTAGCTGTGAGTGTGCGAAGGACTGGAGATATATCCATATAACTGTGGACTGTCTAAATAAAACAAACAAAGGTGGTAAAGACAACCATATGTGATCCCATATTCGACAATGAAAAATTTGTAACAACACTTGAACGGCCAAGGTTTATGTTAATGAAAAAAAATCAGCCAAAAAGGCTCTGCCAATGTCTTAAAACCGATTTCAAAACCGCCCTCAGTGCCTACGAACATTCCGATCGATTTTGAAATAAACTTTTTCATACTCGTAGTCCACTCGTACAAACGATTTTTAAAGTCATAGGTGACACCGGTTGGAACTCTATAATATAACTACAAATTCAATGGGGACTGTTTATTGTCATTCGAAAGAACATTTTTTGGCACTTTGTTTTTGAGGATTTTCTCTTTCAAATGTTTACCGGGGCTAGGTCTAGATGCTCCATCCTTTGAGTCCAATTTTCGAAGACTCGTTCGAGCATTCCGACTGATAACTAGCGAATCACACGCGTGATGTTTTGCTCCAAGCCCTGAATCGAAGCGGCATTGTCCACATACACTTTAGGCTTTACATACCCCCACTGAAAAAAGTTTTACGGTGTGATATTACCTGATCTTGGTGTCCAATCGACCGACAAACGTAAAATTATCTGCTCACTGAAGTGTTCTCTCAATAAATCCATTGATTGATGCGATGTGTGGGAAGCGGCGCCGTCTATTTGAAACCAAATGTCGCCGAGATCACGAGCTTCAATTTCAGGCATCAAATAGTCGGTTATCATGGCATGATAACGTTCGCTAATGGCGGTTAAGTTTTTACCTGTGTCTTTTTTAAAGAAATATGGAACGATGATTTCACCGGCCCACAAACCCCACGAGACTGTTGTTTTTTCTGAATGAAATAGCAGGTCTTGAATCTCTTCAGGTTGAACCCATTGAGCCAGAAATGCGCCTCATCGCTGAATAAAATTTGGCTTGAAAACGTCGGATCTTCTTGAAACTTTTAAAGAACCCATAGAGCGCAGCGTTGTCACTTGGGAAGGTCGAGCGACTTCAGTTCTTGCACAAGCTGTATTTTGTACGCTTTCAATTTAAGATCTCGACGTAAAATGCGCCAAGTCGTTACAGCGAGTTGCTGCGTATCTATTTTTCTTTCTTATAAAAAGGATACGAATTATTCAACATTTATTTATATCGGAAGTTAAAAGAGGTTCATAGACATACTACTATTTCTTACCAAAATTCATCTCTAACTTCACTCTCTTACTTCTTAATTTGTTGGCGAATCTTATTAACATTTTCTTTGCTGCCAGATAAATTACCGCAAGATTAATTATTACCAAAGTTAATTATGTCAGGTCTACGCTTTGTAAGCAGGTTTTCACCTGCTTCTCTTGTATCCTTAAGAAGCTGCTTCAGAAGAGAAAATATCCTCTGAGAGCCGCTACGTTTATTAATAGAGGTTTGAGCGCATGCTCAGCTCTTAATCTAATTTGAAGGGAGAATTTGGGAAAAGAGAGAAAAGTGTGCTCTTAAATCTGCTAATTGAATAAAACAATTTAATCAATCTGTGGCCTGCACAATAAAAGCCATTTCTGGGCAAAAGGTGGCGGCCTCCAACCCCTGTGTGTTGTCAAATAGCGAAATGTTTCCTAAGCGAATAAGATAAGTGTTTTGAGAAATTTGAACAAGCAAAATAAGTGTAAATGGATTATATTGTAGCGTTTTATTGGCAAAGAGATGGGTTAGTTACTATCCGATTAATAATATTCTTATGTTACTGAACTTGTGTAGCATGGGACTTAGGAGTTTTAAGGATTATTGATTGGAAGCCAAAGACTATGGTAAAATATTTTCCAATATGTCAAAAGTTGAGTTTCGTGGAACAATATGCAGTGTATTTCTAAATGAATTTCTACTAGGATATTCATCAAGACCAAAACCTGTTTAGCTTAACAATCTTGTTAAGTACTCGTACGACTTATTCGTTTTTAGTTAGGTGTAATTTCATAATTTTTATCCTATATCGTTTGATCGAATACGAAACTATAGTCTTAGATCTGATGAATAGTGTGAATATTTCCTTTAGAGATACTTGAGAGAGATAAGCAGAACATGTCTCCTCGTTAATAGGTGGTCGAGCTCTTCTTATCTCTTTGTGGTTTGTAACTTAATATTATTGGTTAAGTGAAGGTATCTACAAATTTTAAATCGATTCTGGGCCTGATTTTTCATTTCTTATTTGTAGTAGTATCTAAATTCGTATTTGAAATTGTGACTGTACACTTTTATAGTCCTTGATCTTATCCGATAGAGTCAGTACATAATCTGTGCCCAAAAAATAAGGTGACATTGTATTTATTTTGAAAATTCTTTATTTATTCTTCCAAATCAATTTCATCCCCTTCAAAGTAATCCCCTCCCGATGCAATGCACTTATGCCAACGGATTTTCTAATCTTCGAAACACTGGTTGTAGTCACTTTCCGTGATTTCCTTTAGTTCCGTCTTCGCTGCGGCTTGAATCTCCTCTATCGTATAAAAACGGTGTCCCCGGAGCGGTCTTTTGAGCTTGATGAACAGCCAGAAGTCGCACGGCGCCAGGTCAGGTGAATACGGTGGTTGCGGAACGATATGGGTTGAGTTTTTGGCGAAGTGATCACGAATTACGAGGGCAGTATGGGATGGTGCATTATCGTGGTGTAAAAACCAAGAATTGTCTTTCCACAATTCCGACCTTTTTAGGCGGATAGCGTTACGCAAACGACGCATAACGTTCAAATAATATTCCTTGTTGACTGTTTGACCGGTTGGAAGGAATTCCTAATGCACAACACCACGATAATCGAAGAAAACAGTTAACATGAACTTGATTTTTGAGCGACTGTGGCGCGATTTTTTTGGTCTCGGCTCTCTTTTGGCGCGATATTCGCTCGATTGATCGGTTGTTTCGGGGTCGTAAGCATAGATCCAAGTCTCATCGCCAGTTATAATGAGTTTCATGACACCCTGGTAGTCGGAAAGCATCGTTTCACACACTTCAACGCGATGCCTTTTTTTCCAAAAAATTCAATGTTTTCGGTACCAGTCGAGATTTGACGCGCTTGATGCCCAAAACATCCTTCAAAATGGTGTTGGCTGAGCCTTTCGATATGCCAACTTCATCAGCAAGGTCTTTAATTATTAATCGACGGTTTTTCAACACTAAATCTTTGATTTGTTGGACGTGAGCTTCGTCGGTTGAGGTTGATGGTCGCCCTGGACGCTCTTCGTATTCGACACGTTCACGGTCGGCTTGGAACTCACTATACCACTTGTAAACATTTTTTTTAGACAAAGCCTCATCACCAAAGGCTTTCTGCACCATCCTCAACGTATCCGCAGCAGAAAATTGATTCCGTAAACAAAATTTAATGCAAATTCTTTGCTCAACAAATTTCGACATCGCAAAAAACGAAAAACTCACTTTTAGCAGCTCACAAAACGACACGTATCTCAAACACTAATGAATATTTTGACATGAAATTTGACATAAATGTGACTGAAGTACTACCAACCTAAAAACAAAAATAATTCTCCAATAATCCTTCGACGCGCGCAGTTTAAATTCAAATGTCACCTTATTTTTAGCAAATCCATCATAGTCTTTACTCATGACAGTTTGGACTTTGTAACCCAAACGAAAACAGATTTTTACCAACCAAGGCTGACAACTCGGCAGTATTTCTGAAAGTTAGGGAGTGTTCATAGAGAACCTTAGGTCTGGTTAGGTTGGGTTAAGAAGTCGATCCAAACAGGGATCTCATAGCTTAGAGCACAGGTCCGTAGTGCCACCTAAAATTCTTATATAATAGATCATAAGAGTCGTAGCAATCGACAAGCGCTTGGCTACGTCTCATGGTTCACAGAATGTAAGACTTCCGAGATGTTTCAACTTCAGTGTTACCAAGGCTGAACTAGGAGAAAGTGTCCAGCTGTTATCACCTCACTCTACTTCATACAACTTTGAAAAAGAGCGTCCATTAAGATTTTTATCATTATCGAATGAATGCTTATTGGATAGTATCCCCCCTCCGATTGCGGCAAGATAAACTTTTCTTAGGAAAGATGAACTTTTCTGAGGGCAAGTTGTTCAGAAGAACTCCTGCTTTCTACTTATGCCAAACAGATCTTGCAGTCACACAGAACCGGTCGTTGACCAGAGCCTGCTAAGCGCTTCTCTGATTCAGTGCTAGAACGTAAGATACCAATGAAGATGCATCTATGCCCCATTCCAACTCTGTCCCATTCCAATGAGAGCGGGGCAAAGTACTCACTGTGTCTAGCTCGTCGCCTTTGCAGTTGCGAGCGATTTCGCTATGACGAGGCACCCAAACGGGTTTGATCATAAGGTAGCTTGTAGCTATTTCTAGTGCGGACAGACACACCTTGGCTAGCTTTGAGCGTTCAGTTAACAATTTCAGCGCTTGTATTGCCACTCTGTTGTTGGAGTGAATGCTCATCACCCTAAAGGAATTAAACTGCTTAGTGGAACCAGCACCTTAATAGCAGCCAACTCTGCCTGAAATGTTACAGTGGTCCGCCAGTCTACAGCTAAAATTGACGGAGAGGTCCTTACAGAAAATATTCATTTAGCGAAATATCATCCAATCACAAAACATCATCAAATCGAATACAGATTTTCAACCTACCAGGACTGTCACCTCAGCGACATTTCTCAAAATTGTGTGGGGAATGTTCCTAGCAAAGCTTACAACCAAAAAAATTACCACTTAGCGAACACATCAACCAGTTCTTCGTTAGTAGAACAGTCTTGACCTTGCGGTCTTTTTTTGTGAGGGTAAGAGTAAGGGTACGCTATTAGCGAAGTGTGGTCATTAATTCGAGAGGTCAGTAGAGCTTTACGGCATATAGATATGAGGGTTAGTATTATCGTGATAAGCAATGATAACTGGAAATTTTAAACTACCAAAACACTTGGCATATATGTAGAAAGAAGTCGCTAAAAGTTTATCTCTATATACCTTACACACCGTGTAGCAGAGTCTGGGCATCTTTGCCGATGACAGGACCGGTAATCGAATTTTATTTCATGCGCTAATACATTCATTGATACGATCTCTGGTATGACTAACAGAAACTATCAAGCATGCACCAGTGTGTAATGCACGACTTCGTTGTCCAGGCGCATTACTATAAGTGCGAGTGTTTGCGTGCGTGTATGTGTTTGTGATGCCCTGCGCCAGCTACCGACAACCATTGACACGGGTGATGGGCACGTGCGTTCAAGTCGAGTCAAGCGTAAAGCTTTCGGAACGGCCCGGCATGGCCTGCATGGCTAACAGGTGCTCGTCGTTGGCGTGACTGCCGCTGATAAAGCGGCACAGGCGCTGCGAGGGAAGCGCCAACAACTGGCGGTGCAAACATGGCAAAGTGTACTAAAACGACGCGACGACGACAGTAGTGAAAGTAGTAAACAGAGAGTCGCGCCGAGCATTGACGGCCGAGCTGAACAGCTGAGCAGCGCTCAAATGAAGCACGAGTGGGAAACTGTAAAGCGCAGGCGCAGTAAAGAGCGGCAGTAACTTTACTGAAAGTTAAGGGAAATCCGCAAGTAAAGTTTGACGTGTGGACACGGCGGCTACGTTGGCGGCGCTATTGGTAGGTTTCTACTAAAAAATATCCCTTTTCGCTGCTGTGTTGATAAGCGAACTGCGAGTTACTCTAGTCATGCGGTGCAGGAGTCTGAGCTGCGGCGGGTGGCGGCGCATATACGAACGAAGCGCTTACGGAGCGCACACAATTTTCGCCAGGAACGGATGTGAATGAAAGGCTAAGGTGCTATGCGGATTCGGTTAATGGCAAGCGTTTAGTACAAATTGTGCGTTCGTACGGTCCGGGTGTATTGACGCGTTTTCGCGAGTAAAATTTCTGCTTTTCTGCTTCACATGAAATAAGCGTGTGCCGTTGCGGTAAGCGACAAGCGATTGTTGCGCGCACGAAATCAACTAATTGAAGTGAAAATCTACAAGCGGTGATTGTGAAAAACGTTAAAAGTTAACGGTAGTGTGCGAAAACCGTTAAACGCGCGCTTAAAATTCTTGTATTTTTGGTGCCACTGAAAGAAGGGCGTGCAGTCGCGCGTGTGTTGCGCAAATTGTCTGTCTGGCGCTCACTACAGTCAGCTGCCTTTATAACGGTACATAGCAGGCGTTTTAAGTGCTCAATTAACAAAGCAACAAATTCAATCAAAAACGCGCGCAAAAAGTGCACATAACAAGTTGAGCGCCGCACCAAGAACAACACAAGCACATATAGCAAGGAAGCAAGCGCGCTCCTTTCACACATACATACACACGCTATACATACATACATATGCAAATACATAGTTCAATACGCAACTACATACACAAATACATGCACATACTCATATAAATACATAGTGCGCGCTGCATAAATTTAACCAACTGATATCATATCAGCCGGCGCTGACGAAGCGAAAGTGCCGAGAACGCCAACAACGCACAACAGCGCGGCGGCAAGACGACAAAAGAAATCGAAAAAAATAAATACAAAAAAGTCGGAAACTAAAAAACCGAACAACAACAACAAGAAAAACAAGTGAAGAAGTAGCGAAAGTACGCGCGCGCTCCACAACAAGCGGCCGGATATGAGAAGCATCTCCGCTGTTGCCGACGAGCACAGCTGTAAGGAAGCTGAAATTAAATTGCGCGCGCTTTTTAAATTATTTATTAAGCGTAATTAAAGCAAAGCGAAAGTAAGTGTGTGTAACGGCGCTGAATGGCGAAAAAACGAAATTCTATGCTGTGGGGTTGTGTGAAAGAAAGGCGAAGCAGCAGTGATGGGGAGCAAGGCGCTGCGCCTAGCAGTGAGGGCAATATGCCAATGCACGTATTTTAAGTGTAAATGAGCACGTAAATGAGTCTGAGCAAGCACAAATACGCACACACACATATAAGAGTAACACAGACATATGAAAAAATACAAACATATACTAAAAGAAACACACACACATATAAGATAAACACACATATATATTCCCAGCGCAGTCTTAACTTCTTGCACAAAGGCAGCTTGCAAAAAAAAAAACAACAAAAAAAAATTGTAGACGGCAAGCGCATCAGCAACCGCGGCTGTCGGCAGCCGGCAGCTGTAATGAGCAGCCAAACACAGACACACACATCTAGGTATGCATATGTATGGGTGTAATTACATATTGGCGTCAGGCAACAGGAACTTGCTGTGGAAGCGGTAATGCGTTAACGGTAAAAAGGCCATAATAACAGACAAGCCAGCCAGCCAGCCAGCCATGCCGCATTAACAAAGAGAGCTCATATTGCTTACACCATTGCCAACAACACATCATACATATGTGCGCGCTCTGTATGGGTGTGTGTGTCTTTGTGCGCGCTTATACAAATAATTGTGCTTATATGCCGCTGAAGTGTTGACTGTCAAATACTTAAATGTATGCACATGCATAAATAGGCAAATGTGCAGCTACACATACACATACATATGTACATACATATGTAGTGAGTATTTGTACTTATGCTTGTATGTATTTGTCGCATTGTTGCTTGTTGTTGCGGGAAGCATGTGACGAAGTTGTTAAGTAAAAGCTGCAACTCCATTTGGATCCACTATGAAAACAGTTGCCTTCAAAAGTGCTGCATTAATTGTGGTGGTGGGGCAAATATGGCGCGCCAAGCGGCGCGGGGGTCTGTTATTCCTTTTTTTTTTGGTTTTGGTTAGAAGCATGTTTATGATAAATCACAATATGGAGGTTTAGTTTTAATTTTATTTTTTTTTTTTTTAATTTTTTTTTATTTTACTTTTTTTTTATTTATTTTATTTTTATATACTAGCAGACCTCATAGCTCAGCGTTGCTATGACTATTCAATTCAAACAAATATTTTTTACGAATAAAGGAAACTTTTTTGCCGGTATGAAAAACCGTTAGTGTCAATAAAAAAAGTGATTATATTTGAGGTTTAATTTTAAAGACTATTGGTACAAATATTTGTTAATAGAAAAAAGAACGAATTTTTAAAATCTCAATTGAAAATTAATACTTTTGTCGTGAAGCTTATTTATATGATGAAAATTGTGGCATTGGAGAACTTTTGTCTTCTAACATAAATATAATCTGCTGTACAAAACATTTTCAGTTAAACTTCTCAGACAAAATGGGTGATTCAAGAATATTTTCAGTGAATTTATTGATAGTGGGAAAAGCAATGTTTATCGTTGATATTGAAATCTTGCTTTGTTCTGTGCAATGCCATGGGTGATACGATTTTTTTTGGCATTTTCACATTTGACTAAAAATTATAATTATTATTTTTATTTTTATAATAGAGATTTTTTTTATATACTATCTTCTAAGTGGCTTCAAACTGCACACAGTGTGCTAAATTTTAGTAAAATCGGTGCAGTAATTTAGGAGTTTACACCGGACAAAAAACGTGACAGATAATTTTGAATATATTAACCACTTTTTACACTAGAGTCACTTACTTTTCAAGTTTCTTTCAGCGGTTTGGAATATTTAATTTAATTTTTATTTGTTTGATTTATTTCGACGAGTCTTTTATTTTAACTTTTTTGGTTTTTTTAATAGGAAGCGGTCGAATATAGCTTTTTTAATTTTTGTTTACAGAAAAACTCAAAGTTATAAATTCATAATTTTATAATTATTTCTATATTTTTTATTAAAGTTTTATAGTAAAAACGTATTTTCTAATAAATAAAAAAATATATAAATATAAATATTTTTTTTTTATTTCGGCAAGTCACAATTTTCCTCCAAATTACAATTACTTTTTATGCTAGAGATATAAGCTATCTTTTAAGTTGATTCCAACCGCATACAGTGTGCTAAATTTAAATTATATCGGTGCAATAATTTACGAGTTTACTCCGGACAAACAACGTGACACGTAAAATTGAATATTATAATCACTTTTTACACATGAGTCACTAATTCTTGTAGGTTTCTCGAGCGGTTTGGATTTATTTATTATTATTTTTTATATAAATGACTTCATAATATCTTTTATTTTATTTTATTTGTTTTTTTTTTCAATAGGAGGCGGTTGAGTATACATTTTTATTTTTTTTCAAACAAAATTAAAAGTTTTAATTTATTTTTTAACGAATAATTACACTTAATATTTTAAATTAAATTGTAGATTTTTTTATAATATTTTTTATATTTATTTAAAATAGTTTTTATAATAATAAAGTATTTTCTATTAAAATTTTTCATTTATTTTATTGACGAAAGATTACAAAAAATGTTTTGCTATTAAATTGTAGATTTTTTTATAACGTTTTTTGTATATTTTTCTATTAAAGTTTTATAATAATAAAGTATTTTCTATTTTTTTATTTTTCGACATTTCATATGTTACTGAAAATTATAATTATTATTTTTTATAAAAGAGATATATACTCTATTTTAAGTGGAATCAAACTGGATGCAGTGTGCTAAATTTAAAAAAAATCGGTTCAGTAATTTAAGAGTTTACTCCGGACAAACAAAGTGACATAGAATTATGAATAAAATACGTTTGAGCCACTAATTTTATAGTTTTTCGAGCGATTTGGAGTAATTTACTTTATTTTTGATTTAGGTTTTTTTATATGAATGACTTAGTTTGACGTGTCTTTCATTTTTTTTTTTCAATTAGAAGGATTATAATATAATATTACATATTTTGAGTGTAATAACAACCTTTTGGACTTGAGCCACTAATTTTTTAGCTTGTAGTTCTTAAACATAGACGAAAAAAATTACTGCTTTTAAAATATTACGCAGATTTTGTCGTTTTAGAAATATTTTATAACCGCCCATTTGAACTTCATATCTTTGTTTAACAAAAATTTATTTTCCACGAAAGTTTTCTTTGCATGAAGCATGAACAAAAATTTAGAAATATCAATGAAACTTGACACTCAAGCTAGATTACCTTCAACTAATATGTGAGATATACTATCAGTACACCAGCAACGTGGCCCAAAACCCCTTTTTTTGAAGCTAAAAGTTTTAAAACTGAAATTTGAACAAGAGATCATATCATTTGAAGCGGAAATTTTAGTACAAATTTCTGAAAACACATAAGTTTAGCGTTATTCAAAAGTGGTGTAACGGTGTAAAATATGTGGTTTGATAATTCGATAAATCAAAAAAGTCTAACTGGTTACTCTTTTTAACAATACCGTGCTACTGATATCCGAACTAAGTACATAGGGCTAGCAATAAAAATCTCAAGTACATTTGATGTCAGAAGTAAGTGATATTGCCTAGTTATCTAGATCTCCAGGTTTGACTTCGCTCTGCCTGCCTTCTCTCCCTGAGGTTATTTGAAAACCGAAATGTTCACAAGCAATCTTCGGACGATTGAAGAGCTCATTTTGTGAACAAGAGTAGTGATAACTTAGTGCTGTGATTAAAAAATTCTTCTTCTTTGTAGTGGGTCGTTCTGAGCCGTGAACACAAAACTTCGCCAGTTACCTCTATCGTTTGCGTGGTCACACCAGATGTACATACATGGCAACTGCGGGCTGGTCGCTATGTACTTGCTAATTCCATTGAGTGCGAGAGCGCCTTGCTTTCGTTCTCCACCCATAGATCTCGAATTCAAGGAACTTTTCGCTGGCTCATGAACTTACAAGCGAATATATGGCCTATCCAGGGTATTTGAAAATGTTCAGAGAATATTCAAAATAATAATTGTAAATGGCGGGGGTTTCCAATGTTCGTACTCCGACATAAAATAAGTAATTTTTTGATATGCATTTAAAACTCTTTTGTAACGATATTTTCTTTAAAAAATCTAAAATTTCGAAAAGCAACTAAAATATGATAGAATATTCGAAGATGTTCCTATAAAATCCTGCGTTATAATGATTTGAAAAAATCGAACCAGCTGAAATCATCACATAGCAAATCATTAATAATTCTAACAATTAAATTAAGAAGTCTTAAGTCATTGTTACATGGTTTTCCACGGGTAAAAAGCAGCCTTTTTCCAAAAATTTTTTTCGATTTTTTTTATTGCTACAAACATACACTATTAACAAAGAAATTCTGAAATTTTTGGCAGAAAATATTTTGAACTCTGCCATTGCGACGCCATTTCCGGTGACCGCTCAGAAAAAATATGCGGCCGCATTCTCAGAATAACTCCTTACAGGATCATCTAAAGTTAAAAAATACGTGTTTTAGTTAAAACCTTTACTTAGAACTTGGATGCAGGAAAAAAAACTGAAAATTGGATTTTTGGAAAACATTATTACAAAAACATGAAAATTTTTCAAATAGTTGTAATCGAAAAAAAATCTTTCGTCCAAGTCTTTAAGAATTGTATCTCAAAAACCTGTGTAAAATTTCATGAAGATGGAGTAGTTCTCGAGAAAACTTTCCAACTGACTTCAAAAACTCAGTTTCGAGGAAACTTCGTTTAAAGACGGTGCACTTAGCCTAGCTAGCCTCGAGCGCACAAGCTCTCCCGGCTGTATCTCCGAAACTTTTACTCTGATCAACTTGAGAATTTAGGACAATATTCTACAGGTGTTGTAGAATTTAATAAGAGCATAAAAAAAATCGATTTTTTGAGACTCGTAAACCCGTTTAATCTCTTAAAAAAGATCGAACCAAAAAAAATATTAATACAAAAATTAAAAAAATAATAATAATAAAAAATAATAAGCAAAACAATTATAAACTAAAAAAAGTTGAAGTAAATACACTGAAAAAAAAGATTAAAAAAAATTAAATAAATTAATTATAAAATTAAAAAAAAATTAAAAAAAAATTAAAAAAAATTAAAAAAAAAAAATTAAAAATAAAAAAAAAAATAAAAAAAAAAAAATTAAAAAAATAAAAAAAATAAAAAATAGCAAAAAAACAAAAGTATTTGAATTAAAAAATGCATAAAAAATATTAAAAAAATTTATTATTATAAAAATAAAAATTAAGCACAAAAAGTGCCTAAAACGAAAAAACCTCGGAATGAACCATAAGTCTTCCATAAATTAATTGAGTACTTGGAACCCTTGTAGAACGATCAAGTCTATCAATTTCGCTAGTTATATTTTGAGATACATATTGTGAATATAAGCAGGCTATTTGCAGACATCTTCATTCGCCATACTGCTGCTCGCTTTATCAAAAAATTCCAATGAAAACAAAATTATCTATTTTTTTTTTTCGATAGCTCACTGAGTTGCTATAGCTGTTCCTATTCTATCTCTCTTTGATTCAGTCATTCAGTATTTATACGAGTTGCTTGTTCGATTCGTCATTTATCAAAGTTAGGCTAAGCAAAGACGGCAAATTCAATATTTGGATTTAGAATCATTTATTTATGTGTTTTTAACCAAAAGGCAGAAGAATTAGAGCACAATTTTTGAAAATTATGTGAAGAAGCTAGGTTATGGATGGAATAAATATTGCTATTTTAACCCTGAATGTGTCGTTTTGGTCGATTCGACTAACAGTCATCGTGTTTTGCAAACAGGGGCAAAATAGCGAAGTCCGTCCAGGATTAATAAGCTCCAAGTAGAATTTGTTCAAATATATTACAACTGCTCTATTTAAAACTTTGCTATCTAAAACTCATGCAATATTTGGAAAATTATGGAACCATAAAAATGTTTTTTGTAATATCTGTGCCACTAAGGTTGTGTTATTTCGTCCTATATAAGCAATCTAAAGTGCCCAGCAAGTCGCCATTATTACGCTATCGCGTTTTAATTGCAATACTCTCTTTGATTTATGGCCGTCGTTTGTTCGATTCGCTATTCTTCCAAGTTTGGCAATTAAAATCACATCAGCAACCTGTTACTCAGGCCAATCCTTCATATAAATCTAAGCTGAAGTCGTCCCTCTAAACCCCTTCGGAAAAGAAAATAGAAAAGTAATATTTGTGCATTTATTTCCATTACCCTCCTAATTGCTGTAATGTTTTAATTTAGCTTCTTCGCCTTGCACATTCCACTCCTATAGTGTTTACTTACAGTTGTCACACTGGCGTATTGTGTCAAGTCGTTAAGCAGCAAACCGTCGCCGTCGCAGCTTCTCGTATTCCGCGCTGCCCAAGCGACTTGCTCGGTGTCCTGGCGCTGTCGCGGTTAAATAAATATTTAAATAAAGTCTTACGGTATATACGTATCTATGTATATGCGCGGATGTATGGCTGTGAGTAGTTACTATACTTGTTGCCGCCACCAATCCGGCGCTGGGCCACTGCCGTCAATTCCACTCAACTCTTGCAATTTCAGTTTATGTTTTTTCTTACCAATTCGTTGTTATATAAGCACTACGACTATGCGCGCCGTCTCCCTTGTGGATCAAGTAGTACGAATAACGGTGTAAAAGCCGTAGCCGTAGTGAATGCAGAGTGTTTTTGCTCATTTAAGTGGTGGCACCGGCGACAGCTAAAGAAAACAGTGAAGTGTTAAAATGCTATATTTATTTATTCAATAATTAAGTGCTTTTTAATTTTAGCCAAATCTTCATTGGTGTATTTAAATGCTTTTAGTTGCTACGTAATAATTTATGAGTTGTTGTTGTTGGTATGTTGTGTTGGCTTAAGTCCACTTGTCCACTTGCGATTAAGGACAGTATGAAATAAAAATTGTAAAATAAATAGACATTAGATTTTTTTCTCTGTACTCATGTTAAGCGAAGTGGTTGTTGTTGGATTATATTATAAATATTAAATTAGCTTTTCATGGAGTCCTTATTGGTTTTTTATTATTCTGTGTACATATTTTATTTTCGCTGTTTAAAATTATTTCAAAGTATTTCTTGCATTCTAAATATTCACTAGTAATCTTTGACCAGCAAAGAAAAGCTTTTAAAATATTAATAATTTGCTCTTGGAAAAAATTCGTGAATTCAGTCAAATATCTACACAGTTAATGCTGAAAAGATAGCTCCATAACTAGCGGTCTTCAATTCACTACTTCGTTGCAAGCTGAAATGAAGTTCTGCTCGCTTAACAAGAAATTTACAACAACAAAGTTTTCGAGTTTTATTCAAGATAGGAAAGTATGTGGACACCTCATTAGTGAGAATATAATTATTTACCATTTTTTCTTCCTTAATTATGTAATTCCAATTGATTTATACTAGTTGCGTGTTCGATTCGCCATTTTTCAGTGTTCGGAGAACCAAAAATAGTTAAACTGGGAAAGTGCAAGTACTCGAACCGAACAATTTTATGCCATATGCCTACTGGTTGTTAGAGACACCGTTGTAGGCTATTTGAACCGTGCCGATCTCACCTTCTATTAATACCAATTAACTACCAACAACAATAAGTTCAAGTTGAAAAAAAAAAAACAATACGAGACCCAACTAATTGTTTATGGTATCTAATTACGATGCTTACATAAGTTTTTGGTACTCTCGCACAATACATGATTTACTAAATCTACTCATTTGGCACTTCGATTTTATTATAATAAATAGAAAAGTTATTTTATTTATCCTACTATTTGCTGTTTTCGAAAACTCGATCTGCATTTTTTATAACCGAGTTGCAAAAGAACACCGCAGAGGGTTCAAAATCCTGCTGTAGTTTAAATTCAATGTGCGTAACTCTTAAGCAGAGCCTTTTCTCACAGACAAATTATTAAAGTAAATTAAGATTATAATTGAAAAACAATTTTTTGCTTTTCGCACAGCGGGCTGCTCGATCAAAGACAGGTTCGATTAATGATCAGCTGTTGTACTTGCTTGTGCCCTTCATTTTCTTTTTTTTCTGATGATTAAAATTCATCAGCGGATTGCCATTTTATTAATGCACACAGCCAAATTTACAGTCTGGACAACAACCCGCAAAGTTGTATTCTAGTTTCAACTCGATTTCAATTCGATTAAGAATTAATGTATGTGAAACAAGATATTTTTTTGTATGGTAAATCGATCTAAATTAGCGCGTTAATCGAGAAAAGGCCGGTTAATTGATCAATTTAATCCTATGCGAAAAGGCTATAAAGCATAGAGTAGTAATAAAATTGGAGGCACCACGTTTCGCTATATACTTTAATGACGTCACAAATTAATGATTTTAATGTTAAACGCACGTCGAAAATGTAGCATGTGGAAACTGTTATTTCTATTTTTATTTCTGTTTTTGCTGGAAACTACTAAAAACTTAAGCTAGTGGCAGCCATCGCTTCTGAAAAATGCCACTAAGTGGTGCCTACGGAAAACAGTATCAGAAATTTCTTCTTACCCGTGATACACTGTAACTTGTCTCGCGTTGCTTGACAGTTTTTACTTTAAAAACGAGACAATGAAAGCAAGCCTTATGTCAGTATGAACACTTATCACTTATCCGTGCTGCTCTCTAATAAAAATGGTTGCTTGGTAAAGCGTGACAAGATTACAGCGAACGAATTCATACAAAAGCATACATCGAACATATGTGTCAAAGCAAACATCTAAAGCAAAGCGTAGCAAAAATTGTATATGAACCTGCCTTTAGAGCAATTAATATATAATATTATTTCGGAATTAATTGGTTTTTGAAAACATATGTATGTACATAGTTCTTCGAAAATTTCTCTAAATCCTTTTGCTTATGTCAATATTTCTCTGTTCCAATTTTAAGTTCTCTTTTTCATATCTTCATGCAAGATTTTTTTTACTTTTACAATGAATGACTATTTGCAGAGAATTTTATCACACTAATATTATAAAGGCGAAAGTTTGTGAGTGTACATGTTTGTTACTTCTTAACGACTAAACGGCTGGAGCGATTTTAATAATATAGTGAAAAATATTTAGCTGACATCCTGGATTAACATATAGGGTACGTTTTACTGCGATAGATTAACTTACTCTTATTTGTAAATCGATGAAAATTAATTCGCGGATAATGTATTGGGAACTTTGCTTGTAACTTTTTCATGTAAAATACGATACTTAAAATAATGCCACAATCAGTTTCGGAGTTAAGAAGAAAAACCTGGCTAATAGCTTTGACAGACGGCAGCGTTAATCTGGATTAACTGCGCACTTAATCAGATCCAAATTTGTAGGTGACAGACGGCAGCTATGCGAGTTTGAAACTCTCACAAACAGCTCATTGTCCTTTTTATAATATTTTCAATGAAAATTGATAGAAGATAAACATTGCGGTTGTTAGCCGACCAATTTTTACCAAACCATTTTTTATTACAAAAGCATATCAACACATTATTTTTAGAACTTCATCATAACATAGAAGTTTTATAGATATAATATTGAGAATTTGATAAACAGCTGTCAGGGTTGCTTGTATTTCATTCACAATAGATGAAAATTGGCCATTTTTAACAATGTTGCCAACGAAAATCTCACAAACTCCCTAAAATTTTGAGAGTTATTTTTGGATTCAGCAACGGAGTTAGCTGTGGTAACTCCTCAATTAATCCCGAAAAATGCAATTAATCTGGTTTAACGCTGCCGTCTGTCAATGCTATAACGAGAAGTGATTGTGCGAAAAAACTATCATGGCGTTCTAAAATTGAATTGGTAGAAAAAATTAATAAAATAATATTACGGCAAGTTCCAGGTGAGATGGGGACGCAACGATATATATCCTGCAGAGTTCTTAAACTCCCTCAACTGGTCAAGGGTATTCTCACACAAGTTGAAACGCAAAGTTGGTGCGCTTGCGTTGGATGCGCGCCTAGACTATGCAGCGGCACTAGGTTACGTATCACAGAGCTGAGATGGCACATCGTCCATATCACTATTCTTACTGGAAGGGGCAAAGCATAGATTGATACCCAAAATCCCTATAATACCGACAAACTTACACTGCCAGCTCAAATGCCTACAATATCCTTCAAAATCGGCTTTACCTATCTTCTTTTTCTTCTTTATTGGTGTAGATACTGCTTAAGTGGTTATAGTCAAGTTCTTTCTTTTCACTGTTTGGCGCCAACCCGAGATTACAAGTGTGGCCAGGTCCTTCTTCATTTGGTCTTTCCAACGGAAGGGAGATCTTCCTCTTCCTCTGCTTCTCCCGGCCGGTACTGCGTCGAACACTCTCAGAACTGGAGTGATTTCATCAATTCGGACTACATGACTTAGCCAGCATAGCTGCTGTCTCTTAATACGCTCAAATATGTTGTCATATATCTCATTCATCTCATTGTTCCATCGATTGCGGCATTCGCCGGTGGCAATACGCAAAAGACCATAAATCTTCCACTTAATCTTTTTCTCGAAAACTTGTAATGTTGAGATGCTGTCATCGTCCATATCTCTGCATCGTATAGAAGGTCAGGAGTGGTAAGTGACTTGTAGAATTTGATCTTTGATCGTCGAGAGAGGACTTTACTACTCAGTCCGAAGTGGCACCTGTTGGCAAGAGTTATTCTGCGTTGGATTTCGAAGCTATGAATGAAAGTCAAGGGCAAAGTCTAAAAGTACCTGACTCTCACCTGGGCACACCGTGCTTCTTCCACGACAGACAATCGAAATCGAAGGTGGTGAAATCGATTCAGCTCGTCACATTGACCATTTTACATATTTTATAGGGTCTCCGCCGATTCTTCCTGAGTATTACAAAATCCGTTGCAACCTTAGTAGCCCTTTTCAGTGTGTAAATATAAGAAAAAGCTAAACATTTTACAAATTTATCAATTAATCGTTCCATCGTTAAACTAATTGTGACCACAATTTAAAAATGTTAACCATACGGCAATCCCTCTCGAAGAAAGTAAACTAAATATCTGTTCTCACACCTGTTCCATACTCTGTACTCCACCCCTTTATCCCCATAAATCTTTTGCTTGCAAATACCTCATCTGTGCTGGCAACTTCAATCGCTTCGTGTACACCATAATTTAATAACTGCTTTTCGGCCACTTCCACAGCTCATCATACGCTTTCGCATTTCCACTTTTGTGCGGCGTTATTACGTTTGGCCTCCATCCATTCAGCCATTGCTTGCCTTATTTGACCTTGCTTGCTGCCTATGCCCAGCGCATTTTGCCACTCCGGGCCCAGTATGGTTAAACCACTCGATGGTTCAAGGATTCTTTGGCGTAACGGCATCATCGTCGATATTAGCAACTTCGTGCATTGCAGTCGTCATCAATATCTGTGCGAACAATAACTACAAAAACAACAATGCGATGGCGCTGTTGAATAGCGCTACCATATCTTGTATTTGGGTTGACGTTATTACCAGTTATGCTGCGTACTGTCGCTTTCCCTCCGCCCCGTCGGCCATTTCGGTCAGTAGTATTCATTGGCGCCGGAGTTCGGCCAGTATCGTATCATTTCGCTTACATTTACATTCATTAAGCGCTCCGATTGCATTGTGACTACGGCTGCTGTGTTTGTTGGGTGCGCCCACACAAAAGCGAGAATACTAGCAACAACAACAATAACAACAACAAAGGCAATTGCTGTAATGGCATGAAGTAGTGCACGTGTTCTGACGCCATAATACATAACGGCGCTTTGAAACTACAAAGACACACATTTACACAGGTTTACAGTTAGACACACACACATATAGACAAGCAGCCATAAATGCAAATCTCATTAGTATTTCATTTTGTACGCGCGCGCCTCCTTCCATGCCCACTATATTTGCGTCGCCCCTTTTCACAGCTATTTTTGTCGGTTCGTTTGGCATTCGGCGCGTTTGCAACGCTTTCGGTCGCTTTTGTGGTTTTTGCCGGGTGCGGGTTGCGCGGGGTGGGTGAGGGTGGCCACACGCGCCGCTTACTTGTCTATGCTGCAGGCGTTTTGTTGACTATTCTCTTCTCATAATAATTGCTTTCATTTCATTGCATGCGCTCACGCTTCCTGTAGTTTTTACTGCCTCTCTGCACAACCGCGCCGCGCCGCATCCTCTCCCTCCTTCATGGCTATATTTTAGCTGGCTTCATTTTGTTTTGTGCCGTGCAAGATTTTATAGTTGCTGTTGTTGTTGCTGGCACTTGCCTTGCGTCAACTACAGCTGTTGACATCCTAGCGCAACAACAACAACAACTATAGCAACAACTACAACTATGTATTTAGCTATTGTGCGCGCACATCCGCCCTCTGTGCCGCCCCGCCCACAAAGCGAAAGGATGTCGCGACATGCTGTAAACACTCTGACCCCCCGCGGTCCCTCCCCTACGCCCTGCCGCGTAAAGATATTGCAGACGCGCGCGCGCTGAATCTGTGCTCTGCTGTGTGTGTGTGTGGTGTGCGTGTGTTTGTTGTTTTTGTAAATATGCAGCAAAGTGGTTTAAAAATTTAATTACAAATTCGCCCACCATTAAATGCAGCGACAACTGCCGGATAAACTGCTGCGGGTCCGAAGCGTGGCGAAAAGTCCGCTTTAGTTTTGTTTAGCGGGCCAACGATATTGTTGTTGTTGTCTGTGTGGCTGTTTGCTTGGTGTGTTGTTTTTGTTGTTGTTGCTTTTTGTTATCTTTGTTGTTGTTGCTGTTTTGTTATTTTTGTTGTTGTTGCTTTTTGTTATTTTTGTTGTTGTTGTTATCTTTTTTGTTGTCATCCTTGTTTTTGGTTGTTGCTGTTCTTCTTGTTGTTATCCTTGTTTTTCGTTGTTGTTGTTGTCAGCCTTGTTTTTATTGTTTTTGTTGTTGCCTATATATTTGCTTAGTCCTTTGTTGTTGCAGCTCCAGTGCTCGTCCTCATTGCAGGCAGCCAATTTGGTGCTTTATTTAGCTACTTTGTTGTTTGTCTCCCCTCGTGTTTTGGCCGGATTTCGGCGTTTGAAACGATTAAATTTGCAAATTTTCCATGCATAAATTTTTAATTCATTTAATGCTCGCAGATTGCTCTGGTTTCGCAGGAAGTGTTTGTTAAATTGTTTGATTTCACGGCGACGACGAGGTGGAGTCGACTCTGTGTAGACTGATTGAAATGGAAATGAAATGAGTTAAAGATTGCCTCGACAAGATGGCGTGGGTTGCCTTATTTATCCTTTTATTTGTTCTGCGGAGGTGAATAAAGTGATTGTAATCCTTGAAATACTGCAGAAAGAACGAGAGACTGAGTAAACAGCGGGCAAGTTCATGAACTCAGCACAATGTTCTTCTTTAAAATAGAAAATTTTCCTGTAGCGATTGAAATAAGATATTTTTAAGTCAATGTAAAATTCAAGATTTTAAATTAGATGAAAATAGTAAATATTTTAAATATTCGAGCGATTATTTCATATTTTAGGTTAAATTTTAAAGGCTAAAGTTTAAGGATTTTAGAAATAAGAGTTGCTGTTTCTGCTTGGTTTTGTTTGTTTTCTACTTGCGATCTTCAAGTTCAATTTAACTTTTGTAATCTTTGTTACACATAAGACCCCGAGAGCTGTGATTTGGTTATTAAGTTTTCAGCTCAGTTCTCACTTGGTCAGATATCACACTCAGATACGGTGGATGCAGAAGCGACCCTAAAAGTTTGAGAAAATCCAAAGTTTTTGAACATTAGAGCTCTCGCTTTTATAAGCAAGATAATTAAGAAGCAAATCGAAAATATTACTTTTATTCTTTCAAACGCGCGTAAAATGTAAATATTCCTCCTTCCATGTGTGTTGATTCGACAATGACTGCTTAGAACACCTACTACAAGGAAAGGCGAACTTTTTTTTTTATCAAGGAAGGTGGTTTACTAGGTTTCTTTTCCTTGCCTTCGATGGTTAATCTTAGTGTAGCATGTGCATTGGGCATTAAAAACTATCAAAATTTGGTAGATTATAGGCACTGTGTAGTATTTTGAAACGTCTACAAATACTGACCGTAGAAAATTTTACTTTGCAAATAAATTTTCGTGAAGAAAACGTTGGTGAACCGATTGTCGCAATTTTTTGGTATAATTTATACTAGACAGCATATTTTACTTATTTCTATTCTGCTTTTAATATTAATAAAAAAAAATTATTTGAATTTGCTTTCTTGTACAAAAATGAAAAAAAAATTCAATCCAATAAAAATAATTAAAAATTTTACATTTATTCTTTTAATAGACTTTTTAAAATATACAAGAATTTGTGCTAAATTTCTCTTATTAACCCTCAAATATAGTTTCTTAGCATACTGTCAGAATACTGGATTTGCTAATATCTCTCAAATTCCATTATTTTTTTGATAGAAGTATTTTGCTTGTTTTCTGAATATGGGAGCTTATCTTTAAATTTAATATGAGCATCTTATCTTCTACATTCTACACCATTTTGGTGAATTCACTTAAAATTTAATTGAAATGTGACTTGTACCAGAAGAAAATGAGATAAACTACAAATCAAGAAGTATCCAATTCCAAAGCTTGGAAAAAAATCTTCAAATATTTGAAAGCTTCAGACGCATGATTAAGAGCTTCTATAAATTGTTTAATAAAACGCAATTTAATATGTGATGGCGGCATCCATATAATTTTAAGATCGGCAGTTCCTTTTCATTTAATATTGCATTTTCCTACTACTTATATAATCGATACGTACCGGCCAATGTTTTTGGCTGTACTGAGCAGCATCATTCCTACTGTAAAATAGGCAAAAATATTTTATCTACATAGAGTTCTAGTAAAAAAAAAAAACACAGTATCTTTAAGTCTCCAATAAATTCGCACTTCTTTTATAGTAAAACAGTAATTACATCTTTTGCTGTGCTATGAATAAAAAGGCGTTATTCTGTTGTATGACCAGGAATACAAATTTCTTCAAATAAATAATATAAAAAATATTTTTGACGGCAAATGCGCGCGAGGACAGGTATTCTAGAGGCGTGAAAATCAAACATGATCTAATTAGTTATAACTGCTAAAAACAAATATTTTCGATTTCTCATCGTACATTCCCATATACTATATTTGCTCATAAAGAGTGATCCAATTCGAGATTCCCTACTTATCATTTAAAAGAACATTCTTTGGCATTTTGTTTTTGAAGAGATACTTTCAAATGTTGACCGCGGTTAAGTCTCAGATGATCCATCCATTGAGTTCAATTTTCCTTGACTCGTTTGAGCATTTCGACTGATAACTGGCAAATGAGACGCATGATGTATTGCTCCAAGAGCTGAATCGAAGCGAGATTGTTCGCGTAGACTTTAGACTTGATATGTCACCACAGGCACAAGTCTAACGGTGTGATATCACACGATTTTGGTGCTCAAGCCAACGATCCAAATCATAAAATTATCTGCTCACAGAAGTGTTCTCACAATAAATCAAATGATTGATGCGGTGTGTGGGAAGCGACGCCGTCTTATTAACACGAAATATCGCCGAAAACACGAGCTTCAGTTTCAGGCATCAAATAGACATGGCGCAAAAACGGTCGGCATTGACGGTTATGGACCAACCGGCATCATTTTTGAAGAAATATGGACTGATGATTCCGTCGGCCCACAAACCAAGCTAAACCGTTACTTTTGCTGGATGAAATGGTAGCTGTTGAATCTATTCAAGTTGCTCTTCGTCCGAAATTCGCAAATTTTGTTTATTTACATACCCATTGAGCTAGAAATGGTTCTCATTGCTGAGCAAAATTTATCTCAAAAATGTCGAATCTTCTTGGAACTTTTCAAGAGCCCATAGAGCGAAGCGATGTCGCTTGGGAAGGTTGAGTGGGTTCAGTTCTTGCACGAGCTGAATTTTGTACGCTTTCAATTTAAGATCTCGACGTAAAATGCGTCAAGTAGTTTCATACGTCAGTCTGAGTTGCTGCGAATGACGTCGAACCTGCTCTCAATTGTCTTCGTGTACACTTTCAGCTTCGGCTGCTATATTTTCTTCACTGCATGCTGAATGTGGTCGATTCGGTCGAATATTATCCAATAATGAATGCTGGGTCTCAAGTTGGTTGCTGGTGTTGCGGATAGTACGCTCGGTAGGCCGATTATGTTGACCATAAGTTGAGCGAAGCGTGCAAAACACATTCCTTACAGAACGTGAGTTTTCGTATCAAAGTTGAACGATTTGTAAACGTTGTTCAGGCGTAAGTATTTTCACGATGAAATGCCAAACAATACTGAACAAAACTAATATGACAGTTTGACACGACTCACGTGTGATCTGTCAAAGATGGGCTATTGAAAAGAGTATCTCTACTAATGTCACCCCTTATTCTAGCTTAAAGAGAGTAATCTCAGTGTACTCTCTTTAATCTGCGTATACTCGCTTTCAAAATTTTTTTCGCAGCGTATATGTACATACTATAAATAATACTATTGGGTCTATATTGGTGGTTTTTTATATATGAACATAGATGAGTACAGTTTAACTTAACTTTTGCATATCTGTTGGGTATATATATATATGTACATATAGTGTTTATATATTAATGTAATGATATATGCCAATGTGTGTCTGTGTGGCAAGTGAAGCTCACATTTAATGGAAGTGCATTTAATTGGTTTTATAAACAACATTCAAATGAATTAAGTTGATCCTTAATTGAAATTCAGTTACTATGGAGTCTTCGGCTTACACAACGAAATATTGATGCTGAAATGGCAGAGTAATACAGTTATTATACGTAGCTGCTGTCATTTGTGTTGTTGTTGTTGTCTGTGGCGTTGCCGTTGCCGCTGCGCAAATGAATCGCATCAATGCCGGCGCTGGCAATAAATGAAATTAAAACATGGCCTTATTGCGGCGCGCAGTTGAAAAATATTGAAAACAATCGTTAATTGTTTACCGTTCAAATTAAAAACAGCGCATGTTTGTTGTTGCGTTGAGCGGCGGGTGCGCCGTAAGTGAGCTGGACGATTTTGTTATTTATTATGCAACCGCCAATGAATGCCAGGCAAACACACACACACACACACGTGTGTCCTTTGCACAATGGACGGGTGTGAAAAATTATTCTTTTATTGCACAATATTTTTATGTTTTTTTTCACCACTGTTAATATGCAATTATGTCGCGACAATTTCCCTTGGTGTTCATTGCTGCGCCGACAATCGTATTTAAAAAGTTAAACTGAAAAACGTGCGGTGACCGAAGTGTTTGCACGCATTTGCGGTGAGATTATACGCATGTGAACATACGAGGGTTGGTGAAAATAAACGCATGTGCATTAGGGTGGTACTTGGAAAATCAAAGTGAAGAGTTTTTTTCAGTAGAAGATAAGACACTTACATACTTAGATATTTCGATGGCAATCATAGGTGGTTAAGGCGTGTCAATCAAAATGGTTGAATTGAAAACTTTAATATAGAGTAGAGAAGAGAAAAGAAATCTTTGTTATCTGCTGAAGTTCTCAATGTACACCCTTTATAAATAAACAAGTTTTTAATACATTTCGTATGAAAGCTGGTCCTATGTTGACGGTTCCAACACATGAGCACGTTCTTGGAGAGTAAATGAGGAGGATCAAGAGAGTAACAGGCGAATCTTGATCGCACATATAAGAACCACCCGAAGCGAATATTCACACGTAACGGTGCCTTAGCCGTATTTGTGTGGGTACAGGGGTTTCGAATTTTATTTTTATATTATATTTGTGGTAAAGTGAAGCTAGGAACGTCAGCTTATAAGGGTTGTGTTGTGTCATAATAAAAAAATATAAATAGTGAAAATGACAGTTGTGCTTTGTTACTTCGCTTTGAGTGCGTTTCATACTTACAATAGACAGAGTGACGTCATAAGTGAAAGAAGTGTTTAGGCTTTTTATATTTTATTACCGGTTATCTAGGTTGTCTCTGCCAATTTCGTACCTCAAGTTTTGGGATTTATTGTTTTTGTAGCATAATAAAAATTGTGACCAAAAAAGTTCTCGAATATTATAAGTAAAATCTTTAATTATTCATTAATATTTATTATGTCGCCTTCGAAGTGATACCCACCAGATGTAGTAATTCATTTAGGCACCCGCTTTTTCCGAGCTCGAAACACTTTTCATAAGCACTTTTTGGTATGGCCTTCAGATCTTTCAGCGTGTTTTGTTTGATCTCTTCAATCGGCTGAAAACGGGTTTCGTTCCGATTATTGTTAACTTGTTTGCAAGTCAAACTCACAAACCCATGTCTCATTGGCAGTTACCATATATTGCTCTTCATACATATGGGATCGAAATATGCACGATCATGTCCAAAGCGACCTGTTTACAGTACTCTTTTTAGAAAAAAAATCAGTTTTATCGGGACGATTCGAGCAAGAACGCGTTTCATACGCAAAATATCCACCAAAATCTTGCGAACGGACTCGTAAGAGACGTCGAGCTCTCTTTCCATCTCTTTAACACTTGCCTGACGATTTTCAAGCACCATATGCTCACCAGTTGAAGAGGTCGAAGTTCGTCCAGAACGAGGTATGTCTTCAACAATCTCTCGACCGTCTTTGAAGGTTTCGTACCATTCATAGGATTGTATATTCGATAAAACTGAATAACCGTAGAAATAAAAGATTTGAGACAAATTCCTTGTTCAATATTTTGTTCCATTGTAATAATCACAACGCACTCGACTTAAGCAGTTGTTGTAAGCAAACTGGTCATATTTGGCACAGTTCGCACTCATATTTGGCATTGTATTAAAGACAGTCTTACAGTTTTTGGAATATCACTTACGCGGGGAATGCAATTACAAATTTCGTGTACTTTTTTGTCTCAATGTCTATCTAAAATCAGTTTTATCGAGACTAGTCGAGCAAGAAGGCGTTTTTTACCCAAAATATTCACCAAAATTACTATTCGAACGGACTCGCGAGAGATGTCGACCTCTCTCGCCGTCTCTTTAACACTAGCCTGATGATTTTCATGCACCACATCCTTTACTTTTTTAGTATTTTCATCAGTTGAAGAGGTTTTCAACGATCTCTCTACCGTCTTTGAAAACTTTGTACCACTCATATATTTGGCATAGGAATTAAGGACAGTTCTACCAACTTAGCAAAATACATATTTTTTGAAAAACCATTTACTCGGGGAATTTAATTACAATTTCTGGGTGCTTTTTTGTCACAATGTGTATCTCAAGATATTAAATTTGTTTCCTTAGTAAGTCTAGCTAAGACAAACTTTTCCGCTCGCTTAGTGCAACGATTTAAGATTCTCCAAAAATTTACTTAGCCTACTTATGTAACTCAGATTCGACAAAAAAGGGTCTCGGATAGTCCAGAATATCTTCTCTAAGTAAGAAGACCAAAAACATCAAAAATTTCAAAAATATAGTATATTTTCATTGTAAAGAGAGAGAAAGATACATAGACATATAGAGATAGTGAGATGGAAGTTGTTAGGATGTAAGAGAGAGAGGACGATAGATAGAGATTGAGTAGGAGTGAGGTAAAGCGAGAATGATATGAATGCGATGGAGATGAAGAAGACGATGTAGTGAGGGATAAAGATACTGAAAGTGAGATGGAAATGAGTAGGATGTTAGAGAGAAAGACAGATAGAAAGAGATAGATAGAGATTGACTAGGAGTGAGGTAAAACGAGAAAGATATGGATGAGATGGAGAAGACGATGTAGTGAGAGAAAAAGATGCTGAAAGATATTGAGTGAGAGTGCGGTGCTATGCAAAAGATAAAGAGGTGGAGAGAGAGGAAAAGAGACAGATAAATATAAATACACAAAGATCGAAGCAGATAGAGAGAGAGAGTGGGAGTTGAAGAAAGATAGAGAAATATGTAGTGAAAAAGCGTGAGAGGGAGAAATTGGCGATACGAACTGTTAGCTTATACCTATAACTTGCTTATCAAATAATTCCGAATAATAAAAAATACTTTTAATTTTTTTTCCGTTAGCACTTGGTAATGGTTAGGTAATTTTCTCACTTTTTCTTTTTCTTCACTAGAAATACTTATGCTCCGATAATATGAAGTTATTTCTGGAAGTATGTATGTATCAATTAGCGCTGACGCCGCATATCGTGTTTCCTTGAAATCGATAACAAAATGCATAGCAAAGTGCCATAAATTCACCTGAAACCCGCTATGCGCATGCCATGTTAATATGAGAATTAATAACTCTTAATCTCGTAAGCTGATAAATGGCACACGCGCACGTAGCATAGATTAAGGCGCTGCAACTTAGCTACACGCTCAAGCAATGCGCTGCATGGTTAGCGCTAGCTCTACGCTGGCGCTAGGAATTCAAACATGCATCAAATATTTAGGTGCAGCAAACGCCGCTAATCCGTTGCGCTTTTTAGTGTGGCTCCGTGCACTTAGTGCGTCGAACTAAACGCACATGCAGTGCCACTTCAACAGCCGCGCGTGTGTCTATTGCTGTGTGTGCGAGTGCATGTGTGGTGGTTACCTGCATGCCTGTTTGCATATTGCTTACACTTGTCCGGGTACTTGGGAATTGCCATTTTTTTGTGTTGTTTTTGTTGTTGCGCTTTTTATGACAAAGCAGCGCAGCGAGTTCGCCGCAATTGTTAACAACCACTACAACATTTATGCATGTATGTGTGTGTGTGTTTTGTTGCTGGCAACTCTGCAGATGTATGGCAGTGCCATGCTTTGCATTTCGCTGCTACACTCTTCAGTCTGCCGTGTACCGTTACAACAATGGCAGCTGTCATTCACGCATACGTAACTGACAGTGAATTAATTAGTCGCACTCCACTCAGCTGCCGTACTGCCTGTGAAGGGAGGGCCAACAATTCGACCGCGGCGAAGGTTAGAGATGTAACTATAGTACGCCACACACATATAAATAGACACCATACATAAATGTATATATACATATATATGGATGTATTCATACTTGCTTAGTCGCTACTAAAATCCCATACAAACACCTTTGCAGCATCCCATACCTAGATACCTGCATGTATGTGTGTATGTTTGTATGTATTCTTGTATCTTTGCTTACGTAGCACTTCAATCATTCAACTCAAACTACCGTTATCCCTCACCATGTGCCGCTTGTGCATGCTGTTAAAGGCTTACTTGTGTCTAAGCTGTAGTTTAGTGTTACACATATGCATGTGTATGTGCGCTATATATGCAAACATTTGTGGGTATTATGCAATATCTGAGAATGGATTCTGCGCTGCGTGCTTCTCGTGCAGCGAAAACATAAAGTTGTGAAAGGAATTTATTGTTTAATTTCTGTGTGTTTTCCATATATCAGGAGTGGTGAGCTATTGACTAAAGCATCAACAAGTCAGACTTTTACTTTACTCTCGTGAGCTGTACTGTACATATTTATGGAGGGTGATCCGCTTCGACATTCCCTACTTTTTAAAGAAAAAGCATATAAACTTCCAATTTAATAGGGAATATTTATTATCATTCGAAAGAACATTCCTTGGCATTTATTCTTTTGAAGATTATCTCTTTCGAATGTTGACCGCGTCTACGCCTCAGATGGTCCATTCGTTGAGTCCAATTTTCAATGACTCGTTCGAGAATTTCGACTATTAACTAGCGAAAGATGCGTGATGTTTTATTCCAAGTCCTGAATCGAAGCGGGATTATCCGCATAGACTTTAGCTTTACATACCCCCACAGAAAAAAGTCTTGCGGTGTGATATCACATGATCTTGGTTGGTGTCCAATCGACCGACCCAAACGTAAAATTATCTACTCACTGAAGTGTTCACTCAATAAATCCATTGATTGATGCGATGTGTGGGAAGCGGCGCCGTCTGTTTGAAACCAAATGTCGTCGCGATCAGGAGCTTCAATTTTAGGCATCAAATAGTCGGTTGTCATGGCATGATAACGTTCGCTATTGACGGTTAAGTTCTTACCTGTATCTTTTTTAAAGTAATATGGATCGATGATTTCACCGGCCCACAAACCCCACTAAAACGTTGTTTTTTCTGAATGAAATAGCAGGTCTTGAATCTCTTCAGGTTGAACTTCGCCCTAAGTGTGGCAATTTTGCTTGTTTACATTTACCCATTGAGTCAGAAATGAGCCTCATCACTGAACAAATTTGGCTTGAAAACGTCGGATCTTCTTGGAACTTTTCAAGAGCCCATAGAGCGAAGCGATGTCGCTTGGGAAGGTCAAGCGGCTTTAGTTCTTGCACAAGCTGTATTTTGTAGGCTTTCAGTTTAAGAATCGACGTAAAATGCGCCAAGTCGTTTCATTCCTCGGTCCGAGTTGCCGCGAACTTAGAATTGTAGAGCCCAGTCCTCTCGTCCTTATCATATTCGTCGCTGTTGCTTATACCCAAGCGATTTTGAGGGCGTACTGTCCTTGTCGTTCTTCTAATCGCTAGTCAGCGGCTAAGTTCATTACAAAGAGAATATTAAGATTTTTTTAACTCAGGCTTTTTAACTCAAATGAGGATTCTTTTTGCTATTCTTGGAAGTATTTTAGACAACTTCATACTATAGCTAACCCCAAATCAAATTGTACGCCATAACTGCAGCCCACTCTTTTTAGGTCAGATCTAGGTTAGGTAAGTCCTGCAGACTAATGAGGCACGCATAGACTAGATGGAGATCCGGTACGAAATTCATGATGAGTAGTCATACCTTAGTCTCATACCGTGAGACGAATAAATACTTAAATGTAGCCTTGCTAATGGGGAACAAGCACTGCACAAGACAAACTTAAATGTTTCCAATGTCTGCTGATCATTTTACAGTCTCTTCGAATCTGTCAACCTATTCTGCATCGAAAAGATTCGTGCATGTAATACCATTAATAACGTTTTCTGATGATAGTCTTACAAAAGGGTCACTCTTGACAATCTGGTTCACTATCTCTTTGTCATCGATGCCTTTGTGACTTGGCTTTTGGTAGTTGTGAGATCGCTTGTTTTTGACTTTAATCACCACTGCTGCCTGCTTTCCAAGACACTTTTGGCCGATATGCGAGATGAAGTTAAAGCCCTGATTGCAGCTGGGCTGCCCACGTAGATGTATATTCTGTAGTTGTCTGCTGAGGCATTTGACGATACTTCCGCTTTCTCAATTGCAAGGATCTTTGCTTGAAATATACTGCTGTGGACGACAACTTAAAAGGCTGCCTTTTGCCTAGCTCTGGACAGTGTAGCTAAACTTAAACTCCGTTCTCCAATTTTGAGTCGTTCGTATGAACATTTGAATGTTCATAATTCATCATAATTTAAGATGCCTTTACGCCAACCATCTTTGTTTGTGTTTATCTGAATCCTTTTTTCCTACTGAAAAGTGGTAGCTTCATATGCTTGCCAAATGGCCATTACTCACCTAGCTTCACCGAAGGTTGTATGTGTGAATTTTCTTGCGGCCAATAGTTGCCCAGCTTTCAGCAAAGAGGTCTATAGCTGCCGCGATTAGCGCTAGTTCAAGTGCCGCCGTTGAAATGGTTTATATAGCTCCCTTCATACACAGCCCAGCGAGCCTTTGAACCATTTCCATTGGCTTCCAGTGGGTACATTTCTGTAAGTTTGCCTTCGTATAAGAAACCGAAAACTTTGGTTAAGGCCTAAGCCTATAAGTATTACTCCCGTTACAAAGCACCATGCATCTTCTTCAATTCAAAGAATAGTACTCGGTGTAGATATCTGTACTCTTCTACTAGAAATTCTGGAAGTTAAGCCTATATGGCCTTGCTAGTTTGCGATTCAATTTATTAAGTTTGTAAATATTCAGGGAAAAATTGTTTGGGCTAAATCTGATTTTTAATCGATAGTGTTACGACTCCCGATTACCGAGTTTTTGCTATTGGTTAGAACTACTCTTGAATATCTGGATCCCTTCCCAACCTCTGTTCTTTAAATTTTTCTTGTAGTTGATAATGATATTTCTGACATACGGTTACTAACTTCTAAGCAACGTCTGCAAAGTAGTTAAATTTCAAGGTAGTTTACCACTCATCTCATTCCCAAAGCCAACAGCTTATATATAGTCTTCGTTCGTGTACTTTTCCTCTTGAGTAAAATTTGATTTTGATGTCTAGCGGTTCAGAACTTTTTAAGAACTAGTCAGAAACATCTTACCAATATTTAAAGACCAAAGGATTGTGCAAAAATTTCGAACCGATGCCTCAGAGTCCTTTTCATGCTCCATAAATTACATACATAAAGTAAAAGCAGCAATAGGTCCTCACAAAGCATGAGCATGAAACTTCTTGTATCGCTGAGTGTTAAAAGAATCATTATACAAGGTCTGTCGCAAAAGAAACAGAACTTTTTAAATATAACTGTTTCTGGTGGCGCCACCTATTGGTGGGTTTGATCACTTTTTGACATTTCGTAAAAATTTTAAGACTATTGGATAACTAAAAACTGGCCAAACGGATTAATTTCAAGATTTTATTTTCCTAATTAAAGCGTCTTTGTCAAAGACAATGCTGATTTGTTTTACGATCGAGACTACTTCGATTAATGCTTCAATACCGTGACGCATTCGTCGGCTCGACCACAATACCGTGAGGCAGGGTCTTGGCGGCTGTTGTACGATAATGCGCCGTGTCATCGGTCGACGCTTGTCACTGATTTTTGACAAAAAAATCCATATTAAGCAAATCACTCACTCTACTCACCTGATCTGGCACCCTGTGATTTTTACCTATTTGGAAAAATTTGCCCATGAAAGGACAGTGGTTTCAGACATTTTCAGCTATCAAAAGACGACGAACGATATTCTTAATGAAGAAATTCCGAAAAATGACCCAAAATCATTTGAAATGCTAATTGACCGGGCTAACGCTGTATCGAAGCACAATAAAAAAATATAACTTTTGAAAAATATTAATTTTTTGTTGTTTTATTTAACAGTCCTGTTTCTTTTGCGACAGACCTTGTATAAGAAAAATGTTGAGCTCTACAAGCCTTTTGTTTTCGATTCAATACAAAATAACGTCCATAGAGCTTGAAACCTTTCATAAACGATCAATCAGTCATTACGAAAATGTACGTAAAATATTTTAGTTTAGTTCGATTAGTTAACTAAGTCTCTTATTTACTTCTTTAATCTATAAAGAACCAGAATCGTTACGTCTGATCATCTCATCCTGACGAATAAACAGGAGACAGTAGAGAGGGTAAAACATGTTATGACTTATGTCATTCTAATATGGCAAATATCAGCAGATGCTCTTCATATCACATAACTCGATTTGCTTAGAGCTCCAAACCGAAATGCCTACTTTCTCTGGCAGTGAAAGCAAGGTCGGTATATCATACAATCATTAGCTTTGAATAGCGCTGGATTAGCTGTAATATATCGCTTGACAACCAGCTAAAGTAGGGCTCCAAATTTTCAGCAGAAGCTTGACTTTCAAAGTAGAGATTAAGTTAGAACATTATTTCGTTTTCTGCTTCTCATGTCGACTCCTTACAAGTTAATATAATTTCTAGCTTCACTTTCAGCACTAACTGCGTTACTTAAGTGTCTTTTGATTAGAACATGAACAGCACATATGTGCGCCAGCACAGCCTCCGGGGGCGTTACAAGCAGCTGTAAATACAAGTGATTGTAATCAGCAACGTGTGTTGCAGCTACGAGCAGAAAGAACACGGCGCCGGCGATAAGTTTGAGAATGGCTTGTCTTTCTATAACACACGCGCACACTGCTACACACACACATACACATGTGTATTTATATGCGATTGTAACTATGTGCCAGCTAACTTGCGTTCTTTTCTTCTTCAGTTTTGTGTGTATGTGTGTGTTGTGTGGAAACGCTATTAATAAATTTAATGGCCATATGGCAACATCACTCAGACACATCACTCGCACATCACTCATACGCACCCGGGCAGCCGGTCGCCTGAATGTTGAATGTAACGTTGTAGATGTGTGTGTGTGTGTGGTACGCACATGTGTGCTTGGCATGTTGTTGTTGCACGTGTTAGTAAATAAAAGCGGTTATACAACTTTATCATATCAACATTCAAAAGCATAAAATTTATGTGTGCAGCGGACGGACGCCATGCGTTTGCTTGTGTCAGTGTGTGTGAACGTGTGTGTGTGTGTGTGTTGGTATGACATGGTGCTTAAAATAATATTCTTAGATTTTTTGTTTGATGTGTTTTCGTACCTTCGGTATTTGTATTTGTATAAGTGATGTGTTTTTATATTTTTATGTGCTTATGTTGTTGTAGTTGTAATGGTATGTTGTAGGAAAAAGATAACGCATAAAGGTTCTGTTGGAAACTTTGTTTTATTGTGAGCATAAGGGGCGATAATTGGATTAAAAATGCTGAGATGTGAAGATGAATAGCATTGTTGATTTACTAAGAAGCGTAGGCGTATACGCAACCTGGAATTTATTTGTGCTAAAGTAATGATTTTTTTTACCTTTTTTGGGATTCTCACAGCGGGGATTACGCTTGTTAAATATAATATGTTAGTAAAATCGTTCAAATATAATTTTTTCGAGTTTTAAAATCAGAGCGAGAAGACTTAAAAATAAGGTTGAATCCTTATAGTTGCTTCAAAGGCTCGTAGAGTGGCTCTAAATTTGTTAAGAGCTTATCTAAGGTATCTTCAACACATAAGATTAAGCTGAGGCCGACTGGCAGTTGGCATGAAGACAAAATCTGATTTTTTAGGACGAATAAAATTGTTTATTACAAAGTGAGCGTAGGCGTATACTTAACCCTCACATTTGGATTAAATAAACACTAGAGCCTAGTGTCTACGCTAATAAAGAATAATGAAAACTAGACAAACTTAATTTTGGTTTCAACGAAGCAGTAATACCCTTCACAGATGCATTTCTTATAGCATAAAAGGGTGTAAAACAAATATTTCTTCATATTGATCGATTAGTCTGTATGGCAGCTATATGCTATAGTGGTCCGATCTGAACCACCTCTACTAAGATCAGCATTATAAGCTAAGATAATAATCCAGACCAAATTTCGAGTGGATAACTTAAGAAATAAAAAAGTTTTCCATATAATTTCATTTGTTAGATTGTTCAGTTTGTATGGCAACTATGTTGTATAGTGACCCGATGTGAACCTTTTCTACTCAGTTCAGCAATATAATCTTATGAAATAATCTATACCAAGTTTCGAGAACATAACTTTGGACATAAAAAAGTTTTCCCTACAGTTTCATATGTTAGATTATTTTATCAGTTTGTATGGCAGTGGTCCGATCTGAACCACCTCTACTAAGATCAGCATTATAAATTAAGATAGTAATCTACACCAAATTTCGAGCGGATAACTTAAGAAATAAAAAAGTTTTTCATATAATTTCATTTGGTAGATCGATCAGTTTGTATGACAGCTATATGCTATAGTGGTACGATCGTAACATTTTTAAAAACATAGCGCTGCTTTGGTTGATAATCTTTGCAAAATTTCGAGACGGAAACTTAGCAAATAAAAAAGTTTTCCATACAAGAACTTGATTATGAGCGATCAGTTTGTATGACAGCTATATGCTATAATAGTCCGATTTGAAATATTTATTTGGATATTATTTTGCTGATTTTGGTAATTATGTGTGTAAAAGTTCGTAAAGATAGCACGCAAAATAAAAAAGTTCTCCATACAAGGACTTGATTTGGTTCGGTCAGTTTATATGGCAGCTTTATCCTACAATGGTCCGATATCAGCGATTGCAACAAATAAGTAACAATTTAAGGGGAAAAGGATGTGTGCAAAATTTCAGATCGATATCTTAAAAACTGGACAGTTTTTGCATATATATAGACAAACGGTCTTGACTCTATGTCCTTTATAGGGTGTCCGACGCTTCCTTTAGGAGTTGCACACTACGTAGAAATATATTAGAGTATAAAAAACGCTTATCACTGTTATATAGCAATTTTCTGTATAAAAATGTAAGTTCTGAAGGAAATTTGGGAATTCAAGGAAGCGTAGGCGTATACGTAACCTCTAGTATGAGTCTATTTTTAATAGTGTTTCAATTTAGGTATGCGTTGTGAAACTTCTGAACTACTTTGAGACTACCTATAAGCGGCGCCGAGGCTCAGTTTGGTACTTATTAGTTGAAATTAGTGGACAAACGGAACTGGGTATCTACAAGTATGTATATCTAGTACACAGATAGTGCAAATCGTCACGTTTGAAGCCTAAATGCATCACTAAGATTTTTGAAGTATTTAAAGTGTTTGTGTAAGATTCATTCCTCCACGTAGTGAATAAAAAACTTTAATCCAAAACACTTCTAAAAATCTGCTTCTCTGAACATTTCCATTATTCATTTAAATGGTATTAAAGCCTACTTGTCCTTTGTAATTCCTTGACCTCTAATAGTTAACAGAATTAAAAGAATTCTGACTAAAATATACACAAAAACACAAGCATTAAAATAATCATTACAATAACACTACAAACATACATACACGCATATCCATCTCCCCTGGCGATTATCTCCTCCAACTTTCCTGTTTCTTTTCTCTCGAAATTGTGTCGGCCTGTGCATTGCTTTCGCTTCACAACAAAGTCCATTTCGACAGCTAAACTTGCCTGTAACAAATTCTGGCATTGTTCGCAAGCTCAAGCGTTGGATGTGTGTCACGACTTATGATTGATGTCTTCATTTTTGGCATACCTCGGCGCTGACGACTGCCGCTGCTTCGATAAAAAATTAGACTTGATTGTTGCTGCAGCATATTTTCCATCTTCTGAGAAGCGAATATTCGTTTGCGTAGCTGCGCGCTTGGCTATAAATGCGCTTGTTTTTGTATGTATGTGTGTGCGTGTGTGTGTTTGGGGCATATTTGAGTTTATTTATTCAAGAAAACAAGTGTGTTATTTGATGCCGCAGACATATTTTGATATTCCCTCTTAATTTGACGTATTCACTTCGCAGCACATCAAACATAATGCTGCGAGTGCACGCACAGCGAGGCGCGCGGGGTGTGGGCGCACTCGAAGTTGGAGATTTGTGTGTGGAATTGTGGCTTAAAGGTAGGGACGCGCGCACAATGTGTTCACCGAGGCACATTGTGGAAATTTATGTCAGTTCTGCATGATAGGAATTCAACGGGCAGGCGCAGGCAGTACTTTAAATTGATTTACTCAAAATATGTTCTTTTGCATTTTTTCTTTTACTTTATAAAGAGGGGCGTAGAATTTCAAGGTATTTGAGTTAGTAGAATTAGTGAGTAACATTTGTTGAGAGAGTTGGCATAATAAATTTATATGAATTGGAAGAAAGTAATGCAGGAAGTGGTTTACTGCACTTACATTCAAGATCAAATTTAAATCGGACTGGTACATTGAAACCAATTTTGCATCGATATATGACAATGGATGAAACATGGCCATCATTTCACTCTGAAGTCCAACCGATAGTCAACCGAGTGAACTTCTTCCGCTTCAAAGCATGGAACAGCAACAGTCGGCTGGCAAGGTTATGGCGTCTGTATTTTGGAATGCGTTGGACTAATTTTTATTGACTCATATTGGGGGTATAATATATTCGATCGTCGGCGAAGTTATCTCTTCTTTACTTATTTTTATAACTTTTTAATGTATCTTATTAAAAGTTCCAGCTGTTATCCTGAGTTTAGCGGAGAACAGAAAGTAGAAAAGTGTAATAATCTACTTGAATTTTTTTTTATTGGTTTCCTCATGTGGACAGTTTTATACAGGATAGGTTACTGTGAAACCTAAATTAAAATACAAATAATATTAGATTAAGAGAACTAATCGAAACTAATATTAAATTTTATCCATAAATGTGTTGAGCACTCTAATACTCAAAAAGACAGAGCTCCAGGAAACGCGGGCATGTGTATATCGACTTCGATTTTTTTTGTTGAGTACCTGATTTATATTGACATTAAATGTTGATTATTATTTTTATTAAATTGCTTGTGCCAACTTCTCTACTTCAGAAAGTCAACAATTAAGAAATGATAAATACACTTCACAATGCAAAAGCGGGATTTGAGCGAGATTTAAAGTTTCAGTGCATCGAATATATACTATATATGCACTATTAAATGTAACAAGGTAAATATTCAGATAAAGTCAAGCTTAAAATCCACAACCGAGCTGAGTGACCTACATTTGAGGTGTAAAAACGGTATTTCATATAATATAAAATTAAAGCCAGGCAAGAGCTTAGTGTCTTTATTGGAATGCTGAAGTTGCATTATGAAAACTACTGGCAAACAAAGAATAAATATTATGCTGTTTATTGATAGCGGTGGTGATGTGACTGTCAATCTCCTCGACGCACCTCAGAGTAGAGCTTCGCAACTCTATATATGTGTGTATACTTTTTCCAATACTATATAGGTGAGACATAACGCCTCAGGGCACCCATTTAGAAATAAAGATGTATGTATGTATGCATGTATGTACATTCACAAACATATGTATATATCGATTTATGCTTGTAAAATAATAATCACAATCGGCTTAAAAGCATTTAGCCATCGCACTGCTTCGTGGTAACTGAAAATGATTTAAAATAAAACAAAATAAACTGAAAATATGAAAGAGATAAAGCTAAACTAAATCCATTATAAGTCAGAATGGTTTTATGTTTTAAATACTTATGTTAAAGTTGATAAATTTTGCTTGATTTATACATAAGGGTGGTCCTTTAACACAAATTAACATTTACTGCATTCCGTTTCTACTTTCAGTCAGTCATACTATCGATAAGGATAAGATATATACAATTTATTTCAAATCGAAAGGCTTATCGTACAGTGGGTACAATTTTTTCAGCTTGAAATTGTTTGATGTGAATTTTCTATTTATAAGCCGAAAGTGTATTGAGTTAAAATTTTATACAAATATTTGAAATATTTTTTTCCAAAATAATGAAAATTTTTTTTTTTTGTATTTTCACTTGTCAGATTTGAACTGTAGTATATGTATACAGGAGTTTATTCATCCCACTTCAACCAGTGCGAACTTTTTTTATTGCTATTGTTGGCTATAAGGCATCGATACAGAGGTAGGGGCAAAGAAAAAGAGCTTTAAATAGTTTTTCCTACATTTATGGATCACCCTAGTATACACACATCACTTAATCCAATTTCGTTTTTGCTATTGTTGGGTTTAAGGCATCGATCTAGCGGTAGGGGCTTATAAAAAGAATTTTCAAATTTATGGATTACCTTAATATATGCAAATCACTTAAGTAAACATTTTACAATAATTTTATTAATCAATATTAATTTCAAATAAAGTAACTAAACATATCATTGACTGATTAAGGCATTTGGTTTATATATTATATATTTTCAAAAATAAAATTCGAATTTCTATCCCTACATATGTATGTATGTATCCATTTTCAAGTAGTTCCAACTAGGGTTTTGGTTACAATAGTTTCGTATACCAGTAGGCTGGCGTTTCGAAAAATATATTTAAAACTTTTCAACATTTAAGTACCACCCTAGTATATACAAATCATCTAGCCCAGTAGGCCTGACATTTCGAAAAATAGATTTAAAATTTTTTTTTCAACATTTAAGTACTACCCTAGTATATACAAATCATCAAAATAAGGCTAAGAAATAATTTTTTGTGATATATGTAGGGCAATTACAATAATCAGTCAATGATGGCCAAACAATCACTTTTTCATTTTACTTCCCGCAACCAAAACTGAACTTTGACCTGTACATCACATTTTAAAGATTGCCAACCGCGTGGAAAGTTTTTACAAAATAATTTTGTTCGTTATAGCAACGATGTGACAGTAAAAATTTAGAAAATTTGTTTTAAGAATTTTACTTCATTATTTAATATTTAGGTGCCACCCTAATATATATAAATTGCTGCAATCGTTTATTTATTTACTTTATTTTAATTACATTAATTAAGCAATGTCTCCTTTGAAAATCTGTTTGAAATATTTTTTCGTAAACTTAATGACTACCCTAGTATGCCTAAATCTCCTGCATTAAAAGTTTAACTTATAGTTATTAATTTTATTTTATGCACGGCAGGCAATTGATAATTGTTTAAAAAAAATTGCATGAAATGCTTTGCCTAAAATTTGACTACTTTACTACTTTCAAGTGCCACCCTAATATACATATGTATGTATGTATGCAAATTACTAAAAAAAGGTTTTCAAAATTTATTTTAATTACAGTAATTAATCGATGCCGTTTTTGAAAATCTATTTGAAATAATTTTTAACTTTTCGTAAATTTTATGACCACCCTAGCATGCATTCAACTCCTGTATTTAGTGCTTAATTTACAATAATTAATTTTATTTTACTCACAGAAGTAAAAATTTAGAAAATCTATTTTAAGAATTTTTCTGGTACTTTAAAGTGCCACCCTAATATAAGTAAATTTCTGCAATTATGTTTTTTAAATTTATTTAATTATAGTTACAATAATTGATAAATGTCTTGTTTGAAAATCTTTGTGAAATAATTTTTAATGATTTTTTCAGGAAATATTTTTTCTTATATTTTTGAAATTTTATGACTACCCTAATATGCATAAATCTTCTGCATAATATTTCTAAATGCTGTAATAATTTTTTTTAATATTTATTTTATTACAATAATTAATCTATAATAATTACTTATATTTTATGTGCAGTAGTCAATTAATGATTTTTTCAGGAAATATTTTTTCTTATATTTTTGAGCCACCCTAAAATATTTAAAGCATTTAGATAAAGTGCTAAAATTATTTCGTACGCTATATTAAGTACATTTGCAATAATCAATCAAAATTTTAGTTGTGAAATTTTCAAATTCAACCTAATTTTTGTATTCAGCATTGAAGTACCACCCTAATATTTCTAAATTGCTGCAATAATTTTTTTATTATTTATTTTATTTTAATTACAATAATTAATCGCTATGTTTTTGAAAATCTATATACAATAATTTTTAGAAAATTTAATGACCACCTTAGTATGCACACCTATCATAGTTAACCTATATAATCTAATAATTAATTTTATTTTATTTATTGCGGTCAACAATGATTTTTTCAGGGAGAATATGTATTAAATATTTTTTCTTATATATTAGAGCCACCCTAGTATATTTAAAGCATTTAAATAAAGTGGTAAAATTATTTCGTACGCTATATTAAGTGCATTTACAATAATCAATCAAAATTTTAGTTGTGAAATTTTCAAACTCAAACTAATTTTCGTATTCAATTTAGTATATTATATAAAGTGCAACCATTTTCATTTCATTTCCGGTGCATAAATCGCATTGTGTCGTGGCACGACGCAAAAGCCGACTTATTAATATGTGTATGTATACAAATATATGTACATAAGTGCATATATATATTAACCTGATATATTAAACCGTATATTTGTAGCATATTAACACATTTATGAGCACACACAAGCGCACTATACTCAATGCCAGAGCCTAGCTTGCACATATTTATGTATTTAAACACACACATTTACACATAACTACACATAACTGCATTACCACATCGCCTACCGCACAACTTGTTCGCATTATATGCACTCGGCAATCTTTATGCGTGCGTGTGTGTGTGCGCGCAGTTGCTTTGGGCCCACATGGCGTATACGTAATTACTACGTATTTAATCAACATACCGCAGTCCATTTTGCACACTCGCCGGCTTTGATAGACATCATTGTGGCGTATGCTGCTCGCCATGCACCACACACCCTGTGAATGCCAGCACTTATCTGAATATATTCGCGTTTTTTGTTGTTGTTGGCATTGCGTTATTGGCGTAAATAAATTTGCTGTTAAAATTATGGAAATAGGTGAAAATTTCGCATTATTCGCCAGCAACAATGGTAACAAATTTATTTACTTAATTGTTTGTTGCAAAATGGCATAATTTTTCGATAATGCCCACCACAAGGCGGCAATTCATAACACAACACAACAATGTTTTGGCTGATTTCGTGTGCTTTCTACATATATATATGTATATATTAATCGATATGCCATAAAGCAATTTAAATCAAAGCTGAATTATATTCAGTTATGAGCAAATTATTTGTGTACGCGCAAATTTGTTGTGTGTTCGGGTTTAAAAGTGATCAAATTGCTATTGACTGCTGCATCATTTACGAGTACCATATAGCGTGGCAGGGACATAAAGTGGACAGACAATTTGTTGGGTGCAATAATATATTATTGAATCCATTAATTTAATTATGTTGGTATGATTTTTATATTGTGGCCGCATGTAGCGCAGAGTTTAGCAAATTTGTGCATCATATTTATTAATACAGTGAATGTAAAATTCAGTGGCAAAGCTAATAAATTAGGTCAGCATGCGAACAAGTTTAAATATTGAACGAATTTTATTGATGTTTGATATGCCACAATATCAATTTAAATCAAATATTGCGGAGAAAATGTTTATGGCTTAAAAAAATTTGTTCAGGACTATTCAAGCTGCATAAATTTGAGAACGGCAACTAGTTGTCGGCTGCAATATGTCTCCCCGCGGTGTTCAGCATAACATACGAAGGATTCATCTAAAATTAAAAAATCAAATTTCAACAATTAGTGGATGAGTGCGGTTCGTGATTAATCAAAGGTTCTGAAAATAATTAGTTTATGGCAAAGCTGCAAATAAAACAGTACGACTTTAAGTCTTACTTTTATCATAAATTGTATTGAGAAAACTAGCCATAATCGCAAAACACGCTTCGATCAATTACGGGGTCATTCTACTTCGGAGAAAAGTGAAGAAAAAAATTTCAATAAGATCGCTTTGCTAGTGTCTAAGAATTCGTGAACACTGATTTTGTTGTTGTCGATGTTACGAGAAAAGCATGATCAAAGAATGAAGTAGCTGACTGGTCTAGCCTGTCAAGCCGCTCTTCCATACGTTCTATGTCCTACACTTTTATTGCGATTGCTTTGAAACTTTGGGAAAATATTGTAGGCACACCAGAAAATTAAAAAAAAAAAATATTGAAAAAAAAAATTAAAAAAAAATGATGAAAAAATCTTAAAAAGAAACTATTTTATAAATTTCAAAACCCACAAAACCCCTTAAATAAACAGGAGAAAATATTAACTCTGGCTGCATCAAAGCTTTAACACTATTCGTTTTGGTTCGGTTTTGATTGGCGAGTTTTGAATGTCAGCTATATGCTCAGCTTATCCCGTTATCTCGCAGAATAATTCATGCCAAATTTCATGAAGATACCTCATACCGAAAAAATGTTTTTCATACAAAAATTTTATTTTGATTACTCAGCTTGTATTGCAGCTGTATGCTAAAGTGATCCCATCTGAAAATTGTACACGGCGTTTATAGCTTTGCCTTAAAGAATAATTTATGCCAATTTTTTTAAAGTTACTTTGTCAAATAAAAAAGTTTTCCATACAAGAACATCATTTGGATCTTTAAGTTTGTATGACACCTACACGCCATAATACTCCGATAAGATCTATTACTTGCGAGAATGTAGCGTTGCCTTGGATAATAGCCCCTACCAAATTTGGTGATGATATCTTGTCAAATAAAAAAAGTTCTCCATACAAAGACTGGATTTTGATCGGTCAGTTTGTATGACAGCTATATGATATAGTAGTTTGATCTAAAAACAAGTAAGGAAGGGCTAAGTTCGGGTGTCACCGAAAATTTTATACTCTCGCATGATAAAGTGATAATCGAGATTTCATTATCCGTCATTTACATATTTTTCAAATACCGTATTTGTGTAAAGTTTTATTCCGCTATCATCATTGGTTCAATGTATATATATTATACAGAGAAGGCCTCAGATGGAATTCAAAATAGCGTTATATTGGAAGAAGGCGTGGTTGTGAACCGATTTCACCCATATTTCGTACATGTCATCAGGGTATTAAGAAAATATTATATACCGAATTTCATTGAAATCGGTCTAGTAGTTCCTGAGATATGGTTTTTGGTCCATAAGTGGGCGACGCCACGCCCATTTTCAATTTTTAAAAAAAGCTTGGGTGCAGCTTCCTTCTGCCATAGCTTCCGTAAAATTTAGTGTTTCTGACGTTTTTTGTTAGTCCGTTAACGCACTTTTAGTGATTTTCAACATAACCTTTGTATGGGAGGTGGGCGAGGTTATTATCCGATTTCTTCCATTTTTGAACTGTATATGGAAATGCCTGAAGGAAACGACTCTATAGAATTTGGTTGACATAGCTATAGTAGTTTCCGAGATATGTACAAAAAACTTAGTAGGGGGCGGGGCCACGCCCACTTTTCCAAAAAATTTCGTCCAAATATGCCCTTCCCTAATGCGATCCTTTGTGCCAAATTTCACTTTAATATCTTAATTTATGGCTTATGACACTTTGTAGGTTTTCAGTTTTCGCCATTTTGTGGGCATGGCAGTGCGCCGATTTTGCCCATCTTCGAACTTAACCTTCTTATGGAGCCAAGAAATACGTGTACCAATGTTTCATCATGATATCTCAATTTTTACTCAAATTACAGCTTGCACGGACGGACGGACAGACGAACGGACGGACAGACAGACATCCGGATTTCGAACTCTCTCGTCACCCTGATCACTTTGGTATATATAACCCTATATCTGACTCTTTTAGTTTTAGGACTTACAAACAACCGTTATGTGAACAAAACTATAATACTCTCCTTAGCAACTTTGTTGCGAGAGTATAAAAATTGTCCATAGGATGTACTAATCATATCAAATTTCGTGAAGATACCTTTTCAAATAAAAAAGTTGTTCATACAAAAATTTGTTTTTATCGTTCAGTTTGATGACTTAGTCTTTTCGGTTAATTCTACACCATACATATCTTTAGTTTACATTCGACTTTTTATAGTAAATCTAAAGAGCATTTTCTTACTTTAATGTGGGTATCTCAGTCAATACCGGTTCCGAACGCTGCATTTGTATAATAACTGTTTTTGGAAGTATTTCGATGTTTCCTACATTTTGACATTATTTCAATTTCTAAGGTTTAAAGTATTCTACACGAACGGAGTTTTTTTCTTACTTATGTACTGTACTAGAACTGTGAATGGAAAAATATTGCTGTTGTGAATGCAATGTGAGTGTCTCTCTCATATGTGTCTCTTACAATTTTATTAATGCTTAAATATTTTAGAATCTGCAAATTTTTTTGATAGGTTTTTTCAATATTAATAGCTAAAATATCTCAAGCTTTACTCCGTACCCATTCTAAGTGGTTTTGAATAATATTGTAACGGACTTCTCGATAAATCGTCCTTCTTTTTACACATTTTTGAGTTTTATCACTGAATTTTTAATAAGACTCCTAAGCCTGCAACCTATACTTGAATTCCGTATGTTCAAATGGCTTTTAGCGATTAATTTTAAATTAGGATTTTAGTTTATTTTGTTGTATTTTAGTTTTAAATCTGCAACTTTACTTCATTCCCAATATAATTGTTGTCAAAAAAGTCTTGCGGTATTATCGCTAGTTGGCGCTGAAAGCGCGTAGTTCTAGTTTTATTCGTCGCATCGGGTCATGCTATACCTTTTTGGAAAGCTCATAACACGTGTTTGATTGCTTGTCGTTTCTTTTAAGTCGTTCGTGAGTTATAGCGTCGCAAACATGGAGCAAAATAAAGAGAAAATACGGCATATTTTACAGTACTACTACGATAAAGGCAAAAATGCATCTCAAGCCGCCAATAAAATTTGTGCAGTTTATGGACCCGATACAGTTTCCATTTCCACCGCAGAACGATGGTTTCAACGTTTTCGTTCTGGTGTAGAGGTGGTCGAAGATGCGCCACGCTCTGGAAGGCCTGTCGTCGAAAATTGCGATAAAATCGCTGAATTGGTCGAAGAGACCGTAGTATCGGTCAAGAGTTGGGCATGAGCCATCAAAAATTCATTTCAATTTCAATAAAAAAAAAATTCAAAAAAAAAAAAAATACCGCAAGACTTTTTTGACAACCCATTATAATAATTTCTGCCGGTGGTAAAGATGCAGATGTTATTTTCAAATATTATGAAGTTTGGTGTCGTGGGCGTTTAATGTTTAAGAGTGGTCCTAGAACACTTCCTTGGGTTAAATCTAATTTTATTGGCTTTAAAGTATTATATGATTGTCCTTACATGATTCTGAAATAGCGGTTGCTCAGTTAAGAGGCAACTAGGTCAGTTAAGTACTGTTGAAAGAGAAGTTTAATTTATGAAGAAAATCATAGTGCCATACTCTATCGAACGCCTGGGATACGTCAGAAAACAGCTGTGCAAATGTGCTTTTCTTCCATCGCATCTTCTATTACGCTTATGATTTGATGAACTGGAACGATTGTGGAATGTTGAGATCTAAATCCAAATTGGTGCATTCGTATAACGCCCTTTTCGTCAATTATGTTCTGAGGTCTTTAAAATAATTACAGCTTTAAGTAGGTTGAACAAAATAGGCAACATTGAGATTGAACGATATGACGAGGCCTCGTGTGCGCTTTTCCCAGGGTTTTGTTATATAATGATTGATTTTAGATACATTCTGAGATTTTAGCAAGTGTTTATTATTTATTGGAGAGTTTGATTCATAAAATTAAATATAAATGTGACTTCTCTTATTATATCTCCTGTTAACTGCGTGTAATGCAGGTTTTATAGCTAAAGCTAACCAAAATTATCAAATAAACGAATGAAGGGATAAAATATGGAACATGAAGCCTATTTTTGGTATGGTATATAAGGAATATTGTTGTTAACTCGGCTATAATTGCGTAAGCGGTGTCTACGCTAATTAAGAAGAAGAGAAGATATGAGGAATATTAAATAATATTATAAAAGAAAATCCATGACCTTCCATTTTTTGAAAAGCGCAGAAAAGCGAATAATATTTTGCTGAGCTCAATTGTTTAAAGAATTTGCGCAACAATTTTTGATTTTAATATTGGGCCTAGTAAAACTAATGAACTTTAGTTCTGCATTTAATTAAAGTATGATCCAATGATCTGATATCGGTCAAATATGCATTATTTTCTTCGTTAACCTTCGTCCCTATAGACAAAAAACTAAGGCAGCCGATTTTCACAAACTTTTCTTGAGGGAGAAGAGTATTTCACCAGCAAAATCATTCGTCATAGACAATAACAGTCACTTGGTGCCAGATCCGCAATATAATATGGATGCAGAAAAGCCTTCCAACCAAGCTTCTATAGCTCCTGTTGTTTGTATGTTTTTTTATGTGGAAACCAACATTGATAGGCTTTATTTCCATGTTAGTCTAAAACTTTAGACCTAACTAAACTTCCTACAGTCATGCAGCTCTTTAGTAGTCTTCTTATTCATTGGCGTAGACAACGCTTAAGCAGTCAAAGCCGTTTTTAAAATAGGTATTATGTCCAGGAACATTAAAGCGAGGCTCAAAGCTTCTGACCAGTCAATATCGATGTGTGTGTCTGGCATTGTACTGATGGCACACAATTTCTTTTCTATTGGTTAAAACGGGTCGCCGCTGAGCGATTACCTTCTACAGAGGGTTGATAGTTCAAGTTCAAGTCAGAAATAATAGTTTGGTCAGCAGCTTATAGTAGCTAAATATCTGCTAAACGCATCAAACTCATACCAAAGCCTTTCTTGCCTTTAATTAAATCTATCGCGTGTGTCGGTTTAACGATATTCGTTCAGGAGCTTGTCATTTGAAATGTTTCACCCAAAATATATAAAAGTTCTGTCTGAAGGCTTCCAAAGCGGAGCGAGTTATTTTCCAAAAATATTTTTAGAAACACCGCTATCTCTCACTTCTCTAATTTTAGTGTTAAGCAAATTTTCCGAAAAAATGCTCAGCTTAACGTCCAAATCATTGTTATTATAACAGTACGTATATTTATTCATTAAGTTGAAGAACAGTGAATCTTCGCAGCAAGTATCGCAGAGCGGTATTATGTATTAACAATGTACGTGATACGCCATTTCGGGAAAGTAACAAATGGCAATGGAAAATTTACGCCACCGACGCCACTGACGCCGGCGCTGCCAGAGCACACAGATGCAGGCCAAGTGGCTACACGCTAAATGCACTAAAACTCATTAAAAACTTTTAATGACTCAAACAAAAATTAGCGGAAGTTGCAAAAACAGCAACAACGCCACTTGTAGCAATGGCCGGAATGGAAGTGGCAACAACCAGAAAATATGCACCGTTAATATGTGCCGCGGCTTTGGTGTTTTCATTCCAACTTTACCGCTAATTGACCCAAATTTCGTGCTTAGCTCGCGCGCTGCGACTTGACGCCGCCAAAGCAGGCTGCTGTGTGAAAATCAAATGCGAATCAAAAACAAAGCGGAATGGCGGTGCGTCCGCCAACTCTCTCCTCCTCTCTCCCAGAAATCAAGAAATGCAGCTGATGAAGGTGAAATCTAATTAAGCAAAATTTATTTAAGCAGCCAATGAATTAGTGAAAGGATTGCGCGAAAGCGCGAAGCGTCTTTGATAACGGCAAAGAACGCCATTTTTATTTATATTTATATATATAAAGAACGCCATTTTTATTTATATTTATATTATAACAGCTGCGCAAACAACATAAATAACCAGCGAGTCGAGCGCCGAATGGCGAAATAAATCGTAATGAATGCCGAATGAAAATCGTTAGCGCAGATACGTATAATCTCTTTGGCCTTGTAATAAATGAATTCAATTGCTGTGAATTGTTGATGCCGTTGCGCCATTTTCAGCTAGCCGTATTTCAAACAGCGGCTGCAATCTGCCAGCAATTAGTAACGCACTCACAAAAATGTAATTTACCGAAAAACCCACTTGTAAGGCGCTATACCCGCACGCAGCAAGGATAAGGGACGACTGCAGCGCGGACAGTGGTAATAACTGCAGGTAAACAAGTGCGCTGGGGAGAACTGAAAAACAACAACAGCTGCAAAACGAAATTTGTATATACGAGTACGGTTCGATAAAGACTGAACCTAAATGTTCGATGGCGATGCTAATGCAGGGGAAACTAATTGACGACTACACTTACGAGCTCATAATTTTCTTTTGACCGCAAGTGGAATCGGACAGAGTGATACCGGACAGTGTGAGGGGATTTCAAAAGATGGAATGAACATATATTTGTCAACGATTTCATTCTTGGTTGTGGTAGAGAGAGATGTACGGCGACTCCAACCTTCGATGACGATAGCCGTTAGTTTTATGAGTTTCAACGTGGTCTCACGTTTGTTTTTAATGAGACAGATGCGCTGAAAGTACCTATCACTGCTAAATGATTTGACGAAAGTTCAGGATCTAGCATTTCAAAAAACAACTTCAATAATGTGCTGCATGAAATATGGCATAAGAAAGATGTTGAGGTGGTCGGTTGCTTTCTAAAGTCAACAAACACAACAGAGAGACCAGTTTAAAGCAGTGTTTGGTGGTATTTGAGTGCAATCCAAAGTAGTTCTGCTTCATTTGGTGACCGTTGGAGACACATGAATCAACTGGTATACGCCAGAGACCAATGTACGTAAGAAAACTCACTTTGTTCTTCGTCTAGTAAATATACTCCGCAGAAACCGAAGACAGTGCTATCCGAAAAAGCCGAAAACGGTGCTGTCGGATGGAAAGAGAACGGCCATCATTTTGTGGCACCGACTCACTTTGTACTTCGTCTAGCGAACAGATTCTGAGAAAGCTGAAGACAGTTATTTCGGACGGAAAGAGAATTTTGTGGCATCGACTCACTAGTAATTTCTCTAGGGAACCTACTCCGAAAATGCTGAAGACGGAGCTATCGGACGAAAGGAGAATGACCATGACTTCGTACTTCGTCTAGTGAACCAACTTCGAAGAAACCGAAGACGGTATGGTCAGACGGAAAGAGAACGACCATCATTTTGCGGCATCGACTCACTTTGTACTTCATCTAGCGAACTTACTCTGAAGAAGCTAAAGACAGTGCTATCGGACAGAAAAAGAATGGCCATCATTTGGTGGCATCGACTCACTTTGTACTTCGTCCGGCGAACCTATTCCGAAGAAGCCGAAAGCAGTGCTATCGGACAGAAAGATAACGACCATCAATTTGTTTTGGCTCTGTAATCTACATATACTCACTTTGTACTTTGTCAAGTAAACCTACACCGAAGAAACCGAAGACGGTCCCCTTCATCAGAAAAATGAGGACCATAATTTTTTGGAACTTATGAAGTCTGATCCTCATAGACTATCCAGGGAAGAACGAAACAGTCGCGGGACTCTAGTAACTCTACCAAACTATTGCGCTGTTTTGACGAAGAATTGCAGAAGGAACCGTCTTATCTGTCGAAAAAAATTCTGATCTTCGATCATGACACCGCACATGTTGACAGTTCCGCCGTAGACACGGCCAATTTTGTCCAGTTAGGTCTCGAACTGCTGTTCAATCCACGAATTTCTTCCGATTTTGTCCTTGCGTCTTACTTTAATTTTAAGTTTCAAGCAGCCTTTGAATAATATGGACTGGAAAGATTTTCTGAAACTCACAAAGTGTGGTCTACTTCGAATACCTAGAGCAGGACGAAATAGTCGCAGGCCTAGTACTGTTTATGTACTACTGCGTTGATTTAGCGAAGAATTATTTGTCGAACATACATTCGGCTCTGCGATCAAGTCTGATCTCGATCGATTACCTAGAGAAGGACGAAACAGTCGAAGTGCTCTACTACCAATACTGAACTATTGAGCTGATTTGGCGGAGAATTGCAACCCTATTTGTGGAAGAAATAATTTGGTTGACCAGAGTTCTGTCGAATTGGTCGAGTTGGGTCACGAACTGTGGCCCAGTTGACAGTTTTCTGCCGATTTTGTCTCGTGTATCTTATTTTCGTATCAATTCCAAGCAGACTTCGATGGAGAATATTTGTTTTTCAGACGAGTTAAAGGAGTTTGCGAATCGCTGGCATGTTAAGCTTAGAAGATAATGGCATCGTAACTTTTCCGGACTTTAACGAACCACACTCGTCAGTTAGGGCGGCAGTGAGCCATTTTAAATATGGCAGCCTGTGCAAGTTGACGCTGCGGCAAGTCGCCTTGAAAATTTCAAGAAACTAACAACTTAATTACACCATTACAACGGTACACACAACGCCGCTTGATCGCCTACAAGTGCGGCAGTAAGTAAGGGCGCCCATAAGCAGCATGCAGTCGTATCTACATGTCTCTGCTGTGCTACGTAGCAAGGAGTGGCAAACAAGCGGCTTGTAAAGGCGGGCAGGATTGCTTGGCGCTGCCTGCTTGCTGGGGTAGAATGGCAGCAGCTGGTGCCTGTGCAGCCGTGCGATATTCTTCATTCATAAGTAATTTTGCAATTTTATTACCAGCCGCATGGACTTGCCGTGTAAACAGCCAGCGAGGCAGACACTGCAACACACAGTCACAGCCGCAGCCGGAGTCGCATCAGTAAACAGCCATAACGGCATGCGCAAGCGTTGTAATAAGCTTGAAGTCCAGCGCAAATCTTGCAGCAAGCAAGTGGCAACAGTAAGCACGTGTGTATATGTGTGTGTGTGTCTGTCTATAAGGTGCTGGTTGTAGCAAGGCTATTGGCTGCGGTGCCCATTAGAGCCACACAGCGTGTTCGTCATTTACCTTCTTCGCAATCGCAACGCTCTTCGATTTGTTTTCTTCTGTTTGTCTGTGGGTGTGTGTGTGTGTGTGTGCGTATAAATATTGTATATGCAAGCAGCTGTACGTGCTGCTGGATTTTTATTGCCATCAACGCTGGCCAGATCATGTTGCCACTGCCAATGCTGTGATATCAATTGCTGCCACCGACTGTTGCAAGTTACACTTTGTGTGTCTTCTTTTGCGTTGTTTTTTATATTTCATAGTGATATTTGTTGTTTTTGTTTTAGTTGTTGTGTTTGCTTTTGTTGTTGTTTTTTGTTGATTTTTTGTTATTATGGTCATTGTTGTTGGAATTTGTTGAAGTTGTTGTTGTAATTTATTGTTGTTGTTTTTGTAACTGTTGCTGTTTCTCTCGTTAATGTTGTCATTTTTTTGCCTTTGTTGTTATTTTAATTTGTACTCAGTGTTGTTGTTGTAGCAGTTGCTGTTGCTGCTTCAGCTATTATTATTGTTGTGACTGCTGTTACTTTTCTTGTCACACTTGATGCTGTTGTTGTTGTTTTTTCCACGTTACCGTTTGCTGCTGTTATTGTTGCTTTTTATTACTACTCTTGTTGTTGTTGTCATTATTGCTGCTATTTCTACTGCTGCTATTGGCGACATTGTTGTTTTTGTTGCGAATGCTCTTGTTGTTTTTGCCACTATTGTTATTGTTGTTGTTGTCATAACGATTTATGTACTGATGTTGTTGTCTTCTCATTGCCGCCGTTTGCTGCTGTTATTGTTACTGCTCTTGTTGTTGTTGTCACTACAACTACTGTTATTATTGTTTTTGTTGTTGTAAATATTTTTTTGTTTTCTTCACATTTCTGCTGTATGCTGCTGTTATTACTTCTCGTGTTGTTGTTGTTTTTGTTGCAACTACTTTTATTGTTGTTGGCTTCACATTGCTGCCGCTTGCCGCTGTCACTAGGAAACTGTATATAATAAATCTTAAGTTTGCCTGCTGCACTCACACCAACACACACACACACACACACACACATAAGCAAATTCATTTCCTTTTATTTCTTCTGCGTCACGTGAGAGTCTATGTAGCTTTTGCATTCGATTTGTGAATGTCTTCTTGCCGCAGCTGCTGGCGTAGTGTATGAGTGTGTGTCTATGTGCGGCGTGTGGCACCTTAAAATGTCTTAATGAAGTCGGCGGCATCAATTTTCCAGCATCTTTATGTCAAGGACATTTGTTTGTGTGTGCTCAGCGTACTTAAGGCTGGCTGATTGCGGCATCCAACGCTGCGCTCAGTTACTTATTTATGAGTTGATTTTTCTTGTCTTGCCATTATAACGGCACCTCGACCGTGCTACTCTGTGTGCTGGCTGTCTTCTCATCATTTTTCACATCAAGTTCTTCTCGACTCATCCGCTGCTGTTGCCGTGTGAAGTACGTCCCGCTCCAACGTACTCTTTCCTCTCTCTCTCTCTCTCTGTGCTCTATGTTCATTTTATCCAGCTGATTTGTTGTATTTGGCATCTGTTATGCCGTTTTGTTGCAGGTAATTGCGTTATGAGGCATTATGTGGTAAACGGTGCTTCCGAAGGCAAGCAACACGCCAATTGGCCAACAGCAGATGAAGTCGTTTACTCCTGCCAACAGCTTCCTTTTCTCTATAATTATTAACGGCATATTCTTGCTGCTGGTGAGCGGAGTGGCAGTCGCGTCGTTGGCTGTATTTCTTCGGCATAATTAATTGAAATGAATTTGTAATTTGACGAAAATGCAAATGTAAATTCTTAAAATATTTAAATAAATATGGAGTCTGCAAAGTTTATTACTTTGTGAATTATTTATATGATAAAGGCAGTTAAATGATTTTTAAGGTTCAAGCACATTTATGAAAAAAAAGTGATCCGAATAAGTTTTTTTATATTGAAAAAGTGTCCTATTTTCAAGAGCGAGCAAGCTTCGGTACTTTAAGGGTGTTCTTTAGACACGTGGTTTACAAGCAGTAATAAAACGCCTCAAATAAATTCCAGCCAAGAGGCCCAAAATTCGAACACTTTTTGCAAAAATTAGGCCGTATGTCAGTAATAACGCGCCGAACATTCTCTTCCAAGGCGTCAATTATTTCATTTTGTTGGAACCAAAGTTCGTCCACATCAATAGCCTACAATTCAGGCAGGAAAAAGTCATTATTCGTGACTACTAAGCGTTCCCTATAGACTGTTACATTATGGCCAGCTTCAATTTTGAAGAAATAAGTACCAATGATTCCCTCTGCCCATAGATCACACCAAACATTCGACGAAAGTTATAATATTTCTCATAATATTTTCATGTGAAAATCGAGATCGGACATCTCGCTTTGGTCAATCGAACGTGCGAGATATTTGATATTCATTCGGCTTCAATCTTTTCGCGACTTCGATTTTGTAAGAAGGCATGTCAGAATCCTTTTTCAAACCGTTCTATTGTCGCTTGAATATTCGCCTCCGCTGGGCAATTATATCGATAACAAGTAAGGAAGGGCTAAGTTCGGGTGTCACCGAACATTTTATACTCTCGCATGATAAAGTGATAATCGAGATTTCATAATACGTCATTTACATATTTTTCAAATACCGTATTTTTGTAAAGTTTTATTCCGCTATCATCATTGGTTCCTAATGTTTATACTCGTATTATACAGAGAAGGCATCAGATGGAATTCAAAATAGCTTTATATTGGAAGAAGGCGTGGTTGCGAACCGATTTCACCCATATTTCGTACATGTCATCAGGGTGTTAAGAAAATATTATATACCGAATTTCATTGAAATCGGTCTAGTAGCTCCTGAGATATGGTTCTTGGTCCATAAGTGGGCGGCGCCACGCCCATTTTCAATTTTTAAAAATAGCCTGGGTGCAGCTTCCTTCTTGCCATTTCTTCCGTAAAATTTAGTGTTTCTGACGTTTTTTATTAGTCGGTTAACGCACTTTTAGTGATTTTGAACATAACCTTTGTATGGGAGGTGGGTGTGGTTATTATCCGATTTCTTCCATTTTTGAACTGTATATGGAAATGCCTGAAGAAAACGACTCTGTAGACTTTGGTTGACATAGCTATAGTAGTTTCCGAGATATGTACAAAAAACTTAGTAGGGGGCGGGGCCACGCCCACTTTTCCAAAAAAATTACTTCCAAATATGCCCCTCCCTAATGCGATCCTTTTGTGCCAAATTTCACTTTAATATCTTTATTTATGGCTTAGTTATGACACTTTATAGATTTTCGGTTTCCGCCATTTTGTGGGCGTGACAGTGGGCCGATTTTGCCCATCTTCGAACTTAACCTTCTTATGGAGGAATACGTGTACCAAGTTTCATCATGATATCTCAATTTTTACTCAAGTTACAGCTTGCACGGACGGACGGACAGACGGACGGACGGACAGACAGACATCCGGATTTCGACTCTACTCGTCGCTCTGATCACTTTGGTATATATAACCCTATATCTGACTCTTTTAGTTTTAGGACTTACAAACAACCGTTATGTGAACAAAACTATAATACTCTCGTTAGCAACATTGTTGCGAGAGTATAAAAATTTTGCACGATTTGCACACGTTGTTCCGGAGTAAATCTTTTTTCATAAGTAGTAGGGATAAGCGCCGGAGTGCGGAACTTTAATACGCTAAAGCTAATCTACTTCCAACTGCAGACTCTTCCACAGATCTACCGGTTAAATAGTACTTCGTGGAAGGCACAGGACATTTAAGTCTCTTCTATTGTGCGGACTGACGGAAGCCTAGTTGAAAAAGTCTTAGTTTTGCAATTATGAATGCTGACTCTTCGCTAACAACATTCTTAGTCGACCGACACATGAGTGTCGTTAAATTATCGATCGTAAAACTGCCATCGAGTGTGGTTTTTAGTTTTTGATTCGTATTTGAAAAGCGAGGACAATAAAATAATACATGTTGAGAGTGTAATATGTACTCTGTAGACGTCGAACAGTTTGGACTAATGTCATTGTGGAATCTGTAAAGGTAGTTTCTAAACCACCCTTGTGCACTAAGTATTTAGGTCAGATGGTAATCTATGTCTACAAGTCGTCTGTCTATCTACGAGTGAATGGCTGGTATAAGTCTGTGGGTCCAGGATGAGTAATTCTCCTTTGTCTTTGCTGATACTGTTTTAGGCGCTGATAGCTGATATATTCGCTCGAGTTCATCTCCCTAGATGTCATTGGGCGGCATATTGGCTAATGGTTGCATACTACGGAGTAAATCTGTATTTTATGAAATGGCAAACAAAACTGAGTACACATCAGGTAACAGCTGTCAAAAAGACCGCTTCTGAAAAAGGTATAGTCTAATTGAAAACCACTTTAAAATATCTCTATCTGTAGAAATATTTGCTAAAACAATGATACCGCGATGAAGAATTCTGGTCCTACCATGTCAGTGAAAGCTGCGAAGCGAACTCATCAGCCAGTTTATTCCTGGCTATAGCTTTGTGACCGGCCACACATATGAGATGCACTTGGTTACTGTCCGTTAGGCTATTCAGCCATTCTCTGCACACCTGCGCCAGTAGCGATTTGATCTCATAGGCAGAGATTGTTTTAAGTGCCGCTTGACTATCGCTAATACGTTCATAGCGAAAGCTTCGTTGCAGGTTATATCTTTGCACTGACTTGCTTGAAAATGCTCGGAAAACTTCCCATAGGTATGGATAGTTTGGTGTGTGGTGATGCGACTCTTGCACCAATTCGTTTTCGTGCCGTCGGTGTACCACTTGACTGTACTTTCCCTAAGAGGGTGAAAAGTTTGTAATACCCAGAAGAAAATGTTGGATATCCTATACAATTTAAATATAAGTAAATGATCAGCCTGATGAGTTGAGTCGATGTAGCTCGCCAACCGTCTGTTGGTTCTTCTGCCGGTATATAAGCGAACGATTCCCTCAGTTTTAGAGATATCGATCTGAAATTTTACATACTTCCTTTTATACGCAAGAAAATGGTTATTTGTTGGACGCGGCGATATTGGATCACTATAGCATATAGCTGCCATATAAATTGAACGATCAAAAGCAAGTTCTTGGGTGAAAAATTTTTTTGTTTGACAAGATATCTTAACGAAATTCGGCAAGGATTATTTTCAAAGGCACCTGTACAATTTTAATAGAAAGTGTTCCGATCGGAACTGGATAACATATAGCTGCCATACAAACTGAACGATCAGAACTAAGTGCTTGTGTGGAAAACTTTTTTGTCTGAAAAGATATCTTCACGAAATGTGGCACTGATTACTGCTTAAGCCAACGTTACAATATCTCAATATCAATATTGTTCGGATCGGATAATTATATCATATAGCTGACATACAAACTGACTATCCAAAAGAAGTTATTGTATGGAAACCTTTTCTATTTATGTATTATATTCGCTATCTAGTTAAGTAAAATTTTTTAAATAATTCGTAATTTACTGCCGTGTGAATGTTAATATAATATTCAGCTTTTAAAATAATTAAATGGCCACTAAATGTAAAAAATCCTAACAGCCACTTTTTCTTCCCTCACTATAGCTGCAAATGACATTTACGCGTCCACACTTTTGTTGTCCAAAGCAAACAAAAATAGTTAGAATTTAGTAAAATATTCAACTAATTTAATTAAATATTTGCACACACTTAAAATTGAATACAGAAAAAAGCAATTTTCGCTTTTAAATTTATTTATGTGGCCGAAAATATTGTGGAAAGCGAACTTTGTTTACATGGCGGCAATATTTCAGCGCACTCAAAGTTAAGCAGTTGACCCCAATACAAACGGAAGATAGCGCCTGGAATGGCTGCAATTGATGGAATCGACAAGATGTCCTTCGCAGCTGCCAAACTTTGCAGGCACAACAGCGCTCCAAAGCCATGTCAACAAAACATAGCCGCAGGCCATTACCGCCTAGCTTTGTCTGTGTAGACAATATATTGGTTGGAGTGAGTGGTGTTGTGTTTGTTTGTGTGTGTTTGCAGCGGCAATAAAGACATTAAATGTGTTTACCGATTATTTTATTACACTTGCTGGCTTAATATCTTACTGGCGGATTCGTCTGCCTTGTCGGGTTGATGGGCGCAGCAGCTTCCTGGTAATGGTTGTGTGCTTAAATCTAGCTGTGTGTGTGTATTGTATGGGTGTTTGTAGAAATGTTATGTGTGTTTGTATGTATTTATGGGTGTTTGTATATATTTATGTGCGTTTGTATATATGTATGTGTGTTTGTGTATATGTATGTGCGTTTGTAAGTATTTATGTGTGTTTGTTTATATCTACTTATAGGCTGTTGCTTGCCATATATCTTACAGTTACTACCACTGCGCTAATGCCATTACTCTGCCTAGTTCTCCACCCAATTTTATGTTGACGCGCGATTGTTAGTGTGTGTTTCCATAAGTATTAGAGTGAGCCGATTTTTTGTTTTAAATCTGGATTGCAAACAATATTTGGAAAATATTTTATTTTTATTAAAAAAAATTTTAATACGAATATTTTTAATAACAAAAAACTTAATATAAATTTTTTAATTTTTTTTTAATTTAAAAACTTTGAAATATGAAAATTTTTTAATTGTAAACAAAAAAACGTTAATTTCAGCTGCAACAAAGCTATAATACCATCAAAAAATAAAAATAATTTCATTTTGAGCAATCAGTTTATATGGCAGCTATATGCTATAGTTGTCCGATCTCAATCATTTGTTCGGAGATTATGCCGTTAGCTTGAAGAATAATTCATGCTAAATTTCAGGAAGATATCTCATCAAATAAAAAAGTTTTCTATATAAGCATCTGAATTTGATCGTTCAGTTTGTATGGCAGCTATATGCTATAGTTGACCGATCTGCACCATTTGCTAGGAGATTATACCGTTAGGTTTAAGAACAATTCATGCCAAATTTCAGGAAGGTATCTCATAAAATAAAAAAAGTTTTCTATATAAGAACTTGATTTTGATCGTTCAGTTTGTATGGGCTATATGCTACGGTTATCCGAGCTCAATCATTTGTTCGGAGATTATACCATTAGCTCGAAGAACAATTCATGCCAAATTTCAGGAAAATATCATATCAAAAAAAAAAAGTTTTCTATATAAGCATCCGAATTTGATCGTTCAGTTTGTATGGTAGCTATATGCTATAGTTGACCGATCTGCACCATTTGCTAGGAGATTGTACCGTTAGATTGAAGAACAATTCATGCCAAATTTCAGGATGGTATCTCATAAAATAAAAAAGTTTTCTATATAAGTAATTGAATTTGATCGTTCAGTTTGTATGGCAGCTATATCTTGTAATGATCCGATATCGGCGATTCCAGCAAATCAAGAGTTTCCTGTTGAGAAAAGAACGTGTGCAAATTTTCGGATTGGTAACTCAAAAAGTAACCAGTTTCCTTATATACCAAATGTTTGACTCAGCTCGTCACACTGATAATGAATATTTGTATATAGTATATCGTCACTTAAAATGCAAAATAACGTAACATCACTTTTCATAAGTTTACAGCGTCGAATAACGATATAATAGAAATCACGCATATTGGTACAAAATTTGAGTTTTGGTTATAAAGTGGTTATAAATTGGTTATATATTAGTTATATATTGGTGATACATTGGTTATATATTAGTTATATATTGGTTATATCTGACAGAAGCAGAAAATTGTATTTAATAAAAGTTTCGCCGCCTTTCACGGCTATATTTTTTCAGCATATACATATGTATGTCAATTTGAACCCATATATCCATTATTTTAACTTTCGACGCACCCTAATGCACGTACCGCCTAGAAGCTCTTACCACCTAGTAGCTGTTATTCTTTGCTTGTTACACTCATTGTTGATCGCTTAGCTATGCTGTTTTATACTCGCATTAGATTTGTGGTAATTGCTGCCGCAGGCTGCCATCTATGTTGCCCAAACTGTTGCATTGCAGCTATCAAATCAATAATAATAACAACAAAAAGCATGAAAAAAATTGCGAGCAGATTTGTGCTTTTGTTGGGTATTATGTGGCCGTAAATATTCAATTAAACATTTGGTAAAAGATTCATTGTGCTTGCGGCCAGTCGTTAACATCCTTCGAAGGCATTTCGAGGCGCGCACACACACACACAGCAGAGTTGTTGTAGCTTTTATTTGACTACAAATAACCACAAGCAGCTATGTATATACTTATGCGCTAATGTGTACATAATAAAATACACGACTATATAAACATATATACAAATAATATATACATTTGTGTGTCCTTGCATTTGCTCTTATTGCAAATTGGTTTGCTGGATCTTTAGGATTATGCTTCTCAATCTTAAATGCGTTGCGCAAATCCACATTTATTTATAACGGCATCAATCTCAGTTCTCATTTGACCGCAAAACTATTTCAATTTATAGCAAATGCACAAGTGGATATGCAGAAAAGCGTAATTAATTGCTGGACTACTCGCATTTCAGGCTAATATATAAACTGCTGTGTTTACCAATCAAAAGCGCTCTCTTTAATTTGTATTTATTTAGCTTTGTTTGCTTATGCAATATCAATAAGCTTTTCAAAAATTATATTTACATGCCATAACTGCTTGATTTTCTTAAGAAATTCATTGACGCTAATTGAATTAAAGGCTTAAAGTGGCAATAAGCTAATCCAAGTGCGCAATAAAGGTGCTTAGTGAGGTGTAAATACACAAAGGAACAGCGAAATGGAAACACTATAATAATTTGCTGATATTGGTGGGCTTCAAAAATATCATTCATACATTATTGTTGTTGTAGCGGTGTTCTAAAAACTGTTTGTAGGCAAAAATCAACAAATTCTCATCTTCCAAAGTAAAGGGTTTCCGGACCCCTTTTAGCGTTTAAATGGAGACGGGCCATATGAAGAGTGGTGTTAGAACATATTGATCTTGAGTGGTCTGGTGGCTAATACTACACTGTTAGCATACCGGCCGTTCCCACGACAGTCGGGTCCAAGTAACCCAGATTTCTATCCGGCCAAGGACTGTCAACTTGGTACCATGCCTCGAAATTACTTTAAGAATGTTTCCTACCGCTACAACAACAACAAATAGCATAGCCGAGATATGATGGGTATGACTAAGTTTTTTATTCCGTCAAATAATACACTCAATCTGGTAAAATGCAAATGGAAATACTTCTCAACCTTTCAACAATTTCAAAATGTTACAAAGAAAACAATGAAAATATTTGAAATTGGTTAATAATCCCGCCTACTCCCAATATAACGATTTTGTTAAAAACTAGTAAACGCGTGATAAATCAGTAATGTAGTGTATCAAAGATATTAACTTTTGAATTCGGTACGGTACCATAGGGCTTTGTGGGAGCCAGTAACAAAATAAATAGACAGTGAGTTTGGCATCACCCAACTTTAGATGAGACCGCATATCTTCGGACATAATCGACTATTTTCAAATAAATTAGGTATGTAGCATTATGACGACATGACACTCCTATTTTACAGTGTGAAATTGGACGAAATCGGATTACAATCACGCCTACTTTACATATAATATAAATATAAATTCCACCATATTCTTTCACTTTTGAGTATCTAAATCAAGCAGCAGTAAGTATGTCGGTATGAAACTTTGCTCTCAATTCCAAAAGTTGTCAAAAGCGGACTACAAGTATAACTGTTCAAGCCCCCATATATGTTTCCTAAAGCCTTTGACTGATTTCTTACTGGAAATATCGATCAATCTGTGTGATGTGTTATTGAATTTAGGAAAGAGTCCTTTCCTGGTGTACACCTTCCTTAGCCCCTATATACCGAATAAAAAGGTTTTCGAACTTCCTGTTGCTGAAAACGATATAATAGAAACCATTCACACTGAAACAAAATTAAACTTTTGGTTATAAAATTGTTATATATTGGTTTTTATATCAGATATCGATTTTTAATTTTAGTTATAAAATGGATGTCGCAAAAACTGAGCCACTAGTTCGTGTAGAGACCGACGGACAGAAAATCAGGGCTTAATCGACTGACCTCGTCACACAGATCATACATACTATATTTACTTTACTGCTTTTCCGAGAATTACTTCTTGGTGTTATAAACATATTTTTGATCTGTTCTACTAACACAGAAATGTATTTAACAAACCTTCTTTCATTTCTGACAATTCACTTTATAAAATTTAAAGAGGTTAATTAAAAAAAAAACTTTCAAAAAAAAAGCAGAGAGAGGAGGACTTAGCAGATTTCTCCAACATTTCACTGGTTGGCATTCTCGTGACTCTTTCTCTCAAAAATCGTTTATCGGTATCTCGGTATCCCTTCTTAAGTTATTCTTTCTTCTTCAGTAATTATTTTCAGTATTGGATACCTTTATTTGATGATGAGTGTATACTTCACGGTTCGAGTCTCTAAAATACCGAAAAATCGGCTTAAATTATTTTTTTTTATATAATATATATTTGGTATTAAAGTAATAATAATATATATTATATGTAAATATTACATTTTGAAAAATAAAAAATATAGTTAAGGACACATCGGGTCTGAGAGCTTAACCTGTTACATGGGTTAACGGGTTTCAAACAATCGATTTTTTTATTATCTTAATAAATTCTGCAGCTCCTCTAGAATATCGTCTTTAATTTTCAAGTTGATCCGAGTAATAGTTTCGTAGATACAGCCTGGAGAACTTGTGCGCTTGAGGCTAGCTAAGCCAAGTGCGTCGTCTTTAAACGCGTTTTTCTCGAAACTGTGTTTTTGAAGTCGGTCGGCAAGATTTCTTGAAAACTGCTCAACCGATCTTCATGAAATTTTACACAAGTCATTGAGATACACTTCTTAAAGACTTGGGCGAAGGTTTTTTTTCGACTACAACTAGTTGAAAAAAAGGTGTCGCGAAATTTTCACAAAAATTTTAATTTTTTCGTAAAAATGTTTGCCAAAAAATCAATTTTCAGTTTTTTTTTCTATGTCCAAGTTCTAAGTTAAGGTTTTACCTAAAACACGTATTTTTCACTTTAAATGGAAAGGAGTTATACTGCCAACGCGGGCGCATCCTTGTTCCAAGGGGTCACCGGGTATGGTGTCGCAATGGCCGAATTTAAAATATTTTTTTTCCAAAAATTTCAGAATTTATTTTTGAATAGTTTATGTTTGTGGCAATAAAAAATTCTAAACAAATATTTCGTGTTTTATATGAGGAAAAAGGCTGTTTTTTACACGAGGAAACCAATGTAACCTCTTCAGAAAAGGCGATTTATGAAAATTTAAAAAATTATTATCGAAATTTATAAAAAGTAGATTTTTATACATTAGATGTACTCTTTAAAGGCATAGAAGAGGTAGGAGTTCCAATTTTATCACAAAGTCATCTTCAGTATTAATAAATATGTATATTAAATATGTTTTGTAAATATGTAATAATACTTGTCATTATCACTGCAAGTAAATGGACACTCGAATTAGTGCAAATACAAATAAATATCTTTTGATTTTAAGAAATCACCAATATCTACATTTTGCATTTCAATTGCACTTTTGCATTCATTGTATTCAATAATTAATATTCTGTTATTTATATTTAAACATGTTACGCATAACTGATTAAATTTAACACACACACACACCATATATTCATATTTACACAAACTTGTTCAAATAAATATATATATTTATGAGTTATTCATTGTAAAGTCAATGCAGACAAAAGTGAGTGTAAAACAAATATTAGATCTAAGTCATCTATTAAATACAATTTTGCAGAAGTGCAAAATGTTATTTACAAGAATGCCAGAATAAACGAGGGAGTTTAGTATTTTTCAAACAAATTTTAATTTCAAAATGAAAATAGGTTAGGTTAGGTTAGGTTGGATTAGTCTGGTAGGCCAACGAGACCTACATAGACCAGTTGTGGTTCTTGGCGATACCAGTTGGAGTAGAAATCCTTTACGATGCCTGCGCTTGACGTGAATTTCAACAGACTCTGCGGCATTACTAAAAATACCTCCTCCAGCGTATCATACCTAGTTTTTTTGGGAATGAACATGACTTTTCTACGTTAAGAAAAGTGCTTCAAAATATTTCGAAATAATTATATTAAATATTGTGTCAATATTTGCAATATTTGAACTGTCCATTATTAAATAAAAATATATCCAGCTTAATTCTAACATTCATTGAATTCCATTTTACCTGGGATACACGATACTCTCAGCTATTCAGTTCGAACATGTGTCACTTTTGTGGCAAAACCATGTAATTGTGTACATACATATGTGTGCAGGATTCGAATCACATTTGATGCTTTTACTTTTCAATGAATTTATAACAACAAAAAGTAAACTCAGCGCTTGCTTAGTAATTATAATAAAAGCTATGTTTTGAATGGACGCACGAAATAAAAGATAAGTGAATTGTATGTAGGAAAGTTGACATGTGAGTTTTGAGAGTGCACACACAAACAACAACATATGATATACTTTATAAAATAAACATTAAATTTTTAGTATTTGGTGCTTCGAAGTTGGCCAAAATCTATGATATTTGCGTTGACAATTTTTCCTTCAAAAAAATGCGAGCAGTCCCGAATTAGTTCGCGATTAGTAAAAAAAAAGTATAAAGCATCTATCCCAAGTCCTTCTCCACCTGGTTTTTCGAACGGAGTGGAGATCTTCCTCTCTTCTGCTTCCACCTGCGGAAGTTGGAGTGTTTTCATCCATTCGGACGACATGATCCAGCCAGCGTAGCCACTGTCTCTTAATTCGCTGAACTATGTCAATATCGTCGTATAACTCGTTCAGCTCATCATTCCATCGAATGCTGTATTCGCCGTTATCAATGCGCAAAGGACCATAAATCTTTCTTTCGAAAACTCGTAATGCCAACTTATCATCAGTTCTCGCCGCCGTATTTGAATAGCTCGGCCGGCAATCCATCGGCCACCTTGTTGTTGTTCTTCAGACGGGTAAATAATGCAATTCAAATTTCTTCTTGGGCGGACAATGGAACATCTCCATCTTTTCGTAGAATTTTTGAGCTTTACTCCTGTCAGCCAGTTTGGAAAAGGTCTTCGTACTCACGCATTTTGGCATGCGTTTTTTTGTCTGCAAATACGTATCGCTTTCCTCCTCAACGCTCGATATCTATCCCATCCCGCACATGCGGTGGCCGATTGTAACTTTGCGAGGTAGGCAGTTTGATTTCTCTGCAGTGCGACACGGCACTCGTCATCGTACCAGCTGCTCTTTTGCTGTGCTATCTGCGCTGTAATAAGATGGTGGTCCGAGTGGATGTTGGAACCTTGGAGCGGCACATCCCTAAACCCCAGGAGGCGTGTTCTCCGTCTATCACAACTTGATCCATTTGTTTGGTTGCTTTTCGATTCGAAGACAGCCAGGTAGCTTAAATTTTCCTATGCTGGAATCTAGTACCACAGATAACCAAATTTCCTAGTTGGAGAGGTTTCATCGTGGATGCTGAATTTACCGACCGTTGTGCCAAATATACCTTCTTTGCCCTCCCTGGCGTTAGAGTCGCAAAGCACGATTTTGACATCATGGCGAGTGATAACTCTCATAAGTTTGCTCCAAGCGTTTATAAATGTCATCTTCGGTGACATCGTCCTTCTATTCCGTCGGATCGTGGGTGATATATAGAAGAACTTCGCTTTGATGCGGATTGTGGCTAGACGTTCATCTACCAGAGTGGAAGACAGAGCTCGGTGACAGAGTCTCTCTCCCACCACGACTCCCACACCAAATTTGGGCTCCTTTATATGGTCACTGTAGTAAATGCCGCAAGAGCCTACTCGTCTCAGTCCTTGTCCCGTCCATCGCACTTCTTGGATGGCGGTGATGGCAACCTTTACTCTTACGAGGACTCCAAACAGCTGGACAGCGGCACCTTCCCAATTAAGGGATTGGACACTTCAGGTGCATGCTCTTAAATCTTAATCCTTAATGCTTTTGACGTGGTGGTCATCAAAAGGGGGTCTCTGACGCCCTGAGGCTAATTGTTATTTTTCATTGTGTGAGTTGTTTTAGGTGGCGAGTCTCAAACGCAGCGCACAACCCTGCGGAGGGGATGTTTTGCCTTCTCACTTTAGCTCGCCTTGATACTTGGTTTAAGACCGGAAGTCGTGAGCTGCTTGAGCCTTATGTAAAGGAATCGTTTCTGGCCACTCCCAAGTGAATGGCAATCAGAAAACTTTCCTCATTTGCGTGTACTTCTACACATTACTCCATCCTCCTAGATTATTATAAATCTATAAGACTGAGGTTTGAAATATGTTCAGTGATTAAGTCCACATAATTTTAGAAGACTATTTAAGTATATCAAAACGGAATTTTCGTTTAAAAATTTTCACTTAAACTCGTAAATTACCGAAAATTCAACGCCACTAAAACGTTAAAAATTAATATTCATTGCTATTTGTTGCGGAACGGACTACGCTGCGTATGAGTAACATTTTAGTGCGCCAATTTGTTTAATATATTTGAATGTGATTATGAATATGCCTGTTAGCGTGTGTGTAGCTACGCAATATAACACATTTATAAATGCCAATATGTGGCGAATAGCTATATATATATATATGTGTATACATACCGATACACACATACAAACGTGTTTCTTTTGCGTGCCAACTAATTGCCTTCGCTTGATGGCATAACAAAATCGAAATGGATGACATGCAATACACCGCATAAGCGCTACAACATACATACTATACAACAAACAAACTAACAAGACAAAGCTTTGTGTGGAGCGAGTGAAGTCACTAAAATCATTAGAAACAAATAAAAATACACACAAAAACGCAAATAAAAGTCGCTGACATGCAATGAAAATTGATTTAACGCAACCAACCACTAACAACCAACAACAACAACAGCAACTTAACGACTAGACTGATTTGTAGCACGACTAAGCGTGCGGAGCAACAGCAAAAAAAGAAACAAAAGCAAAAAAAAAAAAAAAACAAAAACAAGAAACAGTTTTCGGTCTCCCTCCACTCGGTTGCTGGGTGTGTATATTGGCATGTTGCTGAAATATGTTGTAAAGCGGAGAGTAAATGAGCAATGAAATAAAACTAAATGTGCTATTAATTAACAAATGACGGTTTGATGATATTCCAACTGGCATTTCACTTGACAGCGCATGTCATTTCAGTCATGAAGCCATAAATACGCGGCTACGAGCATGGCGGGGCTGGAGGTGGCTAAGTTGGTTAGCGCTTTAATGGTGTGTGGGGAAATAACAACTTGAGCACGCGGCTATTAAAACAATGACAGAACTAGCGTTTGACTTTTATGAATTGCTGAGTTTTCTGGCAAATTAAAAAAAGCAGTGCAACGGGAATTCTGAACTTTTTAATGCCATGCTAGCACGCAATTTTTCGTCTAAGATCTATGGCAGATTGCTTAAGTTTCTGTGGTAGAATGTGTATGTGTGGTGAGTTTTATATTTTTAGCAGTTAATTCAAAGCACAGTTAGTGGGTTAGCGTGGATATTGGGCTTGTAGTAAATTTATGATCTTAAGAATTAGTGACTATTATGAAGAAGAGTCGCATAAATATTCATTAGTCATTTGGAGGTGACTTATGGCAGATTGAATTTGATGTAGTTAATTTGTCTACTGTTCGGAAGTGGATTAATCATTATCCAGAAAATCAACTAAAGGTTTGAAAATGAGGGGCAATACCTTACTTTTTGTGAGGTCTTGGCTTGCTTAGACCGCTGTTTTGGGAGATAAGATGAAAAAGCTTAGCTTCATATATATTTTTTGTGCTTGTTTCCTTAATTTTGATTGAAAACTGTCATCAAAATGCTTTAGATCTGTGAATATCTCATAATCATGGCTGGATTGCGATCTATACTGAAGTAAATTTTATAATAGAAAAATTTGCACTAACAACCCTTCTTAGTAATTTATTTAACCTTTAATAGTATACGAAGTTGTGCTGTTCTTTTCCAAATACCCTCCGTTTAAATTCCCGTTAACATCTTTCAGAAACAATGGTTCCAAATTTAGATGAACTGGCTTTTACTACTTAGTTGAGTTTCGAAAAAACTTCACAGTTCATATTAAGTAAAAGCCCGGTCCCGGCCTACCATAGTAAAACACATTTTTCTGCCGAAATTTCATCACTGCGAGCATTCTCTTCAGATCTGAGAACAAGAAAAATAGTCGCTGTGGGCAGATCTGGAGAATACGCTGAATGCGAAAATAATTCGAAGCCCATTTCATGGATGTTTACTGTCATTTTCACTGACTTGTGACACGGTGCATTGTCTTGGTTAAACAGTATACTATTTTTTCTCAAATGTTGCCGTTTTTTGGCAATTTTTTCCTTCAAACGGTCCATTACCGCCGTTGGTTGTCCTTCCTTTTTTAAGCTGGTTAATAAAAATTATTCCACGCTATAAGCTTGCCAGTCGACTGTTCCGTTCTTTCACGCTTAGCAGCGGATACATCGTGTGCAGTCCACTCGGATGAGCCGTCTATTGTACTTCGCAGTGTAATGTTGGAGCCATCTTTCATCCTTTGTCACATATTGACGCAAAACTTCGGTATTATTACGCTTGAACATCTTCAAACACTGCTCCAAATTATCAGCTCGTTGCTGGTTTTGGTCAAAAATGAGCTCGGGCTTTGCACAAAGCTTTCTCAAACCCAAATATTCGTGAATGATATGATACACGTTCAGTTGATATCGTTAGAGTGACAAGTTCTAAAATTATTTATTTGTTTTTTTTTTTGAAGTTTTCGTCGCTAACAACCTCTTTTTGGCATTCAGTGCGTTCACCGTCTTCGGTACTCATTTCACCATGTCTAAATTTAGCAATTCAGTCCTTCATGGTTGATTTTCCTGGAGCATTGTCGGAGACCAAATCAAAATCATATAATTCACAAACTTATGATCAGATATCCTTAAGTAATCTTACGAAAGAAAGGAACTGACGGGTCTATTACTATTTTGAAGAGTTCAGTACGTAATAATCCGTAATAAAATTGTAATAAGATCTTGGTACAGGTCAATTAGCTGAGGGAATTTGACTGATACTACTTGATGTTAAATCGTATTCAATTTAGCTGAATCTACTAGAAATTAAGAACTTTTTTCCTTAGTAAAAAAGACGTACAACCTTACTGTGAAGCAGAGTTTGTTGAAATTCGCGTCAAGCACAGGCATCCTAAAAGATGGCTACTTCTCTTGAATCTAAGAACTGAACTCCATCTGGTATTCCAAAGGATCAAAACTAGTCTAAGCGTGGCTTATTGGCCTACCAATTTGACCTAACCTAACATAACTTTGAAGTGAGTTGAAATGTTGTGGTCCATAAAATCGAGCTTTTATGTCAATTTTGTTTTAACAAGATATCAAAATGAATAGTCTCGTTTTTAATTTCATACTATTTAAAAGAATTTTTACATTAATTTCTTGGACATTAATTAAATACAAATTGAAAAATTTTTTAATTGCTTCATTGCATGTTACATTGACGTCAAAAACTGCATACAATTCTGAGGAATTTTTACATTAATTTATTGGCAATTAAATATTAATTGGACAATTAGCTAACTGCTTCATTCCAAGATAAATTGAGATCATTAGTGGTTAAAAACCTTTAGTTTGTAATCAATTGTTTCATTGTTAATTATTTCATTCAATTGTTTCATTATTCCATAATTTGAGATCTATTAGTGGGTTCCATTGCGGTAATTAGCTTAATTCAACAATTAAGCAAGGTTTCTTAAATCGGTCGTTATTTTAATCTGCATAATATTCAAAATGTGTGAGTTACTACATGAAGACATAACATTTTTCTTACAACAAATTCACAGAAATTCACATAAATATTTTTCCAAGAAATTTTTTATTTTTGACATCATGAGCCGAACTTTCTCAATACTTTTTTATTAATATAAATTTATAACAAAAATCAGCCATATATAAAACAAAGAATATGTAAACCTATCAGTATATTGAATTCCCATTTATTTGGAAGCATAAATTAATTTCACATGCTTCCTACTAATTTAATAAAGTTTGTCAGTTGCCATGACAGATGACAGCGAATCGGTAAACATCAATATGCTATCAATGCCTTAATGAATTGTGGAGTTAAACTTTTTCATATAACATCTAGAGTGGGTTTTTATGTCATTCGAAACGTAATTGACATTTGTACTTCGAAAAACTCATTTGACAGCTAAATTGAAATAAAGGCTTTAAGTATGTGTGTGTGTAGTATCAAATAGACAATAATTTTAATTACTCCATAAATATGTATGTCGAAATGTTCTACTCACATTAGCAAAAATTTCAAAAAAAATAACTCTAGTTAAAACAGAATGCAAATAATATTAAAGAAAAGTTGCCAGATTATACTGATTTCTAAATTTTTATAAAACTTGATAAAATTTTGTTAATTTTTAAAAGTAATAATAAAACAAACTCCTCGAATTGTTCGGTTTAGTGAACGAATGATCTTAACAAAAACGCTATAAGGTGGCAACCTTGTTTTTTAAAAAGTTAGTTAATAATTAGAAAATTAGTTATAAAATGAACAATACTTAAATATCACATCAAAGGGGTTTAAAGTAGTAGACAATTTTTAGTGTAACTGTTGCTTGTTACGAGGTTGCCACATGTTTAAAAGTTTATAAATATTTTATTTTTATTTCCTAGATTATATTAAACTAAAGAAATATTACAACTTTTGGTAAACTAAGTATGATACTAAAAACTGATAGGGTTGCCACCTTTTAAAAAAATAATCCGCTATATAAAATAGCTGAATTTTTTAATATTTAATATAAAATATTTAATAATATTTTTTTAAAACTTTAATTATATGCATAAATATTTTGGAGAAGGGTTGCCACCTAAACTATTTTTATGTAACAGTATATTCAAAATTCATGACAGAGACAGGCAATTTTTCTCTTCTCGCCTTCAATTTTCGACGCCAATTTACATTACAACTTTTGGTAAACTACGTATGAAAATAAAAAAGGAAGGGTTGCCACCTTTTATAAAATAATCCATTATATAAAATAAGTAAATGTTTGAATATGAAAATAAAATAAACTTTTTAATTATATTCATAAATATTTTAGAGCAGGGTTGCCACCTTTTAAAAAATAATTCACTATATAAAATAACTAAATTTTTTATATGAACACAAAATAAACTTCTTTATTATATTCATAAATATTTTGGAAAAGGGTTGCCACCTAAAATGTTTTTAATAATACAGTATATTGAAAGTTGACAAATACGGCGAGTTTCACTTCGCACCTTCAATTTCGGATGCCAATTTACATTACAACCTTTGGTAAATTAGGTATGAATCGAAAATCTGAGAGGGTTGCCACCTTTTTAAAAGTAATCCACTTTAAAAAATAATTAAATTTTTAATATGAACAAAAAATAAGCTTTTTAATTATATTCATAAGTATTTTGGAGCAGGGTTACCAACAAAAATATTTTTATTGTTACATTTTATTCAAAGTTGATGACAAATACGCTGAACTTTCACTTCTCAACATCAATTTTGGTAGCCAATTTCCGTTTTTTACCTAAAATATTTAATATAAATGTTTGTAGTGAGTAAAATCTTACCTAACTTTGTGCTTTGTTTGCATTTGCATTAGGTTTGGACACACAAATGAGCACGTATATGAAAAATAAGCCTCGACCCAGGCGTTTGGTCACGTTTCTAAGGCATTTCCAAAGCAAATAAAATGCAAGTTTTGTGTTAACATTTTAACTTTTTGGGGTGAGGGCTTAACCCTTCTCAAAAACATTTTGGTGTGTGCGTTTTGTTTTTATTTTTTGGAACGAAGCTTGTTGATGTTGCTGAGGTTGTTTATATTAGATTTTTAAATCGATATTAACATAATTTTTAGATTTTGTTATTGTTCTTATTGTAGGAGGAAATATATTTGGACAATACTGACATTCTGACAGGTATATAATATAAAAGTTGACCCTTTGAGGGGTCCGATATTTTCATTGTTGCTTTTAGGTGTTTCATCTCTTTATCTTTTAGTTCTTTTGGCTCCTTGAGATGCATAGCGCCGCAAAAAGATGTCTTCATTGAAAAAGATTTTTTAAAGGGCTTTTAAGTGCGCTGTTAGTTTTCTGTGTTTCCATGTTCTGCTGTCATGGGGTTCTACGTCAGCGTTTGTTCTCCCATTCGGTTGCTTTCGTAAAGTATGCCCAGTCCAAACGCATTTACGCCAGCATATTTCTTCAGTTAGTGGAGTTTTGTAAGCGTCTTGCTCAAAGTTCGTTATTTTTAATTGTATTTCGACAGATCAGTTCTTTAAAATTTCCTCAGATAGTTATTGACCTACTTAATTATCTTCAGATATGCTACAAATTTAACGACATTTTCGTTATAAAGTCAGTCATTGGTACCGAGGCTCTTATATTCCGCATCTAATGGCCTTGAAAATTAATTTTTTTTAGAGAAGTGGTGGTGCTACACTTCGAAGAACCATTTGTGACAAGTTTCATTTCGATATTTTCATTGTTGCTTGGCTTATATTAGGTTTTCAAAAAAGTCTTGCGGTATTTTCGCTAGTTGGCGCTGAAAGCGTGTAGTTCTAGTTTTGTTCGTCGCATCGGGTCATGCTATACCTTTTTGGAAAGCTCATTTCACGCGCTAACATGTGTTTGATTGATTGTCGTTTCGTTTAAGTCTGTCGCAACATGGAGCAAAATAAAGAGAAAATACGGCATATTTTAGCCGTAGCATCGGTCAAGAGCTGGGCATGAGTCATCAAAAATTCATTTCAATTTCAATAAAAAAAAATCAATAAAAATAGCGCAAGACTTTTTTGACAATCCATTAGAATGTAAAGTGTAGCGCTTTCCAAGCTGAGGTTCCTTTCATAAAGGTAGTCGACAGACTCATTCAAAGAAATGACTTAGCAACCGTATAATCAAAGTAAGTTAAAGATTGCCTAACCTTTTTATAAATATCATTTTGTGACAAGCCTAGTATGGGTGCCAAGCCACAACGGAAGCGCCGGTAGTTAAAAGCTTACGAGGTGGGAAGGAAGCGTCCTCTAGCTCGGCTCTCAGAGTAATATCTCAAAATGATAGACCCACAGGCGGACATGGCTAAATCAAGTCAGTTCGTCATGCTGATTATTCATATGATATACTATAGGCTTTACTATAAAGGGTCTCCAGGATTTCCTTCTGGGTATTAGAAACTTTCTGGCAAACTTAATATGTCTTGTTCAGGCTATGAAAATGGGAATAGTGGGTTAAGTGTTAACGTCTGTATCTAATGAACTTATTTGATAGAAGCTAATGCTTGCACAAAACTTTTTTTTAAATTTTCTTATACAAAATTGTAAGAAAGTCTTGTAAAAATATAAAAAAAACAATCTCTCTGACCCTTTTGATACATTTCGCTAGACTTATAGCAAAAAAAAAATAATATATTTTCTAACCCAGAACTTTTGCCGACATTTTCCTAACCGTTATACAACTTTCAATCCAAACTTTTTAAAATCTCAAAAATATTTATACCGTTAATGAGGTTCACCACTCCAAGCACCAAAACATAATGTTGAAAATTGCTTTTTGGTTTGAAAACATTGATTTAATTTAACCTTGGACAAAAAGTTTATCAACTTTCAGTTCGGCTAACAAATGTTGATGCAATCAAAAGAGAAAAGTGAAAATGTGAAACTCGAAATAAAAGGGGGAAATGCGCAAAGAAAAAATTAAAATCAGATAACGCGCGACTCACACCACTTTTAAGCAAGTAAATAAAGGCCAAAACCCAACCAGCAAGAAGACAACAACAAGAAGGTCGCTAACGCCAATGACCGGGCAACAATAAAAAAGGCCAACAAACAGGCGTAAACACAAATTCAAATGCACAGCTATAAAAAAGACTTGCGCTTGTACAGGAAGAATTACGTTTGTGCACAAATACATGTATATATATTCTACACACTTACATATGTATGTGTAACATGTATGTGTATGCCTTGGAATGTTTGCAGCACGTTTGTTCGGTTTGTTTGGGACAAGGGTCTAAAATAAAATGATGAAAATGAATTTCGGAGCAAAAAAACGGTGCATCAGCCAAATGAAACTGGAAATAAAAGCGTTGAAAAGGAAAAGAAATTGTGCAAAATAAACAAACGGTACTTTTTTACGACTGTCAACACGCGATGTGCGCTCATTTGTTGTAGGTTTGCTTCCGCGCGGCGTGCAAACACGCTTGTGTTTTCCTTTATCAATGCACACTTTTCACACAAACACACCCTCACCTTCAAACGCACTCACACACCTTTACACACACACTTATACTTGTCATTGCTATGCTGGCAATACCTTTTCCTCACCGTCAGCGCCTAGTTGGTATTAATTTGGCAGCGTGTAACAAATGAAAAACAAAATTAGGCTTCGATTGAATTCGAGATAAGCGCATAAAAGTTCGGAATTGTTTCCCAAGAAACTGATTAAGGCATTGCTTCCGCAGCGGAAAGTCCCACAACCCATGTTGCTGTGCGGGAAACTCCCTTAAATAATAATGAGAGAAAAAGTATGTGGAAAGTAATTTAAAAATGCTCCCCTAACTAGCTGGAAAAGCATTTGCAGTTAACCGTTATCTTAGCTATAAATCTTAGTTGCCGCTTCTCACAGTTGGCACATTTCAATATGCCACATGCTTTATGTAGCGGTAATAGGTGATGTAATAAGCTAACACGGAACAAACCGCTCCAACAAATACTCGGCGGCAATTCAATTAGTTTTGTGGAACCAATAGCGCTTTTGTATTATAGAGTAAAGAGTGATCCATTACGAGATTGCCTACTTTTTTAAAGAAAATACACAGAAAGCACGAATTTATTGGGGAATATTTATTATCATGCGAAAGAACATTCTTTGGCATTTATTTTCTGAAGATTATCTCTTTCAAACGTCTCAAATGGTTTATTCGTTGAGTACAATTTTTGATGAGTCGTTCGAGCATTTTGACAAGTAACTGGCGAATGACAGGTGTGATGTTTTGATTCAAGGCCTAAATCGAAGCGGGATTGTCCGCGTAGACTTTAGACTTTACATATCCCCACAGGAGAAGTCTAACGGCGTGATATCACACGATCTTGTTGGCCAATTGACCGACCCAAAACGTGAAATTATCTGCTCACCGAAGTGTTCTCTCAATAAATCTATAGATCGATGCGATGTGTGGGAAGTGACACAGTCTTGTTGAAACCAAATGTCACCGAGATCACGAGCTTCAATTTCAAGCAACAATAAGTGGGTTATCATGGTGGCTCACGTTTCACCAGCATCAATTTTGAAGAAATATAGACCGATGATTCCACGCCAAGTCGTTCCATATGTTAGTCCGAGTTGCTGCGAACGGCGCTGAATCGACTCTCCACGGTCTTTGTGTACATTCTCAGCTATGGCTGCTATATTTTCTTCAGTGCGGGTTGAGCGTGGTCTATTCGAACGAATATTATCAAATAATGAATGCTAGGTCCTGAAGATGAGTGATGTGTACGCTTAGTAGGCAGATTATGTTGACCATAAGTTGAGTAAAGCTCGCGAAACACATTATTTACATAACATCGTTCAGTCGTAAGTCTTTCCATGATGAAATGCCAAACAATACTGAATAAAAATATGTAACATGACAGCTTGACATGACTCACGCGTGATCTGCAAAAAAAAACTATTGATACTCTTATCACCTCTACCTCTTAACTCATATCATCTCTACCATCTCTACCTCTTAACTCTACTTGGATCGCTCATTATATTGTTAGAGTAGATGTCATAGTAAAGAAAGTTGTTCTTCAAACGAAGCTTGGTTTTTAAAGTTGGCGGGATTTTGTAATAAAGGAATACGTTTTGCGATATGTTAGTGTGAAACATCTGTCTTGGTGGGTGGATATAGCAAAAATTCGAACACTTAAGCTTTCTTAAAGAATTTTGGTACAAATATTGAAATGTGAAGAACAATTTTAATAAGACTTCCAACAGATTTTCTCAATGTAGATTAAGTAATGTTAAGATGCAGTCCTTTGTTATTCTATTTCCGATCTTACAAATCGCAAAGCACCTTGAGGCCAACACAAATCAGCTTATGGTATAGTTTCAATATCTACTTCCAACATCTCAGTGATATTTCTGAAAGTATGACATGCCAAGTGTTTAAGCTTTGATTTCGAAAAGGCGGCACAATTAACAAGGAAGTGTTGAGATGTTTTTACCTTGTCTGCTTCCACACCCCTTCTACAGATGGCATCCAGTAAGATGACAAACCTTACAGCGTATAAACAGTTAGAGCAATGTTGCTAGTTTTACTGTGGAAACAGAGTTTACCAGAGCTGGAGACTGTGAGCTAGGAGCTCACTGGGTTTTTTGCTATCCACCGTCTTGCAAAAGGATCATCCGGCAGCGCTGGACAACCATTGGGTCTGGGTTAGACGCGCCACGGTGGATCATCTAAGGTGAAAAATACCTGTTTTAGTTAAAACCTTAACTTAGAACTTTGGCTAAGGAAAAAAATGTAAATTGGATTTGTGGCAGACATTTTTACAAAAAAATTAAAATTTCAGTGAAAATTTCACGACATTTTTTTTCAAATAGTTATAATTGAAAAAAAAAACATACTTCGTCCAAATGATATCTCAAAGGCATGTGTAAAATTTCATGAAGATTGGTTGAGTAGTTCTCGAGAAATCTTGGTAACCGACTTCAAAACCAAAGTTTCGAGAAAAACGCGTTTAAAGACGACGGACTTAGCAAAGCTAACCTGGAGCGCATAATTTCTCAAGACTGTATCTTTGAAACGATTACTCGGATTAACTTGAAAATTAAAAAAAAATATTCTGGAGATATTGTGGAATTTAATGAGATAATAATCGATTTTTTAGAATCTTAATCCCCTTAATATTCAAAAATGCATTTAAGGTAGCAACGGACACGTGACAACTTTCACTGATTCAGCAAGCTTATTTTATAAATAAGAGACCTCAGATGTAGCTTTAATACATGTTAAAAGAAATTCTTCGGATTTCTTAAACAACAACACTAAACGCTAAGCAAATCTTTAACAACAAACGAAGCATATGTTTGTCTGCTCTTACAGTAACTTCAGCGAAAATTTAATAGAGAAACTTTTTTTTAGAAATTTTAACCGAGTTGAGTGTTCGTTTGATACTACCATACTACTTTTGTGTATGTGTGTTTGCTGGAGTAGTTAAATGTGCAGAATCTAGCTATAAGTGTAGTAATTGTTTTGAAAAATCTTTTTAGTTTCATATAAGCGATCTCAAATAGAGTTTCGATGAATGCCAAAATTTGTTTTTCGGTTTTCTCAAACAAAAACAAAAAACCTATCCAAATCACTACCAACAAACGCGTCATAGGTTTGACTGCTCTGTAACTTTAGGGAAATTTTAAGCGAGTTGTGTGTTCTTTTGCTACTGGCTTACTGTTTTTGTGTATATGAGCTTTCCAGTCTCGTTAAATGTGCTAAATTTAACTATAAGAGTAGTAATATTTTGAAAATTTTTCCTTTTTTTTAGTTTTAATGAAAATAATTTTGCGATTTCCTGAGCTAGACGACCTAAAAACAATATATACTGTCTTTAAGCTTCTTTTACTGCTTCTTCTTATAGACTTTTCTATTCACATTTTAACTTATTAATTAGTTAAATAGTTAGAGCGACTGTAGTGATGACTAATTCAAGTTAAACAAGTTAAATTTACAGCCTTACCAGCTCTCTCAACATTAAACTGCGCAGTTTCAGACTTATTTACGAACTTAACTGTACTATAAAATAGCAAAATCTTTTCTTGAAGTGTGCTATATACACATTTCCCTCACTCTTTGCCCCAAATCATTGTTGACTTGCAATTTATAGTAAGTCGAATACTTTTTTGCTGCCCAGCTTTAACCGCAATCATCCATTTCTCGCGGCAGCAAACTAAGCTCGAACTTAAGGCCGACACTTGCAGCTTGAAATGCGCACCGAAATGCGGCGTCATTTGGCGAAATGCAAGAAAATCCGCTTTAAAGAAAGTTGCTATGGCAAAATCACATTGCCACGCACTAATCTGCAGCGCTATCTCTTTGGCCAGCGCTAGCGCGCATTTCCGTAGTTTGTGTGTGAGTGTGCTCTATGCTCTGGGTTGAACTGTAACATTTTTGCTGCATTTTTGTTCGCCATTTCTTGCGCGTCTTTTTGCTAATATTTCTTCAACTCTTGCAACAGATCGTGCTGGCGCGACTTACGCCGGCTGAAAGCGGTTTTTAATTTTCCGTTTGAAGTGCGTTGGCGAGTGTGAATGCTCATTTCTAACTTCGGGCAAGAACGTATGGCATATTTTCGGCGGCATTGTCTGCATAGTTCATATTTTTGTGTGCACTCGCGTTTTTGTTGCAATCACAAGCGAGTGTGGCAAGTAATTTTCGGCATTTAAAATTAAATTTCTTGCATACCAACTGCCGCTTCTTCGCATTGTTGCTGTTATTTTTCCATTTGTGCACAGTTTTGTATTAGCACTTGCTTATGTATACATATTTCTGAGTATGTGTACATACATATATGTATATTTTCTTATGTATATGCATATATTCTTATGTATATGCCGTTAAGTGTGCTTGCTTGCCGCTTAAGTCTGTGTCAATGTATCCCTTTTCATTTTTGCAATTATCTTGAACATTTCAAGTGGTAAACAAACCGCACAAGTGACCGTTGTGTTGGTGGTTCTAACATTGCATGCTGCAATTGCCTCACTGCAGCTGCCTTACCATTTCCTACTACACAACTACTCAGCAGCTATAGACATTGTAGCGCCGCAGCGGCAGTGCAACATTTCCGCATATACATATGTATGTGTGCATCTAACTCGGCAACTTTGTACCTTAATACTTTGTAGAGCGCTGCTGCAATCCGTTTCTTTGCTTTTGCCACCTTTTGTCGTCATGCACATGCACCCCCGAGGCGTATACGCAACTTTTTCTGCTACCCCATCAATGCATGGATATGCAGTAAAGACTTAATGGCGCAGTTTAAGCCAGTAAACCAAAAGTGTGTAGGCGCATAAATACTCGGAATGAAAGAGAGTTTTCATAAAATGCTTACTTTGGCGCTTTGAAAGACTGTACTGTCTTTAGAGACTTATAGGCTGGTATATATAAAAATCTTACACATATGAAGTAATAAACCGGAAATTGGACACTTAGCAGTGATAAACAAGAAATTTGGCTATACTAAAGTTGTAATACCCTACACAAGCACTTTTATTATGGTATGAAAGGGTTTAAAAATCTACTTTTCTTAATTTTGAGCTGCCTGTTTCTATGGCAGCTATATGCTATAGAGGTCCGATCTGGAAAATTTTTTTAGATATTGTTCCACTGTCTCCCACAATACTCTATGCTAAATTTCGTGAAGATATTTGGTCAAATAGAAACTTTTTCCATACAAGGTCTTGATTTTGATCGTACAGTTTGTATGGCAGCTATACGCTACAGTGGTCCGATCTAAGCAAAATATTCGCGGATTATAAAAGTGCTGTTAAAAATAATCTGTACAAAATTTTGTGAAGATATCTTTTCAAATAAAAAGGTTTTTCATACAAGTAGTTACTTGATTTCGATCGTACAGTTTGTATGGCAGCTATATGATATAGTGATTTGAGCTAAACCATTTACACGCAGTTTGCAGCAAATTATCGGAAAATAATCTGTGTCGAATTTCATAAAGATATATGGTCAAATAAAATAGTCCTCCATACAAAGACTTACATAAATTTGAACTAAAAGTTCGTATGGCAGCTATATCCCAAAGTGATTCGATTGCGGCGATTCCGACAAATATGCAGCTTCTGAGAGAGAAAATGATGTATGCCATATTTCAGATCGATATCTCAAAAACTAACAAAAACTGACGAACGAGTTTGTACATGCAAACAGTCTGACAGACGAATATGGCTAAGTCGACTCGGATTGTAACGCTCACTATTTATATGTGTATATCGTCACCTAAAATGCAAAATAACGTTTCATCAAAAAGAAGTTTGGAATCGTTACCAGATATAATAACCAATAATATAACCATTTATAGCGAAAACTCTAATTTTGTTTCAATATAAGTGTATGATAACCAATATATAACCGTTTTATAACCAAATCTCAAATTTGGTGAGTGGTTTCTGCAAAACAGCGTACCATCAAAAAAAAAAAAAAAAAATCGAAAATCGCTATCTGATATAATAACCAATATATAACTCATATTTTGATTCAATATGGGTGTATGATAACCAATATATAACCATTTTATAACCAACACTAACATTTTTTTCAATATGAGAGGCTTCTCTTATATCGTTTTTCCTTCATCTGTAAATTTATAAAAAGTGATGTTACAATATTTTGCATTTTAAGTGACGTTACATATACCTTGGAGCTTCTCCACATTTTCATCTACATACATATGTAGGAAGTCTGTTGCTTCAACTCTAAACAATTTTCCTTAACACTAAACTACCTTTTCATATAAAATCATAGTCAAATCTCTACCACACTCTCTTCTTATACATAGTTTACTTTTGCTCACTGGTTAACGGTAGTTTCATCTTATATGCGCCTACATCTCTACATTTATCTGTCTGCCTGTGTTTGCATTCGGTTTTGTTGCTTTTGTGTGTCAAGCTTTTACAATTTCTAATATTCTTCAAGAGCCATCGTACTCACTTCCGGTGTTGGTTTTTGGTCATGCACTAGACATGCACTAAAGTGAAGTTGTAAAAACGCATACACACACACACATGTGTGTGTGATTGTGAGCATTTGTCACTATGCTCTCACATTTAATATGTGCACCGAGAAGAAGAAGCAGTAGCAGAAGACACACTCGAGCATATTACATGGATGGCACGCATGCTTTTGAGTTTGATTGTTGAATCGCCGCTTTAAAGTGTCCCTACAATTAAGCCTTTGCGCAAATAAATACACACATGAATCACGTGCTTGAAATGCGGTTGAAAAAATGTTTATTTTACATGCATTTTTAGATGTTTATACTTGTATATGTATAGTTTTATGTGGGGTGTATGCATAATGAGATATCCGCATTGAGCTGATTTTTGTTGAGAGAAAATACAAATTTTCGTTAATTAAAGTGCGTTGAACTTACAAAATTGCATTCAAGATACATATATATGTATATATGCATTTAGAAAATAAGTGATCTTTTTTATAAAGTATGGTAACTGCGGTTACACCGAAGCTAAGTTGATTACCATAAATAAATAAGTTTTCATACAAAAGCATGAGTTTCACCGTTCAGTTTGTATGATAGCTATAAGCAATAGTAGTTCGACCTGAAGTATTTCTTTTATATAAGTATTGTAACGTTGGTTTCCACAATACTTCATGTCAAATTTCGTGAAGAAACCTCGTCAATTAGAAGGGTTTTCCATACAAGCACTTAATTTTAATCGTTCAGTTTGTATGACGGCTATATGCTATAGTAAAACGATATGAACAATTTCTTCACAGGTTGCAACGCTGCTTTAGAAAATATTCCATGCCAAATTTCATAACGATATCTCGTCAACTGTAAAAGTTTTCCATACAAGTACTTTATTCCGATCCTTCGGTTTGTATGGCAACTATATGTTACAACGGTCCACTATGGTCGGTTCCAACAAAAGAGCAGCTTTTTGAGAAGACAAGAATGTGTGCAAAATTTTGTATTGATATCTCTAAAATTGAGGCACTAGTTCGCGTATATACACACATATACCCTGTTCAGGGTATAAATTGGTTGTTTATAACATGTTTAAAATGAACGAACTTGTTAAAGTAAAATTAGCATTGGTATGAAAATACCACAAAGTGATTTTGGTATGCTTAAAACTAAAAAAAAAAAAATTTAGCAGCGTTGCCACCTGTTTTTTTATTTTATTTATATGTGTTTAAATTAATTCTTATTTAATTAAACCACATCGAAAGAGATTGTGGTATGGTTACAACCGAAAAATTTTTGAGTAGGGTTGCCACCTGTTTTTTTTATTTTTTATATGTGCTTAAATTAATTTGAATTTTCTTATATTGCACCATGAGTGACTGTTGTATGGAAAAAAATTTTGTGCAGGGTTGCCACCTGTTTTTTCGACATATTTCTATATGTATAATATTTAAATTAATTCTTATTGCCCTAAAACGCAACGAAAGTGATTGTGGTATGATGACAACCGAACATTTTTTGAGTAAGGTTGCCACCTGTTTATTTTTTACTTTTGCCATAAGTGCTTCAAATAATTTTTATTTCTCTAAACCGCAAAGTAATTGTGGTATGGTTACAACTGAACAAAAAATTTGAGTGGGGTTGCCACCTACATACATATGTATTTTTTTTTTGATTTTCTTATATGTGCTTAAATTAATTCGTATTGTTCTAGTCTAGACTAGAAAAATTGTTTAAATTATTTGTTTCTAACGTTTGCTAACAGTTTGAACAGTTGCTAGGAAAATACTTTGAACAATTTGGCAACCTCACAACCTCGGGTTTAATTTTATAAGGTTTTCTGTAGTGCTATTTAAGAAAGTTTTGTTTTAACTCTCAACAAAGTGGTTCCTCTGAACAATGCTTGCTTTGTTTGTTGCAGTAAAATTCGTTTGACTGTCTGGAGTTCTTAACCAATTAAAAATTTTTTAAATAAATAGTTGAAAAGTTTTTGAAGAGCATAGTGAGAGGCAAGAGGGGGGAAAACAAAAACTCGACTCTTCCAAAAACTTTTCAAATATTTAATTAAAAAATTGTAAGTTGGCTTGAATATTAAAGAAAATATATAAATAATTGCCATTAATGCAGTAAAAAATGATAGCCAACTCTTGACAAAATTAACCTAACAAAAAACTGTAATGACTGCCAGCTTGCCGTCAAATTATGACAATCAAATTTTTACGTAATCTTTATCGCATTCTAGCGATTTCAACTGATAAGCCATTGGAATTTCAATATCTCTTGCTATTATGAGCAAAGTGTGAGCCATAAATATGTAAAATTCAGAGTATGAATAGAATAGGAAACCTTTTACACCTCTTACTTTTATGTGTGAAGACTACAAAAGATAAGAATATATCGTCACCTAAAATGCAAAACAGCGGTATTATCAAAAAAAAAAAAATCGAAAATCTCTAACTGATTTATAACCAATATATTACAATTTAATAACTCACATTTGGATTCAATATGAGTGTAAGATAACCAATATATAACCGTTTTATAACCAAACCTCAAATTTTAATTTAGTGTAAGTGGTTTCATTATATCGTTTTTACTTCGGCTGTACATTTATGAAGAGAAATGTTTGGATCATTTTTCACTTACAAAAATTGTAAATCTTCCTATTGACATTATAGAATAGTTTGAGGTTAGACAAATATGATATATCCACATATAAAAGAAGAGGAAAACAAATATACTCGTTATTTTAAATATAAAAAATGTCTTTTCTGCTATAAGTGAGAGTTTGATGTACCAATAAATACTCAGAAAAAAAACTTTATAGTAAAATCACCGAAATTCGGAAAAGACTTCGTGACCTACATCCGTGGCATAAGTCCAATATGAGTACATAACACACCTACATAGACATATTGCTGTTTTAATATTTCAAACAACGAAATATGATGAAAAATGAGAACAAGAGAGCTGCAGATAGCAAGCGTTGTTACACAACTTGAGGCGCATGGAACTTGTACCTCACTACGTGTTTACTAAAATTCGAAGTTTGCTTAGAGAAAACAAATTTTCGACTCGTAACTACACTTAGGTGCACTTCAGCGAACACGCACACACGGCTTACACATACAAATGTGTTTATTCACATACACATCTATGCACACACATATAACTGCGGCTTTCTTCTTATTTATTGTTGTTGTTGCTTTGAAAACTCTATGTACAATTGTCTTTTTATAAACTTAGGTACTTATTTAAATTTGTTTTGTGTTTTTTCGTGAAGAAAAAGCGAGCAGCGAAGCATCCCACGGCAAAGGCAAGTTGGACGAAAGCTCCTTGAACAAGTATGCAAACATTTGTGAGTGTGTGCGTGTGTTTACTTACATATTTCCTTGCTGTAAAATACCGTTTTGAAGATTTCATTCCACTTGCCGCATGCATAAGCAGTGCTCATAATAATGAAATATATTCAAGCAAGTGTGTGTGTGCGCCTATCACAACAGTGATTGTATGTGTGTGTGTGTGTGTGTGTGTGTGTGTGACGATGTGTGGGCAACATTCGGCAGTTTAAGTGAAATGTGGCTGACCTAAGTTATTAAGCACATAAACATATGCAAATATGACAGGCGTAGATGCACTTAAGTGCAAGCAGCACAGGTGTTGCATGTAAACAAATATTTTTAAATTTGCGAAAAGCAGATTGTGTATGGAGAAAGACTTAGGAGGAAAGTACAAGTATAGTTTTAGAAAATTTATTTTATGAATTTTTTTTGTTTTTGCAAATCAACAGAAAATTCGGAGAAAATGTTCTTTGGAAGAGTATGCCAAACTAATTTTAATACGCTTGCAATATGTTGCATGTTGCAGTGACAGCTGAATTTTGAGGTGCAGCAGCTTGGATGTTAAAATGTTTCTTTTTGCCGAATATGTCGCCGTCACCACAGGGTCTATGTCAGCCGGTGTTCTCGTAACTCAAAAATCAGGAAAATTATAAATTTTTTTTATTAGAAAGGGTTTATTGGATCTAAAATCATATCAAAAATGTGTTTTGTACAAAAAAATTTATTGTTAGGTGGCTTGAAATATTTAGTACATATACCCCTACCGTCAGCTTAAAAACACAAATTCGTTTATTCCCGTCCTTTATAAATCTCTTGGAGTGTTTTATATGATCCTACAGCGTGTAAAGTGCCTGGAATTAAGTTCGAATGAATTCTTCTTCCCTTGAATTGAAATATTCCAACCGAAAATCTATATTATACCTATAACCTAATGCATGGCTTTCAGTGCGTCAAAATTAATGACGCCAATATTGTCAAATATCAACTTCAACTGCTTGCGAAAATTACTAAATGAGTTTTAATACTTGTGGTGACATTTCTTTATTTTTACCAAAAGCGTTTTTGCGAGTGCTAAAAAAATTATATGAAACCCTCTTTCAATAGGTTGACTACCAATGTCAGTGATTTTGACATTGTGCGAACCACATATAGTTATTGGAAAGCTGCAAAGAATAAAAATCTTTGTGGAATATAGAACTTGAAGTTTAAAGCGAACATACTCGCCGCTGCTGAAATGGTATACAAATTGGCATAATTCTGGCAATCTGACATAATTTTAACTGACACAATTTGACAATTTTGTCAAAAAAATTTACATAGTTTTACATTAATGGCATCATATTTATACATTTTTATAATAATGGGTTATTTTAGATATTTACATATTTTTACAATAATGACAAAATTGTTACATTAATATCATGATTTTGACAATAATGATATAATTTTGACGCTAAATAACCACAATTAATTATTTATTTTTGTTTGCAATTTTGTTCTGTGTCCATTTTTTGGCGCACTCATGACATAATTTTGGCAACAATGACCCATATTTGACAGTGATGACATATTTTGACAATGATCACATAATTTTAGCAATAAAGGCAGTTTTAACTACAATGACAATTTTGAAAATAATAATAGACAATAGTGACATTATATTGAGAACAATGCCAAAATTTTGACGGTAGTGACAAATTTAACAGTACTGGAATATTTTTGACGACTACATAGTTTTGACAATAATGTCATAATTTGACATCAATAATATAATTTTAAAACAAATAACACAAGTTTGAAAATAATATTTATAATATTATAATATTGACAATAATAACATAATTTTAATAAAAATGTTATAATTTTAAAAATAATGACATAACTTTGACATAAAATGACACACAACTCCCTAATATTGTTCGTATATATGTTCTGTGTACACATGTTGTTACATGTAAGATATAATTTTGACAATAGGGACATAATTTTAACATTAAAAAATATTGTTGATAATGGTGACATATTTTGACAATGATCAATGATATTTGTAATGTCATAATTTAACAATGTTGACAATTATGATATATTTTTGAGAACGATGCGCTAGTTTTGACAACAATGACATCATTTTGGCATAAAATGACATAGAACAATGCCTTAAGCTTGATCATTATGACATCATTTTGACATAAAATGACATGTTATTAATTCGTTTTGTTTGCCAGCAATTTCTGTTCCATTTCCTGTTCCAACCTTGTCATAACTTTGAAAATATTGACATAATTTTGACTTTAATAAAATATTTTTGGTAATGATCAGTGACGATAATAATATTTGAGAACGAAGTCATAATTTTGAAAACAATGGTGTAATTTTGACTGACTTATTTTTTTGTTTGAAATCATGTTCTGTTACATTTTCTGTTAACACCATGTCATAACTTTGACAATTTGGACATAAATTTGACACTATTGATACAACTTTGACAGTAATCTCATAATTTTTAATATTGTGATATAGTTTTGACTCAAATAGCACAATTTTAAGTAAAATAATAATGATATAATATTGACAATTAAAACATATTTTTGGAAAGGATGACTTAATATTGACAATAATGACATTTTTTTGACACTATTGGTACAAGCTTGATACTATTGTCATAACTTTTACTATTGTGCTATAATTTTGACACACATAACACTATTTTGAGAAAAAAATAATAATGACATAATTTGACAATAATGACAAAATTTTGACACCAAATGACCTGAACTTGATTTTTATTGTTGTTCTGTGTCTAGTTGCTGCTACAACGCTCCCGAAAAGCCAACGCTTTATTTTTTAATCTACAGGGGTTCTAATAAAACCTGAAAATAAAAATTGTGGAATTATTCATGAAAAATTAAGATAGACTCAACAAAAAATTAGAAAGTTTCCAAAACTAGTCTAACTCTTTTTAAGTACGGAATATCATAACTGCGAAATATATTATTACTAATTTCATCTACAATAAACTTAATTAGCCAATTTAACATTGAATTTAACATATTTCGCAATCGGAAATACTTACTACCCCGCTACACTATGCATTATGTAATCTAATCATTTTCGTTTTAACAACATACGCACATACATTTTGAGTGTCACTCATACTAATATCGAACTTTCAAAATTTATATACTTTTCCTTCAGGCAAAAGCGAACGCGAGCGAATTTCCGCAATTTATACAAACAAACGAACTTCAAAGCAGTTGTGCGCACACAAAGGACAACGGAAAATCGTTATTAATAAAAACTGAAAGTAAAAGTTGTCGAGAGTGGAGAGTAGTGCGTTTAAGGCACACTCTAGTGCAAACTTCAAACAAGGAGCTTAAGCCTTTAAAAGCTTCTGGCGCTACGCTTTTGAGCACTTTCGATTGCTCGATTTGATTTGCGTTAATATTTTGTTGTTGTATGAGCTATCGGCCAGCGTGCAGAAAATACAAAAGTGAAAGCATAAATACTAGCAACAGTTGCCGAAATACAGAAGCCACATTGTCCGGTGGAGGCCACACGTATAAGCGTCGCCTGCCGTTACGACAGACGCAAGACACAAAAATTGAGAATCGCAGCAAAGCGTTAACATAATGTTAAGTTCGCTCGATGCTTTAGCCGGTAAAATTTCACCTGGTTCTGGCAATAATAGTCCGTCCCAGCAGGCACAGTCGCAGCAGCAGCAACAGCAGCAGCTGCCGCTCGGTTACCGAGTCAATCAATCGTCCGAGACGAATATTGCGCAACGAACACAACAACAACAACAACAACAACAGCAGCAGCAGCAGCAACTACAATCCGCCAATCAATTGCAGGCAACACATGTGCCTGGAACGAGAGAACAGCAACAGCAACAACAACAACAGCAGCAGCAACGCTACAATGGCAATCATTATAATGGACTGGACAACAATTGCAATAAATTATGCCACATCACTCACAACAGCATACACCCCTATCAGAAGCAGCTGTCGTCTCAGCATAGCCAACAACAATTGCAACAACAGCAAACTATATCGCCAACGCAACAGCAACAGTTGCAAAGCTACTGTCAGCAGCAGCAACAATTGCAACAACAGCAACATGAGTTGTTTCAGCAACAGCTGTTGCAACAACAGAAATCACTGCTGCTGCAACAACAACAACAGCAACAGCAAATGCCGGAGGAGTCCGATTCGCAGCAGGACTTTCGCAGTTGCCTGAAGGAGAAGTGAGTATTTCATAACCGTACACTAACAAAAAAAACAAAAACAATAATAATAATAACAATAGTTGGCAGCAAACTGTAGCGAAATTGGTTCAAATCGTAGTACTACTAACTTTTTGTTGCACAATCATACATATACATGTAAACAAAACTGTAAAATTTAGTTGCCTTGTCGTAGTCACACATAGACGTGTGCATGTGTGTGTGTTGGTGAGTGCTGTACACCACATGTCCTTTCTGACAACTATTTTGTGGTCACCTCAGTAACTAACATTTCTATTATTGTTGCAATGTCCTTTTGTTGTTGTTGCAATGTCATTTTATTGTTGTTGCCCTTTATTTTAGTGTATTAAGTTATGTTTAAGGCTTTTAACCTAAAGATTTTTACATGAAATTTATATTCTTCGAAAGTTTTCAAGTCTTAAAAAATTCTGCTATGAACGAAATATTATTAAACGATATGTTGTTCAATATGATTTTAAATCAAATTATGTATGTTTCTCCAACTATACTGCTGTGGGCAAAAAATAGTAAGACTTTGTTCATAATTTTAATATTCTTTATTTATTCTTCAAAATCCATTCCCTCAAAGTAATACCCATCGGCCCCAATAAACTTGAGCCAACTCTTTTCCAATCGTCGAAATAGTTTTTGAAGTAAATTTCCGGAATAGCCTTCAAAGCGCTTAGTGATTCACGTTTAATGTCTTCAATTGACCCAAAACAATTTCCCCGAAGCGGTCGTTTCGATCTCCTGAATAGCCAGAACTCACACGGAGCTAAATTAGATAAAGCGGTGGTTGCGGCACGAAATTGATTCAAAGTTTAGGCAAAAACTCACGAAGAATCAAGGTAGTATGCGAAGGTGCATTATCGTGGTGCGAAAACCAAGAGTTGTCGGCCCATAAATCCGGTCACTTTTTACGAATAGCTTCGCGTAAACGACGCATAAAACTCAAATAATATTCTTTGTTGACAGTTTGGCCAAACGGAAGAAATTCGCAGTGCGCCACACCTCGAAAATCGAAGAAAACTGTCACATAACCTTGATTTTTGGCTTGCTTTGACGTGGTTTTTTCGGCTTCGGCTCAACTTTGTCAGGATGATCGGCCAATTGGTCGTCTGTTTTCGGATCGCAGGCATAGGATCTAGACTCATCGCCAGTAATAACATGTTTCATGACACCCTGGTACTCGGAAATCATTGTTAGACAGATGTTCACGCGATGCTGGTTTTTGAAAAAAATTGTGTAATTTTGGAACCAATCATACATTTACTTTTCTTAGGCCCAAGTGATCTATCAAAATGGTTTTCACTGATTCTTTTTGGTATTCCAACGCTGCCAGTAAGAGCTCTGACTGTTAATAGTCGATTCATTTCAAAGATCAATTCCTTTATTATATTGACATGTTGATCATCAGTTGATGTTGTGACGGTCCTGGACGTGGTTCGTTGTCAACGCGTTCTTGATCCTCTTTGAATGATTTGTACCAATCAGAAACATTCTGAAGGTTTCGTTACTAGAAATTAGATTCCGCACACAAAATTTAATGGAACTTCTTTGTTGAATAATTTTACTCATCGTAAAAATCGCCGAATGCATATTATGTACTTCAGAAAGACAAGTGTATACCAAACACTAATGATTATTTTGTTGTGATATATGACATACTTGTAGATGTCACTGATACCTATATCACCTAGAAAACAAAATATTTTCACGAATGCGTTTTGGTGCGAAATTCAAATTAAAAAGTCTTGCTTTTTTTTGCCCGCAGTAGTATGAGAAGCTCTCTGTTTATCGAGAGTTGTTTTAGAGTATTTTCAGAAATCCAGTCCAATATACGAAGTTCGCCAATAATCCAAATTTTTTTTACAAACTTCGCATATTATAGTTTGGTATTAAATTTTTAAATAAAGTAAATATTATTTATTTTTTATTGCGCATTAGTTTCATTGTTCAAAAAATTTTCTTATATCTTTTCCGTTAAAAAATGCATATTAGCTGTTCGAGTATTCGTTTCAATAACCTTGAAGAACAATCTTTGTTGCTATTTTCAACAGACAGTTGACAGTTGGTTCATTCACAGTAATGGTATCTGTCTAATATGTGAGGCACATATGTATGGTATAAAAGCTGAATAAAAATTACAACACTTTTAAAGAGATATCTTAGCTTTCTTCGATTCGTCCAGCGTTATAGATTTATATTTGTCTAAGATTTAAATTTTATTACAGTAACAAAGTTTGTGTACCAATTTGACAATAATTTGTCATTCGATCTATCCACAATATTACAGCTTGTCTAAAACCTGAAGTAAGCGCTTAGTTAGATATCTATATATATCTCTCTCTCTCTTTCTCTTTATTGTGTGGAACTCATCTCTAACTCTGTTATTACTATGGCTTGTAAGCGAGCAGCGCTCATTGCTAGCGAACAGAGAAATGGCGAATCGAAGACGACTTGTTTGGTATTTATACTAACAGATTGCTTTTCAGTCTGAAGCCAAAATTAGATAGTTTATGAACTTAACGCTGTTGGCATCAGAAATAGTGATATTTTAATAGTGATATTTTAAACATTACATATTTATAAAGGCTCGAATTTAGTTCTTAATTCAATACCAGTTTCTTGCCCTTGTCTGCTCTCCCATCTAACGAAATTTCTAATATTTCAAATCTGTATATGCCAAATCAGTAACTCCATAGAGTTCTTTTTGAACATTTGGTTACAAATTCGAGTCGGCTTTGCTTCCTTGATAAGCACACTAAATTCAATAAATCATTTGAAAGGGGTCCCTAAGACTTCAAAACTTTTAAAGATACTTTTCTTAAACATATAAGTTTTATTTAGAAAGCAGATGCTTCGTAACATCTCTGTCTGAAAACTGTCCTACCCGATTAAAATTTTTTTTTAACAATATAATCATATTTCCACAGGTTACGCAGTGTCCTGAAAACGACTAAATATATTTTAATGTTGTTGGTGGTTTCAGCGTTCGAAACAAAGCTTTCGTGGTTGCTTATTACATTTTTGATATCAGTTATGCACATTTCCATTGATAGTCATTCCAAAAAATTTGTTTATTCTATAAAATGTTTCTAGAGAGAGTTTCAAGAGTTTGCTTGGTTATACCAAAAAAATTATGTTTTTTTGAGATTTTGTTTCTGAAAACCTAACACCTTTATACAGGTCTATCATTTTATACCTTCTTCTTCTTAATTATTGAGTAGAGACCGCTTACGCGGTTATATCTGAGCTTACAACAGCGTGCCAGTCGTCCTTCCTTTTTGCTGTTTAGCGCCAACTGGAGATTCCAGGTGTAGTCAGGTCCTTTTCCTTGGTCTTTTCAATGGAGTGGAGGTCTTCCTCTTCCTCTGTTTCATCCTGTGGGGGGATACTTTTCCCTGGTCTTTCCAATGGAGCAGAGGTCTTCCTCTTCTTCTGCTTCCCCCTGTGGGGGGATGCGTCGAATAGTTCATCGATCCGTCAACTGTGGTATTAGCCTTCACCAATTCGCATAGTACCACAAATCTTCAGCAGAACGTTTTTCTTGAAAACTCGTAGTGTCGACTCATTAGATATTGTCATATAACAGCGACTTATAGAGTTTGATCTTTGTTCGTCGAGAGAGTACTTAACTTCTCAATTGCCTATTCAATCCAAAGTAGCTTCTGTTGGCAGGAGTTATTCTGCGTTGGATTTGGAGACTGTCAGTATTGAACCTAAAGTACGACTTCGAAGTTATGACTGTCAGCAGTGACGTGAGAGCCAAGTCGCTAGTGCCACGACTGTTTGTTTAATGACAAGAAATATTTCGGCTTTCACCACCAGACCCATTTGCTTCGCTGTCTTATACATTCTGGAGAAAGCAGCTGTACTTTCTTATAAAAGATTGTACCTTCTCTGTTTAGCTCTGCAGCTCGAATTATTTGCTTTAGCAGTAGATTGAAGAAGTTGCACGAAAGGGAGTCGCCTTGTCTGAAACATTCTTTGGGATTGAACACTTTTTTGTGCTTTCAAAAGCAGCTTTGAAATCGACGAAGAGGTGATGTGTGGCGACTTTTCGCGGGTCGTTAGTGTTACGAGAACATCAACCAGCTGGGCAGCTACATTTTCCTAATTGAAGGACCGGACATTCCAGTTGCAAGCGCTTAAATCATAATCCTTAATGCGTTTGCCATTTCTCTTTATCGTGTTTCTTTTTCATGGGGGCGGTTTTTACGTTGCAGGTCCCAAAACTAGCGCACAAACCTGGTGAGGAATGTTTCGCCTTCTTATTATAGCTTGCCATCAAACGGATGTGCTGTATTCAAAGAGATAAAAGAGTTACCAACTAATGAAAAATTTAAAATTGTTCGAAATCTTTTCAAATTTTGTGATAAACAAAAAGAGTGTAAGCAACCCAAGGCAGGTTTTCAAGAAGTCTTTAATTAGATATTATTCAGTGAAAAAAAAATTGCTGAGAACTTTGTCTAATTTTGCTTCAAATCATTATGCTCTCTTCAAACTGACCTTTTATTGCAAAATTTACTTCCAACAAACAGCTTTTTTCGATCGATTGGCTACCTGTTGAAACCTATATAAAATTCTCAATTGTATTTTTACGTAAAAAGTGCTTTAATTTCACGCGCTTTTTGATGCTTCATATTTAATTCACCAGCTTGCAAATATGATTTTCGCTCGTTATTGATGGAGTGTCTCTGCCGTCCAAAAAACTACCACAAAGTTGAGAATTAAGTGCTTTCAAAACACTTTCGTGCAGTGAAAATAATACAAAAACGCTGTGTTTAATTGACATGAGCTAGTTTTCATTAGCTGGCGTTATTTGCCTAAGCTTGTAATCTTCCACATATAAATGAGCTCACGCGAATGCTTGTCAAAATAATTAAAAAATTCTATATTTGCACACAAAAAGCGCGCTGTGCGCAACACGCGAGTGAATGTATGGAATAACGGTATTATTGTAGGTGTATGTATGTGTGTGAAGTGGTTTCAATTAGTATTTATGTGTGTGTAAAAAAGCACTTACGTTTTTTCTTCGGTATGAATTACATAAATTATTAAGCAGCGCACAGACATATGTATATATGTACATATTGACATTCAGACGGACAGATATATATATGTATATATGGAAACGTAACAAATTACTGTGAAGTTAACGCCACATGCACACTCCCTGCCCACTATTGACGCAGTAGTTTTATGTACCTGCACTAAGTCGTGAGTTGCGGTTGCTCATACGACGTGTCGTACCACGCTTGACTAATTTAATGTGTAATAACATTTGACATATTGTTGCCACGTATTGTTTTCGATTTGCTTGCCTTTGCAGCGGCCACAATGAAAGGCGCCGGCTATAAATATATATCTACATACATATGTGTGCAGTAATATTTATATATCCGAGTGCTTGTTGTTGGTGTGCTGCGGGTGTTACCCTCAATTCAGTGCGCCATAAAAACTACACTAATAAATTTAAAGCAAATAAAATGCTTTTCATGTTAGGGCCAATTTCATATGCTCTATACCGAGCACAATAGAAAGCATAACACAAATAGACAAGCACACATACATACATACATACATGCGTACAAACAAAACATTACCAGACTGTCTGCATGCATGCAAAGCATTTATGAATGTTCATAAGCGCAAATACACGAGCAAACCGTAATGCATATGAGCAACTTAAAATGCATATGTATGTGTGCGTGTGTTTGTATGTGTGTGTATATTTGTATGCCGGCACTCATAAAACTGACAGCTGCGCCAACCTTTGTGCGTTATTCTTTTATACTTTGCTATAAAAATTTATTTCCCTCATATTCACCGTTGTTTGTTATTCACCACACCAGCGGAAGGACATTTTAAGCAGCCATGCATGCACACACATGCATGCAGAAGACATACAAGCGCGTAAGTGCTCGTGTGTAAAGCAAAATATACGAGCTTTGTTTAAGAAAAAACATAAAAACATTAAAAATTTCAAAATTATCGTGAAATATATGACTGACCCTTAGTAGCATACACATGAATGCTCTAATAATAAAATAAATTATTCATTTGTTGTTTTCGTTATTAAAAAAACAACAAAAGAAGAGGAAATCTTGACTTCGGCTGCAATGTGGTATATCTTCACAGGTTAGGGGGGCATTCCCTTTAGCATATTACGCAATTTCTTAGTGTATTGTGTTGTGGACTTGGACAGTAATCCTTTCCGAATATTCTTAAGATACCTCAACAAATAAAGAAGCTTTCCATATAAGCACTAGTTTTTGATCGTTCAGTTTGTTTCGAGATTTCATTATTTCTTTATGCAGGTTAGGTCAGGTTCATCTGGTAAACTATGCATAAACCAGTTTTGATCCTTTGCGATACCAGATGGAGTTCATCCTTTCCCTTAGGATGCTTGAGCGTGAGGCGAATTTGAACAGTCTCTGCGGTCTCACTGTCGATAACTCCTCTAGTGTATCATACTGGTGGAACACCAGACGCTTACAGCGTTATCTTGTCAATGCGGGACAAGTGCACAAGAGGTGCATTATTGTTTTTATGGTGCATTGCACTAGGCATTTACTGCAGTCTGCTCAATCTGACGGCTCCATCTTGCTAGCGTGTGTCGCCACCAGATGTTTTGCAGATGACTTATGCAGTGTTATGCTTTTGTCGAGGTCGTCGTATAGACAATGCATGGATTTGCCAATACTGATTACGTTTTCGGATGTTAGCCTTACAGCTTTCTTGGCAATCTCGTCCACTATTTCATAGCCATCGATGCCCTTGATTCTGTCAACACTTTGCACTGCTGTCCTGCTTCCCCAAGACATTTTTAGTCGCTATCCGATAAGAGGTTACTGTCTTGATTGCTGCTTGGCTGTCTACGTAGATGTTGACTTTGGAACTGCTTGCAGGTGCATTAGAGGCCAGCTTCGTGGATTTCGCAATAGCAAAGATCTCAGCTTGAAATGTACTGCAGTGATCCTGAAACTTAAAAGGTTGCCTTATTCTAAACTCTAGACAGTATATTCCCGCACCAATTCCATCGTCAATTTTCGTGCCATCTGTATAGATGTTTAGTGTGTAGAGCGCGTAGTTAACATACCTTTACGCCAGCCATCCTTTTTCTATGTTTACTTTGAACCATCTTTCCCAGTTGAAAAGTGGGTTCATGTAGTCGGTGTTTGCCCAACCGCCATTACCCACCGAGCTACGTTCTGTATGGAAATTCTGCTGCAGCCAATAGTCGTCCCGCCAATTTTGCTGCGCAGTTTTCAACGAAGAGATCTATAGGTGGCAGGTTTAGTGTCAGTTGAAGAGCCGCCGTTGGAGTTCCCATGAAGCTCCCATTATGCGCAGCGAGCATCTGAACTCATTCCATTGACTTCCGGTAGGTGGATTTCCGGTTTGTCTAAGGCTATCCCAAGGTACTTGGTGCGGTTCTTGAGAGAGAGTTGTGTTTGGTTTATCAAAGGGACCCGCATAAAGGAATTTTGTGCTTTCTTGTGATCCGTTTTCTCCGGGTTCAACACCAGACCCTCTTGTGATGCCCAGTACTGGACTGTATTGACGTCATAATACTGTTAATGGTCTATAGATACCTTCCCGTTATATAGATGGCAGACAGATTTGTGACAGGTCAAGGACCTATTGACCTTAGCTGATATACAACTGCAGTAGTTTTTCGTCTGTCTTAACAAAAGACTGTACATAACAGTGTAAATGTGATACTTTGCCGGATTAGTCACGTTGCCTAACATAACCTAATTTACTTGACGGTCGCTTGTTGTTGTTGTAGCGGCAGAATTCTTCCGAGTTGACAGTCCTCGGACGGGTAAAATTCCGAACCCATTCCGGTAACGTAGACCTGACTTTCTTGGGAACGGTTGACGGTCTCTTCTTCAACAGCGCTTTGTCTAACGCGAAAATTGAACGCTCAATTTCAACGGTAAAATATTCAACAAGCCATTTTCTAATGGTTTCCACGCCACTACCCAAATTCACTAATTTTCCACTATACTCCTAATCTATTTTATGGCAATTATTTTTACATCACGAAATGCTCAAATTTCACCACTGACACACCAGTTATGCAATCAAGCTTAAAATAATAAATATGCATGAGGTTTCATGTACACATATTCATATGTATGTATGTGTGAGAGCGCAAAAAAATACATAAAACGCGCATCAAACATTACACATAAAATCGCAAATGAATTTTTCATAAAATGATCAAAATAAAAAGTTGACATCGACAATGACTGCGCCAGCCAGTGCTGCCACAGCGGCAATGTGACCGCAAATGCGAGTGTCAACAGCGCGGCATTTGCATAATATCTAGCACAACGCCAACGCGCGCAAGCATGCTGAACTAAAGGATCATCCTAAAAATATATACAAACATACAAACATATTTAGATACATATACGAGTATGCAGGCATATTGACTCTCATATACATATGTATGTACTGAAGCACATTTTATTATCGTTTTGTAAATTCGTCGGCTGCGCTTTCCACTCTCTACTTTCTAGCCAAATGGCATTACTGGATACATATGTACATATACCCATAGATATATATATAGATATGCAAATTCCACCAGCGAACAGGAATTTTTGCATAAAAACACATTTTACAGTTGTAAATACTTATGTATATATGTATGTATAAATGTTTGCTAGCAACACAAAATATTTGTAGAAGTGTTTGTATGTTTGCTTGTGTCTATATATGTATACTTAGCGCCCGTTATGCAAATGTATCGCCTGCTGCCTAGTAAATGACGGCGAAGCTGTCATATCACCTGCTGAATGGCATCTAAGTTAATAATACATACATAATTATGATCATGAAGCAGATAATTGCGTTGATGACGCCGCTTGCGTGAAGGGTCGGGGCTTGAATAAGTGGAATAAATGAGTTCAAGATGAGCACAGACGGCTCAAATGTTGACTTTTTTATACAGAAAAGTGTTGGCACATTTGTGTGACTTCTATCGGCACATTATTTTAGCCGAGTCTAGAAAGTTAACGCCAAAAGAACACTCGCTAAAATACGAATGAAATTGAGATATTTTTGGAGTTCAGCGTCTTTGGTTCATAAAGTTATGACTTCAAAAAAAAAAAAACACAGAAACTTCAAATTTAAGGAAAAATATTGATGATTGATTGATACGAAAGAATACTCTTTGGCCTTTTTTTTTTGAAGATTATCTCTTTCAAATGCTAGCAGCGGCTCCGTCTCAGATGGTCTATCCGTTGAGTCCAATTTTCGATGACATGTGCGAGCATTTCCACTGGTAACTGACGAATGACACGAGAGATATTTTGCTTCCAAGCCTGAATCGAAGCGAGATTGTCTGCATAGAATTTAGACTTTATATATGTCCACAAAGAAAAACCTAACAGTGTGATATCACACGATCTTGGGGGCCAATCGACTTACCGAAAACGTGAAATTATCTGCTCACCGAAGTGTTCTCTCAAAAAATACAATGATACATGCGATGTTTGGGAATCTTGTTGAAACCAAATCTTTTAAAGATTACGGGCTTCAATTTCAGGCATCAAATAGTTGGTTATCATGGTGCATAGCGGTATCCATTGACGGTTACGTTCTCACTGGCATCATTTTTGAAGAAATATCCACCGTCCCACAAACCACACCAAACTGTTGTTTTTTCCTAGATGAAATAACAGTTCTTGTATCTCTTCAGGTTACTCTACCTATTGCGCCTGAAATATTTTCAAAGAATGAATGCTAGGTCTGAAGGTGGGTGTTGGAGAATAGTACGCTCAGTATACCGATTTTGTTGACCATAAGTTGAGCGAATCGCGCGAAACGCCTTATAAACGTTGTTGAGGCATAAATCTTTCCATGATCAAATATCAATTAATATTTAACAAAAATAACATGACAGCTTGACCACGATTCACGTGTGTTCTGCCAAAGAGAGGCTATTACCTCTACTTGGATCACACTTATCTTCAGATAAATCTTATCCACGTATAGTAGGTGGGCAGGTAGAGTTGCTGTCTGACGATACTCCAAGGCCTTTAAGGGATCCATTGTGACAATCGTCAAGAAACACTGCAGCGTCCTCTTCTACAACTACTAGCTTTTACAATAGCCATTATATGGTGTTCCCAGTCTGCGGGTATTTCTGCGTATTAAACAATAAACTCTTAGATTTTCCTATTAAATTTTTAAAAATTTCTTTTGAATTTTAATAGACGGCATGTGCGGCCCATATGCCGTTCATACCATATTTCCTCGCTTGTTGAGCAATTTAGAGATTGCCTTCACCGATACTCAGCCTTAGTGCTTGTTTTGGCCAGTTCACCTGCTTCATAGTTACCAGGGTTATCTGTATGCTCTGGAAACCATTGCAGCCTTATCGTGAAAAAAATGTTGGATCCACTAAGAGATTTAGAAATTCTTTTACTATATTTGCTGCAACTCTGGGAGACTTTAGTGATTTCAGAGCTGGTCGGCTAACTGACTACGAAAGCTAACTAAGAAGGCTTTCTTTTATTACTTTGATATTTACTTGGAAGGCACGGCAGGTAGACTAATAAAAGGAAGGTGATTTTGTTATTCAATTATATATTTTTAGGAAGGTAGGGAATACAGGAAAGATCAAATTTGACCTGGACTGATCCAAAAAACTTTTCGGGCTGAGAAATTTACATATGGAGGTGAAAATTCAAATATTTATTGACACTGTCTGTGTGGGCTGTTTATATTGACCAGTCCGGGTCAAATTTGATCTTTCGTTTTTTAGATTGTTTTCCTATCCAGAACTTCTTTCGTCTGAGCTGAATGTAAGCTTTTGTCAGATAGAGTTTACACGAGAACTAATGGCCGCCTATTGTAGTAAAATTCATTACCAGTGAATTAAAACTTCGTAAAACTGGACATTGTCATCATTCATGGCTCCATCGGATTTAAGCTACTCCTACTTAATATATATATCGGAGTATTACAGGGTGGAGCCTATACAATAAATATGTAAATTTTCAGCGTGACAAGCTGAGACGAAGTTTTTGAGATATCGGTCTGAAATTTTATACACAATCTTTTGGCAGCAAGAAAATGGTTATTTATTGGATCCGCCGGTATCGGACCACTAGATCATATGGCTATCATACAAACTTAACGATAAAACTCAAGTTTTTGTAAGAAAACTATTTTATTTAACAAGATATCCTCACGAAATGTGTGCGTAAATATTAAGGAACTTAAGTTTTATATCAAGTCGCGTTAGGAGCCTTAGAAACTTAGGTTAATCTTATCCTTTTTTATTGACATATACATATGTACACAGCTTACGCGGTAATAACCGAGTTTATAACAGGTGCCAGTCGTTCTTCCTTTTCGCTGTTCGGCACCTACAGGAGATTCCAAGTGTAGTCAGGTTCTTCTCCACCTAGCCTTTCGAACGGAGTGGAGGTCTTCCTCTTCTTCTGCCTACTCCTGTGGATAATGCTTGGAATACGTTCAGAGCTAGAGTGTTTTAATCCATTCATAGGTTCATCACCACAAGTACATATTCAAATGGTTTTCCCAATGTACTGCAACGCCAGTAATCCCTGTGTTGGTTTGGAATTATATGGAAAGCCAGTAAGAAAATTTCTGCTCTACGCTATTGCCAATTTTTTTTCACTATCAATACAACAGACAGACAACAGTTAGATATTGTTGATAGATGGAAAATCGTAAGAAATACAATTTGGCATGCACATCCCATTCTATTGATATTTAGACAGGCATAAGTCCTGCGGCATTTATTTTGCTTCATTATCCCTTTGATTCTTTGAGTATTGCTTACTTTTTCCATTATCGGCTGCTGCCATTTCACTTACTTGCTTTTTTGCGTTTCACGTTTTTGTTGTTGTTGTTGTTGTTGTTGTAGTTATTACGGCAGATTGTTGCTTCGGTTGCCCGGTGCTACGGCAATTCAGTGTCTAAATCCCGGCATTATCCCAGGGATTTTTTTCCGCTTTTGCACTTTATTTACGCTTTCGTGTGGGTTCAGTTCGATTTCCAGCTCTTGCTGTGTCTCTCTGTGTGTATCTGTGTGTGTTTGTGTGTGGTTTATGGAGTTTGCGTTTGTGTGGCTTGTGGCTTATGGATCTCCAGCGGTGGCTGGTGTATTCCCTCTGTATTATTTACAAATGCTTGATTTGCGTTTTGTTGCGCTTTTTCAGCTTTGTTTCAGCAAAATATTCCGTTTAAATTGCAATGGGATAAATTTTTGTTAATTTGCGCTTCCAATTTGTACATTTTTTCTCAATTCTCACTCACTCTCCCTCTCTTTCCCTCTCACACTCTTTGCAAAAGTTAAACATTTAAAACGCTTGTCTGCAATTCATGTACACTTAGAATTGTTCAGAACAATGCGAGCATCTTGCCTTATTGCCCTTTTGTAGCCTGGCTTACTTACAACAAGTGTTGCGGCAGCTATTGAGATTGCTGTTCATGTTGTTGCTGTTGTTGCTATTGTTGTTTGTGCCATTGTTTCGCCCCCAAGGAGTTGAGCGTACACTTTATATCCATCATTGTTGTTTTCATAGCAGCTTACTCCAGCAGTTTACTGATTTCCCTGCCGCTCTGGCTTCATATCGATCCGTTGCCACACACACCGCCGCCCCCGCAATCGAACACTAATCCAGTTGTATATATGTGTGTACTTTCATTTGCAGCAATTCGAGCATTTGTACTTATCCTCCTCGCCATGGTTGCCCTCTTCGTGCCGCTGCCGACTTATTTGCTGTTTTGGTTTTGCCAGTGTTGCCATCATTGGCTCACATTCTCCATCGTGCAATCATCATGGCTTCCGTTGTTTTCGCTTTTTATTGCGCAGTTTCTATTTTTTATTATCTTTGTTGTTTTGCATTTGTCTAACTTTGCCTAAATTGTATTTGTTCCCTCTATTCACACATACCGCGCCGGCATTATCGTATTTGTTCTTGACTTATTCGCACTCGTGGGTGTTACTCTCCATAGCGGGTTTTTCCATTTTCGAAACTAATTCGAGGATTAAATTTAATTACGTACAAGCACTTCACGAAATCTTCCACGAAAGGGGTGGGGGACTCCATATTTTTTTCGCAATAAAGTCAATTGCCAGGCTTATGTCATAAAAAATATTACCAAACTAAAAAATTCTGAAAAGATTGCGGAGATTTTTCGGATAATTTAGCTAGTGTTCTAGAACATATTTGCAGAATTATGATCTTATCAGAAGAGAATTCAGTTTTTTACAAGAATCTAATCTATTGAAACGATACCCGCTTAAATCAATCCGAGAGAGCTCAAAAATCGGCATGATTTTATATAGAGCGTAATCAATTTCGAGGCTCCCTACTTTTTTATTAACATTCGAACGAACATTATTTGAAATTTATTTTTTGAGATTATCTCTTTCTTGTTAAAACAAGAGTCGCTGAGATCACGATCTTCAATTTCAGGCATCAAAACCTTTCACTTTTATCCTTTTTGGTTCCTTAGAACTGAACGCAAACAATACCAGATAACTTTCATAGCAGAGTTCTGAAAGATAGCGTTTGTGTTTACCAAAGCTCTGAGTTATTTATTAACAGATAATTCTTTAGAATGCCGATATTTTAAGTTCTTTACTATTTCTATCTATTATTACCCGAAAGTCTCTTCCTCCTTTAGAACCGATACTGAAAGTATGTCACCAAAGAAGTCCATACTCTCATAATTTGAAGGGCTGCAAAGTAGTTAAGATGGGTATTGGTGTTCTAGTATCTAGCATCCAGAATAGTGATGCTGTAGCGGTCGTCCAACTCTTATATAATAATTTTTTTTTTCATCTTAAGAGGACTTCCATTTCCAAATGGTTATCAACGTTTTCTTGCTCTTAATATTGCTATTATGCTGCTTAAATTCTACTGTTAGTTTCATGCGAACATACTGTGTTGAGTTTCGTTAATCGTTCCTGAAACCAGATCTGATACCAGAACCTCAAATGAGCATAGCTTATACATACTTATCATCTTATTTGTCTTGCAAATTTTCTGTTCACTTGCAGAATACATAGATACGTTTTCAAAAACTTAGAGAGATCAGAGGTGAACCGAACTAGTTTGCTATACTGTGAAATAAGCTGTGGTTATCAACTAACTAAGCACTAAATTAACTTACAAAAATGTAATTTGGTACAGAGGATGGCAGAAGCTAGAGACACCATTGCGCTTAAATTGCTTACAAGTGCGCTTGATCCCGCCTCTTATATATAATCCTGCTATTTTTCAGGAACTATAACAATGAGCAAAAACTAGAAGCATTTTGTTCATAATTTATTATTAAAAATTATCGTCCTCCTCAGAGTAATTCGCCTTGGCCCCAATACACTTGTGCCAATGCTTTTTTCAAACCTCGAAACAGTTGTTAAAGTGAATTTCCGGAATAGTCTTCAATACGTGTAGAGATTCACGTTTAATGTCTTCAATTCACTCAAAACGGTTTCGCCGGAGCGGTCGTTTGAGTTTGCTGAATTACCCGAAGACATACGAAGCTAAATCCGGCCAACACGATGTTGGTTGAAAATTTGGCGAAAAACTAAATAGAACCAATGCAGTTTGGGACGGAGCATTGTCGTGGTGCAAAAACCAAGAGTTGTTGGCTCATAACTCCGGCTTCTTATGACGAATAGCTTATCGCAAATGAAGCATAACACTCAAATAGTGTTCCTTGTTGACAGTTTTGCCGGTCGGAAGACATTCGGAGTGCAGCACACCTCAAATATTGAAGCAAACTGTCAACATAACCTTGATTTTTGATCTGCTTTGACGTGGTTTTTCGGCTTGGCCTCACCTTTGCCACGATATTTGGCCTATTGATCATCAGCTTCCTGGTCATAAGCATACAATAGATTCAAGACTCATCGTCAGTAATAATACATGTCAAGACATTCCTGAAGTCGAAAAGTATTCTATCACACACGTTAACGCGACGCTGTTATTCGAAAAAATTGTGTGATTTGTGAAACAATTATGCTTTCACTTTTCTTGGACTCAAATGATATTTCAAAATGGTTTTCACTGACCCTTCTGATGTGCCAAGGATGCTAGTAAGATCTCTGACTGTTAATCATCGATTCTCAAGCAATAAATCCTTTACTTGATTGACGTGTTGATCATCAGTTGATGTCGATGGTCGTCCTGGATCCAAGTCCAAGTCGTTAACACGTTCTCAACCCTCTTTGAATAATTTGTATCGATCAAAAAGGCTTGCTCCAACAAACAATTATCACCGAAGGCCGAAACGTTGAGGCTGTTGGCACCAGAAATTTGATTCCGCACACAAAATTTAATGGAACTTCTTTGTTGAATATTTTCACTCATCGTGAAAATCTTCGAATCCACTTTATGTACATCAAAAATACAAGCGTATATTAAACACTCATGATTATTTTGATGTCAGATTTGGCACAGATGTCACTGATAGTCATACCAACATAGAAAAAAAATATATATTTTGACGAATGGGTTTCCGACCGAAATTTAAATTAAATAGTCTTACTATTTTTAACCCACAGTAGTAGTTGAGCAATTTCAACAAAATTTGGTATGTGAGGTAACTATGTATATGTTTCTACCTTATACTAAAGAAATGAGTAAAGTCGGCAACATCGCACAAATAATGTCCTCAAGTATATCATTTTGTGCCGATAAATTGTCGAAGCCGAACTATAACCTTTTCTGTACCCACTCACCAAATATGGGGACCCCAGTGCGTATGGCTGATTTTTACCGAACATATCGGTCAATATGAGAGCTCTAATATTCAAATTGGGGGAGAATATTTTCGTGATGACTGCACGTCTTGGTACAAAAATAGATAAAATTGGGTAAATACTTCTCTTAGCTCCCATATGCCTAATATAAATATTTTCGAATGAACGGTTGACATTACTATGTACATATATACCGCAACTGTGAGCCAATATGCAAGACATCTTAATGAAATTCACAAATAATATTTTCTAACAATAACGTATCCTCTTGCATAAAATGGATGAAATTAGTGTTTATTTTTTAAGTCTTCGAATATCAACTGTGCATTATTAAAACTTTTTTGACATTTATGGAAGGTAGGGTAGGTGAAAGAGGGCCTTTGAATAGAATACCTAGGTTTTCTTTCTGCATATTTCACACGTTGTTGTCAAGAAATATTCATCTACGCGCTAAATTGTGGAGAATAATTGGGTTAATGTAGAAAATCCTTTATTAAGGGGTTACTTGGGTTTACGGGTTTAAAAAAATCAAATTGTTTTATTACCTCAGCATTCTACAGAACCTCTGGAATATTGTCCTAAATTTTCAAGTTGATCCGAGTAATAGTTTCGGACATACAGCCCTGAGAGCTTGTGCGCTCGAGGCTAGTTAGGCTAAGTGCGCCGTCTTTGAAAGCGATTTTCGCGATACTGTGTTCTTGAAGTCGGTTGCCAAGATCTTTCGGGAACTACTTAACCAATCTTCATGAAATTTTACACAGGTCTTTGAGCTACAATCCTTAAAAACTTGAATGAAGGATTTTTTCTTTGACTACAACAATTTGAAAAAAAAAATTTCGCGAAATTTTCACTGAAAAAAATCTGCCAAAAATCCAATTTTCAGTTTTTTTTCTCTTTCTTCCTCCAAGTTCTAAGTTGAGGTTTTATTTAAAACACGATTTTTTTCACTTTAGATGATCCTATAAGGTATTTCCTGCCAATGCGGGCGTATCTTTTTTCCGAAGGGTCACCGAAAATGGCGTTTGAAATTTTTTTCACAAAAATTTTAGAACTTTTTTGATAATAGTGTATATTTGTAACAATAAAAAATTCTAATAAAATTTTTCAGTTTGTATATAAGAAAAATATTGTTGAACAAAGCTGTTTTTAGCCGAGGAAACCCATGTAACCCCAAGTATAGTAGCGTTGGTTTAATTTAAGATCTTAAAAAATTCCATAAAACCAAATTTTTGAAAATTTAAATGTAAAGTTAAAATATCGGCCATTTCATCCGTTTTTTTCCTTTAAATTTTATTCGAAATAAAATAACTCTAATAAAATACCCTTTATATACCCAAACCTAACCAAAAATAACACGCGATAATTGCAAGAATTTTTTAACGGCCTTTTAATCTTAAATTAGTGCCACGCTTTGGTGATTTTAAATTTGGACCAAACACATACACACACAGTTTTTCAATCAGCAGCATTCGGGTAAAAAGAGAACAACAACAAGCCGTAAAGGAAAACAAATTTACTGCTTTTAGTAAAACAAATCGATTCGGTTTTCACACACAATATTCGAACATATGTATGTATATGAGTATATATACCGTACATATGCAGTATATGGGTTTACTAACGGTATTTGTGCAATAGCTGTTGTTTTGGGGCACTTTGAATGACTCGTTGCTGACGTTTGCTTTTGGCATTTTATTTAACTTTCAGCACTTTTGGTTCACACCAAAACGCTGTTCTCCGGCCATTTTTAACCCAAAATCAGTAACTAATCGCCAAGCAAATAAGTTAACGCAACTGCCGGCTGGCGAAACCGGAAAAAGGGCAGTAATAACAGAAAAACACTGAAATAAGGCACCAAAAAAACCCAAAAACAAAAACAAAAAACTAAATAAATAAAGAGGGACCTCTTGAAAAATGTGCGCCCCATACAAAAACAAACAAGCTATAAAAACAACAGTATGTTGGGCGCGCACTTGTCCAGCGAAATCGGGCAAAAATTGCGCAGTTGGGGGGATTGAGGGGTTTACGGCAGATATTACAACACATTCCTTGAGCATAATTAAGGCATGCTTTGCTTAATTAAATTTAATTCGGTTATTTATAGAAAAACTCGCAAATGAGTTGGAATTACTTGGCGGCAGACAAAGGAATTTGCAAATTTGATGAATTAGGGGTAGAAGTCGCTTGCTTGTCAGCTTCGATTCTTCAAATGAAAAAATGTGGCGAAACGAACAGACAATTGTTATAAAACGCATAAACTGGTATAATCAATCGACTCAAGTCGAGACAATTTAGGGACCGGTTATATCACTTTAAGGAGCACATACATTGAGTCGGGATGAATTAAATGGTGTAACCTTAAACATATTAAATAAGCGAGCTGATATTAGATAAGGAAGCAGAGAGTTGTAACTGAATTCTAGTATACTAAGGGAGGGGATCGAAAATAGTCTACAAATTGATAAAGCTTAGCTACACGAAATATTATGGTTTGGTTAGGGATCTTAATAGCTCTTCTCATTTTAAGTGACTTGCAAAAGAACACTCGTTTAAGTAAAGTCTGCAAAACAGCAGCATAAACTTGATTAAACGATGCATTATCGTGCTCGAGGATATAAGTTGAATATTAATGACCCAAAAGGAAAAGGGTCAAACCAGAAAAGATATTTACCGTAAATAGGTTCCTCCAAAACACCTGGAACATTTCTGGCATATCTCCGGATAATCGCAGCTAGTTAGATAAGGTATAAAGATAAGGATTGCACGGCGACCTTATGTCTATTGTGTTCTCTTCTAAAGCGTAAAAACTCTCCTAGCCCCAGCATATTGATAAATTCCGATATACTGCTAGGTGCTAGTCAGGCGATTTGATTCCTATTTGAAAACATGGATCCCAGAGAGATAGACTGTTATGCAGCTAACTTCGCGTAATGTTTTTCGGATAAGTGAGAGTTCATTTACAGCTTGTTCTAGTTTACAGAAGCACCATTTCTAACAATAAATTTACTGTTAATTGTTTATTAGAGACATAAAATTCAATCCTTTGCTCAACTTTTTATATTAAAGTAAAATTCCCGAATCTATTCTCTTTCGATTAACAAACTCAATCTATAAAGAAAATTTTTTGAATATTAACAAAATCCCTCAAGTTTTGATAAATGCTTTCAGGTGTGTTCTAACCGAGTTTTGTGTTCTTTTCACACTCGCTTAATATTTTTAAAACCTAGACTTGTTTTCTTACGAGGTCCTAATTTTGCTCAAGTTAGCTTGTGAAAAACTTAATGTTGACAAATATTTTTCAGGGAATTATAACCCACTTGGATGTTCTTTTCGCACTCGCTTATTTTTTTTAAGGGCTTAATCTTTTTTTCTAATAATTTAGACTTGCTCAAACTTAGCTTGTGATTAATTTACTCTCCAAATGCCTACAGAAGAGTTTTAACCCAGTTGAGCGTTCTTTTCGCACTCGCTTAAACTATTTTTGACCCTTTGAACACTTTTTTTTGCCAATTTTTACATGAATTTGTTGTCATACTTAAATGAATAAATTAATATTTCTAATTATCTTCCCGATAATTTCATAAGACAGTTGAGCGTTCTTTTCGCACTCGCTTAAATTTTTTAGACCTTTAATGTTTTTCTACTTTTGTTTTCTTATCGTTAACTGATTTTTCTCAATTTGGTTTTTAAAAATTTATTGTTGCAAAACACCTTTCTGATACTTTTAAACCACTTGAGTGTTCTTTTCACACTCGCATACATTTTTTAAAGGCTTAACCTATTTTTCTATTGATTTAGACTTGCTCAAACTTAGCTTGTGAAAAATTTACTTTCTAAATACCTCCAGTAGAGTTTTAACCGAGTTGAGCGTTCTTATCGCACTCGCTTAAATTTTTATTGACCCTTATAACAGTTTTATTTTTTTTTTAATGAATTCGCTGTGACGAATTGTTTGTGAATAACTTACGGTTTCTAAACACCTTTCTGAGAATTTTAACAGAGTTGCGCGTTCTTTTCACAGTCGCTTAATTTTTTTAAAGGTTTAATTTGTTTTCTTTTTCTTTAGTTTTGACGCTGCTTAGTTTCTAAATAACTTACTGTTCTTAAATATCATTTCAAAAGATTTTAAACGAGTTGAGCGTTCTTTTCGCACTCGCTTAAATTTTCTGAGGAGCTTAATATCACTTATCTGTTTTTCTAATTTGCTACAACCTTGTTTGTGTATATCTTACTTATGTCAAAGTCTTTCATGGCAATTTTAGGCCAGTTGCGCGTTCTTTTCGCACTCGCTTAATTCCTTGCAGGAATTAAAAAGCGCTTTTATTTTCCCTTCCTTCACTATTTTACGCCAACTTTGCTCGTGCCTAACTCACGGTGCGCCACAGTAATAATCGAACCGTCTACGCCGAACACCAACCCATTAGGCCAGCGACACTTTCACCCCCCCAACCACTACAACCGCAAACATAATGTGACTAGTAAATTCGAAAACAACAACAATAACAACAGCAACAACAAATTGATAGAGCACCACTAACCAGTCCATATCTCTGCAAGCATGTGCTTGACTGTGTGCATGGGACCGTGCGCCCAGCTGTTCGAGTAACCCGCCGTCTGTCCGCACGCCGCTAACTATTGGGGCAACAACGAAGTAACCGACCAACACGCCTTGTGGTTGTGACTCGATAAAATTTATCACAAAAATAAAAGTGAAAGCCAAAACATTAATAAAATACACTCTACACACTGCAGGCACTTTGCGTTCCCCGGCGTTCCGTGGCATGCTGAGGCGTGGTGCTCTGTGTGCGAGGCGGCCAGTGGAATGTGGCATGTGGCAAGTGGCAAGTTGTGGTGGCAATGCCATTTCGAACATCAGTGTCTGGGCTTGTTATTTGAAGTGTCCTTACCGCCATTGACTGCCCTTTGAATAACTGTATGTATGTGTGTGTGTGTGTGTGTGAATTGTTCAATATGTTTGCATGTGTTGGTGTGCTGGTGTGTTGTTGGCAGTTTTTTGCGAGTGTTGCTTTCAATTTTAAGCTGCACAATAATACGAGCGAGACCACACAACGCAACGGGCAGTCACACTTCATACTCGTATTTCGGAACTATTTGCACAACTGTACTTACAAACATGCTTGACGCTAACTAACTCGCTGCCACTCGCCCGTATACATGCCACATACTCACACACATACTCATGCATGCATATGTAGATCACAGCCGCTGTATTGCGGTCAGTTTTGGTTTGCTCTTTGCCGTCATTTATAGCATGCCGCCCGCCTCGTGCCCCCGGGGCCGCTGGCGTGCGCTTTTCACAATGTAGTTTTCTTGCTGTCGACTCCGCGCCGCGTTCATGGCTTTGTAAATGTGGTTATTGCAAGTGTTGCTGCCTGTTATTGGCAGCAGAAACTCCAGTACCTACAACACTAGCACCCTGCCACAATAGCAGCTGCCACAGGCAGATCTGCTGCCACCTTACTCATCGCACTCTGCACTAAAAATGTGTATGTGTGTGTGCCCATGCGCATTTCTGCATTCACACACATCCGTTTAAATATGTGTGTGTGTGTGTGTTGGTAGCGCGTCCTGTTGCTTGTGTTTTGGCTTGTTGGTTTGCGCCAAGCCCGACAAGCTTCATTGATTCGGTGCGGTTATGGATTTGGGTGTTGCGGTTGTGCATTATTTGTGTGTGCTACTCGCTTTTTATTGTTGTTGTTGTTTTTATTGTTATTGTTGTTGCTTTTTATTGTTGTTGTTGTTGCTTTTTTATTCTTATTGTTGTTGCTTTTTCTATTTTGTTGTTGCTTTTATTCTTATTGTTGTTGCTTTTTTATTGTTGTTGTTTTTATTCTTATTGTTGTTGTTGTTTTTATTGTTATTGCTTTTGTTGGCAGTTGTCTTATTTGGTTGCGGCTAAATTTCCGTTTTTTCTGCTGATGAAATTCATTTTTTGGCTTCGTATTTTATTAGGAACTGCACCGCTCTTTTTATTGCCAGCTGTGGATTGAACTTGACAGTGTTTTATTGAAAGCCATAAAGCCGGAAGGTTTATTAAGCATGTAGTTGACAAATATTTACTACGAGCGCACTAAGTACGTAACTAGCGCTTGTTTGTTTATAAAAAACAAAAAATAATTGGCTAGCCATGTGGGACTAGACTTGATTAGTTTCCTTTGCCGCATTGTTGTTTATAAAGGAAATTTTCGTGCTGTTGGCCATTTGGATGAATTATTAACCACTTAATCAATAATTTTCTTTGCTGTTGTGTCCAGTTTTATTAGTTTGATTTGCTGACGTCAGATTTACTGCGATCATCAGGATACAGGCAGCCGTTCCTTTGTCTTATATTAGGAGTAAAATGGGGAGAGAATAACCACACAACATTTTTGGGTTTTCTCATTGCCGTACATTACAACTCAAGTCCTTATGTTTGGAATATATTTTAGATATTACCTCTCACTCAAACTTTTTTGTTTTCGATAGGTTTCAGGTAGTTAGATAGGTAGCTGCTTCCATATGTTCTGAGACTTTCGTTCGAATTGCCTGTTTAGCTTCTGTTTTGTCTTTTCCTATCGAACACGGTATTATCTCCGCCTTAGACTCGTCTAGAGGGTTCCTTGGTGTGGCTACCTAGTCTGTTTTTTCGTTACCAAAAATGTTCATATGATTTTCTTCTTCTTTATTGGCTTAGCCACGGTTTACGCGATTAAAGACGAGTTTACCCCAGCGCGCCAGTCGTTCTTCCTTTTCAATGTTTGACGCCAATTGGAGATTCTAAGCGAAGCCTGGTCCAGAGATGCTCTTGATGTGGCTCACTCGTCTGCTTTTTCGTCATTGAAAATGTTCTTATGACCGCCAACAGAAATTAAGTTGATCTACCAGTGAACTTAAAGCTTTCCTACATTTGTTGATCTTGCTTGAAATTATCTGTGACGACGACATGGCTAGCAATGCCGTCTGGTTATCTGTGTGTTTAATAGCTTCTTGTATCCTTCCGTAGTTGTTCAGTAGAAGTAGCCTTCTCTTTGCCTAGTACTTCCGCTTGAAAGGTGCTAGCTGAGTTTGGTAGACGAATGAAGAGAGATATCAAAAATCCTCGGAGTATACTCCCGTCTTCATTTCGAAGTTCATTATTGAAATCCAGCCTTTGAGTCATGTCGTGTAATCTTGTTTTGAGCTCATTCAGGAAATCGCTAAGTCCATAACTTTTTATATTCAAATTTTTTATCTCCTTGCTCCTCCTGCAGCTCCTGCTGAGTATTCTTTGCATATATTTATGGCATATACATATGTATATTTTTTTTAATTCGCTTCTTTGAGATAATTTTCAAAGCTGAGTTTGGTATCGATCTCACATTGTACACATTTATACGGCCAACCTGGTCTCCTACGGTAGTACGTTCCCGTTTCCATCGCTAAAATTTAAAGAATGTGTGTTCTGCGTCGTTTTCTGTTGCGTCGTTACATAGGTATGACGGCTCCACGACTTCTCCCATTCTGTGGAGGTACTTTTTGAAGTATCCGGGACCGAATAAAAGCTGAGTTTTCCATAGTTCAGTCGACTTCTCCGAATTGTCACTTATCCATGAGTTTAAATCTTGTATAAGTCTGGCTATCCATCTGCTGCGACTCTTATTCTCCTATCTTCGTTGTCATGCAATAATCGTTTTTTCTGACCTTCACCTGACACCGTGCGGTAACCTGCTGCAACTCTGAGGGCTGCGATGCATTCTGCGATGGATTGCACTTTGGCCAATACCTTACGCCGGTTTTCCTTTTTAGAACATCTGCCCAAATCTCTGCTCCGTATAGTAAGACGCTTGTGGTTGTTCACAGTAAGAGCTTTCTCTATTCTTATGTGGCCTCTCCTATGTTGGCCATTAGTCTTCTAAGATATAAGGTGGTTTTCGCTGCCTTTCCTGCGGCGAGCTGGATTTGTACCCAGAAGGTTAATCTGTAGTCCAGTCTTACGTTTAGGTAATTCACAGCTTTTTGTGTTCCTTAGAATATCCTTATTGGTTTGAAGCTTATTACGAGAGGAATGTGCTTGTTCATCAGCAGTAGTAACTCTGCTTTTTCTGTAGCGAGTTGGAGGTTATGTGAGACAAGCCATGTTTGCGTCTGAATCATAACCTAATTCAGCTTTCTTCGGGCTTTCACTGCGTCTCGAACTGTGGTTACTGCTTGCTATGTTGTCCGCATACCCGATTTAATATGATTCGTCTGGCATTTCAAGTTTTATTATTCCATCTTAACTAATGTACCATAGGTCTGGACCTAAAATGAACACTTGTGCTGCTCTTTATGTAACTTCTACTTCGCGTCTCTGGTCTCATACAGCAATTTTCTGTTACTAAGATAGCTCCGGACCACAGCTCTGAAGTGAAACACAGATAATAGTGAATGTTGCAACCACAATCGGTTCTTGTATGTGCTATGTATCAAGAACCAATTGGTTTATTGGTCGAAGATGTTTAATCAAAGATGTGTTTTTCGTTCATATTTGTTGAGAGTTAGTGTTGGAAAGTGCTAATGGAGGAAAAATGTAGGGAGCTTCATTTATAGTATCTATGAGGGATATACAATTTTCTAAGAAGAGGTTTATCAGGCTGTTTGTTACAACATAATTATGCCATAGATAGGACTGAGGTGCCCACAAATGGAAGGAGCTGCAGAAAATTTCAGAGTTCAATAAATTTGAAGCCGACTACGCAGGACTAATGTTTTTGTAGAAGCCTTTTCACATAAGAAATATGGGCGGGAGCGCAGAGCTGCTTAGAGTGCCGCTGTTGGAAAATACGCGAATAATGGCTCAGTGTAGTCGTCTAATTACAAAGTTATTATAACAACAACGATACTGTGTGGACGTAATTAGAGCAGAGCTTTTTCTAGCTTTTTTTTCAAAGAAACCACGAGTATTTGGTTAACAGATAAACCTATACACTAAGAGTCATTAACCCATTTATGTATATTTATGTCTGTCAGTATGCACATTTGAATATTAAATTACGCGAACACATTTAGCTCATTAGCATGGCTGTCAGCACTCATTCAACTATCAATCTATATTCTAATAATACATATTTCTTCAACTCTTTGTCATTACAACCGCCACAGGACCCAAGCTGTCGTGTCTACTTTGCTCGGAGCTGGCTAGCAGACAGTCTAGTTTGGCTTGTTTGTGCCAATTCGTTAGTATTAGCAATCGAGCTGTCTGCTCGTCCGACTGTCTGTCTGTCAGATTGCCAGCACACAACACGAAACTCGACACACACATACAGATAAGAATATTAAAAGCAGCGCAGTCGTATGCCCGTCGGTCTGATTGCTCCGCTATGCGCACCATAATTAAGGTTCATGAACTTGGTTTTGCACACAAAAAGGCTTATCTCCTTGGCAATAAATAACAAAATCAAATTGCACACACACGCACACACACATATAAGCATAACATTGCTAGCACATAACAGCGCATGGCGTAAAATTGTATGCTTCGAATATTTTAAATAAAGGAAAAAATGGCTAAATACCCGTATAATCAGAAAGTCATTTGGCTGGCAAGCGCATACACGTACTCCAGCTACAAATAACGGTAAACTACAACACATACACATTTGCACACATATACACGCCTGCACATGTAGCTTCGGAAAATACATAGAAACGCTTGCCTGAGTGCTATTCACTTTGACATTCACTCAATTGGGTACTTTGTACCGTTACTCAGTCTCAGTCTCAGTCTCAGTCTAATAATGCGGATGCCAAGTTCTCTGCGCAATTTTGCTGGGAATTTCACTTTGGCAATTAATTAATTTCCAAGGTAATGGCAATTATTTTCTCTTATTATAAATTCGACTTTTTTGTTTATTCTCCAACTCTCTCATTCACGGCGCACTGTGTTGCTTTTGTTATTGTCTGTTGTTGTTATTAAATTGCGTTTTGTGTTGCTGTCAGGTAAATACTTAGCTGAAGCAGCTTTGCTCTGTAATATGTTTCGAGTTGTTTTTCGTCGGTTTATTATTGTATCGGATTATAATATTTTGTTTTTGTTTTTGTTTTGGTGCAGGCAAGTGCAGTAAGCGCTTTACCGTTTTAAATTGGCAGGCGGCTACGTTGGCCTTATACAAATGTTGCTACCAGTGAGCAAACGCATATACATATGTACATATATATGTTTATAAATACTCTTAATTGGGTTGTGGAGTGGACAGTGCCTACAGTTTTTTAACGGCAACTGGTTCTGGAAAAGGCAGTCTCACAGCTACTAACATACACATGTCTGACTTACAAAAGCTTCTTATTAGATTCTTCAGCCTTTAGTGATCTAAAATTTTAACTAAAAATTTGATAAGCCTTTGGCACGGTCTCAATATTTTTAGAACCTCCGAAGTTGTCAATAGAATTAAGTTTCTCACAAAAGTCATGCGACATTTTTATAAGCCCCAAGTGGTGTAGATCACTCAGAACTTTTCATTGAATACATTGAAATTGGTTTACAAAGTTATACATTCCAAATTTGTTAAGAAACAAAAAATCCAAAACAAAATTTGTCATCCTGACCGATGAGGATAAAACATTTTGACAAATAAGTACTCGAAAATTGTCAATGAAACACATAATATTTAGTTATTCATCAACATTTATTGTGTCGCCTTCACAGTAATCCGCACCAGAAGTGATACACTTATGCCAACGATTTTTCCAGTCCTCGAAACACTTTTCATAAGCACTTTTGGGGATGGTCTTAAGCTCCTTCAGGTCACTCAGCGAATTTATTTCTAACTCTTCGATCGACTGCAAACGGGTTTCATGGAGCGGAAATTTCACTTTGAGAAACAAGAAAAAATCGCACAGAGCCAAATCTGATGAATACGGTGGTTGATCGATGGCACTCATTGCGTTTTTGGCTTCCAATTCGGTCATAATCGTGTCTCGTTGCGATGATGCATTATCATCGTGTAAAATCTATGAATTGTTCTTCCACAATTCCGGCTGTTTCGACGGTTGTACTCACGCAATCGCCTCAATGTGTCTAAATGAAACTCCCTATTGACCGCCTGTCCCTCCACAACAAATTCATGTTGCACCAAACCACGAATATCGGAAAAACAGTGAGCATCATCTTGATTTTTGAGCGACTTTGGCGTGTATTTTTTAGTTTCGGTTCGTTTGCTTTCCCTCTATCCGTTGATTGTTGGCTTGTAAACTCAGATCTCATCGGCAGTTATAATTCTCTATATGAATCTGATGGATTGGAACTCGATCATACGAGTATGATGGTATGTTCAAAAAGACTTGCTTACAGCAATAATCCGTTTCATACCCAAAATATACACCAAAATCATTCGAGCAGACTCGCGAGAGTTGTCAAGCTCTCTTGCCATCTGTCTAACACTTGACTGACGATACCATATCCTTCAATTTGTTTATACTTCTATTTTCATTGTTGACGAGGTCGTTCATAATGAGGCATGTCTTCAACGGCCTTGAAGCTATGTTCCACTAGTAGGAATGTATTTTTGATAAAACTAACTCATCGTAAGCCCTTTTCCAACATTCGCAACAAGGCTTTTCAATAAAATAAGACACTTCAAAAAATTCTTTAGCCGTTCGCAGCGGTGGCAGTATTGCAAAAACTTTAAACGTTTCGAAAATAGGTATCTTCTCACAAAGTTCTTCATCTGTTCAGGTTGACATATGGACAAATTCATAGAACTCTCAAAACTTTACAAGAGTGGATACTCTTTCATAAAAATCCCAAGCAGTTCGAAGGCACCCAAACAACAAAAAAAAAACCACGAGTTCAAGTTCAATAACGTTAAGATTATCGCAGAATACGAAAAACTTCCGGAGAAGCATACAATTTTATAGATGTAATCATGTTAAAGAGTCTTCCATAGCAAAAAATTTTTTTTGGAAACATTCCAAACAATTGATTAGATATAATCCTCAATAGAACTTACTAGGCGTCTAAATAATTTCTTAGTACATTTTCGTATAAAAAAAGTATTTTATAAAATTTGTTTTTAATTATAAAACTCTGATGCACCCTATAATGCATATTATCATACATATATACACGCAAGATATGTGCGCATTGCATTCAAATATTTTGAGTTGATAAATTATGGTCAAAGGAACTTTAGCTGTGCAATGAAAGGAGTCAGAAAATATAAGCCGATTTGTTTACTGCATTGGTATTTATTTGCATTTGTATTAATATATAAAATATAAATACACATTATATACTATATATAACACATACGAGTATAAGCATTTTCCATAAAGTTTGTGAAGTTCCACGAATTTAAAACAAAAGGAAAGGAAGGAACATAGGTATGGGTGTTTGCTGAATATGATTGGAGGAAGAGCAGTCATGACATGTGTAGGAAAATTTTAAATATAGAGACTTCTTAACAGATACAGCATTTCCTTGTGGGTTAAGCTACGAATGGTCAGATGACAACAAATATTCAGTACCCTATTGGACACAAGGGTGGCTTTGTTGTAAATTGCAGTTGGAAATTGAAACGAGATGTTCGACTTCATATGAAACAGTCTACTTGGCCGTATGCCAGAAAATTTAATGGAAGACTAAAATCCCCAAAAAAAAAAAAACAAATGCGTATCTATAAAACCAAAACTACTTGATATCTTTTTTATTTCATTTAAAACATTTTCTACTAATAAATGCATAATAAGGCCTTGATCTAGCCAATAGCTTGAAAATATGATTTTTTTTTAGCAAAAAGTTGTATAGAATGTATTGTCATATCCCTGATTCTAGATTGCCTAGCAATTTGTAGAAGCAGGCTCAAGGTCCTAGGATCCAACTACGTGGACAGAGATCTCATCACCTCCATCGCGCTCAGCAAACTCTTGGAATTATTCAGAGTACTGAACCTTTGTGACCATATGTGATCTATTATCTATTATTGCAGCACTTCGATTTGTGCTTTTTTCTGCGCTATGCTCGAACTCTGCTCCATTGTCAAGAGTCTTCCGCTATTTCATTGCTCGTTGGCGTTCTGCTCTCTGCTCTCTGCTCACAAATTCTACGACATAACCCACTTAGTTTATCAAAAATATATACAAGTGTAAGCAACAACACTAACGCGAGTGGTTTGTTCGATTCGCTACAGTTCAAGCTTTGGCAAATTGAAGCCAGCTATTTAGTTAATATAAACAACAATGTTTTTTTTTATCCAGAAAATGGTTATTTAAGCTTTCCGAAGTTTGTACTCCTCTAGATTCTAGAAATAAAATAAGTACGTATGTATGTATATAAAAAGTCTGGGTGACGAGCTAAGTCGATATAGCCATGTATGTTTGTCTTTACACGAAGTAATCGCTCACTTTTTGCGCTATCAAGCTGAAATTTTGCACACGTCCTTTTCTTCTCAAGAAGCTGCATATTTGTTGGAACCGTCGATATCGGACTGCTATAGCATATAGCTTTCATACAAACCGAACGATCGGAATAAAGTCCTTGTATGGAAAACTTTTTTATTTGACGAGATATCTTCACGAAATTAATGATGGAGTATTTTCTCAGACAGCGACGCAATCTGTGAAGAAATTGTTCAGATCGAATTACTATAGCATATAGCTGCCATACAAACTTATTGATCAAAAGCAAGTCCTTGTATGGCAAACTTTTTTATTTGAAGAGATATCTTCTCCAAATTTGACATGGAGTATTTTCTCAGACAGCGACGCAATCTGTGAAGAAATTGTTCAGATCGAATTACTATAGCATATAGCTGCCATACAAACTTATTGATCAAAAGCAAGTCCTTGTATGGCAAACTTTTTTATTTGAAAAGATATCTTCACGAAATTTGACAGAGATTATTACCAAACATATTGCCACTTTCTCTGAAAAAATTGCTCAGATCGGATAACTACAGCATATAGCTGCCATGCAAACTGATCTCTCAAATTCACAATAAAGCTCTTTTTATACCCTATATGCTATAAAAAAAGGAACTGTGAATAGTATTATAGCTTCGTTGCAACCGAAGCTAACGTTTTTCTTTGTTATGATTTATTTTTACGCTTCATTAATTCTTTTCTCAAAACTCACCTATTTCTGATCGCACTCTTTACACACGGTTACTTGAGACTTAATAGCATTTCCAACGCAATTTTATTTCCATGGTTATTTATTTGTGTGTGCTTTAATACCTTGTTCTATTGTCGAATTGACAGCGCCGCATAACGGCTTTGTGCGCTAAAGGAGGTGCCGCATGAAGAAATATATAAATAAAATGCTATAAGTGCTATGCTATTTATTTATTTGTTCTTTATGCTGTTTTGACTTCCTGCTGATGCTTCATTAAAACGGTGCCGCAGTCACTGAGCAACCATGCTACTCCACTCCTCCGCCTCCCCCCACGCACCGGCAACGAACGACATGCCTTGACGTTTGTGCTTAAATGGCGCGCAAAACATTTCGACATAATGGCAGTGTTGAAGGCTCCCCAGAGAGACATATACAAGTATATTTGCTACTTTTTAATATGAAAAGAGCACACTAACACACATGCATACATACAATATATATTCACGATTCTATAATACGCTTAAATGCCTACATGCTCCATTATTTGTTGAGGATATATTCGTCCACTTGGCAATGCACGCAATTACGAATACAAATGCACTACACGCACAGGTATTTATCTATGTATAGACACAGGTAACCTATACACACATACAGGTAACACATGCACACATAGGAGTGTCCTATACAAACCCAGTATGTGTTTGTAGGCGTTTTCGTATACAAATAAGTAGTGTCTTTTGTGTCTTTTCGCAGCCAGACAACGCACACGCACACATAGATACCCAAACTACATATATATAATGATATTTGTATATTTGTCTATATGTTTGCATCAAAGTTATTCGAATTAAGGTATAATCCATTACTTTGTGCCGCTCATGCGTTACGTATGGACGTGTGTGTGAGAAAATGTGTGTGCTCTCACACACGCAAGCGCTTAAGCCCGATCGCATGTTGGGCTGTGTAAATTACATCTGCGTGCAAAGCGAAATTTACCATTATATTATGTGACTGCCGCTTAGCCATTAAAATAATGTAACACAATAATATTAAATTAACATATGGCGATGCATGCAAATAATCATGAAAAGACAGCCGAAAGAGAGCATTATATGACCATTTATTATCGAAGTTGCCTTTTTAATTCAAACGAAATAAATTGTACGAAGTTTTTAATGTATATAAATAGATGAAAATAACAGGATAATTGAAAAGTCCTCGGCCTGCCATAGTAAAACATGTTTTCTGGCAAAATTTTTTTTTTTCAAGGTTATACACTGATTATAGCGACCTTCTAGCTCCTCTCATGACAATCAGGTTTACGTAACTGGAACGGAGCCGGATTTTTTTCCGGTCAAGAACTATCAACTCGGCAGAAAAACAATATCCCTCCAAGTTTTTTTTGCATTTTTGTAGTAGGATTTATTCCTTGCTTCAAAATAGGTTTCAATTGCGGCGATTAGCTCTTCATTCGACGAAAATTATTCACAGAGAACATTCTTTTGAGAACTGAGAACAGTAAATTGTAGCTGTGATCCAGATCTGTGGAATACGATGGCTGCGGAAGCAGTTAGAAGCACAGTTTATGGATTTTTGCCATTGTTTTCGCTGACTTGTTATACGGTGCATTGTCTTGGTGAAGCAGCACTTTCTTCTTCCTCAAACGTGGCCGCTTTTAGGCGGTTTCATCCCTCAAACGGTCCCTTAACGCTAGGTAATAGTTGCTGTTGTTGTTGATGATCCTTCCTTTTAAAAGGTACTCAATGAAAACTGTTCCATGCGCAACCCGAAATACAAACGCCATAACCTTGACAGCCGACCCTAGCATTTTTTCCACGCTTTGGGGCGGCTTCATCGTCTGCAGTCTACTCCTATGACTGTCGATTGGACTTCCAAATAAAATGGTGGAGCCGTATAACATTCATTGTCACATACGACACTAAAGATCGGATTTTTAAAACTAAACATCTTCAAACACTGCTCCGAATCATCAACTCGTCGCTGTTTTTAGTCAAAAGTGAGCTCGCACGGCACATAGTTTCTACAGACCTTTCTCATAACCAACTATTTGTGAATGATATGATATACATATGTACATGTCCAGTTGATATCTTTAGAATGTCTGCTCTCTTGAAAATTTTCATTTTACGGTCATCCAAACTTATTTTGTGGTTTTTTTTATGTTTTCATCGGTAACAACTTTTTTGGGAGTCCAGTGCGTTCACCAACTTCGGTGCTCATTTCACCACGTCTGAACTTAGCATCTTAAACCTTGAAGGTTGATTTTTCTGGGGCAAAGAGCGTTAGTATTAGCGCTTACCATCAATGTTAGCCTCTTTCTGCTTGTGCTTTCTTCTGCTGGTTGTTGCCGCCAGCCTTTGGAGCTCTGCCATTTTTGCCAAGCAATCGTGATGGCATTTATCAGGATGCAAGAAAAAGAGGCTTATGCTTGATACACTTCACTGCCACAACCATCAGTTCGTGTGTGGAAAGATTCGAGTCAATATGGAAATATAAATTTTTGCTCGCCATTATTGCCGTTCTGGCCTTGTTATTTACTCTCGGTTTGTGTAGTTTTGTGACTTTAGCCCAGTGACCACGTTAACCAATGCAATCCACAGTTCCGGGACTGAAAACCGTATTACAACCGCCCTCCTATAAGTTGAGAAGGAGCTCGGCAGAGTTGATCTTACTTTTGTGGAGGTTCACATGGAATACTCTTATCTCTTGGTTTCGATTCCGCAGAATGATGAATGAGTTCTTTCTCCACCTCCTATAGGACAAGTGAAGTTAGCATGATCTATTCTATGCTGATATCTTTCTCCTCTTTCTTTATCTTTCTTCAACGTATTTCTATTACCACCTGCGCGGTTATGCTTCTTGAAACGAAAGAACGTGCTTCCAATGATCCTCACCATTTTCACATACCTCGCACACAGACTATCGCCTACCGCCTTATTGATCTGTAGGATGTAGCTTTGGCCTTCATTTACTGATTTTTCAACGCTTAATACCTTCCAGCCGCTAGTCAGCAGTTCCAGATTCAGTCGTTGTTGGAGCGGCAGTGCTTGTTGTGGGTTCATCATGGGAGGTATGGGCGCCGATGGAATATTACTGCGGTCCACCACCTCCAATTTCGCATCTTTCCCTAAGTTCGCTAACATGCTGACAGCCTTCCTCACCCATGTTACACTTTAGGATTTTTACTCCGCTAAGCCATCCTGCTCCATCAAATGACGGCATGATACCCTTGGTTCAGCCTAATTTTTCTAGAACTGGGCTTCCAATAGCTTCATCTACACGATTTTCTACCAGTTCTGTGACATCTGTCCTAGCGGTTTACTGCGATTTATGAGCGCTACAATCAAATATTGTTTCGCAATCTCATTAGCTGCCGTCGATGTCTTATATGTTTCTTGTTCGCGTGCTTGTTTTCTAGATTCTCAGCTACATCCCTGAATTTCCTTTTGTTCAGAGACGCTTGCGGTTTGGTCTCCATCGACTTGATTTCTAGCTTCTCAGCTACGTCGCTGCATTTCCTCTGTTTTAAAAACGCCTTCGGTTTGATCTTCGTCGAACGCTGCCTCTTTCTAGTGATATGGTCTTTAATACGATTTACAAGCGCTGGATCCGTGTCATTGCACCAGTTAAGGGTGGCCAGCCGTTCATCACCTCCTCTCTGGTACAAGCCAGCGGTTTTACATCCTCCTTCTTCAGACTTGTTCACGAGTCGGTTACATACCCCGACCGCCACTTTGTACCGCGCTTTTACTTCCAACATCAGCTTTCTTGGCTTCTTCCGAGACCCTCACTTCAAACCCTCGGTCAATTGTTCAGCAGAGCGAAGAATTTTTTTCTTTCTGTGTTTCTGGTCATAGCGTTTTCCTGGTGCGAGTCCTTGTGAACTGTGACATCCGTGTAATGTAGAGCCGGCTTTATAGTATTACTACAACTACCGCAACCTGCTCCCATTGCAGTGGAAGTGTGGCGAAATAGCCTGAATGATCGCTGTGCTCGACGGCGTTAGTAGTCTCGTCTCCCACCGATGTTTGCGATATTTATCTCAGTTCCCTTCTTTCCTTTGTCGACATCCATGTTGAGGTTTCTGGGTCTCTATCACTAGCGTTTGATACCTACCGCCAGGTACCTCTTTAGCAATAGCTGATGTATTCCATTCATCTCCTTCTGACACAAAAAAAGTAGTCCACAATTAGGGGATGCTTGGAGATAACCTCAGCATTCTTTGGTTGATCCGTTCCCATGGCAGACAACTCTTTGCAACCGGAATGAACACCAACTTTTATACGGACAACTGGACTGCTAAGTCATCAACATTCTTCGAAATAACATCCCTGAGGTTTTCTGGCACAACAACAACTAGTTAAATTGATTTTGTTCGAAGATGACGGCGTTAGCTTGATATGTGTTTTCTACTTTACCTAAGTACCTGCTAGCAGTCTATTGCACTTCATTTATTTTTCACCAGCAGCATTATGTGGGCGTGGCAGTAGTCCAATGCTGCTTATTTCCAATAAGGAGCCTCTCAGCCTCAAGCCTCTTCAAGTTGTCCTCAACTAACATCACACACAAGTTATCACTTGCAGGCAGCTTCCTTGTGGGCGTGTATACGCCTTATTTTTATGGTGCTGCAAATAACCGTTATGTGAAGAAAACTATTATAATTTAAGCAATGTGTGGCAAGGATTAAAGAGAGGCACGCATACAAGTATAAAGTTGCCACCAGAACCTTAAATGCGGTCGCTATAGAAAACATATTTTCCGGGTGTAACTGAAATTGCCAAGTTATCTGAAAACAAAGCAAATTATGTAACATAAATTATCGGACACGCATGAAGCAGTAGGTCAACGCATTACCCACAAGCATTTAAGAGGCGGCGAAACCATTGTAAAATGGCATGTAAGCCGTATAAACACCGAAGTGCGTCGTTTATTTATCGTTCAATAAGCGAATGTATGAGATGGAAAAAATCAAAGCCATTGTGCCACGCCCACTGCACAAGCTAGCGGGCGCGCTGCCGGCGTACACATTCGCACCGTTACGTTTTCTCTGCAAACGGCTGACGGCTGCATTCGCCACCTCACGGCGCACCTCTGCAACTAACACCCAATTTCAGCCGAACCCAACCGACCACCACGAACGGTTGGCAAAGCAAGAGCACAACCCCCGCAGCGTGCCTAACGGCATGGAAGGCGCAGTGGCGAGTAGCTTGATATCTGAGGCGAGTGTGTGTGTGTGCGTGTGTGTGCCTGAGTGTGTGTAAATTTTGTATTTTACGATTATGCTGCCGCAAGCTGTCGATAAGTGCACAGAATATGTTAAGTGGTTGCTGCTGAGGCCAAATGGAAGTCAACACTGTCAGCTATGTGGCTGCTGTCAATATGCAACACAAACACATGCAAATATATACATACATGCATACATACATACATACATACAAATATATTTACATACATACAAACATATTTTCATACATACATACATACATCCATACACACGATGACTCACATATGCACTTGTGTGTGTTTAACCCAATTCCTTTGTGTGTGTATGTGTGTGTGCGCTCATTGCCATTAAGTATAACACCATCCAATAAAAGTGGCAACCCTACTTGGGTAAAAATTGCTAATACAAAACTTGCCACACGCAAAAAGGTAACAAAATGTCATGGCACGCCGCTCTCGAGCGAGTGGATTACTTCAAAAGGGATGAGTGTGTGTGCTGTGTGGCAAATGCTTGGCTGGCGCTTTTGATGATGCTTATTGCTTATCAAGTAGCAACAGCAATGGTGCAGCCGGTGTCATTGGGGCGCCAAATGCGCTGCCAACTTGCAGCGTCACGTGCTGCTTCTTGCCGAGCGACAATTTCAAAGGTTGGCAATCGGGCATTCAGCTGGGAATAGGCAATGAGGGTCTCATTGCGGCGCTAACCAGTTTTATTGGTTGGTAGTTGTGTTGCTTGGAAATATAATATTGGCTGAAAATGATTTTGCAATGTTGACAGTGTTGTGGGGGTAAAGGTGTATGAAACTACTTAGCCTAATAAAGGGTACGGCCCAAAGGCCACTTCCAGGTGTCAATTACATGCAGGCAGAGTGAGAATAACAAGGTTTAGAAATTTTTAATTCAAGCATGCAGTTACCTATTTGTGTATATGTGTACACATACCTGTTTGACTGAGCTTCTCCTTCCACTTTGAGTTTGAGTTGTGTGCTTTACTGATATCCCATAAATGGCGGGACTTAAGAATCCTTAACGAAGTTCCTGAGAGTCTGCTTCGAGGTATTTTTGTGCTTGAAAGTTCGCCATAGCTCGCCATAAGGCCACAAGTAGTAGCAAGAAACATTCTCATGTTGGTCGGAAGAGGTCTAACCCGAGCTGCTGCTTAGTCCATTTACCGCTAAATTCTATACCAAAGAGTTCTCCAGAAGTTATTTGATTTCTGAGCGCGATGTGACAATCATGAAAGCAGAAATCCTCGAGTATAGGTTCTCTCGATATTTTGTTTCTCTTCTAATTTTCCTAATCTCTTCTTTAGTTGATCTTCTTCTTCTTTACTCGCGTGGGCACAGCCTTCGCGGTTAAAACCGAGTTAACAATATCGCGTTAGTCTGTTCGACAGGTGACGCCAATTGGAGTTTCCAAGTGTAGCCAGGTCCTTCTCCATCTGATGTCTCCAACAGAGTGAAGGTCTTCCTCTCTCTCTGCTTTCCCCGGCGGGTACTGTGTCGAATACTTTCAGAGCTGGAGCGTTTTCATCCATTCGGATTACATGACCTAGCCAGCGTAGCCGCTGTCTCTTAATTCGCTAAACTAAATCAATGTCGTCGTATAACTCATAGAGCTCATCGTTCCTTCGAATGCGGTATTCGCCGTGACCAATGCGCAGAGAACCATAAATCTTCCGCGGAACCTTTCTTTCAAAAACTCGAAACGCCGACTCATTAGATGTTGTCATCGTCCAAGCCACTGCACCATATAGCAGGACGGGGATGATGAGTGACTTGAGGATTTGGTCTTTTTTTTTTGTAGACGACTTTATCAATGTCATCTTCCGAAGCCACTGCACCATTAGGCTGACATTGTTTTTGACGCTGGTTCCAAGATGATGAAGTTATGACTCTCAACAAGTTGCGAATGCGATGACTGTTTGTTTGATGACAGGAGATATTTCGTCTTGCACTCGTTCACTACCAGAGCCATTTGCTTCGCTTCCATGTCCAATCCGGAGAAAGCAGAACCAACGGTGCGGTTTTTATGGCCACTGATATCGATGTCATCGGCGTTCGCCAGCAGTTGTACACTCTTGTAGAATATTGTACCTGCTCGATCAAGCTCTGCGTCTAGAATTATTTTTTCCAGCAGTGTATTGAAGAAGTCGCACGACTCTCTAGAGTCGCCTTGTCTGAAACCTCGTTTGGTGTCGAACGGCTCGCACAGGTCCTTTTTCGGACCCTGGCGAAGCTTTTGGTATTGCTCAACGATATTTTTCACAGCCGTATTAGTTTTGCAGGGATATCAAATTCAGACATCGCAGCATGAAGGCAGCTCCTTTTCGTGCTGTCAAAAACAGCTTTGAAATCGACCAACCGGTGGTGTGTGTCGATCCTCTTTTTGCGGTTCTTTTCCAAGATTTGGCGCATTATGAATATCTGTTCAGTTGTTAATTTTCCAGGCCTAAGGCCACACTGATGAAGTCCAATCAGTCTGTTGACGGTGGGCTTTAATCTTTCACACAGTACGATCAATAGGTTAATAGTTGGCGCAGATAGCGGGATCTCCCTTTTTGTGGATTGGACAGAGCACACTTCAATTCCAATCCTCGGGCATGCTTTTATTCGACCATATTTTACAAAGAAACTGATGCATGCACCTTGTCAGTTCTTCGCCGTCGTATTTGAATAGCTCGGTCGGTAATCCATCGGCTCCTGCCGCTTTGTTATTCTTCAGCCGGGTAATTGCTATTCGAACTCCTTCATGGTCGAACAATGGAAGGTCTGCTCTATCGTCACTGAATGGGGAATCGGATTCACCATCTCCTGGCGTTGTACGTTCACTGCCATTCAGCAGGCTGTAGAAGTGTTCCTTCCATAATTTAAGTATGCTCTGGGCATCAGTCAGCAGAACACATCGGGGATTCTCCAAGAGTATGCTCCGGGTTTTGTAACCTTCTGATAGTCGCCGCATCTTTTCGTAGAGTTTTCGAGCATTACTCTTGTCGATCAGCTTGTAAAGTTCTTCGTTCTCAGTTTGGTTTACCATTTTATAATGAACAGGCTTACTCTGGAACAATGTTTACAAACCGTGGAAATGTTTTGCTAAGATAATGGTACGGTTCGCGGGTAGCATCGTAGCTGCGTTCAGTATTCGGTCGACATGATCGCTCAGCGAGTGAACCATGGATCTATTTCGCACCACATTTACTCTAGTAGATCTAGTGTCTAGAGTACTGAAAAAGACCCGAATGAGTCCAGCCGCCATTGCGCGCCACAATTGGAGCCGTGTCCATTCACTTTATGGAAGATTTTGCGGAAGCATCTTGGCTCGTGGGCTTAAAAAGTCCAACTCGTGGAAGAATTGACGTCGAACGGTCATAAAACGAGTAGAACATTATGTTGATCGACCCAAAACGAGATGGCCACCCTTACATCCTCAAAAAGTTACTGTTTGGTGAGCTCTATAAACAGGGAGAGAATCATCGTGGGTTATTTCTTCAAAAATGAAACCAATCACAATGTGTGGACAATCTTTCGTTCCATGAATACGGTGGTACGTCGCATTATCTCTTGACGTGGACCTGTGCCGTGGCCTTCGACCAGTTTTTTTTTGTGTGGTTATGTAGAGTCTCGGGTCTACGAAGACAGTCTTGAGACGATTAACGCCTTGGAAGAAAATATCTTAGCGATATGGCCCCAATTACAGCTAATAGTTGTCGAAAATTGGGACTCTCGACTGGAACTTATTCGAACTAAACGCTTCTAATCCCTTTTCTTCATGAATTGTGCGTTTTATTGCTTCTTCTAAACCACACATCTAAAGAAACAACTGTTGGTATGAGTTAATAACTTTCTATAAACGTGTATAAATCCAATCTAAGCACAACAACGCCCGAGAACTCTGGAAAAATCAAAGCTTAAATAGACACACACATTCACACTAGCAATTTAACACTTGAAAGGAAGTTTGCTTTGAAGTTTGCATAACTTCTTAAAGTATTCGCTAACAACAGCCTATTAGGCGACAGGAATGTAGTGAGCTTTCACTCAGTCTTCGAGTAGGCACCTGCCGAGCTGTTGCATCAAGTTGGTTGGCATAATTGCAAAATGAGTTGGAAGATTCTTTAGTTAATTTCTGCTAAGTATGAAATGACGCCTGTCAAACACAACGGCTGCATGTGTGCCCTATGTGATTGCGAGTGCATAAAGTGGCACACACAAACACGGGGATACACATACACAGAAATGACGCCGCAAACATTTTCACCATTTTGCTCACCGACAAGCAACCAGCAACCATTAGGGCAGCGCGAGCAAACTTTTCCGTGCGCTGTTGCTTTTAACTACCACAAAATGCAGCTACATTAAAAGCAATAACAAAAACAACATGAACAACAAGTTGTTAGGCATGAGCACAGGAAGAGCGTTGACTATCGCCAAAACTATTTCAGTACATAAATGCTCGTTTCCGTTTCAATTTTGTTGAAATGCATGTTTGCGCGGCACAACGCTTCATAGGCCTAACCAAACCCCCTCCCCTCCACTATAGTTGTGTGTGTCCTGCCACTAGCCAACCGTAGTACCGTGCGACCCGCTCATTCAGCGAAAAGTTGACTTGACTTGCATGTGTTGTTGGCGCTTGTTGGTGTTGTTGTTGTTATTGCCTGCTTGCAGTGGCACGTCTTTGGCCCGATTCTGACAGCCGGCAGTTAACGTGCTGCCACCGCTCCCACAGCCCGCTGCACGTTTTATTGCCACTTCCTCCGCTATTGCTGTTACTGCTGCTGTTGTTGTTGTTTTTGTTAAGTGGCAAACGTAATAATGTCTGGCGTTTGCTGATGTCATTCTGCCACTTGCTAAAAATGCAAGGGCACTTTAGTGACTCGTGGCGACAGCCGCTGTTTGGAATTCGAACGCGATACCCACGTCCCCTACATGCGGCACTGTGTGGCGTTGCGTGGATCTGGCAGCGCTTCTTTATATTTATAGGCAACACTTGAGCGTGCGCGGTTGTGTGTGTGTGTGTGCGCGCATAAGTAAGCACAGTTATATAACGGGGTATAAAAAATTATGCTAGGTAATGCCTGCCTTTGGCCTGCAAGTCCACACTTTGCCAGCGGCAATGTGCATTTTTAAGTGTTGCATTTTCAATGGGAACTGCATTTGACATGCTCCACAAACACACAGCCACAGGCACACGCTGAGTTTGCTGAGTTTTCCAAGTTTGAGGTTACAATGGTATTGGAAAAGAAATGCAGAAAATACTGTTATTTATACCTTAAGGCGGCAAGAAGTGGGAAAATGCTGAAAGACGCAGATTTTAGGTTATAAATAGCAGAATTGTCAAATGGCATTTGTATTTTTTGTTATTGTTTGGTTGAAAATTTCTGGGAAAATTAAACTAATGGAGAGCTATATTTAAAGAAATACCTGCGGGATTTATAGAGCAGTATTTATCTAGGAAATACATACTTAATACGAGAAATAAGTTTGATTTCACAGAGATCATTTATTAAGTACCCAGCCAAGGGTATTTAGATCAGAAGTATTTGGGTTCCTGTTTACGAATTTTAGTTAAAAAATTTTCCTTTCCGCACGATTTTGTGTAGCGAAGTTCATATTTTTTTAACGGGTTTTTCAATAAGAGCGCTATAAAAGCGGTTTAGGATATCAATAAAATTCTTGTTTCCTGTGAAAGGACATTCGATGCCTTTATGTAAGGGACACGATTTCTTTAGCATGGCTACCACAGGCACTCTTGTAGAAGTCCAGACGCAGATCCCAATTTTCGACGGTTTTCAAGCATAAATCGGCCGATGCTGCGGAAATTTCACATTCGATATTCTTACGAAGTTCATCAATCGTCACTGACTTGTTGGCATAGACCATACACTTGACCTAGCCCCACAGCAAATAGTCTAACGGCGTCAAATCACTCGACCGAGGCTCCAAATTGATTTGACCATTTCGTAAGATAAAACGGTTACCAAACTTGGTTTTGAATAAATCGATTGGGACATTCATTGAGTGACTTGTGGCGCCGTCCTGTTGGAGCCACATATAGTCCAAGTCCATAACATTCAAACGAAGTACGGCGCAATGACGCCGTCAGCCCATAAATCACATCAAACCTTAATTTTTTCGAAATGCAATGGTGCCACATGGATTACATGTGGATTGCTGCTTGACCCAATATGCATATTTTGCTTATTGACGAAGCCATTCAGCCAGAAATGAGCCTCATCGCTGAAGATTATTTTTCGATAAAAATTCGGATAATTTTCAAGTTGTTGCTCAGCTCAATTCACGAACAAACGACGATTTTGGTGGGTCAAGTAGGTCAAGATCTTTTCGCAAAATTCGCCACAACGACGTCACAACGTTGAGAACGACGTGTGATCAATTTGAACACTTCTCTGTCTCACTGGCATAGCATTTTGTACTGTGCCTGTGGATTAAATTTCGTGCTCTTGGAGCTTACAATAATTATGATGACAGAATTCAATTATGATTTGATTATAATCAAAGCCAGGGCAATACCTTTGTGTAAAACAATTTCATTTATCCATATACAAGGTGCGTTCCAAAGGAAACAGGACTTTAATAAAAACAGAACAAATGGTTTTTTCGGCAAAATCAATTTATTATATTCAAAATAGTCTCCTTCTGCTTCAATACAGCTTTTTTCACGGTCCAAAAGCATGTCAAACGAGTGTTTTAGCTCGTTGGCCGGTGTGGCCGCCAGTATGCTGGTGCAAGCCTTTTGAATGGCCTCTACGTCTGCATAACGCTTTCCTTTCATTGGCCAATGCATTTTTTCGAAACACGGGGAGTAATTAATGGTCAAAATGTGATTTTTGACCTTTTTCACAATGATGTCCTTCGAATGTTGGATTCGGAGCAATTTTTGGTCGTCAGTCAATTTGTGCGGAATAAACCGTGCACACACCTTTCGTAAGCCCCATGTTCGGTCAAAATGCGATAAATCAATATTTTGGAGATGTTCAATTCCATTTCCATGAATTTCAATGATGATTTCGGCTGATTTTTGAAGAATTCACGCACAGTTTCGATAGAATTTCCGGTGATCACGGATTTTGATTGGCTCACATGTTGATCGTCATTTATGTCCTCACGACCACTTTGAAAACGTTGAAACCACTAGTGCATTTTGCTACGGGATAGGCAATCATCGTCATAAACTTGTTTCATCAATAGAAACGTTTCGGTAAAAGTTTTACTAATTTTAAAACAAAATTTAATATTGGCTCTTTGTTCGAAGCTCATTTTCGCACCGATAACACAAACATACTGACACTTAAAACGCAATAACTTTACTTCCAATCCATGAAATGTCAAAAAATTCTGGACAATCGATAAAGATAGCAGATTCTAACGCACCAGTCGACATATAGATGGCGCTACCAGGGGGCGCTAGATTCAAAAAGTCCTGTTTACTTTGGAACTCACCTTGTACTATATATAACTCATATGCTGACTGACATATTCGGCATCGTTATACGTAGTATGTGATATTTGGGTTAGTACCGATCCGATTTTATCTACTATTATATCATGCCACATACTAAACAAATGTTGCCTGGTTTCATTAACGTACCTTACATGCAATCACCAATCACATGGAGTAAAGTCAGCGAGATGCTTGAAAATCCTGATATTTGGTAGTTATGTATATGGGAAAAAGTCAACAATAGATACCGGTGTTCATATTACTAATATTAAATATAAAATTCTGGAACTTTTCCAAACGAACAGCCGTTATGGCTCCTCACGGGAAGTTGGAGCAGAGACTGGGCTAGCCAAAGTTTAGGTGACTCTCGCGCTTCGTTATGATATGATTTGAAAGTCATAAAGTGACCTCATGGGATGCTGGCACCGTGCCTGGCTAGTGCTTAGGTGACTCTCGCGCCTCGATGTGATATGATATGAAAGTCATGAGTTCACCTCACTGGAAGCTAGCTGCTAGCGAGCTTTATAAAAGGAAAGCAGGCACCGAGCCTGGCTAGAGTTTAGGTGAATCACTTGCTTCGATGTGATGTGATTTGAAAGTCATAATTTCACCTCACGGGAAGCTAACTGCCTGCGGGCAAAACTTCGTAAGATACAAGACTTAATCCGATACTTCGGTAACTGCTTGAAATATCGACTTAACAGACAAATTTCTAATATAAAATGAATATGAGAGATTCTCTTATGGTTTTTGCTCCAAGTATGAGTATTTTTTACAACGGCGACTCAGTACAACTGGGTACACTCCTCCTTCTACCGTTTAAAACAAGCTTAAATGTTTCGCACTTTCGAAAGCGATCATTTTAATTAATTAAAAACCGAGTGCAAAAGTTTGAATTATATTGTTCGACTTGCAGCTGGGTCCTGGGCTCATTGCCCCAAGACATTTGTTGAAATGAAACGAAGTACGTATAGATTTTCTGAATTTGAACTGCCGCCGTTTGTTTTAGCCACCAGAGGTACACTTATCGCTTTTGTTGAGAGTTCTTTGCTTGTTTTCTGGTCTATTTCACAAGCTGCACTTTTACTTTCTAAATGTGCCCATCGAGTTTCCGATTCCGTCTCATACGAATATAATTAAAGGAGAGTGCGTAAAAATGCTCGCTTCTACTTACATTTAACAGATACTCGAGCGCATTTGAACAATTCAATGGTATTTATTGTTCCTCTTAATTTCATGCTCCGAAGATTCCAAACACTAGACAATAGCGGGGAATTAAAAAATATCAAGCCACCCTAAAATACACATTTAAATCTGCAGCACAGTGCTCCGGCACATCTCCAGTTCAGTCGCATTGTGCTTGTGTTGGAGATGCTGGCGCAGCTGCTGTTCGGCTTTGACTTCGGCATGTAGTTATGTTGGCTGCGTCATTGCGGTGTGTGGCATTATGAAGTCTCTGTTAATTGTTGCAGCCATAATCATAACAATAATTTTAATGCATAAAGTTGTATTCCAGCGCGTATAATACATACCAACAAGCATTCAGCTAAGGGCCGCAATCCTTACAATGGCATTACATGATAACAAAAACAATAATACACAGGCAATGAAAGGAATTTTACCGTAATGGTCGGTAAGTGTGCCATTACGGGCCCAAAGAATAAAAACTATGATTTTATGCCGACAAACGGTCATTTTAAAATCTTGAAAAGTCGCGAAAATGAGTATTCTTTGTTGCTATTTTTTATCTTGAATAATTATATTTATTCTAGATACATAGTAGATACAGTCTGTGTTTTGAAATTTTAGTATCTTATAGGAGTTGTCGAGATAAAAACTGCGGTCCGTTCCGGATCGACTTTTGTGGGAACGATTGGACATGAGATCGTATCACTTCATAAAATATCCTTCCTTCGAAACTTTAAGCTGATTGAAAATGAAAATAATCAAATGCTTAAAAAAGCTTAATTAAGCTATATACTTTTTATGAAAAATTTTGAATGTATTTGTGACTAAATTTAAGCCTAAAGTACTCGAGATCGGAAAGCTCCGATAACGTTACTAAAAAGCTTCAAAAGCTCATTTCAAATTATACGCCTTTTTATAAAAAAAATTAAAAATATTAGCGACTACAGTTAAGTCTAATTTAATCAACATCCGAAAGCATTGATAACATTATTAAAAATCTTCGAAAGCTTATTTAAGCTTTATTCCAGTTTATGAAAATTCTGATGGTATTAGCGACTAAAGTTAAGTCTAATTTATTCGAGATCGGAAAGCTCCGATAACATTATTAAAAACCTTCGAAAACTCATTTAAGCTTTATAGCTTATGTGACAAATTTTGTTGCTATTACCGACTAAAGTTAAGTCTAAAGTACTCGAGTTCAGAAAGCTCCGATAACATTTTTAAAAAGTTTTAAAAGCTCTTTTGAGCTTTATACCTTTTAATGAAAATTTTGAAGCTGTTAGCGACTTAAGTAAAGTCAAAAGAACTCGAGATCAAAAAGCTCCTTGAAAAAGTTTATCAAAGAGAAAGCTTTAAAGTACCTTCTAATTATTTGAACTTGCTACATGAAAAATTTGCATCGTTCTATGCTTTTTAGGAACTACATAAAAAACCTATTGAAAGTATTCGTGATCCAATTAGAAAATATACACAAAAATCGAAAGGTTCCAGGAGAATAATTGGTGCTGGATAAGAGTTTTAAATACCACAATCCTCAGAACTTTTTCTGGGAACACTCTGGTTCGTAATTTTCTTCATTTAAGAATTTTTTTTTATTTTAGACTCTTTTCGTTGCATAATAATCTTTCTAAGAACTTTTCAGGGTGAAAGCGACCCCAGTTAAGTCGAATTTCTTAAGATCAGAAAGCTCCCTGGGAAAGTTTAACAAGGGGAAAGCTTTATTGGTGTTGGATGAGGGTTTTAAATTCAGCGATCCTCAGAACTTTCCCTAGGAACACTATGGATCGTCATTTTCTTTATTTTAGACTCATTTATTTGAATATACTCGTATACCTCTTGTGAACAAATCTAACAACTTTCGAATGTATTAGAGACTCAATTAAAAAAAAGTTAATTATCTGAGATCGAAAAACTGCGGAAGAAATATTGACATTGGATGAGGGATCCCCAGAACATATATTTTATTTGATTTTTTTAAAAAAGCTCAGAGAGCTTTTAATTTAACTTTAAGTGTAACTAACTCAAGATGAATTTTTTTCTTGAAAAAATGAAACTAAAATATCTATTTTAATATTTAGTTTTCTTAAGGCAAGAGAAATAATGGACTTGAGTAATAAATGATGGTCCGAATGGCCATTTTCACGGAAGTACAAGCTTATTTCACTAGTTTCACGCTTGAGCTTCCACAAACAAAAAAAAAATGTCAGAAATTTTCCAGTGAAAATCTCGAATATTATGAAAATTATTAGTATGAATCCTGATTTGTCCATTAACTGTTACTTAGAGCTTCAATCTGAGTAAAACATTAACGTTCAACTCGCTAGAAGCGATCTCAAATCAAAATCTTTCCTCCATTTTCCATAGTTTAAAATTATCTTTTAAATAATTTTCTATGAATTTTATGAAAATAACCGCCACAGCGGCACTAAATGAAGCAGCTGCTTCGACTCTGACGGTTGTTACTCTGACCTCGCCTCGCATATTTACATGCACACCGCTTTGTACTCCGTTAATCCTGCGTCAAGTGTTTCAGCAGTCTTGTTTTACAATTTGGAAAATATGGCTTTGAGTATACAATTGCTCCCGTTTCCGAAAGTTGCTGCAGCATAATTACAGTTCCACTTGAATGCCTGAATTGAGTTGAAGTGGAGAGCAACCGAGTGAGTTTGCTGCTTCAGCATACGGACATTCATTCGTATGTATGTATTTGGGTAGGTGGAATTGTATATGAAACGCAAAAATTGCCATTTTATATGTTTATGTATACCTGTGATGCTCTATGTCTGGTTTGTAGATATGTACCGTACATTAATGAGTACTAACTAGGGAGGGAAAGAGTTTCTCCCAGCAAAACAATTAAATTCAAAGTGTAATGTGTGGAACCATTTTGCTAAAAGAAATGGAGTTTTTGATTCAGAAATTATTTATAAATAATAATGGTTGTCGGAGTCTAGATTTTGACTAAATTTTTCTAGTTCCTCTTTAAAAATAACTGCATTTCCTCCGAGTTTCCTTTCCATTATGTTCGGATGCTTAGCAAAAAATTTAGTTATCAGGTTTCTTACGACCTCGAAATACCTTTCAGTATTTGCTTCGTAATAGCACGGAGAGTAGTTAGTAATTCTTGGTTCGAATTGTATTGTAGATACGTTGGACGTACGAGTCGTCGAACTGTCGTTTTCAGGGTTTTCGTCTTCTAATTAAAAAAAAAATATTTCAAAATGCTTACCTTACCTCTTACCTTCTTAATATTGTTTGACCCTTGGCCTCTTTAAACTCATCTATAAGGTTCGTGACGGTTCGCCAACGAGAAATTGCAAGTGCAGCCTGGTCCTTCTCTACCTGGTCTTTCCAACGGAGTGGAGGTCTTTCTTTTCCTCTACTTCCCTCATAACGCCAACTTATCAGATAGCAGGACGGGGATGATGAGTGACTTGTAGAGTTTGGTCTTTGCTCGTCTCGCAAACACGGGGCAGTAAAAAAGGAAGTTTTGACTTATTTCCACCTCGTTTTCCTTCATACAGCTTCTGCGGCTGGAGTCCGGTAAGATTCTCAACCTTAAAGCATGGACGTGGATAGGTCAATTGTCTATTAGAACTCAAACAACAATGAAGCGGCTAGCATTACTGAGCCTTACTGAGAGCAAAGAGCTCCCTAGATCTCTTGTGATCGATCTTGATCCAAAAGAATCTTGCGAAAACGCATGAACCGATAGTAGCCCAGCACCGGCCAAGTTTTCGCGAAACCGAACTATACGTTTGTAGATCAGACTAGGAGAGTGGAGCATCGATACGATCCTATTATACTGATAGCGGTGCTAGGATACGCTTCCTTGCCAGCTAATGAGTTTTACAGAGCCTTCCATTCCGTTGTTAACGAAGTCTTTAATAATTTGTTTGTTAATTTTAAGCAACGACCGAAAAGTGTTTCAAGAGGAAGGTACAAAAATTACTGAAGGTTAGGTAATGCATCTAACCTTTGAGTTGAATTGTTGTATGATTTATAATAATAACAGCAAAGTTGACTTCTTCTTCTTTACTGGCGTAGAAACAGCGGTTATAGCCGAGTTAATCTCTCATCCAATGACGAGGGCGTTTTTTACGTGGCGGGTCCCAAGCCCAGCGCACAACCCTGAGTAGGGCTGATTCACCTCTTCACTTTGCCTCGCCTTCAAACGGATGTTCTTTAGCTACTTGGTCTAATACCGGAAGTCGTGAGCTGCTTGAGTGAATGGCGATCAGAGAACTTTCCTCACTTGCGTGAACTTCTACATATGACTCCATACTCGAACAAAGTTTACTGCAATTGCAAATTGATCGAGGTCCTCTCGAAACTCGATCCAGTTGAAATTTTGAACTCCTAAATTCTTCGCCCTTGGAAGGTTTTTGATCTACAAATCGCTTGTTGTAACTCCAGAATATGATCCCAGCGAACTCCTTGTCTCTAGGAGAGCTTCCGCCAAGCACTACTTTTCCGAAGCATATTGGTTCCACTCTAATGTACGCACACTTATTCGTGGGTGTTCCTCGGTATATTTGTATGTAAGTACCTGAATTAATATTATGCGCACGGTTAAGTTTCGGCAAGTGTTCCCCGATGAAAATTGCGTGAAGTAACCGTAAAATCATAACTGTTGTATGCAGTAAAGTTCATTTTCTTTTCGTGCTGCAATTTCAACCCCAACGACCCCCTACCGGCGCTGGCTACAAGGCAGTTTGAAGCGCCAGCACAAACAGCATTGCGCTTTTGGTTGCAGCTCAGCTATTTCTCATATATCTACGAAGCAAGTATGGCTGCATAAATATGTACTTAAGTAAAGGCGACCATATGCTGCCGTGCTCAAACAAGGGCAGTTGTTAACTTCACTATTTAAGTAACCAAACCTGCAGCGGCTCTTATTTATATACGAGAGAGAGTTTCGTTTGCGTGGAGACACAGCTCGTTGGGTATTACTGAATTTTTGTCAGTAGCTCGGTACGCTTGAGCAGCACCGCAGACGGGATGCTGTGCCATCTTTTGTTGCCATAACTGTAAACTACACTTTAGCTACCGGTTATATTCACTTAAAGAGAGCTTAAAAGCTCGGGCGCGCAAAACAAGTGTGGAAAACGGTGTAAAATAATTATTACTGCAGCGCCTTTATTTGTTCATAGTTTTTGTTGTTAATTGTAATATATAAATATCATAATTAATACTGCTGCCAATGGCTGCCGTAAACCGCTTTGTCTGTCTTTTGAAATCAAATATTTATTGAAGCTCTTTTTGCGTTTGTTTTTTTTTTTGTCGGAAGCTTTTGTGCTTTTCACGGCGCCTGCAAATAAACCAGCCATGGCAGCCTCGCTTGCCATTGTTCACCTGATCCCCATTATACCTGTTGGTAGCCCAACCGCTTTGTATGCACTTATGGTCTTACATAAGATGTGTGTGTACGAAAAATGCAACGAAAGTACATACAGTCTGCGCAAAAAGTATGCAACGCTTAACAAATTTCACACACAGAACGTCATAAGTCGTTGTTTAACTTCGCAATTGTGTAGCGTTGGCACAGGACAATACTTAAGACTAGTATGTCGAGCATAATAACGGTATGTGGGACTTAGAAAGTAGCATAAAGTGTGTCTACAAATTAAAAATCGCAACAACAAGACAAGTGACCGCCCGCATATACATATGTACATATTTATGGCATATAGTATGTGTGTGGCGCAGCACATCACTTAACCGCTGCTTGAGCCGCATAATAATTTATTTGTTGGTGTTTATCTGACATTTGATAGCCGCCCTTTATGTCCAACACATATGCGTACTCAACGAGAAATGCACGAGGGAGCCGTTTGCCGCACAACATTGGGTGGGAAATTGTTGGCGTCGGCAGTGTCTAGACATCGCTTGAATAATTACTAGCCATATATATTTATATATTGTGTTTTGACAGCATTGTAGTTATAACATATAATACGAGTATATAAGTATATATATACTTATGCCTGCTTTTATTGTTATTAATTTTACTATGCAATTTTAGACATAATCGAGCTGCTGAATTTTTAAAGCCACAGACATTTAATGAGCCATCATAAGCACACAATTCAATTTGCATAACCAACTAATCAGGTTAATTATAACATACAAACATGCCATACATACATATAGGAAGTATTGAATGTGTGTACGCCAGGCACTTTGGCGCAATCCACGCATATTTTCGTCTACTGTTAGCATGAAAAATTAGCTCTCATAAATTTATGGTTCAACTTGAAACTTGCACTGTACATGCATTCACCAAACTTCGGTGTGTAGTGAAACGAACAGCAACTGGTATAATTTGGTATAATATAAAGTAGAGAGAGTAAAGTATGTGCTTGAACCATATTGATAAGATATTCCATCGAATGCAATAAAATAGATAATTTTACCCTCATATGCACCTTGTTAGTAAGATCACAGATCATCCTATATACGGTTGACATAATCACCCGGCAGAGTCGATAATTCCAACAATAATGGTTCGGTTTCACACCAACTTTTACTCTAGTGGATAATGCGTATCCTCAGTGACGCCGTACAGCGCCCCCCGTATTCGCTCTTGCTGTTATGGAACAGAGTAACAATTCGAGCTGCGCTCGTTCACTTTGTGGAAGGTTTTGCGAAACGAACTTGATTTGCGGGCTTACAAAATCCAACTCGTGCAAGAATTGAAGACGATCGACCATTAAGTAATGTCACTGTTTGGTGTGCTCTCTGGGCAGACGGAATCATTAATCCATATTTCTTCGAAAATAATATTACATGCAATAGAGAATGCTATAGACCAAGGATTAATGACCGTTTCGTAACTGAATTGAAGCATGCTTATGTGGACGACCTTTGGTTCTAACAAGATGACGCTACATGCCCTAGAGTCAAGGAAACAATTAATTTGATATGGTTCGGTAACATGGTCTCCAAAATTTGGCGACTTAAACAAAACTGGATTATTTTTATGAGGTTATGTAAAGTCGCTTTTCTACACAAATAAGTTCGTGATGATTGACGCCTTGAAAGAGAATATTGCTGCAAAAAGTGGTCGAATATTTGACTTCTCGGCTGAAATTTCTTCGAGCTAACCCCGACATATAAAACAAACACTTATCTTTAGAATAGAGCTAAATTCTTGGTCATATCATTAAACTTTATGCGCTTTTTTTTCTTGAGAACCAAATGCCTAAAAACACCCTAGACGCTTAGGCTAACAGCGAAAGTTTTGTCGACAGTTTGTAGTCTATACTTGTTGTATATTCAGGTTATTCCAGTTGCATTCAACCAAATCACGTTTACTCGAATAACAATTTAGTGCAAGATTCCTTTATTTTTTTTAAATAACTGTTTAAATTAATAAACATTTTATGTAGAGCGCACGCCACTGCCTTAATTTTGATTTCGATGCATTGATTTGGCCCGATCAGGCCCGTTAACAAAAGTATTGTTTCAGCGAAAGAGCTCCGCGCGCAGGAGCCGTGCTGTCACAACGTTTTTATTCGAATGTAAAAGACGAATGAATGCAAGGCAGCGATAATCCAATCATTTTCATAGTTGATATCTGCTATGGTGAATTTGTCCCCAAATGTGGTATATTGGTGATTATGTGGTGGGCAGTAATAGTGTGTGCCATTAGTTTTCCATGTGGAGCGGTGTACTAGAACGGGAGAGTTCATTTCGCCTGACATATCCCTTAACAGGAAAAATTATCAATTTGCAAGTGCTATTCATCATCTTATAACTTCAATATGAGATCAAAAATGCTTCAGAAAAAGCTTCTTCTAAAGTATCTCTTGTTATATAACATGCCTTTAAGGTGTGTTAAAACTTATAATAGGTTGTCAAAAAAGTCTTGCGGTATTTTCGCTAGTTGGCGCTGAAAGCGCGTAGTTCTAGTTTATTATTTTTTCGTCGCATCGAGTCATGCTATACCTTTTTGAAAGCTCATTTCACGCGCTAACACGTGTTTGATTGATTGTCGTTTCTTTTAAGTCGTTCGTGAGTTATAGCGTCGCAAACATGGAGCAAAATAAAGAGAAAATACGACATATTTTACAGTACTGCTACGATAAAGGCAAAAATGCATCTCAAGCCGCCAATAAAATTTGTGCAGTTTATGGACCCGATACTGTTTCCATTTCCACCGCACAACGATGGTTTCAACGTTTTCGTTCTGGTGTAGAGGTGGTCGAAAATGCGCCACGCTTCGGAAGGCCTGTCGTCGAAAATTGCGATAAAATCGCTGAATTGGTCGAAAGAGACCGGCATAGTAGCAGCCGTAGCATCGGTCAAGAGCTGGGCATGAATCATCAAAAATTCATTTCAATTTCAATAAAAAAAACTTCAATAAAAATACCGCAAGACTTTTTGACAACCCATTATTATCCTGCATTTGTCTGGTAACATCGAGGTTGGGTGCAAATAAGGCATAAGTAGTATAAGTGAAATACTCTTAAAGACTGAAATTTAATTTGTTTAGGAATAAATGGAAATATTATAGCGCAAGTTTGTTAAGAAAAAACTTTAAAACCAATTTCAATATTATTTATAGTAACTATTTAGTAATGAAGTATGTATAAGTTAACGATTTTCAGCCAGAGAACTATGCTGGCTACTTTCACGAAAAGTAGTACAGGATAGTGGAGAATAGAGATCTCATTAAATCCATTAGATGTTTGGTGTTGAAAATTATGATTTTTAGGGATTAAGTGAGACTAAAACATCATCATTATGTTTTGAAAATCAAAACTATGCTAGATGTTTTGTAAATATTTCTACCATTTGAAAAATTTATTCGAAGTTCATTCTAACCAAAAACAGCAATAATACTGTGAACAATCAAGATTAGTAAAGGATTACTTTGGATTTAAAATTAAGTTTTTGTTTGAAAAAGATAGCTTCGCAGCTACATCCCAGTCCTTTGTCTTTTTCTAAGGCATTGCACCAGTTAAGAGTAACGAAGTTTGCTCGGCCGTTTTTCAACACCTCTCGGGCTCAAGCCAACCGTTTCACTTCCTACGCCTTTTACACAGCTTTTGCTTTCAACACCTCCTTCCGTGGCTTCTTCTGCGCCCTTTCTTGTTGTCAGAGTTAGAACACTTAGTCACCTGCTCAGGACTGTGAAGAAGTTTTTCTTATATATCTGAGTATCAAACTCACAGCGCTATCTTGGTCCGAGTCTTCATGGATTGTGCTGTAGAGCTGACTTGCCAGTAGTACTATAACCACCGCCTTTTAAACTGATACCTCAGGCCACTTCTTTTCATATAAAGCAAGCCATGCGGATGACTGAGGAAACACATCAGCCTTCGCCGCTCTGAGCCAGCTTGAAATCATGATAAGAAGCGACGCCCATTGCCAAGTCGAAAGCAAATATAAATCCGTTTTTTTAAGGGGTCAGTAGAGAAATCTTTAAAAAATTTGTTTCTTGCATTTTCTGTTTCCTTATACCCTTAGAATTAATGTAACCCACTTTACCATTGGAAGGTTTCGAAAAAGGCCCAAAAATAATAATACCGCTCGACGTTCGGAGCGCTCGGAGTGCAGTACCTCAAACTTTAAACGCGTTTTTCTGAAAACACACTTTTTTAAACTGGCGGACATGATTTCCGGTCGAACTACTCAACCGATTTGTTTAATTCTTTTTTTTAATGTTAACAAAACGCCTTGCTATCGTTCCTACTGAATGCATAATTTTTTATAATTTATTGACAATGTTATGACAAAATTTATGTAAAAAACATGGGGAAAAATTAAAAAAAAACGTTAATTACTTTTTTATTTATCAACATTTTTTCATGATTTTAGTAGTTTTCATCCATTCACGTACTTTTTAAGAATAAATTGGGTTTTGTGTTTCAGTTGATCCAAACATGAGAATGTCCGCTAGTGAAAAAACGCATCTCATTTCTCCGACAGTTGTCATCAAAAAATTTCCGAAAAAATTTGTTTATACATTCCACGATATACATATGTATCTCATGATATGTGAAAAAGTTCTATTGTAGAATAAACATTTCTATGAAAAAACAGGCCAGATTACCCTACTAACCCCTTAAATTAAATTTAAGTATTTATTAAGAATATTAGAATGATCATGTAGGCGGTATATTCACCATTTTGTTGCCATTTTGAAGATAATTTCATAATGCCTTGATTTAGAAACTGTCGAACCTATTGACAAATAAAATGGTATAGCCGAATCTCATAAGCTTCCCCTGAGGCTACTTTTTCATATAAAAATAATTCGCCATAAATCATAAGAACCTTAACCTTCCTCCAATAGCTTCTGTCTAGCCACTGTCGATATGTGTGGCCTGACATTATGGCATTATTTATTCTGATGAAAGTAGGCCCGAGTTACGTAATTATAAGAGTAGCTAAAATATGGCGAATTTTCTCTAGGCTGAGGTCCAGCTTTGGCGGCGTGCTCTAACAATATTGTGTGTCAAGTAATCACAAAACTGTCCGAGACGTTTTTTGAGTACAAAATCTTAGCTTTTTAATGTCAGAATCATCAATTGGAAAAATAATGTATTTTTATAAACAATGTTGCTAAGGAGAGTTTTTGTCAATCCAGGAAAGTCAAAACTATAGCAATATACCTTTCTTATCTTCGAAATCTATGCTTCTGTCCACAGTTTGTCGCCGACTCACAAGCTGATTATACCATGATGAAACTTAGTTTTCCTTGGGGACGTTGTCGTTAGAGTTTCAAATTTCATCAATTTCATGATTTTTATTATTTTATTGCTATTTTCGAAAAAATGGTCTTCCAGAACGTGGTGCATTTTTGTGGGGAAATGGAATCATCGAAACCGAAAATCCCCGTAATTGGCAGTTAAGGTGAATATATTCACATTTTGAACCACATTTCTTTCATTTTCACCTATATCGAAGAGTAGCTGTAAAATATGGCGAATTTTTTCTTAACACCCTGATGCTGAGGTCCAGCTTTTCGCGTGCTCAAACAATATTGTGTTTCAAATAATACACACAACTCTCCCAGAATTTACAAAAATTTTTAATCGAAATCTTATAATTTCTAATGCCTTATAGTAATCTAATGTTCGGAAGTAAGGTATTTATTTTTACTAATACCTTTAATATAGTTATAGAAAGGGGGTTGCCAGTGTTGATACATACACATTTTTGTTAGAAAATACACCCTAACAGCAAGTAGTTTTGATTTGTGGTTTATATCCACAAAACTTCATCATACATTCTTGCTATCTTTGCTAGCTTAATCTTTCATATTTCTCCCAACATTATTTGCTGCTTGCCACACTTTAGGCAACACAATTAATTCACGGTGCGGTTGCGTGTTTGGGCCGACAGCTTTTTCAACGCCTTAGATGAAATAGACCAACAGTCTCATTTTCATTAGAAAAATTTTGATTTAATCCGCAAAATGTGAAAGTTTTGCGCACCACCACATTTTCACACATGCCACACACGCACACACACATACAGGCAGCAAACAAACATACAACTGTGTGGGTGACAACGTTTTGGTTAGAATGACTTAAGCCAAATTGCTGGCGGTATGTAGATTGCTGGTATACAAGTGTTGTTAAATATATGTATACATATGTATGCACGTATGTATATTAATATATATGTATGTGTGGGTGTATGTGTGCTTGCATATTTGTCGAGAGTTCTGCGGTTAAACACTAACTTCATTTATGCTTGAGTGTGAGTGTGCGTGTATTTGTGTATTCAAGCAGTAAACACACGCGCCTGCGCACACATAACGGTTGTTTGGTATATCGTTGCGAAGGTGTGACATTGTAAGGTCTCACTAAGCAACAGCAAGCCGCAAGAAAAACCATTTCCCAACCTCCATTAAGCTACTGACGCCACACCACACCGCAAATAGACCCAATTTCATATAAACACACACACATACATGCCTACATACACATATATACTTTTCTACGTACATATGTATGTATGTATGTGTGCCTTCCACTGCGAATATATATGAATGTGTGTGCGCAAAATGCCAACTGTCAAGACGAGCACACGCTGCTGGCAACTCAAGCACCCAAAACAACAACAACAACAACAATAATGGCAGCAGTGATTGTAGGCCACAAAGATGTAGCACGAAGACGACGCTCTTTAATTTAGTCAACAAAGCAAACTTTCCGTGCAGCTGGGTGAAAGTATAAGTGCTGTTGTTGTAGTTGTTGGTATTGAGGTGAAAGTAGGGTTAGCCGGTGAGCGGGAATGTATCAATTCGCTTAGCAGCTGCAGAAATGGGAAATTAGCGGCGAAGCGTCAAGCAAACACACACTTATATGAAAACACACACATTCACACTCACACATATACACCCACCACTACATCAACACACACAAAATGGCAGATCGCCGAGTGTGAATGCGGTTGAAAAGCCACAAAGTGTGTGATAGCTCCTCGGTCTCGCTGCTAAGTGTCGACCGTCGACTGCCTTGCCTTATTCGTTGGTGTTGTTGCAGTTGTTGCCTGCTATTTTGGCACACTAAACTAGACATCATAAAATTTAGAATGACAACACGCAAGCAAGTCACGTAAATAATTAAACACGTGACATGTGTGTGAGAATGAAGCGCTTCGCTCCTTGGCACATATTTCATCCGTCAGCCGGGCTGTTTATGCCACGACTTCTCCTTCTACACACACCTATACATGTACATATGTATATGCATAAATGCTGCTTGGGTGTGTTTGTGTTTGTGTTTATCGGATTAAACGCCTTAGCCGAACGTGCGTATTTTATAAATAACGCTTAGTTTGCGCTCGCTCGCTCGCCTGCCACTTGACCATTTTAATAATTAACACTCGAGCTGATGGCGTTTTAATTAGATGGCATCTTTATAGGTGCCAAGCGGATTTTATGATAATTAGACACCGAATGAGACATAAAAATAAATAACCTATATAAATAACGGCATTGTTATATTGTATAACGGGTCTAGTAAACAGAAATGCATTACTTTTCCAATAGATGGCGCTCGCATCGTAAAAGTGCGTTGTCTGCTAAATGGAACCTCTTAAAGTTAGATTCCAATAGCCAATTTAGGCTGAGGTTAAGCTCTAGACATGAACGAAGAAGATGTTTAGCAGGAAAGGATGTTAGAAGCTCTATCTATACAACGTCCGTTGTGTTTAACGTGGGTACCTGCTGACGACAGCTTTACCTAGCCCAAGTCGCTCAAAAGCACAGCGAATCAAAATTATTAAAATCACAGGTATTTTCAGTACCAATCAAAATGACAGGCGTTTTCAGTGCGGGACCGTCACCCGATTGCAATGCAACTCCACATTCAACTGGCAAAGTGTCAGTGTCTTCCCACATTTGAATTTTAACCACAACCACCACGGTACTCCCCGAGGGTCAATCCGCATGAGTAGGTTGAAGCGAACTCCAAGAACTCCTGCTCCCCGTGGTACCAGAATTAAATCTCCGGTCAGACCTCGTAGCCGAAACCATTACCAGTTAAGCTTACATACTGTTCTGGACTGGTGACATTTTGCAATTATAATGCAACCAACCCTCTACCCCCGTTCCACAAAATCAACCCAATTTTTCATATAGGTACCTCTGATGCAAAAATACATTCGGAGGCCCATGCCCCGTAAGTAGAAAACCCAGACTCAGACAGAATCTGAGTTCTTTCTGGTTACCCTCAACAAACCCAACGTCTCAAATGTACTCATAAGCCACTCGATCGTTCGGACTATCATCTAGAAACCCATTGATCCCTAGATATCTCTCTCTCTCTCTACATCATCATCGAAAATCAGGATATTCCGAGGCAATGATACACTCAAGCCCCTTCTTAACCTGAATGCAACAGCACGCTGTAAGACAATCAGGGAGTGCACCTAACAGAACCTGCGTAGCTTCCGTCGAGACGGTGCAACCATCTATCTATACAGACGGATCCAAATAGATTGCGGAATAGGGTTGGGTGTGTAACACAATGATCTCGAACTCGCTCTCTATCCTACTACCAAACTCACCCAGCATCTTCCCAGTGGAAGTACTAAGTGAAGTGAAGCCCTGTGATGTTGTATTAAACAGCTACGGGAGGTTACAGAAAGCAACCATATACAAATACATAAATAGCTGGGCAGCATTGAGGACCTTGTTGACACAACTTAATACTTCCAACGCAGTCAACAATTGCAGCAAGACTTTAAGCTAACTGGTGGGTCCACTTTACTTATCCGTAATTCGGGCTCTCGCCCACATAAATATTTTCGGCGAGACGAGTCCCAGACCGAGTTACAAGCATGCCCGTTAAGAACGTTCAAAAGGCAGCTTTTTACTCATTCTGAACCAATAACTCAAAGTAAAAGGAAATCAGAAACTAACTGCAAGATAATGCAGCAGATATGATCCTAATACCAGGTTGTTCAATAAGTTTTGTCGTTTGATAAGAGATTTATTATAAGTGAAGTCAAAAGAAAATTATCGTGGTTACTTCATCAAGCTTTCTTTGTTTTGTTCCGGAACTTAATATATAAATCCCGTCTTATTCAATACTGTTACTCTGGGCTTCTTTATGAAGCATTTATTTTAACTGTGAACTCTGGCTTATCCTCACTAATTTTAAGGGGTTGCCCAGCATATTCGATCTCCGTTTGAGCTACCAGGGTTAAAGCAAGTTTGAGAGAGTCTTATGTATAAATAATATGATCCTGAAATCAGTAACAAGTACTTTTTTTGGAGTGAAAAATTATCTAATTACGGAGTCCACACGAATCACGGTGAGCCGACGCAATTGATGTTCAAGCCAAGATTGAAGGTCAGAAAGGCTTTACTATGTGTTTGGTGGGATTGGCGGGAGATCATCTACTATGAGCTGCTCTCCTACGGTCAAACTCTTAATTCAGATTTGTTCGTACAACGATTGAGCCATCTGAAAGAAAGCGTCGCCCGGAATCGGCCAGTTTTGGCCTGTAGTACAGGGGTTTTATTCCATTACATACATCAATGGCAATCCACACATAACGAAAGTGACTCGCCAGAAGCTTGTTTGGTTGGAACATTCTTTTGTATCCCCTTATAGTCTCGACCTGGCACTAAGTGATTACTACCTATTTCTATATTTAGCGATTGATTTCATTAGTGAATTGTTCGCCTCAACAGAAGTTTGTGAAAGTCGAAAAAAGTGACAGTTTTTTTGCCAGTAGGCTTTCTATGAAGCTCCTTTAATGAAATTACCTTCGTAATGGCAACATGTCAACGAACAAACCCAAGCATATGCTGTTTGACCCAAATCGGATCATTCTAATTATAAACAAACCGTTAATTTATTGCAAAAGTGATATTGTCTTTTACTAGCACTATATCATACAAAATATAAAAGCATTTTGGCATACTTTTTTTAATTTTTCTTGTTCCGCATGACACTTTCCAATCGAAAAACATGGAAATTGCATTTAACAACCCACACAAAAGCGCAATCCCAGCTATAACAGTGCTTATCCTGTCCTTCGACACTGTCTGCTGGCTATGGTTCGCTGCTTGCCAACACTTGGACAAGCGTAAGGCAGCCAGCAGACATCCAAGGCTTACAAAATGGTCAACCATTGATGCATTGCCAACTGGCGTTGGCAGAAAAAAATAAAATTATAAATAAATAAAAAATGGCGAAAGTCGCGCCGAGCGCCACTTATAGACCTATATGTGCAGACGGAAGTAAAACACATTGCAAGAAATGCAAGCAATCCTTATTTATTGACTTCTTGTAAATTTCAATACACCCAATAATATTTATTATATGCCCTGTAAGCCAATCAGAGCAATAAAGGCAATAGTTTGACGGTTGAAAGCTGAAGAACTGGAAATATAATCAATGCTGCTGTCGAAAACATTCCCTAAATAATTTTGAGGAGTTTTGCCGCCAAGCCGAAAATCTTTCGCTAGAAAAAGTCTGGTTCTGTACGTTAAACGTTTGTTTTAAGATAAACGGGTCTATCTTGGGATTGAAATTAAAGTAACCAATCTATTGGTTAGTCGAAAAAGCATTTTCATATTTTGTCAATAGATGTCGTTGCAGTCGTATAGCTACAGTGCTACCAATCACATTGTGTTATACCATATAGTGTTGGAAAGGTTAAGCTTCATTTAACCAAAAACTAGATTCGGGAAAGTGGGAAAAAGATACAGCTGTTCAAAACTGAGTGAAAATAATGAAGAAGTTCGCTATATTTTGAATGCCAGGCAAGCCACCAATGGTATTTAAAAATATGAATAACGAGTTGAGAGATGTTGATAGGCCCAGATCTTCAGTTGCTTTCGGAACTATTAGTCATATTCTAGTATAATGTTGAAAGGACCGGATCTTCTGCAGTTTTCGGAGGTAATAGTCATATTCTAGTATGAAAGCTGACAGAATATTTAGAATCTATTATTCACAGACACATACTTCTGTCCCAATCACACCTCTGCTCATAACTCACGGCTAAACTTATACCCGCACATGGAATGGTGTCGGCCTGCGATGTGAAATTGGCCACTCGACAATCAGTCTTTTTTACTGTATGGTTTGAACAAACACTTATTGATTGGGAATAACAGTGAAAAGTGAGGCAAATCACTCAAGTTGTCAGTCGTTGCTGTGGGGCTCACGATAAACTGTCGAAAATTGCGGCTGCCGCTCGTCATTGCCACTGCCAATATAGTTGGCAGCACGGCTATAGTAAATATGCTTCAACATATGAAGACACACAAATACATGTACAAAAATACAGTATATACACACACATACACATATCTATAGTACACTGCAAGTCTTTGGAGCATCTTCAGCTGCCATTTCTTGTAGTTTGCTCTCTGGCCTGTCGTTCTCGCAAAGTGTGTCAATGACGAAGCTACCAAATACAAACAAATATATCAAGGAATATACATATATATCGATGATGTGTATGACTGTGCATTGACGGCTCCTGTGCTTCTGGCCTCACAACATGAGTTGCTGCGATGCTGTTGCTCATTTCGGTTTCATGGCGTCGCTGCCATGGCGTTTGTCATGGTGACACTGCAAGTGCTAACAATGCGCTGACAATGATATCCGCATAGCAGTTAATGAATCTGACAGTGAAGAAAATTGTGAACTCCACTGAGAACACTCATACATACTCACATGCACATATATGTCATTGCTATGCGGATATGTTTGTGTAGCGTATAACCCAGACCGGCCATGAGTTTCATCGCATCAACTTCAAAGCGAGAGAAAATTAAAAACAACTGACGAGGTTAATGCTGTATACGAACTTATCCACTTATGTTTATACGGCAGCAGAAAAGACATTATAGGTTGACGGTAGTAAATGGATGAATATTGTGCTGCTAATTTATGGTTCATGAAGGACTTGCTACAGCTTGAACAGAAAATTGGAAGACGTTCACTAATTAGAAGGAAAAAAATAATGACAGCTGGCAGCATCTGAAAAAAAAACAATAAAAAACGTCCTTCTCCACCTGATTTCTCCAGCGGAGTGAAGGTCTTCCCCTTCCTCTGCTTCCACTTCCTTTGCTTCCCCCTGGCGTTACTGCGTCGAATACTCTTAGAGCTGGAGTGTTTTCATCCATTTGGATGACAAGATCTAGCCATCGTAGCATCTGTTCTTAATTCGTTGAACTATGTCAATTTCGTCGCATATCTCGCACAGCTCATGGTTCCATCGCAATTCACCGTTACCAATGCGCAGAGGACTATACATCTTCTGCAGAAACTTTCTCTCAAAAAATCGGAAATCGATTTATAAGATGAAAGTGAGGACTTTACTTCTTTGCCTTTCAATCCGAAGTAGCACCTTTTGTTAAGAGTTATTTTGCGTTTAATTTCGAGGCTGACGTTGTTGTTGGTGTTAATACCGGTGCCAAGATAGAAGAAATAATCTACGACTTCGAAGTTATGACAGCCAAAAGTGACGTGGGAGTCAAGTTGCGCGTGCGAATTCCGTTTGTCTGATGACGGGAGATATTTCGTTTTGCCCTCGTTTACTCTCAGACCCATTTGCTTCACTTCTTTGTTCAACCTGGAGAAAGCAGAACTAAAGGCGCCCTTTTTGAGGCCAATAATAGCCACATCGTTGGCGTACGCCAGCATCTGTACACTCTTATAGAAGACTGTACCTTCTCTATTTAGCTCTGTAGCTCGAATTATTTTCTCCAAGAGTAGCTTGAAGAAGTCGCACGATAGGGAGTTGCCTTGTCTGAAACCTCGTTTTATATCGAATGGCTCGAAAAGATCCTTCCCGATCCTGATGAAGCTTTTGTTATTCCTCAATGTCAGTTTACACAGCCATATTAGTTTTGCGGTGGTCTTCCTTTCATTGGGTGTGTTTTTTATATGGCGGGTCCCAAACTCAGCGCACAACCCTGGTGAGGGATGGTTCGCCTTACTTACGGCTTACTTTAGCTCGCTTTCAAACAGATGTGTTTTTTTGGCTACCCAGAAGATACTTGGTCTAAGACCGGAAGTCGTGAGTTGCTTGAGTCATATGGAAAAGAATCGTTTCTGGCCACTCCCAAATTAATGACGCTCAGAGAACTTTCCTCACATGCGTGAACTTCTACACATTACTTCATCCTTCAATCAAGTAGTTGGACCACTTTAATAATGTTGTATCTGTTTGGTAAAAGCTTTGCGAGTGGCAAATAGAATAAAGCAACTGAGCAAAATCCACTAGAAATAGTTCGTAATGCGGTTATACCAGTTGAATAAAGTCCACACATCTTTTTTGCTTTGAATATTCTAGGATAACTTTGTCATTACTTCCATATGAAAATTTTTTGCAAGAGCGCAGAGAAGTAGCTAAGCCAATGCAAATAACCAACATTAATAATTATGAATCTGCTGAAATTTCGTTTATGACGAGATGGTAAATATTTCGCAATATATTCTTCAATGTCTATTTGTTCAGATATTCATAAATATTGCACAAAAATACCTACTTAATTTTTTTTGTGTGTGGGTGGTTTTGTTTCCACGCAAATAATCTCATACACAATATGTCACATGTGCAAATGAGGTGGGACTCTGGCAACGACAGCAACAGGCGAAAATGTTCTGTCGCAAATAAAGAGGAATAAAATTCGTGGCTTAAATAAACAACCATGACGAATATGCGATATGAATACAAAATAATGCGCCTCCGCCATGCCAACGTGCACCGTTATTGGAAAAATTCAATGGTTTTTTTTGGTTTGTTTAGCGAGTCGCACGGTGGGATGGTGCTGAAATTATGCAAAACAAATTTAATATATATTTATGAGAGAAATATGAAAAAGCTGCATTTTTTTGATAAAGCAAATAATTATGGTAGCGGTCGAAATATTGAAGTCACTAAAAAGGATATGTAATGCAATGAAATTTTCGAAAAAGAACCAGGACATGATGAAAGACCGACAGAATTGCCAAGATCATGTGCAGGACCCCGAAGTAAAACACCCATAATTTTTACTCACACAGTCTCGAAAGAACTGCAGGACGGTTGTTGGCCTAATGATAGGACACAACCAACTAACATCACTTGCGAGCCGCATGTGCATAAGTAATAACGATGCATGCAGAAGATGCAGAGAACAAGGCATTGGAGAGACGCTGGAAGACCTCTTATGCTTCTGTTCAGCATTATCTAGAATTTGTCTTGGATATCTAGGAGCTTCGCAGTTCAAGAGACTAGATGAAGTATCAAAAATAGATAACAAGTCGTTCTTAACATTCGCAAGAAGCGTTGACGTCCTGCACGACATAAACTTCAGCTCTTTCTAAAAAGAACATCTATTTGGCATTAACAAAAAAAAATTGAATTTGGTCGACATAAGCTTTTGAGCTAGTGTTGTTGCACCTCTTCGACCATTTTTCTGCACACTGCTTACATAAGTAAGGCACGAAAAGAGAAAGATGTTGAACGCGAATGTAGTATTTTTACTTTTTCGAGACCCTAAGGCCCAGAACTAACTCGCGATGTCAACTTTGGTACTATTCAAAATTGTTTGAGATTTTTGTTGTTAATTTATTGGAAGGTTTTTCTTTATGATCAAATATTAATATAATCAAAATTGTATGCTATATGGCAACAAATTCGTTATTTAGGAGCATAAATGTGGTTGTTAATAACTATATCGTTTGGAAGATGGTTTATCTTCATACATATTATGCTTTTTAATGCTGAGGGATGAAACGAACACGACTGGTATAATTCTATTAAACTGGTATAAACTCGCAGAGATAAAATACTAAGCAAAAATATCACTTTATTAAATTCCAAAAAAATATTCTGTAATAAGTTCAACGAAATAACTTTTTTGTCACTTAAGGACTTAAAGAAGTTATTTTTCTTAATTGGAGCCAAACAAACTGAAAAGTGGCAAATCGAAGACAATTTGAGTACAACAATCGAGTTTGTGTACTCATCATTATATGTATATCCGCATATATGTGTATTATTCTTATTTACGCTGAGCGATGAAACAAACACAACTGGTATAAATCCATTAAACTGATAGAAACTCGCAGAAAAAAAACTTAGCGAAAATATTATTCTTATTTATGCTGAAATATGAAAAAAACACAACTGGTATAAATCAATTAAACTGGTATAAACTCGCAAAAATAAAATACTAAGCGGAAATATCAACTAAACAACTTTTTTGTCACTTAAAGATGATTTTTTTTGTAAATTAGGGCAAAACTTGAACTAGCAAGCTGAAAAGCGACAAATCGAAGACAGTTTGAGTACATCACTCGCCGAGTTTTGTTTCTAAAGCGACGTTACAATTATGAATATATTATTTTTCACTGAAAACTGAAGTCATCCCTCAAAAATTAATTTGGGGTTGCATTGAAATTAAAGCTTGCTCCCTTTTCATTAATTAAATATGTTGAAATAGATATCTATATAGGTCATACATGCATATGTATATGTATATAATAACTGTACAAATATTTCACTTTTTCTGCTTACAAACACAGCATGCCTGCTTGCTCCTTAACATCTCCACCAAATTAATTTATTGACTTCAATATCCGCTCTTCTTTCGCCTCATTTATATTCACCGGCATCTGTGGCGTGACTTTTCCGCTTTTTCGGGTTCAAAACATCTTTGAACCGAATAGCATTGCCAGCGACACAACAATGCGCCCCATGGTGATAACGGTAGTATTAGCTTGAGCGCAACGTCGGCGAAGCGTTGCGAAATTAGCGCTGACTGCATGCCGCCCTTGCTTCAACCGTAGCTAAACAAATATATTTGGCTTTACATACATACATACATACATATATATATCTACATATTGTTAGCGCATATGCGTTCTATATCTAAATGTGTATATAATATCTGCCGAAAATATGCAAATTTAAACTGTTGTTGCAGGAATGCAGCGTGTAAAATTCCGCTATAATCTATTTCCGCTATAATCTGTGCGATTTTTTCGCAATTTTCAAACGCTTTTTCATAAACTACTTTTACAAAATCGCGCTTTATTCTATTTATTGCATCCGGCGTATAGAAAATAACAGGAAAATTAGGAGGGCGCTGCTTTAAAGGTCAAAGGGACACAGAAAAGTTTTGTTGAGAAAGAAATGCCAAGTAGCATATTGACGCTCCCGGCGAGCTAATGCGCTGACGCTCTGCTCATTTTTATTCCATATGGAAATTTCATACTTGAACTCATGGCTCCCTTTGCATGTTGCTGACGGGGTTTAGTTTAGTTTTTACTTTAGTTGAATTTTTAGTGCCGCTGCTCTATGCTTACAGTTCTCTTTGAGTTATTTCGTTTGCAGATGTAAATGACACCGGTTATGAGAGAAAGTCGAAATTTATATAAATTATAAAAATATGCTTTTTATAGAGAAACTGCAAAATATATCGAAAACTATTATAAAAAGTTAAAAATACCAGTGCAGTGGTAGTCAACGAAGGCAAGACGAAATATCTCCCACCATGAAACAAACAGTCGTCACACTCGGCTCCCACGTTATTGTTGACAGTCATAACTTCGAAGTAGTAGATAATTTCGTCTATCTTGGAAGCAGTATTAACACCATGAACGTCAACCTCTAAATCCAATGCGGAAGCCCTCTTGGCAACAGTTGCACTTCGAGCTGAGTAAGCAATTGAGAAGCAAAGTCCTCTCTCGACGAACAAAGGCCAAACTCTACAAGTCACTTATCATTACCGTTTTGTTATATGGTGCAGAGTCATGGACGATGACAACAGCTGATGTGTCGGCGTTTTCAGTTTTTGAGAGAAAAGAAGTTAAAAATAACTTCGAAAATAATTTACAGTTAGGATTTGCGATACTGTCACGCTAAGTGAGAGTGCGAATATTAGTCCTTTTTGCTATCAAGAGGCCGTCCAAAAGGCTTTAAGTTGTGCGTGGCGAGTCTAGAGCTGTAAAAAGGAGCTTATTTTGAAAATTTATGTTAAGAGTAAGGAAAAAACTTTATACCCTTCGGTCCCTATTAGAGATGTTCTTGAATATATAGTATAATATAAAAAATAATTTTATATTAGTATTTTGTTATAAAATGGCGGCTGAATACCGGACTTGTAAAAAAGTTCAAAATTTGAATGAAGAATTTACCTTCCTTACAATGTAGATCGCTGTGTAGTGGAACTTTCTTCTGGAGGCACCTCCTCAGCTCACACACCTGCGAATGAATTGTGGGCGTGGCGAAGCAGTTAGAGAAGGTGTACAATAAGTCACCGTTGGATCGCAGTTAAGAGGGAGACTAGGTGGTGTAGTTTTTTCTCGGAAGCTCTCCTTTAATTCTAGTTTCAGACTACCAGCCAACTGTAGCCTATTTCAAACGGAGGTGGCTGCTTTCAAGGGAGCAGTATATAGTATGTATTGCTCCGACGTTTATAGTAGTTTCCTTCCGTATGGTGTGCAATCAAGCCGCATTCGAGCGGCTCTTCTGGCTTTGAGCTTGCTAACTGTGTGCGCAAAACTAGTTAAGCTTAATCCATATTTGACTTGTATGGGTGGCCGGCCACAAATGAATCGCAGGAAACTGCAAAGCAGAAGCGCTTGCTAAAGAGAGCGGAAATTATTCCATATTCTACAAATTGAAAAATGTTTTGAGGATTTAAGAGAATTTTTCAAGTCACAAAAAATGTCAAGCTGTTGAAAACTATTTATAAGCTTAGTCTCTTTACAGATATTGACGTATATATCGGGTGATTTTTAAGAGCTTGATAACTTTTTTTTAAAAAAAAACGCATAAAATTTGCAAAATCTCATCGGTTCTTTATTTGAAACGTTAGATTGGTTCATGACATTTACTTTTTGAAGATAATTTCATTTAAATGTTGACCGCGGCTGCGTCTTAGGTGGTCCATTCGGAAAGTCCAATTTTGGGCAACTTTTTCGAGCATTTCGGCCGGAATAGCCCGAATTTCTTCGGAAATGTTGTCTTCCAAAGCTGGAATAGTTGCTGGCTTATTTCTGTAGACTTTAGACTTGACGTAGCCCCACAAAAAATAGTCTAAAGACGTTAAATCGCATGATCTTGGTGGCCAACTGCCCATGCATCCCGAAAAATGCACTGTTTGGTGTGGTTTGTACGCTGGTGGAATCATTGGACCGTATTTTTTCAAAGATGCTGTTGGACGCAACGTTACGGTGAATGGCGATCGCTATCGTTCGATGCTAACAAACTTTTTGTTGCCAAAAATGGAAGAACTGAACTTGGTTGACATGTGGTTTCAACAAGATGGCGCTACATGCCACACAGCTCGCGATTCTATGGCCATTTTGAGGGAAAACTTCGGAGAACAATTCATCTCAAGAAATGGACCCGTAAGTTGGCCACCAAGATCATGCGATTTAACGCCTTTAGACTATTTTTTGTGGGGCTACGTCAAGTCTAAAGTCTACAGAAATAAGCCAGCAACTATTCCAGCTTTGGAAGACAACATTTCCGAAGAAATTCGGGCTATTCCGGCCGAAAATGTCAAAAATTGCTTTCCGAATGGACCAAAGACGCAGCCGCGGTCAACATTTAAATGAAATTATCTTCAAAAAGTAAATGTCATGAACCAATCTAACGTTTCAAATAAAGAACCGATGAGATTTTGCAAATTTTATGCGTTTTTTTTTTTTAAAAAGTTATCAATATATATATAAGAATATATCTAAATAAGAATATACAGGGTGATCCGTTTCGATGTTCCCTACTTTTTCCAAGAAAAAATACAGAAACTTCAAATTTATCGAGGAATGTTTATTATCATTCGAAAGAACACCTTTTGGCATTTATTTTTTTAGTATTATCTTTTTCAAATGTGGCCGCGGTTATGTCTCAGGCGGTCTAACTATTGAGTCCAATTTTCGATGACTCTTTCGAGCATTTCGACGGGTAACTGGCGAATGACACGTATGATGTTCTGCTCCAAGCCCTGAATCGAAGTGGGATCGTCCGCATAAACTTTAGACTTTACATATCACCACAAGAAAAAGTCTAACGATGTTCTATCACATGATCTTGGTAGCCAATCAACCGCCTCAAAACGTGAAATTATCTGAACAGCGAAGTATACTCTCAATAAAACACTCGATTGATGCGATGTGTGGAAAGTGGCGCCGTTTTGTTCAAACCAAATGTCTTCGAGCTTACGAGCTTCAATTTCAGGCATCACATAGTCGATTATCATAGCGCGATAACGGTGGCCATTGACGGCTAAGTTCTCACCGGCAACATTTAAAAAAAAAAATATGGACCAATGATTCCTCAGTCTCACATCCATACCAAACCGTTGGTTTTTCTGGATAAAATGGCAGCTCTTGAATCTCTTCAAGTTGCTCTTCGTCCCAAATGCGCCAATTTTGCTTGTTTACATGCCCATTGAGTCCGAAATGGGCCCCATCGCTAAACAAAATTTCGCTCAAAAACGTCGGATCATTCTGAAACTTTTCAAGAGCCCATAGATCGAAGCGATGTCACTTGGTAAGGTCGAACGGCTTCAACTCTTCGGCTGAAGAGAAAGCTGCTGTCAAGTAAGTGCCAACCAATGACTGCTGACAAGTAACTAATGACTGACAGCTAGTGCCACAAAGCTTCCGGCAAATGACTGCTGCCCGATGGAACTGTCAGATTGTACTTTTCTTAGTTACACATTTTACAGTTGCCACATTTTGCCAAGTCACTATTTTTCATTACTGTATAACATTTCTTTTTATTTCTTGAAAATTAACTCAATTTCTGAACTATTATTTTTTTTAACAAATTCTCCGATATATAAAACTTTAACTCCCGTCATATTCATAAAGCGGAAATCCATAATTTGTCTGCGCATCTTACCATAAAATCCATTTTTATGGAAGCATCGATGAAAATTTTGAGTTATCAAAGACTTTCATTATTTTGAGACGATATTTCCAATTTTCAGCTTCGAGTACGTGGGGGTGGGGTGTGTGTGCTTGTCTATTGCACTGACTTTATGTTTATCCCACCACGCATGTGATTGCGTCCCGTTGCATATGCTGTTCTTTTCATTTGCCTTTGCCGGGATAACGCATCAAACCCTCATTGACATATCTTTGTCAAGCGAGAAAGGAACGCAACGCAGCAGCAACAACAGCAGCAGCAACACACCGAAAGTAACAAAATGCGAACAAAAAAAGAAAAAAATAAAAACTAAAAGAGAAAAACTCATAGAAAAAGTAACTAAAATGTCGACTCAAAGGGGAGAAAATCGAACGTATTATGTACCACGTTTGCTCGTTGCAAGTGGATGTCATCGCCAGACAACGCAAACGCACAATCAGCGTTTTATCCCTTCAAACGTACGTGCCATGTAGCGGGATCAGCGACTGCATTGGCGCCATGGCGATGGAGTCAGTGGTGGCAATTGTTGTCGTGCATGCTCGCTCCTGTTTTGCTGTTTGCTTTTGTAATTCTTTTGAAGGAACGCTTTTCAACTTAACCACTTGGCGTTTCTCCACCATTTTTTTCTCGCATTATTACTGCAAATCCTTTTGATAGAGGGAAAAATCTGTTTAAAGTGTTCTTCACTCGCACAAGCATTCACTTCGTTTGGCCGACGCAGGTCCTTTAACCGTTATACCCAACAGTGTCGCTGAAGTTGGGGTAATAACGGTTGTTCATACTGCCTAGAAAAGAGTTTTAAAAGTAAGCACGAAGCGTTTGAATCGACAAAAAATTTGGTTTACTTCATATAACCACTAGCTATGCTTAATCTGTTAGCTTATACCATTTAATGCGATTTATACCAGTTACTTATTCGATTCGTCACCATCAGAGTATGAAAAAATGTTTTAAATGCCTTTGATTTTCAATTTGCTGGGTATAAGTTTTGTAATTTTGTGTGGTCTGCCTCTTTTGCTTCTCTTCTCTCCTAAAGCGCATTAGTTTTTGCTGGCTTATGTTTGCTTTTGGTTTTTGTCTTACGCTAAGGACTTTATAATAAATGTGATTTTTTGCTGAATTTGGCGAATATTGAATGAGCAGATTTCTTACTAAATATGAGGGTATCTAAATAATTCAGCGGTCCACAAAGTCCTCGAAGGAATTTATCAAAAACAGTTGAGTTATCTGCCAAAGGCGATTACTGCCATGAATTTATAATGTTGATAACAGTTTGAGATGATGAATAAATTTGGCGCTGATGAGCGAGAAAAAGTGTGCACAGCTTCGTCGTTAATACCTCCTTCTTTCCTTATTGGCGTAGGCACGGCTTATGCGGTTATCGCCGAGTTTACAAAAGTGCGCCAGCCGTTCTTCCTTTTCGATATTTGGCGCCAATTGGAGATTCCAATGTCCAGCGCCAATGTCTCTTAACTCGCAGAACTATGTCAATGTCGTCGTATATCTCGTACACCTCATCGTTTCATCGATTGCGATACTTGCCGTTGCCAAAGGACCGCATTTCGCAGAATCTGTCTCTCGAAAATTGGTAACGTCAATAATCAGATGAAGCCAATTTCCATGCCTCCACACCATATAGCAGAACGGAATGATGAGTGACTTGTATAATTTGGTCTTTGTTTGTCGAAAGCGGACTTTACTTTTCAATTGCCTACTCGGTCCGAAGCAGCAGCTGTTGTCAAAAGTTATATTGCGTTGGATTTCAAGACTGTCGTTGTTGTTGGTGTTAATGCTTGTTCCAAGATGATGAAATTATCTACGACTTCGAAGTTATAACTGTAAACTCTGACGTGAGAGCCAAGTCGCGAGTTCGATGACTGTTTGTTTGTAGACAGGAGATATTTCGTCTTGCTCTCGTTCACTACCAGATCCATTTGCTTCGGTTCCTTATCCAGTCCGGAGAAAGCAGAACTAACGGCGCGGATGTAGAGATCAATGGTATCAATATCATCGGCGTACGCCAACAACTGTATTCTCTTCTAGAATATTGTACCTGCTTGATGCTATTACCTCGAGCAGGTGCCAAATACCTAGAGGCGGATAAGATTCTGTAGAATATTTTAGGTGCTCTTTAATGTTTAGACCGATAATTTTCAAAGGAGCTTGCTCAAAGCAGAAGTGGCAGCCATCAAGGCAACAGATGTGCTTCTCTGAAGTGCCACTTGTTTGTGGGAAGTATGAATCCACTCTGCTGGCGGAGCTACTATACAGATCTTAAGCTCGTTGACAGTGACAGTTAGTCAAGGTATGCGTGACTTCACTAGCAGTAGCATTAGGCTACTCCCATATTAAACTTGTCTGGGTACCTGTCCACAGTGGAATTGTCAGAAGCTGAAAAGTCGATAAGCTTGCAAGAAAATACACCATGACTAAAATTCTATCCGGATGGGAACGAGCTGGTGTTCTCCTGTGTTCGTGCTTTCGGACGCTGCATCTATAACCCACGCGAGAGCACAGAAAACTTTGGTTCGTAACCAACACTTGTGGGATTGCGAAAGTCTTCTGTCCCAGAGTGGAGAGAACTTAAAAGGTCCATTGAACTGCTAGCTCTTAGTCAGGACTTTGTCCCATTGGCACTTTGTAGGTGAGCCTAAAAGTTTTGAACGGCGCAGCTTGTCAACTTTGCAATGAGGAGCCCGGACTTTGCCTCATTGGCACTCATGCGGTGAGTCTAAAAATTTTAGACTATGCAGCGTGTCAAAATTGCAATGAGGAAGATGAGTCGAAATAATCTACATAGTTTCTCCTTCACTGTCCAGCTTTTGCCAGGCTACTCAACTTTAGTTGAATACTTCCACGGTCCTACTGCCATACCTTCTACGGTTCCGGTTTGGCTGGAATTGATATTCATCATCTTTTGGTCTTTGGCGGTTTCGTCATAACTTTGTATGACAAGCTTCCTCATGATTTGAACGAGTTCGTTAATCCATCTTGACCGTGGTCTTCCCCTTGTTTTAGTGGTGAACGCTGTGGTCTCTACAAACTTCTTCTGCGATCTCTAGCTGCCAATTCTTATTACACCGCCGAGCCATCTTAATCGCTGCGGAATTTATATTAGTCGCCTCAAGAAATCTATGACAAGCTCTAGGCATTCGTTTATATGTGACGGTCTTTTTGATCCAGGACTGGCTAATAAATATTAATAAAAAAAATTAATAAAAACTACAAAAGCTTTCCGCAGCCTCAGTAGAGCTGAAAGAATGAGTCACCTCTACCGAGCTAAAAAATGTACTTGTTGCTTTCTGTATGCACTAAACAAAGCGCTAATATTTGCTCGAGCACCATCCCCATTTAGTTTTTGTTATCTTACAAATGCCGTTATTTTATTATCAACTCATCTTTATGGCCGAAAATATTCGCAACTTCCGCCCAAATCACTTTCTTATGCTCTCTGCACTAATATGCTGCTGGGGAATACTTTGCCGCAAATACTCTCCTGCTTTGTAGTGGCGCTTAATCTACTTAAATTGTCGAGGGTTGACAAAGCTGCCACACCGATGCGGAGTTGTTTCAATTGTTGTTATTACCCTTATGTTGTTGTTAGTACTTTTGTGTTTGTTGTTATTACTTTTGTGTTTGTTGTTATTACTTTTGTGTTTGTTGTTATTACCTTTGTATGACTGTTGCCTATCTCTTTTAATGCATCGTCTCGTTTCATGAGCTCATACTGATTTAATGAGGAATTTTAGGCAATTACTGGCGCACTCTTACACCAACTGTTGTTTATTGTAACATACCCTGTAGGTAATAACTGACATACAGAAGAAGCACTGAAGTCCTATATCACTTTGCGTGAAAGAGTTTTATCATATCCAAAACTTTAACCCTTTTTCCTTCCTCATATCAGAACCCTTTAAGTAAAGAGTATCAAGTAAATTTTCGGTTATAATATTCCTAGCGGGTCTCCTACTTTTTCGCTATATATATTTAAACTCGTAAGAGCATTTTGCGAGTTTTTGATATTTCCCAACTGACTTACGCGCGTAATTGTCTGCCTTTGTTGCATGAATAAATATACGCTTGCCGGCTAACTTGTGCTCGTAAACACAATAGGGACTTTCCGTGTGACAAAACTCGCAGATACTCGTGTATGAAAAAATAAAGCGCTTTCTTATTTGTAAGTGAGCAGTGCATGTCAATACACGTGCTTTGTTATACGCATCCTTTTCATGTGGCATAATAACCGCACTCGTGTTAAAAAGGATACTAAAATGAGTTAAAGCGATTTTTATATGTGTGTCGGCATTGACAACCCAATTTGACTAATTTCCCCAAAGGAATTGGCTTGCTTTTCTTTTTTATTTATATACCTACGAAAAAATTTGGGTTCCGCGATAGAAGGTGGAGAATTATATCCATATTAACGTGTTATATAACATAGACTTACCTAAGTAAGATATACTCTTCTTCTTTATTGGCGTAGACAGCGCTTATGTGGTTATAGCCGAGTTTATAACAGTGCGCCAGTCGTTCTTCCTTTTCGCTTTTTGGAGCTATTCATCCGAGTCTGCTGTTTCCTTTTAATGGGGGCGTTTCTTACGTGGCGGGTCAAACCCAGCTCACAATCTTGGGGAGGGATGCCTTCTCACTTAGGTCGCCTTCAAACGGATGTTTTTTGGCTACCCAGAGGATACTTGGTCCGGAAGTGAGCTGCTTGAGCCATATGAAAAATAATCGTGATGAATCGCGATCAGAGAGCTTTCCTACGTTGCGTGAACTTCCATACATAACTCCATCCTCCAACCAGACATTCGAGAGCTTTATTTTAGTATTGTAATAAGTATAAAAATCTCTAAAAGTCTAAATATATATCCAGATTAACTACTTTCGTCCATTTAGAATGGAGTTAATTGTACTCTTTTATATATCTTGGTCGTGACTGCCGGGTGATTGCCAACGTCGTAACTAATTGGACAGCCGAAAGTGGTCTCACCTTCAATCCAAACACTCTCACTGAGATGGTTTTATTTATTAGGAGATACAGGATCCCAGTGATATCACTGTCGCCATCTGCGGATTCTGTGATTTATATAGGGCTCGTCCTAGATAGCAAGCTTTTATCTAAGCCAAATATCGAGGAGAGATCGAGGATGGCATTGATTGCCTTATACTGCAGTAGAGGAGCCATTTGCAAAATGTGGGATCTCTCACCGAAAGTGGTTCTCTTGCTCTACGACTGTATAGCTAAGCTCATTATAATCTATTAAGTCTTTGTGCGGTGGAAGGACCTAGAAAGAACCACATTTGCAAGGAAACTCGAGAGCGTTCAACGAGCCGCATTCATCAGCCAGTGTAGTTTACTAAGATCCACTGAGCTTATTTACAGAGGGATCAAAGCTTGGCGGAGGAGTTTACTGTCAGGAACTATCTATCAACTCCAGTTTTAGACTTTCTGCCAATTGTAGTGTCTTCCAAGCCGAGGTTGCAACCATTAAGGTAGAAGTAGATTTACTGCCCCGGAGTCCTCCATCAGAGAAGTGACCATCTACTTAAATAGCAGAGCGGCGATACTAGCCTTGAACTCATTTGTTAATGAGGAGTGCCTAACCTCGCTATCAATAGCATCGAGTGGCTTTGTGATAAGGCTGGTGTGGGAGCCAGACCACAGTGGAATCGCAGGAAACTATAAACCTGATGAGCTGCCAAAGAAAGGCACCCTAGCGTCGCTTTCGGCAGAATTGAAACGGGTCGGTGCTCCCGTATCTCCTTGTGTTCTACTATTAGATAGCTGGGTTTCGCGGAAGCTTAGCCAGAGCGGGTCACTACCGAAACATGCGCTGACGCAAACACCTTTTGGCCCAAGATCAATCGCAAAAGATATAGTAATGTTTTTGGCCTCAGCAAGGCTAGCCTCGCTCTAGTTTTGAGGCTTTTAACAGGCCGTTACCCTATTGGCGTCCACACAGTAAGGCTGGGAATCCTACCAGACGTATCTGCAGAAGTTGTATGGAAGAAGATGGGGGTTCTTGACTGTCCCGCGTTTGGAAGCTCAAGACTTAAACACTTCGGAGCGCATACCTTTAGACATCCCACCGAACTGGCGGGAATAGAAATTAAATGCCTGTGCAATTTATATTGACTGCTAAGCAAGCGATCTTTTGTCAGCCAGCTAACCTAACCTAAGCTGCCCTATTTAAGACTAAGAATCAATTAAATAATTTTAAAAGGAGTTCCGGTTCTGGATTAGGTTCAGAAAGATCTGTGTCGAATGTATATTTGCGATAATAGTAGCCACGGTATTTCACGGTCCGACGAGTCTTGATTTCCTTCAAAAAAAAAAAACAAAAACTGCTCACCGCTTCAGTTCCAAAGAATCACGAGCACACTCTTTACGCTCAAATGAAGTCAAAGTGTAGCTGCACTAGAAATTAAAACAACCGCTTTTGCTTTCTTATTATTCATCCTATCTTCAAGTATAAACATGTGTCTGCGTCTGCCTTCTGTTCCTACTGTTCGTTGAATTTCCTTCACTCACCAGCTCTCGCTTTTGACACACTTTCTGACGGCGCCACCCCCGCAGCCGCACACAGTTCGTCAGCTTTGCTCAAACGTAATGTCCTTGTATTTGGATGAACTGAGCCATGATAGACACGAGAAAGCAGAAAAACTTAGCTGTGAACTTACAAGCGCACTTACTCGCATACATTGCCATGTATTACTGGCAGTGTGAGTGCTCGTGTGAGTGTGTAATGGAAGTGGCATCAGCGCTGCAGTGGTTTGTACAGGAAAGTGCTGAGATTGATTTTCTTTATCATGTTGTGCTGACAAAATGTTCCATCCTCCATACTCAATGTGTACTTTTCCGGCGTAATTTAGTCCCAGGATGCCGTCTTCTGCTGGCATTCAGCATTGAGCGAAGCAAAAGCAAAGCAGTCAGTCACTTTAATGAATTTCGAAAATTTTGCAGCCATGATTCTGAGAACATACTGCATGCACGGGCGTCTGACGAGAAAGTTTAGTGCACACACGCTTGTATTTATGTATTTTTAAGTGTTTGACGCTGTAGGAAATTTTAGACAAAGGTTTTGGAATTTGCTCTCATAAGCCGTGACAAATTCCCTAGTATTCCACAGTTATATTGTACATTTCTTTGTTCTAGCATACTCCCTTGTGGTGAGTTCAATAGAAGAACTTGTTTTCACATGAAAAAGTTTTGACGAGGGCCAATAGCTTTAATATAGCTCATAGAAAAGTGGCGAATCGAAGATGACTAATTATCTTGACATAATTACTGACTCGATTTGTGTAGAAAACTATATTAAGAATCAACTGGCAGTGAAGTCATCTTACAGGTGCAAAATGCTGGTTCTCATGCTGTTTTGAGTTGCCAAAAGTTAAAAAAAAACACGTCACATTCGCTATAATTCATAATTTCTATAACCTCTATTCATTAAGGTTTCCTACAGGGCATGTATCCTATGTTGCAATCTGCCATACCCAAACGGTAGGTGGCTTAGCTGCCTTGGTCGTCGTTGGTTGACTCAATGAAATTCCCAATAGGTTGCCACCTAATTGGTGAGATAAATGAAAAATTAAAAACAAGTGGTAATTTTCTAAGATAAATTGCAATTTAATAAGCGTTGGGAATAAAAGATACACACCACACATTTTGTGGTGTGAATGTCTGGTGTCGATATGCTCACTTTTTTGGGTATTGAAAATGTGTATTCAACAAACGAAGGTGATAATGTCGAACTTGTGACGGGATTAGTAAGACAATATATATGCATATATGAAGATAAACATTTGTATATATAATATTTGATATTTCCAATGGAAAAGAGACCGAATGTCACAATATAGAGTAGTAACCTTTATAAAAACGAGCTCTTTTTTACAAGGTTCAAGGTTATTATATAGAATCCACTCAGCATATACATATGATACAAAATCTTACATCACATATGAGGAGTAAGAATGACATCTTAAAAATCTGTGATGAAAATGACAAGTAAGACATGTATTGATTCGAGACGGGCATAAAAGCTCGATAATTCAGTAAAAAGTTATTTGAGTATACTCTACAGAGCATAAAAAACCGGTCAGTAGGATAATTTGAATTTTGAGCTAAATTATTTTTCCTCCTCTTTGCTTCTTCGGCTGCTGTGTGGCTCTTTCTCCAAAATGGCTCACAGGTTTTCTATGGAGTTTAAGTCGGGGCTGTTCCAAGACCACGCCAACTGTTTTATTCCTTTTCTCAGTAATACAATTACAAACCCTAATAAAATCGAAAACCTGATAGACCACAAAAAGTAGTTATGATTGAGATTAATAACAGATAGTAGAACTATAAAAGAAAAACAAATTACTTACAATTTTGACCATGTGACTTTTGACAGAATCGTTCTCAAATATGACGTCGTTTTTGTGTTGATTTCTTCAATGTAGAATATAAAGTTTTTCATATAGGTCTCATAGTTGACTTTTTCCTATATTAAATCAATCCTTTTTACACCATCACCAGACCATCTTGCTGACTGGCTGGCGTACTGTGGTTTGTAGGCATTATCCGCCTGAGCTTTCCGACACAAGGTGTATACAACAGTCGTTGTGTTTTTATGTGAGTATCAGCCGACCACGACCTTACTCCAAGGTGTTTAAAAGCACATAGATCAAAACAACGCGTTGATCAGAGCCCCAAAAAATATATACTTTTTTGCAAGTATCATTTAGTTCCAATAGGTCAGGTGGAAGGGAAACCTTTTCCACCTTTGTCGGGTTCAAAATAGACCCAAAACCTTTGTTGTGCTGTGGGCCCGAAACCGTGCGACTCATCACTGAACTGAATTTTCAATTCTACCATGCCTTTAGGTTTAAGCCACAGCCACCACGAATCTCCCCAAAGGAACAAACTTAATGAACAGCTTGGAGCGAACGCCAAGGGCTATAACTGCTGCCCATGGTACCAGATTTAAGTCTCCGGTTAGGCCTTGTAGCTTTTGCTGCTACCAGTTGAGCACCCATTAAACTCAATGGCTGGTGATATTTGTCGCTTGCACTGCAAATGTCTTTTCATAAGAAGGAATCTCATTCATAACCTATAATATCAGTATTGAGTATTATGGCACTATATCTGACAAGACTATGCTACAATTTCGAGGCAAGCCATATAACACACTTAGTGAATATTGGATTTTAGTCGTCTCTAACGACAGGCATACCTTACCGCGGGCAAATTCTACAAGCTGCCCGCTGTAGAAAACATAATGGATGCAATCTGAAATATACTAACCTTGGATCCATCCGAACAAATACGACCTACCACAGTTTAACCGCACAATGTTCATGTTCTTTCGCCTATTGTACCGCAGTTTCCTCATTGGTTGGCTCAAAAAAGGTTTTTGTGCAGGACGTTGGCCGTTGAATTCTGCTTCTCTGAGCTACTGCCCAATCTCTGATACGTCTACTATCTCTTCTGTCGCATCTCTAAGTTTGCTTTTAATATTCAAAAAGGACTTAAAGCGATTCAGTAGACAAGACGGTTGGATAAGCCCGTCTTGGACGACTTTCGACATTCGGACCCTTCCAGTCCCCTTTTCCGGGCCTGAAAATGTTCAATGAAATCTTCCTGATTGGCTGGCGTACTGTAGGCATTCTCCGCTGAACCATTCGATTGAGCTTCTCTATACACGGTGGATACAATAAGATCGACAGATACTAATCGTGGATTCCAGCGAACAAATACGATCTGCGAATGTTCAACCGAACAATTCTTATACTCTTTCGCCAATCGTATCTTATCTTCCTCATTCGTTGGCACAGAAAAGATTTTTGAGCAGGCCTCGAATTCTGCTTCCCTGAGCTTTCGGCGAATCACTGATGCGTATACTGCCGTTTCTGTCGCATCTCTAATGTCTTTTTTAAGGTCTGAAGACGATTTAAAGCGGTCCAGTAGACAATGCGGTTAGATTAGTGATGCAGCGATTGTCGTCTTTTACTCTTTTAACCGGGTAAAAGAAGCCATCTCCCGAAACAGAAAGTAATTGTTATCATTAAAGCGACAGTAGAGTTTGATTAAATTATCGATATTTTATTCATGTGAATAGCGAAATTATCGACAGTATCGCGATTCTTCCAATGAATGTAGACTGATTTAGAAATGAATGTAGACGTGTAGCACACAAGGAGGTATCCTCTGAATATAGCCGGTTCATTATGCTTTTTGTAGTTTGAAATGTGCTCAAGTGCTCTAAAGCTTGATAACAAAAATAAGTTTATGAACTTTTGGAACACAAGTTAACTCTTGAGTCAAGAAATCGACATAACGTACGTTGAGCTAAGCAATTTAAGAAGACTTCAAAGCGCCTTGGTGGCTAGGTATTTTTTAAATTACTTTGCCAGCGCACTTAAGGTTATAGAACGTATGCTAAACGCTATTTTACCAATGCGGCCTAATGATCTAATGCATCTTTTGTGATATTATGGTGCCATACTTCGTTGCTAATTAAATCAAAATGCTGAAAAATCTCTCTTGTAGTTGCTTCACTACCAATCAATTCATAAATGCAGCTTCCGCTCCAGTTTCTTTGTGATCCACACGCACTACATCGTCTCCTCTCAGACTCATCCAACCCATTTCCGTGCATTATGCTATCTCCGCTCATTTCACTCTTGCTTAAGCTCATTGTGCATTGCCTATTGTTTTGGAGCAGTTAAAGTTTTTGACTTTTACTACTTGAATATTTCCACTTTCTCCACGACGAGTAGACGACGCTACGGCAGTCGCTATCTCGTAAACTAATTGCCGTTGTGCCATGCTCTGCATTGTTTCTGCCACATCTCCATACACTCCACTTCGTCTTCCTGCAGCTGTGTGCTCAGGATTACTTGGCCTAAAAGTTGTTTGTGTCTACGGTTTTTCGCAATTTTCTTGTTCCTTCTCTTGTTCATGCATTGTTGTAGCTATTTTCTATTTTTGTTGCATAAAGCAATTTTCCAGTGTCCTTAAAGTAGAAAATTATCTGTTACGATGGCGAATTGTTGATTGTTGAATGGCAGCAGCAGCAGCAACTTTTTCACAAAACACAAAAGATCCGGCATCCATCTGCTCTAACCCTAGCCGCCTAGCTAGTCAATAGCGTGCGATGAAAAACTCAAATATTGCACAAACTTTTTATTAACTTCAATTTCTATTAAAGCCGGGATTGCTAGTTTAAAATTGACTCTCTCGTCGGTATTAAATGCGAAATGAGAATTTATATTTATGTGTAATGAGGAGCTTGTGTCGAGAGCGGAGACCGGAGACCTCAATGAATCCCTATAGTAATAGCAAAGGAAAGGGAAGGTTGTGTGCATGCTGGAGGGATTAGTGCCACCAAAATTGCAGTATGATTAGAATTTATTGTGCACATCGAGTTACGACTAATTTCGGGTGTCGAATTTCACTCCTTTGGCGCAGCGCGGAGAGTAAACTTATGACTTTTAATTAAAACACATGAAATTCTCATTACAAACAAAATGCTGCTGACCTCCATTGCAGAAGTGCGCGCAAACACTGCTGCGGCTGCTGCTGAAGCTGAAGCTGGCGCCAGCAAAGTCGTTATATATACATCCAAACTTATATCTAATGAGAACAAGAAAAATTTCAATTTCGGCTGCACGCAGCTTTAATACCCTTCACAGATACGAAATATTTCTTACAAGAACTTGAATCCGGTCGTTCAGTTTGTATGTCTCAGTTAGGCTAGGTTAAACTAGTAGGTCAAGAAGCAACGCATAGACCAGTTTTGGTCTTTTGCGATACCTGATGGAGTTCAGTTCCTAGGTTCAAGAGAAGTAGTCATCTCTTGACGCGAATTTTAACAGACTCTGCGGCCTCACTATCGACATCTCATCCAGTGTATCATACCGTGGGGTCCAGATGCTTACAGCGTAGTCTTGGCAATGCGGAACAAGTGCACAAGAGATGCTCCATTGTTTCCCTGGTGCCCTGCTCTAAACATTTCCTGCAGTCTTCACGATCTGTCAGCCTCATTCTGCGGACGTGTGCCGCCACCAGACAGTGACCAGTTAGTATTCCGATCATGTTCCTACAGTCTTTTCTACACAGTCTACAGGTATCGTCGTACAGGATGTTTGCCATACACCATACTTGGCAATCCCGTCCACTATTTCATTGCCCGCGATGCCTTTGTAGCCTGGCATCCAGTAGAAGTGAAGTTGCTTACTTCTGGCAACACTTTCCACTGACTGACCTGCTTCTCAAGACACTTCTGGCCGATATGAGATACGAAGTTACTGCCTTGACTGCTGCTTGGTTGACTACGTAGACGTTGGCTCTGGAATTGCATGCAGGTGCATTAGAGACCAGCTCCGCGGTTTTCGCATCAGTGAAGAACTCAGCTTGAAATATACTGCAGTGGTCCGGCAACTTAAAAGGTAGCCTTATGCCTAACTCTGGAGAGTATATTCCCGCACCAACTCCATCCTCCATTTTATTCATTTTATCTTAGTTAGCAATCCATGCCCAATTTCTTGAAGATATCAGGTACAATAATACACAAGTACTTGAGTCCGATCTTCAGTTTGAATGGCGACCATATGCTATAGTGGCCAGATATCGACGATTCCGAAAAATGAGTAGTTACTGAGAAGCGGACGTGTGCCAAGTTTCAGTTCGATATCGCGAAAACTGAAGAACTAGGTCGCACTATTGACTGAGAGACAAACAGGCGGACATAGCTAAATCGATGCAGCTCCCCACGTTGATCATTTAAATATATATTTTCTAGAGACCCTAACGTTTCATCTAACAAACTTCCTGCCAAACTTAATATACCCCGTTCAGGGTATAAAAATTTTGTACATACATATATGTACAAGCTCAGCTGAGCTCGTCGTAGGCAACGGAACCGGGTGGGCGCCGGATGCACCGAGATTAGATTAACCCCAAAAATATACAACGACCAAGTTTCCAGCTGCAGTACAATGTCTACATCCCGATCTTTGTGTGCAGTCGGCGCGTACTGGTGGCAGCCAACAGCTGCTGCTGCTGCTGCGTTTTCGAAAGTGACAGCAACAGCAATAGCAAAATAGACACAGTAGTGGTAGCTTGTCACGTGAGTAGAGGAGAATAGTAGGGCAGGCGGGCAATAGTAACAGCAAGCTGACAGACGGCAGACACGCCGACAAATAGCGGATAGACGACGAATGGCAAGCCGGCAGCAGCACAGCGTGATTGGGTGAACAAGTGACGTAGTCAGTTGGCTGAGTGCTCGCCTGAGCGACGACTAAAGTGATAGAGGGAAACTTAAGTCGTCGCCCGAGTGCAACGAAGTGGTTGACTGACGCGGACACCCGCCAAGCTTTTCGTACGACTGCACTGCTGTAGCAACTGTTATTGTCTCTTTTTGTGTGTCTTGCTGTTGACGTTGCCTTCAAAAAAACAAAAAACGAAAAGCAGTGCGGGCTTTCGCTCTTTCCGCGCTCCAGCGGCAATCCATCTTCATCACTGGCGGCGTCGACCGCACAGCGCCTCGCTAGCATAATCAAAGGTTTTTGTGTGTGTTAGGGCTCCGTAAGCCTGGGTCTTACTCCCGTCTCCCCGGCAAACGTGGTGGCATAATAAAACGCAACTTTTTCATTTTATGGGATAAAAATAAGCATTTACTCGGCTTAACAAGAATATCGCATTTGTAACAAATCAAATGCAATTCGCTGTCTTCAACTTCTCAAATTTCTTTTATTTGCATGGCATCAGCAGCAGAGATTTCATTTTAGCTTGTGTTGTTGTAGCAGCAATATAAATTTCTTGGTTGCAGGGAATTATATTTTAATAACTTTAAGTGTAATATTTTTCATAAAAAATTGTAATAATTTAATTTACTAAATTCGACATAATTTCGGCTAACCCTCATTTCCCAGCTTAATGCTGGTCGCAAAAAATAGGGGTTTCTTTAAGTTCCCATAATAAAAATTCCACATTTGTATATATATTTGTTCCTTTCAATCAATTTTCAATTCATACAATGAAATTATTAAATTGGAAAGTTTAGAAAAGATAGCGATACTGTCAGTGTTATGACAAGTCAATAATAAAAGGTGACCCCACTAGAGGTTCCCCACTTCTTTTAAAGAAAAAACACTGAAGTTTCAAAATTAATGGCGAATGTTCATTATCATTCGAAAAGACCTTCTTTGGCATTTATTTTTTGAAGATTATCTTTTTCAAATATTGGATGCGGCTACGTCTCAGATGGTCCATGCGTTGAGTCCAATTTTCGATGACTCGTTCGAGCATTTCGACTGGTAACTGGCGAATGTCTGAATCGTGGCGGGATTGTCCGCATAGACTTTAGACTCCCCATAAGAAAAAGTCAAACAGTGTGATATCATACGGTATTTGTAGCCAATCGACCGGCTCAAAAATTTAAATTATCTGCTCACCGAAGTAACCTCTCAATAAATCCATTGATTAATGTGATGTAGGGGGAGTGGCGCCATATTTTTGAAACCAAATATCGCCGAGATCACGAGCTTCAATTTCAGGTATCAAATAGTTGGTTAGCATGGCGCGATAACGGTCGCCATTAACGATTATGTACTCACCGGCATCATTTTTGAAGAAATATAAACTGATTATTCCACCGACCCACAAACCACTCCAAACCGTTTGGTTTTTCTGGATGGAATGGCAGCAATTTTGCTTGTTAACATACCCATTAAGCTAAAAATTGAGCTCCAAAACATCGGATCTCCTGGGAACTTTTCAAGAGCCCATAAAGAAAATGATGTCGCATCGGAACGTCGAGCGGTTTCACTGCTCGAACGATGATGAGCTGTGTTTTGTACTCTTTTAATTTAAGGTCTCGATGTAAAATGCTCCAAGTCGTTCCATACGTTAATTCGAGTTGCTGCGAACGGAGCCGAACCGACTCTCCACGATGTTTGTCTACAGTTTCAGCTACGACTGCTATATTTTCAGTGTATACGATAGTATGGTGGTCGTAGATCACTAAAAGACGGATCTCACAAAGATCGTCCAAAATCAGTTATTGTTGCGGAAACTATTGATGCTGTACTCAAACTGATTTTGCAAGGTCGACCTATCACGAGATCGAGACAAATATGGACATTAGTGGGACTAACATACATTCAATATTACTTGCACATTTCACTATAGGATAAATTTTTCACATTGGATCTCACACAACTTGTTAATCACACAAAAGAAGCTCCTGTCGATTGTTCGAGAGAAATGTTAACAAAATAAGATAGCGGCGCTTCGAAACACGTCTATAACATTGTAATAGAACATGAATCGTTGCTTTATGCTTATGATCCCGAAAATAAACAGCCGTCAACTATATGGGTGTTTCGATGTGAGCCGAATCCAACAAAAGTTGCACTCCAAGCAAATGGCTTCCCACTTGTTTTTTGGAAATACTGGATATGTCGCTATTACGACTTGAACAACGCAGAACAGCAAATTCTGAGTTGTACAGGTATACAACCATTTGTTTGCCAGTTGTCTTTCAAGAAATTAGGAAAACTAGCCATCGAAGACGGATCACTTTTTACCAAGCCAATGCTAGCTCTCACACATTAATTGAAACAATCGTACTATTGAGCACTCAAAACATCGATTCGATGAGTTATTCAACGTAAAGTCCTGACTTGGCATCGAATGACTGAATGACTTATTATACCCTGAACAGGGTATATTAAGCTTGTCACGAAGCTTGTAACACCCAGAAGGAAGCGTCGGAGACCTTATAAAGTATATATATAAATGATCAGTATGTTGAGCTGAGTCGATTTAGCCATGTCCGTCTGTCTGTCTGTCCGTCTGTCTGTCTGTATATATACGAACTAGTCCCTCAGTTTTTAAGATATCGTTTTGAAATTTTGCAAACGTCATTTTCTCTTCAAAAAGCTGCTCATTTGTCGGAACGGCCGATATCGGACCACTATAACATATAGCTGCCATATAAACCGAACGATCGGAATCAAGTTCTTGTATGGAAAACTTTCACATTTGACAATGTATCTTCACCAAATTTGGTATGAGTTATTGTTTGTAAAAATAATGTAATCTCCGAAGAAATTGGTCAGATCGGTTAACTATAGCATATAGCTATCATACATACTGAACGATCGGAATCAAGTTCTTGTATGGAAAACTTTCACATTTAACAACGTATCTTCACGAAATTTGGTATGAGTCATTGTTTGTAAAAATAATGTAATATCTGAAGAAATTGTTCAGATCGGCTTATTATAGCATATAGCTGCCATACAAACTGAATGATCGGAATCAAATGCTGGTATGGAAAACTTTTGCATTTGACAAGATATATTTACGAAATTTGGTATAAATTATTTTCTAAGGCACCAATGCAATCTGTGAAGGGTATATTAGCTTCGGTGCAGCCGAAGTTAACGTTTTTTATTGTTTTTATTCCCGTCCGTAAAAAAAAAATAAACTAAAAGTTGACTTCTTCGTTATCGTTACCGTTTTTCCACACCTGAAGTGGATGCGTTCAGAACACAAGTTTTGGAGGTACCACAATCGGAGAGACAAAAGTACTCTGACAATTGTTTCAAATGCATGGAAAGGTCTATAGATCTAAATTGAGAATGCTTTGAAAATCAGTAAAGCCATTTTCAATTATTAATGTTTGACTTTTGTTCTGTAATCCCCAAATATAAAACTGAACTCTTGTAAAGATTTAGGTATAAAAGCGGGGTTGTTGGTAATTGTTCAATCATTAAGGTTCTTAGAGCGTCGTATCATATTTCTATATAGTATATTTCGAGACGAGTTAGTGCTCGAAAAAATCTTTCAAGCCTTTATAAGGCAAAAACTGTTCAATTTGTGACTTCTAACAAATTGGTCCAAGTCATATACCAGTGTTTGCGCTGCGATTCAATATTACATATCTTTAAATTCAATTTGAAATAAATAGTCATTTATTCCGAAACAAAAAAGAGTTTATCGATATCAGAATTATTAAGGCTCTGAATGATTTCATGGTATAAAAATCTTAACTTATGATCGTCGCTTGGTCTTAAACTACACGTCTACTACCAGACTGAAAATTAGTGCACTATTTATTTGAGCATGTTTACCTGCCTTTCAATTAACTGATCTGCTGTAATATATTCATTATTGGGACGACATTTCTAATGGGTTATCAAGGTACCGTAGCAGCGCGAGCGAGCACATTGCGCTCTGTGAGAGTAATGTTCATCGCTCATGCAAACTCCTTTTGGCTACTAATATTTTGCTTCGTCTACAGCACAAGCACCTTGGCTTAGTCCCGTTATGGCAATTAAACTCCAGCTCGGCGAACGCTGGCAGCCGGCGAACGGTGCAAAATCTGGAATTTTTTCGACGCCGTTATTGGAAATTTACGATAAACTCGTTCATTTTTCCGTGAGTCGCGTACGTGGACACAACGCAATTTGGGTCTTTCGCTGATATATCCTTCAGTTGTACAACTTTCTTATATAAATATTATATAACTATTTTTTATATAAATGTGAATTTATAGTGCAGCGTTTTAGAGAGTCCAAACATTGAATTGCGAGTGTGACTTTTTTATAGAACGACAATAAAATTATTGTTTTTAAAGTGTGAATTCTGAATTCATTTTGCGATTTTGCTGTGCAGTTTTAATTTGTCATTCACTGGTGAACTGTCGGTGTACTATTGAGAAAAACAAAAACACTAAAAACACGAAAATTCGTCAAAATTGTATTTTGCGTAGTTTATTTAAAATAAAAGTTAACTAAAAACAATTTGTTCAGCGTGAAAACTTGTGAATTATATTTTTTTTTACGAATTGAAATTGAAGGATATTTAGCGCAAAATGTTCAGCAGCCACGCGTCCAGCTTCCTTGGCAATCGGCCGTCCATCTTTGATTTCTCAGAGAAGGCGCATAACCTTTACATTGAGTGAGTAGCCTAAACTTTAATATATCGTCACCTAAAATGCAAAATGATGTATCATTAAAAAAATTTAAAATGAGTTTTTCATTGTTTATTATGTAGCATACAATTTTCAGCAACCACTGTCAGATATAACCCATATATAACCAATGTATAAGCAATATATAACCAATATAACCATTTTATAACCAATTTATAACGAATTTATAACCAAAACTCAAAATTTGCTTCAATATGAATGATTTCTATCAAACCATTTTTCCTATGTCTATAAACTTATGAAAAGTGGTATTACATTATCTTGCATTTAGGGTGACAATATACATATATACGTATGTAAACTCGCGAATTTTGCCTTTGATTCAAAAGTAAATGGGATTTATGAGCGCTTATAAATTATAGAAATTAATTTCCACTTTCATTTTCTCTTTGCATTAAAGCGCCAACAACTAAGAGCGCTTATTAAATTACTTGTACATTATCTTCTTTGCGTTCCATTACTTCGCCGTTATCGGCATTGTCTGCGCGGCATTGCATTGTGAACACAGAGCGCAGTGTTGCATTGATTGGCAGGGAGGGTGATATGCATTGAAAGGAAATGAGAAATATTCGCAGATCGATTAATTTAACAGCGGCACTCCATTTCTCTTCTAATTTATTTGAATCCTTGCATTTCCTGCTTTGTCACGTTGTCCCCTCTTTTAATTTCCACACTATTCGTTCCATCTTCGCTCTGTCGTTTCGCTGGCGTCTGTCTTATCACTGATTTCTCCACCGGCATGCTCATTTATTTTATTTTTGTTGTTTGCCACTAAGTCTGCTGTTCGTTCAAATGCTTGTCATCGTTTTTATACTTTGGCAGTTTCTTTTCGTTACTGTTGTTTTTGTGAATTTTTCAATTATCTTCTACACTCCCATTTCGTACAGTGATGGCGACTAGTTCTGCAATTCATGATGCCAATATCAAGAGTTCTTAAAACTTCTGCGAAACTTATGTTTGTAACCCATTAGGGTGGTACTTAAAAACGTACAAAAATTTATATCGTGTTAGGGTGGTAGTTAAAAAATCACAAAAAATATATATTAACTAAGTTCTAACCGATCAATTAGTAAAAATATGCACAAAGATCTGTTACCTTATCTTATCTCAGATTTTGGTTGCGAACGGTAAAAACCAGGCTTCAAAATATTTGATTTTTTTTATTGAAATGAGGAAATAAAAAGTAATTAATATTTTTTAGCTAAAGCACAAAATATAGTAGATATCTTTAAGTCAATGAAAATAAAAAAAATTTTGCGCGTACTAGGGTGGCTCTTAAAATATTACAAAAAATATAAAGTAATTATTTTTTTAGCTAATACACAAAATAGATATCACTAAGTCAATTATACTAAAATTTTGAGCGTATTAGGGTGGCTCTTAAAAAATTACAAAAATTGTTTTCTCTTAGTTCCACCCTAACAATCGATAAAAATATGCATAAAGATAAACCGATCGGTCGGCATCGGGGGTAAAATCATTAATGTTTTATAGAAAATGGAGAAAAACAATATAATTTTTTTTTTGAGTTTTTACATCGGGACATCAAGGGTAAAGCATTAGATATTTTATAAAAAATGGAAAAATAAAATAATTTTTATAGCTTTTACACAAACTCCATATCACTACATTCAAAAGTATTCGAATTGTGAGTGTAGTAGGGTGGTACTTAAAATATATTTTCTTGGTTTTACGCTTTCGTTCGATAATATTATGCATGAATCCAACCAGTTAAAAAATTTAATGTGAATGTGGTACACTATATCGACTTTCATTGCGAATTTCGAAAATCAACCATCAAATTTATAAATTATTTTTTTAAACTTTTGGACAACCCTAATGGGAAAAGTTTAATGATTGAATATTTATTTGAGCATGGGAAGTCTAACTCAAAATTATTTATTTTTTTAATTAAGGACCATCCTAATGCACTTATGCTTGCAGCTCTATTCTATGGTTTGTTGTAAGGAACATATGTATTTGAGTGGCCAATGCAGCTTTGGAAAAAATTTTGGAAATTATTTCCCTAGGCTTTAGGGCAACCCTAATGAAAAAAGTTTAATGATTGAGTCGTCATACGAGCGTTGAAAGTCTTACTAAAAATTCTAAAAAATATTTCCAAGAATTAAGTATCACCCTAATGTACGTATGCATGCAGCTCGCTTTCTATGGCCTTATATTATGTTAAGAACATATGTACCAGTCACATCTATACATTTTTATATATGTATGTACATACAAACAATATGATTCAATATTTATGGGAACTCTAATCGAGACCTTCTGTTAAAAATTTTCCAATCGCTTCTCGTTACAGTGCATTTGGCATGAGTGATAAAAGCAGCACCACCACTAGCCTTCCCAACAGTCCGATTCATACATCGACACCGGGCAGCAACAACAATGGTTCATCGCTACTCAATAATAGTAATAGCAATAGCAGCACAGGGCTTGTCAATGGCGGCAGCAATATCAACAACAACAATAACAGTGGTCCACCAAGCTTATGTAATAGCAATGGCAATAATAACAACAATACGTGCAGTGCCAATCGGAATGTTGTCGACAACGAATCATCATGCTTCCGCATGGACGCCGACATGCCCTTCGGTGAGAAGGAACCCGATCCAGACAATATCAAAATGTTTGTTGGCCAAGTGCCAAAATCCATGGATGAGGCACAATTGCGTGAGATGTTCGAGGAGTACGGTCCAGTGCATTCGATAAATGTGCTACGCGATAAGGCGACTGGAATCAGTAAAGGTGAGTGCGAAAGCGAGTAAGCGTAGATGAGTGGAGCTTTAGAGAGTGTGAGTTGAGTGCGGGATAACGGAGTGGGGAATCAGCTGTAAGCTGCACAAGTGGCTGGATTTCGGTAAAATTGAGTTGAGGAGTCGAAAGTGTTGAGAACATATTATTTTGCAGCTTAATTGGTGCTTCATATTATTAATACGTGAGAGAGTTGGAGTAATATAAAGGCCTACGAAGTACTTTAACGTAGAAACTTTCAAATATTTTCGCACTATTGCCATTCTTTAAATTTTTCATATAAAAATATCATCGGGTACGTTTAACCGTTTATCGTGTGCACAGCTAACTGAGCTCGGATTGAAAAAAGTAGAGTGATAAAGTGTGTTTTGGGATTTTTAATTGGGTCCTCTTCAGTTTAAAAATATATTTTGTTAACTTTTTTAATTCAGTTAAGGCGTTTTGTGTATTTTCTCGGTAAATACTATGTAGACCTGAAAGTGTAGTAAAGCTGAGAACACCGGTACTTTCTAAAAACAAATTACGTTGCCGAAAAAATGAAAAAAAAAACTTCGTCTATCGAAAATGACTCAAGATGAACTCGATAAATGAATATATTCGAATAGTATAATTTGTTACTTTTTAGAATTTGAAGGAATCTAGTTAGCTCCTTAATATTTCTGCCATTTTACCCTGTTATCTGTACTATGTTATCCGAAATTGAAACAATTATTACGAGTTATGTATGCTGATTCGGCGATTGGTGAATTGAAAAGGATGGTCGCTGAAACACCTCCTCGCTAGGTGTCCCACAAGAGCTCGTTTATTTTCTTTTAGATTCTCAAAATGAGTCAACTTGGAAGACAGTTATAGTATGTTGTTCTCATGACTGTGTAGATCAATGTGTGTTCTGTTAATTCTACCTTGTCTACTTTGAGGAGGAGGGAGCTCAGGCGATAATGCAACCAAGAAACTGAGATCATTATACCCTGAGCAGGGTATCTTAAGTGTGCCACATAGTTTGTAATACCTTAAAGTAACTGTGGAGGTCCCTATAATATATAGCTCAGTCGGCTTGGAAATGTCCCACTGAAATATCTCATAAGTTTCCCCAGAGAGTTGCTCATTTGTTAGGATGGTTGGTATCGGATCACTAAAGGATGTAGCTGTCATACAAACCTTAATTCGACGGGAAGGTTGTTTATATAGAACCACGTGGAAAGTTATATCAGAAAATTTATCAGTGGTTGCAAAGCTTTGGCCGATCACGTTAGCAAATTTAGTTATACATATAGTCGATGGAAGGAATGCACTTGTGAAAGGTATTATAGCTTCGCTGCAGACGAAATTATGACTTTTCTTGTTTTGTCTTAAAATAGTATTTCTTTTATTTGCTCACCATTCACATGACCCCAGAAATATTAACTTTGATCACTCTCAAAAGTGTTCCTAAATATCTAGTGTTTCTTCGAGTTTCTCTTTTTCAAGCAATGGTAACCTTTAATACTTTACTTTCGCATGATTGGACCAAATAGTACCTGAATTATTTGATCGGGTCTTCCTACAAACTGATTTAACTATCGGGTAGACAAAGTATGTGCTTCCAAATCATAATTAGAAAACTGTTGACTGTCGCTATGACACTTATGACGCAAAGATGTCTCTATTTAATTTCGTATTGATCAACTTTAGTGTTGAGCTGTCTAGTCGGAGAGACCGAAACCTTAATTGTCGTCTTCCTCGAACTCAGAGTTCTCCTTTTTGGCTTCTTACTACTTTTCGGCAGCAGCACCAGCACCATCAGCTGGAGCAGAGGCAGCAGCAGCAGCAGCAGCAGCAGCAGCAAAGAATTTGTTGTGGTCCTTGATGTAGTAGCTTCCTTGAAATCCGCTTCCGTGGCAGCAGATTCTTGAAACCATTGACAACTTTGTGTGGTACCGAAGCAATAGTTGGGTAACCAATCTGTAACGATACGGCGGTTAAATTGGCACCCAGCTTGGAATTTCGAACGCAGATCTTCAGAACTGAGAGTTCATGATTTCTCTTGTTATGACATAGGTTGACTTGATGCCTTCTTTTGGACTTTGGATCTCGGCATAAATTATAAGTGATCGAATGATAATGGAAATAGAAATTTGCTGATTATATTGATGAAAAGGCTGAAGTCGTCAAAATCCTATTTGACAACATTGTCTTTTATCAACTGGCTTTAATATACGATAGTATTGAGGTCGATGAAAAAAAACAGACCAAAGGTATATAATAAATTTGAGATAAAAAAGGCGAACTTTATTGATTTGCTAACGAATTGCCCGCTCAGTCAATAATCTGGAAGTAACATCAATATAACTTAGTTTCCTTACAAAAAAGGATATGTCTCAAGTTCGAGGAGTATTTCGTCACTTAAAATGCAAAGCAACGTATCATCAAGAAAATCGAAATTGAGTTTTTTATTGCTTACGATTCACTACATCGCATTACATATACAAATGTAATATAAAATTTTCGGCTTCTGCTACCAGATATAACCAATAAGTAACCAATATGTAAGTAATATGTAACCAATATGTAACCTATATATAACCAATTTATAACCTATATATAACCAATTTATAACCAAAACTCAAATTTCCTTTAATATGAGTGGTTTCTATTATACCATTTTTCCTTCGCCTGTAAACTTAGGAAAAGTGATGTTACGTTATTTTGCATTTTAGGTGACGATTTGCTATATACTTTGGCCTCATCAATCCTGAGACTGTATCAGCTGAATGTATATTTCTGTGCCTGCTCGCTATGATTGTTTTTTTTAGAGCGAGAAAATACTCAAAATTAAATTTAGCGCTCTTCTTAACACAAGAAAGGACCTCAAAAATTGTGAATCGACAAACCGCAATTTGAAATAATTATTAACAATAAAATCAGAGGCCGCAGGTCGTCAATGCTACCAACCATAACTAATAACGAGAATTAATTAGATTTCACGCATATTCATAAATTTTGATTATGCTAAGCATATTACGAAATTCTAGCATTGTGGTGAAGGTGGGCGTGGCATTCGTAGAAAAAACACCTAATGTCAACCTTAAATGGTCTGGAAAGAAACAAATGAGGGCAGAAGGTTTATTACTCGCTCGCATGGTTTTCATGCTTTTAACGACATATGCTTGTATTTGTGTTGTTGTTGGCTAAGCAAATACCGCACAAACTTATCGACACATGTAGATGAGTATGTATTTAAGTGAGGTTATGTCTCTGGGGATGCATGAAAGGAGGAAGTCCATTAAAATTATTTTCGCACAACAATGGTTTCCCACTTTTTACTGCTGCATTTGCGAATTGCCAAAGCAAAAGTCATTCAATTACGTGTATGTGCGGCTTTTGCTTTTGCTTTTTTCTTTTTCCTTTTCTTCGCTTCTCTTCTCATTTCATTTGCCCTTTTCTCGCTCTCTTCTTTTTTTCATGGAAGCATTTTATTCATTTCGTGTGTTTTTCTTTTATCATTGTCAATTCACTTACCAGTTATTTGTCATATCGTTCACAAAAACACACAACAACAACAATAATAATACGTGAAAGCTTGCCACTCTTTCCTCCATCACTCCACCAATCTGCTTTTATGTATGTCTTCCTTTTATGTCGGTGAAATGCTTGCAATTTAGGGTATTTTTAGAGGTCAAACCTTACAAAAGCAGCACAAACGAGTGAATGCTGGCGAAATAGGAAGCTCCAAACATTTATTGCTTTAGCATGGGAATGTCGCAGAAGTTGAATTTAAATGTGGAAGCCAACAAATTGCATGGCAAATAATTTTCAACTGAGGGCTGCTTGCTCGTTTAACTTTATTTAGTTTTTTTATTGCAAGGACTAATTAGTTAGTTAAGGACTTAAAATTGAGGACTCTAAAATAGTTCATTGTGATAATAAAAGCAGTATTAATTATATATAATAGTCATTGTGATAATAAAAATACTATTAATCATATAGAAAATAGAAAAAAACAAAATTTCCCTAATAAACCTCATTAAAAAAGTTTTAATAATTCTAATAAATCCCTCAGATTCCTTTTGTCAAAATATTCAATTTTTCTCTAACATATTTTGTGACAAAAAGTAACCGGAAATTGTAAAACAAAATATTTAATTATTCATCAATATTTACTTTGTCGCTTTCAAAGTAATCCCCACCTGATGTAACACACTTATGCAAACGATTTTTCCCGTCCTCGAAACACTTTTCATAAACACTTTTTGGAATGGGCTTCAACACCTTCAGCGAATTTTGTGTTATATTTTCGATCGATTAAAAATGGTATTCATGGAACGGCAATTTCAGTTTGCGGAACATGAAAAAATCAGACGGAGCCAAATGTGGTGAATGCGGTGTTGATTGATGGTATTCTTTGCGTTTTTGGCTATAAATTCGGCCAGAATCGTGGCTCGATGCGATGTTGCCATATCATTGAGTAAAATTCATGAATTGTTTCTCCATTATTCCTGTCGTTTTCGACGGATGTTCTCATGCAAATGCCTCAGTACTGCCAAATGGTACTTCTTACTGACCGTCTGTCTCTCCGGAAGAAATTCATGATGCACCAAACCACGAATATCGAAAAAATAATGAGTGGATTTGGCGTGGTTTTTTTGTTTCTTCTTATTTTTTCACCGCCATTCCGATGATTGTTGACTTGTTTGCACGTCAAACTGACTTGTCTCATTGGCAGCTATAACGCTCTCCATGAATGTGAGATCGGAATTTGCACGATCAAGTTTATCCAAGATATCTGTACAGTACTCTTTAAAAAAAAAATTCAGCTTTATCGGGACGGGTCGAGCAAGAACGCGTTTCATATCCAAATCATTCGAACGGGCTCATGAGAGATGTCAAGCTCTCTTGCCATCTCTCTAACACTTGTCTGACGATTTTCAAGCACCATTTCCTTCATTTTTTTTAATATTTTCATCAGTTAAGAGATTAAAAGTGGTTCAGAACGAGCCATGTCTTCAAAGATCTCTTGACCGTTTTTGAAGGCTTTGTATCACTCGTAGGCTTGTGTGTTTGGTAAAACTGAATCACCGAAAGCCTTTTCCAACAGTCTCAATGATTATTCCCACGAAGTTTGGTTAGAAATATGCAACTTTAGACAAATATTTAACACAAATATTTAAATTACATTTTCGGGGTACTTTTTTGTCACAATGTTTGATTAACTATTTTATTCCATGCTGCTTAGGTGGAGCCCACAGTCCAAACGAGTACTATAGCAGTTTCGCTATCAAGAGAGGATCAACCGAAAGTTATGAACTTCAGGGATCTCTTCCAATTTTCAGTTTTTCCATTCGGCTACTAAAATGAGTTCTTCAAAGTGCCTTTTTGAATCCATTGAACCGAAAAGGTCACTTGAAGCCATATCAGACCAGATCGGCGATTATTGAATGATACTTGTATTGCTTTCGTTCAAAAGATCTCGAATAATCGTTGCGTAATATCTAAGAGTTGTTAACCCACAAATTCGCGTTTTCTTGCCCAACATTTCTTGACATATAGTAGATATTGTTGAAAATAAGATGCCGATTTCTTAGCCATTCCGCTGATGATTAATTTACTATCACTGTTTTCTAAGTTTCCCGCATCGGTGGACAGGTCTCTTCTAGTATGAATATACTACACATCACCATTATGTGACATCTTGACCATTAGAATGTCGAAATCTCCTCTCTTTCAACTTTCGAAGCCAAAACAGAGCTCTTCAGTTGAGTTTAATATAAAAAAGTAAGTGGTAAATCGATAGATAACCATTATCCCAATAATTTGAGTTATACCAGTTGACTTTTCGTTCCACCATTTGAAAAATTATTTGGGTCGAATATAGCTGTATAGACAGCAATACATAGCTAGCTTGAACTGTAAGCTTTTTTGTCATTCACAATAATTTATTCAATATCACCTCAAGGTGATTTATTGACTGCATTGCAGTGCCTGTGACTTTCGTTGCGGCTGCAGCAAACTTCTTGCTCTCCAGCAATGACCAAGTGTCAGCCGCGTTGAAACAAAACGTTAATCTTTACTTAACTTTTAGCATGACATTTTTATTTATCTTCATGTTGGCAACCATAAGTAGCAACACTACGCACTCGCACATACACAACCACCCGAATTTGAGCAAGAAAATAATGGAAAATCGCCCACAAACAAACAGTTAAGGACATTCATACGAACATGCATACGCAGCAAAACTATAATCCAGTGCAGTGTGGAATCAGGATGGGATGAGGAGTAAAGCTTGCCACCAACATTTTGCTAACAGACATATTTGTACAGTTATTGGCAGTGAAATAGACACTAATGGTACACTTATGTTTTGGAAAAATTACTTCAAGACAATGTTAATTCGTAAAATTCCGTAAAAGAGTGGCAAAACGAACAGACAACTGGTATAATTGTAAATACTGGTTTTATGAAGAGTAGATAAAGTGATCAGCGTTGCTTTATTGTATTGACGTCAGTTGCACAACTTTGTGGTTGATTTCATATTACTAGAGAACTTCTTTCTCTTATTATCGAAGTGTATTTTATTTTTTATACCAATTTATCATACCAGTCGCTTATTTCAGCACGGCATTCTAGTAATATAAGAGCATCCACAAAGTTGTGCTCAAAGAGAAAGAAATGATGGCAGTGCATTTTATTATACCAATTTATTATACCAATTTTTTATACCAGTCCCTTATTTCAGATCGGAAGTCTAGTATATTACTAAGAGATAACTTTTTGCTCTTATTATGGGAGTGAATTTTATTATACCAGTTTATTATACCAGTCACTATTCTTAACTTGTGTTAAATGTTGCTTTCATTACTATAGATCAGAGTTCAAATTAAAGAGCAGAGTAGTGGCGAATCGAACACGGTTACATCATAAAATTGACTTTCCTTCATCGAATTATATTTTCCATATATCGCTTACCTATTTCAATGCCCACAGCTCTACATAGCACATATGTACGTTCTCTGTGTGTGCGCTGACAACGAAAATGCATAAAATTTCAATTTATTTTAGCATATCAATTCGTCGCATATCCTTGGGACAGTTTTCTGCTTCACTTTTTCCAACGCTTTACCAATCGCTGTACGCTTTTTTTTGTCTTTCGCCTTCTGCATGTCACCGCCACGGAAGCAGTCGAAACCTGATTTCACTACTGAACTACTAAACTTTGACTTACAGAAACCGAAGAAAACACCAAAGCGGTACTAATGTAATCCAAAACGAACCGAGTATATGTATGGATATGCAAATATGTATATGTACATAGTATATGTATGAACATACATATGTAAATACATTCACGGTTAATAAAATGGTAGTCAATTAAAGCTGTGTGAACGTTTTCGGCGCCAAGCTATGTTCGGCAGATATTTTATGAACTCAAATATTATTTTGTTTCTGTTTTTTGATTTAAATTCTTAATTTCTAAGTAATACAACATTTAAAAACGATCTTAAGTTAATTATTGACTTATTCAAGGATATCTCAAGGAAGATAAATCCATATGGCGACGGAATCAGAACATTATGCCACCGATTTTCTAATACACTTGAATTCTTAATTCAGTTTAGAATGATTCGGGGCTGCACGGACAACCTTCGACCTCTTCAACTGATAAGAATATTGATTTTTCCAAGACATTTTTTGGTGTTTAAAAATCGTCAGGCATGTTGTAGAGAAATGGCAAGAGAGCTCGACATCTGTGGCGAGTCTGTTCGAATGATTTTGGTGGATGTTTTGGGAATTAATGATCGTCTCGTAACGACAAAGCTGAATTTTTGCAAAAAGAGTATCGTAAACAGGTCTCTTTGGACATGTTTGATCGTGCGAATTTCGATACCACATTCATGGAAAGCATTATAACTACCGACGAGTCTAAGTTCGAACTACCTACGACTGGGCTAGCGGTCCTTTCACTGTTTTTAGAAGGTGACGTTTTCGTCGGCCTAAAAGACAGATCTGAGCATCGGTTTTGATCTTCTTTATTTCTCATAAGACTATGCTTTTAGAGTCGACCAGCGCAAAGAAGGAGTTGTCTCAACATACACCTTCCCCACCAACATTACGGCGATATGAGGACCGTTCTCAGAAAAGTGCAAGGTTTTTAACGGGATGGGACGATTGCGATTGTCATTTCTGATCGGTGTCACTCCATCATACCCAGGCCGCAGAATCCCGGGTCCACTAGTTCAGGGTTTTACAAAAGTTCTAAAATTACAATTGAAGACCTCGGCGTTAAATCTGTCAAGTCGTTCCACGCGTTAGTCGGAGTTGTTGCGAACGGCGCCGAATCCATTAGCCATATCTGATCTCTTCATGATTCTCATGCCGCGCCAACCAGCCCAGAGTGTTATAAAAATCCTGGAAGAGCTAATTCAACTCGCAATCTAATTCAAAACCTCAGTTCGGGTATAGGAGTTGAAAGGCCGTGAAGGCCGCAGGTCATTTAGCGTTACCCAAGATGCATAAACTCGAAGTCGACCTGGATTACATTACAAATAGCGTTGACCTAAGTCGAAGTTCAGGTATCCTGCCGTCCTTACGATAACATACACTTTTCTGCAACCTTCATCGACCATTGAGCCGAGTGTCTAACCGTTTAGAATGGATTTAGTATAGTTTGATGAAACTGATGGACGAAATGAGTTCCAAACGAAGGATTTTCTTCCTTTTGGTTGACTTTCCCCGCTATATATCGATCCGCGTGTAGCATATCTTTCTGAAATAGGTGTCACAGTGGTGCCGAATAAAGAATAACGCAATACCAAATAAAAGAGATATCGGTCCAACAACTTTCCTGAGTCCAGGTATTATGAAAATATTGGTTAACGTTAGTCAAATTGTTAATGAAAAGGTAACAATAATATATTGAACATCAAAAAAAAAATTGTGACGACCCGATTTATTCCACTATTATTGCCCAAAAAATAATTCCACGCTGCCATTATTTCACACGAAAGTGTACATTTAACAAATATTTGCTGCCGTACAAACCGCTCTATGTGCGCCAGACTTATATGCAAGTATTGTGGTATGCTTAGTCTAAGAATATACATATGTATTTTATATATGAGAACCTGCTGCAACAACAACAAATACATATATACTTCAATAACGCAGTTTTCTGCTGTTAAGGTAGTGTAGCTGTTGTTGTTGTTGTTGCGCTGCGCATGCCACAAGACATTGATGTCAACTGGCGTTTGCCGGAAGTCGATATTTTTGGTGACTTATCTATGGAAATTATTTTCCGCTCAATGTGCTGCTCGCTTTTTCACACCAACTACATTGTGCTGACTGCACACATGAGCAAATACAAACATACATATGTATATGCAAGTATATACGTTACACATGGACAACCATATAACTCACCAACAGTTATGTTTGCATACTGTCTGTGGCTAAATCCGAGGCTGAAACTAAAACTATTTTCATCTGTTGGCTCTGGCTTTGGTCAGAATTTGTGCGTTTGTTTGTATGTTTTGCATTGGTCCACTGACGTTGCTGCTGCCAAAGTAATCTGTGCGAAACTTAAGGACGTTGATTTATTTATGTTCGATTAATTCATTTCCGGCACGTGGTGTGGCGCACTCAGCCGCACACAATTGCAGCGCATTTGCACCACAAAATCACATGTGCTTGTATGTGTGTGAGTGCGGGTGTGCCTGTGTGCTTATGGGCAGGATTTCGACTATTTGTTGCCTTCGGCTGCGTCTTACAGATTAAGTTTGCAGAGCGAACGTGACTGGTCCGGTCCAACTGTTGTAAGACTTTATTTCCTGTCGCAAGCAGCTTCGTGTCTCTTACTACTTCACTCTCTCCATATTTATGCCATTCGGCTGCTAAGTTCATTTTTGAGCAAATATGTATTTGTGTGTGTGTGTGTGTGCTAAATACATATTTAAACATCTTATTTTGTTTTATTTGCCATTTCAATGAATTTTGCAGGAATTGTAAGCTCTTACCTATGGCAAAACAGATTTGGCATAATAATTCCTTCAATGTCAGCGGCGATTTATTGCGGTAAACATAAATAAATATACATGTAGTTTGTGATATTTCAACTGTAAGATACATATGTATATTAGTCTATAAAAACAACTTGCTCAAGCAAATCGTTTAATTAACTTAATGCTCATTATAATACTGCTGACGTTGTTCCAGTAAATCACGACCAAGAGCAACTCTAATTAAGACATCACCACTACTAAAATAACATTATTTTATTATGTACATATGTACATTTAAAGATAGGTACTTTGATCCTAAACCTACGTTCTCACCGGCATCATTTTTGAAGAAATATGGAACGATGATTCCACCGGCCCACAAACCATATTACACCTTTATTTTTTCTGGATGTAATGACAGCTTTTGTATCTCTTCATGTTGATCTTCGTTTCAAATATGGAAATTTTTGCTTGTTTACATACCCATTGAGCCAAAAATAGGCCTCATCGCTGAGCAAAATTAGGCTCGAAACCGTTGGAACTTTTAAAGAGCCCACAGAGCGAAGCGATGTCGCTTGGGAAGGTCGTGCGGCTTCAGTTCTAGCACAACCTGTATTGTGGACACTTTCAATTTAAGATCTTGCGCCAAGTCGTTCCATAAGTAAGTCCGAGTTTGCTGAATTGACTCTCCAAGGTTTTCGGTTACACTCTCCTGTTCAGCTACTATATTTCTTCACTATGTGCTCGACGTGGTTTACTCGTGTTCGATCGAAATGGTCTCAAAATGGGTGATGGTCTTGCGAATAGTATGCTCAGTAGGGCGATTATGTTGAGCATAAATTGACCGTAGCACGCGAAACACATTCTTAACAGAACGCGAATTTTCGCTATGATGCTGAACGATTTGTAAACGTTGTTCAAGCGTAAGCCTTGCTATGAAATGCCAAACATTACTGAACAAAAATAACGTGACAGCTGGACACGACTCACGCGTGATCTGTCAAAAAAAGGCTACTGAAAAAAGTACATCTAAAGGGATCACTCGTTATATGCCATAGTGGTCCGATATCGGCTTCTTGTAGAGTAAAGGACGCGTGCAAAATTTCTGATCTAGTAGTATCAAACTGAGGGACTTGTTCGCATATATAGAGACAGACAGACGGATAAAGACCGGACGATGTTAATCGACTGAGCTCGTCACGGCTGTTAAAAACTTCGTGGCAAAACTAAAGTAGCCTATACGGGATATTAAAAGAAGTCGCATGGTGTAAAATCTGATAGTTATGGTGAATGAGACAGCAGTTCATAGCTTCAAGCAACCAATTTGACCCTAGCGATAACTGAGTTGTGAGCGAGTGTACTTTTTCCTTCGTTAAAAGGGGTAACTTTTTTTCTAACTAGACATTGAATGAGAACAATGATTCCCAAAATTTCGTTATTTTAGATTTTTTGTAGATCGTTTGAACTTCTAGAGGTAGTCCCTGTCGATTATAGCTTGTGAACCGCAGAAAACAATGGTCACTTCCTTTAATGCAATTACTTCGGAGCAAGTTCGCTAGTGAAGTCCACTGTTTCGACAGTTCCACGGTCCTTGTTGTGCACCAGTCGATCCATGTTTTGTAGCCTGTCACGAAACAGCACATAAACTGCCTTAGATTTTGTTTAATCAGCGTCGGGTTCCACTTTTTGTTAAGAGTGAGCACAAAAAGCAACCAACCTAATGGCAAAGATCTTGCCCAAAGTTTCATGTCATTTTGCCTCTTTAGCTCAGTAATAACGCATATAAAAACGGAATGATGAACATTTGGATTAGCTCTACTTACCAACCTACTACTAGATATTTCTTAGTAACCGCGTGAGACCTCTAAACATACAATATTTCTGGAAGATACTTGTTCATATCAAAAATTGCATTTCCTGTTCTGTCGACTCCGAAATGGAACTATCCATAGATGTTTCAAAAGCTCACAACATCAAAATTTCTTGAAGATCACCGTACATTCTCTTGTATTCACATTTTTGTCTCTTTTCCTAACAATTCATGCATTTCCCTGTTTTAAACATCAAACGTAGGCGGGCTACCGTTCATATACAGTTGTTTCAATGGGGTGATGATTAATATGAAATACTCCAAAAGTAAGCTTCGGACATAGCATAAATGGAATCCAATATTTGTAACTTGTAATTATATGATGGATATTCAAAATATTTCCTATATAGCGTATATAGTTCGCTTAAAATCGCACAGCATAAAAATGCAACGATTTCATTGATTTCACTATCGATCGCTGAAGAGCGTTTTGATTAATTGTATGATAGCATGTCACAGTTTGCCCACCAATTCGAACCACATAAAAAATTAAATTGTTTTCGAATTTAACTGCAACATATTTCTCGATATTAAAAATACCAACAACAACAAAAACTTAGCACCATGAAAACCACGAAGTTTTTTATTTTGCAAAAATGCAACCGCATTCAACCATCGAATACAAAAATTATCTGATTATGTCCGTATGTATGTGCAACATATAGACATGCCTACATATGTACATTGTTCCGGGAAAATTATTTAATTTCGTGCGATATGACACAGTGGAACGAAAATAAGCTGATTGGGTGGTTGCCATATGAAGGAAAAAAGAAAATTTTTTTTAAAGGAATTATTTTTGTCGTACAGCTGGAGAAGGTTCTGACTTAAAAATCATTTCTTTTTTTAATCACGAAAAAATGGAAATTACTATAAATAGAATAAGAGGTTAATAATTCCTAAGTTTTAAAACAAAATTGCGATAGAGGGATTTTAGGATCAAGATTGAAAAACTTGCTGGTCACACTCTGATGGATTTGCGTAGACACCGCTTACGTGATTATAGCCGAGTTAACAACAGCGCGCCAGTCGTTTCTCTTTTCGCTACGTGGCGCCAATTGGATATTCCAAGCGAAGCCAGGTCCTTCTCCATTTGGTTTCTCCAATGGAGTGGAAGTCTTCCTCTTCCTCTGCTTCCCCCGGCGGGTACTGCGTCGAATACTTTCAGAGCTGGAGTGTTTTCGTCCACCCTAGCCAGCGTAGCCGCTGTCTTTTATTTCGCTGAACTATGTCAATGTCGTCGTATATCTCGTACAGCTCATCGTTCCATTGAGTGCGATATTCGCCGTCTCTCTGATGGAGCACCCACCTGAAAAAGGGGGCTGACCGATGAAAAGTATGAGCAAGGTATCAGTGAAACAATGAATCATCTCTTGTGCACTTACCTTGTTTTGGTAGGGCTTTAAGTATTCGGAGACTCCTCCTAAAGTATGATTAATCCTCATTGGCTTCATAACGGAACTCTTTTTGGTATCGCATAATTAATCAGGCATTTGTAGGTGACTAAAACTGGTCTATGTAAACAGTGTCTCTTTATTTTCAATGAAGATGGATAACAGACTTTTAACAAAAACCAAGCTAAGTTTTATTATTGAAAATTTGAAATGGAAATCGAATTTGACTACTTAACTCTCTAAAATTTTGGATTTAAGAAAAAATTCAGTAGGACTCCACAGCTAATGCGCTTAACCACAACCGTGGATAGGTCTGGGCCGAGAACACAAAGCTCCGCTAGATGCGTCTGTCCTTTGCAAATCACGCCACTTGTACATTCTCTGTGTTTTTCCATTGAATGCGTGGACGCCCTTTCTTCTTTGTCAACCCATGTGTCTTGAATAAATCCATATTGCCGTAGAGTTCATTTAGTTCGTGGTTCCATCTTCTACGATATTCATCGCTCACGCGGACAGCTCAAAAGACATTGTTGTGAACAGTTCTCTCGAATGCTCCATACCATTTCCTATCTCGGTTCGGCACCGTCTATGTTTCTGCACCAAATAATTTTTATTCGTCGAGATAGTGATTCACTTTTCAATTGCCTACTGATACCAAAGTTGCACTCGTTGAGTGTTATTTGCTGAGAGTTATTCTGCGCTTGAAACCAGGCTTAGATTCTTGCTTTTTTTATTGGCGTAAACACCGCTTACGCGGTTATAGCGCGCAATGGTCGCTCCTGTTTTTCGCTATTTGGTGCCAGGATTAGATTATTAGTGGAATTTATGCTAGTTCCAAGATAATCAGATTCCTTAAATTTTTCAAATTTATAGCTCCCAAGGTGATCGTAAGCGATATAATGAACTCTTTGCCCACAGTAAGTCTAGCCTCTCTCTAGTTTTGGGGTTCTAACAGGCCGAAGCGCTATTGGTGTCCACACTGCAAGATTGAGAATCAGCCTCTCAGAACTTTCTTCTTAATTGTTCCACGTTTGTAAGATCAAACCTTAAACACTTGGAAGCTCACAATCTCAGAGAGGTTCCACCGAACTGGTGGGAATAGAAATTAAACGCCTGAGCAAATTATAAATGAACACAAGGCGCTTTACTGATTTCTAAGCTCGAATTACAGGAGTTCTATTTTTATAGCATCACAAAAGACTGCATAAAGCTGTGCAAGTGTGATATTCGGAATATCTAAACATCAAATTTAACTCAATTTTACAATAACGTAGCTTCCAAGATGAGAGGAACCTTTGTATGTGGTCTCCAGGTATTTTGTTTTGCCTTCGTTTACCACAAGACCAAACTCTTTCACAGTTTTTTTATGCTGGAAAAGGCTTCATTGATGGCTCTGTTGTAAGGCCCATGTTGTCAATATCATCTGCGTATCCTAAAAGCATTGTACTTTTATATTAGACAGTACCAATGCGGTTTAGTTTAGCGGCGCGTATCTTTTTTACAGCATTATAGTGTATTGAAGAAGACGCACGAGAGGGAATCACCCTATCCAAAACTTGATCTTGTATTGAATTACTCTACCTGTCCTGTCCACCTGTCCATGCTGCCGCCAGCTGCTCTGAAATCGACCAAAAGGACTTGACGCATTAAGAAAATCTGTTCTCTAATGGATTTGTCAAATTTAAAGTCGCAGTGATAAGGCCAAATCAGAATATTTACAGTGAGCTTCAGTCCTTCTCATAGCGCACTCAAAAGAACCTTGTATACAATATTAAGAAGCTTGACTCCGCGATAATTTACGAAACTGCGGAATCTCCCTGCTTGTCGATAGGGCAGAGTACACTCATCTTATAATCATTGGTAGATAGGTCTTCTTCTCCTTATTGGCGGATACACCGCTTATGCGCAAAAGTCGTTCTTCTTTTTCGTTGGTTGGCGCCAATTGGAGATTCCAAGTGTAGCCAGGTCCTTCTCCGGCTGATATTTCCAATGGATTTGAGGTCTTCCTCTTCCTCTGCTTTCCCCGGCAGGTACTGCGTCGAATACTTTCAGCGCTGGAGTGTTTTCATCCATACGAACGACATGAATTAGCCAGCGTAGCTGTTGTCTCTTGATTCACTGAACTATATCATCGGCCCCCGCCACTTTGTGGTTCTTCAGACGACCAATTGCCATTCGAACTTCTTCATGGTCGGGCAATGGAACGTCATCGATCGGGGAATCAAGTTCACCATCTCCTGGTGTTACGCTTCCACTGTCATTCAGCAGGTTAGATAGTTTCCTCTATAATTGCGGTATGCTCTGGGCATCAGTCATTAGATCACCTCGGGGGTTTTACAAGAGTAGGTCTTACTTTCTAAAATATTAGAGGCAACCTTGACATGTCATTGTATGCAATTTTCATAGATTTTTTAATACATACGATCTATAAAATTTCTATATAGCCCTACTTAAAAAGCTGAATATCTCGAGAAGTATTAATGACTAGCGATTTTGACCTCGGACCTTTTTTATAGCAAATAAAATTTCCTACAAATTTGTCGTGTACATTTTTTCTATAGCTCTTGTCATTTACGAGATATATACAAAAAAATGCGAAATTCTTGGAAAAATCGTGTTTAGAGCCCCGTACTATCTCGCCGGTGTGAGTTACGACTTTGTTGCACTGGGCACTTTTGTAGAGTGAACAATTTTGAGAAATATGCGTCTAAAGTCAAAGCGATGCCATAAAATACCTCTGATCTGTAGGAATTTAAAGATAAAAACTCACGATTGTAGTGTATTTTCTATGGAAAATTTTTACAGGCCTTGGTCCAGTTCTTAATGTTAATATTAAGGGCTTAAATTTTCAGCGTGTTTCCAAAGAAATTTCGTGACGGGATTGAAAAAGTTCAAAAAAAAAAAACACCCTAATGTATATGTACTTTATATATCAATATATGCATAGGTACATAGCCCTGTTTGTGTATGGAAAAATATTTTGCGATTTTTTCGTGCAAAAACATGCAATTTTCATACACCACCACAGCGTTTGCATGCATTTCCCAGCGCGTCTGTGTTTGTGCAGCGGAAAGAAAAATCGCAAAACCGGAAATAGATTTTACTCCCGTCAGTGCAATTTCGTGTGTTGGTGCAAGCGAATTTATGCGGTTAGAATATCGAGTATTTGTGTGTGTTGCCAGATATGTATATGTATATAGGTGTGTGTTTCTGTGTATACATGTGTGTGTGTGCATGTGTTGGTGTGTTCGTGCGTTTGTGCCTTTGTATGCGGAAATGAATCATGTGCCAGCGCAAAATATGCATTCGGCGAGAGGAAAAAAAGCAGCGGTGCATGGCATAAAAAGCCAAAATTGTATAAAGTAAAAATAGCAACACCAAATGAAATTGAATGACAAGGGAGCAAAAAGTCAAATCACGCAGTTTTGCGGTTTCGACAAACTGAAATTCAATTTTTTATCGTCGCACACACAAGAAAATTGCATGCGCACAAACACAAATGTCACACAAACATACTTACATATGTATATGCAGGCAAAGCGCAGCGCTTTAATAAAGTGAAAATAATTGACAACTTGGAAAATGTTGTTATTTAAAAAGTTAGCTGCATATATTATATACAGTTATATTTAATGCGTGTTGCATTTAAGATCTAAAGTGAAAATCGCACAACGCCCGCGTCTAACGCCTCGTGCGCACGAAAGTAGTTGGCATGCCACTTCATTACTGGCCGGCTAAACCTTAAATTAAGCAATTAACATTAATATTTCCCTTTAGTCTGGCTGACTAACTGACAAGCTGACTAACGGACAGTAGTAGACCGCAATGCCATGCAAATTTTATGTGCTCCCAAATCCGCTTAAGCTCATAAAATTTAAATTTTTTTCTTCCTACCTTTGCTATTTCGTAGTTTTATTTGTGTTTTGTGGCCACACTTCTGCGGTTAATTTGCCTCGACCGACCGACCGACAGTCTCCCTCCCCCCGTTGGGAAACTCTTAATAGCCTCCCCTGGCAACGGCGGCCGACACCTAACTGCCGCCGACTGCCAGCTGCCAGTTAAATGATCAACCACAAACCAACGCAAGGTTGTCGTGGCGATAAGCATTTAATTTAGTACAGCCATGTTTCCAACTAATATTTTTTAGTTTTTTATTATTAAAAGTATATTTCCCTGGCATAAACCTAGTCTATGCCGCTTATATATAAGAAAGTATATAAACAAGCACCTAACTATATAAAATTTAAAAAAAAAATTCTACATCACCCTTTCACTGTCATTCATGTTTTGCCTTTGCTTTTCTTCTCTGCTTTTCAGGTTGCTGTTTCGTGACATTTTATACTCGTCGCGCTGCCTTAAAAGCTCAAGATGCCCTGCACAATGTGAAAACCTTAAATGGGGTAAGTTCATAAAACTTAAAATGAATACGCCATATTTTATGTCATTTATTACACTTATCCGCTGAGTTTATCTTCTGTGTGCCTAAGCATTGTTGCTATAAATCAAATTTAAGCGCCTTTTTAATACGCTAATTATATTTAGGAATGAAGACTAGAAAAAACATTAACTTTGGTTGAAGCTAGCATACCCTTTGCAAGTAAAGAAGTGACCATACAAGATCAATTGGATCGGCCAGTTTGTATGGTAGCTATATGCAATAGTGATCCGATCTGCATAATTTCTTCAGAGATTGCCTCGTTGTGATGGACAATTATTCTTGCCAATTTTCATTAAAATAGCTTGTCAAATGAAAAAGGTTGCCATACAAAGCCTGGTTTTAGGCAGGTCATTTGTATGACAGCTATATGCTATAGTCAACTGATCTGAACAATTTCTTCGGAGATTACATTATGTGCTATCTAAAAAATAACCTGTGCCAATTTTTGTGAAGATACATTGTCAAATTTGAAAGCTTTCCATACAAGAACTTGATTCCGATCGTTCAGTTTGTATGGCAGCTATATGTTATAGTGGTCCGATATCGGCAGTGCCGACAAATGAGCAGCTTCTTGAAGAGAAAATGACGTTTGCAAAATTTCAAAACGATATCTTAAAAACTGACGGACTAGTTCGTATATATACAGACGGACGGACGGACGGACGGACGGACAGACAGACAGACGGACATGGCTAAATCGACTCAGCTCAACATACTGATCATTTATATATATACTTTATGGGGTCTCCGACGCTTCCTTCTGGGTGTTACAAACTTCGTGACAAACTTAATGAACAGGGTATCAGAGTATAAAAAGTTTGTCATACAAGGACTTGGGTTCGATCGGCAAATATTAGAACAATAATCTTATAAACGAAAAAATGATATGAAAAAACCATTTCCTCAAGTCTTATTTTGAAAACTTTATAGGATGATCCGTATTGATGTTCCCTACTTTTTCAAGGAAAAAACACAGAAACTTCAAATTTAATGAGGAATGTTTATTATCATTCGAAAGAACATTCTTTGGCATTTATTTTTTGAAGATTATATCTTTCAAATGTTGGCCGTGGCTACGTCTCAGATGTCCATCCGTTGAGTTCAATTTTCGATGACTTGTTCGAGCATTTTGACTGGTAACTGGCGTATGACACACGTGATGTTTTGCGCCAAGGCCTGAATCGTAGCGGGATTGTCCGCATAGACTTTAAACTTTATATATCCCAAAGAAAAAAGTCTAACGGTGTGACATCAAACGATCTTGTGGCCAACAGACCGGCCTAAAATGTGAAATTATCTGTTCACCGAAGTGTTCACTCAATAAATGCATCGATTGATGCTGCGATGCGTGTGAAGTGGCGCCGTCTTGTTGAAACCAAATACCGTCTTGATCACGTGCTTCAATTTCAGGCATAAAATAGTCGGTTATCATGACGTGATAACGGTCAGCTTTAGCTGATTCCACCGGCACACAAATCACATCAAACCATTGTTCTTCTTAATGAAATAGCAGCTCTTGAAACTTTTCATTTTGCTCTTCGTTCCGAATGGGACAATTTTGCTTGTTTACATACCTTGAATCAAAAATTGGCCTCATAGCTGAACACAACTTGGCTCGAAAAAGTCGGATCTTCTTGGAACTTCTTCACTGCGTGCTAGATGTGATCTATTCGGTAAAATATTATCCAATAATGAATGCTGGGTCTCAAGGTGGATGATGATGTTGCGAACAAAACGCTCAGTAGGTCGATTATGTTGAGCATAAATTGAGCGTAAAACATGAATTAAGTAATAAAGGTGAACGATATGGAAACGTTGTTCAGGCATAAGTCTTTTCATCATGAAATGCCAAACAGTAATGAACAAAAATAATATGACAGCTTAACACAACTCAGGAGTGATCTCTCAAAAAAAGGCTATTAACAAAAGTAACTCTACTTGGGTCTAGCAATCACAGCAAAATAAGTGCGAACTATACTGATGAAGGATCATGAAACTAAGAGCTGAGATTCTAAGATTTTCGCAAAGTTTTTGAGAGAAAAAGACTCAGCTTGTTTATCGAAATTAATTTTATTCTGAAGGCCTTTGCCATAAATATGCCTAGCACCAGGTTTTAATAAACTGATTTTAGCGACATGCTCGCTTGGTCGTAGTGAAGCGCTGGAGAAAAAGCTTCAGACTACTGCACTCAGTATATTACGGGATACCTCTTGATGTCTCCTGTCGCACAACTTCACAGTGAGGTCTACATGTTACCAGTTAAGAAACACAATGTACTCCTCTCCAACCAGTTTCTGCAGGGATGTTTTCGCCTCCTGTGAACATCAAGAAGTCATTATTACTCGATTACGCCGACGAAAATGAACAATACGACGACCAGATTGCGAATGCAATAAACCTTAGACACACATTGAGCGCCATTCACAGTGAAGTCCTTAACACCTTCACCGGCTCACTCTCAGTGAATAGCGTATTTGCAGTTAAACCATCATGCATAGCAAATGAAGAGTACGGTGTGAGAATCTAGAGTGACTCCTGCTTTGTAGTTATTTTACTTTTGAGTACCGTGGGGTAAGGCTGACGTCAGCAGGTACCTACGTAAAACATTCCAGTTGTTGTCAGTATAGTAGTCAAACTCCTACTTATCCAGAATTGACCCCGATATACATACCAAATATAAGTATGAACTAGGTGCAATTCTTTACATGGTCAGTGAATCCCACTCATTTAACACCACTAAATAAACAGTTAAATATTGTAGGTTTCTTCTTCTTCTTAATTGGCGTAGACACCGCTTACGCGATTATAGCCGAGTTAACAACAGCGCGCCAGTCGTTTCTCCTTTTCGCTACGTGGCGCCAATTGGATATTCCAAGCGTAGCCAGGTCCTTCTCCACTTGGTCCTTCCAACGGAATGGAGGTCTTCCTCTTCCTCTGCTTCCCCCGGCGGGTACTGCGTCGAATACTTTCAGAGCTGGAGTGTTTTCGTCCATTCGGACAACATGACCTAGCCAGCGTAGCCGCTGTCTTTTAATTCGCTGAACTATGTCAATGTCGTCGTATATCTCGTACAGCTCATCGTTCCATCGAATGCGATATTCGCCGTGGCCAACGCGCAAAGGACCATAAATCTTTCGCAGAACTTTTCTCTCGAAAACTCGCAACGTCGACTCATCAGTTGTTGACAACGTCCAGGCCTCTGCACCATATAGCAGGACGGGAATTATGAGCGACTTATAGAGTTTGGCTTTTGTTTGTCGAGAGAGGACTTTACTTTTCAATTGCCTACTCAGTCCGAAGTAGCACCTGTTGGCAAGAGTTATCCTGCGTTGGATTTCTAGGCTGACATTGTTGGTGGTGTTTACGCTGGTTCCAAGATAGACGAAATTATCTACGACTTCAAAGTTATGACTGTCAACAGTGACGTGAGAGCCAAGTCGCGAGTGCGACGACTGTTTGTTTGATGACAGGAGATATTTCGTCTTGCCCTCGTTCACTGCCAGACCCATTTTATCTGCTTCCTTGTCCAGCCTGGAAAAGCAGAACTAACGGCGCGGGTGTTGAGGCCGATGATATCAATATCGTCGGCATACGCCAGCAGCTGTACACTCTTATAGAAGATGGTACCTTCTCTGTTTAGTTCTGCAGCTCGTACTATTTTCTCCAGAAGCAGGTTGAAGAAGTCGCACGATAGGGAGTCGCCTTGTCTGAAACCTCGTTTGGTATCGAACGGCTCGGAGAGGTCCTTCCCGATCCTGACGGAGCTTTTCGTGTTGTTCAACGTCAGTTTACACAGCCGTATTAGTTTTGCGGGGATACCAAATTCAGACATCGCGGCATAAAGGCGGCTCCTTTTCGTGCTGTCGAAAGCAGCTTTGAAATCGACGAAGAGGTGGTGTGTGTCGATTCTCCTTTCACGGGTCTTTTCCAAGATTTGGCGCATGGTGAATATCTGGTCGGTTGTTGATTTTCCAGGTCTGAAGCCACACTGATAAGGTCCAATCAGTTTGTTGACGGTGGGCTTTAATCTTTCACACAATACGCTCGATAGAACCTTATATGCGATGTTGAGGAGGCTAATCCCACGGTAGTTGGCCCAGATTTTGGGGTCTCCTTTTTTATGGATTGGGCATAGCACACTTAAATTCCAATCGTTGGGCATGCTTTCGTCCGACCATATTTTACAAAGAAGCTGATGCATGCTCCTTATCAGTTCTTCGCCGCCGTGTTTGAATAGCTCGGCCGGCAATCCGTCGGCCCCTGCCGCTTTGTTGTTCTTGAGGCGGGCAATTGCTATTCGAACTTCTTCATGGTCGGGTAATGGTACGTCTGCTCCATCGTCATCGATTGGGGAATCGGGTTCTCCTTCTCCTGGTGTTGTGCGTTCACTGCCATTCAGCAGGCTGGAGAAGTGTTCCCTCCATAATTTAACTATGCTCTGGGCATCAGTGACTAGATCACCTTTGGGGGTTCTACAAGAGTATGCTCCGGTCTTGAAACCTTCTGTAAGCCGCCGCATTTTTTCGTAGAATTTTCGAGCATTACCCCTGTCGGCCAGCTTATCAAGCTTTTCATACTCACGCATTTCGGCCTCTTTTTTTGTTTGTCTGCAGATGCGTCTCGCTTCCTTCTTCAATTCTCGGTATCTATCCCATCCCGCACGTGTTGTGGTCGATCGTAACGTTGCGAGGTAGGCAGCCCGTTTTCTCTCCGCTGCGGCGCGGCACTCCTCGTCGTACCAGTTGTTCTTTTGCACTTTCCGAAAACCAAGGGTTTCGGATGCAGCTGTACGTAAGGAGTTTGAAATGCCGTCCCACAGTTCCCTTATACCGAGTTGTTGATGAGTGCTCTCAGAGAGCAGGAGTGCAAGCCGAGTAGAAAATCGTTCAGCAGTCTGTTGTGATTGCAGCTTTTCGACGTCGAACCTTCCTTGTGTTTGTTGGCGTGCGTTTTTTGCTGCAGAGAGGCGGGTGCGAATCTTGGCTGCAACAAGATAGTGGTCCGAGTCGATGTTAGGACCTCGGAGCGCACGCACATCTAAAACACTGGAGACGTGTCTTCCGTCTATCACAACATGATCGATCTGGTTGGTAGTTTTTCGATCCGGAGACAGCCAGGTAGCTTGATGAATTTTTTTGTGCTGGAATCTAGTACTACAGATAACCATATTTCGGGCCCCGGCGAAGTCGATCAGCCTCAACCCATTTGGGGATGTTTCCTCGTGGAGGCTGAATTTACCGACCGTAGTGCCAAAGATACCTTCTTTGCCCACCCTGGCGTTGAAGTCGCCAAGCACGATTTTGACATCGTGGCGGGGGCATCTCTCATAAGTGCGTTCCAAACACTCATAAAAGGCATCTTTGGTCACATCGTCCTTCTCATCCGTCGGAGCGTGGGCGCAGATCAGCGATATGTTGAAGAACCTCGCTTTGATGCGGATTGTGGCTAGACGTTCATTCACCGGAGTGAATGATAGTACTCGGCGACGGAGTCTCTCTCCCACCACGAATCCCACACCAAACTTGCGCTCCTTTATATGGCCACTGTAGTAAATGTCACAAGGACCTACTCGTCTCTGTCCTTGTCCCGTCCATCGCATTTCTTGGACGGCGGTGATGTCAGCCTTTGTTTTTACGAGGACATCAACCAGCTGGGCAGCGGCATCTTCCCAATTAAGGGACCGGACATTCCAGGTGCATGCCCTTAATTCGTAGTCCTTCTTTCGTTTGCCATGGTCGTCATCAAAAGGGGGGTCTCTCATCCGAGGCTGCTGTTGGTTTTTCATTGGGGTGAGCTTTTTACGTGGCGGGTCCCAAACCCAGCGCACAACCCTATGCAGGGGTGTTTCGCCTTCTCACTTTAGCTCACCTTCGAACGGATGTTCTTAGGCTACCCAGAGGATACTTGGTCAAAGACCGGAAGTCGTGAGCTGCTTGAGTCATATGTAAAAGAATCGTTTCTGGCCACTCCCAAGTGAATGGCGATCAGAGAACTTTCCTCACTTGCGTGAACTTCTACACATGACCCCATCCTCCTATTGTAGGTTTATATGTAAATAATTGAGAACTGCACTTGAAACTGTGATCTATTGTGGTCTCTCGTCTCAACATACCATCTAGTTACTAGCGAATAAGTAAGTCAAGTTTGAGAAGTCAGAGACTTTAGACGTCTAGTGAAGAAACACATGTTCGAACTTTTTTATCACTATGTTTCGGAAGAAATGTTAATCGGTTGAGATTTTGATATATTCTTGAAAAGTCTGCAGAATATGCAATATACCCACCAGTATCTCTAAGCCAAGTCTCTAGAGAGTTTGATTTATGTTTTACATCTTTTCAGGTTGTACTCTCCCACTATTACTTTTGCAGGCCAGCAGTTCGCTGCTATCCATTCTATAATCCTTGCGGGTCTTCGTCTGCATAGTATAGAAAGGAAAAATCTTTTAAATTTTCTGCTAGCTCAGGCAGCTGTTATCTGTTACATACAAGATTACGTGACTGAAACAGTCAGCTCTTCGAAAGCTACTACTGGAAGAATAGCCATTGTGTACTAATTGTTAAACATGCTTGAGACAGCCAGACGATTTTGGTTCGGCGCTGAACTGTATATAAACTGAAAGTCAATTTTGCTTCCGTAGCTCCATTGTCAACCAAGAAAAACTATTTATATGGACGAATTTGGGAAGCGCTGTTAGAAACGTTAACTCTTTAACTAAATTTATTCTTTGTTTTGGACTTATTGGACATTTCTAGTACTGTAAGTAGTGTTCTTAAATACCTTTTTTCATGACTACAAATCAAGAGCGTGCCATTTTCATGAAAAGCACAAACTCATTTGAGCTCGCCTTTTCCCTTTTTTTTTTTGTTTAAGGCTATACAATTCACGCTTATGTAGTTGTGAAATTTTTCAAAACCAGTCTCTGCTGCCCTAATTGCAATACACCCAATTTATTTGGAACTTTCGCTTCACGCTCCTCGCTTCTCGCTCTATTACGCTCGCAAAATTAGCGTAATTTTCACATTTTTAACGTTGTCTAATTAAAATAAACTTAAAAATCCCAGGCGAAAATGGCGAAATAAAGGACGGGAAATGCTAACGTTTGCATTTAGTTTCGAAAACGGTCATTTTGTGGACTAGCTGTTGGTTGGTGGTTGTTCGCTGGCAAGAGGTAAATACATATTTGCAATGTGGCAAAGTCTACGCGTTGATTTATTGACGCGACCAACCCCATACATTTTACCGAATTTCGCAAACGCCCTGGTCCACCCAGCACTTTATGCATATGCCAACATATCATGAACGGAGTTTGCGAGCTGAAAAAATCCCGAGCTGCAGTGAGGTGGGTTGGCTGTGGCAGGCTTTGTTTTAGCAGGCCGGCGTAGGGCAGCGCGCAGTGAAACTGATGGCAACGTGTCACGTTATAAAAATATATTCACTCTTTAATATTTAATGTATGCATGGCCGAGGCGCTTGGCGCAATGAATAGCGGTCCGTCAATTGAGGTCGCTGGGTTTAGTGTTGAAGAATGCGTACGCCAGTAATCCGTTGTGGATTTTACATTGTTCGCCTGTGCGTACAACGGTATTTTTACGCTGATGATTTCGTATGGCAAAAATTCGGTATTTATAGCATGTTATCGTGCTACAAATGACCCAGCGCTGTGTATGCGTGGCGTCGCCGCAGGTATGCTTCGGGTGGCATACGCCAATTAACAGCTATAATTTAAAGGTGTCACACATAGTCGGCGTGTGTGTGCGTTGTCGAAATATGTTACCTTAAAATTATATATTTTAAATTTATAACTTGGAAACACCTGTGTAATTTCCTATAAGAGGCGGGTGCTTACATGTTAGAGGTTTTAAATGTTTGCACAAAAAAATGCAGGCGATCTGTTTACTCGGGAAATGTGTGAAGGGTGGCAGAGTTAAATTATGGATCACGCTGAACTCCCAATTTCCTGTATATATTTTGATAATAGCTTCAAAATTTCAATATGTATTTTGAATTTAGTTGATATAATGTACTTCGATACCAGAAAGACCAACCAAAAGATTGTTATTTTCTTTACTATCGTAGACACCGCTTACGCGGGTAAAGTCGAGTTAAAAACAGCGCGCCAGTCGTTACTTCTCTTCGCTATTTAGCGAAAATTCGAGATACCAAGTGCAGCCAGGTTTTCTCCACCTGTTCTCTTCAACGGAGTAGAGGTCTTTCGTTTCTTTTGCAGCCATCGGCAGGTACTGAATCGAAAAGCTTCAATGTTCTCTTCCATCCGGATATAAGGCTAAGCCAGCGCAGCCGCTGTCTTTTGATTCGCTGAACTACTTATGTTAATGTGGATGTGTATTTCGTTCGGGTCATCGTTTCAGCACTGCAGTACTTGCCGTTGCCAATGCGCAAAGATCCATAAATCATTCGGAAAACCTTTTTCTTGAACACTCCTAAGACCAACTCAACAGATGTTGTCATCGTCCATGCCTCGGCACCATATAGTAGTACGGGAATGATAATTGACTTTGTTTTTCGAGAAAGTACTTTTCTTCTTAATTGCCTATTGAGTTCGAAGTAGTACGAGTTCCTGCTGGCAAGAGTTTTTCTGCGGCGGATTTCAAGGCTAATATTGTTTTTGGTGTTAATGCTTGTTCCAAGATAGACGAAATTATCTTGAAATTCAAAGTTATGAGCCAAGTCTCAAATGGGAGGACTGTTTGTTTAGTGACACGATATACTATTTCGTCTTACCTTTGTTCACTGCCAGACCCATTTTCTTCGCTTCCTTATCCAGTCTGAAAAAGTAAGACTAACTGCGCGGGGTGTTGGGGTCAATGATAACAATATCATCAGCATACGCCAGCAGCTGCACACTCTTATAAAAGATTGTACCTGCTCGATTAAGTTCTGCAGCTCGAATTATTTTCTCCATCAGCAGAGTGAAGAAGTCACACGATAGGGCGTCTCCTTGTCTGAAACCTCGTTTGGTATCCAATGGCTCGAGAGGTTCTTCCGGATCCTGAAAAAGCTTTTGGTGTTGCTCAACCTCAGCTTACACAGCGGTATTAGCTTTGCGGGAATACCAAATTCAAACATAGCGGCATAAAAGCTGTTCTTATACGCGCTGTTAAAACAACTTTAAAAGCGACGAAAAGATGGTGTCTGTCGGGACTTTTCTAAGATTTGCCACATGATGAAAATCTGGTCGATAGTCGATTTTTCAAGTCTAAAGCCACACCGATAAGGTCCAATCAGTTTGTTGACGGTGGCTTTAGTCTTCCGCACACTACGCTCGATGAGACTTTATATGCGATATTATATTATCCCACGGCAATTGGCGCGGTTTGTGCGATCCACCTTTTGTTTTGGATTGCTAGGCACACTTAGGATGAATAGCTCGGCTGGTAATTCATTGGCCTCTGTCGCTTTCTTGTTCTTCAGACGGACAATTGCTGTTCGAACCTCATCATATTCGGGCAATGGAAGTCTCTTGCATCGGCGTCAGTTGGAGATTCGGATTTGCCATCTCCCAATGTTACAATTTCACTGCCGTTTAGCAGACTAGAGAAGTGATCACTTCATAACTTTAGTGCGCTCTGAACATCAGCTACTAGATCCCATTTTAAAACCTATAGAAGCATGCTACGGTCATGAAATCTTTCCATAGTCGCCTCATCTGTTCGAGCATTACCTCTATCGGCCAGCTTCTCAAGCTCTTCATACTTGATAAAAGATTACTCTCCACATAAATTGTAGGTATTGTGTGTTCTAATCTGGTCTTGCCAAATATTAGGACCTCAGGTCAGTAGTACTCTCTATACACACATACAAACTTTCTTGAACTTCCTTTTCTTCTTGAACGTATGCCACAGGTCCTTATAATTATACTACTTAACAAATCTGAGGGCAAAATTTGCTGCTCATGTTTTAAGAAGTGTGTGGGATATTGTTCTGATTACGAATTTGAGTTTAAAAATATCCCATCATGTACAGCTATTTTTGACATTTTAGTAAATGTTGTTGGTTTGATCCCTACACCTCTCGACTACAATATAAAAAATCTTTGGTGTTCGAAAATTTTTACTATCATTTCCAGTTTTGTCAACCCAAAATTAGCATGAAACAGCCTCGAATATCATAGTCGCAAAATGTATGTAAACTAGTGTTATTAGCCGTACAAGGAAGCGGAAGTAGCCTGCCTGAATTGTATCGTTGAGCGCAGACTTTCGTCTCAATCGTCAGGGTGGCCTCCTTATTAAGCTTATGAACCATGTGTTCACTACTAAGTTCTCGTGAAAGCTTTCACCTTGCTGGAGATAACTTCACACTGTTTGACAGGCTTTCATGGTATATAGACGATTAATGATGGAAGGGTTCCGGAAGTTTTTAAAAGTTTCGGAAAGGAAGTGTTAAAACTTTCTTTCTGGTAAAATTCACAAAGCATTCCGCAACACTCTTTTTCAAAGTTATATCAAATTCACTGAAAGAAACAAAACCATTTGGTGGTGCCTTCAGGGAGTATGACAAGAGTCGTAAAGGTATCTAAACTTGAATGTCGGGACTGGCGCTGAATATTTATACCGGCTCCGACATCGATTGTAAAAGCATGTGAGGTATAGAATTCATATAAAATATAGGAAGCATTATGGCTTTAATAAACCCATAGCGTGGGTAATAAGGTGTAAAAAGCTGAATATCTCGAGAAGTATTAATGATAGCGATTTTGGCCTCGGACCTTTTTTATAGCAAATAAAATTTCTTACAAATTTGTCATAAACATTTTTTCTATAGCTCTTGTCATTTACGAGATATACACAAAAAAATGCGAAATTCTTGGAAAAATCGGGTTTAGAGCCTCGTACTACCTCGCCGGTGTGAGTTACGACTTTGTTGTACTGGGCACTTTTGTAGAGTGAACAATTTTGAGAAATATGCGTCTAAAGTCAAAGCGATGCCATAAAATACCTCTGATCTGTAGGAATTTAAAGATAAAAACTCACGATTGTAGTGTATTTTCTATGGAAAATTTTTACATGCCTTGGTCCAGGTCATAATGTTAATATTAAGGGCTAAAATTTTCAGGGAATTTTTCTTAGTGTATTTCCAAGGAAATTTCATAACAGGACTGAAAAAAATTAATAGCTCAAAAAAAAAACACCCTAGTGGGTATAAATTTTTACAGTTTGAAGTGAAGCAAAGTGGTCAGAAAAACTTCGAAACTATTTTCATTATGGGACCATACTTACTTAGCTTCCAAAGGGTACAACCTCGTTATACGTGTGCATTAAACCCGTAGGCGAAGCCGCTTTTGACCTCGAAAAGTTATTATGAAAATTATGGAAAGTCCTTCATCACCGAAGTAGGTCTCTGCTCCCTCGTGCTACAGCATATTAGCATGAAGACACGAAAATAGTTTTCCAAATCGGATATGTAGATTTTGTAAGGGCGAAAAAAATTTGCATTCCATTCAAAATAAATAACAAACTGACATTTGAAAATGCAACGCAAGCGGAAATTTTATGGGAATTTATCGACATTGGCAGAAATGTCTTCGTCGGAATAAAAATCAAGCGCAATTCGACCAAGTGAGTGTGTGTTTGTGTTTTTTTTTTTTGCTCATTTCTTAGGTTGGCCGAGTGCAAAGTGCAGAGCGTCACGTCGCTGCACACGAATGACTACGTAATTTGCATGCAACCGTCTTTCTACACGCGCACATGCCGGAAATGCTGAAACCCAACATGGCACGCGTGTGTGACGATTGTAACTGTGTATGTGTTGTGTGCATGCTCTTTGAGTCCACACATGCATACATATGTGAGTTTGTATGCAAAAAGAGTTCGTTTGATTTTTGTAGTGTTGGCATTTTGCTGTGGCAGCAATTTTAAAATCTTTCCCGCTGATGATGACAGCTCAGCTGAGTTTTATATTTAATGACGTTGCCCTTTTCCCGTCAAACATAACTATTTCAAAAATTATACCCACAGGGATTTAGTCCAAGCTTTAACGTAAACTTAAAGAATTCTCGTATTAAAAATGCTGTCGAAAGTATAGAATTTAAGTAAACAACAAAAAAAAAAAACAAATGTTTAAACCTTCTGACCTTGGAGCTAACATATATCTAAGTTGTTAAATATGACAGTCGACAGAAGCCTCTCAAAACTCATAATAAATATTCCGTATCTCATCGCGAAGTAGGTAAGTAGGAGTGTAGCTCCTTCCTACCATTTTGATATAGAATTCGTAAGACCTTTAAATATTGCTATCTCTCGTATTATTGTTATAATCAAAAGAACATAGAGTGGTTCTTGCTGAAACTGGATACTTTTTGAAGGTAGAAATTCAAGATTTGACACCTTTTCGATTCCAAGAGTTCTATGTCGGTTTTGTGATAAAGCTGGGTGCTCACAGAAGAAGTTTAGAACCATTTTCTTACTCGTATGGAATTTAGATCGAAGGACCTCTTTCGGTTCACTCTACGACCGTAAGATCTCACAGCCGCATAAGATCTGGTTGTTGACCAGCGCCTGCCGAGCTCACTGGAAATGCATAAGTCTACAGCTAGAACGTAAGCGCAGATTGAAAAACCGGCGCGCTTCCAATTTGATGAAATTGTGGCAAGGTGTCCTCCCTAGAAAGCTCATCGGCGATTCCGCTATGACCGGACCCATACAAGTCTAATATGGAAGAAGCTTGTTATGAATGCACATCACTTTGAAGGAAGCTACGCTTTGGAGCAGTGCATCTACTGTTACCTTGATGGCAACCACCTCCGCTTGGAAGAAACTACTACTGAAACAAAAATTGATGGAGAGCCTACGACAGAAGACTCCACCTTCTACCCTCTCTTTTAACTTTGATTCATCCGTGAAATAGCTCAATGCACCTCTCTAAACTTTACTATTTTGTAACCTTCCAATAGCTGCTTGGTGTCGCACATTCCTCTTGCCTGCTGACAGTGCCGTTCCATCCTCACTCTCCCCATTTATGCACCCGCACCCAGATCAGGTGTACACGGTTGCAAACTGGCAGGCGGTTCAACCTTCCCATACACTATTCCAATGTGTGCGATTTGACTTCGCAAGCTGAGATCGTTTTTAGTGCCGCCTGACTATCGCTGAGTATGGCGATACGCTGGTTGTTATAAGTAGTTGCGTTGGAGATTAATTTCTGTACACTGTCTTATAGCGAAGATTTCTGCTCGCAAGACGCTCGAAAAATATGCCATTGGGTTTGGATAACTTGTTATGCGGTTCCACAATGCCTACTCAATTGCTTGCTCCACTGCCTTCCGGTGTTTTCGAGCCGTCAGTGTTCCACTGGATAGTGCTGCCCCTTTGTAGTAGGTCGAATGAGGAATCACTTCACACCGTCTTACTGCTGAGAGTAGCTTTAAACTTTTTTGTGAAGTTTAACCTCTTCGTAACGCCGTCACTTGCAAAAAGGACCAGTGGTGTGTCTTCTCCTAAGGCCTTCATTTGTTAAGATGAAATTATTCTCCCTTTACCATACACTTCTGCTGTCATGAGCTACCATATCGCTGCCTGTTTGATTGATTGATTTTGCAGCGGTGTGAGCTCCAGCATGAATTCAAGTGCTGCGGTTGGGCAATCGCGCATTGTCCTTGAAGCGTAAATGCAAGCGAGTCTTTACAGTTTCGGTAGTTGAAGACCTACCAATGACTGCGTTGCCTTCGATACCCAAGCAATTGCTCCATAAGTGGCAATATACTATACGATCATGGTATACAGCCACCAGATGATAACTGGTTTGCAGCTCAGGACCTACCGGCTAGGCGTCTGCATATGAACAGTGTAAATTCCACATGCTTATTCCACTTGAGTCTAATGTGAGGCCTAGGAATAATGCTAAGTTTCCACAGAGTTATAGATTTTCACTGCAATAGGAAACTGGACGGTTCAGGCAGTCGATCTAATCATATTTCTAGCTCCATCAAATGTCACCAAAAGATTGGATGTTAGAGGAGCCACGTTGGTTGATAGTTAGACCAACTTCTAATTCTAAGCAAAAGATAACTTAGTTTTATTGTAGATATTATTGACAATACTTGCATCATATATTTCATTTCCTATTATTCATTTCATAATTATATTATATTTTGCGATCAACCACCTACATTATCGCCCTTTTGTCCCACTAACCAACTTCTCTCCTGAAATTTTTACTCTGGCAAATTAGTTATAGTCGACTAACTACCATCAAACTAACCAAAAGCCGTGTATTCAAAAATAGTTCACTGAAACTGTTGAAACTATAGTCTAGAATTAATACTACATTCACTTCGAGCACAAATATTTAATTGTATTCATATTTTGGATTGTAAAATAAATTCATAATCCCAATAATCTAAGAATTTTGACCAAAATTCAAAACATTTTCTTTTTTATTTTATTTCAGATGTATCATCCCATTCAGATGAAGCCCGCGGATAGCGAAAATCGTAATGGTAAGTCACTGCACAGCTTTTCATTTCCCAACTGACATACCGTAAACATTTCGAAACTGAATTGAATCGGCAGCTGTGCGTGCGTGCGGCTGTTAAACGCCTAAATGTATGTTGGGAAATATTTCAACCGCTGCTATTTAAATACTAACACATTTGTTATCACTCCAGCTGCGAATTTGTGGCACAATTTTTGGCTTCAACACTTTTCAACTCCAGTCCTTTTTCCCCAAAACATTTCACTCCGTTTTTGTTAGTTTAGGCGAGTGTTGCAACGGTATTTGCTTGCTGTTGATCGAGTGTTTGGCGTTTGAGTGAGTGTGAGGAAGTAAAATTTAAACGAGTCAAAGTTAAAAAGTGAATGGCAGCAATTCCAACGCGCCGAATGCCCATCAAACATTCGCCCAACAGAATGGCAAATAAACACATTTATCGCCACTGAAACATGACGAATGTTAGCCTGCGTTGAGCTAAATGCTAGCGCGCTATGAATGATGGCATTTGATGCTGAGCATTTGACTGCCGCACATACATAGCACAGCATAGCATTGAATAGCACAACATAGCTTCAAATGGCATAGCACAGCATGCCGAAAATTTACGATTGTAGATAAGCGCTGCATCAGCGTCCGTTTATGCATTATATATGTGTATGTGGCGTATATATCCATTAATTGTGATTTATGTTTTGACGCCGTCAGGTTCAATAACTAACCACAATTTTGGTTATTTATATAATATATAGATCTGGATATCTTTGGTGGCTTAAAACTGAAAACTGCGAAATATTTAGTGGCATTTATTCCACAATTTTCTGCTTAACATTTAATAACTCAAATAAAATGAAGTTTCGAAAGTGTCGCCTCAATCTCAGTATAACCGAACATTCTGCACTCTTCTAACCCACAAGGATTAAAGTCAGGGAAGTACCTTCTGCCACATAAGACTGTCTCGGACGACCTTTCAACCGATTTTATTCAATCTCAGCACAAATATGTACTGTTATTAGAAAAACGTTTTCTCAATTTTTATTACTATATACTGTGCCCAAAAAATAAGGTGACATTGTATTTATTTTGAAAATTCTTTATTTATTCTTCCAAATCAATTTCATCCCCTTCCAAGTAATCCCCTCCCGATGCAATGCACTTAAGCCAACGGACTTTCCAATCTTCGAAACACTGGTTGTAGTCACTTTCCGGGATGGCCTTCAGTTCCGTCTTCGCTGCGGCTTGAATCTCCTCTATCGTATAAAAACCGTGTCCCTGGAGCGGTCTATTGAGCTTGGTGAAGAGCCAGAAGTCGCACGGCGCCAGATCAGGTGAATACGGTGGTTGCGGAACGATATGGGTTGAGTTTTTGGCGAAATGATCACGAATTATGAGGGCAGTATGGGATGGTGCATTATCGTGGTGTAAAAACCAAGAATTGTCTTTCCACAATTCCGACCTTTTTAGGCGGATAGCGTTACGCAAACGACGTATAACGTTCAAATAATATTCCTTGTTGACTGTTTGACCGGTTGGAAGGAATTCATAATGCACAACACCACGATAATCGAAGAAAACAGTCAACATGACCTTGATTTTTGAGCGACTTTGGCGCGATTTTTTTGGTCTCGGCTCTCTTTTAGTACGATATTCGCTCGTTTGATCGGTTGTTTCGGGGTCGTAAGCATAGATCCAAGTCTCATCGCCAGTTATAATGCGTTTCATGACACCCTGGTAGTCGGAAAGTATCGTTTCACACACTTCAACGCGACGCCTTTTTTCCAAAAAATTCAATGTTTTCGGTACCAGGCGAGATTTGACGCGCTTGAGGCCCAAAACATCCTTCAAAATGGTATTGACTGAGCCTTTCTATATGCCAACATCATCAGCAAGGTCTCTAATTGTTAATCGACGATTTTTCAACACCAAATCTTTGATTTGTTGAACGTGAGCTTCGTCGGTTGAGGTTCATGGTCGCCCTGGACGCTCTTCGTCTTCAACACGTTCACGGTCGGTTTGGAACTCACTATACTACTTGTAAACATTTTTTTTAGACATAGCCTCATCACCAAAGGCTTTATGCACCATCCTCACCGTATCCGCAGCAGAAAATTGATTCCGTAAAAAAAATTTAATGCAAATTCTTTGCTCAACAAATTTCGACATCGCAAAAAACGAAAAACTCACTTTTAGCAGCTCACTAAACGACACGTATCTCAAACACTAATGAATATTTGACATGAAATTTGACATAAATGTGACTGACAGTATAAAAAAAAAAAAAAATCGGACAGACAGACAATCACCCGGATTTCAACACGTCTCGTAATCTTGAGATTTATTTAAATTTGAGCTGATTTGTATGCGTCATACAAAAGTCAACATGTTTAGCGAACTTTAAAAAGCTAATTTTAATACTTCATCTAGTTTCTTAGACTGCAAAACTCTCAGGTATCTAAGTTCTAAGTTCTGGGTAAAACCAGACAGAAGCTTAGTTGTTCTAGACCTTTTCCAGCACTTTCTGCATGTATCGGCGTTACTTATGCTCGTCCGGTTTTCATATGATGTCAATAGATTGTGATTTGTCATGCGGTCTGCAGTCGTCCTGCACGCCCTTCGAGACTATGTGAGTAAAACATATACGTAGTTTTCTTCCGGCCTTTTGTACATAATCTTAAGGCATACCATCTCACCCATGTGTCAGTCCTTTCGGAAATTTCGTTTTTAGTTTCGCGGATGGCACTTTTCGCAATCTCATCAGCTCTTTCGTTTCCCGGAATTCCTTTGTGGTCTGGAACTCAGTATACGTGCACCCGATTTAGGACAGCCATTACATCTACTACTTACATGATGAGATAAAATCCGGCCACTCCATTTGACATTTTTGATTCGCTTGTTTATATGTGTTATAAGTACTGCTGGCAAGTGGCATGCTCCTGCGCCATCCACTCTCTTTTAGTGTGACTTGAAACCTTCTCTTTCGAATGAAATATAGGGGTATGTGGTCAATTTTATCAACAAACCCACATATTTTCCATCGTGTAGGTTAGTTTAATGAGCTATGACCGAATCTTGCAGCTTATTTTGCTTTTAGAGCAGATATTGAAATAGTTCTTAGTCGACTTGAGATGGACCTCGGTTTTGAGTTTCCTCTTTGGTGATGGATTGATATTGTTGGATGAAAAAAGCTATACTTTAAGATTCCTGCAGATTATCCGCTATTTCCTATTTATTTTATGTTGTTCTTACTATCTGTCTGACGTATATAAGTCTGACTTCGTATCGCTCATACTTGCCATCCCTGTTTATCCTACCAATCAATTGACGAATCTTTGCCTCAAGCACAAATATGCCGACCGAAATGATACATTGATTGTTGTCACATCTTTAATGTCTTGATATTGTTGTTTTGATTTGTCGTAGAGATACCTTAAGGATTGTATATTATATAGTGGGTAGAAATTAAGCAGAATTGTGACTTCGTAGTGGATATAAGCATCATAATATCTAAACTGTCTTTATCATACACGTCGCTCCCAAGTCCATGTTGTAAAAAAAGGAGTGGAAGATGAGCGGAATGAAAGTTGTGTTGCGAAACTAGGACACAAGAGTGAACAATACTATGCGATATGTCTCGATATGAAGGGAGATTGAAATGCATACCCATTACTAAATAGAGAGATAGTATAGTATTGCATCGGCGAATACCCTGCTTTTACCGATTAAGAAGTAATATATATTTTGGAGCCAATACGCCACCTAAACAAATTTGTCTGCTTGGGCGAACCACCATTTTACCATACGTTAAACATAACAATGAGCTGAAAAGTATTAAGTTTGGCTTATTTGAACCGATAGTAAGCCCGGAGCATCTCTTGTGATCTCCTCCTTCACCTAACCAAGCAACTAAACAGTCCTCGAGAACCGGAGCAGCATTGGATATATAATTTTTTATCGAGGAGATCTTTGCTGTTCGTTATGTTTTCCGGAAAAGAGATATTTTTTTTTAACTTATGGCTACCCAAAGGATATTTGGTCCAGGACTGGAAGACGTGAGCTACTTGCGGCATATTTATAAGAATCGTTTCTAGCCACTCTCAAGTGAATGGTGCCCAGAGAACAGAGAGCTCACTACCATGAACTTCTACCCATGGCTCCATCTTCCAGGACCTGGCTACACTTAGAATTTCCAATTGGCGCCAAACAGTGAAGAGGAAGAACGTATGCGGTGTCTACGATATATGTATATATATTTGTTTCTCAACGCATTTAATCTCACCTTGGAATAAGAACCGCTTTTAATAAAAAGCGATCGCGCCTTAGCCTTGTTCGAGGCTACATATCTACCATATAACTATGCAGTACAGAGGTTTAAACATTGTCTCCAGCAACATTTGAAGAAAGGTTTTTGTGAAAGCTCTCACATCTCGACAAGCAACACCATAGCTTCGAGAAGTTCATAATGTTGAAAACGGTTTTTTGCTCCACAGAGGCGGCTGCGAATCTTGGCTGCAACAAGATATTGGTCCGAGTCGATGTTACGACCTCGGAGCGCACGCACATCTAAAACACTGGAGACGTGTCTCCCGTCTATCACAACATGATCGATCTGATTGGTGGTTTTTCGGTCCGGAGACAGTTAGGTGGCTTGATGGATTTTCTTGTGCTGGAATCTAGTACCACAGATAACCATATTTCGGGCCCCGGCGAAGTCGATCAGCCTCGATCCATTTGGGGATGTTTCGTCGTGGAGGCTGAATTTACCGACCGTAGTACCAAAGATACCTTCTTTGCCCATCCTGGCGTTAAAGTCGCCAAACACGATTTTGATATCGTGGCGGGGGCAGCTCTCACAGGTGCACTCCAAGCGCTCATAGAAGGCATAAATATATATTTTTTTGCGGGTAAGGGGCTGGAAAATGCCTATCATCAGTGCTGTCGTTACAGCAACGATATGTGCCACTTGCAGGTCATTATAAAACGTACTCTAAGGAACCTTCGCTCAAGTTGGGACCACATTTGCATTACTTCATATGGCGGTAGTTTAGTACTGGCTATTAATAGTGGCTCTTTTTGTCATGCAACGACAAGACATACATAAAAAAGTCGTACGAGCTCGTTCAAGATAATTTGAATTAGTTCAAGGATCTATTGCTCCTTTGTTATACTAAAACTTTAATAAATTACCGTTAACATTTCCACATTCAGTATCAAAATTTCATTTAAAAAATTCCAGTACACGGCAATATTTGTGTTTCACTTTATTCATGAGCATAATCATTAAGCGCAGCGCAGTTAGTCCCTGCGGCACGACGCTCAGCTCCAGCGGAACTCAACATTCCTACCGTGTATAATGTTGAAAGCTCATTTGCGTGTATCCGCAACGCCTTAATTCCTCAACAAAGGTATGTCCGTATGTTCCTTTGTTACGCTGGTGCCACCGAGCAGCTGTGTGTGAATTTATATTGCGTGGGTGTGCGCAATTTGGTTGACTTTTTCGCGTTGCTCGTTGTTATTGTTGGCTTAGTCATGACAGCCACTGTGGCTGGCGCTCACTCCAGCGCCCACCTAGATTGCCATTAGCGAAAAGTGGGGAACTGGGCGACGTGTGAAATTATGTTAACAAGTATATTTAATTTACCAGCGCATAAAAGCAACAAAAAAACCAAAAAAAAAAAACAAAGAAGGTAGAAAAAACTAAATGAAACGTACAACGAACACAAAGTGGCAGTCCCCAGGCGCTACGAAAATAGTTTAACAAACCGCGCTAGCTACTTTTTGAGCGTGTGCTCTATATATTAGAAAAGTTACTCCTATTGGCTGATAAAAGCAACAACAAATAACTATTTCAGCATTAAGCGACACGCGCTGCATGTGGCATGAATTCTCTGACATAATTTGAATAAAGAAAAAAAAAAACGTTTAAACTCACTTTATTCGGTGGAGCAGGTGGTGAGGGGGGAAAGCCGCGAAAGATAATTAAATTAAATGTGTGCTGTAGAAAAGTTCATAATTTTGAACGAGAATCGATTACAGTATTGGGTGGTAATATTCGCATTTCGTAAATATATTTTTAATAAAATTTTAATTAAACAAGACAAGAGATTAACTTCGGTTGCATCGAAATTAAATATCCCTCACGGGTTCATTTTTTCATTGGATTAGATTGGATGAGGTCAGGTCGTCAACATCCTCCCTTGCATGGTCCTTCAAACAGCGCAGGTTGTTCTGGCTATAGTGCATCCTGCACCGATGCCGTTGTCCTTTGTCGTTTTCTGTGGTCGTTGCCTTGTCGTAGTTGTTGCTGGATTTAAAATTGGGCTTTTTGTTTTTGTTATTTACTTTGTTATTTATTTTATTTTGACTTAAAGCGCTGAGCGGTCAGTTGTACGTATACATATTTGGGGAAACATAAAGGTCCGCCGCGCCAAAGCCCCATGAAGCGTAAGGCCATTGGTGTTTCTCAATTCGGCCAGGTGTTGGCAAGGCTCCGTTAGAATACTGCCGAATTAACCTAGAGATTAACCATTGCAAGGCAGCACCGCTCCCTCTACTTGGGGGGTGCGGAGTATGCCTTGGGGCTTAAGCCCCTGCGCCACCACAAGGTGCCTGCCTTTCGCAGAGAACGCTTCAGGTTTTATCTAATGCCGAATTTCGTGATTGTACCTCATCAAATAAAATAGGTTTCCATACAAATACTTGGGTTTGATCGGTTAGTTTGTATGACTATACGCCATAGTTGTCCATTATTGGGAGTTTCGATAAATGCGTAACTTCCTAGTGAGAAAAGGACGGGCGCAGAACCGCAGTTCAATACCTTAAAAATCAACATATTAGTTTGAGAATATCTACATTGACGGACAGACAGACTGAAATGGCTAAATCGGCTCAGCTCGTCATACAGTTCATTGTTATATATACTCTATAGGGTCTCTGATGTTACCTTACGTGTTACAAACATCGCTGCAAACTTATTATATTTTCATAACCCATTTGGAATAGTTCTTTTCTAAAAGCAAGAATTATTTAATATCAGATCTTCTATTTCTGGCGTTTACATAGCCAATTTCTTAAAATTTAACCAATATTCATAGAGAACCTGTCTTCTGACCTTACGCCAACTGCTGCCCTGCAGTCCTCTCAGGACAGTATGAGTAAACACATGACTGTTTTTCTTCGGATCTCTTGCAAGTGATATTGGCAATCATACATGTCTTTGAAGCTTTACATCTCACCTGGATCCATTTGTCACACATCGGAAAATTTCATTGTGTGTCGTTATGTCATACATCAAAGTATGGTAAAAATCAAATAGTTAATTCTCCTTTAATGAGACGATTGTCTACTCTCTTTTATCGTACCCAACTGTTTAAAGTTTTTCTTTAATTTTAATTTATTGTCAAGAGACTCAACTTTAGTGTTGAGCTGTTTAGTCAGAGAGACCGAAACTCATTTTGCCGTCTTGCTTGGACTTTGACTCCTCTTTTTTGGTTTCTTCCTTCTTTTCGGCAGCAACGCTTGCACCAGCAGCTGGAGCAGAGGCAGCTGGGGTCCTTGATGGTAGTAGCTTCTTTGAAATCCACTTCGGTGGCAGCAGCAAAAGCCGTATTAAAATTCTTTTATAAATCGAAGAACCCGATTCATTATCAAGTTTCTTAGATTACAAATCAAAAGTTAAGCATGTAAATTCTTGGTATTTTTTAGAGACTGTTCTGACAGTAGTCAAGTTAAGGTAAACCGGATGGATATGTATTTTCAGGTAGTCAAGATGCATTAGCTCGGCAACATCCCACAAAATTGTTAAAAACCTTTACTTGGAACTTGGACAAAGGAAAAATACTGAAAATTGGACAGACATTTAAAAAAAAGAACAAAAATTTCAGAGAAAATTTCGCCATATTTGTCTTTCAAAAAGTTGTAATCGAAAAAAAAATCCGTCGAGCAAGTCTTTAAGAATTAATTATACCTCAGAAACCCGTGTAAAATTTGATAAAGATCGGTTGAAGAGTTTAGGAAATCTTGCCAACGGACTAAAAATCAGAACAAGTTGAGAAAAATCGGTTAAGCATTGCTGACTCGGTTCTACTAAAATTTTTCGGAAGCGTTTGAAGCCGTTAGAACTAAAAGCGTACATTAATTTTTGTTGGACTTCCGCTTTTGCATTTTTGTGTTGTTTAAACTGATTATGGTCCGCGAATTCAACAATTGATTTTAAAGGTTTAGGTTTTTCAAAAAATTATTTTTTTATTGTCTTATTAAATTCTACAATTTAATATTGTCCTAAACAAAGTAGATGCGAAACAGTTTAGATACAACCTTGAGAACTTGCACCCGAGGTTTACACCCATGTAACCCTTTAAGAGAGAACTAAATGATCTTCTGAAATTTTACACAGGGCTTTGCGACATAAATTTTTGAAAAACGCTGGTTTTATCCGAGAATTTATAAATCATCTAAAAGAAAACCTTTTCTAAATGTCAAGAACTCTCCTAATGAATCTAGCAATCTTGCCAAACACTCGAAAACTCAATTTGTATATATTATTTTTAAGCACTTCTTATTTGTCATGCAGAACTTCAAAGTGACTTACGTTTGCAATACCAAATTTATCAAATCCTTGAGAGCGCATTTGAGCATATACTTACATATCTACATAAATACAATATGTATTATATTTTTGTGCGATGCAAAAGTGTGGAAAAACATTCAATATTTGCATTTTTGCTGACTTAGTCGAAATTGTATCTCAACAGTGCGACTGGAAGCCGTCCAAAAATGATGATGTCGTCGCCTTCCGCATTGTAAATCTAAATATCATTGAACTTTTCAATACACCAAAGCAAAAATCCACAAAAACATGTTATAAAATAAAATGTCTGAAGTACCTATTCGCCATAAAAATGCAAAAATATAAAAACCGAACCGAACGAAGACAATAGTGTAATCATATTGCGCAAGCAATGCGCCGCCAAGCACCGCGCTACTCTCTCTCCAATTCAAACTGCGCCGTGTAGTGCTCGAGGACCTGTCTACATACATACACATACGAGCTATGTGACATAGCGGCGGTGAAGCTGGTGGCATGACACCAACTTTGTATTGGAAACCGTAAACAAAAGCAGAAAAATTACAAAACGAACAACTGCAGCGAGGGGGAAGGAAGGAGGGAGAAAAAAAGGCGACGCTTGAATGAAAATAAAATTGGCGACGACGAACAAAACAAGAATTGGTGGAGAATAATAAAAAATCGCAACAATAACGAAATGCGCAAAAAACAAAAGGAAACAAAATGGCAGCGAAGAACAAAACAAAAGCGGGTTAAAAAGAAAAGTGAAGAAATGCGGAAACAATCGTAACGGAAGGTGGCAATTTAATAAAATGCTTGAGTAGGTTCAAGTATGCGGGCATAAGACGCGAGCGGCGAAGAGTCGCAGGGGACAGACATATACACAGCAAATTTATGTAGTTGTGTGTTGCACGAAGCTGTGTCGCTGGCTCTAACGCGATATTTTGTGTTGGATGTGCATGTAGTGTGTAGCATAGTTTCTGGCGCAAACACTCGAACCATTATGTCGCATACTACAGTTATTTTTGTTTTCCGATTGCGCTGCTGATGTCGAAAGCATGCCAACCGTCGCTTGCCAAACGCTGATCGCTGTCGTTGACGGCGTTGACATATATACTTACATATACATATATATATAAAAATATCTATATTTATATATCGTATGTAAAAGCCGCATTGGAAAACTCCAACTGCGAAACTACTTCTAAATTATTTTTGACAAGATTTGTTGATATTTAAATGTGGATTTTACGAAGAACTACCAGAAAGTATCTTATATAAAACAAACTATTAAGCTTCGTTAATAATTGTAAAAGAAGCCTGTTTTCTGCTTGCTTTCATAACGTCACAAGCTATCGTATATGTCTGTCAAAAGCATTCAATAACAAATAATGGCACTAAGTTGTCGTAGCTCCTTTTCCACTTGATACTTCATCTAGTCCCTTGAACTGTGAAGGTTTTAGATATCTCAGACGAATTTTGGTTAAGGCTGGAAGGAAGAAAAGTAGCCTACTCCAGCCTTCTTCCTGCACTTTCTTCATGTCCTACTCCTACTTAATAATGCCAATTTCTAGTATAGTTACACTACATTGAGTTTCTGATTTAGTTATACAGATTTCGAAAAATTATTCTAGGCCGATCGATCTGTGGAGTTTTATTTTAAGAAGCAAGAACCTATATAATAAAGTTTCAATTCCAAAAGCGACCAACTGCTTACTGATTGGTTGGGCAATAATTGGACTTTTATTTAGAGGCAACTATTAGTTATTTTCAACGCCAGTTTGCTGTTCCTCAGCTTTGCATTTGATGGTTGATTAAGAATAGATCTCTGAGCACATGACGAATCACTCCGGAAGATATATACTTAGAAATCGCCTTGAGCTCACCATAAATATGCTAGGAGATGGCTTTCAGTTCAGAGTCTGGTACCCAAAAATGGCTAAAGTCGAGGCCCATAGACTAAGCATATAAGTTACATTTAAAATGATAAAATATTTACTATTTTTAGTCTAAGCAGTTGGAATTGTAAAACATTTTTGATCTCTCTGCTAATGGAATGGGAACCAAGTCGAGCCTATGAAACTTTGAGATGCTTTGACTGAGTGTAAGAAGTTCGTTAGACTTTTTGACATTCAGTCTTTGTCAAAAGCAGTGTACGACAACGAGGCACCCAACACTTGCTGAGCTCAAGTGAAGTTCAATTGTCTAATAGTAAATCGCAAGATAATAGCGAGTTCCTTTTCCGCTCTCAGTCAGTTAGTGTCCAAAATAAAGTATCTCTTGCAAGTTCATTAACTTTTCCGTTATGTATAAGAAAGTAAAATAATGCTATCGATAATGAGATTAAGGAATTCTCATCTTATTTCCGAACTTCGATCGGCCGATTGCCAGTTAAAAATCGTTTTATACATTTAGCATATATCTAAGGACTCCTGACAAAATAACTTAAATTATTTTATGAGTGTACCTTCTGACTATAATTGACATGATGTCTGTAAATCAAAAAAATATTTAAAAGCAAGGTTTCAATAATATTTCCCTAAACGACAGATTTGAGAATATCTAGGATTGTTCTATTTGCAGCTTCAGGGTATAAAAATGTTATGTCGGGAAAAGTTATTTTGCTAAATTTCCGCATAATCTATTTATATATAATACTGTTTATACAGTAACCACTAGTTATAAGATGAGCAGGGCTATTTAACTCACTTAGAACTAACTAATATACTAGAAAGGCTTCTTCGATTCTTCACTTGTCTACTTGTTGTTGTTTGTACTTAAGAATTTTGCAATAATTATCTACTTAGATTAGAGACAAATGTAAATATGTGACCTTACATTAAAGTGGTATAAATGCTCGCTATACCAGTGGTTAGTCTCCAAATTTTATTCACCTGTATGCCGTAAACTAGTGTCTTTTCAATATATAGCAGTTTTTATACTTTATACCAGATTATTTGATTTCTACCAGTTTTCATGCCTAAATTGGTGGTCGTAATGAAGTTCGGAACGTTTTTTTCAGCCATTCTTGGTTCACTCGCGCTTTGTGAGACGGTGCTGAGTCTTGTTGAAACGTCCATGGTTTGCGACCGAAATGTTTGTTTGCTCACGTCTTCAAAGCAGCCTCCAGAACACTTTCCCGATAATTTGTCACATTTACTTTGACGCCAGGCTCGATGAAAACAATTGGAGAGTGCCCATCTGCGGCCCAAACCATTATTTGTGGCGGAAGCTGCCTCCTGGTGGTGGCCAACCGATGACTTTGATTCTCGTATGAACATTAAAGTGGTATAAATGCTCGCTATACCAGTTATTAGTCTCCAAATTTTATACACCTGTATGCCGTAAACTAGTGTCTTTTCAATATATAGCAGTTTTTATACTTTACACCAGATTATTTGATTTATACCAGTTTTCATGCGCTCTTATTTGTTTTGTTTGTAGTGTATATATATCTGTGATAAATTTCGATTATACTTGTTGTCGGACTCCAAATTTTGTACATCTGCAATGCGTAAACTATTATATACTCTATTTATACTAGTTGTCATACTTCAAGTGGTAAAACCACTATTTCCAATCTGATAATAATACACCAGTCTGTTTAATTCATACGAATTTATACCAGTAATCAGCCTCTAACTTTTTAACAGCTGAAAAGACGAAACATTTTATTTTGATATTTATACCAGTTTATTTCATTTATACCAGCTACTTTGATTTATACCAATTGCCACACTCCAAGTGGTATGACCACTCGTCGTAGTATATTCCTTTTATATCTACATATACATATATCCATAATTTATACCAGCTTGTTTGCATTATGCCAGTTGTCAGTATCCAACTTTGGAACATTTAAAACTTTTGATCAATTGCAAAACGTAAACTATTATTTACTTGATTTTTACCAACTTCTTTCATTTATACCAGTTACCAAACTCCAAGTGGTATTCTTTTTATACCAATTTATTTGATTTATACCAACTTATTTAAGTTATACGAATTGTCAATATCTAAATTTTGAACATACGAAAGATGTAAATTATTAATTTTTCTATTTGCATAACATTTTTTATTTATACCAGTTTATTTCAATTATACCAGTAATTATATATCGAAATTCAAATATTATAATGACGAATTTTATTGTTTTTTAAATGTATACCATTTTCTTTGACTTATAGCAGATGTAAAAATTAAATTTTTTTACTTTGACTTAATTAGTAGCCATTTTAATTTCAACTATAAAAGTTTATTTGATTTATACCAGCTAATTATCTTTATACCAGTAAAATTTATTTATACCATTTGTGCGTTCTTTTCTCAACTCTCTAACTTCTGCGTATCTGTGACTGTTAATGCAGCTTATTTTATTGAATCAACAATTATCCATCGGAACGGATTTTATTTTACTTACACATATATTTTTATACCAGTTTAACTTATTTATACCAGTTGTGTGTTCTTTTCTCAACTCGCTAACTTTTTCACATCTATAAGTCTAAATGCAGCTTATTTTACTGAGTAAACTCTTATCCATCTGAGCAGCTTGAGTTTTTCCTACAGGGCTTACATACTTGATTTGATTTGTCTCCATCCTTTGTACTCGATTTTATTTGCTCTCATTTTTCATATAATGTATGTTATTATATTTTTGTTTCCCCATTATATTTTGATGCAATTTCCCGCACTTAAACATATGACGCTTTGTCGATTTTATTACATTACCGCAGTGTAAACTTTTCTCACGCCCAAAATGCGGCAACACAGCACAACAACATATTGTGGCGATAATATGACTTGTGGCTTTTTGCACATGCAACGTGTACACGTAATCTTTATCGTGCTAATTTGAATTTGCCCACACATACATGCACACATACGAGTATGTATGTATGTTTTTGTGTGTTTTTGCAAGCGTTTTCCTATAAATAGCAAATTCAGCACTTCAACATTAAGCTCGCTATGCCATTGATTTTCCCAGCAAATGCAATATGCAAATTAGTTCGCTACCTAAAAACATTGAAATGAAATTTTTCTAACACCAACGCTGTTGTTGTTGCTGCTTTACTTGCTTTCTTCATATTGTTGTTGCTGTTGTTGTTGTGAAAAAGTTGCCTTCAAGGTTAGTGCTGGCAATGCGCGTTGCATTCTACATATTTAATTTGAATTTTTATTATCCTTTTGCCCATAGTTGAAGTGTGCATATTTTTGCAAGACATTTGCATAGCGATTGCATATTCAGTAGCCCGCTACTGCTGTTGCTGCCACATTGGCTTGGCTTGCATTCTATGGCGCGTAGAGTGCAGCGTCTTCGCTGAGTCAAATGTGGCTGCTCATTGAATATGGAACACCGAGTTGACTCACGCTTGGAGTCGGTCAAATTGAGTGTTATAAGTGCATTACCCAAGTAACCATGCACATACACGCACACATACATGCATATGCATACACATATACATACATATATTTCATCTTGCATACTGTCAAATATCGCATGTTGACTTTTCATACGGTACTTATGTGCATATACAAGTATGACGACATAAGCATATAAATATGTGCCGAGCGGGTATTTATATGCTTAAAGGAGCATGTCCTTGGGTATAAATGCCTGCGCATACATAAGTAAATAAAAATATGCTTGCATAAAAATAAGTGGAGTTGACATTTGCATGCGATGACATTTTTTTGCAAGATTTTCTTTTTCTTAGAATAAATTATTTTTATTTGCAAATAGATTATTTTTTATTTCATTTTTTTTATTTTGTTTTTTCTCTCGAAGTTTCATGCTATCGAAATGGCATTTTACTTATTCTTATGTCTAAACTAATTGCGTTAGTGGTTGTATGCCACTTATGGGGTTTCTTAGCATAATAAATACATTTGTAATATCAATGGCTAAGTGGTAAAAGTAGCAGGAAATGAACTTATTAAGTAACAAGTAAAAAGGGGTATAACCGAGCATTTCATAATTTTTCAAATTGCGAGGATTAAAGCCGGCTTGGTAAAATGACGATAATTATATGTAATATACACTTGTGCTCATATAATTAAGTCACGCCCGTAACAGAACGAAAGTTTATTCAAAGCAACTTCTATGGTACAGGAATGTAACTTAATTTTACAAAAAATGCAAGAAATTTTAATTCAGTTCAAAACAGAATACTAATTTTTTATTTAACTTCTAAAATAATAAAAATTTTGCGTTCAATCGCTTAGCACATCCAAGTTGTTGTGCTCATATAATTAAGTCACCTAAAGAAAACTGTAGTTATTCGAAGTATACGGCATTTTTTTTTGCAGTTTTACCGTACATCGCTTAGGCATTGTTTGGACTAAAGTAGCACATTGAGCGGGATTTATTTTGTACCACTCTGTCTGTATTATTTCCCATAAAGAATCTTTGTTGCGAGGTTTTCGTGCAGTTACGGCTCTTTTTATAATCCCCCATAGGTTTTCTATGGGGTTTAGGTCCGGAATTTGAGCTGGCCAATCCAGAATTTTAATATTTCGACTACGACGTATCCATGTTTTAACGACCCGCGAGCAGTGTTTGGGGTCGTTATCGTGCTGGAAAATCCAAGCTAACGGTAAATTGTTCACATAGTCACCGTCTAAATTGTTCTCCAGTATTCCTTTGTACATTTCACCTGTCATTTTCCCGTCTATTTTAACCATCACCGATGAACCACCATGTTTCACGGTTTTTTTAGTGTACTTGGGATTGAGTTCTTGCAAAGGGGGTCGTCTTACATATGGTTTCCCATCATTACCAAATGCATTAAATTTGGAGTCGTCACTCCAAACCACCAAATTCCAAAATGTAGAGTCCTCCCAGAGATGGTCTTTAGCAAACGCTTTTCGCTTTTCAATATTTTTTTTCGAAACGTTAGGTTTTCGTCTTGATAAACGGCCATTCAATGAATTTTCTTGTAGTCGTCTTCGTACAGTTTGCGCAGATATTTGTACGCCGTGGTATTCCTCTAATTGAGCCCTAATTTCTGTGGAGGTTAAAAATGGATCAGACTTACTTAGCCTTACTAAGACCCTATCCTCAGGGCGGGTGGTCTTTCTTGGCTTTTCACGCGGTAAATTTTCAAAAGTCTTATTTTTTTTATAAAATTGAACAGCGTTATTAATTTTGCCTCGAGAAAATCCTAAAACATCTACAACTTTGGCAATATTTTGATATTTTTAAAAACATTCCCATATGACCTTTCTTTCGCTTGAATTGTGCTTTTATTCTTGCCCATGACGACGATGACTACAAATTTTGTTAAAAATAACCTAATTTAGTAAAAAAGAACAATATTGATGTAAATTGTGGCGAAAAAATTTAAATTTACCCGTTTCAAACAGAATGACTTAATTATGTGAGCACACTTTTATTGACAACAAATGGAAAATTGACTAAAACTCTCCCAAACGAAAATACTTGAATGCGATGTAAAGCGGTGGCGTTCTTGGAATAACGGAACTTTTTGCTCGCGCAATATTAGGAATGTTGCATAAAGTAGTATACCTTGTTTTTTTACATGTTGTAAAAAAGTACTGAATGACTTAATTATATGAGCACAAGTGTATGTAGTATAGTTTCAGATATTTTCGACATTAAACTATACTATATTCAGTATAATATACGTTAAGTTAATTTTATTAACCTTTCTTACTTATTGGTCGATTTGAACGGTATAAAGTCAACCGAAAGTGTGAGTCCGACACTCGAAGTGTAATCAATTAAAAAAGCCATAAATTCGGTTTGTAAAATTATTCTTATTTAGTTGAAAGTACAAAATGTGTGATAGTAATCATAAATTCGGGATCAATTCGCTTTTGCTCGATATGACCACCTTTTGCCCTAACTATGGCCGTGAGACGGTCAAAAAACGAATCGCAAGCTGCCCGAATGTGACTTGCCGGTATTTTGGCTCACTCACGGACAATGGCTTTCTTCAGCATCTTGAGATTGGTGTATTTTTTACTTCGGACCTTGCTCTCCAAAATGGCTCAGAGAGAATAATCCATTGGATTTGCATCTGGTGAATTCGAGAGCCATTGTGTGGTCGTAAAGAAGTTCGGAACGTTGTTTTTCAGCCATTCTTGGTTTACTCGCGCTTTGTGAGACGGTGCTGAGTCTTGTTGAAACGTCCATGGTTTGCGACCGAAATGTTTGTTTGCCCACGGCTTCAAAGCAGCCTCCAGAATACTTTCCCGATAATATGTTGCATTTACTTTGACGCCAGGCTCGATGTAAACAATTGGAGAGCGCCCATTTGCGGTGACAGCGGCCCAAACCATTACTTGTGGCGTGTGCTGCCTCCTGGTGGCCAACCGATGACTTAGATTCTCTTATGAACGGTCGGTCAAGTAAACCCTATCGTTTTGAGAGTTTACGAATTGCTCAATTGGAAAAATCTTTTCGTCAGAAAAAACAATGTTCGGAATTTGATCGCTTTCGGCCAAGCGAAGTTACTGCTTCGCTCCCTCAAGTCTTACTTGTTGCTGGTTCGGTGTGCGATCATGGGTCTTTTGGAACTTGTAAGGCTTGACCTTGAGCTCATTTTTCAAAATGCGTCGGATGCTGCGGTCGGATATTTTCAGTTCTTTAGCCATTTGATTGGCACTTCCTGGTGGATTTCGCTCAAGTCGCTTCTTCACTTTCCGAACCATTTCACGTGACGTTGCAATCTTTTGATGACCACCTTCATGACGTTTTGCGACGCTACCAGTATCATTGTAACGAGTGATGGTGCGATGAACAATAACTTTATTCACATTAAGGTGTTTGAGCTCACGAACAATTGCTGGCTGTGATTCTCCAGCCAAATATAAAGCAATCACACTATTACGTTTGAATTCCATCGCTGAACACTTTTTTTGCGTTCACTTTTGGCAAAACTCTTTTGTACACTTGTGAACAATACTCCGAACTGTCATTAAGCTAATTTATAAAGAGCTGATTCCAGTGCGACAGCTGCGTGAACACTTCGAGTGCCGGAGTATTATATATGCGTAAAGTCTTATCCCCATAATTCATTGTAGCTTAATTTTTATAGTGGAAAGTGAAAGAAACTAATGGAAGATTAAATTGTGTTATGTGACAAGTAGGTGTGGTTATAAATTCCGATTTTCCCAATTCTAAACTGTGATTTAGGAATGCGAGAAAAATTCTACCTACAGAAGTTGGCTGAAATCGATCCAGTAGGTCCCGAGATACGAATTTTCACCAAAAGGTGCAATGCCCTTTGGCAAAAATTTTGACACCGGCTTCTATAAAGCCCTTCCTATTATAGTACAAACAGAGTACACAATTTTATTCTTCTCACGCATTTATTTATTGATATACATATATATTGAACCGCTTATATGCGGAGTGGGCGCGCTTATCATTCGATCTCATCAATTTCCACGGTGTCGGTATGGGTGCTTAGGGACTTAAGATTTGTCTAGAGCGAATGGTTGAATGGTTTGAGATATATGTACCTTGAACCTCTTACAGGGGCCACTTTTAAAAAATCTGTATTTCACTGATGCCCCTGCCTTCACCAAATTAAAGTTTTTAATCTTAATTTAGAGCTATGTTATCGCATTTTATAGATTGTCGTTTAATGGCGTTTTGTGCGCGTGGCAGTATTTCCATTACGCCTATCTACGAACTCGTCCTCACTTTTTTATCAAGGAATACTAGCACAAAGTTTCATATCACAATATATACAATATCATAATTTTTACTCAGGTTAAAGCTCGCACAGACAGACGTCCGGATTTCAACTCGTCTCTTCATCCTGATCATTTAAATATAATATTGCTCTATACCTATCTCGGTTAGTTTTAGGTGACACAAACAACTGTTAGGTGAACAAAGCTATTATATTCGAAAGAATTGCTTTAGGAAATATTCATGAAGATATTTTGTCAAATGACAAAGTTTTTAATAGTACAAGAGCTTGATTTTGATCGATCAGTTGGTAAGGCGGATATATGCTAGAGTGGTCCGGTATCAACAGTTTCGACGCATGAGGAACTTCTTGGGGAGAAAAAAAATTTCAGAGCGACAGCTTAACACCAAAGGACTATTTCGCATAATCATATACAGACAAATGGATTTGGCTAAAGCATCTCAACTCGTCATTTACTATATATATGTATATATCGTCACCTAAAATGAAAAATAACGTAACAACATTGTCGGAAATTTACAGGGGAATGAATAAAGCACGATATAAAATGAAACGTGAGTTGATACAAAATGGAAATTTTGGTAAAAACTGTGTTATATCTGACATCAGCACCTTAAAATGTTAAACATAGGTACTTATATGTATGTAATTTGAAGAAGTGAATCGTAATCAGTTAAATACTGAATTTCGAATTTTTTGATCATACATTGTTTTGCATTTTAGGTGACGATATATAGTATGTTTTATAGGATGGCATTTTGTGAAGTTAATATTCGTCCAATGTTGCCTGACTGCATCTCTTCAGAATGCCGACAAACACCTACATATACCATCGAGACATTTAAAAACTAATAATACGTTTATTGCATCTTCCTCTTCATTTCATGTGAACTACTGTATTAGCTAGCATTTCTTTTTTGTATAAGATTTCTTAAGGGATATTCTCAGTGTAACCTTCCGAAAAATCACTGATTTTCGCGATTTTTTTTAATGTTTAAACTAACTAATAGGTCCGATTTTGTTTACAAATAAATACATTCATGAGGAATAGAAAATTAGTTTTTTAAGCTTATTTATTGGGTGTTTAATGGTTAAATAAATTGTTGCAGTGACACGTAAGAAAAAAGATCCTGTCCTGTCCACGATTGCGCTCGCAATTTTTTTCTAAAGCAAAAATTTCAAAAAGATTATTCATATGTAGGAAAGTCGCTATTGCGCTGTTTTTTTTTAAATTTGTACAAAATGCCAGCGGTTTGAATAAAAACTAACAAATTTGGCCCTTTTTTCGATAATTTTTTTTATAGAAAAAATAGGAAGATTTCAAAAAAACAAAAATGGAACTAGATATCTTCAAAACTCTTTCCTTGGGAGTGGAAACCGGTTTGAAACACACCATTCTGAGAAAAACGCGTTTAAAGATTGGTGTCGCTCCGTTCACCACTCTGTTCCCTTTCTACAAGAAACGCTGTAGCGACCGTAATAATTTGAATTTCGATTTCAAAATTTGAGAGAATGTTTATTACAGTGTATACTATCCGATAATGCAACAAAAAAAATCGATTTTTCGAAAATTTCACACTGAGAGGATCCGTTAAGTTAAGAAATAATGGATCCAATACCGGGGTATCATAGTAGTGTAGTGTTTTCAATTGCATTTCCTTTTTGGGCATGTAAATTTGAAGATTTAATTTTGAGGCTGTGGTGCTTTGGTAAGTGAATTCTTGGTAGCTCTTTAAAATGTTTACCAATTATCTCTGCGACCTCTCGGACATCTTCGAGCTGTTCGATACCAAACGAGGTTTCCGACAAGGCGACTCCCTATGACAACCTTTAAAAAATAACTCGACAGTTGACAGCTAAGGCTTAGTAATGATATGTTATGTTACATTATGTTACGATATGTTTTGTTATGTTGTGCTATGTTTTGTTATGTTATGTTATCATGTTATGTTATGCTATGTTATGTTTTGCTATGTTATGTTATGTTATTTTATGTTATGTTATGTTATGTTATGTTATGTTATGTTATGTTATGTTTTGTTATGTTATGTTATGTTATGTTATATTATGTTATATTATGTTATGTTAGGCTACGCCACATAGTTTGCTTGCTTGTTACCATGTTCAAGAATTATAATATAATTATATCTACTTATAAATATTGTACACTCAGATAGCAAGCTTTAAAAATTCCATAAATGTTGCCGTGCGATGGCTCTACGACCATCGTTTCTGATCCGCACTCATGGCGCTCCACCGAGTAAATACTGAGGAGTTCATTTTAAATCCACAGCTTCTCGGATAGTCTATTATATTTCCATCTTCTAATGCATAAAAGTAAATGTATGTATGTATTTACCAGGTTCTATTAAAGACACTGCTGCCAAAATTAGCCTTAGAGCTCTTGAATTACTTTTATTTATCGCTTCGTTACTTTCACTTAACTGTAAAGCCATGCCAACATTGAACTGCTATTTAATATAATAAACTTTTCTTTCAATGTGTTCATGTATATACATATTTGTATGTATGTATATGTGTATAATTGCATGAACATGCAAATGAAGAGTAATCTCATACTTAAAGCCGCCACAACAACGGTTACTTAATACCTCATTCAGTTCAATTGCAACAAACAACAATTGAAACTGATTTTCCATTGCCACAAGAATATACACGTATGTATATATATATGTACATGAATAGATATACATACTTGCGGGTATTGTGTTTACGTTCATTCATACAGCAATTAGCACTTGAATGTTGGCAACTGCTTTTATGAGCAACTTGTTTGAATGCAGCTGAGAGCGCTTCGAGTGAAATTAGAACAGAATAAATACTTAACACTTCCAAAGGCATATGCTGCACATACATACATATGTATAGAATTATGTGCATTTTGCGCGCATATGATTATGCAAGCCTTGCACTCGCATATGTGTGTGTGTGAGTGCGGTGCAAAAAGCGTAAATTGCAAAGGCACGGCAGCGCAAGATCGCTGAGCTGCTGTTATATGCATATACGCGTATATATGTATATATAAATATATAAATGGTATATGTGCGTGCGTGTATGTGCTCTGTGCATGTTTATGCAATCGCTGCTGCCAACTTTGGCGGCAATTCAAAAAAACCAACTGATTCGCCCATATCATTTGCGCTTAAAACGTCAATGCGTTCGTCTCGTCAAGTGTCGCGGCGCGCATATCTTCTTAGCTGTGCAACCACACCACTGCTACTCACACAAACACACATCAATCAATGAAGATCGAAGCATCGTTGCCGGTAAATTACTTAGAGTTTTCATTTTAGAAAAAAAAAAAAATAAAATTTCGTTACCGTGTCTTCGAAGTATCGCAGTGACACCGCGCAAGAATTTCAAGTGATTTATTCTGTGGAAAGCAACTTCTTATTAGTGTGCGTGTATGAGTGTACCTGAAACAAGCACGAGCATTTGTGTTGCCTTTAAGGAAGCTAAATCTCTACATGAGTCAGAAATTCGTCGATTATTTGCTTAGTCGGCGTTTAGTGTAGTGTTCTCGATACACATTATAAGAGTCGGTGTAGCGGTAAATATTTATAGCTTTACTTCGATGCACAGCTCTTAATTGGTGTGACTAACTAATACAAAGAAAACTTATACTACAGTGTGGTGTAGTTGCTTTTGCTTGTGGATAAAAAATTTGTTTTTCTGAGCACTAAGCAAATTTCGATACGAGGAGGGAAGAAGTAAAAGTGTAGAAATCTCGAAATTTCAAGTAAGTCAATTTCGTTAATATCAAAACAAAGTCTCAACTTATAGGTGTATATAAATATACACACGAATTTGGATCTACATATCGTCACCTAAAATACAACCGAACGTAACATGACTTTTCATAAATTGACAGGCGAAGGAAAAATTAAAAAAATTGAGTTTTGATTATAAAATAGTTATATAATTGGTTAGGTTAGATATTGGTTATATATAGGTTATATATCGGTTATATCTGACAGCGGCAGCTGAAAATTTTATGCTGTATACATATAATATGATGTAGTGAATAATAAGCAATAAAAAACCCAATTTCGATTTCTTTGATGATACGTTGTTTTGCATTTTAGGGGAGAAAATTGTCATAAGAAGATGTGTTATAGCCAGAATTTTTGGCGAATATGTAAATTTCTGTACATTTTGGCTTTATATTTTTGGTACTTTTTTTTAAATAGATTGAAGAAAACTAATTCATTAAGGCATTATTAACTAAAATCCTCAATTTAAGTGCCTGAAAAGAGAAGTCAACCAAAGAGAAGTTTTTTGTCAACCAAAAATATTCTTTACATAATTAAATTCCTAATATTTTCCCACAAAAATATTTTTTCTTAAATGAAAAACAGGAAAAAATGTTAGTTTTAGCTACACCGAGACTATAATAACCTTCACAGGTGAATTTCTTAGAGCATAAAAGCGTATAAAATATCTTTAACTCGATTTTGAATGAACAGTTTATATGGCAGCTATATGCTATAGTGATCCGATCTAAGCAATATACACAGATATTGTAGTGCTGCTTTAGGTTATAATCCATGCCAAATATTGTGACCATATCTTGCCAATTAAAAAAGTTTCCCAAACAAAGACTTGAGTTCAAACCGTCAGCTTGTATGGCAGCTATATGCTATAGTTGTGCGATATAAACAATTTTCTTGCCTATATTGACATACTTTGTAAAATAATCTGTGCCTGATTTCACAAAATTACTGTTTGAAATTAAAAAGTTTTCCATACAAAGACTGGTGGTGGATCAAGGTGGGTGGTCAGCCTGTAAGGCTTTAGTTTAACGATATCGGCGGTTGCCACAAATGAGCAGCTGCTTGGTGAGAAAAGCACGTGTTCTTATATTCAGCGAAATATCTTAAAGATAGTTTAGTTCGCTTAGATATAAACAGACAGACGGAAAAACAGACGGAAAAACAGACGAAGCCTGTTCAATATACTCAGCTAGCCACTCTGATCATAACTTAACCATATACATATGTACATATCTGCCAGTGTCTCCAACGTTTCTTTCTGGATGTTACAAACTTTTCTTCAAACCTAATCTACCTTGTTTAGGGTATAATTGTAGCAGCAACTCATCAAAAGCGTAAGAGCTGCTCAAAAATTTGTAGCAACTAAGAGAACGTGGCGTATAAGTAATATTCCTATTTTCGGGTTTGAAAAATATCACGGTTCATGAATGTGAAATATTATAATTCTTCTAAATAACATACGTGGCTATATGAACCAACAATTATTTTTGTGAAAAAGAAATGATTTTTCAAATACCGGTTTGTTGAACATTGGTTCCTAATGTTTATCCATATACATAGCTGAATCCATATTCGAACCGATTTCACCCATATTTCGTATTATTGTTAAGAAAACATTATAACCTTTCATCCATATGTCAGTTTAAAGTAAGACGTTCGAATTCATCTACAAAATATTTACTTATCATGAATAGAATGTATGTATATAAATGACACCGATTTGTCCTATGGTCCCGTGGTAGAGACATGAGACGGCAGTAGATTAGGTTTAGTGGATTAAAGCCCCGCACTCCGGCTGTCGATGCTTCGTTCTACTAAAAAACAAAAAACAAAAAGAAAAAAAAAACCAAAAATAAAAAAATGCATAGTTGCAGGTAAAAAAGGCGAAAGCGCGAACCAGTGAAGATAATTGCTAAAACTTTTTACTCCATCACTGCCACAACTTCAACTCTCGGTCAAGGTAGACATAGTCCCAAGTTCTTTCTTGTGATTAATATAAAGAGAATACTCTCCTTCATGAAAAGAGAAAGTTCATTAAATCAACATTTAATTGATTATTAGAAAGAATATTACCAGATTGGTACAATTCGTATCACAGATTTTAATTTATCACACCAATTTGCTCAATTTTACTTTCGCTAAACTTATTTAACGTTATTAAGCGCTGAAGCCTTAAAGTATACTTGAAAAAAAAGCCAAGGAAGTGTTTTATGCACTTTGTTCTAGCCGCCAAAAGTCTATCGTAGGAAGAGGCTTATTCTTGCAATAGTACCTGTATATTTTTTGGATATTTGTTCGTTTAAAAACATTAGATTTCGAACCTTTAAATATCACAATACTGAATATTCGTGAAAAATCGCAAGATAGCCCTCCGTGGAATTCATTTTTCCTAGTTGTATGAGTTTTACATGATCAGAACTTTATTAGTGTTCACATGATAAATTAAAAGCCAATCGGGTTGTTCTCTTCTTCGAATAAGACGAGGTAGAACCCACCCAACACTGTTCTGTTATGGCGCTTTTGTAATCTCAAAATGTCTGATCTGACCATGTGAAAGAGCAGGGTGAAAAAAATCTAAGCAGATTTACGATGACCTCAAGTCACTTTTCGAAGACATAGAATTCAGCGACTATCTAATTCAAAGACTGTCACTATGATTGTTAGGTTATGTAAACAGACTGACTGTTCAAAGCCACGAATAAACCCACTTCGATAGCTAGAGTCGCCTGTCGTTGTTATGTCCATAACTCCCAGGTATGGATCAAAAACAAATGGCGCATATCGACAAAGTGCCCAGAGTCAGCCACATATTAATTGAGTTGGCTAATATCTACTGCAGGCTATTCGCTGGGTTCGTAGTAAGTGTGACAATAGAGATCCTTCAACCTTAGTCTGTCGAAAGCTGAACAACGCAGGAGAAAGTGTCTAGACATTTTCATCACATATTCCTCATGGCAACTTTCACAAGTTGCGTCCTCTAGAATCTGTAGCCTTATCGCGTGAGTGTCAATGTTACAGTGTCCAGTTTGGACACCCATCACAGCTGCTATGTGTACCTTGCTAAGAAAGATCTAATAAAGAAATCGTTGTACAGTTTATTGATACCTTTAACAAACTAAGAGTTAGTGTTTGAATGAACGAAAGTAACAAATGCTATTGAGCCTTTCGAGGTTCATATTTTATATCAGACTATTGCAAAAAAAATGCAATCACAATCTGCTTCGAACTTACAATTAAGTGCAATAGTCTCTCGTTACTAGTGGAAGAAAGAAGGATGTATATGATACTTGTACTATACTGGCCCATATTTCTTTCAGTATGTAACCGTTCCTTAAAGAGCAGCGACTGGTTGATGATTAACGAAGGTTATCTTCGCACAGGCAAGAAAGAGAAAGCGTGATGATGAGAGCATTTACAAATCCGAAGAGTAAAAAAACTACAATTCTCTCTGCATATGTGCGAAGATAGTTTGACAATTATTAGTCATGATATTATAATAGTAATTATATATATATATATATATATATCGATGGTTTTAAGATATACTCTCATAGCCTGAAATCTATATAGAGTCCATCAATATTTAAATAACTGAAATTTACTTCACCATATATTATTATATATTAAATATTGCAACATGCCCATACATATATTTATCTTATCAAAGCACCACCTCTACACCACTGTGCCAAAATTTTCAACCAGGGAATTGCACCTAAAATTTATTGCCGCCGCTCTGAGGCCGTTTTCGGCGTAACGATTTCATTCAACGCGACAGCTAAGGTGAACCTCAACCCCACACTTTTACACACAGACTCAATTGCATTCCAATAAATGCTCGTGATTTTGTTGTGTCTTGTTGTGTGTATTGTATAGCGGTGGTGGTGTATTGTTGTCGTTGTTGCTGATGCGATGCCATTACTGCTGGCAATTAAGTGATTGCACACACTATTTTTAGAAAACAATTCGAGCACGAAATGCACGCTAATTCGATTTAATTGATCACTCGATGGCGAATGGGCGAACGCTTGGCCCATCGCATGCCTGTGGCCGTTGCACCAACAGTGCCGTGCCGCCAATACACCAGCTCACCAAACTGCAAATCCGCAAAACCTTAAACCATTGCAATTCATTTCACGCACCGCTAACGAACCGAAGTGCGTGTGCCAGTGCTGCTCTAATATATTCATATATAGATCTATACTATATACCACATACATATATATATTGATATACCGATATCTATGTATATTGCTAACTATTTTTTGTTGGTTACAAATTGTGTTTAATTGACAAAATTCAGCGTTTTTGTGTGTGCCGATAATTTTACCAAAAATCACAAGCAAAAATATTCCGTTAAAATTCTGAGAATTCACTGTGTTTTTTGTTGTAAATTTAAACATTTATTTAGCAATTATTTATCTGTTTAAATGTTCAACGTGTATTCGTGTTGCGCATAAATGTCGATTTCGTATGCTAAAGAACAATAGTGCTAATATTCAAAAAAAAATTAAGTGTATTTTTATATAATTTGTTTAAAAACGCGTAAAGCCAATGTTGACTTAGGTCATTTATGCCTAAACGTTATTTAAAAATAATGAAATGTTGCTTTGCAGCATAACTTGTGGCTAATTTGTAATTTGGTGTAACTCTGTTGGGATCCGTGGTGTTAATTATTATAAAAATTATATATATAATTAAATAATTTAATAATTAATTAAGTAAAATTAACTATAATTAAAAAAAAAGGCAGGTTTTTTTTAATAAGAACCCGAAAAACGGAAATTAATAAAATTAATTTTAAAAAATTAAGAAAAAATTAATAAAAAAAAAATAATTTTTTTAATATTAATTATTTATTAAAAATAAAAATTCAACGAAAAACGCAAACGTATTAACTAAAAAATACATAAGTTGAAATTTAAAATTTTTTATTTAAAAAAGAAGCTACAGCTAAATTTTGCCTTAAAAAATATAAAAAAAACTCAATAATTATTCAAGTAAAATTTAAAAACTAAAGTGTTAACATGCTTTTTTTACTTAAAACTCAAGAAATTAAAAATTAAAAAATTAAGAAAAATTTAGTAAAAAAAATAAAAAATAATTATAAAATTAAAAAAAATCATTAAATAAATAAAACTAAAAACTAATAACAAAAAGGTTAAACGTATAAATAAAAAAAAATTTAAAATTAACAAAATTAATTACTTAATAAAAATAGATAAATAAATAAAAATAAAAATGTTAAAGTTGAAAAATTAAAGTATTTATTAAAAAAAAATAGGACCAATTTATATAATTTAGATTAAAAGTATTTAAAATTAAATAATTTTGTAATTTCTCAAATAAATTTTTTTTTAATAAAAATTAAAAAAGTAGAAATTAAAAAAAATATTTCAAAGAATTATGAAAAAATTACTAAAAATAATTTTAAAAAATTAATAAATTGTTATAAATAAACTAAAAAATAAAAAGTCTATGAAAAAGGTTGGTGTATTAAATTATAAAAATATACATACAATAATATTTTTTTTAATTAAAAAGAGAAAAACTTAAATTTTTGATTAAAAATATATAAAAACTGATTAATTTATTAATTATTTAAATAAAATTTAAAAACTAAAAAAGTGTTTCTTTACCTTTTTTGTTTAAAACTCAAGAAATTAGAAATAAAAAATAGTAATTTAAAAAATTAAGAAAAAATTAGCAAAAAATTAAATAAAATTGAAATTAAAATTAATTCATTAGTTACTAAAAATAAATTAATAAACAAAAAATAATAATAAAGCAAAAGTTAAAAAATTAAAGTTTTTTTTTTTAAATAGTATAAAAATTATATTTTAGACTAAAAGTATATAAAATTAAATAATTTAGTAATTTATAAAAAAATTTAACAATTTAAAACCAACAAATAAAAAATTCTATAAAAACTCAAAAATAAAGAAATAAAAAAATTAAATTTAAAAAAAAATATTTAAAAAAATATATAACATTAAAAAAAAAATAAAAAACAACAAAAAATAAAAAAATTAATTATTTAAAAAAAAATAAAATAATTAAAAATCAATAAAAAAATGTTAATAAAAATTTGTAATGAATGTGAAAACTAAAATGTAAAAATAAAAAACATAAGATAAATTAAAGTTTTTTAATTAAAAAAACTTAAGAAATTATATATTTTAGACAAAGCTTCGTGCATAAAAATTGAAATAAAAATTAAGAAATTAAAAAATTCCACATTTTTGACAAAAAAATAAATTTAAAATTTAAAACTTTAGTATTTCGGTTTTTTAAATAAAATTCAAAAATGTTTATATAAAAAGTTAATTTAAAAAAATTAAAAAAAATGTTAGTTAAATTTTTTTTATTTTTTGCATCAGTGGCAATTAAAAAAAATAAATTTAAAACTTAAGTATTTCGTTTTTTTAATTAAAATTCAAAAATATTTATATAAAAAGTTAATTTAAAAAAATATAAAAATGTTAATTATGATTTTTTTAATTTTAATTAAAACAATTTGGAAAAAATTTCTTTATTTTAGACAAAACTTCGTGTTTGTGTAAGGAAATATTAAAAAAAATGTAGAAATAAAAAATGTCCATTCTTTTGACTAAATTTTGTGTTTGTATATACAATAAGATAATTTAAATAAAATTTAAAACTTTAATACTTATTTAAAAAAAACTCATAAATAATTAAATAATAAATATATAATTTTATATAAATAATTGTATAAAAAATTAATTTAAAAAAATAAAATGGAATTTAATTAAAAAATATACAAAAAAAATTTTAACTAAAAAATAAAAAAATAAAATTTATAAAACCTTTTAAAAAATTAAAAAAAACTTAAATTAATTAAAAAATTGTTCATGTAAAGTTTTAACAAAAATAAAAAAAAAACTAATTTTTGACTCAGCTACGGGTTTGTGTAAAAAAAAAAATTCGAAATGAAAATTTTACATATTTTTGACTAAATTTTGTGTTTGTATATAAAATTGAAAAAATGTTGTAATATATCAAATAAAATTTAAAAATTTAATACATGTTTTTTTTATAAAAACTCAAAAATAATTACATAAAAAAATTTATAAAAAATAAATAATTTAATTTAAAAAAATTAATTACAATTTTTAATAAAAGCAAGAACTTAAAAATAAAATAAAATTTATAAAGCTTTAGAAAAAAATTAAGCAACATTAAAAATTTAAATGAAGAGTAAAATTTTTAAATCAAAAACTTAAATTAATTAAAAAATTTTTCATGTAAAATTTTAACAAAAATAAAAAAAATCTATTTTTAGACTAAGCTTCGTGTTTGTGTACAAAAAAAATTCTATATTTTAGACTAAGCTTCGTATTTGTGTAAAAAATAAAAAATGAGTGATTAAAAATTTCCATATTTTTGACTAAACTCCGTGTTTGTGCTAAAAAATTGCCTCAATGTAAGTGCAAAGTACCGCTACTTAGGTATAAAAAGTCAAATCGTATTATAAATTTATCGCATCAATGTTTTCTCTGGCACGCCTAACCCTCTAAACTGGTTGTGGCACTTCCCACACATCTCTTTCTATATAAAAATATATATATCATTTGGTGTATATACCCTTTGTGTGAACCACGAAAATCGTCGTTTTGTGAAATTTACTCGGCATTGTTGACAATTAATTACTATGAAAAATAATTCCGCTACAATTGGCTTGACAAATTGCAGCAGCAGCAGCACCAGTGTCAGCAGCGGCGGTGGCAACAAAAGCGTCAGCGACAGTAATAGCAATAATAACGGTAGCAGCTGTGCCAACGAGCCGAACAGCAGCACGGCCGCCAACAGTTTTTATGTTTCTGCGCTGAACCACAACAGCAGCAATAACATTAGCAGTGGCCGTGCCAGCACTAGCGGTAAATACACTGGGATCGGTGGCATCAGTGGCAACAAGAGCGAAACAAATATTGCCGATTGTAGTCGAGCCAACTGCAGTGACCAATTATCAACGTTAATTGAGAGCTTATCCAAAGGTAATAGCGACAGCATTGCCGCTGTTCGACTCGGACTCGGCTTGAATCTCGGCATTGGCATCGGACTCGGCGCTGGCTCCGCCAACGGCTCGGGCACGAGTTCTATACCCGGCGCTAGTTACAACATACCAACAACCGCACTAACGTCCCCGTCATTTGTGTCGTACGGCGGTGGTAGTGACGGCGTGGAAGTGGCCAACAACATTGCCACAGCATTTTTACCGACTTCGACATATAAAACTTATCCGGCGATAAATTCCGCTTATTGGCTGCCATCACCAAATCCATCACCGTACTCGGTGCCAGGTATGTTGCAGTAATATAGGGAAATTCGTTACGTTGTGTCTGTTGTTGCTTGCTGCTAGTTGTTGTTGGTTGTTGTCGTGTTAGTTGAAGCGGTGATTGCAGCAGCGCCAAACGTCAATGCCTAGCAACAATCAATACGGTACAACTATGGCGTTGTCAATATGTCAACCTTTCGGGCATAACGTTGTCGCATCCAAATTGACAGGCTATTTTTTTCCAGTGGCGCCCCCTTTGTTGGCGGCTCTTGTCGTCTCATCGAGTGCACACTTGCTGCAGTGTTGTTGAGGTTGTTGTGCTCGGCTTCCATGTGAATTTGTGTGCATTATTTGAATTTTACCTTGCAGCCTTTACAATGTTGCAGCAAGTGAAGTGATATCAATAGTTCAATTATCGACGTTGACTACTTCGGCCGTTTAAAATGTCAATTGCGGGGAGTATGGTGGCGTACATTTTGTCTAAGTGTCACACTGCTACTGGTGGAGATGGCAGGAAAATTTAACCTCTATAAACGTATGACGATTTTTATGGAAATAAATTAAAGGCAATGTGAACGCGTATCCCGAAATCCTTAGCTCGGTTTGAACTGATTTTCTTCTAAATTTGTTAGGTTACCTTAATTTGTATGGGTTACCACAAGAGATTATATCCAAAAGCTCTCTCTCAGTTATGGAGGAAACCTTATGCTTTCTTTATCTGTTTCGGTATTAGGAAAGACGGTCATTTACTAATTTAGTCCTTACTGATCGCAGAACTTGTTATTCGAATACATGAGGATTTCCCAAAAATTAATGATATTCAAGCCTACAAAACACCCAAGGCACCAATCGACATATCTGAGGCGTAATTTAGTTTCCTAGGAATTTTAGTATTTATAACAAGTTAGAATCTTTATAATCCTGAGTTTCATTTTCTAAATATTATCAATTTTCAATTTTTGTATCGACCCTACGATAGTTTCGTAATATAGCATGTAGTATGACAAACAAGATTATTTAACTTATATCTATGATCTTACACTTCTTATTGGAAATGAGCTAGATCTCCGTTGTTCTCTTGATTTCAAGCGCTGGACCTTTGAACGTTGCGGCGCGTAACTGATCAACGATCATCTCTTTGCGTTTACGAGATCTTTCTCGTCCCTCGGAAAAAGATATTTTTAGCAATCGTAAGAATTCATTATGAATATTTTTCAAAGCAAACATCTTGTCGACTTCAGATTGTATAGCGGAAACTGAGATAAAAGAATCGAGGCACTTCAATTGCCCAGCTTTACAAAACTGAGACTGGTTAACAGGGTAGAGTAGCCGAAATAGATATTGACTGCTCCGATAAGTTTGTTTAGCTCAAAGCAGGGCACAAGACATCAAAGGGCGCGGTGCAATCCTCGTATATCTTGCTCAAAACATTTTTTCGACTTATGATGATCTATGATGAACAAAATATATGTATGAGTCTTAGGTATCAGAGCGAATCGGCGTTCCAAGCTGTCCAATTGAGATCCTTGTTGCCATTAAATTGTAATATGATTCAAATTTTAATCTAACCTAAGTTTATACCAACGTCCTAGGCTGGTTTTACTAATTCCCTCTCTGTAAGAGTTCGTCCAACTATATTTTAACGATCCACTTTCTAAAATAATAAGTCAAGTTAAGTTTTGGTACACTAGAGTGGCAAATTCAACCATTTTGAATGCATCAAATTTCTAATTTCAAATGTGGAGCCAGTTATAGAGAAGCTTTTCGAAAGTGTGGTGTTTTTTGCCTTGTCAATATATCCCTAGAGATTCCATTTTTAGTAAAAACTAGTCTGTAGTGCCAAGATAAAATTCAGCACAACTCGAGATAACTGAAGTGAGTCCTCCCGCGGAAAAAATATCGGACATATATAACTACGGCCTTTAATTTTCAAAAAATTTTCTACAAAGTCTAACCATTTACATTTAAATAACATATGCCATGTTGTACTACCACCATTAGTACCGAGTACCACTGAATATTTCTAATTAATCATCCCGACACATCAAAAATACTGAGGTGACACAGGGAGTGTGCAGTAGAAAAGCTCTTTGCAAGATCCCTGGCCTTTACGTGTTGGGGACGTCTATCGTAACTGAACAAAAGGCGAGCAGTATGATCTGTACCAAGGCATTGACTTTGTAAAGCAAGTAAACGCTCAGCGGCTACACTGGCTAAGTCATATTGTGAGAATGAAACATGCTTTAGTTACGAATTTTGGTGGCAAAAGGCAAAGATATAGACTGTGTCTCCGGTGGAGTAACCAAGTAAAAGAATCAAGGACGAGATTTACATACTGTACGAGGCTGGAGAGGGTACGCAACTAACAGAGGTGTCTTAGATATCGTACGTGCGACTGAAACTCAAGAGAGTTGATAAAGCAAATTAAAGAAGAGAGAATTACAGTTCTAATGGAACGTTTATCATTATAGAGAATTTTAGAAGAGCAGTCAAATCTCTGTGATGCACCGGAGAGAGCGACAAATAACAATTTCTGATGTATAGTATTATATGTAGTTATTTGTTTCCATATAAATTCTGATAAACCTATGTCCCATCGGCAGTTATAATGCTCTCCATGAATATGGGATCAGAATTCGCACGATCAACAATGTCCAAAGAGACCTTTTTACGATACTATTTTTGGAAAAAATTCAGCTTTATCGGGACGAGTCCGACAAAAGAAGAACATTTCATACCCAAAATATCCACCAATTTCATTTAAACGGACTGTCGAGAGATGTCGAGCTCTCTTGCCATTTCTTCAACATTTGCCATCTTTGAAGGCTTTTTAGGCTTATGTATTTCATAAAACTGAATCACCATAAGTCTTTTTCAATATTCGCAATGATTCTGAACACGAAATACAATATTTGAGACAAGTTCCTTGTTTGATATACATATGTTCCATTGTAAGAATCGCAACGAACTACTGAGGTGTACCGACTTAAGCAATTGCTGTAAACAAACTGGTTGACAGATCGCGCTCAAATTTGGCATAGTACTTAAGAATAGTTATACCAACTTATTAAAATACATCTTCTTGAAATATAATTTACCCGAGGAATTGAAATTGCAATTTTTGTCACAATGTAAATCTCATAGTTTTGTAGACAATTTACTGCTTTACAAAAATGCTCCTAATAGATACCTTTTTCAATTGGTACTATGCCAACTCTTTTATACCAGTTGGTTTGTTCGATTCGTTACATTTCTCAACTAGGTAACTCGAATAGAGCTTTTATATAAGCGAGTAGCCTTATCAGCCATAGCTTTGGCCCTGAACCAGGTATTTTATTGGAAATAAAAACGAACGAGTTTTGGTTCTTGATACTAAAGTTTATGAGACCTGTATTGTTTTATAATTGAATGAATCTTTCTGAGTACGGCCAGTCTTTTATGTTAGACATTTTTTTTTTAAATAATGCAATAGATTTTTCAATATTTTCAGCATGTCGCCTAATAAACAAATTTATATTTTTTGTTCTACTTATTCAACATTCATTCCATATCCTTTTACTCATTTTCTGGACATTTATGAAATCCGTCTTTCATGTGTTAAAATTTCATTCGAAATATTTCTACGCAAAGCACTCGCTTGCGGCTAATGTAATTCACATTTATATGCCGTCTATTGACCCACACAAAGGCGTTCAAATTGGTTAATAAATCGATATGACATTTGGGCACTATTCATTTGCGGCATCCCTTTGCCACTTGCCACTAGAATATTACCATTAACCTTCCCCCCTGCGCCGCTTGCGTTCGCATTTAAGCAAATAATATTTATATATCGAATAACAATGAAGAATATGAATGGCACCCTGACGCATATTTAAATTTGTTGTGTAGTCATAAATTTTCATGTTAAAGTAATAAAAGGGACACTTTAGTCGGGGGTCACAGCAGACGTACATTCACAGCATTTCAGGGCACACTCAACACACATACTTATGCAAATATTCAAATGTGAAAATATTTGTTTGAGTGTGTGTGAATGTTTTTGGGCGGCGAGTACTTACGACTCGAACAGTTGTACTCGTAATAATCATGGGCATTCTTTATACACAACTTAGCCCAATTTTATTCTATGAAAATATGCCGTTATTTCTTTTTATCTACGCAGCGGCGCCCATTAAGCCTTCCCAAGCGTAACGACATGCCATAAACACACTTACGCACACATATTACCAAGCCAAAGTGAGGGCGCAAGATAGGCAGGAAGGAAGAAAGAGCGGGGAGCGAGATAAAGAGTGTGCGTCAGAGTGATATAGAATGCTCTCACAAGGATGCTGCGCTGCTGAATCTGAATCCATTCAAGCAAGTTTTCTACTTATGCAGAACGGGTGAATAGGGGTCAAACTGTTTAAGGTCCGACACTCGCCGCCCAGGCGTTGCTCCGGCTTGCCATGTCAAGCCTTGCACTAATACACGAGTACATAAATAATGTTGAATGGACATTGTCCATCGCACAATGCCAATAGAAATAGAGAGCTTCGTTATTGCGTACACCTCCCCCCTTACCGCTCAACCGGAGATGCTTAGTTTCGACCCCGCTTTGTTCGTTCGACAATTCTTCTTTTATTATATTGAAAGTTATTATATTTTTAGTAATGCTGAGAAGAGTCGGAACTTTTATTTCATGCGTACTTTTTTTTCTCTGCTGTGAAAAGTTGTGAATTTTCCGGTTCGAAGAGAGATTATGAATATCTGAGCTTTTTTGTTTAGTTTGTGTATTGGCAGCTGTGAGTTATTAGAACGGCCAAAACGTTTGACTCCCTTGGGGCGGTTTGCGCATAAATGTTTGTAAGTGCTATGTATAGTATGTATATATGTGTGTTACTATGTATGTATGTGTGTGTTCGGTTGACTTTTGGATTAGTAGAAATTTATGTAAATTATGGCGTGCAGCAAGCAATACGTTGGATGCAGCATAGTAATAAAATGTTGTACACGGGTGTTGAGTGGGCAATATTTGGTTAGAAATGGATGTATGTAAGTGCTATACCCAGTAGCGAAATTGAATAGGAAAATGGTTTTTATTAGAAAATCTTTACTATATAGACTTCCCTCAGAATGTTTAGAGACCTAATTGAATTACTTATTTCATATTGAGTACCTAAAATAAACCTCTTACGAAGTACAAGAAGGTGTTAGTAAACTAAAGTTCTGGATATATGTAATAGCTGAAACTGATCAGTAATCTAAACCAACATCCGGTTTCCATCTAAGAAAATTATATTTTTTTTACAACAAATTACCTTTACTCATACAGTTAACATTCACAACAAATATTTCTAATATTGAGAGCAAACTATGATATGATTATGATATATTTTCACTATTTTTTGCCAGGAAACAAACTGGTAATCGAACATTTTAAAATTTTCATTCAATTATAGTATTCTGAAAATAATGACAATAAAATTAATATATTTTGGGATTGGCTATTCAGTTACGTTTTGAAAAGAATAGATGAAAAAATTTAAGAAGAGCATAACTGATGACCACTATAAAGCAACTGAATTCATTCTTAACTCTTGGTCAGCGTCAAAAAGTGAGTGAGTTCCAAATAGATGTTGCTCTCGGGGTACTCACACACATATTTCAGGAGCTCAGGAGCATTAGTAATAAATTAATAATTTTATAGTATTAAACTGAAGATTCCTAAATATTATAAAGGTTATTTTCAAGATGTGTGGTTTTCAATGAGACAATCTTTTTCTTCGGATTTGATTTTTTGACAGCTGTTACTACACTTATACCCGTCCATATTGCCATTTCACAACGAACCGACTTATTACGAAACAACGTTTGCAAATCGAACTAAATTATTACCAAAATAACGGTTTGGTTCGCGCTGCTTCAAATTTTCACTCGACATAATCGCTCAGCAAAGTTGGTAATTTAAACAACTAAGAATCATTTAATAATGCACATCCGCAGAAAAGGTGTAGCTAGCGCTCCGAAGAAACTATAGCTGCTATAGAGTAGAGTATCGATGAAGATCCATATGAGTCCCTCCGCCATCGCACACGTAATTGTAGCTGTGCGCCTCCTCTCTATACAAGGTGTGTTCAAAGTAAACAGAAAAAAAAGGTTTCGGCAAAATCAATTTATTTTATTCAAAATAGTCTTCTTCTGCTTCAATACAGCTTTTTGCACGGTCCAAAGCATGTCGAACGAGTGTTTTAGCTCGTTGGCCGGTATGGTCGCCAGTATGCCGGTGCAAGCCTTTTGAATGGCCTCTACGTTTGCATAACGCTTTCCTTTCATGGACAAATGCATTTTTCCGAAAAGGAAGAAGTCGCACGGTGCCATATCAGGTGAATACGGGGAGTGTTAATGATTAAAATGTGATTTTTGGTCAAATAAACGTCCTTCGAATGTTGGATTCTGAGCAATTTTTGGTCGTCAGTCAATTTGTGCGGAACAAACCGTGCACACACCTTTCGTAAGCCCCAATGTTCGGTCAAAATGCGATAAATCGATGTTTTGGAGATGTTCAATTCCATTTCCATGAATTTCAATGATGATTTCGGCTGATTTTTGATGAATTCACGCAAAGTTTCGATGGAATTTCCGGTGTTCACAGATTTTGATTGGCCCGCATGTTTATCGTCCTCACGACCACTTTGAAAACATTGAAATGACTCGTGCACCGCCATAACTTGTTTCACCAATCAAAATTTAATGTTGGCTCTTTGTTCGAAGCTCATTTTCGCTCCGATAACGCAAACATACTGACACATTCAATAACCAAATCAATGAATCGTCTTGAAATTCTCACTGACAATCGATAAAGGTACAAGATTAATGACAGTCGGCATATAGATGGCTAGTTTCAAAAAGTCCTGTTTACTTAACGCTCCTTGTATTTTTCCACTGATGTGAAGAGACATTTGAGCACTTGGACGGCTTTGTTTGCATCTCAGTTCACACGCGATAGAGTCTTTTTTTAGAAAATCTGGCTGAAAACTGCAATGGGTAATAATTAGAGGTAAATTGTCATATTGAGAATAGATTGTTGAGAACAAATTTTCAATGCTCAAGTAATGAAAAATAAGACTATAAAGGTGTTAGTAAATTTATTTTAATAAAAATAATTATAAATAATTTAGCAAAGTACTCATCAAACTTCCGAGTATTAGATAAGGCCGTATCGATCATGGGAACAGTTTGTTAGTATAGGGAGCAGTTTCTTAAAGTATGGCTAAATTGACAAACAAATATTTCAAGCATTGATGAAAACTCCATCTCTCACGGAAACAGATAATTAATATTGGGAACAGTTTTCTAAGGTTAGCTCGAAGCGAAAAATTAATTATATTAGACAAAATATATCTATCTTTCTATCTACCGTGGGAACAGGTTTTTGTAATCGACAACAGTTTATAAAGATGACCCGTAGTGATAAAAAATGTGCTAATAATATTTTCTATGACGAAAAAAAATTTTTAGAATTGAGAAAGGTTTTTGAAATAAGTCTTTAGTGATAAAAAAAATGCGGTAGTCGGCTCTTCTAAGATGGGAACAGATTTTAAGATTTGAGAACAGTTTTTTGAACTGATCTCTAGTGATAAAAAATATGATGTTAGCCTCATAAGTGATAAAATAAATTTTTATAATTGAGAACAGATTTTTAAAGTTTACCCGTAGTGACGAAAAATATGTGTTTGCCCTTTCTATGATGGGAGCATATTATTTGTATTCAGAATAGTTAGTTAAAGTTGAATTATGTAAAAATGAGTTCAGGTATCTATTAAATTTTATTAAGTAATTATATAATAAAACGGCATGAAAATGTCGAGATTTCTAAGATTTTTAGAGATCAGTTTTTTAAAATTACCAGTCGTCATAAAAAGTATTCTAATTAATAGAGACTGCTCTGTCAATCATGGGAACATATTTTTGTAACTGAGAACAGGTTTTTTAATTTTGACCTGTAGTGAAAAAATATTATTAGTAAAATAGACCGCCCTATCTAGCGTGGGAACAGATTGGCTGCATTAAAAACAGTGCGTTAAAGTTGAAATTATGCAAATATGAGAAGATAAGTGTGGTATGAAGATGTTTTCTGGCAAAAATGTTAATAAGTAATTATGTAACGGTATGAAAATGTCGAGATTACTTCAAAATATTTTTTTACTAGCTACTAAGCTATTAACTAGTTAACGTAAGAAATCCATTACAATGGAAGCAGTAAAAGTACCAATCATTTTTGATATTTCAATTATCAACATGATATATCAATATACGTGCCTACATACATATGTATATATATATGTACATATGTATGTCTACTCATATATATTATATAAACAAGCAAACAATTCAGACAGCCACTAAACAGTAGATCATTAGGGCAGTAGCGCCACAGCCGGCAGCTCGAACATGCACTCAAAAAGTTTAATACTTTAAATACGCAAAAAATACAACAAAAATTATCAAAATGAAATTTCATAGAAAATCTGCTAGAGCGCTTTCATACTGCGAAAGCATATTGTGGCAATATGTCTGCAGAAGATTTCCAGCGCTTAATGAACTTATAATTTAAATGCAGCTTTAGCAGATACGCCATTTAAGGCGCAATTTCGCCAACTTGCCCCGCCACCGGCACTCACCAATTATTTGCACGAGTAGCAGCGCGCTCGGTGGCCAGCACAGCAGCGCCCGCTGTTTTTGAAACCGAAAATTTATGCGCTTTAAAGTGAAATCTCTGACGCTGGCAAACACCAAAAGATGCACGAGAACGCACATAAACATGACAACAACAACAAGAACAACAACAATGAAAAAAGCTAACTTGTAACCAAAACGGCAAAGGTATGCTTGCCGCGACGCAGGTGTATGCAAGGCTATGAATGTGTAAAACTATGCGCACCTACACATGTAAACATGCGTGCGTGTGTGTGTGTGTGTGTAGGTATGTGTTGGGCAGCTCGTATGATATGTAGAAAGGCTCGGCACTGGGACACTGCGAACTTTGCAGTTAAAAGTGGATTCATTTGCATATCAACACTGCTACCGCCATCACCACCACCAGCAACAACAACAGCAACACCCGCAACGCGACCGCTTGACAGCAGCTATCTGCATATGTATGGGTGTGCGTTTGTAGTTGTGGCCGGCAAGCACAGTCGGGGCAATCTATGCGCTTTGTCACTGGCTCACGTGAAATGTAGAGCAATGGGCACCGAACGGCCAGCAAGCGAAGCCATTGCACACTTACATGCATACTTACATACAAGCATACATATACATACATACAGACATACATACGTACATTCATGTATACACACATACATGACATTTATACATGTTGTAGTTGCTTGCAACACTTGGTCATGTGACCGCAGCGCACCGGTGCCGTGTAAGAGTCGCCTACCTGCAGCAACAACAACAACAACAACATTTGCCGCCAGCAGTTTTCACAGTTAAGATAAAAAGTGGAGCACACTCGATTTGCGTGTCGGTTGGCGATTTGTTGCTGTTGTTGCTGGTGTGTGGGTGTTGGTTGTTTTGGGTAGGCAATCTAAGCTTAAATGGCACCATTGCTGCTTGAAGACTTTAAAAGTGGGTAAACATAGCACCTACAAAGTAGTACATGGACGCTTTTTATGCATCTGGCAATCATATCAAGTGTTTATGTATGCGCTGAGCGGATATATAGGGTGCTCTTATGTATATACATGTATATACCCCTTATACACACATATATACGTGTGTGTGTTGTGTTAGAATTTATTTACCCGACCAACTTGTGTGCGCTTGGTGGGCACTCTAATGTTGTTTGCATACCGCTGTTTGAACATGCGCTATTTTGGGGCACATACACCGCCGTATAGCGGTACAGTTGTATATGTTCTTTAAATAACGTTGCAAAGTGAAAGTTCGTTACCAGCTACTCGGGCAGGTTGTCGTTAAACTAGGTGGCACAATTTTGCTGCTGCCTTGCCTGATAAAATATCGCCGGTATATGTGTTAATCCGCGCGTGGCTACCATGTGGCTTGGAAATAGCCTGGCACTGGATTGCGTTTGGCTGCGTATTAGTGTTAAGACACTTTCGCAAAGTTATTACCCAAGCTATTCATTTGGCGTTAAACAATTGTTGATTAAAGTCATTTAACTATTTGAATGCGAAGTGCCACAGAAATACATATGTGTGTGTCCAAGAGCGACATAAAGATAAAGGGGGCTTCTTCAAATATGTGGTTTTCAAAAAGCACATATAATTTAACGCCATGAACAAAAATTTACCTTTATTATAAATGTAAGGGTTTGTCATTATGTTTCGAAAAAATTTCGGAAGAGTGACCGCTAAGACTGGCTCGTATAAATTCCAGTCGAGAGGCTCGATTTTCGACCACTTTTTACTACAATTGAGGCCTCATAGCAATAACCTCAGCAATAACCCACTCGATACTATATTTTAAGATCATTAGGGCACTCGGGCTTATCTGCGTAGACAAGCGCCTTCACATAAATCCATAACAAATAGTCCAGCGATAAATCATACGATTTTGGAGGCAATGCCACAGGCTCAACACACAATATAATGCGCTCTCCAAAAGTTTTCTTCCATAAATTGATTATTTTCGTTTGGCTACATATCACAGCAGCGACATTTTGCTGAAACCAAAGTTCGTCAACATCAACATATTCCAATTCAGGCATGAAAGAGACATTAAACATGACTCTAGAGCGTTCACCGGGTTAATAAAACAAAAACTGTTTGGGATATTAATGAAATTATTTATTCCTAAGAAAGTACATTCGATGTCACATATATATGTATATATGTATATGGAACTCAATTTCTTTTGCATGACCACCATCGACACGCTTGCAGAAGTCCAGACGCTGAACCCAATTTTCGACGGTTTTCAAGCACAAATCCGCCGATACTGCTGCAATTTTACGTTCGATATCCATACGAAGTTCATCAATCGTCGCCGGCTTGTTGGCATAGACCATAGACTTCGCCTAGCCCCACAGGGAGTAGTTTAACGGCGTCAAATCGCAAGATCGAGGCGGCCAATTGACTGGACTATTTCGTGAGATAACATGTACACCAAACTTGGTTTTCAATCGATTGTGACATTCGCTGTGTGACTTGTGGCGCCATCCTGTTGGAACCACATATTGTCCAAGTCTACATCATCCAATTCGGTTATCATTGAGCGATAGCAATTTCCATTCACAGTAGCGTGCCGGTCTTGATCATCACGTTAAAAGTACGGCCCAATGACGCCCCGGCCCATAAACCGCCTTAAACCGCAATTTTTTCGGGATGCAATGATGACTCATGGAGCACGTGTGGATTGCTGCCTGCCCAATAATGCATATTTTGACCCATTCGGCTAGAAATTACCCTCATTCTCTGAAGATGATTTTTCGATGAAAATCCGAATCATTTTCAAGTTGTTGCTCAGCCCAATTCAAGAACATCCGACGATTCTGATGATGTAGCAGCTTCAGTTCTTGCGACAATTTGATCTTGCAAAGATGTAGGCCAAGATCTTTTTGCAAAATTCACTATAACGCCATCACAGAGATGCCCCACCTTTGAGCACGACGCGTTAGAGACTGATTTGGGTCTTTCGCAATTGATGCGCTAGCGGCAGCAATATTCTCGACACTATGGACACTTTTTGTCTCAGTGACACGGGAATATATTGTACTGTGCCTGTGGATTCAAATTTTTCCACTAGACGCTCACTTGTTGATCTGACAGGACGATTATGATGACCATAAATTGGTAGCGCTCGTACAGTTGAAGCCTCTGACTTCGTATTTCGGTACTAAATTTTAATAATTTCGACTCGTTATTGGGTCGTATATCTTTCCATGATGAAATAGCAAATCTTACTGAAGAGAAATGTCGGAAAAGCAGAAAAAGTATGGCGTCATTTGCTGTCCCTATCAGTCTACTTTTTTAGCGTACATATTGAAAAAAACCCGTTATTTACTAAAACTAAGAAATTCTCTGTGCGTCCACAGGGAGTGGTTTTATTAATAGATATTACCTGAAGATGTAAGTAGAATTTGATTAATGAAAGATTGTTAAGGTCAGAAAACCCCACTGTTTCTAAAATTTTAGTTTCACTACCACTTGGAATAAAATGAGTAGCTCTTTGCTTTAGACTTTCCAGCTGACATTTAAATTTCCAGCTCAAAGTTATAGCAGTCTCAAAATAAATAAGAATAATATGGTTTATTTGGCAGCGGATCCGCAAAATATTTTAGAATACTTAAAATACTTCTCAACTAAAATGTTAAACTGTCAGATTGACATTAAGGGATTGCGTTGCTTAGGATCATACTAAACTAACCGATAAACTAACCGATAAACTAATCGATAAAAAAGGAAGTGGGAGCTAACGTAATCGCAAACGTTGTATGAAAGTTGTCAATTTAATTGTCATTACGGTTAAGTTGACATACCAGTGTTTAAATATTTTCTTCTATTGACCTTTTATGAACACAGCTCTCATTTAAAATAAATAATTTAGCAAATTAATACCAAAAAGCTCAATTTAATTGAACTTTATTATACTTTTATTAATCAGAATGTATTTCGAAGAGAATTATTATGCAATACTGAAACAAAACCATTACTTTTTTCATGAGTAGCATTTGTAATGTTTTTCAAGAAATATTAAATTTCTCACTAAATCTGCTGCTTTCATTAAACGTACTAACTTTAAACTAAAATAAATTAATAAATCTGCAACTTGTCTTCCTCAACGTCCTTGCCCGAACGCATCTTCATTTCGTATGGAAATTTATTATAAAATAATTTGCTTAAAATTGAATCATTCCCGCAATAAAACTGTATATTATCTGCAATAAAAATGAAGTGAAACGCTTCGAAAGAAATTTAATATTAAAATCTAATTTGGCAACGTAGGAAATTGCACATAAAAAATTTAAAATTTTATTTCACTTTGGTAGGCAGCGAGAGGAGTCTCTGCATTATTTGGCGCTGCTCGGCATTACCTGCTTCGGCATGCTCTTGAGCTGGAGTACATATCTATATAATATGTATATAATGGCATATAAGTGTGTAAATAAGATTTGTGATGTCAATTACCGGCGCTGCCATATTTTAAGGCAGGGTATTAACCTGCTTTAGTACGGCTCATTTTATACGTTTATACTTTTGGTTGCCTTTACTTTCAAGGAAATATCTTTGGTATACAGTTGGAAATTTAAACTTTAATTCTTTTTATAGGTCGGTACTATATTGTATGCTTCGAGGCGTTAATTGATATCACCGGTCGTGGAATGAAGCATTTAAATTTTCTAAAAGTCATCATTTAGCGCAATATTGGGAAGAAAGGCATACTGCTTAGACCTGCCATAAGTTCTGTTACAAGTTCAGGCCGTTAGAAATATGAAACTATAATACATATATGATTTTACTTAGTTAATTTTATTTCTTAAAGTACATATTTATTGAATGAGTGATGTACAAAATTTTATTCGAAATGGTCAACTTTAGCTATCACGCAAGCTCTGAAACGACTCAACTATTGATCAATAGTAGCCAGTACGGTTCCTGTATTGGTACTTGTATATAGATGACAGTGCTCGAACCAAATATTTTTTTAGACTCTCAAAATTTCTGTGGTGTATTCTATAAACCATGTTATCCTACACTAACTACAAACTGGTGTTCAATGGATTCAAATCCGTACCTCCAGACGGCTAATGCAGCTATGTAATCAAGTGTATTACTTTTAAGTCACTGCTGGTTGGTTTTTGCTTGGTATGCTGGAGCAGAAACTGCAGGAAGTTCCAATGCTCTCCATCGAAGAGAGTATTGCTTAGCTTACCACGCCCTTTAAAACATTCTGGTACTCCCTTGCCACAGTTTCAACCTTCTTTTCACAGAAGTGAAGGGGTGCAATGGTTTACAGGAGATACTTCACCAAACCATTACAGCAGCTGGATGGTGAGTACGTTGAACCTTTGGAATAATATTTTTTTAAGTCTTTGGCACCTTTTACGTAGATTTTGTCATTTTGTCTATTAAAAAATTCTTCAACAGTGAACAATTTTACATCTGTAATAAAAAAAGAATGATTTTAAGGCCATTGACCTTGAACTACTGAGGAGTACGCTAATTTACTACGAGCTTGTTGTCAGAAGGTGATCGATGGTAGTCTTTAATGTGGAGGTCATCTTGAATAAGTCTTGACATTGATCTCGTCCATATAATAGATATATTTCCCTTTGATTTCGACTTTTTTCACAAGCCCACCAATTTCTTACTTCCAATACTTGAATAGTGATCAGTTACTAGAGTTATTACCGAACATTTTTTATGAGCTTGGCGGAAATTAGAAAAATGCGCCTTGTGCAATGTCTAGGATTCACAACTTGCTGGCTTTATCTCTAGAATATAATATTCTGGCGAATAGAACAAACCACTGTTCAAAAGGTTATGTTAGGTTTATCCAATAGGCCAATAAGCTGCGCATAAACCAGTTTTGGTCCTTTGCGAAACCAGATGGAGTTCAGTTGCTTTTAACAAACTTTGCGGCCTCACTATCGATACCTCCTCCAGTGTTTCATACCGTGGAGAACCCAGATGCTTATAACGTAGTCATGCTAATGCGGAATACATGAGATGCTCTTTTGTTTTTCTGGTGCCTTGCTCTAGACATTTCCTGCAGTCTTCTCGATTTGTCAGCCCTACGGCGTGTGTCGTCACCAAAAATTGACCAGTTAGTATTGCGATCATGTTCCTGCTATTACTTCTATCGAGTGCCAATAAGCCACTATTGTAGGTAAAAATATTATATAAACTAACCAGCTACTAAGCTGCTAATATGAAGAAAACTCAGCTGGAAAATTTTACTATAAATAATCCTAAACAGTAGGCAGTGGAGCAGAGCCGAGCGAAGGACTTCGTCCTCCAAACGAATCGCTTGGGCGCTGTTAATTATATGATCATCGTAAACAGTTATAGACGGTTTAACAACATCTCATGTAATTCTAGAAGGATTCGTTAAGGTCACTTTAGAAAGGCTTAAATAAAAGAAAATCCTAAATATTTCGACCTTTAGCTAAAATGATCAAGGCTATATGGCAAAGAATATTACAACTAGTTCTCAGCTCTAGTAAACAGGCGGAATTTCAGTCATTTATAGATTATGAAACGTTGGAGCTTCTGTGAGCTTTTAGTCATTTAAGACTAAATATTTATGTTACTAGGTGGTAGGAGAATCAAAAATTGTCTTTGATCTGGAGGTTTGATGAGCGATGTTCACACCTCATAAGGGGACCATTATAAAGCATATTTGAGGATTAAAAGCAATCGTTTACCATTAAAACTTATTTCAGCCCACGTCTTCGATCGTATCAAAATACGTGAATTCAACGAGTTGTTCGCTCGTTTCGCCATTTTTAAAATGTATGGTAATCCATAGTTGATAAGAAATGGGAATTCTAATCAACATATATATCAATGTATATGAGCAAGGATTCTTCTAAATACTTCACAATAAAATATGGATATTATTTTGAAAGCTTTATATTGATGATACCGATTATTATTGAAAAAAGTGGGGTTCTTAGTGATATTTTTTTAGCCTCCATGCATCCCATTCAATTATACTATTATGTGGTTTTTGTCTTAGCACATAATCACTAAACTTAGTTTAATGTACAATGGAAAGTTTTCTGTGAGTGAGTGCATTATTTGTGCGCCCCTGCAATCGCGCAAATCACTAGCTTTAAAGGTTGTGTGCCATTTTTCAACTTTTCCAGACAAAGCCTCATTTTCGCTTACATTACTAATAAAGCTAGTTTTTCATTGCTGTCTAAATGTATAGAAATTATTTCTTTGTACGAGTATATACTTGCTTTGGATATCGGCTTCCATCGCTTTTAAGTTTTCAAGCATAATGTGTACCGTCAAAGTCGGAAAAACGCCTTAGTCGTTGGTATCATGTTGTTGACACTGAAAATTTTCAAGTTTATTTCCGTGCTGCATTGGTGATTTGCATGAACTTGAATTTCGAAAAACTATAGCAGTTTCTATGTAGTTGCATGCTTTGACTTGAATACAACAACAGTTGTTTTTAGCATTGTAATGTATACCCAAACTAGTATTTTCACACTAGAGTTGTTTTACTAGCATTCAACGTCGCTCTACTGGCACTCATTAACTGCGACACTGAGAATAATCACTTGGTAGTTATTGTGAAACTGAGTATGTAGCAGCACAAATTTCCTATTATATAAAGCCGGGACTAGGGAAAATACTACATATCAGTGTGAGCGGCTACGTCTCAGATAGTCCAGCCATTGAGTCCAACTTCCGATGACTCGTTCGGGCATTTCGACTGGTAACTGGCGAATGACATGCGTGAGGTTTTGCTCCAAGACCTGAATCAAAGCCAAAAGGTGTGATATCACACGATCTTGGTGACTAGTTAACCGGCCCAAAAGTTGAAATTATCTGCTAACCGAAATGTTCTCTCAATAAATGCATTGATTGATGCGATGTGTGGGAAGGGCCGCCATCTTGTTGAAACCAAATGTCGCCGAGATCACGAGCTTCAAGTAGTATTGGAGATTTCTTCTCCAACTGGTCTTTCCAATGGTGTGGAGATCTTCCTCTTCCTCTGCTTCCCCCAGCTGGTACTCCGTCGAATACTCTCATAGCTGGAGTGTTTTCATCTAATTGAACGACACGACCTAGTTGTCGCACTTGTGCCTTGGATCCCATGTCACCGTTGCCAGTCATAACTTCGAAATTTACAATACCCACCTTATCATAATGACAGGAAATACTTACGTAAATTGCATTAAGATAATTATTTCAATTTTAACCTATCGCAGGACGGACGTTCAGAGCGACAAAAGCTCTAAGTATCTTATAAAAAATACTCGAAGGGTTGCGCCCTCATTAACAATCAAACTAAAACAACTATAAATTCAATCAATTTGTACAATTTTGTAAAACTAAATTCCCCTTTTTTGATCTTCTTTGCAGAACGGAAGCTTTTCGTTGGAATGCTCAATAAGAAACTGAACGAGAACGACGTACGCAAATTATTCGAAGTTCACGGCGCCATCGAGGAGTGCACGGTCTTGCGGGATCAGAACGGACAGAGTAAAGGGTGTGCCTTTGTTACATTTGCAACTAAACACGCGGCGATATCAGCGATAAAAGTGGTAATGCCAACGTTCCGAATGATATTAAATTCCGCGCCAAATTTCCCTTCAATGAGCGACTAATTAGCGCCAAATGCAATATTTGTTACGCTCACTTGGCAACATTTCCTAGCAACTAGTATTCTCAAAAAGAAAACAAATTGAACTAATCTATTTTCTCCACTACACAGACTTTGAACCAAAACAAGACAATGGAAGGTTGTACATCGCCACTGGTTGTGAAATTCGCCGACACGCAAAAGGAGAAGGAGCAAAAGAAGATCCAGCAAATACAGGCGAATCTCTGGAATCTGGCATCGAACATAAATATACCGTTGGGTCAGACCGCCACCACCGTTTCAACGCCGATACTGCCGAATCCGCCACAACAGGCGAGTCCGGTGTTGGGCGCCGATGCCATTACACCGGCCTCACTGCAATTGCTGCAACAGTTGCAGGCGGTCGGCCTGCAGCAGCAACTTTTGCAAGGTGCGTACCCGCAGCGGTGACCGCCGTTTGTGGTAATTTTGCGGCCGAGCGTGCTTGTACACGCCGGTTATATAATGCATGTACTCAGCGAGTTGAAGTGGCGTTGGGGGTTAAAAAGTGAAAATTTTTGTTTTCTTTGCTGCAGGTTTGGGCGCTCAGACGAATTCTGCGGAAACGGCCGCGGCAACGGCTGCAGCCGCCGCAGCTGGATTACTACCACCGATGACGGTACAAAACTTGGCCGCCATTGCGGCGATGACGCAACCCTCACTCACCAATGCGGCCACCAATCCGGGCAGCGCGCAACTGACAAACACAGCGGCTCTCTTATGTAAGTTCGTCACTTGTTTGGTAGTTTGTTTGGCGTTGTTTTTGTTTTTTATTTATTACACAAATTGCATAATTATTATTTAAACTGAATGCGGTTTTCATATACACATTATGTCATTATTTTAATATATTATGTACAATGCGGCATTGTTGGGAGGACACACGAAGCTCAAAAGAGCTCGCATGTGTGTTTGATAGTGTATGTATGTGTGTGTGATCGTTAGGTTGGACCCGGATTCTTAATATATTCAGTTGACGTAATAATTTGAGATCCACTTTTCGAGGGCAGAAGTTAGGTTAGGTCGTAAAGTTGATCCAAATGCAAAGGATGGCACCTGAACATAGTTTGATGGTTTCATTTGTTCAACTTTGTCAAAATTTCTGTGTGACTTTCATCCAAATTTCAACCAATTTGCGAAGTTAAACAGTTCTGCTTTCATTTTATCAATCTCTTGGTTTTAGAGAATCAAACAGCCAACTGGTATAAATCTTTTAAGACCGGTATAACAAATTATAGAAGAAAACATGAAGTTATGTGAGTTCTCTGACGAGTGCTCAAGCCAAGAGGCTAACTGGTATAATTTTTTTAATACTGGTATAATAAAATATAAAAAACAAGTGCTTATATACGAATTGCATGTGAACTTCGGCTCCGTCTTTGTTTAATAATTCTGCTTTCGACTTGTTAAATCTCTAGTGAGCAACGTAGCGAATAGCCAACAGGTATAACTCTCATTTTAAAATTGATATAAAAAAAAAAAAAAAAAACAGCTTTTATGAGACTTCCCTAGTGAGCGTCAACGCCAAAATATAACTGGTATAACTCTCATAAGACTGGTATAACAAAATAAAAAAAAACAATTGTAAATACGAATAACGTGTGGGCAAAGGATACTCCCTTGTATTTGGTTCAACTACATCAACAATAATATTTAGTTGCATATGAAAATTTTTTAAAAACTAAGTCAAGTTGGTCTCTTATATTTGCTCTAACTGCAGAAACAGTAATGTTAAGCTTTTACGCAAAATTTCTTCGACAAGTTTACCAATTTTTAACATAGCGATCTGATGAGCAGTGTATATGCGAAGAAATCTTGTTTCTAAAAGTTTGCCAATCTAAAAAAAAAAAAATTTGGCCAAAACAGTAAAATAAGAAAAAAGCGGAAACCTTCGATTCGAAGATTTCAAAAACTTTAGAGTGACGACTCGAATAAATAACTGGTATAAATCACACATTGGTATAATAATAGTAAGTTGTTTGACATAAATGCTGAGTTCAAAGTAAAGAACATAGAAGTAGTGAAAAGAGAAGAATTTTGGTTGAAGAGGCCGCTATATTATAATAGATTGAAACGATCTGAAGACTAGACTAGACTCTAGAATATTGCATATAATTACTTAAGACTAAGACTAATAAGTATGTAACTAAAAAAGTTGCAGGAACCTCGATCCAAAGAATTAAAGCCTTAGACTGGGCGAATCGAACTGGTATAAATCACATAGTTTGGTATAACTAACTTAAATTCTTTGATATAAGCATTGAATGCAAACACAACGAGCAGAGAAATTACGGAGCGAAGACGATATTTCGATGGAAAAGAAAAAATTTCTATAACCTGAAATTTATTTAATCCGAAATTTTGCTCATTTAGAGACCAGACTAATGTCGTAAATAAGCTGCCACATTTTTCCGCCTATAGTATGAACGTATTGCTTTACGCTTCAGCTATCTAGCTACATGCTTACCATAAGCGTAGGTAACTGACAGAAAGCCGGCAATCGATTTAAAGGACCTGCACAGTGACATGTGTCAGCGTTAATCCTTAATAAAAATTAACAACACGCAAGCAACATATCGATTACCGCATCCCGCACGAGCGCAACGCGCCCAATCATCATTAAAACTTTTGCGGGCATTATGTTACCTATATTTGAGCAGCGCGTGTTTACACTCATCAACATCCGCACATATCATATACATACATACATATATACACCTTGGTAATATTATATATTTGCGGGCGCGCATCGACTCAAATATATGTAAATATATCCACGGTATTGTTGTGTGCATTGGCCCAAAGACACGTGGTTTGTTGACAAGCTATTAATCGGATTTCATTAATGAAATATTAATATTGGCGTCAACGAGAACATTGACAGATATGTCATGAATTTCAACTCGTTTATCTGTTTATTATCTTTAAAGTTAATTGCATGCAAAATGCAAGAAAAATTGTACAGATATTAAATTTGTAAAATATTCAGCCAAGTAAGCTGGCTTTTTGTGTTTTTTATATCCTGAACAGGGCAGTAATCCACAGAAGTCCGTCTATATATACGGGAGCTAGTGCCTCAGTTTTTGAGCAGTCGATCTGATATTATATACACGTCCAGTTTTTCCCTATAAGCTACTTACATATGTATATAGGGGATATCGCTCCACTATAGCATATATCAAACTGAAGTCCTTGTATTGGTAAAAGTTTTTTTTATCAAGGCATCTTCACGAAATTTGACATGGGTTACTGCCACATTTAAACAATGGTGCATAGGTTGGATTACTGATCAAAGATCAGAGAGCGCACGTGGACTGCTATTTGTAGTCCTTTGCGAAGCCATAGAAAAGAAGAAGTCCTGTTATCGAACTTGTAAATTAGCAAAACGCTTAGTAGCCATACAAATTTGCACAAGCGTTTAATTTCCACTCCCGCCAGTTTGGTGGGATGTTTGAAGGTATGTGCTCCCAAGTGTTTAAGTCTTGACCTCCCAAATGCGAGACAGTCAAGAACGAAGTGTTAAGTGAAATGTTTCCACCCATCTTCTTCCATACAATATCACAACATCAGCAGATGACTGATAAGATTTCCAACATTCCAGCATGGACGCCAATAGAGCAATAACCACTTAAAACCCCACAACTAGAGAGAGGCTAGCTTTACTGACTGCTAAAAGATCACTAGATCTCTTGCGATCAGTCTTAGGCCAAAAGACTTTTGTGTCAGCGCCGCATCGATGGTGGCAAGCGTGGGGGTACCTTTATTTTCTAGCCCATCAGTTTTGCAATTTTCTGCGATTCCGCTATGGCCCGGCACCCATATCAGTATTATCATAAAGACACTTAATTCTACTTATAGGGAGGTTAGGCACTCCTCGACCAACCGTGAACGCGCTGTTAATGAATTCACGGTTAGTATCGCCGCTCTGCTGTGTGAATGGTCACTTCTCTGAAGAAGGGTGCACTCCGGAACAGTAGATCTGCTGCTACCTTAATGGCGGCAACCTCGACTTGGAAGACACTGCAATAGTCAGGAAGTCTAAAACTGCAGTTGATAGAAAGTTCCTGACAGTCAACCCCTCCACCAAGCTTTGACCCATTCGAAAAGAAGCAAACTGCCACTCTCCTCCAACGACTTCTTCCCACCCTAACTCCATCGTCGGTATATGAGCAGAGAAGGAGCCGCCAGAGTTCGGTTTGGCGACTCAATGATTCAAGTGATCCGGTATGAAGTTGAAGTGTGTGAGGATATCCAAGTGTTCAGAAAAAAAAATAGTGCTATTCTCGAAGAAATTTTTCTGACCGCATGATTATAGCATATAGCTGCCAACAAATTGAGCGTTCGGAATCAAAGGGGTTCTGTTATTAAATGAAGATGTAGAGACGTATTCGATTCGCAACTTTAATATTTGTTTTATATAAGAGTCATAACAAATTTAACCAATCTAGTGCAATTGGTAAGGTTATGAGGAAACGAACATACCTCATTGAAGAGCCTTAACCTCTCTAGTTGTTTTTCAAAACTTATCTTTAGTTCAGAAGTATTCACTCATCACTTCCTTGCTTTTTGTGTTCGAGGTCTTCTCTTTGGCTAAAAAATTTTCATATGAAAACAACAACAATGTTTTCTGGTACAAGAGGTTATATGGATTTTTCTGCAAAGAGATAAATGATTTATACCAGTTGCTTATTCGGTTCGCAAGCCCTCAAATTTTGAATTATATATAAGTGACTAGTGCAAGCGCATATATCGATTTATCTTCAAAGAAGTACAACTTCTTGATTTTCTAACTATTTTTTCATGTACTAGCCTTTTTGAATTATACCAGTTGTTTGTTCGATTCGCCAGCATATAAATTTTGACTTATAAATAAGTGAATATACATATAACAAACGTGATTCTCGTGAAAATAATAGACCGTGAAGAAATTGAGAGCATCATCAGCATTTTTCGTCTCCTTATTAGTTTTGATATATTGGTTCACTTCCTCTAAATTCACTTAAATAGAGCATAACTGTAAATGTTGAGTAATGGGTTTAAGTCTTTGGTATTTGGTATGGTTATTACCCTAAGCTCTCTTCAAGATTAAAAAGACAAATTTTTCTCTTTACTTAGTTCTCAGTCTTGGGGGAAGACATATTATAGCAAAGAATTTATCTTAGGTCTAATTTCAGCCGAAGAAGGATAGGAGATATTCATTAATGTTACGAAAGTATACTGAGGATAAAGCCTTCCATGTAGGATTGTATTATCGGGCTGGTTATTACCCTGAAATCCGTTTGAGTCTTTGGTATATCAATGAGTCTGGTTATTACACTAAGCCCCCTCCATGATTAAAAAAAAAAACAATTTTTTACTCTTAGCTTAGTTCTCAGCTTGGCAAGAGCCTTTGAGGGAAGATTTATTATGGCAAAGAGCTTAGCGCTGGTCTAACATCTCGAATTGCAGTCGAAGAAGGAAAAGATATATTCTTTAATACTATGAAAATATGTAGTATCGACACACACTGATAGTAAACCCTACCATATAGAATTGCATTATCTGGCTGTAATCTGTTGGAACCTTTTGTGAGCCAAAACACTTTGGAGGTTACTTGCATTTCTTGCTTTCAATTCTAAGGCAAACCTATGTCTATTTTTGAAAGATTATAATATCGCCTTGTCATGCAAATATAGTTATATTATCTTTAAATGTTTGTCAGATCAGTGTTTTTTTGGTTCGAAAGTGATATCTGGATAATATGAATTAGAGTAAAATTAGTCAAGGTCCAAAGAAGCATATCAGAAAATTAGGCATTGTTACAACTCTATACGTACTAAGAATGCTCCGAAAGCTTAAGAATTTCTACAATTAGATAAAATTTTAATCCGTACAGTTTAAGGGGGTATTCTGCTCTAGACACATGAATTTTAGGCATTTTTTAAACTAAGATAAAAAAAAATTAAAAACATTTTTACTAACCATTTTTTTATATGTTTTTTTATTGACATTTTAATAATTTAAAAAAAAATTGCAAGAAAAAAACCAAAATTTGTCGAGATACGGGCCGGTGGAGTGGGAGCTTCAAAAAAACGTTGCGTCCTGGTTGACATGATTTCAACCCTACCCAAACACCAAAAACAAGAAGATTCTTCATTAGTAAGGATGTCGTTATCGGGTTGACCATTTTCAAAAAAAAAAAAAAAACTAATAACAAAATGGCGTCGACTTGGAAAAACAATTTTTTTGCCCGATTTTTTCGACTTTTCGAATTTTTTTAAAAATACTTCAAATCAAAATTTTTTGGAAATCCAAGACAGACACGATAGAGCATTGTATAAAGAAGATATATACCAAATTTCAAAGGAATCGGTTCAGTAGAACTTGAGATATCATGTCAACCACCTCAAAAAAAGTAGTTTCGAGAAAAACGCGTTTAAAGTTTAGGAGACAATTCTAGTGAACACGGACGCCACGTCACAAAATCGGCTGTGTCTCCGAAAATAAGACGAATTTTGAAAAATCCTTCCAAGGTCATATTTTTGAAAGTCTAAACTTTGAAAATATGCAAAAAAAATCGACTTTTTCAAAATCCTTGACCAGAATACACCCTTAATTCGACACGTGCTTCTAAAACTATGATTAATCCGGGGTACATACAGACATTTCGCAGAAACCGCATCCGCTAATCGAAAGAAAATATTAGGTAAACACTCTTAATATTTCACCACATCCTCCTTCATTTAAGTTATTATTGTACACCTTTATCTTGTAACACTACTCACCACATTTTTAACTTCTCAAATTTTCTAGCACACCTTCACTAACATATAAAACTACACCTAGTTAACCCAACTAACGAAAGTAACTGTAAACATATTTAGCTTGCTGAAATACTTCTTCCATTTTGTGCACGATTATCTAACTTACGTTGTGTGTTTAGTAAATAATTTCAGTCAATATTTCTTCTTGTGAGCTAACTTAATAAATTAGTAGCCGCCATGCCCGCATGTGTCCGCACTTAGTCTCCTCCAGCGCTACGGCAACCAAATATTTGTTTAACGTCACCATCAACGCTGGGCAAATTAATGAAGCAACATGCCGCAAAATAATAGTCCAACGAAAGAGAAGGACCAAAATTTGTCTTTATATATGTATGTATGTGCACACACACCCATATTTCGGCTCGTTGCACGCGGTTACACCTCAACGCACAAATGAGCGGCGAAAAAAATCGAACACTTTCGGTATGAAATTGGCTGCCAAAGCTTTGTTTGATTCCACTCTACCTTCGTCCGCCTGCATACTCATTCTTTATCCTTTGTTCCCCGCCAACCTCAATCGTTCTCCTCTATCCACAAACGTTCCCTTTAGCGCTCATTCATTCTACTTCGCCCCACTTCCTCCTGATTTGCGTTGCTTTCGCCGCTTTGTTGCGGCCACTTTGCCTTTGTGCGTTTGTCGGAACATGTGTATGTTTATATGTATGTAATGGTGTGTGTCGATGCCACCTTTTGTTTTTGCGTTGCTTTGTATCCTTTAAGTTTGCCGTTGTCTGTCGGCTGCCGCCGTGCTTTATATGCATGAGTGAGTGTGTACACTTTTTATGCGCAACGGCGACCAACATCACTTCACCAATAATACATACATACCCTCCACGCCATGCTCAGTCGCTGTGTCATCGCTAGTTAACCGTCAGCTTGTTAGGGTTTGAAATGATCTAATTTCCTTCTTCCGGCTTCCAATTTACCGGAAATATCTTCGTGGCCATAGTTCGGTGTTTTACTCAATTTTTGTTTGCCGCATTTGCCACGGCATTGTGGCAATTATGTACGAGTGCCGGGCACTTGATTAACCGCCATCGCCGTCGTCATCGACATCTTAAATGAGAGTGTGGGCTTCGTGTCATTACTATATTTATATATATACATAGATATATTTATATATATATATAATGTCGGTGGAAACTGAAAGGTGTAGCCGCTATCGATTGCTAATCTAATCTTGTTGCCTGTCATTAGTGTCATTCAAGTTTCCGTTTATTTGGAAATTAGTTCGCTAATAAGTTCCACAACATTCCTTTGGCAATCAGCAACAAAGATAATTGTTCCAAACACACTTGGTCCGATAAATTGTCGAGTAATTGAATAAGTTTTGCACAAAAGTTGTTAGAGAAATATATACTAGTAAATAGTTTCTTTGCTAACGAAGTGGGGAAAAACTTTTTAAGTTAATATTTCGTTATAATTTGATACTGGTATTTGATTATTGATGTAATAGCTTATTAATAACTAGTGAAAGATAGTCTTGTTTATTGATATGGCTGGCTTCTACTGCTATATTGCTGGTGTACCTCACTTAAAAGACCGTATGATCGATCATTTAGTTCCGTTCCAGACGATTAGATGATCGTTTTCAAGAAACGTTCTTATGAAAGAAAAATTTCCTTTTCTGTTTTCTTTATACAATATGATAGATCATAAAGGTTTCGGTTCCGTTCCAGACCATTAGATGATCGTTTTCAAGAAACTTTCTTATGTAAGAAAAATTTCCTTTTCTGTATTTTGTTTTCTTTATTCAATATTCATAATTTTTATGAAGTCATAATTGAACTCTTAGTTTAATAGTTCTTTCCGAAATTCCTCAATTTGTATCGTTTTTGAAGAACGTACTGAAAGTTTACTTTGCTCAAAGAAAGATATCTTCTTCTTTATTGGCGTCGACTTCGCTTTTTCGATTATAGCCGTCGTAGCGAGTCCTAAACCCAGCGCAAACGCTGCGGAGGGCTGTTTCGTCTTCTCACTTTATGTTGATGTTTTTTGGCTACCCGGAGAATACTTCGACCAGAGATCGTGAGCGGCTTGAGCCATATGTAAAAGAATCATTTCTGGCCACTTCCAAGTGAATGGCGCTCAGAGAACTTTCCTCACTTGCGTGACTTCTGCACATGACTCCATTCTCCAAAGAAATAAAGATATATATATATTTTTGTTTCATCAAATGAATTTAATTATTTATTACGGTTACTATCGAGATCGACAGACTGTTCCGAGCGACCTTCCAACTTTACTATACCTTTTTTGTAGCAATAAACATATTTGTTTCAAAGTAGACCTCCGTCTCCACGACTACCATTGCTCAGTTCCCTTCCAGCTTTAATCCGCCGAGATCCGAGTTGAAGAAAAGTCGCTGAGAGTGAACTTCGGATACACCGCTGGATGCAGATGCATTTTCGCCAAAATTTTCACTTGTTAGCAACGCTGTAAATCGGTAGATAGTCCAGTCATTATAGTAAGTTCACCTCGGAATTCGATATACCCATTTATATGAAATATATAGGTATACCTACCATATATAGGTTTTGAGACAACTTTAGGGTGTCAATATACAAGTATTTACAGACATATAAATGGGTATATCGAATTCCGAGATTCTTACCTAATTTAAGCTTAAATGGCTGGACTAAGATTGAAAACTCGTCCACGAACTCGTTACTTATACTATATATCTTTAGAGTTCATCCAAATCAATCTGTTTCCATAACCGGCTTTGCGGCACGTACATAAGTTCATTATCTCCAATACCCTTTAGGCCTATTGGAGAGCTTTACTCTTGCTCGTCTTTGGTCTGACCATAAGGCTAAGGATTTCGTAATAAAGCCTGTCTTATACAAACAATACCTAACTTATGTCTACAAGATATGATTTCGAGTCGAAGATAAAAAAGTCAACTGTTATGTTAGTACAGGGACTACAGGTCAAAACCGATCTATAGAGGTCACTTCAAAATATAAATATTGCAATGTAGCTAGCTTAAAACCGATGCCAATTTCGATTTTAGGTCTTGCAACATATTCTAGTTCCTTAAAACTAATTATATGATCGATAAAAATATATATCTATCGATAAAAATATATATCTAACCTAAACTGAACATTGCAAGTTCTTCTAGAAAAGGTAATACATTGGATTGATTACTCATTTTTGTTCAATGCTGAGCTGAAAATTTAATGACCGTACTCAGAAAATGCTGAAATACAAAAATGAGGCCAAAAGTTTCTCCTCTAATGCGTTTCAGGTGGAGGTCATCTTGCTTTAACCCCAAATTAATCGTAGACAAACCAAGTTTCTAAATATCTAACTAGCATAAAACTAAGGTATCGGCGAGAAAATAATTAGACGTCTCTGGTATCTTTGTATTTCATATTTCATATTTCTCCGATCTCTGTTTTCAGAGAACGACTCGAGCAGCAATGAAGAGACTGTGCGTTTTCGAACAAAATAGGAAATTGCTCCCGAATTGCCGTATTGAGCAAATTCTAGGTTTCCTTTATATATTCAATGCAGTACTCTACGAGATTCTAGGCTTTTCAGAGCTATCTTTTCAGAGCTTTCATTACAAAGCTTATTTTTTATATTGATTTGAATTTTTATATAGATAACTTTCGAATCGAGTTCTAGTGTAGCACCTTAACGTTGGTTTGGCATAAAGCATCATTTGAGAAAACTATTTGGGTATAGCGTAAGAGACAGTGTGGAGGATTGTGTGCTGGAAAAATGTGTTTACTTCGTAATACTTATACTTTCTTTGAATGGATGAATATAAGTTGTAATTAAAGAACCGCTATAAAAATGGTATTTTTTTTGTTTTCATCATATACCATATGTGTGCATAATCTATGTTAATGTTTTTAAATATTTCATATACTTTGTATTCCATAATTTCAAATTTTATTTTTCCTCTCCAAGAACACAATATTTTGGCAATTATAATTTCGTTATAAATGAAAGAATAACTAAGATTTACTAATCCGATTTCTTCTCGTCTAATTACATGCAACGCTTGGCATATACGCTTGTAGGTCTCTTAGGAAAAACCGCCAGCTCAGGTGAGAACTGAAAGTGTTGTAGCAGTTTTTTTTAGTTTCCCAACTGATTTGTAGTTGATTTAACCGTTATAAAGTTGCCATGTATTAAATGTAATTTCGTAACTGTTGCGCCGCGAAATTAAAAAACTCCCCACATTGTACGCGTTTTGATTAACGTCATTTGTTATGCCCCTTTTTTCGTTATTTGTGCACCGAATTTAGAAATGGCGAAAAGAAAAAAAGAAAAATTGGCGCTCAGTAGCCATGAAGAAAATCCGTATGTTTAATGTCAGTGGAAAACAATTGTGCACTTAAATTATATTAACTCATTGTAAGTAAGAAGAAGAAGCAAGAAGCTGCAAAAAATACCGTATGAACTGGCAGAGAGCAAAGAGGAAGCAACAAACGACTTTGTTTCTGCACAAAATCACACGAATAAGGTAGTAAAATTCTTGCCAAGTCATAAAATTAAACGAACCACAACAAAGGCGATAATACAGACGGAGCAAAAAAGGAATGTGCAGAATAAAAATAAATGAGCAAAGCAGAAAAATGTAGTGAAACGAAGTGGTGCGCAGAGTTGCCGTTTTAGTTTGAAATAATAGTGAATATAAGATTTACTTGTAACTAAGTTATGGATGAGAGATTGTCTTCGACGGAGTATGTACTGCAATGCAGTTTAGTTATATAACTTTAAAAGAACTATTTTGATATTCTAGACTTTTTGAGAAGAGCCGTAACCTTAAGTGAAATTTTACCTTTTCGGTTATTGAAATAATTCCAGTCTATAAAGATCTAAACGAAATAATTGACTTAGTTGGAGAAATAACTGCTATTAGGACCTTAGTAATATTTGTAATATTTCACAGAAATAGTGCTCATGAATAGGATCATTTTATGCTGAAAGAAAATCGGAAAGCGAAACCTGGAAAACATGTTCTTGCTCTGTATACATTCCTGGACTCAGGCTTACTTAGTCCAGTCATTATAGTAAGTTCACCTCTTACCTAATTTAAGCTTAAATGACTGGACTATACTAGTGAAGCATGTTTAAACACCGTCGGTCATTGACAGCTTTTCTCAATATCCGAGACTTTCGTCAAAAAAAAAAAAAAATGTCGATAACTTTTATCTTAAAGATTTTTACGCAGAATCTTATGCAGAAAATTCTGAGAGTTGAAACACTTTTAGATCCGAAATATCTTTAGTTCTTTGTACCAAGTTATACGTACGTCCAAAAGCTATGAATGGAGATTAAATAAGATTAGAAGTATGATGAGATTAGATTAGATTATAGGTTGGATTAGATTATATTTTATTGGATTAGATTAGATTATATTAGGTTAGATTAGTTTAGATTAGATTAGATTAGTTTAGATTAGATTAGATAAGAATAGCTTTGATTAGATTATATTAAATTAAATTAGTTTAGATTAGATTAGATTAGATAAGACTATAGGTTGGATTAGATTAGATTAGATTTATTAGGTTAGATTAGATTAGATTAAAAAAATAAGTGGGGATTGCACCGCAACCTAAGGTATATTGTGCCCTCTCCTAAGTCACAACGTCTCAACTAGCCCCAACAAAGATCCAATATACAGCTAGGTGCTAATGAGGCGATATGATCCCTATTTGGAAACATGGATGCAAGGGACATTATCCTGTGCCTACAGACTGCTATGTATCCATTAGCAGGTGTTTCGGAGTTTCAGACTCCAAGTCACGGAACCGGTAATTTGAACAAGAAGCTAGGCCCATGTTATATAAGTGCTTCTTGAGCTTACAATGGCCAGTGTAGTAAGCGACAAGTAGCCTGAGTGTGTCTTTTGGGAGGTAGATTAGATATTTTAACCTTTTAAGGTTGTAACCACCCATTAGTAAATTGGCATGGCGCTCGCTTTGTAGTTGTTGTCAGTAACCCTCCCTGCCCACTTCATCCTTGCCGAGCAGCTACTTTATGGTATGGGAACCAATCGTAATAAAATGTTCGGGTCCTACCATGTTGGTGGATGCTTCGGAGCGGGTGAGCTCATCAGTCAGTTTATTCCTGGCGAGACCTTTGTGGGCCCCAGATATTAGTTCGCGTATATACCGACAGACCGACGGGCAGATGGACTTAAGGGGGTATTCTGGTCTAGAAGCATGAATTTAAGGTAATTTTTAAAGTGTCGTAAAAAAAGGCAATTAATATTTTATATAAAAAACTAAAAAAAGTAAAAAATTTCAAAAATTATGAGCTGACGAAGTGGGGGGTCTCTAAAAATTTCCACGTAACCATACCCATGATTTCAACCCTCCTAGTTATCTGAAACCAAAAAAAAAAAGATTATTAATCTAGAATAATGTCGCAATGGCCGGAACTACGGAAAAGTGGGAAAAAAATTTTTTCACAAAAAGGCGACTGCCTGAAAAAAAAAATTTTTTTGGATCACTTTTTCTGACTATTTCGATTTTTTTAAAAATAATAAAAATAAAAATTTGGGGATGGGGCTAGTTCCAACCATAGACAAGCCTATAAAGAAGACTCTTTAAAAATTTCAATTAAATCGGTGCAGTAGAACCTGAGAAATCGTGGGTATCGTTCCGAAAAAGTCAGGTTTGAGAAAAACGCGTTTAAAGCTTAGGAGACAATTCTAGTGAACACGGACGCCACGTCACAAAATCGGCTGTATCTCCGAAAATAAGTCGAATTTTGAAAAATCCTTCCAAGGTCATATTTTTGAAAGTCTAAACTTTTAATATATGCAAAAAAAAAGTCGATTTTTTTAAAATCCTAGACAAGAATATACCCTTAACTAAATAGACTCAGCTCGTCACGCTGTTATTTATATATTTATGTATATATACATTTAATAGGGTCTCTGACGTTTTCTTCTGAGTGTTGCAAACATCGTGGAAAACTTAACTTTACTCTGTTCAGGGTATAAAAATAGTATAATATTGTCAGAAAAATTTGCTATAAAGTTTAATTTCCATAATCATTAGAAGGCAGGGGAGTGGATCTAAGGAAAGTGACTTGTGCACCAAACTTCACTGAAATATTTAGCGAATATCTTTTCTTCGAATTATTAGAGAGAAAAGCAAGCACTTTAATATATCTCATAAGCCTACCTGCAGCCATTCTGAATCAACAAAATACAGACGATAGCACTTATCTTCTATATTCGGACGCTGAAACACTCTTGGAGCTGAAATACACCAAAAGATACAACAAGTATGAGACAAACCCCCTGAAAAGTGAAATTATTTCCTTATGATTCCTTAAATTTATAAATTCCCCTTTAAAGTGATGGGCCCTGACTCTACATAAGATTATGTGGTTTAGATGACATATGATGTAAAAGAGAATCTTAAACTTGTTCTCAATCACGATCAAAACTATTTCCATCTTAATTTTTCAGTACTTAAAATGATTAGAGTAGCGCAAAATAAACTTATTTTCACGTCAGACCATGCCCAGTCGTTGTCCTCCAGGCTTCTGAAATTTAATTACGGTGGAGAAAAAATACTCTCTCTCGCCACCAAACTAATTCGTATTTTTTTGCGAACGAACATGAACCACTATAAATTCAAGTCAGTGGTTTTTAATAAAAAACAAAAGCAATCATTACAAATTTATTTCCCTACTATGTGGCAACAATGGCTGTGGCACACACATCCACAAACGCCAGCAAAATGCTCGTCATGGTGAGCAATGCATGTGAAAAGATCAAATCGCAAGCTACACGTGCATCCCGGTGGGGCGTTATGGAAAAAATGGAGCTGCTAAAGAGAGTCGAAAGTCGAGAAAAGTGCAATAGAAAAATATGTACCAAAGGCAGAAATCAGTAAGTTGAAAAAAAGAAAGAGAAAGAAAATTACAAGCTGCACTTTTGTCGAATTAACAGTACGGAACTCATTGATGCCACCAGTAAAGCTGGCTGCCTTGCCGGGTTGCCACGGTTGCCGAGGCAGTCATGAATGCCAAAGTAATTGCAGTTCATACGCAATGACTGGAACCTTTTACTCATATAAGTATACGAGTATATGCTTGCATATATGTATATGTATAAATATTCTACAAAAAAATACATACATACATAATAAAGCATGCTAGGCGATGCAAATAAATGACTAGCAAGTAAGTCATCGCTTGCTGATATAATTTACGTAATTCGAGCAGCATTCTTCTGATCTATTTCAATAGCAAGTTACTATTAGTTTTTAAAGTCATTAGAAAATTACCTGAACAATTAAATTCTTTCAACAAAAGTTGGCTCATTTGCTAATTATTTTGTTCTTCTAGTACATTTTTCATTAGAAGAACTTTTTAGATTTTTTTTTTGAGAAAAATATGGTAGCATAGAAAATAACACATTTGTCCATCAAGCTGACAAAATGTTGTACAGGAAGAAGATTGAGTTTTAGCACCATAAAATAAACGATAATGCTTTTGACTCACATGGCTCTTGAGATTCTAGGAAGTGGGGTATTACGAACGACCGGATTCACACAATTGCCACGCTATAATATTAAGGGTTTTTGAAGTACGAAAATATCTTAATTATATTATCATCCGGACCAATACATGTACTTAAATTCCCGAAAGTGGGTGTGGTATTTAGATAGAGTAATATAGTTAATAATTTTTTCTTTCTTTAAGATTGAATACTTGTTTAGTTCCAAAAATACTACACAACACACAGAGACACCAGACTCTCTTTTTGCCCATGCTTTGGATCGAAATCACTTTTACACATATTCACAACCTTTCTATCAATTGATAACAAATGACCCGATATCGGATAACCATCACGCTTACTCTTCAAAAGCAGTAATATGGAAATCCATTGGTTTATAAGATATTATAAACATTGCAGGTAATCAGATACTTAAGATTAAAGATAAAGAATACAAGTTAAAAATAATAAGTTGTGACAGAAAAGTACTCGGAAATTTTAAACAAAACGCAAAATATTTAGATATTTATCAATATTTATTTTGACGCCTACAAAGTAATCCCCACCAGATGTAATTACTTATGACAACGATGTTTGCAATACTCGAAACACTTTTCATAAGTGCTTTTTGTGCTCTTCGATCGACTGAAAACGGGTTCCACAGAGCGGCAATTTCAGTTTGGTGAACTAGAACGAATTAAACGGAGTCAAATCTGGTGAATGTGGTGGTTGATCGATGGTATTCATAGCGTTTTTTGCTTTAAATTCGGTCACAAACGTGGCTCGATGCGATGAGGCATTAAGCGTATGCGTTTTTATGTTTGCTTATTCAAAGTATCGTCGTGTAAAATCCATGAATTGTTCTTCCACAATTCTAAACAGTTTCGACGGATATTCTCACGCAACGTCTCAATGCGGCCAAATAGAACTCTTTATTGACCATCTGTCCCTTCGAAACAAGTCCATGATTCACCAAACCATGAATATCGAAAAAAAAAAAATGAGTACCACTTTCGCCCCATTCCGATGATTGTTGACTTGTTTGCATGTCAAACTCAAAACTCATGTCCCATTAGCAGTAATAATGCTCTCCATGAATGTCGGATCGGAATTCGCACGATTAAGCATGCCCAAAGAGAACTGTTTACGGTACGCTTTTTGTGAAAAATTCTGCTTTAACGGGACGAGTCGAGGAAGAAAGCGTTTCGCGTTTCGCGACTCTTGAGAGATGTCGATCGCCCTAACATTTGCTTGACGAGACATGTCTTTAACGATCTCTCGACCGTCTTTGAAGGCCTTGTATCACTCGAAGGCTTATGTTTTTTATAAAACCGATTTACCGTAAGCCGTTTCCAACGTTCGTAACGATTCCGCGATTTGATTAGAAATATAAAATTTGAGGCAATTACATTTTTTGATATTTTTATCCATTATGAGAAACGCTATCCACAGTTTTTGGCCTGCTTGGTTGGAATGCCAACGCATTTTATGGTTCATAATAAAGGAAATGGAAAATTAAAATAAACACGCAAATTTGGTCAAAATGATATATAATCTTTGTTATGCAAATAATTTTATGACATTTATGTTGTGAACCAAATGTCGGGCGTTTCCCCCAATTTTCAATGACGCGATGCAGATTTCGGCTATACTGCGTTTAATGTTGTCTTCGAGCTCCTCGAGCATTGCTATTTGATTGACTTACACCTTTAATTTAACATATACACCCACACAAAATAATCTAGAGGCGTTAACTCGTGTGATCTTGGCGCTGATTTGACTGTGCTATTTCTCGAAATTAACCAGTCACCAGACCTTACACGCAATCTGTTATTGTTTATACGTGAAACCTGAGACGGTGCACCATCTTGTTAGAAATAAAGATCGTCCGCGTTGATTTCATTGTATTCCGGGGGAAAAAAGTAGTTCGGCATCGCTTTATCACGCTCGCTATTGATCGTGAGAGAATTTTTTGCTTCATTTCGAAAGAAACTAGGAACTTTGGTGCCGCCATACCAGAATCCGCACCAAATGGTAATTTTTTGGAGATGAAATTGCTTTTCTTGAAACACACGAGGGTTTGCCTCACTTGAATAGCAATTGTTTGCTGACTATCAAGCTAGAAATAGGCCCCATCTGAGATGATTCCTCGGATTTTTCGGAGCTCGAGAATTTGCAGCAATACTTTCAAAGAAAAGCTTTTGATTACCAATTAAATCGAAATAGTTGTGTCAATTTGCTACCAACGTCATGTGGCTTGGCTACTTTTGATGCTTTTTTGAGCTACGTTCGACCAATGATCTATGTTGATATACCAGCTGCGGATGACCAGTTATCAACGAACTTTCCCTGCCTTAGTAGATAAAGTCAACTAAGTGGGAGAAATAAATTGAACCGATAGGTTGGTTAAACGATATCAAGTTGAACCTTATGAATTTAATCATATTTTTTGGTTTTAATAAAACTTTTCCAGGCAGCTCCTGCAACGATTATATAGAGGGTAGTCACCTAAAATGCAAAACAAGGTATCAACAAAAAAATCGAAATTGAGTTTCTCATTGCTTACGATTCACTACATCATATCAGGTATATGTATGTAGCATAAAATTTTAAGCTTCCGCTGCCAGATAGGACCAATAAATAACCATTTTATAACCAAAACTTAAAGTTTTTTCAATACTAGTGGTTTCTATTATATCGTTTTTCGTTCCTCTTTGAACTTATGAAAAGTAATGTTATGTTATTTTGCATTTTAGGTGACGATATGTAGGTGAAGGTTTCGTATATGAAAATATTCTTTCAATGTGACAGCTAAATCTTACTGACATATTTCACTATATGTTCAAATATCAATTATAATCCGGGATATTATAATGGGATTCAAATGCCAATTACATTTCAAGTTGTTCAAAAAAAAAAAAAAATAGTATCTTAAACCGCTTCCAAATGCTTTTCGAAAGTTTTCCCTTACCACCGATTACGAAAGTAGAACAATAAATATCAGGGATTTAAGCAGTGACAGTTTCCGTATATTTTTCCAGCTTCAACTCTGACTCGAATGTCCGCAAATCATATTACTTTGCATGACAAGTGCACTGTTTTGCGGAAAATTGTAAACTTTTGCTAGTTTTTGGTGCAGCTTGAAGGTCAAATCCCAATGTGGCTGAAAAACTAACCCAATAGTTTGGGTGCTGAGAATAATTTCAGCAAGACAGCTGTGACCACAAATGTTACGTCAGACAAGATAACGGTCCCAAATATATGTGTGTCTAGAAAAACATTTCTGCTTGGCTTGCGATGTATTACCACGAGCGAAGGAAAACTGAAAAATTTTGCGAATTTTTGAACAAACTCCTTTGTATTTTTAAATTGTCTAGCATTTGTGGTGAGAATTCTCTCTCTCTCTCAGTGCGTTGAAATCTTAAAGAGTGCTGCGAGTTCAATAGCGAAGTACAAAACTTTGTTTGTATGTCTACTAAACGCCATCAATGTGTGTGCAATCGCTGGGCGTGCCTTTTACAGATACTTAAAATTTAATTAGAAACGGCAATTTGACCCACGCAAAGTAGACTACAAAAACAACAAATATCAAAAACAAAATCAAGAGCAACGAAAATGTAACGAAGTGCTTTTTTTTATTTGGATTGTTCAAAATCTTAGCGCTGGCCTACACGCAAAACTTTTTCACCACAAAATTATGGCCGCGTAACTCGGCAAACTTGCAACATTCTTAAGAGTTCAGCGCTGCGCGAGAGTCAGCGAGAAGGCGGCGGCGGCACAAGCTATGTGCAAAATCTTACCAATGCTTTTAAAGCGGAGTAAAGCTTTAAAGCGGCAGAGAAGATGGAGTGAGTGATGGAGCAGTTAGAGCGGGTGGTAGAGCAGTTGGTACGGTTGGCACTTGGGTTGGTTGGGTTGGCCGTATGCGCTGAAAGCCTTTGCTTTCGGCTTTCAATGAACTTGAGCTTACGCATGACTGACCGCACCGCCGCCCCGTCGAGCATATCGACAAACAGTTATTTTTACTCACTTTGCTTTCGCTCGCTCCACTTTTGTGTGCTCAAATGCTCGAATCTACCGCACGTCTACGCCGAACTAGCTCTGACCAAACTTATTTTTTTGATATTGCATGCTTTGGCCGGCCAAAGAGTTTTCGTCTAACGGTTAAACTGCACAAACTGCTGGAATATGTTCAAAACAATTGAGAAAGAGCTTTAAGTTCATTTTTAGTTTGTCGAGTGAAGGCAGCAATTTGTTTGTGCGCTTGTAAGTATATATTTTTTTGGTGTCTTTAAGTTTGTATATATGTTTTTGTGTGTGCATGTATGTATTAGCAACGCATCAACATCGAATTTAATTTACTCGAGTGGGTGAGTTAGCAGATTGCTGCCTCAGTTCTGCTAAGCTTATGTGCACTCAAATGCAACTAATCCGAAAGGGTGCCCACTTTAACACACACGCACACACACCTATACATACGCATACATACTCACCCACACATCTACCATATATGTGACTATAAACCCTCACACGCACACACACCCACACATATGTGTTCTCCGCACACAATTCTTATTGCTTGCCGCCGCTCAACTTTGTTGTTGAACATGAAAGCGCACAACAACAACAAGCTAGTAAGTTGTTGCTATTCTTTGCAGCAGCGTAAAGCAGTAAAGTAGTAAAGTTAAGAAAAAGTGCATCCTTTTCGTTGAATCGAAGCACTTAATTTAATGAAATATTAAAAATTCGTAAGCCTTCGAACAGATACAAAATCGAGTAAAATGTTGCAAGAAAAAGGGGTAGCATTGTAGTTGCACAAGGAATTAGAAAAAGGCAAAGACGACGTGCTCATGTAAAAGCCGAGTGAGCAACCACTCGCTTAGTAGTAACAACAAAGTTCATTTCTGCCAATTCAGTGGCACGCCAACAACTGCAACTGACAGCCAAGTGTCTGTGGAATATTCTTCTGTATCTTTTGCTGTTTTTTTATATTTATATACCCTGTACGGGGTATATTAAGTAAGAAACGAAATTTGTGAAATCTAGAAGGAAGTGTCGGCGGTTCTAAGAAATATATATATATAATAAATGATCAGGTTGATGTGCTGAGTCGATTCAGTCATCTCCTTTTGTTCGTTGGTATGTACGTACTATATAAACATAATTGTCTCACAGTTTTTGAGATATCGATTCGAAATTTTGCACCCGTCCTTTCTTTACCTAGAAGCCGCTCATTTGTTGGAACCGGCGATATCGGACTACTATAGCGTATAGCTGCCATACAAACTGAACGATGAGAATCAAGAGTTTGTATAGAAAACTTTTTCATTTGGTGAGATATCTTTACGAAATTTGGCAAGAATTATTGCTAAAGTCAGGAACGTAATGTCCGCAGAAATTGTCGAGATCAGTTGACTATAGCATATAGCTGCCATACAAAGTGATCTGTCTAGAACCTGGCTTTGTATGGAAAACTTTTTTATTTGGCGGGATATCTTCACGAAATTCGGAACTGATAATTGCTAAAAACAGAGGTGTAATCTCCGAAGAAATGGTTCAGATCTGTTGACTATAGCATATAGCTGCCATACAAACTGAATTACCTAAAACCAGGCTTTGTATCGAAAACTTTTCCATTTGGCGAGATATCTTAACGAAATTTGGCAGAGATTATAACTAAAAGCCTGGATGCAATCTCTGAAGAAATTGTTTAGATCAGACCACTATATTATATAGCTGCCATACAAACTGAACGATCAATTTCAAGTCCTTGTATGAAAAACTTTTTCATTTGTTGAGATATCTTTACCAAATTTGGCACAGATTATTGCTAAAAGTCAGGATGTAATCTCCAAAGAAATTATTCAGATCAGTTGACTATAGCATATAGCTGCCATACAAACTGTTCTGTCTTAAACCAGGCTTTGTATGGAAAACTTTTTCATTTGGCGAGATATCTTAACGAAATTTGGCAGGAATTAGTTTTCAAGGCAGCACCACAATCCGTGGAAAAGTTGTTCAGATCAGACTACTATCTTATATATCTGCCATACAAACTGAACGATCAAAGCTAAGCTCTTGTATGCAAACTTCTTTAATTGTGCAGGGTATTTTAGCTGCGTTGCAACAGACGTTAACATTTTTTCTTGTTTTTATATTTTGTTTGCTCACAAAGCAGTCTTGTATGTTTGGTGTGTGTATATAGTATATACTTTTATTGGTTGTTGTGGTTATGTGTGAGCGTGGGTGGCGGTTTTCTACTTCAATAAACCAGCAAAAAGTTTTTTCTTCAGCATATATACGCATATGTATGCACAATCACACATATATGCATCTCTATACCATATATGTATATATACACCCACATATACATATATATGCATACTAACACATTTATCCCCACCACAACATCAACAAAAAAAAAAACGCTTTGAAAATCATCTAAAGCCAAATCGGCTGGGCGTCTGACCAACAAATTTCACATTGCATTCGATTGGTGGATTTGTACACACATACATACATGCACACATATATACATACATACTTGTATACATACATACATTCAATCATACATATACGTAGAAAATATACTTGCGGTCATATTGATTATAAGAAAGTCCATAACAAAGTCAGGTTCATAAATGTTGGCCGAGTTTACACTGTGTTATGTTGGCAAGTGCAAATAGTGGTGTCGATAAAATGTTGCAGCGTCCAAAGTTGAAATCGTAAAATAGCAAATAGTACACACGACCAAGTCGGCAACATACACACACACACGCATACAAACTTGTACACATATGCATTAAGAAGCGAAATACATTTTGCAACGTAAGCACATAAAAAAATTTAAGTTATGCGCTTTCATGTGAATCTTGGCTATGCGCTTTTCGAATGTGTGTATATATGAATATGTATGTATGTGTATGGATTTATTACTTATATAAAATATGTCAGTTATGCCGTTGCATAAATTTGGTACATAAATTATATTTATTTAAAAGGACTCATAGGCACAACACTATTCTTGTTGTCAACATTAATAGACAGGCGAAAGGAAGGGTCACTAAACGTATCTTATAATGATATCTAAAAACGCTCAGTAAAAGCAAAGTAAGGAATAAAAAAATTGATTTATTAAGCATTTAAAAAAATCAACTATTTCGGGTTAACTTGATTTTGATTGGTCAGTTATTTGATATAGTGGTATTGGATAAGTGCGAAATTATAGACCGATATCTCAAAAACTATCGGGATTAGTTCTGAATACAACATCCAGTTTGTGTACCCCACGGCGCTCCAGAGCACAACGGATCAAATCAATGCGTAGCATTTTTCAGTACCAATTTCCAGTGTGGAATAGACACACTAAACACCTTGGTAGGGTTCGAGGTCCATCTAAAACCTCTGCCTTACTTTGTGCCCGGCACCCGGTTACAATGCAACTCCATATTCAAATGACAAAGTGTTAGTTCTTCCCGCATTCGGGTTTTAAGCACAACCATCACGATAGCCCCCGAGGGGACAGGCCGCATGAACAGGTTGGAGCGAACACCAAGGGCTCCTGTTCTACGTGGTACAAGAATTAAGTCTCCGGTCGGATCTCGTAGGCGAAACTACAGCTTTCATACTGTTCTGGACTGCTGACCAGGGGTTGGACCCCACGCGCTAACGACGCTTAACAATTCACGCACAAACGACCCTATCTGTTCGGCATTCCGACTATTGGCGATCAGACCGCTAACATGTGAACGTCCATCAGTCCAGCTAATCTCCATAAGTTTTAGGAGGTTATATTAAGACTACTTCATTAACTTAGTATATCTTTGAAACTTCAAGAGTCCATCACAAAATGTTCTTAGATTAATAAGATTAGATTGTTCACAAGGTCGATTCCAAATGGATCACCTGCATTAACACAGAGCAGGGGTATTTTCTGCAAAGAGCTTTCCATCAAGCACGTTTTAGGAAAACCGGTTTTTATTCGCAGAATAATAGAAATATAGCAGAATCGTCGGAAACTGTAAATCGATGGGGGCTCACGAAATGGAACCTTTGTTCCGATTACATCGGATAGTGAATGAGCTGGATCTAGGTTGTCCGCTTGCCTTCTAGCTGGCCATCTGAACTAAGCATAGTAGAGGCTGGTCAATAACTACGAAAGCGAGCTCCTTCTAGCTCGGACCCGCTTGTGGCTACCTGATCATAACAGAATCGCTGGAATCTGCAAAATGAATGAACTCGTTAGAGATTACAACGGACCCGATTCCATCCGATAGAGTATGAGCTGAGCCTCCGTTGTCCCCTTGCGTTCTGGCAATGGATCTCTGAAATAAGCGCAGCAGGCACTGTTCTACAACTAGCTCCTGAGCAACTGCGAGATCTGCTACTTGCTCTCAGCAAAGCTCAACTTGCAGCAATCGCAGAGGTTCTTACTAGACATTATCCAGTTTGTTTACCCTAAAAAGCTAAAAAATATTGTCGGTCGCAAAATGTCAGAATTGTTTAGGAAAAGGTGAGGTGCGTTCTCATTCATCCTCTTGCTTTTGCAAAACTCAGGTTGCAATAACTCGCAGTTATCTCTTCGGCGAACCTGATGAAATAGCCGGAATTGTTATTAGCTACTTCAACAAATAGAGCACTTTGTCGATTTTGGAATGTCTTTCCGATCAATACTTAGGAGTATTGAGTATTTTAATCCACTTAGGGACTGTAATATAGATAGGCAAAAAATTATATGGTTATTACCTGGTGGTTACCTGACTAGCCGGATTTCCAGTTAATTTCTCTATGTACTGGCTTATGTACATATGTTTGTATATGAATGTCCGTATAAACTAGACTTTGAAGCAACTTATTAGTCAGAAGGAATACTACTTTACTAGTGGCAACTGAAACCAGACAGAAAAACATCGATTATTACAGAGGTATTTTATTTGACCAGTGCTTTTGCTCCACAACCTAACTAGAAAATTTTTTCTATGTCTTAAACTGACATTAGTATGAGAAAAAACTGATTTTCGATCGATTTTTGACAACTGATATAAGCCAGGACTCCTACATATATAAATATCAGTCGTTAGTATAAAAATAAAGATATACAATTATCTAGCTCGGCTTGTGGTCCATACCTGCTGCAAAGTAGTTCATAACTTGTGTTCATATATGTAGAATGTTGGTAACGTAAGCTGCAAATGCCCAGCAATATTTGAAAATTTTCACTCTCTGCTGCTATAATTCGTCTAGCTTTTAAAGGAGTCCATACACACATATCCTGATATCTTTGGCTCTGCGTCAAAGGAAATGCACAAAATCGCATGCACAAATGAACACAAATGGTAAATCGCATCAGGTTAATTTTAAAATTTCCCATTAATCGGCTTATTATAAAAGCATATTGCTAAGTAAATCTTGCAAATTGAGTTTAGCTTAGCATTTAATTCGTCAGAGCTTAGCTGTGACGTAAACGGAAAATTGAAATTTAGTCTCGATAAGTGGAAACTAGAAATAGGCAGATAAAAATATGTGGAAGCAGTTGGATAAGGATTACATATGTACATACGTAACATATGTATGTGGACAAATATATAGTAGTTTATTAATAATAAGTAGCTCAGCTGTCGGTTAAGAGTTGAGGTGTTTTTCAATAGAAATATTCGGAGTTGATAGATGATATTTTATGAGTTTTTATTAACGTAATTTATCTCTTAAATCGTGTCAAGACGGCCAATGCTGGGGTATTTTGAGTTTGTTGAATAGCCCGATGACGCACGGAGCCAAATCGAATGGGCGAATGTAGTGTTTGCGAAAAGTTATGTGTTGAGTTTTTGGCAAAAAAGTAGTGAAGAAGCAATGGCAGTATGACATTGTGCCTTATTATGATGAATGAACCAATAGTATTTCGCCCATAATTCGGGCTGTGATCTGTGTTTGATCTGGCGGAAAGCATCCATAGCGTTTTACACCGCGAAAATCGCCTCACCTTACTTTATGATCACAGGTATTATTGACAGAAAACTTTTCGCTTGTTACAAAAGTTTAAAGTATACAGAACATATGGATATATATGGACCGATTCGACAATTTTTCGAAGAGCCTTACATATGTGGGTGGATTTATTTCAATATCTCTTAAGATAAATAAGCTGAAGGCCTTTTAGAACTGATCCATCATCTCCCTGATTTACTGATATCATACTCGTAGTGTGATCCAAAATTATTTTCCGCAATTAGACAGTTATAAGTCTTTTAGAAGACGTCGTAATTCCCCAAAGTTGGATATATACATATATGAATAAAATTATAAGCAAAAGCACCGATTCTGTTCAATTTAGTTACCACAAATGGTTAGTTTATAAGAATTTTATATTTTTTTTGAGGGAAGACACGTATACTTTGAAACCACCTTGTATTGTTTTTAAGCGGGGCAACATTTTACGAGACCATCAAATTGTGAGTGTGTAGTATAAACTTATTAGAACTAGAATCAAATACCTTGATTGCACCATGCTCTTCACTTTATACTCTCTTAGTTCTACACAGCTGTATTAAAACACTTGTTATTATCTCTTTATAAATACGGTTTTTAAGCTGTTATTAAAACTCAAAATGTTAAAAATCTAAGTGGTTAAATGTTTCCGTCCGTATTTTACATTTATTATTTAATTTTTGAACTACTCCTTTCGTCAAAATAAAAAAGTATAACTTTTGCAAAGTTATTTCAGTTTTATATTTTTATGCCACAAATTCAAAAATCTATGCAAAATAACAAACTTAAGCTTGATGTCAAAACATTAGTCTAAAAATATATAAAGGGTGTTTCAAAAATTTTTCAGAAACACAATTGTAGAAAAAATAACGTAATCTAATGTGAAGTGAGTTTGTTTCTAAATCATGCTGCTTTTGAATGAAATCTAGTTAAGTTTGTAACATATTCAAACACTTAGGCTGCTATCAGAGGGATATCAAACTAGTAGCTGGCAGACAAGAGCGTGATAGACAGGGAACAACATATGCAGAGCTTACATGTTTGTCTCTCTATATCTCTCTACTTGCTATAGATTATTATATTTTAAGAAATAATTTGTTGTTTTGTCATTTCGAAAATTAAATTCCATTCATTGGTGTACTTATACCCTGAACAACTGGAAACGCCGATAAAACTGCATTGCAATAATATCCTAAGAAATTTATCAGATCGGAAAGCTGTAGCCAATAACTGTCATCTAAACTGACCCATCAAAAAAGTCCTTATTTGGAAAACAAGCTGCCATATAAACTGACCAATCAAAATCGAGATATAAAACTTTTTATACCCATTTATGCTAAATGCACTTATGAAGGGTATTGTAGCTTTGGAACAGGCGAAGTTTTTCTTGTTTAGTAGTGATTAAGTGGTGATAAATACTCTGTAGCTGAGATACACGAGTGGAGAGTTCGTGTGCTTTCACTTGTGTTTAGAATTCGTCTAATTAATTTTCACCAAACAATTTTTCTTTTAATTTTTTTTATTTTTTATGTTGCCTCTGAAGTGCGATTGAATTTTTAGTTGTAAGCAATGATGAATTACGTGATCTGTAGTAGCAACTATGGTTAGATTTGATTTGATGTGCTTGGATATTTTCTTTGTCCAAAGCTGAATTTTTGGCCAAAAACAATATTGTATGATGCCACAGTTTCCATACTCGCCAGATTTGGCTTCATGGTACTTTTTTCTATTTCCAAAAATAAATAAAATCTTAAAGGGAAGTCGATTTACAAGTTAAATAAAATGCTGAAAGAGCTAAAGGCTGCACCAAAACTCAATTTTGAGAAGTGAGAAGTCTTTCTTTTTGCTGTTTGACGCCAATTGGAGATTCCAAGTGCAGTCAAGTCCTTCTACATCTGATCCTTTCAACGGAGTGAGGTCTTTCCTTTTCCGCTGCTTCCTCCGGCGGGTACTGCGTCGAATACTTTCAGAGCTGGAATGTTTTCGTCCATTCGGACAGCATGACCTAGACAGCGTAGCCGCTGTCTTTTAATTCGCTGAACTATGTCAATGTCGTCGTATATCTCATACATTTCTTCCTTCCATCGACTGCGGCATTTGCCGTTGCCCATTGGCAAAGGACCATAAATCTTCCGAAGAACCTTATAGCAGAATAGGGATCATGCGTGACTTGTAGAATTCGGTCATTGTTCGGCGACTTTACTTCTCAATTGTCTACTCAGTTCGAAGTAGCACCTGTTGTCAAGAGTTTTTCTTAGTTGGATTTCAAGACTGATATTGTTGTTGCTGGTAATACTGGTTCCAAAATAAACAAAGTTATCTACGACTTCGAAGTTATGACTGTCAACAGTAACGTGGGAGTTAAGTCGCGAGTACGAAGACTGTTTGTTTGAGAAGAGGAGATATTTCGTCTTCTTATCCAGTCTGGAAAAGGCAGAATTAATGGCGCGGTTGTTATGGCCAATGATATCGGTGTCATCGGCGTAAGCCAGCTGTTGTATACTCTTATAGAAGATGGTACCTTCTCTATTTAGCGCTGCAGCTCGCATTATTTTCATCAGAAGTGGATTGAAGCGGCCACACTATTGCGAGTCGCCTTGTCTGAAACCTCGCTTGATATCAAACGGCTCGAAAAGATCCTTTCCGATCCTAAGAGCCTTTGGTGTTGCTCAATGTAAGCTTTCACAGCCGTATAAGTTTTGCGGGGATACCAAAATCAGACATAACGGCAAAGAGACAGTTCTTTTTCGTGCTATCGAGGGCGGCTTTAAAATCTACGAAGAAAGGTGGTGCATGTCGATCCTCCTTTCACGAGTTTTTTTTTCAAGATTGGGCGCCTGCTGAATATATATATTTGCGATATTTTACACTTTTAACTTTCAACTTTCGATCCACATTTAAATTTTGGAACTTTTGCGAGAGATTATCATTTGGTCTACACAAAATTGATTTTCGAAATAAATTTGCAATATTTCAAGCTTTTCACTGCCAACTTGCCCTCAATACTTCAAGCCGACAATGTGTGTCATTGTCAGCATACTTTCCAAATGCAACACCCTGTATGTGAGAACTCAAAATTCTCGCACTAAGAACACATGTAAAAGCAGATCTAGATACACTGGCAGATATTTTCGCATGCGTGCGTTCATAGCCTGCAAACATTAGATTGAAAATACGCTTGTGAAAGTTTTAAATTTAATCTCTTAAGCCTTGTACTTATGTGCATTACTGTATGTAAATAAATATCTATGCTTAAGTATATGTATGTGTGTGTGTATGATATTTACGAACATTACGCATGTTTGTGACTTGCTCGGCGTGTAGTTGTGCGCAAACAAAGGCAAAGCAGTTGCCAGCTGAGTGCAAATGTTTTTGTTGCAAAGTAAAGCAACATTAAAAGCCGAAAAACTTTTTATGATGGTGTAAAGCACAAATGCGGCGCTGCCTCACTGATTTGCTGCCACATCTGCCCCACCACCAACATCGCCATCACCATCTTTACTACTACATGCAGTCGTTTAGATAAATCTCTCTAACGCTTGTCTCGATTTCTGTTCATCGGTGTGTCCCATATATGCGTGTGTGTGTATGTGTGTGTGTTATTCGGCACCCTTTAATGCTAACAAGTTAAAAAGTAAAATATTTGTAGCTTTTCACTTTCTTAATTTTTGCATCTTCTTGTGCTTTTCAACGTCAAGATTTCATTTGCTTTGCTTTTTTTCTGCATCAGTGTGAGTATACGTGTGTGTATCTATGTATAAGTGTGTGTGGGAAAATATTGTTCTTTCTCATGTACTTTAATTTTTCGGCGTAATTTGATGTTGAGAAACACACAAGCCTGTGCAAAAGTATACTTTTGCTGCCCCCGGGATATTTACGAACCATTTTAGTCTGCTCTACCTGCCTTGCTCGGTAATTCGAACTTTTCCTGTTGCATGCGAGCGGCTCACTGAGCAGTGAGTTGCTGCGTATCACAAGCAGACAAGCCTCACAAAATACCCACCTTACGGCCGACGTTGCAACACATAACTCGCTGGAATCGTGGCAATTTCATATGTACGCTTCATTTGTCCGGTCTATGGGGAGCCATTCCTGCTGAAGTGCTTCGTTTTCAGCGCTGAGGCTTGAAAAAAGGTTTAGTCAAATCAGCCGAAGTTAAATTTGAAAAGTTTAATATGTGTGCGCTCGCTCTATACTTGCATATACCGTAATTTTTCTCTGACATGAACATTATTTTTGCGAATTTTTAAGATCTATAGAAAAAGGGTGTGTATTTTTGGAGACTTTCTCGATTCTTATGAATTTGAAGGAGTTTAATAATCTCTTCAATTGCGGCGAGCTGAACTCTGTTAAGGGCAAGTAGTTCAGTATACAGGGTTTGTCCAGAAAGTAAAGGTTTGAGTCGATTTAAAAAAATTTATTGAAACAATCCTTACAATTCTTTAAAAACTTTCAAAATAGACTCCTTTTATATGCCCGCCTTGGTTAGGTAGCTGTTCATAAGAAAGGCGGTGTGAGCCGTGGCGTTGTCGTGGTGCAACTTCCAATCGCCTGCAATGCCTTGTCGAACCCAATTGACCTTTCGTTTGAGTCTCTTGACGACTTCCACGTAAGACTTAGCGTTTACGGTTTGTCTAGGAGGAACAAATTCATGATGGACGATGTTTTTGATGTCAAAAATGACAATGAGCATCGTTTGCGCTTTGGATTTGCTCATTCTCGGTCTTAATCAGCCACCTCTTCCCGGCCCTCTAAAATAGCCTGGTGCCACCGAAACACCCACTTCTTTCTAAATAAACATCTGGGTAAGCGTGCTTGATCATATCAAACGTTTCTGTTGCAGATTTACTGAGTTTCACACACAATTAAATCGCGTATCTCTGCTCTAACGAACGCTGCATTTTCGGCTTGCACCACTCGACTATCCAGGAGCTCGGAGACAACTGATCAGCCGCTCGTTCGTTAGCTAAGAACGTCCTCTACAGAGTCCAGTCTGTGCGCGCACGCTCCGAAGTACAGTCGCGGCTAAAGACAATCAGTCTTATTATTTTCCGCACAAACCCTGTATACACCGCTTTCTAATTTTGAACAAAAGGAACTTGTAGTCTCACAGTAGTCGTCGGCTAGGACCTGCCAAGCGCACATGAGATTCATTGGTCCAGTGCTGGAACGGGAGACGGCAATGGAGGTCCAACTCCAAAATATAATTCATAGTTGTACGTCTTCTGTCATCTTACTAGCTTGCGCTCCTGCTGAAAAACACTTCAGTGGTACGGTAGCCTAAAACTAACATTAACGGAGCACTCCGTCTAGAAAATTTCGTACCCAGTCTTCGCTCTTAGCTTTGACCGATCCATGAAAAAGGTCATTGCGCGTTCTCTTCTGCAACTCCACCCCATCATATGACTCTTGCCGGTATATGTGCAGTGAAAATTCTGCCACGGGTAACCTCTACGATACAGTGATCCCAGTTTTCAGAGAAGCAATTGAAGGAGGAGAGAATTTCAGCGTAACTCTGTTTGAACCCCGGCTGGGTATATATATTACCTGTGTCTTTGGACACGTTTAAGCTTCTTAGCGAGTGTAAAATTTTCAAGCGCCCTCCATTAGACGAATACATTACAGAATATACATAGAACATGGCTTGAATGCGGTTTTGTAGAGCCAAAGCACCAATTTTGGTGATAATCCTCACCCTTTCCCTATAGAACCCAAGAATACATTTGTTATAAAGTATTGGGTAATAAAATATATATCTTAAACATTCCCGAACTACGGGCAAATCGAATATTTTATTCCTAGAGATCTCAGTATTACTTCCAAAGAACCCTTAGTAAGGCGAAGTGAAGCCGAAAGTGTTTGAATCGCGTTCAAAGTGCATAATTAGTTGGATTTGTGCCAGAGCTTCTTTACTTAAGAATATTATGAGTGTAGTCTGCCTGTCGAATCTTGGTAAAAACATTCTAATAATGCCGCCTAATCTGAAAACCGGCTTAAGCTAGTTTACTATAGAGCTAATCATTCCTTGAAATCAGTGTTGGATTGCATTTTTCGTATAATTTTTATTCTAAGCCAAATTTTTCATAAAATGTATCAACATTAACAGAACTGCAGACATTTGCTCCTTATAGAAATGCCTTAAAAATACGCGCGAAAGTGCAGGAAAAACATCAACTATAAATACTACAAAAAGTGCTATGAATATGAACATCTCTTCGGAGAGCACATGAAATCTCACCTCAAATAATTGTCAACTTAGTCTTTAAATTTTTATAACCCTTAAAAAACACCCAAGGTATATGCGACCCTGCAATAAATGTACCCCAATTCGACCTCACACATCGTTTATGTGTAAACATTCCATATAAAACCGTTAAACTGCATGACGAAAAATTCGAAAATAACATTAGTGCACAAAAACACCGAAAAAATAAAAATTAACGAAATTTTTCTACTCCACAGGGTCCGATCCGAATCCATTAGCATCTGCGTACATGTCAACGGCCGCCGGCTTGCCACAATTCAGCAGCACCGCTTTATCGACTTCGCCACTGGCCAGCGTGGCATTGAACAGCGCCGCAGCAGCAGCGGCTGGCAAACAAATCGAAGGTAAGTTCATTAGCGCGCAGTACGTGTGCGTCCAGCCATGCAGCCCTAGCTGGGTGCAACCGCCGTGCGCGCACTCGTTGCGCCCAAGGTGTGAAATGGTCTCTCCATACATCCACAATATCTATGCTTGTATGTGTGTGTGTATTTATTTTTTGAGATTTACAGATTTTGTGCATTTATGAATTTGTTGCGGCGCTGCCATGCACAGTGTGATCGATGCAAGTACGTGGAGGTGGCGCCACACAGGTGTTGCACATGCAATGGCAAGCGCAGTTAATGCTGCAGTCCTTGCGCAATTGCAAGCATGGCATTTTGATTAATTTACCAAATGTCATAACTGTTCATATTGCTAACTTTGTGCTGTGTTTGCTCGACTCCATCACCGTCCGCACAGCTTTGGAGCTGCTGACTAGCGCTACTTATTTGGCTAGCGTTCATTTGCTGGCAGCGTTTGTATGTATGTGTGTATGCAACATAGTTGTCGTGGTGGCGTCATCGGCTATTGTTTGATGCGGTTTCAGCGTTTTGCTGAATGTGCCAGTTAATGCTGTTGCCAGTACTTGCCATGTAATTAAACAATTTCATGTTCATGTTCGTGTTTCGCTTATGCAGACATGACACATTTGAGACGCCCAGCGGGCAGCTAACTAAAACGCCAACGTACCGTCATTAATCACAACTTCCACCATGCTAACTAACTGTTGTATACACACACATACATGCATAGCTTTTTTAAACATAATATTCGTGGTAGTATATTTATATTTACTTTTTCCCCGGTTGTTGAACGTCATAGATAATTGCATGAAAAGTTACGTATACGACATGGTGTTCTACTAATTATACAGTATGAGCTTTCGGTCATATCTATGTGTTGAAAGAAAAAAAATTACAAAATTATTTCAATTTTTTATAGAAAGAGTTTCAGTTTCATACAAAAACAAAAACAAAATTCGCAGGCTCGAGTTTTATTAATAGGTACAATAGAAAATGTTAACTATACTTTTTTTGAGTTTTACTGCCAATACCAAAGAAATTCGTATGACAAATGTATGCTATAGTCGTTCGATCTGAACAATTTTTTCTGAGGTATTACAGTTACCCTCAGTAATAATACACACCAAATTTGGTGAAGATATATAATCAAATAAAATAGTTTTCCTGACAAGGACTGGATTTTGATTGTTCAGTTTGTATGGCAGCTATATGCTATAGTGATTCGATCTAAACAATTTCTTCGGAGATTGTTCTGCGTTGAGAAATAATCTGTGCCAAATTTTGTGAATATACCTCCGCAACTAAAAAAGTTTTCCTTACAAGGACTGAGTTTTGATTGGACAGTTTGTATGGCAGCTATATGCTATAGTAGTCCGATCAGAACAATTTCTCCAGAGATTATACAGTTAACCTAGGTAATAATCTCTGCCAAATTTTGTGACAAAATCTTTTCAAATAAAATAGTTCTCTATACAAGTACTTGATTTGGAGCGTCCACTTTATATGGCAGCTATATGCTATAGTTGCCCGATCTGAAAATTTTTTTCGAAGGATTGTAGTATTGTATTAGAAAATAACTCACGTTCAATTTTTTGGTTATATCTTATTAAATAAAAAAGTTTTCCGTACAAGAACCAAATTTTAATTAATTCAATTTGTATCGCAGCTATATGCTATAGCAGTCCGATCTGAACAATTTCTCCGAAAATTATAACGTTTTTCTAGACAATAATCTGTGCAAAATTTCGTGATGATATTTCGCCAAATAGAAAAGTTGTCCATACCAACACTTGAATCTCCTCGATTACTTTGCATGGCAGCTATATGCTATAGTGGTTCGATATCGGCGATTCCAACAAAAGTGCAGCTTCCTGCAGAGCAAAAAATAAGGGCAAAATTTCTGATTGTTATCTCAAAAACTGATAGACTAGTATTCGTATATACAGACAGAAGGCAGACGGGTAAATAGACGAACAACCAATCTGACTGAGACGGATATGGCTAAATCGACTCAGCTTATCAGGTCTAAAGACAAAACAAGGTTTATTTTGATTTCTTTGCCAATTGTAGGACTTTATTATAGCTTTTTTTAGATTAGCAGTTGATTCGTGTTCATTACTACCAATAGCAAGCAACTTGCAAATGTAGCTGTTGTATAATTGCAATCTACTGGCAGGTCATGCATGACTAGAATATAAAGAAGAGGGCCCAAAGCAATACCTTGTGGAACTTCTGCTTTTATTTCCCTGAGGATGATTGTTTAACACGGAAGTAGCGACCTGATAAATATGATTTTATGATATCATAATGCTGTTTCAGTAAAATCGGATTTAATTTTAAAAGCAGTCCTTTGTAACAAACTTTATCGAACACTATCTTGTCCTGGTTTTCCTGGCTTTTGAATTAAGATAACTTCAGCAATTTTTCAATAAGTTGGCACTTATTTTAGATGAAAAGACGCGTTAATAATGTTGGTAATTTTTGCTTTAATTATTGGAGTAAGCTTTTCAGAACCACGACAGTAATCAGGTCGTAACCGGTGGTATTTTTTCAGATTTTTAATGTCCTCACTCAGCTCACTGCTTGTGAAACAGTAGGATAATCCATGCGTGTTTCATATGGGGAAAATATTTTGACTAATTAATCCGAAAATACTTTGTCCTCGTTTTGAATTATATCTGTCCCAATTATCAGCACACACTTTAATAGGAAATACGTGAGTGGTTGATCTTTGTATTTTTACAGCTTTTTTCCGATTACTCAGAATTTCTTCCATTGATTAGGGACCGAAGATATTTTGCGAAACTTTCATTTTAAATCATCTTAATTTTCCGTTTAACATCTTTAGAGACTTTATTTTAAATATAATATTCATCAACTGGGCAACGTGTGTGATGCCACTTACGTCGCAGCTTTCGCTTTAATTTAATAATTTCTCTAATATAATTGGGATATTGAGAGTTGATAGCAATTTTCCTTACTTCCGGTGTACTTTTCCAAGCAGTGTATTGCATACTAGTTGTAAAGTGTAAAATTTCAGATTCCAGTTGGTCTGTGTAAAATAGAATCATATTTACTATCATAACATTCCATGATATTTTTAAAGTAAACCCAATCTATACGTTCATTGCACAAGGGCACTTTTTTGTCTTTGAAAAAGACGGTTATATATAGTTCATAGCTTAAATAGATTGAATCATAATCCAAGTTAAGGTCTTAACCCTAACCCCTAATTATTAATAATCGAAAGTGCTCAAGTCAAAATATATTTTATTTTATTTATTTTATTTTTTTTTAAATATCAATTAGTTTTTTCCGCATTGAAATATCTACACTTAATTCAAAGCTGCTAGGTTTACAGATGATACTACTAAGTAATCGGAATATAAACTATAAGTCAAAATCTTTAGTTCCATCAACAAGCCAATTTGGTCTAGCCAAGCTTCTGCTTAATATGATATGTGTATTTGAGTTGCTTTGTCAAGAATCGCTCACTAACTCTTTCTATTTTCGTCTGCCTCGCTTTTGCGTTTCCTCTTTATCCCTGGCACTCTCTCTCTCGCTCTTCTCATTCACTTTTCTAATTCTAGCTCTTTCTATGTGTTCTTTCTTTATATTTTTCTCTTATATACCATTTCGCATTATCTTCGTTTTGCATTGTCTCCTGTTCCCACTGCCTTTCTTGTTGCCTGTTATTCCCCAGTGAATGCAAACTACAGGCTATAGCGATAACAGCTAAGCTTATATACAAATTTATTCTGGTAGAAGTAACACAAAATCATATATGAATACTTCTTGCGGTCTGAATTTTTTGGGGTTTTAAGAAATATTCTTTTATGGAAAGACTAAGCCTTCATTTTATCGTCTTAATACTGTAGTAGGAGCAAAGTTTCCCCACAAAAATGATTTTGTTATATTTCCACGAAGAGAATTTTGAGTACTTGTCTTCTAAGCATTTGCTCAAGCTTTTAACTATTTTTTGTGCAAGATTTCCAGTTCTGTGCTGCTGAGAAGTGGTTTTTTCGATAAAATGTCGCAAGTACGCAAAATCGATTGGAAGGTAAATATATTTCACAGTTCAAGTTACATCCTGGCTACTTTGTGTTGGCAGTTGGTGCGGAAGAAAATTTCGCAAAATTAATCAAGTCTCTCTCATTGAAGTTTTATGGTCAAACTAGAAACTGAAAAGCCTGTTAAGTCAAATCGTTAAGTGTTCTTTAATAGTTTATATTAAACTAGGTGTGCTGATATCAAAGACTTCTTCATTAAAAATGTTTTCCAAATCCAACTGTGATCACAAAAACTTTATCATTATTAATTAGCAATGATTTGCGACGTTATGCACCCATGACAGCTGTCAAATAACAAGTCCGCTCCGTCAATTAAGCGCAATAAATAATAGCATTTCAACATATTAATGCGACACCCATTTCATTTCGGATTTTAAGTGCATTTAATGATGACTTATGAACGCTCATCCACACAAGCGCCTTTGTCTATGCGACCTTAATGACCTCAAATAAATCCATTACAGGTACCACGCATACACACAGACATACACGCACACCCGTGAGGTAATACAATCAACACATTGCCACTGACCCGGTCAACCCTTTCGGGCGCTCCGCTTTTGTCACACATGTGCCGCCGCCTCATGCATTCGCGCCTTGATGCACTAATGCAATTTCTGTTGTGTTTAAATTAATTAAAGCGAAATTCATACTCCAACTGCATACCTAAGTGCCAAAGCGTTTATGCGTACACACACGCACGTGACACCCTGTAATTGTATATAACAGGCGGCTCTGGTGCATGCCACCCGTGCAAAGAGCCTTGTGAAATTTTCAACGCCAAAGTGTTTTGTATGAGTAAATGCATTAATGCAGCGGCAACAAGGCTCACCTCGCGCGCACACAGCTGTCCGAAGGTTGAGAGGCTACTCACTTTATAATGCCGCCTCTGCGTGTCTGCATATGAATGTGTGTGTGGAGAGGCGCGCACGCATAGACGCTCTTGCGACCACAGCGTAGCCAACAAGGATATCGTAACAGCAATATACCGTTGCTCAAAGCACCAAAAAGCTTCTTCAACTATAAACGAATTTGTGTACGTGCATGTCAGCCGCCTAACTTGCCTCCGATAGGCGACACGTCAAAGAGCTGTCGAGTTGTCGTCCTCGTGTGTCGCTTCTGTTACTCGTACCCTTGCATGCTTCTACGATGTTACGAAAACGTGCTTTTCAGTGCTAACCAGTGACTAAAGTTGAAATTTTGAACAGAGGGGATAAAAGGTGGATTTTATGGGCAAAGCGTTCCTGTTTGGTTTTCCGGTGTCTTGACATCAACCACTTTCTAACTGTGTTTTATAATGCCTTATACATACGAGTAATTGTAATTAAAACTGTTATTTAGTAAAAATGTGTAGGATAGACCTGCCCCTGCTCTCGAAAATCTTCACCAAAATTGGATCGTTATGAAAGCCGAAACCTTCTCGATCAATTAAATCAAAACTTTCAATATATTCGGCTGACTGGTTCCAAGATAAGTTGGTTCCACCAAATTGTTGAATTCACGCTAAACTTCAAACTAATTATTAGAGAAATAAATATAAGCGCTGACTTCTTTTTAGCCTCTTATCAACGAATATAAGCCGAAAATTCTCTCGTCTTTCAACTGCATTCCTGAAAACTTGAATCACTGCATCGCAGAGACCAGTCGTAGCGGTTTTTTCTGCTCATATACCGACGAGTGAAATGTGGATGGAGAGGATAACAGAGGTGGAGATCTTTTTGACCGATGGGTCGCAGCTAGGAGGGAAGGTGGAAGAGGGAATTTTCTCTCCGGAGCAGTCCCTCAATATCAGTTTTAGGCTATCGGACCACTGTAGTAATTTTTCAGGCCGAAATAACTATTATTAAGGTGGCGGTAGAAGCACTGGTACGAAGTGCAAACTCTTTCAGGAAAATGAGCAGTCACTCCGTCAGCAGAGCAACAATATTCTTTTCCCTTAGATTTCATTTTTAATGCCGAAAACGAGATAGGAACATAGGTAATCGACTAACAGCCACTTCCACTTTCATCAAAGCCCAATCTAGTCAGCATAATATGTGGCAACTCTGCTTTAAAAATAATCTTAGCTGACCTCTCTTAGTCCACATATAGTCAAATTACGAAGCTGCGTCACTTCGATTGTTTTTACACCATCAAAAGTCTCGCTTTTGTCATTGAAATTAAAGGGGTCCAGATGTGCCCCTAACCCATCTCCAAAATAAACTTCATTTCACTGTGTCCTATCTGATTAAGATATATCAATAAACAAAAATCGAATCAAAATTTTTAATTACGACAAGAAGACCGACCGCTACGCTTTAAACGCGTCCATTGTGCTTAAGCTTAAGACATAGCGGTGTATGTTTGTTTTCAGTTACGCAATATGGCTAGCTAATGATAAGCGCATGGCTTGTATGTTTAGCGTGTAGCTATTGTGTTATTGTTGTTCTAATTAGAAAGTGCTGTTACAAACAAATCTCTTTGAGGGCATTATGTTGCACCGCTGCTTTGGCAACTGTCGATAATATTAATAATACTAATGCCTGCATGGCGCATCTTCGATATCCTGGATTAGGCGGCCTATTTGCGTTATTGGACACCATCACAGCAGTGTGTGTATATATTTTGATACATGCTTGCATTAAAATTTGCTTGCACCCATGCCACTTCACACACAAGTAGATGTCTTACTTCAAACGAGTCGCAAGACAATGCCTCTGGTCATTGCATGTCTACTAATATGTACATATGTACTCGAATGCTTTATTTTGGTGTTTCGTTTAATTGAAAATTATATAAATTAATATTGAAATGATTCTATTTTGAGTTCCTCTTAACGAGTTTATTGAGTTGATATGGCCTTTATCGAAAGATGAATGAAATTCTCGCAATTTACTCAATAAATTTGGAGGGGAAATCTTAGGAGGCGGCTGCATCCTAGTGTAGGAGGTTCTTACAAAGCGAAAGCACTAGTAATTTTTCCGGATATTAGTATTATGTTTGACTTTTTCGAAGCTAACATATATAAAAAATAGTATCACGTATAATATGTCAATATTTTAATGAGATAATCTACCGCCACCGAACATATATACTAGGCGTATTTCCATCATTAAGCGTTACAAACTAGCGAATCGAACAAACTATACCAGTTGTTAAAAGAAACTTTCAGAGCTGCCGGCGCCACCTTCCACCACCAATGTGTCTTCGGACTTATGAATATTTTTTTCGAGTTAGTTGGTGTGTACTTCCTTAAAAGATGATTGCTATAACCACTCAAAAGTCTTAACTCTACTACAAAGCTTCCTCTTCAGTAAAACTTACCTGAACGTCAGCAACATTTTCACTACTTCGAGCGGAGTTTTGCTAATGTGAGACAAGTGCACAAGAGATGCTCCACAATTTCCTTGGTACCCTCCTTTCACACATTTCATTTCCTGCATTTTTCTCGATCTGTCAGTCCCATTCTGTGGGCGGGTGCCGCCACCTGACAGTGACCAGTTAGTATTCCGATCATGTTTTTTCGAATGTTTGCCGTGCCCCATTCTTGGCAATCTCGTTCACCATTTCATTGACCTCGATGCCTGCACACACTAGAAGTAAAGTTGTTTGCTTCTCTTTCCTCTGCTGCCCTGCTTCCCAAGATACTTCTGGCCGATATGCGGTACGAGGTTACTGCCTTGATTGTTGCTTGGCTGTCTATGTAGATGTTGACTCTGAAATTGCCTGCAGGTGTATTAGAGGCCAGCTTTGCTGCTTTTGCCATACAAATGCCTCAGCTTGATATTAAGTTGGTCTGGCAAATTTGAAGGTTGCCTTATGCCTAACTCTGGACAGTATATTCCCGCCACCAACTTCATTTTCCATTATCGAGCCATCAGTATAGATGTTTAGAGTGTTGCGCGTAGCCAACATACCTTTACACCGGCCATCTTTTTCTTTACTTTCTTTGAACCTTTAACCGCCATTACCCACCGCTCAATGCCTGAAGGTTCAATATGTAACTTTTCCTGCAGCCAATAGTCGTCTCGATGATTTTGATACGCAGTTTTCGGAGAAGACGCCTATAGGTGGCAGGTTTAGTACCAGTTCAAGAGCCACCGTTGGAGTTTTTCTGAAAGCCCTTATCTTATATCTTATGCACAGCGCAGCGAGGCTCTGAACCCTTTCCATTGGCTTGCAGTGGGTGGATTTCCGTACACCTGTCCACCATACTACTGCACTGTAGAGCGGACTTGGTTTAACAATAGGAGTGTTGCACCAGTGTATGAGAGAGGGAGAGAGCCGCCAGGTTGTGCCGAGTATGTGCCTACAAGCATATAAAGCATTGCTGGCTTTTCTCTATCTTTCTTCCACGTTGTGCTTCCACAGCACTTTGCTGTCCAAATTACCCGTGCGGTCCTTGAGAGAGATTTGTGGTCTATAGACACCTACCCGTTATTAAGATGCCAATGTCATCCGCATATGCCATCTTAGGGGATTTGCCTTCATAGTTTCTTAGCAGTTTATTCACAACTAATGTCCATAGAAGCGGAGATAGCATTCCAACTTGGGGAGTACCTCTACAGACTTCCTTAGTCATTTTAGCGTCGTTTCATTCTGCTGTTATCCGTCTAGAGGTTAAAAGGCTTCTGATACAGTATTGTTTAGTGGGATCAACACCTATAGACTGAATATATTCCGTGGAGACGTCGTTGAACGCTCCAGAAATGTCCAGGAATGCTCCAAGAGCATACTCCCTGTATACAAGAGCCCTTTCGATATTAAATACCAGTGTATGAAGTGCAGTCTCTAATGATCTGCCCTTCATATATGCGTACGAAACCTTGGTCGAGCTTCTGGAGGCGCTGCGGCCCTAATCGGAGTGTACAAGATCTTTTCTAGCGTTTTCGCAGGAAGGTAGTTAAGCTTATAAGCCTAAACTCTTTTGAGTAGTGGAGTTGTTTCCACCTGCCTTCGATACGAAAACTACCCTAGCTTTTCTCCATTAGTGTGGCACATAGCTGAACTCATGCATTCCATTAAAAATCGCTTTTAGCCATGACACGGATAGTCAGAGTGCATGCTGTAGCATTGCTGCAATGACTCCGACCACATCGAGATATTTGTATGGGTCGAATGAGCGGATTGCCCGTTCAACTTTCGAAAAACCCAGCGTCGCCCTAACGTCTGTGAAATAATGCTTTCCGTCTACCAGGTTGCCATGAAACGTATTATTACTGGCGATGAGTCTTGGATCTACGCTTACGACTCGAACACAGAAGATCAATCGGCCGAATATCGTTGTAAAGGTGAGCCGAAGCCGAATAAACCACGTCAAAACAGTTCAAAAATCAAGTTTATGTTGACAGCTTTCAAATATTTTCATTTCCAATTTATATATACGTACTAAAGTGATTATGATTTAACTACCTATGTATATATATCTTCGCAAAATATTATCTCTTCTCATTTACGCTCTATTTTTGAATCTCGGCGTTTTGTTACACTGATTTTTTTCGAAAATTTGTCTAATCGCTCAGCTCACCCATCATTTTGGCAATATGCTTACAAGTAAAGCAATTTGTTGTGTCACGTGTAAACACCAGAATGACAGATAAGGTGTAATGTCACCTAGCCGAGTTGTTATTGTAAATATGAGTTTGTGAGCGCATATGAGCCATGAGCCGTAACTCGCCAATGAACTTTAACACCAATTAAATTTTGCTTGACTGTTTTGTTAAATGCTCGTAAAAACCGCCAAAATCACTCATAAAGTTAAATCACCAGAAAAGAGGGAGCGCCGCATAATAAAGTATGTAAATAAAGCAACACATGAGAGCCGGAGAAAATTAACCTAAATTACCAAAGCAGACATGAGCACAAAATACACACACACATATACATATATATGTATGTATGTCTACAGCTAACTGTATACATTTGGTGTTAAGTGCGAATATGTAAAACGTTTGCACTGTACGCATGTGTGTGTGTGTGTATTTTATATTGCCTGTGCGCTTTAATGAGAATTTAAGCACATTGAGTCGCTGGCATTGCACCATGGCAACTTGTGTGCGCTGAAACAAGTGCTAAATAGCAAACGCACACACATATGCACTTGTAATATCATAAGCACACAAATACATATTTGCTTTGACGCAAGCGGTTCAAAAACTATGGCATGGAACAGGGCAAATGAAACGGCAAAGCGGCAGCGATTGCCATTTTAGTCCAGTATGTTTATGGTAAGAGGCGCCTAAAAGCGTGCTATCAAAAATATAAAGCTCGTCAGCATCAGTTGGTTTATAGAATTGCCAATTAGTGCCGAAAGTGAATGCAGCGGCTCAAAATAATTCCATTAGGGTGCTGCAAGGCATCGCTTTGGTTATTTTGGCGCTGCTTGTTTGAAGTATTTTATCTAAGAGAGATCTACAGACTTCAATAATATCAATTTAATGAATAAGAATAATATTTTCTGCCTCTATTATTATATATGTATCCACTACGCTGTACAATCGGACTAATAAACAATTTTAACAGACTTACTAAAATAATTAAATAATAAACGGAAATGAGTTCATCCAAAATCCTAAGTTCGTGTGTTCGCCATCGTCTCTTTTCGAGCTAATAGCTGTGTCTTAAGAAACATTTCAAATGGCATGCGATTTTATAATGTTTATATATCCTCTAATATACTAAAAACTAAGCTCTTAGCTAGCAGTTGTATATAAAATTGGTGTATTTTGACGCTTAACCTACCAACCGGACGGTGTAACGCAACCGGAAGTCACCCTTTTCTGTCTTAAATTGGGAAAAACACTAAAAGTTAAGTTACCGATGGCTTATGTTGGCCATTATTCCATCAACTTGTGGCAATAACCTAAAATGTTTGTGTCTTATATATGTGCATATTGTGCATAGAATATTTAGGTTATAACACTGAGGCGCACAATATCACCATTAAGAACTTTAACACAAGCACAAATAGCTAACCAGACTTATGTATATGTGTATATAGTAAAGGAATATACAAGCATACATATGTATGTACATACTTATAACTGTAATAATAATTTTGGTTGACCTAAAAGCTTACATAGGTTTCCTCGTGTAATAAACAGCCTCTTTTCAAAATTATTTTCACATATAAAAAATTAAATATTTTATTAGAATTTTTTATTGTTGCAAACATACAAGTATACTACATATTAGAAAAGAAATTCTGAAATTTTTGGGAAAAAATACTTTAAACTCGACTTCCGAAAATAGATTCACCCACGTTGGCAGGATAACTCCTTACAGGTTTATCTAAAGTGGAAAAATACGTGTTTAAGGTAAAATCTTAGCTTAGCACTTGGACGAAGGAAAAAACCTGAAAATCTTATTTTTGGCAGACATTTAAAAAAAAAACAAGAAAAAACGTTAACTTCGGCTGCACCGAAGCTAATATACCCTTCACAGATTATATTGGTGCCTTAGAAAATAATTTATACCAAATTTCGTAAATATATCTTGTCAAATGCAAAAGTTTTCCATACAAGAACTTGATTCCGATCGTTCAGTTTGTATGGTAGCTATATGCTATAGTTAACCGATCTGACCAATTTCTTCGGAGGTTACATTGTTTCCTTAGATAATAATCTATACCAAATTTGGTGAAGATACATTGTCAAATGTTAAAGTTTTCCATACAAGAACTTGATTCCGATCGTTCAGTTTGTATGGAAGCTATATGCTATAGTTAACCGATCTGACCAATTTCTTCGGAGATTACATTGTTGTCTTAGAAAATAATCTGTACCAAATTTGGTGAAGATACATTGTCAAATGTGAAAGTTTTCCATATAAGAACTTGATTCCGATCGTTCAGTTTGTATGGCAGCTATATGCTATAGTTAACCGATCTAACCAATTTCTTCGGAGATTACATTGTTGTCTTAGAAAATAATCTATACCAAATTTGGTGAAGATACATTGTCAAATGTGAAAGTTTTGCATACAAGAACTTGATTCCGATCGTTCAGTTTATATGGCAGCTATATGTTATAGTGGTCCGATATCGGCCGTTCCGACAAATGAGCAGCTTCTTGAAGAGAAAATAACGTTTGCAAAATTTCAAAAGGATATCTTAAAAACTGAGGGACTAGTTCGTATATATACAGACAGACGGACAGACGGACAGACAGACAGACGGACATGGCTAAATCGACTCAGCTCAACATACTGATCATTTATATATATACTTTATAGGGTCTTCGACGCTTCCTTCTGGGTGTTTCAAACTTCGTGACAAACTTAATATACCCTGTTCAGGGTATAATTAAAATAACAAAATGAAAATTTCTCGAAATTTTTTTTTCAAATAGTTGTTATAGAAAAAAATTCTTCGTTCAAATCTTTAGAAATTATATTTCAAACACATGTGTAAAATTTCATGAAGATCGGTTGAGTAGTTCTCTAGAAATCTGGCCAACCGACTTCATAAACACAGTTTCGAGAAAACGCGTTTAAAGACGGCGCACTTAGCTTAGCTAGCCTCGAGCGCACAAGTTCTCCAGGCTGCATCTTCGAAACTATTGCTCTGATCAACTTGAAAATTTAGGACAATATTCTAGACGTGTTGTAGAATTTAATAAGATAATAAAAATAATCGATTTTTTTAAATCTATAAACTCATGTAACGCCCTAAAAAAGATAATAAAAAAATCAATTTTGTTAAATTCATAAGCCCATGTAACACCCTTAAAAATTTGTGTAACAAATATAAAACTGGGCCTCACTTTCATATTGTGGCTGAAGATAATGCAAACTAAAAAAAAAAATAAGAAAAAACGTTAACTTCGGCTGCACCGAAGCTAATATACCCTTCACAGGTGCATTTCTTTTAGTCACTACGTGTTCAGTTTATATGGCAGCTATATGCTATAGTCAACTGATCTGAATAATTTCTTTGGAGATTACATCCTGACTTTTAGCAATAATCCGTGCCAAATTTCGTGAATATACCACGTCAAATGCAAAAGTTTTCCATACAAGCAGTTGATTCCGATCGTTCAGTTTGTATGGCAGCTACATATATGTTATAGTGGTCCGATATCGGCCGTTCCGACAAATGAGCAGCTTCTTGAAGAGAAAATGACGTTTGCAAAATTTCAAAGCGATATCTTAAAAACTGAGGCCCAGACAAGTACTTTGATTGTATCCTCAACTGATTTTCCTTTGTGTGCAGGGGCATTGTCGTGCAACAGAATATACTTTGCCGCGTCTTCTGGCCCATTCTGGGCGTTTTTCGATCAATGCCGGGTTCACATTGATCATTTGTTGTTTATAGCGATTAACATTACCAGTTTCATCAGCTTTTAGAAGCACATGATATACCACTATCTTATGATCCCATCAAACACAGAGCATTGCATTGTTTTTGGTATTCTCGCATAGTCGGGGATCTTAAAGTTTTTTCCGGAGCGTCGATTATAGGTGGGTGGAATTTAGCGCTGTTGAAGGCGTTTCGAGTGTCAACACTATTCTTCTGTATTTATGCCATTGCGCTTCTACATTTTCAATTACGCATTTTATAGCTGGCGGGTCTAAAGCCGTGTTGTCCAGGGGAAAGTACTCCAGCTTTGTTGATGGCCACTTCGAGTCTGGATTTAAATAACCTTTCATAGAGCTTTTCCGCTGCATTAAGCACGACGGTATGCTGATAGCAAGTTGGGATCTCCTTTCTCGTTTGATTATCACCAACTTTTGCTTTTTCCAGGGTTGAGGGAATATTCCGGTTTCGAGGCAGGCATTGTACATATTCAATAGTAATGCCGGTTGCTCGGCATCGATTTTTTTTTGCAGGATTTCTTCTGGGATCCCGTCTGGCCGGGTGTATTGTTGGCCTTAAGCTTGCCGGTGGCTAGTTACAGCTCTTCGAGGGTAAACTGTCGAAATCTTAGAGTATATTCTAGCTATTTTTTAGTGTGCAGGAACGAGCGCCGATTTTTTTCATTACTATTTCATACCCAAATCCTCAGGGGTTTTTGTTAATAATGTATTATACACATTTTTTCTTTTTGCTATCATCGATGGCGCGCCTCAGCTGCTATATTGCTGCTTTTTATTGATCGATTGAGTTAAAAACTATTAATATTAATGAAACAGGAATAAAGTTCGAATGACATAGTGCTTATCATGAAAACATCTGAAGAATACCTACTATATATACTATTCAATATAACATCCTGCGAACATATTTTTATTCCCTTCGAAACCAAACCCCTTTTTAATCGCTGTGAAAGCTTATACAAATATGATTTCGAGTCGAAAAAATGGGCAGTACATTATTGAAATTTTTTACTTCATTTTTTTTCAAATTAATATAACATTATTTTATTTCGATATTTAGTAAGAAAATATTTCACGAAAAAGTTGATTATTTGATATTCTTAAACTGGGATATGTAACACCTGAAATTCATATACATAAATATAAAGACTATAAGCGAGACCAAATAACGCATAAGTTTACTTTTATTTCGATTCCACTCAATTTTGCATTTTTCTGCACTTACAGGTCCCGAAGGTTGTAACTTATTCATCTACCATCTGCCGCAAGAATTCACCGACACCGATTTGGCATCGACTTTCCTGCCATTTGGCAATGTCATCTCCGCCAAAGTCTTCATCGACAAGCAAACCAATCTCTCCAAATGTTTCGGTTTTGTCTCCTTCGATAATCCCGAATCAGCGCAAGTGGCCATTAAAGCGATGAACGGCTTCCAAGTCGGCACCAAACGTTTGAAGGTGCAGCTAAAGAAGCCCAAAGATGCATCAAAGCCCTATTAGGGGACAACGCAGCAGCGCCGAGTAGCAACGCGAAGTTGGCTGCAGCAAAGTTGAAGATTATGCAGAAGAGCGGCACTTAAGAGCGTGGAACGGAGCGAAAGAGTTGAAGTCAGAAAATGGAGAATTGTGGAGAATAGTTGAAAGAGAGATAGCGGATAACATTTTGAACTAACTGGATTGATGTCGACCAGCTGCAGGTGCAGCAACACAAACAAACAAAGGCTGTACGCTGTGGCGGTGTTGGGGAATGCTGTTGGTGTGGGAGGTAGGAACACAGGCAAAGCAACTGTTAAGCAGCTATTATTGACACACGCACACACAAACACACTTAACTACACACACACACACACACCCACGCTTAGTTTACTCAAATGCCAGGCGTTCGTGTAACTGCTTGAATTATGGCCAATTTGTTTTTGAATTAATGTGTATTAACTGGCAGCTTAGCTCTAACTGTACACAATGTTTTTTTTTCTTTCATTTTTATTATTATTTTCCTTGTAGTTGTAATAGTTTTGCTTACAAAGCAAATAAAAATAAATTAAAAATATAATAATTATATGAAGATGCGAGTATATAACTGAATTTTATGTTGAATTGTTAATATAAAAGCAAAAAAATATTTCTGTTTATTATCTATATTGGATTTAGTTGTTAAGTTATCTGTAGCTATTAGCTTGTTTGAAGTTCTCACTACACGAATTTGTTGTAAACCTCTCTCAAATTATTGAAACCAAATAGCTTAGAATTTTTACGACGTTGAATTGAGTTGTTAACTGTTGCCCACGGGCTGCTTGTAATTTCATTTTTTTATTTTATCTTATCTTATCTTACTTATGTAATACTTATATGCACTTATGTTACGTAACACATAAACGAACAACGAATTTTCATATTTTGTACGGACAGAATGTTAATAAATTTTACATTGTCTCATGTTGTATAGCCGATATTTGAATTGCGTTCACTATGAATATGGGAGTATGTGTCGCTGCAACAACAACATTTGCGCTTAAGCACCTTTTAAGCTTAAAACTATGCTTTTACATACACTCTAACGAAGACTTAAAGCAAGTGTTATATGTTTACATGAAAAAATATATATTTATTATATTTAGAAGTATGTGTGAGCACATAGTTAAACGTACAGCTGGACAGACTTACTTGCGTAACACAACTGTCACAAAGTTATTGAAATTTAATGTGTTAATTTGTGCACAAAGCTTGCTGCAAGCTCATTTTGTGAATTTAAAATATTTAAAAAGCATTACAACAACAACATTCAATACATACAGCACTAAAAATATATAATTTATGTATTTTCTTTGTAAATGAAATATTATTGTCGTAAAAATTTGATACTTCTGTGACAAAATTGCACGCTTATGTTTCAAACACAAACATTTCACAAATATTGTTGGTAAATATATACATATACATATATAATGATTTTTTTTTTATCTAATTAAAGTAAGCACATACATGCAGACTTGTGTAAGTCAAAATGTGAAGACCTGGCAGGAAATTTGTGGAAAAAATTGAAATATAAGGTTAACTTCAAAATTTCTCAAACTTTTAGTTATAACAAATTTTTTTATAATATTGATTAATATTTTTCCAAAGTCATAATATTGCTAAATTTAATTTTTTAATAACAAAATTTTTTTATAATACTAAAAAATATTTTTAAAGAGTCCTAATTTTGCTAAATTTATTTTTTATTATTTTTTTATTTTAACTTTTGGTCAACAATTTTTTAAGTATTAACATAAGCTCATTTCATATAAAAAAAAAAAAACAAAAAAAAAGCAAAAAAATATTATTTTTCAAATTATTTCAAAATATTTTTCAATAAAATTAATAACTATAGCAATATTATTAAAGCGGTGTAATGTTTTGCAAATATAACAATTTTATATTTTTTAAAACTATTTTTTTATATTGTATGTACATATGTATATTTAAACAAAATTTTTTGGAAAATTGTTAAAAATTAAATCTTATTTCTTATTAGAAAAATTAGTAATGATAAAAATATTTTTTTTTAATAATTATAATTAATAATATTAATTTTTTAGCTGTCAGCTCCCTTTTCTTGAGTCAGAGGGAAATTGGTTTAATAATGATTTAAATTTTTTTTTTTTAATTTCTTAAAATATTTGTCGCAAAAAAATTCAAATTTAAATATAAAAATATTAATAAAATTAATAAGTTATTAAAGTTCTATAATATTTTCTTTAAAAAAATAGTTTAAAAATTTTTAAATTTAAATTTAAATTAAAATGTTTTTTAATTTTTTAAAATTTGTTTAAATATTGTTCGCACAAAGATTTCATATTAAAAAAATATATAATTTGTTATAAAATTCATTCTGTAATTTCTTAAAATAATTGTCGCAAAAAAATTCAAATCTAAATTTTATTTCATAATAAAAAAAAATTAATAAATTATTAAAGTTCTATAATATTTTCGTCAAAAAAATGTTTAAAAATTCTTAAATTTGAATTTCAATTCAAATGTTTTTTAATTTATTAAAATTTGTTTAAATATTGTTCGCGCAAAGATTTCATATTAAAAAAAAATATAAATAATTTATTATACAAGCTCTAAAATATTTCCCTTAAAAAAATTGAAAAAAAATCAGTTATAATTAATCAGAATCAAAATTTTTTTCACCAAAATTATTAATTCGTGTATAATATTTAATTTTTTTTTCAAAAATATATTATAAAAAACGCTGTAAATTTTTTGTGAAAAATTTTTTTGTTGTAAATATTCTTTGCTAAATTGTTAAATATTAAATCTTATTTGTTATTAAAGAAAATAAATGTTAAATTTTTTAAAGTATTCTCAAACCAATTCTTTTTCCATAAGTCAGAAAAAAATTGCTATAGTAATTTTGTAAAAAAAAAATATTTTTTTTAATTTTTTAAAATATTTTTTTTTTTATTTTTAAACAATTTTGGTTTTTTTCATGTTAAAACATTTCCCAGAAATTTTTCAAAATACTTTAAAAAATTAATAATCCATAATAAATATGCAATATTTACTATTTTACAAAAGTAGTTAAAAGTAAAGCGCTATGATGGTTTTTTAAAAACAAAAAAAAAACAATCTATTTACAAAAAGCATAAAAAAAAAATATTTCAAAATTTTTATAAATATTTTGGATTTTTTTTTTATTTTGAAAATTTTTTTTTTATTAAATATATAATTTTTAAAAACATTTAATAATAAAGAAAATATTTTTTTGCGCTTTTAATTTATTAAAAGTATATTCATATATATGTATATTTTTAATTTTTTTTAAGTTAATTGAAAATATTATTGTTAGTATTTAATAAAAAAATTACAATTTTCTAATATTATTGAATAATAAAAATAATAACTTTGCCGCCAATTATTAAGCTAAACAACAATTTATCAAACATAATCTGCAATTTCCTGCCGGGTGCTTCCTTACACACACACATTCAGCGTATGCATGTATGTGCACCACTACAACTTTGAAATACAACGTTAAATAATTTTCGTATTACGCCTTTCATTTGTATAATGCTTATGTATTTACTGGAAGTTAATTCGCTGTTCATGCTTTTTTTCTCTCATTTTACTTGCTTACATACATACATACCTATGGTAATTACAACATAACACACATACAGATGCACATTTACTTGTAAGTCCTATTTTTTCAATATATTTGAAACTGCTTTGTTAATGCATTATCTATCTATATATACATACATATGATTATTATAATTACGATTGATGAATTTCTTTGTTCTTTGTAAAGTGCAATCACGTGCCTCTCATTACGTTTCGGGGGCGTGCTTACACCGATTATGCAACTACTACATATATTCTTGTATTTTATATCAATAAAGCTTTGTTTCTGTTTGAAATTTCTGTATAAATTTTGTGTTTTCATTTGCTTTTGCGTTTCTTTAGTTTTAGTTTCGGCACACAGACACACACATAAGTAGTTGTATATATTTTTGGCTTATAATAGTGTTTAGTTCTCTTATGTTACTTGAGTTCTGTTTGAAGTTGTAAACATTATTGTTTTTCAAATTTAAAAAAGCTATTCCAATGTTTAAAATACTAAGCTAAATTTATCCGCAGCTATCATAAAAATTAACTTCAAGTGTTATGCTTTCAAAGAATTTTGGAGCGATAATATACGATAAAGCTTAAAATGCAATGAAGATTTCTTCCGAAAAGTCATTTCTAGTCACAATAGCCGTTTTCGATTCGCACTTTCTCTGCTCGCTATCTTTTCTGGCTGTCTGTATTAACAGTTTATACAATTTATTCGATTCGATTGTATCTAACACTTAGAGAATTGAGGACACCTTATATTTAAGTCGCATCAAATTGGCAAATGGATTTGAGTTTTAGAAAGAGCGTTAAGTCGAATAATTTTCTGCAAGCCGTATATATTCAATGTACTATGACAAGAGTCAAACGTGAGTAGGTTTTTTCCAATCCGTCTCTATAGGTAACTACAGTATTTAAGGATTGAAGATTTGCCTTTAAATTTTTCTTTGGTGGGTTTGGTATATTTGATGCCATTAGCATTCAAAATGATGTCATAGAACTTAATTGGGGAAGTCTGAAGTCGACCTTCTTAATAGAATTTGCGTTTCCTCCAGGCTGGCAGAGCGAAAGAGTTTGCTTCCGACGATAAAGTAATACCGCCTTTACTCTGTCGTTAAAGATTAAGAAAAAGAAGATTTTAAAAGCAATGCATTCATACATAAACCGTGATCCATTTTTTGAAGATTATCTCTTTCAAATGTTGGCCGCAGTTACGTCTCAAATGGTCCATCCGTTAAGTCCAATTTTCGATGACTCGTTCCAGCATTTCGACTGGCAACTGGCAAATGACAAGCGTGATGGTTTGCTCCAAGGACTGATTCGAAGCGGTATTGTCCGTATAGACTTTAGATTTTACATGTCTCCACAGGAAAAAGTCTAGCAGTGTGATATCACACGATCTTTGTGGCCAATTCACCGGCCCAAAACATGAAATTTTCTGTTCATTGTAGTATTATCTCAATAAATGCATTGATTGATGCGATGTGTGTGAAGTGGCACTGTCTTGTTGAAACCAAATGCCGTCTTGATCACGAACTTCAATTTCAGGCATAAAATAGTCGGTTACTATGAGACGATAACGGTCGATATTGACAGTTACGTTCTCACCGCCACTATTTTTGAAGAAATATGGATCGATGTTTCCACCGGCCCACAAACCACACCAAACCGTTGTTTTTTCTGGAGGAAATGGCAGTTCTTGAATCTCTTCAGGTTTCTTTTCGTCGGAAAGGTGACAATTTTGCCTGTTTTCATACCCATTGAACAAAATTTGGCTTAAAAACTTAGGATCTTCTGGAAACTTTTCAGAAGCCCATAGAGCAAAGCGATGTCGTTTGGAAAGGTCGAGTGGCTTCAGTTCTTAAACAAGTTGTATTTCGTACGCTTTTAGTTTAAAATTTCGACATAAAATGCGCCATGTCGTTCCTTATGTCAGTCCGAGTTGCGCCGAATCCGACTTTTCACGGTCTTGGTGTAGCCTCTCAGCAACGGCTACTATATTTTCTTCACTGCGTGTTGGACATAGTCCATTCGGTCGAATAATATTCAGTAATGAATGCTGGGTCTCAAAATGGTTGATGGTCTTGCGAATAGTACGTTCAGTAGGCCGATTTTGTTGACCATAAGTTGAGTGAAGCGCGCGATATCATATTCCCTACAGAACGAAAAAGAATAATAATAATAAAATAATAAATATAATAAAGTTGAATGATTTGTAAACGTTGTTCAGGCGTAAGTCTTTCAATGATGAAATGCCAAACAATATTGAACAAAAATAACATGACAGCTTGACACGACTCACGCGTGATCTTAATATTATATCGGGTGATTTTTTAAGAGCTTGATAACTTTTTTAAAAAAAAAACGCATAAAATTTGCAAAATCTCATCGGTTCTTTATTTGAAACGTTAGATTGGTTCATGACATTTACTTTTTGAAGATAATTTCATTTAAATGTTGACCGCGGCTGCGTCTTAGGTGGTCCATTCGGAAAGTCCAATTTTGGGCAACTTTTTCGAGCATTTCGGCCGGAATAGCCCGAATTTCTTCGGAAATGTTGTCTTCCAAAGCTGGAATAGTTGCTGGCTTATTTCTGTAGACTTTAGACTTGACGTAGCCCCACAAAAAATAGTCTAAAGGCGTTAAATCGCATGATCTTGGTGGCCAACTTACGGGTCCATTTCTTGAGATGAAGTTTTCTCCGAAGTTTTCCCTCAAAATGGCCATAGAATCGCGAGCTGTGTGGCATGTAGCGCCATCTTGTTGAAACCACATGTCAACCAAGTTCAGTTCTTCCATTTTTGGCAACAAAAAGTTTGTTAGCATCGAACGATAGCGATCGATATTCACCGTAACGTTGCGTCCAACAGCATCTTTGAAAAAATACGGTCCAATGATTCCACCAGCGTACAAACCACACCAAACAGTGCATTTTTCGGGATGCATGGGCAGTTCTTGAACGGCTTCTGGTTGCTCTTCACCCCAAATGCGGCAATTTTGCTTATTTACGTAGCCATTCAACCAGAAATGAGCCTCATCGCTGAACAAAATTTGTCGATAAAAAAGCGGATTTTCTGCCAACTTTTCTAAGGCCCATTCACTGAAAATTCGACGTTGTGGCAGATCGTTCGGCTTCAGTTCTTGCACGAGCTGTATTTTATACGGTTTTACACCAAGATCTTTGCGTAAAATCTTCCATGTGGTCGAATAACACAAACCCAATTGCTGCGAACGGCGACGAATCGACATTTCACGGTCTTCAGCCACACTCTCAGAAACAGACGCAATATTCTCTTCTGTACGCACTGTACGCATTCGTGTGGTTGGTTTAATGTCCAATAAAGTAAACTGAGTGCGAAACTTGGTCACAATCGCATTAATTGTTTGCTCACTTGGTCGATTATGTAGACCATAAATCGGACGTAAAGCGCGAAACACATTTCGAACCGAACACTGATTTTGGTAATAAAATTCAATGATTTGCAAGCGTTGCTCGTTAGTAAGTCTATTCATGATGAAATGTCAAAGCATACTGAGCATCTTTCTCTTTGACACCATGTCTGAAATCCCACGTGATCTGTCAAATACTAATGCATGAAAATCCTAACCTCAAAAAAATCATATATACATACATTCATTGAAAAATTAAGCTTTAAAAGCAAAGGCTAGAAAAGGTATAAAAATTAGTATTTTTCAAAATTCTTTAAAAATGGTAAAGACTCATAATTTCGGTATAATTTGGCTAAGAAATTTTTTTTGAAACTGTTTCTGTCAATAGTAATTTCATACTTTGCTTTCCCGAAATTTTTACTGAGCCGGAAATTATTATAACTTTCGAAATATTTTCATACTGAAGTGTTCTTAACTGCTATAAAATATTTTATTACTTCTAAACTTTTTAAGAACTTTAAAAAAGCAGGAAATCGCCAAATCTCAATATTTGAGTGTAATCGTATATATCCTAAAGCACACAGTTTTATCTTAATCTTATCCAAAGCTGCACATCGATTCCACAGCTGTATTCAAATTTGAACTTTAACTCGCCTAATAAGCGCCATTGTTAGTGGCTAAGGCGTATTAATGACCCTCACCTTCACTGTGCCAAGTGAAATATTAGCATTGTTGCTTAACGTTCGGCTTTTGTTGCCACGACGCTTCTTGGGGCTAGGTGCGCAAGCACAAAGGCAATTAACCCAAGCAAATATATAGCTACGTATTACTTACTGGCCAACTAATGAGGGTCAATGGGCAAAGAAATTTGAAAATTAATTCTAATTGGTGGCTGTGCACAATAATTTAGGTCACGTGCAAAATGTTCCTAACAATGGTATGGTGAGAAAGTGACGCACCACGAGTGCAGAAATGTGTTCTGTTCTGGCTTTTCTCTTGCTATTGTACTACCAATATATGGGGTTTTCCACGGAGGTGTGATTGGAGGGAGAAAAATTATATGGCAGACAATCAGCATTGCGAATTTTTGCGCTGTAAAGGGTGTTTACTTTTGTTTAAAAACAAAAATTAATAACATTAATGGAATATCACAGAATTTTGAGAATATGGCCGTCATGACTGTATTCGTTAGATAGACATATATTGCCGTCGATAAAATTTTTCCATCTCATCTCGAAAATAAGACGAAGAATGATAGTTTTCCAAAGATCAGTCTTAGTTTGTTTATTCGCATAAACAATTGGCTTGATGTAGCCTCGCAAAATAATGTGAGATGGATTCTTGGTAATACCAAATGGAGAATTAGTTTAATTTCAGCTGAAATATTCATCATACAGGACGTCAGCGATTTTTGGGAACTTTGAAGGCGTCTTGATATATAATTTTAATACTTCATATAGTTTTTTTGAACTGATATCTAAGAAGATATATAAGACACGATTGCACAGGAGCATAGAAAGTGTTCAGTATCTGGCAGTAAGTTGTAACCTATCATTAGTCCAACAACCGAACTGCAGTCCTTAAGACATTCTATCTCATTCTGGTTCGTCTGTTAGCCTTCTCGGAAACTTAATTGTGTATCGTACTTAGTGACTTACGTACTATATTTCCTGTTATGGTTCGCTAGCAACTTATGGCAATTTCATCAATTTTTTCAATTCCCGGAATTTCTTCTTGGCCTGGAACCCAGTATATAAACAGCCGCTATGCGGCCGCCTTAATATCTTCTCCCTTCCTGCTTTTCAGGGAATTCTTTTACGTATTGCGAAGTAAGTTTATTACTTTAATTGCCGCTTGGCTATCGACGTTTACTATATATTAATATTCTTCATGCTGTTTCTTGCGCTGTTAGCTATCTCAGTTATTTTACCTTCGTTGCTTCGCAAAGACTTTGGCCTGTAAGAGATTGCGGTGTTCTTGCAGCTTGACGGGTCGCTTAAGATCCAGAGTCGGACATTCCAGTGCCCATTCCATTAGCCTTTTTTGAACCGAAGTCAGCTGAAAAAATTATTAAGAAAATATTTAAAAAGTAGTCTCTTAAAAAAGAAGAAAAATCAACTCTGTCCACCATCTGTTCGAAATAAGTTTTGGATTTGTTTAGTTAGAAGGATATTTCCGGATGATGATATCTAACAACTTCTTAAAAATATATTTAAAAGAACTTTACGAGAAAAGTTTCGAGATGACGTGTTCGAATTGGAAGGTTAAAGTGTCAGAAGAACTCCCGTCAAAGTCTAGTTTTTTTTTTTTAAATTATTTAAACTAAATTAAAATTGTCAATAACCAAACTTCAAACTGCTTCTCTGATCACAGGCAGTGCGAATCAGTTGGAGAAAAGATGCAGTGAGCTTCTCTTCAGATGGATCACAGTTAAGAGATTGAGCCTTCAGTCGGTAGCCGTCCATTAACTCTGATTTCCGGCTATCAGACTACCGTAACGTCTTGCAGGCGGAGGTGGCTGCAATCAAGGTATCGGTAGATATACCGCCCCGAAGTACAGCCTCCTTCAGAGAGCTTTTGCATGCTTTTTCCATATCAGACTTGTATAGGTGTACGTTCGCAGCGAAATCATCGGAAACTGCAAAGTCGGTGAGCTTGTTATGGAGGACACTCTTACTTAAATTTTGTCCGACTAGAAACGGGTAGATTTTCCGATGTTCTCTTGCGTTCTACCGTTGAACCTCCAGTGAGCTCAGCAAACGCTGGTCAAAAACCAGATCTTGTGCGACTGCAATAACTTTTTGGCCCAGAATGAACCGTAAGAGGTCTTCCCAAATACTGGCTCTAATCAAAGTCAATTTCGTCACAATTGCACGTGTTCTGACTGGACACTCTCTGATAGGTTCACACCAGATGCGGCAAAATATTTTGTCCGTAGCTCTTTGCCAAAGCTGTAGGTAGCAAAGTGGGTTGGATTCATCTTGTCACTTTCGTCTTCCTTGCATGGCTGTTGCCAGACTGAGATTGAATTTTGTAGAACCCAGAGAAGTGGCTAGGATTGATATTAACAGTCTTACAAATTTCTAGTCAGTTCAGAATGCTTCATCGACCTACATACCTGTATGAGATGATGCACTTTAAGGAGCTTTTTGGGTAACACAAAGAACAAATATTTGTCCAAGTGAGTTTCATCGATTTTGAAACATATCTACATTTTAAACTAACCTAAACTTCGGAACTATCGGCAGCTAACGCGAACAAGGCTGTAAAACTATTTTTAAGTTTTCAATGATAGACTTTGCTTGCACTAGGTTCACCTTCCTGACAAGTTAAAAAAAACTTTAATTTAAATCTCTACTTTAGACATGCTTTTAAGGCTGTAATGAACTTGGTCAACGTAAGTGCATAAATCATTAAAAAATATCTACAATGCTGATGACACTTCAGCTAACGATTCATAAATATTTAAACTTTTTACAAAATGAAAACTCGTTTTTTACGGTACGCTCTTCTAGCCACACTTTAATCATGCCGCATTTGCATTTCATTCAAGCGAAACCATAATCAGCGCTAGATGAAAATGTAAACATTTCTCAACAGTTGAACTTGAAAAGAAAAATTGACAATTATCCGTCGTCGAGTCGACTTGCCATTGAAATAATTTTCCTTGGCCACGGTTGCGCCATAACAAAGTCTCCTTTGTATGTATAAATATAAGTTTGAATGGATTTTTTCTACGCTGTCTTCTGCTTTTTCTTCTTCTTCTACTTGGCTTTGCGTTGTCATTTAATTTACTCGCCACATTTAATGGAAGCCAAGGGAAAAAAAGTGCGAGCTGCAATTAGGAATGCAAGCAGTCGCACGGCACTGCATTGTCGACTCGATTGCGGTCGTCTCCAACAACAACAACAACTACAACTACAGCGTTGAAGTTGCTGGCCATCGCATTTGGTATCGCCGTTCCGCACTTGTCCTGTCCATTTGTTTGCTTTATTTCGAAGTTTATTTCCGAGTTTTTCTATTTTCTTCTTAGCATTCATTCACTCAAGCATTCATTCATTCAGTCGCCCATGCTTTGCCCGTATTTCTGTATTTATGCAGCGGCGGCCACTACATGGAAATATTTTGCATTTTAATCTCTTCTAAAACGACTCCGCTTTTTGTGCGCTGCCGCTTCGGTCGAAAACTATAAAAGCAAGCAATGTGTTTGTTGAGCTAAGATAAAAATAAAGTGCAATAAATTTTATCAGCAGCGACGTTGTGGCAGCAAAAAATCATCAACGTTGGGCGGGAGTGGAGTGAGTGAGAATTTCTTTTCATCAGCTCGCTGCAATCCATGTGACAAATGCAGCGACAGACGCGATGAATGAGCCGACGTTGTGAAACGAATGTGCTGGCAAGGAATTTCGTGCTAACACTAGTATGCACTTTCCGAACTTGCTTGCCATGAGAGAGCGAGCATTTCTTTTTCGTTTGTAATAACATATGTGCTTGGGTTAGTTCTAAGGAGGTAGCTGAGTTTCTAATTTCCATATTTAACAAGTTATTTAAATATTGAAGTATTAAATAGAAAATTTTATTAGAGTTGTCTTTTCAACGGAATGGAGGTCTTCTCTACCGCTGCTTCTTCCAGCGGGCACTGTGTCGAAGACTCTCAGACCTGGAGTGTTTTCATACATTCGGACGACATGCCCTAGATAGCGTATCCGCTCTCTCTTAATTCGCGGACTATGTCAATATTATCGTATATCTCGCACAGGTTTCATCGACTGTAGCATTCGCCGTTGTTAATGCGCAAAGAACCATAAATCTTCCGCAGAACCTGTCTCTGGAAAACTCGTAACGCCGACTCATGAAATGTTGTCATCGTCCATGCATCTGCATCATATAGCAGGACAAGGATGATGAGTCACTTGTAGAATTTGGTCTTTGTTCGTCGAAAGAAGACGTACAAACTTCGGACACCTATTGACAAGAGTTATTCTGCGTTGGATTTCGAGGCTAACGTTATTGGAAGTGTTAATGGTGGTTCCAAGATAGACGAGATCTTGCCACTAATTAATTGAGGCGGCTAATATCGATTCTAGTCAATTCGTCGGATTTGTAGAAAGCCTGGTAAAAGAGATACTACAAACTTATTGTGGTAAGAGGTGGATAGCGGAGAAGGCAATGTCTAGCTGCTTCCAGCTCATCTTCCTCATTGTAACCTTGACAAGTTGCGTAACTCAAAATCTATAGCTCACCGCACGAGTGCCAATGGGGCAGTGTCCAGTTAGGACACCTCTCATTACGGCGATGTGAGCCTTACTGTTATTGCAACGTTCCTCTACGGACCTCGAGGCTCCACATGTGTTCTTTGGTGATCAACGCTGGTTGAGCTTGCGCGCGGTCTTTTGATCCGGCGTCGGAATGCATTAAGACAGGAGAACCAATGCTGGTATCCATCTTGATAGAAATTGGGTAAGGGTGCCTTTCCTTGCAAGCTCATCGGCTTTACTATTTCAAGCTCCCGCAGTTGCGAGGCGTAAGTTATATGGAAGTAGCTTAATGCTACTTCGAGTTGAGGTCGCTGTCAGCATTCTGTCAGCCTGTATAGCAGCTCTGCTATCGTAGAGAATGCATACCTTCCTGAAAGAAGATCGTAGTCGCTGTTCTTTGATGGCTGTCACTTCTGCGTGAAAGATACTACATAAGTCTGGGAACCTGAAGCAGGAGTATCAGGTGGGACTTCGATTAGAATTCACGATTAATCCACGGGGATCCAGTCGATGTGAGAGAAGATTTTGAAATGTTCCTCTCAGCAGCCTAGTTTCCCGAAGTTTGAGAGCAACATTCGCCGCAAAGCATCTGCCGACTATGACCACAAGGGATATATGTAGAATAGCATTAGGTACCAACCTTGAGGGGTTGTACGTAGTTCAACACCAATGGAAATGTGAGCCGCTCATTGTACACGTTCCAGCTGTTTAGCGAGTGTGGTTTTACCGAGGCCCCTCCACCAGACAAATACACCATACAGTATTGTCTTTTCTACGGTTTCGTAAAACCAAGGCACAGCTTTTTAATGAGAGACCCCACCGCTTTCTGATAGTGGTGGTTCCTGTTAAAAACTGTGATAACCAGAACAAAATTAAAATTGAAAAAAAAAGCTTTTATTTTTTATGACCAGAATAAGTTTACTACAGTCGAAAGAGTGATCCATTTCGAGGTTCCCTACTTTCTTAAAGAAAAAATACAGTAATTTCTAAATTATTGGGCAATGCTTATTATCATTCACAACAAAATTCTTTAGCATTTATGTCTTGAAGATTATCTCTTTCAAATGTTGGCTGCGGCCACGTCTTAGATGTTCATCGTTGAGTTGCTGCTACTCAAATTGACTCTCCTCGACCTTCTTGTACACTTTCAGCTACGGCTGCTATATTTTCTTCACTGCCTGCTGGACGTGATCTATTCCGTTGAATATTGTCCAGTAATGAATACTGAGTCCCAAGATAGGTGATGGTGTTGCGAATAGTACGCTCAGTAGGCCGATTATGTTTACGATAAGTTGAGCGAAGCGCCCGAAACCGGTTCTTTATAGAACCCGAATTTTCGTAATAAAGTTGAACGATTTGTAAACATTGTTCAGCCGTAAGTTTTTCCGGGATTCAATGCCAAGCAATATCGAATAAAAATAGCATGATAGCTTAACACGACGCAGGCGTCATAAGGAACACCTTTCATATGTAAATTCAAGTATCGATTTCAAAAACGCATTATATACAGAATAATTGCAAAAAAGTCTCACATGATTATGTCCTTTTAAGCTGTAAATTTCGCCGTATCGACGTATAGACACCTTGACACTGCCTGATCCGCTATCCATACTTAGATAAAAAGTAACTAGGCTGAGAGCATAGACAAAAAACACGTCTTTATTTTTTTCGCTTAATTTAATTTTGTTTAATATTTAATTTATTTTATTTTTTTTTTTTGTAATATGCTTGTAGTTTGCAAATATACTATATATGTATGTACGTGTATGTAGGATTTTGTATCAAATAATTCTTGCAAAAAATATGATTTATAGTACATACATATATAGAAAAATAAAATATATATACAAAATATATATGTATATAAACTTCTTCTCTACAGTTACATATTTATACTCTATATTTTGACTAATTTGTTCTTTTCAGCAAATTCGTACATATTGGCAGCCTGTTCAAAGCTTTTAAAGCGCATAAATTTTGTTGACCCGGTAAGTAATACTCGTATGTAACAAATTAAAACTACTTTTAATTTGGCATAAAAATAGTTTCAAATATTACACAGCGCCACCTAAGGCAGCTTTTAGCTAAAAGTAAACTACGAAAGTGGTAACCTCAAGTAAAGAGCATGCACTACAGCTTTCTAGAATAAGTTATATAGGTATTTAGTTAGTTTCAGTTGATTAATTATAACCTGAGCAGGATATATTAAGTTGCCATGAAGCTTGTAACACCAAGCAGCAAACGTTGGGAACCCTATAAAATCTATATAAAATGATGAGTGTGAGCTGAGTCAATTTAGACATGTCGGTCTGTCCTTTTGCCGTTCTGTCCGTTTGTCTGTATGTCCACCAAATGCTTCCACCATTTTTGAGATATCAATCTAAAATTTTGCACATGTGTTTTCACTCAAGTAGCTGTTCATATGTGGGAACCGTCAACATGGGGGCACCTCAGTAACATATATGTATGTATGTAGCTGAAATACAGACTGAAGGATCAAAATCAAATGCATTTATGGAACACTTTTTTATTTGTGAAGGGTATAATTGCTTCGTTCGTTTTGTTTTCTATTTGTTTCTAACTCTGCGTTTAAAAAAATTAATAAAATAGTTATATATTGGGTCGAAAAAGTCTTTTCGTATTTTGAAATTTCAATTTACGCTGTTGAAGTATTACACTGATGGAATAATGTCTCTAGCGAAAAAATGGCAACAAGTGGTCGACCAAAATAGTACATATTTTTTTTTATTTAGTATTGCAAATATAAAAAAATAAGTTGAAGTTTAATTAGTAATACGAAAAAACTTTTTCGACTACCCAATATATTATAGTTTACAATCCGTTGATATTTTTAAGGGAGTTGTGAACTTTCAATTTTGTTTGGTTAATCCAAATATGTGAATTCTGGTTCACTATTTTATTATTGAAATATATGTATTATAAGCTAGATCGTAGTATGTTATATACCTCAGTACCACCAAATAATTTTCCTTTCTCAACTTTTAACAATTTCCTTTCCAGATATCAGTCTCTCGTCGGACCATTGGGAACCTGTTAGTCATGATATACCAACAGCTGCATAATAATTGAAGAGAAAAGCGAATACAAATAGGAAAAAACCAAACATTAATAACTGTAATATTTGCTGATGAAAAAATTGTAAAATGTCATAATTTGTAAAATAATGTATAAATAGAATAGTACAATTTAAAATACAGTTGTTCGAAAGAGAAAATTTAATAAAAGAGAGTTGATTGAAAATATTTGGAAAAAAAACACAGCAAATTGGCATTTATTTGGTTACGTAGTTTTAACAAAATAAATAAACAGGCATTTTAAAGTGAAATGTGAAGAAAAAGCGCACAGACAAATCAAATTTCCATAACAAAAGTAAAAATTAATAAAACCAAATGCGAAAGCAACTTTAAATTAAAAACCTCAGCTGTTAAAGCTTAAGTCTCGTATTGCCGCCACACTTTATTATTATCGATGGAAATTAAAGGCAGAGCAAACTTTTGGTAGCTGAATAAATTTCCGTAGCAGGCAGAGAGAGTAATGAAAATGTAACAAAAACAAAAATAAAAACAAGAACAAAAATAAAAACAAGAACAAAAACAAAAATAAGAATAAAAACAAAAAAAATATTATTTCAGTAAAATTATCGTATGGTAATTGCTTTGAATGTTTAAATGTGGCTTTAAAATGTAGTTAAGTTAGGTTAAATGAAATAATAGATGAAGAATAATATGTAAAAATTTAAGAAAACATTTTAAAGCATTTAGTAAATAAATACAAATACAAATATAAGTATATATAAATATTTAATAAGCCAACCCATGCTCTCTTGGGTGATGCAGGAAGCGTACGTACGGTGTGTAGTTTATATGAGTAAGCCGAGATGGAGGGGAAATCAATAAAATGTAATTTCTTGCATATACCACATCTATACATATTAGGGTGTGTCATTCTGAGGCAACCTTTTTTTTCAACTGAAAATTTTTTTTCGGAAGCGATCTTCAGTAGTCGAAGTCGATTATGAATCGATTCTTGACATTCGAAACTTCGATTATTTTACGAGAAATCTCGATTTTCTAGTAGAATCGGAATCGAGTTTACCATCCCTACTATCGCGTGCACATATGATAACCTCCGCATATATATTTTTTCCATGTAATTTATATGGAAAATACATAGAAAATTTGAAAGGCATAATATTAATATTAAGAGCTCATCTTTTTTCAGTGACTTTCTTTTTCACATTTTCGAAAGTTTTTAGCCTGTTTTTCAGTTGAAAAAAAAGGTTGACTCAGAATGACACACCCTAATACATATATATTTATGTGCCGGAAAATATATATATCTACGTGCTAAGTACAGTTTCAGTTATGACTTGCTGTGCGCAAAAGCACATTTTCCTAATTGTGAACCAGGCGAGATAGCCCAATTGCAAGCACAGGGGATTATAGTTATAATTGTTAATAAGGTTGATATACTATATACCATACTATATATAGATAGATAGATATTGAGGTTTTGCACAGCGGCATATGGTCTATTGTGCCTTCTCCTGTATCACATATGATCACGCGACTGAGGTGATGTGATCCCTGTCCACGTAGATGGTTTTTACGGCCTTGAGCCTGCTTTTGCAAATTGCCGGTCAATCCAGAATCGGTGTTTTGAATTTCCTGTTCCATGTCGCAGAACCGGCAGTTTGCGCAAGGGCCTATGCCCATGTTGTACAAGTGCTTCCTGAGCCCTGTATATAGCGCGACATATCCTTAGATGTTGCAAGGTTATACCCTCCCAGTAGTAGCTTAATATGGCGCATTCCTGTTGCCTGCTGCCAGTACTTTTCTCTCCCCATTCTCTCCTCCATACGAAACAACCCTTTTATAGTGTGGAACCCCAACGGAATTCATGGTTCTGGCCCGATCATCCTGGACGACGCCGCAGTGCGGGCTAGTTCGTCGGCCAGCTCATTGACGGTTGCAAACTGATTGGCGATTCAGCCTTCCTATTCACTCCTCCACTAAAAGCGATTTAGCATACTTTATACCTTTTTGTAATAGGTATTTATACCTTATGTAAATACCTTTGCTTTTGTGGTTTCCGCCGATAATCGACAAAAACCGACTAACTAATTTCAGAGCTGACTCAGCCCGGTATAAAGATTTTTCACAGATTTTCCTTATTAGAGTTGTGCTTCGAGGCTTACTTTTGGACTGTCAAAATCACTTTGCCAAATAGATATGGAATCCAGTTTTGTAAACTCGCTCTCCTAACCAGCACAATACATCCGCTTTCATCATAAATTAACTGCCAAGCGGGTGTTGACGAAGTAGTAGTCACATCTTTGTAAAGTCAGACGAAAAACTCCCATAATTGGATTTCAGCTATCGGCAAAATGCCCTGAAAATATCACAAATCTGCCTGAAATCCGGTAAGATAGTCAATATTGCCGCATGAATCCCGATCGGAGCAGTGTCCCTTTAAACTCCTGTAACTATCGAAAGATGTAAGGTCCGCAAAACTCTTCCTATGAAGCCTGGTTGGACTTTGCTGAGATCGAAGAGATCCCTAAACCACAGTGGCTCGTAGTGGACTAAAGTTTGCTGAGCTGGTCTGAAGCCCAGCAGTCCAGTAGCAAGGCACAAGAAGCTTACGGATCTCCTACATATGACCACTGAATTCCGCATGAGACTGAATTATGTGTCTTCGTAAGCTCATCAGCTTTGCAATTTCCTGCTATACCGCTTTGGCTATGCACCGAAACCAGTCTAATCATAAAATAGCTTCATGCCAGAGATAAGGAGTCTTAGCGTAGTCTAAAATCGCTGCGCTATCGGAGTGGTTAGTCACCACACCTCAAGAAGGCTGCGCTCCGGAGTAGTAGACTGCTCACATCGTTGATGAATATTTAAATTATGTCTTACTATTGTGCTTCCTTGGTCGAGATACAGAACTATATCGTCGAAATGGCTGATATAATTTGAAAAATGCTCTGTATATAAATTGTTCTACTATAAAAACTACGTTTTGCAGTTATTGACTGTTGCTTGCTAATAGGAGACGTATCGATCCTCACTTCTAGAACATGACTTAAGACCAACCCAGTTAGAATAAACATAATCATTTTCGGATCACTTTCCAGAATTTTCTTAGTATCACTTTCAACCTAATTCTAATAATTGATAAATACTTCACGATTAACTTCATGATTAAACTCATATCATTGACTCGTATTCGTTTATTTCATTATATTCACAAATCAAGATCAACATTTTACAGTAAGTTCCTTTATTCTTTGAAAGGAAAATTCGTTAAAAAAATATTAGGATAAGTCTAGAGAACACTCTTTCTTCCAAATTGTTTCTCCTTCTCTTCTAACTCCAACAGTCGTATGTCATGCGTTATTATTTTCTTCGTGAGTAGACGCTTTGCGTTCCACAAGTTCATTAGCGTCAAATTGAAACATACCGAGCAAATATCATCTAAAACCACGCACCAAAAGTACTTCGCATATTTTCCGATACAGTCTATGTATGTTTGTATATATGCATAATGTAATTATGTGTACGTACGGTACATAATTAATCTATATTGAAATAGTATAAAATATCAGTTGTACATTGAAGTAGGCGTAAGCAAATAAAATGATTGCATGCAATTACCTATTGTGTAACATTCATTGATGTAATTTTTTAGAGAAAAACAAAGCAAGGCTGTGTGTTCTAAAAATAATTAATAAACAATTAAGAGATATATTTCGCTAGGGTGTATTCTCATACATATACACAGATCAGATAATAAACTAAGTAAATAAGTTAATGCATAAGTGATAAGCATGAATTGTAATAGACAAGAGTTTCGGCAATAAGTAAATGAATAACTGTAAATAAATACATATGTAGGCACTAAGTAGTATGTATAGAGATGCTTACATACAAAAAAAGAAAATAACAAAATGTAACCTAAAATGTAAGAGTTGAATGTAATGTTCAGTAAAACGGTTTAACCAATTCTTTTTCAAAAGTTTAATTTTTTTTTATTTCATATTTTCATTATATGATTTGTTTAAAATTAAATGTTTTAAATGCGAATATATCATCATTGAAAGCAAAATAACGTAACATCACATTTCATAAGTTTACAGGCGAAAGAAAACGATATAATAGAGACCACTTATATTGAAACAAAATTGAGTTTTGGTTATAAAGTGGTTATATATTGGTTATAAATTGGTTATATCTGGTTGCGATAGCTTGAAATTATACGGTTCCATATCGCTCATTTGCTGCAAGACCGGCATAAATCAAAAAACGTGATTTTTGAGTTAATGATGCAGAATTGTTCGTTATATCATACTTCATGTTGAGTGAAAAATTCATATGAATACCTCTTATATGCTCCGCTTGAGAAGAGAATATGATTCCTGTTTTCCGTGTAAGGTTGGAGTCAGTTGAAAACTTTTAACGCGTTTTCTGGCAAATCGATTTTTTTTGACTTATGCCGGTCTTGCAGCAAATGAGCGATATAATATGATGTAATGAATCGTAAATAAAAAAAAGCTCAATTTCGATTCATTTCGATTTTTGATGAAAAGTTGTTTTGCATTTTAGATGACGATATGGATTTCTAGCCTTTTTATGTATTGAGAAAATAATAACTAAAATACAAAAAAAAAAAAATTATTTATGTAATTTAAAAAAAAAATTAACAAAAGTGATTGAAATTTTTTTTATTGTAATAATTATAACAATAAATTTTTTTATTTTTAATTTTTTTAATTAATTTTTGTTAAATTAATTTTTTTATAATTTAATTTTTTTTAGAACTTATTTTGAATTTTTTTCCAGAACTAATTTTAATTAATTTTATTTAAATTAATTAATTTTTTTTTAATTGTTATTTTTTAACTTCATTTTTTTTTTAATTTTTTAGAATTAATTTTTTATTAATTTTTTATATTAATTTTTAATTTTTTGTTAATTTTAAAAACTTAATATTTTTTTAATTAAAAACAAAAATCTAAAAAAAATTAAACATTAATTAATTTAATTCTTTAAATTAAAAATTTAATTTAGTTTTCCAGAACTAATTTTAATTAATTTTTTTAATTAATTAATTTTTTTTTTATTTTTTTACTTAATTTTTTTAACTTAATTTTTTTTTAATTTTTTATAATTAATTTTTTATAATAATTCTTAATATTTTATTTTTTATTTTAAAAACTTAATATTCTTTTAATTAAAAACTAAAATCTAAAAAAAAATAAAAATTAATTAAAAATTAAAAATTAACTTTTAAATTAAAATATAACTTTTTTCGTAATTAAATTTTTTTTCTTGCAGAAATAACTCTTAAACAATTCTTGTACATTACTGCCTCAAATACATATATTCAAACCTTCTGAGGTTCAGCTCACATAATTACTAACATGTTTTTTTGTCTTCTTTCTGAATATTCATAAATATTTTTCTCTTCCAATTATTTTCAGTTAGCAAATATGTTATAATTATATATCAAGTCAGTCAAACTTTCTTGAAAAATTTCTTTCCTAGCCATTTTAAGTTAAAAGCATACTGTGGAAAGGTTTCAAAGTTGCCACAAACTATGATTATATTACTATATACTTCGAGAACTACTAAACTTCTAATTTTCTTATGAATTATTTCTACTAAGATCGTTAATATATATTATAGATAGAACATATAAATGCCATTGTTTGCATAACTCTTGTTTGAAATCTAATTTAAAAGAGATATATGTGATTTGTGTAAACCCAAATATGTAAGCGAAATCAATAAAAATTACATTTTTTAAAACAAGCACGTGTTCTTTTTCTACTCGACGGAGCATAAAACATAAAATCTCCATAAAAAACGTTACGGAAACGACATTTGTAAGTATGAAAACCTTAAAATTTAACTAGTAGTGACTTTGTTGTTTTTAATAACATATTAAAGTTCTTTTGAAGCGATAACTTGGAACTCCTTTATCGAGTTTAGGTAGTCAAATTCCCTCTCTTAAGGTTAGAACAGTCGTAAAAACAAAATACAAAGCAGATTGCCTTTGCTAACTTCTTCAACTGGTGGTAGATGCCCTTCGATTTTCTTATGTGAGCTTATGTTATATGCATCGTGGAGAAATTTCCGATGTCAAAAACTGAAAATTTCGAAAATGTTCTGGGCTTTCGCTATTTGCGCTATATTCAACAGTAGAATATAATGTATAGAAACCATTTAAAAATAAATAAATTAGCTAGAATGTCAACCAATTATTTAAAATCTTTAAATTCCTTTACATAAGTCGAACTGAAATCTTACTAAACTTCCTTATAAGACCCGGAATCCACCTCTAAGCGCTGTTCGAAGCGTCTTTGAAAGTGTAGAGGTCGCACAGCGTTGATGCCCCAAATACAAACGAGTAGTTCTGTGGGTGACTTTAGACGTTCGAAACGCCTTCAATAGCGCGAGATGGGCGGAAATTTGAATCCCCGATTACCTCACTGCTGTGGTGCGGAGCTATCTTAGTAATAGAAAACTACTGCACCTGACTAGAGAGGGATCACGAGAACTAGAAGTTACGTCAGGAGCAGCAGAAGGGTCCATTTTAGGCCCAGACCTGTGGAACATTATTTATTTCGGAATACCAAAACTTGAAATGCCAGGCGAATCATATTTAATCGGCTACGTGGACGATGTAACCTCCAGCTCGATTAAAAAAAAACAAAGTTACTACTGCTGACGAACAAATATATTTCTCTCGCAATAAACGTGCAAACGAGTGCAGCGCATCACAGCCCTGAGAGTTGCAGAAGCTTGCCGAACTGTGTGAGGTGATGTTGTTTTAGTTACAAATGATAATGGCCCCATTGACCTTCTAGCGCATGAAAGAAAAAAGCTGTGAGAGCTAAAAAAACAGATGAAAATATTATAACATTTGAATTGACCGAATAAAGAAAGACACGATACTCACATGGCAATTAAGATAGGAGAATTAGAGTCACGACAGATGGACAGCCAGACTTATAAGTTATTTAAACTTATGGACAAGTCACAAATTTGGAGAAATCAACTTCTACTCAACAGTTGCTGTCCGGACACATATATTTCAGAAATTACCTTCCCAGAATGAGCAAAGTCAAAGAGCCATATGTAGACATATGTACCGACGCGACAGAAGACGACGTAGAACAGAAATTCTTTAAATGTGTGCGATGGCAACAGGAACGCACCGCCGTAGAAGACTTGGTGGATAGAGGAAATCATTTATCCAAATTTCTTCAAAAATAAAGGCGGTCAAAGAAAACCCTTAGAGCCATAAATAATGAATTTATGCCTGAATTGAGGATGTGTTTATTTGGGCGACATTGCATGCAATACAGACAACGAAACAATCATTTTATTCGTCGAAACTTTTGGTGAGCACACTATCTCGCGTCGTGGACCCTGTGCTGAGGCCTTCAAGATCGTGCAAGAATTTTTTCTTTGGGTTATATGTAGTCGCATGTCTAAGCAGATAAACCTGAGACAGGTTACGCCTTGAAGGAGATAATTCGACGGGTTATTGTTGACGTTCGGACTCCATTGTCCCGAAAAGTGGTCGTAAAATACGCCTCTTGTCTGGAATTTAGTCGTGCCAGACCCGACAGTCAATTGATCCAATTAATTTTTCGAGCATATTAGCATATATGTACAATAGAGCTAAATTTTTTATCATAACATTTAAGTATATGCGTTTTGTTTCTTCTTGAAAACCACGTGTCTAAAAGAAAACCTTTTGTAAAGTGATTCGATAGCTAAATTAAATGTTTACAGTCTCTTAGATGACCTCAAAGTGCCTCTTTGCCGCCATTCTTAGGAGCAGTAGACATCTTAAGTCAATGGAAAAGTGTGCAATCGTTAGAGTTTATTTTATTTCTGACACATAACACAGTTTGATGGTCACTGACAAACGGAGTGAGACCCCTACGTGCCATCTAGTGGTCCCGTGGAAGAGACTTGGGATAGGAAAGTCTCGCACTGCGGTTTTTGATGCTTCGTGTCCTCGAACGACTTCTTGTTGTTTATTGTCTACTTTGTTTTCTACTATATCCCTCTATCCTGTTACTTCTTAACTAATAGCATCTAAGCCACACAGCTGGTATTGTACTGGAATCCATCATGAACTTAAAGTTTTATCCATATTTCACTAATGGGATCACATGCAGACACAATACCAGCTAAAACCAAAATTCCACAATGCCAAGGGAGCAGGAAGGCTAAGAGCAAATCGTTCAAAATAAAGTTTTACACCATTCTGTGGTTTGATTTATGGCCGTGCTGGCATTTTCGCCAGTGCGAATGCATTTTTTGACTATCATCTCACGTGCAACTTGTCTCGGTAACGGTGTGTTATGCCCAACTATGCGTGTGTGTGCTTTTGTTAGTATTTTGATCTTGTTGACATACGGTTTAAGTTGTTGAATATATTCTAAAACTTTTTGACATATGTGGAAATTCTTTAAAATACTTCGTTAAACATGCAGCGCACACACGTGACTTCAAAAGTGCTTGAGCACAATGCAATAGAATAGTTTGAATGAATGAATCGGTGCTGTCAGGAATTGCAAGACAAGCAGCAGAATGCTTGCATAACAAATACCACTTGTGCATACACATATTCATATTTTTTTTTTTATTGTGGGTGTTTGGTGCATGTGAAGTTTTGTGTGAAAGGAGCGGCACAGCTGAACTAAGGTAACTAGTTCTGTAGTTGGCTCAAAATTTTGAACAAAAATAGCTCGCTAACGGCTGCATTTTACTAATACGAAAGCATTTTAAGCAAATAGTATTGTCTAAATCTGATATTGATCTAATCTAAATAGTACTGCTTATTCATATTAAAGTGATATTGTATAGTAGTATAAGCAAAAGGTTGCTCATACCACCCGTACGACGAAGTATCAAAAAAGGAGATGCGAAATTCGTTGAAAAGTTAAATGTTTACAAACAAGTTTATTTAGATTTTAACAAATGAATTTTTAAAATAATCGACATGCACATGCCGGATCTTGTGAAAATTTATATTTTCACATGCATTCGAGCTTTTAACTTGACTTGGTGAAATAAGGTGTCAAATCCTCTTTTTCAATTTTTCAATTTAAGGATTTTTTTTTAGTTTTAAGTACTATTAATGACTTGTTGTTGAATTTAAAATTTCTTCAGCTCGTAAATGACTTAATTCGAAGGCATTCGATACTATTTTACCCACCATAACCTGCTTGGAAAAGGAACAATTGCATAGATCATATTCTATGATAATATAGTAAGTACAGGGTGTGTTTCTGGACATGTGGTTTTCAAGAAAAAAACAAATCGCATACAATTAAATGTTATGACCAATAATTATTTGTAAATGATATTTTAACTCCATTATTTAAACACGATTTCGGGCAAATGACCGCTGCAGCTGGATCGAATAAAATCCAACCGACAGATTCAACTTGCCGTAATGCGCACCGTATGTAAGCAATAACGGGTTCATCTGCTTAGACAATTGAATTCATATAATCCTACAAAAAATGTTCCAGTGATGTTAAATCGCACGATCTCGGAGGACACACCGGTCTTCGACCCGAGATAATGAGCTCACCAAAATTTTCCCACAATAAATTGGGTGATTCGTTGGCTTTATGGAATGTAGCGCCGTCTTATTGGAACCGAAGGTCGTCTACATCATCATCCTTCAATTCAGTTAAGAAAAAGTCATTAATCACGGCCTTATAGCATTCCACATTGGCCGTAACATTACGGTCGGCTTCATTTTTAGAGAAAAAAAAAAACAAAAGATAGACTCCCTCCGCTCATAGATCACACCAAACTGTGACTTTTTGAGGATGAGGGAAGCACCTTAACGACGGTTTTTGTTTTTTCATCATTCCTAGTACTGCAATTTTGTTTATTAACAAAACTTTACTTGTGAAAGTCAGGAGCGTGGGGTATCTCGTTTTGGGCTCATTCACTGAAGGTGCAAAGCACTTTATTATCTTTTGACTTTAATTCGTCAAATAGTTACATTTTTTCTAAACCCGCAAACCAAGATTCTTTGACTAAATCTTCCATAAAGTGGATGGATACAGCTCCAATTTCTGCGTACAATGGCGGATAGACTGATTCGGGTCTTCTCGCAGCAACAGCGCCTTCGGTGCGCACTGTACGGTGTATTTGAAGTTAAGTATTAAGTATTAAAGTAAACATTGAGCGAAATCGATCTGGTCCATACCAACAACTGTCTGACAACACTTTTCGTCATCTGGTGTTAACAGTAAGAGGTTGTCACCATGCACGTTATCATCAACGAAGATACTGGAATGAAGTGATCCAAGGTCTCAGCGAGTATATTGTCAGAATTCGGAGGTTTGTAATCTCTTTGCGCTCCGCATTTCGATAAAAAGCAATCCACTTTGCCACGTTATTGTGAGTTCCTCATGCATCTGCCTGATGGGTAAACCCGACACCAAGCAATTCCTACTTGTTCCTATATATGGTGAAAGAGTTCGTTGGTGAAATTCTTTTTAAAAATCGGCTATCCCAGTTTTGGTCTAATAGTTACAAGGGGTTTGATGAGATTGGCATGAGGAAACGATATTGGAAAAACGGTGATTATTTAAGCTAATTCATGCTAAATAAAACTATTAATTTAATGCAAAAACAGCCTTACTTTCGAGACTATGAGTCTAAAACCGTTTTATTGGCAGCGATTTCCAAGACAACGTTTTTTAAGGATCATACTATTCGCAACACTAATACCCATCTTGGAGGATGGAGTCATGTGTAGAAGTTCACGCAAATGAGGAAAGTTCTCTGATCGCCATTCACTTGGGAGTGGCCAGAAACGATTCTTTTACACATGGCTCAAGCAGCTCACTACTTCCGGTCTTTGACCAAGTATCCTCTGGGTAGCCTAAGAACATCCGTTTGAAGGCGAGCTAAAGTGAGAAGGCGAAACATTCCCTACAAGGGTTGTGCGCTGGGCTTGGGACCCGCCACGTAAAAAAAAACAATACCAATGAAAACGTTGAGACGCAGTATTTACTATTCGACCGAACAGACCATATCCAGCACGCAATGAAGAAAAAATTGCAACCGCTGCAAAAAGTGTACACGAAGACCGTGGAGAGTCGATTCGACAGCGTTCGCAGCAACTTGGACTGACGTGTGGAACGAACTGGCGCATCGTCGAGATCGCAAAATGAAATCGTAGAAAATGCAGTCTGTGCAAGAACGGATCTTGAAAAGATCCAAGAAGATCCGACGCTTTCGATACAATTTTTGTTCAGCGTTGAGTCCCATTTCTGGCTCAATGTGTATGTAAATAAGCGAAATTGCCGCATTCGTGATGAATCATCGAATCAATCAATGGATTTATTGAGGGAACACTTCGGTGAGCAGATAATTTCACTTTTTTTCCACAGTCTATGCGGACAAACCCACTTCGATACAAGTCTTGGAGAAAAACATCGTATGTGGCATACGCCAGTTACCAGTCGAAATGCTCGAATGAATGTCATAGAAAATTGGACTCAATGAATGGACCATCTGAGACGTAGGCGCGGCAAACAATTAAAAGAGATAATCTTCAAAAAATAAATGCCAAAGAATGTCCTTTCGAATGATAATAAAAAAACATTTCCCATTAAATTTGGTGTCTCTGCGCTTTTTCTTTAAAAGTTAGGGAACCTCGAAATGGATCACCCTTTACATATGTATATTGGTTTGCTAATAGATAATTTGGCATAATTGTAAGCGTATATATTATGACAGCTTAAATTTATAGAAAATATGTTCAAATTAGCACTAATTTATGTCATATTTGAGCAAGTAAATTGCTCATATTGAAGCATAACGAGAACTAAGCAGATACATTCCACGTATGCATACATTCCGATATGTATGTATGTGTCTGTGTGTGCTTATGTTTGCTTACGTAGTAAGCAGATTAAGCAAAGTTTGTAATTGCGTTGGTAATTGATTAGGTTCGAACAACTTATTCCTAATAAGATTATTGTGGCCAGAAATGCGCTCGCGACTCAGTGGAGCTCAATACTGCAGCTGACCACAAACGTGCCACGGCTGTTGGCTACCACCAACAATGTTGCAATTCGACATTGAAATCGAGGAGATTTACGGCAACAACAAGCATCCGATTTCCAGCTAACCGAAGCCAGTGCATAACGGCACAAACTGAAGCGACTATGCAATTGCAGAATCGTAACAATGTAATGGGGATAGCATGAATAGTTTTTGCCGTACATACAGACATAAGTATAATGGATGTTGTTGGTGTTGTTGTTGCCGCTTGAGAATAATAGTGGCTGAAAATCAGGCGAACATTCGCCAACCACAAACAACTGCACGGCATTCGGCGTATTCGGCTATGCTCTAAAAGGACAAACAGTTATACCGTTAGACAAACAAAAAGGCGCGCACAGCTCCCAAACGCACAACGCACATCGCTCATCATACAACGCCAACTGAACAACCGAACAACTGAGCAGCTGAGCAGCGCCTAGGCAAACAACAATAGATTGCTTGGCTGCCTCGAAGCGGCTGAGAGATCATGTAGATGGCAGCGGGATAATTGGAAAATCGAAGCTGGTGAACGCACGTAGTGGCAGCAATGACGGCAGCATTACGCTGCGAGCCGCTAAAAGCTCACGGGAACGCCACGGCGAGAGGCAGTGGCAGCGGGTTGGGAGTTCGGGGGTTTGGGAGTGTAACGGAAGCGACGGAAAAGCGCCAAATTGCATTTGTGCGTTGCGAATTGCAACGAAGCGTGCGAAGAAGATAAATGAATGCGTTGTGCAGCTCATTGAAGTCGTCGCCGCCGCAGCCGCAGCTGCTTAGGCTGCCGCACTTGCCCCAACAACAACTTGCCAGTGTTGGTGCTGTTTTACGCTGTATGCTGCTGCGGCCGCAATGCCTCAGCTGCTGAACCACAGACGCTTCCACACAATGCTCTAATACTAATGCCACAACATCTGCTTGCCACATGCCACATGCCGCACATTTTCAATGTGCATGTGCAGCGTACGGCATAGTGTGTGCGCCGCATCAGCTGCCATGGTGGTCGGATAACAACGTAATGTATTGTCAAGGCTTGAAATGATTAAAATCACTGCAGCGGCACAGAGACCGAGGCAGGCGCTTCGGATTGCTAAGCCGGTGACGCAAAGCATGGTTACTGTTTCTTTTTTTGGCATTGTTGGCGGCGGTGAGTAGTGCGGAGTAGCGCTCTAGGTGGTTAGGTATGTTGGTGTGAGCCAAAGAGTTTCAATGTGTCGGCTCTGTCTGTAATTTTACTTAAGACCTCAAGGGAGTTATAATTATGATAAGGTGTATCAATATTGGCGACAAAGAAGTATTTTCCACCCTTTTCCCTGTTCCTAATATAAAATGAATTATCTGTCATTTCGAGATTTTTGTCATAATAAATTAATGTCCTTAGTGACCGCAGGAAAATGTAGCGCAGAAAACAAACTCAACCATTTTTACCTTTTGATAAAAATTTAGATCGAAAAGTAGCACCAACTCTGCGCCGCAGACGAGGAAGCTACAGATATGTCAGAACACTCTACTCCGAACTGCAATGTGATGTCTCTTGATGATTCCCATCAAACACTTGAACAGTGAGGCCCGTATGCTTCCAGTTAAGGAGCATAATGAACTCCTCACCAAGCAGTTTCTGTAATCATCCTCGCGGAAACCTATGGAACCGTCTTCAAGGAGCATCAAGAGGTCTTTCCTCCACTACGTTGACTCTGACTCCTCTCAGTGAATGGCGTATTTGCAGTCAAACCATCGCCCATTGCAGACGAAGAGCTCGAGTTGCCGCGAGAATCAAGAGTGTTCCTTGCGCAGCTTCGTTATGGATACTGTAGTAGGGTAAACTCCTACCTATCCAGAATCGACTTAGACATATCAAACATATGTCCATCGTGCAATGGGTCCCCGCTTGACACTATCCACCTCTTTGCATGCCCTGCTAACCCTACACATCTGGCACCCCTCTCACTATGGTCCGACCGCGTCGAAACAACACGATTCCTGGGCTTACCGTTGGATGACCTCGGTGACAACTTATTTAATCCTTACCATTCAAACGGGTACATAGTCCGTTACTACAACAACCAATTCTGCTTTGAGGGCAAACAATAAATCCGTCCACACTGGAACTGGTAGCAAGCCTTTTATATAAAATATTAAATATGAAATAACAAAATCTCTTTCGCTACTTTACAGCTTAGAATTTGGAGCTTCTAAGCTCTTGTAAAAAAATCGTCGATTCAATACTTGAGAGGCGGATATTTGTAACTTATAAAAATTTTGCTCTATTCGCAACTCTCCTAGCTCCTTTTTTTCGTTTTGGCTAACTGAGATCCTAACGCAGGTATAAGTAATACTCCAAAAGATCATAGAATTAGTAGGCTCTCAAACACTTTTCATGCAGGTTCTTTATTATTAATTAAAAGTTTATTGTTAATTAAAAGAAATGTTTTGGTCTAAACCGTGCAAAGGCTGTACAATGGGTTAGAAAGTGACTGGATGTTACCACCTCTCCTTCTAACTACAACACAACTTTGACAATTTGTGGTTGACTGAATTTTTAGTTGTTCTGCGCTATGAATGTCTACTGGACAATTTCAGGTGATAACTCTAACGATTGATGCAATATTAACTTTGCTAAGGGCGAACAGCTCAGTAATACCTCGCAGTCGCACAGCAGTTGATCACCGATTAACGCCTGCTAAGCGCACGAGAGGTTTATTGGTCTACCGCTACAGCGCGAAATGACATAGGAAATCCAACTCGTTCCTGTCATGAGCGGCGTATGTATGGCCCGTATTGCTTGATCGTCGACTTTACAGATTGCAGCGATTCCCTATGACCAGCCGCCCAAACGAGTCAGATGATGAAGTATTTTTTAAGAAGAGCAGACATTCCTTGCCTAACTTTGAGGGCACAATTTGCGAGCTCAATGAGCCTGTCTGCTGTCGGGATGACTGCTCACTTCCCTGAAAGATGCCACACTACGCGATGTAGTCAGAAATATTGAAGAGTGCACCAGACCTCGATAATCGAAGAAAACTGTCCATATAGCTCTGATTTTTGACCTGCTATGACGTGGTTTTTTCGACTTCGGCTCACATTTGTCACTATATTGGACCGTTTGAAATTTGTTTCCAGATCGCAAGCATAAAGCCAAGACTCATGGCCAGTAATAATACGTTTCATGACATCCTGGTAGTCAGAAAGCATTGCTTCACTAACGTTAACTCGTCTCTCTTGTTCGAAAAAGTTGAGTGATTTTGCATCAGTAGTGCTTTCACTTTTCTTAGGTCCAAATAATCTTTCAAACTGATCCCTTCGATATTCCAACAATGTCAGTAAGATTTCTGACTGTTAATCGTCGATTCTAAAATACCTTTTCCTTTATTTTATTGACGTGTTGATCATCAGTTGATATTGATGGCCATCTTGGACATGGTTCGTCGTCAACGCGTTCTTGACACTCTTTGAATAATTTATGCCAATGAAAAACACTTGCTCGCGACAATCATTATCACGGAGGCCTTTTCCAACATTTTTACTGTTTCGGCACCAGAAATTTTATTCCGTATACAAAATTTAATGGAACTTCTTTATCAAAGAATGTCACTTATCGTAAAATTCACAGTATCACTTTCTTTTTCGAATACGGCTATTATTTAGTAAGAAGTGAGGTATTCTAGGATGTGTGAGTTGTAGTTTTCGGTCAATATTTTATAATTCGATACTAATTTGAAAGGCTCATCCCAAAGCATGTCGAATCAAATATAGTAGGAAGACGTGTACGTACATCTAAATTTCGGGCAATAAATTCACGAGAACTCCATTTCCAAACACTAGATCACACTCTGCCACAACTTGGCTAAGCGCACATTGTTCAAGGGGGTCATTCCAAGGTAACTTGGTATTCGTAAATCACTTCTGTGTTCTTTAAACTTCAAAATATTTCAATAAATTACCATAGTTTTGGAGTAAATCTGATCTAATGAATCACATGTTTGAAAAGTTTTTTGAATAAGGTTGAGAACCGGTTTTGAATATCAGACGTCCAGATTATAGGCATCTGCTGAAGGCACCTGCGTTCCTCTTGTACATATATACATATTTTGATATAAATTGAAATTGTAGAGCAGCTTTTTCTTCAGACAATTATTTGGCACCATTTTTTAAAACCCTGTAAGTCAATCTTTCAAACTTTTTAAAACTCGCAGTTTTTCCTGGAACACTACTTGCAACACGTCGCAGCTAAAGCAAACAAGCAGCAACAATTTTTTTCCATCGAAGCGATAAAGTATGCAATTATTCATCCTGTTTGCGTATTCGTTTTCGTATTTGTTTCCGTTTACACAACACAACAGACAAAAGGAAGCAGCCAGCACACAACTAACGGTACAGCATAAGTGGTATCATATGCAACACGAGCAACACCAGCAACCAAACAGCAATCGCATTACTTTCCTAATGGTGAAATCAATTTTCTGCAGTCGACTAAGAGAAAATAAAATATGAAAACCAACAAAGATATTCGCTTCTCAATTTCTCTTCGGTCGACACGCACACACACAAATATACACTCACACTCACACTCATACACATATGTTGACTTTACACCCTAATCCTTTCATTCCACGAACATAATCACTAAGTCTGCGGCATTTTTGAATCGGGCTTCTTGATTTCATTTGAAATATGTCCTTGGCATGAAAATAAATTCGGGTAAATAAAAATATATAATTCTCTACATACATAGATATGTTATTTGTAGTTTTTATATAATATATTTCTTGCCAGTTTTTATGCCATGCCATTTATAGTTGGTGACATTGATATTTTTTGGTTTTTTGAGCGGTATGGTTGATGCTCGTCTGAGCTGTTACTTAAACTGTAGCAGACTCTATTGGTAGATAGCAAGCATAGCTCACACCAGCTTTTATCGGAATATTGCGAGGAAGCAGCTGATGAAGAAGTAATTGTATAACCTACAGATGTTCCTATCAAATAAGCATTCATTGGATATTTGCCACATATTCCGGCTGAAGGCTGGGAATTCGCATGTTTACTATTCCGAAGCCGCATAATCCTCCGCCGGCTCTGCATTCTGCCGAAGCCACTGTTCCAATTTACTTAAAGTGACATCTTAAAACTAAGTACACTCTGTTGACCACTATAATATTAAGTTTACTTTTTCCAAGAACTAGACAGTAATTGGTCTGTCCACCATCAATACTAGGCCAAAGAGCTCATGAAGAAGATGAGGGCTAGCCCATTTGCTTTTTCATTTGCTTCTATTTCAACTACGAGTATTTGACTGGGTACTCAAATAATATTGACCTACTGAAAGTTTAGTTATTGCCTGCTTGCGCAACCTAATGCGGTGAGATTTAGTATTGACGCTTGTGTCTGCAATAGAAGACTTTTAGACTTATTGGTTAGAGCAGATGCCCACTTGGCGCCTTCTTTAAGCCACCAATTTCGTGCAGAAAGACTGAATTGCGGTCTTTTAGTATGAAGGTACCTTCTGTGCATGGATTACTACAGAAGATGCCCGATGCTGTTCCTATTTCGCCCTTTGATCCGTCGGTGAATATGTACGTTTTCTTATTGAAATTGTCGATCACAAAACCACTGGTCCATACTTCTCAACTGGGGAATGAAAATATTGTGTTGAGATCAAAGATCTCTCTTTCTCGGTCAAGTTGCCAATTTGGACCGAGTTTATAAACAAGTACCGCAGAGACACCGAGTCTTGCTTCACTCTGGTCGTAAGCTTCACTTTGAGGCAATGGATTTTCGGATGCGAGGATGACACTGTTATTATAGCTAGAGGCAAATTCGAGGACAATCGCTGCGACTTAATAAAAAAGGGTTAAAGCCTGGCAAATAGACAGTGCAGTGGGGTTGAGCTAAACACCAACCCCTCTGAGATGACCATCGTCGTGTTTACGAGTCCCTGTCTGGCTTCAGGAACTCAACCTTTGGCTACAGAGAGGTAGAGATGTCTAACATGGTCAAATATCTTGACCTGACGCTGGATTCCACTCTGTGGTGGAAGCAGCATGTTGAGCTGACATGGTTAAAGCAACTAAAGCACTAATGGTGTGCAATCGATTAGTTGATAAATTCTGGGGCTGCAAGACAAGGATTGTCAGGCTGTTGTACACCTTGATCATGCGACTGATAATCACGTATTGGTCGGGGGCTTGGGCGTCAAAAGCATCGTAGACTTCAGTAGGGCTCTAACTATCGAAGCTACAACGACTTGCATGCATCTGCAAGGCAGATGCCATGCACGAAAACCCGACGGAAGCCTTTGAAGTCATGTCTGAGCTCACACCACTTCACCTATTAAACGGTCAAATCGCAAAGCACACATTGCTCCAAATGACAGCAGAATATTGTGGCAGAGGTAAGGTAATCTCATCTCAGCGGATGCAAGAATTAAGTGGTTAGTTGGCTCTTCTCTTAGAATACAGCATTATCAAAAGAGTAAACTCACCAAGAAGTTCAAGGTTATCCTTAGTAGTAGAAGCCTTTGCCATAAGTCGGTGCGTAGAGATTAACCTCCAACGAACATATAACGGCTGAATAGTCTGGCGGAAGTAACCAAGTGCACTTCATCTGGGTGCCCGGTCACAAAAGTATAGCCGAGAATGAACTGGCTGATGAGCTCACCCGCTCCGCAGCATACACCAACCAGATAGATCATGAATCCTTCATCAGGATGGGTCATCATACCATAAAGAAGCTGCTTCGCAAGGCTTTTATATGTAATCAACCTCCATAGGGATACTACTTGCCTCTGGGAATCAACGTGGATCTATCTTTTTTTGCAAATGGCCGATTCTGCGACAGGGAGCTTAATACTCAAGGGAGCCTGCAGACACAAGATAAAGGCCCTTGGATCGATGTTTAGAATAGGGATCACATCGTCTCAGTAGCACTTAGCAGTATATTGGAATTTTTCAATATACTGTGGCAGTATGTCGTTGTAACTAAGGCGATAGCACAATAGCTCTAAGGTCGCGGTGCAGTCCTCATCTATTTATCTTTTCTTCTATTTATGCGGAAGAATAATTAAATTTTTAATTGTGTCGTAACAATTAATACTTTAGCAACTTATACGATGACCATAGTCTACATCGCAACTGCGCTTGTACATACTTTAGCGTAGAATTTTGAGACTGTTCTATAAATCTTTATTTCTGATATTTAAATATCGTTTTTCAATTTCTTACAAATATGTATATATGTATGCAAATTGCAGATCATTTAATCAAGACCTCTATTTACTATTTCTCTGCCTTATTTGCTCTCAATTTCCTGACGCTAAAGCGAAACTGTGCCGCCTTCTTGCGCTTGGAACTTGCAAGCTAATGGCAAAGCAATTTATCAAATACTTTCACATAATTTATTTGATTGTCTGTTGCCCTTTAAAATGTAAACATGTGCAAATGAAAGCGAAACTAAGAACAAAATAAAATAAATGGTTGGGAGAAGAGGCTATAATAGTATTCCTTGAAGCCTACATTCAGGCGCAAACTATAAATAAAAATGCGCATGTATGTGTGTGTGTGTGTACGAAATCACAAAAGAAATCGATGTTTCGTATTTTTGTGGATTTGGCAATATTTCTGCGTGATTAGGTGCTACTTGAAGGGAAAATTTACACACACACGCGCATGTGTTTGTGCTCAAGTAAGCCTACTTTGCCGCCCCAAAAAGTATACAATTTAAAATCGTGCGCTTACAAAGTTCCACACAAAGTGACTTGCGAAGACGCAACGCTGTCGCAACTGTTGCGATTGTTAGAGGCGCCGTCAGGCATCAGCACGTTTCGATGCCAGCAAATTATATTTGCGATAAATTAATTTTTCGCTCATTCACGCAAATACGAATTCAAGCAACGTCTTTATGCCACCATCGTACGGCCGTAAATAATTTATTTAAATTTATACATTCAATCGATGGGTGAGAGTATTTTTTTTTGCATGTAGGTATGTGTGTGTGTGTGTGTGAGTACTTTTATCAATAGGCAGCACATCCTGTGCTGTCAGGTGCCATGGCAACGCAGTGACAACGGTAAAGGTACTCGTATTGTGTTCTATACGTGGAAGTAACGGTTGGATTGAATTCGAGTGACACATTTTATGTCACATTGCTGCTGCCTTTTGATTTGGATTATTTAGATCGAAAGCCGCCCCTTTCGCAAAATCATATTACTTAAGCGCGTTCGCTGGTTGCGTTTTTGGGAAATAAGTTGTCAAAAGTTTCACGTACATTTTGGAAAGTGCGTTGTTGACGATAAAGGCACTGCGAGAAAATTTTGAAATTTTAAGAAATATGAGCCTAAACGAAAGTATTGAAAAATTAATTATCTTTAGTCGAGTTCACTCTATTCTCGAAACTTCAGGCAGCTCAAGCACGTTCGATCTTCGAACGCGTTTATTCTCAAAACAAAATTTTACAAATCGAACGGTAATGATACTCGGCAGCTATGAAATTCACCTATTTGAATTCTTAAAAGAAACTTCTTTCATTTTTTCTTACTCAAAATAGAACGCTAGTAAATTTCGCCTCCAATTCCTTTAAACAAACTGATTTATTTTACTTTCAAAATTATCTACCGCGGTCAATCAAGAGAATGATTTGCCGAAGATAGGCACTTTTTTGTAGACTCTTCACTGGGCTCACTCCTTAACTTAGCGAAATTTCTAGTCATAAAAAAAATATCTTATAAAACAGAAGAAAATTTCTCTTCAAGAAAAACGTTACGGCTGCACCGAAGCTCATATACGCTTAAGATTACTTAGTGAAATAATCTAAATAAAAATTTGCAATCAAGTTTTCCATACTAGCATTTGATTCCGATCATTCAGTTTGTATGGCAGCTATATGCTATAGTAAGCCGATCTGAACAATTTCTTCAGATATTACATTATTTTGACAAGCAATAACTCATACCAAATTTCGAAGATACGTTGTCAAATGTGCAAGGTTTCCATAGAAGAACTTGATTCCGATCGTTCAGTTTGTATGGCAGCTATATGTTATAGTGGTCCGATATCGGCCGTTCCGACAAATGAGCAGCTTCTTGAAGAGAAAATGACGTTTGCAAAATTTCAAAAGGATATCTTAAAAACTGAGGGACTAGTTCGTATATATACAGACGGACGGACGGACAGACGGACAGACGGACATGGCTAAATCGACTTAACTCAACACACTGATCATTTATATATATACTTTATAGGGTCTCCGACGCTTCCTTCTGGGTGTTACAAACCCTGTTCAGGGTATAATAACAAGACGGCCAGTGTCAGCTAAATGAGTCGTCTCGCATCATTCCCATGGACGATGACAACACCTGATGAATATCGCATTCGATGTAACGATGAGCTGTACGAGATATACTACAACGAATTTGAGATAGTTCACCGAATTAAGAGACAGCGGCTGCGCTAGCTAGGAAAACACTCCAGCTCTGAAACAATTTGACGCAATACCCTCCAGGGAAAGACCTCCACTTCGTTGGGAAGGTCAGGTGGAGAAGGATCTGGCTACACTTGGAATCTTCTATAGTCGCCAAATAGCCAAAAAGGAAGAGAAGTCTTACCAACACATCAGTTCCCGACATACAGAAACACTAACCATCGAGTCGTTGTTTTCAACTCTGAAACGTGTTTGAATGTATCGACAGTTTTTCATACTGAAGTTTGGTTTTAAAAACGCTGTTTTATTTCCAAAAATACTCTTAATCTTGCTGAAAGCTTTGGATCATCTGTTTCTTTCGAATTTTGAAACACTTTATTGAGCTCATTCGACATAGTAAAAACCACGTGTATTTTTGCTAGTCGTGTTTGACGCTTTGGCTCGGTTATATTTTAAAAGAATCAATGAAGTAGACAGCTTATGCATAGTCTGCTCTCTATGCTACTCAGTTTCAGTTTCATTGCTTTCTTCATTATTGGAATCAAAGATCTCGTACGGTAAATATGGAAAATACCGTGAATGCAGCAGCAACTCCAAGCAGCTGAATTTGACCATCGCGATGACTGGGCCGTTCTGTTTTTTTCCCGGTCATACCTTATATATGTATTTCTGAAGACAATGACCATTCTACTTCCAGTCGGTAGGACAGTCTTAGTCTTTTTCGGATCAAATATATTGTGGAAGTCCACGGTTTCGATGGTTTTGGAAAAACAGGTCGTACGGTGAATCCGGGTGGTCACGAAGGAACAGCAGCTAACTTAATTCGACCAACTTCATCTTTACGCTGATTTGAGCAATCTTCAGTTTTGGTTCCCTCTAGGTTATATTTTATGTAGTGCCAAAACAGTAGTCATTCCATTTTCGGCCGATATGACCGCTTTTTTCTTCTTCGGACCAGATTCGACGGTGGAGTCCGCTGTATCGACTGTTTCTTGGTCTCTGTAGTGTTTAAGTGGATCTATGTTTCGTCGACGGTCACAAAACGACAAAGAATTTCCTTCGAACCGAGGCAGCATTCGAGGTTAGGCAGCATTAATAGCTTCACTATCGGTTAATTATAAGAAAAACTACAATCTTATATTGTAAAATCAAAATTCTTAGATGTTAGTTCGTATCAGTACTGCACTACTTTCTTTACATCAGATCATTCCAATTCTTCTTTAGCTTAACGAAATAAAGCTGTTCGTTAGTATTATTATTGCTGTTATCAGAAAATCAAGCTCAAAATAGACTTGGTTGAAGTCACTTTTAAAATCTACACCATAAAATAGAGTCAGACTATTTCTTCACTTGGAATGATTTTATAAACTAACAAAATAAATGACTGTAACTCTACAAAGATTAGGGTGTATCGAATCAAACAAAAAAACTGGTCAAAATTACATAAAATGGCATAATCAAATAGAGTTAGGATGGCAAGAGATTATACCATTTAATTTAAATATTTATACTATCTCTAAATCGCTTTAATAGAATAAGAGCGATTATACCACTTTTTAAAATTATTTTATATATCTTTACTTTTAGAATATATTTATTGTTTTCTCTTATCCGATCATTGATTGGTAGTGTTCAAGAAACCTTTTCTATACATATTATATTCACATGGAAGCTGCGATGCTCTCTTATGTTCCATCAGCGTTGATGTAAGCGCTGTTTCTCTGTCATATTTGATCTCTTTTCCAGTTTTTTTCTCGAAGTAAATGTCAACCGTAAGCAATCCTTTTATTGAAACTTATGGGAGTGTAAATTCTGACCTAATGCTCAATATGCAAACATTTTATTATTTATTTAGACAACTGTTTGTAAGTCGCCAATTAGTGGAGTATTGCGAATCGAACAAACAACTGGTATAAATTTCATAAACTGGTATAAATTTAATATAAACTGGTATAAATTTTATAAACTAGTATAAATTTCATAAACTGGTATAAATTTCAGAAACTGGTATAATAAAGTAAATACCGAAAAGCAAGTGGTTTCGAGGCTATAATACTTGCAAGTTATGCTTATTAAACTTGTTTTGCTGACCTCAAATAGTTGTCATTGTTGTTGCTTTATTTTAAAATTATTCATTAAATGTAAAGAGTTAAAATTCGCAGAAAAGTGAAGAAACGAAGATGGCTCACATTCATGTAAAATTAAAGTAAAATCCCAATTGACATATGTATATGTTTATATTTACACTCTGAGCACGGTAGGCGTCAGAGACCCTTTAAATATATTTATGATATATAAATGATAAGCGTGATTTAGTCATGCCCGTCTGTGTGTCCAGGTATGCGAACTAAACGATCGGGATGAGTTGTTTTATGGAAAGCTTTCTCAAATGACTATATATCTTCATGAAATTTTGAATGAATTACGGTCCCCAGTCTGCGATACCGAGTAAGTGGTGTCTACGCCATTCAAGAAGAAGAACGGACCCCAGAATATGTTCAAATTGGATCACAATTGTAAATAGACGCCATACAAACTGTGCGATCGGAGTCCAGTATTTGTTTGGCAAGTTTTTTCATTTGCAGACATATCTTCAACGATTTTGGGATAGGTTATTATCTAAGCAAACGGTTCAATTTCCAAAGAATTATTCAGATCTACTCACTATAGCATATACATAGCTGCCTTATAAATTGGCCAATACAAATCAAGTTCTTAAACGGAATGTTTTGTATGTTCGAGAAGGGCATTGGAGCTTTGGTGCTGAAGTTAACGTTTTTTTTTACGCAAGCACCCTCTAACCTGAAGCTGTATCCGAATAACCCTTAATATGCTCATTGAAGCGCGTGTAAAGCGTCATAAAAACGTTAAGTTAAATCAATAGTCACCAGAATCGCCATCGAACATGGTTGAATGCATATAAAATCCGAAATTCACTAACGAATGTTAAATAGTTAGCAGCGTTACACTTAATAAAATGCGAAATCAATTTAAAGTCAAATATAAGCACAAAACTACGGGCGGCGAGTTAAAGGCGAGACTGACAAATTTTCGAAAAACAATCACAGTTAGCGCACACGACCACGCAATCGTTACGCCATTTTGCCCAACATTCGCACTGATGATGGGACAAATTGCTGGCAGCCGGTCCCTTTTGCTCATTCGCTCGCTCGCTCGCCAACCATTAGCGATGGCAGTCACGTTTATTCATCACCGTCTGTTGTTTTGACAATTTTAAACGTTTTTCAAATGTCTCCAATCGTGTCCCCTTCATTTTGGCGCGCTATCTGTCTCACTTACGATTTGACTGGCTGCTTTTAAATGTCACAGGTATATACTTGCGCGTCTGTACGCATATATATGCATGTATGTGTTTGTGTGGGCGCAAAGCATTTGTAGTGCGACGACGTCGACAGAACCCAGCACGTGTTGTAGCCTGCGGAAAAGTTGAGAAATCTTTTGTGAAATTGAAAACAAACCCTCGAAAAAAACTGGCAGCCACACACAAAAAGACGAAAGAAATCACACTTGAGACAGGCAGTCGGCGGTGAAAGTCGTACTAGATTCATGTGCTGAAATCAAATTACCATCATGATCGTCAATTCACCGTTCACCGCACTCTTCTGGCGCGCGCGCACACACACATTCGTCAACACATATCAGCCGAGCCGAGCCAAACAGTCATCTGTTATAATAGCGACGCGGCGCTGGCGGCATGAGGCGTCGGGAGTGTGTGCATATATCTACAGGTATGCCATATGTGCGTCGACGATTGCATATGTGGGTATGTGTTCACGAGGCTGGTCCAATAATTATTTGGACTACGAAAGAAGAATGTAAATTTGGAAAGAAATGAGGCTTTCAGCAAAGTCTCCTGCAAGCTCGAAAGATTTTCTTTGGATTTTTATAACCAGTCTAAAAATCACGTTTTCTAGAGATTTTCAAAGTAGGTCTAGATACCAGCTATAACTTCAAAATTCGGCAACAATCTTTGTTCATGACTTTATCATCTATGGTCGTACGGTGGATATAGAAAATTCGGTGAATACGAAAGCAGTTCGATCAATTTGACCATGGCGAAGATTGGAACGTTTTGCTTTTTCCTCTAACCGGATGTTATGCATTTTGGAAAACAATGACCGCTCCACTTCCGGCCGATAAGACAGTCTTGGTTGTTTTGGATCAAATTTGTCGGAGAGGTCCACAGTTTCGTTTGTTTTGAAAAGAAAGGTCGTATGGCGAATCTGGGTCTTGTGACCAACTTAATATTGACTATGATTTGAGCAACTTTCAGCTTTGGTTCCCTCCCGGTCATGTCTTATATAGTCCAAAAAACAGCGGTCATTCCATTTCCAGCCGATAAGAGAGTTTTTGTATTTTTTTGACCAGAGAAGTTCACTGTTTCGACTGTTCATCGGTCTCTGTTGTGTCCCAGTGGATCTATGTTTCGCCTACGGTTACAAAAGAATCTCTTTCGAATCGAGGTTAGGCTACGTTAATACCAGTTCAGTGGATTAAATATCTCTTGAGTTGAAGCATTGAGGGCCGTAAACAATATCCATTCTCATCCGGTAGTGTGCCATTCCGAAAAAGTAATATTCCAACGGCTCTACATCCTCTACATATCCCCTTCATTCCTCCAAATAAATTTTTCCAATTTTTTGAAAGTGAAATCTCAAAAAAGGTGCCCCTACAATTTTCCTACAACTGTGACTCATTCGAATGGTGAGTTAAGTCATTATCGAACCGCCCTCGTACTTGGACTCATACATGCAGGCACATGTAATCTTCAATAGACAACTGCTGATTGTTGGCGACAGCAATGTCATCGTTTTGCGAACGTTTTTGCCATTTTTCTCGCATTGGCAGTTCGGCGTACATGGCCCAAATGCACACACACACACATACACATACTATAAACGTACACTGTATGCGTCAAAGCATTGACATTGTCTTTGTCATCGCCACTTTCATACAAATGAATTTTTATGCACGTCTATCCAACCGTCTGTCTGTTCGTTTGTCTGTCTGTCTGTGTGTGTGCGTGTGTGTGTGTGTATGTGAGTAATAACTGTGGGGGAGCGGCAAACACACTGACAAATTGCAGCTTAACGCTGTGCAGCAACTTCAATTTGCCAGCGATTTGCTTGCGTCATAATGTTTTTGATGGTCGACATTTTGGCGTTTTGTTGCTTGCTGCCATGGCTGCTGAATTGGCGCTCCCGACCGACCAGCCACAACTTGAGACAAAACTCAACGCAATGCAGCGCCGTGCTTGAGTTGTGACGTGCCAACAATTGTGTGGCGCTGCTGTTGTCGCCGTCAAAATCAAAGCCATGTGAACATATGAATGAATATGTTGCGTATACGCCGGGGTGGCATTTTACAAATCACCATTGAATGGCTTCAACTTCTTTTGTGTGAAGTTCGCTTCGTGTAGTGTGGCGCTGCGACTTTGACTGCAAATGAACGACAATTAAATAAGCGACATAATGAATGAATTGTGGCTTTTAAATCACTCGAAGGCTGAAAATGTCACATAACGACGTGTGGCGGCATTGAGTGGCAGCAGATTTCACATGAAGTGGTTGAAATGATTTTCACGTTACTCATGCTCTTCTAAGCATATTTGGATGTACGTCTTATATATGTGAGCAATTTATGATCTTTGTAAGGAATTCTTTGTTGTAGCACACATTTGTTGTGTCTGCTAACAATTTGTTGCTTCGAAAGTAGATTATTAAATTTTATAATAAGACATCAAGTAATTTTTGCCATCAAATAAATTTTAACAATCAACTACTATTGTCACAATAATAATAATCAATAAAGTTTTCATTATTTTTATAATAAGAATTTCTTTTTTATTAAGGGATATGATGGCATATGCTTATTGAGAAAAATATTAAATTGAATAAATAATTAGAAAAGTCATTTCACCGAAAAGCAATATCTGAGCCCTGTTTTATTAACATCAGTTATTTGAGAGGTGCTACTGCCTTAAACATTTTTGTATACCAATAGCAAAAAATTTTTCAGACAAGTCAAAATGTTGCTATTGGCGAGTACCGTCAGCGGTATGTTTTTTGAGTTAGTAGATGGGTTTCGTATTCAGTAGATCCACATATTGTGCTCTCATGCTTCGATCTTTTGGAAAAAATACGTTTGTCTAAAGGCGACTTCCTTTCGTGCGACTTCTTCAATGTACTCTTGGAGGAAACAGTTCGAGCTGCAGAACTAAATAGGTAGGTAGGTAGGTAGGAGTGCCGCCCTATCGGGCTCAAATAACACTTGATGTGCCATTTTGATGCACTGTTCGTAGAACCTCCTGTATCTGCTATTAAGTTTCACATTCTCTTTCAAACCATTTTGAGGTTTCGATGAAACTACTTATGTCCGATATGCTTTTAGTGGAAATCCACTCAAGGTTTGGTGCTAGATGGATTCCAAGTGCTTTGTGTCGGATCTGTGCTAGAGCTGGGCATTCGCAGAGAAAGTGGAAGATTGTTTCCTTGTTCCCTGCTACTCCGCAGCCACGGCAGATGTCGTTGTAGGGCATACCCATTTTGGATGCGTGTTCCCCAAATGGCCAGTGCCCTGTTGTGGTAGCTGTTACTCTGTAAATACTTTTCCTTGACCTATTTAGTAAGTCGTTGGTTCTTTTCCTGTCATATGTTGGCCATAATTGTTTAGTTATGACGCATTTTGTGATGTTTTTCCACCTGTTATTTGCAATTTGTTGAAATTGTCTATTGATCTCTCCTTTGATTGATCCTAGCGGACTTGGTATTATCTTCGCCTCGCATTCGTTGAGGAAAGCTCCTGCCTTTGCCAACTCGTCTGCTTTTTCGTTACCGAAAGTGTTCCTGTGGCCGGGAACCCAGATCAAGTTTAGTTGGAGCTTGTCTTTTATTGCGCTTAGTGCTCTCTTGCAGTTGTGTACTGTGCTGGAGTTTGTCATGGGGAACTAAATAGAGTACCGCGCTCTTAGTTCTGTTTTCTCCAGACTGGATAAGAGAGCGAAGCGAATGGATCTGTTAGTGAACAAGGCAAGACGAAATATCTTCAGTCTTCAAACAAACATTCGTCGTACTCGCGACTTGGCTTCCACGTTACTCTTGACAGTCATTACTTCGAAGTCTAAGATAATTTCGTCTATCTTGAAACCAGTATTAACAGCAACAACAATGTCAACATCGAAATCCAACGCCGAATAACTCTTGCCGACAGGTGCTACTTTGGACTGACTAGGCAATTGCGAAGTAAGGTTCTCTCTCGACGAACAAAAAACAATCTCTATAAGTCCCTCATCATTCCCTTCCTCTTATATGGTGCGGAGGTATGGACAATGACTTCATCTGAAAGGTCGGCCGTAGGAGTAATCAAAAGAAAGGTTCTGCGGGAGATTTATGGTTCTTTGCTCATCGAAAGAATTCAGCGCAGTACCGCCGGGGAAAGTAGAGGAAGAGGAAGACATCGACTCCAGATGGAGGAGGACCTGGCTTTGCTTGGAATCTTCTATTGGCGCCACCTTTCGAAAAGAAGAAACAACTGGCGCGCTGTTGTTAACTCGGCTATAACTGCGTAAGCGGTATCTACGCCAGTAAAAAAGACGAAGATTATGTTTTCGTAAGTTTGTTTACCTCGGAAAAAGAGTAATATATGTATCGGTCGACGAATTGACTCTTTTTTTGAAGGGAAATCGAGTACTGAAATGAAATGGTGATTGAATGTTATATACGGTGAGCCTTCTGCTTGGTGTAAATTTACTACTTTTGACTGTGGTTCGAACTAGTTCTAAACTAGTTGACAATTGGTTGATTTTACTACAGCATTTTCCCCATACAAAATCTTTTCCTACGACAATACAACAAAGCTATGAATAACTTCAGGGGCTTATAAAGCGCATTAATATTTCAGCAAATGTGACAGTAGCGCTTACTTTTGCTACAATTCGTTTGCTGTTTCAGCAGAAAATCGTTTGATTTAATTAAGATAGAATTTTTCAAATTAAATTAAGCTAGCTTAAAGCATCGGTCAAATTTAAAAGACATTTATGCTTGACATGTGTCATCTTATTAAAAGAAATGCATGCATAAAGCTCGTAATTGCTTATTCAAAGCCAACGGTAAATGAATTGAAACGCACACACACACACACACATGCATATAGAAATTATTACAAATAGTGCTCATAATTCATAGAATGTGACACAAAACTGACATGCCTCGGACAAGACTTCGTACAAAAGTGCTCACAGTTGTGAGCGTGTGTGTGTGTGTGTGTGTGTGTTGTCCACTCGCATCTCTGCAGATATCATATTTACAACATACGAAATTTTTGTTTTCATATCAGATATAACAAGAAGAAATTGCAGATAGTGCCGTAATTTGCATTCTATTACAAAATGAATGCTGAAAGTATTAATTTTCAGCTGAAATACGAGAAAATATTACTTAACTAACCTAGTCGATTTGTGTGCGTATGTACGTGTGTGTGTTACGTTGCAAGCGAGCATAAAGGCGTTATGCTGAGGAAGCAAAATACAAGTTGTCATATGCAATGTAGTTGTGTCTAATAAAGTTAGAACAAGAATGGTCCAGAGTTCGCCAGCTCTTTAGTCGGTTGAACGACAAACCTTCCGATATACATACATACATATGTACATCTTTGTATTCGAAAAATTTAAAATGTGTGTGTGCTTTCATTTATTTAGAGAAATGTTTTTAGGTGTGCGTCTACAGTGGCTGCTAAATATTGTTATCGTTTGAAAATAAGACTATATTGATTTGTCACGTGTTCTCTTTATCAAAAGACAATATCTCGGTTTATTTTAAACTTTTCTTGTTCTCTCGTCAATTAAGTTTTCGAATAACTTTTTTTATGTGGAGTTTAGTCTAAGTTTCGGCAATCACCTCTTCATTCGTCGAAATTTTCTTCCCAGCGAGCATTCTTAGGAAATCTGAAAACAGGAAGTAGTCGCTGGTAGCCAGATCTGGAAAATACGTTGGATGCGGAATCAAATCGAATTCTAGTTCATGGATTTTTGCTTTCATTTTCACCGACTAGTGACACGGTGCATTGTCTTGGTGAAACAGCACTTTCTTCTTCTTTAAACGGTCTAATAACGTTATGTAATGGTCACTGTTCCTTTTTCCCTTTCCTTTTTCAATAAAAATTATTCCATGCGGATCCCAAAATACAGAGGCCATAACCTTTTCAGCCGACTCTTGCATTTTTCAACGCTTTGGAGCGGGTTCATGGTGTGCACTACACTCCGATGACTGTCGATTGGAGTAAGGAATGAAACGAAGGAGCCATGTTGCATCCATTGTTCCATATCGATGTAAAAAATTGTGCTTATTACGGTAGAACATCTCCAATCCTTGATGGTTGATTTTCCTTGGTTAGTATCCGGAAATTCGTCATCAAACCAAGTTTTTGCTTCAACTGTATTTTCCCCTTCGAAAAGCATCTATGTGTGAAGCGGGGATTGACCTGTTAGGTGGAATATTCCAAAAATATATAATGACATATTCACATGACTATTGAGATCATTTATCTTTTTACTGTTTTTTTTAGCTAAGTAATGAATTGAAATCTATAATAAGTTGTGTACTAGTTGAAGGTGAAAACTTAGAGGCAGATCTTATGTACTTGATAATACTTAAAAACTTATATGGCTTTTCTCGCTCACCTCGGCTTCACAACTCCCAAAATGTGGCTGATTTCCAACACGGGGAGAGTTACAGGAAGTGCAGAAATCATAAATACCAGTGTGTCTTCGTGTAATCAATGCTTTTTCTGTGTCATAGTATAATAATATGTAGAGATTGCTGTACCATAAAAAGATGGGGTGGATGAAAGAAACATAGTTTTTGGTTTGTAACGAGGTCGGTGTGTTAAGATCTCATACTGCAAAAGAAAAAAATTTTTGGAGAACGGAAATTTATTTTGCAACTTGGCTTCCTTTCAATACACTTATGGAGATCGTCTACCTTCACGCTCAAATTTCGGTTCTATTTTTGAAGACGAATTGTTAAGACATTACACATAATATTTGAACCAAAACACTTGAGGGGCCCGTTCATAGATTTTGAAGAATAAAAAAAATAATTATAATATTTTGCTCACCGTGGTATTTTTTTTATTTCATTAACTAATTTTTAAATTTTTAAAGATATCAAAATAAAATCTGCATAGACGCATTGTAGAATTCACCATTTAATTTTCGCAGTACGCATTCAAAACTGAAGAACTCGAGTAAATATTGAGATAACTTAATGAAACTTGGTTCACATGCTTCTCGGCATCGTAAGACGGTTGGAACTGCAGCCGGGCGTATTCGAATCACAGCCGCGCTCACAAAACGTCATTAAACAAAAATGTAACGCAGGACAAACCTCTTTAGCACCTCAAATTTTATTTATTTATCACCCGAAGTTGTCTGAGAGGGTTTAATAGTAGTCGGGACAATGGGCGTGTCACCGCCCATTTTAGGTAATCAATATAATCTCGGCCCGCCCAATTGTTTAAACAAATTTGGTTTACTATTCCATGAAACTTCCAAAAACTGAACACACAACTTCGTGCAAACACCGCCTAGTTAACGTTTTTACTTGTTTTTAATTTCATTTGATTCTTTCACTTTCCACTCTATTACGAGGCAAAACTTTGCAATAAAAGTGCCTTTGAAGTGTGCCATCTTATTACCAAAATTTGTCAAAATCCAACTGAAATTGTTCAAACCCCTAGGTATCGAATATGTGGATCCAGTATCTATAGTTGACTTTTGACCAAAAATATCAGTCAATCTGAGGTACAAAGAATTCAAAGAGAATCCTTTACTGGCAATGGTATGTCTGTGGTTTAAAAATGGCTTGAATCGAGTCAATACTTCACTGAGCCCCCATATACCTAATATAAAGATTTTCGGGTTATCTCAATGAAACTGAGAAAATGTGTTTTACCAGTGTATCTTTCTGCCTAAAATGGTTAATGGTTGGGCGAAAACTTGATCTAGCTCCCATATAACAAACATATAGCATCCGGGTGAGCTTACTCCATATGGCTAGTGATTGTATGTGAGGTACCTTAATGATTCTCCGAGAATATTTTATTTGTATATGGCATATTAATAGTATGTAGTACTGGCAAAAATAGATCAAATGGTGTCAATACTACTCCTAGCTCCCATATATATATACTTATATATATATTGATTTTTGTTTTCCCAACGAACTTCATGTCCAATATGTCGGTAAGTGTACATATGAGTTATGTATATATATGTATATATAGTAGTTGAACTTACATAACTCCAAGTTCTCCATAACTCGAATTCTTCAATTGGTAATAGAAGGCAAATTTCATACAAATTTCCTTTTATAACTCGAAGTCTCTCTAATTCTAAGTTTTTTTGTGGATTATGGTTATTCGAGTTAGGGAAGTATAACTGTATATATAATTGCTTGAATTCCAATTTTCTGGTTGACGATTTACACCTTAAGGTATTTCTGTAGCTTTTATGTGGTTGCAAGGGTATATAATTTTCGGTTGCAGCTAAAATTAGCCTTTTCATGCTTGTTTGGGATATGATGTAGTGTGAAAGATTTTCTGCTTTTCCAAGTAGTATAAATACGCTAAATAATATTGCCGGCGAGATACTAGATGCATTTCAAGCGAATATAATATTTAAGTCAATTAATCGGTATTTGAGGAACCGTTGTCAATGACACATGCCTTCACTATAATAATCGTAGAGCAAACGCTTTTATGAGCAAAGTTTTTAGGATCTCAGATAAGTAATGACGCAAGGAAACTTAAATTTGCTGACCACTTCGGCTTACCGAGGTATGCCTATTGGAAAAAAGTTTAAGTAGCAGCTAATTAAATTCTTTTATGGTGTAATTGGTTATGCCAAAAAGCAACTAACCGAAATCAACAACACAGACTTCAGCTTTGCTCTTGCTGCAAAAAAAAAAAAAAGAAAAAAAAAAAATAAATCTAGCAAATTTTACTTACTTTTAAATAAATATTTACATAACCTCTTGAAGAACTTGAGCAGCCATGTAGCTTTTAACTGACCACGAGTGTAAGAGCGCAAACAAATACAAACAAGCCACACATACATATATACGCTCACACATTCACATATTCATTTGGTGCATGCATGCCTTGAGTTAAATTTGAAAGAAAATCAAAAGGTTTGTTTCTTTCCACAGCCACAAGCAGTGTGTAGCTGCAACCGCAACCACAGCTACAACGAAGTTCTACGTTTTGTAAACCAAACCACAAAACTTGTCAGAATATTGTTAACTTACTGACAGGTTATAGCCATTAGGTTGCTGCTGCAGCTGAAGATAAGTGGGCGCAATGCTGTTACTTAATGGGTGGGTTGGCGAGCAACACACACACACACACCAACACTGTTTTGAAAACTGATTTCGAACACCAAAGAAACCTAACTCCCAGATAACTCTCATAAATACTTACTATACATTCTATGTACTCACCATTACGCAACAGATTTTACTAAAAGTGCTTTTCAGCATATTTTTTTGTATTATTGTTGTTGTTGTATTTTGTTTTCCACTACACGAAATCCGTCATAATTGCAATGAGAGATGAATGCATTTCAAATGAACTGTGATTTAACGCTGTTTTTAAACTTGCTCCCAGTCAGCAACCAACTGCACATATGCACATATGCACATATGTTTATGGTATATATATATATATATATTTGTATATATAGATATATAAAGAGAAAGATAGCGTGATATATGTACGTTAATACCATATAAACGAAATTTGCTCTTCACTCACACTCACAGCAGCCAAATTCACACTTATAGTAGCATACATTTAGGCGCCAGTTTGGAAAAGTTTCTTAGCCACATAAGACATTAGCACGGCAGAGGTTTGGCATACACTTAATTGAGTTAGCAGACATGTTAATAAAATTTTTGCATTTTGAAAATGTCAAAATTAAAATACGAAATGTTGCTGCATATTACTTCTCAAGGCAGCATGTCGGCACAATATAAGGATATAAGCTTGAGCAAAATTTATTAAAAATTAGCAAATATTTTTAATTATTAATAGAATAATATTTTCTACAGAAAGCACAATACAAATGACTTGAAATATACTTCTAATATATTAGAAATATTAACTATAACATTTTATTAAGCAAAGTATTAAATACTTGCTTTAAAGGTTTTCTGTGGGGCATGAGTACTTAAGTAGCAATAAGAGAAAAGTATAGAAAATTCTTAATAGACTAAATGACTAAATTGACATCATTTTAATCTCAAAAGCTGAAATACTCAACAACCAAACGTGAGATTATAACATATCATAGTGAAATGGCAGATCAATTGAAAAGTCCCCAGCCTGCCAAGGTAGAGCACATTTTTTTGACAAAATTCTTTTTTTTTATTCATCATAGTTCCATTCAAGGGTGATACACTGCTTGGTCGCTTTTCGATACCATTTTTGTAGTACGATTTGTACTTTGCTTCAAAATAGACCTCAGTTTCGGCGATCATCTCTTCATTTGACGAAAATTTCTTCCCAACGAGCATTCTATTGAGATCTGACAACATGAAATTGTCGGAGGGGGCCAGATCTGGAGCATGCTATGAATGCAGAAACAAGTCAAAGCCAAATTTATGGATTTTTGTCATCGTTTTCACTGCCTTGACTGGTGGCGACTGCATCCTTTAAATAACACTATGCAATAGTCGCTGTTGATGGTCTTTCCTTTGTCAAGGTAGTCAATGAAAAATGTTCCATCCTAAAATACAGACGCCATAACCCAGTCGACTGTTGCATTTTTCCACGCTTTGGAGTGGATTCATCGTGTGCAGTCCACTCGGCTGACTGTGATTAGACATCGGAGTAAAATGTTGGAGCCATGTTTCAGCCATTTTTAATATCGACGCAAAAACTCGGCCTAATTAGGCTTGAACATCTCCAAACATCGCTTCGAATCATCAACTCGTCGTGGTTTTTGATCAAAAGTGAGCGCGCGCGGCACCCACTTTGCTCAGCGCTTTCGTATACCGATATATTTGTGAATGATATGATGTATATGTTCAGTTGAAATTTTTAGAGAGCCTGCTATCTCGAACAACTTCACTTTACGTACATCTAAAACTGTTTTGAGGACTTGCTTGAAGTTTCCGTCCGTATTAACCTCCTTAAGGCGTTCACTGCTTTCACCGCCTTCGGTGCTAATTTCACTATGGCTCAACTTAGCATACCAATCTTGTTTATTGATTTTCGTGGGGCAGTGTCTGGAAACTTGTCCTCAAGCCAGGTTTTTTCTTTAACTATATTTTTTTCCTTTAAAAGCAATATCTTATGAAGACGTGAAATTTTTTGAACCATTTTTTTCGCAATATCAAAAGTTGATACATGAAATAATTCACAAACCGATAATCCGACAGCTGAAATTTAACATGCGCTTTCGAAGGTTTGGGCTAACTAAAAATCACATGGAAGTATATAATTTAGGAGCGCCGTTTATGTGTCATCCCGTGGAAGTTGAACTGTTAGCATTAATTGTGTTGAAAACTTTGTGGATTTATTGAGAGAGCGCTTCAGATAAAAAATATATCCCATATTGTCTTATATAAGAATTAACGTACCTAATATAATATCAAAATTTCATGATATTTCATTCAACTGTTCTCAAGTTACAATATAAGTCTCGAAGTGACTCTGTCACTGGCAATTTTGTCTTTACATTAAAAACAAAAACAAAAAACTGCTTTCTGATGGGAAAAAAGACGCAGCCGACTGCTGAATTTCATCGTAACGCTACCAGCACAAGTTAATCGTCTTGTTCAAGAAGGCTACAAATGACAATAACGCCAAAAATCACTGCGAAAAATAACCGATGGTGGCCGAGGGTTAATCCCATTGAGACTTCAAAGGAACTCTTCATTCATTCATCATTCACGGTTTCAAAGCAGCTATCAAAAAGACATAAGTGTTTGACTTTCGAAGGAAAACGTATAAGGTTTATAAATTACTCTCCAACGAAGCAGATTGAGCAGAGTTTACTCGACTAATTTCTTTTCCTTAGATACAGAAACTCGCTTGCTAAAAGGCAAATAAAGTTCTAAAACCGCATACTAACGAGGCAGTATCTACCGTGACCACAAATGATTCAGTATTATGTCACATCATTAAGGTATTTTTTAAACTCTTGTAACATGTTGCTACAGAGCACAATAACGAGTTATCGAAGTTGATATACTTTTTCAACAGCCTCTTTTTAACAGATCACGCATTAGTCGTGTCAAGCTTTCATGTTATTTTTGTTCAGCATTGCTTCGCATTTCTTCATGGATAGACTTAAGCGATATTGTAGCCGTAGCTGAGAGTATGCACGAAGATCATGGAGAATCGATTCGATTCGATACTTGGCGCGCATTTAACGTCGAGTTCTTAAATTGAAATCGTACAAAATACAACTTGTGCAAGAACCGAAAGCACTCGACCTTCCCACGCGGCATCGCTTCGCTCTATGTCCTCTTGAAAAGTTCCAAGAAGATCCAACATTTCCTAGCCAAATTTTGTTCTAAGTTGAGGCCCATTTCTAGCCCAATGGGTATGTAAACAAGCAGAATTGCAACATTTGGGACGAGGGGCAATCTGAAGCGATTCAAAAGCTGTCATTTCATTCAGAAAAAACAACGGTTTGGTGTGGTTTATAGGACGGTGGAATCATCGGTCCATATTTCTTCAAAAATTAGGCCGGTGAGAACGGAACCGTCAATGGCGAGCGTTATCGGGCCATGATAAGCGTCTATTTGATGCCTGAAATTGAAGCACATGATCTCGGCGACATTCGATCTCTACAAGACGTAGCCACTTCCCACACATCACATCAATCAATGAATTTATTGAGAGAACACTTCGGTGAACAGATAATTTGACGTTTTGCGCTGGTCGATTGGCCAACAAGATCGTGCGATATCAGACCGTTCTGCCTGTGGGGATATGTACCAATATGTATGTGGGGATAAGACCAAAGTCTATGCGGACAATCCCGCTTCGATGCAGGCATTGGAGCAAAAATTCACGCGTTTCATTCGCCAGTTACCAGTCGATATGTTCGAACGAGTTATCGAAAATTGGACTCAACGGATGGACCATCTGAGACGTAGCCACGTCTAACACTTGAAAGAGACAATCTTCAAAAAAAAAAATGTCAGTGAATGTTATTTCGAATGATAGTAAACATTTCCCATTAAATTAAAAGTTTCAGAGTTCTTTTTTTAAAAAAAGTGGGGAACCTCGAAAAATAATACTCTATACTATATTTGTCTGAACGAAAGACTAGTTCGCGTATATATAAACAGACAGACGGATAAATGAACGAACCTGGATAAATCGGCTGAGCTCGTGACGCTGGTAACTTATATATATATATGTAAATAAGGTTTTAAAAAAGCATTACCGCAGCCAACTTTACTCAAATATTGTGTATAAGAGCCATTAATTTAATGCATTCCCTACACTAAAAACAACTCGTCAATTTTGTAAACAGTGCGAAATTAGTTGTAATTTCCCGAAATGTCAAGAAAAAACAACCAAAATGAAAAGTTCTTGATTCTTTTTAACCTCTAAGATAATATTACTTTGAAATAAGTTTGTGACATTATCAATATTAGAACAAATGTCCAGCTGTCAACGCAATACAATTTCAATGGCTTCATTTCATTTCACTTCGTTTTAAATTATTGCGTAACGTTTCCGCATTTTTACTACATTCTCCAAAGTTGAGGAAAAGTTCTCCGTACTATGTTAGCGAGTTTGCAAGATTTTTATGAATTTTCCTTCAGCATCTTGTTCACAATATGCCACAAACGAGGAAGAAACGCATGCTCATAGGCAAGTTAAAAAGCCAAATTGCAATAAACCACTTTACTTGAAACGGAGGGGAAAAAAGCGCTTCACTTCGCAACTGCAGAAATTAACCCTAATTTAGTGAAAGCGGAAAAAACTGTGTTGCCAATAAGGAACTCATTTTACAACTTTTCATAAACTTTTTTTGTCGTTGCCTACAAAGTCTGCCGCTGCTTCTGCTCGCCATTTCTTATGCACTTTTCTTTGAGGCAGCTTTTTATAGCCATTGCCTTACTAACTATGTGCATGAACTTCAAAAAATGCAAACCTCCCCCTGTATCGCCAACTTATTACCATGCATCCTTACTTATAGTATTTTCGCATTCTCATTCAACTTTTTTTTTGGTTTTTTTTTTTTTTTTTTTTTTTTTGGGCGCTTTTGGCATTTCGCTACTCGAGGTTGGCTTATGTATGCGCAGAAGAGTTGGCAAAGTGGCGAAGGACTTAACAGAGTTGGTGGAGCAGAGTGGAAAACTAGTTTCACTCGTAGTGTCAACAGTAAAAGTTAAAAATACAACAATAATAAAAATCATGAAGTAAAAGTTGGTCAACAACCAACAACGGCAAATGAAATGAGAACAACAAAAATGCATTATATGCATACATTTGGTTTGTATTAGAGATAACTACATTTAGTAATGCAAAATGTTGAGCTCGGAAATGTTTTTTTTTTCTGAAGAAAAGTTGTGTAGTTTTAACATAACAGATTTTTTGATATGGATTTGGATACATGACTTTCAGAATATAGTTCTTCGCACGATTGCGTTAAGTTTGTGGGTCATTTTATGCGAGAAACGACGTACAGCCCTGAATGTGCGCACCGTAAAGGAAATAACTGAAGAATTCTTTCTGTCTAAATTGATCTCTTGATTTTATAATTACACTAACCCACCTATTGTATATATAATGGACCTCTAAGTATATGGCCCTCTGAAAATATAAATGAGCAATTCACAACCTGTCGTAAAGCATCGTAAAATCGTAAAATTATAAAAAATAAGGGTAAAAATTTATAATTTTACGATTTTACGATGCTTTACGACAGGTTGTGAATTGAACAAATATTTTCTCAATTTCCTGTCAAATTTGTGGATTCCATTGTATGGAAATCTCTGAAAGCTTTGTGTCAATTTTTCGTACGATGTTCCAGTCAGAAAGTTCTGCATTGACTGGAATAAATGATGATCAGAAGGAAGAAGGCATTGGCTTTAAGGCGGACGAAATGAAACTTCCCAGCCTCTGTTTTAAGTATTTCCTAACCGATCTTGCAACATGAGGTCGAGGGTTTACATGATGAAAATTATCACGGCGCAAATTTCGACTGTTTTTTGGTAATCGCACACTTCATTTTTAATTCCTATAAATGGTTTCAACCAGATTTAGAAGTTCATAATACAGCAAGCTCTTCTGATTCCACCAAATACAGAGCATGACTTAGACATCTTGAATATTTGGTTTTGCCATTGATTGATCAGATTTTTTATATGATTTTTTGCATTTAAGGTCGTCGTAATGGATAGATGTTTCAACACCACTCTCAATCCAATATAAAAGGACATATTTTTTGTAGCATTCAAGCAGCATTTCTGTCATGCAAAATCTTCTTTCAAAATCTCTGAGCTTTAGTTCATATGGTACCCAATTTCTTTCCAAGAGAATGTATGCGGCTGCTTCTAAACTTTTTGTAATGGCTGCTTGTGTGATTCCCGAAGATTCTGCGATCTCTGGTTTTATTTATCAACACTGTTATCGAGAAATGATCCCAATCTTTAAACTTTTTTGGCATGTTCTCTCAGCTAGAGTATGCCCTCCATAAACTTAAACAAAATACGATGACCTTTTGCTAAGCCTTTCCTCATATTAAAATAATCAAGAAGAACTCAACTCAAAAATCATTTTTTTGGACACAATGTAGATTCACTTGTAGTTATGTATTATCATAATTGGTTATTTTATAGGGACAGCTAACTGGTCACAAGAACAAATTTAAACCATTCAAGCAAATAGCGAAATAAAACTTCTGTTGGCTTCTGATAGTCTTTAATAACACCAGAAGTTATCATTAGTGAGTATTACATGATTCGCGATCTTAAAATTAAGGAATATTCCATAAAAACTGAAAAATTGGTCACACAGCTAGGAAAACCATCCCTTATCTAGTCGAACTTCTGATGATCTCGAATCATTTCCAGAAACGGTGCTATCTATTGATCAACTAAGTTATGTGATTAGTCTATGCTCCATGTTGTAGGAGCAAATACTATCTATAATCATAAACCAGCTACCATCTAATTGGATGGATACCAATACTATCCGCATTATTTTTGAGATGAAGTCTTCTGATGATGATGAAAAAATTATACAAAATTGTTTGGTCTTTAAAAGACAGAGCTTTGACAACAAAGTGATCGAAATTCCTTTTAAAAAGCAGCCTTTGTTGGAGTAGCATATATGTATTATCAGGTTAGGCTTCTCATTGGGGTAAAATTTTAATAAATTTGTTGGAGATTTCAAGTGTGGCCTGGTTCTTTTCCACCAGGTCTTTCCAACAGAATGGAGATGTTCCTCTTAATCTGATCCCCCGGAGAGTACTGCGTCGAATACTCTCAGAGCGGGAGTTTTTTTTTATCAAATCGGACGACACGACCTAACTAGCGAAGCCGCTATCTTTTTATTCGCTGAACTATGTCAATGTCATCGTATATATATCTCAACGTACCATCGAATGCGGTATTCGCCGTTGCCAATGCGAAAAGGCTTATAAAAACCTTTCTTTCGAAAACTCGTAACGTCGACTCATCAGATGTTGCCATCGTCCATGCTTCTGCACCATTTAGTAGGACGGCGAGAGAGAACTTTACTTTTTAATTGCCTACTCAGTCCGAAGTGGCACCTGTTGGTAAGAGCTATTCTGCGTTGGATTTCGAGGCTGACATTATTGTTGGTGTTAATGCTGGTTCCAAGATAGCCGAAATTATCTACGACTTCAAAGTTATGGCTGTCAACTGCGACGTGGAACCAAATTCGAATGCGAGGACTGACAGGAGATATTTCCTCTTGCCCTCGTTCACAACCAGACCTATTTGATTCGCTTTCTTATTCAGTCTGAAGTTAGCAAAAATAACGGTGCAGCTGTTGAGGTCAATGATATCAATATCATCGCCGTACCCAAGCAGCTGTGCACTCTTATAGAAGATTGTACCTTCTCTATTCAGGTCTGCAGCTCGAACTGTTTTTTCCAGGAGTAAATTGAAGAAGTCGCTCGATATGGCGTTGCCTTGTCTGAAACCTCATTAGGTATCGAATGACTCTTAGAGATCCTTCCCGATCCTGACGTAGCCTTTGGTATGGCTCAACGTTAGCTTACACATCCTTATTAGTTTTGCGGGGATGGTTGAACAGTGATATTTAAATTAATTTGGATTTCCTGTTAAGTATCACGATAAATACTGGGTTCTACACAATTGTTGTGTAATGTGTATGACACTGCTATTAAGTTGGGGTAAACGAAACTCCGGACAAAACTCTGGACTTTGGCCAACAGACCAATCCTACAATTGTATCTAGAGTTGGCAGTGGATTTGCATATCTGTACGCAAAATCCTACAAACTCAGCGAGGTAAAAATTGAAGAGGAAATATTTGTAGGCCCACAAGTATGGCAGCTGATAAAGGAATAATAGCTTTTGTGAAAAACCAAATGATCAGGAAAAACTCATTTGGAAATATTATGTGAACGGAAAGTTACAAAAACTCATATAGATTTGTTTCCGGCAATAGCGGATGCTGCGAGTGACGAACAAAGCGCGAGGTTCTCTCACGACATTTTCTTAATGGGAAAGTACTGTCAGTTGAAAATGGAGTTCAAGGATACCAGCAGATTATTATATGAAATTTAAGAGGTCTTCCAGCAGCCAAATATTCACGAAAATCATACCTACCTACCTGCCTACCATCACCTCGAAAAGCCGAAAAAACTTGTGTGTTAAGACAGTCTTCATGTCATAGCAAAAATGTCAAAAGATCTCAACATGGAAAGACATACGAAGTTTGCTCATATTAATAGCAAAAGAGCTATGACCTGTGCATAGATTATTGCGTAAAGCGAACTACTAATTACACAAGTCATAGTCCACTGTTCACAGCAAATTATGATGAAAAGTACATGTATGTAGGTGTATTTTGAAAAGTATTTTACAAAAGTTGTTATTTCACACATTCGACTCTTCATACGAGTACCTTCAAAATACTCTCACCTGTATCATTCCTAATGCACTACACGTAAACGCATAACTTCACACTTTCGACTGACATATCCTTCAAAGCAAATTTGTTTACGTTAATATGCTAGACTCATGAGGAAATCCTGATTTGAGAGCATGTGTTATTTGCCTGCACCGGCATTTTACGCAACATTTACTGCCAAATCATACAGAAATTCGAAAACGTAAAAATGCGTTGGCAGCAATGCAGCCAACACACACTGGGGACCCGATTGCAGCCAAGAAAATACCAAAGAGATTGCAGCATCAGAAAGAATAGCACAACAACCAAGCAACCAACGACTGGTGAAAAATCAACAAGCAACAACAACAAGCGCAGCAGTGGCAAAATGACAGCAGCAAAAAAGGCAATACATTGCTAACAAATCACGTATATTGGCAGCGGAGAAAAACTTTGCCCGGAAAATGAATCATGAAGGATATGAACTGAGGCACACACATTTATACATATTAAACATATGAGGAACGTAAGAGTGGGAGAGATAAAAGAGGCGGGGTGTGGGGTATCCGCTGGCATAACTCAGCACCCGAACCGATTGGCTGTGAGTTATGGAAAGTACTCGTAAATCGCATTTGGTTTGCAGGCAATTGTTACAGGAAGTTTCGAAACAAGAAATCAGAAATAAAATAAAGCAAATATTGAAAAGCGGAGCTAAGAGGAAAAGCATAGCCGGAAGGCAGGTGCGAAATCCTCTTATTGCGCTTTCTTTTATTTATATTTTCTTCCTTTTGTTTTGCGCACTTCCTCAGCAAAACATTTGCCGCGAGCCGACTTGCTCCAAAAATCAAAGTTACTGTCTTATTTAAGGAAAAAAAAATGTTTGGTGTGGCATCAATATTCGTTTTAATAGAATATATTTCTAATTTTCTAAAATTGTTTTGCATAAACTCGCATCGGGAGTTTGGCTGTTCTGGTGTGGGCCGTCTGAATGCGATTAACATTAAATGTTAAATGAAATTATGTATTTAGATATGAAATAAATATTATATATAAATATAAACAAAAATGTGGGAAATATTAAAAAATATTAACCGAATCAAAGTTATCACAACAAATGCACACCTCCATAAAAATATAAATGAAAATCTTCACACAAACAAAACAACTTTTAAACAATGAAACGTAAACAAGTTAGTGCATTTTCACCCAGCGAACAATAAAACTGGAACTTATGATAATCACCGCTATTGAGGTCAGAAGGTCAACTGATACGCACGGTCTCAGGAGAGTTTCCAAATTGAAATTTTGCAGCATACAATTTTCATCATGGTAAGAGAAATATTTTGTTTTTGGGAGAGAGCAGCTTAAGTTGTAAGAAGTAATATACCGTAATAGCCTTTTCTGGATTTACCAAACATAGGAAAGTAGCGAACCAAAGTAGACACCTATGTTCCACAAACAGATTGACAGCAACTGCGATGCAATCTTGCGCTTCCGTCTTTGGTGTAGTATCATTTCTTTCCGTGCCAACAAACACTTTTCTAACACCTTCGCTTCGAGAAGCGTCAATATCTCACACTTTCCATAAGCAACTATAGATTACTTCCAGCCTTAAGTTGTTAAAATGAGTAAATATATATATATATATTAATATATATTTACAGTAATTTGTTATTTGACTCACTCACAATAGCAAACCTGGTCTAAATATCTTTAAAATGAAATTGGATAACGTTATGGAAATAGGTCATAACGTCTTAAGACCACCAAAGCAGCGGAGTCAATATATTGTCGGCGGAGCTTTCAAATACGGCGGCGAAGAACTGATAAGGAGCATACATCAGCTTTTTTATAGAACATAGTCGGACGAAAGCATACCCGATGATTGAAATTTAAGTGTGCTTTGTCCAATCTACAAAAAAGGAGACCTCACAATCTGCGCCAACTACCGTGGCCTAAGCCTTCTCAACAACGCATGAAGTTCAATGGAATGTATTGTGTGAAAGATTAAAGCCAACCGTCAACAAACTGATTAGATCTTATTAGAGTGGCTTTAGACCTTGAAAATCTACAAATCGATCAGATATTCACAATGCGCCAATCTTGAAAAAAAACCTGTGAAACCAACCAAACACCACCTCTTCGTCGATTTCAAAGCTGCCTTTAACAGCACGAAAAGGAGCTGCCTTTATACCGCGATGTCTGAATTTGGAATCCATGCAATGCGAATACGTTTGCATAAGCTTATATTGAGCAACACTTAAAGCTATGGATGTGGTCATCAACAAGGTCAAGACGAAATATCTCTTGTCATTAAACAAACAGTTTTTACACTAGGGCTTGGCTATCACGTCACTGTTTACAGTCATAATTTCGATATTTCTATCTTGCAACCATTACTAACATCAGCAACAGTGTCAGCCTCGAAAACCATCGCAGATTAACTCTTTCCAATAGATGCTACTTCAGACTGAGTAGGCATTTGAGAAATAAAGTCCCCTCTCGACGAGCAAAGACCAAACTCAACAAACCACTCATTATACCCGTCCTGCTATATGATGACAACATCTGATGAGTCAACGTTTCGAGTTTTCGAGAGAAAGGTTCTGCGAAAGATTTATAGACCATTGCGCATTGGCCACGGCGAATATCGCTTTCGATGGAACGACGAGCTGAATGAGTTATGCGACGATATTGATAGTGTTCATCGAATGAAGAGGCAGCGGCCACGCTCGCTGCATCATATGGTTGTAGCATACAGCTGACATACAAACTGACCGATTAAAATCAAAATAAATATATTTGTATATCCTTTCATACTAAAAAAATGCACTTGTGAAGGGTATATTGCTTTGATAAAGCCAAAGTTAACGGTTTTTCTTGTTTTAGTTTCCTTTGAGATATTTCTGATGGGGTTTTAAATCTTGGATCCTCCTTCATATACTAGGCATGAGAAATACTGGGTATAATACCATATTCACTTGGAACCTTAAACGTGTAAAAGGATCAATATATTTTTTAGAAAGCTAGAGTCTTTTTTTAAATCATCTAAAACTAAGTTTTAACTGCACCAGATTCTCTATTAAAATTTTTATTTCGACGCTTATTACTTTTCACAACTTCGTAAATTCAGCGATTTGGATTTAAGACTAATTGGACGAGAAAACAAATTGTTGATAAAGTCTTTCTTGATATCTTATACGGAATATAATATTACATATAAATCAAAAACTACCATTCTTCATTGTTTGCTGGGTGGTGCAAAATCTGCTCGTACTCTTAAACCAACACACATTTCTGTAGCCGCCACAACAGCTGAATATTGAATGTTGAATAGAACACCAACCAACAATACCAAACTTGCAAACACATTTGCACACTTACACACACAAACACAACAGCGAACAATGGAAATTGTGGTCACAGCTGCATTTAACCGTATTTTAATTTGCATGCCTTTTTCTAGTTGATGGAACATTTTTGTTATTTATTATGAATTATGAAGGGTTTTCGAAAATGTGTGACTTGAAAACTTTTTGTGTTTTGCGCGTCACGAAATAATATTTGCGGCGTTGTGTTTGTGGCATCCACATTTTTGAACGCGTGGCACTTATGGTGCGTATGCGGTGTTAG